>NC_140792.1:39891939-42391939 GCF_037176805.1 Vigna unguiculata
TTCACTTTCAACACACTCAAAATTTTGCATTTCTAATTCTGAGAGGGTTGAGAGACAATCCGAGGCACTTCATTCTCTGGAAACTGCACACAAAGTGACTGGAATGAGTAACCCCCTTGTAATATACAGTTTGAGTTTAGAATATGCAGAGCAAAGGAAGTTGGAAGCGGCACTTCATTATGCAAAGTGCTTTCTAAACTTGGAAGCTGGGTCTAGTGTTAAAGGGTGGTTATTGTTAGCCCGAATATTATCAGCTCAAAAACAGTTTTTAGATGCCGAATCTATCCTCAATGAGGCCTTGGATCAGACTGGAATATGGGATCAAGGAGAGTTACTGCGAACAAAAGCTAAACTACAAATAGCACAGGGCCAGTTAAAAACTGCCATTGAAACATATACCCACCTTCTTGCTATTCTCCTAGTTCAGAGAAAGACGTTTGGTTCAAGGAAGACGCTATATAAGGTTTGTTGGATGTAACGCTGATTAATTTATAGTAGAGTTCAAATTGCCAGTTGAGTTTTTTTTTTTTTTTTTTGCTTTCTTTTTAACTCTTTTTTCTCATGCTTTTTTTGTAACAGGACTACATAGATCATGCTAGGAACATGGAAATAGAAATATGGCATGATCTTGCGTATGTGTACATAAGTCTGTCACGATGGCATGATGCAGAGGTGTGTCTTTCGAAATCTAAGGCCATCAAACTATACTCTGCTACTAGATGTCATGCAATAGGTAATTAATATGGTTTATCTTTGAGTTCATGAATTGTGGAAAGGACAAAAATGGTTTATAATCACTGGGAAAAATGAAAAATATTATTGTCTGAATTCTAAATAGCACCTTTTGGCTATAGTTAGTTAGTTGTATAGTAAGTTAGATGCACTGAGGTGCCAAGATATCACGGCTTCGTGTCTGGTAATGCATGTCTTATAAAAACAACTACAGTCAAAATTTTCATTATTGCGATGATTAACTAGCCTATGCCTATTTCACAATTAAAACAATTAAAAAATAATTAACACCTCAGCAAATTTAAAATACAGGTTCTTTAAACAGTAAAACCATGTGTTTATGCTGGGGCTGAATGAAGTTCGAACGGTTAACATAGGAGTACTGATGGTTGTTAACAGAAGTTATTCGTTATTAATGGGTTTTGTTGGATATCGCAGGTACTATGTACGAAGCAAAGGGAGTTCACGAAGAGGCTTTAAAAGCTTTTCGTGATGCTTTGAATATAGATCCCGGACATGTCCCTAGCTTGATCTCTACTGCGGTGGTCCTTAGGCGGTGCAGTAATGGGTCAAATCCTGCTATCAGAAGCTTTCTGATGGATGCACTACGACATGACAGATATAACGCTTCTGCATGGTATAATCTTGGCATTTTTCACAAGGACGAGGGTACAATGATAGAAGCTGCAGAATGTTTTGAGACAGCCAACTTTCTTGAAGAATCTGCTCCAGTTGAACCTTTCAGATGACTCACTCACCATACATTATTGTTACTGTCTCACTCTTTTCATAAATTCATCCCTCTGACACTCTGTCATATTATTCAGGTAAAAGTGAGGTGAGTTTGGTTTGGTTGTTCACAAAATTAGTAGGATACAATACGCATAAATTTTAAACAAGAGAAGAATGCTAAAAAAAAAGAGTGTTAGTTAATTTGTTACCGACACTCCTTTCCTGTATGATTTCCATGTATTTCCAAGATCAATAAGAAAAGCATGTTTCATGATTTGCTTTTTCGTAGTTGTCTGCTGCTGCTGCTGCTTTTTTCCTTCTTATTTTAGTTGTCGCACAAGCTTCAACATCTTGTTGAATAGAATATTTTTTAAGGATATGTTTGGATACCTTTTTTTATAAATAGTTTTACTGAAATTCTTTCATATTAGTTTCTTAAATTTGATTTTTAACTTATGTTTAAAGCAGTTGGAGTTTATGAAGGGTTTATTTTAGTTTTTAAAAATTATTTAAAAAAAAAATTACTGTAAATGATACTAACATCAATGCGTACGGCTAAAGGTGAACATGTACCCAAAGAACGGGAGACCCAAGGATGTGCTACTGTCGGATTTGACTCGACTTTTTGAGAAAAATAACACCGTAAAATTGTTCGTGATCCGCAACACATCTATCATGAATATACTGCAGTTTTCAGATTAAACGAAATTGTGTTTAAATAAACAAGGGCACGGCAAAAAAGTTTAAACATATAATTTATTCATTTTTGTTCTTGTTTGTCTGACATGGAAATGAAAGTTTGAAATTGAAATAGTATGACCTATTAATTCTAATTTCATATTTAAGTTCTCTGTGTAATTAACATCGTAATTTCACGTGATAAATACATATATGGTTACAGACAAAATCAGCTAACCGGTTTTTTATTTTTTATTCTAAATTGTTAATATTGGTAATTTCACATTTTCATTTTTTTATTTAGACTTGGCATTATTTTTTTCGTAAATATCTTCATTTAAATATGGGGAGGGAGTATAAAGAAATGAAACGTTATTGGATACAAAAAGTATGTAAGAATTGGAACATTTGGGAATGGGGAGAATTCAAATTGGAAAGGAAAAGGATGCATGCCTAGAGAGGATAACAGACAGAGTGGGGACACATGTTAATGAAAATGCTCAAACAGAAACAGACACATGCACCCTCAATAGTTCCTATCTGTTAATTTCAAACTCCAACACAAACACAACTGTTTGAATCTAGCACTGCAACTTCCTCATTTTTTTTTTATTTCTGTTAAGGGAGCTAAACAAAAATAGATAAGAAAAAAATAAAATTGAATAATTTGAGTGAAATGAAATCAACTTTAAAAAAAACGAATGGTGTAAGGGTAAAGCTATATGTCTCTAATTTCAAGGAAAAAATATTTTGTAATGAATTACTAATTTTGTTTTTTTTCTGAATTTTTTTTATATAAAATTTTGTTAAAATGAAAGAAAGTCCGAGAAAAAAGTTCAAATGTGTTTGATTAGAAATAAAAGAAAAGAAAAGGAATTATATTTTTTTCTGTTTATTTTATTTCATTTTTATTTTGTTAAATCATGTTTCGGGTGAGGTTCTTGAGTGGGAGCAAGCTAAAGGAGCAGTGTGAAGCAGCTGTGCTTAGAAAATAAAAGAGAAACTGTTCCCTACAAAAGTGAGTTGTGATGGTGTGGGAGGATGCAAAGAGGGCAAAAGTGTTATTTCAACTCTTCACACAACCCATTTTCTCTTCTTTCTTCACCTTTCCCCAAAATCAACCCAACAAAATTTTCTCATTTCTCTGCTTTACTTTCTTTTCATACACCCTTTCCATTGTACCAAAGACTAACGGATAACACAGCACAAGAGCAGCCCAAGAGCTTCATATTCTCTGATTGGAGAGATATACAGAGAGAGAGTGAGAGAGATGGAGAGTGTGAATGGAAAGAGAGCGCAGGAAGAAGCAGGGCCTTCAGATGGAACCAAACAAGAAATGACTGAGAAAGTGAGTGATGCTTTGGATGATGGTAGAGTGGAGGAGGAAGAAGTGGATGAGGAGGAAGAAGGAGGCACTGGAGTTAGTAAAAATGGTTTCTTTGTTCCTGGGCCTCTTGTTTCTCTCAAGGAACAGATCGAACGGGACAAGGTTTTTATGATCTTCACCTTCTTTTTCCTTTTTTCCTTTTTCTTTTTTCACGTATTTCCCACCCAGCTTCTTTCATGTCGTGATTTGTGGGGTAGCGGGAAGATTGAAGTTTTCTGGGTTTTTAATGGGGTTTTAGTGTCATCGGCTATCTTAAGAAACCTCCATTAAACTGTAAAACTGATTTTTCAAGTGTTTAAAAAGGAATTGCCAAGCAGAAGGAAACGATGAAGCACTCTGTAAACTGTGTCCAAAATGGTTCAACTGGTTTTAGTACTTTTGGACCGTTATATTTTAAGCTTTTGAGATGTAATTTTTTCAGGAAGCAGTGAGTGGCTAAACTGTTCATTTTGTATTGGATTTTATTTGTTGAACACATTCTGCATATGATATCCATATGACACCATTGGTTAATAAAGTGATTCCTACTAATGTACTAACAGAATAGTTACTTTTACTGGTAATTTTCTGATTTTGAGCTTAATTGTTTTTTGTGTAGGAGGATGAAAGCCTAAGGAGGTGGAAGGAGAAGCTGTTGGGTTGTTTGGAAAGTGATTTAGATGGTTTGTTTAGCAACCTTGTTTATGTTTCTTAGAACTTTTTGCTTGCCTCTATTCAACTTCTTTCCTTGTACAGGTCAATTGGATCCTGAAGTGAAATTCCACTCCATAGGAATTCTCTCTGAGGATTTTGCTGAAATTGTTACTCCTTTACCTGTGGACGAAAATCGGAATGGTTGTACTCTATTCACTCTCAGAGAGGGATCTCGCTATCAGCTTAAGCTAAAATTTAGTGTTCTTCACAACATTGTTTCTGGCTTGACATACTCCAATATTGTGTGGAAAGGAGGGCTTCAAGGTATAATATCAACACTTTACTCTGTTGTTTCTGTTGCTAGATAATATGGAATATGTAACTTTGTGAACCAAAATCTTAAAACTATTAATATTTTGTTCTTAACCTTTGTATATCTACTAACTGTTCCCTATGCAATATTAACTTGGAGAACAAGGTCTTGAGTATTTTAAGTTTAGAATCTTAATTGGATAATGTCCAACTTCCAGATAAAATGTCTGGTGACATTGTGTGTTGGCGTATGAACCACAAACTCCAATATGGTTACCAACACTCTAACACCACTAATGTTCAAAATACAGCACACTAGGGTGCACCTCCCAGTGAAGCACGAACTTTGACATGGATGAAGACATTCTAACATTGTTCCTAATGTACTCAATTTTAAGCTCATCCTTGATGACTCATATAAAGGTGCTAACTTTGGTTTACAAGCTAACAAAATATAGTTTTTTAATTGGAGACCAAGCAAGGAGTGTCTAACACCTATTGTGTTGTGTGTGTTAATGTTAGAAATTTCTCAAACATGAAGAGTGGCCATGCCTCATAAGTTCCAGTATGATTTCTTTTTGAAATTTTCAAATGATAATTTGGTTTTATTCTTGGATTTTTTCAGTTGATCAGAGCAAAGGAATGTTGGGTACTTTTGCTCCTCAAAAGGAGCCATATGTGTATGCCTTGAAGGAGGACACCACTCCCTCTGGTGCACTTGCAAGGGGTGTTTACTCAGCCAAACTAAAGGTATTTAGAAGTAAAGTTGCATTTGTCAATTGGATCCTTTGCTCATAACATGTGTTGGCTTTTCTTAATTTATTCAAATCGGATTTTCTTCTTCAAGGCAATATATGCTTACTCTGGATAACTCCAATAATAAAGTTTTAATCAAAGATCTATGATCTGAAACTTCTTTCACATTGTGATAACTTTTGCAAATTATGATTCATCTTGTTTAGTAGACAGTGAATGAAAAGGTCATTTTTTTTAAATAAGGAGCATTTAGAAGTACAACAAACACATGAAAAGGCGAAAAAACAAAACATGTTCGTGTCTTACTTCTTTCCTTTGCACTTCCCACGTAGCACCCTCAAAAGAATTGGTTATTTAATTTTCATTTACGTATTTTGAAGTCACTATATGTTTCAATCTGATATAGTTATTACAAAATCTAAATCCAAAATGTTTGTACATTTGATCCATATAGATTGATAAAATTGTTCATGTGCGGTTGCTTTCTGACAGTTTGAAGACGATGATAGAAGGTGTCACATGGAACTCAAATATTTGTTTGAGATAAAAAAGAGCAGCTAGTCCTGTTTTTCTGACACTATTTTTATGTTATGTATCCTCTTAAAGTCCTTAATTTTATTTCTGAACATGTGTTATCGATACTACAGCTTTGTATTTGTTTTCTAATACACAGAAAAGGAATGGACTCTTGTGAAATTGTGACAGTTATCTTTCTTTTCTGTTTTTTTTTTATACTTGTAATGGATTGTTTTAAGAACTAGAAAATGACTATACTGAACATTTGGCCTATACTCTTTTAAAGTTGGAACGAATTAGAGGGTTATAGCCATTGATCGGAAATTTAACTAATCAGATTTTAATAATTGCTTGAATTATTGAATACAATCACTATCATTTTCCAATTAGTGAATACAGTTTCACATTTTAAATTTTAAATGTAGCCTTTTAGTCTAGAGAAATCAAATCCCACTCCACTTATTAAACAAAAAGCAATTCTCAGCTGGTCTGAGCTACTCTCATTGCTTGTAATAAACTATTAGCTTGTATAATTTATACGCATCAATTATTTTTTCTCTTTGTGAAAAAATAAAATAGAAAAAATTATAATTTCTCTTTGTGAAATATGATTTAGAAACTTAAGTCTTCCTCTTTGTGCTTCAATTATTTTTTTGTTAAGACATTAATTGAAATGTTTAGCCTTTTGTAAATGCTAGGACTATTAAGCACTTGTTGGATTCATACAACAATATCATAGAAATACAATGAGGAAAGAGAATACGCTTTTGTATATCCCATACTAAAAAAAATTTACATATTCTTTATATAGAGAGCTAAGGAAAACAAAAAACTAATCATTAAGACAATTAAGAGAACCTATGTATAAAAATTATAAATGATAGAGATGGTTTAATTAGACTTACTAAACAATCTCCTATAAATTATCTTTTTTACTCTTCATAAGTCAATCATGATTTAAAATTAACACGTCACACAAGGTAGTGGTTAAATTTGAGAGGGTAAGTTGAACTTGTGTCAACAAGCAGAGTCCAATTGTTAAAATAGAAAAAAAACATATAAGAAAAATACATTGGAGAAAAGTACTAAAATACATACTTTGTAAAGTTAAGATCATTCGAAGTTTAAGAATAAAGTGTAATTAGGAGTATTAATTTTTTACTGAATTGTTTGGATATTTAAAATGTTATAGCATGTTTAGAAGTTTAGAAGGTACTACAATAATATAGATTCATAATCAAGTTGGAGGTAATTTTTTATTTATTTTAAAACATTTATTACAAGGCAATCTTTTAAATAAATTTCATGTTTGATCAAACTTTTAAAAGGACAAACCTTAGTGGTTTATGTACTTGTAATACCATTTCCTAATTAAAAACAATTCGCTGCTTTAATACATACATCGATTAAAATGTATAATATAATTTTAATTTCAATAAAAAAATATATAAACACATGATTTATAAAAGCTCATGTCAAAGTTAAACAAAAAAAAATGTAATTGGTAAAGGGGTGAAACTGTGCAAACCCAAATTTAACCCATTTCTACCCATGGAATCTAATTCAACTATACAATGTGTAAAAAATTATCAAACACATGCTTTGCAGTGAAGTATATACTACCATCCGAAATTCAATTCTGTAAACAAGGATTACACTGAGGAAACACTAATAAATCTCAGAAAATAATGTTGATAAAATACAAACGGAAAATATTCAAATGCTTATTATTTCTTTCTAGTCTCTCTGTTGACGAAAAACCATCCACTAGACCATAAAACCAAAAAGATGCAGATCAAGAAAATTAATCTTATTCCAAATGTTATCAAAACATTACATAAAATTTATCTTCCCTGAGGACATTTATCATTGAACTGTGAGTAATACAAGAATGTCCACGTTACAGTATATCAGAGAACAAATGTTTTCATTTACACTACTATCACCTACACTATTCGTATTATCATTTTCCATATCATGTTTTCTAGATCAAGAAAACTGTCAACTAGTTGAACAATACAGCTCTACAGATCTCCCACCATTCTGACGTATTATTTATCATGGAAGACAAGTGAAAAGTGGTCACTGGACTAACCAACCGTAAAGGATGTGCACCTAGTTTAACCAATAGCAGTATAATTCGGGTTTCAACAAATAGAACATAGACCTCAATTTCTAATTGCAGAGAATATGAAGACGCATATCAGATACCACCAGCATCGAGTTTGCAGATAAAGTTTTAAGAATTGTAATATATTATTTCATTTATAAAAATCATGCATAATTTATGTAATGTTTAATCTAACTAAAACATTATAATCTCCTTCTCTTTTTAATTTTTATGGAATATTTTATTTTATTTTCCTTGTGTTCATTTTAGATTATTAAAATTATTTTATATTATATTAAAAATTATAATTAGATAAGACAACAAGAAAGAAGATGGACAGTCCAGTCATTTTCAAGAACAAGTAATTAAAAAATAAGAAAAAGAAAGATATAAGGTATAAATATGCCGACTTTTATTTTCAAACTGAATTTTTTTTCTAATAATTTATATCAATAAAACTATTTGAAAAAAGTGGGACTTTAAACTTTTAGAATCTTGCAATTGCCTTTTTTTTAATCTAGTTGGGGATATGAGGCCCGGGAAGTCAAAGTTCCAAACCAGTAAACACAGATTTTGCTTGTAAACGGCCAGACTCCAAAAATTACGGTTATATGAAGGTGAAATGGTGTTCGTGTCAAGTGTGTCATCCAGAAGAAAAAAAAATTCAGAAGGTATTAGCACCTGGGTTGAAAAAACTGAGTTTGAAATAACAGTAAAAATCAAATATGAAAAAAAGTACCTTTAGTCTAGGTATACAGTAAAGAATTAGAACAATATATTGAATTCATCATTATAATCATGTAATATTTATTTTAGAGAACAAAATATCATCTATTCGTGCATAATAAATATAACGAATCTATATAAACTTATATTTGTGCTTTTTATCACAGTATATGAGTTTCTGATTAGTTAAATTTAATTATTTCAGCACAATGTGTGGATTTAGCTCAAGTCGTGTAAAATGTACCAACTTCAGAATTGGGCAGGGCAAAGATATTTGATAGGTAAGAGAGTTTAAGGATGATAGAATGACTGAAGGAGTAATTGGATGTTTAAGGCAAAGGATTTTCTGCAAATCTAGAGTGTCAACAATTAAAAAATATGAAACTAACTTATTCTCAAGGTTAACCCCTAATCAAAATTATCACAGGACAAGTTCAAGCCAAATAAAAGAATAGTATAAAGAAGTACCTTGTTATTTACAAATAATGTGACAACACTTCAGCAGTAGTATATCTCAACCTACAGCTTTGTCCCAAGTGAACATCCCCAAAAACATATCTGCATTATGATACACCGCACATGTTTAAAGAATTAAAAATCAAAGGATATAATGGTCAACATAGAAGGTTTTGTTAAGAAAGAATTAAAAATCAAAGGTTATAATGGTGTTTACAATTAGAAGGTTTTCTTATACAAATCTCCAATTAAGAAAAATTATCCCGTAGGTTCAGTATGGAATATATCATTTACTTTTGGTTAATTCTTTCCCAATTTGAAATGTTTTCAGAGATTTCAAAATTTCAAATAATAAATCAAATGTTAAATAAAGGAGAAAGGAAAAACCTATATTCACAGTAGTCGGGCCACGCACAACGAGCCTTCCCATAATCCCAATAACAGTCCTCGTGTCTTAAAGGACCTCTCTTAGCTGTAATGGAACAAAGTCAGTAAAATATTCTCAACTGAAATTGTTTATAAAGATAGTCTGACATACCTTTTGTTACAAACTCTAATTTTGCATCAGGATGGATATCATGCCACATCTCAAGCCATAGTTCCCTCATTAGCACTGGTGATCTAACTATGTTCCTGTGATTTGCTACAGGAATATCATGTCAGTTTACTTGTATGCATCCTTGGTCAATTACCTTATGTTAAAATTTAGAACGTTGAAGATATTGAGGTCATACCTACTCATCTATGAAAGCAGTAATCACTAACCAATCAGTAAAATAAATTATGGTTAACAACTTTCCCCATGAACTTTTTCAGCCACCACTTCAATCCTCCAAAAATTCTGCCATCAAATTAATCCCTCAGATCTTTTTTATCACAAATTAGTTCCTCAAAGATTATTTTTATCATCATCCTAGCCCTCCATAATGGCCAATATGGACATCTTAGATCTCCCTATGTATAGTGGTGCATAATCATCAATTTTCCACCAAGTTAAACTTTTCACCTCTTTATTCCTTAATAGATAATCAATACAGTGATAATTCAGATCTTTGGAAAACAAATGTGGTGACAAGACAAAATTTCAAAGAACTAATGTGCTGACATTTTAAATTTTTGAGACTTTGATTACTAATTTTTGAAGGTAAATGAATAAGTTTTTAAGTGTTAGCAAACTTTGTGAGCATCAGCTTCTAAGTCCAGTCAGACAATTTGTCTACACTGAATTAACATAGTCCAAGTGGGCATGAAAAATTCATAATCTAGTTGTGGTTATTTTAGTCATAAATAAAAGCATCAGGTAGTTCATGACAACTCAAGGGACAAGCCATGCACCTTTATCAAGCTCCCAAACTGCTGTCCTCTTTCCAGGAAGACTTTCAGAATCTTCATAATATGTTATGTACTTCACCCTTGGCAATCTTGTCATTTTTGGAACAATATCTTCTTCATGGTGATGTTCCACATTCAATTGAATCTGTACATCTGAACCATCATGCTCTGACTGAAAAGTCAGAACAAAGATAAATATATAGATTGTGATACAAATATCATTATGAATGCAAACAAAGTTAAATGAAAATAAGAAAAGGATAAAGACACAACAGATGTCAAAGTTGAGGACTTATGTTGTTATTGGCTTACAACTATTGGTCACACACTTGTCTATCTAAAATAAGAACAAGCAGCAGAAGTTTAATATTATGCATCCCAGTAAATTAATAATTTAATAGAAAATTATACAAATCTATTTAACTTAATCCCAAAAAAAAAAATAAGAACATAATCACACTTAAACACTACCCAAATACCAATGTTTAGTCTGCAATACCTGAGGCGCTCTTGTTATGTTCACTTTTGGTCCAAGCCAGTCCTTGCACAAGGAAAGGGAGAGATATGGCACCTGTAAAGGTTGATTTTATTGCAGTCTAATTGTTGAGTGTAGACGTAATTCTCACACGTCACAATTTCAAAAAAACAACGGAAGTAGAAAAATGGCCAATTAATACATTATGCATTCCTATATAATCATAACAACAGTGAGAGAACCATAGTTTGAATTTACCGTCTCATCGCCACTTATAGGTCCAATTTTCCCTTCAACCAGAGTCCCTGACCTAACAATTGAGACTAAAACACTTCAACAAAATTAATTTTAAATAGAATATCCAGAAAAACTGGAATTGTAATAACTATTTCCTAATTATACACATTGTTTACGAAAAGATAATATTAGTTTGCAAAATTAGTGCTAAAACTTCTAACCAAAAACCTCTCCCCAATTCATTTCACATACAACTACAAAACCAACACACCTGCAAAGATAGACAGTTACCTAGAGATTAGAGATCCTTCAAACTCATACATGACATCCGTAATGATCCAGTTATCGGGGTAAGGCTTGCCACTAGGAGCAAAATAGTAACCAACCTATTTTTAAAGTTAAGATGCCACAATTATCATTTACAATAATACTATTATGATCAACAGATTGCCAGAATATTTAATGTATAAAAAAAATAATTTCAAGATACAGGTAAATGTTGAGAATCAGGGAAAAATGTTAAATTCAAATATTTTGACAATTGACATTACTAAAGATAATTTTAGCTGTGAAAACAACAAGATTCCAAGGTGTTGGTATACCAGTGTCATCCCATGTACCACTAAAAAGCCTTCAGGATTGAACAATAAGCAAAAAAAAATAAGAGGCCAGAAAGAATATGTCACAGATAAAGAGTCTGTCCAGAATGTGACAGACCAGAATTCAGTGTTCAAAGCATGGCATGTTTCAAACTATATTTAAGGCATGGAGGGACCAAAATAGTCCATTTTATCAATTTTTTCCCACTAAATATGAAATGCTTCTTTGTTGTATGACACTCCTACATGTGACCTCTGCTGAACACAAGTAACCATAACGAGGGAAAGAAATAATGTAAAGGGTAGAAAGCAACATGATGAAGAGTGTAAAATGATAGAATCAAAAAATATACTGGTACTTGTGATGCGACTTCAAGGAATGTAAATATTTAATAAAACTAAAAGAATGGAGAAACTTCACAGCTTTCAGAACCAAAAAAAGCTCCCTATGTTCGTCTGCAGTGCAGGCGCATCAAACATATGGGCCCAATATTTGTCACTTTTTCTAAAATAAAACAAAATATACTTAAAAGACGCTTCATAGAGTTCACAAATAAAAAAAAATTACAACTATATGCAGAGTTCAATTTTCATGTACATAAAACTAAAAGAATGGAGAACTTCACAGCTTTCAGAATCAAACATAGGCCCAATATTTGTCACTTTTTCTAAAATAAAACAAAATATGGTTACTTAAAAGACGTTTCATAGATTTCACAAATAAAAAAACTCCAACTATATGCAGAGCTCAATTTTCATGTACATAAAATAAAAGAATGGAGAACTTCACAGCTTTCAGAACCAAACAAAGCCCACTACTATGTTCATCGGCAGATGGGCACAATATTTGTCCCTTTTTTCTAAAATAAAACAAAATATGGTAATTAGAAGACATTTTATAGAGTTCACAATCAAAAAACTACAACTATATATGCAGAGTTTGATTTTCATGTACTGTCATGTAAAACTTTTCATACTCACAACCAATCAGAAACTGTTATATGACTTTTAAGTTAGTTATTAAGAAAGTAAAAATACTTATCATAAATGAAAAGTTGTGATTGAATGACAATGACAAAAAACTATTATACTGTCAACACATTTAAATTAAGTTCATACAAATGAAATTATTTGAACCCTTTACAAGCAATCTGCAAAAACCCTTTATCCTTTAAACCAAACTTCATTTAAATAAAAGTGTGTTCATTTGTGGAGGGAAATTTACCTTTGTCTTTGAATCAGACCCATAAATGCAGAAGACATTTTTGATTGGTGGCCGCTCCCAAGGTGTAAGGGGATTAAGAACAGGATCACCAAGATATGATCTAAAACATCAAAGCATCAAAACATGTCTGTTCAGTAGTAGGACTTCAAATAACAGTTTAAACATGCCGAGTAATAAGTGAATCTCCAAAAAATTAAATAAAAGTAGACAGCTAGTGCAATAGATATTAGAGAAGCATTTATTTTCTATTTGTAGTCACAAATCAAATCACTTGTAAATGAAAACACCCTGTTTACGAATCCTTCTTGAAGCTCACCGTTGCAACATTGTTTAAAAATTGATGAACTTGTTTTTTTTCTTCAGGAAGGGATTTAGTTTCATATCCAATGTATAATGAAGCTTCAGAAATCTCAATCTGAGTCTTTTCATGTAGAACGATCAAAATGTTCAACATATTTTAATGATTATCGAGATAACACTAACTTTTGTAACAGCTGTAGCATCCTCTTGCTGTCTGGGTCATAATCTTCAATTGCCTTGAAAAAGGTGCCATCTGATATTTCACGAGCTGAGAATGATAATTGAGTCGGTAGCCCACACTCCATGCTGGACAAGTTGGACTCCGGTATTTCGGAGAATGACGGGTATGCATCAAATGCTGCGAGAAGATGTTAAAATTAAGCAGTCGGAAACCAAAAGCACCACAGTAAGATTGCCCACTAGAAAAAGTAAAAGAGCCATCAATCATACCATGTGTTGAAGGAATTTCAATGTTGATTATTTTTGTTGGCCACCCAGAAAAGTTTGACTGAAACTCCTGCTCGTCACATTTATATGTTGGTTGACCAGCATGCCTTCCCCCAGAAAAATGCTTCCAATATTTATTATCTGTTCTACAGTACTTGGAAAAAGGCAGCATCCATAGTGCTGAACCAAAGGAGTTGAACATCAACCGCGCTGTTCCCTGATACCTTAAAAATATTACGATAAGCATGCATTAAGAATAAAACAGAATATGACACAGAAAACATAAGAATAACTCCAAATCAACCCGTCTATTAATAAAAATAGTTGTTTGATATTTATACAGGAATTCTATCTACTGTATGCAAGTGTCCCTCTCAAAGATCGTGGTTGAGTTGGCTCACTACTACACTCATTGCATAAGCAATTTCTAGTCTAGTGTGGATGAATAGATGAGCGTTCCCACCAATAACAACTACTGACAATTCTCTGGGCTTCCCTCCTCACTTCCAATCTTGTGGTTCTGTTTAAAGAGAACTTCAAATGTTCTATACTCAAAATTTCCTATTTCTTTGAGAAGATTGAATATATAATTCCTTTAGGAGATAAAGATACTTCATCCAGAATAGGCAACTAATATCCCAAGAATATACCTAAGTTTTCGCAACCCCTTTATTTCAAATTGGGTTGTCGTCCCTTCTCCTTTAGAACCTAATTTTCAATGTCATTGTTAGATATATTAGATTATTATATATCTTAGATATCTTATCTTTATTTTCTATCTTCAGTTTCTTTATTATTATTCTTTATTTTGTATATTGGGCTTAGCCCATGTCTTCTTTACTATACTATAAATACAGTACCCCTATTTGTGTTTTCTACACAAGAGGGAGATTAATCTCAAACCTATTTTTACTATATTCAATATGGTATCATTATATGCAATGGTCAGACATACTATCTACTTAACCTAAAAAGAGTGAGTTTGCCATCATGGAAATGTTTTAAGAAAGGGGTATGATCACCTTGACTTTATCTATAGCCCGATGATATCACAACCTAGGTGAATCTTCCAAACCATACTTGAGGAAATTGTTTCAGATAATACGTGCCTTCCTAAGCTTGAATGTCTTACTCTTCCCATTATGAGAGTCAAATCCTAGAGGAATTATCATATACATGTCTTCTAAGTCTCCATGTAGGAAGACATTTTAACACCAAAATGTTATAGGTTGCAACAAAAGTGAGTGGCTAGGGAAAGGATAATTCTCGCTATATTCACCTTTGGTATTAATATTGTTGAGACATATCATATGTCTTCTCATAATCAATCCAAAAGTCTAGTTTGTTCATTACCAGATAATAAGTGGCATTATAGACCAAAAACAATCACTAGGGTAAGTTTTAATATCAACTACAAATTAAAAAAAGAAAGAAGACTAAGAAGAAGGAAGAGCTGAATATATTACCATGAGCTTGTAGCACAAGCACTAATCCTCTTTTACAGGCTCAATGGCTAATCATAATTAAGAAAATAGGGGAACTAACACAAAATGGAAAAATATCAAGATATACATTGGTCAATTCTTAGACGACTACCAAGCAAGCTTACACGGATCAATATAACAAAAAGAACTTTATAATTATCCCTTTGGTTATTATATTATAGCTCAAATTCTGCCCAAGAAGAAGGTACCAGAAGTACTAACAGCCAAAAAAGAACGGCCATGGAAATTTGGCTATACAAAAATGAATGAGACATATAATATTGGACAAGCATAAGCCTATACAATTTTTAAAACAATAAAGAAAATGGAAAAGAAGATAGAACAACAACAACAACAAATGCCTTATCACAAAAGATGAAATTGATTATGCAAAACAAAACAGTATTTGAAGAAATTAAAAGGTAACCTCAGATATAGGAAGACCAAAGGTGAATCCAGAAAGAGTTGCTTCAATGGTTTCAATTGCTCCAAGAAAGGGAGCTCCTGAGATAACCAATCAAAGAAGGAAAATCAGAATATCAATTCATTCATATCAGTAGTACCCTCAAAGAGGCAATAAATTTACATAAGTCAATCATACCAACAGCAAAATAGGCATGAATATGCTGATCCAACCACTCATTATAATGCTTTGGTGCAATCTCTAGCTTCAACCACTCTAAGAAATAACGGAAAACGTGATTACCCAAGGAATGGGCAAAAACTATAGAAGGTCCACCACGAAGTTTGTAAGCAGTTTCAAATGTTAATCTGCAAAAAGAAATACAATTATAAGTAAACATCATCACAGTAACTAACAAACCAATTTCATCATATCGCCTACTTTTGGAGGAAATGAATACACAACCCACAATCAGGTGTACAAATACTATTAGAAACAGTCCTTTTAGACTTAAAAATATTAATCAAAATATCTTACTAGAGCATTTCAAATTTGTGTACGTAAATCTGTAGCTGTGCAGCATATACCTGGATTATTAGAATCCAGGCACCAAGGTTTGACAAACATACATAAAGAAGAGACTAAAGTTATTAACAATAGTAGAATATTCTTAGCCTTACACTGCAATTCCCAAATACAGATAGTGCGAACAATTTATTATATCAGTCTTGCAATTATTTTTTTGTTTGAAGAAGTTGAACTCAATGAATTTTTTAGAGGAGGAGTAATGAAGCGGATGGAGCAGTAGCAACTACCTTTTAGGGAGTTTAAAATTAATGAAGAGGAAGGGACGGGAATATGGGAAGAGAACTAATCTTCCTTCTACTTAACTCCATGTTAAGGAGCTAATGAGTTTTAATTTTATTTACAAAAAATAAACTTGTCAGAGATAAGCACCCTAAAAATCTAGTTATATTAGGGGAGTCACTGCTATGTAGTTTAAGCACTTAAAAAATAATTACTTAGCAGAAATAAATCTAACAAAAGGAAAGCATAGTTGTATCTAGCAAGCATTTTATCCAAATCATTATGCAGAATAACTGTCCAGATTACAGCAAGACAGATGCAAAGATCAAGACATACTTTAGCTTATGAAAATAAAGGTCCCTCTCTTCAAGCATGGCGGGCGACAATCTCCAGTCATATGGAACAGCAATTATTGCATTAGCTTCTATGCCAAATTCAATACACCATTTAATCCATTCTTTCCAAACCGATGAAAGAGGTCCTGCCATTACAGGTACACGACACGTCACCAAACCTTAAAGTACAAAAACAAATTGACACCGAAAAGAGAAACACACACAAAACGCACCTGTTATATAACCTGGATCAAGTTCTGTAATACCAGAAAGACCACTATCAGGGCGGGACTTGCAATCCGGATGGTCAGTCTGGTTGTGCGGATCCAGCACCATGCACTTAAGCCAGCAATTGACAGCAGAAAGAAGCTGCAGTACAAATGAATTCTCACACATTTTACTCTTAAGTCTTTAATACGTAGCTCCTTGGTGCTAATTTCATATACAGTAAAACACAGGAGGCAACTGTGCTTGGCAAGTAGTTATATGTGGACACTTCAATAGTGCAAGCACCTCAAGTTACCTTTTGTCATTTCAAGTTACCTATATATCTATAGTCGTACCTGTACTTCTCTCTCTTCTATAACTTTCTATTTTAGGTGCACCCTGGCATACAAGTGATAGTGCTAAAAGCCATGTTCTAAGCAGATGAAATACATAACTAAAACTCCCTCGCTATAATCAATATTCTTTCAGACGCAATCCTCTATAATCTACTACAGCATACAGCATACATCATAGCGTATAGAATCGATAAGAATTGATACAACAGTTGAAAATAAGAGTAAAAAAACAATCACAGGAAAAGAAAACTCATTCTGATTTTCTTTTATTGGGAGCAAGAAACCGTAATATCCAATCCTCATGCAGTGGAGTGCAAAACTACGTATAAGAAACATGAGAATGAAAACGAAAGAGACATGTACTTTGGTTGTGTCGAGCCAGACCAAATCGAGAGGGTTGAAATCGAGGGGAGAGTACGGACAGTCAAGAATGGACCATGCTCGGAGCTGAGTGGAAGCGAAGCCAGGGATTATAATGCCGGAGAGCTTGGAGTAGTCAAGCTCAACACCGGGAGAGGTGGCTCCGGCGACGGCAAGAACGGCAAGGAGGAGAAGGAGCGAACAGAGTAACGGTTTTTTCGTCATTGTGTGTGAAAGAGTGGGAGGGAAGAATGAAAAAAACGTGACTCTTGCCATCGGTAGTTGGAAGTTGCGAATAAAAGAAAATTCCAATCGGAAAATTGGCTTTTAGCCTTTTCCGGAGTTCAAACGAATTGATTCCAGATTATGGGCCCTTTCTGCCTCAACTTTACAGGCCTGTTCCGATTGTTACCATTTTTTCTCCAAAGTTATTGGCAAAAAGAGTAAATTGACATTGGTTTTTCCTTGCTACAAAATTGACAATTGTTTTCTAAACTGTATGTGTACGTACAGTTTTGCACAAAACAAATTATAATGGATTTACTTAATTTTAGAATTAAGAAATTTTATCTTAAGGTGTAATTTATCAATATAATTAGTTCAAAAGTCAAAAACTCCATAATTTTACTAATGAGTTGTCTTTTACTGGTGGAATTTCTCACATCCACTCAATCATGTATTAATCTGGCTCATAATTAACTGGTTTGATTAAATTTAAAATAATTTATAAAATATTTTTACAACATACTTTAGTTTTATTAAATTCTGGAAGTTTTAATTTTGTCTAGGTGTGTTGTCATCAAGTCTTGACCCTGAAGGAATGGTTTGACTATTATTTCTTTATTTTTATTTTTATTACCTAATCAATTCATTGTTTGAATTGACCATAAATTTATATGGATTTAAAAGAAAAGAATAATGTTTAAACACAAGTCTAAACATCTGTATAATCTTGGAAGCATGTGATGCTCTTAAAATTATCTTTAATGTAAGATTTAATGTCTAGCATAAAAGTAGTGAATATTTTGGTTAGGTTATAAAAGTACTCTTGGGTCAGAGAAAGGATTCAGATGGTAGGATTGGTGGACTGGTTTGTTTGTGACAGAGGCAAAATACCAAGAGAGGTTTTTGAGAATTTTCACTGCAGAGGGCTATAATAATTTTGCATAAAATTCAAGGAATATGGTAATCAAATTTATTAAAATCGCGTCATCAAAAACTAAAATAAAATCATGACTTTGAAAATAGTAATGATGAATTTGTGATATGAAGGTGTTGAAAAATCTTTCAACTTCTAGAGCAATTAATGGCACTGTATACTAACTAACCTCTAGAATGGTAGAATTGATTATAAGAGGTCAAATGGAGATTTCAAATGGACAGTGTGTGTTTGATTCTTGCTAATATGGTGACTAGTGATTCAGAAAGGTTTTAAAATAGAAAATATGATTTTTATTATCAATTTATTATTTTTCTTACATTTTACTCCATATTTTTACAACATTAAATTTAAATACTTTGTCCTCGTATTTCAACAATTACACGTTTTTTTGTATTTTGATAATATTGCACAGTTTATTTGGTAATGACATTGTGCATCACTCACATAACACAATGTAAGTTAATAGTTATTTAAACAAAATAACTCACTTTAATTTTTATTTTTTTTATTTTTGTCTCTACCAAAATATCATTCCATCAAGATTCAGGTGTATTTCAAATAGGGAGAAATAAGTGTGTCATGGTTGGAAGGTAAGATGATTAATATGTGTTTTGTATTTAATTTGTCAAGTATAATGTTTTTTCTTTATTTTATTTTTAATTCTGGTGTCTTGATTCTTTTATTAGCAAGAAATAAATTAAAAAATTAAGGTGTTTGACCTTTTATTTTCAATAAGTCACGATAGAACAAAACAAAAATTATTTATTTATTTAGCTTTTATAATTACGTACAAAAAATAATTATATTTTTTATTAGTATATTTAACTTTTAAAGACAGGATTTAGTAAAACATTGAAGTTACTTTATGTTTTTACTCTTTTTGTCTTTCTCTCTTCTCATCTTTTAATATAGTCTAACTATACTTTGTCACTTAGGAATGTTTTAATCCATTTTTATTAGTGATCATATTGTCTTAACTAAACAAGAAAAACAAGTCAACATGTTGATCTCAGTGAAATTAACTTTAGTCAATAACTCCAACATAATCAAAGGACAACAAGTTAGTTAAAGTTAATCCAACCAAGCCAATTTTAAAGAATTCAATATAAGAAAATAATAAACAAAGACAAGGTAAAAGGAATAGAAGTCTCTTTTCTAATCATGCTTTTTGTGATCCTCTCAGGGAGAGATCATATGACATCATGTGTGGTCAATTCTCCGTCACTTCTCAATAACAATAATCCAAGTAGAATAATCAATAAGTCATTTAATATTGTCAATGTTAACTTCACTAGCTCCATGAGTATGATCTCTTTTGTGTCATATTGTCTAGTTATCATACTCTATATGAGTCAGATACTAGTAGAGTCAAAATAGTCTCACATCACAAGTCTCATATGGTACACTTAAACTCATCCTATATTAACATTTTCCCTTGTAAAATAACTAATTTGACCATCCTAACACTTAACATTCACACTTACTCATGCATTGTCAAACAAATGATAAACAATCATAATTATAAAAGATAGCATACAATGGAAGTCATTTAGAAAGATATAAACCATTTATAGTATGGAAAATATCACAACGTTATTGTCTAGCATCCAACGCCATACAACTAGAGGCTCACTGTTTGCCAAAATATGTGGTGGCGCTCAGTGGTTGCACTTGTCGCCTAATCGTAATGTAGTAGACACATCTGTTTTATGATAGTTTTAGTATTTTCTCAACACCTTAAAGTCTCCACTTTTCAATTCACATGTTATAACACTTCACATTGCATTCCTGTAAATACAAACAACATACCATATTAAAATATTAGCTTAATAAAAGCCTATGATGCTCCGACACGGTGTCCCAAAATGGACTAGGAAGCAAAGGCGTTACGGACACCTGCACGACGCAGTGTCAGATGCTTCTCCATGGGCAAGAAACGAACGGCCCAGTTGTGTGGTACACGTGCGTAAGGGCACCTTCTCGTATTTCATTTCGACATGAGAATTCAATTCGTATTTCAAACAAAATATTTGAGAATCTAAAATATTAGAGAAAAGATTGGTATATCTCATAAAATAATGGGAAACCCAAAAAAATTAAAATAAAAAAGGAAATCAGGATTAAAAAATAATATTTGATATCTTTTATTAAAATAAAACGAAATTAAGATCAGGAACAAAAATAAAATCAATAAGAACAAATTACTCTATAAATTAGAGTGACATTAGGCACTACAATCACAAGTAATAAAAAATAGAAGAAAGAATCGGGATTGAGAGCTCTTGAGTTGAGAGGATACACAGTTTGGAAACCATTTGCAGTTGCTGAACGAAGGAAAGGACAAAGAACGATTGGAAAAGTGGAAAAAATGTTCTAAAAAGGTAATTTTAGAACTTTTTTTATAATTTAAAGTAATATATCCTTCATAGTTTTTCTTATTAAGTTAATACTTGCATCTTTGAATGATTTTTTTTATTAACGTTGTTACTTATCATATATCACTATTTAATGTTTTACTATTATTCGATGAACCAGAATTATAAGTTGTATTTTTAGATGAAGATTGACAAATATAAGACTCAAACATTATGATATTTTAAATGTTTCTTTTATTTATTTTTTATTATGAAATAATATATATATATATATATATATATATATATATATATATATATATATATACCAGTGTAATAAGGGCTTTCTGCCCTGGTTATTTTTCTCATTTTGCCTTGGGTCTGGAATCGAGACATATTGGGGCGAGTAGGGATGGCAACTGGGCGGGGCGGGGATGGGTTTCACTATCCCATACCCATCCCCATAAAAAAAATTCATCATCATCCCCATACCAAACCCAACGGATATTAAACTTTTGTCCCATCCTCATCCCCACCGGGTAACGGGTATAATTTAATACCCATACCCATATCCGTTGTCTTACTACTTCAATGTTAATTTTAATTAATTTGTTATAAAATAATAAACAATTATGGTAAAAGAAACATAATATTATCAAATATTTAGGACGATGGTTGTTTCTTCAATATCAATTACTTTGAAATAAATTATAATTTTTTACATTTTAGATTAGAATACCAAATAAAATTTCATTAGAACAAAAATATTTATTAAATTTGCAAACATTAATGAAACCTAGTTGATAAAATTTAAAAATAGTTTTTAAAAATATAAAAGAAAAATAAATATTCAAATTAAAATATATTTTAAATGTCTGTTTACTTCAATTTCTTAAATTCTAATCAATATTTTTTTTATACACTAATAAAAGTTAGGTTAAATTATTCCTTTGGCCTCATTTTGGTAGCAAAATATCAATTTGGTTCCTCAATTTTTTTTATCTTAATTTGGTCCTTATTTTGGAAAATTTGACGTAATCAAGTCCTTTCGGTTAGTGGTGTAGTAACTGTGTTAAATGGGATGTCATGTGTCAGTTTCTAGATTTTTTGAATATTTTTTTATTTTTTTAATTTTTTTTTAAATTAAAAATTTGTCACGTGTCAAGCTGACATCGTGCCACGAGGCCGTGACAGTGCCATGTGTCACAATTATGCCAGATGTCATTTTCTCATTTTCAATTTGGTCCCTATATTTTAATTTTTGTCTCAATTTAGTCTCAATTTTTGTAAAAGTTGTGCAATTTCGCCTCTCTCCAAATTGAAACAAAAATTAACTTTTATATAAATGTTATACAAATATTTTTATTAAATTTGATTTTTTTATTCAAATTGATATTTTTATTACATATTTTCAACAAAACTAAGTTTATTTAAATTTGTTTCACATTCAATTTTACTTAAAATTATTTTTAAATTTTAAATTTATTTGTTTTTTATTGTTACATAAACTAGTTAATTTTTCTTAAATTTATATAATTATTCTTTTTACACCAACTAAAACATTTGTATAGAAATTATTGAATTTTACACATTTTAAAATATGCAATTATTTAAAATATAAATTCAAATAAAAAACAATATTAAAGTATGATGTAATAAAATATCAATATAATTTATGAATTTTTTTTGTAATTAGCATTATTTTCTATTAACAACTTTAAAATAATTTTAAATAATGTTTAATGTAAAATATAAATTAATATAAACTTAATATTGTTAAAAATATTAACTTGAAATATCAATTTTGATAGAAATATTTGTGCATATTTATATATAAATTTAATTTGGTTTAAATTTGGAGAGGGACAAAATTACACCATTTTTACAAAAATTGAGAATAAATTGAGACAAAAATTAAAATACCGGGACCAAATTGAGAATAAGAAAATGACACCTGGCATAATTGTGACGTGTGACACTATCACTGCCACATGGCACGATATCAACTTGACACGTGACAAATTTTTATTTTTTTAAAAAAAATTCAAAAAAATAAAAAAAAAATTCAAAAAATTCAGAAACTGACACATGACACCCCATTTAACACCGTAACTATACCACTAACGGAAAGAACTTGATTGCATCAAATTTCCCAAAATAGGGACCAAATTGAGATAAAAAAAATTGAGGGACTAAAATGATATTTTACTACGAAAATAGGGACCAAAGGAATAATTTAACCTAAAAGTTATAATACATCACTTGATCAAAATGCCGCAAAAGATCTTTTGAACTCCAATATATGTTGGATGGTGATAAAAAAATATTTATGCGAATTACATTAAATTTTTATATTGTAGTAAATATTTATACAATTATAGTGAAAATATTACAGTATGATTGATAATGAGTTAAAACATAAAAAATAATTAGATAAATATATCAAAAGAGTATTCTACATGATTAAAATAAACAAGAATAAAAGTATTAAAAAATAACAAATGTGTGTCTTAGAAACAATTTGAGAGTCTATTGAAAGAAATCGCACAAAGGAAAATAAATGTATAATTAAGGATATGATAAGATGAAAAATACCTTAGAGATCTACTTTTTTTTTTTCAAATATCAACATATATACTCAATGGTCAATAAATAACAAAAATTGTTTTAGAGAAGAAAAAAAATTGTTTAAATGAAACAAAAATTATTAATAATAAGTAAAGATTTCTTTTTTATATTACCTTGTAAATGAAAGGTTTATGCTATTAAACACTTAAATTGAGAGTATTAAACATTCTCATGTGAAAGGAAAATATACAATAAATAAAAATATTCAAAAATAATATAAATATTCAAATGTGAGACATAAAATTTTTTAATTACATACATCATTTTAACATAATTACATAAAGATTTATGATAAGATGAAAAATATATTGGATACGAATGAGTTTCATACAAACCAAATAATTAGAAGAAATAAAAAATATAAAGTGTGTGTGTGTGTGTGTGTGTATATATATATATATATATATAGTTAATTAATTATGAAGATTTTAATAATTTAAACGGGAATGGAGATATGGCGGGGACGGGTATTATGGCAGGGATATGTACATCCCCATACCCAATTGAAAAAGTAAGGAATTTCCCATACCCATACCCATACCCAGTCAATGTGGGGATTCCCCGTCAAACTAGGGACGGGTTCGGGCAATACCCACGGAGACGGGTTTATTTGCCATCTCTAGGGGCGAGGCCAGTTATCACCCGAAGCAATATATCCAGTTTTATGCCTCGGTTGTTTGAAAACCGGTGCCATATACCCCATTTTCTGCCTCAGGTCAGATAGGACCGAAGCCATAGGTTAAAATTATTTTTTTTTAATTAAAATTTTTGCAGACTTTTTGGCCTCAGTTATGGTAAGAATCGAGGCCATATGTGAGCTTTTTGCCTCGGTCTTGGTAGCAACAGAGGCATATTCAACTGTTTTTTTTTTTAAATAAATTTTCTGTTTTATATTGATTCCCACATTTAAACCTGCATATTTTTTTCACACAGCAGCACAACCATAATAAAATATTTTCTCAAACATCCACAATCCAAAAACATTTAAAAGATAATTGAAATGTACACAATCCAAATACATATATTCTAATCAATACTATTGTACATTTGAATTATGAATTTTGCACATGCTATCCTACCAAACTTTATGGACTTCGCGGGAATTGGCAAAGGACTCTTGAATGTCTGCAAAATAAGACATTAAGTTAGTATATAGAAAGACAAATTTAGTATACCAAACTTTAGAATATTGCAAAGTAATTGTTTTAATTCAAAAATATATTACCGTTTCCCAATTAGTTGTAATACGAGCACGCACAATTGTTGTCATCCATTGCATTATATAGTAACCGCACTCATATGAGTCGATTTGTCTATTACACTACATTATATCAACAACATTAAAATCAATTAATGAAGAAAATCAAATCAAACAATTATAAATATATGGATAGAAATATCAAACCTGGAGGGAACACCATGCAAGACATTTTGCCTTAGCTGTTGATCTCCCTGACAACATGTTATGTCCAATAATTGAACTATGATAAAGGGAATAAGTTAGGATACTTTTATATAACATGTCATTTTTATAAGATTGATATTAGGTTTCTTACCAATCTATCACTTGTCTAAGATGGTTGGGGGGAGGGCGATGCAAAAAGCAAAACCACACACAGCAAGGTTCTCCCTTAGGGAAACCATAAGTAATTGCCAATGATGTCTGAAAAGAAAATAAATTTATTGTTATGCATTAAAATGATAGATTATATTCATAAGTTAACAAGAATGACTTACCCTATAAGGGACAAAATAAACTTATTTTCCACGTTGAAAGCATCCAGTCACATACGATTGAATGTCATCAAACTTGTTGCCTTCATGAGTGAGTTAGGGGTCTACAAACCCATATACATCATTCAGTTCCATAGTTTCAGTGACACTAGACAAATACCTAAACATAAAATTGATCTGATATAAGTAAATAGATAAATATATCATATAACTATGTACAATGATTGAAAGACTTACATCATCCATATCACTATGTCCGTGTCCTATATTTTTTTAATTTTGTCGTATCTCCGTCTACGTATATGTATTTGGGCACCATAAATCAAAGCACTCAACTATCTTTTATCTTCTCATCCCACATAAATTAAAAATTAAGAGTGTAAGTATATCTCTAATTGATTTATCAGTCAAACATATTTAAAAAATCCAAATACAACATCCAAAACATTTTTATCTTTCAAATATAAGTAATAAAATCACCAAAAACAAACTCATTCATTCAATCTCATATTAGTAACATTTTTCAGTCACAACTATTCTCTCCATTTCAATAAATTTCATATTATCAAAATTTATTCTTCCACGTATCAAATCAATCACATTTCCTCAATTTTCCATACTTTATCTGTTCATAAAAGGAAAATGGTACAGTGACTACCCAATTTGACTACCCAAGTTACTACCTTACGTGGAATATAATATTTCATTTTTTTTAATTGAAACAAATGGAGTGGCACGTGAGTGATGGAAATCTGGAATTAAGTTACCCTTTCACGGGTTGCCGTAAATTAATAGCCATCCCGTGAAATTGAAAAAAGAGGGAAAAAGTGAAACTGCAGAAACTTCGCAGACAGTGTTTCGGCTTCCATACCAACAGTTTTCTTCTCCACCGCTCCACTGCACCTCTGCACTACCGCACCTCTTCGAAGTCCACCGCACAGGTACGAAGTCCACCGTTCGTTTAGAAAATCCACCAGCACGACGAAGTCCACCGTCTTTACGAAGACCACCGTGCCTGCGAAGTCCCCCGTCCTTGCGAGGTTCCCCGTCCGTGCGCAGTCCACCGTTTTGGTGGTCTGCTTCGAAAATCCACCGCCCCGAAACACGGAAAGGTAACTTCTTTGTGTTGTTGTGTGTATGGTAAGTGTTTAGGGTTTTCCAGTGAAAGGGGGTTTTTAACATCACAGTGTTCTCCATTTGCAGGGTATTCTTCCATTTGGTTCAAGGTATGATTTTTTTTGTTTTCCCCAAACCATTGACGTCGTGGTTGTTTCCACCTTGTTGAGAGTTTTTTTGAATTTCTTGCAGGTTGTTTCAGATGTTGCTGTCTCTGCAAATGAGCTCAGCAATACCTTTGTGAAAGAAGGTTTTGAGAAATTTGGACGTGGAAGTAAGGGTGGCAGAAAAGATGAGCTAATGGAAGTTATTTAACGTCAAGAACAAATGTTGGGTGAAATTCAAAAAGAACTTTATGAGTTGAAAGCAAATATGATTGACAGGAAGAAGCAAGGCCATGATGAGGTTGAAGATAATTATTATCAATGGGATGAATCTAGTGTTGCTGACATAGGTGAAGAAAAATTCAGTGAGATTGCTCAACATAAATCTGGGGATATTGATGAAGGTAATTTTGTTGAGACATCAACGGATCAACTTGAGAAAGAAGAAAATGGTCTATATCAGGATGACAAGGAAATACAACAAAGCAATATGTATGTAAGACGCAGGGATGATCCAAGGAAGCGTTTCAAGAGTATTTCATTAAGAACTCCTTTTGCAACATATAGCAGGAGGAAACGCAGTCAATAGTTGATTTAGATGAATGTTGTTTTGTGTTATTAAGAGTTCAGCTAGGATTATGTTAAATTCACATTTACATATGGTAGTTGTGAAACAATTGTATTTCATACAACTTTGTTGAAATTGTTAGTGAAGACTTGTTACTGATATTCAACCGTTTTGTTTAGGATACATATTTTGGTTTGTAAAATAATATTGAAGTGAATACAACATATTGTATTTTATAATTTTTTGCAATGGAACCCAAACAGCAGACCCCAATTCATTTTTTTGTGCAAAATGTTATGGACAGGTCACCAGCTAATACATCAGGGGTCAACATATTATTCAGTCAATGTTAGATTGTGTGTGCTCAAGCACTTGTGGGCTAATTATTCCTGACCTTTTTGTATTAGGAGTGTATATACCTACTGTAATTGTGATTGAGGTATTCCCTGACAGCCTTAAGGTTTTAGTTGTGGACATCCTTGCAACATAGCAGGGGTGAATAAGTTGTGTAAAAAGTTCAGGAAAGGTCACCGGTTATCAATTGTGTGGTCACCAGATATTTCGTGTAGACTTAATTTATATGTGGTGAATTATGTGGACCAATTTTGTGGCACCAATATTTATTAGGTTCAACATAGCCTGCACACAAGCTTTGAGGGTCATTCTCTTCACTGTAAATGGGGAACAATTTTGCTGCTTATACAACAGACCCCAATTCATTTTTTTGTGCAAAATGTTATGGGCAGGTCACCAGATAATACATCAGGGGTCAACAGATTATTCACTCAATGTTAGGTTGTGTGTGCTCAAGCACTTGTGGGCTAATTATTCCTAAGCTTTTTGTATTAGGAGTGTATATACCTACTCTAATTGTGATTGAGGTATTCCCTGACATCCTTAAGGTTTTAGTTGTGGACATCTTTTCAACATAGCAGGGGAGAATAAGTTGTGCAAAACGTTCAGGGAAGGTCACCAGTTATCAATTGTGTGGTCACCAGATATTTCGTGCAGACCTAATTTATGTGTGGTGAATTATGTTGACCAATTTTGTCGCACCAATATTTATTAGGTTCAACATAGTTTGCACACATGCTTTGAGGCTCATTCTTGTCACTGTAAGTGAGGAACAATTTTACTGCCCATACAACAAACCCCAATTCATTTTTTTGTGCAAAATGTTATGGGCAGGTCACCAGATAATACATCAGGGGTCAATAGATTATTCAGTCAATGTTAGGTTTTGTGTGCTCAAGCACTTGTGGGCTAATTATTCCTCAGGTTTTTGTATTAGGAGTGTATATACGTACTCTAATTGTGATTGAGGTATTCCCTGACATCCTTAAGGTTTTAGTTGTGGACATCCTTGTAACATAGCAGGGGTGAATAAGTTGTGCAAAAAGTTCAGGGAAGGTCACCAGTTATCAATTGTGTGGTCACCAGATATTTCGTGCAGACTTAATTTATGTGTGGTGAATTATGTGGACCAATTTTGTCGCACCAATATTTATTAGGTTCAACATAGTCTGCACACATGCTTTGAGGCTCATTCTTGTCACTGTAAGTGAGGAACAATTTTGCTGCCCATACAACAGACCCCAATTCATTTTTTTGTGCAAAATATTATGGGCAGGTCACCAGATAATACATCAGGGGTCAACAGATTATTCAGTCAGAGTGTGCAGAAATATCATATGGAGTTCGATTTTATCAGTGAATGTTGCTTAGGTGAATAAAGAGGTCTGCATAATAACAAAAATAACAAACAATTACTACATTTCTTTAACCAAATATTTTTTGATAGTTCAAAGTACAAACAACAACATTCAATGCGTAATCAAAATTTAAATAGCATGAAAATAAAAGGCATCAAATAGTTTTGAGCTAACTAAGTGAAATATTATCCAAGGCAGATGATTCATCCTTAGAGGTCTCCCCAAGTTCATAAGAAGGACTTTGAGTTGAGGGAGGAACCATCATTTGTAGTATTTCGTCCACATTGACCGACACAAGTGGTGGGTTGTTGGTGTCGACATTTGCCCCCACATCATGATCCATATTTATGTTTTGATTTACGTTTAAATCAGATTGCACATTTGTCTCCATATTTTGATCGACAATTTTTTTCGGAACATAGTTAAGTCGCACTACAAGCAAAGAAGCCTTTACTTCTTCTTCAGTTGGAGGGCTAATGTCATATTTGAAAACCTATTAAACAGAAAAAATGAGAAAAGTGTATCAAATTCAACCACTTGTACAAGTGAAGAAAATATTTTTTTATGTGTTGTTATTTTATTTGCCTTGACAATGTTCCTTAGACTGCGCACGGACGGGGGACCTCGCAGGGACGGGGGACTTCGCAGGCACGGTGGTCTTCGCAAGGACGGTGGACTTCGTCGTGCTGGTGGATTTTCGAAACAGATGGTGGACTTCGTGCCTGCGGTGGACTTCGAAGGGGTGTGGCAGTTCAGAGGTGCAGTGGAGCGATGGAGAAGAAAACAGTTGGTATGGAAGCCGAAACACTGCCTGCGAAGTTTCTGCAGTTTCACTTTTTCCCTCTTTTTTCAATTTCACGGGAGGGCTGTTAATTGAAGGCAACATGTGAAAGGGTAACTTAATTTCAGATTTCCACCACTCATGTGCCACTCCATTTGTTTCAATTAAAAAAAATGAAATATTATATTCCACGTAAGGTAGTAACTTGGGTAATCAAATTGGGTAGTCACTGTACCATTTTCCTTCATAAAATTATCACCACTACTAACACTATTGGACAAAGTCCAACATTTCATGCAAGATTCTCAATTTAACACATATATTATTGTGGTCACCCTTTATATCATAGTTTATAATTTCACTCAGTAAACATGAAAGTTTGTCCATGAAATTAGCTTTCCTCTTACCTTATGAATTTTTTTTCTAGTGTGGTTCTCCTCTCTTACGCAACTTCACACTTAAATCACAATGTATTTGACTCAAAGTCATCTTAGCTTTAAGCTAAAATAATTTTTACGTTAATGACTAAGTTTATTAGAATTAAATGTAATTAGTGATTTTTTTTTTCACATTTTAATTATATATATGTACTGGCGTTATATATATATATATATATATATATATATATATATTTTTTTTTTTTTATGATTTTATTTTTTTCAACTATTATCACAACTTGATGAAGATAGTTTAAGTTGTAAGATATCAGATAATATTAATAAGTTTTTCTTAATTGTTATTTTAGTTTATATATTTAAGTCTTGATTTGTGTTTGTTTTTATGTTTATTTTTTACTCGATGGTCTTATTTTTTAGAAAAGACTCATTTAAATTATTTTGAAAAGAAAAATTATTTTTATTACGCTGACATCACGGTTATTCGAATGATATATTAAAATTTGTGTTAAAGAAAACATAAAGATCAAATTATTTATTAATTTCAATTTTCTCATAAGGTACAAAAATCAATAAAAAGAATCATACTTATTGTAAAACTGCATGCGAGGATTGTGAATTCAACAAACACACAACATTGATAAAACATAAGTACAAAGTCATGGGCATGGTGGTCACAATTCGGTGATAGAACTTACACTTACAACAAGATCTAAACTTATGTACTTGTTCATTGTGATTCTTATGTATGTTTGTCTGTTGGGTGTGTTAGTTCTTTTAACTAAAACCCTGCATCTATGTTTACATACCGTTAGAACCAGTGACACACCTGCCACAAATCTGTACTTTTTAAAGTCATTATTTTTTTTTTGTATGTTTCGGGAAAAGAATACTAGGTGTACAACAATGCCACATCACATATTAAATAATGGAATTGATATTAAATTGACCTAATGATAGAATCCATAATATTTGTTTTTTTTATACAAATTCTCTAAATAAATTAATTGAGAAAGTGTCACAAGATAAAGTTGAATCAATGCAAGTTGCAATTAAGCCATTACAAAGATTCATTAGGAAAACTGTCTTGATCAAATTTATTTGACAAACACTCAAATCAATTTATCAAAGAGATGTTAAAGAAAAATACCAACGTTGCCCATAAAAAAAAAACATTAATTATGACTAACTAAGATTTTTATATAATATCTATTCTAACTTTAAAAGTTTGATGTAGACAGCACACATTCTTATCATACTTTCTCAATCTATGTAAAACACGAATTGAATTCCACAAGGAAAAAAAAATGTCACTCTACTTGGTTAACTTCTGTCTAGACAGACGTGTAATTCTAATAAAATTTCAATTTATAATTTTCTGTTCATTTATGAACATATGATATATGATATGATACTACTTGTTTTCATATTCAATCTATTTAAAAAAGAAAAATTAGATACTCAACTCATCTCAACAAATTTGAATCGAATTAAGTTGTGAAATTTGAGTAAAGTACACCCTTAATTTATTGTGTATATTAAGTTTTTCCAAAGAACACAAATGTCAGCGATAATGTATAATTGACATAAACTTTTTTTCACATAAATAAAGTGTAATTAATTACATTTATTTATATTTAATTTAAACGCATGTCATGTATATAAACAAGTTGTATACATCAAAATCATCATCTCAAAAGATGAGGGGCAGCGGGAATTGCATGTAGTGGAAAGGCAAAAATGAAAACTTGAAAGAAAGTAAAGAGCGAAAAAGAAAAGAGGCGCGGGCTTCAAATGAAAACGTCATCTTGAGAGGCGCCAATGAAATCTATCGCCGCCCAGTCAACAAATCTCAGACGTCCACGTTTCATCTCATACATCATTTCTGAAAAGACCGCCTCCCATGAAAACTAAATAAAATCTCTAATCTCACTTCAATACTCTTCCACGCGACCTTCTTTCTTCTCATCTCTCCCCTTTTTTATTTTCAAATAAAAACAAAATGGACGATTCCACAAAACCTAGCGCCGGAAAAACCAAACTTCTCAATCCATGGATGCTTCACTTCCAGAAACTCGCTCTTGAACTCAAGTGCGCTCTCTGGTTAGTGAATTTTTCTCTCTCCAAACCTCTTTTAATCTTTGAATCTTTGCAGCTGCAGATTTTTATTTTACTTTGTTTCATTTTATTGTATAATTTAAATTTAAATTAATTTCCTGTTTGTGCTGCTACTTTAGCTAATTTAAACTACTGTTGGTATCTTTAGTAGTTAATTTGATTAATGGATTTGCTGCTGTTTTTGTTTTTGCATGTGGCGGCGCTGGATCTTACAGTTTGAGTTTATTCAAGAGACCGGTGTTACTTCCATGCAACCACCTTTTCTGCGAGTTCGTTACTTCTTTCTCTTTGTTGTGTTGTATATGCCGGTCATTTTGTTTGTTGCATGGCTTTATTCACTAATGACGATGATTTAAATATTTGGTAGTTCATGCTTAGCTGATTGCGCAGCAGCTGGCGCTGGTTCTGAATGTGCTGTTTGTAATGCAAAGTATGCTCAAACAGGTAATTTGTTGCTAAGTTTCGCATGCATGTGTGCTGCATGATCAAGTACCGGGGTGTGTTTTGTTGTTTTCTTTTTTTCTTTCAATTTGGTTATCAATTTCACTCCTAGACAAGTACTACAGTTCTGAAACTGATCAAGTTGTGTATGTAAACCCTGTAGTATTAGAAATGATACTGAATAGTTTTTCAAGCGTGGGAAAATCCTTCAAATCAGTCCTTGGTGATCAGTAAAGTATGTTAATACATGGACTAAATTGATAGATATATAAATTAGTTCAAGGATACTTATATACTTTATTTATCTTTTAAGATAATTTTAGAGAGTGTGAAATTTGAAGGATAAAATTTTGATGATTTCCTCTTACTTGTCTTTGCAACATATGTTTCCAATGTTTTTTATTGATATCTATACTTATATTTTTGATGTGATGGTTGTGGGAGGCAGATGTAAGGCATGTGCCTTTTGTGGAAAATGTGGTAGCAATATACAAAAGCTTGGAGGCCACCTTTTGTCCAAGTTTGTTTCATAAACATTCTTCTGGTGAGTTCATTTTACTTTTGGAGAGCTTTTCCAATTGATTGAGAAAAGAAATTATGCCTTGTTTGATGCTGAATTTATATATATTTAAAATTGTTGATGTAGGTGACGAGAGGGTTTTGGAGCCATGCCAGGCAGTTCTTAATTCAACTTCTAGCAGCATACAAGCTCGCAAGCTTCCTATGAATTTGCCTAATTTGAACAAGGTTGGGGTTGTCAAGAATCACAAATCCAAGATTGCAGGGCATGACAAAGCTGAAGAACTTGAGTTCTCTCATGGGAGAGGGAAGCCTAATGTGATGCAATCTTCCCATGTGGAAATGGATGTGAATCAAGTGACACAATCAGCCCCAGATAGCCCTCTTTTTTGTGATACCAAAGGTTCAGATAATGACTGCAGTGATCAAGACAGTGAGCATGTAAGAAAAACACACTCTTGTTTATGGTTACCTGTCAATACACAGTTAAATCTTCTGGATGTCCAATCCTTTATCAACTTGGTTTCTCATTTTCAAACTCTTAATTTCAGCAACTACCTCCTGATAGACTGGGAAACTCGTCCTTAAAGAGAGCTAGTACAGGAAATGGAAATTTGAATGAGAAAATGGGACAATTAAGGTCAGAAAGTTCAGCCTCTGAAACTGAGGGTCTTGAAAGGGATCCCAAGAGACATAAAATTCTTGGCCTTAAATCTGGAAAGGTCCCTGGTGCACAATTGCCAGCAGATACTTCAAATGACTTTTCTCCAACTGGAAGTACTTGTTCGTTTTGCCAATCTTCCAAAACCTCTGAGGTAATATTTGCATGCACCAATCCTACACATTGCTTTTTTAATTCTCTTTTCCTTGAAAACTGTTATGCTCATGCTGCATATGCTTATGGACAAATGGCTGAAACTATTTCTTGGTCTTTATGGTGAATTTTTGTAGGCTACTGGACCAATGCTGCATTATGCTAATGGAAACTTAGTTACTGGAGATGCAGCAACGAAGCCAAATGTTATACCTGTGCATAGAGTTTGCATTGACTGGTATTCTAACTTGATACTTCTATGCATTGTTCATTATTAAAGCATTCTAGTCTATATTTCGATTGTTTGATTTGTGGAGCCACCTAGAAACAGCACTGAATCTTGCTTGACCGTGTTTTGTTCAAAACCATTTACATTTCAACCAGGTTGCATTTTTAGTATCTTTTGCCTTTCTTTTTGCATTTTTCTGATAGATGTGATGTAAACTTTTGAAATCCAGGGCACCACAAGTGTACTTTGTTGGTGAAGTGGTTAAGAATCTCAAGGCAGAATTGGCAAGGGGAGCAAAACTTAAATGCAGTAAATGTAATCTGAAGGGAGCTGCTCTTGGCTGCTATGTCAAATCATGCAGAAGAACTTATCATGTTCCTTGTGCACTTGACATCTCAACTTGTCGTTGGGATCATGTAAGCTCCTTTCCATTTTAAAGCTATTATTATAGAATTTACATAAAATGTACCTGTGATTCTTTGCATTTCTCTAAACTTCTTGGGGACATTCACTGGTCCAGGAGGATTTTCTTTTGCTCTGCCCTCTCCATTCAAACGTCAAATTTCCATGTGAGAAATCCAGGTCTAAGAAGCAGGCAGTTCGGAAGCATCCCAATTTGCCTCAATTGTATGCTTTCTTCCTTGTCATGAGTTATTTTGAGCATCTTACATTGTTTTTTCTTCCTATGCTGTGATGAATTTTTCAGGGTTTCAAATTGTTTTGTTTGTTTAACTTTCAACCTTTGATGTTAACAGTTTGAACCAAAGATTAATGTACAATGCATGCTACGGTTGTAATCTAAACTAGACAATTTTTCATAATTAATATAGTGCTCAAATGTCATACTCAACCATTTACTACATAGTGGATTTTGGGTTATATATAACTGCTGCTTTTGTTTGTCATAATACCCTTATGAATATTTGTAATTTCTCATCAAGACTAGATACTATTACTGAGTAACTCCTGTACACAGGCCACCGCACCACTCAAATACTCTTGAAGTTTCACAGGATGATGGTAAAAATATGGTTTTCTGTGGATCTGCTTTATCAAACGAGGAAAAGGTTAGTATGCAAGTTGTCTACTTGCTGTGATTGAGTTTATTTGTTATCTACGTATTTTTAATGTTTTTCTTTATTGGGGCCTCTACAAGATTGCAAAATGTGAATAATGGATACCGTATCTTTTGACATGTTGAACAATCTGATATCAATAGAAAGACTTGTATTGTGTTTTTTCTTGTTGAGGAGCATATTGCATCATTCTGTGCTTTGTGTATCATGATTTAATAGATTGGTATATGAACTTTCTTTCCTTTATTGATGGTGCAGGTACTTTTGCTCAATTATGCAAGCAAGGTTGGTGCAACTGTGACGAAGTTCTGGACCTCAAATGTTACACATGTAATAGCATCAACTGATGCTAATGGAGCATGCTCCAGGACATTGAAAGTTCTCATGGCCATTCTAAATGGACGATGGGTACTAAAATTGGATTGTAAGTTTAAGCTTTTATTTCAATCTTGCTTATTTGAGTTGATATTCTCTTTGATTATAATTCTGGACAAATGTTGGTATTTGGTGGCTTCAATTTGAGTGTTGTAGTTTGGAAGATGACCTGTTCTTTTACAGACATGAGAACAAAATCAATATGTTTTATACTCACATTGATGTCCCCTTGTATATTATTAATTGACTCCTAAAGTAAAAGTTGCTCTTGATCTGAATTATACATTTGATAGCGGTAACAAGCCATTCATTTTTTTACCTCATGAAAATCTTCAAATACCACAAAGTGGTGTTAAATCTGGTTAGTAACTAATATAACATCTTCTTTGTAAGTTTGGTAATCTTAGGGCTCTTGTGAGGATCCTGGCTCTAGGGACCTAGGGTTGTGTTGTAGTTGAATGAAAATTGGACTGGAGAGTGTTTAGAATGATTTAATCTTACTAATCTTATTTATTTCATGTCTTCGGCACCTAGCCACCACCTACAGGAGTTGGTCTGCTAACATGGGATATTTGTGTTTGTGCTTGAAATTTAAACTTCTACCTATGCATCAGCATGTTATAAATTTAAACCGTGTATATTTGTCATACATACTTTTCGTATGTGCCTGATGAACATTTTTTTAATGCTTATTTGTAATTTTTCTAGTCATGTGGATACCATGTATTTTGCTCTGTAGGGATAAAAGCATGCATGGAAGAGAAGAATCCTGTAGAAGAAGAACCATATGAAATTAGTGTCGACAACCAAGGGTGTCAAGGTGGCCCAAGAGCTGGCAGACTTAAGGCCTTGGCCAATGTAAGTATTCTAATTGCATCATATGTACATGTAAAATGTAAGGGCATGGATTGTTTTTCTTGCACTGTCAAAGATTGTAATATCAAATAACTTGTAGAATGCCTCTTATTTTCCTTTTCAACAACGGAAGCATCTAGATGGATGTTAAGGTTACATGTTATGTTTAGCTTAGTTGTGACTTGTTGACTTTCGACATTTATATTTCTTGCTGTTTTGAGGTTTCTAAAAACCGTTGGAATTTGTTGTTAAATTACTTGCTAAATCTCTCAAGTTCTAATACTAATACTCTAATTGTTGTGATGACAGGAGCCAAAGCTATTCAGCGACTTAAAGTTTTATTTTTCTGGGGATTATGTGTCAACTTATAAGGAAGATCTTGAAGAATTAATTGAAGTGGGTGGAGGTGCTGTTTTGAGAAGCAAGGAAGAATTGGTAGCACAAAGACAAGAATGCAAAGTGAATTCTCCAAAGTTGCTTGTTGTTTACAACCTTGATCCCCCACAAGGATGCAAGCTGGGGGAAGAAGTATCAATTCTCTGGCAAAGACTGAACGACGCAGAGGATTTAGCTGCCAATACTTTACAAGTGATTGGTCACACTTGGATTCTTGAATCAATTGCTGCATGTAACTTGCAGCCTTTTGTTAACTAAATTGTATTGGGTAGCTAATAGTTTGTTTCTCACTTGATAGGGAGTTCACTGCCAAAAGAATGATCATGTATAGTTTGAATTGATTGTATTGGGCATCAGGTAGTTAGATTGTTTCGGGTATTTAGGGTTAACTAGTTATTCCTCAACTTGGTTCTCTATGCTTTTGCATGTTCATTTTTACAATTAACGGGTTCTCTCAAAGTCGAGATGAATACAAGCAGTCTTTTAAGTAGTCTTGTGCAAAATCAGTTTAAATTATGCTTTTAATATGATGACCTGAACTAATTTAGAAGGGAATCAGTTCAAAAAGAAAAAATCGAGTTGATAGTTACATTTAACATGTTATAAGTATGTAACAACCATTCAATTTTACTACCTGTAGATTGTTATACTTAACTTGATACAAGTCTCGTGGTATATACTTAACATGTTATAAGTCTCATAGTATATACTTAACATTGGTGTGTATATATAATTTAAATGTGTAAGTTAGGATTATTACAAACCAATTGTCATATGAATTTAAAGTTTTTTAAAAGATGAAGTTTTTATCTAGATACATTTATCTCAAAAGTTTGGAAACACTTCTAATTAAACTAAGACTACTTAGTTTTGAAGGCCCTGATCCAGCTCCAAAATTTACCACAATGTTAATGCATTTAAAAGGAGTATAGGAAAGGAATAAATCACACTGTAAAAAGGTATGATATAATAATAGTATCTTCTGCTCTATAATTCTTAATAAATATATTATTATTCTATTAAATAAGTCTTTTCTATGTATTGTAATTAGAAGAAATTATTGTATTTTTATTTGATTGAAATAATAAATTTATAGCAATAAATATATGAGTTTTTTTATTTGCATAATTCATAAAATTATAGGATAAAATTTTTATTGCTTTTTATAAAAAATTAATGGGCTTTATCCATATGAATCTCATTTGGTTAAATTTTTATTTTTGGCTACACCACATTTAGTGATTTATTTCTCCAATGTTGTGATACTAAACACGTAATAAAGCAAAACAAAGAAAATTACACATTTATTCTCATTTACAAATTTTTCATCATCTTTAACTATAATAAAAAAATATGTACTATATTTATTTATATGTACATAACTATTGACACAACCTTCCTAAAGGCTAGTGTATTGAATTGATTGGTAAAATTTTGCAGTTGTTAAGCTTAATCTCAATTTTCTAATGATGTTCTATTGCCTAAGACCAATGTCCCTCACTAAATTATAATGAGGTTAACCTCACTAATTTTCTAAATATAATCTTCTTTCATATCATATCGTCTGTTATGTGAAACTTCTTTCGATTCACACTACCTAGTTATCATAATCTATGTGAATAAGATACTAGTTGAGTTAGGATAGTTTCACCTCCCAAAGTCTCGTTCAATACACTTTGACACCTTGAGCAGTAGTACTTTCCTATGAAAATAACTACTTGGACTCAACCCACATCACTACTTCAAGAAAAATCTAACTTTTAATCACTCAATAAAAGTTCAAACGCAAACAAATTCTGGCTAACAAGAGTAAGATAGAGATGATTCTTCCTAAAATTTATTCAACAACGTCCAACGATAGGGTTAGGGCGCCCAATGATATCCACTAAACTAGTTATAAAACAATTCCAAATCTTAAGACTATCACTTGCTGTTACAAGATACCATTCACTCAAATATATGTATGTACATTACATACACACAAATCACTCCTATGAAATACAACTCTTTAGTATAAAGTTTCACAGAATCAACTTCAAGCATTAGAAACACCATAGCCCACATTTGAACCATACAAATCCTTTCTCATCATCAAAAACTCCTTCTCAATTCTGCATAACAACTTTTTCTCACTAAAAGTCATCACAGATTCACATATAACATTAACAATTTTTTTTTCTCACAATCACCCACAATTTACCATATTTTAAATCCCATATGTCAATCTTTCGATACCCATATTAAAACACAATCAAAACTCATAAACCCCAAATTTATTTTCAAAACAGAGATCGAACATTTCAAGAATAAATTAACTATTATTCATTTAAATCAATGTTAAATAAATGATTAGCTTCTCTTACCTCAAGGAAGGAGCCTACTAACTTCCTCAAACACCCACACACTACCCAAGCTTGCCCTATATACAACAAAACCCTACTGAAAATTAGATTGAGATTTCATGACTATTAAAGAATGAGGATTCATCTAGAACATTAAAAAATCACATGCAAACCCAAAAATTTTGCATGTATTAAAAATCAGAACCGACTCCTAACAAAAGGGGCAAATTGCACTTACTTATATGTATAAATTGCTAAGAACATATTGTATGGTTTGTTGCAAAAATCTTACTTGTGCTTCTATCTTCAAAAAGATGAGGAAGGATTAAATTCTAGGAGGAGCAGACACAAGAAAAGAGAAGAGAAGATAAAAGAGGAGAACTCACAAAGAAAAATGGGTAAAAATGTTTTTTGTTTCTTAAAGGAGTCCATTTATATAAATTTTAACTTTTTAATAAAAAAAATCACTTATATATTTATTAAGTTCTCAAACTCTTAATATCTTGCAAAATGTGATTTTGTTTCGTCCTCTTCGAATATGGTATGTTATTACTTGCTCTTTATGTATCTTCTTATTTCAACTTTAAGGTTCTTGTAATCTTCTCAATATAAATTTGTTATGCATTTGTATGTGCTTGATCATTAGTGCTTCAATAGTTTTATGGAAAAAAATGATATTTTGATAAAGTTTAGTTTGATAAACTTTGACAAACAACTATTTTTTGGTAAAAAAAAAAATCCTAAACCTTTATTACTTTATTTTTGTAACTTTCATAAAAAAATAAAAAAATATTCTATTAAGTAGTTACTCTATTTAGTAATTACTCTTCAATATAAACATTTTAATAAATGCATTCCCACATGCTTTTTGTTCAATCTTATGAAAAAAACGGAGAAAATCGAATATGGATTTTGTTTATTTTTTATATCATTGTAGTTGCTCCAGTAACAAAAATCTCTGCATTTAGCTTGCTTGTTTATGATATGCTTCAATAATTCATCCAAGTGATCTCATACATACAAACAACTTTTAAGCACTTCAAAACTAGATGGTAATATATAATTTTGTCATCTTACTACTTGGTAAAAAATTGAGAAAAAAAATATCAAATATACTTTGTAAAGTAATAAAAAAGGAAATATACTTTTTGATAAAGTTTTGTTTAACAAACTTTGACATATAACCATTTTTGATAAAAAAAATCTTAAAACTTTATTACTTTATTTTTTTAACTTCCATGAAACAATAAAAAAAAAATTCTATTCAGTAATTTTGTCAAAAAAAATACTTAGTAAAAAATATTTTAGATGGTTGCTTAATGTTGGCGGTTGCATTGAGACTCAAGAAAAAAGACATTTGAAGAGCTTGAAAGGCAAGACAACACTCAAATAACTCTGTTTTCACTTTAACTAAGCGGGTTTAAGTAGCAAGGCAAGGCTAAGTGAAAGAAAGAGTCACGAGAAGATAGATTTGAATGATTAAATCTAAAGCAACCTTTGTATACCTAAAAGGTTGGTGTTTTTCCTACGATTTGCCATCTGCTTGAGGAGTGCTTTGGTTTACTCCAGTATTGTTCTGTGGCTGTGACGATGCAGAGTTCATCTCAAAGCCCGGTTTAGTTTGTGTTACATCGACATTATAGACAAAGAACTTGGCAACAACCAAAAAGCAGAGCAAGTTGAGGAAGCTGAGTACGGCCATGAATGCATAATAGTAATCTAAACGAGAGATGTTTAGATTGTCCAAAATCCAACCCCCATGACCATTTCTCTTTGTGATATCAGCAACAGTTGACAGAAGAAAACTGCTGAGAAAGCTTCCAATACCCAAAGTGGTAGTGAAATATGATGTTGCGAGACTTTTCATGCCATCTGGTGCTTGATCATAGAATAACTCCATCTTCGCTACTTCCACGAAGTTATCAGCAACTCCTCCCAAAGCATACTGAGGGAGGAGAATGAAAATAGTGAGAGGAATCGTATCTTTCGCGCTAAAGAGGTGGTTTTCTCTCGCCACCCTGAGTCTCTTTCTTTCAATAAAGCATGCAATCACCATTATGATGCAATGTAGCACCAGTCCTATGCCTAGTCTCTGCAGCATTGTGATCCCTCTTGGGTTCTTTGTGTAGCGGCGAATCGCAGGAACAAAAACACGGTCGTAGAGAACAACGGTTATCAGCATTGCGATAGTTACAAACGCATTGAGGCATGCCGGGGGAATATGAAAATGGGGTCCCATTCTTCTGTCTAGAGTGGTGCCTTGTTTGACGAAGAGTGTGCTCGCTTGAACTATCAAGGTGCTTGGGATAATCGTTGTCAGCAAAACAGGAATCAGTTTTGTCATTTGCTTGGTTTCTTCTACTTGTGTCACAGTACAGAGCCTCCATGGTGATGTTTGACCATTCTTTATAGAGGCTTTGTCAAGAAAACTGCAACCACAGAACGGGAAGAATTGTTCAAATGATTCACGTAACATGGTTTTATTTGAAAGGGTAAAAAGATAAGTTTTTTAACCTCAATGAAGAGCTCCGATCAATTCTGTTTCTCCCACCACTTGCATACTGCTCAATGCTCAGTTCATGTAGCTCCTTTGGATCATCTGGGACACGTAGCTTCCACTTTTTCACAGCAGCAACATAGACCTGAAGCATCCTTGTTATTGGGCTACCTGATGGCAATTTGTGTCTGTAAAATGGAGTTCCTACCAGAAACACCAACACTGAAACAGCAAGGCCAAGGGTGGGAAGGCCATATCCAATGGTCCAACCCACACGTTCTTGTATGAAAACCAAGAAAGTGTTGGCGAAAAGGGTGCCAAAGAAAATGCTAAAGAACCACCAATTGAAGAAGGAGAGTTTATAGCTTCTCTCTTTGGGTTCAAACTCATCAAATTGGTCTGCTCCCATGGTCGAAATGTTAGGCTTCGTCCCTCCTGTGCCTATTGCAATGATATAAAGGGCCAAGAAGAAAATACCATATTGCAATGACGATGCCTCTGGGCAATTCTCGCCTTCATCACACTGTGGTGGCCTCAGTGCTGGTAGTGAAACTGCCAGTGTCAACAGACACATTCCCTATAGCCAAACAAAACATGGAAAAACAGGTCAACATAATCATAATAATGTATGCAAAACCACGTTGTTTATCCAATGTTGTTTATCAACTCTTACTCTTCTTGTTTACTATGTTACAGTCACAGGTAAGGTAAATGTCACGTATCATACCGCAACGTAAATGCACGAGGCAATTATAAAAGTTTTATATCTGCCAAGAAAAGCATCTGCTATGTAAGCTCCTGCAAGTGGCATCATCCACACTGAACCAACCCAGTTGCTAACGTCGTTCGAAGATTTCACAGTGCCCTCATGGAGCTTCCTTGTTAGATATATCACTAGGTTTGATTGTATCCCGTAGAAAGCCATTCTCTCAAACACTTCATACCCTGTAAATAAAAACCACGAATATCCCATGTTCAAAAGTGATAACAATTCATCATAAAAAGGAGAGGAATTCAGATGTTAAGTCATCATTTACCAACTATAAAGGAACAAGCTTTCCATTTTCCCGTCTCTGTTCTCAAAACGGGTCTACCCTTCAGGTCTACTGTGCCATCTTGAGTGTAATCTTCGTTCCCATTTGCAGGGCCTTTTTCTTCTATCATTGCCATGAGTTTGAACTTCACCTCAGTCTCTGTGTGGAAGTTTTTTAGCCTCTCTCGCGAGCCTTTTATATAGCAGAGGCGGGGAATCTGATTTTAGAAGTTTAGCTTTCTCAACCAACTTTTATACACTGTCCAATTGCATGAGCTAACTAACAAAGAAATCTTAAGTCCAAAAAAAAGAATCAACATCTATTTGGTTTGTACTCACTGTCGCTTACTTACACACTTTCCTTATCTTTCTTTTGTAATGATTTTTTTTTTCCACCTTTGAATTATCGATCTAGCTACAGTTAAATCTTAGAAGTAAACGTGATATTGACATGCCACAAAAGCCACGAGCTACATATGTCATCAAAAAAATTCTGTTCATTAAAGTGGCTCTCACTGAATTTATTTATATGCTTTCTTCCCTTTCAGTCACTAATCAATTGCATTATTACGTCTTATGTGTCTCTGCCTTATGCTTCTTCTTATTTCCTGAGAACCATTCCTATTATCAACTTGACTTTGAAACTACACTGAGAAAAATTTAGGTGCCGAAAGCACTTTCTTTGTGCAAATACATCCAGATATATATATGTCAGATTATAGGTTTATTAGTAATAATCAAATAAGATATATCTGTATGAGGGTATAAATATTATGTTCTCATACAGGAAAACCGTGTGATTGTTTTTAGTCTGTCACAAATTCAAGAAAAAAAAGGAGACAAGTTTGACGGCAGGGTTCTTAAAATAGTTATTTTTTTCGATGATTAAAAGGAAAATTTGTCGGATATATAGTTTTCTACATGCAAACTAACAAAACGATCAACAGAAATGTTAAATAAGCAAGGACATGATATAAACAGATAAAAGGGAGTCACATCTGATGGATACGAACCTTATAAGACTTGTCAGTTTGGTACAAATTTTTGTGACCCAAGATTATGTTACTAAGAATAATTTTTCTTAGGACAATGATATTTTGACTAATAAATTTTGACAATTTCTTTTACAACATATGATGTGTTATTTTTTAAGTTGTTTTGGAATATTGAGAATGAGAAAATGGAGAAATAGAAAACCATTTAGAAGATGCCACCTAAGGTTGTAAGAGAAAGTTGTCAAAATTTAATAGTCAAAAAATCATTTTCCTTTTTGTTATAATATAAGACTTTAGATAGATAGTTATCATTCTCCTCCTTCTCTCATAGATGATTAGTATCAAAATATTCAAGAATTTGTCTTTGTGCTTGTTCCATTCATGAAAGTAATTGATAGATAACAAATGCTAGTCTACCACGCACTTTGTTTCTTCACCTTATTCCTTCAGTTATCTGGTTGTGGAACTTTGGCTTATTTCAGTATTGTCCTGAGGTGAATCAGGGTTCATATCCAAATCCTTGTTGATTTGTGTTTCATCACCATTATAGACGTACAATTTGGCAACAGCCACAAAGCAAAAGAAGTTGATAGCACTAAGAAGAGCCAAGAATGCATAGTAATAATCTAAACGGGAGGCATTTAGATTATCCAAAATCCAACTCTTGTGACCATGTCTGTGGGTGAGATCAGCGACAGTTGAAAGCAGAAAACTGTTAAGAAAATTTCCAATGCTCAAGGTGGTTGTGAAATACGAGGTTCCCAAACTTTTCATGGCTTCTGGTGCTTGATCATAGAAGAACTCCAACTTGGCAACATCAACAAAGGTGTCAGCAATTCCTGTCAAAGCAAACTGAGGGAGGAGGATGAAAATGGTTAGAGGAATTTTATCAAGCTGGCCTAAAAGGTTCTTTTCTCTGGCCACACTAAGTCTCTTCCTCTCAACAAAGCATGCAGTGAGCATAATGATAACATGTAGCACAAGTCCAATTCCAAGTCTCTGCAGCAAGGAGATCCCTCTGGGGTTCTTGGTGTAGTGCCGGATTGCAGGAACGAAAAGACGGTCATAGATCACAACGCTTATCAGCATGAAGATGTTCACAAAAGCTATAAGACATGCTGGAGGGATTTCAAAATGAGGTCCGATTCTCCTGTCTAGTGTGGTGCCTTGTCTGATGAAGAGTGTGGTGGTTTGAGCTATTATGGTGCTTGGAATGCACGTAGTGATCAAAATAGGAACCATTTTCATCATTTGCTTGGCTTCCTCAATTTGAGTCACAGTACAAAGCATCCATGGTGATGTTTCGCCTGTCTTCACTGCAGCTTTGTCTAGGAATCTGCACACATTTGTCAAGTTACAATATTCTTGAGCTGTTCAACTCAAACAAGAGATATTATACAATTTGAAGAGGAATTTGATTACTTGCCTTAATGAAGAACTGTGTTGAATTCTTGTTCTTCCTTTACTTGCATAACACTCTTCGACACTGAGCTCATGTAGTTCATTCAAATCATGTGGAACATGTACCTTCCATTTCCTCACTGCAGAGAGAAGTACCTGGAGCATTCTGGTTAAAGGGCTGCCAGAGGGTAATCTATGCCTATAAAGAGGAGTTCCTAGCAGAAACATGAATATTGAAACGGCTAGAGCAATGGTTGGGATGCCATAACCAAGGCCAAAACCAACTCTGTCTTGTATGTAAACCAAGAGAGTTTGGGCTGAAATGGTTCCAATTAGAATATTGAACACCCACCAGTTGTAGAAGGAAAGCTTTTGGGACCTCTCTTTTGGTTCAAACTCGTCAAATTGGTCTGCTCCCATTGTAGAAATGTTGGGCTTGGTCCCCCCTGTGCCTGCTGCAATGATGTACAAGGCAAAGAAGAAAATCCCCACTTGCAATGAGGATGCTTGTGGACAATCTTGGTCTGCAATGCCTGGAGCACATGCTGGTGGTCTCAATCCTGGTAGTGACACTGCTAGAGTCAACAAACACATCCCCTGCAACCAAAAATACAAGACCATGTTCCGTTTATAATGTTTAAATGCAACATATGTTATAGTTATAACATGGATTAAAACCATTATAGTCCATACATTCTCCATTTCATATATAATCTAAAACTCAGTTATCTGTCATACACAAATGAGTTTTTCAAGAGAGGATTATCGAAAAAACATACAAGACATGAGTATCTGAGTTTAACTCACAGTAAAGGATTGATATTACTATCAATAAAAAAATTCAACGAATTTATAGATTTTTATCTTTACACTCATACGAACAATTTATATATACCAGAAGGTAAATGGCTGATGATATAACGAAGGTCCAATATCGGCCAAGAAAGGCATCGGCTATGTAAGCTCCTGCAGCTGGCATGATCCAAACTGCACCAGCCCAGTTGGTAACGTGGTTTGAAGATTTGACAGTGCCTTCATGAAGCTTCTTCGTGAGGTACAACACTAGGTTTGATGCTATCCCATAGTATGCCATTCTTTCAATCATTTCGTACCCTACAATTGTTTATCAAACATAGTCAAAACTCGTTCACTTCTCTTTGCATTATCATCGGTTCAAGTATTTAGTTTCTATTTCAAAGAGAAACTTCATTTTCTTTTCTTTTCCTTTCATGATCCTAAAACTATTTGTACAAAAAAACTCTGAAGAAGAATGTCTCTTTTAAACACAAATATTAAAGATTGAAGTGTATTTTTAACAGGGTTAAATAGGTTTATAAATCTTTAATTCAAAATTGAAATTTGTTTTTATTTAAAACTTTGATATATTTAGTGCATATATTTTAAAAGTAAATTGATATAAATTTTTTAATCCATTTAAATTAAATTTTGTTGATTATATTTTATGATAGTATATAATTATTTACACCATTTAACATATATAATTTAAGATCAATTAAAAACATATTTAACACATAAATTATTTTAACATAATTAGATTAAAAATTTCATAATTTAGTTTTAAAAACTAAAATATACCAAAATTTCATAAATAAATTTCAATTTCAAATTAAATTTTAAAAATTAAAAACATATTTAACATTTTTAATATATAGTCATTCCAGTTAAAAACATATTTAACATTTTTAATATATATAGTCATTCTATAATAACATTGTCATGTTTATTTTGGGTGTGGAAAAAATTAATATATAATACTAATTTTCTTAAAAATAGTCTTGGAAAATGAAACCCATCAATTATATTAATTTAAAAAAACGTGCGACTTGTTATCAATGTTATTACATATATTTAAACATTAAAATAACACTAAGTTAATAGGTTTACAGACTTTAATGAAAGAGTAATGCTTTTAAAGACTTATTTAGAATTTCTTTTTTTAATTAATCTAATATTTTGGTAAATTAAATGAATGAGTACATAAAGGGTCTAAAATTAAAGAAAGCTAAATTAAAAATGGCAACTTTAAGGTCCCAATGGTTGCATTTACCTACAATGAAGGAACAAGCTCTCCATCTTCCAGTATTTGATCTTAAAACTGGTTTACCTTTGAGGTCTAATGTGCCATCTTTGGTGTAGTCCTTCTCTCTTCCACTACTTGCAAACCCTTTTTCTTCTTCCACTGCCATCATCTCTAGAATGATGTTAACTTTTTAGCTTTTCAAGAACACCATTTTATATAGTTAAGATGGAATAATTAAATTTTATTACAATTTTTATTTGCTCAGCCTGAAATCATATACCATACAATTGCTTAGAACAAACAAAGAAATTCAAGATATAAAAGACATATTTTGTTGGGTTCTTTTTGTCATGCACTTTGAATTATATGAACTAATCATACAAAAAAGTCAAATAAATCAACTATCATTAAAATTTTAACCAAAGAAACATTTGATATGTTAATTTTGTCCTCTTTCCGTCATTAGTTATTAATATTTGTTTCTTTCTTAACTGGAATAAATATATTTTTGTTCCAAGTTCCAATGAAATTTAGAATTACTCTCTTTTAAATTTTTTTATCAATTTAATAGTTCTTTTAACCAATTTTTGTTAAATTTATCTGACGTTTCAAACGCATTTCATAATAGTATTTGAGTTATTTACACCGTTTGATACATTTTTGCTTCAATGTTAACTCAAATATTATCATAAAATGTGTTTAAAATGTCAAATAAACTTAATAAAATTTTGTAAGAAGAACTAAATTCACGCATTTCTAAAGATAAATGACTAAATTTGTATAAAATTTTGAAGAGAGACCAATTCTAAAATTCACTGAAACTTAAGGGATAAAAACATATTTAATCCTTCTTAATTTAGGTAGGTCGTTCCCATTTATAAAACAATTAGTTTTTTTTTTCTTTCAAAAGTTAATTTAACGAGTTGTATTATAGAGAAATAACGAGAGAGACTAAAATAAGAAAATTGAAATTCCGAAAGCATTTATTCTTTGTGGATACATCCATGTACATGGCGTCAAAGGCTAAAAGCATGCATAGTTAAAAATGATTAAATAAAATAAAATATCATTAGAGGGTTCATTATATCTAATATTAAGATGTATAATAGTCTGGAGTTCAAGATCAACTCAACACTACTTGTTCATATTTTTTTTATTAAAGAAAAATATATACAAATAAAGAAAGGCTAAAGATGTCATATTGCAGCTGCATCTTGTTAGAAGTATTATAGCAAAAATAATTCTCTGTTATATGTTTAGGATCATACTAAAGATGCCATATTATAACTGTTTGTTATATAATATAGTTTTAGTAAAATTGATAAGTTAAAAAAGAAAACAACTCAGATATTTTAGAGAAACAGCATAGTAGTTACAACTTTTAAATTGGTTATATTAAATTTTTAATAATATTGTACATTACTTTTATTATTTTTATGTTGTAAATAACATATTCCATGCATAATAATAAAGATTATTATAAAATATATTAAATTATGCTTAATAAGTTAAAAAAACTAAATTTAATAAAAATAACCGACACTATCACACCTTTGTTTCTACTAATGCCGTTTAGTCAAAATTGATTAACTAATAATTTAATAATTTATATGACTAATTTTAATTATACCCGATTATACAACCAATTTTGGATATATATATATATATATATATATATATATATATATATATATATATATATAATATTTCGTTATTTAACTAGTTTTAAAAAAAAATTAAAACATGCCATGACCAATTGTTATAGTTTGACTAATGATTACTATTCACATGGGTTAATGATTATAATCATTTTTAATTAACTTTTTTATTAGGATTATGACTATTTTTATTTTTTTGTATAAATGTTATGTGTAGACGACTTGGTCATTGAAGAATAATATTAATCTATACATATTATATATATATAGATTCCTAATAATGTTAATCACGGATTACGATAATAAATATATATGTATTAATAATAAATTTGGATTTTCTGTAAGTTTGTACCGGTCCTCTGCTGTATTTTTTATCTATGATCGAAAAGTAAGCTTTTGAAAATTGCTAGAACATATCTTTAATAAAAGACAATAATTTTTTTCAACAAGCTTTCCGAAACCATAGGAATGCACTCTGAAATGAATTTTTGGCACAAATTTTATAGAATAAATTCTGGAATGCATTTTTATTTCATGCGTTACAGAACGAGTTGTTTAAAAAAAATTGGAATAATTTTTTTAAAATTAATTTTCTGTAACACATGAAATACATTTTAAAATAAGGTTTTTCTTCACAATGCATTTTCTCTGCTTCCTCTGCAATGGCGGCAGCAGAATTGAGAAATGGTAATGTGTCACAATGAAAAGAAAAAAGAAATTTCAGTCTTTTAGGTTATTAGTATGGTTGCAGTTAGTAATAATAGCGGTGTAAAACAAAATTTAGTCGCATCCCTCCAACAAACCTAAAATGTGAGATGAATTTGGTCTGTAAGCCCAACTTTGAAAACTAAAACTTTTTATCCACCACATACTATTTTCATATATTTATAAAATGAAATCTTATAACTTCACAAAAGGGGTGGTGGCGCAGTTGGCTAGCGCGTAGGTCTCATAGCTTCGAGTTATCCTGAGGTCGAGAGTTCGAGCCTCTCTCACCCCAAAAAGTTTAATTTTAAAATATTTAAAATGGAAATTAGGGTTTTATTTTTATACTTTATCATTAATCATAAAGAATAAAAAAAAATCAAAACTATATCACTTACAATAAAGTGCAATATTTATTTTACAATAATTATACTTAATATTTCAAAATATATTGATAATCATATATATATATACTCAAATTATTTATTTTTTAAGAGGCACTCATCTCCTTCTCATTAATAAATAAATTGATATATATCAAAGAGATCAATTAACTGAATTTAATTACATTTTATTAATCCCATAATGACGCAAGCAATGGTCAAACACGAACTAATAGGAAACATATTTCAAGAATAACTAGTTGTTTTACCATAAATGTAATATTATGAACACAACCACAACTATTATTTTTAATTTTTACAAAGATATTTCATTGCTACATGATTTGTTTTAATAAGTTAGTGTCTTTTATGATTGAGTATAATAAATTAAATACAATCCAACGCTAGTACAATATCAACTAATAAATTCCCGAGAATGAAAAAAAAATTGACTTATTAATCATAAATACCATTACTACCTTTTTTCACTTTCCAACATCCTTGAGCCAAACGATCAACTTCTGTGTATCTGATGCATTTTCACACAAAACAACAAAACAAATCTGCATTCGATGTGGTACTTAAAACATTACAGCCTGTCATCACAACGGTCACTTCCCACTTTTTCTTTTTGATAATAAACAAATAAAACAAATTACAAATTATTATTACTACATATTTATTGAGAGAGCGTTACGCTGTCGACTCCCTCTGCGTTTGTCTGTGGACCGAGGAAGGTGGCATGACATGAAGACCAGAACCTTTGCCTTAGCATTGTTGTTGTGAACCTCAGAAAGCAAAAACACAGATCTGTTGTCACAATGGGTTGCTTTCTTCATTGCTTCGGTTCCTCCACAACCACCAAACCCAGGCGCAAGGCTCACCATCACCATGTAACAACTAACCCTTCACCTTCTCTTCTTCAGGCTTCTATCTTTTTTATCTAATTTAGTTACCCTTTTGTTTGGTTCTTCAGAAACTGTTCGGAAAAGGCTTTTTTTTGTTAAGTTTTATACTTGCACCTCCTATTTTTGGCCTTTTTTAAAGGCAAAATTAAGACTTCAGGTCCTGATTCTAGTGTTATTATTCAATCAGATGAATATTTTATTTGGGTGTTATGTGTAATAAAGATTTGCATGAAAGGATTATGCGTGTTATGGAGATTGATAGACTTTAAATTTTGATTCTAGTTTTTGAATAATGTATGTGGGTTTTGTTTTTTTATTCTTTGGTCTAACAAGCTTAATAGATGAAGGTTTCTGTAACCTCATTGAGTTTTTTCAATGTTGTTGCAGCGGAATGCTAAAGACGGGTCGGAGCGACCAAAGGTGTGTTCTGTGCCGGAATACTCGCAATGGGTGGTACTTAGCACTACATCAGAAGAAATACAGTAAGTAATTGACTAATTGAGTTTGAAAATGTTCTGCTTTTGTTCACATGAAAGCATGTTTGGTTTTGGAGTTGAGGTTTGTGATTTAGATAAATGGGTTTGGGATGTAGGACTAAACCTCTGCAGAAGCTAAACGCGAGCCCTAAAAAGAAAGTGACTTTTGATGTCAATGTGAAAACGTACGAGCCAGAAGAAGTTGTTGATTTCCAACCAGAGAAGACTGAAGAGAAAAGACCTTCAGTTGAAACAAATTCTGAAGAAAGTTCGGTTACTTCAACCGGGTCTTACCCAACAAACCATAGGTACCATAATTGCACATGTATTGATGATGAAGATGCAGCAATGGAGTATTGGGATAGTGATCTCACTGATGAGGATGAAGATGAGGACGAGGATGATAGTGACATGGGAGAAGAATATGATGAAGTGGGGGAAGACTTTGAAGATGGAACAGTGTACTCAAGGTCAAGAAATGGTGATAATGAAGGGGTTGTTGCAGAGGTGGAAAGTCCAATCCCAGTGAAGTCTATTGGGTTGAACCGTAATGTTCGAGATAGGAGTGTGTATGTTCATTCTGTGCTGAACCCTGTGGAGAACCTCACTCAATGGAAAGCAGTTAAGGCTAAAAGAGCACCAGCATTGGTGTCTCAGAAGGAGAATTTGGTTTTGAATCAAGAATCCCGAGCTGCATTTGGTGCTGATTCAGAATCACCGAAGAAGTTGAACCGGGAAATCGCAGTTGATGCTAGCCTTTCAAACTGGTTAGGTTCATCAGAAACTACACCTGTTAGCTCACATGGCTCAAATACATTATCAGTTGAAGAGATTAAACAGTTTTCAGCTTCTTGTTCACCAAGAAAATCACCAAGAGATGAAATTGCCATCATAGGCAGTGTTGGTAGCTACTGGAATTGTGGGGGTTATGCTCAGGATTCTGGCTCAGCAAATCGAGTGACTTCAAGAAGGGTACAATACAATTGATGTGAAAGTTAGTTATGCTGAACAAGAGAGTGAATATGAGACAAGGTTGTTCTATCTAGAAGGTTGTTACTCATGTATGTTAGACAAGATTCCATTGATGAGTGGTTTGTGTTAGGTGCAATTTTTTGATTCTTTTGTGAATGTTTGTTTGTGTTGCAATCTGCGGTTGGATTAATAATACTATTGTCATGTAGTTTTTATCTGTACACTGTCTCTGAATTTTCTTCCATGAAGATAAATTGATGAAGTTAGTACAGAGAGGACAGATAAACTTTTATGTCTTATAAAAATCTAGGCATAAAAAAGAAACTGTTTAATTAAAAAATTGTTTATAAGGTGTTTTATTTTTTTTTCTGTCATAATAAATGCGTAAACTAATTAAAAATTAAATGAAAGGCAATGCTATAAATGTAAGTTAAATAGAAACAAAAATATTTCAAATTTGTGATTTCAAAAAGAATGGAGGAACTACTGATAAACATGGAGAAGTACTACATATATTTTTATTTTATAAGAAAAAAGTCACATTTTTTTTTTCTTGAAATATAACTAAATTTCAACAACCTTTACGTCATTTAATAATACAATATTTTCTTCAAATATTCTAACTTCGATTATTTTATGTTTAGAACAATTCTATGGGTGTAATGTATTTAAGACGAAAATGATAGTTTAGAATAACCTACATGATATTTTCAAAAGGTGTCAACATTAATTTCTTCTATATATATTAGAGACCGCATTGAAGATGAAAAAAATTAAATAAATCTCTTAAATATCAAAATAAAAAACATTTGAGATGTACATTAGATTAATGGACATTTTAAATTTTCTTAAAAGATTTTGAGATTTACCTCCCAACACTTTATTAATTATTATTACTATTATGTAATAATCCTATGTCGATTCTATTAAAAATTTTATCCAATAACATATTATATATAAGAAACTGCCTGATATGTTTTAGTTTTCAGGGAGCTCATCTTGTTAATTCATCTTAAAAAAAATAGACTGTTGCTTTTAGGTCACTTTCCAAAATAGAAGACGCATTTGATCCAACATTTTTTCTTCTTCTTTCTTGTCGGACAAATGGTAAAGACAGACAACTGTAGATAAAAAACAAATGGCCAAAACAAAGTATGACCAATCTAAAATGATGTTTTATTTATTTATAAGACTAAAATGCACACAAAAGCAAATTTTCTACACGCAAGACTAGTGAAACAAAGCACGACTAATTCAAACATAGATATACATATTCCAATCATCAAGCCTAAGCTTACTGTGATTTCAACTTTCAAATTCAACTACAGTTTTCATACATAGTTAATTGCTTGTGGAAAATGAAAACAACATATTTGTACTAGTTATGACACACTACTTTTGGAACCCTCTAAGCTTGTTCATGGTTATCATGCCAAATGGCAGGGAAAGATAAGCTTGAGTAGTAGCCGATAGCTCTTGTGCCACAGCACGCATGATGGGTCTGGACTCTGGAGCCTCACGTGTGCATGCCAAAGCTATGATCATTGTGAACACTACTGCTTCTGCCAATTGCCCTGTTGGAGGTGCAAGCCTTTGGTCTAGCACGTCCTTCAGTAGCACCTGTGGTTCCTCCGTTGATGACAAATACTTGTTCGAAGATAGTGTACCCAACAGTTCTCCAGGATGCTTTCCCATCATTATCTCCATCACCACCACTCCAAAACTATACACGTCACACTTCTCCGTCACTCTCATTGTTTGTGCTAGTTCTGCAGATTGCAACTTTTCTCACTCATCACACACTTCAATTTACATCACACTATATATGCATGTACTGAATAAAACTCTAAAGCATTGTAGTGAAACAAGAGTATATTCAGACAATGATTAAGAAACATATAAACAAATGTCTAGAATATAAAACATGTAATACATATGTTTTTAAACTGTCAGAAACATTTAACAGAACATAGTAAAGACTGCCTTAGTATGATGCATACTATATAGTATACATAATGTAATTTTAAATAGATTGGATGATGTACCTGGAGCCATGTAACCATAGGATCCAGCAACTGAGGTCCAAGTTGAAGTGTCTGAGCTTAGTAGCTTTGCTGTGCCAAAATCTGCAAGATGAGGTTCTAAGTCGGAGTCTAATAGTATGTTATTCAGTGTTACATCCCGGTGCACGATTGGTGGGGAGCAATCTGTGTGCAGGTATGAAATTGCATGTGCTAATCCTTGCACAATCTTTAGCCTTTTGGCCCACCTTAGCTCCAATTTTCCTTCCTCTCCATACAACACCTTTGCCAAACTTCCTCTGTCTATATATTCATAAACCAAGAACATTTGTTCCCTGCATGAACAGAACCCATAAAGCTTTATTATATTGCGGTGCCTCACTCCTGTAAGTGCTTCTATTTCATTCAAAAAGCTCTGGCGGTTCATCGGTGGAATGTCATCAGAGTCTGATATGTTGAGCCTCTTGACAGCAACGACTTGACCTGTGAGCAATTGTGCTCTATAAACACTTCCGAATCCTCCTTTTCCAATGCAGTACTTGTCATTGAAGTCATTGGTGGCCTTAACAAGATCAGAAAATGTGAATTTTCCATCTCTTCCCCACACCACGCTGATAGGCTGATCACTTTTTTCATTGCTTTTGGACTCTTCATCAAGGTGTTTTATGCTATGCCGCCGGCGAAGTATTACTCCAACAATAATTATTCCAATTAATACACAAACTGGTATGATAACCCCAAGAAGAACCTTTTTGTTAACTCCTCCAGATTTGTCCGGGGAAAGTGATTTGGTGCAAGTTAATCCATTTATCTCACCACACAAACCTGAGTTCCCAGCATAGGCTTCGGCAGTAGCTGTCTGGAAAACACGGCCTGTGGGGATTGAACCACTCAGTTTGTTATAAGAAAAGTCAATAGATTGAAGGCTGATCATGCTTGAATATGATCGTGGGATTGTCCCTGAAAGATGGTTGCGTGACACATTGAGAATCTCCAATGCTGTTAACTTTTCAAGGTTCTGGGGAAGAGCCCCGGAAAGAGAGTTGCTGCTGATGTCCAACATGATTTGCAGTGAGAACAGATTGCCAAGTTCATTTGGTATTTCCCCAGATAGACTGTTATGGCTTAAATTCAGGCTCAGTAATCCATCACAATCACCAAGCTCTTTAGGAATGCTTCCACTGAAGTTGTTATTTGATAAATCAAGAAAATCTAGCTTAGCCAATCTACCATAACTCTTTGGGATTTCTCCGGATAAATGGTTACTGCTCAAATTGAATCTGAAAAGCCGGCTTAGATTCCCGATTTCAGGTGGGATACTACCAGTGAATTCATTGGAATGAAGGTTTAGATACCCTAGTTGGCTCAGCTTACTGAGCGCAGAAGGAATTTTTCCAGAAAGTTTGTTGTTTCCCATATCCATACTGGTTAAACTGGCACACTCGCCCCATTCCGGGGAAAGCTCACCAACCAGTTGGTTTGTACTAAGTGAGATCAAATCAAGATTTGGGAGAACCCCAAATGCGTCTGTGATGTTTCCGGTGAGCTGATTATTATCAAGCCGAAGTCTAACAAGTGATGAACAATTTCTCAAGGACTTTGGCAATGGCCCTGAAAAGCTGTTGTTATTGACAGCCAAAATAGTTAGCTGCCCACCACTGCACAAGTCGAGTGGCAGTTCTCCGGAAAAGCTGTTGTTTGAAAGGTAGACATTAGTCAAAGAAGGGTTTCCCTTTCCAAATTCTCTAGGAATTATGCCTGTGAAGTTATTGCTGAACACAGAAAATTTTCTTAATGGAGTTAGTTGAACAATGGTTTCTGGCAATTCCCCATACAAGTTATTGCTGTTGACATCAAAGATTTCAAGAGAGGTCAAGTTTCCAATATCCGGGGGAATGATTCCAGAGAGCTCATTGAAGAAAAGATTCATGACTCGAATGCTTGTCATATTCCAAAGAGTTGATGGAATGGGGCCAGAGAGTTGGTTTTGTGAAAGGTCTAACTCTGTCATTTCCATCAGGTTTCCAATCTCAACAGGAATGAGACCAGAGAAGTGATTATTGTACAGATAGAGGTACTTAATTCTTTTCAACAAGCCAATCTCTGAAGGAATATTTCCAGTAAAATGATTGTTTTGGACTTGCAAGGAGGTAAGCTGGGTCCAATTAGAGAGGAGCGTAGCAGAAAGTTCACCAGAAAAGGAATTATCTGATAATCCCAGTTCTGATATTTTAGTCAGATTAGCTAATGACATAGGCAAAGGACCGTTCAAATCATTCTCTGCTAAACTCAAGAAGGATAAATTTGTGCACCGGCCAAGCTCAGAAGTGATTGTAGAGTTAAAAGAATTTAAACTGAGATCAAGATGCCAGAGCTCCCTAAGTTGGCCTAAGGAAGAAGGAATCTTCCCATAGGCAGAAATGTTATTCAGTTCAAGAAATTGAAGCCCAGATAATAATCCTATCTCAGTGGGAACAGGACCATTAAACATGTTATTACCGATACGAAGTTCTTTGAGATTAGAAAGCATGGACAAGTTGGGTGACAGTTTTCCTTCAAACCCACTGTTGGTGAGGTTGAGGTATTCTAGCTTGCCCAAATTGCTATACAAGGATTCTGGTATACTGCCATGCCATCCATTCTGAGAGATGTCAAGGTATGTGAGGTTATGGCAGTCCAGTATGAAACTTGGGAATTGACCAGTGAGTGATGGATTTAGATGTAAAGCAAGGCGTGTCAAGGAAGGCATGCATGAATATTGGGACCAGTGAGGAGGAGTTATAAAGTAATTAGATCCAAGGTCCATGTACCATACCTTAGGGAGATTCATGAGCTGATAAGGAATGGTGCCATTGAGATTGTTGTTGTAAAGGCTGAGGTATTGAAGCTCCCTTAGCTGGCCTAGCTCATTAGGCAGTGTGTCTTCAAATAAGTTGTTCCCCAAGTCCAACAGTGTGAGCTTGGAGAGGTTACCAATTGCTGATGGTATTGACCCCTCAAACTTGTTGGTATTGAGGTTGAGTTGGGTGAGGTTAGGGAGGGAAGCAAAATCCAAAGCAGAGAGAGTCCCAGTGATATTGGCAGCAGACAAGTTTATCTGTGAGACTGTTGTGTTGGTATTGTCACAAACAATGGCATCCCAAATGCAGAGGTTGGAAAGGTTGGTGAGAGACCATGAGTTTAGAGAAGGAGGAAGAGGAGGGGATAGAGTGTTTTTCCATTTGACAAGTGCTTCTGCTTCTGCTGTTGCTGATGAAGCGATTTTCAATGGAAGCAAACATAGGAAGAGAATAGGAAGGAGTAGAGTGTGAACCTTTTGAAAATTTGTCATGTCTAGCATTTGGCGTGGTCTCTTTGCAAATGGATTAGTCTCTTATATAGCAGAATCGGTTCTGTTAAGTCTTTGGAATGGGAGCTGAAAATCCAACTAGTAATTTGTTAAGCCAGATTGTGTCCATGAACGGCAGTGAGGTAAATTTGAATATCATGAAAACATAGGTATGTGGACGGGTCCACACTATGTGATTTGTAGTGTAATCATAATTGTTATAAAAAATATGATAGTCTTTACTCGGAGTTGATTTGTCTGGTTGACCTGAGAAGCACGATTCCATTTTTATATTAGAAAAATAATGTCATGACTCCTTGTTTTTTTTGACTTCTTCTCTTATTCCCTTACTTGACATAAATATAATTTATTATTGGTTTTTTCCACACCAGCATTAAGAAAGAAAACGAAGAATGAACATTTTGGTTGAAATTAAGGGTGTGTTTAATTTAGCATATAGATGCCAGAGAAATTGAGTTGATGAATTAGAGTGGATTTGAGAGTACTATATATATTGTTTTTTTTTTTAAGGGATTTGAAGATAACACACTGAGTGAATTTGAAAGTAAAGTTTATGAATAACTTGATTCGTGTGATAGATTAAAAAAATGTTTTAATAAAAGTAATAAACAGATTATCATATTGCTCCTTGTATAAAAAGTAGTATAAATTGATATTTGTATGAGTTACATTTATTTTGTTAATTTTTTTAAATACTAAAATTGAAAAAAATAAAAAATAAAAAAATAATATATTATTTTGATAGTATATTGTAGTAAATTTTAAGTAGCAATTGTGAAAGCTATTTTTTTATTATAAAAATATTATGGGATTGAATCCGTGTAGTGGGATCAGATATGCAGAAGTGGGGTCGGATCCCTTACCTTCAAAGGTAGGTGGATTGGTTTCACAACTTATTAGATCATATCCCTTCACTTAGGTGGATTGGTTCCACAACTTATTGGATCAGATCTCTTCACTTCATTATTTTCTTCTCATTCTCTATTTTCTTCTTTAAGTCTTCAAACATTCACCACCACTTCCATGATCCATTCTTCACTATTACGGGAATCTCACAGTCTCGCTACTCAACAACCTACCATTAGAGGGTAAAATGGTATTTGTTGAGATTATCCTCTCAAATCTACCCCCACGATGCAAGATTGAAAAAGCAAGTCATCCCATAAATCATCGTTTTTCCTCGCTCTCATGTCAATTGAAATGCACGTCTTTCCCACCTCCTAATCCATCTTCACATCTACTTTCAAATAGGTAATTCTCTCAAGTGAACACAGCCTAAGAATCTATTAGGTTTTATTCTTTCTTTAGCTCCAAATCAAGATAGAGAAGACGCGTTTTTTTTCCTTTCCTTCGCAATCAACTTCTCCCTTCTTTACATTCACCAAACAGAACACAAAAAGCTCAACCATGACTTGCATCATCCTTTTCACAAATTGAATCCTCCATCACGACCAAATGATCATCACCCCTTCAACACGGTGGTGGCAATCTAGGGTTTTGATGTCGATGGTGAACGATAGACCTTGGTCTCACTGTCACTTTCCTCCAGTTGATTGGAGTTGCTATCGCTGGTATGATTCATCACGAAGGTCATCATCATAGTCATCACGTCTCACACCTCCTTGTTGTTCTTCGTGTGAGGACAAACAACGCCAACATCGACCCCCAATTAGGCACCTTGTTACTTTTCATAGTTGTCACTATCATTAGTTACCAAAGTTTTAGCTAAAAAAAGTAGTTTCTAAATTTATCTTATTCGTGACCAATGTACAGATCCCTTCAAGTGATCAATTTAGAAACTATTTTATTTACCAATAATTTTTGGTTTAAAATTTAATATATAAATTAGTTATTATATTGACTAACTAATTTTTTATCTCAATAATTAGTCCTTAATAAGAAATTTTCTTCTAGTAAAGATTGTTGGATCTTATTCCAACATTGGTCTTATATGTAAATAATTATATATTAAAGATATTAAGGGCAACTAATGAGATCTTTAATATATGGTAGTGTGGTAATTAAATGGTATTTTGTAATGGATAAATAGAAATACCAAATAACAAATTTTATTTGTTCATAAATAAGTTTCATATCTCATAATATTCCTTTTAGAGATAATTAAAGAGAGAGTCCCTCTTGATCCCGGAAGATCAAACCACTCCTCTATTTTATCATTATAAATTCAAATATGTATTTTATTTTAGTTCTAATAATTAACATGATAATTTCAAAATTTATACTTATACAATACCAATTAAATTATAGTTTTACTTTAAAATATAAAATAGTTTATAAATAATAAATATAGGGGTATAAAAATTTAATAGTTTCCACACAAAATTCTTCTTTGACGAAAATAACGTTGGAGGGAAGCCAGGTTCACCCAATTGTTCTGACCTAATATCTAGAAAATTTTGAGTGAGGGGCCTTCAACTTCATTTCTGGTCAAACATAAAGAAACAAATTAATCTTTAAATATCATTTCTTTGAGTTTGGTTATTAATTTATGTTATGATATTTAAGAAATTTATCTTTTACATCGATAATCATCTTTATATATATATATATATATATATATATATCTCATAATTTTACATCGATAATCATCTTTTTGTGTCTATATCTCATAATTTCAATTTTATTCTTTACAATATGATAATTTGTTAAATTTTTAAAAGAATAATGATATTTTGATAAACTTTTTTTGACCAATTTTTAACCCACAACTCCAATCATTTTTAGATCATCACATCACATCATTAAAAAAATTTAAATTAGATAATTGAAAGGTGATTGGAGTGGTGAGAGTGGGTAAAAAAAATGAGTTAAAATATCATTATCTTTTATAAAATTAAGAGTTACTTTTACATCTCTTCTATAAAATTATTTATCTTCTCTCCCTCCTTCTTTCTTTTTCTATCCATCAATAGTTACTTTCTATTCTTTTCTCCATTCATCTCACTTTGTTTTCAATAAATATAAATTTATTTTTTATATTAACTTAATAATATTATAATATCATCGCATATTAATATAATATTATGCATATTTAAAAAATGCATACACATATGCGCCCATAACAATGTTCCATTTTTGTGTCCAAATTTCGTAATTCCAATTATAGTCTTTACAATATAATTATTTGTTAAATTTTTCAAAATCAACCGTTATTCTTATATGTTTTCTATAAAATTGTCTATCTTCTTTTCTTTTTTTCCTTATTCATTATGAGTTATTATTTTTTATATTTTCTCCTTCCATTTCACTTTATTTTTAATAAATATAAATTTATTTTGTATATTAACTTAATAACATTACACTATCATTACCTACTAATATAATATTATGTATATACGTACACGAATAATTATACTAATATATTTATACTAATATATATTAAAAATATAGCTATATTTAGAAACAGGTTTCAACCTTACAATTAATTCGACTCACTGTTTCTTATTATTTTTCCCTAAAAATAATTATATTTAAAGTATATTAGATCCCCTTGTTTTTCAATTTAAGAAACACGTTTTAATTTAATACAAGTTTGATTAATTTGTGATGAATAAAATAAGAGTCTAAAAAGTATTTTTTTAATTTTCTTGGAATTAAAATGACAATTTCTTTAATTTTAAGTGTCACTGTGCATCCTCGAAATGAACGAGATAAAACTTTTTTTTTATTGAATAAAATACATTTATGTAGTTTGACATCTGAGTATTAAAATCTTGACGTATTGACTGTTACATATAAAAGTATTTATTTTAAATGAATGTCCTATGTATGCTCCTATTTAAAATATTAGGAAAGTTATTAAGAATATTCTTTATAGGATAAGAGATTTTGTCAAACTCACTTGTTTATTAACTTTCTCATGAATAATTTAAATTGATTATGACTTTTATAATAAAAAAAAAAAAAAAAAAATGTTTTTAGTCATTCAATTTCTAGTGAAAATTGAAATTGATTTTTTTTTGAAACTTTAAACCAATTTAGTCATTTTAATCAAATTTTATTAAGTTTATTTGACATTTCAAACTTATTTCATTATATTATTTTAGTTTGTTTACACCGTTTGATACATATTCACTTCAATGTTAACTGAGGATACGTTCTTGAAATGTAGAATCAACTTTTAAAAAATTGATTAAAGGACTAAATACACGTATCTCAATAGATGAGGGACTAGATTAATTCAATATTTTCAAAAGATAATATAAAATTAGAAATAAAAATGAGTTAATATAAAATTTTATACTGGGACAGCATGGTAATTGGTTTAACATAATTTAGTTTCTAAATAACTTTTTTTCTGAATAATTTAATCTCTTATACTAAAATATGTCCAGTCCCTTGTTGGTTAACCTTCATCGTCCATCCATTACTTCATTTAAATGACACATTAAATTGTAATAGTAACTACTTATGTTTTTATGTATTAATATAAATAGTTCAATTTACAAAGAGTTAATTAAATTTCAGTTTTATTAAAAGTGTTGTATTAAAAGTTATCTATACTTTTACTTCATCCTCTTCCTACTTGAGTTCCTAAGTAATAACTTATATTAGCCTTGAGATTTAGATTATTCATCCATTAAGTATTATTTTGGTAGTTTATCTATAACCTAGTTCTAAAATTTTGGAGTAGTATTCTAGTTAGTTCTTGATTATATATAACCTAGTTCTATTTTATTTGTTGTGTTATGCTTATGTGATCAGTCATTCTAAACCATCGGCTCTAGTACTATTAATAGGTTATGTTTCATACGTTACGGTTATAGTCATTGAGATATTGTGGTCAGCATATATATGACATTGGTTTTACACATATAAGGCATTTGACACCAAAACCTTAAGACAATAGTGTTATGGGTTTTTATTTTTATATAGTATTTAATTTTATATATTCTATCCAATGTGGGGCTTTGACTCACACTTGGACTATTCCCAACACCTGATCCACTATAAAAAAATCACTTGTTACTCGTATCTTTAATTGTCAAGTACCTATTTAAAAAATACCCATAAGGGTTTTAAAATTCACATACACATATGGATGCTCGAAAATATACTTTATAAAATTTTCAAACAAAATTGCAAAAAGATATATATATATATATATATATATATATATAAATTTTAATTAAATATAATATAATATAATATAAATCAAATTTTAATTTTAACTAAATTTAATCTAAAAATATATATAAATTAAATTTTAGTTTTATTTAAATTTAACTTAATAAAACTTTTTTTTTGCAGGTAACAGATACCTACGCATACAGATAGTATAATATCCGCACCTGACCCGTTTATAAACGCGTATTAAAATACCTGCTACCCGTAGGTACCAACTATTTGTCGCTGATTTTATTCGCTGATATAAGTGGGTACGAATATTTTTGTTGTCCCAGTTACCACAATATATGTAACTTATTTTCGTTGAGATTAATCAGACAAGATTACTATTCTCACATTTGATGTTATATATACATATATATATATATATATATATATATATATATATATATATAATTTTTATAAAAAGTTAAGTTTGACACGATCATAATTCTTTTAATTTTTTTTTTTACTTTTAAAATGATTTTTTTTTTCAAAAATCAAACTATTAAATTTGAATATTTGACATTTCTATCATAAATTGACTTTACTTGTTTGAAGTGCAATATGGATAGTACTATAAAATCAATGACCAAAAGAAATACAGAAAGTTTGACATTAATAAATAATAGACAAACTTATTTAAAATTTCACTGCAAATTTAAACTTAAGATCATAAAAACTATGATTTTGTAAGTGCTTATATATTATTTATATTATTCATTTATACCTTGTGACTTTTAGTTCATATTTAATAATTTTACGAGTATTTGCATAGTAGAGTATCTCTTTTTACAGTAAAAATTTTTTTAATCGTGAATAATTTAAGGGTTAAATATTTCTCCCAATTATAAAATTAAAAATTATTTTTTTTCTAAACTTTAAAATAAAAGATATAATTCTTTTAATTTAATTATATTAATTTCTTTTGACATGTCAAACATACTTCAAATTAACAATTGAGTTATTTACAAATATTCTATATGAATATATTTTTTAAATATATAATAATTAAAAGCAAAAATAAATTCCAAAAAATAAAAACATATTTATCCCATAATTTTATAATAACTTTTGCTTAAACGAATATTTATCACCAGAATAACATACATGTAAACATGATACTTCTTACATAGACTTTTTATAAGACTAACTACCTATTTTATACTTAAGTCATGAAGTCAAGGTAATACCTTTAATAACACTTCTGTTTCTTTAATACCATTAATAACACTTTGAATTCTACAAAGAAAAACACTAAAATAATTGACACCTATAACCCAAGAATAGGTTCGAAAAGTACAAACATAATTAGTCAGACTTTCTCTACAGTCTCAATCCGCTAGATGATAGGAGAGTACAATTTTCAATCATTTTATTGTTTTTTTTTTCTTTTGTATTGTTGAGTCCATTTCTTTTTTGTATTAGATTTGGGAAGGTGTTCCTCGCAATTAATAATTTTAATTTCTATTTTTTTTTCAAAATTTTGATATCTAATATTTAAAAAAATAATATTATTGTATATCAATATTATTAATTCGAAAATAATAAAAATATTTGAATAATTAAATTTGCATATTTATTAAACATTGAGGCATTAAACATATTAAGAAAAATAGAATTACCAATTTTAATATTTACCAATTTTACAGATACCAAAAACTTATTTAATCCAATTCTATTAATAGGATTAATTATAATCTTTAAACGTTTAAATATATGTGAAATCAATGATTTTTTATTTTTCTCCATATAATTTTTTCTATTTTTTATCCTTATAAAATTTTGAATCACTTCTTTTAGCACTTTGTAGAGTTTGGTTTTAAACCCTACATTTTTTTTAATCTCTAAACAGTTTTAAATTCTTTTTCTAATTCTTAATGTTTATTTTAAGATAGATGAATAAAATTTATTTTATGATTTTAAGATTATTTTTAGATGACATGTATCCACGCTCTATTATAACATTGCTATTCGTCATTTGGAATGATGATTTTACATGTTATTCCATATATACTTACTTAACTAGTAACATATAATACTATAGTTTAAAATTGCTAATTTTTAATTTTTGAGGTATTAAAAATAAATAATTGTTTTTACAAAAATCAAAATTCAAACTCATTCATTTTACAATAAATAAAAACACATTTAAACTGAATTCTTTTTTATATGTAATAATTCTCTCTCAAATTTGCCGGGGTAATTATTTTTTATTTAAAAAAATCTCTATTTTATTCTTAAAATCTTCGTATTCTCATTTTTAGAAAGTGGTAACTAATTCAGAATTATTATTTTTGTTCTAAAACGTTATTATATAAAGTGAAATGAAATATCCACTTAACATAATATCTCACTTTTAAAACATATATATATATATATATATATATATATATATATATATTTTAACGTGGTGCATACCAAATGAACATAAAATTAATCTTTAGGCTGGGTTCGTTTATAAAGATAAATTTGGAAGAGAGTGTGAAGATAAATTTGTGTTAATTTGAGTGAATGAATGTGTGTTTTTTTTAGTGGATTTAGAGAATAAAGTGAGTGGATTTGGAGATAAATTTTGTAAAAGTTAGTAATGATTTGAATGATGTGATAGATTAAAAAAAACTTTTAATAAACAAAATTTGAAGATTACTAAAATATTCTTGCTGATAAAAATAAAATAATTAATAAATCAGTTAAAAATATTAAAAATTATTAATATTTTAATTATTATAAAAATTTATATATTTTTATTATTTTTAATTATTATATACATATATTAATAATAATAAAATTAATTATATGTACATAATTATATTTTTAACAATATTTCAATTATTATTAATTATAATATACGTATATTATTAATTTATATATTAATATATTAATATATTAATCATAATATTTTAATTATTATATAAAAAATATTAATAATAAGTATTATTATTAATTATTATATATATATATATATATATATATATATATATATATATATATATATATATATATTGAGAATATTATTATCATGCAAATCTTTACATTTATGAAAGGGTGAGATTTGACTATTTAATCGCAAATCCATCGTCTCAAATTTGTTCAAATACTTTTATGTGAACATGTGAAAAGTAAAAATTCTATCATCACAAATTTGCATATTTACAAAATCGCGTACAAACACTACCTTAAAATATTCGTTGAGTTCGATTGGGATAATTAGACCATCAATATATCCAATTAGACTCTTTTCTTCTGCACTTTCATAACACCCATAAATCTTAAATTATTTTTAATTAAAATTATATTAAAAGTAAAATATATTTTCCACTTCTTTATTTTTTTAATATTTTTTAATTATGCCATCCAAAATGAAATTTTAGACCAAACATATATTTCAGATTTTATAATTTAGAATACAATAGAAAAACATAAAAAAATTCAAAAAATTCAAAAAATCGAGGAACTGACATGTGGCACTCCCTCTAATGACGTCAACTTTAACTTAACGGAAAAGGTAAACGTAAGACATTTTAACCAAAAAGGGACCAATTTGAGATTTTTAAAAATTTGGGTACCATTTTAAGATTTTAATTCCAAAAAGGGGACCAAAAATATAATTAAACCTAATTTAAAATATATTTTAAAATAGAGAATTATATTATTTATAAAATAAATATTCTGTTTTTATGTCCATATTTTAAAATACTAATTTTATTTTTTAAAATATAACTATTTATTAAATTTTTAAAAATTAACTGTTATTTTTATAATTTTTTTAAAATTATTTATCTATATTTTTTCTTTTCTTTTTATTGATATTAACCGTTATTCTCTCGTATTTTGTTACATATTTTGCTTTACTTTTAATAAATATAGTTTTATTTTATATATTAATTTAATAATATTCCGTTATCATCGTTTACTCATATAGTATCATAATATAATATCACTATTTTTAAAAGAATGGCTGCACACACGCCTCCGTCGCGCTTGTTTCGCGCCTGGTTGTACCAGTACCATCTAAAGTTTATACCTGTCCAAAGGCTTGCACCTCCAACAGGGCAATTGGCAGAAGCAGTAGTGTTCACAATGATCATAGCTTTGGCATGCACACGTGAGGCTCCAGAGTCCAGACCCATCATGCGTGCTGTGGCACAAGAGCTATCGGCTACTACTCAAGCTTATCTTTCCCTGCCATTTGGCATGATAACCATGAACAAGCTTAGAGGGTTCCAAAAGTAGTGTGTCATAACTAGTACAAATATGTTGTTTTCATTTTCCACAAGCAATTAACTATGTATGAAAACTGTAGTTGAATTTGAAAGTTGAAATCACAGTAAGCTTAGGCTTGATGATTGGAATATGTATATCTATGTTTGAATTAGTCGTGCTTTGTTTCACTAGTCTTGCGTGTAGAAAATTTGCTTTTGTGTGCATTTTAGTCTTATAAATAAATAAAACAAGCTTAGTGGCTTCCAGAAATAGTGTGTCATAACTAGTACAAATATGTTATTTTCATTTTCCACACGCATTTAACTGTTTATACTATGTATTAAAACTCTACTTGAATTTGAAAGTTGAAATTACAGTAAGGTTAGGCTTGACTTGATGATTGGAATATGTATATCTAAGTTTGAATTAGTCAATGCATTGTTCCAAAAGTAGCAAATTTGCTTTTGTGTGCGTCTACGTTAAAGTCTTGTAAATAAAACAGCTTTTTTATAGTGATTACACTTTTGTTTTTGCCTTTTATATTCACAGTTGTTTGTACCATTTGTCCAAAAAGAAATAAGAAAAAAAGGATCTACGGCTAAATGCATCCCTTCCTTTAAATACGATTTTAAACAAAAAAAGGAAAATAATCAAATGTTCATACCTATCCCACCTTTTTTTTTTGTGGTGCCAAAAAAGTAGGTCAAACTTGATCAGTTCTATTTTGGAAAGTGACCTAAAAACAACAATCTATAACATTAGGCAGTTTCTTATATATAAAATGTCATTGGATAAAATCCTTAATAGAATCGATATAGGATTATACATAATAGTAATAGTAATTAATAAAGTGTTAGGAGGTAAATATCAAAAGTTCTGCTAATGAATAACATAACCTGCTTTCTCTACCTCATAATTACTCACCGCACCTGCTGTCACTTCCACCTTTGTCTCTGCTGCCGCCATCACCAACCATTGTTGTTGTCAAGGATGAAGAAGAGTGGGAGAATGCTGCACGGGAAGAACAGAGAAAACGCGGAAAAAAATGAGGAAAATGAAAATGCGGATGTAAAATTTAGATTATAAATTTAGATTCATGAGCTGATAAGGAATGGTGCCATTGAGATTGTTGTTGTAAAGGCTGAGATATTGAAGCTCCCTTAGCTGGCCTAGCTCATTAGGCAGTGTGTCTTCAAATAAGTTGTTCCCCAAGTCCAACAGTGTGAGCTTGGAGAGGTTACCAATTGCTGATGGTATTGACCCCTCAAAATTGTTGGCATTGAGGTTGAATTGGGTGAGGTTAGGGAGGGATGCAAAATCAAAGGCAGAGAGAGTCCCAGAGATATTGGCACCAGACAAGTTTATCTCTGAGACTGTTGTGTTAGTATTGTCACAAACAATGGCATCCCAAATGCAGAGGTTGGAAAGGTTGGTGAGAGACCATGAGTTTAGAGAAGGAGGAAGAGGAGGGGATAGAGTGTTTTTCCATTTGACAAGTGCTTCTGCTTCTGCTGTTGCTGATGAAGCGATTTTCAATGGAAGCAAACATAGGAAGAGAATAGGAAGGAGTAGAGTGTGAACCTTTTGAAAATTTGTCATGTCTAGCATTTAGCGTGGTCTCTTTGCAAATGGATTAGTCTCTTATATAGCAGAATCGGTTCTGTTAAGTCTTTGGAAGGGGAGCTGAAAATCAAACTTGTAATTTGCTAAGCCAGATTCTGTTCACGAACGTCAGAAAGTAAATATGAATATTATGAAAACACGGGTATGTGGTGAGGTCCACACTATGTGATTTGTAGTGTAATCATAGTTGTTATAAAAAATATGATAGTCTTTACTCGGAGTTGATTATTGACCTGAGAAGCACCATCACACTTTTATGTTGAGCAAGAACGGCTTTCTTTGGTTGAAATTAAAAAAAAAAAAAACTTAAATTTTAATTTCTTCGTAATTTTGTATATGTTTAATTGAGTTTTATTAGATTTTTTTTTTGTTACTCAAACTTTTTAAAGTTTTTTAGTTAAGTAATTATTGTTTAATTTTTAGTTATTTGAGTGTTAATATTGTTTTACATTAAACATAAAAATTCATTTTTTTCTATACATGAAAATGAAAAATCAAGATGATAAGATGAAATAAAACTCATTTGGTTCCATTAATAAAAATATTAAACAGTAAGGACACAATTAAAATACGTAAATTTATAGGAGACTAATTTTTTTTTTATCGAATCATTATACTTACTTATAGATTATGTATCATAAAGTTAACTTTTAAGAATATTTTACAAGTATATAAACAAATTCAAAGATTTCGAAAAATTCATAATTGTGAACAAGTTCTCAATTTTGTATACATTTTGAAATATTTTGACCCAATTTAACTCTAGATCTACTACAGTTATTTAAGTTACTAAAAATAATTTAATTATTTAAAATATAAAGAACATGTGAAATTAAGAATTACTATAAAATATACATTTTAAAATTTAAGCAGTAAAATCAAGAAAAATAGTAGGAAAATTAAAATTAAGAACTAGAAATTAAAGAGAGAAAAATACATTTTTTAACCTTAAAATTATTGACAAATTGCATTACTATAAGTAAATCTTTAAGTGAATAACTTATTAAATTATTTAAGGAGATATTTAGTAGAAACAAAATAATGAATAATCATGATTCTATACATAACTATAATATGTTTTGTTGATCATATATATATATATATATATATATATATATATATATATATATATATATATATATATATATATATATATATCCTCAACTGTTTACATAAGTTTATTATAATAAAATATTTTTATATTTTCTTATGTTTACTAATCTCATATTGTATAGATTTCGAGATTAAAAGTAAATTTGAGATTTAGGAAGTTAATTTTATCTTAATAAACTTAAAGTTGAAACATATTTTAATAGGATTTTTTAGTTCTTTTATATAAAATAATTTATTATCGTAATATTAAGTCATAAACCCTAAAAGATTTAATCGAATATGGTCCAAGTTGTTTGCGGAATACAGTTTTGTATGTGAACTCAAGAAAATAGAGATTATTATTAGAGCTTTTTCTTATTGCATTTTTAAAGAAAATAATGTTGGAGGAAACTCAGGTCAACCAATTGGTGCGACCTTTTAGGGGTTTTTACCAATACGAGAAACATTTCACAAAACACAATAAATGAATGTGTAGAAAACTTTTAGTGAGTGGGCCTTCAACTCCGTTTCTAGTCAAACATAAAGAAATAAATTAACCTTTAAATACCCTTTCTTTGAGTTTGGATATTAATTTATTAATATTTTAGAAATTGATATTTTACATTACTAAATAGTCAAATATGTATTTAAAACATTGGAAAATTATCATTATTTTAATAAAAGTCTCCATGTCAAAATTCTCTTTTTAATATGGTGTGAGAGTGTCAATGTTAAATATAAAAGTCATATTTATTTTGATATAAATGTCTTATGCATGTCCTATTTAAAATATTAGGAAAGTTGTTGATAATATTCTTTACAGAGTTTTTGTCAAACTCCCTAATTTATATTAATTTTGTTAGGGAACTAATAATTTTAATTGATTATGAATTTAAAATTAAAATTAAAATTGAACTAATATACAGTTTTCTATTGGAATAGCGTGCTAACTGGTTTAATTTAATTTAGTTTCTCAATATATATTTTTCTTAACAATTTAATCTCATTTTCTAAAAGATGTTCACTCTTTTGTTGGTTAACTTTGTAACATCCTATTTTAGTACTTAAAATTAGTAAAATAGAACAATTCATAATAATATTCAACATAAGTAATCACTTATATATTCAAACTAAACTAACAAGTAATGTATAAAATTAACCATACTAAAGGTTTCTTGAAATCTCCCATTACTCTAGTTGAAAGTTCTTTATCCTTTAGAGATGTCTCTAAACTATTAACTTTTTTTTATTAATGTTAAAGCAATCAAACGTGTGTGTGTGTGTGTGTGTGTGTGTGTGTGTGTGTGTGTGTGTGTGTGTGTGTGTGTGTGTGTGTGTGTGTGTGTGTGTGTGTGTGTGTGTGTGTGTGTGTGTGTGTGTGTGTGTGTGTGTGTGTGTGTGTGTGTGTGTGTGTGTGTGTGTGTGTGTGTGTGTGTGTGTGTGTGTGTGTGTGTGTGTGTGTGTGTGTGTGTGTGTGTGTGTGTGTGTGTGTGTGTGTGTGTGTGTGTGTGTGTGTGTGTGTGTGTGTGTGTGTGTGTGTGTGTGTGTGTGTGTGTGTGTGTGTGTGTGTGTGTGTGTGTGTGTGTGTGTGTGTGTGTGTGTGTGTGTGTGTGTGTGTGTGTGTGTGTGTGTGTGTGTGTGTGTGTGTGTGTGTGTGTGTGTGTGTGTGTGTGTGTGTGTGTGTGTGTGTGTGTGTGTGTGTGTGTGTGTGTGTGTGTGTGTGTGTGTGTGTGTGTGTGTGTGTGTGTGTGTGTGTGTGTGTGTGTGTGTGTGTGTGTGTGTGTGTGTGTGTGTGTGTGTGTGTGTGTGTGTGTGTGTGTGTGTGTGTGTGTGTGTGTGTGTGTGTGTGTGTGTGTGTGTGTGTGTGTGTGTGTGTGTGTGTGTGTGTGTGTGTGTGTGTGTGTGTGTGTGTGTGTGTGTGTGTGTGTGTGTGTGTGTGTGTGTGTGTGTGTGTGTGTGTGTGTGTGTGTGTGTGTGTGTGTGTGTGTGTGTGTGTGTGTGTGTGTGTGTGTCATTTTATATATTTAATTATTATTACTAATATATCAAAAGTATATATAATTTTATTAAAATTCTTATATGTTTTTTTCCTTCAAAAAATTATAGTTTGAAATTGTATTTGATATGAAACTCATTTTAAATTAGTTTTTCTAATTTCATCTCTTTTCCTAAATATTCTCATATTTGAGCACGTTTTCTTATAATAAGTCCCAAAGAAGTAATATGACACATTCTGCCTAATTTAAAAGAAAGGTTAAATATGTTTTTGGTTCCTTAAGTTTGTTTCATTGAAATTTGGAATTAGTTTCTCTTCAAAACTTTTGACCAATTTAGTCCTCCATTTTTAGAAATGCGTGATTTAGTCATTCTAACCAAATTGTGTTAAGTTTATCTGAAGTTATAAATGCATTTCATGATAGTATTTAAATTGTTTATACCGTTTGACACATTTTCGCTACAATGTTAACTCAAATATTATCATAAAACGCGTTTGAAATGTCAACTAAACTAAATAAAATTTGGTTAGAAGTACTAAATTCACACATCTTTAAAGATAAATGACTAAATTGGTAAGTTTTAAAGAGGGACTAATTCCAAATTTCACTAAAACATGATGGATAAAAAACATATTTAACCCTTGAAAGAATTAATATGAAACTTCCCATTTATAATTCTTTGAATTTTAATAAATGGTTCTCTAATTCAACAATTAAATTCATAGTATCATGCTTGAAAATAGGTGAAGAAGTAAATTTGTATTGTTTTTATCTTCAAGGGTATCTTTCCTTCTATCATTTTACAAAATAAAATGAATCTATTATTTTATTTTTTAACAATATACCTATTTTAAAAAAAATTAAGACTAAAAAATAATTTATCAAAATCTAATCAAAATTTGAGAGACGTAATTATTAAAAAAAATATGATAGTCAAATCACATTTAATAAATGGTTATGAAAAAACATATAGTACACAACTTTTTTCTTTTTATATTCATAAAAAAAATAAATATACAAAAAAACTCACAAGATGAAAAATAAAATATCAAACAAATATTTTTCTATCAAGGGAGAGAGTTACTTTTTTTTTATTTTAGAAAAGAACAGATGAGAACTAAGAGATAATGAATTTATATCTAACTTTGTATTATTTTTTATAAAACAAAAAACAAAATAAAATATGCAAGAGTAACAGAATAAGATATGTGAGAAACTTAAATTGGGAGAAAAAAAAACTATCACAATAATTTTTATTATTCTTTATTATGTTTAATTTTTAATTTTATTATGTATTATATAAAATATTATATTTTATAAAAAAAATAAAAATCAATAAATAAAAAATCTTGGGGAACCCTGTCCTACCGAGCTTCTAAGGTCCATATATATATATATATATATATATATATATATATATATATATTATTACTACCTAGTATAATAACTGTTAAGTATAATTCATGTAAATACACGTCCATATAAAAAGAATAGATTATGGTTGAATCTTAACTGTACTTTACCACACACCCACACATTTTCATTTCAAAATCTCCGAACACTAATTTTAATAAATAAAATCTTTCTTGATGCTCAACAATCATATAAGCTCGTCCAATGCTTAATGAGCATTCTCACTTGTCCAATGAAACGCCTTGCAAGTATACTCACCCAACAAACACTTGACTTGTTTAGTGATCAATTTCCTCCTCTAAGCTCCCTAGATTTTAATTAAAAACAATTTGTTCAGTGAGGAGATTGACTTGTCCAACGAGCAAGTACTAGAAGCTTATGATAAAATAATTCACTCAACAAGACCAAATTTCGTAGTGATCCAACCACCCTGAGTTTTCTAAATTTTAATAAAATGAATCTCGTCCAACAAACAATTTAATCGCCTAACGACCTAAAAGTGTTTTTCTCATAGGCTCACTCAAAAAGTCTTGACTTTTTCCACCAGTAAAATGATCAAAGCTCTCTAGATTTTAAAAATTATAATTTCACTCAGCAAATGAATGGCTCACCCAACGAGTTTGCATAATTCCAGAAAATTTGATAAATATATTCGTTTGTTGCATTGGCTCCGATTGCCTTTCTTGGATCTCTTTTGCATATATCAACAAATACATTTTAATTTTAAAATATGATAGCATGAGCCAATTTAACCTAACTAATATATTAATCATCAACTTATTCCTCAATCACATAACAATATCTCAATCATCATCTAACAATGATATTTAAAAATCAACATGTCTTTAAATCCACAAAACAAAAAAATTAGATTGTAACATCCTTACAATGAAATCATTCAACTTATAGTACTAGTAGAAAAATAATATAGGTTCCCTTTCAACTAATTCTTACAAAAAAAACTCATATCAACATATCCTAACAATCCTAGACAAACATAGATTCATCTTTAAGTCCTTTTGAGCCACATGTAACAACTGTGAAACACATGTATGTAGAATCTCTAAAAATTGATTCAAGAGAAAGAATAAAGATGAACTTACTAAAAAAAAATTATGACCGAATTTTTATTACGGTCTCCAATTTTCAAAAAATAAATAGGTAGATAAAAAATATAAAAAAAATACAAAGAAAGGAAAAAGAATAATTTTAGGAAGACTATATATAAAATGAAACTCAACTGATCAAATTTTTTATTTATAAGCTTTTAAAATCTATTAATTTTCAATTTTTAAATAAATGAAGGTAAAGATTTTTTTTTTTACGGAAATCAAAATTTAAACTCATTCATTTTCCGATAAATAAAAACATATTTAAACCTAACTTTATTTTATATGTAATAATTCTCACTTAAAATTTCTGGAGTAATCATATTTATTTCTAAAATAAAAAGCTTATCTTTATTTAACTTTTAAAAGAATGAAAAATGGGTCAAAGTGGTCTACCATAATAAAACGGATCAAAATTTGTAATCTGTCCCGCCAAAAATGGCGGACATTAATTAATTAATTCAAAACATAATTAATTTTCAAATTTTAAAATATATATATATATATATATATATATTTAATCAGATAAATATTTATAAACTTTAAATTAATTAATCAATATTTTAATTAAATAAATTGAAATAATTATTATATTTACGTATTAAATTCTTTTGACTAAAAAGTAAATAGGTAATGATAAGTATTAATAATTATTTTAATTTTTAATTTTAAAAAAATAGTCAGCAAACTAGTCTTCTCTATTCCACTTCTGACTGGTTAATTTAATATGTTAGGTTGGTCAAGTCAGACCAGGTTGACAGGTTGAAAATATTAATTTATCATGTTCCATTTTAAGTAAGTTGACGAGATAAACGCGAATTGAGACTTATTTTCTTATATCTAAACATGATTATCACTTTTAAAGCAAATATATATATATATATATATATATATTTATGTCGTGAGCATAAACATTAATCTTTAAAGTATTTGTTTGGTTGGGCTAATTAAATGACTAGCTCTTCAACTATATATGAAAGTTTTCATTGCATGCTTACAGGAAAATATTCATTTTCGATGCATTGTAAACAAAAATTTCGTTTTCCAACACAATAAACTTTAATTTATAGTGTGTATTTATGAAGCTCAGTAATGCCAATTTAAATCTTCTCTCGTTTCTACATTTCTGCATTGGTTGAATTGCTGCTTCCAAAAGCACCTTTCGTGTTTGGAAATTTGAAAACACGGTAAATGAAAATTCACACTTTCCAAAACAATATATGCAGAATGAAGCGGGTTACCAACATTTACTTCCTCTGGAAAAGTATATTTTACTAGTTTTTTAAGAATATTTGTTAAATGATACTCTTACATTAAGAATAGTTGACACATTTTTAAGCGTATTCTTTTAGTATGTTCTTCGATGTGAATCACCATGACAACCAAACTACTAAATTTTCTATTATTTGATGTTTTTTTATTGAATACCATATGGAAGCTTTTGCAAGTGCGGCAAACACTGTCATTCCTTTTAGGATGGAACATCTGAAATGTGAACGACAAATCCATTTGTGCTTCTTAAAATAATGATGATTAATGATATAGTCAACCAAACAAATCAACCAAGCAAGACTATCAGCTTCCAAATTGCATATCTTTGTTTTAAAAACAACCAATGCAGTTATAATCAATCAAAACAAACCACATGGCGTGGACCAATTCACCATGTAGTTTTTTATGTTTTCCTTCTATTTATATTTAGAGGTTGTGCCATGAGCAGAAGCTAGCTCATTCATTTCAAGATTGAATTCTTGTTTCAGAATATTTTTGACAATTCTGAAGCCTTAATAAAAGAAATGCATTCTGCTATATAAGTGAGTAAAACATTGACATAGAGGTCACGCCAAGTCCCAGACATGACAACTTTCCAAAAGGTTCATGCTCTAGCCTTTCATATACTCTTGCTAGCTTTGCTTCCATTGAAAATCCTTTCATCACCAACAGCAGAAGCAGAAGCCCTTGTCAAATGGAAAAACAGTCTCTCCCCTCCTCTTCCTCCTTCTCTAAACTCATGGTCTCTCACCAACCTTTCCAACCTTTGCATTTGGGATGCCATTGTTTGTGACAATACCAACACAACAGTCTCACAGATAAACTTGTCTGCTGCCAATATCACTGGGACTCTCTCTGCTTTAGATTTTGCTTCCCTCTCTAACCTCACCCAACTCAACCTCAATGCCAACAATTTTGAGGGGTCAATACCATCAGCAATTGGTAACCTCTCCAAGCTCACACTGTTGGACTTGGGGAACAACTTATTTGAAGACACACTGCCTAATGAGCTAGGCCAGCTAAGGGAGCTTCAATACCTCAGCCTTTACAACAACAATCTCAATGGCACCATTCCTTATCAGCTCATGAATCTCCCTAAGGTATGGTACATGGACCTTGGATCTAATTACTTTATAACTCCTCCTCACTGGTCCCAATATTCATGCATGCCTTCCTTGACACGCCTTGCCTTACATCTAAATCCATCACTCACTGGTCAATTCCCAAGTTTCATACTGGAGTGCCATAACCTCACATACCTTGACATCTCTCAGAATGGATGGAATGGCAGTATTCCAGAATCCTTGTATACCAATTTGGGCAAGCTAGAATACCTCAACCTCACCAACAATGGGTTTGAAGGAAAACTGTCACCCAACTTGTCCATGCTTTCTAATCTCAAAGAACTCCGTATTGGTAATAACATGTTTAATGGTCCTGTTCCCACTGAGATAGGATTCATATCCGGGCTTCAAATTCTTGAACTGTGTAACATTTCTGCCCATGGAAAAATTCCTTCTTCCATAGGCCAACTCTGGGAGCTATGGCATCTTGATCTTAGTATAAATTCTTTTAACTCTACAATCCCTTCGGAGCTTGGCCTGTGCACAAATCTATCCTTCTTGAGTTTAGCAGTGAATGATTTGACTGGTCCTTTGCCTTTGTCATTAGCTAGTCTGTCTAGAATATCAGAATTGGGAATATCACATAATTCCTTTTCTGGTGAACTTTCTGCCTCGCTCATCTCTAACTGGACCCAGTTGATCTCCTTGCAAATCCAAAACAATAACTTTACAGGAGAGCTTCCTCCACATATTGGCCTGTTGAAAAAACTTAACTTCCTCTATCTGTTCAATAATCACTTCTCTGGTTCCATTCCTGTAGAGATTGGAAACCTGAAGGAAATACGAGAGTTAGACCTTTCACAAAACCAATTCTCTGGCCCACTTCCACTAACTCTTTGGAGTCTGACAAACATTCAAGTCATGAATCTTTTCTTCAATGAGCTCTCTGGAACCATCCCCCCGGATATTGGAAACTTGACCTCACTCCAAATCTTTGATGTCAGCAACAATAACATGTATGGGGAGTTGCCAGAAACCATTGCTCAACTAACCGCTTTAAGAAATTTTTCTGTGTTCAGCAATAATTTCACCGGCAGCATTTCTAGACAATTTGGAAAGAATAATCCTTCTTTGGCTCACGTCTACCTTTCAAACAACAGTTTCTCGGGAGAATTGCCACCTGACATATGCAGTGGGAGCAAGCTAACAATTTTCTCAGTCAATAACAACAGCTTTTCAGGGCCATTGCCAAAGTCCTTTAGATATTGTTCATCACTAACTAGAGTTCGGCTTGATGATAACCAGCTCACTGGAAACATCACAGACGCATTTGGGGTTCTCCCAAATCTTGTTTTTATCTCACTTAATTTAAATCAACTTGTTGGTGAGCTATCCTCGCTGTGGGGCGAGTGTGCCAGCTTAACCAGTATGGATATGGGAAGCAACAAACTTTCTGGAAAAATTCCTTCTGCGCTAAGTAAGTTGAGTCAATTAAGGTATCTAAGCCTTCATTCCAACGATTTCACTGGTAGTATCCCACCCGAAATCGGAAATCTAAGCCTGCTTTACACGTTCAATCTGAGCAGTAACCATTTATCCGGAGAAATCCCAAGGAGTTATGGGAGATTGGCTCAGCTAAATTTTCTTGATTTATCAAATAACAACTTCAGTGGAAGTATTCCTAAAGAGCTTGGTGATTGTGATCGTTTACTGAGTCTCAATTTAAGCCATAACAATGTATCTGGGGAGATACCAAATGAACTTGGCAATCTGTTCTCACTGCAAATCATGTTGGACATCAGCAGCAACTCTCTTTCTGGGGCTCTTCCCCAAAACCTTGAAAAGTTAACTGCATTGGAGATTCTCAATGTGTCACACAACTATCTATCAGGGACAATCCCACGATCATTTTCAAGCATGCTCAGCCTTCAAGCTATTGATTTTTCTTACAACAAATTGAGTGGTTCAATCCCCACAGGTCGTGTTTTCCAGACAGCGACTGCTGAAGTCTATGCTGGAAACTCAGGTTTGTGCGGTGAGATAAAAGGATTAATTTGCCCCAAATCACTTTCTCCGGACAAATCTGGAGGAGTTAACAAAAAGGTTCTTCTTGGTGTTATCATACCAGTTTTTGCCTTATTAATCGGGATAGTTAGTGTTGGAGTAATACTTCGCCGCCGGCATGACATGAAACACCTTGATGAAGAGTCCAAAAGCCTTGAAAAAGATGATGAGCCAATTAGCATGGTCTGGGGAAGAGATGGAAAATTCACATTCTCTGATCTTGTTAAGGCCACCAATGACTTCAATGACAAGTACTGCATTGGAAAAGGAGGATTCGGAAGTGTTTATAGAGCACAATTACTCACGGGTCAAGTCGTTGCTGTCAAGAAGCTCAACTTATCCGACTCTGATGACATTCCAGCAATGAACCGCCAGAGCTTTCTGAATGAGATAGAAGCACTTACAGGAGTGAGGCACCGCAATATAATAAAGCTTTATGGGTTCTGTTCTTGCAGGGAACAAATGTTCTTGGTTTATGAATATATAAACAGAGGAAGTTTAGCAAAAGTGTTGTATGGAGAGGAAGGAAAGTCGGAGCTAAGCTGGGCCACAAGGCTAAAAATTGTGGAAGGAATAGCACATGCAATTTCATACCTGCACACAGATTGCTCCCCACAAATTGTGCACCGGGATGTAACACTGAATAACATTCTACTAGACTCCGATTTTGAACCTCGTCTTTCAGATTTTGGCACAGCAAAGCTACTAAGCTCAGACACTTCAACTTGGACCTCAGTTGCTGGATCCTATGGCTACATGGCTCCAGGTACATCATCCAATCAATTTAAATTACAGTATGTATACTATATAATATGCATAACGATATGGCAGTCTTTAATATGTTCTGTAAGATGTTTTGACATTTTAAAAATTGTATTACATGATTTGTATTTTAACTAGAAATGTATAGTTTGTTTCTTAATGAAAATTGTGTATATATTGTTTTTAATTGATGTCTGAATATACTCGTGTGTCACGTACAATGCTTTGGAGTTTTATTCAGTATATGTATATATATATATATATATATATATATATATATATATATATATATATATATATATATATATATATTGTGATGTAAGTCTTAGTACAATGCATCATACTAAGGCAGTCTTTAATATGTTCTGTTAAATGTTTCTGACAATTTAAAAACATATGTATTACATGATTTATATTCTAGACATTTGCTTATATGTTTTTTAATCATTATCTGAATATACTCTAGTGACACTAGAGTTTTATTGAGTATATGTATATGTATATATAGTGTGATGTAAATTAAAGTGTGAGGAGACTGAGAAAAGTTGCAATCTGCAGAACTAGCACAAACAATGAAAGTGACGGAGAAGTGTGACGTGTATAGTTTTGGAGTGGTGGTGATGGAGATAATGATGGGAAAGCATCCTGGAGAACTGTTGGGTACACTATCTTCGAACAAGTATTTGTCATCAACGGAGGAACCACAGGTGCTACTGAAGGACGTGCTAGACCAAAGGCTTGCACCTCCAACAGGGCAATTGGCAGAAGCAGTAGTGTTCACAATGACCATAGCTTTGGCATGCACACGTGAGGCTCCAGAGTCCAGACCCATCATGCGTGCTGTGGCACAAGAACTATCGGCAACTACTCAGGCCTATCTTTCCCAGCCATTTGCCATGATAACCTTGAACAAGCTTAGAAGCTTTCAGAAATAGTTTAATGTAGAACTATCCCTGTGGGTTGTCTGTGTTCTGTTGATATTTTAATCTCAAATATTTAGTCCCGGTTGTAATGTTATATTTAAAGTTGAAAGTTAGAAATAGAATTTTATGACGGGAGCAGATGAAGCAAATTTGGTTATGTGTGTGTATATTTTTTTTATTTGTTGAAGAAAGAGCACAACTTGTTTTTGTGGTAGTATAGAATGCATCAAGATTGCATCCGTGTCACCTAACAAGTTTCATAGAAAATAAATTAACTTAATATAGCAATTAACTGTAAACAGGATCAGATATGGAAAATGGGTGCTGCTGCAAGTATTGACTTGAGTACTAATATTGTAGGAGTTCAGCATGCCCTATGTTGAGCTAGAAGTTGCTACTTTTATGAGAATATGACCTTGATTTCGTACAACATTTCCAGCAGCTACGACATCAAGAAAGACGAAGTTTTGGAGGATGGCAAATGTAATAGCCATATTACATTTCCGTCCACCGTTGTTAATAAGGACCACAAAAGTATATTTATATTTTATAGGATATAAATTAATACGACTTTTTTTTTGTGTTTTCTAAATTTCCCTTTATTACAAGGATTGAAAGCATAATTTATCCCTTCTGATAGATTAAAATAAACAGTTCATATGGTAGTATTTGATAAGATGCTATCCTAATTCATTCCTCACTTATGATCTGATATTTAGCCATTATCTGTACTGTACACTAGAATCTCATTCTAACTAGGATGCTAAATACGAAGTTTGAAGAACGGTATGATCAAAAATTTGACTCATCATTTGTGTAACAAAATGACAGATACATATGCAAGTCCTCATTGAACACAAAGGACTGAGGGGGACTCAAGTTATGGAGCTCTAGACATCAATCTACCAAGTCTTCCTTACTAAATAAAAATCTTGAATGAATCAGTATCGTCTTGTCAGTTCAATGCTGATTCAGTATATCATATGGCTTAATCCTCAGTCCTTTGACGCTTTGGGGCTTGAGAACTATCTTCACTAGCATGTTGCTTAGGATTCTCAGAAGCTTTACTTTCATGAGGATCCTGCTTCTCATCCACTTTCGATGAGCTTTCCTCAACTTTGGTACTGCCATTGGCTTGATTAGGTCCTGACTCGCAAAGGTCCACTTTGACAGTTTCGGAATCAGTTTTGGCTGTAGAATCTTTCATGGCATCAGAAGAAACTCCAGATGGACTCTCAACGGCAGTCGGTGATGCCTTAAATGTTTCAATGCCAGATTTGCACTGTTTCTCAAACATCATCTGAAGGTACCTTCCTTGCTCTTCTATTCGCAACTGTAGATTTCTTTGAATCTAACATAAAAAATAAGAGAGAAATGTATCAAGATCACAGCATTGGAAAAAGGATATTAGAGCAAAAGTCCCATACTCCAAAATTGTAGTAGGCATAACCTATGAGCCAAATAATATAATAGAAATTACTTTCACGCTTCCAAGAAAAAAGCAAAAAGTTCTCACTATTGTCGCCAGGGATATCTGTAGTCTATGTGGCTAAATATAGTAATCATATTCTTTTATGCCTCTCAAAACAAAAAGGGTAAAAAGATAAAGAAAACACACAAAGTTCAAAAGAAAGTTTACAAGATTTGTCAATTCAATGAACATGCTCTGTTTATAAAGAGAATTAAAATCACCTCTTCCCGTTTTGAGGTAGAATGGCAACTGGTTTGAGGGTGTATGGTGTTAGGTAGCTAATCACCATTAGTAGTTAGTTATGTCAGTCTAATCACTACAAGGGGTTATGTTGACAGGTGTGCAACTTGATGAGGCCCATTGACAGTGAGATTATGTTAGTAGACCAATAGCTTTATATAAATTAGAATAGGGAATTAGAATAGGCATAGAGAGGGATTTCATCTTTTCAAAGGTGAAGAGTTGGGGCCTTTAGGTATAGCTGAGGTATAGACTTTCTAAGTTCAGCAGTATCTAATGTTTTCAGTATTTTGGGAATATCTAGAAAAGGCAGTTTTCCTTCTGTTTCTGATACAATTTTTTATTATCTGGTATCAAAGCCGGTTGTCAATACCTCTGGGAAAACAACCTAAGAAGGGTTTTGGTGATAGAGAGTTCCAATCAACGAAAAATTTTAATCAAGTATTACCCAGTGAAGTTTCACATAATGAAAGTCATCAAAACGTCAGCTTTCAGGTCTAATGCTTTGATAAGGAATTAGGTATTATGGGGTGTCTAAGTTCAACATTGAATAGTATGAGAAGCTTAATGAGGTGTTTAAGTGTTAGATTCTCCCTTCATATCTAGCTGATGCTTGCCAACTGGGCAGTTCAGAAATTACTGGAAGTCAGCCTGATCTGCAGGTTATGAAGGTATTGGGAGTAGGAAAGTGTCCTCTTCTCAAAAGAACTAGCTTATTCTGTTAAGAATTTAATTCCATAAATTTAGAAATATTTATCTTCCTCCACAACTTTTATGGGAAACACTTTCCTAGCCTCTTAGCAGGTTTCCCTTAAGGTTTTTTTAAAGTGTGATTCTAGATAGTACTTGCAGAGAGGCATGGTTGGTCTTTTGAGCAGCTTCTTTCTGCTGTTGATTGCTTAGTAGCTTTTGGATGAGTCAGGATCCTCCTGTTTTCTACTACAATTATCTAACATTGAAGTGAAACTAATCTATTGACTATATATTGAGACAGCTTTGTACTCAAACAAAAAATAAGAGTAAAAAGGCACGGAACACGAGAGGAATAGTAAACCATATTAACTCCTTTCCTTCTAGGCAAGTTACATTCTTTAATTACTTTCACCAAAACACCAGTTGAAGTTCATAATGCTAGCAAGTTCTGAAAGCTTATTCTCACTATTTCCATGAAGCTATAAATGATGGATTTTGATAGTCATGCTGTGACAGAAGTACACCTTGAAAACTAGCCTTTTGAATCACATTTCTAGGTTTTTAATAATTCAATGATCACATTAGAAGAAAATTTCCAGAAGAACAGAGTTTGTACCTCAAGCTGTTCATGCAACCGCTTCTGAACCTCCATCTGCAGTCGCAGAGCTTCAGTGATCTCAATACCACTGTCAACAATTCAGTTATAAAATCATTGTAACAATCAGTATTCATGTCTGTGCATGCATCAAATAAGAGCAAAAACTCTACATAGTGCCATTAAATATTAATACTATCGTAACCCTTGTCCTAGATGGGTCAAAGAAAAGCTCTTTCCTGATTCCAACATAACCCACTAAAAAGAACATTGATGCAAACTGTCACTATCTAAAAATTCTCCTCTTTTTTTATTACTTCCATATATTTATTCTTTGACCTTTCCCTAATTTTTTGTTTATCTACCTGTTATCTTCTCCAGTTAAGTGATAATAAGATTTGGATAATTACTGACAATAGAAGAAATAAGCTTTACAGGGATGAAACTCGATGCAAGTTGAATACTAGTGCTATGAGTGTTAGTGTCAGTCTCTAGGATCTAATTACTACCTAGCAAATGTAACTGGATATAAAATTTTCCAGCCAGACAGAACAAATAATTAACACAAATTAAAACTGGAAAACTTACGGTACACATTTTTAAGTTCCAAAAGCCATGTTTTCTTAAAATTTGAAGAGAAAAATACAACATATTTAACATATGCTGAAAATATGTATTAGCAAAGTCTCATCAGAGAACAAAGTGTTGCTGAACAGTTTGATGTATCAATTTTCATTGAAATACAAAACTACAAAAGAGAATTTTAAATAGATATACATAGTTTACTTACGTTTTCAAATCTAGAGATGATATCTCTTCAATTGGACTTAGTTTTTTCTCTGCAGCTCCTGCCAATAGTCAACAAATTGTGAATTTTAGAACCACAGAGAAAGTTCATTGCTCTAGATTTCAAGAGATATACTACACGCTACTTCAAATAACAGACTTCAAATATGTAATGGCAACAGGCAAATAACAGACTTCAAATAGAGTTAGGACTCATAATCTCACAACTAAGTCAAGCCAAATATAGGAAAAGAATCCATGGAAACTTGCATATTAAATGGTTTCATAATAAAGAAGCCAATGACAAGGCAAAAGAAAAGAAAAAAAAAAGGTCATATACCATAAACAAAAGGTGAAGCCAAAAACATGTAATCAAAATATTACTCACAAAGGGATTAAGATCCACTGGCAATAATGTAAGACTTCACTTGCACCATTCAATAACCTCTTATAGAAGGTTTTATTATTGTTTGAAAAGCATATTTAGAGTAAAATTCCAATTATCTTTTATATACAGCAAATTAGCTTCCCATCAATATGAAATTCTATGAGAATCGTCAACTTGGTAAAAGCTTTTGCACAAGTTTCACACATGAAAGTGTTATTCAATAGCCAATTATCTCCGCATCCATACATGAAAAACATAAGCTATACAGTATACAGATGGTATATGTCCAAAGAATTGTGTACCTTCAGATGACTCGGGCCTATATCTAGCTGTCCTGTACTTCTGCATTTCATGAAGTAATATGTTTTATCAAAAGCATGCAAGGAAACAAACTAGGAAGACAAAGAAAATGGTATACACCTGTAAGTGGCTTTTAACATGGTATATAGTTAGTCCTTCAACTTTCATAAGCTTCAGCACACCTTTAGGGGTAGCTCCTGTAAAAAGAAAATGGGAAAAAATAAGAGCCAGAAGTTTAAGAAACTATGGCCTTTCTCTGAAAAGAGAAAAGAAGATCGACATACTTTCACTCCCACCAAGTTGGTTGACAGCCTCCACAAATGCCTCATGAAGCTCAGGTGTCCAGCGCATTCGTGGCTTGGAAGGTACCGAATTTGCTGACGAAGATGGGGCAACACCAACACGATTTTCTCCAGATGAAACACTAAGTTGTTGATGGCTTTGGGATTGGTGTCCTATTGGAAGTTGTGAAGATGAATTTGAGGCCTGGTACAATGCCTTATGAAATAAAATGAGTTTCTAACACATTCCTTGAATAAATAGCTAATAAGTATACTCTGCAAGCTCATGTTGGTTTGATAAATTAAAAAATTTAACCTTCGGTTCAAGATCTTGAATGTTGTCAGCAAGAAGATCATTCCAATTAGAAGTCAACGGATCATCATCACCGATTAACTGGTCAGCCCACTCCTGCCAATCACTTCGCTTAGAATACTCTTCATTTGCCATAATATTGCCGGCACTGCTTTCTACTTGACTATTATCAATTGAGGTATTGGGAGGGAAATCAAGAAAGCTAGACAGGGAATCTGTATGCCAGGAAACACTGTTTCCATTGGAATAAGGTGTTGATGTTGTAGAAGGTAATGGTTCACTATTTGAAGAATAAGATAATGGCAGTGAAGCCATGTTATTCAATGACTGTGAAATAAAAGGAGTATTTATAGGGTGCTTTTCATGAGATGAAAAGGATGAGTGATGAAGATCAGTTGAATATCCAGGAGAAGATGAAAACATATGCCCAACAGCTCCGCTGGTAGTTAAATGATTTGAACGAGTAAAAGGTTTTGCTTTAAGCTCTTTTTCCATAAATGCTGGCTGAGAATCAGATAATTTGGGGCATGTCCCTTCTAGAGTCATTGGAAGGACAGGCATCGATGAAGGAAATGCTTCAGACATCCCCAAGTTATTGTGTTGCTTAGCATTTGATCTTTCAATAGAGAAAGTAGGACGTGCTTCCATAATTTTCCTAAATTGTTAATTGAAAGGATAAAAGTGTCAGCTAACTAGTCAAACTGGGCAAAAGCTTTCAGACTTTACATTTTCCCTTGGATTGAAATGCTTACCAGAAAAATTCTACGAAGGTTGTTTTTTGTTCTTGATGCCCAAACCAGACAAGTTGTCATCAATCTTCACAACGTGAAAGAAAGAAAAAAAGATACCTTAGCATCAGTTAACCAAAATTAAAGCAACTCACTTGTTTCTTCAGACTGTATAACATCATAATGAATGTAAGACAAATAAAAATATTGTGTAATCATAAACACAAATCCAAACATGAACATATGGACAATTTAAAAACCTTAAACCATCATAACTGTTAATCACAAACCTTGAAATTGAGTACAAGGTAAATATCCAATGCCCTGGATTTCAATGTATTTGAAATATGAAAACTAGCTTTCTGGAAGTTACTGTTAATTAAACTTACACTCTTCTTGATTGGAAAATAACACCTATCTCCTTCGCAACTCCATTGCTTTGATATTGTGAAGGGTAATGTATGAATTGTTCAGATATAAAAATAGTGAGGTACGTCTTTCTTATAACAATGATTGGCAATGCATAATATATAAAGTAAAGGAGGTGAACTTCTATGGGAGATACAACTGTCTAAATTATAACTACAAAATATGCTTTGATACACTTCTATTTGTCAAAATAAGCTGCTAAATGGTGCAACAAAATTCAGACACTAAGTATCACAGTATGAAATGACAAAGAAAGGGGTTGAGTGAAAATTTTAGGAGTATGCAGAACGACCCTTTAAGTGTGATTGTATAATACACTGTCCTAAAGAACAGAAGATGAATTAAGAGAGCAAAATAAAGACTTTCTAAGTTCCCCTTGACAGAAAAAAATGCTTTACTGTCATCATGCAATAGGAAACAAAGTCTGCAAATTACACATCCCACTGATGTATGTATAAGTGCGAACATCTAGGTTAACTATCAACTTCACCATCGATGCTGCTGCTCAGTAAAAGTTTAGTTTACTGACTAAACAAAAGTCCACACATCAATAATGACGAGCTTACGCAGATATACAAAATTTGCACACGAATAACGAGAAAATACATGTTCTCTCCCACATAAACTGCAAACATCAAGTTTCACTGTTGCATTATGCATTGTTCATAGTAGGCAAAATATAAGTAACAAAGAGTTCTATCCGTATCCCAGACTCTACCAAGTGTCAGTTTCTTCCCAACAGTTTTCACACGGTTCAAACTTCAAAGTGTTAAACGGGCTCAAAAAACAACACAGATAAATCAACCCAACATGCAAGTCACCACTGTCAGGCTCCTCTATAAAAAGTAATTAAAAAAAATGTATAAACTGATGATCAAACATATCCATAGCAAAAAGAATAAGACCCCTTAGGACGCAATTCACACCCCACAAACAAATCTTCACGAGATATGCATAACAAAACGCATGCAAACTCACAACCTATAAAATTAATATAAAAGAAAAAATTGGGTAAATTAGGAACAGACTTCCTACCAAGGTAGAACCAGTACACAAAGAAAAGGAATAGAAGCCACCCAATGCGAATTGGACCCAACAATCAACGAAAAATGGGGGAATTTAAGAAAAGGGTGTTTTCGCAAATAACAGAAAATACAGAAAAGGAAGGAGGAGGAGGAAGAGCAGGAAAATTCACGAAATCGGTTGCGTCAAACTCTTACCCGTAAAGGGTTCACGTGAAGCTGGAAACTTCGATGCAAACTAGGGCGGGTGCTTTAAATTCCGTCACCGGCAAGGAGAAGGTTGGGTGCTGGCAAGGAGAGTGAACGGTGACAAAGGAATGCGCTTTGGCTTTGGCTCCCTTTTGGAGGAATAGCCGGAACCAACTCTACGCGCCAGCGTGGCGCGTGAATGTCACTCTCGGTGATTGAATTGGTGTGTGGTAGTACCATGTAACGTTCATTCCACAATGTAATTATGTTTGATTCTAACATAGGACCTTGTCTAAGACTATGGTCATCATGGAACCCAACACAAAATATCTAACGGTGTACACGTCAGGTACAGGTTCACTTGGTTTGCACCCTATAATTACCAAAATGTTTTTTCATTTCTCTCAAAAGCCAAAACTAGATTCATAATTTCAAAGGTAAATATTAATTATAGTAACTATCTGAAAAGTTAATTAAATTATAATAAATATATAGAACAAATTTTAAAATATTAAATTTTAGTTTTAATTTTGTTTAACTAATATAAATTTATGTTTGTCTTTTAAAGTTTGTTTTTCCTTGCTTTAAAAGTTATGTATTGAAAGGTAATTAAATATTAGTCTTTAAATTGATTTTATTTAATGCAGGTACACTTAATAAATTTTTATTCAAATTTGTACATAAGAGTATATAATTAATTAATACTAATGAAAATAGGTGTGTATTATTTTTTATTAATAATAAAAATTAATAAATTAATAAATTTATTATTATTATTTTATTATTATTACAGTTATAAAAATATAAATATTTTTATAACTTTATTTTAAATAATTTTATTTATTTTGTATGTAGTTTTATAATTAAGAAATTATTAGATTTAAAATAACGGTCTAATTAAAAATGGTTTACTTTAAAGAAATCACAATTTAAACAGTAAAATTAATAAAATAATTATTTAATTTAAAATATTTAAAGGATAAAATTGAAAAACAAATTATGTAAAAAAAAAACATTATATAGATATAGACACGTAGGAGAAATTTTAAAATTATATATATGACAATAACAATTTATACTTTTTATGTTTGACACGAATGATTTTTAATTAAAAGTATAATTAAATTGAACAATGATATTTTAATTCTTTTTTCATCCATTTTTAAAGGGTGATCGAAGTCATGGATTAAAATTGGATAAAAATATTATTATTTAATAAAATTAAATGTTAAGTATGTTTTTAATATTTAACACGTGAAATTAGGATTCATTCATATATGAAACTTTGATATAATTTGGTTCAAAATTTTAATAATATATGTACATAGTTATTTTACTCAATTACATTAAATTTCTTTTAGCGTATCAAACACTAGCATTTGAGTGATTATTACCATTATTTAACATCTTCACTACAACTTATTTAACACGTCAACAACGCATTTAATACGTCAAAAAGAAACAATTATATTAATTATATTAATGTAGTACACATAATATTTATTTATTGGACACTAATATATATTTGAACTATCAATTTTGGAAGAATAAGTATTTAATTGTGTCATTATAAAATCAATTAAGAAACATTTTTTTATTCATGAAAAGTATTATTGATTGGATTTAATAATATTAAAATTAAAATTACTTTTAATATTTAATTTAATTTACTTTTATAATATTATTTTCCTTTAGTTACAATCCCATTAAATTAAAATAATTTATGTTATAACTCTTTTTTCATGTAATTATAATCACATTAAATTAATATTTGAATATATTAAATTAAATTAATTTTTAAATCATAAAAAAACTGAAGTGCTAATAAAATTTTATTAAAGTGTAACATTTTAATATTATTGTAAAACTTGCAAAAACAACTTCAAAATAATAATAATAATAATAATAATAATAATAATATCAGTGACGACTACGATGTAGGACGATGAGATCACGTCATAAAAGTATCTTGTGAAAAAATTATATTGATATGATCTTAATTTTTAAATAATGCTCACAAAATTCATGCAAGTGGAGAACTTTGGTTTATTTATTTTTTTAAAGTGCGTGATTTTCTGTGGCTGGACAATGTTAATCAGAGATCAAGGAAATCCAAAGTGGAACCCATAGATTTGTGTGCTGGTTTGCCATTTTTACTCTTTTATCAAAGTTTTCATTGTTCAAAATATATAACAAAGGAATAAAGAGAGAGAATTATAAATATTTGAAGTTTTAGTGATTTGTGAAAAAAAAAGCAAATTGTAATCTTTGAAAACATTTATGCATGAGTAAAAATTAAATATACTGCTTTTTTGGATAGAAATTAAAACTTAAAATAAGAGAAAACAAAATAAAATAAATAGTTTAATTTGCAAAACAAAAGATAAAAATGAAATGGAAGAAAAGTAAAATGTTGGAACATAATAATAATTGGATTCTGTGTTGTCATCATCATTAAGACCCTCCCCCACCTTACACTTTTTTGTCTTCTTATAAGTCATCATGTGTGAAAGAGAGTCTCATTGGTACAGCTTCTTACAAGCAACTTGAGAAAATTAAAAGTATTTGGCCCATGGACCACATTATACATTATTTTCACATTTTAGTACTCACCTTAATTTAAGAGCTCTTCAAATAAGTAATTCGGATTGATTTAACTCCATCCATTACGGATCACAGTGAATTACCTCAATTTAATTTATTTATTAGTGAACTAAAAAAATTCAAATCTAATCTGATTTATCATGAATTAATGAAAAAAATATTTTTTTTTATATAAAAAAAAATTAAATTATAATTTTGATTCAAATATAAATAAATTTTAATAGAATTCAAATGAATCCAAAAAGATATTAAACTTCAACTACAAATCAAAATTAAAGAAATATAAATGTGTCAGCTAAAAAAAATAACCTAACTAAACTAACCTCGAATTCAATTTAAGTTAGTCGGATTCAAGATAGACTGAGTAAAAAATTAATCCGAATTAAAATTTGTAAAAAAAATTCAATCCAATCCGGTCCAAATCCGTTGTGGGTCGGGTTGACTCGCGAGTTTCAATTTATTTTGACAACTCTATTAATTATTATGTTAATTATTTTTACAAGCCAGATAAATTTGTTATTATTATTTCACAATATCAAATACTAACTTCAGAAAACATAATTGAAAGTTAACACCACACTAAAACCAATCAATCAATCAATTTTTTTTACAATAACTAGTGATCATAAAATCTATAAATATTAGGTATTCAAAAATATATTGAAAACCATGTCATCAACACTTGAAAGTTACTTTTATGTATTTTACATAGCATCTATTATTCCCAATGAAGAAGAAAAGTAGAAAATAGAGTTCATTATGTTGGCAAAGAAGAAGAAAAGCTAGCATGACCCTTTTCAATAAATAGCCTTTTTCCTTTTCCCACATGTTTTTTATTTTTATTTTTTTTCACAATGGAGTAAGAAGAGTTCCCTTTTGATAAACCTTTGACATAGATGAAGGGACAAAAGCTTGTGGTAATGGTGATAAAGGTAAAAGCTTTATATATATATATATATATATATATATATATATATATATATATATAAGTGGTAGAGAGTGAGAAATTTATGCTTTATAGTAAATGGAATTTGGTAGTTTGAATGTTCTATTTGGGATAGGAAGTCCATCAAAAGTGCTCCATTGATCTCCAACAATGCCCCATATGCGATAACCTTCATCAACCAATTCTTGTCTCACCTTAGAATTGTATTTTTTTACTTCCACCAATTCATCATCAAAACCCCTGCCAAGTTATTCAATTTTGTTTCACCATATCAATCTAAGCATTGAATTAAACTTTTTACTGATTAATGTCAAACAACTACGAACATTCATAAAATATTGATTAACATTTATAAAAGAAAATAAACTTAGTAATTTAGTCGTCCATGATTCACTCTGATTTTTATGTTTTTTTTTCACTCATTCGAGTTTCAACATATTTTAACTTTGTCATTTTCATTAAATTGTTGTTAATGTACTGTGAAAGGAATGACATGTCAAAATCTAAGTCATAATTTATGTAGAAATTCCTTTGTACTTTACTAGATTTTGACATGTAAGGAGGATTAACATCAATTTAATGAAAGAAACAAAATCTACTATATTTAAAATTATTGAGACTAAATTGAGTAAAAATAGTTTATAAAGACCAAAATGAATCATAGACCTAAATATAGACACAAAAGAGAATCATAAACTTAAATATGAAGACTAAATTACTAATTAAACAAAAAATAATAATATTACTGTGTTATAAGTTGAATAAAAATGAATTAGATATATAAGTCCAATTCTCTTTATAAATTATCGCTATTAGGAGATTAATTCCATGAGTAAATATAGAGTGTAGATAATGAATTAATTACCTCAATTTAAGAGTAGTCCAACCATGGTACCCAACATTGACTAGGTTGTCTACTGTGGCAGATCTAAGACTTTCCTTTCTCGAAGAAACCAGAAAGATTTTGAATCCTTTGTTCTTTATTTCATGGAAGAGCTCCAATGTGTGATCAAGAGCTGGTGCCTTGCTTTGCTTCATCCATGCTTCTAAAGATGTTAAATTCAACTTTTCTCCCCTTGTATATTTTAATGTTAATAATAATCAACAACTAACACAATAGATTTAATAATCAAGAACTTCAAAACAAAATTGTCCATTACACATGATTCACTCTGCATTTCAAACCTTTGCCTTAAACTAATCTAGCTAGATTAAGAAGTAAAGTCTGATTAGATAATGATTTCGTTACAGAACAAACTCAAACAATATAATCTTGAATCCAAACATTAACCAATTATGTGCAACTCTTGATTTTATTTCAAGTATACCAACTTTTTACACCTTTTTCCATTCAAATGGAAGTAGATTTGTTCTTTTTTTGGCTACATCAGATTAGCTACTAACCTAATTCACCTTTCTTTCTTTGAAGAATCTTCACAGAGACGGAATTTTGGCTAAATTCTAGGAACAACTTTGGGAACTTTCTTCAGTGGAAATAAAAGAATGTGGAGTGACTTACACACGTCACTGAATGACGCATCACAGATTGCACTTCCTTGGTAAAAGACACAGCACAAAATAAACAAATTGAACCACAAAACTCAATTGATTCCACCACATCTTAACCATTTATGACATGAACCAGTTTTGCACCCTTTGGACAAAAACAGCAGCAACTGAATCTACTCAAGAGTCAGCATGACAACATTTTAAGAAACAAATCTGATGAAAAAAAAAAGTAGCCCAGACATGATTCCAACTAGTAAACATTAAACAACAATATCAGCTTTTTCATGAGATTAATTCAATGTTTTCTGAGTGCAATGTGGACACCTAGTCATAGTTAATGTTTGAAATCTGAACGGTTCCCATGATTATACTATACCAGATTAGAGTAACACCAAAAGTTAATCACATGTGTGTGCACTATGTATATATATAATAAAAACAAAAGGCTTAGTAGTATTAGGCACTTACCCAAAACCATGCTTCTTATAATAAGGAATTGTGGACAAAAGGGTCTCATCAATATCAAAAATCCAGGAATCTTTGCCATCACCTTTCAAAGTGCAGCATCCACTGAGATAGAGCCTAATCTCTTCCACTGCTCTCATAGAGTCAGCTTTGTACTGAGATGAAGTCATGTACTTCTTCACATGCTCCACACATTCTTGAGGCACAACACTGAACTCCCTAATGTTGTTTAGTTCAACATTGATCCTCCAACTCTCACAGTAGCTCTTCAAGTTGTCTCCAACCACTTTCTCTCCGAATCTTTGGTTCAGTATGTTCCATTCTGGATTCACTTCCTCAACACTTTTTCCCCATCCTAGGTTCAGAATGTTCCATTCTGGACTCACCAACCCAATGAAGAGGCCTAATATGATCAGAGAGAGTGCCAGAAGCTTGGCCATTTGCACACAACACAGAGAGGGAGAGAAGAATTCTGTGAAAAGGAAACTGAGTAAAGAAAATACATATAGGCGTGAAATGGAGTGTGGGACAGACACACAATGATGTAAAATTTGTGTGTAGAAATTTGACAGATGATGTAAAATTTACATAAAGACAGTGTGAATTGTTCAACATTATAGTATAATATAGATACCCTTTTAAGGGTATGTGAAATTGTAGAGAAAAAAGCATCCTTTGCATGTAATTTTACTGGCAAATGTAAAATACAGAGTGTATTTAAGCTTGAAAAACAAAAGTAGAAGTAGTATTTTGCATTGCTTAGTAATTCAGAGTTTGGGGTCAAGACTCAAAAGTACTATACCAGTGCTTTGTGCAGTTGGATAATTGACAACTATTTTAGTGATTCATAATTACAAGCATTAACTTCAATAGCACTGCATTGACTGTCCTGCATGTGAGCCTTATTATTTCGTTCCACTTTATTGGTTGCGTTTGTTAATCATGTTGGTTTAGATGTCAACCCACTTACTAAATACATAAACTGAATGTAAAGAAAATGAATACATCAGTGTTATTATATGTATCAAAACATGGATACCTTTTACTAATTTACTATTATAAACTACTGTTATATACAGGTTTGTACATAAAATTCAACCTTACTTATGCCGCAATAGAGGACTTCAAGTAGAAGCTATAATCACACTACCTTGTTGCACATCACCTATTAGTGAGGATTTTAAATTATTTTATGTGTTTGTTCATCCATATTCCAGGTTGGAAGAAAACTTCTTTCGGCTAACTTTTACTAACCTTTAAGAATTTTGGGCCAGTCGATCATCATTGCCACACATCACGGGCACCTTATCTTTGGACAGCCAGTGAAATCTTATCATTGATATAGACATATAGATATTTTTAAAGAGTTCTATTTTTTCTATTCTCCTAAGCCATATAAACAGATATATGAAGTAGTTCACCGCATAGAAAGGTTGGACTGTCTTCTTAGATATGAGAAAAGGTTACAAAAAAGGTTGAATGAGTATTTATGCATAAAGATAATAAAACTGCTTTTTTCTAACAGAAACAAAGGATTCATCTTTTGAAACAGGAAAATCGCTTAGAGGATTAGTTTCTTTGAACAGAAGTTTTTTTCTTCCAATCATCATGAATTCAAAAATTTAACTGTCGACTACTTGTTGATTAATATTTCATACTATTGATGAAAAAACTATACAGATACTTAAACATAATACTCTATAGTTAAGTTACCTTTACAATGTTATATGAACTATATGTATGGACTACAAAGTTTATTATTCTATCAGTTCTTGTTGTTATTACTTTGAATATGAAATAAATCTTGCTAAAAAGATTACCCATTTTATTTGCGCTTAAAATTTGATTAAGGATTAATCCATAATAATGACCAACTACTCTATCCTACCAAAAAGATAGAGTCTTATGTTAGGAGAACAACAAAAATGATTCTTTTTATTATTGGCATGGACAATATTCTGAATCCGAATTCTCATTCTGTTTGAAAAGATGTTTGTAGGTTCTTTAATCTTTGGATTCCCATATGGCAGAGACACAGTGACATACAGGTATATTAACAATTGATTAAGTCGGTAATTTGGTTGTTTAACAAAAGGATTAATAAGGGGCCCGAAGAGAAACAAAGTAAGCTGCATAATATTCTAAATGTTCCAGCTAAGGGGAGCAATTTTGCCGACTTTTGTACCTTATTTTGTTGAAAACTAAATGAGGTACTGATATGGGTTAGTGGATCTTTATTTTCCACATCCATGCCTAAAAAGTAGATATCGAAAGGGAAATTGAACTGCATAAAAAAAGAAAGCCTACAAAAAAGGATAATTAAGAGAACAGCTCATCCAAGTGGCCCACTTGTAGTGACTGTAAAATGAAATTTCAACAGATCCCAAGAGAAGAGAAGAGTGAAAATTATCATTAAGACACAGAATACAAATTTGCAATCACAATTGCACAGACTCAACAACATTGATGCCTTATTCCAAACTTTAACTCCTGAGCTATGCAGAACAAAAGATTGAATGACAAATTACCAAAGCATGTTTACAATTAAGCAATATGCCAAGTATGAGCATAGTGGAATGAGAATAAGCTGTAGGAAAACTTATTATTCATCTCAGAAAATGTAACTTCAAATTTCACTTGTTGATGATGTATAAATAACCATAGTGGGTAATACTAATATACAAGTACTTTTGAAAACGTCCTTTGAATTGTGTCATAAAAATGAGGAAAGGAGAAGATTATAAGGAAAAGATATATGATCAGGCAAGAGGAGGAAAAGGGGTGTGGATGTGGTCGTTTGAAGGGCCATGATCATCACTGAAGTTGAGGCAATAACTGCGAAAATCATAGCTGAATTGGGGACCTCTCTTGTGCCATCCAGTAGTTTTCTTCCAGCTATGCTTCAACTTGGAAATCAGCTGTCTGAGAACTCTTGATGAAGTGCCACCACCAAGTAACCTCTTTCTTGGGACATTACCAAGTGTGACTAAAGGGCTAACTCTCATTTTTGCTGTGAACTGAAGCTTCAAGAACTGAGTTCTTTGAGATGTATAAAACTGTGACATTTTCATTCTGCTGGCTGTGCTACCAAGCTTCACATTTAAGATGAAGTGAGAAGATGTGTTACTATTAGAAATGCATCATGAGGAACTGGACTGGATGAGTGTGGACCACACAAGGAGGGTACCGAGTATAAGGTGTCAACTTTTAATTTGTGGAAAATGAGGAGCGTGATCGTCATGGACTCTGCAAGAAGTGATAAAAGTTTAGTTTGTTGCCTTTTCAAAGATTAATAATGGTCCCAGGGTGTAATGGTGTAACATCAATGAAGTGCTCAAGCACTTTTCTGAAGAGTCTTCTATACGAGTATAGCTACCTACCAGTACTTGCAGTGTGCATCATTTGTGATTTACCGTGTTTTGCTCGTGGTTTGGCAATTCCTCTTATGCTTCAAGGTATGAAAACAACCAGATCAGAAACGATTCCTTTAACTTTCTTTCATGCTCTGGTGTAAAAGAAATGAAGTTCACCAATAAGGGTAGGATTGAACTACCCAAAACGAAGGTCTTGTCCCTTTGGGTTCAATTTCGGCTGGTTATCCATTTATTCATGAATTTATCGCTTAAAAATTTAAATTTGTAGCATAGACGTCACTTCATGCAACGCCCTATCATAACAAATTGGGTCCAAAAAATAGACTAAACCCCAAAGAACTAGGTTTGAGTGGTGGGACAAATAATCTCATTGCTTATTTAAGTATAATGTAAAGGTACGAATAAAATATGCCTTTATATAAATATTTACTTATATTTCTTTTTATTATCTGAGTATTACATTTTATTATTAAAAAGGTTATCAAATTGTTATTTAAGAATACTGATTTCGGAATGCTATTTTCCCAAAATTTAAAAAAGAACCTGGAATGCCACATACCAAACTATACACAAATCAAAGCCTGCTTTCTACGATACCGAAACTCTCAAACTTTTTGGGGTAATACCAAGCAAGATTGCACAGGGAGAACGACGAGATAGAGAGTAAACTATTAATATGATCAATTACAACTCTTCAACAAATTTTATGTTATTACCAAATTCCATTATTTTGCGAAAAGTCTTTACAGTCTCATTTTTACTCACTCCCTTCGTTTGATGAGTGAATCATTTGGTATCTAAATCATACAAAAAGGTTACATTAATTAGTAATTCTTATAAATACCTTGGGCATATACTTTTATCATTTAATAAATAAAAAAAATATTTAATAAAATAAATAACTTTTCCTTTTAAAAAAAACATAAATTTTCATTACATTCATAAAACTAAATATATTTAATTGATTTTTTTTCTTCATAATAAATTAATCATAAAAACACAAAAAAATATAATTACATATTTTAATGTAATAAAAAAATAAATTCACACCTCTAAGTTACTTCTTTTCATGAAATACTACAAATTCTAAAGGCAATTGGCTAATCAAAAGAAATAGGCAGATTACTGTAAAACCCGTCTAGAAAAAGAATAGATTATAACCATTCTTAAGAAGAAAGTCGAAAAGAAAAACAGTTCACAAAAATCTTTCCATAGAACTTCTGTAAAGAAGTTCAACATATTGCAAACACTTGATAGAACTTGTTACAGCACATCTTCACATTCATCTAAACATTCAAATTTAACTGAAGAAACTGCTGCGACTATTCTCTACTCCACTCGATTAAAAATAACAATTTGATGTTCCGCAGTTCACTACAATTATTTTCCAGTAACTCCTTCCTTAAACAAAAACACTTTATAACGAAAAGTATGCTAGTTTTCTTCCTTGATAAATTGAAAACAGAATTAAACGCCCCGAGTCTCAAGCGACTGCAGAGGAATATTTGCTGGGAGAATCCAATTAGAATTGTCAAGATTTAAACACAAGATTCATAGTAGATTACATCAGTAAACTAAACATTCATGTTTTTCAACATTACAGTTGGTCCGTATTACCTTTCTTAGGACTTAAAATTCATCACACTACTCCCAAAGGACCATCCGACACTTACTACACGATAAGAAAATCAAAACCTAACAAATTCATTCCGCATGACTGCAATGCAACCAGTCTTATCTTGCGGACAAGACATGCTATTCCTCTCATATAATCTAAACATTATTAATCTACCAGCATTACAGAGGGTCCATGTTACCTTTCTTAGGACTTGAAATTTATCACACTACTCCCAAAGGACCATCCGACACTTACTACACGATAAGAAAATCAAAACCTAACAAATTCATTCCACATGACTGCAATGAAACCAGTCTTATCCTTGCGGACAAGACATGTTATTCCTCTCATCTAATCTAAACAATCATTAAAGCTACCAACAAAGCCATGCACTCACAACGACAGAAACAGTTAAGTAAAGCAAATTCAACAATAAAATAAACGGCATAGTAAAGAAAAATTAAGAAAAGAATAAACAAAAAAAGCTCCTTTAACTATCAATAATTCCCATCAAAACAAAAACAATATATGTGACTCATTGTCTGCAACTCAACCTAAATAAATATAAGAAACAACTTAAAGAAACAGAGAAATCAAAAAAACACTAGAAACCCAACTTAAACAATGGCATTGGCAGCACTAGCAATCCTGGGCCAGAGATCAGCACACTCCTTTCCAATTGGTCCAGTGATAGCAGAACCTAGAAATACAAGTGACACACAATCAAACATAATAAAACCAACAAGTATCACTGCTTAACAAGACTACAAATGGAAAAGATCCAATCACAAACCCTAAACACATTCAAAAAACAACGAAAGTCAAATTCAAACCAAGCACTGTCAAGGATTTCGAGAAGCGAATTTCACAGTCCATACCTTTCATTTCACCCTTGGGATTCACGATAACACCGGCATTATCTGCAAAGCAAAAACAACAAAATAAAAAATCATTCGAATACAACAACATAACAAAATAGCAAAAAGAGAAAATACAATACCTTCGAAGTACATGTAAACGCCATCCTTTCGGCGCCATGGCTTGCGCTGACGGACGATGACAGCGGGCAACACCTTCTTACGGAGATCTGGCTTTCCCTTCTTGACAGTGGCCATAACCATGTCTCCAACACACGCTGAAGGCAAACGGTTCAACCTCCCCTTGATCCCCTTCACTGATATGATGTAGAGGTTCTTGGCGCCGGTGTTGTCGGCGCAGTTCACCGTCGCCGCCACCGGCAGACCCAGTGACATCCTAAACTTGTTCCCCGCCGATCCTCCGCGACCTGAAACGCCATAAATTGGTTAAGTAACACACGATGAGCGACTTTAAGAAGAACTAATCGACGCATTCGATAGTTAAAACAAACCTCTCTTCGACATTGTTGCGTCTCGGTTGAACAACACAAACCCTAAGCCAAGTTCTTTCGGTTCTATATAGGCATGCTGACTAGGGTTTAATCGCTATGGGCCTGGGCTTCGCTCTTATGATCGGCCCATCCATATCGCAGGCCAATTTCAATGTTTATATATATATATATATATATATATATATATATATATATATATATATATATGTGTGTGTGTGTGTTTTTTTATTTTTTTATGATAAAAAATAAAGAAATTTTTATTATTTTAATAATAAGAATAAATATAAATAACTTTTATAAGTAACTTGTATTTGTCTTGTAAATAATTTTTTTATTATAAAGAGTTATTTTAGTTTAAAAATAATCACTTAAAATTTCATTTGTAAAATATGTGCAAATAATTTTATATTAAGACCTATTAAGTTGTATGTTACTAAGTTCAATGATTCCAATACTTATGACTCTTCAGGTTTTCACAAAAGATCATGATCATCTTATCTGTAGTTGACACATTCCATCAACTTGGTCACCCTCTATACAAGTTTCAACCCAAAAGTTTTTCGACAACAGAAATCAAATAGTTGAAATTGGTCTACAAGAAGGACCCTTGGAAGTTGGAACTCTTAGTGCCACTAATACAGAGAAATTATGAATCATCCTCCTCCGTGTGTTTTTTGATTCTTCCCCATTCAACTTTAAATTTGGCTATGAAAAACTGGTGATGCTTTGGGAGAACCAAAAATGAGAGATCCAACAAAAATTACATAGGTGTGTTAACTACAAATTTCATACTTTATTTTATTACTTCAAAAAGACATTACATATTGGAGAATTAAACTCCAGAAAAATCATTTGTTACATACGATCAAAATAAAATTTCAAATGCCTATTCACATATTTCAAAATTAAATTTCAAAAAACATACATTTTTGACATTTCAATATTCAGCTTTCTGATATCCATTGTTACATATTTCGAAATTAGAATAGGCTTGTAGATTTGAAAGTTTAATTCCATAAACATACATCTACAGTCTTCCAAAAGTTAAATTTCAAACTAATATACATAAACTAATGAAAGTTCAGTTCTGAAATATAGCTATGATAAGATTATACATTTTCAACAATTGAATTCAGGAATAATGAAATGAAGCTCATCTATTAAAGTATTACTGAAACCATTGAATCCGTCATGCATTTGGCATAACATAAACTTGGACAGAATTATTAATGCCTAAAAGCTGATTTCTTTTTCTTACTTTTTCTGGGCAATGACTGCAGTTTTCAGAATCCTGTAACTAGTAACTTGTATCCAACCTCCGAGCAAAATCATGAAAAGTAAAATACAAAAAGGGCTAATTAAGTTCGTCGGAACCGTTACAAAAATTGCATCATCATACACAAAATCGGTTTGGCAGAGAATGGCCATCATCATGCAACTGACGATCTGATGGATCCTGCAATCCAAAAGCGTAAATGAATTAGTATGATAACATTACATTTTAAAAGAACATAAATGAAACACATACACTACCTAGTAATGATGAAAAACTAACAAGTAAACCTCCAACTTGTTTCCATCCAATGCAAACAAAAGGCTATTATGTACATGGTGTTTGTCAATATTGCAATATTATCTTTATCTTCTTCATTTTCCTACTCTTATTCCCACTTTCAGTTTGCTACACAAGTTCTCATCCTATTTTCCTCGTTATTCTTCATTGCTTTTTGTATGTTTCTTGCTTCCTATATTTCCGTTATTCCAAAATTTATATCGTAAGTTTGACCTTATTATTCATAAAATAAGGCAAACTAAGAGTATCAGGCATGTCACAAGTCAAATTTATTTGTCGCCATTGTTTGCACTCAAATAAGTGACAAACATACTAATTAAATATAGTCAGTAGACCACCCTACTAACTAATCAGTGTTTTGCAATAACACTAAACTCAGCTAAAACATTAACTGTTGAGCTTGGTCCAAAGCTCAAATTTGTTCTGAACGCATGAATCCTCGCCATCACTCAACCTGACTAATAATTGTAAAGGTCCTGACGAAAAACTCTTCCAGAAAAGGAAATATAGCAAAACCACCTCATTATCAATATTATATATGCATTATTACCACAATAAATTAGCTGTAATCTGACTCATGATACCTAGACTCATCAATCCAGTCATCGAAATATAACTCACCCTTTAAAGCACACAAGATAGATACTTTTGCACAGTAAGCAAATTGGAATTTAATTAGGATTCACAGAAGACAACACCAATATGACTGGTCACTTCAGCATAAGCATTGGATGGTGAGTTAGTGACAAACAGTGTTTGAATATAAAATATAGCAAAAAGGAAACATCCAGCAAGCAAAGCACGAGCATGATCATAAGTCTTAAATTTTTACAAAACATTTGATGCTAGGGCAGTTTGGCTATAGGCCATATGATCAAATAACCCCAAATGGAATATATGCTGGTACAAACAAATCAAGAGAAATTAAATGTACAACAAAACAACTTCAGTATGACCGGAACCTTTCCAACTTTCAATCATGCATAATGGTGACTAGGTTACTTACTGTAAAGCACAATTAAAGATCACCTTGAATTGACTAATAGAAGTTAGTTTTGAAATGATAATTCATTTTTTAGAAACTATTGTAATGATTTCATATTAAAGAACACCATTCATATCGATTTGCAGAAAAAGGAATAGCATCCATTGAATGGAATCACTGACCAGTTTAGGAGTGAATGCGTTGTATTTCATAATTATTATGGAGTGAAAGTTGAAATACATAATTTAAAACAATGAAACAATGCAAAAGCAAAAACAAAAAAAACAAAAAAAAAATAACATGTCCTACGTTTTTATATTTTGAGCAAAACAAATTTACGCAAATTACACGTAAATGGGAGAATAACTAACTATTTGATCGCTTAATATTCCTGCAGAATTTACTGCCACATCTGCACCGGAAAAGCTCAACAGACTCATCGTGATCGTCAAAGTTGATGCCATAATCCTGCAGATACACTATGCACATAAGCTTTTCTACACAAAAAACCCTTTAACTAATAACACAATTTGAAGTAAACTACATAAAAATGATAATCTATGATGTTTGGTAACAAATGGCCTGCCAACCAAACTACCTAGTATACATAGTGGCATTACTAAATTAGTAACCAGAAACAAATAAAAACTATATTTTGATAATGAATTACTCAAATTATCTCAACCTTTGTTGCCAATTTATATGCTCTACTTAATATCTCAGACCATTTAGTACGAACCACACAAAAAGACTGCAGCAATCGAACGCAATATATTCACCAAACATATTAAAGAATCAAACTCACTCACCCAAGTGAGTTCTTCCTGTGCTGCTATTTTTCTGGTTGCAAAGAACGCAAACTGCACATTTGAACACATTAAAAACATCAACCATCATAGTTGTGTTCTATAGAGTCATTCTCCCCAAATGCTAACAAAGGTAATTAAAAAGTGGAAATGGAATTGGTGGGTTTGCTAACTTCTCACATGATAGTATCGATGAGTTGGGCACTCGACTTCAACTGGGATCTGAATTAAGTTTGCATCCAAACATCTGCAAAAATAAGTAGAAATATTAAAAAATTTCTGATTTACAATAGACATATAATGAGTACAAGGTCTGCACAGCCACTTGGAAGTGTACTGTTAACAAACCATCAACCCAGTGATTTTACTATTTTCATTACTTTATATACAAACTTCGGTAGCAAGATGGGATTATCATAATTGAAAGTGAAAATTGAAAATAAAAACAAAAATATTTTCATTAAACGAAAAAACTAAAAAAATTTACTTATCATAAAATCAATTCCAATAGCTGCACAATTGATTTTAATAACCTAAAATCTAAAATAATCCATTACGATCACAGCAAATACCAACTTTTGTTGAGGAAAAAGTTATTTGTACGTACCAAACCAAGCAACAAACTACTTAGCTTAATTTCAACAAAACTCAAATGCAACAGAAACATTTACTACTTCTATTAAAAATTATTAATAAGAGATAATCAACCGGGTGATTTTGTGATATTACACAACACCTCATTTTTTTCTATCCCTTCTCTTACGTCCCTTCATTATCTAAAAAACATTACACCAACACCTTTTTTACAATGAGTTTGTGTTTAAAACACAGATATGTTTGTGTAGTTTCATGATACCTTAGGTGGGGCTAGTGTAATTTACTAAAATAATCATTTTAAACACATAATAAGAAAAGGACAAAAGTCTCTACAGCTAAAACTTTTATACATAACTGCAAAAGACGCCTGTGAAATATGAGAAACACAAATACCTGTGATTAATAAATCTAGCAACATTTCCATATGATGCCGCATATAAGCAAAGAGCTTCCCTATCCTTCACAACTCCTAAATCCCAGTCTGCATCCAATAAAACTGGAAATGTATATTTCCCACCTTTTGGATTTTTCATGTTCCTCTCGTGCAACTCATTGAGAGTTAAAATTTCCCCAACAAACTCGCATACAAAGGTGCCTTTTGGAAGATCCTCTAAGGTACGAAGACCCCACCCTTTTCCGTCTGAAGTTAAAAACACCTGAGTAGCACATAATCGGGAAGGCATATCTAAATAAATTTCTATCCGGGAAAAATGAATTTGAGAACATAAACAATGAAATAATGTCACAAATGATTTCATCATCAAAGACAATACATTTTTTTACTATTGGCAAAGATTACTTAAACAATTACCTGCAACTTGCAACTTATTCCACGCTGGACAACCCGATTTCCACAATGTTTTCCACAGCCACATTTGCTCCAGCACTCTTTAATAAACTTCTGCTTTAGGTGTCCTTTACATGGTTCCAAACAATCATCATTCTTTGATTGTTCGAATGGACAGGCTTTGCAATAGAAATAATTTTGGAAATCACGGTTGATGGCAATACACTCATCCAAGAAAGCTTCCTTTAGTAGGCCATGTGCCGTAAAAGCAAATTCACCCCCAGTTTTATTTGTACAAGGACATGGTTTAGATGACAATACACAATTGCCCTTACAAGCTGAGCAACAATCCTCATTTCCAATACGAGATAGAGAAAAATTAACATAAGCATCTCGGTACACAAGGTTTTGGGGTATGTAGTGAAAGGGTGGTGGAAGATCATTAGTAGTGTTATTCACCCATGAAATATTTACTCTTTCTTCACCCTTTGCCAGGTCATTAACATTGTGAACAGCCCTTGCATCATTTTCAGTCGTAAATTCACATTTTGGAATAACCACTAAGGGACCTGATTTTGTAGATATAGGATCCTCTGGATCCTTCCCACCATTACGTTGTAAGAAACCATTCGTCCTAACCTTCTTGGAAGCTAGTACAGCCTCATCTTGATCACTTGGGCAGGGTAAAGAACTAGGGACTTCAGGTTCAGCCAAGGCTGAAAAAGACCTAACACTGATTTCGTTTTCAATGACAGGATCTTTATTTCTTCTCACGCTAGGTGAGACATTGGTCTCAGATTCCTTTGAAACATCATCAGTTTGTTTTATCTTTACACATTGTTCCTGTGAATTATTATTTGAATCAGTATCAAATTCCAAATGCGACACATCTCTCCATAGTTCCAGGATAAAAATAAGGGTCAGAGTGGTTGTATATAATTGCAGACATGTATCCAAAACTATTTTTACAATTTGATCATTCCTATGCAACTGAAAAACCAGTTCCCAAGAACCGAGAAGCAGCTCTTGAGAAATTTTTACCTCTCCAATAGATGGCAATGCTACGTCTACATAAGAAGTTCGCTCTTCGATTGAGGAAGAATATTCATGCCCAACGTCTTCATCTCTGCATTGTGATCCCAGAGTATCGTGGTCATCTTGCTTTTCAGCTGCATCCATTAGAGAGTCTCCTCCACTTGATGGTTCTTTTCAGCGGAAATAAATAATAAAGCTCATCAACACAAAGTTTAGTGTGGGGTTAGAAACAGAATAGCAAAAAAAAGGCACAAAAGTAACATTTCTATGGTTTAACTGAAACACAAGGGCATTTCTGAATCTTTGGTACAAGGAACCCAGGATCTTCCACATAGAGTAACAGTGAACATGCTGATCTTCTGAGAGATTTTCAGCGAAAGTAAAAGTTGTACTGTATGCAAGTAGAGACTTGCTTGCTGCATGTGCAAATGAAAGAATGTGGTGGGCTCGGGGCCAACATTTCAGGGAGAGAAACCAATAAGCTTCTATGTGGCTGGAACTATTTCACAGCTCAGCAAAAATTTATTAACTTCTTTTCTTTTGAGACCCCTAGGAATTAAAGTGTTTTCCTATATTTTACTAAGAATAATCTACCTACTTTCTCTGAAGCATAACATTACCAACAAAGTACAGCACTACACATTGGTTCAATGAAAGTGTACAATGAAGTAAACGTCATCACCAAGATCTCAGAACAACAGAAAATGGAAAGAAAGTAAGAAGCCTCTCATCAAGGCATAGTAAGTTGAATACCAGGAGGAATCATAGCAAGGGGAATCTCACAATCTGGCAAATCATCAACAGGCTCATCCTTCGGCTTGATCAAAGTAAATGGAACAAGCATTTTGTTATTGGCCAACGGAGCAGCTCGTGGTTCAGCTACTGACTCTTTTAGTGGTTCTGCAAGGGAAGTATGGTCGGACATAGACCTTCCCCCTCTAGGTGTAACCTGAGGTGATACAGGTTGCTTTCCCCTGTTGACAATAGCATCTTGTGGGGGAACATGAGGAGCATCATTCCTTGCATTTCCATCAGATAATGCAGCACTGCATTGAGGCTGCAGTCTGGAACTAATTTCAGGCACTGTGCCTTCTTCCAATTTTGGAGTTTTCAACGGAAAGGCAGCTGAGCTATGGCCACGATTAGTTAGAGGGCGTGAAGATTGACCCTCTTGGCCTCTCAAACGCAACCTCTTCAAAGGTCGCATAGGCTCCTCATGCATATGAGCTTCTTCATTGTCCACCTCTCCATCCTGGATGTTTGAAAATCCACAACACATTTCAGCAGCCACAGGTATAATTAAGAGCGAGAAACAAATGCAGACAAACTCAGCAAGACAGAATAACCAGAGTTAGTACGGCAACCTTCTTGTTTTTGTTATTCTGGTCTGGCTCCAGCAACTTTCAAACCATATCAAGCAATAGATTAGTCACGTAAACAAATGATCCATTACGTAGATACTGGATAAACAAGAAGATTCCAAAATACACCTTATTTTCTTCCTCCTCAAATATTGCATCAGCCAGAGCCCTGTAACTCTCTTCTTCAATAAGCTCCCAGTTTTTATCATACAATTTAAGCAGCTTCTTCAACACTGGTTTCACTTTTGATTCATGAATCCCGAGATTCGCCATTGCCGAAAACGCCGCTATGACTCTTGGATTCGGCGCCATTTATGATCTGCCAACCGCCACAGGCTACAAATTGCAAAGCACAACTAAATTCCAAAGACATTTAACACGAAAAAAAAAAAAGGATACAAAATAATATTTACGAGCAATTGAACTACAGTGGTAAACAACCTTAAGATACTAAATCGTGAAACAAATAGCAGAGAAGATCTTAGCAGAAGAAAAACATAATTAACAATCCACACCTGTAGACGACAGAGAAAGGGCAGAAATGAACGGTCAAAGGAACTGCAAAAGAAAGTCAAAGCGAGAAATGGCACACGACTCGTTGCATGGTGAAATAGAAACCTAAAACCTGCGAGAAACAAAGAATTGTGGATGGAAATGTTGAGGAAGAAGAGAAGAGTTTTGAATATGGAAGGTAACACGCATTTTGGAGGGTGAAATTTAAGAGTGTTTGATTGTGGGAGGGAAAGGGAATAGGGCAGAATCAGAGAGGGGAAAGAGAGAAAAACGTGAGAAACTGGTTTCAATGTACCTGCTATTTCACTCTCTGCTGGTTAGGTTTTACAGGGAGAACTGAATGAAACTGAACTGAGGGAGAACGGTGAAGAATGACTAACTTCTAACTGTAATAGTACTTCACCTCCCAACACGATATTTGCATTTTAACTCTATGTTGTGGCATGAATTTATTTAGGATTAACGAAAATTTAGGTTTCTCTAGCAAAAGAATAATATAATTTACTTTTTGTAGAGTTTAAGATAATCGTGCTTTGTTTTATATATTTGCATATGTATGTAGTATAATTTGATAAATTTGTTCTTAAACTTTGTAATTAGATTTAAATATTACAAGTGGATAGTAAAATAATTGTCTCATCTTTTATACATGTTTAGAGATATACAAAATTATCATTGATTTACCTTAACCTACATATTAAAACAATTTCTACGGTAATTTTAACTAATCTTCCAAAAAAAAATTGTTTATATTAAATGATGGTCACAATTATTCTTTTGCGGTATTTGTCTACTAATATTCTAAAAAAACAAAAAAAAAATGCAAAGAAGTCACTTTCACTTTCCTCTTTTTTAAATTTGTGAAATAGGAGTGTAAAGCATCATACAAATATTTGTACTAGTGTAAGAACATAACAGTTGATTATAAACTTAAATAAAAATAAAGTAAAAATTTAGTTAAATGTTATAAATTGATTCAAACCAAAATGTAAAAATAATAACTTTAATTCGTAATTCTTTTATATTTAAAACTAACCGTAAATAAAAGAATGATATAATTTATTCACCGTAGTTAGAGTTATAAATAGTACTGAGTTTTTATCTTTCTCTCATTTAATTTTTATTATTTATTTTTACATTGAGTATTCCAATAAAAATATTTTTGTTCTTGTTGGACGGATAAATATTCTAGAACGGTCCTAAAGAAAATATCCATGAACATTCTTTCTTCTTTTATTTTGAAATGTACTTTTCTAACATCACAATAATCCAAAGTATATAATAAAAATATAATAATATTTTAATCCATTTTTTTTAACTCACTCTTAACTCACCACTTTCATCATTTTTAGATCATCTATTTTGATTTTTTTTTTTTAGTCTTGTGATATGATAATCCAAGGATGTGGGTTAAGAATGAATAAAAAAAGTGAGTTAAAATATGACTGTCCAAAAAGGATAATGATATTTTATGGAATAATACCTGTAAAGACTCTTTGACATTCATATATGTGCGCAAGACAGTAATAAATGTTAGAATAAATACATAATAATTACCTTGTGAATAGTGCAATTTATAATAATTTCATGATTTTTACCTGGGACCTAGTCAGCCTAAATACCGTTTTTGAGTTGTAGAGTTTATGCCTTATGGTCTGTTTGGATCCCCAAACGGATTTGCACAGATAGACTACTAGCAAAGAAATGTAAGAATAGTGTGAAAAACAAAAAGAAAAACAAGATATGCAGTTCACCTTTTGATTTCTTTGTATATTTGAACAGGTTTGTATAGAAAAATAGTGAAATATCTTAAAAACATTATTCATAATTTATTATATTATAAAACTTAATATAAAAATAGTAATAATATAATTAATAATAATACTTATCATATTACAATTACAATTTCATTTTAACATTATTTTTCTATTTATATTTAAATTTATATTACATCTATCATCAAGGACAAAATAGTAATCATATAACTTTATCTATTAATTTTATTTTTAATTTATCATACATATTACATCATACACAAAATTTCATAAACTTTAATATCGAATTCACATCATATTTCTCTTAATCCAAACAACTCCATGTTCACTTCAAATTCACTCCCTTTGTTTCCTCAATCAAAACACAACATTAACCTCCTTTTCATTTATATTTAATCCTTATATATGCATTTAACCATGGTTGATGTGTGTTTTTCTTCCTTTGAGGTGACTTGACCTATCAATATGATTTCATCTTGGATGGTCAAAGTGTTATGACAAAAATGTCTTTGTTGGCATTATGCTCTAGATTTGTTATAAATTGACAACATCATCTAAGTTATATATGATATGACATAATTTTAGTGTAATCAATTCTCTTGTTAATCATTAATAATATTTATTTTAATTTATCTTTTTCACAAGATTTCTAATTTAAATTTTATATTCTAAAACGTTAATTTTGGTCCTGTCATTTTTAAGCGAGATAGTCATTGTTAAGCTTAGAATTAAAATAGTTATTGAAATTAATTAGTTACCACTCTCGTTTTTTAGTGTTCTCATTTCTATAAATAAATAAAAGATAGTAGAGAGTATATCTTATGAAATTTGTTGTATATAATAATGTTTGTTAGTTTAATTGAAAATTAAGGCACGGAAGATTTTGTGTTATTTAATATAAGTAGAAAATAGAAAAAAATAATAAAATATTTAAAATTGAGACTCTTTATTTAACTGTTCACATTACATTATATTTTCATAATAATATATATCCTTAAATATAATTTTCCAAGAAAAAAATTATAAACAAAATACACGCAATAATTTAGCAGATATTGGAACTTTTTTAATACTTCGCACATACTATTTAACCAAGTGAACTACAACTTTGAGAAATGTTAATACTTATTTATTATTTTTCTAAAATGATAGTTATAATCTATCTAACATAATTAATAATCTTAGACTAGGTTAGAAATTAAAGTGTGAGTTTAAGTTTCATTGTTGTATCTTCCTGGTGATTCAAAGATTGTCTCGAGAAAGTGTCAAGCAAAATTTGTCTTCAGAGAGTGTCAAGCAAGTGTGTCTCGTTTACACTGTTTCGTAAGAGCATCGTGTCTACCAATTTTACCATAAGAGCTTACTCAGAATTATAATAACCAAATTTTACTCAATTGTCGAGATTCAAAGAATCAATTAAAATACAATATTTGTTTATTAAATATTCAATAAAATAATTTAAAAAAATATATATTAGATCTATTAAATATATGATGTAAATATTATAAATTCATAACCGAATACTATATCCTATATAAATTTTACATTAATATTTTTTGTATTTAAAAAAGAGTCGTATAGTTCAGTTAATTGAAAAAAGATATTTTCTTCACGTGCAATATTTTCATCACAGAAGAATTTGAAAATAATATAAATTTCAAAGAGATTTGTTTTTTTGAAAAAATTAAAGACTCCTTTTGAACGTTTCAAGCTTCAAGTGTCATAAAGGTATTTTCTTGCATTTGAGTAGAGGCTTTACAAAGTTCGAAGTGTTTATTTTGTTTTAGATATATTGTTTGTAAATTATAACCGGCATTTTTTTCTTTATACAAACTGTTATATAAATTTATATTATTTTAATTAAGAAAATTAATTATTTCAGTTTTCAATGTAAAAATAATAAAATCAAAGTGTCTTTAATGTACTGATTAAAAATATAACCGGCATTTGTTAGTATTCTCCTTGTTAAAATAAGGGTTTTACTAACAGTGCCCTTAATGTACTGATTAAAAATAATTAATATGCATCGAAACCTACAAAAGTACATAATTAATTGTCATATTAAATAAAATTTGACTTAATAACTATTAATGCAATTTTATTTTATTTAAAAGACAGAATTATTCATAAATATTGTACTTGTGTGTTTAAATTATATTTTAACTGTATTTTAATATTGCAAAAAATTAAATATATTTAAACATGAGGAAGTTTAAATTATCATAAAATACCAAAAAAAAAATTAGTGTTAAATATCTAAAAAGTTTACCAAAAAAATAATAGAGATTTTATTTTTTTGCTTTTTAGTATAGACTTTACAAATTTCAAAAAGTTTTGTTTTCTATAAGAAAATTATTGTCTACAATAGAAGGTTAGTTTTGTTTTTTATAAAATATATTATATGCATTTATATTATTTTAGTTAATGTACTTAATTATTATGGTTTTCAATGTAAAAAAGATGAAACTATTATGCATTAATTATTCTTTAATCAGTATTTTTAGGACATTTTTCATTTAATATGCAACACCCTAAATAAAATCAAGTGCAAAAGTATCCATTTAAATCTATTTTTTTTATTTGGTGGTAGAAATGAACTAAGGTGAAAACCGATTTTTAATTTTGGTTAAAAAAATGAAAACCTTTTTTACTAACGTGATTTTACAAATAAGAACCACTAACAACATATCAACGTATTCTTACAAATAAATGCTGCAGACAAAACAAACATTCGTGTAAATTCATAATTAAGTTCCTCGATAAACATTCACGGTCTCAAATGAAAAATAAAATATTATCAAACAAATCTCATTGAAAAAGATGATATAGACACAAAAATTAATCCCAAACTACTACCATTTTGTCACAAAAGATCAAATCCTAACTCTCAATATATTTTTACTATTTTTGTGAATTACAAACGAGGAGGACCTCTTTTATGATATATAAGAAAACATTTTACGTCAAACATTTTTTTTATGTCAAACAAAAAAAAGTTCCGAAGTAAATAATTTTATAAAATGTCACTATATTATTCTGTGAGAGAGAGACAAAGAGAGGCAATTTTAAAATTTAAATTTAGAGCAAAAGGTATAATCAATGTTGTATTTTTCATGCTGATGTCATATATTTTCTATGTTTCTGTCACACTTTTCATATCTAACTTACTTGTTTTTGTTTTTTATATTGCTAAAGAATTTCATAGGCTCAAATTAAGTTTGATTGATTGTCATTTGGTTTTTATTAATTTATTCTCAATGTTACACCTTCTAATTTATTAGGCATGATATATCAAATTACAATATGAATTCAACATGATTATCTGTACCAAATTCATATTGAAAGTAATTTTTAATCAAAGTAAAATTACTTTTTTTTCCTCGCTTATTTAATAAAGTAGAAACCCTTGAAAAAAAAAGTGGTTAAAACAATTAGAGATGTACGATTATTTCTAATAATACATTATTGGCTATGCTATTTTTTTTTAAACAATAGTATTTTTTTTCTCATTGTTTTAGATTATATAGTTGAATATGGTTTTATTCTCACTAGTATTTTGATTATTTATTGTTACAAAGTATTTACATTTTCTTTTATATCACGTATAAATCCTTATTTTCTTTTGTAAAATGGTAGTTGTGTATAAATGGTTTTACAGGGTGGCAACTCAACTAAAATAGTTTTGAACGTGTGGATAAGAATATTGACACTTTAATGTGGAAAAGAATAACACGTTGAAGAATTCAAAGAAAGTGCATAAGGGTGAATTTTAACGTCAATACCCAAAAAAAAAAAATACACAAAATTACTAATGTTATCATAGGACTAGATTGAAATACATAAAACTTTTCTTAAAAATTGTTTAGATAGAATTATTAACCTGCACCAGTTGATAAAGTTACCACATAAAAGAACAAAAAAGTAGAAAAATCCACTAAACCTATTAATATGTTATTATATTTAATTAGTTAATAAAGCTCATTACATATTGTATAATTTATTAATTTATCAAATCTAATTAGTTGAATCTTATATTAAAAAAGAAAGTCAGTTTTAGGGAAAAAAAGTCCTTTTAAGGTTATGTCTTTTTATAAATAGAAGTTAAATCAATTAAAACTAAGGTTATTTTTTTAAATATACATTAAATTACAAATGTTTGTTTCATTAAATGAATAAATTAGTAAACAGAAGAATTTAAAAACAATGTTGGTTAATAATTGAAAAATGGAACATCATGTTTGGAAAGAAAAATACACATTTATAACCACCTAATACATTGAACTAAGAATTAGACATTGTAGAATTCTGAAATATATTTCTCACTTATTTTTGAAGTAACCAAAACAATATCAAAAGAGGAATTTTCCTAATTCGACAAACAAAATCATTTACAAATCAAAATAAATAAAATTATATATATATATATATATATATATATATATATACTAACATAAATACAGGCGCTATCGCGTCTATGTGTATACATCTTTTAAATATGCGTGATATTACGTAAGTAGGTGATAATATTGTAATGTTATTAAATTAATATATAAACTAAAATTATATTTATTATAAATAAAGTAAAATATATCAGAACAGATGAAAAAATAACCATTAATAAATAAAAAAGAAGATAAGAAATAAAGATAGCCGATTTTATCAAAAACTTGTAAAAATAACAATAAATTTTTAAAAATTTAATAAATTATTATATAAAAAATAAAATTGATATTTTAAAATGTGAACATAAAACAGAAAATTTCCTTTATATATAATTATAAATATAAATAAATAAAAGGACAGAGTCTGCCGTACGAAACAAATTTAACTAAATTATATCATAATAGTATAATTGTGGAGTGCGTCAATGCACAAAGTTATATACATAAATATGCAAACTACTTTAAACAAACATCTTTTTTATCCAAATAAAATAATAATAGTAATATAATTTCCCTATTGCATTCATTTTTTATAGGCATGTTCATTGTATATTTCAGCACAAAATTTATTTGCCATCGACATTTTCAACTTTACTTATCATTGAAATTGAAATAATGTAATATCTATTTTACTTAATTATCTCATTGTTCATTAATTAGGGTTATTTTATTGAAACTAGATTAAAGTTAAAAATACAGGGCTATGTTAAAGAATGTGTCGGTTTGAGTGTAGATATTGCTAGCCAATAACCGGATATTAATTAAATATAATTAATATGAATTAAATTTTATAAAAATACATAGTTAAATGTGATATTAATTAAAATTTAATTTTATAATTATTAATATTATTTTATTTTATTTAAAGGATAAAAGTGACCATAAGTATTATACATGTGTATTTAATATTTTATCTAATATTAGTTTTAAATCCGTGCATATGTATGTTTCTTTGTATGTTTTTTTATGTTATTAAATATATATTATATTTTAAAATAAAATATATATTATATTAAAAGATATTTAGAAATAATAATATTTTTTAAGTTTATAATTAATTTTTGAATAAAATCAACGCGAAAACAATTTATAAGTCTAAAAGGTCAATAAATATGTAAAAATGTAAGTAGTAGATTTTGTAAAAATACAAATGATACATGCTAAAAAATACAGAAAAAATTGTTTGAAAATACAAAGGATAGACTATGCAAAAATAAATCAATGCATCGACAAATCAGTTATAAATACAAATCAATGTATGAATATATTGGTCTAATGTGTATTATTAGACTCCTATAATTAGTCCATCAATAACTTCATCTAATATGTAATGTTATACTTGTCTAATTAATATATGGACACACTAATCTATAACGTGTGTTGCTACACTCAAGTTAAAAAATAATTCAATAATAAATTAACTATATTTTAATGTTGCAAAAAGTTAAATATAATAAAAAATAAGAAAGTTTAAATTAGCATAAAATTCAGCAAAAAAATAGAGTTAAACATCTAAAAAATTTTAAAAACAAAAACAAAAACTAAAGTATCAACTTGGGTAGAGACCTTAAAAATTTCAAAGTCTTTGTTTTGTATAAAAAAGTTTTTGTCTACAAATTTAAAAGGGTGTTTATTGTCTTTATAAAATATGTTATATGCATTTATCCTATTTTAATTAATGTACTTAATTATTTTAGTTTTTCATGTAAAAATATGGAACCAGTGCGCATTAATTATTCTTTAACCAGTGTCTAACATTCTCCTTAAGTTTAGGGTATAATTAGGAATATTTGATTCCATTGCATTTACCTTAAAATATGAAATAATTAATTCAATTAATTAAAATGAGTAGAATGTTATAACTATTTTTACATTGAAAATATTGGAATAATTAACCTCATTAATCAAAATAATATAAATTTATATAACAAATTTTATAAAGACAAAAATACTCTTTAAAATTTTTAGATAATATCTTTTTTTTTTTCAATGAAATCTCACATTCATATATTTCTTTTGTAAACTTTTTAGAAGTTTAATTCTATATATTTTGTTGTTTTTTCTTTTTCTTTTAATTTTTTTATGTTTAATTATATTTTAATTTTTAACAACATTAAAATATAGTTATTTTATTAGTTTTTTAACCTTTTATTTGTGTACATTAAATAACATATTAAATACATTAATACTACATTTATGAATATTTTGTCTTTTAAAAACGTGTAAAATTGTAATTATTAGATCAGGATTTATTTAATATCACAATTATAAATGAATCTTAATAAACTTTTATGTGTATTAATTATTCTTAAACAATATTCTTAGCACTTTGGTTACTATGACTCTTCAAATTTTATAAATTCTTCAAGTGATATAAAGTTGTCATTGATTATAATAAATGAATTATGACTTTCATAATTATTAATGTAATTTTATTTTATTTAGAGACAATAAATATTATACAGTTATAATTGATAATTTATTTAATACATATAAAATATTAAAAAATAATTAAATAATTAAATGATTATATAAGTTTAACACTTTATTACTTAATAGTTAATATGCTATTGTTTAGTTTTTCTCTATTTTATTTTGGGTTTATTTATATTTTTCATTTTTGTTTGTTGTTTTTTATATTAATTTAAATTTTTTTACCTTTAATTATATTTTAATTTTTAACGATACTAAAATAAAGTAAAGAAAAATGATATAAATATTAAAGTTATGTTGTTGTTTAATTATGTTTTTATATGCATTAAATAAATTATTAATTATAATATTTAATATTTGTGGATATTTTTTATTTTTTAAATAAAATAAAAACACATTAATAATCATTAAAATTAAAATTCGTTTAATATCATTGTTAATTATAATTTCTTTTAAATTTTAATCTTGATTAGTTATTTTTAACATGCACCGTTAAAGACTAAAAACCATAGCAAATAATTAAATACAAGTATTATTATTTATTTACAGGGAGCATTCAAAAGTTACCTTTTATGTCATCCTTTCAGTTTTGGTCAAAAATAATCTCAGACTTAACAGCAACAACAGCAACAGCAACAGCAACATAACCTCATCATCACATAGCATTTGCTTTCAATCAAGAACCCAATAATTTAACCCCAAAACATAAACATTACTTCCTTTTTTCTTGGTTACACAAACACAATAAACAGTCACAGTTAATTCACATTGCTTGCATATAAAGAACAACAAACGCTCAAACAAACACACACCAACCACTTCCCAGATGGCTACACTCAAAACAAAACACGACATTCACACGCTCCTCTTTCTTACTGCACTCATATTTTTCCTTTCCACACCCACCTCCCCTGCAGACAACACAAACTTGATCTACAAGGGTTGCGCGGACCAGAAACTGCAAGAACCCTACTCGCAGAATCTCAAACCCCTGTTATCGTCCTTGGTGGCAGAGTCTGCGCAAAAGGGTTTCGCCGCGACTACGCAGAACGGGCTCACCGGCGCGTACCAATGCCGGGGAGACCTCACCGGCTCCGACTGCCACAGCTGCGTGGAACGGATTCCGGACATGCTGGGTCGCCTGTGCGGCGAGGCCGCTGCGGCGGCGCGAGTCCAGCTCAGCGGGTGCTACCTGAGGTACGAGGTGGTCGGGTTCAAGCAGGTTGCGGCGACGCAGCTGCTGTACAAGGTGTGCGGGGCCCGCAGGGTGGTCGACGGTGGGGGGTTCGAGGCGAGGAGGGACGCGGCGTTTGGGATGGTGGAGAACGGCGTGCAGAGCAGTGGGAACTTGTTCTACACCGGGAGTTACCAGAGCCTGTATGTGTTGGGACAGTGCGAGGGTAATTTGGGAAATGCAGATTGCGGGGCTTGTATCAGGAGTGCTGCGGAACAGGCTAAGGATCAGTGTGGCTACTCCATTTCCGCGCAGGTTTATCTTCAGAATTGTTACATCAGTTACAGCTTTTACCCCAATGGAGTTCCCACTTCATCTTCTTCTTCCTCAGGTCAGTGCACTATTCTTCAACAGTGAAAAAAAATCACTTTTTTGCTGATGATGTGATGTGTGTTGGTTATTTGTTCGATTAATTTGAATTAATTAAATACTTGGAAATGAAACGAAGGGATTTAATGAGTGGGGTTGCGAAAGGGATTTGCAGGATCTGGGTAGGTGGGGTTTGTGTTCTGGTTGTGAAAATTGAATAAAAGACTGATTTTTTCATTTTTTTTTTGTGTGTGTGTGTTTTGTAGGATCGGAGGGAGGAGGGCATCCACACACGGAGAGGACGGTGGCGCTCGCGGTGGGTGGGGTGGCGGCTCTGGGATTCTTAATTGTCTGCATGCTATTTCTGAAGTCGGTGTTAAAGAGAAGACATGGGAAGCGTTAGAATCAATCACAGTATCTTAAGTTTTATTTGTTCTGATACTTGTTCTCATTCTCACAATTTTGTTCTTCTTCAAAGTTGTTTTGATTCTAAGAAGTGTTTATAAATATGATAAGACTGTTATTTTGATGAATTGGATCATGTGTATATACACATACCTCGGGATTCGTAAATCAGATTTTAACGTAGGTGAATTTGAATTGAATATACTTTTGTTGCCTTTGTATAGTTCTGATCCAAGGGATATTCTTGTGGTATGAACTGAAGAAAGTGTGCAATAAATCTCTGTCCCCACTCCATGACTTTATTAGCAATGACATGAGATAACATAACATAACACCTTTTCTTTTTCATTATTTTTTTCTCAACACAAACCTGAGTTCTTTCTTGTTTCACTAAGGTGGAAGAAGGTAAAAGGTAAAAACTCCATTGTAAGTAATGTCGGTGTTTCAAATGGTAAAGTTGTTTTTATAAAGAGACAAAAACCTTACACATTTTTTAGTTTTTTATTGGTTGTATCTTGGTGTCATTCTCTAGAAGCTGTACACGGTGCAGGAAATGTAGAATGTTACAGAAACAGAGTTTGTTTTTTTTTTCTTAGTTATTAAGAAATGAGAAGTGCTCTTAAAAGGTGTGACCAGACTCCATATTGGACCATTAGACCATTTTGCTTTCTTTTATGCACTCAATAATAACAAGTAAAATGATAAGAAACATTAGGCACAAAAGTGGGAAAAAAAAATAAAGGTAGAAAGGTGAAACAAAAAATCCAAATCAGCATTATTAAAGAGTGTGTGTCCACTATAAATGATCAATGTCATTTTTAATGGGAGAATTTCTAAAACAAGCACGTAGATGATTGGGTTTTAAAATATCTCTGTATTAGGCACAAAAAAATAGCAATGGTAATGCAAAGTGGCTTATTATAGAAATATCACTATAAATAATTCTTGTTTGTTCAAACACGGTATCTTTCATTAACATGATTAAAGCATTTTTTTAAAATAATTTATGATGGAAAAGTTTAGTGACGTTTTTTTATTGATTTAAAAAATCGTTTCTTATCTCATCAGGATAAATACCAACATTTTCATCCATTTCCGAATTCAATTGAAACTTCTATATACCTCTTCCTCCACTATAAATAAAAGGGTGATATACTTGTTAATTGAGCTTATCATTTCTAACGTAGGAGCCAACATTGTCTTAACTTTTCATCAGGTAATGCAATAATACACTAAGAAAAAACCTTCATTTGCTCGTAACTTTAATCAATCTTTAATCCTTAAATATTAAATATTAAGATAATATCGAAATAATGATAATCACTTCTAAAAGAGACCATGCTCTAAAAATTCTTTAAAATTTTGATATATTCAAAATTGATTTATAAATGACTATGAACTTTTATCATTTAAGTATTTAAGTTTACCAAATCATCCACTAACTAGTCTTTCACTTTTGTTTATGAAACATTTGAATCATTTTTAAAGTACACATCATTATTTGTTTATGTGTTATTTTTTATCGATATCAGATTCTTTAATTTAATCACTTCGGTCATAATTGCAATTAATCTTGCCCCCAACATTTTGTTATTCCCCATCAAAAAACTTTATTTTCAACACCTACTTTCCTAAGCTCAAATTCAATTTTTTCACAATTTTCAAATGTCCTATTTTTGTTGCCTATCTATTCATGGACTACATCTCATAACTTGTGATACTCAACTCAATAACATGTCCACAATTAAATAGTATTACATTTAATATCACATTCAAAACACAAACTTCACTCAAATAATACCATTTTACAAAATCATAGACTTATTAAGCTAATTTTAAATGAGATTGCATTTTGGAACAAATTTTCCTTATCAACAAAGAATAAAATGCTCAACATAGGCTATCAGCTAACAAATCATAAATACCACAACGCTAATTAAATTTGCCAACATCCGCGATCTCATCTAATCTATTAAAATGACTCAAAAAGACACATTAATTTGTATTTAGAATATAAAATCGAAACAATTAATGAGACATACGTGTTTGAACTTTATCTACAAAACAACAACATATATACTACTTAAAACAACATAACACAATTACATATTGTAATAATAGTGAACAACATCCACCTAACCATAATATCCACCCGTAATAACTATTTCCACTTCTAAATGAGGGAGTCAAAGTGAGCCAACATGTGACGAGTTGACTCGCATAGGTTGACTCACCACAAGTTCAGCTAAAAAATGATTAACTCAACTTGACTTGTTTTTTGGTGAATCAAAATTTTTTTAACCTCACTCGATCTACCATGGGTTGGTGATTTAGTGAATTGACTCGCTTACAAATGTTTTATTTTTGTAATTTATTTTATATATTTGTTGCAATGCAGTGAAAGTGGATTAACAGGATTTACTTTTTATAATAGTCGAATCAAAGTGTTTGCCTGATTATTCAAATATTATTATAAAGATGTTTGTTAAAAATTAAAGTATCAACCTACACAACTTAACAAACAAATAAATTAAACATCCAAATTACTCAAATGTTATTAAATAACATTTCATAATTTAAAGAGATCAAATTGTGAATCTATATAATTAGAAACAATAAATAATTATAATAAACAACTTATCAAAATTTGTTAAAAATATTAATAAAATGTTGTTTTGGGTTATGTGTCAATCCACCTTAAACCCAACTTGAGTTCGCTTAACCCGTGAATTAAGTAAGATGAGTTTAGTTCAACCCACATTTTAAAAAATCAAAACTTTTTCAATCCAACCCAACTTAAACTCATGACAAATCGAATCGACTGTAAGTAAAAATCAAGCTTAACATCTATAATTAAAACGACATATATGAAGAAAATAGACGATTCCTTTCATTTATTTATTTATTTATTCTGCTACATGTCTTTGAATTTTAATCAATATTTTTTTGTGTTTATCCTGAAGATTTAATTATAAATTTTTCTTTTGATCATTTTATTTTCTAAGTTTTTCTCAAGTGTTTTTGAGGTTTGTTGTGAGTGTAATGAATTGAATTAGAGTGTTAAGTCTATTCCACACATTTTTCATTTCACCATCTCTCATTATCATTTCTTCTGGTGTTAAACTCTTGTGTATTTTATTTGAATAATTATTTTTAATTGATGTTGACTCATGTTATAAACAATTTTTTTATATGCTTGACTCTTGAAGATGCTTTTTAACGTGTACATGGTTATTTTTGTATGATCTATACAAAATATGTCTTATTTTGGATACAAAGGAGTGACAATATTTCGACATATGTCCAGTCCTATCCTGAAACAAAATTTGATAGCTTTTATAGTGATGATTGCTTATATGTTTTTAATAATATATTTAAACAAATTGGCACGTTTAGTGTTGCTCCACTTATTTCCTTGATTATGACAAACATAAACTTAAGTATCACAAGCACCATAGATTGAAGGAAATTAATGATATTAAAATTAAAATGTTTTTTTTTCCACAATTTTAAATAACAAATCAATTAAAATTCGTATTTCATTCCTTTTGAATCAAATAACCCACAAGTAATATAAATAATATTATTCTTAAAATTATAAAATAAAATAAAAATAATTAATACATTTTTACAAGTACTATATCTAATAAAATAACTATATTGGAGAAAAATTAAAAATTAAAGCATAAACAAATTTATCTCACTACAGCGATTAATAAATTTGTTTTACTTATTAATCTAGTATGTGAATATTTTATCTTACAGTGATATTTATGAGTTGATACACATGATGTCTTGCCTTCTAGGACATACAATAAATATGTTACAATTTTAGAAGTGTGTTTCACCAACTTATATACCTATCAATATCATGACTTAAAGTTGAATAATATTTTGTTATTTTTTTTACAGTCTAATTAATACAAATATAATGTATTTGACTTTTACACTACATGAAAATTAATAAATTGCAACTAAATTTTAGATATAAAATAATTAATCTATTGACTAATTTAAACACTGTTTTACAAACTAAAAATAATTTATATCTAAAATAATGTTTATTGTTAACAACGACTTATAATTAAATTATAAATTAAAGTTTAAATTAATTTTTATTATTAACTATCAATATTTTAACTACTTAAATTATCAGATTCTAAATTATTTTTAAACCCCAAAAGCGAATCTCAACAAACTCGAAATATCAACCAATGTCTATAATTTGATGTAAACATGTTAATATAGCCAATATTTCCAATCTAATAATGGTTAATTGAATTTACAAATATTTTATTTTTTTTAAAGCCTAAAATGGATTTTCGCAATTCTTGAATCTGATTAATAAGATTTTTCTTTTTTTATGTTGTAAAAATCATTTTTTATATGACAAAAATAATGAAAGAAAGATAGAGAAAAGAAAACACTCAATTCTATACTAAATCGATTATAACCAATCTATATTCAATTATCTTCTAAACAACCTTAATTATAATATTTCCACTATATCAAAGGATTTAGAGGAATTAAAGTGTTTCTCAATAAATATAAATTTTAAGATATCAATAAATACATAATAAAACAAAACAATGTTACATATAAGAGCAATAGAATCTTTACCTACACATTGAAAACAAGACAAAAATATAAAATATGAAGAAAAGTAAAAGGAATGAATGCATCTTAATATGCAAGAAAAGTAAAGAAATAGTAAAATTTTATTTCTTGCTTGACTATAAAAATATTGCTTCAATATTTCTATAGTCAAGCAAGAAATATTGAAATTAAAGTCATTTGGATTGCTTCTTTGATAAAGTTGAAAGAACTCAACAATACTTTCTCCACATTGCCTTTTCTTTTCAATCACATAACTCCTTAAAATCAAATTTTGTGATTTTAAAACGTGGATGAAACTGGTTTTCAAAGGACAATTTGTTTATTGATGATATTAATTAATTATAAAAGTATTTTAATCAATTGTCTACTAACTGATAATATTAATCGATTAAAAAAGTATTCTAACCGATCAATAATCTTCATCTCTTAAACTTTATAAAAGTGTTTTATTTTAATCGATTAGATTAATAAATTAATGGGTTACTAATGTCAATTACATACATATTTGAAAAAGAATAATTTTTTTTTTCGAGTCAAAACTAATTTTAATTGATTATATAATAGTTAGTTAGATTTCAAAAACATTTTGCTGGACGTACAATATTATTTAGATTTTCTATATTCAATATACTTATCTAGACTATGATAGTATGGACATCATAAAAAATCAAAGGCTTGACAGAAAATCTACGCCTCCCCTTTCAACAAAACATTTTACTAAACCATAAAAATCATCATTCATCTCATATGAATACAAAAATTTGATTGATTAAATATGTTTTTGGTCCTTCAAGTTTCAGTAATTTTTGGAATTAGTCTCTCATCAAAACTTTATATCAATTTAGTCATTCATCTTTCAAAATGCGTGAATTTAGTCTTTTTAACCAAATTTTGTTAAGTTTATCTGACGTTTCAAACATATTTTATAATAGTATTTGAGTTAACATTGAAGCAAAAATGTGTCAAACAGTGTAAATAATTTAAATATTATCATGAAATACGTTTGAAACGTCACATAAACTTAACAAAATTTGGTTTAAAGGATTAAATTCACGCATTTTGAAAGATGAAGGACTAAATTGATCAAAAGTTTTGATGAGGAACTAATTCTAAATTTCGCTGAAACTTGAGGGACAAAAAACATATTTAACCCAAATTTAATTAGTAAATATTGAAATATTTTGAAAGTATCTGTTTATTTGTTTCTGTTAGACTTTTATACTATTTACATGTTACGAAGGAGTCTATTATGTGAAAACCAACCTTATGGATTCAGTAAGTGGAAAATAAAAAGGAGAGGACCATTTCCTTATGCACCACAGTAGTTTTCATGTACAGCTTCATAGGGTGAGTAAAAGATTACACTTTTTTTGTTCAGCGTTGTGGTCACATTTGTTTATGTGTTGTATTATAAATGAATTTAAGAAATAAAATTTATATTATAGAACTTGAAAGTTACTTTTTTTAAAATGTTATAGATTGTGTAATTCAGAACATTTTTATATGAAAAATAATTTCCACATTGCATTGTGTGCACAAAAGTTTTCAAATAATATAATTTGAAAGTAAAATAATTGTTCACAAAAGTTTTCAAATAATATAATTTGAAAGTAATATAATTGTTCAGTTTGCATAATCTAACAATAAAATATGACTTACAAGTTTTGTAATTCAGAATAAATTTTTATATTAAATTGTAACTTTCAAAATATATATTTTATAAGTAATTTTTTAAAGATAAATGGGACGTGCCCTTTTCTAACTGTATCTTTTAATAAGTAATTTCTAACCGATTTTTAAGATTATAATAGTTAACTTACTAGTTCTATTTCATGAGTGATTTTTTTTATTTGATCATTTTATTTTTAAAATTAACTATTTTTAAAATAAAATAACTACTTAAAATTAACTATTTTTTAAAGTAATTTTTGTTTTATCTAATTATATTTACTTTTATAATTATAATTTTATATTTATTATAAAAAATGAACATAACAAATATTCAAATATTTCTACTAGTATAGATGTACTAGAATAGATGTATGATAATGCAAAAAGTAATTGGCTAAATTAGTATATTAGTAAAAAGTAAGAAAAAGGAATGTTTTGTAGAGTTTGGGCTGACCAAAAAAGGAGTACGGAGCCCAACAAGTGCGAAGCCCCAGGTTATTCTGGGTCTTTCTTCCTACACCTCCAAAAAATCTTTAAATTCCCAAAATACCCTTTGACCATTTAAAGAAACGCACAGACATCACATCCCCAAAAATACTTCCTTCCGGATGTCGACTTCCGGAAGTCAAAATATATGACTTCCGGAAGTCAAAAATCATCACCGGAAGTCGACTTCCGGAAGTCAAAAATTATCACCGGAAGTCAAAAAACATCACCGGAAGTCGACTTCCGGAAGTCAAAAAACATTACGGAAGTCAACTTTCGTATATAAAAAAAAATTATATATTTTATTTTATTTAATTTTTTAAAATATGTATACAAAATTATAAAACATTTAAATTTAAAAAAAATTACTTTAAAAAATAAAAAATAATAAAATTACTAAATAAAAATTTGAAAAATAAAATTGAAAAAAAAATTAAATTCAAATAATAAAACTTTAAATAATTTAAAAATGAAAAAAAATTAATATATATATATATACCGGAAGTCGGACTTCCGTGTATATATACAAACAGAAGTCGACTTCCGGTATTAAAAATTATAAAACATATATATTTTATAAAGTTTTATTATTTTAATTTAAATTATTTTTGAATTTTATTTTTACTTTTACTTATTTTATTGATATTATTATAATTATTTTATTTATATATTTCATGTATATTATTTTATATTTTATTCGAATTTTTTTAATTTTGCTTAAAATTTAAATATTTAATTTTAATCAAATTTTTAATTTTTTTTTTCATTATATATTTTTTTATATTTTTAAATTTAAATTTATTTTTATATAATTTATTAAAAATTTAATAAAAATAAAAAAGAATAAAAAAAATTATATTTGAAATAACATATATAAATAATCAAATTTAAAATAAATTATATATCACTAAAGTTCGATTTTCAAAAATATTCCTATTTTTTTTTTATTTTAAATTTGATTATTTATATATTATTTATATATGTTATTTTAAATATCATTTTTTTAATTGTTATGTATTTTTATTACATTTTTAATAAATTATATAAAAATATTAAATTTAAAAATATAAAAAATATATAATAAAAAAAAATTTAAAATTTGATAAAAATTAAATATTTATATTTTAAACAAAATTAAAAAATTCAAATAAAATATAAAATAATAAACATGAAATATATAAATAAAATAATTATAATAATATCAATAAAATAAGTAAAAGTAAAAATAAAATTAAAAAATAATTTAAATTAAAATAATAAAACTTTATACAATATATATGTTTTATAATTTTTAATACCGGAACTTCCGTTTGTATATATATATATATATGAAAGTCCGACTTCCAGTTTTTATATATATATATATATATATATATATATTTCTTTTTTTCATTTTAAAATTATTTAAAGTTTTATTATTTGAATTTAAATTATTTTTGAATTTTTATTTTCAATTTTTTATTTAGTAATTCTATTATTTTTTTTTTTTATTTTTTAAAGTAATCTTTTTTAAATTTAAATATTTTATAATTTTGTATACATATTTTAAAAAATAAAATAAAATAAAATATATATATATTTTTTTTATATACGGAAGTCGACTTTCGTAATGTTTTTTGACTTTCGGAAGTCGACTTCCGGTGATGTTTTTTGACTTCCGAAAGTCGACTTCCGGTGATGTTTTTTGACTTTCGGAAGTCGACTTCCGGTGATAATTTTTGACTTCCGGTGATGATTTTTGACTTCCGAAAGTCGACTTCCGGTGATATATTTTGACTTCCGGAAGTCATATATTTTGACTTCCGAAAGTCTACATAATTTTGGGGGTGTGGTGTCTGTGAAGTTTGTTAAATGGTCAAAGGGTTTTATAGGAATTTAAAGAAAGTTTGGAGGTGTAGAAGAAATTTTGGAGGTGCAGGAAGAAAGACCCGGTTATTCCTTATGAGTAGCCCATATAATGTACGTGTTGTTAATGAGCAATGACGCCACGAATCCAATGGCAATCTCAACAAAACTAGGCCCATTACATCATGTTAGCACGGACGGTTCAGATCGTAACATTATCCATCACGTACGGCATCAGATCTAACAGAACCATCACGCGCCATGGAGCCGCCAACTCCCACTTCTCCGCTATATAACTGCAGCACCTCACGTTTTCATTGCCCTACTTCGCAATTCCAATTCGTGTTACTTGATTTACCACCAAAAACAGCCACCACAGGTTTCAATTTCGTCTTCGAACAAGGAAAAGCACAATCTTTCCTCGGCGACGAACCTGTCTCTCTTTTTTGAGGTACTTCCAGCGTTCCCTTCACTCTCGGTTAGGGTTTTGTGTTTGAAACCCTAGGGATTTTAGTTGATTGGAAATACCTGTTGTTATATTGTCCTGGTTATCTGTCTTTGAAACCAAATGTTGTGTTGTGCTGATGCCTGCATTGGATTATCTGGTGTTGGTGATCTTACATTTCGAATTATTGTTAATATGATTTAAATTCAAGGTTTCACCTTCAGTGCCCTCGCTAATTGGTTTTTATGAATTTTGTTATCTAGGTAAAGACATTTTATTCTAGTATGGCAGATAGTGAATCCGTTGTTACCGAAGCATCCGCTCATTCCGGTGCGGAGGCATATGCTTCGGCTGGTTATGTGGAGTCTGGAACAAATCCTGCTGTCGAGGCAGGTTCTACTGCTGATCAACCTTCTGGAGAAGGAGCTCAGTCCACTTCAACCTATGGATTTGGTTATTCTAATACTGGTGATGTGAATTCTTATGCTGGGGATCCGAATTCTGTTCTACAACAATCCCAATTCAATGCAACTGGTGATACCAAGCCAGCTGGTGGAGTGCCTGATGCTAACGAGGCCTCTGCTGGGGTTGGAAGCACTGCTGCTGAGCCTGCTCTGGCTTCTGACTACAGTTCATCTATCAATGGTGGTGTAGTCGGTTCAGTGACGAATGTTGGCGGACTTGAAAACGGGAATGCATTGGAAAACATTGACGGGTCAGCTGATGAAAAACAACTCGCAGATGGCTACGGTGTGTTTTTTTTTTTTTTGTTTTTCTTTTCATGTTATTAATATATTTTTATGTAGTAATGTCAAGCTTAGGGGCAGAACTATTTGGTGTATAGTTACGAGGAAGACATAAAAGGTCTTAATGGTTTAGTAACTAGCAAATATCTAGCAGAGCTTTCTGCAATTTCTTGTTATGATTTCCACGGGAAGTAGCATATCCATGTAAGTAGCATATCCATGTTGATAGTCAGTGATTTTTCATAACAGTTTATATATGAAAAAAAAGGAGTTTTACTCATCACACTCACTGGAAGTGGAGTTGAAGGCTGTAAAGGAGTGGTCTCTAGTTTACATAGCATACAGGTCTAAGAGAGTAGATGTAGAGTATTTTTAGACGCAAGTCGAACTTGCTTGTCCAGTCAGATAGCCACATCAATTTGAATAAAAATATGCAGAAGGAGTAATGCGATGCTTCTGGTATACGTGATTTGAGATATGATGTGAAAGAAAACGAAATACTTTGGTGTGATGCTGTTTGGATATTTATGTTCACTTTAATTTCGAGTGGCTTGATATTTAGTCTAGGTTAAACTTATAATTTGACATGGTTCAATTGAAAATATGGATAGACCTTATTTTGTGTATAAATATGACCATGCACTTAAAAATTGTAGGAATAAAACTAGTGTGATTTCCTGTTGGATGTTGTCTTTTATATTACTAATCCAATGTTTATTGTATGTGAGCCTTTCAGTAATTCTTTTTTTGTAACTTTTGCTCGTCTATGAACATGGTGCTATTTATTCAATTTTTTCTTACCATTAGCAGCTGCCTTGTCTGCTGAGGAAGATCGACTATGGAATATTGTAAGAGCTAATTCTTTAGACTTCAGTGCCTGGACTTCCTTGATTGAAGAGACAGAGAAGGTAGCCGAGGTATGTTTGTTGACTTGAATTACATTTCTGGGATGCGCTACTATTTTCATATTTCAGATGCACAGTTGGGGTGATTGGGTAATTTTTTGTATCTGGTGTTATCATGTATGAAACTGTTTTTTGAATGTTTATGGCGGAAGAGTTGGCAGCCAAATACTTGTTAAATATCTGTTTTTATATTTGTTAGATATTTTCTTTACTCAGCACTGTATAACATGTAATGTAATACAAACCAGTATTCTAACAAGGTTGGCTGTGAATAAATAACTGATTCATGTCCCATTGCTTTCAGATTTGTTAAATATATGATATAAGATATACAATATAATATGCATTTTATAATAATGCTATATTTTTTTAATTTGTATTTCTGTTGCCTTTGTATTCATAGTTAGAAGTGTCTATATATACAATATTTTTTGTGGGCGGATTCTCTTGTTTTTATTGCAGTAGTCAAACAACTATTTGCAATTTATTGTTCCGTTTGTAATTTTTATTTATTTTGTACCAAGCGACATCCTTTCCCCCTCTTTCCTCTGTACCTAATTTTGTGGATGTTTAATATCCTTGACATTGTTTGGTCAGTTGTGGAGTTAATGCAATATATTTATCACTACTGTGTGGGTCTTCTTTCTGATGGTTGTGAAGCTCATTAATGATTTCTCTGTTGAAGGACAATATTCTGAAGATTCGAAGAGTTTATGATTCCTTTCTAGCAGAATTTCCATTGTGCTATGGTTATTGGAAGAAGTATGCTGACCATGAGGCACGACTTGGCTCTATTGATAAAGTTGTTGAGGTGTATGAGCGTGCTGTTCAAGGGGTTACATATTCAGTGGACATGTGGTTGCATTATTGCATATTTGCTATAAGTACATATGGCGATCCGGACACTGTTCGTAGGTAATGGAAGTTTAGTTGTTTGTCATCCTTTGTTTTTTTCTTTTTGTTTTTTTGCATTGGGAGATTTTGATTTGATTTTCCATTCACTAGGCTCAGCTGTTCATGCCTGCTTTCTAACCTAATTTCAGAATGCGTGCAACAGTGATGTCTCCCTTGTATGGCGGAAAAGCTTTGATGGGATTACATGCCAGAATGTTTTCCATTCTGATGTTTAAATCCTTGGTTTTGAGTCCCCACTATTTTGTGGTAGTTTGAAAATATTAGGGTCATTTTCTCCAATATACTTTTTTTCCATTTGATTTCAAAGTCCATAGTTCTCTAGTTTTTTCTTTTCCTTTTTGGAATGGTAGCTCTGTTTATCTTTGACACTCTGAGGTGCATCAATTTGCAAATTGCTGCCGAGAAGATCACATCTGGTTAAGGGCTAAGATGGCCTCTATGACTGCTCCATTTCTCAGACATAGTATGATTTATTGCAGGAAGGTAAATGCAGCGTTTGGATGTCTTACATGATGTTACGAGTGATTTGTTTGTTCTCCTTGAACATTAGTGCTGCTGTCTCCCATACATGGATGTGCATCAGTAAAGGGATGTTTCAAAAGTGAAATATTAACCAGAACTGTGTGTTAACATGTTTCAGGCTTTTTGAACGAGGATTGGCTTATGTTGGAACAGATTATCTTTCTTTTCCCCTCTGGGATAAATACATTGAATATGAGTACATGCAGCAGGACTGGGCTCGCCTTGCTATAATTTACACCAGAATATTAGAGAATCCAAATCAACAGTTAGATCGGTATTTCAGCAGGTGATTACGTGTTTTAAATATATTTCTCCCCTATTATCAGAAGAAAACTGTTTTTGTTTTAAGTTTTTGCAAATACTCTGTTTTTGGGGTTGATTTTAGTCCCTTGGTGGTGACTGTGTTGCAGCTTCAAAGAGTTAGCTGGAAACCGACCTTTGTCAGAGTTACGAACTGCTGAAGAAGCTGCTGTAAGTGTTGCTTCAGAGGCTACTGGACAAGGTACTGAAGGAGAAGTTCATCCTGATGGTGCAGAGAAGTCTCCTAAATCTGTAAGTGCTGGCTTAACAGAAGCAGAAGCGTTGGAGAAGTATATCGCCATTAGAGAAGAGATCTATAAAAAAGCTAAAGAGTTCGATTCTAAGATCATTGGTTTTGAAACAGCTATCCGAAGGCCCTATTTTCATGTACGGCCTCTCAATGTTGGAGAGCTCGAAAATTGGCACAACTATCTAGATTTTTTGGAAAGGGAAGGTGACTTAAGCAAGGTAACAACTGGTTTCCTTTAAGATTGTATTGTGTTCCTGATTTTTATTGTTATAGACTGACTTACAGTAAGTAATATCTGTTGCATCATATGTTTTATTGGCTAATCCGTTGGATGAAGCAACTTTTTAATCGGGAAATTGAACTGAGACTAAAGCATGGCCCTTCAATTTGGTTTCTTGAGGCTAAGTACTTCAAACCCTAATTTGTCAGTGGACATTCTAGGTTCGTCATGCATTTGTAAAATTTACTCTTTTTAAAGTGCGAATGTTATGCATGCAGGTGTCTTGTTATCTTCATAATCATCTGTCACAGGCAAGGAGGGTCCCTCCTTTCATATTTGAGGGGCCTCTCTGTCCCGCTAAGGAGTATTTCTTGATGCTTTGTATTTTCCTTTTATGTTTTATATTGTTAGTTTTTCTTGTGTCTTTATCATCGATAGCAATTTTTACAACACACTTATTTTTGTGTGATTTAGATTGTCAAGTTGTATGAGAGGTGTGTCATTGCATGTGCCAATTATCCCGAGTATTGGATACGCTATGTTCTCTGTATGGAAGCCAGTGGAAACATGGATCTTGCAAATAATGTTCTTGCCCGAGCCACCCAAGTCTTTGTTAAGGTAATTTCATCTAAATATTATGCATAGAGATGCATTTAACGTTGAGTTCATATAAAGTTTTTAAACTTTGGATGAAGTTAGCATGCAATTTATCTACTCGACTCTGGTACATGACCACTTGTTGATGTTGGTTTTTAAAAGATAAAGTAGTTTACTCTTATTTGGAAATAGTTTTTGAAACTTGAACTTGTGTGTTGATATACTCAAAGTCAAACCTGTGTCTCATTAGGGCAGTAGTATTTGATTATAGTTAATAATTCAGAATAAGGGCTTTAAGCTTTCTCAGTATTTATCCATCTAGAATGTTGTCTAAAGAAATTGATGACTTTGTGATTTCTGGGACTTGTTGCACTTCTAATCATGTTGTCTAAAAATGTTGACATTTCTTTAAGTATGTTGTGACTGGAAATATATAAGTGGTATTTTGGTGCTGTATTGTGTGGTTTTTTCATCTATATTTTACTTTTTTGTGTATGAGAATGATTTCTTTGAAGATACATTGTGGTCAAGTTGTAGATATATAAAAGTTTAGTTCTTTTCTCTTTCCTCTTGACATATGGCCTGCCTGAGGTGAGAGAATCTTTTTGTATGTTGATGTGTCAGAAGGCCTAGTAATGGTGGTAGTAGTAATATAGTTCCAGACATTTGCTTTTAGAAGCATTGGTACTATGTTGAAAATCAGGTTTCCTAAAATTTGAACTTCTAATATATATCTGTCATATTTTTCTTTGGCCTGTCAGTGAGTCATACATTTGCATTCCATTTGTTGGTCCCTTGATTTTGACAACGTAGTGTTCAGTAGTGCCCGAGAAGGATTAACCTTAATTTTTCTATTTAGTCATTTTGCCTGTTTGTCATAATGCAGAGACAACCAGAGATACATCTTTTTTGTGCCCGGTTTAAGGAGCAGAATGGAGATATAGATGGTGCTAGAGCTGCCTATCAACTTGTGCATACTGAAACTTCCCCTGGTCTTCTTGAAGCAATAATCAGGCATGCCAATATGGAACGCCGATTGGTATGCTGGCTTGTGTGACTCTTTCTAGATTTGACTTATTTTCTAGGTTGATTTGTTTAACGATTTTCTATACGTCGATATTACAGGGAAAAATGGAGGATGCCTTCTCCTTGTATGAACAGGCCATTGCTATTGAGAAAGGAAAAGAACATTCACAAACATTGCCGATGTTGTTTGCTCAGTATTCTCGATTTGTTTATTTGGTAATGTCCTTAACATTTTTTCATGCAAATACTCTTCTGTGTGCTTGTTCTTATCTAAAGCTGGCTATTCTTTTGACATGTATTCCTTTTTCTTTTCAGAAGAAAAGTGTTCAGCTCCCTTAAACTTTTTGATGTGTTTGCTAGTAGACACGTTAAACTTGTCATAATTGTTCCTTAAACTTGGGTTTCTTTGCAATCAAATACTTTAAATTTTATATCTTTTTTGTTCATAGTGCCCAAATTTCAATTTTGTATCTCATTCCTTTTGTGAATAGTGTTTTATATTAAATTCAGGTTAGTTTAAATAATTTATTAGTTTTATTTGTATAAATAACTTTTTCAAACATTAATATATAAAAACTGAAAAAAGAATTTTTTTATTATTTGGTAATCTAAATTTGTATTTTTACTATATCTTTTATATATATCACAAAAATTATGTGTCAAAAGGAATACAAAGTCGACTAATAATTGAAAAATAGTATAAATAATTTTAATCTAATGTGATATAAAGAACTATTTGTACAAGGGATTCATTTTTCAATCAATTAGAATGAAAAAGTTTGAGGTTTTATTTTTAAAAAATGTTAAAGTTTTAATATTGATTAGGGTAAAAACAAGTTCATGGTTTCCATTGCAAAGAATATCAGGATAAGGATAACTAGGATAAAATTGAAGTGTAGGATCTCTCTATTTGTAAAAGAGGCAACATTTATGAGGGGTTGAATGCTCTTTTCCTTGTTTTAAACTCTCCCGTTGGTTTTAGAATGCCAACTACTGGTAGTTTGATTAATTTAAACCACAGTTAATTTATTTTACATGTCTTCATTCTGTTAAATTACACTAGCTATTTTGCCTTGTATACTTCTCTTGTATGGCAATAAATAAAGCATCCAAATTATTTTAGGAAGAAAATTACCAATTCAAATTTTTGGCAACTATTAGTTTAATACTTTTCATTTTGTCCTTAGGCTTCTGGGAATGCAGAGAAGGCAAGACAGATTTTAGTTGAGGGGCTGGAGAATGTTTTGTTGTCAAAACCACTGCTTGAGGTCTGTCCTTAATTTTACTTTATCTATATTCACTTTGACTACGTAGTTAGAGATTCTTCTTTTATTTTTGTATAGATGTTTCTCATTGTTAGATGATATAATATTGTGTTTAATAGTTGGGCTCAGCCCATTATGTATTTCTGGGATTTGGCCCATTATCAATATAAATAAACTGTCCTTTGTGTAGGGTTTACACAAGGGAGATTAATCCTAAAACCCTATTTCATCTTATTTTACATGGTATCTAGAGCTTAGGTTAGTTTACTACAGCCACCGTCCCGCCGCCGCTCATTGCCGCCGCTTCTGTCGTCGTCACCGTCGCCGCCGCCGCCGCCGCCGCCGCCGGAGCTGCAGTTTCGACCGACGACCAGACGGTTTTGTTCGTCTCGGCCAGGCGACTCCAACGCCGCAGAGATCGCCGCCATCGGAGCTCTCACGCGCCTCCACGCGCCGCCGCAAGCTCCGGCAGCCGCCACCTCTCCGCCGCGCGTGACGGCGCGTCGCCGGTCGTTTTCTGCGCCGATCAACTTCGCCTGAATCGCCTTCTTGAGCTCTTTCTGAATCTGTGGTTGTTGTTTCAATCGGAGCACCTTGAATTTTTAGGGTTTCTCCCTCTATGGCTTCTTCCGCTGCCAATTCGAGTGTGTCATCTTCAAGCACTCCGCTGTCTGAACCCTCTGTTTATACCAACTACGTCAATGTGCATTTATCCATTGACAAGTTGGATGGCACAAATTACGCGACATGGGCATCCGATATCAAACTTTGGCTCAAGAGTCAAGGATATGAAGATCATCTCACCCAGAGTGTAACTACAGTTGCTGCAGATGAAGTTTCCCGCTGGACGAAAATTGATGCCCAATTATGCATCGTCATTAAGTCCACCATTAACTCTTCGCTGAAACAAATGTTTCGTTCATATGAAACATGTTCAGACGTTTGGGCACAGGCCAAGTTGTTATACACCAATGACACTCAATGTCTTTATGGTGTTTGTCAGGATCTTTTCAAAGTTGTTGCTCCGCAGAGTCCTGGACCCATGGCTGAATATTTGGGCAAAATTCATGCCCTTCTGCATGAGTTTAATGAGTTATTGCCTCCGGCCTCCACTCCAGCTGAAGAACTTGAGCAACGGTCAAAGTTCTTTATGTTATTGGCATTACATGGTCTTTCTGATGAATATTCCCATGTTCGCGACCAGATTTTGGGGTCTCCTGTTGTGCCCAACTTCACTGCTACTAGTTCTGCCCTTTTACGTGTGCCAAGAAAACAAATCATTGATACATCTACTTGTGCTGATGATTCCTCAGTCTTGGTCTCTCAGCGGGATGATCGCAATCGTTCTCGCAAGCCGGGAAAGGGACGACCCAAGTGTGACCATTGTGGCAAATTAGGCCACAAGATTGACAAATGTTATGCTCTACATGGACGTCCTCCTCGGTCTGCTGCAGTAGTTCACTCTGATCCTCCTCCCCGATCAGCGACTGTGGATCCTGCTTCATCTGATACCGCAGGGCACCCTGCCATTTTCTACGACTTTCTCAAATGGTATGAGGAACGTCAAAGTTCTAGTTCTACTACATCTGCCTCTGTTGCACGCACAGGTACATCATTCGTTGGCCTGACTCACTCTGATTCTCTTGGTCCTTGGGTTCTTGACTCAGGCGCCACAGACCATATTACTGGTAACAAATCTTTGTTTTCTTCTTTGTCTTGTCCGGATCATTTACCCTCAGTTACAATGGCTGATGGGTCTAGAGTCTCATCTCATGGTGTTGGTACTGTTAATATTTTTCCATCCATATCCATTGATCATGTTCTTTATGTTCCTGGGTCTCCATTCAATTTATTATCTGTCAGTCGACTAACTCGTTCTCTTGATTGTATTATTTCCTTTACCAAAGATTCTGTTTGTTTACAGGACCGGAGTTCGAGACACATGATTGGCACCGGATGTGAGTCTCATGGTCTGTATCATCTTCGTCCTCCTTCACATGTTGGCGCGGCTATGGAATCACCATCCCTTCTTCATGCACAATTTGGTCATCCCAGCCTTGCCAAACTGCAACAACTTGTCCCCAGCTTGTCCAAGTTATCTAGTTTGTCGTGTGAGTCTTGTCAATTAGGAAAGCATAGTCGTAGTTCGTTTCCTTGTAGTGTCTCACAACGAGCTTTGTCCCCTTTTGCATTAGTTCATTCGGACATTTGGGGACCTAGTCGTGTTAAGTCTACTTTAGGTTTTCAATATTTTGTTACTTTTATTGATGATTATTCAAGATGTACTTGGTTATATTTAATGAAAAATCGTTCTGAGTTGTTCTCTATTTTTCAATCATTCTTTCATGAAATTAAAACACAGTTTGGGGTTTCTATTCGAAATTTGCGGAGTGATAATGGTCGTGAATATCTCTCTCAATCCTTCAAACATTTTATGGCTTCTCAGGGCATTCTTCATCAAACATCATGCGCTTATACACCCCAACAAAATGGAGTGGCTGAGCGCAAGAATAGGCACCTTATTGAAACAACTCGCACTCTTTTAATTCATGGTGCAGTTCCTTCACATTTTTGGGGTGATGCGGTTCTTACTGCTTGTTATCTTATTAATCGCATGCCTTCTTTAGTCTTGCATAACCAAGTTCCTCATTCTATTTTATTTCCTCACGACCCTCTTCACCCTTTACCTCTTAAAGTCTTTGGGTCCACATGTTTTGTTCATGATTTTAGTCCTGGCTTGGATAAGTTGTCTCCGAGAGCCCACAAATGTGTCTTCTTAGGATTCCCCCGCTCACAAAAAGGGTATAAGTGTTTCTCTCCTTCCCTCAATCGTCATTTTATCTCCGCTGATGTCACCTTTGACGAGTCTTCTTTTTACTTCACACACCCCTCTTCTCGTTGTGAGCCACCATCTACTACTATAGATATCCCTGTTGTGTGTGATCCTCCTAGTGTGCCCACTTCCAGTGCCACCTCGGATTCTCCTCAGCCACCTCCGAGTGTACCTATTGCGGATAGACCACCTCTTCAGGTTTATAGCAGAAGACATCGTTGCCAACCACCAACTCATGACTCACATCAAGTGCCGAGTTATTTGTCTCCTCCGGTTCCAACAACTGAGTCTGATCTTCCCATTGCCCTTCGTAAAGGTATGCGTTCTACCCGTAATCATTCTCCTCATTATGCTGCTTTGAGTTATCATAGAATCTCTCCATCTTTCTATACATGCCTTTCGTCTATTTCCTCTTTGTCAATTCCAAAATCTTTAGGTGATGCATTAGCCCACCCTGGTTGGCGTCAGGCCATGCTTGATGAATTGAGTGCTCTCAGGCATAGTGGAACATGGGATCTTGTTCAATTACCATCCGGGAAATCTGTTGTTGGTTGCAGGTGGGTCTATGCTATCAAAGTTGGCCCTGATGGCACTGTTGACCGTCTCAAAGCTCGCCTTGTTGCCAAAGGTTACACACAGATCTTTGGTTTGGATTATGGTGATACTTTTTCTCCAGTGGCCAAGATGGCATCTGTTCGCTTATTCATTGCCATGGCTGCTCTTCGCCAATGGCCTCTTCACCAACTTGATGTCAAAAATGCATTCCTCAATGGCGATTTGAATGAAGAAATTTATATGGAGCAACCTCCGGGTTTTGTTGCTCAGGGGGAGTCTTCTGGATTGGTTTGTCGTCTTCACAAATCTTTATATGGCCTAAAGCAGTCTCCTCGGGCCTGGTTTGGAAAATTCAGTAGTGTTGTTCAACAATTTGGCATGTCTCGCAGTGAAGTGGATCATTCAGTTTTTTATCGTCACTCCAGTGCTGGATGTATCTACTTAATAGTGTATGTTGATGACATTGTTCTCACAGGAAGCGACAACCTTGGCATCTCCCTCTTAAAGCAACATCTTTGTCGTCATTTTCAGACCAAAGATCTTGGAAAACTCAGGTATTTCTTGGGTATTGAAGTAGCACAATCCAATAGTGGTATTGTCATATCTCAGAGGAAATATGCATTGGATATTCTGGAGGAAACTGGATTAATGAATTCTAAAGCAGTAGAAACACCCATGGATCCTAATATTAAACTTCTACCTAAACAGGGGGAGCCTTTCTCAGATCCTGAACAGTACAGACGGTTAGTTGGAAAGTTGAATTATCTTACTGTTACTCGTCCTGATATTTCCTTTGCTGTTAGCGTGGTGAGTCAATTCCTTAATTCCCCATGTGAAGAACATTGGAATGCAGTTATTCGCATATTAAAGTATATCAAAAGCTCTCCTGGAAAAGGTTTACTATATGATTCCAACTCTGATACAAAAGTTGTATGTTATTCAGATGCTGACTGGGCAGGATCTCCTTCCGACAGAAGATCTACTTCCGGATATTGTGTCTCAATTGGTGGTAATTTGATCTCTTGGAAGAGCAAGAAACAAAGTGTTGTGGCAAGATCTAGTGCAGAAGCAGAATATAGAGCTATGGCTTTAGCCACATGTGAACTTGTTTGGCTTAAGCAATTGCTTCAAGAATTGCAATTTGGAGATGTCACTCAAATGACACTCATATGTGACAATCAGGCTGCTCTTCATATTAGCTCTAATCCTGTCTTTCATGAGAGGACCAAACACATTGAAATTGACTGTCACTTCATTCGAGAAAAAATCCTATCCGGGGACATCAAGACCGAGTTTGTCAATTCAAGTGATCAATTAGCAGATATTTTCACTAAGTCTCTTCGAGGACCTAGAATTGATTATCTTTGTAACAAGCTTGGTACATACGATTTGTATGCACCAGCTTGAGGGGGAGTGTTAGATGATATAATATTGTGTTTAATAGTTGGGCTCAGCCCATTATGTATTTCTGGGATTTGGCCCATTATCAATATAAATAAACTGTCCTTTGTGTAGGGTTTACACAAGGGAGATTAATCCTAAAACCCTATTTCATCTTATTTTACACTCATATCTAATCAGATTCTTAATTCAATAACATGCAGGCCTTATTGCATTTTGAGGCTATTCAACCCTTGCCAAAGCAAGTTGATATTGACTTTCTGGAGTCATCGGTTTGCAAATTCATAATGCCTAACTCGGAGAGTCCTGGTGTAGCAAGTGCAATTGAGCGTGAAGAACTTTCTAGTATTTTTCTGGAGGTAAGTCCTTGTCAGAAGGATGTTCTAGAATGTGTTTTAAATAAGTTTCCTTGAGTAATTAAATATTGCCTTTAGGATATTATTTTACTTTTTCTGGTGTATGTTTATTAGTTATTATTCCATGTCTAAATTTCCAGTGGGTCGATTGATCCTTGTAACTGACTGCCCCGTGAGGCACGGCTTTTACTGACTGTGAAGAATTACATCAACTTTGAAACGTGAAATCAAATTGATGCTAAGTAAAGAAATATATAATGGTTTAATCTACAGTCTACTGATAATTGTTAAGCTTGAGGTTGTGACATGAAAGTACAGGTGATTAAAGTGGTTAATGATTGGTAAATTTAAATATGTTGTCTTTGTATGCTGGTTGTGCTTGCTTCTGTGTCTAGTGTGTGGGGGTGTTTTTGTCTTTTCGAGTAATGAGATTGAGAAGAGATAATGGTAATCATATCAAGATTGGTTTAATTTATTAATTTTGACAGCCCTTGATCTGAAGTTTAGTTCTTTTAACACTAACCTCTCTCATTTGCAGTACTAGTCTTATTATCGGATAATTGTCATGGCTTGGTGTAACTAGGGGGCACTGATGTATGCCAGGAAATTAGAATTTCATTCAAGTCTTTGAATGAAAACTGAATAATCATGACCAAAGTAGAAAGTTGAACATGTTCACAGTACAAAAATATAGGAGTCAGTGGAGGGAATTTAGCAGTGGTGATATTGATACGTTTCACTGCCTTGAATTTAACTTTTGTCTTTCTGAACGGTTTTGAAATGGTAATTGCCTTGAATTTAACGTGTGTCTCTTTGAACGGTTTTGAAATGGTAGTTTATTGTAACACTGCTTCACATATACCATTGGCAGTATAATATATCTTTATTCTGTTACCTCTTCTCTTTATAATTATCTTAATTGGATACATTTTCTACGATATTGTACACATATTTGATGGTCTTTTGCTATTGTTTTCAAAGAATTATTATATCTTAATTTTTTAATGAGTATGTGTCTCTTTCTTCAAAGGCCTCCTTTGTCTTTCTATACTTTACATGTTGAATTTGAATATTATTCATTTTTTTGAATTGTTTATTTTCTAGTTTTTGAATCTCTTTGGAGATGTTCAATCAATCAAGAGGGCAGAGGATAGGCATGCCAAATTGTTTCTGCCACACAGAAGCATGTCAGAGTTGAAAAAACGTCATGCTGAGGATTTCTTAGCTTCAGACAAAGTTAAAGTGTCAAGAGCTTATTCTGCTCAATCACCTGCCCAATCCGTGGTTGGTGCGTATCCAAATGCACAAAACCAATGGACTAATTATGGAGTACAACCTCAAACTTGGCCTCCGGTTACACAAGCACAAGGGCAACAATGGACTGCTGGTTACACCCAACAGGTATAGTATCCTTTCTTCTTATTTGCTGGCTTATTGTGTATGTAGGGTTTATACGTGTGAATCACTGACCCTGGATATTGTTTTAGGCTGTTTAGACTGTCAAATCTGTCAAGCTAAGCTAACTCCATGTTCCCTACTTTTGTTTGCTATACTTGTTAATCAGATATCATCCTGATTGTGTTTTTAGAAACGAATGTGGACATATAATATGTGACAAACCCATTCCATTAAGCTTCAGCATTATTAAAGTATAATTTCTCCTTAAATTCTTGCAGTTTAACTCCATGATTGCTTTAAGCATCTTTATCAAAGTTAGCGCCATTGAGCTTGTGTTTCCGCATTTTTCTTATTATACTATCTCATTTTTTAGTTAAAATTAATCTTTATACTAATTTTAATTTTATAATTTTATTTAATTATAAAATGTGTTATTATAATTTGACGTGTAATTTATAATTTGAATGAAAACAATATTGGAAAGACAATATAGATTCATATTTGCATAAAAGAAGAGAATAATAGTTTTAGGGTTTGAAATATTGAAAATTAAAATATAATTAAGGGTAAAATAAGATAATGTGTACACAAAAAGTGTGTCATGAATGTGCATTGTTTTGGTGTGTACTAAAATGAGTAGTATTTCTATGGTAGACCTAACATTTTTTTCTGGTGTTCTGTGTCATTGTGTGTTTGTACACCTATATTGCTGTGTACCAAAATGATTAGTATTTCTATGATGGAGCTAACATTTTTTATTGGTGTTCTGTGTCATTGAGTGTTTGTACACCTATATTCATAAAATAAGCACCTGAGTTAGGTGTAATATTAATTCGTTGTTTAATTGAAACTGTTATATTATTTTGTGGTCAATCTGGTGTCATTCTCCGCCAATTGTTTCGGCAGGTTGATAGAGTCATATATGTTCTATACTGATTCATTCTGATTTGGTACAGGCTTCCTATGGGGCTTATGCTGGATATGGCGGCAATTATGCAAATTCTCAATTGCCCGCATCAGTTCCACCTAGTACTGCATACGGTGCCTACCCTCCTTCTTATCCTGCACAGGTACAACCAGTTTCTCTATATTTTTATGATTATTTTCCCTCTAACATGTATTCGGATTAGTCGATACAATTCTATTCAGTTGTTCATGGGACTTTTATTTTGTGATTTTGTTTTTGTATTGAAAAAGGGAAAGTGAACGAATAAAGGAAATATGCAGAGTTCCGTGCAATTTTTTTTATGACTCACCTAACGTTGTTTGTTGTTTATATATTTAGATAGATAGATAGATTCTGGTAAACATAAGCATGGTTAGTTTTATTAAGGGTGATTCTTTTGTTATGAATTTGAATTTCAGCCGGCGGTTCCTCAACAGACCTATGCGCAACCTGTTGCAGCCCCTGCACAGCAACCTGCTGCAGTTCCTCAAGCCTATTACGGGAGTTATTACTGAGTTCACAAAATGAGATGTCAACTGTTTTCGCCTCCTGTATTTTTTTACTTTGTTTTATAGGTAATTTGATATTTTAGGTATGGAGCACAGTTGTAGTTATACAATTGAAGATAGAAAATCGTTTTGACTAATTTGCTATTGTTTTTTTTTAGTTTTTTCAGTGTACATTCTATTGGTAATTTTCTTTTCACCGGTTAGTATTTGTTTTTTTTTTAATGCGGATTAAGTAACATTTTGGTGTCTCATGTTTGAAAGGAGTTCGAATTTTTAAATTCTGAGTTCGTTTGGAAAATGTATCCCTCTTTTTGCTGCTGTACGAATTATGCATAGGCCAAAAATACAGGCTGAGAACCATTAGCTGGCATATTTGATTATTTAAATTCATTCAAGTTCGTCTTTAAAGTTTGGGTTAAATATGTTTTTGGTTCCTCGAGTTTGAGCGAAATTTGGGTTTAGTCCCTCATCAAAACTTTTGACCAATTTAGTCCTTTATCTTCCAAAATGTGTGAATTTAATCTTTCTAACCAAATTTTGTTAAGTTTATTTGACATTTCAAGTGCATTTCATGATAGTATTTAAATTGTTTATATTGTTTGACATATTTTTGCTTCAATGTTAATTTAAATATTATCATGAAATGCGCTTGAAATGTCAGATAAACTTAACAAAATTTGGTTAAAAAGACTAAATTCACGTATTTTGAAAGATGAATGACTAAATTGGTCAAATGTTTTGATGAGGGACTAATTTCAAATTTTGCTGAAACTTGAGGGACAAAAACATATTTAACCCTTAAAATTTTTTACAATTTTACTTGGTCTATGTTTATCCGTTTTAAGTGAATCTGTGATAAAATAGGTTTTCGTTATCAACTTATGTAATTTTGGTTTTTCATTTGGAATTTAAGCAATTAATTTTAGAGTTGAAAGCGGGGTAAATTATAGAAGTTTTTTTAAAGTAGTAAATTTATAAATGAAGTTAGTGGTTTTGGAAACACTTTTCCAAATCGAACAACCGTTAGAGGGAATTAAAGCTGTCTTGAACAAAAATGCATTTGAAACAACAAAATAATAGAAAGAGTTGTAATTAAACAAGTAAGCTATTTATTAAAAAAGCTGTAATTTTTTATTTTATTTTGATTAAATAGTGTATAAATATTTTTTTCAATCACTTTTCAGTTGTCAGTTCCTTCTTTAAATTTCTTCTTTGTTTTCATTTAACATAATTTTTTTGTTCTTTTAACGTTTGTGTGGGTTAGATATGATTTTAATAAATATATTTTTCACTAGATTGGGTTTATTAAGTCAATGTTTTGAATTTTATTGTTACATACTTTTTCGATATTTATTGTTTTCTATTTCTTATTCAAATGCCTATTAAAATTCATATAACAATTATTTAAATATTTAGGTAGTAGTTTCAAACATTTTACTATTAGTTTTACATTACTTGCGGATGATCATGTCACATTCCTATAATAAATTCAAAGATCACTAACTCAAACGAATTTAATACTAATAGAAAATACTAATCGAATAGAAATAGAACTATCTTTTCATATAGATATTCCTTCAACACAACATAGGTCATCGAAAGGATCTCGAAGACCCACCAACGCACGAAAGCTGAGATCTTTCAGAAAATAGATTCCTATTCGAAGGGTGCATAACTGCATGGATAAGCTCACACTAACCCGTCAATTTGGGATTCAATTCGGTTCCGAGGTATCGGGAAGGAATTGGAATGTAATAATATCGATTCATCCAGATACAGAATAATTCAAATCTTTGAAAGAGGTTTTGTAAGTTTTCTTTTGAACTTTTGGGATAGTTTAGATGACTTTAATAGGAAGTTTTGAACTTTTGGGATAGTTTAGATGATTTTAATAAGAAGTTTTAACATTGATGATGATTAATCTTGAAATGATATACTGAGAAGGATTTTTAAAGGATGTTAATGATAACATAAGACTCCAGACATTCATAATTCTCATGATAATGATAGATTTACTTCAATTTTTTTATTTTGTTGAAATTAAAATATCTCATGATAATTAAAATATAATTATTTATTTATAAAGAGATACTATAGTAAAAAAAAAAAAACAGGAGCTATTTCACCGTGAATTGTTTGTTCTAGACAATAAGTAAAAGATGTGCATAATACCTAAAATAAATGTATAATTGTTCATCCACTAAAGGCATGTGTTCACACATAAGGAAAATAAAAGTGCTCTTTCATAAAATATAAAAAAAATTACTTTGATATACTTTTACATTCATTTAATACAGATATTTTCATTTGTTTTTCATTAATATAAATAATGTTTATACAGTAAAAGATATTAACTATTACTTGAAGATTTTATCTGTTGACAGTTCAATCGTTAGGAAATTGAGAATAATGAATACACGATCTATTAAACATTATTTACAATATTACATGAATCATGACTTAAATATAGTGGACTTATATAAAGATATTTTTTACCTTTGTGTCAAGAATTTTTAAATAATATAATTTTTTAGATGAAATCATCAAACAATATCTATTAGTTAGAATTTTTTTTTAAGTTAAATGCAAGATCTATTTTTGCATCATTTACATTGTTGATTGAATTCTCCTAAAAAAGTTGTGACTTTTTATTGAAGTCTAAATTAAAGATATCATGCTTCGGTAGCCACAACCGTACATAATCATAACATTAGCTCAATTACTATGTGGTGTGTACCCTGAAATCGTAGCTGTTTTGAAATCAATGTGGCTCGTTTATTACAAGAGATCAGCAATTCCATGGTTACGATTTCAATGTCTTTTACTTCTGTGGCCGATTGTTTATCTTGATAATGTATGAAGTATGTGAATGTGCATGAGTAATTTGGTTGGTAAGAACTGAAATTAGTATGCTTGGAATGAATTAAGGTATGGAATTGTATGATAGTGGTGTTTTGGCATGATGATTGAATGCTTGATATGACATGTGAATTTTGTTGGTACAAGAGTTTTAAGGAAAACTCTTGGTGATGGTGATTAGTGTACACTTGATATAGGAGATGTATAGATAAAGGAAGATATCTTGTCATGTTCACATAAGCGGAACGGCTTATGTGGTGAGAGTGGCAGAAGGTCCTAGTCTTGAAACATATTGGGCCCAAGACATTAGAGGATTAACCTTTTGTGTGGTTGGGTGATAACCCCTAGACTCTGCACAGCTTAGAATTCTATACGAAGCGTATGATCCGGATATTGAGTGGAAGAGTCTTGTAATTGTTTGCTTTCACATGATTTGGGTGCCTACTGTTTCGTTTGATTATAACTTGTTTTATCATTTGCTTGCTCGATAACATGTTAAAATATTTTACTCTAGCTTACCCTTCTATTTGTGTTCTGTATTTTGTATGACTTTGCCTTTTTGCAATGATCACCAATTCTATTGGTGTGAGCAGATGTGGAAACCCCTAGTGGTACTCAGGATGGTGAAGATGATGCAGTGTAGGGTGGTTCCCATGGTCTAGGTTGGGACTCACTGTTGAGTCCTTTTGAAGAACTCTTAGTTTATTGTAAATCTCTTGCTCTATAAGCAATCTTTTGTAAAACAATAGTACTCTTGTGTTATATTTTATGACACCGTGGTGTGCTTAAGCTTTTATTCTAAATATATTATGGATAACTGTAATGGTTAGTACATGTATATTTCATGTCATGTGCTCTTTTGTATTATAATAATGTGATGCTTAATTTTAGTAGACTACTCTGTTAGAAATGAGATGTCAACTTGCGGATGATATTGTCACATGATGAATTCAAATCTTTGAAAGAGGTTTTGTAAGTTTTCTTTTGAACTTTTGGTATGGTTTAGATGACTTTAATAGAAAATTTTAACATTGATGATGATTAAAGGTGAAATGATATATTGAGAAGGATTTTTAAAGGATGATAATGAAGACATAAGACTTGAGACATTCATACTTTTCATGATAATGATCGACTCACTTCAACTTTTTTTATTTTGTTAACACTGGAATATTTGCAAATTATCCAAATATTTATTTAATAACCAACATTATTTCGTATAAGAGTAGTTTTTAATAATCAACAAAAGAATAATTATAAGTAGACATTGTTACCATCATCCACTACAACCACCAAAGAAGCAAAAACATAGTAAAGTCATACAATATATGTGATTAGTGGGTATGTTTTCTATTTCACAATGAACTCGTGTTCCTACAAATTATAACTAGGACGATAATAGGAAGATAAATAGTGGAAGAGAAAAAAAATATTTTTACTAAAAAAGTGAAAAATAAAAATGGAAGATATTTCAATTTGAAATTGAGGTTGAGGATAAAATTGTGTCGAAGAAAAAACTGCAAAGGTGAATGACAAATACAAGAATTTTATGATTAATATAAAGAAAAATATGCATTACAATGATGTTTATATGTATTTGTTTAATGTTAGGGTTAAGTGCAATGAACAAGAAAGACGAACACAAACTAGAATACTAAGATGGATATGAAGAAGTAAACACATACCATAAAAGTATTTATATTTGTTTGTTTGATGTTAAGGTTGATATGTAATGGAGGTGTATTATTATAAGAAGAGTTTTATTTTTGCCTTAGGTTATGCAAACTTCCAAGTGAGTTGAGACAAGTATATAATTAAATCTTAGATTGAGTTTGAGATCATCTATTTTAAATCTATCACAATATTCATAATAAAGTGAGTTAGTTTAGATATGATAGAGTTTGAACTCTTTTAACAGATTTCACAATGTTCAATTAAATATAAAAATCTTAATTATATATTATTTTAAATAAATTATTAATTTTATGTTATATGTATTTTATCAAATTGGTCTATTGTGTCAGTAATTTATAATCATCACCCTTAACACTTCTATTTAAAAAGGAATCAGGGAGAGAATTTTATTGTAAAAAAAAATCAAGAACAGTAACTAAGTAAAATAAAAATATAGATTCTAATTTAAGATAAAGTAATTTGTTTTGGGGCCAAAATATTCATAAACAGAAATAATTTATTTACAACATTTACTTACCATCTGTTCGAATTTAAAAAAAAAAAACTATTTCCTACAGTTAGTTGCCTATGTATTTGAATTAAAATTTTTTTAGAACAGTATTTTTTTATAGGTATTAAAATAAGCATAATTATTTTTTTATAATAAGATACTATAGTAAAAAAAAAACACAAGCTATTTCACCGTGAATTGTTTGTTCTAGACAATACATAAGAGATGTGCATATTACGTAAAAGATGTGTATAATTGTTCATCCCCTAAAGGCATGTGTTCACATATAAGGAAAATAACCAAGTGCTCTTTCATAAAATATAAAAAAATTACTTTGATATATTTCTACATTCATTTAATACGAATATTTTCATTAATAAAAATATTGTTTATACAGTAAAAGATATTAACTATTTTATCTCTTGACATTTCAACAGTTGGAAAAATTTTTAAATTAATCCCTGTGAAAAAGACAGAAAATAATGAATACACAATCTATTAAACATTATTTACAATATTACATAATCATGACTTAAATATAGTTATAAAGATATTTTTTAATTTGCATTTTGTGTCCACACTTTTAAATGATTTAATTTTTCAGATGAAATCATCAAACAATATCTATTAGTTAGAAAAAAGTTTTTAAATTAAATTCAAGGATCTATTTTTCATCATTTACACTATTGATTGAATTCTCGTAGAGAAGTTGCGACTTCTTCGATTGAAGTCTAGATTAAAGATATCTAGTGCTTCGGTAAGATTCTCCTACCACAACCGTACGTATTCATAACATTAGCCCAATTACGGTGTGGTGTGTAACTGAAATCGTGGCCGTCCATCGTGTTTCTTTGAAATCAATGTAGCCCGTTTATTATAAGAGATAAGCAATCCCATGACTATGATTTCTCGGCGCACCTTTTTTTATTATAAAAAATAAAAATATTATAAAATATAAAAGAATCACATCACATTCCACTCACACAGTTGCTCACACCTTCAGACACACCTCTCTCATATTTTAACACTCTAAGCTGCGCAGCACCATTCTCAAGCTCCGATCTATAACTCCACACTTCCTTCATTTCCACCCTTTCTCTCTCAACCCGAATCCCCTTCTTTCTCTCTCCTCTCGTTGGGCCTCTTCCTTGGTCTTTAAAGCCCAACCCCGCTTCATCTCTTTTCTTGAATTAGGGTTTTTGCGCGCGCTCTTCTCCTCGATCTGCCGCAAGACCTGGGAGAAGCTCTGCATGCTCTGAACTCCAACGCTCTTTCCAGATGGCGTCGTCATATCCTGGTTCCGTGAGTGCAACACAGGTATTCTCTTATGGCGCTTTTTCTTTTTTTCTTTTTTTTTATTTGTGCTTTGATCCGCGTTTCAAGTTGGAGGCTGAGTCAGTGCTCTGATGTTTTGCTTTCAGGTTGGCTCCTACTTTGTCGGACAGTACTATCAGATTCTCCGCCAGCAGCCGAATCTCGTTCACCAGTTTTACTCTGATTCCAGCAGCATGATTCGTGTCGATGGAGACTCCATTGAATCTGCGCAAGATGTGGTGGTATGCCTTGCTAGGTCATGCGTATTTTTTCCAACTTTATTGTTTATGAGAAGTGTTGTTTCGAGGTTTTGAGGTTACTGTTGTGTTTAGGTTATCCATGTTGTGCGTTTTTTTTTTTTTCAGTTTGTGCTTGGTTGGAATATTGTGGAGGTTTTTCTTTTTTGTTGTTGTAAACATATAATTAAAATTCTAGTTCATATAGCTAGATAACACAGAATGGATGCTGGATTTTAGTTTTTGGTTTTTAGATGTATTTGCTGGTAATGCCTACTGTATGTGTAGGTTTGTTATAATTCTATTAGTTTTGGTGCTCTCAATTAATTGTCATTTCAGCGTCTTTTGATTAACAATTTTCGTTTTGATTGTTACTTCCTGTTTTTGCTGTCGCTTCTCTTTTGTCTGTAAATGCTTTTTATTTTCATTATTTTTTGTTTTAAATAATATGTATAGGAAACAGTGAAGACAGAATATAAAACTGGAAGTTGATTCCTGTAAAAACTTTTGAAAACATGAAATAAAGTGAAATCAAGCTGACGAAAGTGAGAAAAATGTTCTGTCAAAGTAAATATATTGTTATTTTTCTTTCAGATACATGTCTGATAATTTCTTGTATGCTTCTTTTCCACCTTTTCTGTTTTGGTTAAATTCTAGCTAATAGCTGACCAGTTTAGGGTTCTCATGCAGCAAATTCATTCAATTGTTTCATTACTGAGTTTCACTTCGATTGAGATCAAGACAATCAATTCTCTGGACTCTTGGGATGGAGGTGTGCTTGTCATGGTCTCAGGTTCTGTGAAGCTAAAGGATATCACTGGGAGGCGGAAGTTTGTTCAAACATTCTTTCTCGCTCCTCAAGAGAAGGGTTACTTTGTTCTGAATGATATTTTTCATTTTGTGGAAGAAGGTGTTACATACCCAAATATGATACCAGTGGCGTCTGAAGCAATCGATAATCAGCCGCATGTGTCTGCATCTCTTGCAGAGCCACCAGGTAAATTAGCTGCAGAATTATGTTTTTAGGACAATTTTGTACTAGTTTTACTGAAAATTTGTGCTGCAGTCCGTTTAGTTAAGAGGAGATTCACAATCTGTGTAATAGGTATCCAAAAACACAGTTTTTAAGTAACGATAATAGGTTTTTAAAAACATGTCCTGGTGCGACAGATTTTCTCAGTCTTTTATCTTGATCTATCCAAACTAAAATTTAACAATATTTATATTTATTGCACAATTTTTTAATAGAATCCTGTGTTTGTGATTTAGTAGCTTCAGACTACAGTTTAGAGGAAGAAGCTAGGGACTATGTAAACTCAGTTCATATTGACGATGATCCAGTGGACAAGTATAGTCTTCCTGAGCACCACCAGCAGATCCATGAAGATCTTGAAACCGAAATAGTTGTGGAGGAAACTTCTGCACAGGAGGCATCTCCACCAATTCACAATGTTGCTCATACTGTCCAAGAACCCCCTGCAGCTCTTGTGGAAGAGTCTTTTGAAGAGCCTCCTAAGAAAACTTACGCTTCTATTGTATGTAATACTTTCAGTTTAATACTTTTAATATTTGTGTAACTATGCACTGTCCATGAACAATGTAACCACACTGTTGGAGTAACAAGTCTTTACTTAAACCATTCTTTTATGTTTCCATTATCATGATTTCCTTAAATTGTTTGCAATCAAGAATTTGTGTTTTGTGAGATTTATTGAACTCTCCTAGGCCACTAGAATTTGATTTTGATTGAAAAACACTACACACAAACAACTCATATGGAACTTTATGTACATTTTTTCCTTATTTGTCTGCTTTGGGTGATTTGACTAGGCAGCATTATTTTTTGTAGTATTTTAGATGATGAGGAAAACAGTAAAAGGAGTGAAAAATTAAGGTTGGCAAGAAATTCAGTTTCCTTACTTGTCAGAAGTTATTTCTTTGGAACATTCTCTTTCTTTAGCTGGCCTCTCTTAAATGAATCACAAGGCATCAAATAGTGGGAAAGTCTTAATTTGCTATTCTTTTGTATCTGTTGTCCTTGAACCTAATTAAAAAGAAATTGATTTTCAACTTTTGGTGTTTTTTCTTAATTTAATTGTGTCGCAATGAACTTGCAGTTACGAGTCTCCAAAGGGCTGCCTATGTTATCAGCTGCTCCACAGCATGTTCCCCAATACACCTTTAAAAGTGCTCCACCTCCTTCAGAGGTGAACCATGTAGCACAGCCTGTTATTCAGCAGTCGAGCCCTGCATCTATGTATGTCCCTGAATCTGGGTCTGAGCCCGCAGATGAAGGCTATGGACTAGAAGATGAAGGTTTAGTTTATCATCCTCTGATATTGTGATCATATTCGTTGCGGTTCTGGTGTCTATATAGTATATACCTTTTATTACTTGTATCATTTAGGATGATGGTGTGGGAATTACTATTCTTTGTTCATTCTTGGTGAGGTCTTGGTTGCTGGACTTTTTATTTTCTACTAGGAGTGAGTATCATACAAGTTTTTAAACAATTATACCTGCAGAAAGATTTTTCACTACAAAATTATTTTAGGAGACTTTAGAGGATGTTGCGGGCATAACCCTTTCGATCCATAATATTTAGAAAAAGAAATTTGAAAATTATTTATAATGAAAATGGTTCAGTTCTTGCATTTTGGAAACTGCATATCTTAACTGTTGTTGCATGACTTACATTGTCTAACATGGTCTTAGAATTTTTAGAATTAAACATGAAGTTGATTTCTGATCTTAATTGTTCCAGGTGAAGTAACCTCTGTCTATGTGAGAAACTTGCCTGCTAACGTTACTGAAGCAGAGATTGACCAGGAATTTAAGAATTTTGGCAGAATTAAGCCAGATGGAATATTCATCAGGGTTAGAAAGGTAGCTCCTCACTCTTGGATTAAATTGAATGCACTCCTTTCATGAGAAATATAAAAAAAAGGTAAAGTAAAAATTGACGTTTACAGGAAATTGGAGTGTGCTATGCATTTGTGGAATTTGAAGATATCGTTGGTGTTCAAAATGCACTTCAGGTTTGTGGTTATTTTATGTTGTATTTTCTTATTAGACCTAATATTCATTTGATAATCTAATATTAAGTACCTTGATAAACAGAAGAACACAGAACATCTTTACATTTGTTACAGAAATTATACAACATCAATTTTCTTACTGCTTAAATCTAGGACATCTCTGTTTGCTTATTTGATTTATTGTCATTTTCAATTGTTTTCTCATGACTGTGGAATGAAATTGACATTTTTTGACTTATATTTTTATGTTTTATGGTTCAATACCGGTTTATTATTAGTCTTTAAGAAAATCATGACAGTTTCGTTGGTTGAATTTGTAGTGAAAAGTGAAATCAAGTATCTACATCTTATGAATTTGAAGCTTTTTTTGTCAATAAAAAAAAGACATCTTGCACTTATCGTCCCAAGTATGGTTCAAGCTATGTCACTTTAATTTAAAGTACTACTCCCCCTTCCAAGGTCATTTTCGTTTCTCTTGAACTTTCTCTCACTTGTGTTTGATTTAAAATTTTTGATGGATTTGAAGTTTTAAGCAGAACATCTGATCTTGGCTTTGGATTTCATTTCTCTTCTACTGTTTCAGAGTTTGAGTTTAAAACTACTTCTTGATGTTCAGAGATAGAAAAATTCTTTAATAAGATTGTTGATATTAAAATGAACTGAAGTGTAACATGTATTTATCATGCGTAAGGGGGTGTAATTTTTGAAGTGTAACATGTATTTTATCATTCGTAAAGGGGTGTAATTTTTAAATTTAAAGCAGAGGGCAGTGTTGTGTAGTTTGCCCAAAACATAAATAAGTAATCCGGCTTGACTCAACGGTCTTGTTATGCAGATTGCTTATATTTTTATTCTTATTGTTTTTTTAATGCGATAACATGGTTCTTATCTATGTTCATTCTATACTTCATTGTAGGCTTCTCCAATTCAGTTAGCTGGAAGACAAGTATACATAGAAGAGCGGAGGCCAAACAGTGGCACTGCAGTTCGAGGAGGAAGTAATGTTTTTGACCTTTTTCATTTAGCTCTTATACTTTCAAATGTTTTTAGCCTCTCAAGTTGTGTGGGTTAAATCCTTGGAAGGTTTTTATTACTTGCTGCAATTGTTAGTGTCGGACTGCACCTAATAAATACATACTCGATAGCATTAGTGATCTGAGTGATAGCCTTATGGCTGAATATGCTAAGGAACCCGTTGTGCAGAAATTAGCATTTATTACTAAAATATGCTAAGGAACTTCTCCAATAAATACTTTTGGGAGAGAGAAATAAGCTTGTCTTCATAAGCTAATATTATCTCACGTACAAGCTGATTTATAGAGGTTGTTTCCTATTAGCTTCTCCAAAATCTGTTTTTTAATGCATAAGCTAATTTTACCTTATGGAGAAACTAATTCTCTTTTCCTTTCTATTTTTCTCTCCTAATAGTGTTTAAAGAAGTTTCTAATATACTATCAATATTATAAATAAATTGACTTGGAAAAGGTATAATATATGTCTGTAAAATTTTGATACTCTACTGTGATCAGTTCTGAAGTGTTTTCTGTTCAAATTAGAAAATGATTTGTTTATAGTCCATTTCCTTTTTATTTCGTTGGTCAGGAAGGGGAAGAGGCAGAGGCAGTTATCAGGCAGATGCTCCGAGAGGGCGTTTTGGTGCAAGGAACATGGGAAGGGGAAGTAATCTGGATAATTCAGACTACTCGAGACTAAGAGGAGATGGTTATCTTCAGCGTAGTTCACGATGAGAAAAAATGGCAAAAGCATGGAGTGAGAAGATTCTGTTGAAAGGGCTTATACAATTAGTGAAATCTGTGCTTGGTGTGGGTATTTACTGCAGAACATTTTCTTCTGTGGTTTCACATTAAGTAGTCTTACGTTTTGGGTGCGTCTTTTTCTAGTAAAAGCCATTGAGACTTTAAACAGTTTGTTTCACAAGCATAGATCAGTTGGTTCCCCTTGAATGTTATTTAGCATGCCATTCGCGTGGGAAGTTTTGGTTGTTGTTTGTATTGTTCCATGTTTGGATTGTGGCGGCCTTTTAATCACGAGAGGTGTTGAAAGTAAGAAAGTGGTTTAGTTTAGACATCAGTAGAGGTTGTGTTTAATTGTCAGATGTTGCGGTGCATTTATGGGTGCATTGGCTCGTTGCCTTTGTTAAAACTTGTAGCAAGTCTTATGGAAATCTTATTATAAATTTTCTCTATTAGTTTGGGGACATTGTCGAGACGTAGATAATTAAATCTTTTCATTTAATCGTTTGACTTTACTTGAAAACAACTCCAACGATGAGAAGGCTTGTACTATTCAGTCCAGGAGTTAGTAAAATTTGTAAATCTGATACCAAGGTTCAAAAATTTATAATTAAATGAAAGTGTACATTATTTTACGATAATTTTAGTCTAGAACAAGTTAATTTACAAAATAAGTAAACAAACTAAAAGCTTTTTGTTATGCATTTTTCTTTGATCGAACATTTTTTTAATAGTCACCAAAATTCAAAAATTTCAAATCTATTTTAAAAATTTGTTTTTTTTTTTATATTTTAGACAAGAAATAAATTATTGTCTCAAAAACTAAATCATAATTTTATATATATTTTTGTTCTCCTAAATTTAAGGGGATATTACAATTGGTTTTTCCTGATTTAATTTAGTCACTCTTTTTTAGAAATATGTGAATTAATTTAACTCTTTTAACAAAATTTGTTAAGTTTATTTAACATTTTAAACGTATCTTTTAGCTAACATTGAAATAGAAATATGTTAAAAATTGTGTAAACAACACAAATGCTCATAAAATGTTTTAAATGTCAAATAAACTTAACAAAATTTAGTTAAAAATTTAATTCAAATGTCCACAAAAAATTAAGAGACTTAAAACATATTTAACCATTTTTAAATTAAACCTAAATAATCTCAAAGTTGGAAGAAAAATCGAGAAAACCTAGACCTTAGGAAAAGATACTTGTATTTTGGATTAGATGATTAAGTTAAGAATGAGATGATTTTTATTTTGTCCAAGTTGGTGAGCTAATCCCGATAAGCTGAATTCTTAGTAAGTTAGGTCTATTTTTGGTCCATACAAAAATTTGAAAAAATCTTTTAACTCAACCCAGCTTGAATCCTTACAAATTTTAACTGATCTTGAAAGTTCTAATAAATAATCTTTTAAAAACTCATACTACTCTTAGAACTATTTTCTAATTACATATCTTCCAAATATTTTGAATTGTTTTTCATTTGTTGTTGACTTTTCAATCGTTTTTTATTTGATTTAAAATATAATATTTACATATTTAAAAAGAACTAATATATCGGAAGTTATAATTATATAAAATAAACATTTACCATGTACATGTTTTACATGGCAGATTATTTTGTTATAATTTTATAGGCTTTTATCTTGACTAATATACATGGTAAAAATTATTGAAAACCACGCAAAGTTTTTTTCTCTTTTACTTCCAAGTAAAGTTCCATAATATTCTTTAAATAAAATCTATCATCTCGTTTAAACATGCCTTTGCTATTAAAAACCAGTTTAAAACTTGGTAGGACTCATTTCCTGTGAGTATCATGATTTGACGAAATAGGTAGTGGTTTTTCCATTAGAACTATCAAAGATATTCAGCAGCAGCATTCAATTCCTTCTTCTCCTCTCCACATTCAGTTCAAGAAGACCCTTATCAGCATCACTATTATTCTCTATATTCTTCACCTAAAATTTCCTCTCCCATCATCCTTCAATGTTGAGTTCAGATTGAGATCTTTCAGAACCTTTTTCATGATCTGATATTTGTAGTACAATGGCTTAGTGTGTTGTTTCATCAGTTCATGCCCTTTTCTTCATCTAATCTATGTTCTCCTTCTTAAGCTGTGCAGTGCCTTTGATGAAACATACAAGTACTAGTCCCGAATAAAACATGTTATGAAGCAGTAGATGTTGATTAAGTAATTAGTTTAGTTTGCGCACAACTCTGACAAAGGAAAACAACCAACTGTGCTACAGAAACTCAAAGCTAGAGATCGTAGATTTGTGTTATTAATAGAATGTGCAGCCTTCTGAACAGAACCAACTCTTACAACATTGCCTTCAATACAAGAATTTCAACACATGATGATGATAACACACTCGCTTCTGCATTCCAACCCCACCAATTCAAGCACCTGCTGTAGCCATAGCTCCCTGATGAGAATGAGGAGGCAAACACTGTGCTTCATTGTTACCATCTTCCTCTTCCTCTGCGTCCCAAAGGAAACTAGCATATGCTGCATGTACATGGCTGTTATCACAAAAAAAGTAACTTCTTTTGTCAGAATGCATTTCAAACCATTATAAAGCTTTAAGAAATATCATAACATTCTGAATCTTCTGCACATACCTGTCTTCAGGAGAGGCTTGAACTGCTCTTTCAAAATAGCTTGAGGCACGTTCTTGGTCATGGTGTACCTCCCAAACTAGCTTCCCATACTGTGATAGAACATCTCCATCATTTGGGTCTGCCAATATGGCTCGGGAATAGTACTCCTCCGCTCCTTCACGATCCTGTTTGAACTGTAAAAAGACAAAATTCATCACCAAAAACACCCACTAACAAAACCAAGTTTTGGTGTTTTCCCTAACACTAGATTCAAATCATCACTACATTTTCACTTCCAAGTAACCAAATCCTCTGAAAGAAGTTGCAAAAGTAGCTTATTATGACCAACAAATTGGTTATCATGATGAGTGTTTAGGTGTGATTTGTATTTAAGACTTTTGTTTTGAATACACAGGGAAATAAACAGAACTTACCTGATACAAAAAGTTAGCATAATTCCTCAGAAACAAAGGATCCCCAGGATTTTCTTTCACCATTTTCTTGTAATATTCCTCCACATCATGCCTATCTCCATCATTCCCTCCAGAACCCAAAGGATTGTGATCACTGCTACCTCCACCACCCCCTCTGCAGCCACCTATGCCATCACCACAGCACTCTACTCCAAGCCCCTTTGCAAGATACATTTCTTTACCACTTCCACCCTCTTCCTGCTCATCAAAACTCACTCTGCAAACTCCATCTCTCGCTTTCCCAGCTTCACTCAATATCACACCATTCACCACACTAAACCCTTCTCTTCCGTTCTCCTCCCCTTCTTCGCTCTCACTTTCCATTTCTTCATCTTCCTCTTCTACACGCAGGCCATTGTGCTTACCAATCGAGAAAGAAGGAATGGTCTCCAGCACCAAGCACCTGTTCCTCGTTGGAAACCTCTTGGAAGGGTCTGAAAATTCCAACATGTCTTCGTTGTTGCAGTAGGCCAAGTCTTGCAAGTTCCCATCAGATTGAACTCTTCTAAAGCCTTTGCTTTGCCTTTCAAGCTCACCAATTGAGGGAGAGATTGGGGAAGAACCACATGAAAAGGAAGGGAGAGTGAAGGACCCAGTTTGGGGGACATGAAGTTTGTGATAATGTTGGGGAACGCTGGTTGGTGGAAAGTGCTTAATTCCATGGCTGGTTTCTGAGTGAATACTGTTGTTAGGACTATCTGTGAAGTTGGAAAGGAGGGATCCAAGAACTGGCGTTGAAGAGCTTCTTAGCAGCATGTTTTCAGAATGTTTTCAGATTCAAGATAACCTTTTTCTGGCTGTCTCTTGCCTTTTGAGTACAAATCATGCAGAAAATACAACAAAACTGCAAATTACTTCTCAGGAAAACCAAAACAATAAACTAGAGAAGAGAAAGGCATAAACAGAAAACAAATTGACATGGATACAAGGAAATGTAACAACGCTAATTGCTCAGTTGATAACACAAAAAACTAATGTTTCGGTTGGAAAAGGAAGAGAAAGAGAAGGAAAGAAAAATACCCTTTTGAGACCTTGTAGAGTCCTTGATGCACTGTAATCTATGTAATTTCAGAAGATGATTGGAAGGGAGAGATTTTTTGTACATATAAAAAACATTTAAATGTACAAAAGCAGGATCCTTTATATATAAAGGTGAAGACTTTGCCGGTGAGGTGCATGTGAACATGAGTGGTTTAACCTTCTCTGTCGAATATTATAATCAAAAACAAAAAAAAATGGTTTATTTTTCACCCTAAAAAAGAAAATTCATTTGGGTGGTGAATGTGTGGTAGATGTAGCATTTGGATGACAGAAAAATATCAACTTGTGAAGAGTCGTTGGATGACAGTGCATATGGAAATTGGAAAGAAAGTAGTCGGAAAAGGGCAACATTGTTTCCAATGCAGTAATTAAAATGAAAAAGATTTTCATAATTATTATTATTATTATTAGAAAAAGAAAAATGATGCATTATTGAAGAAAGTACTAGCATACCAACCTTTCACATGGAGGGCATGTCCCTCCCTCCCAGGGGCAGGGATAATTATTATGTTTGGCACACCAAAATCTTAATGCAACTTTGTTTCACGTTTGTATTGACACAAACAAACGCTTCTTCTCCGTACACGTGCCTCATTCACGCGCTTATTTGACTGTTCTACAGTTCTTGTACACAACTTGTAATTGATGTTCGAAGATATTCTTGGGAGATTCCTGCAACAAAATTCAATTGTAGAAACAAAATCAAAAACGTGCTTCCTCGTTTCTGGAACTGCTGTTCCGCTGTACATCCTCTTATGTTAACAAGTTTTCTATTTCTTTTGTCGTTTTTAGTGCTTACACCTCCTCCACTCGACTTAAATTTCACATACCTTTCTTTCTTTGAACTCATCAAAGATAATCAACAAAGAAAAGCAAACAAAAAAAAAATGTGAAAATTGAGGATCCACAAACTAAAAAACACGCAAAAACTAAACATATTTTACAATCTAAGCTTTTCACATAATATTGAACACAATTTATGAAGATTTATATGAAGCCCGAAGACGTCTTATTGTGTCCCGTGTTCGATACGTATAGAACACCAACACCCGTACACGATAAGTATTATTAAAATGTCAAATTTGAAAGACATTCTTCTATCTTTTAAATAATTTTGATATGATTCTAACACAATAATAATAACAACCACAAATTCAATGATTTTTCAAAAAATCCATAAACTTATAAATTTATCACATTAGTTTCTATTATGATTGTAAAAACAAGGAAAAAATATTATATGGTCACTACTTTTCACTTTTTTGGATATTAGATAGATAAATTAGATTCATTTTTTATTAGTTGACAATGTGTTGGTTGAAAATTTAAAACTAATATGTATATACATGCAGTATCATATCTTATGTTTTTCAATTTAGTCATATCTTCGTGTCCATATCGTATTCTTGTTTGTATCCGTATCCAGGATTCGTAGGATCTATGCAGATAAAAAAATGATTTACCTTTTATACAAATATTATTTTTTTAATATTATTGACTACTATAATAATTACATTTTTCTATTATAATACAACAAATAATTAAAATAAAATATTTTAAAGTCATTTTAACATATAAAAAAAATGTTCTCCCTCATTTCTATTTTTTTTTTCAATTCAAACCATCTAACTTTCTATTTTTTATTTTATTTTTTATATTTTCTTAAGGATATCGAACATGTTATCATCTCTAATTTAAATGACCATCTTCTTGCCTTTTATTTATGAAAAATAAAACTACTGAATTGAGACGCGTAAGACATCAAACAAAGATTAAACCTATAAAAGATGGACACAAATTCTAGATGACAAAAGGGGTGTGAATTATCAAAATTTACCTTTAAATATATTTCAAACCCTATAAATTTAGAAATAAAAACTAAAAAAATATAAAATAAGAAAACTGATAATATTTAAATATAAGAACTAAATAAGAACTAAAAAAAAGTACAACTTATAAATATTAAAGACTAAGTGAGTAATCAAAAAATTTTTTCTATACTAGTACCTGATTAAATGTCATTATTGATATAATTGTGAAATTAATTATTCTAAATTTGACATGTACGTGCAAATTTACAGTTGATTACAATTAAAACTATTTTATTCTGGATACGTAACCTATATTTTTATTTTTGTGTTTGTGTTTTCTCTCTTCTTATGATAACAAAGTTGATTAAATTCAAAGTATAAATACTATTTATAAAAAAAGTCTTACAATATTGATACATACATAGAAGAGAATTCAATTGAAGATTTTTATCAGCAGCCGAAACCTTACGGTGTAAACCCCAAAAATCTTCTAATTAGAATTGAGGTCACAAATTCATCAATTCATTTATACATATTTTTCATTATTTTTTAATATATATAATGATGACAAATCTCCTAAGTTTAAAATTACAAATAATAAAATTTTTAACAGTATTGAACGGTTGAAAATTTGATAATCTTACTAAAGAAATATGGTTTTAAATATATAAAAAAAAGTATAATCATATAAGAGAAGACAAAAGAGTATAAGTATAATTTTGTTTCAGTATCAAATTACAATTGTTATTGGAAAAAGTTATGTGTTTTTGATAAATGACGGGTTCTAACAATTATTATAACTTATATATAAAGAAATCAAAATTCAAATCAAATTACTATAGAAAATTAGGTTATAATAACCCAGAGTCAATATGAGGATGCTTAATAATCAAAATGAGATTATTAACTACTACTGTTAGAAAGTTGACAGGACAATTTTCTCTATCTCAAAACCTTGAGTTTTTATTTTATTTTATTTATACTATAATTTTTAGTTTAATAATGAAAAGAAAAAAGAAAAAAGTAATCTAAGTATTATGTGGTTGGAAAATAATATTATGAAAACGTTATAAAAATATTTATGACAAAGGCATTCCATCTTGAAATATTGACATCACACAGAAGTTGATGAATCGAATTTTTAAATCGATGTTTTATTTGGACTAGGAGTGAAATAAAGAGGAAATAGCTAATAAGAGAGAAAAAAGTATAAATGATATAGGTTTAAATACCTTTTTGGTTCTCATTTTTGTAGTATTTGTTGTGAATGATCCTCATTTTCACAGAATGTTTAAAATGGTCCTCATTTTTACCGAATGTTTAGAATGGTCTTCATTTTCGCAATTCGTGTTTTATTTGGTCATTTTCTGTAACGCCGTTTAAATCATTAACGAGGCATTGTACATGTGGCACAATTTGTATTAGGGTGTATTACGTGTACTATACAGGTGGCTTAATTAGATATTTGGGGATAAATAAGTGAGCTAGGGTTTTGGTAGGGAATGTTTGGGCAGTTGGTGAGTTTTGGCAATCTTGTTCCTCCATTCCCAATTGGTATTGCTGCAATCTTCTTCTTCCTGCAATCCCATTATATAGGTATGTTACGGTCCCAAACTTTTTCCTTTACATCTGGTTGTAATCGTTGGAGGCAACCGTGTTGTATCACTTCGTGCACTATTGGTGGTTCAACGAGAAACGAATTAATCCCGATTTGTAGTTGCAGAGAGATGGCTGCTTTGAGGATGACAAGAACTCCAAAGAATATTGGTAGAAAATTTTGGGTACAATCTATTTTTATTTTTTTGTTAATAATAAATTGGTTTTAATTTTTGGTTTATTGATTTACAGAGTGATGGTTCTAATAATGTGGGCTGCAACTTTTTCAAATGGTGGTGTTGATGAGAAGGATGTCATCATCATGACACAAATGAGGCAGATTAATGATTTGGAAAAGGATGTCCACTTCAATTTCACCTTCCACTTCAACATCAATATTCAGACCACTGCCATCCCTAATCTCTACTTCGGCAGCCTCTTCATGGGCCTCCACTTCACCACCGTGGTGGACAATAACATTGAACCTATCATCACTTATTGCCCTAAAGTAAATTAAACAAATAAAAAAGATGTATTATTAAGCCTACTTTAACGCAATGGGGGGTCATTGCTACAATCAATTACAAATAATAAAATAATGGGAACTATTACACCAACATCGACAACCGACAAACAAACCAACTAAAATAATACCGCACTGAACCCCACCTACAGACACAAACTACACAAATTCATGGAAGTAATTTAGAAACCATGCAGAACTCACAACAATCGAAAGACAAACAAACCCAAAAATAGAATTACGAAAACCCTAACCCACGAGCAAACACAACCCAGAAAACCCTGAACCCACTTACCTCGTTGATGATGATTAACTAGAAAATTGAAATGAAGAGTGCAACTGCAATCCAATGATGAAATGACAAGTATTAGCTGCTTCCTCTGCAAATCTGAACTCAGGAAAGACGAAGATAAAGAAATTTCCCTAATTACAAAATTTCCCCTAAATTGGAAAATTAACGTTAATTAGCCACCTGTACAGTACACGTAACACACCCTAATACAAACTGTGCCACCTGTATAATGTTCCGTTAATGATTTAAACGGCATTACAGAAAAGGACTAAATAAAACACAAATTGCGAAAATGAGGACCATTCTAAACATTCGGTAAAAATGATGACCATTTTAAACATTCTGTAAAAATGAGGACCATCCGCAACAAATACTACGAAAATGAGGACCAAAAAGGTATTTAAGCCAATGATATATAAGTAAATAAAGAATCACTGAAAAATATGTTTTATTTGGGTGAAAAAAATAAGAAGTCACAAAAGGAATAAAAAAAATGTATACTTTTTTTTATATAAATTTAAAATATTATTTATTAACGCAAAGTTATTTATTTATTTATTTTACCTCATTATTTAAATGTCTTATTATGTGAAAATATATATTAAATTTAACATTTGGGCGTTAGACTAGTAATGCATTAAATAGTTTTTGCTATATTAAGTTAAAATGATATATTTAACTAAAAATAAATATAATTGAACTTTTATGTTTCTCTTCTTGTATTTAATTTTCGTATACCATTCAAAAATAAAATAAAATCAATAATTTGACACATAATTCATTTAAAAATATATAAACACATTTAAATTTGGTTAGGAAAAGTGTGTTAGTTTCCAAACAAGTTTATCCATATAATAAATGAATTTAATTAGTCGAACTGTATCTACTTTTGTTCGGATGTTTCAGTTTGGACATTGTTTTTAAAAAAGATTCAATTGCATTCCAACTTTGGAAGAAGTGTCTCAATTAGATCTTTAAAAAAAACAAAAAAATTATTAACGTTGTTAACGACGTGCCACATGTTAGTCTATAGATTTTTTTAATTTTTTTTAATTATTTTTTTAATTTTTTTGATTTTTTTACCACAGGTTACTAGTATGACACACGACACTATTAGTATCATGTGACAAGGTACAATTATGTATCAGTGTCACTATCAAGAGTTATTGTCTTGGTTTCAATTTAGTGTCCAGATATGTCTATTTGTTTCAATTTAGTCTCCACATATATCCTTTTGATTTAATTTAGTCCCACCTTTTTTTTCAAAATAGAGAAATATTGTATCTCTTAATACGAAATTAATTACTTATATAAATATTATATTGATATTTGTTATTAAAAATGACGTACAAAATTAAGTATTGATATTTATATTAAAATTTAGTTGCAAAAGTCATGAATAACAAAAACATGAGTTAACAATTAAAAAATATATATAATATGTTATAACGTTATTTTCAAAATAAAACAATATTGTGTCTTTCTTAAATTTGAAATTTGAGACCAAACTTATTAGTTATATAAATGTTATACTCATATATTTTTTCAAAATAGTGCAATATTGTCTATTTCTTAAATTTGAGGACCAAACTTATTACTTATATAAATGTTATACTAGTAAGAGAGACAATATTTCTCTCTCTCTCTCTCTCTCTCTCTCTCTATATATATATATATATATATATATATATATATATATATATATATATATGTTGTGTGTGTGATAAACTCGTTTTACTTTTAGTTCATATGAGATCTCCAACACTTTATGTTTTTTTGTTTATGATGGTTTGATTAACTATAAGGTAGTGAGAAGTCGTGGAAGGTTGAAAAATCCTTTTGAGTTTTTGACCTATGATAATCAATAAATCAATTGTTTGGACACAAAGAATGACTTATTGATTATCTTAAATTATTTTACCTTAATGCAAATTTTGTTTTATTGAGTTGACAATAAATTGTAATTCAATAAAGTATAGTTATGATTTGCTATAAGAGATTGGAGTATAACTTTTCATGATAAGAATTGACGACAATGAAGAAGAGGAAAATATTTATTCACGAGCTTAATGAAACAAGAACATGAGGTGATGATGTCTAATCCCAACATATTCGTATTATATATTTTCATCCAACTAGTTTTCTCATTTCAAAACTACCAAAAACATTGTAGTGCTTAGTTTTAATTTTTCATTTAAGTTTTTGTTATTTAATCTCACTTCATACTCCATTGTGTATTTTATGCCTACTAGTATAAAGTTAATGTAATTATTAATATTACACCAAGTCTTTGTGTTTTATGGAATTGACCCTCTTACTTTTAAAATTATTGACGATAATGGAGTGTTTGTCAAAAAGTCAACATTGAACTAGGTGAACCGGTTCAATACGAGTTGGAGGGTTCAAAATTTTGACTCACCCCACTTAAGTGATGACGAGTTGGTAGAACGACCCATTTTTTCCTTCCCTCGATTACAAGTAATAAATATATATATCTAAAGAAAAAATTCGGTCAAATATGTTTTTGGTCTTTTAAATTTTAGAAAAATTTGGAATTAATCTTTCTTCGAAATTTTTGATCAATCTAGTCCCATATCTTTAGGAATGTGTAAATTTAGTTTTTTTTAACCAAATTTTGTTAAGTTTATCTAATGTAAACGCAAGGGTGAAGGAATGTGATTAGAGTTTTTAATATTTTTCAATAAAGGGTATTAGAGACCTTTTCTTAATGTTACGGGGTGCAGAACGAAAATCATGGACGTATAGGAAGAAGCACCCTAAAAAAATTGAAAAATCATGTGATAGTATAAAAGTAGAAGTAGAAAGAAAGAAAAAAACTGTTGTTTTTTCTTTTCATTTTTTGGTTAAATCATTCCAGAGGTTCCCATTTTTGTAACGAAATCTCAAGTAGGTCCTCCCATTCTCATTTGACTTAATTGAGTCCCTATTTTTGAAAATCGTTGCAATAAGTTCCTTTCCATTAGGTGTACAATAACGGTGTTAATTATGTGCCACTTGTCAGTACGTGGTTTTTTTGACTTTGTTTTAATTTTTTTTTAATTTTTAATTTTTTTATATATATTTTTTTTAAAAAAATAAAATTGCCACGTGTCAATCTTACATTGTGCCACGTGGCAGAGACAATGTGATGTGGCAGTGGCAGTGCCACATGTCACTGTTGGATGTGAAAATTCTCAATGTAGTCCCTATATTTATTATTTTGTCTCAATTTGGTCCCAAATTTTTTAAAATTTAATCAATTTCATCCTTGTATCAAATTTAATTTTTATATAAATTTTACAATGGTATTTTTATTATAATTGATATTTTTAACAAAATTAAGTTTATTTAAATGTATATTTTGCATTGAACTTTATTTAAATATTGTTTCAAATATTTATATATCAATAATTTATAAACAAATCTTAGAATTTATATTTAAAATTTTATATTTGAATTTATAAAGTTTTTATTTTTAAAGCAACTCTAACATTTATCTATAAATTATAGATATATAAATATTTAAAAAAATAAATAAATATCAGTGCACAATATATATTTAAATAAAATACAGGACTACATTGAGACTTTTCACATCCAACCGTAACACGTGGCACTGCCACTGCCTCATCATAATGTCTCTGCCACGTGGTAAAATGTCAGATTGACACGTGACAATTTTAATTTTTTTTTAAAATTATAAAAAAAAATTAAAAATTAAATAAAAAATTATAAAAATTATAAAAAAAAATCAAAAAAACCACGTTCTGACACACATAATTAAAATCGTTACTGTAGACCTAAAAGAACTAATTGCTACAAATTTTTAAAACTAGGGACTTAATTGAGTCAGATGAAAATGAAAGACTTATTTGAGATTTCGTTATAAAAATAAGGACCTCTGGAATGATCTAACCTCAATTTTCTTTAAAAAATGTCTAAAGAGTTATAAGTTTTTTTTTTTCAAAAATAAATAAACAAACAAACAAGCATGCTTATGATTTCTCTCACAACCATGCAAAGATTTAAGAATTAAATGACGACAAAATCACAATTAACTAGAAATGGAATAAACCAAATAGTAATTTATTTTCAAATTTGAGTGTTGGGATGGAATAGTTCTAAAACTGAATAAAAGGAACACTGTCACAATCTTTCTCCAATCTCCTCCTGTAAGTTTAGGGTTTATCATAATTGAGCTTTCAATCCATTTTCGTTCCTAAAAGAAAACGTAAATTTTTTTCTCTTCACGTTCATATACTACGCAACATCGCAATTTCTCGTAGTTCGTTTTGATAACTCACGAAATCGCAAGCTACAGACAACGGTGACACGACATTCGTTGATTGATCATGTTGGTAAAGAGATTAAGCTCATTCCTTAAACTCTCCCCAAAACCTCAGATTTCCTCGTAAGCTCTCTGGTTCTTCTTCTATTTCCATCTTATTGCTTTCCTTGTCTTTATTTTTGCCTTGTATTGGATTTAATTATTGTTGATTGGTACTCGTAGATTTTATTAGCGGTTTTAAATTTTGTAAGTTGTGCGTTTCTATTAGAGACTAATTGTTAAATTATATGTATGTGACTGGGTTTGCAAGAAATAGGGATTGGGGATTTTGAGTGTACTCAAACACTCATTTATGCCCTCAATTTTTCACGCTTTAAAATTTCAGAAATCGTATCTCAACAAAGTCATTATATTCTGTAACTCAAATTAGGAATTTTTGCAGTTTTCATCACGCTAGGTAAAGCCCGTGAATTTAGAATATAGCGAGACTAGTCCTCAAGCAAAGGAAGTAAAATAATAGGCTGAAAATATAATTTTGGCTCCTCATCTGAGTCTTTGGTTTCAGGTGGGTTTGTCAAATTTAAAAAGTTTTATTTAGGTTTGTTAGATCAAAATGGTCTCTCTGTCTATTTTATGACTAACAGTTTTAATTTTGTTTAAGTGGTAAATGCCCATCTGAAGTTACTTCACTAGAACTTTGTCACGTATCACCAAATTTAACAGAGTAACGTGTTAAAGATAAATTTTTTAAATTACCAGAGCAAATTGAAACAAAATTTCAGACGTGGGATTAAAACTATATTTCTAGCCAAAGTATTGCTTCTTCTTTTTTCAGCTGAATTTCTTTTTCAAGTGAAAAACGTGAAGTACTTTTAACTTTTTCATTTAAATGAATATGGGGATGGCTATTCCAACAAATTTGTGCTCTTGCAGATTATCATACATAACATATTTCTTTTATCTACTCAGGTATATATAGATGTACTTTTCCTAGATGATTAAAGAATAGATGCATTGTTTAGGTATCCTTGAAATTGACATCATAATTGAACGGTAATGTGGTTGTGACTACCAGTGTTTAAACTGTTGCAGTGCCACGAAAAATGTGGATGAAGAGACCGGCAAATACTATGGTAGAAAGGCAGTGTCATTCATTTTGATTACTATTACAGGTGGTGTTGCTCTGAGTGCTCTTGACGACCTTGCCATCTATCATGGATGTAGCAGGTATACATTGAGCTGTAATTTGGTATTCTGTGTTAAGAGTCGATGATGCCTGGTTATTTTAGCTTAATCACTTGGATTGGGAATGCATTAGCCAGGCTTGAGAAAACTATGAAGAGGTGCACTTTAACATAATGTGTTTTTGTAGACTTTAGTGCCCAAAATAAACCTTTTGATTTGATTTACGTTGTTCATGATATTTCACATCTCCCATCTTCATTGTGTATGGAAAGGATATGTTCCTCAAGGAGGCCAAAACTTTTCCTTGTTTAACTGAAACCTCACCATTCTTACCTATCCTACATAGTAATAACTAAAAATGTGATGGCTATATTTAGTGCAATATCGATTTTGTAAGTCAAGTTTATCATCTGAAGTTTGTAGTTATCTTCTTTTTCAATATAGTTTTGCTTGGCCTTTTCATTTTTCATAGAAAATAACAGGGGGCACTAAGGTGGTGCACAAAAATCAGATCTAGAATACTAAGATAATAATTATACTCTTAGTTGCTAACTACAAAAGTTTCTCATGGAGAAAGAGGGCTTCTGAGATATTTGTTCCTTTTTTGTCCTTTTCCATGTACACGCCAGCTACCCAGCGAGTTGTGATATCTTGCTTCATAAAAAGAGAATAGCCCTCTAACTTTGATTAAAATAATCGCTATTTTCAAATTCTTCACCATCCTATCTCACCTTATGAATCCTATTCTATTTTTATTTTTGTTTTGCATATTAGATACTAGATAGTTAGCTTATTGAATACTTTTATGAGACTGCTACTAATACTTATGACTTATCACGTAAGTAGTTTCTCGGCTTCTGTTCTTTACATTTCAAAATTGAAAACTTGTCTACCATGGCAGCCCCTAAAGTAATTGGCTGCAAAATTTTCAGCAAGGCCATGGAAAAGGCGGTCAATAACCAAGGACTAATAGATGCTATCGGAGAACCCATTGTTAAAGGTCCATGGTACAATGCAGCTCTTGCAGTAGCTCATAAAAGACATTCTGTTTCATGCTCATTTCCTGTTTCTGGACCGAAAGGCACCGGTATCTTGCAGCTGAAGGCAGTTCGAAATCGAGGTTAGCAATTTCAATATTTATCTTTATGATTTGAATGAAAACTTTTTACCAAACTGGTAGTTAACCATTTTAGTCTGTATAACCACCATGATCTGCTTGTTTTGCTTTGAAATATTATATTATTTGCTTGTGAATTGTTTGGAAAGTGGGAACAGCGAGCCCAGTTTTTGATAGGTAATGGAAATTATTATTGGTTTGGCTTCTTTGAAACAGATGACACTTGGTCTTCATTTTTCCTTCATCGTGACTGGGACATTTTAATCATGGATGCTCTCCTCCATGTACCTGGGAATGAGGAGAGGCACCGAACATTGCGGATCAATCTTGCTGAAAATCCTCTTTCTTGCACTGCTTGCACCGAGACCACACCTCATCCATCGGAAAATTCAAAGGCAAATTTGAGTTCTAATCAATAAAAGGTTAATTGGTAATCTTAAATTCATCTAAAAGCAAGTTTTTGACCTTTATATTTAAATATTTTATATGATTTTGAGGCTAGGTGGACGTCAATATTTTGGCTTTGACAGAATAAATTTATTTCCAAATTTTCTTTGGGTAACGTGTTATAATTAGTCACCGACTTACTTTATGAAAGAAAAATTTTCCTTGTGGATTGATGTAATTTTTCTTTATTTTGCATTTTTCTTTTGCCTTTTGATCTTCCTAGCTATCTTTTTTGGGATGGTAAATTTTATTTACTGAGGTAAGCACTGTGGTAGATTTTGTTTGGTGACTTTGTCCATTGGCACCCTGTATTGTCGGTGTGGTGTGGGTGAATAAACATTTTTATATTCACTTACAAGAGAAGAAAATAGAAAGAAAAAGTAAATAAAATTTTCAAAATCATTATGGGTCTAAGTTTTAATTTACATAAAGTAATTTTAAATTCTGAAGAATTTTGTTCTTATTTTTTTCTTTTTGTCTCTTTGGTTTTTATTGAAATTTTTTATTTAAAGTATATGCTGTGAGTTTGTTGTATCATATCATAAGATGAGCCTCACTGATAAAGTTAAGCTTGCGATGGTGCTGTTTATGGTTGTATCGGCGGAATTAATGCAATGCTGATGAAAGAAAAGTAAGAATAATATTCTTTAATAATTTGAGTTTTAACTTTTCGCATCGAGTTTTGTAGTTTCACGGTTGTTTGAATTAATATTCTCATGCCATACTAAATCAGCTACCTTAAAATTAAAAAAAGAGAGCCTTTAAACAGTCTTATTTAACAATAAATCGGAATTAAGAGGATATTTAGTTCGAAAAGATAATAAATTCATGAGACAAAATTTATGAGTTCTCTCTTTTGGGCATACATCGTTTCCAGAGGACCGCACTAAAAATTAAATTTCCAACAATGGTTTCAACTGCTTTTATAATTTATATATCTTCTTTTAAAGCTATATGTAGCTATGATTTTCTTTCACACTCTTCTACTTCAGTTCCTTATCATTGTCATACCACCATCAACATTCCGCTTAATAGATTGAATTAATTTGTATTTGTTGAATATTTTTCCTTGAAAAACACAATATTATGCTGTCTTCATAAGTTCTCATAGCATCCTATTCAGTTCTCGTTACTGTTCTCAACCTAGAAAGATCCCAATTGGAAGGAAAGTTGATTTGACTATAGTCCTCACTAAGGTAAAATTTCTTTTGAAAAAAAAAATTCCATAAGTTTTCACACATATTGAGACATAAAAAATAACAATTAAATCATCAACAACACTTTTTCTTAAAATCATCGTATGCAACTAAATTGACAAGTTAATTAACGCATCAACTAAAATCAAAAGGTAAATTTAGTGTATTTAGGTGTTATACTCGGTGTATGAGTACGACTACCTAAGTTCCAACCCCAACCCAACCCCACTTAATAAATAGGTGGAGGGGACATTTTTCATGAGCACCCTTAAACTTTTATCCTTTTCCATTTTAGCCCCTCCGTAATACTCTTCAAATCAGATAATTCAGTAAAAATATTTTTTTAATCAAAATGGTTGCTCTGGAAGGTTGTCTCGAATCTGAGTGAATACCGGATTATTGAATCCGGAAGATGTAAGAATCGAAATGTGCGATGAGAAGATCAAAATTTGAGGGGTGCTTACCGAAAGTGTAATCTAAAATATGTCGCCAAATTTAAAATACTTGTCACAATGACCAATCCGATGAATATATTTGTGTTCCAGATTGCTCAATCCGGGAAGTAATGTTTGTGTTTCAGAATGTTCAATTTGATCATTATGTTTGTCTTTCGTCTTGTTCATCTTCTCCCAAACTCCATCTTCATCTTGCTCATTCTCTTTCAACCGCCAACTTGAAAACTACAATCGATTAGTTGAAGTGTAGGACTTCTTGTTTTGATACATTTTTACCTTTGTCCTTGAAATTGATATCAGGATGTTCCTTAGCTCTCAAGAGGTTAGGAATCATAAGGACACATGAAGCTAATGGACTTAGTAAGTGTTGGATCTTTTGAAAGAGGATTACCGAGAAAATACAATACTAATGAGATATGAGTTCAATCCACACATAAAGGATTGACACCACTTTCAACCTAAAACCTTAAGTCAATGAATTTATAGATCTTTATTCTTATATGTGTTCAACTTTCTATTTTTACTTAATGTGAAACTTAAAGTTAGACTTTGATTCCTAACCGTAAGTAGATTCTCTATTATTCCTAGCATTACTCCCTTTACTCTTTTTTCTTTCTCTAGCTTAGTTACTCATTTGCAGCTCCAAGATTGGAAAGAAGAACAGCAGATCGAAATGCAAGCTCATATAAATAATGTTTACAATTTACAACTTTAGAGACACAACTTATGGCCTAAAACGTACAGCACAAAAAGAATGAATACTTAAGGGAGAGAAGTCAGCAAGAGGAATATTAAGCAATAGCGCGAGTAATGGATTTTTATATTCAAATAATCAAACCTCGTTTTTTTTTTTCTGATTCAATTGACATGGTGTTTGTTCAATTTCTCTTGGTATATCATTTAAGGCACAAGCGCCATAAATTTTCAATGTATTGTTTGTAATAAGTCATTACTGTTTAATGTAAATATAAATGAGATATTTGCTACCTCTATCAAATTTTGATTTTCTCCTCTTTCCATGTATTTGTATTTTAAATTCAGTTGAAATAAGATTTTTTCTCCTGTTTTTCAGAACTACAGGTGTAGATTTGCAAACATATTGATGAAAGTCCTACACTGAATAAACATACAAGGAGAAAAATCCACAAATCACATGAAAAGTCCTACATCATTAAACTCTTTCCACATACTCAAAAACAACTTAAAAGCTCAGAGAAATTCTGAATCATCCTCATTCACGAAGTGGACTCTCTTTCCGGCATTTCATCAAACAGCTTCAGTGCCTGCATCAGACCACATTTCACATGCATAAAACAAAACCCTGTTCACCACGAACAAATCTGGCTCAAACCCACCTTGATCATATACAGTGAGACACGGAAAAGTGCAAACAAACCTCCCTGTTCTACTTATGCTCAACTTTATTATAACTACATTGAGAACCCAAGGGATTGCATAATATCTGTGTACAATGCACGTTTATTTCAAAAGGATGGTATCCATGGATTCACAGGCTGTATTTTGTGTTTAACAAAGTTAAAATATGTGTTAAGGGTTGCTATTGCTATATTATCATATTACTGGTGTCTCAAACTCTCTGGTACATTTCTTTGTCTAACAACAATGTTATAGTAAAAAACATCAAGTCCTCAAGTACAAGCAATCCAATGAATTTAGAAAGAATAATTGCCTGGATTAAGGTTGAGAATTTTGAATTGATTCCCTTTTTTGGTGCTGCTACGATTTTGATTTAGGCTTGAATAAATGAATCGGAACTGAGAACATTAACCAACATAATTATCCAATACTTCATTTTGATTTTAATTTATCAAAAAGCACAATACACATAAACCAATGAAATCACAGAATAAAAAACAACAGAATGCACAGAAAATGTTGCACCAATGCGAGAACTTTGGAAACAACGTCAATGTTCACACGTGGTGCATGTGGTTGTTGCAACAGTATGTAGATGTTAACTACCGAACCTACCTGGGCGGAAACTTCAATGTTTCTGACGCAGACTCGTTCCAAATCGCACTTTTTCCTATTCTTCACATTTGCATCCATGTAAGTTCCCTTCCTCACTACGAGGAATTGGGAGAACTCATTCTAATCCTCCTTCCTCGTTCACAACATTTGTTATTGCCAATGGAAATTGCACTTTCTCTTCACAAATCCCAAACCCCACTTCTGGGTTCTTCATCTCCTGGGAACCTTTCTTCTTTGGGGCGTTGCTTTGCCTCAAAGGAAAGAGATCGGTGTCACCCGTTTTCCCGGATTTGTTGTTCCTCCATGAAACGAGGGCTGAAACCAAAACCAAAGAAAGTGGGGCATGCTGAAAGACAAGTGACAGTTTTTGAGGATAACGCGTTCAGGAAACCGTCCTCTTCTGGGATTTGTCGTCAGATAGAGAAGTTGGTTATGTGTAATAGGTACCGGGAGGCAATGGAGTGGTTTGAAATTTTGGAAGTTGGACATGATGGTTTTGATGTGGGTGGTAGCACCTATGATGCTTTGGTGAGTGCTTGCGTCTGTTTGAGATCGATTAGAGGTGTTAAGAGGGTGTATAGTTATATGATCAACAGTGGGTTTGAGCCTGATTTGTTTGTGATGAACAGGGTTTTGTTTATGCATGTGAGATGTGGTCTCATGCTCGATGCACGAAAGCTGTTTGATGAAATGCCTGAGAGAGATTCGGCTTCGTGGATGACCATGATTGGTGGACTTGTAGACACTGGGAATTTTTCTGAAGCTTTTAGGTTGTTTCTGTGTATGTGGGAAGAGATTAATGACGGAGGATCACGCACGTTTGTCACCATGATTCGGGCATCGGCTGGATTGGGTCTTGTTCAAGTTGGAAGGCAAATTCATTCATGTGCTTTGAAAAGAGGGGTCGGTGATGATAATTTTGTGTCTTGTTCACTGATTGACATGTACAGTAAGTGTGGTAGCATCGAGGATGCTCATTGTGTATTTGATCAAATGCCAGAGAAGACAACTGTAGGATGGAATTCCATTATTGCTAGCTATGCACTTCATGGTTATAGTGAGGAAGCTCTTAGTTTATACTGCGGCATGCGAGACAGCGGAGCTACAATAGATCATTTTACTATTTCAATAGTGATAAGAATTTGTGCGAGATTGGCGTCATTGGAACATGCAAAACAAGCTCATGCTGCTTTAGTTCGTCATGGTTATGGCACTGATATAGTGGCAAACACTGCACTTGTTGACTTCTATAGCAAATGGGGTAGGATGCAGGATGCCCAGCATGTTTTCAACAGGATGCGGTGCAAGAATATCATATCTTGGAATGCATTGATTGGCGGATATGGTAACCACGGTCAAGGAGAAGAGGCTGTAGAAATGTTTGAGCAGATGCTTCAGGAAGGGATGATTCCTAACCATGTCACTTTCCTTGCTGTCTTATCTGCTTGTAGCTATTCAGGTTTATCAGAAAGAGGTTGGGAGATTTTTCACTCTATGAGCAGAGATCACAAGGTTAAGCCCAGAGCAATGCATTATGCATGTATGATTGAACTATTAGGCCGGGAGGGCTTATTAGACGAGGCTTACGCACTAATAAGAAGTGCTCCTTTCAAACCAACGACAAACATGTGGGCAGCATTGTTGACAGCATGCAGAATGAACGAGAATCTAGAGCTGGGGAAGTTGGCTGCTGAAAAGCTTTACGGGATGGAGCCGGAGAAGCTGTGTAATTATGTAGTGCTTCTGAACCTATACAACAGTTGTGGTAAATTAAAGGAAGCAGCAGGTGTTTTGCAGACCTTAAAGAGGAAGGGTTTAAGAATGCTTTCGGCATGTAGCTGGATTGAAGTGAAGAAACAACCTTATGTCTTCCTTTGTGGAGACAAATCTCATTCCCAAACAAAGGAAATTTATGATAAGGTAGACAGCCTGATGGTTGAAATATCTAGGTATGGTTATGCTGTGGAGAATGAAACTTTGCTTCCTGATGTGGATGAAGAGGAGCAGCGTATTCTAAAATACCACAGTGAAAAGCTGGCTATAGCTTTTGGACTTATCAACACTCCATATTGGACACCTTTGCAAATCACTCAGGGCCATCGTGTGTGTGGTGATTGTCATAATGCAATTAAACTTATAGCCAAGGTTACAGGACGGGAAATTGTGATAAAAGATGCTAGTAGATTTCACCATTTTAGAAATGGTAGTTGTTCTTGTGGCGATTATTGGTGATAACAAAATTGTATCATTCACGTCACAGTTCTATACACTGAGTAGCTTGCTGTTAGCTCATCTTAGCCTCACATTTACTTAGGATACAAATACAATACATGTAATTTATTCTGTGATCAGTTAATAAAAGTCCTATCTCTTTTTAGCACTTTAGAGTTGCTTGTCATTGTTTAATTTGTGTTTGTTACTGGCTTGGTTTGCTGAGGACTGAGTAGCTGAAGTTTGCCTGATTTCTTTTTTGTAATTGGATAACATCTTTAAACTCATAAAAACTTAAAATAAACAGAATAGTTAGTGTTCTGTCGTCAGTGTTGTTGATGCCACAAATTGCAACCTTGCACATATAGATCAACATTACATTGGGCATTTAATGGACTATTAAAAGAGCTTAATCGATTTGAAGTTTGACAGATTCTATTGCTCACGTAACAAAAATTTAATGTCTTCACTAAAAGTCATTTAAATATTTAGGAGGATTAAAGTACTATTTTTATTTTTTAGGAACTTAAAAGGACATGATCCGTATTTTTGGAACATAAATAAAATCGAGTCTAGTACTTAAGAGCCCAGAGGAATAAAAATGAAAGAGTTTAGTGCAAGAAAGATAACAACAGCCTAAAGCTTGATGCATTATTTTCTTTGCTTATTTTTGTTTTGTTTGTCAGAAATGAGATTATGAGTTAAGGAAATCGTGCGTTGCTCAAGTGCACCGATCCAATGGATGTTTTTGAAAGAAAGTTCCTCACATTTACATGTGTAAAGAAAAAAAAAACTCAGACCAAGTTACTTTTGTTTACTTCATCAGTACGTTTAGAGAGTTATTATTCCTATTCAATGAACAATAGGTACAATTGCTTTACCTTGGTTTATGCTGAAATCTATGTCTCTGTACCAAAATCAGGATACAAAAGAAAATTTATTTGCAAAAATCAATACATCTTGATATACCAATTAATAATTTAAACATAAATGCGAATAGCTGATTACAAAATTACAGCTCTAAACAGGTTGATGAACAGGATAAACTGATTTGGGCTTCTACATTAGGCCATTAACCGGTGATGTGCTAAAAACTGGTGACTCTTTGTTGTTAGCTGCATCATTGCCACTGCTCTTTCTTCGAGGCTTAGCCTCTCCAAGCATCATAATGACATCCCTCATGGTTGGTCTGTCCTTGGGGAGCTTGGCAGTGCAAAGAATTGCTATTCTTAGAACTAAAAGCATCTCTTCTACAACATACCTGCTATTTCCTACACTGGGGTCTAATGCTTCTTCCAGTGATTTGTTGTCTCTAATCTTCATTCTAATCCACTCTACAATGTCTATTGACTCTCCAAAGTCTGGATCTAAAGGCCTCTTTCCCGTGAGAAGCTCCAACAAAACTACTCCATAACTGTAAACATCAATCTTTTCATCTACCTTCAAGGCATATCCATATTCTGCCAAACGGTAAATCATTGAAACGTCATGGATTTGTACATCGAAGGTGGAGCAAATATGAAAGTAGACAATCTTTACAAATATAAACATTGAATGACATGATAATTGAAAGATACTTTCTCTAATGTGTACGCTACATATCCTGTTTGATCTAAAGTGGTTTGGAAGCTAATGTATGAACTGATAAAGTAAGATGTATAGAACTTGTAACTCACCAGGGGCAATATAACCATAAGATCCAGCAACCATGGAGACTGTTTCATTCTTCTGGATCATCATCTTTGCTAAACCAAAATCTGCTATCCGTGCCTCAAGGTTTGCATCAAGCAATATATTGTTTGACTTGATGTCTCGATGGATCACGGGGGGATGACAATCATGATGAAGATAAGAAAGTCCTTGTGCAACTCCTAGAGCTATGTTGTACCGTGAAACCCAGTCTACAAGCAATCTTGTTGCTTGTCTACCATGCAAGGCTTCTCCTAGGTTGCCATTGTGCATGAATTCATAAACTATCATCACATCAATGTCATTATGAAGAAATCCTAATAGTCTAACAATGTTTCTATGCCTTAGTCTCCCTAAAAGATTCACCTCCCCCACAAGGTCATCACTACTTCCAACTTCAATATCAGTTCCTGTTCTCCACAATTTTTTCACTGCCACAACTGTGTTTGATTGCGGTACCTCAGCCTTATAAACAATCCCTGTGGCTCCCATGCCAATCACATTTGTTTCCTTGATGCAAGCTAGAATGTCAGTACTAGTAAAACCAAGCCTCTGAAATGCCATCAATCTCCAGGGCCATCCTTTGCTACCCTTGTAAAATCTTTCTCGGAAGCAAAACCCATCAGTGTACCATCTTATGTACAAAGATCTAGCTACCACAATCGCTATCCCAATAACTAGGATTGATGATATTCCAGTGATCCATGCTGTAATCATATGCTTTGTGCGTAAGCTTCTTTGCCTTGAAGAGTATGCAGAGTTTTGGTCACATGAAGGGAGGACACCACCACATAGACCAACATTGCCCACAAGATCATTTGGGTTTACAGTTCTTAGTATTCCATTCGCTGGGACTGGGCCTTCTAGCTTATTGTATGAGACATTAAGTGCTTCAAGAGCTGGAGAAATTCCAAAGCTTTCAGGTATTTGGCCTGTCAGAGAATTGTTGGAAAGGTCAACCATGGCCAATGAAGGCATCTTAGCTAGTGATTTTGGGATTTCACCAGTCAATTGGTTGTTTTGGAGGTTCAAATTTACCAACTTCTGACATGAAGCAATGCTTGCTGGAATGCTTCCGGATAGATGATTTGACGAGAGATCAAGAACTGCAAGTGATGGACAATCCTGGAATTGGTCTGGGATTTCACCTTCCAAGTTGTTGTTGGAGACCATGAAAGCTTGCAGGTTTGGAATGGAAAGGACGGTGGAGGGAAGAGAAGAATGGAGTTTGTTTCTTGAGAGATCAATGAAGGAAAGGGATGTGGAAGAAGCAATGTCATCAGGAATTCCACCAGAAAGACTATTATTAGCCAATTCTAACCTTTGAAGCTTCCCAAGCTTGCCAAGACCCACAGGAACTGTCCCTGAAAGAAAATTGTTGTGAATTCGAACACGTACAAGTGAAAAGCACGTTGATAGGGTTGATGGAATTGGACCAGAGAAGGCATTGTTGAATAGTATAAGCTTAGTGAGATTGCCCTGGCTGCAAAGAGTTTCTGGAATCTCTCCAGAGAATGAATTGGATGACACATCCAACCATTGCAATGGTGAATTCTTGCCAAGATTACTAGGCAATGGCCCTGACAAGGAATTGTTCCATAGCTCAAGTACCTCCAGTTGTGGCAAATCTCCAAAGCCAGAAGGCACAGGACCAGACAACTGGTTGCCCATCAAGTTCAGAAGTTTTAAATTCTTCAGCTGACTTATTTCAGCTGGAATTTTTCCTGACAACATGTTATCAGAAAGATCCAGCAACTGCAAAGAAGTCATATTGCCAATTGCTGCTGGAATTCTGCCTTCAAAATTGTTGTTGTAAAAGAAAACTGTATTCAACAACTCGAGCTTTCCCAATACACTTGGAATCTCACCACCAAGATTGGCCACTGCTAAATCAAGATACTTAAGATTGGTGAGGTTGCCAAACTCTTCTGGAATGACACCTTCAAATTCATTATATCCAAGAATCATATACTCCAGAGACGAAAGTTGTCCCAGCTCTCCAGGAATTTTACCAGTGAGATTGTTCCCTGATAGACCAAGGAACTTCAACTTATGCAAGTTGCTGAACGATTTTGGAATTGACCCTACAAAAAAGCTGCCTCTGAGATCAAGCATCTCTAAGGAAGAGGCATTTCCAAGGTCCTCAGGAAGAGAACCTGAGAATTCATTGCTGGATGCATTTAGGGTCATGAGTCTCCATGCTCTTCCAAGGCCTAATGGAAAGTCACCATTGAAGAAATTTTGGCTCACATCAAGTTTGTTAAGTGTGGTGAGATTGGCTAAGGATTTTGGCAATGGCGATGAAAAAGCATTGCAACACAAGTTGAGAGAGGTAAGACTTTTAAGTCTTTGTATAACATCGGATACTGTACCACTGAGATTCTTGTGGGATAGATCAAGCTCCTCTACAGCTCCCGCCGAGTTGCATTTGATGCCAGTCCAGCTACAATGAGATGCATCCTTTACCGGTGCTTTGTCATGCAGTTTCCAATCCCGAAGAGTGTTCAATGGATCAATGAGACCTGCTTTTATAGAAAGCAAAGTCGATACTTCATCATTTACAGCAGCAGAAAAACCATAGGAGGAACAACCAATGTAGCAAAAGAAGATGAAAAGCTGGATTTTCATTTGGTTTTTGATCTTCTTCATGCTGTTTGATTAATGGCTCACTTCTCCATCATTTGCATTTTTGTGAAACGAGGGACATGGTTGTGAGGATGGACACAACACTGGCAGAGAGTAATATGTGCAGTTTGTGAGAAGTGGTTGAAAGAAGAACAGCATATGCATGTGATTCTGTATATTATATGACAAATAAATAAACTAGAACAGTAGTTTCGGTTTAAGAACTAGTCAGGTTTATGAAGCGGTATTTCAAAGAAGCTAGCAGTGTGCGACAGTGTATGTAAAGACAGGTGAAGCTTTGGATCTATTAGAAGTTTATCCGACATGAAACATGGGAGAATATGGCTCTTAATGCTGTTTAAGTTTCTACTTCTTCCTCTTTTGCTTATCCTTGTCAATCTCAAGAGGGATAATGCAGTTAATTTTTTTATTTAAAAAGTTTATCTCTTGTTTGTTTATTAAGAATTCCTTTTACAGTAATCAAATTCTTCCTAACAAGATTGTGAGCGAAGGAATGTGAGAATTTAAAATCTTCTCCACATAAAAGATCAGAAGAAGACTGATCCACAATGGCCTTCAGATTTTATATTTCTTTTCTAGCAGTTAATGTTAATAAATGCAATCATAATAATTACTGACCCCATCTCAGAGTTAACTTTTCCGATTAAACTATCCAAACACTAGATCTCACAGCTTCACAAACATAGACATAAGTTCCACAATCTATATTTGAGATCAACCAGATGCGGAAACGAGAAAAAAGTGAGGTAAAAATGTTGAAGAATATGACAACCACATTAACACAGAACTACACTGTTAAAGTGTTAAAGGAAACTTTATTTTCAGACAATAAGCATTGTCTAAAGCATCTTTCTCAGTACATTAAATACAACTTTTTTGTTAGGCCGCTTTAAGTGTGTTTCATACTAAGAGTGTGAAAATGCACTTTCAAGTTCGAGCTGATTGAAGGGTAACTTCTAAGTATGACAAAGATTCAGAAATGATGCATTAGTGGGCCAACTAACATATGGTTAATGTAGGATCCACCAGAGAACATTGATGTACTCGTGATTATCTTAACATCAAATTCCAAACCAGTCATGTGATGATGAGAATAGCTTTTAACAGAGAGAAAAATGATGTCCCTGTATATTTTTTTTAAGTCCACTAGCAAGGGCCAGAAAGAAAAAAGACACACGGGTGGGAATGGGAGAAAGATGAAAATAAAAATAAACTAAAATAAAGATCTGAAACACCACCCATCATGCACTTGATGGTTTTAGGCTCATCAATGTTAATTATTCATTATGATTTTGATGAGGGAATCTTTCCATGTTATAAGGTGAAAGGAACTTGAAAATAAGACAAGTTCTACCACCCATTAACTTAAAAAAACTAAAATGAATAGTGCAGGGTATTTTTAAACCAGTGCATAGCATGTACACTCAATTGACCATATTGGTGAAATAGTAGAAGCCTATGCATATGCATCCGGGAATTAATGGTCCTTGTTTTTTGTAGACATTAGGGTAGATTTGTTTATTTGATTTTTTATTTTACAAGACACAAATTAGATGAAGAAATGAACAAGTGTTAGATGAAGATAGGAAGATGTTGATAATAATGGAGAATAAACAAAGAGGAGAATTTGCAAACAGAAGAAAATGGGAGAAAAGTGCAAAGTCTTGATCAATCATGGTCTGAACCTACCAACTGCCACTTCTGATATAAAATATATTTCTTCTTTTCCTTTCTCTCTATCAATATTCACATGCACACATGGTGTGGACTGCTATAACAAGAAATTAATTTAGTGATACAGTGATAATGTTTCTGCTCTTCCTATTGCTTAGATCACATCTGGTGCTGAGACAGATGGAAGACATGTGAAATAGCAGCTTCCTAGTGAAGTACAAGGTTGCTTATTATTGGAGAGAGACAAATGAGAACTTCAAACGTTTTTAACTAAAAAAATGTTGTTTGTGATGGTTGTTCTGTTGAATTGGTGTGAAGGTGGAAAATGGAGAGAGGTTAGGAGTGAAAAAACTTGATTACTTGTGTCCAAATGCCTTGGTGACAAGGAAAACCAGAACCAGCTTTCAGCGTTTAATAAAAAAATGGAAAGAAAAAGAGAACCATTTTGCAGACAGCGAAGAGATGCCACAATGGGATCATGGTGCTCCGAATTGCACATGCAGCACGTGCATGTGACGTGGCTCCGACTTTAATTGCTTTGGAAAATTGTTCCTAGGTTTACTTTGGTTGATCAAAACCAAGAATTTGGGTTTTGGGCTTCCATTATACTACCAAGAACCCTGAATGCAAACCAGGTTTCAGTTTCAATTTTCCAATTAGAGTTTCAAAGTTTTTATTATTATTGATCTGATATAAAGGTGCTCAATTTTGCAGTATTGTATCAGTGGAAAAAAAATTGAGACTCTGATAATAAAAATTGAGACCCTTGTGATCGGGTGATTGTACTCATCGATGAATAATAAAAAAAGCATTTCACTGGATTTTGTTGACTTCTTCGTTAATTAGGTAATAAAAATTAGGTTAAAACATAAGTTCAAAATTTTTAATTATTTCTTCATATTTTTATTGGTCTTATTATTATATGCTAACAACTTAAATATATCTCACGTGTCTTTCGTGATTTTTCTAAGTTTAAAAAAATGATTTTTAAAAATTTTTAATTGAAAAAATATTAATACAATTCAATTTGATCTCAATTTCTTTTAAAATTGAACAATTTTATCTCTGTTTAGAGATCAAAATTTATTTAAATTTATAATTTATAATTTAAATTTATTTAAATTTTATTTTAAAATTTAAAATATATTTACTTTATATTATTTTAAAATGTTGCACTTTAATTTATAAAATTATTGTTTTAAACTAACTCTTTAAATATAAATGACTGATATAGAATGTTATATAAATATTTATAATATAACTTTATAAATCTATATAATTTTATATATAATTATTTAAAATATAAAATTAAATAAAAAATAATATAAAGTTTGATTCAATAAAATATCAACACAAATACATTTAAAATTTTAAAACAATTTTTAAATGAAATTTGGTGTAAAATATAAATTTAAACAAATTTAATATTATTAAATATATTTAATAAAAATATCAATTTTAATATAAAAATTAAATATGATCTCAAATTAGAAAATAATGAAATTACTCAATTTAAAATAATAAATTGAACTAAATTGAATAAAAAACTAATATAATTATTTAAAATATAAATTCAAATAAAAAAAAATATAAAATTTAATTTGATGTAAAAAAATATCAACACAAAACATTTAAAATTTTAAAATGAATTTCAAATGAATTTTAATGTCAAATATAAATTTTAAAAAATTTAATCTTCTTAAAAATATCAATTTTAATAAAAGTATCGGTATAAAATTTATATAAAAAAAATTAAAATTGCTCAATTTAAAAAATAAATTAAAATTATATTAAATCAAAATAACACATATAAGAACTAAATTGAAAGTTTTACAAATTTTAACACTTAAACATTAAATATGATAACGACTTAAGACGTAACAAAAGAATCTTTTTCTTAAAAAAGTATATTAAAAAAATTAAAAAAAATACAGAAAAGTCACGATACATTTAATTATAATATTAATAAAAAGGACTTAATTGTTACACTATTTTAAAATATAAATCTAATTGAGATCAATTAAAACATAAAGACCCCATTAATATTAAAAAAAAGATATAAAAAAAAAAATAGAAGAATCAAGTTTTATCCTAAAAAATTATTTTTTATTGGAAACAATAAAGAAAAACAATAAAAGAGATTTGCAAGATGATATAATTGGAGTGTGCAATGTGATTAATGGGATATTGAACATTTTTTTCTATGACCTTTATCTTCTATCCCATTCCTGATCATTTGTTATTAGCATTCAATGATTTTTAATGTTAATGTTCCTTTTCCTCAATTATAATCCTCAATAATCATTGAAGACAACAATCAATAAAAAATACCAAATTGGAACTAATTAATTTGGCAATTCAGTAGCTAATTGAAAATAAAAAGATCAGTTTGTATTTCGATCAGAAATTTTAGAACTTCAAATTATTTGAACAAAAATTTTAATAATTTCATATTATTTTAAAATATTTTATTTGAATAAGATAATTTTAAATTATTATTTGGATAATATCATTTAATTTTTGGAAAATTATCTTCTGATAAATTTTTTTTAACAAAATTTTTATAAATAGAATTAAAATAGATTATTTTTTTTTATTTTTTAACTAAAATAAAGTAATAAATTATTATTTTTTTATCTAAATAAATAATTTGTCAAAATTTATAAGAAAAAACTTTGTTAACCTATGTTTTTCTTAATTTTCAGGGTATGATTGAAGAAGAGAAAGAGGGTAGAGGAAAGAAGAGAGAGAAATTGGATATAAAGAGCTTTCAGTTCTTATTTTTTTAATGAAATAAAAAAATTATTTTATGTATTCAAAATATTTCAAGTAATTATTACAATCTTAAGTATTATTTAAATACACTATTCAAGCAAATATCCTATGGGAAAAAGACCAAAGTATAGGATTTGCTGTAACTTTAATTAAAATTAAAATCTTCTTTCAACAAAAACTTAAGGTTTGGTTCTCTCGGGACACTTGAAGGGACTAATTTTGAAAAGAAAAATCAATAATTGGTTAAAAAAAATAACACTTGAAGGATTAATCAAAGGCCAAATGCTTAAACTTTAGGTTAGGTTTATGGATAAAAAAGATAATTTAATTTTAGCTAATTTATTTATGGGAGTCAAATGCAAAGCTTGAATTTGACTATAAAAAAATGTGAAGCTTAGATTTGACTCATTTAACTAATTCATGAATTATATGTTCTATTTTTTTTTTCCCTCGAAATAGATTTTATTTATTAGTTTAGTTAAAAAAATTGATTGATAATAGTCCTGAATTCCTTTTTAAAGATTTATTTGTTTCAAAAGAAATCTTACATCAAACTAATTATGTTTGTGTTCTCCAACAAATTTAAAGGGTTAAAAAAATATTAACACATATTTAGCATAGCTAAAGATCTCATGTTTCAATCCCACATTCTTAACAATTTTTGGTAATGTGTTATCAAACACGTTGTTTATTTAATTTATTGGCTTTTATTCCCAGTTAATTGGAATGAAACGTTTCTAAGTTTTTACATAACAAGACATCAATTTTTTGTAATCTCAATATTTATTTTTTATATCCTTGATATATCTCCACCCACTTTACAAATAGTTATAATATGTGCCATTTTCCAGATTTTTGAAATAATATCAAAGGTTATGTTGTTCTATTGGTACATTTTATTTGTATTAAGATTTCGTGTTATCTTGTAAGAACTTGATTACATGTGTATGCTATAATAATTTGTACTTAAATGAAAAAAATTAGAATCTTTTAATATATTTTTATCACTATGGTTGACAGTTGCTTTGTCTCTAAATATTAAAATATTTTAAAGGATGCATTTATTACTTTGTGATATTTTCTTTATTAAAGATACTAAGATAACTAAAAAAAATAACTAAGATAAAAGTTAAACTATTGTGATATTGTAAATAAGGGAACATAACTAATAATGATTTTATTGCTGAACTAAACATAATGAAATTGTATTTTGGGTGAAACACATTGACTTAAGATTTATTGTTTAATAAAATAAAAAGATTAAATATGTTTTTTACAAAAAGTTATATATTTTATTCTAAATAAATAATAATCAATTATGATTAATTTAAATATAAATTTATAAACTAAAAATTATTAATATCTAAATTATTTCTATTATAAATAAAAAATTATAATTATTTTATAAGTTATCATCATTTAAATTGATCTTTAATATTATTTAATAAAAGAATTAGTGTTTAAATTAAATACAAATTCTAATTTAGTCATTAATGTTTTGGTAATTAAAATATTAATAACTAATATTTTTATAAATCAATTTAGACTATGATCTACAAATTAAATATAATTCTTTATTAATAGAGATTATTTTAGATATAATTTTTTTTAGTTTATTTATTGTAATGCATAAAAATCATATAAAACATTCTTCCATTGTTATATGGAAACGTGGAGATTATATTATAGTTGAAAATTGAATTTCATTTATCATATATTAAAAGAAAACCTCACATATAAATTTTTTACAATTTAGTTTAAAGACGAAACATAATTTTTACAATAAATTAATAAGAAAAAATATATTTAATTCAATAAAAAATAATAAATTATTTGTAACCATATTTACAAACATACCTTATTTTATATTCATATTTTTGTCTTTAATTATTTTTCTAAAACCTCACAACTATCTATTTTGTTACATATAGAAAAAAAAGAAAAAAACAAAGTAATGATAAACTATTCATCCACTAAATATTTACTACTCCACAACACCATTACACTTAAATCTATATTCCTTTTCTAATTTTATTTTCGTTCGAATCATAAATTATAAATCAAATATAAAAATAATAATACGTTTAATTTTAACTAAGTTCGTATGTAAAAGTAAAATTAATATTGATATTAATTTTAACTCAGATAAACCCTGTTTTTCCGCTAGTTTAATTAAAAAATATAATGATTTGTTTTCTTCATACATGCTTTAAGAAATAAAAAAATAAAATGATCTTTTTCACAAAAATAAATTAAAATTTAAAAACCTGATTGATTTTAGACAAATTATTCCCATATAGACTAATTTCAATTTATAAATGCATAAATTTATTTTTTCTTATTTTTTAAAAGATTTTTTTCAAACATACCACACATTCAATGATTTTGTACACTTTTATAACAATAATTGTTTCTAAAACATAACAACAATGATTTATAATTAATTGAAAATTTTTCATTTTTTTATATGACAATTTTTGTCAGTCGTAGGAATATAAATTAATTCTTTTACGTTATTATAACTGATATTTCTTTTTTGTTTTTTATATAGTTGACCACAATTTAAAGTTTATTTCAGCTTTAAATTAAAAGTACACCTACGTAAATGAGATTCCATATAACGAATAAAAAAATATGTATTTATATTAAGAACTGAGTAAAACATTAAAGAAAGTGCAAGTCATATAAAAATCTTCCACCAGAATTAAAATTACAAAAATATCTAAAATAATATGTGATATAAAGAAATCTACAAAATTTAAATTAAATTAAAACATGTTAATTAAAGTGAATCTCCTCACACTAGACATGTTCTTTTTGTATCATTCTGGTGTGCCATGTCAATATGTGAATCTGATATGAACCATTAAATCTAGACACAGTGTCTGTCTATCCTACACACACAAACACAAACACAATCATTTTCCAAAACCCCAAAATTTTGTTTCTTCAACTGAATGGCTCTCTTTGTTACACATATACCCTACTTTGTTCTGTCAATACCCACACAACACAATGTTACTTCTCTCCCATTTATAATCACTACACTACATATAACACAATTCATCAATGGCAACTTCTTTCCATTCCCTCACATTCTCCTCCTCACTCTCCAAAACTCTTCACCACTCACATTCATCTTCAGGTACATTTATCTTCACTAACTGCATCTTTTTTCTTCTTCTTTTGAAAGAATTTTTCATTACTGTTCCATTAAGCGTTGCTACTGGTTTAAAGCTCATAACAAATAGTAGGTTTGTACCTTCATGCATTTATGCCTTTCATAAATTTAACAATTTTGAATGTTTTATAAGAAGTGAACTTTAAGCTTAACTCAATCTTATCAGACCTATTGACTTGTATTCATTTTATATATTATAAATTGACCTTTTAAGTTGTTAGAATTTCTTGCACAGACTTTTGGTTTTGGAGTAGTATTGAGCTTAATGATGGTGTTGGTGGCTAACTTGATAATGTTGTATTTTCAGTCTCATCTATCATTTTTCATCACAGTAGCACACATTCTTCATTCAATGGCCAATCTGTGAATCTGCCACGTTTGAGGTTGTCCAAGCTAAAGCAAAATCCTCCGAAACACTTTTTTGTTATGATGATGGCCAAACCAACCATGCAGTTCATTAGGGGAACTGATGAACAAACAATACCAGATGTGAGGCTCACTACATCACGTGATGGAACAAATGGTACGGCCATCTTCAACTTTGATCAACCCTCAGTTTTTGATTCATTTCGCGAAGTTGCTGATATCACCGGTTTATACATGATCGATGAGGAAGGGGTCCTTCAGTCTGTTGATGTGAGTGCTAAGTTTGTCAATGGAAAGCCCTCAGGAATTGAAGCCAAGTATGTTATGCGGACTCCAAAGGATTGGGACAGATTCATGAGATTCATGGAACGATATTCTGATGCAAATGGTTTGCAATTCATTCAAAAATAAGTTACTATGGAATACCTTCTGTCTTCTACCCTTTCTCATGTTAATTTTTTACGTTAATTCTGATTCAGAAAACATGTAAAGCAGAGAGTTTTGACTAAATCTTGGCACAACCAATTTATTCAGCATTTATAAATGGGCTTACTCTTAAAGATTCTTCCTATCGAGTTTTTTCTACTAAAACTCGTAACACCAACTTCAGTATAAATTCTGCAATCATAAATAAACCTATTGAACCAATAATCATAATGAAAAACTTCATAATCTGCTACTGTTCTCCCTGCTACTTTGACTTCCAAGTCACTGCCACAGGGCTTCTGACCCTGTTGGAACCATTTTTGGAGTGTAACCATGTCAAATTCCCTTCTGCATAGGTCACCAAACCATCACCTCTTTTAACCCTTTTTCTCGATATAAACCATACCCTGTAAGTCAAGCTTTGATTCACTTGTTTAAATGCAAGCCTTTTGGGTTTTACTATCACTTTTACTCCTTCAGGTGCCATAACCTCCACTGAGTAGATGGAGTTAGCACTTCCCACATTTGTTAGTCTTCTGCTGAACATCTTTCTCCTCTCCCCATCCTTGAAAATCACTGAGAATGAGGGATAGTTAAGGCTGAAGCCTCTATTCTTCTTCAAGACTGCATTGCAACTCACATTTCTGTGTGTGATGCTGAATATTTCTGACTTTGTGTATCCAAGGCTGCAAAGGTGGATGATATAATCATCTGGCCTAATGTCATACACAAGTCCAGGGTTCAATGCTCTCTGTGGATTCACATGTCCAGCTCCCATGTCAAAAACTCCTGCTGCTTGGTTTTCATCAAGAATTGGCCTTCCAGTGTGGTCGGTTACCTCGGCTGTTGTCATGATTGCAGATTTTATGGCTGCAGGGCTCCAACTCGGGTGAGCCGAGCGAATGAGAGCAGCAATGCCGCTAACATGAGGGCATGCCATTGAGGTACCAGACATCACAGAGAAGTTAACTCTTCTAGAATCTTCTGGAAGGCCTGTAGGACCAAGGTTCTGAGGCCATGCAGCAATGATGTTCACTCCTGGAGCTATAACATCTGGTTTGAGGATTGAAGGGTTCGTATAACTTGGTCCTCGAGCTGAAAATCTTGCCACTGCTGGAGCTCTACCCTTCCCTATCACAGTTCCTCCAAATTCAATCCTTGCAAGAGGCCTTCTTGTGGAGTTTATGTAATCTTTCAAGGTAACTGCTTCATCAAATCCAATCAAAGTTGCAGGCAAGACATGAACATCAACCGAATCCTCTCCCAAGTTTATCTCCGTGTTGGCGAGGATCATAGCAACACCACCAGCCTCCTTCACCACTTGTCCCTTCTCTGCTCTTCCGTTGACCCCTCGATCGCAGACCACCATTTTGCCTTTAACTTTGTCCCTTGGAAGAGACCCTCTGAGGCAAAACTGACTCTCGGTGTCCCCTTCAGACAGATAAACCAGTTCAAGTTCTTTTCCGTTGCTCATTGGATGGTTCAGCGGATACATGGACTCTCCATACAGCATTTGTCCATTTCCCATTCGAACTGTAGCTGGGAATTTTCTGTCTAGTGTGCTTGCACCGATGGTGGCAATCCAAGGAGCCTCATTGGCAACAGACATTGCCGTAGGACCATTGTTTCCTGCTGCACATATCACCGAAATCCCATGCTCCATTGCTCTAAAGCTTCCAATGGCAATGTTGTCATCATATAGAGGCGTAGAGAAGCCACCTAGAGACAAGGAGAGAATGTCCACCCCATCTCTGATTGCGACATCCATTGCAGCCATGATGTCTGAGTTATAGCAGCCATTGAACCAACACACTTTGTACACCGCAATGTGGGCACCAGGAGCCATTCCTCTTGCCACGCCGGAGGCGTAACCAAACACACTCGCCAAAGGCACAGGCACTCCTCCAGCCGTGGATGAAGTGTGTGTGCCATGGCCAGAGGAGTCTCTTGGAGAGAGATATTCCGGAATTCTAAAAGGTGACACTGAAGAATGGCCTTTGGTGAAGTACCTTGCACCGATAAGTTTCCTGTTACAATTGGAAGAGTTAAAGGCCTTCCCAGCTTGGCATATACCCTTCCATTTCTTGGGAACTGGGGGCATTCCTTGATCATTGAAGCTGGGACTCTCAGGCCACACTCCAGTATCAAGCACCCCAATTATGGTTCCACGGCCGAAACCAGATTGGTACCAACCATTTTCTCTGGCAGGGTTGAGTCCCAAGAACTTGTAAGAGTAAGTGGTCTGAAGCTGGAGCATGGTGTCAGGCCTAATTGAGATAACATCTGGCAAGTTTTTGAGGTACTCAAGCTCAGACTCGGTTAACTGAGCTGCAAAACCGTCCATGGCGGAACGGTAAGAGTAGAGAAGGCGCGAAGAAGGGTCCTCATCGGAGGAAAGGGTTTGTTGGAGGAATGAAAGGTGCCATTTGAGCTTGGAGGTGAAAGCAGAGCTGGTGGTGCCATGAGGGTGTAGCTGAACTATGTAAGTTCCAAGCGCTTCTGCATTGGCGATGGTGAGAGTGAAGAGGAAAAGGGTGAGGAAAAAAAGTTGAATTTTGGATTTGGAGTCCATTGGGTGTTGTAGTACGAGGTTGTGTTGTTGTTGTTGGTTGGTGATGCATGATGTTGTGGAGGGGTATTTGAAGGTGTTGAGAAGAATTCAAAACTGGAGAAGGTAAGCGTTGTTGATACAAAGCTCGTGAAATATGAGAGCTCTTCATCACGAGGATCTTTTGTTGAGAGAGAAGTCCCAAACCGGATTTGACTGAGAATTGGGGAGCCGAAAGCTCGCAGCAAGTGTCACGAGATGTTTTACTTGCCTTTAATAGGAAAAGAAAAATTAAAAAAAAAAAACTAAGTAGCCGTTTGTTTCAAATTCTGTGAATTCCATGTTACCAATATATTACTTTTGTTTATTCACTTACCTTCTCCTTTTCTTCCTCTATTTCTCATAAAAAAAAAAAGAAAAAAGAAAATTGAGTGTAGAAATGCTATTGCTTCTGTTTGTTTACTAACTAAATGGATGAGTTGAAGGACCCAAAAGAATTATTAATGATAAAAACTGTATTCATTTATTAAACTTGTAAGCTTTATATTTGTGATATTTGGTTGGTTCTCCTCTATCTTTTCTATGTTTAATTATACTGACTGATTGAATCAAAATAAATACATAATTTCATATAATTATAATTATAAATTAAATTCCATATTTATCCTTTATTTTTTAATATTAAACTCATTAATAATTAATAATTGAATAGCTTTTTTTAATATTAATAACTTTATTGTTTGCAAAATATTTTTCTATTATTTATGTGCATGAATTGATTAAAAGCCTTCATAAGCTTTTATTCGATTACTATGCGATGAGTAATAATATTGTTTTTTTTTATCTCTTACCGGTAGTTATTTTTATCACTTCTAAAAATTAATTTTTTTTTCATAAATGTATTTATTTAAAGAGGATGTTTAAGACTAAAAAATAATTTATAAAAAATTGAGAGATATAATTATTAAAAAAATTATGATAATTAAGTCAAAATTAAAAATCAGTTATAAAACAACACATATTTATTCTATATTCATAAAAAATTAATATACAAAAAGGATCATAACATAAAAAATAAGGTTAAATATTAAATAAATATTTCACTATCAAGTAAGATAAGATAGATTTATTTTTTTCTTTAAGAATGAAAAAAAATATATAAAAAATAAGAATATAAATAATGAGTTTGTGTCAATAACAACGAGAGAAAATAATTTTGTTTCTAACTCTTTTTTTTGTAACAAAAAAAAATATATGCTTAAGAGATGAGTACAACATATAATTTTTTTTAAAAATAATAAAATAAAAAATAAAAAATAAAAATATTTTAATAATTTTCTTTTATTATATTTAATTTTATATTTTATTATTTATTAACATTAAATATTGTATTTTATGAAGAAAAAAAATTATCTAATTTAATTTCTATTAATTTAATACTAACTAATATATATATATATATATATATATATATATATATATATATATTTAAAAATTAAAAATATATATATAATTTAAAAAATTTAAAAATAAATATAATTTAAAAAAATATTCTAAAGTTTTAGGTCCGTAGTCGCTCATGTTCCTTATATTATATGAGTACAATCTCTTCGCGATTCAACTCTAACCCTTGTTTTTTTTTTTTTTTTTTTTTTTTTTTTTTTTTTTTTTGCTGTTACTTTGCATTTGTTGTCTAAGATAATAAAAAATAATTCTCACCTTATTTTATGTTTGACAAATCATAACAATCCTTTGCCTTTGCAGCGATGACAAATTATTTAAGGCCAAAAAATGTTTAACAAACTACTCTTACATAATCAACCCACTTTTTGTTGTCCTATATCGTGTGTTTGAAAGAATTTAATAAGTTTTATGCAAGTGTTCATCAAGTATTTGGAAAATGTTGTAAAAATAATATATATGATATGCATAAATTGATTTTAGTTTATTCTAATAAGCTTGTTTTTGGTTTTTTACTCGAAAAGAAAAGAAATTAAAAAGAAGGAAATAAAATTGTATACGTTTCTTACCTCTTTTATGAAACCTCTTTTATTTATACTGTGTAGAAAGAAATCCCAAGAAAAGAAAAAAAGTTGTTAAAATACATGTTCTCTTCATTCATCCTTTTTTATTAGGAGAAAGATAAAATAAGTGGGTAGGACCATTACTTCACCTCAAATGGTGAGAAGAAAAATAGGGGAAGTGTTATTATTTAGTATTATTGTTATATTCAGTTAACTTTTTTTTTTCTCTAAACAAATTAAAAAGTATTTTATGTTATACGTATTTATTATTCTTTTACAACAAAGGTGAAATAGAAAGAAAACCAGAAAAAGAAATATGTGGGTCCTAAGATAAATGGTTTTACTCATGAAAGATGTAAAATTCAAGTGAAAAGACTTGTATTTTCAAGTTTCTTTATACCCATCGGCTATTTATTCATTTTTTTTATCTAAATTTTAAGGGTCTTTGTTTTGGTAGACTTATTTATTTTCCTTTATTTTTCAATATATCCAAAAAAAAAATGACTTGAAATTATTTCATTGTTAAAGTTTGTCAATTCATATAGCATAATTCTCCACTTGAATATTTTTCTTACTTCGCTAATTATTCTCTTCATATTTCAACTCTTATTCAAACATAGTACTCTTGACATAACTTATAAAAATAACTTACAATCTTTATAAAACAATTTAATCATATTTTCTTTTCAATTATTAAACAACTTCTTTATAACTACTTATATGTTATTCGATAAACACTCAATTTTATTTTACTCAATCGTACTCTACTTCTACTAGTGGTCCATCACATATAAAGTTTATAGATAAAAGGTTTAATTATTTCTTTTACTGTTTTTGTTTAAAAATGTTAAATTGGTCTTTCAATTTTTTTAAATTTCAACTTGGTTCTGATTTTTTAAAAATTAATATAATTTGATCTTTTTCGTTAGATATTTTAAAACGGATTAAGAATTTTTTATCAAAATTAAAGTTGTTAATAAGGATGATTTGTTTTATTGATGTAATTAACATAATTATATAGTGTCAATCTTAATAAAAAATTATTGATTTGTTTCAAGAAATTGAATTAATTTCCCTGAATAGTCCAAGTGTGAGTCCAAGTCTCACATTAGATAGAATAGACAAAATTAAATATTATATAAGAATAAAGATCCATACACTATTGTGAGTGTCAAATATCTTATATGTGTATGTGTAAGACCAATGTTATAAAAACCAAATATAACCCCTATGTACATTTTGTTTTTCATTTTTAAATTTTGATTAAAAAATTAATATAATTATTATTATACGTAAATAAATAATTTATATACAAATTATTATAATTATTTATATAATATTTAAATAATATAAAAAAATTAAATAATAAATTATTATTATATTTTTATAATAAATTAATTAAAAGTAAATAGTATTATTTTAATATTGATTTCTTCATCTTAAAATAATATATTATAGAAAATACAGCTAGTAGTATTAATATTAATAAAAATAATGGATTATAATAAGTTAATACTATTAATAACAATAATATTAATTATAATAATAATAAAACCAATAATAATAATAATAAGATTTAAAAATAATAGTTAGATATGAGTTTGTTTGCTTTAAATTATAAAATTCACACAAATTGATTAGTGATATGTAGTAAATTAATATAATTATATGATTAAAATTTATAATTAAGCTTTTAAATTATATATTATATAAAAATAAAATGTGTATGCACGGTCATTATTAGGGTAAAATATAGACGTATAGTCTAATATGATCTCGTACAAAATAAATACACAATGAAGTTGAAGTTAAAGATTTTTAAAATAAAACACATGTAAATATAGACAACTTAAAAGTAAGAGAATATTAAAATGGTGTTGGCATATGGAATCAGAGAAAAAAAGAAGTTAAACCTAAAATATTCTAAATAAAAGTAACATAGAGATATAAATAATCAACTTAAATTAAAATGTAAATATTGTGAAATGTAATCATTACTAAAATAACTTAGAGTAACATAAAATTGTGATTGAAAATTTTTAAATGTAAATACATATAAATATTATTATCAACGAAGTTATTGAATTTATAATAACTAATTATCGATGATGCATACATAAAGATTTATTTTTTTACTGTAAAACAATAATATTAGGAAAATAATATTTTAGTATGATTATGTGTTGTGCTAAATTATAAAATTGACATAATAATTAATTAGTGATGCGTAATAAAACAATATTGTTATATAATTAAAATTTACAATTAAAGTTCCAAGTTATAAATTACATTAAAATAAAATGCATAAACACATAATGTTGTTAAAGTAAAATGTAGATAAACATGTAAAATATGATCTCTCTACAAAATAGAAACATGAAATTGATGTTAAATCTTGTAAATAGAAACACATGCAGAGGTAGAGATTAAACTTTATAAGTAGAAAGACATGTAGATAGACTAGGAGACAGAGACATATTGAAAGGTATAGATTAACATGAGGAATAAGAGAAAATATAAAATTAAAGTTAAAATATTATATACAAAAATAACATGTATATATGAATAATCAACTTAAGTAAAATGCAAACACAGGTGAGATGTGATCTTTATTGGAAAAAGTTAGAGTAACATGAAATTATGAGTAAAGTTTTAAACAAAAATACATTAGATATTGTTATCAATATAAACATTGAATTTATAATAATTAATTATTCATACATACATATATGTTTGTTTTTTATTTTTTTTAAATGGTAATATTAGAATTAAAAAAATAATAATATTTTGATGTGAATTTATTTGTGTTAAATTATGAAAGTGTCATAATAATGGATAGTATGTAGTAAAACAATATGGTTAAAATTTACATTTAGAGTTCTGATTTATATATTATATTAAAATGAAATATATATGCATATTTAATTGTTAAATTAAAATATTAATATGATCATGTACAACATGAAGTTAATGATAAAATTTGTAATTAGAAATACATACAAATATAGACATACAAAGACATATAGAATATGAGATTTTTGTTTGAATGATAAATGTTAAAGTTAAAAAATAATATTTGGATAGCAATTTGTTTGCGATAGATTACAGAATTAACACAATAATTAATTAGATACGTGTTAAATTATAAAGAACATAATAACTTACGATCTTTATAAAACAATTTAATCCTATTATTTACAATTATAAAACTGTTATAAAATAAAGGTAATAAGAGAGACAAAGGAGAGGAAGAATAGAGAATGAGAGAGTAGGGAGCAACTTCTGTTTTTATGTGTGTCTCATTACTGATAGGACGAGTCCTATTTATAGGTACAATATGGTAACCCAGAAAGGATATAAAATCAAATAGTAAATACAAAATATTACATCATAAAGAGTAATGAATAATATGATTATCAATCATATGAGTGATTGTATAAATCAATGGACGACCATTAATTCATAACACTCCCCCTTGGGTGTCCATTGATAAAAGAATGTGCCTCGTTAAAACCTTACTAGGAAAAACCCTTTGGGATAAAAACCTAGTGAAGGAAAAAGAGTACATCATTCTATATAATATTGTTCTTTGCATCTTCTAATTTCTCCCCCTCATGTAAACTTACATCATTAAGATGGCGGAGTCCAATCCTATGAACCAATTGCTCAAAAGTTCTCCTTGGCAAAGACTTTGTAAATAAATCTGCTAGATTTTCACATGAGCGAATCTTTTGGATCTCTACATCACCATTTCTTTGAAGATCATGAGTGAAAAAGAATTTTGGAAGAATATGTTTTGTTCTGTCTCCTTTAATATATCCTTCTTTCAATTGAGCAATGCATGCACTATTGTCTTCATATATCGTTGTTGGTTTCATTTTTCCCAAGGATAAACCACAAGTTTGTCGCACATGTTGAATTATAGACCTTAACCAAACACATTCACGACTTGCCTCATGTAATGCTAAAATTTCTGCATGATTTGACGATGTTGCTGTTATTGTTTGTTTCACAGATCGCCATGAAATCGCTGTGCCACCACATGTGAACAAATATCCTGTTTGTGATCGACCATTATGAGGATCTGATAAATAACCTGCATCTGCATAACCCATTAGATCTAATTTTGAATCATTTGGGTAAAACAAGCCCATATTCATAGTGCCTTTAAGGTAACGGAGTATTTGTTTTACTCCATTCCAATGTCTTCTTGTAGGTGAAGAACTATATCTTGCTAACAAATTTACAGCAAATGCTATATCGGGTCGAGTATAATTAGCAAGATACATTAGTGCTCCTATAGCACTAAGATATGGTACTTCAGGACCAAGTAGTTCTTCATCTTTTTCTTGAGGTCTAAAAGGGTCTTTATCAACATCTAATGACCTCACCACCATTGGAGTGCATAGTGAATGTGATTTGTCCATATAGAACTTTTTAAGCACTTTCGTTATATAAGCTTCTTGATGTACAAGAACACCTTTGTTTAAATACTCAATTTGTAATCCCAAACAAAACTTTGTCCTTCCAAGATCCTTCATCTCAAATTCTTTCTTTAAACAATCAATTGCCTTTGTGAGCTCATTAGGAGTTCCAACTATGTTTATGTCATCTACATAAACAGCAATTATGGCAAATTCATTCTCGGATCTTTTCATATAAATACAAGGACAAATAGGGTCATTTTTATACCCTTCCTTTAATAAGTACTCACTTAGACGGTTATACCACATACGTCCTGATTGTTTCAATCCATAAAGGGACTTATTCAATTTTATTGAATAATCCTTTTTAGAATTTGCTTTGTTGGGCACATTAAATCCTTCAGGGAGTTTCATATAAATATCATTTTCCAAAGAGCCATACAAATAGGCTGTAACAACATCCATGAGGTGCAAATTCAAACCTTCTTGTGCAACAAGGCTAATTAAATATCTAAATGTTGTTGCATCCAATACTGGAGAATATGTCTCCTCAAAATCAATACCAGGTCTTTGTGAAAAACCTTGAGCAACTAACTGTGCTTTGTATCTAACAATTTCACCATTCTCATTTCGTTTTTGTACAAAAACCCATCTGTACCCAATAGGTTTTACACCCTCAGGTGTGCGAACTACAGGTCCAAAAACCTTTCGTTTAGCAAGCGAATCTAATTCTGCTTGGATTGCATCTTTCCATTTTGGCCAATCATTTCTTTGCCGACAATCTTCAATTGTCATTGGTTCTTGATCATCATTGTCACTTATGACATCCTTTGCTACATTATATGCAAAAACCTCGTCAATATTGACTTTATTTCGATTCCATATTTTATGATTCATGACATAATTTATTGAGATCTCATCATTTTCAACAATTTCAGGTACCTGAGGTTCTTCTGGAACCGAATCATTGATTATGTCAAAAGAATCTTTTGGGACTTTTACCCCCTCGATTAGGCCATCTTGCCTTTTTTCCCTTTTTCTCACACGAGGATTTTTATCTTTGGAACCCAAAGGCCTACCACGCTTTAGGCGTGTTTGAGATTCATTTGCTATATTAGATTGTCCAACAGGAATATCAATTCTGATTGGAGTATTAGCAGCGGGTATATGCGACTTAGTTACCCTTTTTGTGTCAGTAAAAGCATCTGGTAATTGGTTGGCCAATTTTTGTAAATGAATTATCCGTTGAACTTCTAGTTCACACTCTTTTGTACGAGGATCAAGATGAGATAATGATAATTCATTCCAACCAATATCTTTTTCCAGTTTCTTTCTTTCTCCCCCTAACGTTGGAAAAATTGATTCATCAAAATGACTATCAGCAAATCGAGCTGTAAATAAGTCACCTGTTGATGGTTCAAGATATTTTATTATCGATGGAGAATCATATCCAACATATATTCCCAAACGTCTTTGAGGACCCATCATAGTCCTTTTTGGTGGGGAAATTGGGACATATACAGCACACCCAAAAATTCTTAAATGAGAAATATTTGGTTGTTGACCAAAAACCAACTGTAAAGGAGAGTATTTGTGATAACTTGTTGGTCTGATGCGAATCAATACTGCAGCATGCAGAATTGCATATCCCCAAGTAGTCATTGGAAGATTAGCTTTCATAAGTAAAGGTCGTGCAATCAATTTTAGACGTTTTATCAATGATTCTGCAAGTCCATTTTGAGTATGAACATGTGCTACTGGATGTTCAACTTCAATTCCAATTGACATACAATACTCATTAAAAGCATGAGATGTAAATTCACCAGCATTATCAAGACGAATTTTCTTAATTGGATAATCTGGGAAGTGGGCTCTTAACTTGATCAATTGTGCTAATAACTTAGCAAATGCTTGATTTCGAGTTGATAGTAAACAAATATGTGACCATCTAGTGGACGCATCAATTAATACCATGAAATATCTAAATGATCCACATGGTGGGTGTATTGGACCACAAATATCACCTTGTATTCGTTCTAAAAATGAGATTGACTCATTTCTAATTTTTTCTGGTGATGGTCTTATTATCAATTTTCCCTGCGAACATGCAGTACATGAGAAATCATTGGACTGAAGAAGCTTTTGACTTTTAAGTGGATGTCCACATGAGTTTTCAGCTATTTTTCGCATCATGATATATCCAGGATGACCCAACCGATCATGCCAAACAAGAAATTCATTCTTATTTGTAAGCTTCTGGCTTACAATAACATGCGTCTCAATCGCATTAATATATGTGTAGTACAAGCCATAAGAGAAGGCTGATAATTTCTCCAATACACATTTTTTATTTGACTCAATTTGAGTGATATAAAGATATTCAACATCTCCTTCATTATTTGTCTCAATATGATATCCATTTAGACGAATATCCTTGAAACTTAATAAGTTTCTATTGGACTTAGGAGAATAAAATGCATTTTTAATATGCAATCTTGTACCTCTTGGCAGAAGTACTGTAGCTCTTCCAGAGCCTTCAATTATATTTGTAGTACCAGAAATAGTACTAACATTGACTTCTCGCATTACCAAAGTAGAGAAAAATTTATTACTCTTGAGAATTGTATGAGTTGTTGCACTATCAGCAAGGCACAGATCCTCATCATTGGTGTTAATGCCAATATTCATTCTTCATATAAACATAAATATCAATATTAGAGATTACTTTGTAAGAGGAGAGAAAGAAAAAAAAATAAAATAGAGGATTTTATTCATAAAAACATAAAAACTTGTACATATAAAAGCAACATGAATTAAATATAAAACATTGTCTTAAAAATTAATCATAAAATAAAACTATTTTCTAACACTCCCATCACCAATAAGGTGATCAATGCTTCCATCGGGTTTAGAAAAGAAATCACCAATATCAAGATGAGTAGTATCCATATGACCATAATCAGAATCACCATCTTCATAAGCAAAGTGTGTTTCTACATTCTTCTTTTTAAGTGATTCTTGGTAGAGTTCAACAAGATGCTTTGGTGTATAACAGGCACGGGTCCAATGACCTTTACTACCACAACGGTAACATATATTTTCAGCCTTTTTGCCATTATTTTCACCCCTTTCTTTTTCCTTTTTCGCATTCTTGTTCCACTTCTGTTGATGAAGTTTCTCTTTGAAAATTTCCTTTATAACCATGTCCACGACCATGATTAATAGCACGACCACGACCACGACCATGGCTACGACCACGGCCAAAATTACGACCACGATTATTATTATGGTCTTGACCTCGTCCATGATTATATGGATCAGATGTTGCTGCATTCACTTCTGGGAATGGAGCAGAACCAGTTGGTCGGGCCTCATGATTTTTCATCAAGAGCTCATTATTTTGTTCAGCCACAAGAAGGCATGAAATCAATTCATAATATTGATTGCTCCATTCACTTCTGGGAATGGAGCAGATTAGGCGGATCTCATGATTTTTCATCAAAAGCTTTATTGCTTTGTCCAGCCAGCCATGCATAGGCATGAAATAAATTCACAATATTTGTGAAGTCTCTTTTCACAATATTTTTGTTATGAGCAAATTAGTTGCTTTATTTCTTTATTTAATGGTATCCCAATATCCATTGCATCTAAATATATTTCAACATTTAAAATCCAATATAAGGAATTCTTCCTTACAATATCAAGGGTCACAAATCCAAATTTTGCAACGTTTCGCGTGTTTAAAACTAACACATAAAATAATAATATTAATAATAATCATCATCATCAAAATAATAATATTAATAATAATCATCGTCATAATAAAAATATTATGACAGAGAATTTTGCAACGTTTCGCGTGTTTAAAACTAGCACATAAAATATTAATATAATCAAATTTCATGTATGAAATTATTAAAATCAAATAATAATAATAATAATAATATGACAGAGAAAAATAAATCAAACAATTATCATTACACAAAAAAAAGAAAATGAGATAAAGTTTGTGAATGAGAAAAAGATTAGAAAGAACCTCGGTTAAGGAATATAGAGCGTTGTTCTTAGGGAGAAAAATAAAAAAAATATGCCTTCACGCTCAGTTGGATAACCCTCGTGCTGATAACGTGTTATAAAATAAAGGTAATAAGAGAGACAAAGGAGAGGAAGAATAGAGAATGAGAGAGTAGGGAGCAACTTCTGTTTTTATGTGTGTCTCATTACTGATAGGACGAGTCCTATTTATAGGTACAATATGGTAACCCAGAAAGGATATAAAATCAAATAGTAAATACAAAATATTACATCATAAAGAGTAATGAATAATATGATTATCAATCATATGAGTGATTGTATAAATCAATGGACGACCATTAATTCATAACAAAAACAACTTATTTATAACTACTTATATATGGTATTCGATAAACACTCACTCAATCTTATTTACTCAATCTGACTCTACCAGTGGTCCATCACATATAAAGTTTATAGATTAAAATATAAATATTTGAAAAATGAGATATAATAACATTTATAAATGCTATAATCGATAGTAGATACAACTTTTATGAATTAATATATATTCTTTAGTGCACGAAGAACTTGCTGCACTGCACTGCCACTTCCCTAATTAGTATCTCTGTCTCCTAACAGTATGATAAATTCTGAAGTTTCACTATAAATAACATAGTTTTGTGTGCTGAGTTTGTTCAAGAGACTTAAGATAGACATTCACTTTGTTGTGTTAACTCTAGTAGGGTATTTTAAAGAGACAACAAAAAGAAGTTTGGCATCAAGATCGTATCCAAAAGTTATTTTTGAATGTAGATTTATCAAAAAATTAGTGTATTGATACATGTAATGACTCATTTTCTAGTAATCCACATTACACTAAGAAGATTCTATCATTTTCAACAACTATGCTCTATATTGTTACAAGAACATTTGATGTTTGTGGTGGAATTTAGGTACAATTTCTTTTTTCTAAGCTATGTTTATGGTTCTTATTCATTCTAATATTATCTTCTTTTCATCCATAATCAACAAACTGAGAATGCTTTTGTTTCTGGGAAACATTTACTAGGTTGTAGCGGTGGCTGCAGTATTTAAGGTTGTATTTCGTTTTGTTCTTTTGTCTGGTTGAATGGAGAGTGGGGGTAGTTTCAGGAATGGTAGTACATCCATTTGGAGGGAGAGTGGTGAGGATATGTTCTCAAACTCATTCCACAGAGAGGATGATGAAGAAGCTCTCAAATGGGCTACCATTCAGAAACTTCCCACCATTTCGCGTATGAGGAAAGCTTTGCTCACTTCATCCGAAGGGGGAGTGAATGAGATTGATGTGCACAAACTTGGGTTGCAAGAAAGGAGAGTCTTGCTTCAAAGACTCGTCAGAACTGCTGAAGAGGATAATGAGAAGTTTTTGCTCAAGCTAAGGGAACGTATTGATAGGTCAGATTCCCATTCTCTTTTCTTCTTCATTAATGAAGCTGTGTGTCTTTCATCGAATTTAACTCATGAATGTCTTCTTCTCCTCCCATTTTTCTTCCTTGGATTTCATGACATCAGAGTTGGGATTGATCTTCCTGCTATAGAGGTTCGGTTTGAGAACTTGAATGTGGAAGCAGAAGCTCGTGTAGGAAACAGAGCTTTGCCTACCTTCACTAATTTCATGGTTAATATTGTGGAGGTGAGTGTTGGTATCAGCTTTCATATATATAACATGACCTTACAGAAGGAGTTCTATAACTTGTTAATTTGGTTTCACTTTTTCTCGTTAAAAGGGTCTGTTGAACTCTCTTTGTATTCTACGAAGTAGCAAGCAACATATACGTATTCTCCAGGATGTTAGTGGAATAATAAAGCCTGGCAGGTAACAGTGAAAATGGTGTTCTATATATCTGTTCGTAGACCAGACCCGTATACCGTAATTTGCTAACACCTTCAGGACCAATATAATGTTTCCATTTCCTCCTGTTCAGAATGACATTACTTTTGGGCCCTCCAAGTTCCGGAAAAACCACACTGTTGTTGGCCCTGGCAGCAAGACTTGATCCAAAATTAAAGGTTGGGGCAGGCATCAAAGAAAATAATTTTGTTTGTTCGAAAGATACTTTCATGTGTTTTTTTTCTCTTTATTTTTAATATTGTATCTCTAGATAATATAGTGTGGTTTCTTGGTCAGTTTTCTGGAAAGGTGACTTATAATGGTCATGGGGTGGATGAGTTTGTACCCCAAAGAACTGCAGCATATGTCAATCAAAATGATCTGCATATTGCAGAGTTGACGGTCAGAGAAACCTTGGCCTTCTCAGCAAGAGTCCAAGGAGTTGGAACTCGTTATGGTTAGTCTGCACATAATGACTTTTGTTTAAATTCAATGTTGAAAACACATGCTAACATTGTCCGTGTAATTTAACGTTTAATTATGTGTAAAACTTATGCCTTTATGCAGATTTGCTTGCAGAATTGTCCAGAAGAGAAAAACAGGAAAATATCATGCCTGATTCAGATATTGATGTCTACATGAAGGTAACAGAGTCCATCACCTGTAAGGAATGTGTTTTGTCCCATTTGAATATAAAAGTCCTAGCACAAGAGCACACTCAAAATTATTTCATCACCAAATTTATTCCACCTCCAAGCTTTTGGGCCAGGCCAAAAATTAGGGGCACCAACCCCAACAGTTGCCATCTCGATTAGTTATAGTTGAATCAGCAGTTTCTTTTTTTCCATACAGATATTAAGTGGTTGTCCTTTTGACTCTTAATATTCAGGCTGTAGCAACTGAAGGCCAGAAGGCAAATTTGATAACAGATTACATCCTAAGGGTATAAAATCTACTCTTTCTGAAGCTTCTCCAATCATCATGACTCATTATAATATTTTCTTTTAATCACTCATTTCTATTTGCAGATTTTAGGGCTGGAGATCTGTGCTGATACCGTTGTAGGAAATGCAATGTTAAGGGGGATCTCTGGTGGACAAAAGAAACGCCTTACAACAGGTAAAAAACAACACTTCTTTTATCACCAATTGTACTAAGTTTTTGCACCACTGAATAAAATGAATGTATAAACTTGTAAATGCAGGAGAGATGCTGGTTGGACCAGCCAAAGCTCTATTCATGGATGAAATATCTACTGGTTTGGATAGCTCAACAACCTTCCAAATTGTGAACTCACTCAAGCAATCTGTTCACATTCTCAAAGGAACCACAGTCATCTCACTCCTGCAGCCAGCCCCAGAGACTTACAATCTTTTTGATGACATTATTCTACTCTCTGATAGTCATATAGTGTACCAGGGTCCACGTGAATATGTGCTTGAATTTTTCGAATCATTGGGTTTTCAATGTCCTGAGAGGAAAGGTGTGGCAGACTTTTTGCAAGAAGTAAGTGTCCTTGTGTATTGTCCAATGATGTAAACTGTCTGCAAAGTACTAGAGAGTTTTATAAATTAAATTTTGGCCATTGATTACTATGCTATAGGTAACATCAAGGAAAGACCAAGAACAGTACTGGGCACACAAAGATCAACCTTATGGATTTGTCACAGCCAAAGAGTTCTCAGAGGCACATAAATCATTTCATGTTGGGAGAAGCCTTGCTCAAGAACTTGCTACTGAATTTGACAAGTCCAAGAGTCACCCAGCTGCTTTGACAACCAAAAAATATGGAGTGGGAAAATGGGAGTTGCTAAAAGCTTGCTTATCCAGAGAATATTTACTTATAAAACGAAATTCATTCGTTTACATCTTCAGGCTGAGCCAAGTAGGTTTGGAAATTAGAATGGTTCATTTTATTGTCATGTTATCTAAAGCTTTTATTATCATACTGATAGCTTCCTCCTCCTTTTAGCTTGCTGTAATGGCACTTATTACCATGACCGTCTTCCTACGGACTGAGATGCACAGAGACTCGGTGACTGATGGGGGGATATATGTGGGAGCATTGTTCTATTGCCTGGTTGTGGTTATGTTCAATGGATTTGCTGAACTTTCAATGGTCGTTGTGAAGCTTCCTATTTTCTACAAGCAAAGGGATAATCTGTTTTTTCCTTCATGGGCTTATGCTCTTCCTGCATGGATCCTAAAAATCCCTATGACTTTTGTGGAAGTTGCTGTTTGGATATTCCTAGCCTACTATGTCATTGGATTTGATCCAAATATTGGAAGGTAAAAGGAGCTTTGTTTATACACATACTCAGCAAGCATGCTCGTTGATCTTTTCTACTCTCATTTTTTACTTGAACCCTGCAAATAAAAAGTGACATGCATTTTGTGTCTACATAATGCAGATTTTTTAGACAATGCCTTGTTCTTTTACTAGTGAACCAGATGGCTTCCGCATTATTCCGATTTATTGCAGGAGTTGGAAGGGAATTGAAAGTAGCTTTAACTCTTGGGTCATTTACACTAACCATCCTTTTTGCTATGAGTGGTTTTATCTTATCGAAAGGTACCATGGATGCAAAATAGACCAATGCCATACTTTCCATTATGTTCTGCACTACCAATGCACTTTTGTTCTCTTTATGCCCCAGACAACATAAAAAAATGGTGGTTATGGGGCTTCTGGATATCACCTGTGATGTATGGACAGAATGCTTTGGTAAATAATGAGTTCCTTGCAGAGAGATGGGGGCATGTAAGTTTTCAAATAATATATACTTGTATGTGTTCTTCATTATATAAATAGCATGATATTTGAACATAATTTCTTATGATAGGTTCTACCAAACTCTACGGAGCCTCTTGGTGTCGAAGTTTTGAAATCACGGGGATTCTTCGTTCAATCATATTGGTTTTGGATAGGCGTTGCGGTTTTGATTGGATATACATTACTTTTCAACTTTGGCTACATCCTTGCTCTTACGTATTTCAGCAGTGAGGATCTTCAACTTAAATATACAATAAAACATATAAGGTAAATCTATCTATTAATGTGATGAGATTGGTTTTGCAGCACCTGGGAAGCAACATGCTTTTATATCCGAAGAACCTGAAAACAATGAGCAAAATGGTGGTACTAACAACTTCTTCTCCTAACAACCGATAACATAGTCAAGTCTTGATTTGTAATAGTTCATTTTCAATTCACATTACGTCTAATGGATAACGCTGGAACTACTTTACAGTGAGAGAGGGCGAAAGTATATGTGGAACTACACCTTCTCATACTTTACTCACTAGCAACAGAGGAATGGTTCTTCCTTTTGAACCACATTCTATCACCTTTGATAAAGTAACATATGTTGTGGACATGCCACAGGTAGTGTAGAAACAAAACAAACCATTTGAAAACTCTTGCATATACATACTGTGATTAAAAATTATCAAATACTTGCAGGAAATCAGGAACCAAGGAATTGTTGAGAATAAATTGGTTCTTTTGAAGGGTGTCACTGGATCCTTCAGGCCAGGTGTTCTCACTGCTCTCATGGGTGTCACCGGAGCAGGAAAAACAACTCTGATGGATGTACTTGCTGGTAGAAAAACTGGAGGATATGTTGGAGGGAACATCACAATCTCTGGGTATCAGAAGAAGCAAGAAACATTTGCAAGAATTTCAGGATACTGCGAGCAAAACGACATCCACTCTCCTCATGTTACTGTGTATGAATCCTTGGTTTATTCAGCTTGGCTCCGATTGTCTCCAGACATCAATGCTCAAACCAGAAAGGTTGGTATCTAAATGTTATGCCTTTTACTGTCTTGCAGGTTTGTTCATTTCAGTTTCTGCCAATTACTTTGAAACACTTGAGGTTGCCATAAAGTAACCATTTCAGTCATGCTGCATTCTTGTCTGATATGACTCATTGAAATAATCTAGTACTTGCCTTTTCTGGATTGAGTTTGTCACACATTAGAGTTTGTAAGTAAAATTTCTCAGTAATTTGTAAGCGCCAAAACTGAAATCAATTACAATTCTTGATTGGATGTATTAAGTTATAAATAACAAAGGAAACAAGATTATGAGTGTCAAAACAAAAACAAAAAGAAGAAACACTTTGATGTTTGACACTGATTAATGGTTGCAGATGTTCATTGAGGAAGTCATGGAACTTGTGGAATTGAAACCACTAAGGCACGCAATAGTCGGATTGCCAGGTGTTGATGGTCTGTCAATAGAGCAACGTAAAAGGTTGACAATTGCAGTTGAACTTGTGGCAAATCCTTCCATCATATTCATGGATGAGCCAACCTCTGGGCTAGATGCAAGAGCAGCAGCTATTGTAATGAGAACGGTTAGAAACACTGTAGACACTGGAAGAACAGTTGTTTGTACCATTCATCAGCCTAGCATAGACATATTTGAATCATTTGATGAGGTAAAAATCAGAACCAGTGTAGCAAATTTACTCTGCTCTCTTCGATAACCATGTTTCTAACCTTTTTGTCACAACAAAATGCAGCTTTTGCTGATGAAGCAAGGGGGGCAAGAGATATATGCGGGACCACTTGGACATCGTTCTTCCAATTTAATTAGTTACTTTGAGGTAAAAGTAGAGATGCTATGAAAATACGGAATACTGAACTCGTGTTTTGCTTCAAATCGTCATCTTCATGCAAAAGTTTCACTCTTGTCATGCTTTTATTCTGAAGGAAATCCAAGGTATCAGTAAGATTAAAGATGGCTATAATCCAGCAACATGGATGATGGAAGTCACAAGTTCAGCAAAAGAATTGGAATTGGGGATTGATTTTGCCGATGTGTACAAAAGTTCAGAGTTATACAGGTATTTACAGTCCAATAAAACTACAGACTCGAAAGTAACCTGATAAAAAGCACTTAAGGTCTAAAAGTTCAATAACTTTTTGTTTATTATTAGAACTATTTTCAGTTCAGAAGTAGAATGGTTGCTCATAATGGTCTTTGGCATTTGGCTCAGGAGAACCAAAGCACTTGTTAAAGAATTGAGTACTCAATCTCCTGGTTCGAAAGACCTTTATTTTCCTTCACAGTACTCAACTTCCTTCTTCACCCAATGCATGGCTTGCTTGTGGAAACAACATTGGTCTTACTGGCGCAATTCTCAATACACTGCCCTAAGATTTCTATACACAGCTATTGTAGCTGTTTTGCTTGGGAGCATGTTTTGGAACCTTGGCTCCAAAATGTAAGATCAAACGAGAAACTTGGACATGAGAATCTCATTTGTTTTTTTGAGAGTGTTTGATGAAACATGAAATTTGGCCATGAATAATTGCAGTGAAAAGCAACAAGATCTTTTCAATTCAATGGGGTCCATGTATGCTGCTGTTCTCCTTCTTGGTGTTAAGAATTCAAATTCAGTGCAGCCAGTAGTTGGTGTTGAGAGGACAGTGTTTTATAGGGAAAGAGCAGCTGGAATGTATTCAGCTTTTCCATATGCTTTTGCTCAGGCAAGCAATTCCACCTTTCTAATTTACCTCTGCATTCCTTCTTTCTAATATACATTTGCGTTCACTGTTGCAGGTTGTGATTGAGGTCCCATATGTACTTGGACAAGCTGCAGTGTATAGCATTATAATTTATGCAATGATTGGTTATGAGTGGAGTGTGCCTAAATTTTTGTGGTGCCTATTCTTTATGTACTTTTCTTTCCTCTACTTCACCTACTATGGAATGATGGCAGTGGCAGTCACCCCAAACCAACACGTCTCCACTATAATTTCTGCTGGCTTTTATTCAGTGTGGAATATCTTCTCAGGATTCATAGTTCCACGCCCAGTAAGTTTCTTCTTCGATTCATACTTTATAAGCATAAAAGGTACCAAATTTATTATATTAATTATTCCTTTTTGGCATGGTGTAACAGAGGATCCCAGTATGGTGGAGGTGGTACAGTTGGGCAAATCCAGTAGCATGGAGTTTGTATGGATTGGTGGCTTCACAATATGGAGATATAAAGCAAACCATTGAATCCAGTGATGGAACAACAACAGTGGAAGGGTTTGTGAGAACTTACTTTGGTTTCAAGCATGATTTTCTTGGAGTGGTTGCAGTTGTGATAGTTGCATTCACACTAGTTTTTGCATTGGTCTTTGCTGTATCAGTGAAGATCTTTAATTTCCAGCGGCGTTAGGAAACCATTCAAGTATTTTGTATAGAAATGTTGAACATGAACATAAACATATGTCGAGTTATCCATTTGATGATGACATCTTCTAGGAAAAGGATGACAAGTTTATGGTGTAGGATTAGCAGGTGAAAAATTCAAACCTTCTTTAAAATTTTCAAATGTCATCACATACGGTCAATATGAATAGTGATGCATTCTATATCCATCAAATACGAAGAAAATAAGTTTGAAGAACATGTTAATTGCTTAAAAGGAATAGTCATGTTTGTTGAGAGAGCAAATGACATAATTTATGTTGAATTCTTCACTTACTCGTCTCCACTGGTACAAATCAAACATTCCCCTTTCGCAATAGAACAAGAGGATAATGATGATGTTTAGTTTCCTTTGAAATTATTAACTTCTAATATTATTATGATTATTATATTTATTACTATTAATTTTATCACAAGCAAAAACAATTCATATGCATATGAGACATTTTTATGGTTGTAATATGTTCCATTTTTTATATTTTCTTCCTTTAAAATTTTTATTAGAAAAATATTATTCATTTTAATTGTTCACTTAGGTTACAATGCTTACTCTCTTAAATAATGTGTGTGACTTTAGTTTTGCTTTTAAATAATGTGTTTTTATCTAACAAGTAATCACTAAAAATCACCATTGTTTCACTAAAAAAATGTTCCCTTTTATAATAAATATTTTTCATCACAATTTTTGACGGATTGGCGTATATAGTTCTCAAACATTTTGTGATGAAAAAAATAAAAAATATGACTATATAGTTAATGAAATGATTTTTTTTCTTGTCAAAAAAATTTTGCATTATTTTTTTTATGACAATGATTTATTTTATTACAAAATTTATCTTGAAAAATTCATATTGAGTTTCTATATTTTGTGATAAATTTATTTATAAGAAAAGTGGTTTTTAATACTGAAAAAAATATACCATATATAATCCTTCTTTTAATTTGTCCTGCACCTCTGAGCTCGATGAAAACTAGTTATACATTACTATTTTTATACAGTTTATTTAATTTGTCTTCAATTTCTCAAATTTAAAAGAATTCTTAAAACATTAATATTTAGTAAATTTTACTAATAATTTAACTCAATCTCACAAATAAAATGAAGTAACTAAAAACTCAAAAGAAAAATATTAAATAATAAACTTAAATCAAAGTTAGATGTAATATAAATAAATAAATAAATGGTTAAATATCTTTTGTTTCTTTAATTTTTAGTGAAAATTGAAATTAATCTCCTTTTTTAAAATTTTGACTCAATTTAATCTTTCAACTTTAGAAATGTCTGAATTTAGTTTTTTTAATAAATTTTATGAAATTTATTGGATGTTTCAAACGTGTTGAATGATAATATTTAAGTTAATATTGAATCATATTTAATTAATAAATAAATTATAAATTTATAGTAAAGGATCATGTTTAAAAAAAAAATTGGTGTACGAATAGAATGGAATTCAACAGTGCACCCTAAGAAACCCATTCCCTGCTATCACAGATTAATCTTCCTAGCTACTTAAAACAACGCTTTGAACCACCGCTCCAAATTCTGATTTCGCCACCTTTTCCCCTCGATCTGCACTCCATTTCAGGAATGTCAAAAAAATCTGTATTCGCGGGTATCCGCAGATAAAATCCGCAACGAGTAAGAAATGAATATTAAAAATGGATATCCGCTATCCGTAGGTACGGATATTTTTGATACCCGCATATTAACGGGGCCGGTACGAGTATCATAGTATCCGTACTCGTGGATACCTGTACCCGCTAATCTTTAATTCACAAAAATACTCTCATATATATATATATATATATATATATATATATATATATATATATATATATATATATATATATATATATATATTAGTAAAAAACATTTTGGCCTAATTTTTTCTAAGTTGCACATCTAATCTTATGTCTTCATTTTTCAAACTTCAAAAGTATTGGTATATTATTTTTTTTTAAGTACATCCCTTGACATTCTTCTCTTTCCTTTATTTGAAATTGGACATATACATCAAATCCTATATAGACAATGATGTTTATGGTATGCTTGTTGTAAAATGATGAAATCAAAATAAGAATATTTGGCATGTGATAATTAAGGTTTATTATTTGTTTATTTTTTAGGAATCAATTGGAGAAAGTGAACTTTTTTATCAAAACACTAATTAAAAAATTTTCATTGTGTTGAACGTCATTTTATATCTACTTTTATAATTATTTGGACTTGTATGAACTTAAGTTTATTTGAACATTATTTAAAATTTATGACAATGATGTATTTTATTTTATTTTATTTAAATCTATGATTAAATATTTATTTTTTAAATAATTTTATAAATATTCGTGAGTACCCGTGGATACTCGCGAATATGAAAAAAATAGGCAGATACCAGCATAACGGATATCCGACGGATATAAATACAGATACGGAACGGATATTTATCCAGCGGGTAGGATACGGAAGAACTACTACCCATATCCTACCCACCCCGTTGACATCCCTAATCTCAATTCATGCACCTAATTGAAATTAGGGTTCAAAACCCGACACTTCAATTTGCGCGTGCCAAATCTTCAATCTCTCCATAACCACCCAATTCAACTTGGTACTCCCAATTTAGATCAATTATACGCATAAAACAAAAATTGTTACCATCTCATAACTTAAATTAACGTGATTAAGTAAAAAGTTATTTATTCAATCAAATGTCAATTAAGTATAACATATTTCTCCTCTTCATTTATTTCTAATATTTAAAAGGACAAATCAAGCCATTTTTTTTTGTTGGCCCACGATTTCATACCTATTTATTATTTATTCATCTACATAAGTCAAAATACTATTAAATAAATATTATTACCATAGTTAAGAGCTATTTATTCTTTATTCATTCTCGTAAGTCAAAATACTATTAAATAAATATTATTATCGTAATAAGAGGAATTTTTTTATAGCGTAAAAACATATTTGGAGTCAACCAAAGTTAAATTATCCTTTCTTATCATAGACATTTATTATTTTCAAACGATGAGTTTCATTATCTTATTTATTTTTAAGTAAAAATTTATATTTATCTTTATCTCTATATTAATTAGTATAAAATTTGTATTTCATTTTTATTTTCATTGGATATATACATATTCATATTCATACCAACCTTTTTAGTGTTTTCATAACAACAAAAATATTCATTAAGTATTACTATTATTCATTTTAAATTAATCTCTAATTGTAAATTGAGACCAATTTAAATTAATTTCTTGATAATTAAAACTTTATTAACTAATATTAGAGATCACTTAAGTTTTAATTCCCAAACAAATTATAATTTTTTTATTCATAACAAATACTATTTTAGATACCTATAATTTTTAGTTTATAAAATTATATTTAATTTAATTAATATAGTGATTAATTATTTTTTGTCTCTAAAATTAAAATTGGTTATTATTTAATAATTTTCTTACATGAAAAAATATGTAATTAAAATTATGATAAGAAAAAAAATATCTTGAAGATATAAGAGTAAATTTTGTGGATATAAAACAAACCCAACAATCAGAAATAGTCCAAGAAAAATATGTAAAGAAAAGAAATATGAAAAGCTACAAAAGTAAATACAAAGAAAATTATATATATATATATATATATATATATATATATATATATATATATATATATATATATATATATATATATATAATGTTATTTAAACTTTGAATATTTCAGTAATTTAAAAGAAAACAGAAAGACATGAATGAGTTTTAGGACAGAGTCTGAAGAATTTATATATTTGATAGCAAACTCAAAGGAAATTGAATAGATAGCTTTATTCTACGTTCTTGCGTAGAAAGGCCTTGTGTGCTTCGATAATAAAAAACAACTTTGAAAAAGGCCTTTATTGGTCAGCTTTGAAAAATTAGGCCCAGTTTTATTTGATACCAACCTAAATTACATGTTTTTCTTTTTTACTTCTTCTACTCATGTAGTATCGGTATTATCCGATAGTGAATCACTTATTAAAGAATGAGAAAAAAAAAATATTTGTAAAAGCTTCAGACAATACCTTGCATTTTATAAGATCATGCGAGAGGTTTTCCCAACATTATAAAGGTAACTTATAACTTATTACTAAATCCAACAGGCTTGGAGATATGTGTTTGTATGTCTTAACCCAAGAAAAGTATTATCTATCTTTTTCACAACGCTCTATCACTCATCATTATCATTTAATCTCTAAGAGCATTATTCAATCTTTCATCATAATTTTACGTTTTCAAAGCTTTATTATTATTTTAAAAAGTCATAACTTTGTTATGATTGTATTTTTGTAAAAGCTTTCCTGATTGTCGATATTTTTGGTTATCGAATTCATAACAAAGCCTGAAATCCATGGTTGAGGAACCGGTGAATAGTTGTGGTTTACGAAACAGGAAAACAATATCAATATGAAGGCTTCAAAAACCATGGATAAGCATAAATAATAAAAGATTAAACAGATAGATGGATGATATTAATGCAGGAGTGACCTCGTGTCGTGCATTACATGAGCTCTTCAGATGTTGCGTTGCCAAATGCCATGCCATGCCAGAGCTCCCAACTGAAAAACAGAGTCATGCATGTTTCTTTCATTCAACTCCTTTGTCTATACCTGCATGTGTATCCAGTTTATTGGCTTCACATACCAAACATACATCCTGGGTCCTGTGGAGGCACTGACAAAACAAAAACCAAGAAACTAGTAAAGCAACAAAAAGTTATTCTCCTTTTTTCAGTGTCAGGTTCCCTGCGTCAACTTAATTCCTTCACTTTATAACTCCATTTCTTATACCACTCCTACCGGGCAATAACATGTCCTTTGTAGTAATGTTTCAGTGAGAGACTAAATTGTCATCCACTAATTATTTTCAAGTCCTCTTCCTCCTGCTATGGTAGTCTCACTTTTCTCGATGTAGAAAATTTTAACACAATAAGAACCTTCATTGTTTTGTATAGTTTTCAAATTATTTGTGAACTTTGAGAGGATATAAAAGAACAAATAAATGGAATTCAAATTTCTTGTGTCAAACATTTGACATCAAATACACGGTTATATTGATCATACAAACGAAATAAATTATTGATTATGATTTTTTTGGCAATAAAGTTTATTTGCACAGCCTTTTACAATCACTTTCCTTCCACGCACAACTTCTCTTCTATCTTGCCTCATTGCACAGTCATACTGAACAGAGTGGAGACGACAAAGGGAGAAGGACATTCAGACACATACAAGCTAGCAGAGTTTTCTAAAATTAAAAAGACACTGCCAAATGGTATGGAATGCCATGCAATGCAAGTAAATTCCCCACAGTATGATATCCCAAGTCCTAGATAATTTCAGTGAGAAATCTATGTCAATTTCCTTTTTTGTACATTCAAATCCTAGATACCACAACAAAGGAAATCAGAATACTCTCATCTGTCAACTGAATTAAAGGTAAATTTCATTGTGCGCCCAATTTTTGTTTCTAATTCTGAATAAAACAATAAGGGATCATGAACAAGAGTTATACAAATCAGAATCAACAGGTAACAGTAGTTTTCACTAGATGCATGCTTTATCGGGCCGTGCAATTAACCAATCAAACAGATGAAAGCCTGAAACAGTATATTAATACCACCCAATATGTTTACATCATTTAGCTAAAAAAAATTACAAACAACTGGTAAAATAAAGCAAGTGAAAACATTTATTTTCACGGTTATCAAAATAGAGTAATCTATTACCCACAATCCAAATAAGCCCACTAACAATGTAGGCAACTCTGATAATGCAGCTGCCAAATGATATTATCATTCATTGAATACTTCCGCTCATTGATAACCATAATTCTGTTTATATTCCTATATGAATCAGGGGGGGGGGGGGGGGAATATATAGTAACAAAGAAATTATTAATTTAGGAAAATACATCTAGGAATACATAAGACAGATATCTGAAAAAAAAAATCTATATAACAAAACTGTAGAAAGCAGGGAATATCTCTCAATGCTAGTGGTTTTCAACGAGAAAGCCTGCTCAGTAAACTCAGGTACATGCTCTGGAGTAAGATCGTAGTAACAACCCAGCAATTATTTTATAGCTTTGATTCTTCCCTAATTCAGGGAAACCGTTTGAGTCAGTAATAAAACACATCTAAGAACCTACAGATGCAATTTTTACCTCCCCTGCCCGAATCAAGAAGTATCCCTTTGCTCATTTTTCCAAGAATTTTTTGCAGCCTCGGAAGACAAATCACTGGATTCCGCATTTCCATCCTTAGGTTTAGAAAAGAAGGGATCCCATTCATGAGGTCCAACCTCGCGCTGTCCCTCATCCAACAACGCATACTTCCAACTATTCTCCTCAATGAAATTATCATCGGTGCGACCTTCCATGATGTCCTTCCTCAAATTGGTAACCTTGTCAATCACAGCCTGCACTGAAACATCAAACGCATCCTTAAGGGTCTCGAGTTTGGATCGAGGATCCGCGTACACCAATCTGGGGATCAAACTAATGACCTCCTCTCTCATGATCCTCACTTCCTCCTCGGGAATCTGTCTAAGCCTCTCTTCTATACTGACATTCCTCTTCCGAATATCGTCCTCCGGAATGAACACCGAGTACTTAGTATAATTCTTGGGAAGATGCCAAGTGTATTGAGTGTAAGCCGAACCCGGATGAAAAAACACAGGTATACACCCAGCTAGCATTGAATCAAAAGCAGATCGTCGGGTATAGGAATCCCCTTGAGGCTGAAGGCAGAAAAGTGACCCTTGAAACATCTGCATTATGCTGCTGGGGGAATGACACTTACTCTCCCCAAAATCACACTCCAACAACTTCCCCACCTTGGATCTCTTACACTGATCAATAATCTGCCCCCGAATCGATTTCGGGTTATCCGGCCGCGGAGCCCCGGCGAAAGAAAACAACCACTTCCTCTCCAACCTCCGCATCCTCTCCTGCCAAATGAACACATCATCATCCTTAGCAGGGTGAAAATAAGTGGGATAAGGAATCCCGAAATCATTCGCATTCCAGGGACTCGACTCCACCACAAGCATGGACATGTTCCGCGCCGCAGGTAGAAACAAAAGCTTGTTCCCCCAATCCGATTCTTCCTCAGAGAGTCTTCTAAAATCCCACGTGATCCTCCCCGCCACGAGAAAATGGTCCCTCCCGTTCATGATCTTCCACTCGGGCCTCCTCACGAGCCAATCAACGAGATCAAGCGACGCAGAGTCTCTGACGGATATGTTATAGCCCCAGAGGTAGCGCGCGATGTCGAAGCCGGCGTAGAAGGGGACGAAGAACGCGGCGGCAAGGGAAGGGTCGCGGGTGAGGCAGTCGTACTGCTTCATCCGGTTGCTGAAGATGACGTCAACGGCGAACTGATTGGTAGCGTACCAGCCGGTGTCAGAGAAGACGCCCTTAACGTTTTCCAAGGGGGGGCCGAGGCCGGCGTTGGTGGTGAACTTGCACATGTTGGTCCAAAGCGAAAGCGTTCTGCACTTCTTCAACATGTCCTCGTTGAAGCGGGAGGGGAGGTCGTGGACGTAGATGTAGCGCCCTCCACAGCTGTCGGACTTGTTGAGGGCGGTCTGGAGGGCGCGTGCGAAGGGAAAGGAGGGTGGCGGAGGGGCTTCGATTAGGGTTTGGGAGTCGAGGCTTTTGCGAGGTTGCTGAAAGGTGACGGTGATAGGGGTTAGTTTGGGGGATTGGTTTCCGAGAACGGCGAAGTGGAAGTAGAGGAGGAGGAACCAGAAGAATGCAGAGAGTGCTGCGAGGAAGCAGAGGCGGGAATTAGGGTTCCTGGTGGAGGGTTTCTCCATCTGGTCGGGGAGAATGGCCGCCACGGGGCGCCGTCTCATTGGACTCCGAATCCGATTCCGATGGAACTCCGGCGGCTCATCGAAACCCTAAGGAGGATAAGGAATGTGAATGTTGATGAAATCAGAGGATTGAGGAATGAAGATTCGACGATGGGTGTGGCGGATTGAGATGAAAGGAAAAAAAAAAGTGCAGAGTTTGAAGAAACGGAGTTTGGAGATCAGCAACGTGCGCTGGTGGCAACTGTCGCGTGTCGGTGCCTTGTTATGTTCCTCTAACACACACCTCCGTCACGTGTCGGTTTCTCCAAAACTATTTACTCTCTCTTTACTATTTTTATTTTTTAATTATTACCGATATATATTTAATTAACAAGTGATGATTGATTAAAAAGAAATAGCTGGTTAATTACTTTTAAAATCAATTATTGGGTGGTAGTTGTAATTACTACTGGTTGAGTTAATAATAATTGTAATTATGGAAATATTAATGACTCTATATAGTATCTCTTGTAGCCATGAGCCACGAACTTGTACTGTTGGATTCAAATCATGATTCAACACACTCTCTTGGGCTCATTTTTAAATGGAAAACTTAACTTTTGTCTTTTACACTTATATTTTGTTACTATCGTTGGAACAACTTTCCACCGTGAAAACGTTAGAGCTGGGTTGATAAAAAATATAAATATAATTAATTAGTTAACGACAAGTAAAAAAATTGAAAAAATAAGAAGTAATCGCCGGCTTGTTTTTCCGTCATCTTAAAAGAGTCGAAATCTAGGAGAAAGAATATAGAAAAAAAAAATGTTCATTTTATTTTATTCTACCGTTTGGAATGATAACAGGAGAGAATCGGATCCTGGAAAATATATTTTGATTTTACTATTTAAGGTAAGAAACTGAAAATACTTAAAGAGTAGAAGTGAAATTTTATTATTAATACTCGCAGTAAGTTCTTTTTTTCTCTTTTTTAGTTATTTGTTCAGAGAACTATCGAGAATCAGTTTTTATTGAAATTATATGTATTAAAATAATAAAATTCGTTTTAAATTCTTTTAATATTAAAACGATAGAGTTCTCATTATTTTTAAATTATTATCAATCTTAAAAATATACACCGATATACTAATCTACAAGATTGATGGGTTATTTTATCATATGAGTTCTGTGTCAATCATCCTGAATCATCAATTCTATAGTCATAGAAAGATTGTAGTTATATATATATATATATATATATATATATATATATATATATATATATATATATATATATATATTAATATCATTTTTAATTTAAAATTTTAAAATAATAAATTTATTAATCTTTTATCTTATATAGTATTTAACTATTTTTTTACTTTAAGACTTTGAATCACTATTAAATTGTTTTCAAGAAAATTTATTAAAACGTATTATATTATTAGAAAACTTCATTGTCTATTATTACAAGTTACATACCCAAAAAAAACCACCTTACTAAGTTTTAACTTTTATATAACTTATTTAGTATTTTGGTTAAATATAGGAGGCTTCCAAGTTTGGATTTTTTATGTTGTTTAAAAATTTTATTTTTTGATTATTAGAATTTAATTTTGTAAAGTGTAAAACTTTAAATTCCAATACATTTTAACAGTTTATTAGAATTCATAATTTTACTGATTGATTAATGTACAAATGGAAAGATGACAAACACAAAAATAAGTTTTGACATGTAGTAGTTGCTACATGCGTATAGAAAAAAAAGGATAAAAAAAATTCGTAGGTTTGAAAAGTGTAAAAAAAGAGAGAATAAATTGAAAATTGTAAAATTTTATTACATTATATTATACTATTTATTTGTTATTTTATATTTTCTTGACTTTTTTATTTCTTTATAACTAAATACGTTTTATTTTTACTTTATTTTCACTTATTTTACCTATTTTTCATTTTTTCTATCTCATATTTCTTCTTTAAACAGAAAAATAATTTTAGCACTCATAATTTTAATTATAGAACATTTATAAAATAAAAAATAAGTAATAATACGAGACTATAACTCAATAACAAGATAGAAATATCATCTTTATTATTGTAGATATAATAAGTAATAAAAAAGACCTAATAAAAGATGGGCCAAGACCATCTATAAACTTTTGGTCAAATTTACACGTTAATATTAGATATGTAAAAGAAAACAATATTTCACATATATTAAAGAAAAAGGTTAATTACATTAAAACTTATTAATCGTTTAATATTCGTAGACAGCAAAAAGTTTCATGACAAATTCTCAAAAAGAGAAAAAGCCGTCACAATCACTTCACAGAAATTATTAGGTTAAGGTCACTCACTCCACTAATCACTCCCCACAACACATTGTTCCAAACATTAAAAGACACGTCAAAAGTGACACACGTCAACTAATGAGGCCTTTAATTGCGCCCACAATTATAATTTTGTTCGGTAAAAGAGAGAAAACAAAAGTTCATACTGTGCCTAAAAAAAAAACTCAAATATTATGAGTATTTGATTTAGTCCATAAAGTGACTGAATTTTAATTTACTTATTTCTTATTTTGGTGGTGGAGTGGAGAAAGACCCTTGAAAACCACATTTATGATCATGTTTATGTCTTTTCGAGTTTACACAGTTGTGGTTGTGAATTACGCGCATTCATCAACCACGAATCTTCATCTTCCAGTGGGATACCACTAACCAAACATTTAATGCTTACCGTATACATCGACTATTTTTAATAACAAAATATTCATCATACACCATTTTTAATAGATGTATATAAAATAATAATAATAATAATATAATAATAAATAATAGTAATAATAACTCCAGTTGTGTTGATCCAATGCAGGCCTTATAAACAAATCTAGAACCCCAAGGAAAGTGGCATGCAGAATTTGTTAATTATGATTTCCAACATTCTTAAAGTTGACCTTCACATACATGAAAGCAACAACACAACCATAAGATGAAGTCAAGCATGAACACATGATTAGCATTGCCATATAATGCCCCAAAAAAATCCAACACCTCAAGATGAATATATAGCATACATAGTTTAGTTAGAACACAATGATGATGAATCTAGTTGAGAATAGAAGCACCAAGAGAAACATAAGAGCCAACAAAGTTAGTATGCAAAGCCAAAATCCAAATCTGTTGCGCCAGAAAAAATTCTTGGACGATGTGGGAGTTCCTCTCTCAACCTTAAAGTTTTCAAAGTATAAACTAATTCCTGGATCTCGCATCCTTACCTCGCTACCGTGCAACACCGAATTTGAGACACCTTGAACATTGTTGTTGACGTAAATGTTGATGCAACAACAATCCTTTGGGTCGACTTTTGTGGTTCTGTGATGAATGTGCATCGTGGCACCAACGTTTTTGCCATCCAAGTTGATGTATTCAAAGGAGTCGTTCTTGAAGTTTGAGTCCATGAAAGAGTCATGAGTAGTTGAAGAGTGTGAGAATGAGGCACCTCTTGCTGCTATGGGGAATATGATTTTTCAGTTTTCTCAATGTTTAAGATTGGATTCAAAGGTTTCCTATTGCTCAAGGAACCTGGAATTACTTGAACCACACTCTAAGTGGACAATAACAAGAATCTTGCTTATGATATTCTGGTTTGTTTGGGGTGCTTTGAAATTTCATCCATTTCAAGAAAATAATTTTTGTTATGGGTTGCATAGTTATCTCGTAGTGAAAATTAAGTGGGTCGGGTCACAATTCAAGTGAGATTTCTAGTAGGACAATTGCTTAGAAAGATTAATGCATGTGACATTAATTGTCCTGTGACGAAAACCAAGTGGATCAGGTCACAATCGAAGGATTTAAAGTGTTACACTCTTAAGTAAAAAGAGTTATGTCTTAACTAATGACTATAATTTTTTGTCTAATGGGAAGCACTCAATCGTAATTATTTTGAATCGTAATTATTTTGGTATTCTATTTTTAAATTTAATTTATAGAGATTTACACACTTTGAAAAATTAACATAAAAAATGTGTTTTTAGGAAAAAATCCCAGTATGAACTATTGTTGGACAGGAACAATTGAGCAGAAAATTACTAATGCAACAACGATGGTTACTTCCTGCATCCCATCAAATTTCTTCCTGCATTTCATCATTTCGGATTTAATTTTCCAGAGCCCATTAAATCACTTCTGAAAAGATTTTTCCGAAAGACACTCACTCACTTTTCTAGAAGACACTTACTCACTCCTATTTTGGAAAACTTTTTCTGAAACCTTTGATGCGGTGCAGAAAGAAAATTGATAGGGTGAAAGAAGTAACACCTGGGAACAACCTACAGCATACAAACTAGCGAATATTGACGGGTAAATAATGGCAATTGCTTCATGCAATCTATTAAATTTCTTTCTGCACTCACACCACGAGGAAAATTTCATGGATTTTTTTTTTTCTGAAAAGCATTTCACGTGTTCTAGATTTTTTTTTCTTTTTCGAAACTTGGAGTGTTTTGGAAAAGTTCATTTCGAAATATATTATATATGTTCTGAAAACTTTGTTCCAGCAATCATATTCCCAAAAACATGTTTCAAAAAGCGTATTCCGAAAAATATGTTCCGAAATGTATTTCATACATTCTAAAAATTTTATTTTGAAAATCTCATCTCAAAAATTTTGGTCTGAAAATATTATTTCGTAAATTCCGGAAATTCTACTCCAGAATTAATAATCTGGAAGTCAGTTTTACAAAGATAAAATAGTTATTTTAAAATATTGATAGGGTGCAAGATGAAATTGATGGAATGGAGGAAGCAATACCCAAATAATTTCAACCATTTAAAATTATTAAGTCAAATAAGGGCCGAATGACACGCTAGAGAGAGACTCATGTATAAAATACTACTAGGGTTGAATCTCTAATAATTAGCTTTTTTGTCATGCAGAGTGATAATTAAAAAGTTTATGGAAGTTATTTCTTAATATAGTATATAATATAAAAAAAAGGTATATTAGTTTATGGCTAATTAGGCCACGATTGAATCATACCAAGTAAAACGCTGTAAAGGAAGATATACAGAAAACATGGAAAAGACTTGCTCTGAAAAGTTTTTCTCGAAATATATATTTCGATTTTTTTTTTTCCAAAACATATTTCATGTAAAAATACATTGGAAAATCTCATTCTAGAAAACTTATTCTAGAATACATTCCGAAAATTCTGTTTTGAAAATCTTATTCTAAAAATTCTGAAAATTTTTCAAAGTGTTTTTGTTTGAAACATGTAACACGAAAAGTCACTTTTATGGAAGATAAAATGGGCATGTTGAAGAATTGAGAGGGTACACGAAAAAGTATATGAAACTACTATATTAGTAACAAAAATTGAGAAAAACAAAGAAAATTAAGAAACATTTTATAAAAGACAACTACTATAACATTTAGGGAGGAGATGGATACGAGCTTAATTCTAAACTTGGCTACAAGAAAATTGTGGAATACACAAAACTAGATTAAACTCTACACTTCTCTCTATCAGTGCAAGATCCTAGTGCCTCATTCTACAAACTACTTCGTTGCTTTCCTGTAATCACAGATACTCTTATTGTGTGTTACAAAGCATGCTAACCATGCATGAATTTCTCAATTCTAAGGGGAAGAATCAAACAAATTTCTGGCAGTGGGATGCTTGATTGATGAGGCACAAACCTCTCCTTTTTATTTTGTTTGTTTCCATCTCGTCGTGGCTATGCATGCCCCGAATGCAACAGTGGCATGCAATGTGGCATCACTTCCTGCTTCAGCTTTTCAACTGTCTTAAGACACCACATTAAGAAACCATTAACACATTCCATTTCATCTAAAATTCTGGTATTCCACTCGAACGTGATGAATACTCAGTCACCAACTTCAGAAACATGGAAGACTTGTCCTCTAATAGTCTTGTAGGAGTGTCAAACTCTGCAACTCGACCTGAAAAAGTATCCAAAGGGTAACTTCAGAAGCACACACTAAAAAACCATGATGTAATTTTATATATAAATAGAGAAGAATAAGGCATCAATATGCTTTTATACGCACCATCACTTAGCACAAGAACTTGATCACTGTCGATGACAGTAGGTATACGATGTGCAATAGTGCACACAGTGCAGGCCTTGAACTCACTTCGGATAATCTTCTGAATTAGATTATCTGTGGCGGTATCAACTGATGCCGTTGCTTCATCCAGTACAAGTATTCTTGACTGCTGCAGCAGTGCTCGGCCCAGAGCAACAAGTTGTCGCTGTCCTACACTCCAATTATCTCCATTTTCTAGAACTGCAGATTTCAAAGAATTTGTTAAGTTGGCCACTTGTGACTGAACACTTTCTTTTTCTTTTTAAGGGGTAAGGAAGGAAGGATACTGTGACTTTTCATATGTCTTTTGGTCACCTACCTGGTGTATCGAGCTGTTGTCCTTTGTCACGGATAACCTCTCCAAGCTGAGACTTGTCAAGTGCCTGAGAAAAATTAAAACCCAATGATCGCATAACGCACAAAGTTCTATTCGAACAGCCATAATTTTCAAAAATAAAAAAATTATTGATCTATTTTCTTATACTGAGTTTTGCTTAGGAGTGAAGGTATAAAGTGGTTTATTGGATTTGGAGTGTGATATTAATCAGCCTAAAACAAAAGATCTTTCAAATTAGGCTCTGAAATTACTTGTCAGTCAAGGACAAGTAATTAAGTACATGTTAAGAGTTCAAGGTGAATTGGAAGTCTTACATTGGAAAAAAATGAGAAAGATGAGTAGAATGTAAGTAGAAGGACTCATAAATCCATTTTTTTAAGATTTTGGATTGAAAGTGGTGTCCTGATCATTTATATAGGCTTGTTCACAACTCATTGAGTATCGAATCTCCTGGTGTCTCTCCTCTTAAAAACCTAAGAGTACCCAAGTTTGATTAGTCCCAAGTTTCTTTTGCATACCACATTTAGCTCGAATGGAGGGTTACTTTTGGCATATGTGGTGAGTTTTCTACCTTATCCACGGAAGGTACATATGTGGAGGAAGTTTGTTAGGTATGACAATAGTGGAGGCTCTTCTTGGTTTGTTTTTGGTGGGGGTGTTTAAAGAAGTTTATACATATATTACTTCTAAACCAAATATTGAAGATTTTTTCTTTATATTATTGACTTCATGTTCTCATTTTCCCCCTTTGTCAATATCTATTTTATGTTTGATCTCTTTGCTTGTATATCCTGAACTCCGTGTTATTCCTTAGTCCTGCCTTGCTAACAATATTTCCATTTGTCTTACTATAATTTGAATGTTACTATACATAGATATCCAAAACTGAATACAAGTAAACTTTATAAGCAGTTTTCTAAACAGATAGTACAAGCTGTGCAATAAAAACGTGGAGTTATGAAATAATACCAACCTCCCAAATCTCTTTATCTGAGTGCTCCTCAAGAGGATCAAGATTGCCTCTGATAGTACCTTCGAATAAAGTTGGATCTTGTGGGATGATACTGAGATGGCCTCGAAGATCATGAAGGCCAATATCTGAAATATTGATGTTGTCAATAAGGATACTTCCACTTGTTGGTTCAATCAATCGAAATAGTGCCTGAATTAAAGTAGATTTTCCACTGCCAGTTCGTCCAACTATTCCGATCTTCTTTCCACCAGGAAATGTGCATGTTACTCCATGAAGCACCAAAGGAAGGTTCTCCTTGTAACGGACCTTCAAGAGACACAGAGTAAGGATAAGAGGAGTGGAGATGCAGTACTCGTGATGGGACAAAGCCAGTTGCAGCACAAAATCATAATAAAGATATCAATGTAACATGGCTAACAACTAGGATTAGATAATGTACATAAAGAGACATCATACGAGATTCATCAAGAAATAAACCATAAATATTTGACTAGAAAAAAAAAAAAAAGAAGACAAAAAGCATAAATGTGAAGCTAAGCATGGAACCTTCAAATCAATTATTTCGATTGTCCCATTTTCAGGCCATGAGGATGGAGGGCGAGAATCTTCAATTATAGTGGGTGCTTCGCTAGGAATTTGGCTGTACTGATATATTCTCTCAATGGATATAATTTTATTTTCAAGTTTGCAAAAGCTGAGTATCCACCGTGATAAGCGTGCATTTAAATTTAGGCCATATGTCACAGCAAGTCCAGCCATGCCTATAGAGAAAAGGTAACAGCAATTAGAACAGAATATATTCCATTATCGCATTCAGCATCCTGTATAACCAGCACTTGTGAAAGTAAATCTATTTTCTAAAAGCACTTACTGGGGTCTATACTTCCTCGAGGAAAACTCACAAGCAATACCATGCAGAAAGCAAATACAAAGGTTGACAGTAACTCCATCCGCAGGCAAAGCCACTCAATTGCAGAAAGACTACAGAAGAATGGTCGTGCAAAACAATCAAGAAGATAGAGGTTCCGCTTCATGAACCTTTTTTCTTGTCCAAAACCTCTGATGGTGGATGCTCCAGCAATTGACTCACCAAAAAGATGTATAATTGGAGACTTCTGGATGCTAACAATACGAACCAATTCCCTGGAGGATGCCATGTAGTATTTCTGCAATACATTTGGTTGTTGGCTAGACTAAATTAAAACATGGGGTGATATACAAACATTTAAATAATGCAATCAGATTGGAAGATTACTAGAACTTTTTGCCAAATGTATCCTTTCTTTTACTCCGGAATAAAATTTTCACTTTTTCTCCCAATGAAAGCAGTTTTCTTCTTTTATGCGAATATTTTGAAAGGGCAGTTAGAAAGATTTTAAGCTGGAGAAATTCTAATTACCTGCATCCACAAACAAGCAACAGCCATTGGGACAACTAACAGTAAAACTTGCCATGTAACTTCTGTCATTACCCCAACAATACCAATAAGTTGTATTGTTGTTGAAGCAAACCCGCCAAGTCTAAAAGGAATGTCAAGATCCACAACACTTTGATCAATTGATACCTGGTGGGATACAGGTGACACATTATAATTATCTACACCATGCAGATACAGATATGATAAAAAAAAATAGAAGAAGACGACAAAAAGAGAACCTACCCTATTCAAGATCCTTCCAGCTGGTGTAGAGTCAAAGAAAGACATTGGTGCATGGAAAACACTTCTAAGCATTTTCAAAAATAGCTTCTGTGCAGCTGCAAGGCCAAATGTAGCCACCAGAACAGCCCTTACAAATATAAACCATGAGCTGCCAAAAGCAAGGGCCATGTATACAAGAAGAAGAACTGAGGGAGTTACTTTGGGCAGGTCTCCTTCTGTTTGAGGGTTAGCCCAAGCCATCCACCAATTGCTAGCAATCTGAAGGAACTGAAACAATGCTTGTGCAATGATTATGAGAGGAATTAACAAGCCTTTATATGCGGCTGCCATGTATGACAAGTAGACCTTCATGCTGACTCTACCTCTAATCCTCTCTTCTTCCTGAACAAGCTGTTTCTTTCTCGATCTCTTTGCTTTCTTCTTCTCCTTAATTGCTTTTTGATCTGAAGTAGACGCTCCTTCTTGTACTTCCTTGGCCAAATTGTCTATATCATTTGCAGAACATATGGATTTCTTACTGGTCATAACAGATGCCTCCAGAGATAAATTTTCATCTGAATCTTCAGAGGAGTGAGCAGGGATATCCATAGCCTCTATGGCTTCATGATGGGCTGAAACCAGAGTATTAAAATCTGTTCCTGCTTGTAAAAGTTCGTCATACTTTCCTGCCTGTATGATGCTGCCTTCTTTAAGCACCTTCAAGAATAGAAATTTAAATTTAGAAAAAATCATCTTAACATCATCACATAATTTAGAAAAAAACAGAAATTTCATATAACATGAAACATTTGAATAGGATTCTTCCTATAAAAAGCTTCCAGGCGCTAATTGCACTAGTTGCAATGGGGCACTCCCATAATTATACGATATGAGAAATTACAGAAAAATGTGATGTGTGTAGAAAAGAGGGGTCCAGTGCACTTTGTTATGAAGGATTTTATTATAATACTGAAACCATCCTTTCTTGAAATGTCAAAGCTTTTGCTATTGTAAATTTGATGTTGAATGTGAACGTAACAACTCATCGGATTGGTTATAGGTTAGAGATAACATAAGTTGGACAGGTATGGAAACCAATTGGCTCACAATAGAAAACTTGATTGAAGTACTTCAAATCACGAACAAACAAGAACAACCACAAAAGGGTTTTATTAATGTATCAAAAAGGGAAAAGGGGTCCAAATATTTCAGAAAAGGGAAACAAGGTCATCAAATTTTGAAGGACGCAATAAAAGAAGGTCGAGTGAGTCAGATTGTTATTTTTTTTTTAAGTAAAATAATAACTTCGGTCATGGAATTTAATTGCATCAGTGGAGGATATTTAATTATTCCTAGTGTCAATGGATTTTACCCTATATATACACACAAATGTTATTTTTTAGAAGAAATTTGTTAGCAAGTTATGACTTGTCTTTGGTTTAAAAACACCAAAAACATACAACTTGCTAAATATTCCTTCTACAAAAAAACGAGTAGGTGTACAAACTGACTTCATGTAATATTAAGAGAGAACTAAAATGCAAACAGCACATCAAGAGGAAAACCTCACTTTGACAATCCCTGAATCCCTGAATCGTGCATCATGCAGGGAATACACAATCCAAAATTAAAGTGTGAAATAAAGCATTATCATAAACTTGGCCTCTTATTGCATAATGCCCGAATGCGCACGAAAAAACAGTACAACACAGCCATACCAGTATCAAATCAGCAGCGGGAAGAAATTCAACTTGATGGGTCACATAAATGACTGTTTTATCTGCTAGTGCTGTCAATATATAATCCTGCGGTACCATGTGAAAGGTTATGTCATATCCACAATTTTAAAAAGTACTATCAACTCCATGCTAAGGAAAACTAACCCTGAACAAGTCAGATCCAGTGTGAGCGTCAACTGCACTGAAGGGATCATCAAGAAGATAAATATCAGCATCCTGGTAGAGTGCTCGTGCAAGCTGAACCCGCTGCTTCTGGCCACCACTCAGATTTATACCTCTATCACCGATAATTGTCTGATCACCGTGTGAGAAAAGTTCTAGGTCCTTTTTCAGTGAACAAGCTTGAAGAACATTCTTGTACTTTGCTTTGTCCATTGGGCTTCCAAAGAGGATATTTTCTTCTATAGTTCCTGATTGTATCCATGCTGATTGGGAGACATATGCAGAAGATCCACACACTCTGACCTGAAAAATAAATGAATGCATTTTGTAAAAAGTATTAAAAATTACAAAGATTAAAATGTCAAGGGACAGATTAATAGAATAAAGAGGGAATCAAAAGCTTAAGGGCACCAACATACTTCCCCAGAAGTCTTAGGAATTTCTCCAAGGATGCAAGACAGAAAGCTTGATTTCCCAGCACCAACCATGCCACAAACAGCCACACGCATCCCTTTTTCAACTTTCATACTTATTCCTGATAGAGTAGGTCTAGAAGATGAAAGGTCCCAACAGAAGACACCATCCTTAATTTCTATAGCAATGTTAGTGATGCCTTGTGGCAAGGCAATAGTTGCATCTTCCTGCAATTCTTCCTCCAGAAGGAAGCCAGATAACCGATCAAGAGAAACTTTTGTTTGAGCCATTGTTGACACCAAGTCTGGAAAATTCCTCAAAGGTTCTTGCAGGATCCTGAAAGTAGCCAGAGCAGAAAGTACACCTCCAGCTGTCAGCTGACCACCCAACAATATGGAAGTAGCAAAAGTAACTGCTGAAACAAAAATCGGAGAGCTCCAGAATATAAAAGTTATGAAAGCCTGAGAATAGAGGGCTTTCCGAAGCCACTTGAATTCTACTCCACGCATATCCTCCAGTTTGACTCTATATCTGTCTTCCCAAGCTTGAAGTTTGAGAATCCTCATATTCCTCAGGCACTCGGATGTTTTTCTCATCCTTTCATCCTTAGCAGCCATTAATCTGTCTTGATAATCTTCTTGGATCCTGGCCACAGGAACAGTGACGACAATGGAAATTATTGTAGCAATCAGCGTCGCAATAGAGGCAATTCCAACATTCTTATACAAAATTGCCAGGGCAAGAACAATCTGGAGAGGAAGCATCCACATGTCATGGAGATACCAAGAGTAGTCCCCAACCCTCTGGACATCAATAGCCATGTAGTTAACAATTTCCCCACTTGTGTGACTTTGCTTGGCCAAGCTTGATATCCTTAAACCCTTTCGATATACCATTGCAGTTAGAGCCGACCTAACATGCATACCCATGATGTCCACCCCCAGATACCACTGCCTAGTAGTCATGGTCTCCACAAGCTTAGCCGCAAAGAATATCCCTGCAAGAACATACCCCTCGTGTGGGAAAATCTCTTTGCCAACTAAGAAATCAACAAAATAACTTATCATGTATGGACCAACGTACGAAACAAGAGTGGTTACACCAGCAAATATGGCATTACAAGCCGCCTCCTTCCAAAATGACTTGAGAAGCGCCCAAGCTAAGGAAGGCTGTTCGGATGTGCTTTCTGCCTTCAATTTCTCCCAATTAGAATTCAAAAGCTTATAGTTTGTTTTGGATCGGTCATTAGGTGCAACAAGGGGAATGTCCTTAAGCTCAAGAGGCCTTTTTGCCCCAATGGAGAGAAGGGGATTCAACCAAGACAAAGTGGCCAAGCTAAAAAGTCCAGCATCATTATAGGGAGTAACCTTAAGACACCCCGGTTCTTCCTCAACAAGCAATGGTTGTTGCTCATCAGAAGTCCTACATACCTTTATACCAGTAACACCCCTAATTGCAACAATACACAAAAACCCAAGAGCAGGAGTGACAGCAAAATTCGCCACAACATGAGAACGCAGGTGCTGGGAACCTTCCATCCAAACCCCTCTCCCATCAACATACAAACCACACAAACAAACAACAAACAACACAAACCACCAAACTCTGACCAAAATTGGAAACCTCTCACGCGCCTTGAACTTGCACCGCAGAGCCGAGAAGCTCAAAGCAACCCAAGCTAAACCCTGCACTAGAGGCACAGAAAGAAGAGCCAAACCCAAATCCCCATCCCTTTCTCTAATCAAGGCATACCCATCAAACCCCAACACAAAAACTTGCACCAACAAAACATAGAAACAAGACAACACCGACAACTTGAACCACGTTCCAATCCGAACGTCACGTGTTTCCAAATCAACACTATCACGGCTGCGGCTGGCATTGCCAGTTCCATTGTCCTTACCAAATCTAACTCCACCCCCTAAACACACAACCACCCTCCTCACCAAAAGAACGAACACAAACACAAAAAACAGTGTCAAGTTGGCACAGATTGCCACCACTTCCACCCAAGGCAATCCAAGGATCGCACTCCAAAGACTCTCAAACGATCCCGAAGAAGAAGAAGAATAAGAAAACAACGTTGGAGACGAGATTCCAATTTCATCGACGGCCATTGTTGTTGTGTGAAGCAAAACGTGGATTCAGAAAAGAGAGTCGGTGGTAATTGAGAAGTTTCTAAACTTGTGATGATGTCATCGAAACGTGAGTGATTGAAGAAAGGGCATTTCACCATCTGGTGGCAGATTCTGCAGACACATTGTAGCGCAAACAAAGATAATTTCGTCAGCACGGAACCCGAAGAGAAACAGAGGAACATCACACGGAAACACAAAAAACAACAGGCAGCAGCACCTCTCAGCTCTCAAACATTCCAAATTCAGAAAGGGACAACAAAAATGGGAATCGAGAATCTGATAGACAAAGAGAGAAAAAAAAAACAACAAAAAAATGACCTGGGTTGGTCTCAGAAATCGCTTGTGATGATCAAGCTCTTCGAAAAGCTACAACCTTTGAAGAATATCGCACCTGGGTGAGAAGATAAATAGAACACCTCGCGAATACAGAGAACGACAACGACAGTGACGGTGAAGATAATGATTAAGATAGAACAGCTATGAAATAAGTACAACAATGTCTTAGGGAGAGAGAGACAGAGAGAGAAATGAATCTCTCTCTTCTGCTCTCTTTAATATTCTGTTATTTTTCCCTTTTAACTATGCTTCCCTCTCTGTGTGAATGATGCTGGTAACCATAAAAGTGCCGTGCGAGAATGAACAACTTCCGTTTTCTATTTAAGGTTTGAGAAAATGGAAGATTTGGTGTTAGCTGAATGAAAATGGAAACCCTTCTTCGCTTTAATAGGAATCCTTTTATACAGATTTTAGCTCAGTTCCGACTCTCACAGTCACTCAGGCGTGCTTCATTCATTTACCATATTATTTATAGCTTCATGCCAGACATAGGAATCAACTTATATATACTACTATTTTAATAATCTTTTCTGCTATTATTATTTCAACACTATTACAAATCATCAAATTATACCCTATAAACTTTTATTTTAACCACTCATTCACTACAATTTTTTCATAATATTTTTAATTCATTTACAATCTTTGATCAAATAAATATTTACTATTTATATATAATGTTTCTAACTTAAAACTCAAACTTAGACAATATAGTTTAAACATGTGAAAAAAAAGATTCACCTTTTGAAAGAGTGCAATGAATAAAAAACAGTGGGCAATGTTCTTGAGATTGGTGGAGCACATCCCTTTAAAAATATCATTTTTAGGCACCCATTTGTGCTTGTCATGTGTGTGTGTGTGATGGTGATGGTAAATAGAAGAGAAAATGGACAACCTTTTGCATTTAGGTTTTTTCTGCATAGAGAATATTAGATATTAATGCACATTTTCTACATGTTGATGCACATTTTTTGGCTTGATGTGTTGAGGTCATACAGGGATCTTACACTGTTTCCTACCCTTCTCATAAAATTATTTTTTTCTATTTTTAATTGAATGATGTATTAATTGTTATTTTTTAAATGATTTTAATTAAATATTTAAAATAGATTATAAAAATTTTATTTAATGATATATGAAGCCACCATTACTAAACTTTTGTGTAAACTACTTTAGTGTTTGAACGTGTGAGATTGTTTTGAAGTGCAGTACAAATTATTGAGAAATAGAGTTGTGTGAGAAATGATTGATTCCTTTTACGTCTTGGACTCTAATGAAAGAAAATTTGGCTTTGGTAGTGGGATTCAGATCAATCAAAAAAAGGTTTGCTTTGCTTTTTCGAGAATTTAAGAGTTGGTAGAACTTTTGAGGAATAAGACGCAGAAGTAATTATTTATCATATATATATATATATATATATATATATATATATATATATATATATATATATATATATATATATATATATATATTAATCATCACTATAGTCGGTGATTTCATATCAACAAATCATAATAGATAATTTTGGAAAATTAAAATAATGTTTAAATTAAGGAGTCCAAAAGATTTATTAATTAATCATTTATAATATATAACTAGTATATAAATTTCATTTTTAAGAAAATTTGTGAGGTTGAATAAAATATGAATTACTAATTAATATAATAAAGGAATTTTAAATATATCTTAATTTTTTTATATGTATGTATAGAAAATGGTAATGGTGGCTTTTATAACATTGTAATATTTTAATAATAAAATTTTTAAATTATGTACAAGTTTTAATAATTATAATTCATTTTCATAACAAGATTATTTTTTTAAATATTGTTTCTAGCATTCTTTTTTTTGTTTTTATTTCGATCTTCATCTGGTTGGAGATCAGAAAGATTATATAAATGATATTTTTGGCAAGTTCTTTCTACATGCTTGATCAATTATTTCGTTTAAGTGAGTTGGTTTTTTTTACATGTTTGATCAATTCACTCTTTCTCTGATTGTATGTGTTCTTAGAGTGATTAATATAAGCATCTACTAATTAAAGATCATAATAGTATGTTCTAGTTTTTACAATAGTTTTATGTATAGATAGAGCATCATGTGATATTATAGTTGTTCGATGTTGATTTTGTAAATTTTGTCATAAAAACAAATATTCAGATAATTGAGTTTAAAAAAGTTTTTAATTGTATAGCTTGTGCTTTTAGAATTTTTTGGATTACTTTGCATGTTAATACAACATGTTTAATGGATATGTAATGTTTCTTTTCGAATTAACATACCCTCATGTGTAATTATTATTTTGTTGGTGTGACCAAATAAAAATGTAAGTATAAAAACGCTTTTAAAGGATGGGATGAGAGTCGTATAAGTTATTAGACATAAGACTTGAGTTGTATAATTTTGGAATAAAACTTTAATGTTATAACAGTAGAGGACATATAAAGGTTATGTTATTATAATTATATTTTTTGATGATTGTACTAATATATTTAATATTTTAAATTGTAAAATTTTTAAATATTAATTATAAGATATTTTATTTTAATAGTAATATATTATTAAAATGAGGTGCTACAACTTATAAATATTAAATATCTAATACAAAATATTCACTCTTGAATATAAGAGGTATTTTAAAGATTTTACGGTAACTAAAATTAAAAAGTGCCAAAAAGTAGAATGCAAATTTCATTAAGTTAATTGAACGTAAACTCAATTATTGAGAATTACTATTTTCTCTATTAATCTTATTTACACTTTTTAAATTATATAATCTCATTACAGTTTCTAAATATGATAGAAGAAAATTTGATTGTAATTTACTTTTTAAAATGAGTATTAATTCTTTAAAATAAAGGTTCATCATTTGTGCTGATTGATTTTCTCATAGTCCACAAATATTTAAAGCTTTTACTTAATGATGAATTCGGTTAAAGACAAAGAGAAAATGATAAATTCAGTTGCAATTTTACTTAATTGCATATATGGTATCATTCAATTATAATTATTTCATGATGATCGTTATCATTAATTTCTCTTTCTTTTTTTGTGTGTGTATTTTATCAATTTATTCATATTACGCGGGTCCATTAAACTGAACCAAATAACGACCTGTCATGAAGATAAGTTATAAAAGAGGACAAAGCTAAAAGCATATTTCAAATCATTTTAATATTACTTATTACTTTGTTAAAAATTTAATAAAATTGGTAGAATATGTCTTGTGATACAGTCGTAATATTGTTAAGAACAATAATTATATTTTAACAGGATTTCATTAAAATTTTGTCTTTAAAAAATATAATAAAAAAATGAAAGAACGAAATAATATTTTAAATTATATTTGATTTTGACTTTTAAATAATATGAAACTTGTTAAGTTTACCGACAAAACTACATGTAAAGAAAATTGACAATAAAATATAGGTTTAAATACATTTTTCGTTTTTATTTTCGTAGTGTTTGTTACGGATGATTCTCATTGTAACAGAATGTTGAGAATGATTCTTATTTTTACCGTAACACACCCAAATGTAACGTATTACAAACATTGCCACCTATAGTGTTTTGTTACTTATTTAAACGACGTCACAGAAAATGATCAAATAAAATACAAATTGCGAAAATGAAGACTATTTTAAATATTCGGTAAAAATAAAAATTATTTTAAATATTTTGTCAAAATGAGGATCATCCCAAACAAATACTATGAAAATGAGGACGAAAAAACTATTTAAACCTATATTTTATTGTCAATTTTCTTTACATGTAGTTTTGTCGGTAAAATATATGTAAAAAAGTTAAATAGTAAAAATGATGATGATTTTACAACTAAGTAGATGTAACCAGAACTTGAGTGGCCACACATTAATTCAAGCACTTCTTTAGAAAAGTTTAGGGTTTGTAAGATGCATGAATGAATAAATAAACTGGTTAGGTGATTTTTTTTCTTCCTACAAAACTTGTGGCTGTAAGCATTTCATTGACTTTTATGAAAACTTTTCCAGGTTATGGACCCATCTTATCGCACGTGATTGTGAAGTTTATCCAGAAAAGGTAAAAGGACCGTAATAATTAATAAAATTAAAAGTTTGGCTCAAAAGTGCGATCACTTGAATTAATAAGTATATATATGAATAAAGGAATAACATATTTGGAATTGAGTGTAAATTTGACTTTTTCATTCACTATATCCTCTTATTATCGGTTTTAATTTCTTCTAGTATACCTTTTTCATTAATATATATATATATATATATATATATATATATATATTAATATATTAATATTAGTAATAGTAATAAAGGAGGTATTGATGCTTTGTAAAAGGGTTTTACTATAAAATTAGCATGATGATCATATACACAAATTATACATTACTTTTTTGTAAAATTCAACCTACCTATTTAACTTTTCTTTGTCTCATCTGAGTAACAATTATTTTAAAATTGAGAGTAATAAATATTTTTATATTAAGTTAAACCACCCTTTCAAAACGACTAAATCTAAAGTAAATAAAAAAAACAAAAAAAACAAGTCTTTTTAATTGATAATAGAAACAAACTTAAACAAATCAAACCATGTTTTTTTTTCTTTAATCAAACTCATCTACCTCTATCTCTCACCCTCACCTTTCTCAACCAACATTACAACCTAACAATCATCAAAGCTAAATTTTATAAATAAATAGGTCAAAATTATTTATTTTATAGTATATTGAATAAGATTGGAGAGTGAAAAATGTGATAAATTTCAAGTAATGGTGTAATGTTAAATCACTATTTATTCACCAAACAAATATATTAATTTTTGCACCATTTAGCATGAGAAATAATTTGAAGTTTGACTATGCATCTACCTTAAATATTCGAAAAGAGAACTTTGTCACTAATAGAGTTATAGGCAACTCCATCATGATTTTCTCTAAGAAAAAAATTCTTTTAGTTTATTCCAAATAAATAAATAAATAAATAAATCTTCACATGAAGCTCCAACTACATCTTAAAAAGAAGAGGACCCCAACCAACATTCTAACCTAACATCTGTTTTCACCAATCTAACCAAACAATTGTAGAACCTAACCTTTTTCATTTTATAAACTAGATATTTAAATTTTATTTAGTTTTAAAAAATAAATATTTCGGTTTTGTTTTTAGTTTTATAAAAAAAACATTTCTAAAACAATATTTAGTTTGGTATAATTAGTGTTGAAATGTTTTATTGATTTTGGTAAAATGATATATTCTTATTACAAACTAAACATTTGAGACTATCTTTATTTAATGCATTTTACATTTTGTATCACTCTCTACTCGTGTAGAAGTATAAAAAATAATCAGCAGATGAACACAAAAAACATTAGTTGATTAAATAAAATAAATATATAATGGATTATAATCTTGTTTATTGTGGTTTACTCACTAATACATCCTGTTCTATACAAAATAATATCGTATCGGTATAAAAGTATTATAAATTGGCGTTTATGCATTAGTATGTACGACTAAATTATTAATGAAACAAAAGATATTGCTTATATCATATGTTATATTTATTTACCAACATAATAATATATTATAAATTAAATTAGGAAATACGTATAAATATACTAAAAATAATCATATAGTATATTATTATCATTTAGATAACTAAATAATATGACATTAGGATGTCTAACTAAATAATGATAAATATTAATAACATAAAATAATTAAATAAAGGGTTAAATATGTTTTTGGTCCCTCAATTTTCAGTAAAAATCGGAATTAGTCCATCCTTGAAACATTGGCCTAATTTTCAAATGCGTTTCATGATAGTTTCTTAGCTAATATTGTACAAAAGATGTGTTCAATAGTATAAACATCTCAAATGCTATTATGAAATGCATTTGAAACGTTAAATAAGCTTAATAAAATCTTGTTAAAAGGACTAAATTTACACGATTCTGAGGTTGGAGGACTAAATTAGGCCAAAATTAATTTTGAGGAATGACTAATTCCAATGTTCACCAAAAATTAAGGAACCAAAAACATATTTAACCCTTAAATAGAAGAAGAACAAAGACGCCTATCAGAATATTATAATTATAAATAATTTAATATTGTTTAATAGTATAACGTATTACCTACTCCTAGTAAACAATTATAATTATAAAATAACATAAAATAACGTTGTTTTATCAAGTAATCATAATTATAAAATAAAGGGTTAAATATGTTTTTGGTCCCTCAAGTTTCAGTGAAATTTGGAATTAGTCTCTCTTCGAAACTTTATATCAATTTAGTCATTCATCTTTAAAAATGTGTGAAGTTAGTCTTTTTAATCAAATTTTGTTAAGTTTATCTGACGTTTCAAGCGCATTTCATGATATTATTTGAATTATTTATATCGTTTAATACATTTTCGCTTCAATGTTAACTCAAATATTATCATAAAATGCGTTTAAAATATCAAATAAACTTAACAAAATTTGGTAAAAAAGACTAAATCTACATATTTATAAAGATGAAAGACTAAATTGATATGAAGTTTCAAAGAGAGTCTAATTCCAAAATTCACTAAAACTTGAGGTACCAAAAACATATTTAACCCTAAAATAAATAAGTAAGACTAAGAATACATAATGTTTTCTTCCGTTTATCTTACTTATGACAGTGACATATTAAAATCAAGACTAAAAATTATCTTGAGAAGCTAAAAGTATTACTTACAATATTTTGTTTATCTAGTTTTCATTATTTTTGTAGTCTTGCATTCTACATTTATTTATTAGCCTAAATTATTTGTTTTATTAATGTTTTATAAGTTATGAATTAAATGATGAGATAACCTTATATATTATTCTTTTTATCTCCTTTTAGAAGGTATAGAAAATATTTTGAAAAGGTTGTAAAGATAAAGTATTTCTTCTAAAATGAAACTTGATTAATAAAAAAATTTATTTACGATATGACTTTTAAATAATAAAATAATTAAGTGTCATATTTATGAAAACTACCACTATTCCTAATTATTTTTAGGTAATCACATTTTTCCTAAGAAACAAATTGGTTGTACCTAAAAATTCACTAATTAGGGAAAATATAAAAAAAATTACTTCCTTGTCTCCTTTTCGAACTTCCACACAAAACACTAAATCTAGTGTCCCACAACCCTCACAAGGTAGATTATGGTCTATTTATATTGTTTGATCATCTATTATCTATGTTTATCTCAAGATTCTAAAAAAAACACAAACAGTATTTTCTATTTATTTATAATTTCTTATTCCAATGAGAATTATATTTCAAACATGAACTTACTTAGAATTTTAAAATTTCGATTAAAATATTTAAACATAATCAAGTTAAATATATCCTAAACTAGTAGAGAAATATTAATTTTCTCGACTGATTCACCAAGATAGATGACAAATTCATGAAAAAAAAAAAAAGATAACAAAAATTTTTAGAATAAACTAAAACTTATTTTGTGTCATATTATAATTAATCTTTACATTATTAAATTAAAATCATGTTACTTTAGCACGATTTAAAAAAATTATACATTAAAATCGTGTTATTTGATATTATTTTTTCCATGAAATTATGTTAAGATGATATGACTTATTTTTATCTATAATTTTGTTAGAATCTATTCATTTATGTAATTTAAAAAATAAAAAAATGGTGTTTGTTTTGCCTTATCGTGTGAACTTAACAAAAAAATATAAAGTTGCTCCAAATACGTGTTAATTTTTTTTTCAAGCGTAATTATTGTCACAAAACAATTGAGAACATATGTTACAAAATTTAATGTTATATTAACTAATTTTTAAATTATAACTGATACGATTTTCCTTAAATTTTATGATTGCCATACATAAATAGCCATGATTATAATAAATTGATTATTTTTTGTTTCAAATTTGATTATAGGATCATTTTGGATTTTAGAAAGATATTAGTTTATCATTTTAAATATAATGTTATAATAATGTTAAGTAATTTTTAATATAATTAAAAGCATATTAAATTTCGTATTCAAAACTTTTTATATGAATAATTATACGCCTACCATAAAATTATAGTTCCGTGTGATATGTTAACAAAATTATTTACAAAAAACAACGAATATAATAAAAAAATGTGAGATATTAAAAAAAAAATCTATTTTAATTGATCAGAACTGATCCTATAGTTCACCTTCGTATTTTCATCATTGTTTAACTAACATTCTCTAATTATAAAAAGAACAAAAAATCAGCTTTAAACTATTAGCGAGCTAAGAGAAAACTAATTTCAGAAAATATTGAAAATAAAGAAGTAAATAATTAAAATTTTAATCTAATTACTCAATAAAATATATTTTTTAATCTGATTTTTCACTAAACTAAAGTCCGTTTCACATTAACAACCTAATTATTTATTTAAGTTCAACAGGTGTAATAAATTATATATTGAATAAAAAGTGCTGGAAAACAAATAAAAGAAAGTAAAACGAGGGTTATAGTAACACGAAAAATTTATTTTCTGCATAGATTTTAATTCTGAACAGGTGAAGTTAATTTAAAATTAAAAACATGGAAAATAAAATAAAATGCATTTTTAAGGTAAATAAGAAATAAAATAAAAAATCTGATGCATACCACTCGAATCGAACTTCAACTATTGAATTGACTTTGGCGAGTTAAGAAATAAGTGAGAGATGTGAGATATAGAAAGTGCCACGAAAATTTGACGTGTAAGGTTTGACGCATAGGTCATGATAAGATCGTGGATTTTGAACAAAGATAGAGATACTTTAAGAGATGAGGTTGTTCATAATTTTGGCGACATAACTTGGGGATCTATGGTCCTTCAACCTTGTGGTGGTATACAATAATTAAATAATCAGATGGAATGCTCCATATAAAGTATTAAATAATAAGTAAAATAATAATATTTTTAAAACTAAATTAGTTATTGTTTAAGTCAGGCGAAAACATCATAGCTAAATCAATCATAGTGATATTGAAGTATTATTTGTTTTGGAGTAATTTTATTTTTAAAAGGCGTCTTGAAAGATGGAGAGAGTATACAAACTCCTTGGACGATGGGGAGAGTATGTAAACTCTTAAGCTTTGCCCTTAAAAGATGTTTCGGAAGGTAGACAATATATAAATTCTTTAGTGATATAGAATTTATTTGGTGTCCCAGTTGAGGACAAGAGACATTGTTGATCTCTACAGGCGGCGTCAATGTTGTGACCCGACCCAAGTTTTGATAACATTGTTAGGAACAACCACCACGTTTCTAAGGTATTGTCTGTTATGGAGCGTAAAACTCTGTTACAATTTTGTTTTTAAAAAGCGCCTAAGAGGGGGATAAAGTATATAAACTCCTAAGAGATATGAAACTTATTGGGTGTTCCAGTCGAGGGCAAAGGGAGTTGTCAGTCCCTACACCAATATTCTGACCCGACCCAAATCTATTCAGCAACATTGTTAAGAATAACTACCATGTTCCTGAGCTATTGTCCGCTTTAGAGCGTGAAATTCCGTTATGATTTTGTTCTTAAAAGATGTCTCAAAAGATAGATAAAGAAATGAATATTTAAATTACGTCTTGACCTCAACTCTGAACCGAAATAAAATTTATTACATATAACAGAATAAATCACCAGTCAAGGACAAAAGGAGTTATCGATCCTCATATAATAGTGCCAATGTTAAAGAGTGATAAGTAGCATAAGGTATTTTATAAGGATAAATTATATTTATAGAATGATAAGTATTTTTGATAATTTGTATTAATCATCCTGATATAATTTAAAACATACATTATATATCAAATAATTTCACATTTGAAATTAACGACAGTTAATACATCAAGCGAGCAACTCGATTTGATTGAGATTTATTTTCTTTTTATCGATAATGACGTTCCACTGCCAAACATGACTATTATTTTTGGCACAATCGATAAGGAAAAAAAATTAGACATTTATTCACTTACGTGTCTCCTTAAAAGTTTCCGAATTGAGAAAACAGTCCCTCAATTTTATAATTAGCAGTTTTATAAGATTCTCAATATATATATATATATATATATATATATATATATATATATATGTATAAAATTGTTTGAATGAGTCCTTGCAATGAGATTATAATTGAAATTTGTGAAAATTATTTTATCAGATGTATAATCATGCAATTATTAATTTAGTCTATATCAATATATTTTAATTAAGAAGCAACAGGTCCCATGGTCTAGTGGTTAGGACATTGGACTCTGAATCCAGCAACCCGAGTTCAAATCTCGGTGGGACCTTTTTTTAAAATTTATAAAAAAGAAAACTTACTTTTTATGAAATATGAAGTTTTTTTTTTTTTTTTTTTCTTGATCTTTCATGAACATGATCCACATATGAATCTAAATTGATTAAGGTCAGAGTTGATAAGAATATGTACCCATATCATTGAGAAGCTTTCCATTCACTGCACATTAATGCTGTATCTGAAACTTCTGAGATAACAACAGGTCGCAGAAAATAACTTTGGTTGGTTTGGACTGTAACAGTTCAGTACTCACTTATTTAACTTACTAGGTCCCACAAAATTAAATGTTTGATTATTTTTCTTCTTTTATCACAAAACAAGGTTGAACATCCTAGAAGACTCATTTGAACATACGACTTGTTTCTAGCATATGGGATGCTGTTTTTTGAGGTCCATGTCTTCCAGAAGCAATAATATCATACTATCTACTATTTTGGTATCAGAAGAGAGTAACTTCACTCTGGTGTGTGTATGTCATAAAATGTTATGTTATATGTTAAATTATGAAACCCTAATAAGTAACATAAATGAATCCATAGATAACGCAGTAGCATGATCAAACATGATATATTCTTGTATGCATTTATTCTAAGTGGATTGTTTTATTAGTTGTCATTTTAAAAGCACAATTTCCACCATTTTTTGGTTATCCACTAATAGTCATATATTTTCTTTAGGCTTAAATACTTTTTTGTTCTCATTTTAGTAGTGTTTGTTGCGGATAGTCCTCATTTTGACAGAATGTTTAAAATGGTCTTCATTTTTATCGAATATTTAAAATGGTCCTCATTTTCGCAATTCGTATTTTATTTGGTCATTTTCTGTAACGCCGTTTAAATCATTAACAGACCATTGTACATATGACACGGTTTGTATTAGGGTATGTTACATGTACTGTACATATGACTAATTAATGTTAATTTTTCAATTTATGGGAAATTTTGCTTGGATTTGCAGAGGAATCAGCTAATACTTGTCATTTCATCATTGGATTGCAGTTGCGCTCTTCATTTCAATTTTCCAGTTAATCATCATCAACGAGGTAAGTGGGTTTAGAGTTTTATGGGTTGTGTTTGCTCGTAAGTTAGGATTTTCGTAATTCTATTTTGGGATTTGTTTGTCTTTCGATTGTTGTGATATTCTGCATGGTTTCTAAATTACTTCCATGATTTTGTGTAGTTTGTGTCTGTAGGTAGGGTTTAGTGGGGTATTATTTCAGTTGGTTTGTTTGTCGGTTGTCGGTGTTGGTGTAATGATCCCCATTATTTATTTGTAATTGATTGTACCAATCTGCTTCAGGAGATCCACCTACGAAGAATATATCAATCCATCATCTTTCCAGTCAATGGTGAAGTCTTATGGGAAAGAACTCCCTACCCTGACGTCCATCCATCACATAAGAGATCTTACCAGGAAAGCCAAGAAAAAAAGAAAAAAAAAGAAGGTTGGAAGAGTGGGAGTTGAGAAAGGATAACACACAAATCAACAAAGGAGGTCATAGAAAAAAATGTAGCATATGCCGTCAGATTGGACATAACAGTAACAATTGCCCAGATAAGCCTGTGGATGAGCAGACTGCAACACATGCTGAGACTGTACCAGATACCCAAACTGCTGAGAATGCACCAACTGCTGAAACTCAAACAACTCAAACAGCAGAACCATCTCAGTAGTTTATGATGAAATTACATATTAGGAGGAGGCCATGATATCAGCTACAAACGTCTTAGTTATTTTTTGGAATTTCTGATGTAGAATTCATTATTGATGTACTGCATTTTGACTTAGATCAATTTAATTTTTCCCAAGCTTAGATCAATATCACTTACTTCAATGCTCAAATTAAGATGTCATTTTGAACATGTTGGGACTAATATCAACATAATCAAACTAATTCCTTTCTTCATTTAACAATAATACAAAACAGATTGGACTTTAAAAAATTACACACAATAACAGTACGAATAATACAATAACAACACAAGTGAACCCTATTACTAATTGCAGTCTCTTCTCAGCAACCTTCAATGACTTCTCCAAATCATTAATCTGGCTTATTTGTGTCATGATGATGACATCCTTTTCATCAACACCAATTGAGAATTGAGGAACAAGATTGCCAAAACTCACCAACTGCCCAGACATTCCTTACCAAACCCCTAACTCACTTATTTATCCTCAAATATCTAATTACCACACCTGTACAGTACGTACACGTAACACACCCTAATACAAACAAACCGTGCCACCTATACAATGCTCCGTTAATTATTTAAACGGCATTACAGAAAAGGATCAAATAAAACACGAATTGCAAAAATGATGATCATTTTAAACATTCGGTAAAAATGATGACCATTTTAAACATTCTGTCAAAATAAGGACCATCCGCAACAAATACTACAAAAATGAGGACTAAAAATGTATTTAAGCCTTTTCTTTATTAATGACTATTAGACCATCCTAATAGTCATAGGAAAAAAAAATCAATGGTATTCACAAATAAAGCTCCTACGAACATCAATCGAGAAATATTGAGTTGTATTGAAAAAAAGAAAAACATTGACAATAATAATTACAAATAATCGCAATTGGTTTAACTTGAAAAAAGAATTCTCTTAATATTGAACTCACAGTGTTCAGATTGGACTTATACTGGAAAAATATGAAAATAAAATACACACATTTAAGAGAGGGAAGATTATTTAAAAATTTAGATTATTACTTTTAGTAAGCTTTATAATGATATAATTAAGTAATTAACTCTTCTGACATCTTAATTTTACCCGTTTAAAAACTAATAAATATGATATTTTATCTAATGTTCAAAACAGATAAATCAATATATAAAATATATTAATACAATAATATTAAAGTTAGAACTATAAAAATTATAACATTTATACAAATAAACTAAAAACTAAAAATCAATAATAGTTCTATACACAAACTAATCACATATAATAACTTCTACTGAAACCTTCCACCAATTTAATAGATGACTTCTCATTCTTTAGAGGTGTCTTAGAAACTGCAATCACATCTACTATCACCAAATAGGTGATCATCGTATAACAAAGACAAACAACACACGACAAAAACACAACGAATGGTAAGCTAATATGGCAAAAGAGTTTTAATCATTAAAAGAATAGGATCAATTAATCATACACAGTTAATCATGAATCATTATCAATCTATTTCATACAAAGACCCAAACAACGACTCAATTATCCGGATACATGCATTAATATCGGATCCTGGAAAGTTGTGCACTTGTTTTGGCCTCTACTGCTCTACAGAGTCATTGTCAATGAATTTCACCCTACCACACACAATGTCCGTTAACGCCTCTGGTTAAGGTAAAATCCCTAGATTAGGAATTCATGCTCCTCTTACCACATGCCCCACCCTTCTCTACTTAAGAATTGGATGGTCATTAGAGCGTTAGGATCACTTCCAACTGGATCATATACTATTGCATACACTATTACAAATCACTCACAATTCTCCTTGAATTAGGATCAACAAATCTCAACTAAACCTCATAAAACCAATCTCAAATCCATCTCATATACCAAATCATTTAATCATAAAATTTATAAAGCTTCTAAAAGAACTCAGTCAACACCTATTCGGTTTTAATCCACTCGTTCAACGAACACATAATTCTCGTTGGATGAAAAACACATTTTCGACCAATATCATATTATTTGCCCATCAAATGTATTATTGGGACTCTAGAGAATACATTCCTTAATAATTCGTCCAACAAGTAAATGCTCGCCAAGTTATCTTACAAAATTCCATCCAAACGCATAATATAATGATAAACTAAAATTTATCTCTACTGTATAATTTTTTTGAAAAGTTAATTTTATTTATTTATAAGAATAAACTCATATATATATATATATGTATATATATATATATATATATATATATAACTTTTCTCAATGGTCAACTCCATCCTTAAAAAAAAAAAAATGAAAAACAAAACTTAGAAATTGAATTTGGAACGGTCAATAAAAATGTCCTTATGTATTGTATGCATAAGTTAATTTTATTTGTTCAATTGCATTATTTATTAGAAAAAAGCAATAGAAATATTTAAAAGTTATATAAAAACAAATTGCAAAGGAAAAATGATAGTTTAATTATAATATGGTTTTTATATTTTAAGTACCTACTGACTTAACGTATTTAACCGGTAGTGTTGGTTTGGTTTAGAACTTCTGGAAAAAAAAATACGAATCTCAAACCTCATCTAATCCAATCCAAAACTATCTTAACTCAATAAGATAATAAATTTGCTGAAACTCAACTCAACATTCTCATAGAACCCATAATAAGATATAGAAAAAAAAAATGAAAATATCAATATTTAACTGTGTTTTTAAGACCTAAATTTTAAATAAAACAAAACTAATATATATTTTCATAAATGTAACGCATCATTCTAAATCATGAAAAAAATAATTGACTTGACAACAAACTAGGAGAAACATTTAACAAAAAGACAATCTCAAACTCATTATATGTGATATATGGATTTACCAAAGTTTGAATAAAATAAAAATACATACAAAATTAATTAATTAGTCCTTTCGGCCATAGTTTTGTGTGCATTAGAGAATAGTAGATGAGGAGTTAAACCAGCCATTTCGAACCCCAAACTAGTAAATAGTGACAAAAAAGTGAGAGATATGCAAAAAATTAACTCTCACCGTTGACACATTACCAAATCAATTTTATATTAAACAAAGAATCTCACATCTCATCTTATCTTTTAATACTAGAAATAAATAAATAAAATTAATATAACTAAATAATATACCCATACTCAATTAACGAAAATATTACATCATAAATACTCAATTAAAAAGATATAAAAGCTTTAAATATACTTAATAGATTAAAAATAACTAAATTCATGACTCATTTAAAACATAACTAACATATATATATATATATATATATATATATATATATATATATATATATATATATATATATATATATATATATATATATACTTTTCGAGACTATTTCTCCTTGGAACAAAAATCACCGTCATTATGCAACAAAATTTGGCTGAACCAATAACCGAGTGGTACTTTTGTAATTAATTTTAAATATTATGATTTTTATGATATTTGTTAGGACCCACGATAACTTTCTTTCGAGTGGCTCCGCTTCACCCTCTGAATTTTTCTGACAGAGAAATGTATGAATAGCTAGTTAGTTTGTTAGTTCTCTGATTCTGATTTATTGAAAGGTGTTGGTTGCATTATTGCGTGCAGTGTTTGAAATTGTTTGAAGATGGAAGAAAGTGCATTGAGGGCCATGGACGCTGAGCAACTGAGAGAGCACGCTCACAAGATGGTCGATTTCATTTCCGATTACTACAAAACCATTCAAAACTTCCCCGTTCTCAGCCAAGTCCAGGTTCTTCATTCTCCTCCTTCTCTTCGAATCAATGCATTTCTAGAACTGATTTTACGTACATGCTGCTTCATCACTCTGTTTCTCCAATTTCAGCCAGGTTATCTGGGGAACCTTTTACCAGATTCTGCTCCCGAGTATCCTGACTCCTTGCAAAATGTTTTGGACGGTGAAACTTCTTACTTCGATTCTCAATTACCCTTTTTTGTTTAGTGCAACGTATTATTATTATTATTATTATTAGGGTCCTTTTGGATCAACTTTAAACAAACACTTCTAGACAAGACAATTAAGAATTTAAGTTGTACAGCGTCTTCCAATGTGGTTTTAAATTTGTGGTTGCAATGCAACACAGTTGCAGATTTGTTGTGAACCTTGGCGTTGTAGAAGATTGCTGGCCAATGCGGCCGCAATTGCAGCAATCAATACTCGTTACGGTTGCAGACAATTTTAAAACTATGGTTACAGAAGAGGTTTAATTCACTTAATCTTAATTTCTTTTATATAAGTGTTAAGAAAATTTTCCGGACAAAACCTTAGTAGTAGCAGCAGCAGCAATCGTATTTTCATTAGTTTAGTAGATTGTGAAATTGTTTGAGCAATGCTAGCGTGATACTGTTTGTCAAATTGTAGATGTAAAGGAGAAAATACTACCAGGGGTGACGCATTGGCAAAGCCCGAATTATTTTGCGTATTTTCCTTCCAACAGTAGCATTGCTGGGTTTCTTGGAGAGATGCTCAGTGCGGGTCTTAACATTGTGGGTTTCAGCTGGATAACTTCTCCTGCTGCCACTGAACTTGAAAGCATTGTTCTTGACTGGCTGGCTAAGGCGTTTCAGTTGCCTGAAGAATTCTATTCTACCGGTAAGGTCTTGGGATGCTGTATAGCGTATGAAGATACAATATGCACTACTAGTTTTTGTTTTTTAAGCTCAAGTTGGGTATTTTGTTATTTTATTTTGTATATGAAAAGGAAGAGATTGTATTCTCATGGGGTGTTCGTGTCTTAACTGATAATTGTAGAAATTATGGGATTCTAGGTACAGAGGCATGTAAGCTTGAGAACAGAGACTGATACTTTGAAGTTCATATTTACCTGATATGAGAGAACATATTGGATGTGTTACAAAACATAAAGCGCTAACCCTCACCGATATTAATACCAGAATCATTCCAAATTAAATATGAAATCAGATGATGAAATATAAGAAAATAGGGTAACCAATCTAAAACGTATAATAATTATAATTTAATATACTCTAAACTATTGTAAAATATAACTATGATATTATGGGAATCCTCTAGAAATTCAAACTCTAAGTCTATAATTAAGCAAATAATCTTGCAATAAACGAAGTTCATCTTGATGCTTCGTCGGCCCTTCCTTTTGGCTCCTGAAGTTCTTTTGTGAGTTTTTTTAGAACACGAGTCATTCTTTGTCTTGTCTTTTTCTTCTTCTTTAATAGAATGTGGACTTACATGGCCTTTATACTTTTCTGAATTGATATCTTTCCTTTATATTGCTCGAAGAGTAAAAGGAGAAGGAAAAGAGAAAAAAAGAAAATGGGTCAGTTCCATAAACAGGACTCATTCAGGTAGGTTTGCATATGAAATATCTCCTGGCTTTGGATGAGCTTGTAATTTGTAAACTCAGGCCTGAGATTTTCATTAACCTTCAACTCGGTTGAATTTTATAGATAATAAAAATGTGAGCCTAAATTGCATATGAATAATTTATTTGATAGAAAAGCTCAAATACACTATGTAAACTTTGACTGCAGGGAAAGGTGGTGGAGTTATACAGGGAACAGCAAGTGAAGCTGTACTAGTTGTCCTATTAGCAGCACGTGACAAGATCTTAAGAAGGCTTGGAAGGAGTGCCCTTCCTAAGCTTGTGATGTATGCATCTGATCAAACACACTCTGCTTTACGAAAAGCTTGCCAGGTACCTCCAATGACAGATAACAAAGAAAATGACCTTATCTTATGTACTCAAGGACATATGGATTTCCTTCTTGTTCATTTTCACTGTCAAGTTAACTTTTGTTGATCAGTGCTCCTAGCTTTCTGACCTATTTTAAACACTGAACATTTCTTTAAAACTTTTCTGTTGTTATTCCTTGGCATGAGTAGGTGTATCGAGATTCATATCAACTATAGATATGATCAATGTAATCATTATAAAGCTTGAGTATCTCTCTTTATATAAGTAAAATTTACGAGCTTGAATTACACTTTAAGCCAAAATTCGAAGAGAGGCCTTATAGATTTTTAATATTCTATTTATTTTGATTATGATTCGTTTTTTGTTTTATCCAAGGAAAAGAGTTGGTTATCTGTTAAATCTATAATCATAAGCTTCTTGTTAATAGTTTGCAAAATGGGGAAATAACAGAGATTTTTACTCAGTTAAATAAATTGTAATGGCTGTTTGTTTCCTTAATTACATGATTATCATGCTCTTTAGCACCAAACATATGTATATGCCAGTGTTACGGTGTCACCTGGAAACATATGACCTTAACTTTGATCACAACACCAAGTTCAAACTTATTCAGCCTATAGTCTATAAGTAGTTAATGTGTTGTTAGAGAAAACCTATTCTTCTGTAAGTATTTTAAAAATTTGTTTAGTATTTATCACCCAGTTGATCAAATGATAGTCTGATTCCATTTCTGGTATGAGAGTCTTCCTGTTTTTCTTATATGCATTCTTGAATATAACCAATGACATAATTTTTATTGTAATAGTTTTGAACTTTTCATTGGCAGATAGCAGGACTTAATCCTGAGCTTTGCAAGTTGCTTAAAGCTGATTCTTCAACAAATTATGCACTCTCTCCTGAAGTTCTTTCTGAAGCAATTTCAAATGACATTGCTGGCGGTCTTGTACCCTTTTTCTTATGTGCTACTGTAAGAATTGAACACTTACATGAATTTGTAAGAAATTGCTGTATAATGCATGGCCTTAACTGACCATTATTTACGTGTCTTATCTCCAATATTTTATCATACATGTTCAGAGAATTTCAAATAAGAAATTTCAGCTCATTTGAGCATAGGATCAAGGGATAAATGTCCTTCTTCATGTTGATACCTATGTACCGTCTCTTAATTATTTGTTGCTGGGAAACAAATGGTTATATACCTACTAATAGGGTCTATGTTAGGACTAAAGGCGAATGTTTATCACCCTGGAACTTGGAACTAATGTTTTGTTGATGAGTGAAAAGTATCTGAATTTTGATGTAACTTGAGGTAACTTAAGAGTCCATTATTTTTGGATATTAAGTTTCTTGCATTAATTGCATACATTACCCATTTATATATGCAGGTTGGCACCACTTCGTCAACAGCTATTGATCCACTGCCTGCATTGGGAAAAATTGCCAAGGTAATACATTTTATGGAGTTGTGATGTGAAAAAAGCTAGTATAGTCACTGATTCATTGTATTGAGGTTATTAAACCAAACGTTTATTTAAAAAAAAAATGTGACTCTCAAGGAACAGGAATGCAGTTAGATAGATGAAAACCCATAAATGACTATGCAGTATGTTATGAACTCAAGGATATAATGATACTTGTGGAGTTGCAAGAAAGAAAAGTTCGATACATGAGTATTTCAACTGTTTTGGCTCATTGTCCCTGCTTAGGCTTTTAGGATGAGTGGTTCATAAACCTCCGCTGACCTGCATCAAATTTTGTTTGTCCAGTCTTTTGAATGTATTTTGTAGAGCTATGAAATCTGATAATGCTCTGTTGCCTGTCTTTTTTGGCAGACCAACAATCTTTGGTTTCACGTGGATGCTGCTTATGCTGGCAGTGCTTGTATATGTCCAGAGTACCGCCACTGCTTTGACGGTATTGAAGAAACAGACTCGTTTAACATGAATGCACATAAATGGTTCCTCACTAACTTTGACTGTTCAGTACTTTGGGTTAAGGTATCCATAACGCATTTTTTATCTCAATCTCACTTTTGAATCTTTATTTGTAACATTTCAATGTACTTCAAGATAAGAGGTCAAACTTATTACGAGTTGATGACACAGGACAGAAGTTTTCTGATTCAATCACTGTCTACAAATCCTGAATTTCTGAAAAACAAGGTAAGTTTCTATTGCATGCTCGAGGTTTATGCTGAAGTTTAACTGCAGGAAGTTTTCAAACTTTTGAATAATCCTTTTTAGTTTTTCTTCTCTTTTCTGTGTGTGGATCTTACATTAAGCTATTATATTCCATTCAGTCAAGGTGTATAGACAGCATCACATTAAATTTACAAGTTGGTTCTCTAGATGAAAATTAAAGAATATGACTTGGTATTCCAAAAGAAAAGAGCATTCTACATTAAATGAACCCAAACGGTAAACAAATACATGTTAAGGAAAGAGAGAGTGAAACAAAATTGAAGCATCTAAAAATGTCCTCTTTTTCAACTTCCCTCAGAAAGGTGCTTCAAATGTTATGAGTGATAAGTATTGAATACTTATGGGAACACTCAGAAATTAACCGGGGGCATTTGTTTTTCAATTCTTTTTCTTATGTATCGACGTAGAGTTAATTTCCTCTTTCACTACGAACTAGTTCTTATCCCGAGTGAACAGAGTCAGTGTCACTTAAGCATGAAACTTGTCATCTGAAAGGTCGCTGCTATTATTATCTATTCGTGGTTTTATAGTGTGCTTATGTTTTTGACCTTGCAGGCCTCTGAAGGAAACACGGTCATAGATTACAAAGATTGGCAAATTCCTCTTGGGCGTCGCTTTAGGTGGTTTCTTGGTTATTTTCCTTTGGAAACGTTTTCATTGTTTCTTTCTCTCTATCTATACATAGATATATTTGTATTTGGTATTGAAATCTCTCTTCTCCTCGTTGAATTATTTTGTACCCGAGAATGTTCATGCATATCTTCGTCTGGACACATAAATCCTCTTTATTCGTGCATTTGGGCTCTAACTCATTTATGCCTAAAAGTATTAATAAGAGGAATGCTAATAATACCCTTTACTATTGCTTTAAATTTATTGGAAACTATGAAATCTGGATAGAAAGTCCTCACGTGATATGTGATGACTACCAAAATTGTATTTTTCATGAATTTCGGTGAATAGTAAAGGGTGCGTTCAAAAGAGTGTATTGTTAACATTTCTCGTATTAATTTTTTGTGATCTTGATTTTAATGTTTTTTTTTTTGGATTTTATGTACGTCTGAGTTTCTTTTCGATGTTCCCCGTTTTAAGAGATTACGGGAACTCTGATGTCAAAACTTCTATCAAATCATTGGTCTTATATCTTTTTAATAAATATTTCTGTACACCTTAGAAGTTTATATTTGCCAGCAAATGTGTGACATTGTCTATTCACTCTACTGGACTCCAGATCATTAAAATTGTGGATGGTGTTGCGACTTTATGGTTTGGAAGGTCTGCGAAGCCACGTAAGAAACCACATTGAGTTAGCTGCTTATTTTGAAGAGCTTGTTAATCAGGACACAAGATTCAAGGTACTCGTCCTTCTATGAAAAGCATTGTTCTTAATTTCTTAAGGCTTATTCTTAGTGTGGTCCCAATATTTGTTGGAATTATTTGACGTGGTTTTTCAACTTTTTAACCCAATATAGTTTTTAGAGGGTGATAACATGAAAATATATGATAATAAAAGGATTGGTACCAAGTTGGATAACCCAGTTATGTTTGGACAATGACACCTCATTACACCATGTGACAATATGACACGTGACAATAAAGGTTGATGTCATGTTGGACAATGCAGCCACGTTAAACAATGACACCTTATAGTGAAGGATTGATATCATGTTGGACAACCCAAGACGATGACACTTGTTATTTATATTGTCGGTCACCCGCATGAAGAACAATTTAACATAATCAACTACATGGCTCTTTTTAACAAACATAGATATTACACTGAGTAAAAAAAAATTGAGGGACCACATTCCGATAAATATTGAGATCAAAAGTGATATTAAATCATTTCTTAATTTAAAAACAAATTATCCTTTATGTGGACAGCAAAAACTAGGTATTAGAGAATGCCTTCAGTCAAAACATGGTCCCTTCTTTTTTTATCAGCCAAAATATGGCCATCTAAATAATGTTTTAAGTCAATATATGCCAATATTGAATATTTTTCCTTAAGTAGTTTATTTACTTATCTGCATATGCTTTAAAATTGCAACAAATTCCCTTCCCAGGTGGTTGCACCTCGCACATTCTCCTTAGTTTGCTTTCGGCTATTGCCCCCTCTCAATTCTGAAGATCATGGTAATAAACTAAATAGTGATCTACTGGACTCAGTAAATTCAACAGGAAATATTTTCATATCACACACGGTAAGCATAAATTATCTTCATAATTTTGTAACTTTTGTTCTTTATTCTTTCTTTTTCACTAATTTTCTTTCCCTTCTTGTTACCTAATATGTGCAGGTTCTATCAGGTGAGTACATTCTACGTTTTGCAGTAGGAGCACCATTGACAGAAAGGAGGCATGTCACTACTGCGTGGCAGATTTTCCAAGATAAAGCCACTGCTCTACTCGAGAGTTTACAGGATTAATAATATGCTCTCAGCCTCGAGTTTCCCGATACAACATTAATTTGTGATTTTTTTCCTTTATTTTTGATTCCTTTTTTTTTTTTTTAAATTGTCATGTGCTGAGCTGTAAACTTGGTAGATATTTCATTTTTTTTTAAGCAGCAATGTTATTTTTTTGTTAATAGTCGATAATACTCTCCAATTATAGACAGCTCAAAATATTTTTAACACAAGAATCAGATTTTTCTGAATTTTGGAATAATTGTAATTTTTAAATTTAAATGAAAATTATTTAGTTAATTAGAAACTAAATTAAACTACGAAATATATTTATATCAAATAACCAAAATTGGTGATATTACAGAAACTTAATAACTATTATTGGTGTAAAAATATAAACAGTTTTATAATTCTTAAAATTTAAAGGTAACTGTAGAATTTGCTATACAGGTGCTCTATTAAACTGTGAAGCATAAGGTGTCCCTTTACTTAAGCGAAATAAATGTTTATGGATTATTAGTCTAAAAGTGACGAAATAGCTTTTAGTAATGTCCTCCTATATTATCTAAGTATTCTTTTTAAGAATTTAAATATGAATTTGAATTTCACATTATATAAAAATAAAAAAAAGGTAATATATAAAAAAATTTACAAAATTGTTATCTTAAAGTTATGGAAATGAAGTGGTGACAAGTTTATGGACTATGTAATATATAGAAGAAACTATAAACACATTTCTTTCAAGCATTTTGAACTGTTAGAAAAAAAATAAATCTCCACAAGTTATTAAAGGCATATTTTGTCCAATTTTATTTAAAAATTTGACTTTACTGAAATCAATAATATATTTTAGTTGTTTGTTTCCTAATATCTCCTAATTATCTCAATAAAATTTTATTTTAACTAGTTGAATAATGAATAAATTACAATGCTTACTATTAGAAGAAAAGAAGAAGCAACTGGCATTTATTAAATATAATTATCTCAATAAAATTTTATTTTAACTAGTTGAATAATGAATAAATTACAATGCTTACTATTAGAAGAAAAGAAGAAGCAACTGGCATTTATTAAATATATAAGGTGTAACATCCCGTTTTCATAGTTTTTTTTTAAATTATTAAACAAAACATTTAAATTTTAGCAATTCAGAAGCAAATGATGACATAGGCCAGAATAATGCAATACAGTCATCCTCAAAAATAACCATACATACACTGATCAACCTATACTGTCCGTACACGACAAAAGGGATTACAAAATACCCGATCAGCTAAGCAAAAGAAAGAAAAGGTCACATATGCTACTGGTACGCCTAATGAAATCATCTCACGTCCCAGAGGGTGTATCCTCACCTGCACGTTTATCTGCTCACGCCATCCAATCGAGACGATCTTTGCAAAGATAGAAGACACACACAAACACACCATAGAAACTAGAAGGGTAAGCTAACTTGAATGAAGAGTAACCATGCAATTTATTTTATGCTAAGGCAGAAAACAGGATTCATTAAACAGTCTATCAAAAATCATCTATTAATTCCAACTATAACACCACACGCCATTCTAGACTCGATATCCGGATTATGTAAGTGGCATTGGAGCTCTTGGTGACTTGCACTTGAGATGGTTCCTAAACTCTGTAGAGTTTTAGGCACAAGGGGTATTCACCCAACCACTCTCAAGGTAAATCCCATCACCTCTACGATGGATCGGATTCATAGACCAGGACCTCCTGCTACTTCCCCCGACGTAATCCATCATACTCTACTTGAGTCTTAATGGTTACTGGAAGCGTCAGGATATCACCAATCTGAGTCCTCATGCCCTTACATTTACTAAACCACATTCCTTAGGATTTCCCTTGACATCCTAACTCTAACATACTTCCATTCACATCAAATTCACACTCAATTCCATCACACAGTCCAACATGCATAAGGATCACATACAATATCAACCATCATCATCTTAAAGCAACCAATCTAGCATCAAGAAATCAAAACAGTGGGAAAACCAATCTTCTGCAGGGAGTCTCGCTTAGGCTAGAGGGTCTCGCCTAAGCTAGAGAGTCTATCTCGCTTAGGCGAGTTGATCTCGCCTGGGCGAGACATCATACAGTGGCGAATTACAAATCCTGGGCGAACTCTCGCTCAGGCTAAACTGGCTCGCCTAGACGAGATGTCATCTCGCTCAGGCGACCTCAGCTCGCCTAGACGAGATTTCGCACAATGACAAGGGTGAGCTTCTGGTATTTTCGCTCAGGCGAGACCAACTCGCCTAGGCGAAACCAACTCGCCTAGGCGAAACTACCAGGAAATCCTCCCTGTTCTGCACATGCAAGCTCGCTCAAGAACATCTCCCACTCAATTTCACACACCAGCAGTCTCAAACATCAATTAAACAAGCAATCATGCAATTAAAGCACTCACGAACACAATTCACATCAAAATGAGTTACAGAGTTAGCTTCCCTTACCTATTCTTGAGTTAAAGTTTGGGTGAAGACAACCTAGAAGAGGGGAGCAGAATTCCTCAGCTGAACCTAGAAGAATTTATCATCAAATCACACAGGAAGCATGAGCACTGGATTAGACTCTGAATGGAAGCAGAATTTCGAGTTGAATTTCGAATTCAGAATTGAAGCTGCAAGGAAAACTTACCTAGGAGATGAGAGGCTATGAGTGGAGGCAGCAGAAGGCTCAGGCGTAGCTTCTTCTTCAGGACCTAATCAAGAAGCAAGGTTGGTGAGATGGAGGCAAGGGTCAGAGAGAGGGAGACAGAGGGGAGAGTTGAGTTTGCAGAGAAGAAGAAAATGAGAGTGGGTTTGATTGTGTTTCTGAAAAAAAGGAGTGTTGCATAAGGTGTTACATATGTTAATATTATCAATATGATACACTTTTTTTTTACAAGATTTAAATCCATGATCTCATGGAATCTACCTAAATTTTCCAATACTTTTGACCTACCCTATCGGTGGATTTCCACCAGGTAAATAAAAGAATTCAGAAAGTTATGTGAACATTTTGTTACCACATGTTACATGGAACATCCTATACTAAATAAATACTACTTGAACGTGTTCTTAACGCCGTTGGAAATTGAACATCTTCACTGATATAGCAAAGACCAATGCAAAAACCACTGGGAATGCAACCATCACAGCTGCAACCACTCCAAGAAAATCATGCTCAAAACCGAAGTAGCTTCTTACAAACCCTTCTACTGTTGTTCTTCCGTCACTAGATTCCATGTTTTTGTGTATATCTCCATATTGTGAAGCCACCAATCCATACAAACTCCATGCTACAGGGTTAATCCAACTGTACCATCTCCACCACACTGGGATTCTCTGTCATTATACATAAAAGAAGATCAAAATAAGATAAAATACATTAAGATATTCTTCTGTGCTTGGAAAGTACTAATCTACAATAGTGCATGAGTTTGAAAGGGAGACAAAACTTACTGGTCTTGGGACTATGAATCCTGAGAAGAGATTCCACACTGCATAGAATGCAGAGGAAACTATAGAAGAAATGTGTTGGTTTGGGGTCACTGCCACTGACATCATGCCATAGTAGGTGAAGGTTAGGAAGGTGAAGTACATGAAGAATAGGTACCAGAAAACTTTAGTCACAGTCCATTCAAAACCAATCATGGCATAGATTATGATGCCATATACCACAGCTTGTGCTAGAACATATGGAAGCTCAATTACAACCTGCAAAACAAGAAGATCAATATCAGAAAAAATGCAGAGGTTATGCATATTAGCAGTGTTATACTCCATATTGAAACCAATTACTGATGTGTACAATTTCCTAAGAGACATGTTGCAGCCTAGGACAATGTAGGACTTGTGAGGATATAGAAACACTCAGAGGAAAAGTTTTTGATAAAAGGAATTGCTTGCCTGAGCAAAAGCATATGGCAAAGCTGAATACATTCCAGCTGCTTTTTCCCTGTAGAAGACAGTTCTTTCAACAGCAACCACTGGCTGCACTGCATTAGCATTCTTAATGCCAATAAGAAGAACAGCAGCATACATGGAGCCCATGGCATTAAAAAGATCTTGTTGTAGGTCACTGCAAAGATTGATGTCAAAATTTACTGTTAGATCAAATGCTAGTTACAGGTTGTAATAGTTTGAAGCTATAACATTTCTAAGTTTGTGGATTGTTTTGTTCTTACATTTTGGAGCCAAGGTTCCAAAACATGCTACCGATCACAACAGCTACAGTGGTGGAGTAAAGAAATCTAATGGCAGTGTATAGAGGATTGCGCCAGTAAGACCAATGTTGTTTCCATAAGCAAGCCATGCATTGAGTGAAGAATGAAGTTGAGTACTGTGAAGGAAAATAAAGGTCTTTGGAACCAGGAGCTGGAGTACTCAATTCTTTAATAAGTCCTTTGTTTCTCCTGAAAAAAAATGCCAAAGTTTAAATATCAGTAAACATTCTACACTGTCATAAAAAAAGGCTTGTACTTTTTGCATTATAAGTTCTTTCAGTGAATTATATCTGAGTTCTACTCTACAGTTTGATTACACTTCACACAACTGAAAGTACCTGTATAGCTCTGAACTTTTGTACACCTGTGCAAAATCGATCCCCAATTCCATTTCTTTTGCTGAAGTTGAGACTTCCAACATCCATGTTGCTGGATTATAGCCATCTTTAATCTTACTGACACCTTGGATTTCCTTCAAGATGAAAGTATGCACATGAAGTTAATGATATGAAGCAAAACACGAATTCAGTGATCCTTATTTATCAATGCAAATTTTCTACCTCAAAGTAACTAATTAAATGGGAAGAATGATGTCCAAGTGGCCCCACATATATTTCTTGCCCTCCTTGCTTCATTAGCAAAAGCTGCATTCATAGTGACACAAAAAAAGGATTAGAAACTCAGAAATGGAAGAGAACAAATTGAAATTGCTACTTTTTTAAATTCTTCCTATGTTAGTTACCTCATCAAAAGATTCAAATATATCTATGCTTGGCTGATGGATGGTGCAGACAACTGTTCTTCCTGTGTCTACTGTGTTCCTAACTGCTCTCATGACAATTGCAGCAGCTCTTGCATCTAGCCCAGAAGTTGGCTCATCCATGAATATTATGGAAGGATTTGCGACAAGTTCAACTGCAATAGTCAACCTCTTCCGTTGCTCAGTTGAGAGACCATTAACACCAGGTAATCCAACTAATGCGTGCCTCAGTGGCTTCAGTTCCACAAGTTCCATAACTTCCTCAATGAACATCTGCAACCATTTAACACTGTCAAACTTGGTAACGATGATTAAAGGAACCTTTTGTAACTTTAGTTGTTTGATGACATGATGGTTCCAACCAGGATTGGTGAAAGGTACTAGTTTTGGAGCTAATACATTCATAAAAGATACTCGTGAATATTCAAGTGTTCAAACCAGTTATCCTCGTATGCAAAACTAAAAAGCTAAACTAACCTTCCTTGTTTCATCATTGATTTCTGGGGACAACCGAAGCCATGCTGAATAAAGCAGGGATTCATAGACTGTAACATGAGGAGAGTGGATATCATTTTGCTCACAGTATCCAGAAATCCTTGCAAATGTTTCTTGCTTTTTTGGATAACCAGAGATTGTGATATTTCCGCCAATATAACCCCCAGTTTTTCTACCAGCAAGTACATCCATCAGAGTTGTTTTTCCAGCACCAGTCACACCCATTAGAGCAGTGAGAACACCTGGCCTGAAAGCTCCACTGACACCCTTCAAAAGAACCAATTTATCCTCAACAACACCTCTGTTCCTCATTTCCTGCAAGTATTTAATAATTTCATGTCACAAGAATGCTAGAAAAGATAAACACAAGCATTTTCAATTTGTTTTTTTTTTTTTGTTTCCACATTACCACTGGCATGTCGACAGAATATGTTACATCATCAAAGGTGATGGAATGAGGTTCAAATGGAAGAACCATTCCTCTTTTCCTGTTATGATTTGTCTCTGCATCAACTGCTTCGTGCCTAGTAGATGAAGTATGGGGAGAAGTGCTTCCACTTGTACTTTCACCATTTCTCACTGAAGTAACCCCAATGTTAGCCTTAAGGTGTAAGGTGAATTGAAATCAAATATTACTTATGTATATATAGATATTATTCATTTGCAGTTGGTATTGAATTACCTTTATTTGAGTACTGAGAAAAGCTATGTTTTGTGTTCTTCATCACATTAGTTCCCTTTTTACTACCACCATTCTGGTCATTGCTTTGAGATTCATCTGATATAACAGCCTGATGTTTCCCAAATGCTGCATGATTAATTTTGTGAAGTTAGTACACAGGCATACCTTTTGGTAGTTTGTCATACATTTAAGGTACTCACGATTTAAGTATTTAAGGGCAAGGATGTAGCCAAGGTTGAAGAGTAATGTATATCCAATCAAAGCTCCAACACCTATCCAGTACCAATATGACTGAGTGAAGAATCCCCGAGATTTCAAAATTTCAACTCCTAGAGGCTCAGTAGAGTTTGGTAGAACCTGTCATGGGAAAATATGTTCAAATCAAATGTCATATTATTTATATTATAAACCATTGGAAGGCATGAAAATAAAAATACAGATTAGTTAAAACTTACATGTCTCCATCTTTCCCCAAGAAACTCATTATTTACCATAGCATTTTGCCCATACATCATAGGTGATATCCAGAAGCCCCATAGCCACCATTTTTTTATGTTGTCTGGGGGATTAAAGGGCACAAAGATGCATTGTTAGTGTAGAACATAAAGTGACAAAGCCTAGAATGTTTAGTTCTGTATCCTTGATACCTTTTGATAGGACAAAACCACTCATAGAAAAAAGGATGGCCAGTGTAAACGACCCAAGTGTTAGAGCCACTGTCATTTCCCTCCCAACTGCTGCAATTAATCTGAACAGTGCCGAAGCCATTTGATTTACAAGTGCAAGAACAAGGTATTGCCTAAACAATCTGCATTAAGTTGACATATAAATGCTCTATTAGTTATTAATAGGATTCAAATAGAAAATTATACAATAGAGAAAGTACTAATTTACTAGTTTGATGAGTACATGTGAAAGCATAGGTTTTTTACCTTCCAACATGTGGATCAAAACCAATGACATAGTAGGTAAGGAATACCCAAACACCCACTTCCATAAAAGTCAAAGGGAATTTTAGGATCCATGCAGGAAGAGCATACACCCATGAAGGGAAAAAAAGATAATCCCTTTGTTTGTAGAAAACAGGAAGCCTTGAAACAACCATGGAAAGTTCAGCCAATCCATTGAACATAGTCACAACAACGCCATAAAACAAGGCACCCACATATATGCCTCCATGAGTCACTGAATCTCTGTGCATCTCTGTCCGGAAGAAAATGGTCATGGCAATAATTGCCAATGCTGCGAGCTGAAAGGAGGGGAAAGTTATCAGTAAGAAAATAACAGCATTAGATGATAATGATAAGACAAAAAAATGAAGCATTCAATTTCAAAACCTACTTGGAAAAGCTTGAAGGTGTAAACGAATGAATTGCGTTTCATAAGTAAATATTCTCTGGACAAGCAAGCTTTTAGCAACTCCCATTTTCCCACTCCATACTTTTTGGTTGTCAAGGCAGCTGGGTGACTCTTGGACTTGTCAAATTCAGTAGCAAGTTCTTGAGCAAGGCTTCTCCCAACATGAAATGATTTATGTGTCTCTGAAAACTCTTTGGCTGTGACAAATCTATAAGGTTGATTTTTGTGTGCCCAGTACTGCTCCTGATCCTTCCTTGATGTTACCTATAACATAACATATTAATGATGAAAATTAAATGTATGAAACCCCCTTTTACCAGAGCAGACAGATTGAGTTGTTGAGACAATACACAAGAACACTTACCTCTTGCAAAAAGTCTGCCACCCCTTTCCTCTCAGGACATTTAAAACCCATTAATTCGAAAAATTCAAGGACATGCTCACGGGGACCCTGATACACAATGTGACTATCAGAGAGTAGAATAATGTCATCAAATAGATTGTAAGTCTCTGGTGCTGGCTGCAGCAGCGAGATGACTGTGGTTCCTTTGAGAATGTGAACATATTGCTTCAGTGAATTCACAATTTGAAAAGTTGTTGAGCTATCCAACCCAGTGGATATTTCATCCATGAAAAGTGCTTTAGCTGGTCCAACCAGCATCTCCCCTGTATTCATAGATATATAATTATTAACTAATAGAATCTTGGAATCAAACTTTCAGGAGATTAAACAAGATACACTTCAAGATTGAAATCAGGTTAACTTTACCTGTTGTAACACGTTTCCTTTGTCCACCAGAGATACCTCTTAACATAGCATTTCCTACAACGGTATCAGCACAAACCTCTAGTCCCAAAATCTGCAAATGCATATCCAAGAAACAAGAGTCTTTTAACCGAAATATGACATGGATGGAAAATGATCAGAGATTGGTTTTAATGTATAAATTTTACCCTCAGTACGTAGTCTGTTATCATATTTGCCTTCTGGCCTTCAGATGCTACAGCCTGAGCATTATGAGTCAAAAGAACAACCAATTAGTCATCAGTCATTCCAATTTCTAAAACCAAACAGCTTTTGATATTAAAAACTTGTTAAGCTGTCATATTTTTCTTTCACACTTTGGTCTGAAACGCTACTGAATGCAAGTCAAATATGAAAAACACATTCTTGGCAGAAAAAAAAAAATCATTACCTTCATGTAGGCATCAATATCTGGATCAGGCTTGATGCTTGCCTCCTTTTCTCTTCTGGACAATTCCGCTAGCAAGTCTACAGATGTTAGACATAGTCAAGAGTTAATTTCCTCAAAAAAGTCAACCTGTGTTTGGAATATTGAATTTAATAATGAGTGTAAGCATAAAGAATTCCGATGAACTAACCATAACGAGGTCCAACTCCTTGGACTCTTGCCGAGAAGGCCAAGGTTTCTCTAACTGTCATCTCTCCGATGTGAAGATCATTTTGATTCACATAAGCAGCGGTTCTTTGGGGTACAAACTCATTCATCCCGTGACCATTATAAGTTACCTTTCCAGAGATCTGATCAAGAAGTAGCAGAATATTAGCTAGAGCTTTAAGATAAGAAAACAGAACTAAAAGCATGCTAACACTGTTACACAAAAATAAATGATTTTCGTAACAAAAATCATTACCTTCAGTTTTGGATCAAGTTTTCCAGCCAAGGCTAACAGGAGTGTGGTTTTCCCAGAACTTGGAGGGCCTAAAAGCAATGTCATTCTGAAGAATAAAAAACGGAAAAATCGTGTTATATTAGTCCTCCAAAGAGATATCAATGACAATAACACAACATCAGTACCTGCCAGGCTTTATTTTTCCACTAACATTCTGGAGAATGTTTAAATGTTGTTTCATGGTTGGAAGTATATGAAGAGAGTTCATCAGGCCCTTGAAGAACACAAATGAAACAAAACGTCAAGTTAGTTACTTCGCTAAGATCATTTAGCAAGTTCGAGCATATAATTAAATAGGTACTGATATACTCACCTCCACTATATTAACCATGAAGTTAGTGAACGTAGGCAAAGCTCTAGTTCCTACACGAGCTTCTGCTTCGATGTTCAAGTTCTCAAAACGAACCTCTATGGTAGGAAGATCAATTCCAACTCTAATATTATCCAATCCAAGAGGAAGAAAAATAGGAGAAGCCATTAGTGCGTTTGTATTAAAATCAAGAAGAATGAAACGAGAGTGAGATTCTCACCTATCGATTCTGCTCTTGAGCTTGAGCAAAAACCTCTCATTGTCCTCTTCTGCAGTTCTGACGAGTCTTTCAAGCAAAGCTCTCTTTTCTTGCAACCCAAGTTTCTGTACATCGATCTCATTGGCTTCCCCATCAGGTGAGGTGAGCAAAGCTTTCCTCAAACGTGCAACCGTGGGAAGCTTCTGAATAGCAGCCCATTTGAGAGCCTCTTCATCATTCTCCTGTTCGAATGAGTTTGAGAATATCTCTGCGTCACTGTTCCTCCAAATGGATGAACTTCCAATCCTTAAACTACCCCCACCCTCCATGTATCTCAAGCAAAGTCTGAACCTTTATGGCACCCCACTTGAACTGCAGACAAACAGTACCCAGAAGAAACTACAAATCTGGAGAAATATCTACTTTAAAGTTTGTTTCTTTTGCTCTTGTTTTGCATGACCCAGTAGCTTTTTTCTTTCCCTTTTGGGTGATTGAGATCTAACAAAGGTGTTGGGATGTATATATAGGGAGAGAGAGAGAGAGAGAGAGATGGAGAAGGAACAGGAGTGAGATGATAAAGGTATGTCATTTATGTCAACGTGTCAAACTTGGTGGGAGAGTGTGACATAAAATAGCATGAACACAGACATAACATAGCTGGGTTGTTGATGTTGCTTGCAAATGAGGGAGACGTTGAAGGTGGCCACGACCATGGCATGCAACAACTTGGTTTAGTTTGTTTTGTCTTTTGCTTTCTTTTTAGGAAAGGAACCAAATTGGAAATGTGGAAGCTGACATCACTCATTATGTTATGTTATCTCTCTTGTACCTTGGAACTGTTACTCAGATTTTGGGTGTGGATTTATTGGGGTTTTTCTTTTTTATAAATGTGTACATATTCACTACAAGATTTATCTGGTTTGGAAAGTCAACTCAAAATGTGATGGAAAAACAAGAGGAATTGTATAGAAGAAAAATTTTACGTAATATATTGTCCTTTTTTGTTATTATTATTTAAATTGAATTAAGTGTTTATGCATATATTGTAATAGTAATATTTACAAAAACAAAATAAAATCAGAGTTAAGATAATAAATATTGTATTAAAATTTTGTCTTTTTGTCAAAGTTAAAGATAATTTTTTATATTAATACTCATACTTTTTCTTGATATTTTAAATTTATTTATTTTCCTTAAACACGATTAATCTTAATGTTCTTGAAATTTAGGAGTTGATTAAGTTTTCTTTTAACTGTCCCTTACTGAGAATAAAATGACAATACTATGTTATTGACATTGCATTATTAAATTTTTAATATATGGTTTTAAATTTCTGAAATTAGAAAATAATATAAAAATTAATAACTATATATTTGAGTTGACATGGAATAATAATAAAAAGTTTACTTCTTACAATTTTCAGTAAAAAAAAATTAAATTAATACAATAAAAAATGTTGTATTTACTTTTCTTCTAAATTATTATACTAGTTTAATTATTCGTGTTAAAATTTTATTTAGTAATAAATAAATAAATGATTTCTTACAAATATTATTAAGTTAAAAAAATAATATGTTACAAACTATTTCATCAATTTTTCTCTTAATAAACTTTAAAATCATGTTTTTATAAAAAAGTAATTATTTATTCAATATAAAATTTAATTTTTAGACATTTCTAATGAATATTTTTTTATTTTATTCAATAAATATTCCATGCTAAGTCACATATCAATTTTAAATATATTTATTTTTATTAAATACTAACTAAAATTATTTTGATCATTACTTATTTTAATTAATCAAATTAATATAATTTACATCAAACTTTTTATTCATTTTTTCTTATTTAATATTTTCATTTTTTTAATATGAAGCTTTGATTAATTTTTATTGAAAGCTACATGGTTGCTCTTACATTACATAAGCAATGATGTGAAGTAAGAGGCTGATATATACAGTGATGTTGGTTCGAAGTTGGATAAGGAAAAATAACAGTTAAAAACGAAAACGACACGTTATGTGATGTATGTGATGTGATGTGATGTGACATGTGTGGGGTTATGTATGTCCAACCCTTTATAAATTTCATCATCACTTATGTGTATGTATGTTCCTAATTATGGTAGCAAATATTGACTTCATTATGATGAATTACAACATCTAATGCAAATAATGGCGACATCATTCTTGACTAAGGGGTGTTTATCAGATTCAATTATTATAATTAATAAAAATAAGTACAAAACATATGCATAGTTTATGATTGATTTTTAATTAATTTTGGCCTTTGACTTTGAACTATAAAATTAATCTCTTAAGACAGAAACTTTGAATTTAATTCAACAACATCGCATACCTAATACAATTTCGAGTTTTGTCTTATTTCCATTTTATTTATTCTATAAATAATATTGAAAATTAACATCATCTAAAAATTTATAAACATCAGCCATATTATTATTTTAGAAATAAAAACATAATAAGATATATGGTAGGAACAAAACACGGCGAAAAAGATAAGGCATTACATAAATATTGATTATTTTAATATAGTTTTTTCACTTTAATATATATATATATATATATATATATATATATATATATATATATATATATATATATATATATATATATAAACGTGTTTAATCTTTGGAAAATCAAAACAAAAAAAAAAAATTATTAGGAATTAATAAGACATTAAAGTGAATATGTGATTTTTGTTTTCATTGGTGTGACTTCTAAATAAGATTCACTTTGTCCGGCTTTCCAAAAAAACTTCTCTTACTCGTCGGTTCGATTTTAAGTAATTTATGAATAATAATTTATTAAGTTTTTACTTCATAATTTATATCTTTCTTGCGAAAATAATTAAATAACAATCAATTTAAAAAAAAAATAGTTATTATATTAACTAAGTTAAATATCATTTTATAAACTATTGTTGGTATCTAAAATAGTTTTTATAATGAATAAAAAATATAATTTACTTTTAAATTAAATTCTAAATCAATCTTTAATACTAGTTATTAAAGTTTTAGTTATCAAATTAGTGTTTAAATTAGTTTTCAATTTAAAATTAGAGACTAATTTGTTTTTGTAAAAATGGTAGTAAAGTTAGTAAAAATCGTAATAAAGTTGGTATAAATATGAATATAAGTATACATTATCCAAAAGATAAGGATGGAATATAAATTTTATGTGAATTGTACAGAGATAAAAACGAGGATAAATTTTCACTTTAAAATTATCATCCTGTATAACATTTTGGCTTACGATAATGAAATGGGATAACCTAACTTTGGTTGACTCTAAATATGTCTTTACGCTGTAAATAAATTTCTCTTATTACGATAATAATATTTATTTAATAGTATTTTGAGTTACGTGGATGAATAAAGAATATAGCTTACTGTGGTAATAAAATTTATTTAATAGTATTTTGACTTTCGAGGGTGAATAAATAATAAATAGGTATGGAACCGTGGACCGACATAAGAAATAATGGCTTGATTTATTTTTTAAATATTAGAAATAAATGAAGAGGAGAAATATGTTATACTTCTTAATTGAAGTTTGGTTGAATAAATCACTTTTTTACTTAATCACATGTGCATTGGTTAATTTAAGTTATATGAGATAGTAACAATTTTTTGTTTTATGCGTATAATTGATTTAAATTGGGTAAGTTGAATTGTATGATATTTGGCACGTGCAAATTGAAGTGTTGAGTTTTGAACCCTAATTCCAATTACGTGCAGATTTGAAATTGAGGGAAGAGGTGGCGAAATCAGAATTTGGAGTGACGCTTCAAAGCGTTTTTTTCAGTAGCTAGGGAAATTAATGTGTGCTACCATAGAATGGGTTCGTTAAAGAGTAGTGTTGAATTCAATACCATTCGGTACACCTAATTTTTTTTTGTTAAATATCATTCTTTAATATAAATTTATAATTTATTCATTTATTTATTTTACGTCTAACTTTTATTTATGTTTATTGTTCAATATTTTTCTGGGTTCTCAGTTCCTTCATTTTATCTGTGAGACTGAGTTAAATTATTGGTAAATTTTACTTAATATTTATGTTTTAAGAATTTATTTCAATTTGAGAAATTGTAGTACAAATCAAATAAATTGTATAAAAAGAGTAATGTATAACTAATTTTCATTGAGCTCAAAGGTCTAAGACAAATTAGAAAATAAGTATATGTACACTTTTCTTATAAACAAATTTATCATAGATATAAATTTTTGAAGATAAATTTTGTGATAAAATATACGATTGTCATAACAAGAGACTGGCACGTACACACGGCCACAGACACTGTGTGTACGTATTTTTTAAATATGTGTGATATTATATTAATAAAGAATAATAATATAATATTTTTAAGTTAATATATAAAATAAAATTATATTTATTAAAAATAAAGTGAAATATACCAAAAAAAGATGAGAGAATAACCGTTGATAAATAAAGAATATGAGAAAAAGCATATATATATATATATATATATATATGATTTTTTTAAAAAATTTATAAAAGTAACGGTCAATTTTCAAAACTTTAATAAATAACTATATTTTAAAAAGTAAAATTGGTATTTGAAAATATGGGCACAAAATAGAAAATCATCTTTATATATTATTATAGATAATACAAATTTTTTGTAAAAAAAAAAATCATTTCGTCCGGTATATCATTATATTGTTATTTTTTTCATCACAGAATATTCAAGAACAATGTATGTCAATCAATTATAAATTTTGGTGAAAAATATTCATCGCAAAAGGGAACATTGTTTAAGTGAAGCAATGATGGTTTTGAGTAGATACTTATTAAACAAAAGCATAGCACTTAAAGCATGACTAATTGTTTGATGTGTATTTGGACTAGTTAAGTGAGATAGTTATATATCAGTTAACGCAAGTTTGGAAATGCTTAAACAAGGGTGAAATTTTGGTCATTTTGAATAAAGAACTAACGCTTAACACTTAATTGTGTGTTTACCGTTTTGTTTAGACTTTTATTTTGATGTAATGCAGTTTTCAGTTTATGTGTGTATGAGAAAATAACTCTCATTTTCTCTCTGCATAAGGTGTGTGCGTTCTGGTTTTAATTTATGTGCCCAACAAGGCTCACACTTCAATTTCCAATATCATCGTACATATAATTGATAAATAATAAATACAGTTAGTTATGAAGATATTTTCTTACAAATGTTACATTCGACATTTCTATACAAAATACTTGAATGTTTTCTTAACGTCGCTGGAAGTTAAAGATCTTCACTGATACAGCAAAGACCAATGCAAAAACTAGTGTGAATGCAACTATCACAACTGCAACCACTCCAAGAAAATCATGCTTGAAACCAAAGTAAGTTCTCACAAACCCTTCCACTGTTGTTGTTCCGTCACTGGATTCAATGGTTTGCTTTATATCTCCATATTGTGAAGCCACCAATCCATACAAACTCCAAGAAATTGGATTTGCCCAACTGTACCACCTCCACCATACTGGGATCCTCTGTTACACCATGCCAAAAAGGAATAATCAATATAATCATTCATATAAAGTACGAATGGAAGATGAAACTTACTGGGCGTGGAATTATGAATCCTGAGAAGATATTCCACACTGAATAAAAGCCAGCAGAAATTATAGTGGAGACGTGTTGGTTTGGGGTGACTGCCACTGCCATCATTCCATAGTAGGTGAAGTAGAGGAAAGAAAAGTACATGAAGAATAGACACCACAAAAATTTAGGCACACTCCACTCATAACCAATCATTGCATAAATTATAAGGCTATATACTGCAGCCTGTCCAAGTACATATGGGACCTCAATCACAACCTGCAACAGTTAACACAAATGTATATTAGAAAGAAGGAATGCAGAGGTAAATTAGAAAGGTGGAATTGCTTGCCTGAGCAAAAGCATATGGAAAAGCTGAATACATTCCAGCTGCTCTTTCCCTATAAAACACTGTCCTCTCAACACCAACTACTGGCTGCACTGAATTTGAATTCTTAACACCAAGAAGGAGAACAGCAGCATACATGGACCCCATTGAATTGAAAAGATCTTGTTGCTTTTCACTGCAATTATTCATGGCCAAATTTCATGTTTTGATCAAACACTCTCAACAAAACAAAGGAGATTCACATGTCCAAGTTTCTCGTTTGATCTTACATTTTGGAGCCAAGGTTCCAAAACATGCTCCCAAGCAAAACAGCTACAATAGCTGTGTATAGAAATCTTAGGGCAGTGTATTGAGAATTGCGCCAGTAAGACCAATGTTGTTTCCACAAGCAAGCCATGCATTGGGTGAAGAAGGAAGTTGAGTACTGTGAAGGAAAATAAAGGTCTTTGGAACCAGGAGCTGGAGTACTCAATTCTTTAACAAGTGCTTTGGTTCTCCTGAGTCAAATGCCAAAGACCATATATCAGCAACCATTCTACTTCTGAACTGAGAATAGTTCTTGTAATAAACAAAAACTTATTGAATTTTTTGATCTTAAGTGCTTTCTGTCAGGTTACTTTCGAGTCTGTAGTTTTATTGGACTGTAAATACCTGTATAACTCTGAATTTTTGTATACATCCGCAAAATCAATCCCCAATTCCAATTCTTTTGCTGAACTTGTGACTTCCATCATCCATGTTGCTGGATTATAGCCATCTTTAATCTTACTGATACCTTGGATTTCCTTCAGAATAAAAGAATGACAAGAGTGAAACTTTTGCATGAAGATGATGATTTGAAGCAAAGCACGAGTTCAGTATTCCTTATTTTCATAGCATTTCTACTTTTACCTCAAAGTAACTAATTAAATTGGAAGAACGATGTCCAAGTGGCCCCGCATATATCTCTTGCCCCCCTTGCTTCATCAACAAAAGCTGCATTTTGATGTGACAAAAAGGTTAGAAACATGGTTATGGAAGAGAGCAGAGTAAATTTGCTACACTGGTTCTGCTTTTCACCTCATCAAATGATTCAAATATGTCTATGCTAGGCTGATGAATGGTACAAACAACTGTTCTTCCAGTGTCTACAGTGTTTCTAACCGTTCTCATTACAATAGCAGCTGCTCTTGCATCTAGCCCAGAAGTTGGCTCATCCATGAATATGATGGAAGGATTTGCCACAAGTTCAACTGCAATTGTCAACCTTTTACGTTGCTCTATTGAGAGACCATCAACACCTGGCAATCCGACTATTGCGTGCCTTAATGGTTTCAATTCAACAAGTTCCATGACTTCCTCAATGAACATCTGCAACCACATTAATCAGTGTCAAACATCGAAGTGTGTTCTTTTTTTTTTTGACACTCATAATCTTGTTTCCTTTGTTATTTATGACTTAATACTTCCAATCATGAATGGTAATTGATTCCAGTTTTGGCGCTTACAGATTACTGAGAAAATTTACTTGCAAACTCTAATGTATGGGCTTGTCACAACTCAATCCAGAAAAGGCAATAGTACTAGATTGTTTCAATAAGTCAGATTAGACAAGAATGCAGCACGAATGAAATGGTTAAACTAAAATGAATAAGCCTGAAAGACAGTAAAAGGCATAACATTTAGATACCAACCTTTCTTGTTTGAGCATTGATGTCCGGAGACAATCGGAGCCAAGCTGAATAAACCAAGGATTCATACACAGTAACATGAGGAGAGTGGATGTCATTTTGCTCGCAGTATCCTGAAATTCTTGCAAATGTTTCTTGCTTCTTCTGATACCCAGAGATTGTGATGTTCCCTCCAACATATCCTCCAGTTTTTCTACCAGCAAGTACATCCATCAGAGTTGTTTTTCCTGCTCCAGTGACACCCATCAGAGCAGTGAGAACACCTGGCCTGAAGGATCCCGTGACACCCTTCAAAAGAACCAATTTATTCTCAACAATTCCTTGGTTTCTCATTTCCTGCAAGTATTTGATAATTTTTAATCACAGTATGTATATGCAAGAGTTTTCAAATGGTTTGTTTCGTTTCTACATTACCTGTGGCATGTCCACAGCATATGTTACTTCATCAAAGGTAATAGAATGTGGTTCAAAAGGAAGAACCATTCCTCTATTGCTAGTGGGTAAAGTATGGGAAGGTGAATTTCCACATATACTTTCGCCCTCTCTCACTGTGAAGTAGTTCCAGCGTTATCCGTTAGATGTAATGTGAATTGAAAATGAACTATTACAAATCTAGACTTGACTGTGTTATCTGTTGTTAAGAGAAGAATACCTTTAATTGAGTGCTCGGTAAAGTTATATTTTATGTATCTCATCACATTAGTTCCTTTATTACCAGTACCACCATTTTGTTCATTGTTTTCAGGTTCTTCTGATATAAAAGCATGTTGCTTCCCAGGTGCTGCAAAATCAATTTTATCACATTAATAGATAGATATACCTTATATGGTTTATTGAATATTTAAGTTGAAGATCCTCACTGCTGAAATACGTAAGCGCAAGGATGTAGCCAAAGTTGAAAAGTAATGTATATCCAATCAAAACCGCAACGCCTATCCAAAACCAATATGATTGAACGAAGAATCCCCGTGATTTCAAAACTTCGATTCCAAGAGGCTCCGTAGAGTTTGGTAGAACCTATCATAAGAGATTATGTTCAAATATAATGCTATTTATATAATGAAGAACACATACAAGTATATATTATTTAAAAGCTTACATGTCCCCATCTCTCTGTAAGGAACTCATTATTTACCAAAGCATTCTGTCCATACATCATAGGTGATATCCAGAAGCCCCATAGCCACCATTTTTTTATGTTGTCTGGGGCATAAAGAGAACAAAAGTGCATTGTTAGCGTAGAACATAATGAAAAGTATGGCATTGGTCTATTTTGTATTCATGGTACCTTTTGATAAGATAAAACCACTCATAGCAAAAAGGATAGTTAGTATAAATGACCCAAGAGTTAAAGCTGCTTTCAATTCCCTTCCAACTCCTGCAATAAATCGGAATAGTGCGGAAGCCATCTGGTTCACTAGTAAAAGAACAAGGTAATGTCTAAAAAATCTGCATATTGTAGACATAAAATGCATGTCATTTCTTATTTGCAGGGTCCAAGTAGAAAATGAGACTAGAAAAGATCAACGAGCATGCTTGCTGAGTATGTGTATAAACAAAGCTCTTTTTACCTTCCAATATTTGGATCAAATCCAATGACATAGTATGTTAGGAATATCCAAACAGCAACTTCCACAAAAGTCATAGGGATTTTTAGGATCCATGCAGGAAGAGCATAAGCCCATGAAGGAAAAAACAGATTATCCCTTTGCTTGTAGAAAATAGGAAGCTTCATAGCGACCATTGAAAGTTCAGCAAATCCATTGAACATAACCACAACCAGGCAATAGAACAATGCACCCACATATATCCCCCCATCAGTCACCGAGTCTCTGTGCATCTCAGTCCGTAGGAAGATGGTCATGGTAATAAATGCCATTACAGCAAGCTAAAAGGAGGGGGAAGCTATCAGTATGATAATAAAAGCTTTAGATAACATGACAATAAAATGAACCATTCTAATTTCCAAACCTACTTGGCTCAGCCTGAAGATGTAAACGAATGAATTTCGTTTTATAAGTAAATATTCTCTGGATAAGCAAGCTTTTAGCAACTCCCATTTTCCCACTCCATATTTTTTGGTTGTCAAAGCAGCTGGGTGACTCTTGGACTTGTCAAATTCAGTAGAGAGTTCTTGAGCAAGGCTTCTCCCAACATGAAATGATTTATGTGCCTCTGAGAACTCTTTGGCTGTGACAAATCTATAAGGTTGATCTTTGTGTGCCCAGTACTGTTCTTGGTCTTTCCTTGATGTTACCTATAGCATAGTAATCAATGGCCAAGATTTAATTTATAAAACTCTCTAGTACTTTTGCAGACAGTTTACATCATTGGACAATAGACAAGGACACTTACTTCTTGCAAAAAGTCTGCCACACCTTTCCTCTCAGGACATTGAAAACCCAATGATTCGAAAAATTCAAGCACATATTCACGTGGACCCTGGTACACTATATGACTATCAGAGAGTAGAATAATGTCATCAAAAAGATTGTAAGTCTCTGGGGCTGGCTGCAGGAGTGAGATGACTGTGGTTCCTTTGAGAATGTGAACAGATTGCTTGAGTGAGTTCACAATTTGGAAGGTTGTTGAGCTATCCAAACCAGTAGATATTTCATCCATGAATAAAGCTTTAGCTGGTCCAACCAGCATCTCTCCTGAATTTACAAGTTTATACATTCATTTTATTGAGTGGTGCAAACTTAGTACAATTCGTGATAAAAAAAATGTTTTTTACCTGTTGTAAGGCGTTTCTTTTGTCCACCAGAGATCCCCCTTAACATTGCATTTCCTACAACGGTATCAGCACAGATCTCCAGCCCTAAAATCTGCAAATAGAAATGAGTGATTAAAAGAAAATATTATAATGAGTCATGATGATTGGAGAAGCTTCAGAAAGAGTAGATTTTATACCCTTAGGATGTAATCTGTTATCAAATTTGCCTTCTGGCCTTCAGTTGCTACAGCCTGAATATTAAGAGTCAAAAGGACAACCACTTAATATCTGTATGGAAAAAAAGAAACTGCTGATTCAACTATAATTAATCGAGATGGCAACTGTTGGGGTTGGTGCCCCTAATTTTTGGCCTGGCCCAAAAGCTTGGAGGTGGAATCAATTTGGTGATGAAATAATTTTGAGTGTGCTCTTGTGCTAGGACTTTTATATTCAAATGGGACAAACACATTCCTTACAAGTGATGGACTCTGTTACCTTCATGTAGACATCAATATCTGAATCAGGCATGATATTTTCCTGTTTTTCTCTTCTGGACAATTCTGCAAGCAAATCTGCATAAAGCCATAATTTTTACACATAATCAAACCTTAAATTTCACGGACAATGTTAGCATGTGTTTTCAACATTGAATTTAAACAAAAGACATTATGGGCAGACTAACCATAACGAGTTCCAACTCCTTGGACTCTTGCTGAGAAGGCCAAGGTTTCTCTGACCGTCAATTCTGCAATGTGCAGATCATTTTGATTGACATATGCTGCAGTTCTTTGGGGCACAAACTCATCCACCCCATGACCATTATAAGTCACCTTTCCAGAAACCTGACCAAGAAACCACACTATATTATCTAGAGATACAATATTAAAAATAAAGATAAAAAACACATGAAAGTATCTTTCGAACAAACAAAATTATTTTCTTTGATGCCCCAACCTTTAATTTTGGATCAAGTCTTGCTGCCAGGGCCAACAACAGTGTGGTTTTTCCGGAACTTGGAGGGCCCAAAAGTAATGTCATTCTGAACAGGAGGAAATGGAAACATTATATTGGTTCTGAAGGTGCTATCATATTACGGTATACGGGTCTAGTCTACGAACAGATATATAGAACACCATTTTCACTGTTACCTGCCAGGCTTTATTATTCCACTAACATCCTGGAGAATACGTATATGTTGCTTGCTACTTCGTAGAATACAAAGAGAGTTCAACAGACCCTTTTAACGAGAAAAAGTGAAACCAAATTAACAAGTTATAGAACTCCTTCTGTAAGGTCATGTTATATGTAAGAAAGCTGATACCAATACTCACCTCCACAATATTAACCATGAAGTTAGTGAAGGTAGGCAAAGCTCTGTTTCCTACACGAGCTTCTGCTTCGACATTCAAGTTCTGAAACCGAACCTCTATAGCAGGAAGATCAATCCCAACTCTGATGTCATGAAATCCAAGGAAGAAAATGGGAGGAGAAGGGCCATTCATGAGTTAAATTCGATGAAATACACACAGCTTCATTAATGAAGAAGAAAAGAGAATGGGAATCAGACCTATCAATACGTTCCCTTAGCTTGAGCAAAAACTTCTCGTTATCCTCTTCAGCAGTTCTGAGCAGTCTCTGAAGCAAGACTCTCCTTTCTTGCAACCCAAGTTTGTGCACATCAATCTCATTCACTCCCCCTTCGGATGAAGTGAGCAAAGCTTTCCTCATACGCGAAAAGGTGGGGAGTTTCTGAATGGCAGCCCATTTGAGAGCCTCTTCATCATCCTCTCTGTGGAATGAGTTTGAGAACATATCCTCACCACTCTCCCTCCAAATGGATGCACTACCATTCCTGAAACTACCCCCACTCTCCATTCAACCAGACAAAAGAACAAAACAAAATACAACCTTAAATACTGCAGCCACCCCTACGACCTAGTATCCGTTTCCCAGAAGCAAAAGCATTCTCAGTTTGTTTTGCCGATGTTTGTATGTGGTTGAAAGGATCCCATTCCTTTCCCTTAACATGACACACGATATATATGTATGGAGATTGAGGAAGGAGTTAAAAGCATGCATTTTTCGCAGGGTCAAACATGGTGGGTGGGTTTCGAAGTGGCAACATATTCATATCTGCGCACAAAAGTTTTGCAAAGTTCATTAGAACTGAGAGATACGTCGAAAATGATGGCGAGATCACAGCCATGTGTAGCCACCTTCACGCGGTGAAGATGCTTATACTATTTTATTAGTTCACACGAGACAAATATTGAATAAAAGAAGTATTACCTGTTAGACATATGGGAAGTGGAGACCCTATATTTTAGCAAGATATGTATCAAAATTGAGTTGACTTTACTCATAAATAAATACATTTCTATTTTTCAATTTGTAACGTAAACATAGTACTTTCTCTCTGCAAGAAAGGTTACATTTTTTTATGGACAGCAGAACCATATTTTTTTTATGTGAAAACTGATGAGGCAGCAACAGGTTGGCGTGAGTAGTAAGCACATTTGGCCTTAAGGATTTGATTCTCAGGTCTTGTGATATGATATGGATCAAACATAGTTGGAAGGAGATTCGTAAAACTGGGTAGAGGAAGAAACTCTTGCAAAAAGAAAGAAAAAAGCTATTATTCAGATTCCTCTTTCATCAAATCTTAGGATCACACCTCTAAAGGCATAATAATTATTGTTTGTTTTGACTAAAATGGGTTACTTTGTTTTTCAAATTACTAAAGCACGTTTCTTTCTAATATTTCTTAAAACGTTGAGTAGGACCGAAAGAGAACTTTCTGTTTAATTTTCTACTTGTGTGATTTTACAAATTTTCAATTTTATTTTGGTTGTTTTCTTTCCTAAAATGAGTCAAATTTTGGTAGTTTAGTTTGAAACGTACTACTTTTGTCATTTTCAAAGCTAAACTGGTTGTTTACCTTTACCAAAACTAAGTTACGCATTTTTAATGCATGCTTTAATGTTGGTATTTTATTAGGATCCTGCTGACGGTTTTAATAGGACACTAGAATAATTATTGATATGTTTTAAATTTTATAAGAGTGTACAGTTAACTTAAATATTAAATGAATATTGATATAATAATTTAAAATGTAATTTTATTTTATTTTAATGGATAAAAATATTTATAAGTGATATACAATTTTAATTAATAATTTATTTGATATACATTTATTAAAAGTTAAAAAAATAATTAAATAGTAAAATATAATTAATATTACTAAAAATTAAAATATAATTAAATGTAATAAAAGAAAATTAATTTGAATGTGTGAAAAAAAAATATTACGAGAAAATAAGAAATTCTTTCACATGAAAATATAATATATTTTTATCACAGAAATGACTATAAATTTTGTTTTTTTTTTTTTAAAAAAAAGAGATTATTCCTTCACTAGTATGTGTACCCGACACAAGATTTCAAAAAATTATAATATAGTTATTATATTAATTTGAATATTTAAAATATAATTACAATTTAATATAAGTATTTTATTTTATTAAATTAAATAATAATATTTTGATTTTTTGTATAATAAAAATGTATTTTTAAGTTATTTATACATATTTTTAATGAAATATATTGTATATAATTGTTTTACTAAAAGGATGCAGTAAAATGTAAATAATAAATGATATAAAATTATAAAGGATAGATCATGAAAAAAAAAATGTAAAGAGTATACTTGTAAACATACAAAGGTTAGATGATGAAGAAAAATGTAAAGAGAAGACAATCTAAAATTATAAAAGATAGACTATATGAAAAAAAGATGTAGAGTAGTGATTGTTTGTAGTTTAAGTATTTGTTGGTGGGACCGGAAGCATGAGAATATTGTTAGAGAGACTTGTTTAATTTGTGTATTAATAGTTTCATCTAATAATTATAAACACACCTGAATATTTTGTTTATATTTATTGTACTGTATTATCATATGATAAAGCAATTTTACTGTATCATCTAATGATATAAGTGAGAACTTCAACATTGTATTTTGTCAATATGATAAGCTTGTATTGTGTGACCGTTGAGATCATTTTGATATGTATCATCTAATTAATGTATCTTCTCATTAGGTCTCCCATATATTATTATCTCATGATCTCAATTTACATAGTCAATCATCTGATCAATAGACATTGAATATAGTTGACCTTATTTATTATTTGTATTGTTTATTATTTATTTATTTATTTATATTATTACTATTACTATTTATTATTATTATTATTATTATTATAAATTATTTTACTATTATTTATTATTTATATTTGTTTTATTTATTGTCATTTATATTTATTATTAATTCTCATTTATTATAATTTATTACAAATAAGTTTATTATTAATTATATCTATTTAAGGTATTTAAGAAATAAGTAAGGAAATTCAATGAAGTCTCAAATTATTTTTTTTGTAAAATTTTTAAATGTTTAACCCTTTATTACTTGATAGTTCATATATTAGGATGCTTATTTTTTTTTTTTTTGTTTGTTGCTTTTTGTTTTGGCAAAAGACAAATACTAAAAACTCTCTTGACCTAAAGTGAAGTAGAGAACACTTAAACCAAAATAGTTTTGTAATTTGGTCGGGGGAGTTAATGCTCTATTTATAGGTAAACATTACAAATTGTTTTTATTTTCAAAATTCAAGGAATATTCTAGTTATAAGGATAACAAAAAAAAAATACTAAGATAATAACAAAAAATCACAAAGATAATAACTACATACAAGATATCTCTTTTTTTATAATAAAATTTAAACTAAATACAAGACAAATTTAGGTTCAATTCTTAGACATATAAACTTTAAGTCGGCTTACAGACATTTAATATTCATCTTTGAGTATCGAGTTGGGCCTTGAATGACTAGGACGGTACATGATAAGTGTCTAAAAAATATCCATTTTGCATAACAAATTAGACAATTATCTTAGGTGGAAAAATACTTTTCTCAAGAAAACATGCCTTCTTTTATCCAAACATCATGTCTCTAACTTTTTGGATGATAAATGAGGAATTTTAATAACATGTCACTTTTTTGCATAAAAAGAAAGAAAACAGGTATCTAGCAACCGAGTCACGCCAACCCAGCTTAGCCATAACAATTGATAATATAAAATGCAGTCAAAAGTCCTACTGTTGAGCCAAAGGAACATTGCTAAGCCACAAACCTGCAAGAGTATTGTTCATGGGAAACAATTTATTATGAATAAGTTTATTATTAATATTATCTATTTATATTATTTTTTATTTATAATCAATGATCTTTGATTTAATTACATTTATGTTAAAATACTTCGATGGTCCTCATTTTGGTTCAAAAATCTCAAATTGGTCCTCGAATTTTAATTGATCTCAATTTCGTCCTCATTTTTGTAAATGTGTTTTAAATTAACCCAATCGTTAACAGTGTCAAAATTTTTAACGTTAACTTCATTTTAATTATCTGACGTGGCTTGATTCATTAATCTGAGGACTGAAAAATTTGTACGTGGCGTTATTCATTAAAATAAGCATTTGTATGGAAACCCTAAATTACTGAATTAGGATTGAAACTGAGTGTTGAAGAATGACGACTGGGAGGGCGACTCGCGTTAATGCCGTGAACGTCGACGAAGGTGAGATTCAGCGTCGTCGAAGGTGAGCTCGAACATTTCAGTGTTCGATTTTCGAGCTTTAGTGTCGTTGATCGTAGTCGTTCTTGAGCGCCACACCGTGAAGGTGAGTATCAGTTCATCCTTGGCTGTTTAGGGTTTTGTTGGTTGGGAATGATGTTGTATGGCTTTTATTTTGTGATTAAATGTTGCTTGTCCCCCCATTTTCGACAATGAAATCGTTTGATTGGTGGTCCCCTATGCGACTTTGTTTTTTAATCGGTGACCGTATGGATTATAGTATGTGGTCCCGTATTCGAATGTGTTCCCCCATTTTTAATTGCTTAAGTTGTGGTCCCCCATTTCAATGCATTGTTTTGTGTTGTCGTTGTTGGTATGAATTGTAATATTTGAATTCCTTTGGGGGCAATGTATACAGGGTGCATATATAGCCATGTCTGTTGATCGTTTTCAAGTGGTGGTCCACCATAGTGGCCACTTTTTTAGTAATGGGAAATTGGAATATGATGGGGAAACAACCACGTGGTTCTGTGACCCTGATACGTGGGGATATTTTGAGGTTATTGCTGGATTAAAAGAGTTAGGACACGTATCTGTGAAGGAGTTGTGGTATAGTTTAGGAGGTGGGACTGTCTTAGAAGATAGGTTGGAGCTTCTTTGTGATGATAGAGGGGCCACTCATATGGCAAACTTAACAACGTTAAATGGTGCATTTCATTTGTATGTGGTTCATGAAATGACAGAACCTGAGATAATCAACATGATAGAGGGTGTTGGTATGGGGGAGGTTGGTCCTTCTGAGGCTGATGATGTAGTTAACTATGTGAATGAGGCTGATGAGCATGGGGCAGCTGAAGTAGTAGAAAAGGAGGGGGGTGAGGGTGAGGAAGATGTTGAAGTTGAAGTACTTGAAAAGGAGGGGGGTGAGGGTGAACAAGATGTTGAATCTGCAGTACTTGAAAAGGAGGGGGGTGAGGGTGAACAAGATGTTGCAGCTGAAGTAGTGGAAGAGGAGAGGGGTGAGGGTGAGCAAGGTGTTGCACCAGAAGTAGTTGAAAAAGAGGGGGCTGATGAAGGTGATGGAGTACAAGAAAATGAAGGTGAGCCTGAATCATTGAATGAGGAAGGTTTGGTTGATGTAAATATTAACAGTGATGGACATAGTGATTCAGATTGGGATGGTAATGTGCCATGTGCTGTTGAAAGTGCATCTGATGGAAAAGGTTGGTACACAGCACAAGAGTCGACTGATTCAGATTCTGATGAAGTAAGGACTGAGGGTGGAGGGTCAGATTTCGAGTGGCAATCAGATGAATTGGTTAGTGGTTCAGACATTGATGAGGTGAAAGATGATTTTGAAGGTTATGGGTCATTTCCTACATTTACAATGCCAAAAAACATGGACGACTATAAATGGGAAATAGGAACTTATTTCACAGAGAAACATGAATTCATTGAAGCAATTAGAACCTATGCACTTGCAAATGGAAAAAGTTTAAAATTTGTAAAAAATGACAATCAGAGGGTTTCAGTTAAATGTTTGGGAGCAAATGGAGAATGCAATTGGTATGCTTATTGTGGTTATATGGGTGCAGTGAAGTCATGACAACTTAGAAAAATAATAGATCAACATACGTGTTCTAGAGATTTCAACGTAAAATTAATGAATGCAAAGTGGCTAAGCAAGAAGATGGAAAAGACAGTTAGAGAAAACCCTAGTATGAAGGTCATGGACATTCGTGACAAGGTCAGTAGGAAATGGAATGTAGGTATCTCTAGAAATATGGCTTTTCGGGCTAGAGTTATTGCTAGAGATCACGTGGATGGGTTTTTTTCAGAACAGTTTAGGAGAATATATGATTATGCACACGAACTGCTGAGAACCAATCCAGGTTCCTGTAAAGCTTAATGTTGAGAACACAGAAGGTGAAGTTATATTTAAGAGATTCTATGCATGCTTGAAGGCATGCAAAGACAGTTTCACGTGCTGCAGACCTTTCATTGGATTGGATGGCTGCTTTCTTAAAGGAAGGTATGGTGGCGAGTTACTAATAGCAATTGGAAGAGATGGTAATGAGCAGATTCTCCCTCTTGGATATGCTGTTGTAGAAGTAGAAAATAAGGATTCGTGGAGATGGTTTTTGGAGCTTCTAATTAATGATCTTGGTGGGGATTCAGTTTGTGCAACATGCACTTTTATATCAGACCAACAAAAGGTTATTCCTTAAACATTACCTTTATTATTTGAATTGATTTATATTTTAACAGCATGCAGTTTGCAAATTTTGACATCACTATTTTTCACATATACACACAGGGTCTTCTCCCAGCTATGCAAGAACTTCTTCCTAGAGTGGACCAGAGATTTTGTGTTAGGCATTTGTATGCTAATTTCAGAAAGCAATTCCCCGGAAAAAATCTTAAACGTCTCATGTGGAAGGCTGCAGGAGCAACACATCCACAGGCTTGGGAGAAGATAATGAGGGACATTAAAGAGGTCAATGAAGAGGCATTCAAACACTTGATTGGTATTCCTCCAAGGTATGCCACCATGAATTGTTACACCATATTTACTGCATCATTAATACATACTGATCTGTTTATATGATACTAGGTATTGGTCCAGATCTAGATTCACTGTAAGAGCCCAGTGTGACACCTTAGTTAATAATATGTGTGAGGCATTCAACAGTGTGCTAGTGAAGACTCGAACAAAGCCAATAATAAGTATGCTGGAGGACATTCGTGTTTATATCATGAAGAGATGGGCCAAAAACAGATCTAGGGGAACAATTTGTGGTTAATATTGACAAGATGGAATGCAGCTGCAGGAAATGGAGCATCACTGGACTTCCTTGTTGCCACGCAATTTCTGCCATAAAATTTTTGAATCTGAAAGGAGAAGATTTTATAGCCAATTGGTTCAGGAAATCAACGTATGAGGAGACGTATAACTCAGTAGTTTACCCAATTAATGGTCACCAGTTGTGGGAAGTTACAGCATATCCTGATGTCCTGCCACCAATCAAAAGAATTATGCCCGGAAGACCTAAAAAGAAAAGAAGATTGGAACCTTGGGAGCTGAAAAAGGATGAGACCGCATTACGAAAAGGAGGAGTTCGCAAAAGGTGTGCTGTGTGCAGGGAAATTGGTCATAATAGAACTGCTTGTCCTAAAAAGCCACCGCCACCACCAGAAGCAGCAGGACCATCACAGCAAACTGGCCCACCAACACCATCAGGCCCATCACAGTAATCTGGCCCACTAGCACCATCAGGCCCATCACAGCAAAGTGCCCCACCAACAGCATTAGCCCCATCACAGCAAAGTGGCCCATTACCAGCAGCAACCCCATCACAGCAAAGAGGCCCACTACCAGCAGCAAGAGCACTAGCCAATCAGTCCCAATCAGTGCCACCACCAAGTCAATCTCAACGTGCATCAAGCAATCAAATTGTCCAACCAATGAGGAACAAACTCCAAGCTAGAAGGGGGCGTGTTTGGAAGCCTTGATGTTGTTTAAATCTGCTTTGTAGATGTTGTTTAAACTTTTGTTGATTGTTGGTTAATACACATGTAGTCTTTTTGGGCAGTCCACTGTCATGGTATTTTGAACAATATTTTGTGTAGGCAGTGGATATATGGATCTATTGTATATTCATGGTGTTTAAGTATTGAATGGATGGATGGATCTGTATGATAATTTGGATGGATGACCAATGTCTTTGATATTAGGTACCATTTAATTGATGTTGGGATGGATGTTTACAATGTTGGAATAAATAACTGTGACAGGAATGTGGTGCTTTACTCAAACACATATTTGTCCCACAGAAATCCAGTTACATGTACACATTTTATATCACATTTGGTGTACTCCAATACAGTATATTCAAATATATCCATGCCATATTTCAGTTCCAAAATCAAAATGCTTTACAAAAATCAATAATTCAAATGGATTTGTCATTACATTCCAAAGGTGCTGAAACTTTCATATTCATTTGGAATCATTACAGCAAGAACTTTAATACATGGTGAATAGAAATATGTTTAATACATACAACAAACAAACCATTCCAAACAACACTTTCACCATTTTTCCAATCTCATAATACATTTCTTGATACTTATTAATTTGTTTTCCCCTTCCCTTTCTACCATCTTTGTCTTTATTAATTTGCTTTGGTCATCCCTTTCTACCATCTTCGTTGTAGTGTCATCATCGTCATTCTTCGTAGGACCACATCTTTCGTCTACTACATTTTCACTGCACCATGAAAAAAAATTGCATCCAACAACTTCTTCACTTCCACCCTGTCCAACAAAAAATCAACACCACCAATTACATACCAATTACCAAAATTAGGTTTTCCAAATCCTAAATACGCAAAAAACATCCACCAAAACAACAATATCGTACCTTGAACTTTGGGTAACCCCAAAATTTTCTCCCCCTGTTCTTAGCCGTTCTAGCAGTTCTTGTGATTGCCTTCTCACCGCAATAACAAACAGGTGTTAAATCGGACCTCCTCACTGCACCTCCATGAGAAGAAAAGCTGGAATTTTTCATCTCCCAAGCATTGCAAGTGCAGGATGAGTAAGAATGAGAGGGAGACATTACCAATATTACCAATTGAGATCGCAAGAGACAGCTTCACCTCACCCTTTTCAAACCCTAACATTCAAATGTTATGAAAATAATTTCTTTTTAAAAGAGAAACTAAGAACATATGTGCCAAAACAAGTGAATGACACGTCAGAATACACAAAACAGCCACATCATCAGGAATAAACGCCGTCTATGAACTGATAACGGAAAAGGTTAATTTAAAACACATTTACAAAAATGAGGACGAAATTGAGATCAATTAAGACCATCGGAGTATTTTAACCTAAAATATAAAATAATTGATATTAAAATTTGAAATAATTAATTTGATTGGTATAATTAAGAAAACTCAATGAAACTTCTCAACAATGTTAAAATTATTTAATTATTATTTAATTTTTTTTATTTCAGATAAATTATCAATAGTGTATAACACATCTTCACATTTTTGTTCTTAAAATAAAGTATAACTACATCAATGATTAATGATGTTATAATAAATTTAATGTCACAATTAACAATTCACTTTGTGTAAAATTTAATGGTTATTTATTATTATTATTATTTAATATCCTTAGAACACTAATTATTATTAGTTATTATTTATTATGATATATTATCATTTATTATTATTATTATTATTTATAATTATATATTTATTATTATTTGTTATGAATCATTTAGTTATTGTTTATTAATAATAACATTTTTACACTCAATTAAAACTATTAAAAGAAACACATATAAAATGATTATGTGACCAACAATAATTTAAGCAAAGACTCATCTAAACTATTGAAAATATATTATGGAAGCTCAACAAATTCCCCATTTTCATGACTCTTCAGAACAATTATTATTTTTAAAAATCTTGAAAAAGTGAAATACAAACATATTTAATATTTAAAATTTCAACAAATTTTTCACTCTCTAATAATAATATAAATAATAAAATGTAATAACTGAAAAAGAATAATGTCATTCTGTCAATAATAATAACATAATTAAATAATTACATGATTACTAAATGAAATAAAAGAGTAATTTAATTTATTCCTAATATAACTAGACCCTAACATAATAATATTACTATTTATTATTATTTATTTCAAATCATATTATTACTATTTATTATATTTATTTATAATATTTATTGTAATTATTATTTGTTTCTATATATTTATTATTCATTAGAAATTATTTACTATTCTTTGTAATTTATATTATGTATAACTAATGAAAATACCTGCATTATACACATGTGTGTTATTTTTTTATAATAGTAAAAAATAATAAAATTATTATTATAAAATTAAATATAAATAATTTTTATAATTTTGTTGTAAATTTTTTATTTATTTTGTAGATACTTTTATAATCAACAAAATAGTTAAGTTAAAAAAAAATAGTCAAATTAAAAAAACATTTATTGTAAAATTAGTAAAATAATTATTTTCATTTAATTTTTTAAAAGGTAAATTAAAAAAGTAATTGTGGCACAAAAAATAATTTCCTTTATATATAAGCATGAATGATTATATTTATTATTAGTTATTATTTATACCATATCAATAACATTATAAATTTTCATTATAATTCCCATAATTCCATAATAAATCATATAAAACAATTCACAAACTCGCTCAACAAGATCACTTGCTTGATTATTGAAGGTTAAAATAACATTTTGATCTCAATTTTCGTCAAGTTCTTTTAAATAAGTCCTAATTTTGGTTTTGTGTTCAAATAGGTCCTAATTTTCGTCAATTTTGTTCAATTGGGTCCTTTTTTGTTAACACCTAAATCATTAACGGCCATGAATAGTGACTGCCACGTGTCACTTCATGATTTTTTTGAATTTTTTTATTTTTTTTTTATTTTTTAATTTTTTTAAAATGTTTATTAAATGTTTTTTATTTTTTAATTTTATTTATTTATTTTTGAATTTTTTTTAAATTTTTTTAAAATTCTTTTAAATTTTGTTAAAATGTCCACGTGTCAACCCAGTAGTGTGCAACGTGTCAAAGTCAATGTTCTAAATTCAATTTGGTCCCTATATTTGTTATTTTTGTTCAATTAGGTCCAATTTTTGTTAACATTAACCAATTTGGTCCCTCTCCAAATTAAAACTAAATCTAATTTTTATATTAAAATTCACATTTTTTATTAAATATTTTTATATAATATATTAAAATTCACATCATTATAACTTTGATATAAAAAATAAATTTGGTCACATCTTCGATAAGGATCAAATTGGTTAATGTTAACAAAAATTGGGACCTAATTGAACAAAAATAATAAATATAGGGACCAAATTGAATATAGAACATTGACTTTGACACATGGCACACTATTGGGTCGACACGTGGACATTTAAAAAAAATTCAAAAAAAATAAAATAAAAAATTCAAAAAAACCACGAAGTAACACGTGGCACGCTCCTGGATTGACACGTGTACATTTGAAAAAAAAATTTAAAAATTTTAAAAAATAATAAAAAAATAATAAAAAAAAATTCAAAAAAAACACAAAATGACACGTGACAGTCACTGTTTATGGCCATCGGTGTTAGCAAAAAAAGGATCCAATTGAACAAAATTGACGAAAATTAAGACCTATTTGAACACAAAACCAAAATTAGGACTTATTTGAAAAAACTTGACGAAAATGGGGATCAAAAAAATATTTTAACCTTTATTGAATTATCTATAAGAATGTACTCGCACAATAACTAAGCTACTCACCTAGCGAACCAAGCACCGGAATCAAACACATATAAATTCGTCCAGTGAGGACAGACTCGCTCAGCCACCAAATATTCCTTTCCTCTTTGTCATTTTCAAAATTAACTCTCGCCCAAGGACATAGGCCCTGAGAGTCTATTTAAATCAAGCTCGTCCAATAAGTGAAAGGTCTCTATGTTCACTGTAATCTTATTTTTAATGTTCACTCATCATAAGTTTGACTCGCCCAACAAATATCCATAAATCAGATGATACTTTTTGTTTTAACAAATGTTTTTTATTCTGTACCCAAATCAAAATAGCACCAATTCAATTAAAATAACTCACTAGAAACCAAAGATATCACCTCATCGATTCATCATAAATTTTGTAACTCAATTACCAGTTACTTAAACAATCCATTATTTTTCTATATCTAACTCATTCATAATTTTATTTAATAATTTAATTTCTATTTTAATTTCTATTTTAATTAAATATCTCAATTCAAATATGAAATATTAAAAGATAGTTAATTGGGGTTTAGTTATTTAAAAAAGAAATTAGTGGTTAATATATCCTTTTCCTCTTATTAATTAAATTTTCAATGCTTAATATTTTAGCTCATTAAAAAAAAAAACCAAAAATGGTCAATCCTTACTTTATTCTCGTATAAAAGAGTTAATTAACCAATCGCATCATTGTTCAACCACACTCATACAAAGACATACTTTACTTGTTATGACCTATGAACATGTTGGGCATTGCGCTCATCGATTCCTCCTTCTAACCAACCCTTCCTTAGTTATTAAAATACCCTATTTTTATATTAAAGTCCAATCTGCTAGGGTAGGGGTTTACAATGTAAGAATGCATTTTGTATAAAAGCAAAATATTTTTTTATCCACTTATTCCCGATATTTATTTAATGTAATCCGTACAAGTTATTTCCTTAAATTGGGTCAACATTATTTGATTGTAGATTTTTTTTATATGTATAAAACTCAGGATAAGTATCATTATATTTATTAAGATTGACACTTTAATGTATATCTATTATTTATCATCATATAAAAATATTATTAAAAAAATAAAGGTAAACAGAGGAGGATTGTGAGAAAAGGGAAGGAGAGATGAGTTAACATGTTTGCTTGGTTCTCACACATTTTCATAATTTATATATTTAATCCCTAATAAAATAAAATTTAAATTATTAATGTAATGTCATTAATATTATAATTTATATTTAGTTTTAAGTGAAATTTCATCTTTATTTATTTATAATATTATTAGAAACTTACAAAAGTTAGATATAAATAACTCTTTTAATTTGTATTTGGACTTTCTTATTTTATTATGAAGTTATATAAATTATAAAATATATATAAATATAATAATAGTCAAATAAAAAAAAGAATTAAGGAAAATTGGAATTTCTTGAAGTCTAGGATTTTTTCTAGTGTCCTTTTGTCATTAATTATCTCCTTTTATTTGTTTAAAACACCAAACTTGATCATCACAACTTACATATATGGTGTTTGGAAATGTCAAATATAATTTTTTATATCGAGAGGAATAACCAACTATATCTCTTATAGCAGTTAAAGTAAAATTTGATAAATTTATTACACATGATATTTGACTGAAAATGTAAAATCATTTGTCTTTAAACATATATTAATATTACCATGACTGGCAACCTATTTTTCAAGAAATAATTTGATATTTTTTATTGATAATTTATAGAGGTTCGTGCAGTTTGACAGCAACACCTTAATAACTTAACTGATAATAATATTTAAATTACTAATCTGTTTACAGCAATTGATAATAATATTTAAATAACTAAATTGATACAATTTTAATTCCAAGATAAGATAATACTGAAAGCCATGTTTTTTTTTTCCTGCACAAATCAGTATTATCCTAACCAAAAGATGAAGGCCTCATTCTTAATTAACGTCTTTGGAAATTAAGCAACTTTATGGCAATGGCAAAGATGCATGCAAAAGTTACTGCAAATACTATAAGAACAGCTGAAACCACTCCCAAAAAATCATGCCTAAAACCAAAGTACTTTCTCAAAAACTCTTCCACTGATGTACTTTTACCATTAAAATCAACACTTCCTTGAATATCTCCATACTGTGATGCCACCAACCCATACAAAGTCCAAGCTACTGGATTTCCCCAGTAGTACCATCTCCACCACACAGGAATCCTCTGTTCATCCATGCCCAAAAGGACAAAAATAAACTTAATCTTCCTTAGGAAACTCAGTAACAACTCAGAGACAAAAACAGTAAGACAAAGACAAATAAGCATAACATTTTCTTAAATCATAGGACATGATAAATCACTAGAGACAAATCGTGTTTGTCTCTTGTAAGACTTTAAAAAAGGTTGAATAAGTTTGTTGTTCCTAAACTTGAAAGCAAAACTAGAATTTGTCATTTTCCAAAATTTAAAATGAATAGATATAGTCAAACTTGGCATTTAAGATGTAACATATCAACAAATTATGTAACCAACTCATACGTTAGTCTAAAAAGCCGTTTAACATGTCAAAAAATGTAACAAAGTTGGATAAGAAAAACTATATTTACCTATTTTAAAGTTTATGTTATCAAAGTTTGGAACTAGAATGAATTTTACATAAAAGTTTAGAGACTAAAAACATATTTAATCAGTTAAAAAAGTTCATCTAGAAGTAATTGAAGTGTTAGGCAGTGTCCTGATATGAATACATATCTGATACATCACACAATGAGAAATATCAGAGTGATATATATCAGAGAACACGTTGTATCATTAGTTGAAATTCATATTAGGTGCTTTCAATCGGTGTATAGAGTGCATTAGAAAGAGTATTAGAAAGTGTATAATAGCACTCTCTTCATGTCTCAAGGTTATAAAGTAAATCTAAGAAACTGCATCAAACATCAAAGGAAGTTAAAGCTTACTGGTCGTGGGATTATGAATCCTGCGAAGAGATTCCACACTTCATAGATTCCAGAAGAAAATATAATCGCAATGGTGGGGTTTGCGGTCAATGCAGCAGACATCATGCCATAATAGGTAAAGTAGAGGAAGGTGAGGTACATGAAGAAAAGGTACCAGAAGAATTTAGCTACAGTCCACTCAAAACCGATCATTGAGTACACTATAAGGCTATAAACCACACTTTGTACAAGAACATGAGGTAGTTCGATTACAACCTGCAAGAAAATGTTAAGATCAGAAAAGTTAGACCCTGAAAGAAATTTTTACATCATTACATGCTAGGAAGTTAAAAAAGCCAAATCTCTGAATAGCAAGTGTTTTGCCTGCGCAAAAGCATATGCCAAAGCTGAATACATTCCAGCAGCTTTTTCCCTATAAAATACTGTTCTTTCAACAGCCACCAACGGCTGTGCTGAATAAGCATTCTTAACACCAAGAAGGAGAACTGCAGAATACATGGATCCCATGGCATTGAAAAGATCTTGTTGCTTTTTGCTGCAACAGACATGGAAATACACCTTTAGAAAGAGCTACAGAAATATCTAACATGAGTTTGAGGCAACAAAATTTCATATTTTTCAGTTTGATGACTTCATCTCACATTTTGGAGCCAAGGTCCCAATAGATGCTCCCAAACAACAAGGCCAGAGCGATTGTGTAGAGAAATCTTTGGGCAGTGTATTGATTATTGCGCCAGTAAGACAAATGTTGTTTCCATAAGCAAGCCATGCATTGAGTAATGAAGGACCTTGAGTACTTTGTAGGAAAATGAAGGTCCTTTGAACCAGTCACTGGAGTACTCAATTCTTTGATCATTTCCTTGTTTTTCCTGAAATATAATATGCCACATGACAGTTTACCTGATTAACCTCTCTGTACTTTGAACAACTTACAAAGTTACAATGAAATTATAGCTATAGCATATTATTTTCATGTTCTAGAGTTTGATTAGACTTCAACGAATTGAATATACCTGTATAACTCTGAATTTTTGTACACTTCAGCAAAATCAATCCCCAGTTCCATTTCTGCTGCTGAAGTTGTGACTTCCAACATCCATGTTGCTGGGTTGTAGCCATCCTCAATCGTATGGACCCCTTTAATTTCCTTCATGAGAAATTTGTTCACAACAGTGAAATTTTTACTAAGATAGGTCTGAAGCAAAACATGCAGTTTAATTTTCTTGACGTTTTACCTCAAAGTAACTGATTAAGTGAGAAGAATGATGTCCAAGTGGCCCCACATATATCTCTTGGCCTCCTCGCTTCATAAGAAAAAGCTGCATTTATTTGACAAAAAAAGTTAGAAACTTCTTAATAGTATAAAGATGTCAGTCACAGTTTTTTACTCTGGTTATTTTACCTCATCAAAAGATTCAAATATATCAATGCTAGGTTGATGGATTGTGCAGACAACTGTTCTTCCGGTGTCCACTATGTTTCTAACTGCTCTTATGACAATAGCAGCAGCTCTTGCATCTAGCCCAGAAGTTGGTTCATCCATGAATATGATAGAAGGATTAGCCACTAGCTCAACAGCAATAGTTAATCTTTTGCGTTGCTCGGTTGATAAACCGTTAACACCTGGCAATCCAACCATTGCATGCTTTAGAGAGTTCAGCTCCACAAGTCCAATGACTTCCTCAATGAACATCTGCCACCAACCATTGGTCATTTCAAAACTTAGTAAACTGATAAGGTTGGAAGTCTCACATCGATTAAAGACAAGGCCAATTTACAGTATAAGTGAATGCAAGTCTCACCTTACAAGTCAGTTTTGTATAGTTGAGTTAGGCTTAAGGTACTAACCTTCATGGTTTCTGAATTGATTTCTGCTGATAATCGAAGCCATGCTGAATAGAGCAAAGATTCGTATACTGTGACATGGGGAGAGTGGATATCATTTTGTTCACAGTATCCAGAAATTCTTGCAAAGGTTTCTTGCTTCTTTGGATAGCCAGAAATTGTGATGTTCCCACCAATATACCCCCCGGTCTTTCTTCCAGCTAGTACATCCATCAGAGTTGTTTTGCCAGCACCAGTGGAACCCATTAATGCTGTGAGAACTCCTGGTCTGAAAGCGCCACTCACACCCTTCAAAAGTTCCAACCTATCCTCAAGAACACCCTGATTCTTCATTTCCTGCAAATTTAGTGCATGGACTCAGAAATCTTAATAATTCTCAGAAAGTTTAATACAAGTGCTTTATTTTTTCAATTACTTATTTATCTGCATTACCTGTGGCATGTCAACAGAATATGTTACATCATCAAAGGTGATGGAATATGATTCAAACGGAAGAACCATTCCTCTTCTCTCAGTTTCTTTTCTTCTGGATGAAGACCTAGCAGAAATGCTTCCACCATCCTGTGCATTGCTTTGAGATTCCTCTGATTTAACAGCTTGATGCTGCACTATTGCTGATAGCCAATTTGTGACAGTATTAGTACACAAAATTAAGCTCTCTTTTTGGGTTACAAAACATTTTTAGGATGAAAAAGCTCACGGTTCAAGTAACTGAGAGCGAGGATGTAAGTGATATTGAACACTATCGCATATCCAAACAGTGCCCCAACACCAATCCAATACCACTTCGGCTCAGTGAAGAACCCGCGAGATTTCAGAACTTCAACTCCTAATGGTGTTGTTGAGTTGGGTAGAACCTTTCATATGAAACGTGTTCATATACATTAGATTATCTATACAAGGCAAGCACAAAATGTATACAAAGACTAATACAGAAAAGCTTACATGTCTCCATCTCTTCCCTAGGAACTCATTATTTACTAGGGCATTTTGTCCATACATCATAGGTGAAGACCAAAAGCCCCATAGCCACCATTTTTTCACATTGTCTATAGAATGAAGCAGAGACAAAAAAAGTAAAAGTGTTATTGTAATGAAAGAAAATACTTCTTTTGTACTAATGTTATGGTACCTTTTGACAAGACGAAGCCACTCATAGCAATGAGAATGGACAATACATATGACCCAATTGTGAAACCTACTGTCAGTTCCCTACTAACTGCTCCTATAAACCGGAATAAGGATGAAGCCATCTGATTAACAACTAACAGAAGAAGGAATTGCCTGAAGAGTCTGCGTTAAGTAGATATATAGATACATGTCATTTCTCACTGAGTAGTATTTTAACATGAGGGAAGGGGAAGAGGGAAATAAATAGCACATAAACACAGTTCTTTTACCTTCCAACATATGGATCAAAACCAATAACATAGTATGTGAGGAACACCCAGATTCCCACTTGCCCTAAAGTCACGGGGATTTTCAGGATCCATCCAGGAAGAACATATATCCATGAAGGGAAGAAGAGAAAGTCCCTTTGCTTGTAAAAAACAGGAAGCTTAGAAACTGTCACGGTAAGATCAGTAAACCCATCCAACAAAGTTATGAGAAGGGCATAGAACAATGCACCCACATATATACCACCATCAGTCACTGAATCATGGTGAATCTCAGTCCGAAAAAGAACAGTCATTGAAATAAAAGCCACTGTAGCACTCTAAAAGATGTAGCAAAAGGTATCAGTAATGGAAATTATTACATAATGTCGTTGAACATGAAAAGTTACAAAGATGAAACCTACCCGGAAAAGTTGGAAGATGTGAAGAAATGAGTTACGCTTCATGAGTAAACATTCTCTTGACAAGCAGGCTTTAAACAGTTCCCACTTTCCCAATCCATACTTTTCGGTGGCCAAAGCTGCAGGGTGGCTTTTCGATTTGTCAAATTGAGTATCAAGTTCATTAGCCAGGCTTCTCCCAACATGAAATGATTGAAATGCCTCTACAAACTCTTTGGTTGTGACGAATCTGTAAGGCTGATCTCTGAGTACCCAATATTGCTCCTGATCTTTCCTTGATGTTACCTTAAAGTAATGAATTCGTACATGTGAGAATGAAATAAAAGTGCTACTAGTCTATGACATTGAACATGCAGAAAGAAGTTAAACCACACTTACTTCTTGCAAAAAGTCTGCAACGCCTTTCCTCTCAGGACATTTGAAACCCACAGAAGCGAAAAATTCAAGAACATGTTCACGGGGACCCTGATACACAATTTGCCCATCTGAAAGTAGAATAATGTCATCAAAGAGATTGTAAGTCTCTGGTGCTGGTTGTAAGAGTGAAACAACAGCAGTTCCTTTGAGAGAATGGATATAGTGCTTGAGTGAATTCACAACTTGAAAAGTTGTTGAACTATCCAAACCAGTAGATATTTCATCCATGAATAGAGCTTTAGCTGGTCCAACAAGAATTTCCCCTGTATTTACAGATATATATTTCGTGAAGATTTTTGCACCACAAATTGCTTGAGTTAATTAAATATGATACACTTCAAAATTTGAAGTGAAAATAGATTTACCTGTGGTAACACGTTTTCTTTGTCCACCTGATATACCTCTTAACATTTCATTTCCCACAACAGTATCAGCACAGACCTCCAGTCCAAGAACCTGAAAATATAAAGCAAATCAAACTGGAATTTAACACGAAATGGCTTTAGAGTTATAAGAGAACGCTTGAGTACAGAGATTTTACCCTTAGAATATAATCTGTGATAAAATTTGCTTTCTGACCTTCGGTTGCTACAGCCTGAGCATTACAAGTCAGAAGTTCAACCACTTAATCATCAATCATTCCATTTAATTCTAAGAAATAGACATAAATAGATGGTTCACTCAAGTTCAACACAAATAAAAAGGAAAAGCAGGTGTAACATATTTGTTCATAGTATCTGTATCCCCAAAGGGAAAATTCATTGCTTCTTAATGAGCAGAAACAGAACTCAAAATTTTAGTACATATCTTTGGTAGAAAATAATCTCTGTTAGTGTTACCTTCATATAGACATCTATATCATGATCAGGTGTAATATTTGCTTCTTTTTCTCTTCTGGACACCTCTGTTAGCATATCTGTATAAATGGGAAATAGTTTTGGTTAAAACTTGATTTTCATATGAAATTTTTGCACATGATTTGGAAATTGCAATGTGGGCTAACCATAACGAGGTCCAACTCCTTGGACTCGTGCTGAAAAGGCCATGGTTTCTCTGACTGTCATTTCTCCAATATGAAGATCATGTTGACTGACATAAGCAGCAGTTTTTTGGGGTATAAACTCATTCATCCCATGGCCATTATAAGTCACCTTTCCATTGAACTGATCAAGAAGTTATAATTTGTTAGCTACAAATAAAAATGGAAAATAGAGCACAAGCATGACACCATCAATTAACAATTAAATATACGCTCAACCTTAAGTTTTGAATCAAGTCTTCCAGCCAAGGCCAACAGGAGAGTGGTCTTCCCAGAACTTGGAGGGCCCAACAGCAATGTCATTCTGAAGAAAAGCAAACAGTGACATGTTGTTTAAGATTGTTGTGTTGTCTTCCAAATAGTTAGAGAGATTTAGATAGAAAGACATGATACAAAAATATTTTTCATCACTAGATATCAAGTTTTGTTTCTTATCATAGTACTTCTTATTCATTACAAATAAGAATATTTGTGCGTGTACGATCGATCCCCTGTGACCTGTTTCTATCAGTAATCGTTTCAACACAAATGAAATACAACATAGTACAAGTATTTTCAAGGTTAATTGTTAATTACCTGGCAGGTCTTATTATTCCACTAACATCGTGGATAATATTCATATGCTGTTTTCTACTTGGGAGGAGATGTAGGAAATTCAATAGCCCCTTTAAAAGGCAACAGAAGTAAAATGCATATCAGAATCTACTTCAAAGAGGCTAACACTGTTCATTAAGATCAGTATTGCTACACTTACTTACCTCAACTTTGTTAACCATGTAGTTAGTGAGAGTTGGCACAGCTCTACTACCAACATGAACTTCTGCTCCAACGTTCACGCCCTCAAATCGGACCTCTATTGTAGGAATGGTAACTCCAACTCTGACACCATCCATTCCAAAAACGAAGTCATCAATAGTGCATTCTAAAACCATTCAGCTAAACTTGTTTTTTACAGTGTAATGATGACAATGAGATTTGAATCTAACACCTGATGCAAACATCAGAAGTTGCACTCACCTATCAATGCGTTCCCTGAGCTTGAGCATGAACTTCTCATTGTCCCCCTCAGCAACTCTGACAAGTCTTTCAAGCAAACCTCTCCTTTCTTGCAAGCCCAGTTGATGAACATCAATCTCATTGGCAACTCCTTGAGGTGAAGTGAGCAAGGCTGTCCTCAAACGTGCCATGGTAGGAAGTTTCTGAATTGCAGCCCATTTAAGAGCTTCTTCATCATCTTCCTGGTGGAAAGAGGTGCCAAACATTTCCACACCACTGTTCCTCCAAACTGATACACTCCCAATCCTCAAACTACTCCTAGTACTTCCCGCTCGGAGACTACTTCCTGCTTTCACACTACCCTCTTCCTCCATTTTCAGCAAACAATCCAAAGTTCCAGCCTTTAAGATTCAAAGAGCACAGAAAAAAGGCAATTAATGCAGGTTTCTCTCAAAGTTTAACTTATGGTAACTGGACAAGGTCCTTATGCTGTGTTTAGTTGAATGTAAGACAAGAGATGATGATGTTGATGATGATGTGATGTTTATACATATATCTGAAGGATGGTGAACAACCACATGGGCGGCTTACGAGCAACGTTGTCACTGATGACGGGCACAGAGGAATTTCAAGTTCGCCACTATATCATTTTGCTTCCTGTAATTCAGCACTACATTTCCACTTTACTACTTCATTGGCGGATCAAACAAAATATCGTAGTAGACTTTAATTGTAATTCAATCTCCCAAAACTGATTTGTAAGACGAGATTTACGTTCACTTTTATATATTCAATCTCCAACAACTATCTTTTACGATTAACGTTAGAAATGAGTTCTAAATCTAACTCAACCCCACAAAATCAACTTATAAGGTGAGGTTTACACCCCCACGTATATATTATGAAATTGTCTTATTTTTAGTCAGTACAAAACTTCGAACTAAGAAAAGGAAACAAAATCAGGATGAATCCAAGTAAGACTTTGGATTTGGGTGACACATTTAGTAAAAATAAAGATTTAAATATAAATAGAAATAAGACATACTTATAAATTCATTATATTAAGATTATGGATTCAAACCATATACTAAGAAAAATACTTACTACATTAGAAAATAGTTGTCATAACATCATCACGTAAATTATGTCCATAAAAAGGTAATTATTAAAACTTGGATTTTCTTTATAATATTAATTTGTTTAAGTCTTTGACATAGTTCAGTGCATCTACTTTGATTAGTGCATCTGCCCTCAATTAGATCGTGTGCTTTGCATTCGATCTTAACTTTTTCTTCATCATATAAAGAGTCTGTCCAATTGCTGCTTCAAGCTTTAGAGTGGAAGGATTGTTCATATGTCTTCTCCACTAATTCTAACATAATTTACAATAGTTATTATAGTTCTTTGTATCAATAAGACTCTGTATTAGCAATTTTTGTTTAACTGAGCAAAGTATAATAGTAAACTATCAGTTGAGTGAGAGCTTATTAAAAAGAAACTTTATATTGTAATTTTTATTTTCATTGTAATTTTTTATCGTAGAAGTAGATTGAATTTTGTTAACATCTCAATTAAATCATGTTATTCTCTATGTGATTTTTTTTTCTTCTTTCGTTTATTATACCTTCTAATTGGTTCTTTAGTAGATTTCTCTATTATCAATCTATTGTTTATATGTGGTAGACCTTCAATGAATTTGTTTGAGCTAGTCTACATCAGCAATAATTGCTCCATCAAACTCTCACTTTGTTGTCTTTCTTTCTAATGTAAATAGTTTTTCTTTCAATTCTAATGGAAAATGATTTCTTAATAACTAAATTTTAACAATTTTCTTTTATAATCTGAGATGATATTTTTGTAGTTTCTAATTTTTCATTTTTTTTATTTTTTTATTTTTTAAAACCATTTAAAAGATGTCACCTCATATAATAAGAGAAAATTTCTAAAATTTAGTTGTCAAAATATTATTTTCGTATTCTTATTCCTCTCACAAGACTTTGATTCTTCTCTTTCAAAATTCTTCTTCCTTTTTTTTGTTACATGAGGCCATCACCAAATTTAGTGTTACAATATATAAATCAATAGTTTATCTGTCCAAATTTTAAGATTATAATCTTGTCTAGCTTCTTCCATAGACACTCAAATAATTATATATAATTATTTGCAAAAATATTTGTTTCAAACTAAGATATTAATTTTTGGATAAAATTTTCAATACGTTCGTTATTAGAAAAAAAACACATTGATAATAATTTGAATAGTAAAGACCATAAATCAATCCAACATTATTCAATCCATGCGTGGTGTTTGGTAAATTATAATCGGAATATTATAATGAAAGAACATACACTAAGGACAAGAGTAAATATATGGTTGGTGAATTGTTCCAATTTAACTTATTTAAATCAATACTTAATGAACCAGAAAAAACTGAGACAAGAAAGTGAATTAATCATTTAAATATTATTTATCTAGTTTATTTTTACACAAAAAATATTATTTCTCATTATTAAATCTGTCAGAAGTTTCTAACTTGGTTCTGATATCATGTTAGTAGTGAATTTTAAGTTTAATACAACCCTACAAAACCGACTTGTAAGGTAAGGATCGCATCCACTTATATATTGTAAATTGACTTTATCTCTAATCGACGTGGGACTTTCAACCGAAGCTAACCAAGCAAATTAAATAGAAGTGAGAATGAATGTGGTGTTCATAGTATTAGATGGTGGTTTTTGTGCATTATGATGATGTTTTACTCTTTTTCAGTGTTTCCAATAAGCAATGATAACCTTTTAAGGTATTACTCAACCTCAGTCACCATACTCCATCAATACTCCATCAATTCTCCATAAACAAATGAGCATGGTGACTTCATTGCTTACCATTAATCCCCTAACAAAATTTAAAAACAGATATGCAGCCATTAAATTACTATTTTTTTTGTTTGTTACTATATTGAAATTTGAAGGAAAAACAAATATTATAACTTTCTTATTGGGGTTGTGGACCTTTGCTTTGCTAATGCATTTTCCCACTTTGTGAACAAGAAGGGGGAAAAGACAAAAAAACATGATGATGTTATTAAGACTAATATCTAATTTGAGTCCATATATAGTATGTTAAATTTTGGATTTTAATGGAACAAATTGTGTTCATAAAAACTTAATTAGAAATTATCAACTTTATGAGAGATTTAAAATTTAATTTTTTTAGTAAAAACAAAACATGATACTATCAAACTAAAAGATGTTTGTTTTAAATATAATTATAATCTGTAAAAAAAAAAATCACTTTCTTTGGATTCATCTTACTTTGCTAGTTTTCATATAAATTAAGTTAATAATAATAACCCTTACACATTTGACTTCGGTGTTGTTGGTTTAATAACCTTTGTTATTATTATATCTTTTGAATTATACGAGACTAAGAATTCTTAAATTCAACTTTAGTAGCAATTTAGCTTTATTAAATCATGTCTATGATGATAGTGATATGGCGACGACCGAGTTTTAGGTAAAGTTTATTAATTTTTTATAATTGTGTTTAGATTTAATTTAAGGACAGTGGCTTCATAGGAGTGTTCCTGGTATTTAATTTGATCATAATGAGATCCATTATCTTCCTTCTTGAAAATAGAAAAAAATAATTCAAACTATATAAAGAAGTTATAATAATATTTATTTATAATAATTCTTTGAAAAAAAAATTGTGTAAACGTAGAGTTCAAGATAATTTTTAAAATAAGATAAATACACTTTTAATCTCTATATTTGAATGTGAAATTAGAATGATTTGATACATTTTGAGTATGAAAGTGTTAAACGATGTAAACAACTCAAACGTCAACACAAGATACTACTTGATACGTCAAAACAATTTAATACAATTTAGTTAGAAAGATTATATTTATAAAGTTTGAGGATCAAATTATATCAAAGACAAATTTTAATTTGGTGTTATAGTCCGGAACTTAAAATATATTTAATCTTTTAGAATAAAATATCGTTCAAATGAAGAGTATTAGAAATATAAGCTCATTAAATTAGTTATTTAAAATATGAAAAATTATGTAACGTCGAACGACTATTGATCGATTATGCGATGGTCACTCTGAAGATTATGAAAATACATGTAATACATAGATGCATTTTGTCGGTCGTGTGACAATCACTTTGAAGATTATGAAAATATGTGTGATATCAAACAACCACATAGGACCCATGCCGAGCAGTGATCAAAGCAACTCGTCATAATTATTGTAAAACAATTTTGTAATCAGGTTTAAAATGCAATTGAATCATGATTAGACCAAGCCTAATCACAGGCCTATAAATAGAAGTCAAAAGTATAGTTATTGAAACTATTTTCTCTCATGTTTATTAAGCATCAGAGTCTTTTAAGCATAACAGGTACCTCGATCGATAAGAGAACCAAGCCAGCGATAGAAACACCGAAAGAATGATTAGACCGAAAATCTGTAAAACAAGACAAAATTATTTAAGTGGATATTAGGCCTGAATACCCGGAACATCAAGTTTTTGGAATAAGAATTTCTGAACAAGATTTTCATAACATATGAGACAAATTTAAGAAATTTTTTTCTAACAAAATTTCCGAAGTATATATTATATTTCAAAATAAGTTTTTCAGTTTTCTAAAATAAGCTTTCTAGTTATGGAAAAAATCTTTTCAGAACAAGTTGATTTCTCTCTTCTTCATCCCGTGCTGATGACAGTGGCAACAACAGTTATGTAGTAGTAAAGAAAAAGTATTTTAATTATTTCTTGTTACTATAGTGGTGGGTTTAGTAATGAAGAGGTGTAGGAAGCAAAAGCCCAAAGTGGATAAAGATTTTTAGGTCCGGTCCGAAGGAAATAATAAAGTATATAAAAAAATTAGAGAGAATGAAATGTGGCAGTAGTAGAATTTTGTGTTGGTTTTTGTAGTGTGGAGAGCATGGAGGAGGAGGGTGACATATACGACGGTGTTAGAGCTCAGTTTCCTCTATCGTTCGGGAAGCAATCGAAGCCTCAAACGCCTCTCGAAGCCATCCACAATGCGACACGTCGTTCAACTTCCACTTCCAATCCCAATTCCAAAACCACCGACCAACTTCCCTCTCTATCCTCCTCTTCCAGGGAATGGCTCAATTCCCTCCGTCCTTCCAAAAACCCTATCCCACCGCCGCCTCCCGATCACGACGATGCCCCTCTCGTCGGACCTCCTCCGCCTCCGCCCGCAGCTTCCGACGACGAGGACGGGGACGGCGACATGATAGGCCCGCCCCCGCCGCCACGGAACGCGTCGGAGTCCGAAGACGATTCGGATGAAGACGAAGTAGGGACCCGCTTCCGGATTCCCCTTAGCAACGAAATTGTTCTCAAGGGCCACACCAAGGTATTCCTTCCTCAAATTAATGAAAGTGATATATATTTTGATTTCTGATTCCCAAAATCTAGGTTTTTTAATGCTAGCTTTGTTAGTCTCTAGAATTCCAGTTCCTGGGCGCTTACCTTCTTTTTAAGTCTTACGATAATCCATTGACACCCCAAGGGTTCGCGAATATCGTGAATTACTTTAGCTTAGCTATAAGTCGTGGGCTGACTGCAATTAATTGTTCTTTTTTTAATGAGTGGGGCATGATGGAAAGTATCTGGGCTACAGCTACTGTAAACTATAAAGAGTCTATGAAGAAGGTCAAATTGCTACTAGAAATAATTCATATTTTTTTCATTGGCTCCTTACACATTGTAGAACCCTAAATTAAATAGCTAGGTATTGGATAACAACCTTGTCAATGTCATTAACTTCTTTAGGGATTTATAATTAAAATTTAAATACATAATATCGTAGGCCCATTTTTTAACCATTTAGGCTTATGGGCAGGTTTTCGCCTTCCTAGGTCAATCTTATCAGGTTACAACAACTATGTACTGAACTAGAACTAAGGTTTTAAATCACGGTTTGCAGCTGTGTCTGACTTATGTGACCAATGTGGCCTTAATTGCAGCCATTGAGACTTCACAAACCTTTAACCTTGACTATGCAACTGAAGTTGGTAGTAGTGTATCATTTTTCACAATTTGACTAGAACCCTTGAAGACATCCCCCAGCTACCTAAATGAGCACCTGCTGTAGGTTCTCCAAATCTGAAAGTGATAGGAAAGGAAACCAGTTGAATATTGGAGTAATTTGTTAATTTTTTTTTGTTAATGATAATTCCTGGGAAACTATTAACAGGTTGTGTCAGCTCTTGCTGTGGATCATACGGGATCAAGAGTGCTTTCTGGCAGCTATGACTATACGGTACGAATGTATGACTTTCAAGGAATGAATGCTCGATTGGAATCTTTTCGACAGCTAGAGCCATTTGAAGGTCATCAAGTTCGCAATTTAAGCTGGAGTCCAACTGCTGATCGCTTTTTGTGCGTCACTGGATCAGCTCAAGCAAAGGTAGGGATGACATCACTTTCTGCTAGTTTTTTGTGCTTATGTGTGATTTTGCATTAACTCTGCCTTTTGTTCTTCTATCACAGATTTATGATCGAGATGGGCTTACTTTGGGAGAATTTGTGAAGGGAGACATGTATATTCGTGATCTAAAGAATACCAAGGGTCACATATCTGGATTGACATGTGGAGAGTGGCATCCAAAAACTAAAGAGACCATTTTAACATCATCAGAAGATGGCTCACTACGCATATGGGATGTTAATGACTTCAAAAGTCAGAAGCAGGTTTGGGAATTTTACCAGTCTTCTTCCATTGTAAAGGTTTTCATTGGAATAGCTCCATGTACTGTGATTTTGTTTGTACTTTTAATCTCTTTAAGAGATAAAGAGCCTTTCAAACATATACGGGGGCTACTTCGATTTTCTTGAAATAAAACTTTAGCCTTCATACAGAAAAGTGGCTGAAAGCATCTCTTGCTTCTGGCATTACTTGTACCATTATTGACTGCTATTTTGCATGTGGTTATGAGGAAATCACCAGCATTGTCTTAAAATCCTTTCATCTGTTAGGGGGTAAAGAGCCTTTCAAATATATATGGGGGGCTACTTGAATTTTCTTGAAATATTACTTTAGCCTTCATACAGAAAAGTGGCTGAAAGCATCTCTTACTTGCTTCTGCATTACTTGTACTATTATTGACTGCTATTTTTCATGTGGTTATAAGGAAATCATCGGCATTGTCTTAAAATCCTTTCTTCTGCTCTGATTTTGGTACAGATGGGGAAAAATTATTGAAATTTTGATAAATTTATGCTTTTTTTACAGTTTTCTGATATTATTGAAATTTTGTTGTTATCATTCAATGGTTAGGTCATTAAACCAAAGCTTGCAAGACCTGGAAGAGTTCCTGTAACCACATGTGCATGGGATCGTGATGGTAAATGCATTGCTGGTGGTATAGGAGATGGTTCGATCCAGGTATCTTTTCGTTACTCTGATATTACCAGGCAATAAAGTCAATAGATACTGATTTTAAGCTTAGGCTGAAACAGTGTTAACATTTAGTTTTCTCCTGAACGGTCATTAATTTTAACAGATTTGGAATATTAAACCTGGTTGGGGGAGTAGGCCAGATATACACATTGAAAAGGGTCATGAAGATGATATTAGTGGCCTGAAATTTTCTAGTGATGGGAGAATCTTATTGTCAAGGAGTTTTGATGGTTCACTGAAGGTAAATAAGTGATCACATATCTGAAATCTTCTTAAAGCTTGTTGCTATTTTCACTTAGCCATGCAGTATGTCTGACAATCCTGACTATTGATTCATCAATGGATTATGTCTCAGGTTTGGGATCTACGCAAAACAAAAGAACCATTAAAGGTATTTGAGGATCTGCCAAATCACTATGGACAAACAAATATTGCCTTCAGTCCCGATGAGCAACTCTTTTTGACTGGAACATCTGTGGAAAGGGAGAGCACGACAGGAGGTTTATTGTGCTTCTTCGATAGATTAAACCTTGAGCTTGTTTCAAGAGTTGGCATATCATCCACTTGCAGTGTTGTTCAGTGTTATTGGCATCCTAAACTGAATCAGGTAACTCAATATCACAGTTGTGTTAACAATTTTCTGTTATGATCTTGCATTATCTGAACGATATCTTATTATTCTTTCTGAACTTGCCTTTTATTTGTATAGATACTTGCAACTACTGGTGATAAAAGTCAAGGAGGGACTCACGTACTATATGATCCAACCCTAAGTGAGAGAGGAGCTCTTGTATGTGTTGCACGTGCACCAAGGAAAAAATCAATTGATGACTTTGAGGCAAAACCTGTCATTCACAATCCTCACGCTTTACCACTATTTAGAGATCAGCCAAGCCGAAAACGTCAACGAGAGAAAGTACTGAAGGATCCATTGAAGTCCCATAAACCTGAATTACCAATTACAGGTCCTGGATTTGGTGGACGAGTTGGTACTAGTCAAGGAAGCTTACTGACCCAGTATCTTCTAAAGGTGTGTTTGTTTTTTTGAACATTTTTGTCTAATTTTTCTTGACTTTAGATGAGAAAGTATAATGTACTTATATTTAATGTAATTATTACAGAAAGGGGGCATGATCAAGGAGACATGGATGGAGGAAGATCCAAGGGAAGCTATCCTAAAATATGCTGATGCTGCAGCAAAGGATCCAAAATTCATTGCTCCAGCATATGCAGAAACCCAACCTGAGCCAGTTTTTGCCAAGTCAGATTCCGAGGATGAAGAGAAATGATTAGTTATGTAGTTAATGTACCACAAAGGTTAACACACGACGGTAGGAAAAGTGTAATTTATTTCGTGAAGGTGCAGAACTATGGGGAAAGGGGTTTTGATGTTTGTACATTAGTCATTTGTGAAATTGAATTTTGCAAACTATTAACATGCTACACTTACAAATTATAGATATTCCGATATACTTTTAGTCTCCCAGATAACACAGACTTTAGCCTTTGCGTGACAGTGTCATCAGAAACAATCTTGTCAACATCAGAAATGTTGAAAATGGTTTCTAAATTGATTTATTTTGCAGGTTTGTATTGTGTATGCGAATAGGAAAATGAAGGCAAGTATGTTTGCATTTATTGATATGCAAAAAGGAAATACCGACAAATTTATTTGAAAATGGATGCATAAATTATATAATATTAAAAATTAACTTTATATATAATACAACAAGTAGCTGAAAAAAATTATACTACGTTATATAACATATAGATTATGTTCTGTTAATATGTTTATATAATATAATAAAATAATATTAATAAAAAAATAAAACAATATATTAGAAAAAATAATATTAAATTTATAAAATTAATAATAATAATAATAATAATAACGGTAACTCTATAAAATAATAATAACAATAAAATAACTTTTAATAGTTAATTAAGATTAATTTATAATAATAAGATAATTTAGTTCATTTGTTAATATATTATTTTATAATTTCTTTTAATTTACTATTCTATCACATCACTCATAAATTTCTATAAATTTTTTATTCAGTTACTATTTTTCTCTAATTAAATAACTTTTCTTTTAACCTTTGTTTTCTTTATTTTTATATTTTTCACCTCTTCAAATCTACTTTTCAAATGGCCTGGATAGCAATCTTTCCTTTTTTTTTTTTAATGTGCAGTCTAATGAAATTAGTAAAATACATCAGAAAAACTAAACATGCTTAAAGTGATTTTTTTTTACAAAATATATTAATTAAATAACGATCTTATTAAATGGTAAAAGTATACGCTAATAATAAACAATTATCTCAAGATTTTATACATTTAACATTTAACTCAAGAGTTTGACCTCCTCATCTGGGAGGTAGGATTTTTTTTTTTTGTACACAGTTTCATCGGCAACTTAAAACCCAATCCATCAACATGTTGAGATTAATTTAAGAAGCTAGTCTCTTATTATTATAATAATAATAATAATAATATATATATATATATATATATTTCATATGTACATAACATGAATGGAAAATCAAGTCTCATATTTAATAAATAATAATTTATATCAATTATATTAATAATTTAAAGGTAACCTTTTATATTATTTTAAATTGAGATATTGGCACTGTGATCGGTGATTTCTCTACCATGTTTCAATAACAAATAATTATAATAATAATAATAATATTATTATTATTATTATTATTATTATTATTGAAGTATTTAAAATAAAATAAAATAGATTGTTCAGAGAATACGGGTTGTTGATCCTCATATTAAATTGGGATCTATGAGGTTTGCAGCAGCTAATTAATATTTTTTTAAGAATGATAAAGTTCTCATAATTATTATAATTATGTTGTTACTTTCATAGAAGAAAGAAATAAACATTTTCCTTTAAAGGAAAAATCAATAATGAATATTTTAAATTTTAATAAAAATATAATATGTTTTCGTATTTTATTTATTAATTAATAAAAAAGGAGTAAAACAAATTTTAAAACTTACATCAATAATACATGAACTTACACAGTTGATAACTTGTATTTGTTAACTAAGAAGTGCTGAAGGACTCTCAAATTATTACTTCCAATGATAAGTAATTTGTATCAATAATTATGATAAATTCAAAATTACCATGTATTAGAAATAGTAAAATTTTGTTTTCTCTTTACTTACTCAATATTTGTAGACTAACTTTTTTTTATCAAAATTATAAAATTTGCTAGTGATTCCAAGCAAGCATTTAACCTAATTAATAAATAGTCATCATGTGTTAAAAATTATTTATTCAATGAAAAAATGTGTTTCCATCCTTCCACATAAAGATGACTCTTTTAGAAATCATGGTGGAAAAGATTGAAATTAATAATCATTTCAGAATTCAAATTTTATACATGAAGAAATTGAGCTTATAAATTCAAAATTACTTATCATAAACTAAAAACGCGTGATGATAAAAAAAAAAAAAACCCTAAAAACATATACTTTACTTTTTCTTTAATACTAAATTTAAATACAAACTTAATTATTGCAGTCAATCTTAGATGACCATACTTACATTTATTAGTTAGAGAACTGTGTGATGCATGATTTTTTTAGTAATTTTAAATAATATTTATTGAAAAAATTGTCAAGTTAATTATAGTAAATAATAGAAGATGTCATTTTTCTTTCATTGATGTAATGTTTACTTTAATGTGAACTACGGTTACTTATACGTTATATAAGTTACAATATAATTATAAATATGATCATTAATTTTAAATTAATAATAAAAAAATATTTATATTTTCTTTTTCCCGCAAAACCATCGCTCTTCAGTGAAAAAAAAAAAACAACTTGGTTTTGTTTCAATTTTTCAAAAACAATTTTTTGCTTTGCTACAGGAATATGTCAGTTTTAGAAAAGGAATGAGAAAGAGAGAACATATGCAACTAAGAATAAGCGTAATTTAAAAAAAAAATGTAAAATAAATTTTCAGTCATCATCCATTAAAAAAATACAAATATATATATATATATATATATATATATATATATATATATATATATAATACAAATATATTTCCTGTTGTTATGACATGCTATGTTCTTTCCCCCTAGATTCTGTCCCTTCATTTATATAACATGTTGTCCCCTTTAATTATTTAGTTAGGCACATATCACTTAGAGCTTCAGAATCTATCATTATCAAGCCTCCATTGAACTTAGTCTATCTCAATAATTACTTTATCATAAATAGGTTAAATATCAAATCAAATGAGATTCATTTTTACAAGATATATATGTATCTTTAAGGACCGAATAGTTCTGAAAAATAAATAAAAGAAATATTGAATAGTTGTATTATTTATTGTGAAATTATTAGGAAACTTGAGCTAACAAAAAAAAATGTTTTCAGTAAGTTACATTTAGATTATACAAAAGTTTCTGAGAAGTTAATATAAGAGGAATTTCACAAATTAATTTACCTAAAAAAGTTTCTTGATTTTCATTTTACAAAGAAAAATATCACATAAATTTTACATAGACTCGTGCTAAGCAATGACCGACAAAAGTAAAAAGAAAAAGAAAAAAAAAAGGAGAAATCACACATTAAAAGAAAAGAAAAACATGAGAGATATCATACTAAATTTATGATAAATACACCTCCCAAATAAATAATAAACCAATGCAATACTAAACAACCGGACATTAAAGAGTTATCATTAATTAACTCTCTCATATTTCAAAAAAAAAAGCATTTAAAATATTTTTTTAGAAATTTTTATTTTGGAAGGTTTAGTATTAATTAATTTTCTTTTGTGTACTTTGCAGAATTCACTCTTAAGGTTTCTACACCCATGACACATCCCCTTTTTTTAGAATGACACACCTACTAGGGAAATAATATTTTTAATTTTGTAGTAGATTTTTTCTACATTATTTTATATTTTAAAAGAAAAGTATAATATAATTGGTGTTTGGATAAGTGCTCACTAAAATATGGAGTGTATGTATGAGTTCTGATTTTCTACTATTTTTTGGTGTATTGTCCTTTTATGAATATTAAAAATTAAAAATATATTATATTAATATTTTAAATATTTTTTTAACATATTTTAAAATATTAAAATTAGTGATAATCATTGTATTACGAAGAAAATTACAAAGGAAATTTCAAGAAAATCAACCTAGAATTGTACCACCAAAAAGTTACAGAAAAAACATCTATACTAATTAAAGATCTATGAACCGGTATAAAAGTTGACAACATTGTTAAAGAATAAAAGATAACGTTGGACTTTTCTCCATAGAGACTTGTCCACGTTGTTTCCTAACATGGTAAAATGTTGGATTTTCATGACTTGATCTTACGAAGAATTGCTTTGAGCGTATCAACAGTCAAGGGTTTTGTGTAGTACTCATCCAGTCCTGCTTCCATGAATTGCTGTACATTCTCTGCACCACGTGATGATGATGACACACCCACAATCATGTCACCAATTCCCATGGAACGAAGTTGCTTTGTTGCCTGAACAACAACACGCACCAACAAAACCTAAGACAACAAAATCTACACATGCATGCATGCACGACCAGATCATCTTATAAAACTACTTAATTTCGTACCTCAATTCCATTCATCACAGGCATGTCTTTATCCATCAGAATTAGGTCAAAACTTTCACCATTGCAGTAAAGGTCCACTGCTTTTTTCCCATTTTCCACTGAAGCAAGATTTTCCACCCCAACTTTTTTCAACAGCGCTTCATGAGTCATTCGGTTGACTCTGTCATCATCCACAACAAGTGCTTTCAATTCGGAACTTGAGTTCTTAGGTTTCATTATATATATCTCTTCCCTGAACAACATAAACAAACATATATATATCAGCAAAGAACAGGATTAATGGATAACCTCGTACTACAAAATACACTATGCAGCTCAGACTAAAAACCAGAAGAATGTAAGAACCCTGTGGCCAAATATACAACTATATTTTCATCATCCCAATAATATCCTACCTGCTGTATACAGTGATTTGTTTTCAGATCACTTCAGAAGATATAAATATTCCAAGTATCATAGATGAAAACTGTGAAATTCATATTATGAAGATTTGAAGATGATGTGGGAGTAAATTGACCTGCACCAGAAATATCTTCTCACGATCTTGAAACTAGAGCAACAATGAGTAGGAGAGGAATAACTTAGGAGTAATAATATGAGTTATGGCAGAGGAAGAATGAGGACGAAGAAACTATCGATGTGTGAATATATAAAGCAAGTTTGTTTGAGTGTTATGCCTAATTATGTCTTTCCCATGTAGTTGATATTCACACGTACACAAGATTCGGATTTTGTTCAGATTCTGAAAATCTGAGGATGTTTTTTGTTTGTTTTAACAAATAAAAGGAGACAATAAGTGAAACTCACACGACAAGGCTTAAACAGAAAAAAAATACAAAGTCAAATTACTAAGTTAAATTGAAAACATGTTCTCTTGCTCAAATATATCAGATTCAGCATCATTAGTCTCCCGGTGTATCGATTAAAAGAAATGTCAGCAGCCTAAGACCAAGTTCTTTGAAACATGCTTGATTAAGTTGATTAAACATGCATGATTAAAGTAAACTGATACATAATTCACTGTTTTAGTATCAATTCAGAAGAAAAATTTGTTTCACAGTCGGCAATTAGTGAAGATACCAATCATGAAAATTGGGTCACCTTTTCAACAGAATAAGATTTCCAAACTCAATTACAAAATCAAGAGCTGTGGAATATTGGACTTTGATGATGAAGAGGCAAGAATAATAATGACATGTTTAGACTGCATCACTGTTACACGTATATGAATGAGTCGGTTTCATCTTATTCCCATGCTTCCAAATACAAGGTCCATTGTACCGAATATAGAATTTTTCACACCAGAAATACACACTGAATGAGGAATAATTTACATCTCTAGGTACGTATTCGACAAATAGGATATTCTCCAAAGTGTGGCACGACCCATTTTTTCTTTTGGGGATGTCCGAGTACCACTTTCATGGGATGCACCTCACGTGTTTTTCAGCATATCCTGTCACTTAGAAAGGGAGTAATCTCGATCATGTCACAAAAAGAGGTTTTCTCTTTTTTCGAGGAACACACATTACCACTTTGATTTTATAGGATCCACCTAAAGCTATCAAATTCGGACACTCGCATCTTCAAATAGCTCGTGAAATAATTGTGTTTGGATTTGGACTGCGACCATGAATAGGATTCTTGGATATATATAATATGATTGGCTTCTAACATGGCTTCGTCATTGGTCAAACTTAGCTTAGAAATTACATTATGAATTGGAAACATGGACCCTACTGGTCCATAACATTTAGCATATATATATATGAGTACAGCTTTGAGAGTTCCATTTACAGCTATCAGAAAGCATGTATCACATTGAGTGAAAAAGCATGTTTTAACTGGTCATATAGAATATTTAATGTGTTGATATCTTGACTGGGTAAACTACAGTTTATAAGTAACATGTGCAAAGGTGTTTAGTTAGGCGCATATTGACCCAGTTTTAGAATCTATATCATTATTGAACCTGCATTGAACTTAGACCCTTTATTACAGAATAATTAGATTATACCCTTGAAATCTTATCCATGTAAAAAGCAGAAAAGAACAACATATCATATTAATCAATTTTGACACTATATTTATGTTTAATTAAGAACCGCATATATATAGCTATGTGATTATGCAATTACTGTGAAACTTGACCCAATACGCTAGATCAAACACCAGAAAACTATACAGTTGAAAACACATCAAAAGTTAACTTGGAAACAGAAAGCAGAATTGAAGAATAAGGACCCTTTGCAAGATTCATCAAGAATAACAAGTCATTTTGGAATTTTCTCCTTATTTTGTACATACATACTCTGTCGTTCACAGTACTAACTAAAAAACTGACCTTTTTTTACTTGCACTGTATCCACTACACAAAGTTTTAGATTTTTCATGACTTAACCTTTTCAAGAATTTCACCAAGCATTTTAACAGTCAAGGGTTTCGTGTAGAAGCCATTTAGCCCTGCTTCGACGAATTCTTGTACATATTTCTGATTGCAGGTTGATGACGACACACCAATGATCTTGCAACTAATGCCCATAGAACGAAGTGTCCTTGTTGCCTGTGTAAAAGTTTCATCAAATGTTCATTACCACACACACACTAAACATTAAAGAATATAAACAAAACCTAATCAAGATAGTGTTTTGAATTCCCTACCCAGCATATGAAAATAATATTTACGTACCTCAATTCCATTCATGACAGGCATGTCCTTATCCATGAGAATCAGGTCAAAACTTTGACCATTGTTGTGAAGTTCAACTGCTTCTTTGCCATTTTCAACAGCAATGTGATCTTTTATCCCAACTCTCTCCAACAGCATTTTGTGAGTCATTCGAACAACCTTAACATCATCCACAATAAGGACTTTTAATTGGGTCCGTGAGTTGTCAGATTTTGTTGCGTGTTCGTTTTTGTCTTTGCGTTCATCTTCCATGACTTGCACGTCCTTTCACCGCTTGATGTACCCAAAAATATTTCTTTAAAAGAAAAGTAAAAAGGTTTTAATCTCTCACTCGAACAAGAAAGAATTAATTATAACTGTTAATTAAAAATGTGCACATTTGAGTTCATGATTAAGCAAACACTATTCAGATATGGAAACTCTATTAATTCTTTAATTCTAAACATCTGCAGTGAATGAATATTATTAAAATATGAATGAAAGATTGTGATGACGTTTGAGTAACACTGACCTGCACCTTAAATCTTTTTGGAGATTTTGAGGCTAGAAGAACATTATTGGGTAGGAGAAGAAAAATGATGAACTACAAGAAGTGATATCATACATTTTCAAGATAAATGGGAGGCGCGTGGAGCAAGAATGGGTTTTAATTAAACTGTTGAAACTGCTAAACCCACGTGGATGACGCCTCCGGATAATAGGACATCCTTTTTCAAAGGGAGAAAAAATAATTCATAATAAATTTAATTAATTTTTGTTGCTCTTGCTTTTTATAATTTCCAATTGAATTATTATTATTTTTTATTAATATTCATCATTTTTATGTTTTTTAATGGAGTTTCCATCGTTAATTTTTGTTTTAGTCGGATGATTTGTTTCGTTGTCTTACATATTTATCTTTTGATATTCTTTGATTAATATAAAAATAAGGTTAAAATATATATTTGATTTTTATTTTTAGTTTTGTTCATTTAATTTTAATATTTTTTTAATTTAATTAAGTTGTAATTTTCGTTAATTTTCTTTAATTTGATTCTTTTTTTTTTTAATGTTGGCTGTTTAAATAATTAATGCGGAAGAAAATGATTGTCCCATATCACTTCATGATTGTTTTTTGTTTTTGTCTTTAAATATTCTGGTGTCAACTCAGTACATGACATGGATTAGAGTTAAAATTTTATATTCAATTTGTCTTTCTAGGTTTGTTATTTTTGTTTAATTTAGTCCCATTTTTTATTAAATGAAACAATTTTACCCTTCTTTAAATTGAAACCAAATTTAATTTTTATATAAAAGTTAAAATGATGTTTTTATGAAAATTTATATTTTTATTAAATATTTTTTGTTTAAATTTATAATTATTTTTTTAAATTTTATATCAATGATATTAGCCATTATCCTTGAAATTTTCGTTCTAATTTAAATTAATTGTTTAAAATAGAAATTGGAGTATCTTATACAAAGATACTAAAATAGAAAGACATGTTAGTAATACATAATGGAGTTAAAGATTTTTGTAATTCTTAAATTTGGACACAAAATTGGAATTCGTTTATATCTCAAACTTTGATATATTTTGATTTTTAAACTTTATACATGAATGGGATATATGTAGTCCTCCAACCCAATGTTGTTGTGGTTTAGAATTGACATTTAGGGTGAGACGTGTCAAATGGTATAAAGAGTGCAAACCACACTATGAAACATCCTTTGACACATCAACAAAGTTTAAAAGAGTTGGGGTTAAATTGATTATTATTTTCAAAGTTTGAAAAACAAACTATATCAAAATTTAAAAAAGAATCGAATTTTAATTTCACGTCAAAATTTAGAAATTAAAAACATATTTAATACATAAATTTAGAAATTGTGATTATAAATTTAAGGAAAATAAAAGGTTAACAAAGTTTTTTTTACAAACTTTGACAAATTTGGGTAAAAGAATACTACTTTATTACTTTATTTTAGTTAAAAAATAAAAAAAATTATTTATTTTAATTTTATTTACGGAAACTTTGTAAAGTTTATGAAAAAAAATTGTCCAAAAAAAATTTCTTAATATAAATAATTATAAAAGTTTAAAAAATCTAGACTTATCTAAAATATTATAATACAGCCACCGTTATTAGAAGTGGTGAATCAAACCTAGAATACACCATGACACTTATGTTGTATGCATAAAAAATCAATATAAACTCTTCTATATTACCACACTTCCAACTACATTCTATAACTTACATATAAGGTTTTCTACTCATTCCACTAAACTTATCTTCCCAACTGGCACTAAAAAAAACTATTTTTTTGCTATCTCTCCTAAAATTAAGAGTAATGGATTCAAATTAAATTTGTACTAAAGAAAATGCATATCTGGAAAATCATGGATTGCCATTAGCATTCGATTAAAAGAATTTTGTTTTCTTCTTAACTAGCCATGTTTAATGAATAGAAAAAAAAATCTTAAATAATGAGTAATTTTAGTAATACAAATGTTTAGAGACCAATTTTTTAATTAAAGATTAATTATTTTGGTATTTAAAATTTTGTATCTAATATTAAATTTAGAGAACCAATTCATAATATAATGTTATCAATATAGATACTATTTATAGTTATGTAAAACTATTTTAGTTATTAATAATTTTTAAATTTTAAATTAACTTTTAAACAGGTTACTATAAATACCAATTATTTGTTGTCATTGATGGAAAGATTTTCTTGTAACGGTAGTTGTAACAAAATAAAATATTATCAACAATAATTTTGTATTTAATGTGTTTGATGATGTAAACCTCTATTTTGAACACAGAAACACAAACATATAAATACCCGAAACGAATTATACACATTACTATTTTTTGTTGCCTTGATTTGGAATGATTTGGTTGTATTTTGTTTATGTTGGCAGGAAATTATGTTTTGTTATCAGCATTGCTTGTTAACTCTTGTACAGTAGTATACTAAATTAGACAATGATATTTTGACTACTAAATCTTGATAATTTTCTCTTATAATATGAGGTGACATCTTCTAGATGATTTTAGAATATTAAGAAGTAAGAAATGGAAAAAATGAAAAATCACTTAAAAAATTACACCTAGATTGTAAGAAAAAATTGTAAAACTTTAGTAGTCAAAATATCATTTTCTTACTTAATTATTTGGTAGAAATTGATTTATGTTTATTTAAAAAGGCGGGTCAGCCCGCAGGTAGTGGACCACACAATGTGGCCAGGCGGGCTACATATATGGACCTGATTTCAACTTGTAGGGTGGGCTAACTCAGTTTACACTTTGTGGGCCAAATTGCAGGACGGGGCAAAACGAGCTAGACTGACCCGTTTTGTCATCCTAACTTCAGAGAGCAACCATGTAACATTGGTGAAGCATTATCCATAATAGTATTTTAAGTTCAGATTTTCTACTGATTTTTTTAGCGTTCTTCTTTGTTGTGCCTTTAAAATACACCAATGTTGATACTTTAAAAAGCTTTTCAATATATTTTAAAACATTAAAATAAGTGTTAATCAGTGTATTTTAAAAACACGAACGGTAAAAAAAAGGAAATAACAACCGCGAATCCAAATTATAATATTTTAGTGTCTGCATAGAGGAGAACACATAAGTTGTTTCTATGCAGTGGCTTTGGAGAATATTATTGTTTTATCTATTTGCAAACAGATCAAACAGTTGCTTCAAATACCTGATTCCTTCCATTCTTTTCATCATACTCATACGCCATTCCTCCATGGCTGGTTAAATCCAACCCCGCCATCTCCTCATCATGCGATATTCTCAGCAGGTCCAGTTTCAACAGCACAAAGAACACTGCTCCCATTGTCACACTCACCCAACCAATGATCGACAGAATCTGAACAACATGTGCACCCAACAACCTTCCACCTCCTCCCATGAACAACCCATAAGGTCTACTAGGTAGCCCTGGATAAACCTCGTTCACATACTCCTTCTTAGCAAACAACGCAGTGAAGATAATCCCCCATGTCCCACACCCTCCATGAAGTTGTGCAGCTTCAAGAGGGTCATCATACTTCAACTTCTCAGCAACCACGTTGAAACCAATCAGCACCCAAGCCGCCACAAACCCACATATGATCGCCGCCCAAGGATCCACCACCGCGCACCCTCCGGTAACAGCAGCAAACCCTCCGAGCAAACCATTGCACACATCAGTCACATTCCAGTGTCCCGTTTGCATACGTTTCGCAAACAGTGTTGTCAGTGCTGCTGAACATCCAGCAAGAGTTGTCGTCACTGCAGTCCTCCCAACAGCACTCCATTGCCCATAATAAGAACCACTCTCTCCGTAAGCCTTCAAAATGTTCAGAAACGAACCAGGGTTGAAACCGTACCAACCAAACCACAACAAAAATGTCCCCAAAACAACCAACGTTCCACTGTGTCCTTTCATTGGCACAGCTTTTCCACTGTGATCAAACCTCCCAATTCTCGGGCCTTCAATCAAAGCACCCCAGAACCCAGCAACAGCACCAACTAAATGAACCACACCAGACCCAGCAAAATCAATAACCCCAGATCCAAACAACAAACCCTCCCCTCTCGCAGCACTACCCCATCCATCAGAACACCAAAACCAATGCGCCACAATAGGGTACACCAAACCAGTCATAACCGACGAGTAAATCAAATAAGCCACGAACTGTGTTCTCTCCGCGATGGAACCACTTGTAATCCCTGCAGCAGCAATGGCAAAAGCCCACTGAAAGAGAAAGTACCCGTAGTCAAAACCTGACGACGGAATCTTATCGAGGCCAAAGAAGTGTTTCCCGATGAAACCGTTGGAAGGGGTGCCAAAAGCAAAGGCAAAACCGAACACGTAGAAGAAGATGCCACCGGTGGCGGCGTCCAGGACATTCGTCAGCATGATGTTCATGGTGTTCTTGGCACGTACAGAACCAGCACAAAGCATGGCAAAGCCAAGTTGCATGGCGAATACAAGGTAAGCTGAGAAGAGAAGAAAAGTGTTGTCAACAGCATAAGTGGTGTCCACAAACTTGTTTGAAATGGCCTCGAAACGGCCGCAGATGTATTCTGCAGCGGCGGTGGCGTTGGCGCCGCCGCCAAGAAGAGGGTGGAGGTCGGAGGCAGAACACGTGTAAGCAGCCATGATGGTGCTATAACGGCGGTGTTGGAAACACTCTTTACTATATATAACAATAAAACAACAATAGGGTTTGTTGACTAGGTAGTTGTTTTATGTGGAGCGGGTCGTTGGTAGTTTTGTTTTGTTGTTTGGACAAGAAACCTAAATTGTGGCCTTAATTTCTCTTGCGCATTTGGGTTACCATTTCACACGTGTAAATTTCAATTGCTGAAGCTTATTTTGAGTTCCCTGCTGATAGAATTTGGTCTCCTTCTGATGTACAACAGAATGGTAACAACAATTAGACATTTATTCCTGTATAAATCTTCAGCTTGTTGTTTTTGTGTTTGAAGTTTAACATATTTCCAAACTTAAATTGTGTTTTCAATTTGAATTCAGTTTTTGTCTTGTTTTTAAAGAATGGCTGTGAGAATAAAAATGAATAAAATGATTATTCTGCGTTTCGCACCAACTTTTCTTAATAAAAGATTATTATTTAAATAAAATATTAATTTATACGAGTGTCAAATAAAAATATTGATGTCACACTACCATTTAAGAAAAAAGTTATTTTTACACTACTATTTACAAATAATTATTATTTAATATCAATTTTTTTTAATAAAATATTAATTTATATGAGTGTCAAATGGAAATATCGATATTAAACTACCACCTTTCTTGGAATTTGGAATTTCTGTTAGATTTTTTTTTATGTTTCTCTAATATATCTTTATAATACACTGATTATCACTAATTTTAACGTTTTAAAATTTATTAAAAAAATATTTAAAATACCAACACGGTATAAAACAGAAAAAAAAACATCAGAGAATCTGGACTGCCTTCCTTGATTTAATTTAATTTGCTTCTAATGGCTGAATGCCATGCCTCTGATCACACTACTGTACGAATAAAAAAATTATAAATAAATCCCTGAAAGGAAAATCCATCTATTATGTTAATATAATTTTAAAAGGTATGTCTCCATCAAACATTTCACTTTTAAAAAATGGATTGTGTTGTGAGAGATAATATCAACATGTTAGAACTAAAATGATGAGGTTGACATTTTTGAGATTTTCTTTTTCATTTTAGAAACGGATATATCAGCATGTTCCACTTTCAATGACTCAATAATGGTTTACCCAAATAAACTGTTAATGTTTTAAAAACTTTATGCTTTATTATATACTATTATTTTTCAGGATAAATGTTGCTTTATATAATTAAAATTCACAATAAATAAATATATTTAATATATACATTATGTTATGACTAAAATTAATATTATAGATTTTGATAATCAATTTATATTCCCCACCATGATGATATTTTTAGCTATTAACAGTTTATTTTAAAATATGGAACTCAATACATAATAAAGATGAAAAGGATAAATCGAAACAGACGAGGGGTTTAAATTTTTCTTCAAGACCTTATATATAAATATAGTAACGTAAAATAGTTCTCAAAAAACTATTATTATTAAAAAAGAAAACAGAGCGTGTCTAGTACTATTTAGATGAAGTTCTTAGAAGTTGAATTTTGACTTTGACAAGACCATAAAATTCTTACGACCGAAATAATTATCATACTTTTTTCTCTTTACTTTGATAATTAAAATCAATACTTTTTTTTTAATTTTGGCCCAATTTAAATTTAAATTTAAATTTTAAAAATATAAAACTTTAAAATGTCAAATAAATTTTATATTTTACTAAAATGAAGAATTAAATTGAATTAAAATTTTAAACAATATTATAATTATCGTTGTGGAATAAAAACATATTTAATTTAAATCAATGTACTCGTAAGAAAGATAGAAGAAAAAAATAAGGACAATGATATTTTGACTATTAAATTTTAATAATTTTCTCTTATAATATGAGGTGTCATTTTCTAAGTGATTTTGAAATATTAAGAATGAAAAAATAAAAAATCACTTACAAGATGCCACCTAAGGTTGTAAGAGAAAGTTGTTAAAATTTAGTAGTCAAAAAATTATTTTCCAAAAAATAAAAATAATGACAGAGTAGCTTAGGATTCTATTTATATAACTGATAGAGTTCAATATACTTAATATATAAATTAATTTTAATTACAAAGTTAAATTTATTTTAAATGTTTTAAAAGTTTATCAGAAAGTTGTCCAACCATGGCTTTATTGGTTTTTTATCACTTGTTTCTTTGCCGTACCACTCTCTTATTTTTAATGTTTTTTTTTTTTCAAATCCGGGTGAAGTTGGGCCCAAAATTACAAAATCGGGTTGATCGAAATTTTTTTTACAAATTTGAGTGAAATTGTGCTGACAAAGAACAACTTTTAAATAGAAGTCGTCGTATATATGAATGGTTTCTATATAAATTTTAAATTTTGAAAAAGGTAAGGTCGTCCGACATAATGACGACTTTGGTGTAACGACGCTAAATAGAAGTCATTCTTAAAGACTTTAAGTATTTATTTATTTTTGTATAATTACGGTTTTTTAATTTTTTTTATATAATTCATTTGGTTCTTTTATTTATTTTTGTTCAATTAAACTCTTCAAATCCGTAGATGACATAGAAGCCGAACTAGAACATCATTAACCACTTAGAATAGATTTTAACAGTATTAAAAATGATAATAACTAAAGAGTGCTTAAATTTCTACCAAAAATCATTTCCAATCTGACATAATACTTCAATACCAAAAACATATTTTCTCCTTAAATTTATTATTGTTGTCAAAAGATAATTTTTATCATTAATTAAATTTAATATTGTTGTCAAAGTTACTTGTGCGAATTAAATTTCATATTATTGTCAAGATTCATGTTATTTCTAAAAAAAATATTATTTTTTCTAAGGTTTAATTATCTTTTATTACATATAATTATTTTTATGTTAGTAGGTCAGTTTTTTTTAGGTGTGAGATAAAATATAGAAAGGTGGTAGTTTCACAATAATATTTCCATTTGATACTTATGTAAATTAATATTTTATTAGAAAAAGTTAGTATCAAATGATAATTATTTGAGAAGAGTAGTATAAAGTAACTTTTTTCTTAAAACAATTAATAATGATGATGATGGTAATTTTTATGAACCTGAGAGGATATATTTGCACAGTCAACACTTCCTAGGCTGCGAAGGTGACAACACTGTAGTGGTTCTAAAGGTGGAGTTTTTTTCTAATATTATTTTTATCATTTCTTACATTGGAAGGTAAAAAAAATTCTTTTATTTGAAGCACATGCAATGGCCACAAAACTTGGTCCGATGAATTAAATAAAGTTGGCTTGCGTTCTTGGAATCAAATGGAGCAGTGTCGGATCATGCATCGTTAATGCAAGTTGAGGACCATGTTCGTAAATATATTCTCCTACGTTGTTGTGTTATATGTTTTTATAACATGACACAAATAGTTTGTGTTTTAGTTTTAGTTTTCCATTCTCTCTTTTTTGTTTGTTCAAACTTCAAACAAAGGTTCATCCTCCACTCACTTAACCTTCTCCTTCCTTTCTCTTCCATTTCTATATTTGGCAACTCTTCTCTCTCCCCCCTCTCTCTCGCTTTGTTCCGTCAAGGACAAGGACCGAGCCTCAGGAGCCACGAAAAACAGGTACATCATCTGTCTTTGCCACACCAAAACAACCTGCAATGTTTTGAATGTCCCTGCATTTACTCACTGTTGTTTCCGATACAAGTAATGTATGCATTGAAGGGTTATTCTTTCTGATTTCCCTCTTTCCTTCTCCGCGTTCTCTTGCCATTAATGAGAATATTGATAACTCCGTCATTAATGAGAATATTGTTCTTTGGCTTAGAACCAGGTTGGTGCCCATTATTATTCGGGTGGAAAAATTTAAAACTTTGAGATTTTGAAAAGGGACAAAAGGTGGAATCTACCTGCCCAGAAGAATTATATGATCCTTTGATCATTAAATCGCGTAAAAAACGCTTTTGGGGGGAGAAAGGAGGATCCCTGAAATAGTTTTGGTGATAATTTCCATCTGGGGTCTTCTCATCGGAATGTGTATGTGGTAGGATCGTGAAATTCGGTGGAATGATTGAAAAGGGTGGTGGTAGAGCAATGGAGTGGAGGCTTCAATTGATTGGTGAACTGAAAATTGAGAGCATGAAATAGGTGCAGATCAACATGGAATCAAAAGGAGAAGCTGAACCTCAGGAGGAGAGGCCTTCATCACCAATGAGGGTCCTGCAGCATTTTTCTGGGGGCGCATTCAGAGTTCCTGGAGAATCATTGCACAATATGTCACCAATGGGGCCTGGCGGGCATAGACGTTGTCAAAGTGAGCTTGGTAGCAGAGGAGCTGACCGTAATAACAACTTGCAGAAATTAAAATCTCACGTGAACAAGGCTTGGCGCTGGGGTGGCAAATCCCGCGAAGAAGAAGCCTTGGCGAATTTCAACCCTGAGGTCATGGCAAACCAGAAACGGCAGTGGTATCGGCTTCATCCTAAAAGTCTGGTATTCATTTTTTTTAGAATCCCTTCACGTGCTATATTTATTTTTAATAAGTATTCCTTGCTTAACTGATCCGCAAATGGTAATGGAACTTAATATACTTATGCTCTACATTGTACACTACAGTAGTACATTGCTGTCAACGATGATAAATGTCAACAACTCATTGTGCTTCATGTTTTGCCTCAGTAGAAAATCATTTTCCTCCTTTCAATTACTTGTTCTTTATTGTTTTATCAACAAAATATACTACATTTACATGACTTCTTTGTCATCTATGAAGTTTAACAACCTGTTTTCAAAATTATAATTTTTCTGCATGCAATATTTTAACATCACCGAATGGAATTGGTAGCTGTTGGTTCTGTATCTTAGTCTAGTCCTATCGGAAGGAACTTAGAGCATGAGTGTTCAGGTTTTTGATATTTCTTATTATGTATAATTAGCCGTGCCTGTACTGGTATTTGAGTAATTGGTATACTGTTAATTGTAAAAGTTATTTTGAAGGTTCTTCATGTAGACTGGGAACATTAACAATGATGCATTATTGCACTAAATTTTAGGAGGTGACCTTTGTGTACCACGCACATATTTATCAGAAATGTAAGCTTATCATTTTGTTGAAGTAAGTCAATGTGAATATTACTGTAGGATTGTGTAAATAATAAGGAGCCGACATCGCTCTTTGAACATTTTGTGATTGTGGGGCTGCCTCCAGATGCTAATTTGGAAGCCGTGGAGCATTCATTTGCACGAAGGAAGAAGTGGGAAAAGGATAAGGGGAAACCTGAATTTCGAGATTGCAGAAAGTCTCAGCAACAAAGACTAACAGAACCAACTTTGGAACCTCAGGTTTGGTAGATGTCAATATCTTTTTAATACATTCATTTGATACAGCATTAACATTAAAATTTTTAAAATTAAATTCTTGAGTGTTATAATAGGCTAATACAGGTTGTGAATATCTGGTGTCTAGGTCTCCTAGGAATATAAAAGGAACTTCACAACATTTATGAAAGATGTTTTGGAATATTATATCTGTATTTTGACAGTGAATGGGAATTATTTGAGTCTACAATGTGCTGCTACCATACAAATAATTCATCATGAAACTTCCTAGCAAGCAAACTTCAACCCATTCCTCCTTATCTATACGTTCTTTGTTGCTCTAATACCTTTTTGCAAACATGCAGTTACTGTTCAAATATCCTCCTGCAAAGAAGCTGACACTGCGTATGAAGGATTTAGCTCCCTTTTGCTTTCCTGAAGGTGTTAAGGTCTGTTTGATGCTATTTTACATGCTCAGAGTTGTCAAAGTTTTTTTTTTTTTTCATTTTAACTGCCGCCTTACAAATTGTTCTCTATTTCTTTCAAATGTTTGCATTTGGAGCTTCTGAATTGGTTCTACCATCATTGCATGTTGCTCTTTCCCTTTCCTTGATTTCTTAATGAATAAATATTTTGATTTATCTTGGAGTAAGAAATTTATGTTGTCTTATATGGACATAATTTTTATCAATGGCAGATGACACAGTAAGAGCAACTTTGACAGCAGTTGCTTATCCAATGTTATGATTATAGTTTATTCAGATTAACTGATATTCTTGCCTTTAATTTTTGCAATTTCTTAATTGCAAATAATAAGTTTTCCATCTTTTATTTTTGGTAGAACTTCACACTTTTGCTAGGATAAAAGTAACAGTTTTTTATAAACAATACGTCTAGTTAAGAAATAAAATCTGCTTTCCCGGCAAACTGTTTCATTTGTGAAGTGTTGATTTACAGGCATGGTTGTTGGAGAGGACTCCATCTCTTAGTGAACTAAATGAACTTGTCTATGGACAGGTACGAATGCCTAATCAATCTTGTGGTTCTTTTTTCATGAAAAAACATGCTTTTGCTTTTTGACAAGCTAGTTAAAGCAATATGTCATCTGCTGTGTTAGATAACATAATTCATTCTAAGCATAACTTAATACTTGGTATAGATACTCTTTGACATGCATGTGTAGCGAAATATGGTCTTTCATTCATTTTTTTTTATTAACAATTGTTAGTTGTTAGTATTTTGTTAGTAAGGAGAGTTGAACCCATAACATCTCCCACCCTCCCTTCCAAACCCTTCAAACCAACCTTATAACTCCCAAATGTTAGTGAGGGAGTTGAACCATCAACCTCTCCCACCCTCCCTTCCAACTTTACAACTAAGCCACCTTATAACTCCTGGGTCTCATTCATTATTTTTCATTTTTGTTGCAAAGAAGCATTGACTCAATCCAATTTTCGTTGTATTATTAACCTTCCATTGAGCCCTTATCAGCTTTGCAACCAAAGGTAATATAATTTTCTTTTTGCTTTTATTGTCCACAGGAACATTTAGGAAAAGATGATCTTTCATTCGTCTTTGCAGTCAAGGTAATTTTTGTATTGATATCATATATCAACTTTAGTTTGTTATCTTGAATGGTTAATGATTGTTCTATTGAATTCTTATTTTACTTGTACTCTGGCTGACTTGTGCTAGATTAGATTATGCAAGATTCTGTATATGTGTACAGTTTCTGCATATTATTATTTCTAATTTATTTTTGAAAATTGTTGAGTGAGCCACAGGGGGGGAGGGTGTAAAATGTCTTACAGTATATATTTTCCCTTAGATACTCAGTATTTCCTTCTTGAGATAAAACTTCAGATGTGTCTATCAATTAACTCAACTCCGACAGTTCAGAACATTTGTTGTTAAAGTGATTCCTAATGTTATAGCTGAAGCTGCAAGTGAGACAGTAGAACCAAAAATAAATTTTAATTTGTAGCATGGTCCCTTATGAACAAACAAATAGAGCTTGAAGCATGGATTATGCATAAACTTACTGCATACCTTGTGCTACAATATAATTATGAGCATAGGGACATTCAATTTGTGTCTGTGTATGTTTGGATCAATTTATTTAGTTGCTTCTCATTTATTTCTGACTGTAATGATGGCTGAAAATACATTCTCTGTACCTTGATGTCTTGATCAGGCAGCAGACAATACAACACTTTATGGAGTTTGTTTACATGTCCCTGAAATTGTACAAAGGCCCCCTGGTATCATGGGCATATCATCTTCTTTTTCTAATCCCTCCATGGGATGCAGCCGTTTTCTGGTTTCTGCACCTCGCTGCTATTGTCTTCTGACTAGAGTTCCCTTCTTTGAGTTACACTTTGAGATGTTAAACAGGTTAGCATTATTGTGGCTTATTGGTATTTAGTAACTTACTTTTCTGGGCAAATGTCCTTTGATTTTTCCTAGACCCTGTAGAATTTATTATGCCTTACTTGGATGCAGTCTCATTGCACAGGAGCGCCTGAATCGGATAACAGAGTTTATAAATGAGATGAGTCTCAGTGCCAGCGTTCCATCATCTCCCAAACTAGATGATCAAAGGAGGTCAAAGGAGGAAAAATCCCCAGAGAACGAGACATTTAGTGAATGGATGGATTCTGCAATTCCTCTTGATGGTGCAGCAGCTATTGCTGCTGCAGCTGCTGGGATTATATCAGATGATGAAAGCCAACAACATTTATCACCTAAAATACAGGATAATCGCTGTCAATCTCCTGTAAGTGGGAGTGCCAGTGATGATGCTTCAGATTCTTCTCAGGTCAAGGATACAGATAAGGAGGACAAGAAGAATCCCCAAGTTCTAGATAACTGTGAGTTTAAGGCACCAGCAACTCTTTGTTCTATAAAAAGAATGCATGAAAATTGCAAAAATGACCAAGCTTCTCCGAAAGCCGGAACACCTTTGTCTGCTCGAAATCGTGTCTTGGAGCGTCTTGGAAGTTTTGAATCACTTTTCAGGTAATAACTTTATAATTATAATATTTGTTTCAGTTTTACTTTTTGGGTAGACTATCATTTTTCCCTTGTATTTACAGTGCTACATTTCTAGAAATTATGTTGCATAACTTTTCAGATTTGATATAGTTCATCCATCTGTATAATTTGCTTGTGTTTTTTGTGTGTCTATTTTTGACATTTATTGTTTACCTCCAATTCAATTTCAATCCATATTGTTTTCATTGGCAGTCCAGTTAGAAGCAGGCAATCAGAAGATGAGGACGATTTTTTCTCAAACACCGAAAGAGATTATGGGGATGAATTGTTAATTGAATGGGCTACGGTCAGTGTAAAAGGGTTTTCCATTTGTTTTCATCGATTAAACTGAAGTGATGTTTGATTGGCATTTTACATACTTTTTGTGAATGCATTTGACAGGAGAATAAGAATGATTTGCTACAGATAGTGTGTAGATACCATGCTCAACCTATTCCACCTCGAGGAAGTGATTTTGTCTTCCACCCTCTCGAACATCTACAAGCTATTCAGTACATACGACATTCAGTTGCTGCTCTTGGCTTCGGAGATGATTCTTCAAACTGTTCTGAAGCAGCTCTGGTAATTCTTGAATGATTTTTAACACAATACTGATCCAAAACTATGTATTCTCCTTACACATATACTTGGTAAAAGGACAATACGAAGCTGGCAGCGGCTGAGGAAGCCCTATCATTATCAGTATGGACAATGGCGACTACATGTCGAGTTCTGTCCCTTGATAGTGTAAGCACATATTCCACTTGACATACAACAATGTTAATGTCTGTCTAACTCAGAGGTCCTATATAGAAACTATTCTAAGAATCCATTTCTTGTATTGTATGAATAAAGTATTTTTTTACTGATCTGTCTAATTTGTTTCTTTTACTGATTTGTATGCAGACATATATTTTTAGTTTGATTGTTGTCCTTGCTCATGTTTCCTGTTCCAGTTGCTGCATTTTGCAGTTTAATTATTCTAGTTCTTAATCTAGATAACATTATTTATCAAGTTATTATAGTTTAGGGATGTACTTTGGTTCAACCAAATCCAACCCCGAAACTATTTTATATCCTCTAACCAAAATCATTCCAAATATTTCTTGAGAAAAGATTAAAAAAAACAAGGTAAGAAGAATATATCAAATGTAGCTCCCCGAACATCTTCATTTTCCTATGTTTTTATTCACATAAATAAGAAGACTCCTTGTGAGTATATAATGTCACTAGCATAAACAATTTAGCTTCTCAAAGAAGATGATTTACTACGCCTTCTTTGCATCATGTAGACTTTTTCTCATGTCCACTGCCTCTCCACTACCTATTGAAGATTTGACCCATTCCATTTACTAAATTAGATGCTAATATCTGCTAGTTTCTTCAATGACTAAATGAAATTAGTTTTATTCACAATGTTACTGGCAGGTGTTGACATTGATTACAGGAGTGTTGTTGGAAAAACAGGTGGTAATAGTGTGCCCAAATCTGGTAAGTCTATAAAACCAACATGCCAATTGATGGTCTTTGACTTTCTTTAATGTGTTGTATGGTTAGAACCTAGTTGCTGCTGTTGATTCATTTGGACTGATTTAGAGTGGAATTGTAACCTGTCTTTGATTTTGACAACTTTTGACACAATGCAGGGTGTTCTATCTGCCACAGTGCTTTCTCTTATACCCATGATTCGTCCTTTTCAGTGGCAGAGTTTATTGCTCCCAGTAAGTCAAAGGATTCAACAAACCCTGGTTTCAGATTTCCATGTGAGATTGTCACATAGATCTAACAATATACTAGTCTTGCTTTTCAGGTTTTACCTGGGACAATGATGGATTTTCTTGATGCCCCAGTTCCATATATTGTGAGTGTCATTTTCTTTGATGTTTATAAATTATGTTGTTTCGTATTATATATGTTTTGTTGGCTACTAATTTAGCATTCACTGTTACTTAGCATTATAGAAGAAGAAATTAGTTTATGCATAAGTTAAAATTAGATTTTAGGATAAACTAAATGATTTTCATCGATGCTGTCGGAGTTACCTTTCAAATCAGTGACCCACCAATTAGATTGTCTCAGCCAGGCGACCACCATGCCACTGAGATCACCTTAATCAGAGCTCTCACGCACCACTCCAATCTCATGTCTGCAACAACTTTTCAGCTGCGCCTGGTGGCTGTTTGTCAGTACCTCTCCGGCAGCAACCATCTGTGTTGGAATCACAATCTCCTCCTTGTTCGGGATCTGTGCTTGTTGGAGAACTTTGTTTTTTTTTAGGGTTTTTCTCCCCCTCTTCATTTGTGGCCTCTTCTACCTCTGTTGTTAAGAGTCAGAGGTATGTTGATCATTTTACCAAGGTGTAACTACTATATTGATACCAATGAAGCTTCCTGTTGGTTGAAAATTGATGCTCATGTTCTGAAGTCCACTATTAATTCATCTTTAAAACAAAATAATTGTTTTGTACCTACTAAACATGTTCAGAAGCATGGGAACAAGCATTATTATATACCGATGATACTCGACGTCGTTATGATATTTGTCACAATCTTCTTCTTGTTGTTGCTCTCCGACATCAAGGCTCAATGACTGAATATCTGGGTAAAATCCATTCTCGTCTTCATGACTTTAATGAGTTATTACCACGAGCCTCCACTCCTTCTCAAGAATTACAGCAACCACCAAAGTTCTTCATGTTATTAGATTTACATGGACTTTCTTATGACTATTTCCATTTTCATGATCAAATTTTGGGATCCCCTATTCTTCTCAATTTCATTTCTACTTGTTCAACCATTTTGTGTGTGCCAAGTAAACCGATTGATGATATACTTGCTTTCATTGGTATCTCAATGTGGTGAGTGCAATCGTCCTTGCAAGTTGCGCAAAAGGCGTCACAAGTGTGAATATTTCCTTATACATTTTTAACTATATAATTAGGAGATTTAATTACATTTCATAATTAAGAGGATAATTGATTGGCTATAATAGTGTATTTTATAATTATTGTACAAGATCATTGATCATGAATTGTAGGAATAAATTATATCCATCATAAATTAAGATTTTCAGTTATTCTGTATGTGAATTCTATTCTATTTAAGAGCAATTTCTCCTCTGAATAATATCAGAAGCGGTTTTTATGAGAATTTAATTATTTTTATAAGCATTTGAATTTTAAAGAATTGTCTCATCTCAATTGTTCATCAAAGTATCCATTGTTCCTGCAGGTTGGCATACAACATAAACCTGATGACTTGAATGCGAGAACTACTAATCGTGTTCTTGTTGATTTACAGAAGGACAAGGTTTGTAATGACATTTTAAGGATACTCACACGATATTCCACAAGAAATGTTGGAGTCTGTTGGAAACTTGTTACACTTAATTTACGTTGTCTTGTTTCTTGGCTATTTCCAGATTTTGGGCTTGTATATATGTGTGTTAGAGACAGACATTTGGTTATTTATGCTGTTCCATGCAGGATTTTTCTCATGTTTCTCTTCCATTTAATATTTCTTTTGTAGGTGACAATGTGTTCATTACCAAGACTTCCACAGCATAGAGATCTTTACTCTCAGTTGAGTTCAATTCATGCTACACTTTCAAATCAAAGATCAATTGCTAGAAAGCATCCTGTACATAGGTGCAACGAAGTCCAGGTTTTCTTAGTTCCCATACTAAAAGTTCTCTTTCACACACGCTATTTTGGAAAAATAGATATTAGTATTTTTTTTTTATGTATAAATAGTTCATGCTTCACAAACCAGCAACTTTTCAGGTTCTAGCTTCTGACACTCTAACCATTAGTAGCAACTGCTAATCTTGACTTGTTTACAGGCCGAAGCGGCAACTCAGTTTTTGAATATACTGTGGCACTATTTGGAGTCTCTTTGTGCAAATCTGAAATCCCACACGATAACTAATGTACAATCTAATAAAGATAGGGTAAGATAACTAAGTTAATGTGATAAATATTTCTGGAAATTCTTAAAGTACTAAGAATAAGTTATCTGCCCTAGCTCACCCTGGATTAATTTTTCAGGTTTCTTTACTTCTTAAAGATAGCTTCATTGATTCCTTTCCTGCTAGGGATCAACCATTCATTAAGGTAACAGCCTCCTATTCACTTCAAAAAAAGAAACATAGGCATTGAAAATTTGATTGGTGCTGATTCGGTAAAAAATTGAGTGCCTTAAACCGGAGAACAAATATAGAGAGTAAATAATCTGATTCAAAGTCAATAGTACTTCAAGCCAGAAAATCTAAATGCCCCAGCCTTAGGTATGACTTTCTATTTATAAATGAAGTGGTTACAAATCAATTATCTTCCAACTAAGATAATATTTAAGTTACAAAATACAAATATAATAATAAAATATAAACCTTTTTGTCTTTTGCTAATATATCTCCTAGATAAGCTTTGTTAATTAAATCAAAACTTCTTATAAGACTTAGGCCAAATTCCTGGACTTATAGACTTTGGATCGGTCTTTGACGTTTTATCCATATTCGAGTATCGGGTCGGATCCGAACGACCAGGACGATATAGGTGTCATCCTAGTTTAGAACAAAATTTGATCGTTTTATGCATTACATTTGGCTTAAGCTACTGAAAAAGTTGGAATTAACATCATTGAGGGTAGGGTGGAACATTAAATATTAGTTCATGAATAGGCATGCTGGGTTTTGGTTTTATTTATTTTCTGAAGCAGCTGAAGCAACACAGGTCCTAGTGTGACTGTTGTTTGAATAAACTTTCCAGGAGAGAAAAAGTAGGAAGGTAAAATTAATTCAACTTCTCTCATTAGTTGAAATCAACTTGTGTCTTAACTTGTTTTAACTTGTTCAATGACTGAAGGACATGATTTAATTTTAGATAATGAAAGAATCTCAATTCATTTTACCCTCATATGTTCTTCTCTTGATTGATTTTGAATCCTTGGCTATGCAGCTTTTTGTAGATACACAGCTATTCACTGTTTTATCAGACTCTCGTTTGACAAGCTTTGAAAGTGGAGAGTCATAGTCCCGTGCCACATTGGTTTTAGATCAAATTGTGCTATAGATCTGTTATACATGTTTGATGGCACTGTTGAAGATATAACTCTTGATTTCATAGGAGGAACACCTCCGTTTCAAACCAAATGAAACTTTGCTAATCCGAGAATGACAGAAAGTTGATATCTGGGTCAAAAAGTTGTATAATGTTCATAGTAAATGTCATGTACTAAATCATTGTGCTAACCCATATGAAAGAATCACTGTCCCTATTTTTTGTTGAGGGGTGTGTTCTTGGGTTCAGCAGTTCATGTTTTGTAATTCAGTAATTGTGAGTACAGACTATGTCCACTCTCCCTGTAGCATACATGTCATAATCTTTTTACTGAGCAAACCATAGTTTTGGTTCCTAAAAGTGTAATGTATTGTCATATTAAAATCAAGAAAATTCTAAGTTAATGAATTTTTTTATTATTTGGTCCAAACCTTTGAACATAACTAGCTGGTATCATTTTGTTATTTAAACATATGATGATATTATCATTGAAGTTACATTTATTCAAATTTTGAACTGATATAATTGATGAAATACATATTCAAAGACCTATTTAGTAGTTTTTTAGTTTCAAGCACAAGTTTGATAGCATTATACACTTATGGTTGTTGGTTTACTTTTAATTGATTATAATTTTTTTCTATGCTTTCTTGTGCTACCATATGCTTTCTTTGACAAAATTATAATCAATATCATCCTTTCTTATTTATGTAAACAAAGAACTTTCTGCACCCCATATTTACTAAATGCACCTCCATACTACTAAAAAGACTAAAATACCTTCGCTGTTGTAAAAGAAGAGAATTGCAGAAAAAATAAATAAAAAACTATTTTCAAAGTATATTTCATATGCTCTAGGAAGCTTTCTGGAAAGTCCAGTATAGAAATCTCATTCCAAAAGATATTATATACTTTATGAAAAATGTGTTCCAAAAATACTATTCCAAGAGCATTATGTATTCCAAAAATTAAGTTCTAAAAACACTGTTTTGAAGATCTTATTTCAAAAATTTCATTGTGAAAATTCCAGAAATCATATTTCAAAAATTATAGAAAATTTGTTCCAATAGATTTCCAAAACCAATATTGATAAAACGGTGATTTTGAAAACTGGGAGAGCATAAAGAAATTGTGGGCTTCTGGGAGAAAGAAAAGCCTAAACAGAGCTGATCGTGATTATTTAAGTTGTTGGAGGAGAAAAATAGAGAAGAGTTGTCAATTTTAATGTTTGGAAGTTTGGTAAGAGGTGGTTCTTGGTGCTGGGAGGTGAATGGATGTGGGAAATTTGTGGCAGATGTGATGATTGGGTTTCGTTTGTTTCTTTCGATGTGGTCGAATTAAGAAGTAATATCATTAAGAAGATTAAAAAGGTATGGCACATTTTAAACTTAATCTAAGTTTTCTATATAGTCAAAAGATTTATTGGATAATTCTCAGATAAACTTTATTTTATATTAATTTTTTACTGTTTCTTTTTTCATATTATTCCATTACTGACAATCAACAAATTAAAAAAAAAAAAAAAAACTCTCCATAAGTTCTTTTAATCGAAAGTAGTGGAAGTTTTTCGTTAGGAATAGTCCAAGTGTGAGTCAAAGTCCCACATTAGATAGAAAAGACAAAGTTAAACACTATATAAGAATAAAGACCCATAACAATATTATCTTAAAATTTTGAGATTAAAGTGGTGTCTAAGATCTTATATACATAAAACTAATATCATATAATCATATAGAACCACAATCTCAGTAATTATAACCATAATTCATAATATATGAAAGAATATATATATATAGCCTATCAAACTTACATAAAATATTAATTATCTTGTTAATACGAGAAATCAACTAACTATTTTTTTCATATTATATTTCCTTAACTTTACGAATAATTAAGTACAGAAAGATCAATTCCTCTGATACACATCCAATTCAAGTCACACTTTTCTATATATTCCAAGCCATAAATTCTAACGGCCAAAAAACTGTAAATTGCTCAGGACATTTCAATGTACGAGGTGAATTTCTTGTTTTTTTCTTTATTTTGTCGCATTCTTCTTTTTCTTGGTTTGTGTACTCTGCTTTGGTATGCGTAGAGATTACTGCAAAGGTTTTTTTCTTTTTTTGGTAAAAAGTTTTAAACGAAAAAAAGTATGGTCTTCACAAAAATTATGAAAAACAAATGTAAAGTTTTCTTACACGTTTGAAAGGGCATCAGAAGTTCGTTAACGACGTTATTTTGGTCCTTAATTTTTAATAAATTTTAGAATTATTTTGTTTTGAAACTTTAAATTAATTTAGTTTTTCATCTTTTAAAATACATAAATTTAGTCTTTTTAATTAAATTTTGTTAAATTTATTTGATGTTTTGTACACATTTCAAGATTATAGTTGAGTTGTTTATACTGTTTGACACATTTTTATTTTGATGTTAAGTTAAATAATATTATGAAACGCGCTTGAAATATCAAATAAGCTTAACAAAATTTGATTAAAAGAACTAAATTCACGTTTATTTCAAAAGATGAAATATTAAATTGGTCCAAAATTTTAAAATAAATTAATTTAAAAATTCACTGAAAGTTAAGAGACATAAAACATAATTAACCCAAACTACTCCTACCACGTTACAATGTGAAGTACACCAAAGATATGTTTTTCTTGAAAGATGTTTATGGTTTTTTCCTTTTTCTTTTTCATACAAAATTGAGTATCAAATAAAAATGTCAGGTATTTAGGCCTTCAAAACACTAATTGAAAATATTTAAATGAATTATTTGATAAGCACAAAGGTCCTACCAGGTTTGATCAACCCACGCCAGCTCAGGGACCAATAATTAGATCAATAATTAAATCCACAGTTTAATCGTACATTATTTTGTGGAGAAAAAAAAATAAAGTTCCACTTTATTTATCCAAGTCAATATATTACAGAATCAGAGACACTATATAATTACTGAAAAAAAAAAGTGTGCTGTGACTTTTGCCATCACTATTAGAAGGGGAAAATAGAGAAATTGAGAAAATAAATGTGAAAAAATTGTTTCTATTTATTTAGAAGGACTAAAATGGGTAAAAATAAATATAAATATTTTTAAAAAGTTGCAATAATAAAAATAAATTTAGCTAAAAAGTTAAATCATTTACCATATTATGTATAACATGATTATTTGGGATGTTGCAAGGAAAATTATGTAATGTTTATAAAATGTAATAAACATGTCGTCCAAATAACTTTCTTGTCTTTCTTTTTCAAATGAATAGCAAAAATGGACATTTTAACCCTATCTCACTTCTCTCTGCTTCTTCTTTCTATTTGATTGGAGGAATATTGTCATTTGATTAGCATTGTCATTTTCTAAATAACTTTATTTGAGACAGATACCTAAAATAAAATCACTCAGCAGAATAGAAAGTTAAAGCATCTGATCCACTTCATAATTATCCAAGCAAACAACTGACAAAAAAAATATCAGCATGTGGAAGTACATATTTATTTGATATACTTTTTTATGGTTAACACGTTAATGTCTTGCGAAAGTTAGCTCTTGGGAACAACCAAAATAATAATAACAATAATAATAATATTTACAATAGTTAGCATTAAACTGTAATTAGTCAAAGTTGCCTTTTGTGCAGAAACATAAACTTTTATTCCAATAAAGATGTTTCAAACTTTGCTGAAATTCTTAAAAGGATTTTTGGATGCTATCGTTTAGGTTTAACATGACATGCCAGCTTCAACAGATCTAACCTAAATGTCAGTGCATAAAAGATAGATTATTGGTGAAAGATTAAACATTGACTACTTTTCAAAATGAAGTATATTACTTGAAACCAGGTAATATGGCAGATTCATTGAAAATAGCTTTTGATTTGAACTTCGTAACACCGCACAATAACAACAGAAAAAGTAAATCAGAGATGATTCTTAGGTAAAATAGGATAATACCATAGCCATAACTCAAAAAGGATGATCAATTGTTCACTGTAAAGCCCTTCTCACCACAAATTTGACCAACATGATCTTTCTCACAAGCTATAACCACTCCAGATTTATTTCAAATTTAAACGACAACCACAACAAGAAGGAAATGCAACCCAACACATCCATTTCTCACAAAAACTAGCCCTGCTGGCATATATCACCTCATTCTTGTGTTGAAAGCACGCAACGAAGGCACCCCCCTTCATGCAAAAGATCAAATGCCTTGTTGATCTCAGAGAGAGTCAAAGTATGGGTAACGTATTCATCAACCTTGATTTCCTGCAAAACAAGTACTTGTAACAATCCATGCTTTCCAACAATACTGAATTAAATGAACAAAACACTCTGAAAAACCTTTACCTTCTTCAGGTACTTTTCTACGAGCCAAGGCACCTGCGACCTGCTCTTGAAGCCACCGAAAGCAGTTCCTTTCCAGACACGTCCAGTCACCAACTGGAAAGGTCGGGTTGATATTTCTTGACCTGATGCTGCAACACCCACGATAACTGATGTCCCCCAGCCCTGGGAATTTTCGAAGATTATTTCATGAGTACAACCATCATAGTGTAATGTATGAAAATGGAGTCAATGGGGCAGAAGCAGCATTCACCTTGTGGCAGCATTCCAAAGCAGATCTCATCACAGAAACATTTCCAATACACTCAAAGCTGTAATCAACTCCACCATCTGTACGATCAACTATGACCTGCTGAATCGGTTTATCATGTTCATTTGGATTTATAAACTCGGTTACTCCAAAGTTCTTCGCTGCAAGGAAAAAAAGCAAAAGAAGACAAATCAATAAAAGAAAAGTAATTATTATTGTGACGAATTTCTTCTGTAGTCCATTAACACTACACTGGCACTATAAACCAAAACTGAGAAAACCACAAACAGAAGATAGCTCATCGTAAGACACTATGCATGTTCTTATATTATATAGAGGTAACAGCACTTTGGGCACAAGAAAAAAGATGGAGCCAGAAATGAAATAAATACAAATATATACCAAAAGAAAATACATATTAAGATCCCATTGAAACAGTATCATTATTCCGCCAGTATAACTCTTTAAAAGGATGATAATCAATGCCTAGAGAAACATTAGTTATACAACATTAAAAAGTGAGAAACATGGCAAAGAATCAGTTCACAGTATTAAAGACATCCTGGTTGGTTTAGAATAATCCAGTTCATTTTGTACCTGTATCAAACTTCTTGCTGTCAATATCTATGCCAATAATCCGGGATGCACCAGCAGTTTTTGCACCCTCTGCAACCTGTCAAGTACAAACTACAAATCACGATGGCAAACCCAAAAGGTCAAAAACATAATCGCCTGCAATTGTAACTTCACAAACTTACAGCAAGCCCAACAGTCCCAAGGCCAAATATAGCAACAATTGACCCTGGTTCAACCTTTGCAGTGTTCCAGACAGCTCCAAGGCCTAAAAAGTGGGAAAAGATAAATTTCACAATTCCATAATAATAAGTGAACTTGGTGTGGAAGCACAGAAGCCCGCACATTTCATAGCATAAAGAAAGAAAGAACGAAGGGAAAAAAAGGGATCTGTAAAGAAACATTTTCATTTTTCACAAATCATGTTAATTGTTAAACTGTCAAAATAAGAGCGGGAACTTGTAACTCTGATCAGAAACAGAGTCTAATATGACATACATTGGTATGGCAAAGACAAAAAAAAATACATCTCCATAGGCAAATGTAAGTATGTAACATCATTGTCCAACTCCAAAACATTTCATGAATCATAAGACCCATACCATACAACTTAAAAATCTCAGTATAGTTTTTGTAAAGAAGAATATTTACCAGTTGAAACACCACATCCGAGAAGACAAACTTTGTCCAGAGGAGCTAAGGGGTTAATCTTAGCTACACTAACATCATGGACAACAGTGTACTGACTAAAAGTGGAGGTTCCCATGAAATGATAAATGGTCTTTCCATTAATCGAGAACCGACTCTTGCCATCACTGAGCATGACCCCAACTCCAGTGGCAGAGCGAACCTTGCCGCAAAGGTTGGTCTTCCCTGATTTGCAAGTCTTACACTCCCCACACTCAGCCTGGTAACAGGGAATGACATGATCCCCAGGCTTAACATGAGTAACACCTTCTCCAACACTCTCCACAATCCTGCAACAAAAAGTAAAAAACCCCTAAAACCCCCTATCCATGCCAATAAATGCATATGCTCACATCATATAGCACATGCAGCAATTGCATCTTAAAAAATGTACTTTCTAACATTCAAATACATATTAACATTCATATACTCTACATGCATACATACCCAGCAGCTTCATGGCCGAGAATACAGGGGAAAAGACCTTCCGGATCCTGCAACATTAACAATTTGCTCACTATGCAAATCCAAACAAGGGAAACACAAATTAATGGATTCCAAAACACTTAACAAGAAGAAAGTAACGACCTTGCCACTCCAAGTGTAGGCATCGGTGTGACAGAGAGCGGTGTAGAGGATTTGAACTCGAACCTCGCCGGGCTGAGGCGGAGCCACCTGAACATCTTCAATAGTCAAGGGCTTGTTGGGTTCCCAGGCCACCGCAGCTACATCAAAACGACGTCACATGATGTTTGGATTTTGGATTACCAGAGTTTGTTTAATGTTAATTAGATCTGAAAGGAGAAAAAGAAGAAGGAAGAAGAGAATTGGTACCTTTGCAGGTGATGACTTGACCTTGAGTCGCCATTGAAAGAAATGAGATGAGACTCACACACACCAATACCTGTTTATCTCCCCACTCTGCCTTCTACTTATTTATATTTGAGCAAGACATTACTGAAATTCAGGTTAATTAAAGTTCTAAAATTCACCTCTTAATATGCTATTATTACATTAAAAAAATAATATTAATATCTCTTTTTTCATTCCTTGAACGTGACTTCTGAGAATAAGGATTGGCTCTTTCAAGAGGTCGCTTTTGGAATATATACAAATAAAAATATATAATCAATAGAACTATAAGGATTATTGGACTCCTATATTAAAGTAAACATTATCTTTCTACGATGGACATTTTTTATTTTATATTTTAAAAAGTATTTATACTTTACTTTATTTTTTAAGATTTAAAACAACATTAGTTATTTTCACTTGTATAATTTATTCTCATTTTAAAAAATAATAAAATAACAAATCTTATAACATCTTAATAAAATACTTATAATATTTCTATTTCATTATTTTATTTCTTCTTTAAAATAAATATATCTAACTGGCTGAAAAGAAAATAGATCTTAACGTGACTTAAGAAAAACCCTTTTTTTTTTCAGCATTTTACAGTTTCTTCCTTGGGTAAAAGACTAACTTTTAGGTCAGAAATGCACAATTTGAACATATATTTTAAACTTTAGAAGAATTATATTGTTTGTTTCAATTACTCTATACATATATCAATAGCAGTAAAATAACAAACTCTCTAACTTTAGTGAAATATCTATTATCAGCCCTTTTTCAAATTTTGAACATATCAAAAGCACGAGAAATTTCTTTCATGTGAGAGAGAATTTACCATCAAATAAAACAACAGGCTTAGATTAAAATAATTTTAAAAATTAATTTTTTACAATATTATATCTCTAAATATTAATAAAAGAGAATATAAAATATTTAATTTTAAAATATCTCTTTTAACAAAATAATTCCTCAAACATAAAAATAAAATAACTAAATTTGAATTGTATCTCTCTGGTGGTACTAATTGCAAATTAGTAATTTGTAAATATATCTAAAATATTTGTAAATTTATCTATAATATAATTTTTTGAAAGTGTAATTTTAGTTCGGGAAAAAACTTAATTACACATTTATTTCTATCTTTCCATCAATATTATTAACCATGCTAGATAATTATTTAAATTTAATATTAATTACAACATTTAATAATAAGCTGTAATATAAGAAAGAGTATTAACTCTTAAATTTAAGACTTAAATTTTGTAAAGAAATATATTAAAACATGAGCATAATGATAATCTTAATATGCATAATTTCCTGAGTTCTGAGAATAAAATAATATATTTAATTATAAAGTTAAAAAAATTTTACCTGTAAAAAATATAAACAGAATAATAATATGTTAACTCACAAAAATTTACCCACTTTTTACTAGTGAAAAAAAAAGAATGTGGGTGTGAAAACAAAGCGTCGAAACCCGGAAGATATAAAAGGCGGGAGCAAGCTTAGCTTCCTTCTTCTTCGATAGAGTGGTGGTGCCGTTGGTTTAGGGTTGTAGCACTTTCAGTACACTCAATTCTCCACCCCATCTATTTCAAGACGTCGGAATCCATTCAAACATACTCTGCAATCTTCTTCCATTATTTTTTCAACTGTAAGTTCTCTCTCATTCTTCAAGCACTTCAATCTCTGGTTTCTACCGTTAAACAATGATTGTATATTTTCTTCTTCTTTTTTAATTCTCTTTTTCAAATCATTGTTAATGATGACATTTTTATCAAGTGCTTTGACTTTCTTTGTTGAATTTGAATGTTGTGTTTTCTGAGAGGATTTGAGGTTGCATGCGGTTGAATGTTCAGTGAATGGTAGTTCCCGACTCTGCTTGGATACTTCGTATCGTGAATAGGTATTTGTAAAGTGGTCAATTTTGGTTGCAACGTCAATTAGGTCACCATGCTGTATCAGGAATTTTGATGAAACTAAGATCACCACTGTGGTCTGGCTACATACTAAAAGCTTGATGGTGAAAAATTGTGGATAAATGTGTTGCTCTGTAGTCCTAAACACCTTAAAGTCATTATGTTTGGACTACGTTTTAGAACTTTGGTGAATGAGTATTTGTTTGTCGATTTTATGGTTTCGCATTTGGATCTGGGGATGACGTGCATGAAAAGGACGCACTGAACACTTTAAATCTGTATCCATTCGATGTTTTTGTTTTTGTAGATGCTTTCATCAACTTTTTGTTGTACTGATTAGATTGTTGATAGTGTATTTGGTGTGTTTTGTGAGCAGGATATATTTGCATTCAAGGCTGAAGTGAAAGGGTCTTATGGCTGATTTAGAAAATTTGCTCTTGGAGGCAGCGGGTAGAACCCGACACTCTCGTCCAACTTCAAGGAGAGGACATGGTGATGGTGAGAATGTCTCAAGTTCTGATGATGAACATGAATATCCAGGCTCAAATCACCCTGGCTCACAAGTTCCCCTAAAGAAGAGATTTGATCCAAAGGAAAGAGATGATGGCAAGGGAAGTAAGGAAGAAGGGGATGACCAATCTGATCACAAGGGTGATAGCAGCGATGAAGATGATTTTGGTGATGATCTTTATAAGAATGAAGATGACCGGCGTAAGCTTTCTGAGATGACTGAACTTCAGAGAGAGATGATATTATCAGATAGGGCAACCAAGAAGTATGATAAAGACTTATTGGGGAAGATATCATCAAAGAGGGAGAAGGGAAAGACAACTATACCTGGGACAAATACTTCACCTCCTCCACCATCTCGTGTGCGGTCATCAGTCAGATCAGTTGACCGGTCAATTGCCAAGAATGGTGCTTTAAGTGAATTGCGTGCGAAAAGATTAAAGCAGCAAGATTCAGAAGCAAACCGCAGAATAAGTGAGGCATCTAAAAGTCCAGGACCTGGACATGTTTCTCCAAAGCACAAACCTTTCTCTTCAACAAGTCTCACAAGCTCAAGTGACAGTGAAAGTGAAAATAGGTCCCAGAGTGATGATGGAGGGTTGAGTGATGATGACATTAACATTGACAGTGATGATGACAGGATAATTTTAGGACCTGAAGGGCTTACATTTGAGGATATAAAAGAAATTACTGTTAGCAGATCGAAACTGACAAAATGGTTTATGGAGCCCTTTTTTGAGGAGTTAATTGCTGGTTGTTTTGTAAGAGTTGGTATTGGTAGATCAAAGTCAGGACCTATCTACAGGCTCTGCGTGGTAAAAAATGTTGATGCCACAGATTGTGCTCGGCAGTATAAATTAGAAAATAAAATGACACACAAGTACTTAAATCTTGTATGGGGAAATGAAACTTCTGCTGCAAGGTGGCAAATGACTATGGTTAGCGACTCTCTTCCACTTGAGGAGGAGTTCATCCAGTGGGTTAAGGAAGTGGAACGAAGAAGCGGTCGGATGCCAACAAAGCAAGAAGTGGAAATTAAAAAACAAGCTATACAAAATATCAACTCGTTTGTTTACTCAGCTGCTACGGTGAAGCAGATGTTACAAGAGAAAAAATCTGCCAAAATAAGACCACTGAATATTGCAGCTGAGAAGGGTAAGTTAAGAATGCAATTAGAAATAGCAGAGAGTAAGCAAAATAATACTGAAGTGAGTAGGATCATGACAAGGTTGCAAGAATTGGAGGAAGCTCGGCAGTCTAAGGAGAAGGATGCCAGAGCTCTGAGGCTTTCTGAGATGAATAAAAAGAACAGGTTTGAGAACTTCAAAAATGCTTCTGAATTGAAGCCAATAAATAAAGATTTGAAAGCAGGGGAGGCAGGCTATGATCCATTTTCAAGGAGATGGACTAGATCAAGAAATTACTATGCCGCAAAGCCGGCTGAAGACGCTGCAGCTGAAAATAATAGTGCCATTGATATGGTGGGTGATGAAGGCAGCTCTCAGACGAGAACAGCTGTGACAGGGGTGGCTGGCATGGCTGCTACTGCTGCAGCAATAAAAGCTGCTGCCGGTGCTGGGAAGTTAGTAGATACAAGTGCTCCGGTGGATCAAGGAACAGTGACAAATGTGCTGCACGATTTTGAGCTGCCAATATCATTATCCATACTCCACAACTTTGGTGGAGCCCAAGGAGTTCAGGCAGGGTTTATGGCAAAAAAACAGAGAATAGAAGCAACTGTTGGACTTCAAGTTCCAGAAAAAGATGGTAGGAAGCATGCGAAGACATTAACAGTTAGTGATTACAAGAAAAGAATAGGGCTCTTTTGATTTCTGTCTAAATAGCCACTTTCATCAGGTACACACTTTTATACGATGAAGTTGGATTCTAATAGTACTGTTTTGCCTATTAATAACTGTATATCTCAACTTTTCAGGTGATCATGGAGATCTCATTTTCTTTTTTCTTCCCCAAAATTAAAGAAAATTGTTAGATCCAAGTTTTACCTTGTTCGTATCATTCAACGTTGGTTGTTACTGGATGCTGGGAACAGAGCTGAATAGATGCACAGATAGTCAGGTTTCGGGACAAAGAATTATTAAAAATATGTTGTTGTTTCAGTCTTCTTTACTTGTTTTAATACACTTCATTTGCGTTGTCTCGAGGATTATATCAAAGGTACTCAATGGCTTTAGTGTTTATTTGTTTTTTCACAAAAAAGATTATTATCATCTGAATATGTGTGGCCCTTTCCTAGGTTGTGAATGTGATCATTGTAGGTAACATTAGAGTTTAGAACATGTGGATTAATATTTCGAGATATTGTAATTTTTAGTTCAAATCGTATGCAATTCACTTAAGCGCACTGCATAATCGCACAGAAAATCAAATAGAAGAGTTTGTCATTATGCATGACTGTTGATAAAATTGATTTTGATGTAATATGATTCGAAATACAATATCTTATAAACCTAAAATTTTAGGTTACCTGTAGTTATTTATGCTTCTTATCAATTTTAAATATAAAATCAATTTTACAATGTTGAACCGAAAATGTAATTTGTTTTTTGTAGAATCATCTTAATTGGTATTTCAAAGTGATGTGAAGAATCCAATATCGAATCAGATTGCAAGTCAAAAATCCATCTCGAATTACGTCTTGTTTCTTGTTTTACAAATGCTCAAGTTTTTTTTTTCTCATTAATACACGTTAAAATTTAAATTGTGTTGAATAATTGATAGTGAATTATATGAAACTTTATGACCTAGTTTCTCTTATTGTCACCTCCAGTCAGTCATTGCTGCACATCATGTCATAATTTGAGGCTTTTGCTTCTTGCACTCCTAATATTACTAAATGCGCCCCCATTATAATAAAAAAAACATTATCGTCGTCACTGCAAAGGAAAAATAAGAGAGAAAACACATTGTGTAAAAAAAGCTCATTCTAGAAAGTTCTCATAATGTATTTCATGTGTTTTGGAAAGTTTATTCTGAAAAGCTCAATAACCAATTCTGGAAAGTATTATATAAATTTCAGAATTTTTTTTTCTATAAAGCTTGTTCCAAAATGCTTGTCTTGCAAATCTCTGAAAAAAAATTCCAAAAATTTTGTTCTTAAAATTCTAGAAAGCTTATTTCAAAAAACTTCTATAACAGAAAATCCAAATATTACTTTTATAAACGATAAAATGGTTATTTTGAAAAATGGGGATGATCGAAGAAATTGGGTGGGTATAGAAAGAAAAAGTGTAATTTAAATTAGGGATGTGAGTAACATCAATAGCTAGTTGGACCAAATTGATTTTTCTTTTTTTTTTAAATGGCTCATCACATTTCACCATTTTCTGGACTCAATAACACTCCTTACTTCTTCTTTTTACATTTTCAAAATACTTATCTTCTTTCTCATTTTCACACTTATCTTTCATAAACTAATTTCCATTGGATAATTTGTGTATACAGTACGTAAATTAGTTTCAGTAATGTATTAGAGTATACCTATTTAGGAAAAAATTTCACTTAAATATAGTTTTTGATAAAAGTATTTTAAAAATAGAAATGTGGTGCAAAGAGCAACAATAGGGTTATAAATAGCATGAACCTTTAGAAATTATGTCAACTATAGTTTCTGGGTTAGGACCGGGTCGTCATGCATGGATTGCCCGAGATTGGGCTCAAATTTGTAACTCAAACTGGGGGCTGCTCCCTGTACCCCAATCTTTTCTCCTGTACCATCAAAAGCTTAATTAATTCCTACTTTGTCCTTCACATAAAAAGTAAAGAATAATTTTTCTCTCTCCTATATTTAATACAATAGTCCACTCATGCACCCCAATTTTCAATTTGACCTAGTCTCCTTTTGTGCGATAGCATCCCCTTTTCTCTTCCACATTTTTTTTTCTTCAGAAAAAGATCATTACAGATGTCGACATCCAGTTCAGGGAGTTAAATTGCGGATGTCAACATCCAGTTCATATGTTTTAAATTTTAATTTAGACCATTACAGATGTCGGCATCTAGTTCAGACAATTGCATTGCGAATGTCGACATCCGGTTCACATTTTTTTGAGTTTTCATTACTGATGTAGCTGGTTTATTGGATTATTAAGGATGTTGACATCCGATTTAGACAATTGCATTTCGGATGTTGACATCTGGTTTTCATTTTTTTTAGTTTTTACGTATATGGCTGGCTTATTGGATTGTTGCGGATGTCAACATCCGATTCAAACAATTGCATTCCGGATGTCGACATCTGATTCAAATTTTTTTGAGTTTTCATTACGGATGTGGCTAGTTTATTGGATCATTACGGATGTCGACATCCGATTCACAATTTTTTGAGTTTTCATGCACTGAAATTGTTCCATTACGGATACTGCACCATTACAGATGTCAACATTTGGTTCACTTGTTGACATTCGTGATTTTCATCAACATCGGATTTCAATACCCAGTGAAATGCGTATTCATTCTCAATGTATCCCAATTCTTTCCGTAAAAATATATACAAGATTATAATAAATAAATGAATATTTATAAAACTAAGAAAATCATATAAGACAAAAAAAATTTACAACGCCAAAATACACAGTAAGTAACTATAAAAAAAAAAAAACCCAAAAGAAAGTGAACTGGATATCGACATCCAGTTCAAAGATTGACATTTGTGGTTTCCATCAACATCGGATCTTGACATCCGGTTCCTCAGGCTGACATCCGTTTTTTCTTATGTACCCCCAATAAGTGAACTGGAAGTCGACATCCGATTCACTGGTTGACATCTGTTCTTTTCTGTTTTACACTGCGGATGACCACATTCATAAATTATGCAAACCGGATCTTGACATCTATTTTGAGCAATATCAGATGTCGACATCTGGTACATTTTTTATAACCTTTTTTTTTTAACCGGAGGTCCATATTTAGTATTTAATCAAGTTATTTATTTTTTCAACAACTTTCAATGCATCATGAATATAAACAAGTCAAAGAAGGAATAAACATTGAACACCTTATATCAACAAACAACCAAAAATATGTATATGCATTACATAGCATTAAAAAATTTACATGTTGACGCAAAAAAAAAAAAAATCAGGAAACTCGTACCTGATGAGGATGAAAGCAGAGAGAAGAGACACGAGTGCAAAGGACCACAGAAGATTCAAAGAGGAACCACACAAAAAAACCAGCCACCACAGTAAAACGTTACAGTAGAAAACACCGTTCATGACAAGATGAAAGAAGAGGCAGAGATTATGTTTTGAAACGTGAGAAGTTTGGAGGTGCGGGTTTAAAAAAACAACGGACCAACGTGTAATAACTTTTTTTAATTATCTTACCTACATCGGTTAGTAAGGATATAAATGTAATTTATGAAGGATTTTGGGATACAGGAGAAAGGATTGAGGGTAAAGGGCCTCAAATTTTAGTTGATTAATTTAACTATACGTACAAATCAATATATGAATTCATAATTAGGAAAACAATAAATAGAAAAGAAAGAAAGACATGATTTGAGGACATTATGGATTCAAAATCAAAAGAAGGAATACAATTAGGATCTCGAGTGATAGGTGGTTCGGTAGAATTTGGATATGTTATTTTTTCTTTGTTATATTTTTATTGTACCTTCAAAATAATTACTAGATTTTGAAGTTTTAAAATATACTAAAAGGATTAAATTTCCATATATTATATTTTTAATACTTTGCAGATGGTATGAATATCTAATTAAAAGATATTCAACGTTATTTGAGAGCTAAGGAGTTGGAATAATTACATTTAGAAGTGAAAATTTAATGAGGAAAGGATGGTTTGAATGGGAGGTTCCCGATTTATCCACATTGATGAAATAACTTGAAAATAAAAGTTTAAATAAAGAGAATAAAATATAAGTGAGAGCCTATAAAAAATTACAAAATGCCATCAATGTGATGAAAAAAGGGTGTTTGATAAATTGTATGAAGTTGAGACTCTTCTATCAGCTCACCACATAACCTAAAGAGTTATATCGAAAATGATAATATTGAATAAAGAGAGGGATAATAAGAAATCATGGCACTGACCTAACAACACAAATTTATAAGTTATCTATTTTTCACACAGTATGGGTTGGTGTCAATAATTTTCATCATTGCCCAAACATTTTCTTCAATTTTACCTCATCAAATGTTATGTGAATATGCATATGGATGACAAGTGTTAGAGACATTCTTCATACATTTTTTTCAATTTTCTGTTATGATTTTCTGATAGGTTTTTATTATGATTTTCTGATACGTTTTTATTATGATTTTTTGTTACGATTTTCTGTTACCACTTTTTGTTCAGCTGTTGTTTGAATTTTTCCTTTGTATTCAAGCATAATTCATTATTGTAAATCATTTTCATTCTATATTTTTAAAAAAGTGTTTATCTTCTATCTTTTTCTTATTTATATTTTATAAAAAATTAAATGATATAAGATGAAAAACACCTTCCATATCTTCCTCATTCCCTTATCTTTTCATCATCTATTAACTACTTCACAACTAACTTTTAAAAATAAAAAAAATGTACTTTTATATTTATAAAAAAAATTGATATATATATATATATATAACAATAAATATATAAAGAGATTTTCTCTTTTATGTCCATATTTTATTTTTTCAATTTTATCTTTAATTATTATTTTAAAAAATAAATAATTTATAAATAATTTAATTTTAACTATTATCCTATAAATCTCTTTTATTTTTAACAATTATCTAATTTAATAATTATTTTAAAAATTAATTATATATTTTAAAAAGTAAATATTATTAATCTTAACTTAAATTTATATAAAAATTAAAAATATACTGGTTTCCTAAGGAGAGCAACACTGAGAGAGGTAGGGATATCAACGGGACGGGTAGGGAACGGATAGTAGCTCCCCCCTACCCTACCCGTTGGATAAATATTCGCCCCGTATCCGTCTATTTTTTTTATATCCGCGGGTATTCACGGGTACCCGCGGGTATTTACAAAATTATTTAAAAAATTAATATTTAATCATAAATTCAAATAAAATAAAATACACCACTGTCATAAATTTTAAATAAAGTTGAAACAAACTCAAGTCCATACAAGTCCAAATAATTATAAAAATAAATATAAAATGAAGGTTCAACACAATGAAAATTCTTTAATTAGTGTTTTGATCAACAAGTCCACTTTTTCCGATTGATTCCTGAAAAATAATCAAATAATAAACTTCAAATGCCACGTGTCAAGTATTCTTATTTTGATTCCATCATTTGACAACAAGCATACCATAAACGTCATTGTCTACATAGGGTTTAATGTATATGCCCAATTTCAAAGAAGGGAAAGAGAAGAATGTCAAGGGATGTACTTGGAAGAAGACAACGTACCAATATTTGAAGCCGAAATAATGGAGACAAAAAAAGATAAAATGTGCAGCTTAGAAAATAATATATCAGAATGTTCTTACTAATATATATATATATATATATATATATATATATATATATATATATATATATATATATATATATATATATATATATAAGGATATTTGTGTGAATTAAAGTTTAGCGGGTACGGGTATCCACGGGTATGGATACTATGATACCCATACCCGCCCCGTTAACATGCGGGTATAAAAAATACCCGTACCCGCAGGTAGTGGGTATTCATTTTTAATATACATTTTCTATCCATTACGGGTTTTATCCGCGGATATCCACGGATACGGATATTTTTGCCATCCCTAGAGAGAGGTAACAATATTTTACGTTGAGTGGGCATATAACGACTCTGCCTTTATGTTTTTTGAGGCGTGTTTGGCTGTATACATTGCTACTCTACTTGGTTCAGAAAACATATACCACACTTTGCATCCTCTCATATAGAAAATCGTCTTTCAAAAATATTATTTTATAGAATATTTTATATAATTACACCTCTAATATTTGATATAATTACTTCAAAAATTCTGGAGGTGTGTGGCCCTTTTATTTGTATTATTACAAATATTTTTTATTACACCAGTGAAGATATAAACAATTTTCTACGTGTAAGATTAATTGGCTTTGAACAATTATATGATAGTCATATATAATCTGTATTAGTTTTATATCAATTTTGAATGATCAAACTTAAAAAATAATTACGGATAAAATTCCCCCACTTATTTTAATTAAATAACTTTAATAACTTAATCAGGCATACTTAATTTTATTTTTCTGAAAAGTATATATTGACCATCGGTTAGATACATAACCATATAGTTAAATAGCTGTCAAAATGTTGTTTAATAATAATATATTCGTATAGAATTAATATTTTTTTTTAAAAGAAACTAAAAGAAGTATCCATATATTTGACTGTTGACTCGATTTGATAATATATTCGTTGAAATCAATAATGAGAGATAAGTTAAGTATGTTTTGATTAATTTGTAATTACATTTTCTTAAAACAACATAATTAATAAAAATTGAAATTTTAATATTTGTAATAAAGTTATCACGGAAATAATTATTTTAGATATTTATCTTTCGGTAGACTGGTTCAAAAATTCAATCTCAATAATATGATTAATTAATTTTGAACAAAAAAAGAAACATGTTTTCAGCAACTAGGGAGAGAATTAGAGTAGCATATTTTCAAAATTATATTGAATTGTCACATTCATTCGAGTCAAATTTCTCACACAAATTCAGAACACTTTTTCTTTTGTCATTTTCAAATTACTTTATCCTGAAAAGGATAGTGTATAGTTTTTTAACGTAAAAATTTGAAAAACTACACTTTAAATTTTGAGGATATTTTTTCGAAAAGGTATTTCCAATTCAAATCAGGTACTGATTTGAAAAGTTGATTTTATATTAATGCATGTGGAATTATCTCGATAGAAAATTAAAAAATTAAAATAAAACATAGTAAGTCAGCATATTCAATACTGAGAAAATTATAGTATTACTGTTTTTTCTTTAAGGCATTGAAGCAATTAGAAACTCCTCTTAATTACTATATACATTACGTGATTTAATTATGTTTGACCAAGTAATTATTCGTTCTTAGATTTAACTCTATTTATTGTTATAATAATGGTAACGTATCATCACATTAGTAATTTTAATAGTAACACTTCACGTGCCACGTGTCAAACGTGTTATAAGCCTAGTTTAAATAAATTGGACAATAATTCTATGTGCTGCTGGGTTGAAACAATTTTTAATAGTTCTAAAAAATAAATAAATGGAAGTTTATAATGGTTAATTCTAAAATCCTTATTAAATAAAACCCAATTAAAAATTAAAGAAAAAAAACATAATACAATGTGATCGATAGACACAAATATCACACGAGGTTTACATTTGAAAAACAATAGTTATGAATTTACGTGGCGTGATGTGATAGGTAAATATTACTTTTCGAAATTGCAAGTACCAACCATAAATCTTCATTATTATTTTGTGTGAGAAAGTCTTATATAAATATAAAGTCTTCTTATTATTATCCTCTTATAAAACACTGCTTCATGTTCCCTTCTTTTTCATTCTCGTATTCTCTGCAGAAGCACACAAGAGTGCATGAAACAACTTCAACAATTGCTTCACTTTGAAAATTTTGATCCATGGCTGCAGATTCAAACTCAAACCTCAGAATCACCATTGAAAGAAACCCTCCACAGTCACGCCTAGCTGAGTTGAATATCAAGTGCTGGCCCAAGTACATGCCCTTCCTTCTTCTCTGCTTCTCTTTTGCTATGTATTGTGAAAAGGAATAATGAACTTGTATATATGTATAGCTTTCAGTGTAAAAAAATTGTTGTGCTATGATGTTTAAATTAGAATGATGGAATGCACTCACACTGTGAAAACTGTGAATTAACTTTTTTTGTATGGGGTGAAAAAAAAAATGAAAGGTGGGGTTGTTCTCCAGGGAAGTACCAGTTGAAATTTGATGCAGAAGAGACATGCTACTTGGTGAAAGGAAAGGTGAAAGCTTTCGTAAAAGGGTCATCAGAGTTTGTGGAGTTTGGAGCAGGGGACCTTGTCACCATTCCAAAAGGACTCAGTTGCACTTGGGATGTGTCTGCTGCAGTGGATAAGTACTACAAATTTGAATCAAATTCTTCTGCTGCATCATCATCATCTTGTTAAGTAGTGATTTGGACCAATGATTATGATTAATTAGGTTCATTTTAGCTTGTATGATTGATTCAGCAAGTTGCTATTATTCATTGAAAAGAAGAAAAAAAAAAGATAGAAAATGGTTGTCTGATTGCTGTTGTTTGAATTGAATGGAGATGCCATGGCTGACAGAAAGAAAGAGAGAGAGTGAAATGAATGATGATAATTATTTTAGTCAAAGAATGAGAAAACATATCAGTCAATGCATGAAGCCTGTATCTACGTGTAAAAATATAAAAGACAGCTTTTATTGTTCCTTTGACTGGTCAACGATTTTGGATGGAATTTTAATTGAATAATAATAACAAGAATAATGGATGTTGATTTTGCTAAAGAAAAGAAACAATGGGAATGATTTGGACACGTGAATCGTATGTGTTATGTTCTGTCATACTTTCTCATCTGATGACTACGACTAATTCCACTTTCTTCTTTTCTCTTCACTTCTCTTATCTCATGTTCATACTTTCTTCCTTCTTCTTATTCATGCGTTTTAATCGCATCAAGTTATTGCCTTTGTGTTTGCCATTTTTTCTAATATGTGTGTACCTTTGAATTAGATTTTTTGTTAAAAAGTATTAGTAAGATATATTAAGGGTCCATTTTAAGTTACACGTGAAGAATGTATAAGTTTTGTTAAACTTATCTTTGGTAACATGTTTTTCCTTTAAATTGTTAAATAACGTATGATATAGAATAATTACATAAAATGTTTTAAAACCTAATGATGTTTATTGTTTATATTTATGATTATTGATGCCTCGTTTATAGCTTCTCTAGTCTGAAAATAATTTTTTGAATGTAGTTTCCTTCGTTTGAAGTGGAATATAGGAGGAGTCCAGGACATGTAGATAAGTACAGGGTTTTTAGATATTGTATTTACGGAAAAAGACTTGCACATGGGCCTTTATAATGGCTACATCCTTTTCCTTCAATTCTTTCTTGTTTTTTTAAAGGGCGAGTATCTTTTGTTTCAGCAGTTTAGCAACCATGTATTTGGATTCTTGCATTTAGACGTTCTATCTTGTTGTACTCCCCAAAGCAGGGACCAAATTTATAATGGATACGAGTTGAAATTTGAAAAGATGTTACAACTCATGAATAAGAAAATGAAATATAACAAAAAACCGACCACATTAAAGAGGCAAAAGCCAATTCAAACTTTTCTCATTTAGGAGGGAAGACCAACGACAACTTCTGCCGTGCCCCACAATTACCACACCATTGCGTGTCCCATGACATGTATGTATCTATCTATCCACTCATTTCTATTCTATTTTGTTTTACATTTTTAAAGGATAGTTTTATAAATAATACTAAATAAAATATACTAACTTTGTCATTTTTATTTAATACTTTCTTCATAGAATCTTAAAATCTGTCCAAACACATAACATTTCCTTTTGACAATGCTTCGAGAAATTTCATACGAAAATAATATATCATTACTTCTAACAAGCCCCCCTTTTCATAATGCAACTTAATGTTTATCAAATTTAATATTTTAAAATTTATGTATCTTGTACGATTACACAAAGAATTTCCCTTCGAAATCAGGAACTTTCAAGAACAATCGGTTTCTCTCGAACATCTAAAAAACAATAAAACAAACAATTGGTTCTTTAAAATAAACAGATCTATATGACACACAGGAACATTTAAAGTAAACAGGTCTATACTTAGATTAGTCTATGCATACAGCGACATTTGGAATTGGTATACCTAGAATAGAAAAATTACCTATGACCTCGATAGTATGTTATTTTTGTTTACATACAGAGGTTTCAAAAAATTCAAAAAGAAAAACTCAAATGAGCTTGTTAACATTGACACTGTGTATCTACCCAAAGCTTAAATGTAAAAATATCTAGGATCCACACTCGTAGGACAGGACCTACAAAACATGGATATATTAAATGTTTGGCGTCCGCATGGTGTAATTTAGTGGGGCATGTCGTGTTGCTTGAGAATTTCCCGGGGACGAAGGAAAAGGAAAGAAAAAAAAAACATTTTCTTTCACTACTAACGTTACACAGGTAGAAACGGAGATTCCCACTTATGGGTTGAAGGAGGGAGGGGGACTTGGAGAGGAAAATAAGAAATACAAACATGTTAACAAAGGAAAATGTTAGTACATACTCATACATGGATAATACAAAAATATACATTTGGTACTGCAGTGAGTGAGGTTCCACCATCGGTTGCATGGGCTCAGCACTGGATATGGTTATGTTTGGGCAGTTCATCAGCAGAGAGAGCTGCATGGGGATAAGAAATACATTTTAAAACCTCATGCGCGTGAAAAGAAGGATAATCTATCAGAGTATGTACCTCCCAAGAGTTGAGCTTTAATAATTTTTTCAATAACTTCACTGGTTGAGTTGTTGATTAAAAATCAAGGTGAGAGAATCTCTACTCTGAATATATAGTACATCTTAGGGTGAGAAAGCTCAACTCCTTGAGAGGTCCACCTCTCCCTATAATTATCCTGAAACAAAAAATATTCCGTATCCACTACTTGCATAAAAAAGTTTATCTTGCATGGGTTTATATATATATATATATTTTACATAACCACAAACGCAACCAAAGAACTGGGGCTGGCGTACAAGGCTTACCATGCAAGTTGCACTGTAATGTGAATCAAATCTTTGAATTCCATGTCCAATCATTTATGTAAACCTAAAACAGGCAGTAAATTTGTAAGGATAAATAAACTAAATGTCAATAATTATGATCCACATGCACATTAACGTAAAGGAATGACATTGTAAAATAAAAAGCTAGTATGTTACTTAATTCACTCTTCCGAAGAGTTGGATAAGGAGATGTAATTCCTACAAGCGAATACTAAAAAAAAGTCAAAATGATTATTCTTTGAAACAATCAAACAAATTTTCATTCAACTCTTCGGAAACCATTCTGACATTTACTCCAACCAAGTTCACTCTACTTCAAAGAAACCACTCATCACAGACCCTGTCTCCTTTTTACATTTAACGTGGGTCAATCCTCCAATATTCATAGGCAACACGCTTTTCATATGAAGCCAATGAATCACGCAAAATCCAATATGTACACTTTTAACCTCTAAAAACCCTACCGAATGAAAACCAAATATCGTATGGTTGCAGAAAAAGGATTGGCTTGTAGTTATTGGGAAATGCTGATCCAAAAGCACAAGCGAGAGACGCAAACTTTGACAACTACCTAAGCAAAACATATTTTAAAATCAATTTGGCTTAAGATTCGTTAAAATAAAAGTGCAACTGTCATGCTGCATCACCCCACCAAAAAAAAGGATGTCGCTTTGGCATGATCATCACGTCAGAGTTTAGGCGATTGTATCATGAGCATAGTCTACCCTTAATCCTCCTCTGACATCGACTATTTTACTCATCAAAATATAGACAAAAATAAAAAAACACCCATTACATCCTAGTCGTCAAATAAACTATAAATCCTAAAAGAATCAATATATAACCTTGCTCACTGACTGACTCCAATGATGGTCTCCTCAGGAAAGTAACTTGGTCCGTTGCCATTCACTGCATGAGCACCGTCATACTGGAGGACCCTAAGCTTTCCTTCCTACAACCACAGGCAAAAGATTACCACTTAACTAATATAAGCTAAACAATAAATCATTGGTCTCCCCCAGCAAAACCATACCTTTGTTCCGTAAACTAGTCCTCCCCCAGCAAAAGGGTGAAAGCATGCCACATTGACCCCGTCTTCTGCACTAGGAAGCACCCTAACAAGTTCCATATCTGACACCCTGTATACCTGAAAAATAAAGCAAATTCACAGACATGAAATTCAAATCAAAACCATAAGAGAATAGATAATATGAATGACAACAATTGGTGCCAGCCCATAGATTAAGCATAAAAGTAGTTGAACAGTTGTCTAGACAACAGTTTAAGCATATATGTCATGATTCAAAACCAGCAAATGCAAATTCATCCTAAAGATTATACAGGTTACAAAGAGCGTGTACATGTGAGAGCAATTCACATCAGGGAAAATTTTAAATTGAGATAGAGCTTTTTACCTCGAGTACTGTGTATATAGGTAATGTTGTTTCTCCATCAATCACAATACTTTTAAGAAGAGAACCATGAGGTCGACCATAGGCAAGTAGTATGTGCTTAGATGTAGGAGAGAACTACACACCAAACAGCAGTAGCACAAGTTATTATAAGAATAAATTTAAAAACATGTATCATTCAAAAGGGCGCACATATCTCTAATAAGGCAGCATGGGATAGAAGAAACAATTTATAAAACATGAATATCAAAATAGTGGTACAGATGTGTGCAGAAAACGAAAGATAGTGTAATAAAAATATATTGGTCACATCGAAGAACATCCTTCAGGATTGGTTTCCGAATTTCATCATCTCAGGACTGACTGCCATATTTTCTTATATCATTATTTGTTTCCTAGTTAGTTATTTATTAGGAATATGATTAGAGAAAATAAGGGTTAAAGCTCTAGGTTTCATGAACACGTTTTAATTATATCACAATTAATTTAAATTTGTGTTTCATTCTCTTAATTCTCTTGTATATATCTTCCTCCCTTTACACCTAAACCTCACAATTTGAACAAATAAAATTATGAATGGGAAAGCACTCTGTTCAGAGTTAATAAAGGTTGGCCCAAAAAAGTATCGAGTTGTCAACAAGATTGCCCTACCAATAGTCAATTTGGGAAAAAAAAAAATCCTCAACGGACCAATTTCAATATATGAAAACTGAGAGACCAAAGCAATACATGTTGTTCAGGGACCAAATTGTGCGTATGTGTGTTAGTTGCATAAATCGTAGGGCACACAAAGTAACATAAGATAAAGTAATGAACCTGAATTGATGTCAGACAATGAGCTGCTCTAATTGCCCGTGATGCAAGCACCAACCCAAATCTGTTCAACATAAATAAACAAAAAAACAACTAAGTATGTGAATGAGTTTCAATTGGAAGCAATAGATGAAGTAAACAAGCCTTACGTTGCCTCCTCAAGGGAATATATCCGCAACTCATACATAACTTGGTGTGCTGAGATTGGATGTCGGGTTGGTGATGTTGCAACACCGGGCTCTTGGTGTGCTGGAGTTTGTAAGCCTGGATCAGCCTCTATATGAGGAAGCATACATGCAACGCAGGCGGCCAAAAATCTACCACATGGTGAAAAATGAGCTCCCATCTCGCTGCAAAGGGAAAAAATACAACTGTGAGTTGAAAATAAAAATATAAGCACAGTTAACTATTAGGATACAATTTGAATTCAATCTCTGAGGTAAGAATGCCAAATGAACATATTTATGACTAAATTAAGTATAACACCATTACTATTAGTGACAAATAGTGAGTTCATAATCATTCACCGGGAAAAATGAAAAACACAAACTAAATTTTCTAAAATGACAATTGACACGAAAGAATTACACTATTTCAACCACGAGATATAATAAGATCAGAAGGTACCTGCAGAGGACAGCATGTGGTATGGTTAGACGACATCTGTCGGCATTAAGTGGGACACAAGGATTTTTTATGTCATGTGACCACACTCTTAACTTCACAGTGCAAGGCAACTCTGCAGCAGCCACTGATGTAGCGGCAAGTTCTGATTGAATTCGACTCATTATCGTTTGGATATCGGATCCATCATGTGGATTATTAATAGAAACAGCAAGATTGCCGGATTCAGGTACAGGTTGACGGGATTGTGAAAAATGATTCCGTAAACCTGATCTCGTTGAAGAACCTGGTATGCTGATGCTGCCAGTTATTGCTGAAGATGGCATTGCTGCATCATTATTAGAACTGGAAAGATTAGATGGCACTGTGGAAGAACCAATCTGTTGAGCTAGAATGTCACGACTAGCACCCATGTGAGGAAGCATTGAAGGAACACCAACTTGACTTTGACTCATTAGAGATCCTTGGAGAAAAGGCAACTCCCATGCACTTGAATCTCTTGAACTAGAAGGAAAAAACTGGTTAAATTGACCCAACTCAGAGGGAACCCCACGGTTGGCAGTTTGCCTAGACAGTCCATGTAGCACACCATTAAAAGAATAGGTATTAGTAGAGTTTCCATGTTGGCTTCCTTCAGCAGGTCTGGTTTCATCAGTCTCCATACCATCCATAGTGAGATTACTGAGGCCGATTCCCATTCCATTAGAGAAAGCAGTATGGGCGGGATATTCTGTACCAGTTTGAGAACTAGTGGGCATCTCAGAGAATGTATCCATGGGAGACACTGTGGCCTCATATTGCTCTGTTGCACTTGTATCTGTTTGTAACTGTACCACGGCAGAAGACTCAATTTGCATGCTACTTGAGCCCACGTCATGACTAGAATGTTGTAGTTCTGTTCTTGACTCATCAAGAGTGTATGAGGGCATGAAAAAGAAAGGTAATGACACATAAGGTAGTTCGCTGGACAAACTAATATGTTCTGTAGGCTGAATATTTGTGACAAAAACAGCAGGCGGAGAATATTGTAAATAGCCAAGAGATGTTGCCTCTGTCATGGAGGAATCTGAAGAGTCAAGATCATTGACCTGCACATCAATATAAGCATGTTAACCAAAAAGAAAAATCCAAAAAATAATATTCTGAATAGCATGGACATATACAACCAAAAACATTCACCTCCGCAGTTAAAAGATATGGTGCGGCATGTGGGTGAAAATGCACAGCCCGAAGTGAGCGCTTTGTCTTCAACACAAATATAGGAGAGGATGCTTCACCTCTTTTGCTGTGGTGCCATATGTACAACTGAGACAGAATTTTACAAAGTGGTGCGAAAAACAGACTCCAAAATGTGAGATCAAAACACAACAGTTCATCTATAAGATATAAAAACATGGGAGAAAAAATACTACCTTGTGGCCAGATGCAACAGCAATTATTTCACCTTTGGCATGAAAAGCAATAGATGCAATGGGGCGGTCTGTGAGAAAAAAACACCCACTGAATTCATCAGAGAGAGAAACCATTATACAAAATAAAGGAACAAAGAACATATTTAGTAACAGTTAAAGAATAATTTAGAAAGCTAAGAGAGATTGCCAATGAGTAAACATACAGAACTGATGAGATATTATGCACTCTGATGTGTTGGCATCCCATAAACGAACTTCTTGATCCAAGCTCCCACTCGCAAGTATATGTGGATGCAATGGATGGAACCTAACCTGTACCATTAGCACAAAGTTCAAATTTCGGGTATGATTAGCACATAGTTAAAAACAATTGGGGGCGGGGAGTGCATCATGAAACACAAGAATATTTCCAACAGGAGAGACGGAGGATTGCAATAGTTACACTTGGTTGGGTTACACAAGCTACAATTTTAGACAAAAGGGCGTAATGTATTGGAAATGACACTTCCACCATTTATTGGCAAATAAAGTGGAGTGGAACCCCCAGTCTCGTATTCCTTTTGCTAATTAAAATTTGCGAATTGGAAATGAGATACACATTATTGATTATAGAAATTGTTAAAACCCTCACACCACTTAATGATATTTTCAACCCACTGCGTGTGGCAAAAGTTCACATATTATTAAGCTTCAAGCAATGGTCATGGGTCTTGACGAATGAATTCACGAGGAAAGGAAGGATTTTGTGGCGCAAACCAGAGTGGCAAATGGTAAAACGGGAATAAACGGTACATGTACAACTTCCGCTGTACCCATTCATTTTAGGAGTTTTTGAGACGTGTGTTTATGAAAAGGATAAAGTATTTGAGAAATAAAGACAATTATAATACATTGTTGCCCTGTTTTGCACAATGTTGGTAGGACAGAATTTTCTTCCCCGGATGCAAGTTCCCTTGTCTCTCAATTAGAACTTGCCCAGTCAAGTAGAAAAAACAGCTCATCCTTCCCCCCACCCATGCCTAAAGACTCGTTGTACACAAATATTTTCGTAACAAATAAATAGCTACATAAATTGAATGGCGGGATATCACCTAATTGAATATCAACGAGAACTTTATTAACTCAATTTCATTAAATTGTCACTTCTTCAGAGAAAAGTGCATCTCATCAAACTTCATGCATGAAAGATTCCTTCCATAAACCACAATCATTACCGAAAGATACTACAAAAGAAAGATTAAACAAAATACACAGGAAATCAAGGCAAATGGCATGCAGACATATTTGAAACTTACCGCCCAAGGCGTTCTCCTATGGCCAACTAACACCTTTAAGCATCTTCCAGTTTCACAATCAATTATCTTCACTGTATGGTCACCACTGCACATGGCTCATAACAAGATCAGATTCAATCTTAAAAGTTCTTAAATTAAAATTAGCAAAGAGGTGATCAGCCCGTTAAAACTTACTGTGTAGAGGCAAGAACCTTGCCATCGGAACTAAATGCAGCTGCAATAGTAGACCGAGGAGGAGGCAATAAGGGACAATACTTAGCTGACAAATGCCGCAATGACTCAGCCTCGACCCTGATAATCATTGTCAGAGATGTTAGCCCCCCAAAATAGACTCTTCTTGAAAACAAATTTCACATTCTCAAGAAGCTTATTTTTGCCAATACAACTTATGGACTAAAGTAGTGTAAATACCACGAGAGGAGACCCCGTCTTGCATCTCTCACAACCTCATTCTTAGGACGAGAATAAGGACTAGACTTTGACTTAGAAGCTTCACCCCAGTGCCACTTGGCCACGTATTTTGTTCGGGGTGAGATCTCTCTCCTTGCGAGCAAATTGAATACATTGCTACCACTGGCCAAATTCAATACATCAGGTAAGAGAAATATTTTACAGTAAAACATGTAACTTCAAATTCAACTTAAAAGAAGGAAAGTGCATTTCTGTAATTCGGCCTCAGTTGACGAACACAAACTTCAAAATCCAAGTATTGATAAACGTATGGATTCTCGGCTTATAGTAGCATGATAGATCACCATGCTAAGCTCACGCACAGTCTAAACATGTCAGAAACTACAAAATTTCGACAAGAAACTCCAATTCTCCATGATCATCCATTAAAATCATGCACAAATTCTCCAACAAGTACCGCACCACCAGGCATCTATAATCAACAAAAACCCAACCACTATGGCCCATATTGATCATAACCTCAGAATACCACGATCTCATCTAAAAACCTAGCTAACTCCACACGACTCAAACAGACCTCTGGAGAAGACAAAACAAAACTCTGGACACTTTCCAAGCCGGCGACCACGAATGGATGTTAACCAACACCTAAAACCACTCTACAGAAGAACAGGATCCAACCTAAAAACCATGCAGCAGCCCCAAAAATCGAGGCTCGGGAACATCAATCACATGAATCAAGCTCAATTCAGCTGCCTCCAACATAACAACACTATTATTTCACTATCCTAATCAGAAAGCAACCCAAACACGCCGCCACAATAACAGGCCAAAGAAACAAAACCGAATTAGGCGTAATTGAAAACTCCGGCAAAATCAGCAAAAGAAACAATCCGACACTGACTTCCGTCCCGCGGATTCGAAGAGAAATTGAAAGAAAAATTGCGAAGAGGCGCAAGATTAAAATGAATTTCCGTTAGAAAAAAGGAATCGACGGAAAGAAAATGGACCTGCTGTTGGAATTGTGCGAAGAGGAAGAAGCGTGATCGCGCGAGCGAGAAAATCCCGTCATTTTGGGGGAGGAGACGAAATTGGGAGAAGAGAAGAGAGGATCGAATCTGAGAGGAGTTATAGGGAAGAGAAGAAGAGATTCATGGTTTCGAACGAAGACAGAGACAGAGACAAACACACACACACACTACTCTCTTCTTTCTTCTTCTTCTTCTTCTCTCTCTTTCTCTTTCTCTCGAATGTGATGCCTTTATTTCAGAGCCTCCGTCTTTGTTTCATTTCGAAGACAGACCTAACCCGACCAGACCACGCTAAAAGGAATTCCCATCTTTTGGGCCTCCCCCTGCAATTTCCAACACTTTTCGGGGAGGAAACTCTAATTAATGGAACTACGTGGGTTTTGTTTTTTTCTGCCCTTTCATGCCATCAGATCTCTCCACCTACACCGTTGGATCTTAGAGCCGTAGGGATTTGTGATACCAACCTAGGTTTAGGACCAAAACGAAGACTGTGATAGAGAGAAAATGAAATTCATGAAAGATGGATATAACATTACTAATTAAGTCATTAATAATCTATTACTCTATCAACTCTTTTTCCAGTGTCATATTCTTTAGATTGTTTATTTCTATTTCTATTTTTCTTCTTTAAAATTTAACATAAAATTAATTAAATTAAAAATATTGAAGTTAAAATATATTATCCTTCCCTTCTGAAGTTTTCGTTCTTTTAATTTATTTAATTCTTTCTCCTATTTATTATTATTATGAGCTGTTAAAAATATAGAAAGGTGTAGAATAATTTATAACATGAATAGTTAAAAAAATGAGAATATTTAATCTAGATTTACATAAATTGAATATTTCTTGAGGTGTGTTTCATAATCTTAAAACTAATATTTCATAACGGGAACTATGAAATGAAGGATGACTTTGAGTACAATAGTCATAGTTATTGATTAATGTGTGGAGAAAATAAAAAATATAAAAAAATAATAATAATGATAAGGAAAGTGTAAAAAATAGGTCAATTTTTAAAGTCTTTGAAATATCTATTCAATCTTAACGTAAGTATTTCATACAGAACACCTTAATAAACGCGCAAAACAACGTGAAAAACTTTGTTTTCTTTTAACTAGACAGCCATAGTAAATGTTGTATATACTTTAAATGGAAGAGGTGTTTCTTATTTTATAAAATTTTACTGTATTCTTTATATTTAGATTTGTGATTTATTTTAGTTCTTATAATTTTTTTTTATTTAATTGAATTTTAATATTTCTTAAATAGAGTTAATTCGATTTTTCAATTAAATTGATGTCAACATTATTTTAAAGTGTCACTTATCAAAATTTCATTCATTATCTATCTTAAAATCTTTATTCTTCTTCTTTCCTGATTTTTTTGTCTCTTTCATTTTTCTTTACCTTTTATCATTTTCCATCACTTTTCTCTATTTTATTCCTCACCTTCTTATACCGGGTGAAATTAAGAAAATGAAATTAAAATTTTAAGTTATTATCGGTATAGTTAATAAAACAAAATTAAGATTTTAAATTTTGGCAAGTGGCATATTCAAATGATATTAACATTAATATAACTAAAGATTAAATTTACTTTATTTAACAAAATTGAGATTGAATTAGATTTTAAAAAAAAACAAATTATTAATTATTTTTTTTTTAACTTCTAAAACTTGTTTTCTTTATTTTTAAATTACACTTGTCACTAATACTTTAACCCACACAAATACACTCCTAAATTCATATATGTGAACTTCAATTGCAAAATTAGATCATGAACAACATATGTAAATAAAAGGATAACCTTCTCTGCATATATTTATGTTTCGACTGGAAGCTTGTTCCGGTACACCCAATAAGTTTCACATCGCTTAGAAGTTGAGGTCAAGCGAAATTTAAATACTTCTATCTCCTTCCACCCTCCGAGACGCATTTTAAGGACAAAACCGTGATGGAGCTAAAATGCTTCAAAGCGGACAATAGTATTGAATTTATGATATATTTTTTAAAATTTCATATCAAATTAAAATATTGATAAAAGTTTTTGCATAAAAATCAATAATTAAATAACATTTTGAATAGGGATGTCAAAAAAATTCGTACCCGCGGGTATCCGCGGATAAAACCCGCAATGGGTAGGAAATGAATATTAAAAATGGATACCCGCTACCCGCGGGTATGGGTATTTTTGATACCCGCATGTTAACGGGGCGGGTACGGGTATCATAGTATCCGTCCCTGTGGATACCCGTACCCGCTAAACTTTACCTTATATATATATATATATATATATATATATATATATATATATATATATATATATATATATTAGTAAACAACATTATGAGTCTTCATCAATAATGGTGGTCAGAAAGGTAATAAAATTAACACTTTTACTTAGATATTTTAATTAAGTGATTGTTAGAAATTTTTACTGAACTTCTTATGTTTTAAGGCTTTTCTAGATTAAAATTGGACAACATGAAACTTTATACAATGTTGCAAGAGGTGGACATTGATGAAGTTAGTAATTTCTTTAATATTTTATTCAAAAATAAACTACAATATAAATTGGTAGTGATTTTTTATTTGTTTGTTTTTCAAGAATCAATCGGAGAAAGGAGACTTGTTGATCTAAGCACTAATTATGGTTAAATATTTATTTTTTAAAATATTTTTGTAAATACCCGCGGATACCCGCGGATATGAAAAAAATAGACAATATGGGTACGGAGCAAATATTTTTCCAGCGGATAGGGTACGGGAGAACTACTACCCGTACCCTACCCGCCCCGTTGACATCCCTAGACAATACCTCGGGAATGTGGTGGTTATTCTTAAATGATGGCTGTCGGACGAACTTGGGTCAGAATCGGAACATTTTATAAATAGTTGAAAGTCTTCTCACCTAAAGATTTAGTTATTCCATATTAAAAATATTCTATAATGAATCCTTCTTTCATGTTCTTATCAATAATAATTTATTTTCATTTCTTACAAATTTCACTTATAATTTTTAGAATCTTAAGATATAGAATAATTATATCTTATACTTTCGGCTATGACATTGTCTATCCAAATAAAATTTGGTTTGAAGGTGTCGAGGTTATGTTGCATTTAAGACAGAGGTATTTACATGACATCCTTAACTTTAATAAAACACCAGACTAATTATATTTTAAGTCTTCATAAATTTGGAATTTTTTTTATAAAGTCTCTAAATTTATATGATTTATTAAATATTCAATACATCTATGTTTTTTTAAATAGAGATGATAACGGGACGTGACAGGAGGGAGACGGAGACGAGTTTTATTATCTCATATTTCAGAGGCAAAAATTCATTTACATCCTCATATCTAAATACAATGAGGGTCAATTTTTTTACTCATTATCATCCTCACCAGATACAAGTATATACTCGCACATGTACTTAATGTTACACTATCAATTAATCAAATTTTATAAAGTAATAAAAAATTATGGTAAAGAAAACATAATATTATCAAATATTCAATATTAAAAAAAGGTTTTTTTTCTTCAATATTAAATATTTAGAAAAAAAAATTATAATTACATACATTCCAAATTAGAATAATGGATAAAATTTCAGGCTTTTTTATAAAATGGAGTGTTTTGAGCACACATTTACAAAATAGGGTTAGTTGAATTTTTTTTGTACAGATTAGGGTGAAGTTGTTGGGACTAATGATGACATTCAAAGTCAAGTCATCATGAGTGTGGCCGGTTTTCATGATTGTTTTTCAAGAAATGGAAGTCGTTAATAGGTAATGGTTTCTTTGTAACTAAATTCGTCATGTATGTTGACGACTTCAGATATGTATAATTTTTTTAAGGCATGGGCATTAAATATATTTTTTTGTTTTTATTTTAGTTGATTTGTATAATAAATTAACATAAATAAATGGTAAAAATTAGTTAATTGTAGATAAAGTTGATTATAATTAAAGATATCTTTCATTAAATTAAGATCATTACATTCAAAATATTTTTATTCCAATATTATTATTTTTTACTATTAAGAATAAAATTAACTAAAAAAACAAATTACTTAATATCTATGTTTAAAAAAATCAATGTATAATTACTGATTTGGTACCCCAACTCTTTGGTTAAGTTCAATTTGGTACCCATACTTTTGGTTTGTTCAATTTAGTACTTAGATTATCTAAAGAAATTCAATTTGGTCCTCTCTGTTAAGTTGGAGTTGACACGTGTCTTGTACGGACATGGTGTTAACCCCAACTTAACGGAGAGGGCCAAATTGAATCCCATTAGATAATTGGGGTACTAAATTGAACAAATCAAAAGTATGGGTACCAAATTGAACTTAACCAAAAAGTTAGGATACCAAATCAGTAATTATACCAAAAATCAATTAATGAAAAAAAATATACATAACTTAAGTCGTCAACAAACATGACGACTTCAGTTCAATTAGGATCACACAGAAATCTTTATGTATCATAGCGACTTTCCTTTCTTAAAAAAAGAAAAGAAAATTGGCTACACCCATGACGACTTCACTTTGAATGTCATCATGAATCGTAACGACTTCATCGTATTTCATAAAAACAAAGTCAACTAACCATAATTTGTAAATACGGGTTCAAAACCAGAATTTCATCAAAATCAAAATATTTATTAAATTTGCAAACGTTGATAAAATTTAAAAATAGTTTTCAAAAATTATCAAAGAAAAAAGAAATACTTAAATTAAAAATCATTTTAAATGTATGTTTATTTCAAATTTTTTAAATGCAAAAGATTTTTTTATACTAATAAAAATCAGAATACATCACTTGATCAAAATAAAAAAAAAAACAAATATTAAACCAATAATAATTGCAATTTAACATATATCTTTTATCTCTTGAACTTTAATATATGTTGACTGTGATAAAAAAAATCATCATAATTACATTAAATCATTATATTACACACACACACACACACACACACACATATATATATATATATATATATATATATATATATAGTTAAAGGTGTGATAAATTGAAAAAAAAAATCTTAGAGATTTAGGAAAACTTTTGAAATATCAACCTAGACGAATGATTAAGAGATAAAAAAAATGTAGAGTATTCTTTCTTTATATCCATTCATAGTCAATACCTCAAAGTTGAGACAGATTCAAACAATACCCATGAGGCGGATTTATTTGTCATTCCCATTTTCTAATGAGTTTTCATTGTTGATTTATTTTGTTAAACAAAATATAATGTGGCTAGTAATATCATACTCTAGGGTATTGTCCGCTTTAAGGTATATACTTTAAAGAGTAGAATGAGGAAGAAGTATTTAAACCGCATTAAGACTCGAGTTTTAAATTATGTGAGACTATTGTGTGCGGTAGGAACATAAGCCTCAGTTGAGGTCTAAGGAGAATGAGCGAATAATCCCCAATAAAGAGTTTAGAAAATCAAAATATATTTAAAGTATTGTCTACGTGATAGAATTGTCATGAATCAATATATATCTAAGGTATTATCTACGTGATAGGAACAATCCTCAACTCTTACATATATTTAGAATAAACATACTCTATTTTTTAACAAAAGAAATTAAATCTATTGAAATGAATGTTTAAATTCTACGAATATTTTTCTTAATCACTTTAGAGATATATGAAGATATTTTTATCCCAGTAATCTCCTGTTTAGAACATTGAATCAACATAAGACTTTATCAAGAAAACAACTTTATTTAAAGTTAATGATATATTCAAAAACTTTTAATGAAGAGAAGCCAATTAACTATGAAGCATATGACACGATAATTGACTTGTCAAGTTAAATAAAAGGCAGGGAGAAGAGAAAAAATAAAGTAGAAGCTACTCACTCACCTTGTACAACAAATGATTTGATAAAAACAACTTAAGGAAAAAGGTGTTGCTAAGAAACTATTATTTGAACTTAGTGAAGCAACGACCTTGAGTAATTTTGATGATAGTGAAGTAATATAAGTAATATCATGGTGCATGGTTAGTGGGTTGATGGGTTCATCCTCCTAGCAGAAAAATAAAGTTGGTTTCGTGAATTTAGAAAAAAAGACGAGAGATTGTGATGATTATTAGTAAACATATTGTTGGGGAAGAAAAGGAATATGCTGATACCATTTCAAATCATAGAGTTAAAAGACTAATATCTGTTCTATATCAGATAGTCTTGGACGAAAACCAAATACATATTTGGAATAGATTGATACTAAAAACAAATTATCTCTCCTTCACATTTGGTAAATTCTCTCCAACCCCTCATTTAGAATTTGTTTGGATGAATTAGGACAATGGCGGACCTTAAGGATTCACAAAGGAGTATTGATAAAGGGGACATGCCCCCAATTTTTTTTAATATTTATATAATTTTAATTATATTTTCTCAAAATTTAATATTTTTAATATATTTTATAAATTTCATATTCTAATAAATTTTTATATATTATATCTATAGACGAGGAAAAGTTCTTTTTCACACTTATTTTTCAATTTTATCTTTTAAATATTTTTCAAATAAAAATAATTATTTTATTAATATTATCTTTGAAGTAATTATTTGTTTAATTTAATATTTTTTTATTTGATTATTTTTTTAAACTTAATCATGAAAATTAATTATAGTAAAATAAAAATTATTTATATTTATTTTATAATTATAATTACAATAATACTTATTATTTTTATTATCATAAAAAAATAAATACAATGTTTTTATTAATTTATATAAAAATTTTAGAATTATTCTTTTGGTTTCTATTTTCATTCAAAAACATCAAGTTGGTCCTTCAGTTTTTTTAATCTCAATTTGATATCGATTTTTGAAAAAATGATGCAATTTTGTCATTTTTTAGTTAAATTTTTTGAATGGAACAAAGATTTTTTCATCAAAATTGAAGTTGTTAATAAAGATGATTTGCTTTGTTGGTGTAATTGACATCATCCTAGTGTCAATTTTGATGAAAGTTTATTGCTCCGCTTCAAGAGATCTAACAAAAAAGATCAAATTGTATCAACTTTTAAAAAATCGAAATCGAATTGAAAATAAAAAATACTAGAGGACCAATTTGACATTTTTGGACGAAAAAATTAACAAAAAAAGTAATTCAACCAAAATTTAGACACTTCAAACTATTGCTTGAAGATCCGCCATTGAATTAGGAGAGTAGATTCAAATAGATTTGGAGGTGAAGTTGTTTGGATTAATGTTTTGTTCGTTTGAGAACTTTGACTCTAGCATCATATTAGCAACCATGGAAATAAGGTGATTTTTATGTTAACATCCAATGATTTGAGGGAGAAGTCGACAACAGAATTGCAAGATTATATAACTAACTTCCATGTCGCTCATGACAATAAATTTGTGGCTATTTTGTGCACTTTTACCTTCTTCTCTTTAGCATGCTTTGTTAACTTCACATGAAGCCATTTGAGACGGGGTGTCATTTTGGTGTGCTCTTTTTCTCATGTAGTCATTAGAGGTGAGTTATATATTTATATATGTAATAAAAATAATTAGTAATGATAAATAATAATATTAGTGGTACTAACAATAATTAATAATAATAATAATATATTAATTTTTACCACAAGGGAAAAATAGTAATCCTATATTTTAATCTATTAGTTTTTTTTTATCTATTGTACTAATAAAATCACTCACAAGCTTACACAAACTTCACTCTCAAGTGTATTCACTTTCACCTCCAAATCCTTTAAAAGAAACAACATAAAGGTTATCTCCAAATAAACTTAAATTCATCTGCTCAATCTCTTTCAAATTCATCATTACAAGTGAACACACCATAAGAGAAAGATTGTGTGATTTAAGCGTATTTGAGAAAAAAGAAGTTTGTAAAAATTTGTGTGAAGTGATGAATAAAATATATAAAAATGTTTTAATGAATTTTATATTTAAAAAAAATATTACAAAAGTACAAATTAAAATTAAAATGTACTTAAAGAAAAAATATTATAATTTTAAAAAATAAAAATTTGTAATCATAAATTAAAATATAATAATTAAATATCAAAATTTAACTTATTTTATTATTTTAATTATATTTATTGTAATATAAAAATATATAAAAATATTATATATATATATATATATATATATTAAATATAATTTATAAGTTACTCTAACTTTCTTTGCAAATCTTTACATGTGTGAAGAGAAAGTTTGAAGTGTGAAAATTTCTCATTTTAAGATTTTTTATGATATTTACTTTTAGTACACTTAATTTGATGTGTCTTATAATATATGAGTTGACTCAGTTTCTAAATAAATGTTCTCACATGCATGTGGTCTAAGAAGTATAATTTAACAAAATCCATCCAATAAAATATTTGTTTTTTCAACAACAAATTTTCACTCAATTATTTATTCTTTTATTTTTAAAATATAATTTTTAATAATATATATTGCATTTAATTTTTCTACTTTTAAATAAAACTACAAATCATCAATTACTAATTTATAAATTTTCAACAACAAAATAATAATAAAATTAATTTATTTAACAATATAATTTTACATTTTTTAAAAATTATTATCTAAAAAAACTACAACAATTACTAAATTAATTTATTATAATTTTTACATACAACTTTTGTTTTTATTTTTTTCTCTTTAAAAAAATAAAAACAAAACTTAATAATATAAAAATCAGTTCATAACTCAGTCCCCTGACTAGTTTTCAGATAAGGGATGACATAACGAAAATCAAAATTGGACTTCACCAAACCAGCTTATGACCTAAATCCAAAACCATGATACGCCCCACACCAACTTATGACCTAAACCTAAAACCATATACGTGGGTAAATGTCAGTGATTAACAATGTGCAATTTGTTTTTTTTTGTCTACACCCGTGCTATGTCAGAAAAAAAATTCACATAAAATTTGATTGTGACTAAACCCATAATAAATCCGATTTTCAATTTTACCGGTCGGACCGACATATATTATTCTGATTTAATAACATTGTTTCCATTTATCTCATTGCCAAGAAGAAAATACCTGTCAAATTCTAAACATTAGTATTTTAATCAAAGAAAACAAAATAAAATTCTTACATGTGTTCTTTCTTCTGATATCTATCGGTTGCAGTCTTGGTTCTTCCCGTTAAGATGATGGAATTTGTCTTAAATATCAAAATGCTAAAAATTTATTTACTTTATTATAACAAAAAAAAAGGTGTATGCCTGTGTCTGAGAAATATTCTACAATACTGTTCATAGGCAAACAACATACGATGATGACAATCTCAAGCATAATATGACTATAAAATTCAGTTCCTCACAAGTGAATAAGCATTAACTGATCCAACACTGATCTACCTTTCGCGAGCTAATATATAATAACATCAAATGAAAACATTAGATGGTCAAGGAACCAATTTAACAGGAATTACTGTCAACTATCAGGGAATTCTGTTAGGTCTTCACAAGCAACCTAGAGAACCTGAGAAATAACCAGGTCGATGTAAATATAGCAGAAAATAAAATATTCATGAAATTATTTTGGTCCAGAAGTACAGAAAAAAATCACTTCTTTTTCTTTTGTTGTTTAACATTTTTGGCATTGGCTTGTTCTCTGGTCTTGCGTTTCCGGGTGAGAGCAAACTCTCCAAACTTGTGACCTACTTTTCCCTCAGTGATCTTACAACGGATTGTGGTTTTCCCATTGTAAATTTTGACAGTAGTATCAACAAACTCTGGCAAGATAGTGGATCTTCGAGACCAAATGGTCTTGTTCGACAAAAGACTTGGGTTCTTCTTCATCTTGTACAAGAATGCATCAATGAAGGCCGGTTTGCGCGATACTACAGGAGGTGGGGGTGGCTTATTAGCGACAGCAGTAGCTGCATCACCAACAATTCCAAGAAACTGCTTGTTCAGAACCCTGAGCATCATTGTGGGCCTCATTCTTCCTGATCAGACACAAACACAAACGATAACATTAAACTTCAGGAAATCAAACCAATTTGAGGTCATTTACAGATATATTAAAGGAAATGGAATGCAATTTTTGTTTCAATTTGGTTTTATTCATTAAAAATAATCATCAATAGGAGAGGCTTGAGGTAGTTTTGTTTAGCCCCAAAATCTCTTTCTTTACCACCATAAAGAATGTTAAACAGTCAAACTAGTCCTTGCGAGGTAGGTCATATTAGAAATTATAGTTAAAGGTTCTTGAATGTGTATTTCACAGGCTAAGTCAGACTTCATACATATCACACTCTCCAAAGCAATTAAACATGAAAGCAATTACAGAGTTGCTTTGAAACCAATGTACATTTGAGTACTTATAAGTTTGTAACACTAAACCAAGTAAGTTAAGGTATAAGTTATAAATGCATATTTGGGGAACATATATGTAAACTTCATCATTCAATATTAAAACTTGACTTTAACTTTTTTGGGATACAGAAAGGAGGCTCCCTCACGAGTCCTGACATACTAATATTTAGATACACCGACTTAAAGTAACAAAGCAAACTGTGTGAAGGAGGGTGTAGGAAGGAGAGATGGAAAGTAGCTAACTAAGGGACACAAATTGTACAATTTAAATCAAACAAAAATTAAAAGATAAGTTGTTAAATAGGGATTCTACAAATTTAATAATCAAAATATAACTTCATGGAGGGAAAACATGGCATTCCAATCTTCGCAGCTTGAAAAATTTAAACTTAATTTAACAAATAGAATTTTAAAGACAAAGCTAATACCATAAGCATATCAATGGCAATCTTGATTCCTAAAACTGACCTATGCTCATATCAGCCCCATGGACTGCAAGCCCCCATTCATATACATGCCAAAATTCATATATTGGTATACCAAAATTTATATCAGACCATAATGACAGGGTATCGCAGTGAGTGAGTTGCCCATCTTGTTTAAAAAAATTGACATGGAACAAGCCTCAAGCATAGCCCTGCAGCAACTACCCATTACAAATCCCCCATCTATATACATAACCAAAATTTACAGCAATAGACAAACCACGGGAACAGAGGACCCAAGATGGAAGCAATAAACAAATAAGTTAAGACTGCAAAACAATCCATTACAAGGACAAAAAATTGGGCTAACAAAGCTACAAATCAGATGAAAAACTCCAAAATCTGAATTCTCAAACACGTGATCTATGTTGTAATAAGATTAGTGATACGCAAAGAAACACAATGAGATCCCACATTAGGTCACCAAAGCATATATTTATCAAAAAGGGGTCACTGTACAATGAAATCCGTGAAATCAATTTGTACAAATTGCCTTCAGAATTTACAATCCACCTCATTAGAAATTGCTTTGGAAACTACTTTAAATTGTTAGTCCTAATAACAACACGAAGTAACATAAATGAAAAGAACTAGGACCTGATTAGAGAAGAAGCTGCGCTTAATAAGTAGCGTACGCCGGAGAAGTCACCGTAAAAGTTGCCGGCGGCAAGAATCACAACCACTGGCTTCTTTAGGGTTCGCAATGACGCACAGTTCCCACTAAGTTACACAAAACAAAACAGGAACATAGGAACATAGTAAAATGAACTGATCACCTCTTGCTTACAGCATTTAGTTAAAAAAAAGATTATATATCACACAAAAACACTGTAATTGAAAAATAATAAAAATAAAATTTTAAAATATAGTTTAATTTATTTGTATGTTTATTAGATTTGTTTGAAAAAAAAAATAATAGAATGGTGACAAAAAAAATCAGAGACGTTTTCTACGTGAATATAATATTATTATAAATTATTTATTATATTTATTATTCCTTTGCATCACATACTTTTTCCCTTTCTTCTTTACTGTTACCAGCAAAAGTAAAATTATATCAAAGTATAATTTTCATTTAAAAAAAAATGTTTTACACTTCAATAAAACAAAGAGATACATATAGATGAAATGAGAACACTTCTACAAAATTATCTTATGAAGTTATGATAAAATTAAATATACATTTCAAAAATTTAAAACTATTATTGTTACATTGCTGCAAATTAGATTGCAGGATGTTTTGATTCTTATGTACTAATATATTTTCATGTAAGAAGCAAAGGTTTTTCTTGAATATGTTTTATATAATAAAATTTGTTTTATTTATAAAATTATATGTTATAAATAAATTGAAATTTGTTTATTATGAATAAAAAGATGACAAAGGAAAAGTACAAATTAATAATTTTGCATTTTTAATTGGTAATAATAATAAACTTTTCTCATAAGATAAATATTGTTCATATTAAAATGGCTAATATTTAAATAGGGATATATATAATTTTTAATATCTTTATAATTTGTTGTAATTTCTTATTAACTAGAAATTCATTTTACGTTAATATTTATTTATTATTATTTTTATTAAACAATACTTCTATAATTTATATTTATGTCTGACTTTAACAAATTATTTTACGAGCTTATAGTGACTATAATATTATTTTTTTATTATTAAACCTAAAATTTAAATGATAAAAAAGTAATTAGCTAGTTAGTATCTGATTGAGACTTTTAAAAACTTGAATTAATATATAGCAAGTTTGTAGTATGACATAATAAATTCAAATTAATGTATTCATTCTTTATAGTGCATATAAAGACAAATTTTTTTGTACTTACACAGCTACAGAAATATACTTGGGAGTAAAATATATGTAGATACTAGATGAAGTTTTTTACTATGTTTATTCATTAAAGTTTTATTTCAAATTTCTGGATTTTGAAAGAAATTTGTAGAATAAGTTTACATTTACTTCAAAACTATCATTCAATGACAGATCCTGCATGTAAAAAGATTGAAAAAGAAATGAGATTTAGTCATGGAAAAATATGATAAACCTAACCACTTGAACATCCAAATTAGACCAACAATTTCCTAAGTTCCCCTTCAACATGGGCAAAATGGCATAACTAGCCTCACTTATGTGGTTTTTAACAGAAATCTCGTACCAAAGATATTCTAATTGGATCTCTTTATGTTACAGAAATAGGGACATGGGATACAGTTCCTGCTTCGAGCAAATGAAGCAAAGCGCAAAACAATAGTTATAGCCTCAACGATTTATTGGAGTGCGCATACGCTCAACAATTCTGTTCACCGCAGCTCGGGACATCGCCAATGTGTCATGCAACAAGATGCTGTAGACATTCAAACCCTACAAAAAACATGTCAAACATAACTATTTTATATATATATATATATATATATATATATATATATATATATATATATATATATATATATATGCTTTAGGAAAAGCTTTAGGGTTTAGGGTAACCCTAGACATTCAAACCCTACAAAAAAACATGTCAAACATAACTATTTTATATATATATATATATATATATATATATATATATATATATATATATATATATATATATATATATGCTTTAGGAAAAGCTTTGGAACTAGCAACATCTACAAGATTCAATGAGGCTTTGACAGTATCTTCAATTTCGGCTGAGTCTATAACTCAACCCCAAGGACTGGCACATGAAATGAAAATTGCCCAAACCATATATAAGCTCTATTGCCGTATGTATAGTCAATGTTGGATCTCAATTGTCAATAGATTATTAATCCATGTACCTGATGTCACTGTTGGAAATGCTTTGACTCTAAGAAACATCATAAATTTCAAATGGATAAAAACTGAAACTTACAATGGAGGGAAGTATGTTAACATAGTGTAGATTTTGTGTAGACAATTTTAACTTTTCATCTATAGGCCCGCCATCCACAAGCAGAAGTTTCTTGGTGTTCCCCATTTGATTGTAATAATTCACAATGTTTCTGGTTTTATGTGTTGGAACCTCCAGATCCTCAAACACAAGAAGCTGTATAAACACAGTTCCCCAGAACATTAGTACGAAGAAACTCTTATGTGAGATATAATGCAGTAATAAAAAACAAAATAAGAACAAACAAGATAATTATTGGATGAAAGCAAAAACGCTATCACTAAACAGCTAAAAGAAATACAATCTATCATATCAGAGCATACGATTATCAGGATATCAGGATAGGGGTACATGCCAAAAGTAACTATTTTACCTTGAAGAAAGCAATAAAGGACAGGACAACCATCGTATGAGCATCGTTTTTCATGATTTGTTTTTTTTTCTAGTTTCCCTTTACACTCCTTTATTAGGCTTTATTGTATTTATGTAGTCACATTTCTAGCTGATAGCAAAAAGACTATAGAGTGTCAAGTTTAGACGGCGACATACATTTTGAGCAGGGCTCAGTAAAGTACAGTTAACATAGTATAAATGATCTTATTGAGTTCTTTGCACTCAGATTCCTCGTCACAACTATAGATGCATGATTCCTTTGCTCCTACTTCAATTCTCCCTACACCCCAACCACAATTCTGTAAAGATATAGCACTATTTTTTGCCTCCATACATGAAAGTGTTCATTTGAAAGAAGATCCCACATTGATTACTTCCATAAATATATGAAATCGTCAAATATATTTACGTTAAATGATATAATTAAAAAGTCAATGAGGTAATAAAAACAATATGATTGATTGTCAACCAGGTAGGCTGAGGTGAGGTTGACAACACAATCCACTTTACTGAACTAAGAATATCTTATATCTTATATGTTATACCTTTAATTTCGATATCAACAACAAAAGAAAGAAACACTTAAAAGATATAAGAACATCTTATATCTCTTTTCAGTTACGCTAATAAACAATCAAACAATTTACATGTAAATTATAGAAACGAAATCTTCCAGAAAAATAACACTATATTGAGTATAAGCAAGAATGTACACTCATGTAGGAGATAGAATAACATAGAGATGCCACATTTTAATTTGTGACGGTGAATAAGGTCATGTGTGGGGGAGGAAACTTGCCTTTCCTTCTGCTGCACGAGCTGACAAGGCAATCTTTAGCCCTAGACGCCGAACCTTCTTATTGACTTTGAAAGCATGGCTTCGAGGCTTGGGACCATGCATGGTGGCACCACCCCTGAACTGTTACCATTCATAAAATTTATTATTTTCAACTGCTGAAAAAACAAAGAACAGAAAAATTGTGAAGGAATAAAGATTAGTAAGTAACGAGCAGAATGCTCCACTACCTGAGGCCCACGTAATGAACCATGCCTTGCTCTACCAGTTCCCTTTTGCTTCCAAGGCTTTCTCCCAGTCCCACTGACCTCACTGATAGTTTTTGTTGAATGAGTCCCCTGTTCACCAAATCAATTAGCAAAGTACATAACATTCTCATGGAGACTCCATATATATATATATATATATATATATATATATATATATATATATATATATATATATATATATATATATATATATATATATATTCAACTATAAAGCATACGACAACGGTGAAAACATTTTATCCTTAAAACATTCGAATAGATATTCTAAATTATAGTTTTGTCCCAAACCCAAATGCTTGCCTCACATCCCAGAATTACTAAAAGCCAATATAGAAAAAAATATCATCATCTTGACCAAGAAATAAATATAGCATTTCCTCTGGATTGTACATATGCAATAACAATGAGAAACAACCCTTAGAATCCAAAACATAATGCAGTCACCACCTGTTGTCGTTTTGCTAGTTGCCACCTAACGACACGATGAATAATGTCCTTCCGAATAGGCAAATCAAAAACATCTCCAGGTAAAACCATAAAGCCCTTGTCTTCATTATGAAAGTTGGTAACTGGAATTAAAAGATCCTGGCAAAGCCCTACAATATATTGAACTTAATTAAGACACTCTAGAATCTTATTGAGAAAGAAATCAGTACATGTTGTGATCAAGAGTAGACAGTCTGTCACCAAAGATGGTAGGTAGCGAAGAAAACAGTGATACAATCAAAAGATGCATTCAAAATTTTTATTTATAGTAAGGAGAATCCTAACCGGTGTCGCTACGTAATGAAAGAGTGTTACATAAGCACCTTCACCATGATTCCAATGCAACCCCACCGTGATTTCCAATAATAACAAAGTTGTGGCCCTACATGCAGTTAAAAACTAGGGAAAGCTATTGGTAACTTTAGAATATTAAATACATGATTTTTGGTGGAGACAAAAGTTAAACACTGATCCCAAGTTCCTTTAATTTCAAAGCAGAATAAGGTCATTATGTATGGATAAAATATTAAGTTCTCACTTACAGGATCAATTTAAGAACAAACTATATGCAAGTTCTGACATGTAAATATGTAGAAATGCATTCAGTCAAATCGTAAATGGTATTTGGTGTAAATTTTGTATCTTCAAAAGAAGTACAAATAAAGAAGAAACGTAGAAACGGAATAGATCATACAAAATAGACAACAAAAATTATCTCATAATCTAAACCACACTGGAATTCGTGCATTGCACTCGATTGACTCTCTCCTTTCAGAAATAAATATCAAAGTCAGAAAAACAGAAGCACAGTTATATTCTGGTACAAGATGCTTCAAATTACCCTTCATACCTATAGTACGCTCAGATGTTGCTAGAGTCTTCCTGGACAATAAATCGGACGGAAATGCGCCCTCATCAGGCCCAGGAGTTAAAATAGAAGTAGAAAATCGTCGGATCACTGATCTGACCTACATTCAAACACACTACACCGCATTATTGAAGAAGAGTCCGTATAAGCCAGTACAAGAGAGAACTGCATTGATTAAGCTTTTATCCTGAAAGTAGTTATAAATATAGAAGAGTATATTCAAATGCCAATATACCAAACAACATTCTGCAGAACGAAGTCCTTCCCCAGACAATCTGCTGTATACATCTGTGCACACAAAAAAAAATCGTATATATGAAGATTAACAAAAGCTGGTAACAATAACAAAAATCAAATTGACGGCAAATGGCAACTGTCCACAGCTAAGGAACTACGTAAAAGGTCTTACCACGTGATTTATAAAAAGCGGCAGACCCAGCATTAGGTGAATTAAAGTAGCATCGTCCTAGTGAAGGCAAGGACCCAGAAGAACAACGTAGTAGCCTTTTGGAAATCAACACCGCCATAACTGACGAAACAATCTACTCTACATTGCACCTTCCCATTTGAAATTCAGAGCAGAAGCAACTATAAGAATGCAACTAAAATTCATATATTAGAACACCAAAATTTATATAAGACCATAATGACAGGGGACCACAGTAAGTTGCTCATCTTGGTTAATAAAAAATTGATATGGAACAAGCCTCTAACCCTGCTGCAACTACCCATTACAATTCCCTCATCCATACATCACCAAAATTTACAGCAATAAACAAACCACGGAAACAGAGCATCCAAGATGGAAGCAATAAACAAAGAAGTTAAGACTGCAAAATAATCCATTACAAGGACGATCAAATTGGGCTAACAAAACTCCAAATATCTATCTGACCTTCTAACTCAGTAACAGTAAAGGCCGATCAAATCAGATGGAAAATTCCTAAATCTAAATTCTCAAACACGTAATCTATGTTGTAATAAGATTAGTGATACCCAAAGAAACACAATGAGATCCCACATTAGGTCAGCAAAGCACATATTTATCAAAAGGGGTCACAATACAATGAAAACCTTGTCACCAATTTGTACAAATTGTCTTCAGAATTTAAAAACCACCTCATTAGAGATTGTTTTGGAAACTACTTTAAACTGTTAGTCCTAAGAACACGAAGTAAAATAAATGGAAAGAATTAGGACCTGATTGGAGAAGGAGCAGCGCTAATAAGCAGCGTATGCGTTGGCGGCAAGAATCACAGCCATGGGCCTCTTTAGGGTTTGGATTGACGAACAATTTTCACTAAGTTATACAAAACAGGAACACAGGAATATAGTAGAGTGAACTGAGGGATCTAAATCACTTCTTGCTTGCCGTTAGGGACGGCAACGTCGGTCGGGTCGGATAGTGCTATCCACTACTCAACCCGCATGAAAAAAAGTACTCAATTGCATAGCCCAGATATTTAAAAAAAAATATTTTATGTTTTAAAATGGGTTCAAATAAAATTGAAAAAATAAAAACGAAGAACATTTAAAACGTATATAAAGGTATCTTGCTTATTTGTTATCTTAATAACAATAACAAAAACTCAACGAAAGGCATATAAAATATGAACAACCAGGTATAACGATGAATAAAATATGAGCAACATATAAGAAACTCTATCAAACTTGTAACTTAAAAGGAAATTAAAAGCTTTTTGGTTGTACGCATTATGATAAAGCTTTTGGTTGATGAAGCTTGGATCACCATAAGCACCAGAATCAGAAGGGTGCTTAGTGCAATGAGAAAGGATCAACAATAAGCCGAGCGCCAGTGGTTCGTCGATGCTCTCAACTCCGTTCAGGTTCCGCTTTTACGTTAGTATTTATTTGTGAATACTTTCATATGTAATACTGTATTTATATGAACTACTGTATTTATTATTTTTATTAAACAATACTTCTATAATTTATATTTATGTCTGACTTTAACGAATTATTTTACGAGCTTATAGTTATTATAATATTATTTTCTTATTATTAGAACTTTTATCATTTAAAGTAACTAGTTAGTATCTGATTGAGACTTTTAAAAAAATGAATTAATATATAGCAAAGTTTATAGTATGACATAATAAATTAAAATTATTGTATTTAAACGTTTTATATTTGGAAGTCACGGTACACACATTTTCTATTATTTCATTAAAGTTTTATTTCATATTTGTTGATTTTGAACGAAATCCAGTACCATTTTCCTAAGAGTAAATCTTAACTTAAAAACCCAACAGTTTGACAAATTGTGGGTTTCATATAAAATGAAGGAAAGTGAGATATACAGATGGAAAATGTATGCCCAAAATTCCAAAATTCTTGCATGGGTAAACTAGGACTTTACAAACTCATGCTCTGTAACCTGAACAGACTTTGCGTGGGGAAGAAAAGAATATAAAGCAAAACTAGTATAGGCTACTCTAAACTGGAAATTTTAATATCTAATCTACTCAACTTGGCCTTCTTTTTTTTGGAAGCCGGGTCCCCATATACGAATCGTATAATCATCACTGGCAGATGCCAGCATTTGTGGTATTTTGGGGTTCCAGCTCACACAGTTCACAGTCATGGAGTGCCCGGATAGAACCTCTATAGGCGTCGGATTCCGACGGTTCCAAATGTATACCTGTATTGAACAAAATTGGTGATTTAACCGAATGCTTACTAACAAATAACAATAGCAATGCCTAGCAAAACAGGGAATGTGTATATAAACCCACAAGAACAGGGGATTGATTACCTGTGAATTTTCACTACCACTGGCGATAAAAGTGTTGTTTAATCCACCAAAGCATGACCTTATCACATACTTGTGTTGCTTGTGGCCCTTAAACCTGGATGGCTTATCCCATTTCCCATCCACATCCCACATATGAATCTCCTGACTGTTGAGATTGACAATGAAGAACTTACTATCTCCTGAGACTGAAAGGGATGTGATTGGGTGCTCCTCTGAAATAACTCGCTCTGCATTTGTTCCCATATGCAGAATACGAATTTCTTTATCCATAAATACGCTGATAAGATACTCACCATCTGGAGTAACGGCAAGATCTACAACCTTGGGCATCCTCATTCCTCTCCATGATTTGATCACGTTTCCATCACAATCCCACATGCACACTCCCTTTTCAGGGTCAGAACTGCCACACGCAAACTGTTTTGAGTTGGGAAACCAGGCGCAAGAGCTCACAACAAACCCTTGATTCCCAAATGTGCGCTTGCATGTACCTGTTTCAACATCCCATAGCTTCAAAACTTCTGTGTTCCCACATGTTAGTAACTTGGTGTCATCAGGACTCCATGCTACAAAAGATACAGCATGTTGGTGACCATTAAGTGTGTGTTTCAGTGTCAATATCCCATCCTCCAGCACCTGTTGAAAGTTTTCACAACATTTGAAATGTTTGAATGTGTCAGAGTTGTACTTTATTTGAGCTCTCGAGCTAGACACGTGTTCCAGTATTGATTAATTGATTTCCAGACAATTAGAGTGTTATCTTAGTTTACAAAAAGTTAACCTTTATCAAGCTTAGTAATCAATAGTTGATTATTCTAATTTCTAATTAATCAACATAAATATAATTAATTATATTCTAAGATGAATGTTAATATTCTAAGAAACTACACAGCTCTAGTGCCAATGAACTTGTCCTTGCTAGGCAATCTGTATTCCGTTAAGAGAAAGAAATAAACCTATATAACCATGAAACTATGACCTACTTTTTCACGGCGAAAAGAACCACAATAGTCTGCTGTACATCCTACAAGTACTGTCCATTGGTCAACTGTATTCATAGTCAAATGTTTAAAATGAAGTTGAAACCGTATAATTTTGAGGCAGAATGACCCCACTTGCATAATTTCACAGTTAACTAACATAACTCTGATCTTATAGTAGGAGTCTGGTATTTAAGATGTAGAAAAGAGACCTAAAATGAAAATTTTCAGATAGGATACATAATGTATATTGGTCAGAGATCTCAAACACAATACGAACAGCTAAATCTCCAAATTCTGATATCTGCCTAGTCATCTCTTAAAATAATTGTCATACACCAAATATTGAGCAATAAGGATGGGCTTATAAAGTGCCCATGTTAGTTAGGGCTTTCATTAGTCTCACTCCCCTCCTCTTTCCAGCCAACTTGTTGGTATAAATAAGACCTTAACTGGCCTATTCCATTCTCGATTATATTCTCTATCTGAACATACACAATCTAAGTTTCCCTCTCATTAATTTTCCATAATTACAGCTGTAATTGGAAAAAGGTCAAACAAATTTATAAAAATTCCCACCATTTAAATGAAGGCTGCAAATATTTTTCCTTGGGGTGAGAAATGACAGACTTCTTTTTTTAATATAATAAAAGCTTGACAAATGATGAAGAAAGAAATATAGAATGTGGGATTAAGACATCATCCAAGGTAAAGAGAGAATAGAAGGCACGTCTGCACAATAAATCCCTCAAATTCCCATCTATTTTAATATATCTTATGAATAACATATCTGAAGAAGTAACATTCTCGGGGATTGATCATTTTGCAGTCTGCGTGACTCTATGCTTCTAGCAACAGCATATTAAACTCAAAAAATGTTACAGAACGAAAAAAAACAAATTATGTTGTCCTATCCTACAATCAAGAGTATTTCTGTTACATTACATTCAACAAAATAATGGTAATGTCACTCTTAGGGTTCCACCCTAATGTTAATAGTGTAAGGTCAACTCAGAATAGACATTTGAACCAACCCCACTGATGCTCACTGCCCCAAAAAAAATTGCAAATCTTGCTCCATTAACATTTTCTGACCTACCAGTAAGGACCACATCAAGACAACAAACCCTCAAATCTAACAGTGATTTATATTCCGGATCAAAGATGCAGGACATTGCACTTAATAAGCGGATGAAAGAGCATTGGAAGATTATTACTGTTTTATTCCTTTTAACTGTCAAATTCTTCACATCCATGAATCCTCAGTTTTACAGAAACAAGCACTAGTACGTAGTTGTGTCCTGATTTGCAATCTTCACAACACTGACCATGGCCAGCCTAGTCCAATTGAAGAAATAAGACACTTAAAATATAAATTTCAAATTTTGAAGTTATGCCACTAATCCAGATTCCAAAAATCAACAAAACACTAGCATTCTATACTAAAATGATTTTGGAAATTATATTGATTATTTATTTCAAGCTATCCTATAATAATGAGGATTGAGGAATTCATGTAGCCTTATAACAAACCTCCAGTAACCATGACTATGAAATAAGTGAGCCAAAAAAAAATGTAAAAAAATCCATTTCAGTGACGACAGCATCCATCTTTTCATCCTTCCAAATTAGATTCTAACAAGGTCCTGACATCCACTTATTTCCTATTCATTGTAGCACTTGTTCTAGCTCAAATAGCGAGTACTTCTAGTTCAAAGTTATGAGTGCATTAAGCTAGAGCAGCATCAAACAAAAACAAGAAACGTGTTCTTTCTTCTTTAAATAAACTCCGGAGTCCAGTCATGATGATGAACGAAGTATCCTTTCCTTCTATAGTTTATCCCTTCCTTTTGTCCTAAGCTCCAAACACTAACCTATCAAGCTCAGTATATGAATCACACAAATCTCCAACCATTTGAATAATATCATAGATATATAGATAAATAAAGTATTTTCCACTCAATTTGAATGATACTTAAGGAGGGTTTGCCATGAAATAAACCTAAATTACAGTGAATATAAATAGAGGTGAGTTTGCTGACACTTTTTTCTCGAACATATTAGGAGCTAAAACACAAATTGACATTTCCAAAGAAGCAATTAATATTCGATGAATCTTATGAAGCTAAAATAAATACTTCATCAGATTACAACAGCATGATACCTTCCATATGATGGCTGTGCAATCATTGGATGAAGAGGCAAGGTACTCCCCATTATTCGAAAATTGAACAAACCAAACTTCATTTCTGTGTCCAGTCAGTATCTGCAGCAATAGAAAGAAAAAATTGTTATTAAATATGTAGCGCATGCAATATCACATGTTAGAAAAGAATAATTTGGAACTTATGTTCATGATTCAAAATCTGATTTATCTTCTTTTGTCATGCAAAAGCTGCTACCCTACTCGATCTCTTGCCATATACCCAAAAAAACCTTCAAATTAGGGATCAGATGATATATCAAAAAACCGTTACCAGTATCATGACTACCTAATATGTATAAAAATCTTAGAGGGGGAAAAATCTGAAAGTGAAAGTGTATTCTAATTAGTTGATATAAGACAGCTGGTATTTTATACACGAGGTGTAAGACTCTAGAAGAGTCTGCAGTGAGCTATAAGATGTGAACAGTTACGACAGAAATTGAAAAACCTAACTGAGAGAACAGAACAGTGAAAGATGTGGACACAATATATCTAACACTGTACATATAGAAAAGAAAATGTCATCAAACTATGGTGCAAGAAAAAGGGTGGTGGTTTCGAGCGAGCATAGCATAAGCATAAGCATTTTTCCTTCCCTTTTAAAATAAATAACTGAAACTCGTAAGGGGAGCTGGCTTGACCAGCTACATACTATCCATCCTCTCCTTTGTATAATAATTTTCCCTTTTACATAATTTCTAAAGGGGAAGTCCAAAAGATAATCTAAGCCAAAAACTGACCATAAAGGAAAAAAAAAATAAAAGAATCTTAAAAAAACCATAGCCAACAGATGATGTAAATAGAACACTTGCACACGTCACACACATATGTCAATTTCAATAACACAGACTCTTGATTTAGATCAGTAAGCAGCACAACATACCCTGAAAGGACTTCAAAAGAAGCCCATTACATCATCCTCCAGAATTTTTTTTCTAAAATAGAGGAACTGCTACAAATGACAGTAGTCATGATGAATAACTGAATAGGACATATAAATCGATCAAGACACCAAACTCAATGCTGTGACAACTCACCTGAGTCGTTCTAGTAGGAATCTGATCCCTGCTGCAGCGATGATCCTCATAAAGCGATATCTGATTCGACGAACTATGATACATACACGAATCGACCCAGGCCGTAACAGTAGATTCTACCAAGCGCTCCAGCCTTGCTTCAGGCACTGATATCGGAGGAGGCAACAAACTTTCCAAATCCGCTAACAGCTTTCTTCTCAGATCATGTACAACAGCATCGTTTTCGTCAATAACAGCTAACTCCCTATCCTTAAATGAAAGCATGCACATAGCCAGACTGTGAACTTTGCACTTGTCCACATCCAAGGCAGAAACCTGTTTCCTTAACACCGCCAAAGCTAACTCATCTTCACCGCAATTCAAATACTCCATAACACACTGTCTGAAAACAAGAAACATGGCCGATTCCCTTGTTTCCCCCAACACATCCTTTATCGAATTAAGATACTCAATGCTATCGTCCCAATTCCCATTCAATATAAATGATTCAAGCAACTTAAACTCATTGGACTTGTACGAAATGCCAGATTCTGATTCCAAACACGCCGCAGAGTTAGTGTAACCTAATGAATATAGACACTGAATTATGATCCTCACAAATTCATGCCTTCTGATCAACCCTTCGGTACCAAGTACCTCGCAATGATTCTCCATGCACGAATAAAATGCATGAATAAAACAAGAATAACTCGAAATGCTAACAATTTGGTTTAAGAAATTCGGAAAATCGGAAAAGAGTAAACCCTAGATGTCAAAGGAGTGACATGACTTTGGAAGGGATTATTACAACAGTTCGAAACTAGAAGCAACGCAACAGAGTGTGTAACTAGAAGTATCTAGAAGATAGCGAAACGAATAAAGATCGAAGTTAAGAATAGGATCAAGAGTAGTAGAACTCCGAACCGAACTTCAAACCCAAATTAGAATGAAACAAAGAAAAGTGGACGCGTGGTTCACTCTTATCAGTAAGTGACGTGTGCCATGGTTTGGATCCACCACTTTGCATTCTAATCTATTTTTATTAACATAACTATTTTTTTTGGGCTTTGTTCATAAACTAAAAGAATGTAGATTTGATCATATGAAAATGGTTTATGTATGTGTTATATAGGAACTGAAGCAATATGGGAATGATGTTTAAATGATTTATGTATGTGTCAATCAGAATATTATTTACAGCTTTGACAAAAACATATTAATCTAATTCTACACAATATGGCAACTCTGATGATGCATTTTATGCATGCCAAGACCACAACAATCATAAGCAATTTGTGAAATAACTAACTACACATAAATCTCTCTTTTTGATGTTTCTAGAGAAAAAATAAAACTTCCTTGACTGTAGTGAAATATGATCTACAGATAATTTATAGCTTTCTACATTTTAAGAAAGTTGAATGAGTTAAATATATTTCTGTTTTTGAACTTTTAGTAAAAATTGAAATTACTCTTATAAAATTTGAATCAATTTAATCATTCATCTTTAAAATTTTGTGAATTTAGTCATTTAAACCAATTTTGTTAAGCTTATTTGACGTTTCAAATACGTTTTTCAACTAACATTGAAGCAAACATGTGTCAAACAGTGTAAACAGACTAAACTACGATAATTAGATGTGTTTAAAATATCAAATAAACTTAATAAAATTTAATTAAAATGATTAAATTCGTACATTTCCAAGATTGAAGAACTAAATTGATTTAAGGTTTTTAAGAGAGACCAATTACAATTTTTACCAAAAGTTGAACGAACAAAAATATATTTAACCAAGTTAAAATATAAATGTTTGGATAATTTAATGGAATGAAACTCATGTGAGATCATAACTTAGGAGGAAATTATAAATGTTTCTTCTTCTTTTTTCTTTAAATGATTTTTGTTTTCTTGTTTTCTCCATGATTAGGCTTGGATAATCTCTCTATTCTTTTTATAATTAAATAAAATCATTATAATTTTAATGAAATTCTTATTTATATTGTATTTTTTTGTGTGTCATTATTAATTCTCCCTCGTTTATTTATTGTCACATTTTACTATATTTTATTATTTGATTGATTATCTATTTGGGTAACTTAATTATTTTGGGAGTACTTGAAAGACTTCAAATTTGAATAAATTCAAACATAGGAATAACGATAGTGGCTTCTAGGGATGTCAAAAATATTCATACCCGTGGGTATCCGCAAATAAAATCTGCAATGGATAGGAAATAGATATTAAAAATGGATACCCGCTATTTGCGGGTACGGGTATTTTTGATACCCGAATGTTAACGGGACGAGTACAGGTATCATAGTATCCGTATCCGTGGATACTCGTACCCGCTAAATTTTAATTCACAAAAATATATATATATATATATATATATATATATATATATATATATATATATATATATATATATATATATATATTAGTAAAAAACATTTTGACCTAATTTTTACTCAAAAATCAATTGGAGAAAGTGGACTTGTTGATCAAATCACTAATTAAAAGATTTTCATTGTGTTGAACGTCATTTTATATTTATTTTTATGATTATTTGGACTTGTATGAACTTAGGTTTGTTTAAACTTTATTTAAAATTTACGACAGTAATGTATTTTATTTTATTTGAATTTATGATTAAATATTTATTTTTGAAATAATTTTGTAAATACTCGCGGGGTACCTGTGAATATCCGCACATATTGAAAAAATAGACAGGTACCCGCATAACGGATACCCGACGGATATGGGTACGGGACAGATATTTATCCAACGGGTAGGGTGCAGGGAGATACTACCCGTACCCTACCCGTCCTGTTGACATCCTTAGTGGCTCCATTAACTTTGATTGTGTGGGAATCAAATTTGAATAAGTATTCTCCATAATCTTCTTTAAATACAATATATTATTACTTATAACATTTTAGCGTATGAATTAATGAAGAAATATAACGGAATTTGAAGTCACGAAAATATTTGAGGTATATTTCTCACACCATATTTAACTTAATATGTTTTTTTTATTAATATATATTCTTATACACATATAAAATTTTATATAATTAAGTTTAAATCATTTCAGATGTTTCCATTCTTATATCGAAATTTCAAGTAGATCCCTATATTTTGATTTAATTCAATTGGGTCCCTATTTTAGAAATTTTGTTGTAATTGTGTATTTTCCGTTAGGATTACTCTAACAATATTAACTATATGTCATGTGTCAGTATGTGGTTTTTTTATTTCATTTATTTTTTTTATTTTTTTTAATTTAAAAAAATTGTCACGTATCAATCTAACATTGTGCCACGTGACAAAGACAGTGTGATGTGACAGTAACATTGCCATGTGTCATTGTTGTATGTGAAAAGTCTCAATGGAGTATTTGTTTTTGTTATTTTATCTCAATTTGGTTCCAATTTTTTTAAATTGAATAAATTTCATCCCTATATCAAATTTAAGTTTTATTAAATTTTACAATGATATTTTTATTATAATTAATACTTTTAGCAAAATTAAATTTATTTAAATGTATATTTTGCATTGAACTCTATTTAAATATTGTTTGAAATAATTATATATAAATAATTTATAGACAAATGTTAGAGTTGGTTTAAAAATAAAAACTTTATATATTGAATTGTAAAATTTTAAATAAATATATTTATTTTAAATTGTTATAAAATTGTTTAAAAATTTTATATTTGAATTTATAAAGTTTTTATTTTTAGATAAACTCTAACATTTATCTATAAATATTTAAAACAAAATTTAAATAAATTTCAATGCCAAATATACATTTAGATAAACTTAATTTTGTTAAAAATATCAATTATAATAAAAATATCATTGTAAAATTTATATAAAAATTAAATTTGATATAAGGATGGAATTGATTCAGTTTTAAAAAAATTGGAACCAAATTGAAATAAAACAACGAATACATGGACTACATGAAAACTTTTCAATCCAATAGTGACACGTGGTACTATCTTGTCATATCACATTATTTCTGCCACGTGACACAATATTAGGTTGACAAGTGACACTTTTTTTTAAATTATAAAAAAACCAATAAAAATTTTAAAAAATAAAAAAAATAATGTGCTGACACATGACACATAATTAACATCGTTATAATATTACTAACAGAAATTACCTAATTACAACAAAATTTCCAAAATAGGAAACCAATTGAGTTAAATAAAAACTTTTCAATCCAATAGTGACACGTGGTACTATCTTGTCATATCACATTATTTCTGCCACGTGGCACAATATTAGGTTGACATGTGACACTTTTTTTTTAAATTATAAAAAAACCAATAAAAATTTTAAAAAATAAAAAAAATAATGTGCTGACACATGACACATAATTAACACCGTTATAATATTACTAACATAAATTACCTAATTACAACAAAATTTCCAAAATAGGAAACCAATTGAGTTAAATAAAAAGGAGGAGACTTACTTGAGATTTCGTTACAAAAATAGAGACTTCCAAAATTATTTAACCTATAATTAATTACATTAATTTCACAATTACAAATACAAAGATGTTTAATTGATATATATATATATATATATATATATATATATATATATATACACGATTTTTATATTGTTTATTTGTGAATTGCGAAGTGGATTGACATATATATATATATATATATATATATATATATATATATATATATATATATATATTTGGCCAACTCGACCAAATTTTGGTCATAACCAACTCGATTGAATTTGGCCAAATTTAGGTCATGACCGACTCGCCTAAATATGACCAAATTTTGGTCGCGATTGACTCTGCCGAATACGACCAAATTCAGACCAGGACCAACTCAATCAAATTTTGGTTGAGGCCAACATGACCGAATTTTGACCGAAGCCGACTCGAATGAATTCAGTCAAATTTCGGTCGTGGCCGACTCAGTTGAATACGACCAAATTTCAATCGTGACCGACTCATTTGAATACGGCGTTGGAGCCAACTAGGCTAAATACTGTCAAATTTTGGTCGCGGTTGTCTCGGCCGAATACGGTCAAATTTTGTCTAGGTCGACTCAGCCCAATGCAGTCAAATTTTGTCTAGGTCGACTCAGCCCAATGCAGTCAAATTTGGGTCGGGTTAACTCAACCGAATACTTCCAAATTTTGTCCAGGACCAGCTGAGCCAAATTCTGATCGGGATTGACTTGACAGAATTTGGCCTAATTCAGCCAAATTTTGTATAAGGTCACGCCAACTCAATCAAATACGACTAAATTTGGGCTAGTTTGTCTCAACCTTTAGCCTAACCTAACCAAAAGTATAAACTAAAATTTTGGATTATCCATTTTGAAAATCTAGATTTAGAGTATGGATATACAATCCATAAAATATATAAAATGTAGATCAGATTGATATCCAAATCCAATAAAATGGATTGGATTTTTAATAAAATGAATATTAAATGGATTAGATCATAGCAAAAATGTATTGGATCATGAAAATTAATTTTTTACCTATTCTTAGTTTAACTTTTCAATCATCATCTGTTTCCTTCCGCTCATTTAAGAATTTCATAAATATAAATTATTGTTGTTATCCTCATAATTTTTGTTTTTATGTGTTAAATAAACATTAATTATTACTTTTACCCTCATATTTTTATTTTTTCACTTTTATATGTATTTAATCTATTTTTATTAATGTATTTTTTTAGAAGAGTACAATTTAAATTTGTTAGTACAAATTTATGGATACATTAATAATTATTTTATTAAACATCTAAAATTTTCAATTAAATTGTAAGGTTTAAAGTTTATGAATATAAATTTAAAGGTTTAGTGTTTACGGACGTCTCACGTCACACGTCTCACGTCACACGTTTCTCGTCTCACGTTTCTCGTCTCACGTCTCACGTTCGACTCTCACGTCTCACATCGCATCTCTCATGTCCCACGTCTCACGTCTGATATCTATATCCAATAAAATGGATTTTAAATGGATTGGATCATAGAAAAATTGGATTTTTTGCCCACCTTTATCTCGAGGAAATTACAATATTTTATCATCACTAATTTCTTTCTAACAGTAATATATAATAACATATAAAAACATCTCATAATATTCAATAATATTTTTTTATTAAATAATTATTCACCAAAATTTATTTATTAAAATATATTTTACAATAAAATAAATCCTTCAAATTATAACTAACAAATTATTTTATCTTTTACTTCAAATATTTAATCACATTTTTATAATTTTCTAATTATTAAAATTTTTAAGATCTCACTAACCCATTCTTAAGAGTCATCCATATAAAACATTACACAATAAAAATATATTTATTATTCACTTAAATAAATTATACTAACCATACTTAAAATTAAATTTAAACTCACAATTACCACACAATTAATTAAAACAATACAGTTTAATGTTAAGTTGCTCATTTAATAAACTCTATCAAGAAACCCGTCTTTTTAAGAAATGAAATCACTTGATAAATCCACTGCAAATTAATCTTACGTTTAATAGTATATTTTATGTCTCAATAATAGTTATATATGAAGTTTAATCATTTTCGAATTCCTTTAAATAATAAATACATAAGGTAACTTGGTTTTATTATAATGCAACTAGTTGTACTGTGCTTTTATATTTTCGAACATTTTACAAAAACGTTTTCAAAACCTATTTTAACGAGTGGTGCTACTATCAAACCGTCAACCCACATGTATTTTTTGAAAAATATCTAGAACAAAGTTTTATGATTTTTTTTAATCTATGTTTTTATCCTGAATTATCTAGAACAAAATATCTAAAACTATATGCTGAATTATCCTGAACGGTCTAATATCATTAGATGCAATTTTAAACTATAAAAAATGAATTTTTGATAAAATTTTCAAACTTTAAACATATTGCCACACTCTTCAACAAAATAGGTTAGGACTCCTAGCTACATTATAACGAGTGCCTGCTATCTAATTTGTTTTTTTGCAAATTAAAAAAATAGAAGATCTAAACACAATGACTCGCTTTAACTATTTGTAAATATTTAATAACGAAATTAATTTTAAATTATATGAAGATATTCACTTATATTTTTGTCATCCATAACTATAAAACAATTATAAAAAGTTAATGATCTCTTGAAAAAAAAAATCAAAATAAATAACCCTAATGTAGTTCATCTGCACATGAAAACAAAGAAAACCCTGAATTTTGAAATCAAAGATTCCTCTCGGGATATATAAAGAAACACACGTGCGAGTAGTCTTCGTCAAAAAAAGAAAAAGAAAAAAAAAAGTGTTCCACGGCAAATGAATTCAGAAAAAAACAAACATGACCTGCAAGTCCAACTAAAACTTTATTTTTTCATAAATTCAAAAACATTAGCGCGAGTAAGACACTCTTTCTTTTTGTGAAATTAAGATTGTCACCACAAAGTTATGAAGACAACATTTTATAATCCCCACCTAATTTTTATCTTAAATTAAATTAAAAAATAAATAAAAATTAGGGTAATATTGTTATTATTATATGATATGCGATGAGGAGAGTCCCACCACGAAGAGATGTTCCCCAATGGCGCGTTTTGACGAGAGGAATGGACATTTGAGAAGCGAATAAAACGGGCTGAGGCAGTGTCGTTTCGTGAATAAACCTTTTGTCTGAGGCACGCGAAAGAGAGTGTGAGTGTGTGTGTGAATGAATGATGAAGTTAGCACAACTCAAAAACTGAATGCATCATCACTCAGTGTATCACTGTCAACAACACTCCCACCAGCATTAAAAGCTCTCAACTCCCCCACCCCACTCTTCTTCCTCTTCCCTTCTCCACTCACCTCCTTCTCTTCCGCTTCCAAATTCTCTCTCGAGATCTCTTCCTCTCTCTGACTTTCTGCATGCACACCGCTTTCGTCGGCTAGATCTTCCACCGCGTTTCATGGATCCGGAAACACACTCTCCTGCATTGTCTTCTCTCTCCTAGGGTTTCGCGTTTCACGTTTCGCCTTTTTACAAGCTATGCGTTCTCTCTCTCGCGCTTCGGCCTGCTGCTGCCGTATCCGTCATGACCGGACGCCCTGCCGGAATCTCGACGTTTGCCTCTCGCTCTTTCAGTTTCTTCTCTCCTCCTGACGATGCTCAACGCCGGTGTCGACTGCGGCTAGAGAGAATGCCGGTGTCGGTCGTCTTCTTCCTTGCTTTTCTCAACTTGCTTTCCTCTTCTCAAGGTACGTTACTCTCACTTCCTTCCTCCTTCACTCTCTTAATTTTCTACTGTAAGCTGTACCAGTTAAAATAGAATTAATTGTGGAGTAATGGAAGAAACAACTTAAGTTAAGGAGTTTGTCTTATTTGGTTATTTAGCTCTAATTCTGTGCTACTGTTGTTTTTTGTTTTTTTTTTTTGTTGCTGGCACGTGTGCTTTGTTGACTAGATGTTATGGCTTTATCTTGACTGACTGGTAGTTAATATGTAGCAGTGCCCTACAAGGTTCAATGTCACTGAACTTGAGTCTGGATTTGTACATTTTTGCTTGTTGTAGTATGGTGGTAACTGAATTCTTGAATGTTATGGTTTTTTCTTGTGGTGTGTTGTTTGAATTTTAGTTTGTTGGTTGTTTTGTTGTGCTAAATTTTTTGTTTCGGTACACTTTTACACAGACACTTGTAGGAGAAGAAAATAAGAAAGTGAAATAAATTGAGCTTCTATCATAAGCTAAAATCAACATTGGGAAAAGTGAAATGGTAGCGTTTCTATGAAAGTTCAGTGTATAAATTTGTTTTAGCTTGAGAGAGGAGCTCAAGTTATTTTGCCTTCATTCTCTACATGTGGCATATCATTGTTTCCCCTTATCATCTCATATGTCGTCAAATTTGATCCATATGTTGATATACCGTCATGACATCTATCTCTCTATGTTGTACGCTACTGAACCTAGCATTGAATTGCTCATTCAAATAACACATCACATCTTGTTGGCTTCTCAGATCTTAAAAGACGAATGGATTGATCTAATCCCTTTTTATAAGTATTTCTTTGGGACTAATCTGGTCATTATGTGTTCAGTCCCTGTTATTAATTGTTACAAAAAGGTCATTTTTTGAATTGGTTCTTTTCTTGTATATTGCGAAGTATACTTGGATATTGGCTAAAGTCTTGGATTGGATGAGAATACTGTAAACTATATTTCCCTTTTTGATTGATAAGCTTCTATCATTATGAATCCAATGTGATATTTATGTGTGCTTATGCTCCAGTATATGTTGGATCGTACTGGTGGTAGAAATGGTAAGAGAAAGAAAACTAATCCCAATGTAATTGCAACCAGCAAAATTCCCGGAAAACATTGTCATACCCAGATTCTCCAGGACTCGTCATGTTGAGCCCCTCATTTAGCTAGAATATCCACAAACTGACTGTTCTCAGAAAACATAATTCACATTCATGATCACACTTTCGGCTATTAATGAAAACAATTATGTGGCTATTACTCCTAGAGGTCCGCAATGGACTTACTGTTGAGTGTAATGTATGACATAATAGGTTTTTTGCATGCAGTGAAGTCGTTTTCTTTGAGTGTGTCATTTGCTTCATCAGAACAAGCTAAAATGTGGTTTGCTAAACCTTCTTTTGGACCTTCTTCTGCACCCATTCCATCTCCAAACCATCAAGGTATATTATTTTATCATATATTTCAATAGCTTCTTGTTGTAAACATAAATTAGCTTTGTGTATAAGGGCTAATATTCTTTTATTTTAGGTCCTTACATGACTCCAAGACAGAGACATCATTATCATCACCGTCGCCATCACAGCATGAGACCTTATGTAGTGGCTCCACCCCCTTCAGAAGACAAAGGTAGCTTTTGGAATTTAGACAGTCATCCCCCTTCCCCCTACACTTTTGAGGGTAGAAATAGTTATAACGTAATATCCCCGCCTCTGCAGTGGTGGTCTTCTCTTTTCCTTAAAAAGAGAAGCTGGTCAATGCCCGAACAGAAATCTGGAAAATCTCTAATATTAAAGTATATTTTCTTAATGAAGGTTAAAGCCAAAAGCAAAAAAGTAGATTAGATAAGTGGAGCATTTTACTTTTAAGAAGAGAAAAAAAAGTTTGGCAAAACACTACTTTATTTATAATATCTAATCAACTATTGTTCTTTACACTTTTGTTGTTACTATATATATATATATATTTATATGTTTTTCTGAACTCTTTATTTAGTGGAATAAGATGATCAACAGAACCGATTCTTCATTATGTAGTAATCCAAATTCTATAGTCATGTTAATTTCTCGGTGTTTTTGGTGTATGTCAACCATGGTAAGACTAGGTGTGACAAAGTGGGATGAGCTGCCAGTCCTCATCTAATTTTTCGTGGCAGGTTTACAATTTGAACCTGTCAGCTGCTTTGACTGGTGGGTCAGAGGTAGGACGGGGTGGGGTAGATTGTCCTTCCAGCCGTTTTTAGGTATAAAAAATTTAATAAAAATATAGTTTAGAAGATTTAACTTTTTTATATTGTATTATTCGAAAGATATGAATATGCAATAATATTATAGTTCAAATCATAACTTACAAATAAATTCTAATTATTAATTATAATAGAATAATTTAATATGTAAAGGATATAATCCTCTTGATTAAGTGTGTTTTTTAATATATATATATATATATATATATATATATATATATATATATATATATATATATAAGTAACAAAATAAAAAAATAAAAAAAAACTAATGGGCTGACCTGTCAGCTTGCCTAATCACAGGGAAGGGTTGAGTTGACCCGTTTTACCACTCATAGGTAAGGCAAAATAAATAAAAATAATGTCTAGAACATAATATTTGGAAGGAAATTCTTACTGGATCAGTTCTCTTCCTTAGATGAAACGCATCTAACTTGCAGAAAAAATTATTTATTTTACAGTGTTTGCCTCTTGATGTTTTTCAAGCTTTCTGGGTGTCTCAAAGTTACAGAATGGTTTAATGATTTAATTAATACCATAGGCCTAAGTATTCATTTTCTGTGCAAAGTCAAATTAGTGATTTCTGTTAAAAAAATCCTTTCGCTGATTGATTGGATTTTAAACTTAACGTTTGATGTTTTTGGCTTTCCCAGTTAGTCTCTCATACTATATACTCATTTATACTGAAAACTCTGGCAGCTTGCGACCAAATCTGCACTGAACCACTTACATCAACTCCCTTTGGTTCACCTTGTGGTTGTGTAATTCCCATGAAGGTTCGACTTACACTGGATGTAGCACCTTATGCTGTTTTTCCAGTAATGACTGAGTTAGAGAATGAAATTGCATTAGGCACGTATCTAGAGCAGAGTCAGGTGAAGATAATGGGTGCCACTGCTGACAGTCAAAATCAGGGAAGAACTGTTGTTGATATTAATTTGGTTCCTCTGGGAGAGAAATTTGACAATACAACCGCAGCTTTGACATATGAGAGGTTTTGGCACAAGAAGGTTCCTCTAAATAGGAGCCTTTTTGGTGATTATGCCGTTGTGTATATTACTTATCCAGGTAATTGTGTTTCTCCTCATAAGATTTTATTTTACTGGTATAATGTTTCTGTTTGAGTCTAAAGCTGTTGGTATCAGGAATGCCATCTTCACCCCCATATGGATCTTTAGTTGGGAGTGGTCCCAGTCAAAGTGTTGAGGGCATTCTTCCGGTCAGTGCCAACTTTGTCGGCAAGAACCAGAAAATGAATGTGAGAACCATAATCATCATTGCTTTATCTTCATTTGTACTCTTGCTGGTTTTGGTGGGAGCATTTTCAATTATTTTGAAATGGAAGAAGACTAGGAGACCATCGAATGCTGTTGGCCCTGCATTCACATCATCTCTGAACAAGAGATCAGGTATACTTTTGGAAATATTTTCACATTTAAAAACAATTTTATGATGTTTAAATTGGCAGATCATTTTTGTTTGGTTATTAATCACTTACTGTTTACAGAACTATGCCTTTTTGGGTGATTAAATTTTTCGTTGATTGATTGTGGCTGCTTTTTTAGTTTCTTTTTCTTATTTTCTATGCTACTCTTATAATGTGAAAACAATTGTATTTGTTAAGCTCTATTTTGGCCAAGTAAATATGGTATTTTTATACAATACGAGTTTGCAGTTTGATGATCTGTTTTACTTGGAAAAATTTTCTACTGTCACTTCTCCTTGGTGTTACACATCAACTAGGTTGATTTATGCGTTAACTTCTGTATGTGTTGTAATTTTTAATATGAAAATTGGACAGCTTTAAATTAGATTTGTTATACCAAATTTATCCTATTATTGTCGTGTACAGAATCAATACTATGGATGAGATGTTTTCTGCCCTTGGTGGTTACTGATTGATATACATATCTGCTGCTCAAATACAGTAGCCAAGCAATGAAACATTTTGTTAGCAAATTCCTTTTTTTTCTAGTGGTTAAATTTGTATTTATGAGGTGCAAGTCTTGTATTTACTTGTTCTTGTGTAATTTTTAGTAATTTTATTATTTTCTTACCTATATTTATTTAGTTATATCATAAAATTGAAGTATAAAAAGGTTGATGTGTCGTGCACTGCAGGCTTGGGGTCTATGTTGTCAAGCAGTATTACTAGCTCAACATCAGTGTCACTTATGTCCACAATGGCTACTTCCATTCTCTCTGTTAAAACATTTTCACTTTCTGAGCTTGAGAAAGCAACAGATAAGTTTAATTCAAAGCGGATACTGGGCGAAGGAGGATTTGGACGTGTTTATAGTGGAACATTGGAAGATGGCGCTGAAGTTGCAGTTAAGCTTCTAACAAGAGATAATCAGAATGGAGACCGTGAATTTATTGCAGAGGTTGAGATGCTAAGCCGTTTACATCACCGGAATCTAGTGAAACTGATTGGTATATGCATTGAGGGGCGCAGGCGTTGCTTGGTGTATGAACTTGTTCGCAATGGAAGTGTTGAGTCCCATCTGCATGGTAGAATTTTCATCAGCTCATAACGCTCAGCCCATTTACTAATCTTTCTGTGTTATCTGTTAAATCATTTAAAGGCTTGTTAATGATCTTATAGGTGATGACAAGATAAAGGGGATGCTAGATTGGGAAGCACGGATGAAAATTGCCCTAGGAGCTGCAAGAGGATTGGCATATCTTCACGAGGATTCCAATCCCCGTGTAATCCATCGAGACTTTAAAGCTAGTAACGTGTTACTAGAAGATGACTTCACTCCCAAAGTTTCTGATTTTGGATTGGCAAGAGAAGCAACTGAAGGAAGTAATCATATTTCAACACGAGTGATGGGAACTTTTGGGTGAGTGTATAAACAGACTTTGTCTACAGTATTTGATGAAGTACGGTCCTAAACATTTTTTAGTGCCAAATTGTAAAGTTCTTCAATGACTTCCAGTGTAAATATTGTTATAGTTAAGCACACATTTTCTACGTACTTCATATTAACCATGCGGAGATTTATCTCCTCTTTAAATAATTCATTCGTCTAATAAATTGTTGTTCAGTGCTTTTTTTCGCTCTCTGAAAATTCCAGGCTTTAATTTGTTGCCTTTTCTATGTTATGTGTTCATTTTTGTAGGTATGTTGCTCCCGAATATGCAATGACAGGGCATTTACTGGTCAAGAGTGATGTTTATAGTTACGGTGTTGTGCTGCTTGAACTTCTCACAGGCAGAAAGCCAGTGGATATGTCTCAACCTCAGGGACAGGAGAATCTTGTAACTTGGGCACGGCCAATGTTGACCAGTAGAGAAGGACTAGAACAGCTGGTGGATCCATCTTTGGCTGGAAGTTACAACTTTGATGACATGGCAAAGGTTGCCGCAATCGCTTCAATGTGTGTTCACACGGAGGTTACACAGAGACCTTTTATGGGTGAAGTTGTGCAGGCTCTTAAGTTAATATACAATGACACAGATGAGACTTGTGGAGATTGTTGTAGTCAGAAGGATTCCTCTGCTCAGGAGTCCGATTTTAGAGGTGACCTTGCCCCTTCTGATAGCAGTTGGTGGAATGCGGGAGGGTTAACCCCTCGATTAACTTATGGGCAAGCATCTTCCTTCATTACTATGGAGTACAGTTCTGGTCCACTTGAAGAAATGGAAAACAGACCGTTTTCAACATCAAGCTTGATTGGAGATGAGATATCGTTACCAATTAGGCATGGGAATAGATCAGGCCCCTTAAGAACAGTCCGAAACAAACTTTCCTTACATAGATTTACAGGAAGTCGGAGTGAGCATGGAGGACCTTCTTCCAAGCGTAATTGGAATGATGGTTACTGGGTTTAAGAGGTTTGGGGGATTTTCCACTGTTTTTTAAATGTACAGTTTCTAAAGGGATCAGAACTAATGATTAAGTGACTGATTTAGTTTAGGGATCTCAAATTTCTGCAGTTTTCATGTTATGGTTGGAGAGATACAGAGACGTTGACAAATTTTGAAATATTGATTCATTATACAAGGAGGAAGTGTAATTTAAACAGTGTTGTAAATGCCTTGAATTGTATCTCATGGCGTCTTTCCATTTCCGTTTCCATGTCTATCACAAAGGACGTTCCATGTTGTCAAAAATGAACTCACTATGACAATTCCTTGATATACCTATTTACTATGAACTCTTGTGTGTATCTCCAATGTTAGATGTTAGAGTCTATTTAATTTGAACCGGAGTATCTTTAATATAAGATCTTATAATCTAGGAATAATTATTGATTTGGTTCTTTAATTTTTTTGGTTTGTTCATTTTGGTTTCTGAATTTTTAAAAGGTTCAATTTGGCATTCTTATTTTTTAAAATTGATCAATTTAGTACCTCCTATTATATTAGCTCACGTCGTTTGTATAGTGATAAATGATCATTGTGCAACAAATTAAACAATTAATCTTAGGTATAATTAGTCGTAACGTACCCAGTTTCGTTTCAATGTGTCTAAATAGTATCCGCTTTTAACTTTGCATCTACTTAGTACCCAAATTAGTTAACTCCGTTAAATAAGATAATGTTTGACCAGCTAAGTGAGAAAAAATGTTATGACGTGGCACGAGAGTAGTGTGTGACGTGGAACAGTGCAGCGTAAGAGGAAATTGAAAAGAAAAAAAGACACGAATTGGGAACAGAATAGAATAGGGGTTTTCTGGAGTTAGGGTTTACGAAATTTGGGCCATTTCATGCATTGTGGACAAAATTGAAGATGTAATTGACATCAAATTGGCAGCAATTTGGGATTGCAGGTGCACAAACCATTTGTTTTTGTCGTTGATTGCATTATTTGTTGTTGGGATGGTGGGGTTTAGGGTTAGTGGTTGAGTGTTGTGCGTGGTTTAATTTAATGGTATTTTGGGTATTCTGAAGGAGATGAGTTATGCCAATGTGAAGGAGATGTGGTATTCCACCCACGACCCAGATACAGAACCAGGAGAAGAAACGTTGTGGTTATGTGACCCACACGAACAAGACGACCACGAATGACTAAAACCATGCGACATTTTCCACTTCACTCGCCACCTTACCCCTGCAACAAATCAGCTTCCCGACGAAAAAATGAAGAAGAAGAAGAAGATAGGAATGGGAAATTAGGGTTTTTTGAATGGGGAGAATCAATCCAAATAGGGTATGACATGTTATCCACAAATTGCCACTGTACAATTATTTTCATTGACACGTATCTGTTCTGCAATGCCACATTACTGATATGTTAACGGCGTTTCTGAAAACTTAACGGGATGGACCACATTGATGCAAATTAACTAATTTGGGTACTAAGTATATGCAAAGTTAAAAGCAGGTATCATTTAGATACATTGGGACGAAACTGGGTACGTTGCGACTAATTATACCTTAATCTTAATATCATACTGAATACACATAATCAAGAAAACATTAAAAGAGAGATTAAAATGATGTTAACTACATCCAACAAACCAACTCAATTAATAACTTCACTCACATTTCTATTGCATAGTGACAGAGTGTACAAACGACGTTAATTGAAATATAACAGGAAGTACTAAATTGAACCATTTTAAAAAATTGAAATATAACGAGAAATACTAAATTGAACCATTTTAGAAAATAAGGATATCAAATTACATCTTCCAAAAATTCAAGGACCAAATTAAACATTTCAAAAATTCAGGGATCAAATTAAACTAACTCAAAAAATTGAGGGACCAAATCAATAATTATACCTATAATCTAATTTAAGTTCTTAATTCTTTTATTGGCCCTTTTATTCCTATATAGGATTTAATAATACCTATTAATTTGTATTTTAATGATATAATATTTGGGTTCTCAGTATGATCTGTCTTAGTTTGGCCCTTCATTTGATCTCTCTGTCACTGCACGTCAAATCATCCCCAATTCTGTAAATATATATATATATATATATATATATGATTTTTATTTTTTAAAAATATTCATAGAGAAACTTGTGTTCTAAATTCTCTTGGTCTATTAGAATTTATTGTTTTGTTATCTTGTCTCTTATTTTTTTTAAATTTTTTATTAGTATAATTTTTTCATGATAATTCTTATAAAATTAAATTAGTTATTATTTTTGAAAGTTTTTTTTTTCAATTCTTGATCTAAATTTGAACTACTCATATATTTTAGTTTAATTAAAATAATTATTTATATATATGGTATACAAAGTTTTAATTATAGCAGTTAACGTTTAAAAATATTATAACAATTAACAATATATATACAAAGTTAAGTCTATAATAGAAAGGTTAAGTTATAGTAGTTAACAATATATTATTTGATATGTTGAATTACTTAAATCAAGATTTTGTCTCTTGTCCTTGTAAATTAGAAAAATATTTACCATGTATTTATTCTTGTTAACAATATCCCAGAGACATTAATTAAATAATCAGTAAGAGATTATTTCAATTGAAATTCATTTAAACAACACAATAGGATGTACAATTAGCGATGTCAACGGACGGGTAGAGTATGGGTAGTAGTTCCCCCATATTCTACCTGTTGAATAAATATTCGTCCTGTATCTGTATCTATATCTGTCGGGTATCCGTTGTGTGGGTACCCGCCTATTTTTTTCATATTCGCGGGTAGTATCCACGGATATCCGCGAGTATTTAAAAAAATATTTTAAAAAACAAATATTTAACCATAATTAGTGCTTGAATCAACACGTCTCATTTCTCCGATTGATTCTTGAAAAATAAACAAATAAAAAATCACTAACAATTTATATTGTAGTTTATTTTTGAATGAAATATTAAAGAAATTACTAACTTCATTAATGTTCACCTCTTGCAACATTGTATAAAGTTTCATGTTGTCCAATTTTAGTCTATAAGAGCCCGAAGACATAAGAAGTTCATTAACAAATTTTAACAGTCACTTAATTAAAATATCTAAGTAAAAGTGTTAATTTCATTACTTTCCATGTTGGTCCATAACTAGTCTTGGAGACACATCAATGCCTTCACAGTATCTGGAAGTAATCTACTCTAATCCGACCACCATTATTAAATGAAGACTCATGATGTTTTTTACTAATATATATATATATATATATATATATATATATATATATATATATATGGATGTTTTTTTGAATTAAAATTTAGGAGGTACAGATATCCATACCCACCTCATTAACATGCGGGTAACAAAAATATCTATACCCACAAATAGCGAATATCTATTTTTAATATCCATTTCCTATTGCGAGTTATATCCGCATATACTCCCGGGTACAGATTTTTTGATATCCTTACGTACAATCATATATAAAATACTAGTTTTAACAAAAAAACCTTTTCGTTAAATGAATATAAACAATTTGAGGTAACAATGACGGGCAAATATTTTAAGCTTAGTTGATGCTGACTTTAAACACCAGAAAATGCTCAATGAACGTGACTTTCAGTATTTGAGATTCAGTTGGAGCCAACTAACAGTGCCTCTCAGACAAAAACCATGTCCCGTGCCTGTGAAAATACCGTTGTTGTGCGTCCTCTTTCTTTACTCTGCGTCTACCCTTTTCATTTTTGAAGCTGAAAGATGGAATCTTGGTTTGTAACCCTACGTGAAAGTGTGTGCAGGTGGGGTGTGGAGCGGTGTCGGTGGATTTCTTGGCTACTGTTGCAGCTTATCCAAAACCAGATGAAAAAATCAGAACCACTTCCTTCAAGGTCTTTTTAGTTTTCTTTTCATCTCATCTTGTTATGATAATCAATAGTTATAGTTATAATGTAACACCTCTTTCTTCTTTGGATATGTGCGTTATTTGTTTAGGTTCAAGGAGGTGGCAATACAGGCAATGCCTTAACATGTGCCTCTCGATTAGGACTCAAACCAAGAATAATTTCCAAGGTTTTTTTTTTTTTAATCTATAACACACACACACACTGTGGGCATGTTTTTTTTTTTTTTTTTCATTTTTGTATTATGTTGTTTCATTTCCGTAAGGTTGCTGATGATACTCAAGGCAGGGAAGTATTACGTGAGCTAGAAGCTGATGGGGTAGATACATCCTTCATGGCTGTAATTTTCTCACACTTTCAGTCTTCTCTTTTTTCTTTTATAGCATTATAGTGGTCTAATATGATTGTGTCTTTGACTGTTTGGCTTTCACATGCGATTTTTTGAGTGTAGATGTTGATTATTGAACATGTATTAACCTTTCACTTCTTTTAGAGTTTTGACCATACTGTTCACTCAATAATAGTAAAGAATGTATTGAAGAGGAGTGTGTTTTTTGTTTATAGCTTGTTGTTAGAAATTGTCTGCGTTGAATTTGCTATCATTGCTATAGCAGCCACTCTGTGATCGAAAAACTTCTTGCAGTTACTTTTTTCACCCATTCACACAATCAGCATCTCAATCATTGGATGGAAGGTCGACGACTAATATTTTAGCTCACAAAAAGAACTTAGCTTTTTGAAATATGAGCTGTGCGGTTTTCATCCACTAGTTAATATGGCTGACTGTGTGAATGTATGGAAAAGCTGACTGCACCAAATCTGATTCCTTCTGTAATCTGCTGCACCAATATAGCCTTTTTCTGAAGCTTATTGCACTGGGCTACTATATGGAATTGACTGTGCCTCTATGATCTTAAATTTTTAAACACTCTGTTCAAAGTTTACTGTTTGACCCTTTTCCTTTTTGTGTTTGTTTTTATATATAATTTTCATGTATATAATTGGTGTTCACTTATTGCTGTCATTATTATTTTATCGATTTATAGTGCTTGCTCTTATGCAGGTTTCTCAGGAGGGAACTACACCATTTACGTATGTCATTGTGGACAGCCAAAAGTAATGATCATTGACTTATCGTTCCTCTTACTTTTATTAACTCCCCCTTCCTAGAATAAATTCTCATAAAATACAATAAACATGATGTTTATATTTTCATTTATTATATGTTTATCACTTGACATGAGGTTCTGCTCTGGTTGTTTCGTTATAGTTGTTTAGCCCTTACTCTTAGCTGTATTTTCCTTTTCCTTTTCCTTTTCAGTATTTCAATGAATTTTTTTATAATACAGCTAGTTCTTTGCACTCTCCTGTGGGCAGTTTAATTCATAGTTAGTATCCCATGCATATACGGTTTCATCATATTCACTGTCTCCATTGAGTAATATAATGAGCCAATTTCAGAAGTAAAGGGAAATCGGTTAGGTGGAGTAGATTCTGGCGACAATCTCCTGCTTGGTATTGAGCATGAAAATAGTGGGTACTGCGGTATAATTTAAACAAAAAGGAAATGAGCTAAACCTCCTAACCCATACTTCTCTATTTATTTCCCCTTTTTTCGTCTGTTTATCAACTTGCGTGCCTGAGACTGTTGTTTTACTCAGCAGTCAGTGCATGCATGAGAAGGAAAAATAGGTTATCCTTAGCAAGGATAAAACATAATGGTTCATAATAGTAAGATCTTCAAGCAGTTGCTGGTAATGAGAAATTATATTTGTAACTTGACTAATTTCTATTCTATTTTTTCAGTAAGTCCCGTACTTGTATTCATACCCCAGGATATCCAGCAATGAAGCCAGTTGATTTTCCCAAGTCAAGTTTGTTAACTGCATTGAATGGGGCAAAAATTGCTTATTTTGATGGAAGATTGCATGAAACGGCTATAGTTGTTGCACATGAGGTTATTACTTTTATAATTTATTTGATGCGTGTTGTGAATTCTATGTCTAATCATCCCCGTATTTAGAAGTTGAAGTTTCTAATCCCCATTTCTCTAGAAAATAAATAAAATAAAAGAAGCAATGTGAAGCATGAAAAACTTTCTGTAGAATTCAGTGAAAAATCAACTTTGAACTTTTAGTAACGTATTATTAAAATGGTACCAATCATTATATCACTAATGGTTGAACATGATATAACCACAGCTTACATGATGGATAAATTTATAAGGGTGAAAATGCTGCCAGGGGTAATAGATTTTTGCAAGTCCATCCATTGATATAACATGCTTTGTCTTTTTCAACTGTGTTGTATGTTGAAATATCTACTTAATGTCTTTTAGTTTGTTTTCTTCCGATAAAAGAGGTTCAGAATGAAAGAGAGCATCATCTGATGGGAAATAACAAATTCTCATTTTCCAGTACAGGCAGTTAAGAAGAATATACCTATCTTAATGGACGCAGAAAGGCTGAGAGAAGGATTGGATGATCTCCTGAAATTAGCAGATTATGTTGTGTGCGCTGCAGAGTTTCCACAGGTATGTGTATTGTTTTCTCTGGAAGTGATATACTGTAAGAATGTTCAATATAGAGATATCCCATCAACCTTGTATTTGATGTTCAGAAGTGAATTGATTTTAATATGCTGCCTTTTCATTTTACTGGTCTATCAATAAATGTGTTTTTAGCCGAGTCAACTCGGTCTTAGCATCTAACGTCTTTAAGTTATTCTAAAGTAGTTTTGTGCATTTTTATACATGGATATATTGACAGGTTTCTTGATGATAGAAACCTAATCACTCATACAACACACACACACTAGACACAAAACAAGAACTGAATTTGGGGTTTTATTCCTTTAATGCTCTATCATATGTTCTTGCATATGCTATGTTTTCCTTAATCGTATTTTCCTTTTTGTGAAGATGAAGGGATATCACCTTCTGATACCAAGGATAAATGCATGTTCCTTTTCTTGCTTTAACTAGTATAGTTTTGGATAAATTCCTGTCCCTTACTTTTGCTGAAACCTTGTTCCATTTCCCCGTAGGCTTCACTGTACACGGCTGATGTACCTTTCTCTTATGACAGGCATGGACAGAGGCATCAACAGTTCCTAAAGCATTAGTTTGTATGCTTTTAAGGTTGTCCAACATCAAATTTGTGATTGTAACTTTGGGAAAAGATGGTTGCATAATGCTTGAGAGAAGTTTTAATGGTACATTCCCATTTCTTCAATTTTTTTTTTTTCTTTTAATGTTAGGTTTTCAAAAGTGGAGGGTGTTGAAAAGGTTATCTTGAAGAAGCTGGTCTTATGCCATCACTGGACAGAATTAGAATGTTTACATTGCATATTAAGTATATTTTATTTTTTCTTTTAATTTAAACAAGTCCACACTTACTATGATTTTTTTTTTTTTTCTGACAGAGGGTCCTTCCACTGAAGAAATGGATGTTGACCAATTACTGGAATCCCTGGAGATGAGAAAGAACAGAAGCTCACACATCCCAACCTGCATATCATCAGTATTCACAATGAAACTTTAAACACTTCTTCTTTGCTTTGGTATTAGTATTACTGATATGAAATCCAGTTTGCAAATAATGCAGCACATGCTTAAAACTATTACTGTTACCGATGTATGTTTTCTTTGGACAGTAATAAGGTCCTCATGGGTGTCTAATGCCCTTTAGCACAAACAAACTCCTTTTTCAATAAACTAATCTTGTAATAACCTGTGTAACTCATTATTTGTTTCTTTATGATACTAAAAACGAAAAGTCTATTTTGGTAAAAATATAGATGTTAGTGATCTAGCAAAATTGGAAAGGCATTCAAATGATACCAGGAAAACCTTTGCACAAGTGGTTGGTCCTTTTATCAGCCCTGCATTAATTTGCTAATATTTGACATGCATTCTGAAATTGTTAACAGCTAAGGTGATCGTTTCAGAAAAATGTACATCATATGCAACCTTAAGGAAATCCTAGTAAAATTAGCATTTATTTTTCCTTGTTATGGTTTTTGTTTTATACATCAACCAGTTACAATTATAACATTTTTACTTAATTATATAATTTTTTTTTCCAAGCCAAATAGCCAACTACCTAAACTGATGAATGAGTGTATGACGAAGTGCAAAATCATTTCTCTGGAAGTTGTGACATAGTCGGTCACTTGCATCTTTGAAACTATGGAAAGGGTTTTAAGATGTAACTTAACATTATATGCTTATTTGCATTTGCTAAACTTTTTATTTATATCTTTCTTTTCCATTTACTTTCCAGTCAGTGACAAAATTGCACGCAGAAGGTATAGGAACAGTTTGTGGTAAGTTATACGTTGGAACAGCTGAGAATATACCGCCATCAGAGCTTATTGATACAACTGGTGCTGGAGATGCATTTAGTGGATCTGTTCTCTATGGTAATTTACCTCGTGTCCTTCAAAGGGACACATGCAAATTTCATATTTGCCTTGCCATTCTTGCTACATCCTTTACATTTCAATAGTAACTTGTCAGTCTTCATTAATGTGTGCTGTTTTTTATTGGTTTCAGCGATCTGTGCCAACTTCACACCAGAGAAAATGCTGTGCTTTGCTGCTACTGTGGTAAATACTCATACACTAAAGTAATAAATAAATAATTAATAGAAATGAATAGTGCAAGAGGATTTATGCATTCATTTTGATGGTGATTACAGGCAGCTTCCAAGTGCAGAGCTATAGGAGCAAGAACTGGTCTCCCTTACCACACAGATCCATGTCTGGCATCCTTCATGAACTAGCATTCTATACCACTGAAGTGAGCTATATGTTTTAAGAATAAAGTTTTTGGTCAGAAGAAGTGATGCAATGTTGGACATTTCTGCTGCACTCTTCTTTGTTTCCTCAAATGGCAAATTTGAAGGCAAAGCCACTTTAACCCTTCTTTGTGGTGCACAAAATTTACTTCCAAACTCTTTTCACATAATTAATCCCTGCTATGTCTATGCAAGTGCCAAGATAGCATTCCACTTTTTTTTTTATAATTTATTCCCTTCTGAAGATCACATGGTCTTTGAGTATATAATGCTTGATATAACTTTTCAAAGTTCCATTTTCACGTTAATTAATTCCTTCACGAAGCTTATGGGTCAGATATATAGAAAAAGGAAGGACCGAGCTTTGTGTAACAAGTGAATTTAATAGAAGTGTTCAATGATTTAAATGTTGCAAAAGATTATTATATAAAAAAGAGAAGGAATTTTAGATACATATAAAAGAAAAAAAAAAAAAAAAAGGGCAAAATACCGCTGTTGTTAGCTATCGAACTCAAGTTATCGCGTGACTGATAGAAACATTTACCACTGTACTACAAAAACGAAATGTCAAACTTTTACTTTTGAAAGAATTTAACTAGAAAAATCTAACATATGATGAAAAGAATAAAAAGATCGCCGTTGCCGGGGATCGAACCCGGGTCACCCGCGTGACAGGCGGGAATACTCACCACTATACTACAACGACTTGATGTTAACTTTTACTTTTGAAATTATTTAACTAAAAACATGGTACATGACGAAACAAAACGAAAATATCGCCGTTGCCGGGGATCGAACCCGGGTCACCCGCGTGACAGGCGGGAATACTTACCACTATACTACAACGACTTATTATTTATTTTTCACTTTCAAAAGTATTTATATATATGATGAAATGGAACAAAATCTATTCACAGTCTTGCATAGCAACAAGTCACCTACTTACTGAACTCGAACTCAATCGATTCTTTTCGTTGCGATGATGTCGAAGGTGTTCAGCGTAACCAATGGCAGCGTCCTCCACAATCTTGACACACATAGTCGCTTCCAGCGCCGTTTCAATTTAATCAAAATGTCCTCCGACGCGCTTCCTCCTCTTCCCGAAAATCGCATCGTCGTGCGTTGTTTCGTCCATCACACTGTATCACTCTTTATAAACGCATAGGTTGTTATGTGATTTTGATGTACAGGTCGGGCACGGAATGACGGCGGTGGATTTCCTTGCTACGGTGGACCGATTTCCGAACCCCGACGATAAGGTCCGAAGCTGTTCGCTAAAGGTTGAAGGAGGCGGCAATGCCGGTAATGCGCTCACTTGCGTGGCTCGGCTCGGCTTGAAGCCGAAGGTGATCTCCAAGATTGCGGACGATGCGCACGGCTTCGCTATATTGAAGGAGCTGGAAGCCGATGGCGTCGATACTAGCTTCATTGTTGTAAGATTAGTCTTCTTTACTAGTTTTTTCTTCGTTTCTGCCGTTCCAAATTTGAGTGATTATGCATGCACGTAGTACTGTTTTTCCTGTTTCTACGAGGCGTGCAGTTTGTTACGTCACTAATACTTTATCTTCGTATCATAATAACGATAAAATCCCCTGAGCACGAAGATCAATTAACACATTGCATGGTTTTAGCGTAGTTAATGGTTCTGAATTTGAGACTTGGTGAGTAGCTAGGTGAGAGAGTTTTGTTGTGCATTGTTTAATAAGTTGACAAATTCATTTTGATCTCTATGTATGGAAATCTCTACATTTTAGGAATTGATCATAGTGTTTGGCAAAGATGGAACAGTGTAGGCTTTAGTGATCACACTTGACATCGTTTTTCTTTTAGTCAGCACCTGAAAACATTTACACTTCATTGTACTCTATGTATGTATATATATATTAAAAAAAAAAAAAACTTCTCTTTTTTAATCCCTACACTTGATGTATGTATAAAAAAAATTCTTGGTTGAATTTTTAATTTCACCGTAATGATTGGACCTTTTTCTGTATTATTGTAAAATTGTCTGTTGAAGAAGAATTGTGAGGCTTAACTATTTGCAATTCTAACCTAATTAGTTCTCGTGTATTGAATTAAAAATTTTTTCGTTTATTTTTCAGGTATCCAAGGGTGGTAGCTCAACGTTTTCTTATGTACTAGTAGACAACCAAACGTAAGAGTTGCTTTTGGATGTTTTTCCCGACTTTTTTTGCATGATTAACATTTATTTTGGTATCTTTAACAATATGAAGAAACATGCTGCCTTAAGGCATAAAAAGGTATATGATGATCTCAGCAAAAGATTTTCAGAAAACATAGTCTCATGACCTGATACCTGAGCTCAAGGGTATTTCAGCCACTTCCTCCCTTGTTTATTGTGTTCTGAACATGATATTATGCATAAGGTTTATTAGTTTGTTAATATTATGACAAAGACTTGCGTTGTTTTAAATTACTCGTGCAAGTGCTGTTTAAGTAATTTTCACTACCGCCCTGAGTGAAATGCGTTTCAGTTTGTTTATCACATCATGACTATTACTAGTGACTCTATTGGTTTTAGAACGGCTGCCATAATCCTGGAAGTATATTTTTACAATGAACTTCTTGTATCCTTTATTTTCATTTTTTTTTTTGCAGAATTAAGTGTGATTAAGCTTATGCTTTAAAATAGAAAATTAGAAACATGTGCTTACAGTTGAGGTAATCTGCCTTGGATTTCTGTAATTTAATTTAGTTAACAAATTATAAGTAATAATTCCAGAAAAACACGCACCAGTATCTACACACCTGGAGATCCTCCCATGATGCTAGATGACCTACCCCAGTCAACATTATTATCTGCATTCGATGGAGCAAGATTAGTTTATTTTGATGGAATGTTTCCCGAAACTGCTCTATTTGTTGCGCAAGAGGTAATCATTATGTTTTTCTTCCTTGCAGTTTTTCATGATTGCGAGACAAGTTTTTAGGCATGCATACTGGTAAGTGATAAATTACTTTTGGTTGTCAGTTGATGCATCCCCTGTGGGGGGTTTGGTTTTTCTTGGAGGTGAACTTTTTTATTTTTACCCAACTTGGTGAATGGTAATTATAATATTTGGATGTAAAAAATGCTTTATACACTTAGTCTGCCTAAACCTGATCTGCCTCAGGTGCTGGGGAAGGGGTGATGTTTCTGATGGAGTCATTACCAAGAGTTTGGCTTTCAATATCAGACCTTCGTTTTCTTTTTTAATAAAAAACACCTGTTAAATTAATAGATGTGTAAAAGTAGTATCTCTGAAAGCAAGCCCTAAAGTAAGTTGAATCATAGAGTGACACCTTTTAAAGCTTAAACAAACGAACCATAGTCTTAGTCATTGGATTTTCAATTGCAGGCAGCTCGTAATAATATTCCTATTTTAGTTGAGGCAGAATCACCAAGAGAAGGGTTGGATGAGCTCATGAAGCTAGCTGATTTTGTTGTATGCTCTTCCAAATTTCCACAGGTAGTGTAAATATGAGGAACTTATTTCTCATCTTTAATCAACTTATCTTTTGGGTTAGATGTATTTTGAATTAGTTTGAACTATGCGAGTTTGGATTCATTAGAATTTTGACAGTATGACTTACTACAAAACGTTTCTCTTCTCAACTTTAAAAAAAGGAGATATTTCTATTTGAAGGCCATAGTTTGAAAATACATTTCATCGTGTTTTCAAAATGTTCCCCTTCTCAATCATCAGCTCCCCAAAAACAAATATTCTATTTACATATACTTTAAAATTCCTTTTTATGCCATGATTAAATTTAATTGCTTTAACGTTAGCTGCTCCTCCGATTATGTAAATGATGTGTCCATATGCTTCTACTTTTTCTTGTAGTTTATTTAGGATTTGTTTGTATTTATGTGCCAGGCTTGGACGCAAGCACCATCTATCGCGAGTGCACTGGTTACCATGCTTTTAAGATTTCCAAATATCAACTTTGTAATTGTGACTTTGGGTGAAGATGGTTGTCTAATGTTAGAAAGATGTGAAAATGGTAAAGGCACCACTGGCCTTCCAATTTAACTTCTTGAAGGACACCATAATGCTCTTAAGTTATTGCATTAGATTGCACTTTTTTCTTCTAGAAGCATATGCAACTTACAAGTCTAATACTCTTTTTGGCAGAGGATGCTGACATAGAAGAAGTGGATGTAGAGAGTTTCTTAGAATTCTTATATAAAGGGAAACGTGATAGCTTGACTATCCCAACCTGCATACCATTGGTAAAATATTGTTTACCTAAACTTCTACAAGTTTTATTTTAATGTAAAGATATATTCTACAATTTTGCATTTAGTATACGGATATACATTTTTGTTCTTCAGGTAAGAAGGAATTTACTGTATTGAAGAGAAAAAAATTACCAAGAGAAAGGAAAATCATGGGTGGTATAAACACGATTTGTGGTATTTCACAACCTTGAGTGTGTAAGCAAACATGCAGGAGATATCGTAGCATATAAAATCATGTAAAAACAAGCATGAGAATAGAACCATGGGCTTATTTATCTGCCTTTTGATTATGGGAGTCATAGATTGCAATTACTCGAGCAATGAGGGGAACCTCTTTTCTCTAAATAAGCCTGGAATTATCATATGAAGAACAGACACACCTGGATGCTTTAGTCCAGGGCTAGGAGATTAGGTTAGAATAGTGCTTAAAATAAAAAACTTACTCATTTTCCAATGATTAATGGTGTAATTAAGCCTTTTCAATATAACAACGGAAGTCAAGGTTCATCCTTGTATGTCATGTAGTCTAATTGACATCAATTTTTTTGTTTTGATACATGGGTAAAATTGGTTAAATGCAACATATGTTTTTGTTATTAGCTTCATATGAATTATGTTGAAGTTAAATGTGTATTAATTATAAAATAATGAACTGAAAGAACATTGAAAAATAATCACTGAATTTGCAATAAACGTATTTGTGGATTACAATGCTATTCTAATTTGACAGTTAAAATGGAAATATACTAATATGAGTTGGGAGAATGTATACATTATAGATAGACATAAAATAAGTCCAATTCCATGTCAAATAGATAATGACAAAAATTAAAAATTGTAGATATTTCTCCCCTTATCTTTACTGGTTGAGTTTCTCAGGCAGTGAAGAAATTCAGAGCAAATGGAATTGGAACAATTTGTGGGAGATTCTATATTGGAACAGCAGAGAAGATACCAGATTCTGAGCTGGTTGACACAACTGGTGCTGGGGATGCATTTATTGGAGCGATTATGTATGGTAGGTGTGGTCAAGGACCTAAAAAAAGTTGTTTATTTTTCTATCTATAAGCTTCTTACTTGAGACTTCAAATGGGTTTTCCTGTTTTCTTTTGTTCTTGTGTTTGTGTCACCATTTAGGCTAGAAATGTAGCAAGAACATCCCCATTAGGCCACGCAAGTGGTGTATCTACAATGTTTTCTATCTTAAACTGAGGTCCTTCCCATATTTTCCTTTCAGAAATCTTAATGGGGCAAGTATAGAACCAGTTTTATTAACAACTTTGCTGTAGTATCTATTCAGTTGACATGATTTTGTTGTCTGAAGTACCATACAAAATCAGATTATGTAACTTTGCTCTTATTTTTTTGGAAGCTGTGTGGTTAGCAAACAGATCTAAACCTGCAATACGGTAATAGAACAATGGTATCAATGGTTAGAGACGGACGGGAATTTTTCGTTCAAAAGTAATACACTCCTACCTAATCACTTAAACAGATCTAAGAAATTAATGTAGTCCCCCAGGTGAAAGACAGTGAAGGAGTTAACCTTAACATGATTGTCATTTTTCCGTGTTTGGGTTTACTGAAAGATCTTTTCTTTGTTGCTTTGGATTTATATTGTGGGTAATTGATTATGCTCCCTGACTTACTTTTTAGCTATCTGTGCAAACATGGTACCAGAGAAAATGTTGCCACTTGCTGCTCAAGTGGTAAGTTGCCTCAAGATAAAAGGATATTCTTCGAGTAGTATTTCAAACCAAAATGGGAAAATTGAAAGAACTTTTTTTCTCTTAGTACTAATTTCATGGTAATTACTTCAGGCGGCTACAAAGTGTAGAGCTTTGGGCGCTCGAAGTGGTCTTCCACATCGGTTAGATCCTCGATTGGCATCCTTTTTATGATAGACAGAGACAACTGGTATTCCCCATCAAAGAAGCTTAACGCTCTTGTTTTTGAAGTCACGTTTACTGTGTTTGGTTCTCTGTGTATGTCTTGTTCTAAGATGTCCTATAGTTTGTACAGAATCATGAGTTGTGTGATTTTACTTCTCTGTTGGAGTTGTAATTGTTCTTTTGCAGAGGGAAAATTTTCTTGTAACCATTTGCTTTATTACATCTCCTATTGTATCTTGGGCATGAGACTCATCCGGTGGTTAGTTCCGGGTATAAGAACTATTCTTAAGAAACAATATCTCATGGTCAAAAGATAAACTCGAGTTTGGAAAAATGAGTTCATATCACCATAATGTAACTTTCAATGTGAGTACTCACTCGCTCAAGTTATTGGAAAATTACCCATCTTATTCTCATTTGACCTTTCCTTTTTCACATTGTAGCTGAAAGCCCGAAAGGCCTTCTAGCCTTACTTCTAAGGCTGTGGAATTTGGTATATTTCGGGATTACCATGATAATCAGTTGTCAAATTCTCACTTTTACAATTTGCAGACAATACCATATGTAGGGAGAAGCTGATTGTTGAAATATTTGGATGATTAAAGCAATTCTTAAGAGTTTGAGTTGGTTTCAGCCCAGAAGATCAATTTTAGCGAAAGAAACCTCTTTAAATTAATGTGGATGGTTATTTTTTAGGGTAATATCTCGCTTTATTCGTGTAGCGAAGGTTAGCTCCCATACATTTCTGGGAACGCTATTTGTTATAATTCTAGGATGCAAGTTATTCGGCAACTTGTTATTGATACTATGAGAACAAAGTTAGAACGTTTTGGGAGGGCAAATAAATTGTCTGAACAAAGTTAGAACGTTTTGGGAGGGCAAATAAATTGTCTTTTTGGGGCACGAATTCTTTTAATTATTTATGTATTAACTAGGCTGTCCTTGTTTTATTTTTTCTTTTCTTTTCAGAGTTCTTAAAAAGGTGCTGAACATCTTGGTTGGCACATAAAGAAAATTGGCGAGGAGCTGAGGTAACTTGTAAAGTCCCAAGGGTGAGTTGGGATTGGATACCCAAACCAAAAAATGGTTGTCTTAGAATTAAGAATATTGATTTCTCTAACTTGAGTTTGTTGGGTAGGTAATGCCCCTTTAAATTTAATGGAAGATTTTGCCCGTTTTTATCAAATTACTCAATACAAATATATTGTCATATATAGAGTATTGGAAGGATGGGGACTGGGAGTAAGTTAGGAGATTGCAACATTATCTTTTTGTTTGAAAAAAAAAACATTTTACATGAATTTTTATATCACAAAAATAGTTCAAGTGAAGCACTCAAGGAGGATTTTTTATTTATCCACACCGTGAACATGATTACAACTCTTCAGGTTTGGTTTGTTTTGACAATGGTTGTATTATGTGAGACTCGCATGTTATCGCAATGCTTTGCATTTGGCAACTTGATAGTTTGGGTGATTATCTTTTGTACAAGGCTTGGATCTTCGTCATGAAAAAACAAACTTAGATCTGTTGAAAACTTAAGGAGTTATTTGGTTTAAGAATACATTTCTTGTTTTCAATTTTTTTTTTTACTTTATTCTATTTGTTCAAAGTTGATAATTAAAAAAAATAAAAAAATTGTTTTTATTTATGGTTTGATGATTGCCTATACGCAGTCGATACTCACTTATTAAATATGCGAAAGGTGCAATACACGTTCTGTGACACTCTTTACAAATAACATTACTTATATTTCTTTAGAAGAAAACTTGAACAATAAAAAAATGATGATGCATGATAATGAGTAATGAGAACATAAACACGTGTTTCAATGCATGTGTTCAACCTTAAAGTGTTTTCGATGCCATTTTGTAACTACCAAAACTCTCCTTAGATGCCCACACGTCGTCCACTTGGTTTAAGGAAATGTTTATTCGTTCTAGATTCATTTTTCAAGAAATTTAGTAATTCAATCATATTTACGATTTTTTAAATTGAGTCTTCAATCGTCAAATAGAACTGAAATATAACATAAAAAATCATAATAAAAAATGAGAAACTAATAAGAAATAAAATTGTAGAATTACACTTTGTAAAATTATAATTATAAAAGGGGTTAAATATATTTTTTTTCCTTAACTTTGAATAAAAATTAAAATTAATCCATTTTCGAAATTTTGGTCCTATTTATTTTTTAAACTTTTAAAATACTTGAATTTAGTCTTTTTAACTAAGTTTTGTTAAGTTTATTTGATGTTTAAACACATCTCATAATAACATTTAAGTTAATATTAAAGAAAAATATGTCAAATAACTTAAATATTATCATAACGTGCTTGAAACGTCAAATATATTTAACAAAATTTAGTTAAAATAATTAAATTCATGTATTTTTAAAATTAGAAACTAAATTAATCACAAAATAAAAAAAATTCTTATAGAAGTTTTCTCCTTACTTTATTCTGGCTTGACCCAAAATCATGGGATATAAATCAAGTGAGGTGTTTATTATAATAAAAATGTGGAACAAGAGAGAGAGAGAAAGAATTTGATCTTTCCTTCCACTGCATCAAATGGAAAACAACCAAAAGAAGAAAACACAATTATCAAACGTGGTGTAATTGGAAAATAATAAGTTTATACTCTTTTTATTGTTATTTGTGAAAACAATAGCTGCATAAGCGAAATGATACAAATGTTATGATCCTTGAAACATACTATTTGAAGTATTTGAACACGTAATTGGAGCCTTCTAACAAATACGTACAATCTATAGCAAAATAGGACTCGAAAAAAAAATGAAAATCATAATTTGTGAGAGAAAGCATCAACAGTGAACGAAGAAGGTACGTATCATTGAGTGTGGTTTGAAAAAGCAGCACACCAATAAATACAGAAGAACACACATTTTAAAGAATGAACACAGGAAATTAAATAAATGTTAATGACTACGATTTTGCTTCACATTTTTTGTAAATAATATTCTCCGTACAATCTAAGAAATAAGTTAAAAATATCAATTGACTTCAACTTTTCAGTCTTGTTGTTTTTAGTTTTTGGTACAAAGGTTATGTTTACTTTACGTCATGGTTTTCTATTTTTCATAGATGTTAAGAAAAATAACTAAAGAAGTTCAATATTTTCTTCTTTTGTTCTTACGAAATAGAAAAAAAAAAGGATCATGAGCATCGTCTAATTTATGAATTTTGCTACATTAATTCCGGATGCATGTTCATACCATATGGCCAAACAAACATTAAATATTTGTAAGCATTTTTCTGAGTTTTTTAAAACACGTTGTCGCTTGGCCACACGTTACCCCAAATATTCCATTTTTTTATGGCAACGTTATGGCGAATTTGGTTTTTTTAAATAAATTTATTTTGATATGAAAAAAAAAATAATATTGGGAAGTCCATAATTAACATTTTAGGAATCGGACATTTATTTCTTGTACAAATACAATAAATTCTCTAACGTGAAATTTATTACGATTCAGCTTGTAATTTACTTAGTAATAATTGAGAAGCATATTATTGTAAAAAAAAAAACAAAACTAAGAAGCATATTATATAATATTAAATGTGAAAGGAGAGAATAATAAATACGACAAAAAAATTACACTGCAACGAATTAATTTATGAAGTGAGATACTGCCAATAACTGTTCTCATTCCCCATAAGACTTGATAGTAAATAAGTAATATTGAAAAATGTTACTGTATTTTGATATCAAGGTTCACATAGAGACATAAGGGTATATATTTAAATGGAAACCAAATATTAGTTTTTGAAATTAAACCATTTAATATTTAAAGAGGAAATAAATACGTTTACCAATATATTTTGTCATGCTATAGATATTAATCTAAAGATATGTGATTAGGTATGTCAAAAATATTTGTATCTCTTGACATTCTTCTTTTTTTCTTTTTTCTTTAAAATTGGACATATACATAAAAGACAGTGACGTTTATGATATGTTTCTTGTCAAATGATGGAATCAAAATAAGAATATCTGGCACGTGGCAGTTATGATTTATTATTTGATTTTTTTTTCAGGAATCAATCGAAAAAAGTGTGTTTGTTGATCAAAACATTAATTAAAGAATTTCCATTATGTTGAACGTTATTTTATATTTATTTTTATAATTATTTGGACTTGTATGAACTTGAGTTTGTTTGAACTTTAATTAAAACTTATGACATATTTTATTTTATTTGAATTTATTATTAAATGTTTATTTTTTTAATAATTTTGTAAATATTTGCGGGTACCTGTGGATACCCGCGGATATGAAAAAAATAGACGGGTACACGTATAACAGATATCCGACGGATATGGATACGGATACAAGACGAATATTTATCCAGCGAATAAGGTACGGGGGAGCTACTACCCGTACCCTACCCGCCCCGTTGACATCCCTATTTGTGACATGAGCTCGAGATTAAATTAAGATAATTTCTTACTAGTTTCTTGCGAATTAAGACATTGAGATAATCGTTAAAAAACTTAATATTTGACTTAATGTTGGGCATGCAATGGTGACATAATACAATCTCGATGATTCTTCATTAAGTCTTATGGGGAATGAGAAAGCATTTGCACTAAGAATAACGTTAAAAAATGTAAGTTGTTGTATATATTTATATATAACACGGCTAAATATTAAGATAAAGATTATTAACGATACAATTAGAATGTTGTATCTATTTATGATAATAATTATTTGAATAATCCTAATTATAAATACATTCTTACATTCACATAAAACACATCCAATTTAGTGCAAAATATGGTTAGATAGTTTAATTTGTCGGAGATGACACCAATTATTATGTAACGAAGGTCAAATAAATTGAATTACAATCGATATTGTGTTTGGATTATTACGTTTTTAAAAAAAAAGTTATATTCTAACTAATAGTTATAATTTTTAGTCCAACAATAAACATCTATCGATCATTATTATAATCAATATCACAAATTCAATTTTTAATGCATAATTATTCAAAGAGAGATTGTTAAATAAAAATTGAGGATAAATTCAATAGAAATGAGAAAAAAAAATATTGACAAATAAAATACAGGAGAACGAGAAGATATATATTTATTTTCTTTCTTATTTATTCTTTATTTTTTTTTTACTTTTACATATTTTAAGCAAACATTGCTCTAAAACATATATTTGATTATTTACATTTTGCATTTTTTTACTCTATACAATCATCAATTAATTAATCCAATTGTAAGCAGATATTTAATCACAATTGTAGTTTTTTTATTTATTTTTATGATCATTGTGTAGACTTAGTCTCTATTAAATACATTTTCACAAATGGGATATTCTACTTATCTTAGTTACATAATTATTGTCCATTAACTTGCTATTTAATATTTACTAAAATGTTAACGTCATATTTATGAGGGTACCATGTGATGTGATTCAAGGTATCAATTTGGCAAAAATAAAGTAAGATAGCAAATAAAATGGTAATAACCTCAAAATATAGTTAAATCTAAATTACTTCTGATCTTTTAACATTAATAATTATAAATCAAGTTGGTTCTTAAAATCACTACTACCGTTTAATTTGATTTATAAACATTAGTTCTGCCCCAAATTTTGGTTCTCAACCTCACTACATTTGTCCAAAACTTTTACTTTTTTTATGCAAGATTTTGCTTTGTTATTGATTAACTTTTTGTTTAGTTCCATTTATTTGAAGTATTTAAATAAAAGGGTAATTTTAAATTAAGCAATTCACTGAGAAGCAACACTCTTGTGAGCGAATGCGTGTTCCAATATACCCTTGTATTGTGAAGGCATTTCATGTTTAGGTTAAATGTTTAATAAAACATTTTATTATCTTTATTATTTTTATCTTTAATTTCTGCAACATACTTTTGTCAATTTTCCTATTAAAAATGACTTCTTAATTTACTTTAAATAGCTTTACTTATGAAGTTAATTTTTTCTTAACATACATCATAAAACTCAAATCTAAGTCTTAATTTTGTTGGCTTCAACCAAAGGGTAAGTGATGATATATGTTTCACTTAATTAATACTAATAGTTAGTTTTTTTTTTGTGAAAAATAAAAAGCAATTATTGTCACTAATTCAAAATAATTAACAATTAATAATTATCTGTAAGACTATCTACACTTCACAAATAAATTATTTATAAAATATTTTAACAAAGTAACTCCTGTCATGTGAGTTATTCTTTCTTTTTCCTTTTTTATAAAAAAAAAAAGAGTTTGGTCCTAGAGTGGTTTATTAGGGTCAAAAAACGTTTTTACATATTAAAAAATAAGGGTTAAATATGTTTTTAGTTCCTGAACTTTGATCCAAAATTGGAATTCGTCATTGGTCAAAACTTTAATAAGTTTTGGTCCTTAAACTTTAAAAATGAATGAATATAATCATTTTAACCCAATTTTGTTAACTCTTTTTTAGGTTTCGAATACATTTCTCAGTAAATATTGAGCCGAGAATGTGTCAAACGACATAAACAACTCCAATATTTACTGAGAACTGCGTTCGAAACCTAAAAAAAAAAGTTAACAAAGTTGAGTTAAAAGGACTATATTAATTTATTTTTAAAGTTTAAGGACCAAAATTTAGGCCAATGACGAATTTCAATTTTAAATCAAAATTCAGGAACTAAAAACATAATTAACCTTAAAAAAAAAAATTAATATGAGTCGTTGTAATTACACATCTTTATAATATCATTTTTATCACTTTAAATAAATCAACTATTTCTAATAAACCCACACTGTACCCAGTACTTTAATAGTTCGATATTCATTTTACTTTTAGTTCGGTGTATTTTTATTTTAAATATAACCTTTAAAAGTACGTGAAAAGATGCTGAACATAAAAAAAAAACACATTCATACTGCATTAAAATAGAAGTAAGATCCAAAGAAAATAGGAAGCAACAGTTGTTGAACGAAGCCACTTATTATTTTCTGAATTTTTGTTCAGATAATTTCAAACTACTTACTACACTGAAAGTTGATCTGATATAAAATTAGAGAACAACTCCATCTGGTTTGAACCTGTCTTCGGTGTGACTCAACCACCCAAATTTTGCTCTTTCTACCTCTTAAATTCCCACATACTGTTCAAAGGTCTTTTTCTTCTGTCAACAAAGATCTTCAATATAGATAAAATGACAAATGAGTCAAAGAATTAGTTTGGTGTTATAACTTTATCTAATTTTATTAATTTACACGTTACAGTTTAACAAAATTTATATATATATATATATATATTATCAAGTTGCTAATGCAGTTTAAAATATATAATTAAGTTGGAGTCTTGCATTAATGATGTCATACTGTTTCAACTCCAATGTGAATTCTTAGAATTTATGGACTTAACATTCATAATAGATTAAATAATATATCATTCAAAACCTTGAATGTAGAATTTCTCTTAATCATTACCATGATTAGTAATGATTAGAACTCTTAAAAGAAACAAATAGTTTTCACTTGTACCCATCAATGTCGATAAAAAGAAACAATTTTTAGTATAACCCTTTTATTCCATCACTTCTTCTGCACCAAATTTAATCTGATTTAGTCCAACGCAACACAAAAAATTGGAAATTTTTACTGCTAGAGGAAAGAAAAAGAAAAGAAAATCCATGCAAGTAAGGACAAAAGAAGAGGATTGAGGCCACTAAACCGGCATCCGAAGATATTGGCGACCGAGATAGGCGCCTCAAATATTTTGATTTTATAATGTATCATTCACACAATAACGTTTGTTTGTCAAAGGTACCGTAATTCATACCAACATCCAGGGGCAATTACGAAATGCCCCCACATTGGCAAACATTTCATTTACCTACGATGCTGTGCTTCTGAATACAAATGTCACCAACATCATCGTCATCTTCTTTGTTGTTTTTTACTATAAACTTATTTGCCCTTAAAGCCAACAAAAAGAAGAGAATACAAATTACAAACAGAGAGTGTAAACAACACAACACAGCATAACATAAAACCCATAACCAAAGCAAGGTCTGCCGTTGAACGCAGCAGACCAGGGCTTAATCTCTTCTTCAAAAGTTTTGGTCTTGTTGAAGGGTTTTAAGCTTCACTCGTTTTTTCTTTTTCTCCGCATTGTCTTTCACTTGACATATATGTAAATATACTATTTATATATAGATATATTTTTTTCTGCATTTGGAGTTGCAAAGCGCGTCTTTTTGTGGAAGTGGTGGTGAAGGGGGAGGGGCAAGATCTTTCATTTTGATAGGTGGAGTAGTCGTTGGCTCTGTTGGCAGTAGATCCGGTTGCAAGCTGAGATTTTGATCCGATCTCTCTCAGAAATGGTACTCATTTCTCATTTATTTGAATTTTGTCTGGTGTCTTGGTGGAGTCAATTTCAAGTCCTCCATTCGCTTTCAGTGCCGTGAAACTCACTTTGTTGAAATGAGATTGTTTTCTTTCTTTCTTCTTTGTTAATGAAATTGGGGTTCTTGTTTTTCTCTGTTAGTGGACTGATCTGCTATAGCATAGAAAGTAGGTTTGGGCGATTCTTTTACTTAGAACCGATTACTTCTAGTTTTTTATGAATGTGTTGTTTTTGCCAGCAGACATTGTAGGAGTCCAATTCTATGGCGGATATTTTTTTTTATGTTAATTTTGTTCTTTGAAGAAACATGACGCCACAAGGTCTAAATCTGGGAAGATCATAATTTATTTCAATTTTCTGTTATTTTAACTGGACTTGTAGGGAAAAATAAGCCTATTGTGAATGCTGTCTTCTGAATCCTCTGTTCTGAACTAAGTACTGCAAAATTGCTATTATTATATTTGTTGCAATGTATCATTGATTGACTTAGATGATTTTGCAATGATTGTTTTGAATTTGGTTCAAAATTATAATAAAACATTACTGTATTTTGTGTTGAGGAAACTTAATCGAATAGATCTGACGTTATTATGACAATGTAGGTGCTTCACTTCAAAGCAGCGTAGTTAATGGGTTAATGTGCATGTCTGCGTGAATGAGGAGGACTAGTTTATTTCCTTTCCTATGTTTGTTACTATTTGTGCGGTGTAGCTATTGCTTATTATCCTCCTTGGTTGATATTTTCAATCAATAAAGTTAATTGGGTGATAGTAGTTTTTTAGTGTTTCCTGAGTTACTAATTTTTCAGTTAATAAAAATTGTTTAGTGTTTCCTTCCTTATTATCTGAGAAGCTTGACTAATCCATGAATCTTTAGCTTGTTTGTCATCTATTTCACTAGCGTTGTTTTATATTTTGGTCAGTATCGATATTGAGTTCAATAGTAGTTGCGCATATGTTTTCTTCTAATTACGTTGCAACATGCTTTTAATATTGCTGTTAGTGAAGCAACTTTGATTGACCTCCTTCATTGAATTTGTTATTCTCTACTGCTGAAATTGTAGTTAAAATTTCACAGATACTATTCCACAAAAGAAAGTAGTTAAGCGCATGTTTGGTTTGAAGTTTACAATTCATGCAAATGAAAAAAATTCATGTCAAATCCTTCAATAATGAAAAAGTTACTCTCTTTTGCTTCTCCTTTGACTTGAATCCTTGCTTGTTGTATATGCAACTAGATAAGCTATGATACGCAGATGAACTTTGAGGAAGAACTAGAATATCAGTAGTCTTTTCAGTAGTCAGGGGATGTTTGGTTTGAGAAAATGTTTCTTGTGTACTACCAAATATAAAATAAAATAACATTTTTATTGTTTACTCCATTTTTTATTTTTTAATGCAAAATTATGGAAAAAAGGTTGTTTTTTTTACACTTGCACTTTCCTTTGCAAACATTGGAAACAGGAAGCAAAGTGAAAACAAGGTGATATTTGTAAAAATAGAAAATGAAGCTAAAAACATATTTGCTCACAACAGCGAACCCTTACATTTTTGTAATAAACTAGCAGTTATGTTGTATTACCTTTTCTAGTTTGCATGTGTAGACTTATATTTCAACTGTGGGGAATTTAAGATTTATATTTCCTTTTACCCACAGTTTGAGTCTCACTCTAGTTGTTTGATTATGTGTAAACTATTATTTGATAGGTACTTAATTCTGTGTAGTTAGTACAGTTAAGTTGTGATACTCTTCCTTGTAGGCTGCTACTGCCAATCCTATAGTTGGGTCCCAGATTTGGATGGAGGATCCTGATGTGGCTTGGATAGATGGTGAGGTCTTGGAGGTTAAAGGAGATGCAATTAAAGTCCTTTGTTCTTCAGGGAAGACGGTGAGTGTACTTTGTTATATTTGCTAAAAGCTAATCCTCAATAATGCTTTTTCATGTTCTTGGAAACTTGTCCTTTTTACTTTGAGTGCTTTGATTTCTCAAACATGAATAACTGGTTCAAATCTTTGAAGCATAGTGTAATGAAGATATGTGCCTTATTGAACGTTTTAAACTGTCTGTTCTTGTCTTGCATTTTTATGATAGATATACATTTTTAATTTAATCCTAAATTTGCGAAATTTCAACGCACCTTCTTTTGTCTTGAAATTTGCAGGTTGTTGTTGAAGCTTCTAGTATCTATCATAAAGATACTGAAGTTCCACCAAGTGGCGTGGATGATATGACAAAGCTTGCATACCTGCATGAACCTGGAGTGCTGGATAATCTGAGATCAAGATATGATATAAATGAAATTTATGTATGCATTACAGTTTCCAACTCTTCAAAGTGTGTGTCTGTTGCATGGGGGGAATAGTTTCCTTTATTTCGCATTTGTTAGTATCTAAATACTTTCGTACCATATCGAGAAGTGCTGACTAATTTTTTGCTTCCAGACTTACACTGGGAATATATTGATTGCTGTGAACCCTTTCATAAAGCTCCCTCATTTATATGACAGCCACATGATGGCCCAATATAAAGGAGCAGCTTTTGGTGAGCTAAGTCCGCATCCCTTTGCTGTTGCAGATGCAGCATATAGGTAGTTTTCATATCTTTCCTGCAGAAGGATCATGCTAATAGTTTTGGAGTCTGACTACTCTAATTATTGTGTATTTATTTAGGCTTATGATAAATGAGGGAATCAGCCAATCAATATTGGTTAGTGGTGAAAGTGGGGCTGGTAAAACAGAAAGTACCAAGCTACTCATGAGGTATCTTGCTTACATGGGTGGGAGAGCTGCTGCTGCTGAAGGTAGAACTATCGAGCAAAAGGTCCTGGAGGTAAGAGAATTGACATTTACAAAGCTGATTTATCTTGTTAACCTTTTTTCTGCATCTAAATTTCTTACAATCCTAAATTCTGTTCATTCAACTTTACCCTTATGTTTTCCCTTCATTGATTTGCAGTCCAATCCTGTTCTAGAAGCCTTTGGCAATGCGAAGACGGTTAGGAACAATAATTCAAGGTGGGAAATAATAGTAAGTTTTCTGCTTATGTAGTTATATTGCAATTATCTTGCTATCGTGTCTTATTTTATTTTCTCATCTGTGACTTCTGCAGTCGTTTTGGTAAGTTTGTGGAGATTCAATTTGACCAGAGGGGAAGAATTTCAGGGGCTGCTATCAGGACTTATCTGCTTGAAAGATCACGTGTTTGCCAGGTGTCAGATCCAGAGAGGAACTATCATTGTTTCTACATGCTCTGTGCTGCACCTCCTGAGGTACTGAAGCTATTTTTTTAAAATTAATTTGTTTCTGGATTCAATATAATTGTAAGTAAATTACCATTAGAAAAAACTGTCTGGAAATTGACTTATAGAGGACTTTGATAGAACATAAGAGCTGATTTACTTAACACTCATAATAATTATGTATGCTCATTTATGGTTTTTTTGTTGTTGTAAGATATGTGTTTGCATTGGCAAAATGTTTTCAAAGTTATTTATAGGTATGTTTGTGCTCAGCTCTTTTTTTATTTTGTTACTTCTTATTATCTGGTCCTCTCTTTCTGACAGGATGTTAAAAAGTACAAATTAGGAGATCCAAGAATGTTTCATTATCTGAATCAATCAAATTGCTTTGAGTTAGAGGGGCTTGATGAATCTAAGGAATATAGGGATACAAGGAGAGCAATGGATATTGTTGGAATAAGTTCCGAGGAGCAGGTATTTTATAGAGATCTTTTTTATGATTGTTTTCAGTTTCTTAAAGCTTGACCTATGATTCAATTCCCCCACTGCTCTTTAGGATGCAATTTTTAAAGTTGTCGCAGCAATTTTACATCTTGGGAACATTGAATTTAAGAAAGGGAAGGAGATAGACTCATCTGAGCCCAGAGATGAAAAATCTTGGTTCCATCTGAAGACTGCTGCTGAGCTTTTCATGTGAGAAAGCATTGTGCACTTGCATTATTTCAAGATTTTGCATTTCACCTTTTGACCTTGACTCATAATTTTTATTCAGGTGTGATGTAAAGGCACTTGAAGATTCTCTTTGCAAACGTGTAATTGTTACTCGAGATGAAACAATTACGAAATGGCTGGATCCAGAAGCTGCTGCACTCAGTCGAGATGCCTTGGCTAAGATTGTGTACTCACGATTGTTTGACTGGTAAGCCTGTAAGAAGATTCCCTAAAAATATATATTTTTGAACTTTGTTACAGTTACCATGTTAATCTGTTTCTTTAATTTTCTGTCTTGATTCTGTAGGTTGGTTGATAAAATTAATAATTCTATCGGGCAGGATCCTGAGTCAAAATCCTTAATTGGTGTGCTGGATATTTATGGTTTTGAGAGTTTCAAGACTAACAGGTTTGTAATTGGCGCACTTTTGTTGTGTAATTAACATCTGTGAGTTTTCATGGGAACACTCTGTCCAAGAAACTTATAGATTGTTTGGGAGTCTGATGTTCTCCTCCACTAGTTTTCACATTGTAAGATGCTAGATTGAATTTGTGATGCCATTGAGTCCATCCTTGGTTCATTATAAACTTGTTTTGTAGTAGCAATGTTTGTGATAAATCCATTTGTTATTTTGGTTTGCTGTTGAACTAAATTTTCAGGAAATGTCGTTCCTTTTTTATTCCTTTCTTATAGTTTTATTGTAAAAATGCTGATTCTGTATGTTATGACTGGTTGTTATGTGTATGTGCAGTTTTGAGCAATTTTGTATTAATTTGACCAATGAAAAGCTCCAGCAACATTTTAATCAGGTTTGTTGTTGAAAGAGATATCTTTTTCTTTATAATTGAGAATACCTTTTGCTTGTATATTTTAAATTGTTGGAAATCTTATATCAATTAGAGATCTCATCAATTATAGTATATAAGTGAGTGCAAAACTTGTCGTATGAGTTAGTTTGTGAATTTGAGTTAGACTTAAAGTTTAGATTTTGAGATGAGGGTTAAATTTGTTTTCATGTGTTAAAATGGGTTGTGGCTTGTGGGCTAGCCCATCAAAACGGGACGGGTTGGGATGAAATTTTCAATTTGCCAGCCCATTTTGGTCTGGCTCGCCTAGCCTGATAAATTTGGCAGGCTAAAGGTGCGCTAGCTCACCTTTGGCCCGCTAACCTGTTTTATTTTAATTTTTTTAAATTAAAAATTAAAAAGATTAAATTTTCTATATTATATTTTTATAAAAATGTAAATATGCAATACTAATTTAATTTATCCAATTAAAAATATTAATTAATCAATTAAAAGCTTAGAAAATATTTATACGATTAAATATACTTTAAATATTTATTTATATGTATATGCAAACAAATTTGAAAAAGAAAAAAACAGTGGTGTGCCAGCCTGCCAGCCTCACCACCCCGCCTTGTGCGCGGCTGATTGCAGTTTCTAGCCCGTTTTTTGGTGGCGGTCCAGCCGGCCCGGCTTGGTTTTACAGGCCAAGGGTGGGCTGGGCCAAAACAAGCTAGATTGGTTGGTTTTGCCACCCCTAGTTTTCAGTCCCTTAACTTTTATACAGTTTGGTCCTCAAACTTAAAAATGAATAAATATAGTGTTTCTAATCTAATTTCATTAAATTTTTTGACTTGTCAAGTGACATTTTAAACTAAGTTGTTTACATCGTTTGACACATTCTAGCTTAAATGCATTCTAGAACAATGTTTAACACGTATACAAAATCTAATGTCATTGTGTTAAGATGACTATATTCATTCATTTTTAAAGTTTTGAGATCAAAACGTATTAAAGTTGGGGACAAGGATGAAGTCCAATTTCGCGTCCAAGTTTAGGGACTATAAACATATTTAATCCCTAAGATAATATTAGATAGTGCCACTTGCTATCAAACTAAACACAAATATTTAGTCCTTGGTATGGTTGTATGTGTTGGGGATTCTACATCAACTAAAGATTTCACTAAATTATAGTATATAACTGGATGCAAACTTTATTATATAAGTCAGTTTTGTAAGTTTGAATTAGGCTTAAAATCCAATTTCTAAAAGAAACAAACAATAATCTCTCTCTTTTAATTTACTTTCATGCTCTTGTAACGCCCAAATATATTTTTTTCTGCAGCATGTTTTCAAAATGGAGCAAGAAGAATACAAAAAGGAGGAAATTGATTGGAGTTACATTGAATTTGTGGACAATCAAGATATTCTGGATCTCATTGAAAAGGTTTCCTTTCTGACTCTTCAATCCTTGGCTTGGTCTCTTGTAGGTTGCTTGGTTAAGTCAAAGATATTCATTTATTTCGGTTAAAGATTATATATTAAATGTGGTGGCGGACAGACATATAATTGGTAAATTAAATTGGCTTATTGACAGACGGTGCAGTAGTGTATTTTCATTGGTTGAGGCATATCGAGCTTTTGTCTTAAAATTGGCTGTGATGTTTCTGTTGCTATATTGGTCACAACATTCTAAACAGTAGTTAAACTGAATAACAACAAATATCAGTTATGTGAGATGTGAACTAGTACTAGCTTAAGTGAAAATAAAATATCATGACATAGCATAGGTTGCTTGATCTAGTTTTCTTACATATATCATTCAAAGTGATATAAAAAAAAAAAAATGTAATCCTCGGGAGTCAATTTAGGTGGATTAAATTATATAGTTGGTATAACTGATTGAAGTGTCCCTGAATGGTATACTCTGCTTTAGTAAATCTAATTATTATTATACATAATGCTGGAAGCTTTAACTAATAGTTTTGTGGAGCATAAGCTATTAGTAAATCTAATTAATAGGTTTGTGGAGCATAAGCGAGGTGTTGTCGTTAGAACATCGGTGGGTGGACATACAAATCAAGGTTATAGAGAAAGAAGCACTACATTGGGGGAATCATTTTGAAAATAAGTTGATGTGGAAAGAAGCTGCTTGAAAATTTGCCCTGAAAGCAAATGAGAGACATGAAAGGAAGAATGTTTTGTTTATGGGGGTTAAGTGAATGAAAACATTGAATGTGATTTTTCTGTCGTTTTAGGGACTAGGTTGAATTTTTAATGAAATAGAAAAGGTAAATCTAATTACCTTGAAATGATCACTGCTAGTTGAGTTCACCCAAATTGACCTTATTTTGCATCCCTTACATAGAAAAATATCATGTACTTTATCAATGCATTATTTTGCCATTGCTTCTGTTAGCACACTGATATCGTAGTTGTATTTGTGCAGGTTGCTATTAGTGAATTTATTATTTACAGTTAGAAATTTATTTTGAGTCTTGAATTATCTTTTATTCATTTGCAGAAACCTGGTGGCATTATTGCTCTTCTGGATGAAGCTTGGTATATTTTATGCTGATAGCCCATATTCTATCTGTTGTTTTTACTGAGGCTCTGATAGCTGTGTTTTTGTTCTATGCAGTATGTTTCCTAGATCAACACATGAAACTTTTGCCCAAAAGCTGTATCAGACCTTCAAAAACCATAAAAGGTTTAGCAAGCCTAAATTATCACGTAGTGACTTTACAATTTGCCATTATGCTGGAGATGTAAGTTGGTTATATTGTTATTTTTTCATTCAGATATAATAAGTAAATAAAGAAGATACATTTATAATTTAAACATGCTGGAATGCTGTATGTGATTTAATCTGTAATTTGTAGGTCACTTATCAAACTGAATTTTTCCTCGACAAGAACAAAGATTATGTCGTTGCAGAGCACCAAGCACTTCTCTGTGCTTCAAAATGCCCCTTTGTATCGGGTTTGTTTCCTCCTTCACCTGAGGAATCTTCAAAACAATCAAAGTTCTCCTCCATTGGCTCACGATTTAAGGTTGGTTATTAGGAAACCAACTGATTTGTCTTTCTTGCCTAACCTATGTGTTTGAGAAAACACTTCATATGTCTTGCAGCAACAATTGCAATCTTTACTTGAAACTCTCAGTTCCACTGAGCCACACTACATTCGTTGTGTAAAACCCAATAATCTTCTCAAGCCAGCAATTTTTGAGAATAAAAATGTTTTGCTGCAACTACGTTGTGGGGTAAGACTGCTAGTATTTTATTGATTTACTTTTAGCATGATATGTCTTGTACTGTAATAGAAGTTAAACCTGATATCGTGCAAGTTTATGCTTATTAGCATAGTTCGTCTGGTTGTAGGGAGTTATGGAGGCAATTAGGATAAGTTGTGCCGGGTATCCTACAAGAAAAACCTTTGATGAATTTGTGGATCGATTTAGTCTTCTTGCACCTGAAGCATTGGATGGAAGGTATCTGAATCGGCATCCTTTTTATTAGTCATTATTCTGAAAGTGCTTACCTTTTTTGTATTTTTCCTTTTAGTTCTGATGAGGTCACTGCTTGCAAGAGGATTCTAAAGAATATTGGACTTGAAGGTTGTCAGGTAACTATTACTATGTGAGAGAATCTTTTATCCTATGGGAGTCTTTTTCTCCCATGTGTAATTGACTCCTACTACCATTATATTGCCAGTAAATTTGGAAGGTGTAGTTTAGGTTTAGGAATGATCACTAAGGCATGTGTTTGTCAAGCATATACAAAAATGAATTGCTATTAATGCTCATCTGTACTCACTGTAATGATATCCACCATTGCATTAGATAATTGCATACTGGTGATACGTATTAGCTAATTTAGTGGTATTGTTTATTGCTACAGATTGGTAAGACAAAGGTGTTTCTTCGAGCTGGTCAGATGGCAGAACTAGATACCCGTAGAAGTGAAATCTTAGGAAGGTCAGCAAGCATTATTCAGAGAAAAGTTCGTTCATATTTGTCACGCCGAAGTTTCATATTGCTTCGTCTGTCGGCTTTGAGGATTCAAGCTGCATGCAGAGGTATTTGCTCATTGCTTATTGAAATATTAGCTCACAGGTTGGATTTGGGAAGAAATTTTGTGCTTTGTGAAGTATGATGACTTTCTTTGTACTGACTGCAGGACAACTTGCTCGGCAAGTGTATGAGGGAATGCGGCAGGAGGCTTCTAGTTTGGTGATTCAGAGGTGCTTCCGCATGCATATTGCTAGGAAGGCATACAATGATTTGCATGCTACTGCTGTCACTATCCAGACGGGTATGCGGGGAATGGCTGCTCGTTGTGAGCTATACTTTAGAAGGAGGACTAAAGCAGCAATTGTCATTCAGGTATTTTGAGCACTTTTACTATTTCTGGTCATGGATTCTATTGCAAAATCATTGTTACTGAGCTTGGCACTTTTACTTTGGGTTCAAATAGTATGTTATTCCCAACACTGATGATTGTGCATTGTAGAGCCACTGCCAGAAATACTTGGCACAACTTCATTTCACCGAACTAAAGAAAGCAGCAATTACAACACAATGTGCATGGAGAGGAAAAGTTGCTAGGCAAGAGTTGCGAAAGCTCAAGATGGTATGTACTTATGTTTTTCTCCTTAATCCTTTGAATCCATGTATGAAAATATGTTTGAAAATTGAAAGTCGTGACTTGCGAGCTCATAAATATCATACAACTGATAGGATCCAGGATAATAGTTATTACGGAAATTGAATTTAGATTTCAGTGAATTCATAGATCTATTGAAAATTGGTTAGCGGCCTATGCCCTTTAGAATTTGTAGTATAATGTTCTTTAAGTAGCAAGTAATTACTACTACTAGGCAGTATTTTTACTACTTTTGAGTCACAGTCAGACAAAAAAAATGTTGAGTTTTGATATGTAGAATTGACTTGTACATGAAAGCTTTTTTATGGTTCTCTCATCACATTCCAAGCTAACCCATAATCATTGTAGTACTGTACAAAACTTCATTAGCCTGCACGAAATTTTCACTTCATGTAGCAACATTGTAAAGCTACATTAATTATACTCCAAGCAGAGGTTTTACCTCCACTGCAAATTTCTCATTTTCACTACTCTATGCCTACAAACAATAATATCCCACTTCGCTTTGGTCCATTTTATCTATAATATGGATAACGTCTGGTTGACGACCTTGATAATTTATAGTGATTGAGATTTTTAATTTTATGCAGGCTGCAAGAGAAACTGGAGCTCTCCAAGCTGCCAAAAGTAAGCTTGAAAAGCAAGTTGAAGACCTTACGTTAAGGTTGCAGCTGGAAAAACGTTTGAGGGTAATATACTATGGATTTTTCGTACCAACTGCTAACTCAAGCAACTTTAATGTGGTCAACCAGCAATTTTAAGTTGCATGAATTAACCCTGTCCAATTAGTAAGAGCAAAATATTGTAGTGTGCTTTTTAGCACCGTAGCAATACTTAGAAACTTTTCATACTGGAGTGAAATTAATTTGTGTAATTGATGAGAAGGAGCTTTTTTCTGCATTTTCTGAGAAAGATGTATGACATTGATAAACATCATTTAGTTAGTATCTTGAAAAGCTTCTTAAGCCTGCATTATTACGCATAGGTTGACATGGAAGAAGCAAAAGCTCAAGAAAACCAAAGATTACAATCTGCTTTGCAAGAGATGCAACTTCAGTTTAAAGAAACTAAGTTACTTCTTGAAAAGGAGAAAGAGGCTACAAAAGTAGCAGCAGAGAGAGCTCCCGTTATACAGGAGATTCCAGTTATTGACCATGCTTTGTTGGAGAAGCTCAGTGGTGAGAATGAGAAACTCAAGGTAAAGTGGTTATGACATGGATATTTGTGCTTCATTTCAAGAAAGTATTTGTATATTGATACATTTTGTGGAAGATATATTGTCATATTGTATTATTAAGATAGTACTTCGTGAATTCTGTTACAGAACATGGTGAGTTCACTGGAAAAGAAAATTGATGAAACAGAAAAAAAGTACGAAGAGGCTAGCAAAATTGGCGAAGAAAGGTTAAAGCAAGCTTTGGATGCGGAATCAAAAGTAATTCAGTTGAAGACTGCTATGCAAAGGTTGTATTTGTGATTAAACTTTGTTGATTTAAGATAAATATCTAATTGACATCCTTTGATGTTTTGAACCCTTTTTTTGTCTCCTGAGTGTAAAGGTTGTCATTCGTACTCTATTTGCTGTAACAAGATTTCTATCATCATGGCCATTTTTTTTTCTTTAATTATTGTTTATAGGCTTGAAGAGAAATTCATAGACATGGAATCTGCAAACCATATTCTTCAGAAGCAATCACTACTAAACTCATCTGTGAAAACAATAGCAGAACACCTGTCTTCCCCAGTGGACGTGGTAATTTGTTGTAGCTAACGTATACAAGTTCTCATGCTCTCAATCTAAATATACATCTAATGAAATGATTACATTTTTTTACGCAGAAATTAGAAAATGGTCACCATGTGGCAGAAGAGGAGAAAGTTGTTGTAAGTATTCTTTACAACTGTTTTCGTGTGCCTTCTGTAACACTTGACTGTTTCCAATGGAGTATAAATTGAGCGACCTTTGCAGGATACATATGTCACGCCTGTGAAACAATTTGGTACAGAATCTGACTTCAAACTAAGGAGATCTTACATTGAACGACAACATGTATGTACTTAAAATCAGGAATTTAATTCTGTTTGTTGTCATGGTATTTCATGCAAAAAATCATTCTCAAGTTAAACTCTTGTTTACTGTAGGAGAGTGTTGATTCGCTTGTTAACTGTGTTATGAAAAATATTGGCTTCAGTCATGGAAAACCCATTGCTGCATTCACCATTTACAAATGTCTTCTCCACTGGAAATCTTTTGAAGCTGAAAGAACCAGTGTATTTGATCGCCTGATTCAAATGATTGGTTCTGAAATTGAGGTAGTGTAATTACATTATTCTAAATTATATTTTATAAGATAATATGTGCCGATATGTGCTGTAGATTATCCATTACCACAAAATGGAGGACTCTTTCTTTCTTCCATAACCAATAAAACTAACTAATTAATATGAAACTCTTAAAAAATAAATTTTAAGTTTAACTCAATATCACAAAGCTAAACTGTAAAGTAAGATTTGCATCTACTTGTATTCTATAATTTAACATTTCAAGCATGAGAAAGAGGGGAGTCTAATACGGTTGACATAATAGGTCCAACAAACTTCATTGAGATAAATTGATAGCATCTTAGTGGACTTTAAATTTAAGTCAATCTTACAAAACTGATTTGTAAGGTAAAATTGGAATCCACTCATATAATTTTAGTCATATCTCTAATCGATTTAAGATTTGAAAAGTCATTTTAATCGTATATGTTTTATTAATGCTTTAAACTGGATATTTCTGGGTACTAAAAAGCTTCAGCTAGATAATCCAAAATTGAAAACTTGAATCCAGGGAAAGCAAGTGCTTTCTAGTGAGAAAAATCATACTTATACCAAAAAGATTTTGTTTTGTCATCAACTCTTCATCCTGCTGAGGGTGTTTCATGGATTAATGCAGCTTAGGGAAAACTTAAATCACATGATTAGTCTCTTTTAGATTCTCACTGCACATCATAATTATGCTGATTATTCTAATGTGGTCTATTACAAAAATTATTCAATATGCAGTTGGAACAGTATAAACCCTCAACGAAATAGTTTAATATTGAGCTACGAAAAGTAGATAGTATCCAAGTCCAATACAATGAAATAAGGAAATAGTATGAAAGATATGAACTAAATGCGCTCCAAGTGGTTGATGAAATTCAGCAATGATCACCTGAGAATTAGAAAAAAGTAGGTCCAGAGATAGGGAGAGCAGAATATGAATTCAAAGAGAAGGTTCACCTCCAACATGCCCCAAACAAATAATCCTTCAGCCTTATATTCTCTCTCTTCTGTCTAGTGCTTTTTCTTATTCCCCTTTGTTGTGAGTCATTAACTATGTGTACTTTTTCTCTAACTGCATTAGACGTCACATTTTCCTCACTCCTTACACCTGTTACAGCAGTCTAGTGAAATGTAATGTTCATTATCAGTTAACAACTATTGTATTGGAGGAGGGAGTGTCTCGTTTTTTAGTTTGATTCTCGTTCCAGGATAATGTTTTTTGTGAAATTACTGGGGTAAGAAGTAATACATAAGCAGACTTGAATGCTGCTTTGGTAGTTTCATGGTTTATTGTTGTAGTCATCCTTCCCTCCATTTCTTTGTAGACTTTGTGTCTTTATGAACCTGTTTGTATTGTTCATGGAGCAATAAATTATTTTGTGGGTACTGTAATGTTAAATGGTGTGAATTTAATTTTGTGATATTCAATATTAGTTGTGTTTTTGTTAACAAAAGTGTTAGAGCACTCTTCAAAAGTAAATTGTTGACTTTCTTCTTTCTTACTCTCTCTTTTACGATACAGAATCAAGATGGAAATGATCATATGGCCTATTGGCTGTCGAATACATCTGCGTTATTGTTTTTACTTGAACAAAGTCTTAAATCTGGGAGTTCAACAAATGCTACCCCAGTTAGAAAACCACCTAATCCAACATCTCTCTTTGGAAGAATGACTATGGTAATGAATATTTCTTAAATTGTATGTTAACTGATTTTCATCTCACACTTGAATGTTATAATGATTAATTCAAGGGTAAATTGCAGAGTTTTCTTTCATCCCCTTCTTCTGCCAACCTTGCTGCCCCTCCATCCGATGTTGTGCGCAAGGTAGAAGCTAAGTATCCTGCCTTGCTTTTTAAGCAACAGTTGACAGCCTATTTGGAGAAAATATATGGCATCATTCGGGATAATTTGAAGAAGGATTTAACTGCGGTCCTTGCATTATGCATCCAGGTGTGCTGAAATCTATTTATCAATTGTTCCAACTCAAGTTTACTGGACAACGTATATATCTAGTTCATGTAGTTATAATTGTTTACCAGATACATTTTCTAGAAATTCCCAATGATTATGGGCCTAATATTATCTTTGTTGTATATTTTTCATTCTTCATGTTCCTTATGCAAATCTCATGTTGATATGTAGGCACCAAGAACATCAAAGGGAGGGTTACGTTCTAGCCGATCCTCAGCTAAAGATTCCCCAATGGTTCACTGGCAGAGTACTATTGAATCCCTAAATACCCTCCTCTGTACATTGAAAGAGAACTTTGTACGAAGATAAATCTCTATTAACTTCTGATTACTGAGCACTTACCTCTGTTAGACACCTACATTTCATTTCTGAAAATTTCTAAAATGTGGTATATTCCTTTTCTGTTTCAGGTGCCACCAGTTCTTATTCAAAAGATCTTCAGTCAGACATTCTCATATATTAATGTGCAACTTTTCAATAGGTAAGTAGTTTTTGCGTACATCTATTAGCACATTTTCTTTTTGCATCATGATTGTTTTTTTTTTTCCCCTTGAAATGTGGAAAGGCTAATAAGACCTCTTTTTCTCAAATGATTACAGTCTTCTTCTTCGACGTGATTGTTGCACATTCAGCAACGGGGAATATGTGAAAGCTGGATTAGCTGAATTAGAGCTGTGGTGCTGCCAAGCAAAGGAAGAGGTAAATTGTTTTTTCTTTAACCGTAATGTGTTTATCTCAAGTTATTGTTTCCACGTCCTTTTGAACTGCTGTACACATTTTAGTAAAAGCTCCAACTAATTGCCTTGAGCACAAACTTGCAGTATGCAGGGTCATCATGGGATGAACTTAAGCACATAAGACAGGCTGTTGGATTCTTGGTAAGAGTTTACCGTTTGATTATTTAGAACCTTTTCATGGTTTCAATGTGCTCACATTTTGCCGGTGGTTCATTCTTTTGATGGTAAATGATGATTCTCTGTTGCAGTTTCTTTTGTTTTTACCGTATAAAAAAAATCTGGACGTTTCTTGAAATGATTAGTTTTAGTAACAGGATAAATCTAGCAAAAATAACGGACAGAAGACATCTGCTTTTACTTTTAGATCAATATTATGTCTAAATTCTTTTCCATGTTTGAAGTAACTACTGTATTAGTAAAAAATGCTTCTTATATTGGTTCTAGAAAGAAAATCATCCCCCAACAAATCCCTTTGGAGACTTAATCATATAGATTTAAATTTGTCTTAATTATTCCCATCTTGTTTAATTCTTGTCTATGTTTATATACAGGTTATTCATCAGAAGTACAGGATTTCCTACGATGAAATCATCAACGATTTATGTCCTGTAAGTCTTTATCCATCTCAAACTTCCGTGTGAGTGAATGAGGCCTGTATCTCTATCAACATAATTCTCTATGGAGTCTTTTTTGTAAAAAACTTTGGAGATGCAAGCACCTAACCCATGGCCTGTCTATGGATTCACTGTTTGTTTCTTCTAGTAGTTGTTGACATGCTTGCCCAGGTTGTTAGTTTGTTCAACCTGGGGAGTGAATGAAGTTACTTCTAGGACTGAAATTCAGACGCATGTTTTCATTCAGTTGTTGTAAGGGGTGGATAAAGGAGACTAGGGATATTGATATGTGCATGGTCTCAAAAGCATTTTTTTTTTTTGCTGATAAACTGTCAAATGTCTTTTATAGTGTATATGTTTCTTTGATGTCTTTTCCTTTACATTTTTCTCCCCCTTATCTTTTGCTTCTCCAGATCTTGAGTGTCCAACAGCTATACAGAATATGTACACTTTACTGGGATGGTAACTACAATACTCGAAGTGTATCTCCAGATGTAAGTTTGTGTGTATATTTTCCAATAACAGCAAAAGTCATTGCTGAAGTTGTACATACTTGACTAATGCTCTCAAATCTTCCTCCAGGTGCTTTCAAGCATGAGGATGTTAATGGCTGAAGACTCCAACAACGCTCAGAGTGATTCTTTCTTGTTGGATGACAGTTCTAGGTGAGAGCTCTTTTAATAACATGTACTTTTGCCATTAGAATACAGAACTATGTAGTGGGAAATATGATCTTCTGATTATATTGGATAATCAAAATAAGAAGGTAAAATAAATTAATAAATTTGTATTCACAAGAAATATCTTATATGTTCAACAAACGGTTTTTGCTTCTTTACAGCATCCCCTTCTCAGTTGATGATCTTTCTACATCACTGCAAGAGAAGGACTTCTCAGACATGAAACCAGCGGATGAGCTTCTTGAAAATCCAGCCTTCCAATTTTTGAATGAGTAGGTGTACAAAACTTAGTGTATACTTCCTTCTAAATTTCTCTTCTCAAGCCTGACAACAAAATCAGTTGTTGGTCCTTGCCATTGTTGGTTGTAAATGCCATTCTATTATTCTCTCTACACCAGAAAGAAAGAGAAAAAAAAAAGAAAAACTTCACACCCTTTTGGCCATATCCCTGCATTCTGTAAAGTTATTTTTTCATTCTTTTGTTAAGCATTCAATTGTAAAATGTTATTGTTAATAGGGGCAAGGGATATTTTTAGCATCAGTTAGCTTGCCTTGTATTTTCCCTTTTTACCTCTTTCCTTGTCCTTCTGATCAATTGAAGCAGTTTCACTCTTATGTTCTGTGGGGCCAAGCTCACTATAATTTTTGACTTTGTCATATAGAAACACTTGCATGTTAGTGTACCTATACTCTGAACTCTAGCATCAAAGTGTCACGTTACTAGTAACTTCTGGAGGTGACATTTACTACGTCATATATCTTACATGTAAAAAGAGGTTAGTGACCACCATGCATCATTAAATGTACTAAATAGCCTCTTTTTTGTACTTTCTGACGAAAAGTTGCCTAACTGGACTATAGCTGTTATTGAAGAGTACTTCAAACTGTACTTGTGCTTTATTTTTAAAGCTTTATTTTTTTGTGTGTTTTGTTATTCACATATCTATGTGGATATTTTTGTCCATCTCACGTTAAAATCAACTATTTGAAATTGTCCTTCCATTATTTTATTTGTCTTTTAGCTAGTGTTTGGGATGGAACCTTTGGGATTACAAATTTGACACCAATTAGGGCTTCGTACCTTACCAAACTAAATATGATCAAATCATGACCTAAAAAAGTGAAAATGTGGTTTGGAAATAAAAATGAACAAATGGGTTTAACTAAAAGATAACTCAATTTCAGGCTTTAAGATGTGGGCACACAAAATATGTAAAATTTGTCTTCACTTTCAGGCATGTATAATATTCTGTATTCCAAAAGAGCCAAGTACGCTAAAACTTGTCAACCATGCAAACAAAATTATGTAAAGATTGAGAGTGGAGTTTGAATTTTTCCCATAAAACTGTGGTCCAGATTTTGAAGGAAAATGGTTGAGTGTGTTGATTTGTTTACGTGTTGTTTATTCGTAGGGAAAGTGCAGACCCACGTTTTTCCTCTATTAAGGAGTCAACAGAAAATTAATGAAAGGAACCTATTTGATGACGTAAAACATGTTTGGTACAATAATCTGCACATTTAATTTCTGAAAAAATAATTAAGAAAAAGTCTTTGGATTGAAACTTTTTTCGGCCACCCATTTGGAATTCACATGGCTCTGGCCCCAAAAATTTCCCCCTATGGTGCTGCCACAAGGGTTGCAACCCTAGTAAAGGGTTTGGGACCATTCTTCAATTGGACCACCCTATGGCTAAATTTCGTTAATTTTTTCTAATTTTATAAACTGATGGTCACAATGATGGCATTAAGATGAAGACATTGGATTTTTTGAATCTGGATAAGCTTTGTTGTGAATGAAGAATTGAAAAGAGTTGGTTTGTTCTAGGTTAAGATTCTGGTCCACTATTGTTGTTCCACGAGGCTCCCCTGAAATGCTACCCAACATTTTGGTCCATTACCAATGGCTTCAAGGTCCTCCCCCTATTCTACCTATAACTTCTATGTCTCTCACTATCCTACCACCTTTACTTCTTCAAACTCCCTCAATACTTTTCGTTCACATTATCATCAATTTTTATTCACTATATTATAAGTTTATAGTACTAGTTAGAAACGAATTTTGTTATTTTTCTCGGAAAAAAATGACGTAACTTTAGTTTATTTTCATGTGTTGAATAATTAATTTTAACAATCTAAAAAATAAATTATATAAAAAAAATTAGTTAAAATCAAACAGTTAAAAATTGAGTAAAATTAACTAAAGTTACGTATTTTTTTTCTGAGAAAAAAGTACTCAATTTGTTCCCATACATGTTTTTTATTTATTTAGTTTTAACATCACCTCTAACATGCTCATTTGATGTAAAGAAAATAAGTTATACACTAATTTTTAATTTTCTATTCATGATCAGACTCTATACTATTCTATTATTTTAATTAATTAATACTGTATTATGATTTATGTTGTCATTTAATCATGACATTATGTTAAATTTGTCGACCTATATATTTTTAAAATTACGACAATATATAGAATTTTCTAAAGATATTATCGGAAGAGAATGTTCCTATTAAAATTTAGACAGAAAATGATTCTGGGAAACAAATGTCGACAAGTCTTAAATTCTAACCATCCATCCAATGAAGTTCAACCAACCATAATTGTCTGTAATAATTTCTTGTCATTGAATTAGAGAAATGAGAAAATTACATTAGCCAATGGAAAAAGATTAGACATTACATCTATCAAAAAAGTTTTCATATTGGTCGACATGCTATCGACAATATTTATCATTCATAAACGATGGAATTTCTCGACTTGGACCATCATAGATGTTCAAGCTTAATTTCACGAGGATAAAGAGTTTTGTAAGCATCAAGCAAATCGAAGAAATTAATGATAACGGAAAAACATTAGATATGAAAATGACACCCGTTGTAATATTAGATATGTTTTTTCTAAAATTACATTAATAATTGTTCAATTAAAACGTAAAAAATTAAATAAACGAAAATCATCTATAAACACATGTCATAGAGCTTTTAAAAGTTTTAAAATTGAACCTTCAATATCATTATTAAAAGGTAGGTTAACGTGTATAGACTCTCAACAATCAAATAGTATGTTATTGTAGTAAAAAATGAGTTTGGAAAAAAAATTATCTGTAAACATTAGGTTTTAAAATGGCTCAGGAATTAGTTTTAAGAGGCTGATTTTGATTCATTTATTAAACAAATCGTAAACTAGATAAAAACCACTCTAAATATATATAAAAAAAATTCTTTATTAAATGTCTCTAAAAGAACTATTTTTGTCAGCATATTCTAATTCGTTCACATCTAAGTAAGAGAAAAAAATAAAACAAAACAAATGTATATATATCTGTAAGTTAAAGTTAATATATGCAACCTAACATCTGTAATTTTTATGAATTAATTAACATATTAGTTAGAAAGAAAAAATTGTTAAGAAAAAAAATTGAAATAATAATTAGGTAGTGGATTAAAAAAAAAAGAGTGTAGGAGATAAGAATGATGCCCTAAAATTGTGGTATGATGAAAGTCTGAAAATATGATTGAAGTAGGGTAGCTATAGTAAGGTATTAATAGTTTTTGGCTTAGGGTTTGTGAAAATGATGGCACCATAATCTATAATGAACTAGGTTGAGAGAAAAAGCAATCAGTGTCATGAAATTCCTTGTCACAATAATAAGAGATGCAATCGTTTCGATCACTTAGCTTTTGTCTTATGTGTGATATTAATTAATATGGTGATGGGAAAGTCCAAGTTGGTCATTTTCAATGTTCAGAAGCCATGACTTTCCACAGTAACATTTATGAAACATATATCTCTATCTATATATATAAGCACACACATCTTATTCTACATTCACAAAATTTGTGGCTTTGCGTCAAAAACAAAATCAGAAAGTGAATATGTTCCCATTTCTTGACTTGAAATGCATGCATGAAGAGTTCTCCATCTGAGGGGCCATCGTGCTTTCCATCATCCACTTTCATCAGCTGGTAAACATTTTTATCAGACACAGAAGGAGAGATTATTCACTTAGCTCAGAAAGAGAGATCGTGAAAGCTGCATAACATGTTAATTACCACAGTTTGTTTACTTTAGGCTTAAATATATTTTTCCTCGTCATTTTCGTAGTATTTGTTGTTGGTCATCATTTTTACCAAATGTTTAAAATGGTTCTCATTTTCGTAATTTGTGTTAAATTTAGTTCTTTTATGTGACGTTGTTTAAATCAGTAACGGAGCACTATATAGGTGGCACTGTTTGTATTATGTTATACTGGGATGTGTTACGTGTACTGTACATGTAGCTTATTAACGATAACTTTTCAATTTAGGGAAAAATTTCTAATTAGGTATTTTATCGAGTGCAATTAGGGATTGACATTCGTTGGAGGCGTTTTCTTCATCTTCGAGTTTCTTGATCTCAGATTTGCAGAGGAAGCAGGTGTTACTTGCGATTTGTTAGGTTGATTTCAATTTTACAAATCATCATCATCAGGAGGTAAGTGGTTTGCTCGTGGGTTTAGGTTTTTTGGGGTTGTGTTTGCTCGTGGGTTTAAAATTTTTGGAGTTGTGTTTGCTCGTGGGTTTGCACATTTGAATCAGTTGGAGTTATGGTTTTCATAATTCTGTTTTGAGGTTTGTTTGTGGTTGGATTGTTGTGATGTTCTTCATGGTTTATAAATTACTTGCATGATTTTGTGTAGTTTGTGTCAGTAGGTGGGGTTCAGTGGGGTATTATTTTAGTTTATTTCTTTATTGGTTGTCCGTGGTGGTTATGATCCCCATTACTTTATTTCTAATTGATTGAAGTAGTGGTCCCCCATTGCGTCAAAATCGGCTTAATAATACCGCTATAAATTGATGTTAATCCATTTTTCGTTGAACCACCAACATTGCACGAAGTGCTACAACACCTCCAATGATCACAATCAGAGGTAAAGGAAGAAGATCGAGACCGTTTATTGAGATTAGTCATTGTTGTAGATCTCACACTCATAAACCTTATTTTATAAGATGAATTTAAGGTTGAACTACGACTTAAATTTTTTATTATACTAATTTAGAATTTATCTTAATATTTCTTATTTATTGAACTTATTATATTATTTACTTCAAATCATTGTCGAATTATTTATAAATATTAATTCAATATTCAAAACATAAATATCTTATCATAAAAAGTGTATTAAAAATCTTATATTAGGAAATTGAAAATCTTATATCCACTAGAAACAAAATTAGTTTATAGTACATTTAAAATTATTTAAACTTAAAAGTATATTAATTATGGGTTATGAATAGAGGAAACTGAATTAATTAAACAAAAATTAACCAACAAGGTCACCCACATGAGGTATTTTTTAAACTGTTTAGGTAAGCAAAAATTGTGAATTGGAAACAACCATAATTAAGGATCTGTAACGAACAGTATTTATGAAATTAAGTATATTTCAATTCAACATCAAATATGCATTCTATATAAAAAAAAAATTGCATATGTTAATTAATGGTATTGATTTAATTATAACGATGTTGTGCTATTTTTCGTACCTAAGGTGCATAGTATGATCAAAAAACAAGATGATCTCACATGTAATTTTTAGGAATTGCAAAATAGACTGGATTCAACGGGTCAGTCCGTGTTAAAAATGACGGTTTGAGTTAAAAATGTAATTTATAAGTCAGTTATGACCCATTCTGTTCATCCCGTCAATTTGACGGGTCAAAATACGGACCAGTTGGTCCGTTTTTAAAAAATAAAATAAAATAATTAAAAATATTATTTTTTAATTATTTTTTAAATGTAAAAATATATTATAATATTATAATTTAAATCATTAACACATATAAATTAAGTTTTAATTATTAGTTATAATTTAATAATTTAATATTTTAATATGTAAATGTAATAATTATTTTAATTTATCTAATTAAAAACATTAAATATTCAATTAAAAATTAAAAAATATTTTATTTGATTAAATTTGTTTTTAATGTTAATTTATATGTATATATAAAAAAATTAAAAATAAAAAAAATTTATAAAATTGAAAACAAATTAAAAAAGTTAAAATAAAAAAAACCGGTCCATTTTGCTGCTCTAATAATTTTATGTCCAAATATTTAATTAATTAATTTGAGCAAATAAGTTTCACTATAGTTAAGTTACTAGCAAGATAGTCTTTCCATCATCCTCAGCAGCCATATTACACAAGGCCCATGCACAAATTCTAAAGTTTATATAAATAAAATAAAAGTCTGGGCAAAAAAAGGTAAAAATGTTAACATAGACCTAAAATCTCTAAAATTTGCCTTTAAAAAGTAAAGAAGAAGACTACAAACTTAAATTAATAAATATGGAAGCAAAACATGATGTGAAATATGAAAACTTGGAACAAGGAGTAACAATATGAATGTTATAACAAATTAATATAATAATTATACATTAAGTTTTGTATTGATATTTAACAGTCTTTTAAGTAAATGATGATTGCTGATCTAAATTATATATATATATATATATATAGAAATCGTTTGGTAAAAAAAGATAAAGGAAATTTTGTGTTCCTTTTTATATTCTTCTGAATGTTATCAATATACATAACTCGTATTTTCTAATTTATATTTTGAGGTAGTTTATTTTTTTCAGAATTTCTTTTTATCATATTATTTAATTCCCCTTAAATACTTCAGTTCATTTACTATTTAAATTTTATATTAAATTATTAATTTTGTAATGATTATAATTATGAATTATTTGCAACAAAACAAATAAAAGGTTATTTAACGAACATTTTCACTCACTCAAATTGTTTTACTTCACTCCCATAAGTGTTAGAAGTCTCACATTTATTTGAAGTAAGACAATCTTATAGTATATAAATAAGATACAAATTTCACTTTATAAATCGATTTTATGATATTGAATTAGATTTAAAATTCACTTTCTATCATAGTATCAGAGTCTATCTTAGTAAAATTTATTAAAAATATTATATTTTATCAGCTAAGCCAACGGACTATCCATTAACATTTAAATTAGTTCAAACATTTTGTCTTATCAATTTTAAGTTTATATTTTTCATTACAATTGCGTATTTGTTTTGATATTACAAATCACTTAAAATAAATTTAATTTAAATGTGGCATTCATGTTTGACTTGATCCGATTCAAAATTAAATATACAATAAAATCTTTTACATTGACACTGCCCACAAATAAACTTGAATAGATATTTTGAGATGAAAAGAAAAGAAAAATGAGAAGACGTGGAAGTTAGGTCAGAAAAAACAGAATATTTTATGAGAATAGTGGAAGTAGCGAGTCCACATGTAGTTTGTTAATTAATATAAAAGGAATGGTTTATAATAAGCTTAAATATTCCAAATTGTAATTTAATTAAGCATCCCTTCCATGTGATCTCGTGTTTCTCCGGCGAGTCATAAAACACCTTTCATAATTAACATGCATTTAATATTTAATATTTAATTAATTACTTCACAACCCTCTAATCCTTCACCCATGTTCTTTCTTTTCTTTTGGTAAACGCCTGGTCATGTTCTAACCATATTCAATTCCTTTCTTCTCAATTAACTACTTCAGACATCGATCATTAAATGTCTTTGCCGTTATGGTGGTTATTTTGTCATTAGTAAACACTCTTCTATCATTACTATTATATTAATACAACCAAATCACCTTCAAATTTTAATCAATCATTCTTATATATTCTTATATATGCATTTGCTCAAATTCTCCAACAATATAAAATTTAATGGCTTTACATAAATCAAATTATCATTATATATTTGCTTAGCTTAGTGTGGAATGAGAAGAGAAAATAAATAAATAAATTTAATTAGTGTTATAAAAGAAATAAAGAATAAAGGCAAAAGGAATGTGAATATGAAATACAATACAATTATCTGAATGTTATTATTATATAAACTGTCGGTCTAAACATTTATATTTGCATATCATTAATGAAAAGGAACATTATGAATCTAAGTTTGACCGTTGAACTATATATCATACATAGTTTTATAATTTGAGCTTATCTCCCAAAATTAAGGGGCTTTTTTCTTTTTCAAATTGATTCAAAGATGTTTTAGTGATCTGAAAATATATTAAAAAAATAATGATTTTCAGCTGTGTTATATAGTGTTTAATTTTCTTTGGTTATTTATTTCTCTAGATCAAAAGTTGCTTTCTTAATTTGTGTATTGAAAGCGCGTTAGGAGTGTAAAACCAAAGAAATTGATGGAATAAAATAAGAAAGAAAAAAAAAGTGATTAATTTGATTAGAGTATTGAAGCAAATGACGGAAAGACACACGAAATAGGATCTATATACGCTATTATTTTTATAAATATTGTAGTATTATAATTAAAATTTTATTTTAGAAGAAGTTTTTCATTTACACACATTGAAATATTTATTTGAACATTATTCGTTCTTTTTGACAATGACTCGAAATGAGGATTCTTTCACACTACTTTCTATCTCAAAGCAGTTTTATTTTTTTCTTTTTAATCAATTGAAATTTTCAACTTTAATGAAATATTAATTATTAATCTTTCATTAATTTATAACGGGTTTTACATATTTGAAGACAGAACTATATACACATCTTCCGTTCCATGAATGAATGTTGTACGTGATTTTAATATTTTTAAAATATACTCTCTTTTTTTTCAAATACACACATCTATATATATATATATATATATATATATATATATATTAATTTTAATAAATTCAAGTTAATGTTAATAAAAAAATATAATAATTAAATAATATATGATAAATTATTAAAATAAATACAATATATCGATTATGATGTTAAAAATTAAAATAAAACACAAATATGTAGTTTTCTTTAATATTTTATCTTTTATGGAATAATTTTAATCTTTTTAATAAGTAAAAAATGATTTATTTACTTAATAAAATAAATAACAAAACACTTTCTATTTTAAGATAATTCCATATTATTTTTAAGGATTCCTTCAATTTTTGGTGAAAATTAGAATTAGTTCATTTTATAAACCTTAAACCAATTTAGTATCTTATCTTTAGATATGCGTAGATTTAATCATTTAAATCAAAAAAATTTATATTTATTTGACGTTTTAAATGCGTTTTTTAGTTAATATTGAAGAAAAAATGTGTCAAATGGTGTAAACAAACTAAAATACTATATAATGAAATACGTCAAATAAACTTAACTTAGTAAAATTTAGTTAAAAACGCATATAATTGAGAGACTAAATTAGTTTAAAGTTTCCGAGAAAAAATTAATTTCAATATTCAATGAAAAAAAAACATATTTAATCCTATTTTTAAAATAATTATAAGGTAATTTTGTAAATATTATTTTTATAATTATATAATTTTCGAAATTAAGAATTATGAATGGCCAGTATAGTCTTAAAAGAAACTAATTATCCACATATTAACACAAAGCTGTGATTAGGATAATTTGATTAGTAATATTAAAGTAGGTTGTAAAAGAAAGGAAATGGATAATAATTGAGTTAAGAAAAGAAGTATGAAATTGAATTTGTAATTTGGGAAGTGTGAAAATATGAAGGAAATGGATCACATGCACATGAAAGTGAAAGGACGGTTACGATTTTTTCTAGGCAACCACACACATTCCTCGGATAATGCCCTTCCATGTGCTTCCAAAAATTACGCCTCCTTCTTCTAAATATATCTTTTCATATGTCAAAATTAAATATATAACAAACTTTACATTAAATCCCAAAATTAAACCCTCTAACCAAAATTTCAATAAAAGATGCAAGTCTATTCTAATCCAAGTGTATATATATAAATATAATAGTAATTAAAAAAAACAAGCATTATAATTAGATTATGGGTGAATTTAACTATCTCATCGTATCTTTAAAAGTTTAAAAATGAAAATGTCCAACTTTAAATATTTCAAATATTAATAATTTTTTAAATAATAAAAATTACAAAAAAAAGTATGATATTATCAATTATCTAAATATTAAAAGGATAAATATATTTTTTATGTCAAATAACAATTAAATAAAAATCAAATAATTAATATTACCTAAATTAGGAAAATAATCAATAAAAAAATAATATATTTTTTTGTATATCAACTAATAAATTATTAGAACTATTTTGGTAATAAGAAGAAATTATAATTTCTCATTAACTAAAAAAATATATTTAATTCTCAGTGATCTTGACAGTTTAGAGAATGCAGGTGCTTACTGGGTGGGTAACGTCACCACCCCTGAAGGTCAACTCCTTTGGTGTGTAAATTAGAGAAATGTATGTTGTTGTCATCCATATACATTATTGTTTTATCATAATCTCAATTCACTCCAATATTCAATTCCTAATAACTCTCATTGCCTCACTTAGGAGAGTAATAGGCCACCATAAACAACAATCATCACTCACTGCATCAAAATTATACCAAACAACAAATACTATATTTTTTTATTATAACCTACAAAAACTCCTCACTAATCCTAATCAATAGTAATAATGTGCTGATGCTAATTATTTGCTCTACATGTTGTGTAATTATATAATATAATTAATTGAAAAAAAAAAGATGGTTTGAATAAAGCACCGAACAAAATAATGATAATAAAAATGAAAGCAAGTGCATGAAAGTGGGTAGGGCTACGTGGAACGTGCATGAATCTTCTGGCACTCGTAAGAGCCACGTAGACATCCAAACTTTTTTTTCTCGATTCTATCATTCTCAACCACGTTTACTTACTCTCTTCGTTCTCACACACGGAATTTTCTTGGGAAACAAAAACTATAATCTCTCCTTCTTCGATGACTCGGTAATGGTAATACATAGGTATTCTCACTCTGCACATGTTATTGCACAAATTAACCTCTTTAACCTTAAGTACTGCTCCCGATATGTGGGAACATTAATCGATAATAGTGTCACAATGTTAAGACCCTTAACATTTCTTTTGATTTTTAGCAATAAGTTTAATATTTTTGGATTAATAGGAAAAAGTGGATGATTTGAAATGTGTGCGCATGGAACCATGGAAGAGGGTCTACGAGGGCGGCACCTAGGATACAGTGACGGAATATATTTGAATGAAAGCTTAAAATCATGGCAATGGCTGCCACATGCAAAGCCATGGTTGTGCCAGGTGCAATGCCCCTAACGTGCTCATGCTTATCACTAACTGCAACAACACTTCAATCTTACTTCAAATTAAAACATTAATTGCCAAACTCAATATGTATTTAATAAATTATTATAATTAGGAAGGAATATTCATTTTAAATTATATCTCTCACATTCACATTTCTTTTCACCAACTTACTTTCTGTTGCTTATGTCATTTCCACTCATGTCCTCGTCAAAAAATTGCCGACTCATGCTATTTTTCATATTATTTTCCCTTACATTTAATATTCATAAAATGTTTTTTTTTTTTGAAAAATATGAAGTATAACTCACTATACCATAAGTGAACTAATAAAGTGGAATTTTAAAAAATAAATATTTACTAGTCTAATTAAAAACTGTGTTACGCATTGCTCCAACTATGAGTGCGCTTAATTATTTCGTTTAAAATAATTTAACTTCGTAAAATATTTTTTATTTTATTTATTGGTATCAATTTTTTCCACCTCTTATCTTCTTGCTTACATCAAGTTGCAGAAGTCCTCTGAAATGTATTTGGTTAAAAAATGATGTGCTCCTTTTGACTTTTACAAACATAATCAATGTCAATATTATGCATATGATTGCACGACCGAAATATGTGGACAACTCTATTTAAAAAGGGAAAAACTTTCGAACAAAGGCGACTTTTACTATTATTGTTTTCATGATGACTAAGACTTAAAATCTGTGGAACACTAATAAACTATATTATATAAATAAATGTATTTTCACGATGAAAACATCTATAAAGTGTTTTTTAATAATTAAAGTGTCAATAGTTAGGCATAAAAACGTTTTATTTTACTGGAAAACACGTAGAAGAGATAAATTTTAACATGTCTTATTGAAAAGTTACCATGAGTTTTAATATATATGTTGCCATTTCGTTTTTAATATTTGTGACATTTATTGAAAAATAGATTTTACACTTATGCAATGTATTTGAAGTGAAAAAGAAAACCAGTTTCTCGGAAAAATAGTACAAAAATAACTCAAAAAGAGAGAAAAGGTGAGAATGTATGTAAAAGGAGAAGTCTTTTTGGTATAATTAATTATCTTTATGTGAATTTTTCTCTCTTGCATTTTATGTTTTTGTTATATAAAACAAACTTTCCATCATGATTATTTTGTCAAGTGTTTTGTACCGCGCTAACGTGAAAATATAAAGTTGGCATGTTCCATTACTATTTTTGATAATAAAAGTTGTAAATAAAAGCTTATATTATTATTGAGATTATTCAAATTTTATTTGGACATAGTGATAAAATTTAGAGACCGTAATCGGTCGAATACGGATAAAATTTATCAGTTATTTGTTTTATTTTAAAAAAAAATGTCTCATTATTCATTCCGTATATGTTAGGTATCTATGAAAAACTATTGGTCAAATTTTTTATATCTGTAAATATCTATAGATACTACTACACCTATATTTTATTTTTTATTTTTTTCAATCTTAAATTAGCGTATTTAAAATTAAATTTTTAAAATATATAACCAAATAAAAATTAAACTTGAAATACAATTGAAATTAAATACTAACTAAAATATTAATATAATACAAATTTGAACGTGTTTCACATAAATGTAAATTTTAAAAAATTAATCATTTAAAAATAACTTAAATTGCATAGATCTAAATAAGAAATAAAAATATATATGAAATTAAATTTTCATAAATTTTCATAAATTAATATTTTTTTCATTAATAACTTTATTTTACGCACTTGATGTTTTAAAAAAAAGTAATAAAATAAAACTTTAATAATTATAAAAGAAAAATTATGATATCTATTATCCAAAAATAATTATTAAGTATATTCATTTAGTATTTATCACGAATTTTATTTAATATTTCTACGGATTTGAATATTTTATATCTCTAATGAAATTACTTAAAATATTATATGTAAATTTGATCAATAATTTTTTTTATCAACATACCTTTAAAATAAAGATAAAATGAGACCCGAAAATAATTCTAGAAATCAAGAAAACTGTATTTATCAAAAGTTTTCATTATATCATGACCGTATTTTGAAATATTTTTTTATACAAATTATTCTTTAACACAATAGCTAAGTAATAAAAAAAACTATTTCAATTTTTAACAGTGTATAAAACTACTCTTATAAGTTGAAAAAAAAATATTGAAAAAAAAAATGTGTAAACTGAAAAAAAGGTCATAGCCTTTATTACTGTTGTAGGTAAAAAGTGGGAGAAAATGGTATATATGGTCATGATAACAAATAAAAGATAAAGATATTAAAATAATTAGGCTTTGAATTTGTTTGACGACGTGGTCTAATTAATGGGTAAGCATTACATTAATCTTCATACCAATCTAATTGATAATGGTTTCCATGACAAAAATCCCACCCAATTATATTTTAATAACTATCATATTTACTAAGATTTGGTTCTCTCATCTCACATATCCAAACACATGCCACAAAATATTCCGTTCCAGAAAAAGTCGCTATAATTTGTCACCACAACAAACATTGTAAGTTTTTTGTTTGTCACGAGATAAAAGAACAACAAATCATGTTTTGAGAAAACGAAGATCTTCTAAAATCTTTTTAAGGTTCTTATTATGACCTCATAGATTTCTTAAGATCTTCTTCCTATTTGTTCGGTTTTTTTTATATGTCACTTCTAATTATCATCATATGCTGCTCTACCATGTGAGACTCTATTGCTTCCCATAATAATATTTTTTTTAGTGTTTGCTCTCACCACCATGAAACTAGGACGTGAGATTCTCTCTTGTTGCCACCATTTTTTGTTAAATAAATATAAATATTAGTTAAATGGCTTTAATTTTTTTTTTATAATTTGTCTCATTCTTTTCTTTGAAAGTCAAGTTAATGCAAGTTTGTTAAAGTATTTTTAACAAGAGTACACCTTACTTAAGAAACTAAAGTTTTTCTTTTGCCATTTGAACCAATGGATATATTTTATACCAAATTTTAAGAAGTTTTGATTTTGAGTCATCTTGTTTAGTTTTTATTGGTCGGTTCTTCGTGGTATTATTATTATTATTATTATTTTTCGATAATGCTAACAGTGAAAAACTAGAATTTCATCTTCTCCTATAATTCCGAACTTAGTGAGTTATTATTGTAAATTATCACTAAACCTTTTTGCAGAAAAAAATGTACAAATGGTTGGATCAAATTAACATTATCTCATTGATATTTTTCGCAGGAATATATTACTTTATAGATTGTAGATTCAATTGGTAAATTAATCTCTTAAAAAATTATTTTATGAAAGTTTACGTTATAAGCTCACTATAAAGTTTATTAAAATAAATTAAAAAATGTCTTATACTTTTATAAACTATTTTCGGGCATTTAAATAAACTCTTTACAAAGCTCATTAATCGCCACATTTTATTTTTAGATATATTTCACTTTAGTAAAATAATTTTAAGAAATAAAATATCACATGTTTATGGTATAAAATAGAGTCCAACATAAAATATATAAGCGTTACCTTCTAAAGTTAGCCATAATATACTGAAGGAAGAGTACTAAGACACACAACTTTGGCCATAAGCTTAACTTAGACATGAAACAACTTAACTTATGCTCACAGAGCAAGGAGTTGCAAAATAAAACGGTATGACAAAAGTTGCTCAAAAGAGCATCGGCTACCATGCCCAAAACTAGGCAGCAACATCACTACCATCCGAACGATCCCCAGAAATCTCCACGTCTGCTCACACTAAGGATTTAGTGATCATCGCAAAAAGGAACACCACACAAGAAAACAGACACAAACAAAAAGGGTAAGCTAGAGATAAAAATTGATTTTTAACATAGCATTGAGCAAGTAATATTCCACAGACTTCAAACAGGCAAAACAGTAGACACTCAAACATGTGATAGCAATCAAACAGGAGGACTCTATGAGTCAATTGTCCGGACACATATAATAAGATTGGATTCACTGGATGTCTGCACTTGTGGTGGCCTCTACTGCTCTGCAGAGCCATTGTCAATGAGTTTCACCCTACCATACATAAAGTTAGCCTTCAATCATCTAGAGCCATTATCCAGTCAAAGACTAGGGTCTCCCGCTACTCTCACCACTTGAATCAGTCTGCTCTACGTGAGACTAACTGATTCTTTAGAATTTCGGGATGCAATCCTTATCTAATTATATACACTACAACACCACCATGGAATCTCACCAAGAGTCTCATGGAATTACGTCTATCTCACACCACACCACATTCTTGTTTCTCACACCATAACCACAATTTTTTTATCTCAAGACATATACTTTCAAGCCAATGCTCAACCAACCAATTAATCAAGATTCATTCCATACACAGTACAACAAGGTCTCAGCCTCATTCAATCTCATAAACCATTCATGACATCATACTTCATGCATTTAAGGTAAATTATTCAATCATGTAACCAAACAATCAAAACATGGAAGAGAACAACATGGGGGCACGTCCATGCACCAATATCGCTCAAGCTAGAAGCTTTTGCTTAAATGACAGAAGCCTCTTAAGCTAGGCGTTCTCGTCTGAGCAAGAGCTCAAACAGTGAGCACTGCAGGTTCCTACAATGCCACTTCTCCTCACTTTGTTCGGCACGTGAATCTTTTTGTCCCAATATTTTTTTGCATCAATGTTAATATTTCAGTCCCACTATAGTGTTGGCGCACGTGACTATTTTTGGAGAAATAAAGTCATTATTATGTATGTATGTCCTTCTTATTTGTCTTGAATTTGCTTTTTTATGATTTTTAGATTAGATTATATGTTTGATTAATTTTATATTTATTAGATGTTTTACTTTTATATAATTTTAGATCTCGTAGAAGAAAATGGAAAACCGAGTAAAAGAAGAATAAGAAGGGGAAGGAGAAGAAAAAAGAAAAGAAAGGGAAGAAGAAGAAAAAAAAAGGATAAATATTTATATTTGTCAGTGCAATAAAAGTAAATTTATGTAAGTTATAATTACAACAATCGTGAATTTACATATCTCCCACAATTACATTTGACATGCAACATACAAATCCTAAAATAAAATACGTAAAAAGTTTTTTTTAATAGTGTACACAAATCATATTTGTTTTTCGCTAACAATATATATGAAATGAGTAGATGAGGAATTATATTTATCTAAAAGTGAACAAATGTACAACATAAGTATTTGAACACATGATTATTGCAAACGATGTCCTTCAATTATCAGGGATTTATAAAAATGAAGTGTACTTACCCGACCTAATAAATGGTGTTAATCAATACAATCCAACAAGGCCCAATTGGCCCCATCCCAAAAGGTTATAAAATATCTTAAGATACGTTTATTGGGAGAGATCTTAACATAGTAGCAAATCTCGTCAGTGTGATTGTATCTCGATATTATTTAATACTAAATATTTATAGGATATTTGGTATATTTTATAATGTATCACATTATAATCATTGTTATTATTTATTCAAGATAAGTTCTTATTTCAGTGATGATACTGGTTAATATCATGTTACCTATTTTATCACATGGGTCAAAGGTCTAAAAATGTATTATAAATACACCTAGTATTCTTCAAGCGATACTCATTCTAATTCATACTTTCATATATTCATACTCACTCTTATACAAGATTATCACTCTCTTACTGAACTGAATATTAAAGAGTCTCGTTACATGTAAATTTTGTTCTGCGTCTCAATTCTTAAAAATACCTTATCAAAGTGTGTAAAAATCATCCAAATCTTATCGTCTATCACAGATTCACCTTAAGATTCCAGTAAGAATAGTTAGGATTATTCTTTTAAAGAAAAATAGAACACTGTGACTAATATTGTGACCATAATAATGTATAATTTGTTAGAAAGAGGGTTTGAAATATTAAAAAAATGTTTTGAAGGAGAGAGAGGGAGAGTTTAATAAAAACGTTATTGCATTAGCTATGTGTTGGGACCCTCTGTAATCATGAATTGAACCTAACCCTAGTCTTTTTTAGTATGTTCTCATTGAACTCTAACGTTTAAAATATTATACGTCATGTCTGTTTTCCTAACTATCATGCCTAATAAAATAGCCAAAATGGGAGATTTATATTCCCTAGTTGACCTAGAAAAAATGTGTGGGTATATCATCACGCTACCTAACAAAATGTGACAAAAATAACGCTAAATTTTATAAACCAAAAGAAAAGACAGATATCCAATTGCCTCTAAATTCACTCCATCTACACACCTCCTACTTACTGTTACATTCCTCCAACAACGTCACTGTTCACATTTTTTTATGTGTAAAAAAATTATCATTTATAACATTTCTCGTAACTATAATCTCTTAGGATTCATTTTTCTTTATATATTTATTTAGGGATGAATTTGAAGGCACATTTGATCATTGAAGTTGACGTCAAAAGCTTTTACTGTTCTATCTGTATATATATCTCTTGTACCAGATAGTTTTTTTTTTTTTTAAGAAACAACTATATATATTTGTGAAAAAAAAAAAGAAATCTTGATTTTAAAACACATGTTTTACTTTAGCTTTTACATAAAACTAAATTAATTTTTTTATCTTTTCTATCTGTATAAGGTCTTATTTCATTTTTGTTTTGAGAGTTGCGGTTGAAAGTTCTTTTATCTTTGAATGGAAACCTTAAATAGTATTTTTTACACATATTTTGATAAAGCATTATTATATTTTTAGTTTGTATTTTATACTTATTTATTTCTCTCTTTATGAGGAAAAAAAACTATTACAGAAAATTTGAAACATGAGTTTTGAGACAAAACTTATTTGTTCAACACACAAATATCTCTTCGTTAAAATGAATTACACTTTCAACAAGGATAATAGACTTTAATTAATCTTATTATATTACATTTATCAAAATTATTATGACGGGTCTTTCAAGAAAATGTATTTCAAAAATACAATACTGAGACCTGAGTCTAATTTATATAAGAAATTGTCACTACTATAATATAAAGTTTTAAAAACAATAAGTTTATGAATTTTTTTTTTTATAAGATATTCAACTTTTCTATTTTATCTGATGTAAAATTTAAACTCATACTTAAATTTTTAATCATTTGTTTTGTAAAGATGAGTTATTTCACATTGGTTAAGTCTCCTTCTAAAAATATTTTCAGTTATGAATACCTTAATGATAAGGTAGTCCTTTTATATTATCGTTTTATGAAAAATTAAATATCTTTTTTAAGTTCCGGTCAGAAACACTTTTAATATAAAAAAAATTTGATTTTTCATCTATATTGTACTCGTCCAAAATCATTACCAAAATAAATCATCAACCTACTGTCACAAAATATTTTATAAAATAATAAAATAATGACACCTAAACGGGATAAAAACATTCTTCATAGAAAATAAGACATGAAAGTAATTAATCACTTAACTAAGAGCAAGTTTTTTTTATTCTCAGCAAGTACGATATCCTTGGGGCCATGCATGTGTCAGCCACATAAATAGTTGATTGATAAAAATGTTGATGACATAAAATCTGGTATGCTAAAGTTAAAATTGAAAGGAATGGCCTCCGATTTTTGATTTTATTTTCTCCAGAACTATCTTTATATCTTCCGATTACATGGCTATTTTTTTTTTCAAATGCCGAGTTGTTTTGGCCACATGCACTTTTGGTTATATTTTAAAAACGTTTGATTTAGGTTTACCAAATTCACAATTTACATCCTTTTAGTGTGACACATACTATTTTTTTTTAATGAAAACTAAAGTATCGAGTGTTGTTATAAACTTAAATACATTAATATTTAAAAGGTTAAATATGTTTCAGTTCCTAAACTTTGACACGAAATTAGAATTCGTCAAATCCAAAATTTTAATATAATTTAGTCCTTAAACTTAAAAAACGAATAAATATAATTTTTTTTATTCAATCATGTTAAATTTGTTTGACATATCAAACGTGATTCAGAATGACATTTGAGTTGTTTATATAATTTTAACAGGTTTCAGTTCAAATGTCAGTTTAGAACATCATTTTCTGACTTGTTAAATGATGTTTTAAGCTGACATTTAAACTGAAACTTGTCAAAATTATATAAATAACTCAAATGTTATTTTGGTATGTCAAAAAAATTTAACATAGTTAAATTAAAAAGACTATATCTATTTATTTTTAAAATTTAAGAACTAAAATGTATCAAAATTTGAGACAAAAATGAATTTTAATTTTACGTTCAAGTTTACATACTAAAAATATATTTAAACCATATTTAAACGTTTTCATGTATCATTTTCCATTTATAACACGAAATTTGCCTAATAGTACTATATTACACAAATTTCCATAGTAACATGATAATAAGAAGGTATTATTTCCAAAGTTAACACTTGGACATATGCATCCTTTGAAGCAAAGCAACCTTTGGCTAGGACTAAGAACAAACATCCACCTTGTACACTTTTTGCAAGAAACGCATATAAAGCTTTCGGTGTCACACACTTTCTTCTTCAACATCGATCCACTCAGAAATTTCTTGATAGAACTTGGGAAGTGGGACTACAAACTCAAAAATTCATAAACAAATAGTCTCATGCACCGCCATAGCCATATTTCCAATGAAAATTCTTTAACTTTACGAAGTTGGCGATTCCGATTTCAGTAATCAAAAGTGACGACGAGACCTTAAACTTCGAAGAAGCCAGCTACATACATATATATATATGATTTCGCCATTCTTGACCTTTTCTTTAATTCCGCGTGATTCATATCACTCATTATGGTCTACTTTTCATGCAACTACACTTTTATATTACTTATAAGCCAGTGCCCTCTAGCTATCACACACAAACACACACACACACCAAATAAAGCTTACATACATATTCCAAAAACAAAACCAGAAAGAAAAGCGCGTTTATTCTCTTAGTGAAGGAAGAATTATTAAGTTGTTAAGGAGTGACCCTCGCCGACTACATAAAGTTTGAATATCAAGTTGTTAATTAGAAAAAACCCTAGGAAGAGAAAGAAAAAAGAGAGAGAGAGAATCAATAATTGGAGGAAGAAAAAGTGGAATTTAAATGTGACATAGTAACAGAAGAAAAGGGTTTGTGAAATATGGGGGGTCTCTCCCAAAGGGTGGTGTGAGAAGCTTAGGGATAAGAAATATAAAAACACATATCCCTATCATATCATGCATCAGATATGGGTGGCTGGCTAAAAGGAACATATATACATCTTTGGTGTGTAGCCATTTGGAGCATTGCTTCTTGGAGCATTATAGTATATAGTTATGAATGAAAGCAAATTTAATAATACAGAGAAGAGCTTTTGAGAAACGCCAAGGTCGAAGCTTACAATGTTTTCATGAAAAGGAGAGAGTCGTATGATGTTGAAGGGGTGATGCACATGCTTCTCAAATCATTTCTACTTTCTTCTCTCTGTCAACTCATTAAACACTTATTACTTCTTAATTAAACCTACTTTAACTTAATCAGATTATACACAGGACACCGAAAGTGACATTCTTGTAAAGTTTGGATGTAGAAATGCGTATTCGAAGCACATTAATTAAGAGATTCATGTGTCCTTTCAAGGGAAGTAGATGAGGGAGAAATTATACGTGCAAGTAGCCCATAGGGATAACTGCATTATGTCGTAAAAAGCTAATAGTCCAAAATCCAAACTGAAGAACTATCTAATCTGCACTCTACCATTGCTGGGTCTAGTGCTTGTTTCTTTTTAATCATTTTCTTCCTTTTCCCACCATCAAATTATCTATAATACTTTTCTGTACTTTTTTTTTTCTGTAAGATATATCACCAACCATATCTAATTTATTATATTAGAAAATAAATTTTAAACTACCGATTTGTGAATTAAGAATTATTTTTATTTATTTATATATTTTTAATTGATTTTATCTTTAATTAATACGGTGTTTCAATTTTAATCTCTTAAGTAAAAATTCAAACAGAAAACAAGATGTTGTAAAATAGTGCAGAATATGAAAGTGAAGAAAGAAAAGTTGGGGTTGGGATAGTGAGAGAGGCAATGGTTTAATGCATTCGGGTCCATTCTATTAACTCTCCTTGGCCTCTCATTCCTCCACCTGGCTCCACCTTCATCATTACATACTATAATCTCTATTTATCGTCATTTTTCTATAACAATGCTTTTATATACATATATGTTACCTTCCCCCTTTATTTTCTTATAGTTTATTTTTTACTTAAATAAATGTTTAATCCTTGGAAATTTTCCAACTTTGATATGAGTTTCAATATTTTTTTTTTCTTATTTTGTTATTGGATATATAATTCTTTCTATTTTAGCTTTTACTGTTTATTGATATTACTTAAATGATAAGTTGAGTAAGGCTAAACATTTTTATGGTCTTTAATTTATTTATTTTTTTCATTTTAGTCATCCATAATTTTGTTTGGCTTTTATCTTTGCCATTTATTAACATTTTTTAAATCAACGGAAATAGTATAGTTTCTACTTAGTTAGGATTTGTATTACTTATTTCTTTTGGTCATGGTTATTTACTGGATTGACAGATAATTTTCTTTTCCAAATTCTTCATATGTTTTTATTTCACTGCAAAATGAAAAATGTTAAAAGAAATAAAAGATGCAAACATTTACTTAAGGAATTTGTATTGTTTGCATATCGCATTAATTGTTTTTCTTTAAACAAAATATTTGTCAAAATATTGAAATAAAAAAAAATGTTAAAATTCATGAACGAAAAAAAAGAGGAAGAAGTAAATACGTATAGTCTACCGAGTCATATTTTTTCTTAATTTTTTATCAGTGTTACATGAAGAAGATTATTGAAAATTGAACAATATATTAAATCATAGAAGTTCTTAATAATAAATTTAGGTATTTTTAGTTGAGTTTTTATTAATTTTTCTATTTTATTTTTTATTATTTATATTTTCTAAGTGAAGTGTTGCATCTTGCTTACTACTTTTATGTTGCGTTAAAAAAATATGCAATTTTATTATTAATATGAAATGATGTTGATAAAATGATTTAAATTTGTATTGTTTAAGCATGTTGAATAATGACATATTTCTCAACTTTTACACTATCGCCTACCGTAACTAAAAGATTATTTCATTACCACCATTGATAAGATATTAATTATTGTTATTTAACATATTTTCAATAAAAATTACTTATTATTTAATATTAATTATAATATTTTTATATTAACAATAAAATCTTACATTGTAAATATATATAAAAAAATAAATAAAACAACAACCGCATCATATAATTGATCAAATAATTTAATTAAAAACATAAAATATAAATAGTTAACATATAAAAAATTTAATAAAACCTTAATTAAAAACATCTAACACAAACTTAATTATACCTAGATAATATCTACAGGCGAAAGAGGTACAGAAATATTTACGCGTTATTTGCTGTATAACAACTTATTTTTTATTTTTTATTTATTTTGCTGATTCATTGAGCTTTCTTTCACTGTTGTGGACCCCAAGAATCAGATGGGGATGACATGTCATCATCATTGCCTCCTAATTCTCCTTCCATTATGTTTCAACATTTGCTTATTACCAAACACCCCTTCCCTTCCAAAATTAATTTTCTAAATCGACCTCTTCTATTTTCCAATTTTACCATTCACCCCTGCCAGGCCAATCAATAAATACCATCATCAGTTGCTACCTAACTTAATTTTCATACATCCAAAAGGAAAAGGAAGCCCCTGCGAGTGTGATGATGGAAGAATAAATTGCACATAATTATTTCCCAATCCTCGCTCAATTTTTTTAACAAAAAGGCCACATACTAGGATCTAATAAAATAATGGCACAGAATATAATGCTATAAAATATATAAAGTATTGACATACCCAAAACAAAACCAAGCTTCTAAAATACCCAAAACAACTGCCTTATCATGATTTGACAATCAAAAACGATATTTGCACATTCAAAAGTTTAACACCACAGTGATAACACTCGAATCATTAAAACTAAAAAATAAAATAAAAATAGTCTAAACTAAAATATGCCTTTTCGATTATTTTAAAATGACGTAATAATATTTTAATGAAGAAGAGAGAAGAAAGAGCATTAACTCCCTCACTCCATCACATGCACCTATCATGCCCAATCCCCTATTTAAGCTCTTCAATGCCTTCTCATTCTCCATTCATTCCAAAACTCACATTCTCGTTTCACTTCATATCTAAACCCAACTTCAACTTAACTTTCTCTGTTTCGACCTTCTTCAAACAATCAAAACCAAACCACTTTCACAACACAGCACAAAAATGGAGAACTTGTTTCGCCTAGTGGACCACGAAGACTTCTTCTCTCGTCGTTGCATTTGGGTGAACGGCCCTATAATCGTAGGGGCGGGTCCTTCAGGGCTTGCCACGGCAGCATGCCTTAGAGAACAAGGGGTGCCCTTCGTCATTCTGGAACGTGCAGATTGCATAGCCTCTCTGTGGCAGAAACGAACCTATGACAGACTCAAACTTCACCTTCCTAAGCAATTCTGTCAGCTCCCGAAGCTCCCTTTCCCTGAAGACTTCCCCGAATACCCCACAAAGAAACAGTTCATAGAGTACCTAGAGTCCTACGCCACCCACTTCCAGATCAACCCTCAGTTCAACGAGTGTGTTCAGTCCGCGAGATACGACGAGACCAGCGGATTGTGGCGGGTCAAGACCGTTTCCTCCACTGCCGCCACACGCAGCGAGGTCGAGTACATTTGCAGGTGGCTCGTGGTGGCCACCGGCGAGAATGCCGAGTGTGTGATGCCGGAGATTGAAGGCCTGAGTGACTTCAAAGGTGAGGTCATCCATGCCTGTGATTACAAGTCAGGGGAAAGCTTCAGGGGAAAAAAGGTCCTTGTTGTTGGCTGTGGAAATTCCGGCATGGAGCTCTCTCTTGATCTCTGCAACCACCATGCTTCTCCTTCCATGGTTGTTCGCAGCTCGGTGAGTTTAATTTTCATGCTAGCTTAGCTTCATCGGTATATAAAAGAACATGTTTTTGAGGATGGAATCTAACAGGGGTGCTCTGTTTTTTTTTGGATATAGGTTCACGTGTTGCCCAGAGAAGTATTTGGGAAATCAACGTTTGAATTTGCGGTTATGATGCTGCAATGGCTGCCCCTCTGGCTTGTTGACAAGCTTATCTTGATGCTGGCATGGTTTGTTCTGGGGAACGTGGAGAAGTTGGGGCTGAAAAGGCCTTCAACGGGTCCTCTGGAGCTGAAGAACACACAGGGGAAGACCCCGGTTTTGGATCTTGGTGCCTTGGCCAAGATTAGATCCGGTGAAATAAAAGTGGTGCCAGGAGTCAAGAGGTTCAATAATGGAGAAGCTGAGCTTGTCAATGGTGAAAAGCTTGATGTTGATGCAGTGGTGCTGGCAACTGGTTACCGCAGTAACGTTCCTTATTGGCTTCAGGTGAGAATATGTTCTAGATCTTTTTTGAAAAAATTGAAAAAAGAAATGTTCTTTTTCTAATATTTTGATCCCAGAAGATTGTCAGTTCAGAAAGGCTTTTTGGGGCAACTTGGTTTTGTCCTTTTTTTAACTTTCTTTTGGGGCTGTTTTAGAAGCTTCTTTTTTAGACATGAATTAATGTTGTTGGTGGTTTGTTATGTGCAGGAAGGTGAATTTTTCTCAAAGAATGGATACCCGAAGATGCCATTCCCTCATGGTTGGAAGGGAAATGCTGGACTTTACGCTGTGGGGTTCACAAAGAGAGGGCTCTCTGGTGCTTCTTCTGATGCTGTGAAAATCGCTCAAGATATTGGAAAAGTTTGGAAAAACGAGACTAAGCAAAAGAAACAGCGCACTACTGCATGTCACAGAAGATGCATTTCTCAGTTCTAAATGCCTAAAATAAAAAACCACATGACACCATGACATGACCACTAGCTAGTGCTGCTTTCTTTCTTTTTAGTCTCAGGAAATTTGTTCTTGTATAAACAAAATACAAAATAACAGTATCTTGTAAAAAGAACACACCACAGACAGACACAGAGCCCTCTCCGATGACCAAGGTTTTTTATATGGTTGGTCGTTTTTTTAAAAAAAACTAAGGATGATGAGGCTTTTACTTGTTTCTCATTTTTCCTCTAATGTTCAAGTTGTTATGATATAAATAAACATGTAAAAAACACAAGTACATCACGTACTTGAATGCCGAATTAATTCCACTGCTGGAGTTTGAACTTTTGGAATCTCTCTTCTCTTCCCCTTTTGTGACAGTAGATTTTCCATTTTTAGGCAGAGAAGTTAATGCGATTGATTATTGAGTAGCGAAAGTTTTTCACTTTGATTGTCATGTATAGGCAACATGAGAATCGAATACACTGTTGGATACTACGTGAGCCTGCATTGGAGTTTAACAAGAAATAGTTTTTCTTACACAAAAAGTAACTCCAACATTTGATGAAAAAAGAGTTAGAAAAGGTGATTAACTGCTTCCTACTTTGAGGCCTTATCTTAGATTATGAGATCGTTTTGTTTCTATATTTGAACTGGATTGGAAGGAAATGAGTGATGATGTGTGAGGAAGGAAAGTGGTGAAAAAATTGTTTGTGTGTTGGATGAGTATTGCATTAAATGGTTCATGTGATGTAAGGTTTATTATCCTGTTCATCTGACACAATCGCAAATATAGATGTTGTAACTTTCATTGTCTTTTCTGAAAATAGCAGAGTTGCTATATCCTGCAATGGCCCACAGATTGAATGAATGCTTGTGATTGACAAGTCTCTGAGGCCGAAGATGGTTGCACTGCACTGCATAAATATTCCTTTTAAAATTGCTATATTGGGTTAATGGTGTTGCTGATATCATACAAATACTGCTACACTGCACATGCCTAAAGCCTAGAGCCACAACCTTGTCATAAATCACAGTGAAATGAAATCATTCTTCTACACCATAATTCATTGCTTTTCAATAAAATTAATATCTTCTTATTCAACAATAAGTAAATCAAATAAAATACTTGTTTGGAATGTAACAGGACCAGAAAGAACAAAATAGGTGTAATGTGAAAGAAAAATTTAGGTAATCGCAGAGCATTTAAATATAAGATATATTTTCTCATTCTAATAATACCCAATGTATTTTACTCTTTCCACTCTGTTTTTTATCATGAACAGCTTTATCTTTTAAGAAAAAAAGGATACAGTATCTCTGATTTTATTTTTCTATTCAGCCAACAAAAGTGGTGAGACAATATATATTTTTTTCATTTCTTTTCTCCTAACTAGACTTTTCAAAAAAACCATTTTAAATAAATAATAATAATAATAGTACATTGTAGTGAATGTAACATAACATCCTAAATAAGTTATATATAAATATTTGTTAACTATGCAATAAATATTTGTTAACTATGCAATATATATTTATAAGTTTTATCATCTTTAATCCTACTCTTACAAATTTGACAGAGAATATTTTTGGTTCACCAATTTTTTTTTTTCAGAGATTACAGTCTTTAATTTAAGCAAAATTAGCTCCTCGAAGTTTTCTTCTACTTGAAAGTCTTAAATTCTCTGTTTTTTTTATTTAAAATATTTATAAATTGAATTATCGTATATTCAAGATTCGTCAATTAAATGGGAAAATTTAACCAAAAGTATGGTTAAATTTCACAGCTTGTGCTTGATCATTTTCTTTTAATGAATTTTTTGCTTACCAAAAAAAAAAAAAACTTAACCAAAAGTATAAAAAAAAATACCAAAACTTTCTGCTCAAACTCGAATCTCACATTCCATAATTCATTCGGTTTTCTCCATCAAATTATAAATAAATTTCTTACTTTTAATCCTTATTATTTCACATACTTGAATAGAAATTATATGAAATAAATTCCATGACTAAATTTGATACATAAATTTGGCAAACAAAAACTTGAATTAAGTCTAAAAACATTAACAAATGAATATTAATAAGTATATTTTTACATAAGTAATTAACGTGATAATTAAATGTACTGGTTTATAAAATCCCATTTAAAAGTGTTGAAATAATACCCTTGATAACTAGAAGTGAATACATGTGTAGCAAATAATAATGATAATAATTGTTAAAAGAAATAGTTATAGATTCCTTTTTGAGGATTAAAGTGTTGTTTGAGAAATAAGTTAATAATGGGCTAATAAGCAGAGTCCATCAACCTTCCAACCGCAAATAGACAACAATGGATCATCATCATCATCAATTATTTCTTACAGATAACAATTATTTTAACATTTTATGATCAAGACATTTTCCATACCACCTCTCTGCTCAATCATACTGCTAAAATAACAAATTAAACATAATATAAGTAAACCTTAATCATTTTTCTAATGTTAATCCTTCGTTTATATCCTGTATATCCACTAATTTAGAGTAAAAAAAACCTAAACTATAACGCACTTTTCTATTTGATTTGGATCAGCACCAAAAAAAAATTTAGCATAATAATGATTTTTTTATCTCTATATTTATAACAATGATTCAATATTTTTTTTTATGTATTGTACTTTAATATTTAAAAAAAACTCAATTTCATCCGCGTGTGTGTATATATATATATATATATATATATATATATATATATATATATATATATATATATATATATATATATATATATATATATATATATATAAAATGTCAACTTGTCAATTAGAGATGTTAAAATGAGTTCTAACCCGTAAGTCAATTTGGTTCACCACAGGTTTGAGTCGGATAGGACTGAGAAAAATTCAGTTATTTCAAAAGATTGTTGAATTGAACACGACTTACTTAACCCACGAGTTAAATGAGTTCGAGCAGGATTGAAGGTGGGTTGACCCACTTAACCCACAAACATTTTTTTTACAATTTCTTTTAAATTTTTGGTTAAATTATTCTTTTATTCCTTCTATTTGTTATAAAATTTTAGTTTGGTCTTCAAGTTTATCGTTGTCTCAATTTGATCCTCATTTTCTTAAAAATGACTCAATTTGGTCATCACCGTTAACTTTGACCAGACGGTGTTAAAGTCAACAACACGTGTTAATTTATGATTTTTTTGAATTTTTTTAATATATTTTTTTAAAATTTTGAATTTTTTTAATATTTTTTAATTTTTGACACGTGTCACTTCATAGTTGTGCCACGTGTCAAAAATTAATAATTTTAACACGTGGCATAACTATGAAGTGACATGTGTAAAAAATTAAACAAATTAAAAAGAAATTAAACAACTTTTAAAAAAAATTAAAAATTCAAAAAAAACATAAATTAACATGTGGCGTTGACTTTAACATCATCTAGTCAAAATTAACGGTGAGGACCAAATTGAGTCAACGAAAAACTTAAAGACCAAACTGAAATTTCATGATAAATAGAGGGACCAAATGAGTAATTTAACCTAAATTTTTTTGTTATGATTACTTACCATTTCTAGTTATATAGGTTCACAAATTTCATATTTTTAAATGTTAGAATGTTACTAAATAATATTTGAACAGTTTGACTGTTTAAGTAATTTATTTGTTAAGTTACATTAGTTGATACTTTAATCTTTAATTATTATCTGTATAACAATAACAATATTTCAAAAATTAGGTGAACACTTTGATTTCACTATTATAAAACATAAATTATGTCAATTTACTGTCATCATAATACAATAAATATATAAAATAAATTGCAAAAAAAACAAACATTGGTAAGTGAGTCAACCATCCTTGGTGGGTCAGGCTGGGTTACAAAATTTCTAACTCACCAAAAAGGTGAGCTGGGTTGAGCTAATCATTTTTTAGCTCAACCAAAAAAGTGAACCAACCCTGTATGAGTCGGATTAAGTTGATTCCTTTTTAGTTTAACTTGTGGTGAACCAACCTGTATGAGTCGAGTTGACTCACTTTGACACCCTATTGTCAATCAATAAAATATCATATTAAATTATTTAAAAAAATATAACGAATAAATAGACTAAAAATATTACATCCTTCTTATAAATATTGGAAAAAATATAATTATGCCTAAAAAGTATTTAAAAAATATTAAGTAATTTAAATTTAAATTTATTTTTGTCTAAGGATTGGCCATTGACAAGACTGAAGCAAAGAATTGGTCTTTGATGCTAAAACCTAAAAGTGTGACCAATTGCTCTAGCTAGGCAATGAACATGAAGTTATGGTAATGAAACCTCATTTTACCTGTTATTAACTTCTTATGAATGAGTCAAAAGACTGAATCAAAGTCAAATAAACAGTAAGTAATTTAAACAGGGAAGAACATGAAAATGGAGCGAATACACTGCATATGTATACATATGTGACATGTAACCCTAAAGAATTACAGCAGCCCTACAAGTTTGTAGGGTATATGACTCAGTTCTTTAAGACTCCAATTCTTAGAGAGTTATGAGTTTGCACGTAAAAAAACAATTCTCATTACATAACTCATAATCAATTAAATCAAATCACCCACCTTTCAACTTCATTCCTATATATCTTTCACTTAGTCAATGCCAATTCTCACAATTCCTTTCACCCACTCATTGTTTTAGGGAAAATAACATAAAAGTATTCATGTTTATTATTATCTTATTATCATTTGGGATGGAAAAATAAAGATTATTGAAACTCGTAAGATTTGTTTTTTCCTACATTGACCTAAAATAAAAGAAAAAAATTGCTTTGATACATTTGATAATTTTTATATCGGTGAAATAGTCTTAGCAAAGATTAAATTTTATATTTAAAAAAAAATGAATAGTAATAAGGATAATATCAAATGATAATAAGAAAAATAGTGGTGTTAAAATACTAATGTCTGGAGTAAAATAAGTGTTCACTTTCTACTTTAATTTCTTAAATTGTACATATTTTTTTATAATAAATTGAATAATGGTTGGTATGTTTATCTTGAGAAAATAAGTAAAATAAGGCATAATTAATATAATTGTTTTTATGCATTTAGTTTATATTCTGATTATTTGGATGGAAGAGCAGGAGTCTTTCAAATTCTATTCTTCTTATTTTATCGTTTCGTGGATTTAAAAATTAGGAAATAACATCGTCTTATTTTTATCGCATGTTTAGAATTATATTTTTTTCAATTTTTATTATTATGATAGAAAAATAATTGATAATTAACCTACTAATAATATTTGATGACATATGATTTTTTTTGTCAATTTGAATATTGATAAAAGCTACTTAAACTTTGATACAAAAGAATAAGTGAAATTATTAAAACATTTAAAGTGATTTGATCATTGATTTTTATAAATCTTATATATCTCGGAATGTCTGTTTTGCGAAGTTTGAAACTACAAGAATGAGTGTCAAATTTAATTTTTGGAGTATTGTTAGATTCGGATCGAGACCACTTATTATCAAATTATTGATTTCTTGTCCTCAGCCTACAAATCTGCAAAAAAAGAATTATTTAAAATATTAAAAATATATTTTCATGATTGAGTATTAAACTCAATAGATATATACTAACCTTGTCAATAATCATTTGTTAGCATAAGAGAGATAAAAATCAATCTTGATCTAAGTTGTTTTTCTTACTAAAAATAAATAGTTTTGTATGTTAGGAACAGGGCAATAAAAGAAAAAACAAGAAGAAAAAAATAAACGACACAAGAATTTAACGTAATTCAACATACAATGTGTATATTTACGTTCACAACTATATTAGCAAGTATTTTTATTTCTGGTATACCTCTAGTTTTACATAGGTCTTTTACATAATCAAATAAAGAACCACATTTCAAATTTCTAAGATATGTGAAATTAAATCAAGCACCATAATATTAACATTATATTTTATTTATCTCTATTAGTTTGTGGTTGTTAGAAACATGAGCAGAAGATTTATGTTGAAGGAATCCGATCGGAAAAAGCGTGAATTATGGGAAGAATTTGTTTTCTTGTACTTCATTGATAATAGTGTCGTACACCCCTCAGAATTTGAATTGTACAGTTACTACAACATATTTAGCAATCACGTAAGTACGTAACACCTAAAAGTTAAGGTACATAAATTTAGACATGAATGAATGACATAGTAGATACCATGTTCTTTTAAAATTTATGTACCTCACCGTTCAACCTACACTGCTATAGATTAAGCTTTGACTACATATATATCTACAATCCGTAGACCATAGAAAATAATGTAAAACCTTTCATTCCCAACACTTACATAAAATATAATATTGCTTAATATTGTAATTGAAGTTTCATTTGTTTTATTAAATATTATCCACAGGTTTAATTATAAGTCTCATGAGATATTATCGTCATGGTTAATTATGTTAATTTTTGGTAAAATGAATAAAGTCAGATGTTTTATTTTATTGATCATTTAGATCATTTTATTTTAATTTTCAAATGTTCTTGTTTTTACAACTATAAGAGGAAGTTTATTTTCTGTAATGAAGATCATCAAAACAAAATTGTAAAATTAAAATAGAAGATAATTTTTTTATCGATAATATAGTTATTTACATTAAAAAATAAGGAATCGAAAATTTTAATGTTTTGAATTCAATGACCAAGTAATAGTATTAATCTTAAATGTTCGAATTCAATAAAATTTTCAAAAATATTATTAAGAATAATGTTGAATTGATGTAATGAGGTATTAACTATTATTGATGAAGTGTTTTGAATGATTAGTTCTTTTAAAATTTTGATTGAATAGTATATATTTTAACTTTTGTGTTGGATTGTGACTACACTTGATAAATGTACTTTGATTGCTTTCTTTCATTTAAAACAAACATATAATTATTAGAATAAATTATGATATCATATTAGGAATAGGAATGAAGTTTAAGTCAAAGTTATCCTAAACAAAAAGAATTTATAAGATGAGAATTATTCTTAAATACTGTAATTTAATCTTACGTGTAATAATATGAAATCTCTAAATATCCTTATGAAGCTTCAAAGAAACACAATGCAGCATCGAAAAGCAGCCCATATGAGTGCCCATACCGAGTTATTCAAAGACTGGAAAAAAAGTTTAATTCTCTTTAATTCAAACACAATACAACATCCTTAATTTAGAATCCGACGTAGATGTTCTGTTTTTATTCAGTTCTAAAAAGCATTAAAAAAAAAACATAGGGTTCTCCTCCACAAAGACCCATCATTCTTCTGCTCCTTCTTCTCTTCACATGCCAATGTCCACAATGGACTTGTGCACTTGGGCCTACAAAATTCTATTTTTCACAAACATACTCTTATGGGCAAGCCTTCTACATGTCAATGTCACAAAATGCATTTTCTTTTAATATATTTTAACTAACTATATATGTATTATTATACAAAAACAATGACTATTTGGAAGGAAGAGTCGGACATTTGGTAGGTTTTGACTCTCCGGACATAAATTACTAACAACTAACATTTGTCAATTAAAAAGATATACATGACTATGAAAATATAATCATGTTCAAATTTGCGAGTCAAATAGAATAACTAAAGTCAGGTTAATCAAAAGAAATTTAGTCTTTTTAGATTATGTAAACTAATTTTGACTCACTTATTAAATGGGTTGGAGTCCACACTAATAACGATATTTTATTATTTTTACAACTTTTTTCATATTTTTTTATTGTAATTATTTATTATTATTTTAGTTATTTATGTTGACAATTTGATATTTTTATACGAACTACAATATTATTTAATAGTGTTTAAATAATTTAGATGTTTAATTTATGTATTTGGAAATTATATAGGTTAATACTTCGTTTAAGTTACTATCTTTATAGCAATATTTGATAAAAATATGTTGATGTTCTCATTGTACTACTATAAAAAGAATAGTCAAATAAATTTATTTTAATTGTAATATAATAAATATATAAAATAAGTTTAAAAAATAAAATATTATTAAATAAATAAACATACCTGACCTTCGAACTCATAAAAAGTTGAACTATGTTATAAAATTTTGACTCATAAACAAATAAACCGAATTAAGCTAAATTTTAATCTGTGATCAACCAACATATGTCAGCCAAATTAACTCGTTTTCACGTTTTTATCCTAAATATCATGTTTTTAAACATACCTTCCTATTTTTTTCTCTGCATCCCCATGAAATTTACAAACTCTAAATTATCCCCTATCAAAAATATAATAAAAATGATAAAATTTATAATAAAAATTAAGGTGCAGGAATACTTTTATCTTTTTATTATAATTGTCATAAGAAGTAATTTAGGGTTTATGAATTTTATGGTGTCGCAGAAAGAAAAAGAGAAGGAAAAGTAAGGAAAAGCCCTTGTTTCTTATCTTATTGAGGCCAAGCCCAACCACTGGCGTCATCTAATAATACACATGTCAAATACTTGATTTTTTCAAATGAAAAATAAAATAATATATTATATATACCACTTTTTAAGGTTCTACCACTTTAGTCATAACTCAATCATATTAAGGTTCTAATTCCTAACATGTCATTTTTCAGATATATAATTTTTTGTATTTTAGAAATAAATAAGCAGATAGTAAAATTAGACTTTGACAACCAAATATGTTCTACAACCATATTTTTTTATGAAGTACCTATGAATTTTTTTCAATAAATAATCTTAGTTGGAATTTTTTATTAACTATCTTGAGTGATTTATTTTTATTATTTATATTTCCTTCATCTACGAGTGTTTATTTTAAGAAAAATAAACTATGGAAAATTTATTTTAACTAAACTATTATATCTTTTTCTAAATGTCTTTAATACTATAAAAAGACGTATAATTACATTTTTAAAAAATTTGAAGAATAGGTGGGTTTTAATTAAATTGACGTCAATAAACTATCGAAACTTTGAGTATTTTTAAAAATAATAGTATTTTATTTAAAAGAAATGCATGATCATGTCATAATACATGTTCCTATTGAAAAATAAGAGTGGGATGCTAAATAAACTTTCCTTTTATATGTTTTGAAAATAATAATAATATATTTAAAAAAAAATGGTCTAGTTATCCTAACGTGACTCAGATATTTTAAATTTATTAGGTTAATAAAGTGACGCGTTTCAATTAACCTACCACATATTATAAAAGAACGATAACTAAATGAAAGAGTAATGGCAATTTAAAAAACCAGGAACATCAAATTATCAAAATTTAAATTTAAACTATTTTCTTTAATTCATAGCTAAATTAATCCATCATATACAAATGTTTGAAAAAAAAAAAACAGTTTTCAATTGAAGGTGAGGTGATAAATTATTTGGTACGACAGAGTTGAAGAAAGGAAAAAAAAAAACAAAGAAGCCTTTTGGTGGGAAAAGTTTGAAAAAGAATTGATACTGAAACAATTAACCAAAGGCTTTTACTTCCTGCAACCCATAATTATTAACTACACCTGATAATATCAAGAAAAGATTCAAATAATATTAATCATGGCTTTTACTGAAGGCTTTTTTAAGACAGTTTCTTCATGTACCTCCATAAGTTTCTTCGTGCACACTCATAATAAATTTTGCATTTTTTGTCCTTTTTGAAATGTTATATAATAAAATATAATTCCCTGATTAGACAATTTGAAAGTTTTTCGGATTATGCAATGTATAAGCTTTCTGAATGGTGCAGTACCAATTTGGAAGTAATTTTTTTATACAAAAACAAATTTTGAATTACATAATTTGAAAGTTAAGAATATTTATAGATTCTATATATTAAAGTCCAGAAGTAATCTCCATATTGTGCAATACAGAAGTTATTTTTTTTTTCAAATAATTTGTTTATCTATATCAATATATAAAAGGGATTGCTCTTTTTGTGTCCATTTTTCAAAATACCGATTTTACCTTTTAAATATAATAATTTATTAAATTTTTAAGAATTGACTGTTACTTTTACAAATTTTTTATAAAATCATATGTCTCTGCTTCTTCTCTACTTTTTTATTTATCAATGGTTATTCTTTTATCTGTTCCGATATATTTCACTTTATTTTTAATAAATATAATTTTAATATATATATTAACTTAATAATTTTATAATATTATTATCTACTAATATAATATCACGTATATTTAAAAAATGCATACACAGACGCAATAGCGCCTGTGTTACGCTAGTCATAATATAATCGAAAATCATTTGTCTTTTAAATCGGATAATCTACAAGTTATTTAGCTTTCAGATTACACAATCAATCTGAAAGTCTAATTTTAAGAAACAAATTTACTTTAAAATCACTTACAAGCTATTTTTAGCTTCCTTATTGAATAATATAAAATTCAAAAAAATAAGTTTGGAACTATACAATTTAGAAAAGACCGAATGCTACACTTTTATATGGAAGTGCAGACAAAAAATTATGGAGGTGCAGAAATAAACTGCCAACAGAAACGAATATATACTTCCTTCCATCCCAATATTTTTAGGGCCTAGTTCAAATTACTAATGGGGCCTTGACCCAAATTAATTATCTGCGTAAAACGTCTATCATAAAAAAAGTCATTATAAATTATAATATTTATCTCTATGCGATAAAAATATAATTTACGTAATTGTTTTAGAGAGTAAAAGTGATACTATTTTTCACTTTGGGTTAGCTATCTTTTTAAATTCTTTTTTATCCTTTTAATTTGGGTCAAATTTGACCAAGGTTAGTTTTTCGACCTTAAAAATATATAAATTTAGTTATTTTAATAAATTTTTTATTAAATTTATTTAAGTTAGTTTTACTTTTTCATACATTTATATTTTAATGTTATTTTAAAAAAATATTTGAAACGTTAAATAATTTAACAAATTTTAATTAAAATAATTAAATTTACACATTTTTATAAATTATAACTAAACTATTATAAATTTTTTTTAAAAAAAATAATTTCAATATTTACTAAAAATTAAGAAAAACAAATATATTTAACCCAAATAAAAATAATAAAGCTTAATTTTATATATAAAAAAATAAAAAGTACACTTACATTAAATCATGTATGATTTTTGTGTTACTAAAATATAATATTATATATATATATATATATATATATATATATATATATTTATTTATTTATTTATTTATTTATTGTCTTATATATGCTACATATATATGTGTAGGATTGAGCGATTAAGACCGAAAAAAAAAAAGAGAAAGAAAATAATCATTAAATAATTAGAAAGAAAATAAGTAGAAAAAAAACTTCTAATAAGGATAAAATGAAAAAATTACTTATTCATATAAATGAAAAAGAAAGATTAAAAAAAAATATATCGATTAAAAAATTAAATTTAACATGGAATATGAGTTCTAAAGTCTATCATTTTTATTCTCTTATTTTCTCCACATGAAATGGCCCAACTAAACAATATGTAGACTTTTACTTCATGCACCTCACAATCTATTAATGTATCACTCAAATCTTCATAATGATTATTTTACCTTCTAAAAAAGTGGCTTTCGGATTACATATCTTATAATTTTTTCAGAACAAATTGTTTGGAACTTTTGAAATAGTATTTCTGGAATGCAATTTTCAGAACGGAATTTTCAAAATATCTTTCCGAAACTTATATAACGCCTTCCGAAATAAATTTTTCAGACACCTTCACATGAAATGCGTTTCAAAAACGTGAAACATGTTTTGGAAAGATAATGATATTTCGATTATTATTTTTATTTACTTTAAAACAATTTATAGTAATATATATAAACTTTTTTATCTTAGTAAAAGTAATAATAATCACAATTTAACTTGAACTTTAAAACAAACTAAATTACTTCTCATATGAATAATGAGATGACTAAAATAAAATGTGTCTTTTTCATGTCCTTCACTTGAATTTGGTTCAAATTGCTGTTGTTCAAGCTAAACAATAGTAGCTCGTGATCTTCCAAAAAAAGACAAGTGATTATTACCGTTAATGTGTCACCACTGTACTTTTTCCATAACAAGACACGATCCGTGTTTCAAACTCTAAAATCAAAACATTTATTTTAATATTTAAAAAACAACAATATGTGTATTAATATTATCACCACCCCAACTTTTTTCCTTTTGCCTGAGGCTACTGTTATTTTTCCCTCAATTATTACTAAAACTTAATAATGAACAAATGCTATTGAAGAACAACTATTATGGATACTCATTGCATTGTTAATCATTTACTTTATGCTACTTCTATTTTATAACCGTCACTTAAAGAGTCAATAAATAAAAAATTATAAAGTATTGAAAACCACTATAAGACTTCTTCATTGATCCCTGTTGAAAGGTAGCATAGAATTCAATGATTAAAAATACCTTTATATTAAATATCTCAATAAATAGTTTTTAGACAGTGACCCAATAAAATGTAAAAGATATACACAGTTTAGATCAGCAAAAAAAAAAAAACATTTTATAATTAAAACATAACTATGTCCTATGTATCTTAAAATAAGTTACTGCATTTGATGTATGAATTAGGAAGTATTAACGATTTGTTAAAAAATAAATTTGATTGTATAATATTTCAACTTTATTATATACAATTATTACATTTAAAATTCTTAAATAATGATCAATTTTAGTGATAAAAATAAATTTAGAGACCAATTTTCTAATTAAAGACTAACTTTTTTTTTTAGTCAGAATCTTAATAACTAATGACAGTGAGTAATCAATTTAAAACTAATTCGTGATAGAAACTATTTTAGTTACAAATCAATTATGATTTTTTGAAATTATTTTAATTATCAATAATTTTTAGTTTATAAATTAATATCTAAATTTGTCATTATAACAACTAATTATTTTTTGTCACTAAAATTGATTATTATTCCAGGATTTTCTTGTAGTTAATAGTATGATTTTGAAATTTAAAATTTTATTATGATTTTTTTCTTGAAAGACATTTCTAAAAATTAATATATATATATATATATATATATATATATATATATATATATATATATATATATAATATTTTTAATGTTAATTTTAAACAATATGATACTATATGATATTATGAGTTGTATCTGGAAACATACATAAAAATAAAACTAAGATTATTTTTTACGATAATAAAGTAAGGGTTAGTCTAAATATATATAACGGCTATTTTATTTTTCTTAGTAAACTAATAGAAGGCGAAGCGAACATGATTAAGACTAAAACTTTGCATGTGGGTCAAACATGGAACACGAAAAAAAGTGAAGATTTTGGCGTAAATCAGTGGTTTTGTTTTTGAATTAAGGCAGCAATGATGAATAGTTGTTGATAGATTATTAGCATATTATAATTTAAGTGACATTTAGATACAGGTGTTTGTGTAGAATAATATTGAATTATTAATATTATTATTGGAGTTTAGAGGGTGATTATGGGTGCATGCATGTGCCACTCTTTGACAAAGACAAAGAAAGTGACATGTAGAATATTGTGGCCCATTCAAGATTTTCTCTCCGGATTAAGGGCTAACTTATGGTCCAACCTTTTTGTTAAGGTTTTGGCGCATTACGAAAGGTAACATCAAACAACAATCATTAAAAAGTCAAACTATCAAAATTAACAAACCTTTTTTTGTTCTGTGTTTTCTCCTTATCTTCTTCGGATCAATGTGTTGTGTGGGAAATAAAATGCCTTCATTATATAACGCTAACCACGACCTAATCATTTATGTATTTATGTTGTGTGTGGGGTGCTCGAGAATGAGATCACCACATTTTTTGCTGTGATTTTGATCGAACCATGTTGTTTTCAAGGTCCAAATACACCAATAGTGACTCTATTTTTTGTGTGGTTGGGATTATGCATACAACAAATGGTGAAGATAATAGTGGTTTTATTATAGTGCTAGTGGATCATAAATGTGTGGGTTTGCCGTTCCTGATATTTGTAAGATTTTTAGATCGCTAAGTTTTATAAGATTATGAAGTTCCAAATATTTAAAGAGAGAAATCGATGGATTCTTGTTTTTTTTAAGTGAATTCATCATGAAACTTTGGAAAAAAATCTCACATCGACTAAAAATAAGACAATTTAATATTATATAAGTGAAGTGTAAACTTTATCTTACAAGTAAGTTTTGTGGGATTGAGTTAGACTTATGCTGTGTTTGAATTGGGGTGTGGATATGAGGGAGTGAATTTGTATTGATTTGAGTTGATTTGTAGGTAAAGATAAATTGTTTGGATTAAGGAAAAGATTGTATGGTTTGAGTGGATATAAGTGAAAAGTTTATGTATGATATGATTGATAAAATTTAATAAATTATAATTTTTAATAGAGGAAATTATATGATTATCATTTTACCCTTCAATGTAAACAGAAGAAACGATGTTAAAATAAAATTAAAAATGTTATTTAAAATTATAAAAATATAATTTATTGATATCATTAATAACTTAAAATAAATTATTATTATTCTCAATGATAACTTAAAATAATTTATAATATAGACTGTTTAATTTATATCTCCACATTTATTTAAATTTATTTTATTTTATATAATTAATTCATTTACAAAAGATATTTATTTGAATAATAATATTAACTATTATTATTATATAATACTAATTATTAAAATAATTATAATTAAAATTATATATAATAATAGTGTTATCAATCTCCATATAATTAATATATAATTATTTTATATATATATATATATATATATATATATATATATATATATATATATTACTATATAATAATAATTATTATATGCATTTAACATGTAGGAATCTATGCAAGGTGTGCAATGAGGAATCTTTCCTGCACACGATCATAGGCAAAAAAAAAACTAATAAATATAGGTAAATTAAATTGTTAAAAGAGAGGGACAATGAAGTAATTTTAATACGATGATCTGATATTCCTTTCACACATCTTCATGTTAGAGAGTGCCAAATTTTATAACTCACCTGCAAATTCATACTTATAAATTAGCGCAAACAAGTAAATCCAAACGCGTTTTTAAGTCACTTTCCATCCGCATGAATAATACTTATGTATATCTAAACACAACATTAAAGTTCACTTCTTAACATTGGATTTACATAATTTTTAATCTAAAATGTTCTTGAATTTATGAATTTGTTTTTCTAATATGATATTTAGTTTTATAATTTTAATCTGATATAAAATTTATATTCACACTTAAATTATTCATAATATTTATTTATTTATTTATCTATCATGATATTATCAGAGTATGATTTATACTTTTTATATTTATTAAAACAATGTGGTCCTTAAATGTGGTATTGGCTTTGATCAATGTTAGAGGGTTAGTTAATCTTTCACATGGACAATGATATTTTGTTAGACATTTACTTTTCAAAATAAGAAGACAAATTGGTCGTTTTATTTTAAACTATGATAAAGTAATGATATAATAATTTTGTCTGTGCGTTTAGATATACAATTTTTAAGGTGGGGAATAATCGATTTTGTTAGAGTGGTGGGTTATAGTTGCTTTTAAGATTAAAATACATAAATTTAGAGAGATTCTTATGTTATTCTATCAAACATTCTCCATAATTTATCACTTCTCCTATAAATGTGTATTATATATGAAACTAGTAAAACAGAACTCTCAAACTAGCTTTTCATTTTAATTTTTATTCGCATACAATGTTTAATTGTTATCCCTTTTATTCGATCGCCTCTCTTTTTTTCTATCTTTAAATTTAATTTCTGCTTTTTCCTTAAAAAATTGTCAATTCCTAAAAAATCTCATACAGTTTAAATTGTTTATTTTAAATTCAAATACAAGTCGTATGTTTGGATATATTTATCTATTGAATGCTTTACCTATAAAATATTAAAATAAAAAGTGGTAATAAATTATATATATATATATATATATATATATATATTTGTAATAAAAAAATTAAATCGATCATTGAAATGAGTAAAATAAAGAGTGATCCTTGAAATTATAAATCACCGATTCATTTATTCATTGAAATTGTAATAATAAAACAAATGGAAATCTAATTATAAAGAGTTAATGATACTTTTTCCTCCTAAATGGAACCCTAATTAGAAAAGTTTAAGTTCAATTAAACTCTTAAGCGTCAGTTTATGCTACTATAACAATAAATATTAGTGGTAGTTTATAATTTTAAGGATGATTTATTTATTTGACATTGTCTCGATTATAATTTTAAGGATTAAATTGAGCAGTGATTTTACCATTTTATTAATTTTCAAAACGCCCACCTTAATAATTTACAGCTATAATGAAATAAATAAGACTTTATTGTAATCAAGATATAGGATTATTCTTTTTAAGACAATACATCATTGTTCTATTTCCATATTACTCGATCATGTAACTAAAAAACATATAGTTATGCCGTTAGAAATACTACTTTAAGAAAATCTCTCACAACAAATAATTAATGACCAATTTATAAATTAATTCATAAAACTATAAATTATTAATTACTAAAATAGTCATTATTATAAATAAAAAATTATAATTAATTTGTAAGTTATAATTAACTACCAAAATTGTTGTTACCAAATAAATTAGTTTTTAAATTGACCTCTAATTAATTAGTGAGCAATTTAGAAACTAACTATTTTGCTAACTAAAACTTTGATAACAAATTTGATAACAAATTTTAGATATCAAGTTACATACAAATTATATATATATTTTTTATAGTAGTAACTATTTTATTAATCAATTATTTTTAATTTTGTAAATTAGTAAGTATAGTGAGTAATTATTTTTTGTTTAGTAATTATCATATAGAGATTTTGTTGCAGTCGTAACATAATTAATTAAGATAATTTAAGAAAGAACTTAGATCCAATAGGTATTGAAATCAAATATCATGGTTGGATTTTTTCTATATTAAAAAATAAATTTTTAGCTTAATAAATCAATATTACCAAATCAACTGGTTCATATAATATATTATAATTTAGTTTTTATTTTTAATTGATTTAAAGTATACATATACCCTTCGAGTTAAGAATTAAACATTTAATATAAAACTATACTTTTATAGGTGGTTCAATAACAAGAAACCCTATAAATATTATTTACATAACATTATATTAAGAAATGAACCTTAATTACAATTTAATATTTCAATGACATGCAAAATTTGTATCGGTATCTCTATTAAGTATAAATTGTAAGTTACTATAAACTGTATCATCGAAAACATTTGCATAATTTTATACGATGGACTTAGTCCTTTACAAAAACAATGATTGGCATGATGAAAAAGTTTGGCAGAGGAAAGTTTTTAGGCAGAAAGCTTTGTTGTATTATTAAAATTGTCGACTGAAATTAATATAGTTGTTGCTCTGTTTTTTTTCCTTTGTGTTAAGGTTTTACAGTGATAGAAGAGTGAAGAAAAAGAGAATGACGTAGTCGACCTCATTATAGTGATGAAAAAGGTGAAAGTAGTTGGCGGTAGGTGGCTACCATGCGAACTCATATACTATTCTTCTTCACATTTTAACTACCCTGCAATTTCTTTCACAATAACTATTACCAACTCATCCTATTTCAACTTCACGCTTCAATCACAACGTGGGAGTTGCTTAACTTATATATATATATATATATATATATATATATATATATATATATATATATATATATATATATATATATATATATATATATATATATATATATAAGGATTAAATATATTTTTATCCTTTAATTTTCGGTAAATTTTGAAATTAGTCTATTTTAAAACTTTGAATCAATTTAATCATTTATCTTTCGAAATACGTGAATTTAGTTATTATAATGAAATTTTATTAAGTTTATTTGACATTTCAAGTGCGTTTTATAATAATATTTGACTTAATATTAAAGCAAAAATGTGTCAAACAATATAAACATTTCAAATATAATCTTGAAATGCGTATAAAACATCAAATAAACATAACAAAATTTGATTAAAAGACTAAATCCACGTATTTCGAAAAATGAATGACTAAATTTGTCAAAAATTTCGAAATTGACTAATTCCAAAATTTACTAAAAGTCAAGGATTAAAACATATTTAACCCTATATATACAAGAAATTTATGTTTATCAACATTTGAAGTTAGTTGTTAATTATATTAATTTTGGACAAGACTTTAACTTTCTTTAATGATTTTTACTATATGGGTCAAGTATGTTTTTATTCCCTTAACTTTGATCCAAAATTGAAATTCGTCCCCAGTCGAAACTTTGATAAATTTGATCCCTAAACTTTAAAAATAATGAATATAGTCATTTTAACCCAATTTTGTTAACTTTTGTTTAGGTTTCGAACGCATTTTTCAGTAAATATTGAGTCGATAATGTATCAAACATTGTAAACAACTCCAATATTAACATGAAACACATTCCACATGTTGAAAAAAGTCAACGTAATTGAATTAAAATGACTATATTCATTCATTTTTAAAGTTTAGATACCAAAATTTATCAAAATTTTGATATGGATGAATTTTAATTTTTGGTCAAAGTTCAAGGAATACAAAAATACTTAACCCTTAGATATTACTGGGAGTAGTCAATGATATGTTCATCGATTTTTATATTTTTACTTTTAGAAGAGAATTACAAATAGTATATGTTGCTTTTATCATGAGAGAAACTATTATTGAATTTGGTTTTAGTCATAAGAAATTACTATTTTAATACAATACAGAATTACCTTCAACTAAGACATCATTTCCTATAATGATATCGTCATTTAATTTTGGTGCTGTTAGATAGGGATTTGAAGAACAACTATTTTTCATATGAGCAGGAGTTTTTGATAATTAATGTGAGTTAATGCTACAATTCTAAATGTTAGATGACATAGTATAATTTCCATAACTTATAGAGAGAAAAAAGTTTAAAGCACAATATATATATATATATATATATATATATATATATATATATTGTAATTTTTTATTATATTAGTTTGAAATTCTTAATGTATACAAAAATTTAAGAAAGAAATAAGTTTCGACATGAAGGGGTGGTTTATAAAATAAAGCTCGCATATTTTGTACGAAAATAAATATCATATGAGCAAGAACCATATTGGAATACTGAGTAGTAAATAATAAATAAATAGTGAAAATTTGTTCTTCAAATATCCATGTAAAAAAGATGAGAGGTTTTTAAAGTAGGCTGCCCTATTTTAGTTGTCTATTTATATTTATTTGATATTCAATTAGGTGTTTATAACCTTCTATTTTGTCTTGTTTGTTTATTATGTACTTCTTCCTACTATAATAATTTCACGTAATATTTTTAAATATTATCCTATGAATGTAAACATAGTGACTAATATTTTAACTAATTTCATAATTTAACTATTAATTAATTACTTGTTGAGATTCTTACTAAAAAGAAAATGAATTTACAATATAGAAATAAATGTAAATTTCGTTGATTAAGTATAATTGAGTTAAGTTTAAAATTTACATTTTAAAATAATATTAGAGTTATATGAAATTTATCTTAAATTTATCTTAATGAATTTTATTGCTCCAGTGATATTTGCTAATAATATCGAACCACTATTACTATTAATGTTTAGTTCCAAATTTGAAATATATACAATTTTAATAAATTTGAAATTCATAATATTTTGTATTGAATTTTAAATTAATTTATAATTGAAGGTTTTCATGTATTTTTAATATTAATAAAACATTTATTCAAAATAATTATTACGTTAAAAAATTAAAAATAATATATATATATATATATATATATATATATATATATATTGTAAAATTTATTCACATATTATTTGTTTTCACTTCCTAAATATTAAATTACATATATTATAAAAAAATATTTTATATATATATATATGTATATATTAATTTTCACTCCATGAAGTTAATTTATTATCTTTTATTAACATGTGTATTTGATAAAAATTTAAATATGGATTCACACCATAAAAATATTATCTACATCTATATATAAAGGGATACTTCATTTTATTGTCTACATTATTGTTTTTGGATTTTACTCTCTGATAAATAATTGTTTTTTTTTTAAATTAAAGAAATTGTTTTACTATTTTTACTTTTTAAGTAATTATTTTGTTAATTTTAATTGATTTATTCATTTAATTTTTCTTTGAAATTAATCATTTTTAAACTAAAATAGATAGCTTTAATAAAAAAATTATACACAAAATAAAAAAATAAATATTTATAATAAAATTTAAAAAGATTTATATATTTTTTAAATTAAAAAAAGTGAACACAAGCACATATGTGCCCACTAGTCTATATAAAAAAGATAATATTTGTGAAAAGTGTTAATCTATATGCATCGCATTGCTTAACATGATTTTTTTTATATTAAAAATGTGTTAAGCAAAGATTTCGTATACACTAATATTAATATTTTAATATATTTTTTATTATTAAAAAAATATTAAATAACGATCAATTTTAATGATTATAAATTATTAATCATTATAATAATAAATTTAGATACTAATTTATAAATTAAAAATTATTTATAACTACAATTATTTAAATTATGAAAAAAAAGTTATAATAAAAATCTAAATTGATAATTAAAATATTTTTTATTATAAATTAATATATAAATTGGTCACTAATATTATATATCAAAATTTTGGTTATAAAAAAAAAATTGAAAAATATATATTTAGACATATTTTTTATTATTAAAATTTATTATTATTCAAAAAAAAATCTCATAGTAATAGACATACAATATATCAAAATTCTTACAACAACTTTCAAATTATCAATTTTCTTACAAAAACTTTTAACTTTTCTCTCGTATTATCAATTTCTTTGAGTATATCAGATCATAGTCATTCCCACTAAGTTGGATAAAACAAAATGTATAAATACCAAAAAGGAAATCATGTACAAAAGAATAAACAATAAGTAAAAAAATCAAATATTAGGTTCAAGCTAGTTCTAACTTCTCGCCAATAGTTCAATAAACTTGCAAAAAATACAACGTATCGGTGAAGAAAAACAAGAAGAGTACAGTTTCTTTAATGTGAAGTTTTACATATGACAATGGAGATAAATGAAAATAAAAAATGAAGTTGAGTTTGGTGATAAAAAAAGTACACTATCTTAGTGATGTGTGTTATGTGCTTACTGTATGTACATAAATACAGGAAACTAATATTTGTCACACAAAGGAAAACACTATGTCGGTAATTTTCACAAAAGTACTTTTCTTATTCAGATAGGAGTTGATAAAAACAAAATAGGGGATTAAAATATAATTTACTAAAAGTAAAACTAAAGTTTAAAAAAAAAATTGGTCTGTTTCTTGTTATTTTTTTTATCAAACTTTATCACTTGTCAAATTTATTCTTCTTTTCTTTTTCTTTTATCTTACTGAGGTGTCAAGTAGGGATTATAATAAAGGGTAATTTGTTTTTTTTCTTTAATTTTCAGTAAATTTTGAAATTAGTCTATTTTAAAACTTTAAACCAATTTAATCTTTCATCTTTTGAAATACATGAATTTAGTCATTTTAATCAAATTTTGTTAAGTTTATTTGACATTTCAAGCGTGTTTTACAGTAGTATTTAACTTAACATTAAAGCAAAAATGTGTTAAACAATATAAACAACTTAAATATAATCCTAAAATGCGTACGAAACATCAAATAAACCTAACAAAATTTAATTAAAATGACTAAATTCACGTATTTCGAAAGATGAATGACTAAATTGGTCTAAAATTTTAAAATAGACTAATTCCAAAATTCACTGAAAGTTAAAAGACCAAAAACATATTTAACCCTATAATAAATAATAATAATGAAAATTGAATTGATGTTGCGTAAAATACTGAAATCTTTATCCTTAATCATAGACAACGTAAAGTGTTAGTTTGTTAGTTTCGTTAGATAATTAACATGGTAAGTGTCAAAATAATAAATAATATTACGAATTTTCACAAAAAAAAAACAGTGTAAATGAATATAATTGCTGTTATATATATATATATATATATATATATATATATATATATATATATTATTAAATTTCTTCGAAGCATCTTTTTCATGACTGGATCTACACGTCCTCGTAACGAGGTAGCAACCTTCGCCGTTAGGTGTGATTTGTTCAGTACAATCATCAATGACCAACTATAATACTAAAAATATATTACTATTATTATTTATCAATAATAACTAAAACACATTTGCTATTCTATCTATGTGCTTTGATATTTCAATAATACTATCCTATTTAAATAATGATATAATTAGTCGTATAGTACCCAGTTTGGTGCTGGAGTTTCTAATTGGTACCCGATTTAAAAAAAATGTCAATTGCGTACCCAAATTAGTTTAAGTGCACCAATTGAGTCCACACAGTTAAATGTTCCCAAACGGCGTTTAGGAAGTGATGAGGTGGCAGTGCAGAAGGGATACGTGTCAAATAATAACAGATGACTGGTTGAAATTATAATTGTACAGTGTTCCACATGGTATTTATATTTAAAGAAGATTGGCCCTCATTTTTCATTATCTTCTTCTTCTCCTTTGTTCTGCCCTAATCCAGTTTCTTCTTCATCAATATCCGGACAGTTTGTTGTGCCCTAATTCAGTTTGTTCTTCCTCTCGTTTTGTGTGTTTTTGTTTTTATTTTGTAAGCAGCGGAGTGGTGGCAATGATGTATTTAAAGGGTGCAATTACTTTTGTATTCACCTTATCAGCCAAGGCCTCCTCACCATCCCCAACACAAACTTCTTCATTACCCACATCATTCTCCTTATCAGCCAACTCCTCTTCACCATCCCCAACACAAACATCTTCATTAGTCACTCCATCCTCGCACTCAACAACAACCTGTTCTCCAATATCCCCAACTTCACAAAAATCAACCCTAACATCAAAACCCTAATCACTAAATCAGAGAAAAATACAATACCAACCTTTCGTTATCAATGGCCCGCAAGTCGCTCTCAAGTCTCCACTTCAGTGTTCCAAAGTCGCCTTCAATTTCTCCACCACTTCGCGAAGAATCCTCCACCAGTTCGTCTCCCATGCGTCACCTTTCCCCAATTTCACGTTTTTATCACATGCTTCTGCGATTTCTTTTTTAACTTCGTCGCCTTTTTTTTTTAATTTTCGTTCTTTTATTGTTTAAATTTTTCATTACAAGACATATTTAATTTTCTTCCCCAGCTTTCCACGTCATTAAAAATTAATCTCCACGTGTTCCAAATTTAATTCACAGACCAACCAGTATCAGTCAACGTTAACCTTTCTAACGGCGTCAACTTAAATGGACTCAATTGGTGCACTTAAACTAATTTGGGTATGTAATTGACACTTTTTTAAACCGGATACCAATTAGAAACTCCAGCACCAAATTGGGTACTATACAACTAATTATACCTTAAATAATTAATTACCTTTTAGGAATATTTCTTCTTTACTTTTTTTTTTCTCAACATTTTATCATATTTTATTTAGTTCTTCGTTTAGTTAAAAACTAAAGTAAAATAATTCGTCTAAATGAAAATTTAATAAAACATTTATATAAGTAATAAACTCCTTAGGAAGTGAATACTGATACCTTGGTGATTTTGAAAATAAAAGATATTTATCAAACAACGATAATCCGCTTAGTATTTTTGGTATAAGAACAGAAATATTTATCATTTTATTTTATTTTATTGAGTTAAAGTTAATTATTGATATGATTTTATTATTTATATATTAATGCATATATCAATTTTAAATTTTGGTAATACATATTTAATTATTTTGACGTGTCTTGTTTATATTTAAAATATTTAAATTTAAGATTGAATAAATTTGAAATTATCAACTAAAGGGAGAGAATAGAGTGAGACCAAAAGAGAACGTAGGAGAGTCAATTTTATAAATTATCCGAAGTAAGGAATAAGGCTAGAAAATGAAAAAAAAAATAGTATTATGTGGATTAAGAGAATTATTGAAAAAGTAAAACTTGTTAAAAAAGTAATATATAGTTGTAAATTTAAAATGTGTATTGTGGTTTATTATTATTATTATTATAACTCAAATTGTCAAAATATTCATTTTTTGTTCGAAACATTCCCGGTCCACATAGGCTCCAGCTATTATGGCATAATAAATTATCTTCATTTTTCTATTCTTTTTAATAATCAAAATCAGACATTCAATAATCATAATTGGACTGAATACTGTAGATTCTGACTAAACTTTTTTTTTATATATATAATTTTATTTATTTATTATTTTATTTGAACAATTTTATTTTTTATGTTAAGTGTTTGTGGCATGACTGATGTAATATCTGTATTTTGAGTATATTAATCCCAAATGCTGTGATTGAGATGAGATGATTCAGTGTTTATTTTATTGTGAGGTGGCAACTATATTTTTGTTTTGGGGCAGTTTGTTCCTTATTTATTATCACACTATCGGAAAAGTTTGACAAATCGTATATTTTATATTTAATATTATTAGTAAAACCTTTTAAATGATATGTTAATGAAGCATTATTATGTCATAACTTGTAAGTAATATTCAAAGTTGCTCTAATAAATTACTGGAAATGACTTATTTTTATTAAGTAAGAAGGTACCTTTTTACACAGATTAAAATTATTTTAACTTATTAGCGAAAACTCACATTTCTCCACTGTATATTCATATTTTTAGTATATTAAAATAAATTATTTTAATATATATATATATATATATGAAATATTTGTAAATAAGAAACTTTTTAGTTAATTTCGAATAAAAGAATACGCAGTTACATATTTGATTAAATAATATTATTTTTATTCTTGAAAAATATAATTTTTAATTAAAAAATAACATAAAAAATATTTAAAAAAGTATAGATACATTTTTTTAACATAAATATATATAACAAAATTTTGAAAGCCTCATAAAAAAACTGAACTGAGCAATTCTCAATGGAAAATTATTTGAGATTAAAATAAAGATAAAAAAAATGTGTTCCCCGACAACTTCACTTTTTGTTTTAATTTGATTTTCTATTTTTAAAACATACCGAGCTCTTTTATTTGTCTCACTTTTTATATTGGTATCTATTCACAAGTAATGCAAAAATATTTTTATATCATGGCAATTGATATAGTTTTGAAACCTTATTTTACAAATTTGCTCTAGTGATAATTTCACCTAAGCTATTTTTAAAGAAAAATTTAACAGTTAAAAGTAATCTTATATTATAGTTTAAATTATCTTTTAATATTTAAAATAAAATTTATAACTAAAATATATTAATTTGTAATAAAATTGGATTTATATTTAAATAATTTTCCTGTTAGAACTTTATAAGTTTGATTAAGAAAATGAATTATCACTTGTAGTGGAAAAATACAAATGTCACTTAGTTAACATTATCTTTAGTACATCCTTTTTCATAATTTAAATTTCCATTGCTTTTATTTTTCATCATTCATCATTCATCATTCTTCATTTTCTCTTTTACCAAACAAACAATTAATATTACCATTATTCTTTTTTTTTTTTGTTTATTTGGTTTATTTTTTTTTCCTTTACTGGTGTTTAGGTAAACTTTGGTTAGGGTAGTTGTTGCCTCATCCATAAGTCTGATATTTAGTGCATACCTTTACTATTCTCTTATTGCCCATAAATAAAAAAGGTAAAAATTAATTAGGATATTGTTAACAAAATTAAAAGTAAATATTTTTAAAACTTAGAAAAATTATACAAAACATTTTTTAATACTTCTTGATGTGTCTGTAATAAAAACTTTTAATAAGAATACTGGTCACCAAGACCTAATTAATAAATAGGAGAAAAAAAAAACTACCACTGTAACTCTCCATTGAGTTGTTGTAGCTACAACAATTCCTTTGCCCATTTGAAATTGTTGTTCTTGAATCAATCCAATTTCAAGTGAACAACATTAACATAGGTTGTCCTTTCATGAGACAACATTTGAATGTGGTGCTTCTGAGTCTGCTTTACTTACCTACCTCAACAATAATTATGAGACATTTTCACAAATGCTCAACTGCAACATTCAGTTTTCGTTTATTGTCTAAGAGTTAGTTGAACTCTGATGTTACAATTGAACTTAGTTCACATTACATTATTTAAATAGTTTTTTGTTACATTTCTAAGATGATCAATTTACAATGAAAGTTTTTCGCTTCCTTTTTGCCTTTCGTCTAACCGTCTAACACTAATATTTTATCAAAAGTTATTTTTAATGAATTTATTGAAATAACCTAAAATTAACTCATAAGTATATTAAAGCTTATTTCCATGGATTTTCTTAAATACCAAAAACCTACGTTTTGAATTTTGTTACAAAATGTGCCTTTTTAAAATAAAAATAAAAATAAAAATGCATCCTTAATCATTCATTTGTAGAAGTTATCATAACTTTATAACAAATAAAAAAGTAGAACACAAATATGTTAATCCACAACTAATAAGATCAATTTACATTTAATTAAGTATAACATTTTTGTGTAAGGACTTGTCGTTTGATGTGCTGGTTAAAAGTATTGGGTGGGACGATGAATACTTTTTTTTTTTAAAACAAATTTGTATATAGGTCGAATATTAAGTTAATTATAAGAAAATATATAGCCTTAATCAGTTGAATTTGTTTTTCGTGGAAGCAATAATCGATTTCTTTGCTTAACTTTCTGATAGAGCAAAATATTTGCATAATATCATCTTTATCGTGGAGTTTTAATAGGATCTCCAAACAATCACAATACGATCAAATTTGTAAAATAAAGAAAATGAAGCATTTTTACAGTGAATATTATCGATTTTTGTTTTAATTTTTTTAGTAATCCTTACATCAATTTTAAAAATTTAATAATTAACTTTACCATTAGAAAATGTAGCTATTTAAGATCTTAAAATTGATTTCTATTTCTTAAAAGTATGTCTGGAAATTGACATGTTAATTATTAAAAGTGATTTTGGTTCAAAAGAGCTTTTATGTGTAAAATTTGTCTTTATTCTCTATTGAAGTTGTTAATTTTAAGACTCAATGTAAAATTACTGACTTGCCTTTATTTTGGACAATGCATGAGTTTGTAGAGTAAAGGTTTTAGTTAAGCTGTGGATGATAACATGGCACAATCATGCAACAACAAAAATGAAACCTAATCATATACACAACAACCAAATATGAACCTAATGGAGAAAATCCTACCAGAACAACCATGCATGTCACAGTCCAGAGTAACCTAATCAAAACAAAAAATATGAATAAATTCACACAATAAAAAATTCATAATACACCTGACAAAAACTATATATATATATATTTATAAATACAAAATTTACATTATCAAATTATATATCAGTTAGATTTAAAATTCAATTTTCTTACAATAATATATTGTTTGTTATCAACTTTTCTTCATGTATAATTGAATATTTTAAATTATCTAAAATTATAACTAAATAATAATACATAAGTAAATATAACCAACTTGTTTTTTAAAATTAAATTAGATTTACAATTGCAAACAATAATTCAAATACAATATACCTATATTATAATATAAAGATGATTACCAACCTGATTTTATGAAATTGAAAGTATGTTGAAACTTGATATTAAAACATCGTATATAAAGTTTTGAATATTCTTAATTTGATATAGAAAAACCCATCATATCAAATAGAAAAATAATTAGATTTCTAAACCTATGAACATTGTGAACTCTCTGGAACATATAATTTAACCAACTTTATAATTTGATCACTAAAAAGTTCTTAAGAAAACTAACTAAAATTTACTTGAAACCGAAGCATCTAAAAATGCGTTTTTTCAGAACTATAAATAGTTTAGACTCAAACTTTAGTAATTTTTTAAATTACAAAAGTATATTATTTTTTAAGTAAAAAGAAAACTCTTGTGATGGATATAGTGTATAATTGTTGAAAATATGGATAGTAGAAAGAAATATGGATAAAAGTAAAATCTTAAATGTAGGGTGAGTAATATAAGAAGCTGACGTTTAGTTAGTTAAGTGGAGTTTTCCTGAAAAAATACTTCCGTAAGAATGAATCTTCCTCTGTACTCCACAAAAGGAATTTAAAAATGAAAAGGAGAATTGAAATGGATTATTTTGTTATTAATAATTAATGTTAATTTAATTAAGTTAAGGGGAGGAAGAGGGAGGTGATTATTATTCTGCGTGTTACTCGTAATCCAAAAATGATATATTAGGAATCGTAGTTCAGAAGAAAGGCTTTGAAGTCCGACAAAGAGAGTCGGTGAACGACGCGCATACCTAAACCACAACACTCCACTCACCAAAGCCACTGCTCTCTTTCACTTTCTCTCGCCGTCGCTTCCACCGCTGTCTCCGCCGGGAATGCCACCGTCGCCGGTCATCGCTCGCCAGGTCCGTTCTCTCTCAACTTTTCTGCGCTATCCAGCCACTTTCTTCCCCTTTCGGCGTTCCCTTGATCTAGCTGTTCTCGATTCCTCTGCGTTTCTCTTTCCAGATTTGCTTTTCTAGCAGCTTTTCAATTACCCCGACCGAGATTCCGCTTTCATCATTTCTCTCTTTTTTGCTGTTTGGGATTCGGGAAGAGGAACTACCTTCTCTTTTGCGTTTTCGGGAGCAATTACTGTTAATATAGACCTATCATCGCTATGTCGAGTGGAGTGTGTGTTCTGTTTTAACAATTTTTTGTTTTATTCTGCTGCTGACGCATTAGGTGATTTAATTTTTCATGTGAATTCGCTATCGTGTTTGAACAATACTGGCTATTGTGTTTCGGGAAAGTCTTGTCTGTGTTCTCAACTCACCTTCTCTTTCGCGCATGTTTCTATTTATGGATATTTATTGAAAATCACTTGAAGTTCACACTCATCACTTCTCTAGCACTTGTTCTAGTTGTTTTAGGGGTACCCCGAAATTCTTTGGCATTAGTGTTTGGATCTTGTGATTTTCTGTTGATTGCATCTTATTCTACTTTGATGCATTTGGTTGTCTTTTTTCATGATGTGTGTGTTTACTCTTTATGTGATGTTGTGTTTCAGTGTTCTTCAGCTTACAGATCTAGGTGATTTGTATGTGCAGCTGTTGAAATGAATGGGGCGCAGAACAGGAAGGTTCACAATGTTGAGAAACCTTTTCCAGGATGCTTGGGAAGAATGGTGAACCTCTTTGATTTAACTGGGGGTGTCAATGGAAACAAGTTACTCACGGACAGGCCTCACCGCGAGGGTGATCCCTCTATTTCTCTATCTGTGTGATCTCTTTTTGTTTGTTCACTTAGCCATGGGTTGTTTTCTTTTTTAACCCCTAAAATCCCCGCGTTGCTTGGTAGAGGATTTTCTGGATGATCTGCTGTTTTGCCATGTTGACTCTCTGTTTGGAATTGTCTCTAATGGTTATCTTAAACTTGCTTTTTGTCAATTTCTTGTTAGTTTTGGGGTTTGGTAGAGTGCAGGGTTGACTATAATTCCCTGTGTGCTTGGTAGTTTTTATTTGGAGCTTGATTGTCTTTGGGTTTTTGTTGATCGAATTTCAGATAAACATATCTCTCTTAGTGATCTGTCCGGTTTTATATATTCTTGGACATAATGAAACCCAGCTGGAGGTTTCTCTAAATTGTCAAGTGCTTTTCTTTATTGTCAATCTGACTGGAATGATTTTAGTTACAACTTCTTTATTGATCAAATCTCAGTCTCATTAAATTATACCTAAATTGCAGCATCATCCCTTTCAAGAAGTCAATCAGATGTTGCAAGGATCGCAAGTCCTACTTTGGGTGATCAGATAGAGGATAAGCTGGTAATGTTGGAGGCATGAATTTTTTTTATTCATTCAAGCTAACTGAAATCCAAATTAATTGCAATGTCATATGGAATGTTCTTCATCTTTTCAATTTATAATATGCTTTCTGTACTTGTTTTTATTTATCTATGTATTCCATTTTCACGGACTTTGCAGATTGTTTCTGACTCAATGAGAGCTTTGTCAAATAAGAAAATAAATGGAACACCTATTAAGATGCTCATAGACCAAGAAATGTCCAAAGAAGTTGTTTCAAAGCACAACCCACCACCAAATGTAGTTGCAAAATTGATGGGGCTTGAAGCCCTCCCACGGGGAGATCCTAATTTATCTGTGGAGAGAAGCCATAGAGGAGATTATTCTCAACATATGTGTGATCATTCAGGGACACCATTCAAACACTGGCAGATGGATGATAGATATATGGACAAGGAAATGCTTCATGAAGTTCATTTGAACACAGAACAGATTGCTTACAAGGATATTTATGACATATGGCTGCAATCACAAAGAACAGGCAATGTAAGAGACAAGACACAGGAGAGAGAAAAGTGGACTGAAGATGTTAATGGGAAGAAAATGGCTCTCATTCGTCAGAAATTTATGGAAGCCAAACGTCTGTCCACAGATGAGAGACTACGCCAGTCCAAGGAGTTTGATGATGCCTTGGAAGTTTTGAGTTCAAATAATGATCTGTTAATCAGGTTATTGGATTCTCAAAATCTTTATGAGCTTCAGTCCTCTCCAGTAGCAGAGACTAAGCGCATTACTGTTCTTAAGCCTTCAAAGGTGGTTGACAACGAAAAATCTGTTGGTAAGGGGAAGAAAAATGACAAGCAGATTAGGAAACCGGCAAATGTTGGTGCTGCATGGGAGAGATACAGTCCCGGATACACTCCTCCCAGTCAGAAAGTGGATGAGTTTCCAGTACAACCTACTCGTATAGTGGTATTGAAGCCCAGCCCTGGGAAGGCACATGAGATTAAGGCAGTGGTTTCTCCGACAATGTTGTCGCCCCGAAATTTGCCAAGTGGGAATTTTTACCAGGAACCTGAAGATGATGATGTACTTGAATCAAGAAAAGTAGATAGTGAGATTACACAGCAATTGCATGAAGATATGAGGAGCAATCAAAGAGATGAAACATTCTATTCTTCAGTGTTTTCAAATGGCTATACTGGTGATGAGAGTTCATTCAACAAATCGGATCATGAGTGTAATGCAGGGAACTTCAGTGATTTGGAAGTTATGTCACCATCTCCAAGGCATTCTTGGGATTACATCAATCGCTGTGGCAGTCCTTTTTCTTCATCATCCTTCAGCCGTGCATCCTGTTCTCCTGAGTCGTCGGTATGCAGAGAGGCCAAGAAACGGCTTTCTGAAAGATGGGCCATGATGGCATCAAGTAAAGGCCTTCAAGAGCAAAGGCACATGCGCAGAAGCTCTACCTTAGGTGAGATGCTTGCTCTTTCGGATATAAAGAAATCTGAAATATCCGAGCTTGAGGGTATTCATAAAGAACAGGAACCAAATGAATCTGTTTCTTGTAGTCGAAATTTTAATGCTGAAACATGTATGGATGGTTCTCCTAGAAGCCTCTCTAGGTCAAAATCTGTTCCAACATCTTCCACTGTCTTTGATAATGGTCTCAGCGTTGAAGTTTGTGATAATGATGCTGGCAAAATACACGTGTCTGGGGAGCTGACAAAGTCAAAGAGTATGAAATCATCATTTAAAGGGAAAGTTACCAGTTTCTTCTTCTCGAGGAGCAAGAAACCAACCAGGGAAAAATCTTGTCTATCTCAATCCAAAAATGAACCCCAATCTACACTCATTGGAGCATCAGATTCTCCATTAAGTTCATCTGGTGCCCTTAGGGATGATGTGTCTCAAAGCTTCAATAGTGGATCCATTGGAGAGTGTTCTCTTACAGCACCGTATGAATCATCAGGCAAAATGTTCTCAGATTCTATCTCTAATGGACAAGGCGCTATACCTCTGGAGGTAATAGCTTCTATTTTTGCGTATATTATGATCTATTTTTTTAACGTGCATTCTACGCATTTTCTTTCTGTCTATTGGCTTAAGGTAACTTATCAATGTTTTATAAATTTTCCACCAACTCTCAGTCCCTTACTTCTCTCCCCCTTTGCAAAGGAAGGAAGACAACAACAAAAAGGGGAAAAACAGTATTGAATATATATTGATTCTTATTGTGAAGCATGTGGTTGGGTTGTACTGCAGTTTTCCATTGTTTTTTTTTTTTTCTATACCAATATCTTGCTAAGTAACTTAATAAAAACCGTCTTTTAATTCCAGCTCGTGCCTTCTCTACCTATCTAATGAAACTAGTCACTTGAAACATATGTATGTGTTGGAAGCTGCTTGGTGTGGTGACATGGCAGGTTCTATTTAAGCATAGTCTATATGCTTGACCAATTGTTTAGGATTCCCTCTAATGCTGAAATGGTGGAACAAATGAAATCTTCACCTGCCTTTGAGTCCTTATAGCTATTTGATAAATAACAGAACTAGCTTTTTTCAGCCAGCATATGTAGAAGTACACACAAAACCTCTATCATTTCTTGTTATTGCAGATTATGGAATTGTAAACTGAATTCCTCATGTTTGTTTTCAGTCTGGATTGACACTGTCAAAGCCCGTGGTGCCTTGGATTTCAAGTGAAAACCAGGGTCAGCCGAGTCCAATATCAGTTTTAGAGCCTCCATTTGAAGATGACAATGGTGCTAACGAGTCCTTGGGCTATGGGAAGGGTGGTCACCTGGGTACTGCCTAGTTCTTTCTCTCTATTCTCACTATTTCAAGAAGTTCATATTGGATTGTCTTTACTGTATTATTATCTGACTTCGAATTTCTTTGTAGGATCACGGGGCCCTCTGAAGTCTAATTTAATTGACAAATCACCACCTATAGAATCAATAGCTCGGACCCTCTCATGGGATGATTCTTGTGTAGAGGTGGCAAGTCCATACCCATTAAAGCCCTCGTTGGGCTCCTTAGACACCAAGGTAGAGGATCAAGACTGGCTTGTGTTTGTGGAGAAACTACTATCAGCTGCTGGAATTGATGATCAAGTGCAGTCTGACTCGTTTTACTCTAGATGGCATTCCCTCGAAAGCCCATTGGATCCGTCATTGAGGGAGAATTATGCCAATCTGAATGAGAAGGAGCCTCAGCAACTCCATGAGGCGAAGCGAAGGCAGAGGAGATCTAACCAGAAGCTTGTATTCGATTGTGTTAATTTTTCACTGATAGAAATTACTGGTTATGGATCAGATAATTACTTGATGGGTAGGTTATGGAGTGGGAGCCACAGCAGATTCCAAGTCCCAGAGGGTGCAGCTCACCCTTTGGTAGACCTTGTTGTGGCCCAGATGAAGGAGTTAATATCTGGTGCTATGAGGTCTGTTTGGGGAGATTGTGGGGACAGTAACAGCCTGGGGGTAGAGAGTGTTGTCAGAAAAGAGGTTGTGGGGAAAGGGTGGGTTGAGCTTATGGCATTAGAGATGGATATTTTGGTGAAGGAAGTAGAGGGGAAGTTGCTGGAAGAACTTGTGGAGGATGCGGTAGTTGATTTGACTGGCAGGGCCTGAATCCTTGAAACCCTGACATGGCTTTTTCGCTTTGGCTTCGCTTTTTTTAATATTGTAACTCTATTATTGTTGTATTCGATTATCAACACACGGCCCTACTTACCTAATTTTATTAAATGCTACTGCAAAATTATTTCAACTTGCTGCTATTTCACACCACTGAAACTGTAATAAATTAATCACCTATTCCACTGCACAAAGAAAGAATATAAGGAATTGCACATGTCATAAAAGATCGTGCAATTGGTTCAAGTTCAAGACGTTTCACAAGATTGTTCAATAATTGAAACACTTCAGAAGAAGTCTATTAGCGTGGCTTCTAAAGTTGCCACCGTCCCAAACTCTAACCCAGAAAAGGAAATTAAGATTCTGCAAATGGCTACCCTGAAAAGGCTGTAGGAGGAAAGAAGCATCAAAAGTAGACTGCTACACTGTAACAATTCACATTGCAATAAGTGAGTCTGACAGTAGAATAAATTAGTAATCCACACTCGGTTTTGAGTAGTGAATGATGAAGATCGTATATGGAGTTACGTAATTTTGTCACAGTCTGTTTGAGCTAGTACAGGCGTATACATATATGTGGGCCTATGGTGTAGAACCTGTATGGGGAACAAGGACCCACCATAACCCCAAACAGATCAATCCTCTATTTCCTGTCTCCCCCTTCCAATGATCTTCTGGCTCCCATTAAATCACTATGGAATGGATCACGAGTCACAACATAACTCTTGGACATGCTAACAATAATGGTTTTTCCTGACCTAATCAGTTATAATTTCCAAAAATCACAGAACAAAGCCAAACTGATTTGCCTGTTCCAAAAGAATTGATACCCACCTTTTTATGATGACTGATGCGCTATAATAACAGTAAGTTACAAAAAACAACATACAGTAATCACACTGTCTAATCAACATTCCCTTTTGGCGTAATAGTTGTCTACAATCTTCTCATTAATGAAATCCTAATTCAACCACTCTCTTCTGTATTATATTTTGTGCTCAAACTATAATATAACAGATTCTGTCTGCAAATTTCGAGGGATGTTACCGTTCATTCTGTACGTACACATTTTCAAAATATGTGAAATGAGAATTGTTAATTGTTTTATTCGCAGTATTATATAACTGTGTACTCGGTTTCCAATATATATATTTTCTTTTAGCTATATCTTAGTAAGATTCTCTTATAGCCCTACAACTCATGCAGTTTACTAAGAAAAGCATGTGGTCCATGAAACAGGTCAAAAATTGAAGTAACTATTTCCTCTATCTCTTTCACTGTTTTAATCTCTTGTCATATTCTGGAAAAAAAGGGGGTAATTCAGGATCAAACAGATCAAAGCAGAAGTTTTTCCAAATAAACAAAACCGTTACTCTCTGGAAAAATATGATATTTCATTCCAAATGATAAAATGTGAACCAATTAAAGTCAACAACTGAAATGAATTCAAAAAATCACATATTGGTGTCAAATTCAACAAAAGTTGGCAAATTTCAAAACACTGTTTCAAAAATAATGATAGTAATGAGGAGATAGACATGGTCAACTTGTATTATTTTTCACTCGTGGAAGGCAAAGAAAGAGAAAAAAAAAAAAAGATTCTGGGGTGCGTGCATATGATAAGAGCCAGGTAATAGTCACAGAACAGCTGAGTCTGAAACAAAAATCACAAAAGGACAAATATTTTCAAAATGTAAAAGGGTAGCGAGAGGCCTTTGTCAACACGGAAAAAAAGTGAGAAAAAAGGAAGAGAATATTCTGTGATGGCAGCCAATAGCAGGTGTTGTGTTGTTATATGAAAATTCTAACAAGACTAGAAGCCAAAAATGTGGCATCTTCTGCTTCAAAATTGAAGCTTGTACAACCCAGAAAACCCGTGACACAGCTTTATCTATTACACTGCATTCAACACACACAAGATAAGCTTTTAATATGATCAGCATGGCATGCCTATGTAGAATAATCAACTTGTGGCCATTCTTGAGATCCTAAAACTACGGAAAAACCCACAGAGTAAGCATGATTCTTGAAAGGGACTAAGGTTTCTTTCTTGCGGGTCATTTCACTGTCAAATTGAAAAAGAGAAAAAAAATACAAAGATGCCTCTGAGTCATACTGATATAAAAGCTTTTTTCTTTTGTTCATTTTAAGGACTTGTAGCTTCAGTGTCTCCATGGAATCTAAGGCATCACAAGATGTTAAGCACAAACACCCCTCTGTGTCCCCAACCATTTTGAGTTTCATTCACATGCAAATTACTTCAAAGACTCCACAAAGAATAAAGCTTTTGCTAAATGTTTAATCACTCTTATAGCATGAGTTCATGACAGTTCAAACTTTCATTCAATCACAAATCATCCTTCAACAAACTTATTAGGAAATGTCAAATTCAATTGAATCTTTTTCTGTCAATTTTTTGCTGCTTTTGTTTTGAATTAAATTGTATAAAGTAATTTTAATAGCTATGAAATATATTATGAGTTTTATTATTAAAAATAAGTTTTATAGAAAAAATTATTACCAGTAACTATTATTGATAGTCATTAAAGACAATGAGGATGAACTATGAGCATGCTAAGTTATCACGAAAATGGTTTCATCTAATCAATCATTTTCTCATGCTAATCTTATGTTAGTTAAGTTATGAACATTTAATTTGAAGTATTTTTGTTATTTTTATGGTTAACATTGAAATTTCTTAATTAAGACGTTCACAAAACTTTAAAGGATTTTGATTTCTTGTTGTTGTTTATTTATTTATTTTGATAGTATATTTTGAACTTATTTTCTTTTACTAATTTGTAAACAAAACGTTGCTCAAATCCGTTATACATTTCAGAAAGTATTTTTTTAATGTATTTCAAAATATTTTTTAAATTGAAAAATATCTTTCAGAATAATGCATTAAAGAATGGAGGTGCATAAATAATTTTTAGTTTTTTTATTATAATTTTGGGCTCATAAATTTTATTGGAATGTATGAAGAAAAAAGAGAGGTGCAGTGAAAAGCGGCCCAACACAAATCAGAGAAAAATTAAGTTAGTACACAGTAGACAAGTTAGATGAATAATAATACCAGGGGAATTTCTTCCTGCACCCGATCATTTCTTCCTGCAACTCATATTTTCAGAAATTGTAAATATATTCTTGGTGTAATTATAATTTCGGATTGAATAATTTGTATTAAAAAAAATAAAAAGGATAAATAAATGAATATATATATATATATATATATATATATTACCTTTATGTATTTAAAAAAAATAGAATATCATTGCTTCTGCAAAACACTTGAAAAGATTATTATTATCATCTATTTTAGAAGCTTCACCACAAAAGTGGGATCTCCAACTTTAGTTATATTCTTTATTAAAAAAAAGGACAAAATTCAGTGTGAAATATTATACATATGTTCACTTACAATTTAGTTTTCTTAAGCAAGAATATTGGAAATCTAAAAAATGACAATTCAAACATACATAATTTTTTTTTTCTACAAGAATTTCATTCAGATGTCACAATACATTAAGAGAAAAAATTGTAGCTGGAAATAGATTGTTGGTGTTAATTAAAATTTGTATGAAAAAATATTTTTTGAAATTTTTTATTTTTAAGTAAGTTTAAATTTTATATTTTAAGTTGATTTTACAAAATTAAGTTTAAAATTTACTTTTTAAAGATGATAATAGAATTATTTTTTCTTGAATTTATTATTGTTATTATATTGCCATTAATTCTAGTTTAACTGCTTAACTTTTAAAATGTAGATATTTTAGTGTAAGAGATGTATCAAAGAAAATTTTATAATATATAATTAAAAACAAAGTTAAACTTAAAAATTGATTTATAATATTAAATTAAATTTAAAGTTTAATTTTTAAGAATTCCTAACACGATTTATATTTGCTATTAGTATATAGAAATTAGTTAAGCGGTGATTAGAAAAGTTGAATTTACATATTTAGGAATATAAAATAAGACTTCTAAGGTAATAATAAACTGAATCAAGGTGTTTGTGTTTAGTGATGGTGACTCACTAGTTGACATGGGCAACAACAACTACTAACACGAACACACACTAACCCTCCACCGATATATGCAATCTGTTAAACAATAATTTTTTTCTTAAACAAAATTACAGTTATGATTGTTTACATTACTATGTTTTTAGTTTCACCAATAAATTAAGTTTTTACAACACAGTGTGCATGATGATGAGTACTTCCAAAATTAATTTTCAGAAAGTAATTTTTTACATAATTTTGAAACTTGATTTATGAATAAGAAAATTACACTGATTGCTAAAATAAGGAAATTGAAGGGGTGCAATTAGAAGAGAGAGAAGTGCTAAAAGTAATCCTCTTGGGCTATTATAATAAACAAATTCTTGGCTCATTTCTTTCCACCTCGCTAATGTCTTCTTACACCTGTATGCTGTGAGAAAAGTTTAAATTATCTATATGATATATTTTCATATTATATAATTTGGAATTCATAATTATATTTCTATATCAGGTCTTTTAGAAATGGCTCATGAATTTTTCAATCCCATAAATTAAAATTACTCTTAGAAGTGAACTTTAAGTCTAACTCAACTCCACAAAAACTGGTTCGGCGTGAATATATCTCAGCGTGACGGAGAAGTTCCACATCGACTAAAGATAAAACCAATTCATAATATATAAGTGAGTAACATAATATCATAACTAAGTTACAGCCCATTATATTTAGAATTATATAATTTATATTTAGAATTATATAATTTATAATATAAAATTGTGTAATCTGTAATATAAATTTATATTTTAAATTTTACGTTATTCGAAAGTCATCATGCAAGTGCAAAGTTTTAATAAGGGATTACTAAGTCATTTCACTGCGTGTATCGGTATGCGGTTGGAAGAAAACATGGGGTGCATGAAGAAATCCTCTTTCCATTACCTTTGTCTATTTGAAGTTGGTGCAGAGGTGAAGTAGAATTGTTGTTGTGTGGTTGGGCAGTGAGAGCAAAATGGCGGAGGAGGCTCCGTCTCTGATTAGTCTCTGCATGGACGCTCTGACGCAACAACTTCTCCGACCATTCGATGATCTTCTTCTTCCTTCCATCTACCATCTTCCTTCTCACTTACTCAACACCTTAATCACGCGCTTGCCCCCTTTCGCTCTCCGCATATTCCAACACCACCTGTACCCTCCCTCACTCTATCATTCCACCTTCAAACCTTCTTCTCTTTCTGTTCTAACCATTTTCCATTTTCTGTTGTTGCCGGAACAGGCCGTTCGACGAGGATGGTTTTTCGCTAGACCACTCAACCAACAAGAGGAAACGCGCGGGGTTCGTAGGATAACTTGCGTTCTGTAAGTGAATTGCGTCGTGTTGTTAGTGATGGGAATGTTGTTTCGTTTCAGGGATTGGAATCTGAATTCAGCTTGGCAGAGGTTGTTTCGCCGGCGCTGGCCGCAGCGCGTTCAGCTGATTCCGCCAACGGATTGGCAGCAACTCTACTGGGAAATGCATTTGCAAGAGTATGTTATATGCTATAAATTAAGTGTTATCAAATGGGTTTGTTTAGATGAACAAAAAAATAAATAAAAAACGGGGAAGAACCGATGAGATGTGTTTTTTTACACGTTAAGATTAAACGGAGCATTTGTTAATTTGTAAAAGTTATTTCGTAGTAGTTTCTTCAGAAACAAAATTTTTAGTTGAATACGAGCTAGTTTTAGTTTGTAGAGAAATTTATGCTTCTTTATTCTCTTTATTTTCGTCTTCTTGAAGTGTCTGAAGTTTACCTAAGTAGGCCTTATGTTTAATTGTGTTTATCGGTTAATGTTGGTTTCGTTCCAAATTTGATATACTTGAAATAACAGTTGTTTAGATGAAGCGGCGGAGGTAGCACTACTCCCATCGTTTAATGGGTATATCGGTGACATACAGATTTCAGGTACTATGATTATGGATTTATATTTACGTTATTGAGAAGTTTTAATTCTGAATGTGCCTTCCACTTCCACCTTAGACCCAAGTCTGTGTGATATTTGAGAATGAAATATTATTGTTGTATTAACTTTTAGGCATACAGATAATCTGTGTGACTTTGACGTATTGAATGTGGTCCAGCATGTTGTTGACTGATGACAATGAATGATTGAGTAATTTGGATGATTGGAAGTTTCTTGAATTGCTTGATCATCCTTTTATGCATCAACCTTTAATTGTTTAAATAATTTCTAATACACCCCCTGCATTTTGGGAGAAACTAAGCCTTTGCTTTTCATCAATACCATTACAGTTTCTGTATGTTTAAGGTGTCCTCAACTTTGTTCATAAATAATCTTATTATCAGGCTGCCCAACCAACCCACTTCAATTTCTCTTTCTATCCTTTTAGTTTTCTTATTGACAATTTACTGGATTTTCTTTACTTTGGCCCTCCTTTTTCCAGACAGTACACTGAAACATGTTGGCTTTGTGGGGGATACAAGCCCTTCAACATGTGGCCATTCAAAATTGTCTTACCATTGCCGACAGTTTGGTAGCTATGTGAGGTTAGATGTGATTTTACACTGTCATAATTTATATGGAAATGATTGGTTTCCTTTAAATAATAAAGGGAAGAGCTATGGATTTCACTTTTCTGTTCTTTGATATAGTGAAATACTTTAAAAGTTTAAGTGTTGAATAGTTAGGGCCATCGTTCTTTACTTATCTGTTTCAGATTCATCTCACTAGCTAAGCTGGGTTTTCTGTTAGTGTTGTCACTTGGTGATAAGTAGGATATGATGGATAACCCCCAAACTACACTGATCACTTTGATGAGGTGAAGCACTGCCGTTTGGTTGTATTATTGTAGTGATTTGTATTTGTGCACATTAAAAAATCTAAAATCACTCATAATGATCACTAATAACTCACTTATGATTTAAATGGAAATTAAGTCAAAACAATTCTTTAAAAGCATAATCTAATCCAAATTGAGTAGAGCTATAACTGTTGAAAAACCTACATCAACTAGAGATAAGACCAAATTATAGTATATAAGTGGTGCAAACCTCACCTTACAACAAGTTCTATGAGGGATGAGTTAGACTTAAAACTCACTTTCTTAAGAGGGTATCAAAGTCATTTAGAGCCTATCCTAGTCAAGTTTCTTGGGTCACATGTCACATGCTATCAGGTTCCCCCTAATCACACGCTCAAGATATCCAATTTTCGACTTGAGGAAGTGTGTGGAAGAGCTAACATTGATTAGAGATAAGATCAAACTACAGTATATAAGTTTTTAAGCCCACATCGGTCCTGTTTTTAGGGCTTTTTCTTTGATTGATAGGAGGTATAAAGTTTAGATGGTATTAGTAAACCAGAGTACCGCTTTATATTAGATACCATTGGCTACGTAGTAGTTTAGACAAGAGTAAATTGACAAGATATCTGAAATAGTAGGATCTGGTCTGGTCCCATTAGGCACATCATCAAACTGGTTTCCCTCAGTCTTCCTGAGGCACTGGCTGTTTTCTGCCCTGCCTAGATGACCAGATGAACCACTTACAACACTGTTTAAGTCATTAGTTGAAAGTTTAATGCTTTCTTTTGTCTGTAGTAACAATATATGATTATAGCCATGCTAGTAACTATGTTATATATTTCTGCATTTTATCTTGGCCAATTATTCTGCACCTTATATCACTTCGTCTTAATGCAGTTGTCTGAGGCTGCAAAATGTTCTATGTACTGCAGAAACTAGTGTAAGTTGTATTTTATAGAATATTACAGAGTTCATTTGGCTTTGATCTATTTGGAGTTATGGTCATTATATTTTCATAAGGTCAACAGATGTGTAGCTTTTAACAAGCTTACAACAACAAATGATAACAGTTATTATTGTCAATGTAAAAAATTAACATCATCAATCAATTAGAAATCAGCACTTTAATAACTTTAAAAGTAGTTATTTAAATGTTTACAGCTTAGCATACATGACAGTTTAAACAATAAAAAAAATCTTTACATTGATAAACTAGTTACTCTTTATATTATAAAATTCATAATTTTTTGTAGTTTATTCATTGGGCACTCTTACAATTGACAAATTTTTAATTTAGCATATGTTACTGTGTTAGTAAAACAGTGTGTTGTCTTATACTCTGACTTGTAGGTTTTGTTGCAAGAGTGTAAGCTGCAGAGTCTGCTACTAAGATGTATCAGATCCAAGGAACAAGTAGGCTTCCTTCCTCCTATAGAGCTATATAATCCATATTAAAGAATTTGTAATTTTATACTTGCATGTACATGTTATATCTATCAAAATGTTTAATTGATTGTATTTTTTCAAGATTTTTTCTTCCTTTGAAAAACCCTAAACCCTAAAGCAGGATGTTCTTAGAGCACCTTTAGAAGTAAATCTCAACAAAGATCTTAAAGATAAGTCTCTTATTTACAAGATCTTGTGCTAGAAGGAGATATCAGATTTCCCCTATGGAGAATTAGTTCTTCTACAAGAACTCTAAAGATCTCCAAACAATAAAAGAAGTCATACATTAAATTCTCTCGTACTACAAAATATTTCATTGGGGAGGGGGTGGCTACAAAAGATTACTTTTGAACGATCTTAAAGTGAGATCTATCGTTATTGTAAAATTCGGATGAGATTTTGAGAGATATTATATCTTATGTGGCATGATTGGACCTACCAAAAAACTAAAGATTGTCGTGATACTATTATCTTGGGTATGGTTAGATTATCTATGTTCAAGTTACTTGTATTAATTGGAATGATAAGGTGGCTTAGTAGTTAAATGGGAGGGAAGGGAAGGAAAGATCGTGGGTTCAATCCCCCTACTAATAATTTGGAGAAATAAGGTTGGTTCAACTAACATTTGCCAATCAATAAAAAAAAATTGGGATGTCATATATATTATATGCTGATTGAAATGAAGGTGAGATACCATGTATTTTTTGTCAAAGTGTAAAGTGCATCTTTATGACCTTATCAATTGTTTTCACAGATTGATGGATTGTGCAAACTTCTTGCGCAACATTCTAGAACGTTAACATCTCTGGAATTTGTTCACTGCACATTCTCCACAGACTTTATTAATGCAATATTTGGTTCTTTAGTCATAGAGAGCGTACAAAAACATGGCATCCAACATTTGTCAATCATTTCGTCAAGTTTTCTGGAACCATGTGCAGTTTCTTTACCTAGGGGACTTGTGTCATTTTTGTCTTCAGGAAGGTACATGAGTGTAAATTCACCTTTTTATTATTGGCAACTTTATTACACTTTGTAGTTTTATTGATGGTTGATGTCTTCCCTGAGTATTCATAACTACTTCAAAGACTTAATTTGATTTTAATGTAACTTGTTCGGAGGTTTTGCTATGAATAAAAGGTTTTAGTATATATCCAGGCTTGGCCCATATGTTTGTATATACTTTAACCTAGTCATATAATGAGAGAGTTGCTCACATTATAGTGCATCCAATTACATTTTAATGATATACCTCTATTTTTTTTCTCTCACTTTCCACAATCTACATAACTAAACATCTGCTGATACACCCATTTCTCAAGGAATTCTGTGGCTAGTTGTTTCTTCATCTTTAATGTTTCAGTTTTTAATTTTTTACTTAACCAATAAGTAGTGGTTGCTACACTTAATAAGCAGAAAATAGTAGGTTATCCAAGATAGCTAAAATCATGGTAATCTTAATTTTTGTGTTTCTATATAATTATTTATAAATATATTGTTGCTGATGAATAACAAGTGCATTCCCTTATTCATTTTTTTTTTTGCATACTATAACCTCTCTGTTTTACATAAAACCAACAATAACATTAGGACAAATACTCGAGTCAATCTCCTACTATGTTTTTCTCATTGCAAAGGATTCACTGGAATTTACAGAGTTTAATAGCTAGTTTCAAACAGTATTCTAGAAGGTGCTTATTTATTTTTATTGTAAATGTCACATGGTATTTAATTCTTCAATGTTTATAATAGTCTTAAGTATGTTGAGCGCAATTCACTCCATCAATTTTAGAAGTCTCTAAGCATATGTTTCTGTATGAAGTGTATTGTAGGGGCCATAATTGTGGGGAAAACATGGAAAAAGGGAGTGAAGGAGAGTTGTTTCACTAGGACATGGAAACGTAATTGATTTTCTGAACACCACTCCAACACACCAAGTTTATTAATCTCTTCAAAAGTATTATTTTAAACATTCGCAACTGTTTGCATGATATTTTTTCTGTCGTTTGCTGTATTTCACTTGGACATGTAACTGGATAATAGTTTTTCTGTCTGTTGCATTCATGTTACATTCTTGCTAATACTCTTAATAGGTCTTTATGCTCATTAAAATTATCTGGCAACCACCATGGACGGACTTTTGCCAAAGATCTTTTAGTGACGCTTTTCAATCTTTCCTCTAGCCTATCTGTCCTCGACCTTTCTGATAATAAAGTAAGTATATCATCAGCATATGCATTCTATATTTTGTCGTTGTTATTGTTGGCTGACAGAAAGTTCCATGCACATGCTTCAAGATAGCTGGATGGCTTTCTGACTTTAACAGGAGATTCCTGAGTGATTCACATCTGTGTTTTGGAAGTGGAAAGTCGTTGAAAATGTTGCGAGTACTCACTCTGAGGTAGCACCGTACTAAATAATATAGTTGTATCTTTTTGTGTAATGTTAGAACTATAATAATCATCTTTTATTGCCTGTGATGAATAATAGAACGTGTATTGAAAATTAATGAAGTGGTTTCTCTATAAGCTTGTTGCATTTATATTTTCATGGCCGTCAGTATATAATGAAGAAAAAGATTTTTTAATCTGTTTATAGTGTTGTAGGGAAAACAATTTAGGAAAAGATGATGCAGAAAGTCTTAGGTATGCTCTTGAACGTATGCCTAACTTGGAGGAGCTGGATATAAGTGACAATTCAATTGAAGATGAAGGAATCAGGTCAATTGAATTTCTATTTCTAGTTATGGTTTGAAGTTATGAAATTAGACTATAGTCTCTAATTGTGTATCTCTTACAGGAATTTAATTCCCTATTTTGTTGGAGCATCTGAAACGTGTCCTCCCATAAAGTGTTTGAAGTTAGAGAACTGTGACTTGTCCTGCGTTTCAGTGAATCATCTTCTACATGTCCTTTCTTCTTTCAAAGGGCCATTGAAGTCTCTTTCTATTGCTGACAATTACCTTGGCAGGTTTGTCTACAGCACTAAAATCTCATTTCATCACCGAATTCATCCATACATTTATATTTGACTTTTCTTACATAGTCAAGTAACCGAAGCATTGGGAAACTTTTTTAGTACCCCAATCGAAGTACTTGACATTGCAGGCATTGGCTTGGGCTCTCATGGTTTTCAAGAGCTTCAAAATCTAATAAAAGAGGAGCTTAAACTGGTGAAAATTAATATAAGGTAAAAATTTACATGTAATGTTCTGCCAATTGCTTTTAATGTTGCATATACAATCACGTGACATGTTTTCTTATTTGTTCAGCAAAAACCGTGGTGGGATTGATACTGCCAAATTTTTGTCCAAACTTTTGTCACTGGCTCCACAACTAGTTGAAGTGAATGCAGCCAGTAATCTTATGCCAATAGAATCACTCGCCATAGTCTGCTCTGCATTAAAGTTTGCAAAAGGTATGTTAGTGTCAGTTATTCTGGGTGACCACTTGGCTCATATATCCTTGCCGGTGGTTGTAACTTTGTGCTTATAGTTTGATAAGGTGCTTAAATTTACCCACTAAACTCCCATTTTTGCCTACGTGGCCGCTAGCTACTGGTATAGTAATATTACGGTCAAAAGAAGCTTCTAACTTCGGCTAAAAGATTACTCCTAGTTCAACCTAGGCTTTTACAAGAAGAGAGAGTACTTGATGTATGTGTTTCTTCTCGGACAGTGAAGCCATTTTAAAATCTAGATAACCTAAGTATGCTTTGAAGTCAATAATTTATGTTTTCTTTTGATCAACTCTTTTAGTTATCTTGCTTTAGGTAATGTTCAGCACGTGGACTTGACAGGACATATATGGGACTATAAGCCAGAGCACATTTCTCTATGCACTGAATTTGTACATAATGAATTACCTATATTGGTTCTTCCATCATCATCAACCTCTGCTGCACTTCACGACCATGATCCTTAATATTAGAATTTTGTACGAGTTTAATTTATGTTGCTGGGTGCAATCAATAGTTGTTTTTTAATTTTTTTCTTTATAACTTTGTATGTTAGCCCAGTTTTATGCATAATGCTTTCAAATATTCTATTGGATGTTCCATGCCTTGATGGTTCACTTCACTGTACAAACAAGTTAGGGGAGGGAAGTTTAACTTTTGTACATATTGATTGAGCCCTTGTGTTCTGTAATTTTAATGTATATTGTAGTTCATTGGATGCTGTGTAACATAACATGCACAATCTGATGTATCAACTCACAAGATGCAACAAAAGCACTTGTTTCGGGGTTATTTTTATATGAACAGTTGTCATGGTGGTTTGGAAATCTACTACTCGTTTCTATTTGAACAATTACTCTTGTTGCATTTGTTTTGTTCCAAAGCATGTGACTGGTTTCCAATGTCCCGAAATTGCAATGTATCCCCTCCTGGATAGCAAATCAGTCCGTAAACTGATTTAGAGGAAGTTGCCATGATGTCAAATCGCAGGCTCAGATCCGTTTGCGTTGGAATGTAAGTGTCAATGTTACATGCTTTCTAATACATGTGAATGTGGCCCTGCTGCTTTGTTTTTTTGTGCGGTTTCTTGAAGTTTTTTCCCTCCCTCACCCCACACTTGTATTTGGAAATACTCACTTATCCTTGTCTGTGATCTCAACGCATATTTGGAAAGTTTTGAAAATCCTGTGGTATTTTCACAGCGGTTTTGGCTTGAGATTAATTTGTACATATCATGCACCAACCAGACCACCACCACCCATGCAATAATTGAATTGCTGCACATTGATAGTGACATTTTAGATATTTAGGAATCTTAATCAGCAACAAATTAGATCTTTAACAACTAATGTTGTGATTAACCTCTTAAAAACTCTGATATGACAAGCATTCAATTTGACAAGGATAAATTTGTTATTTTTTTTGGATGTTTTCTGTACAGTGATAATGTCGGAATCTAGGTATTTCCCCCCGGGTAAAGGGGGGTTTCTTAAATGTGAGTTTTAACTTTAACATTCGTGCGGGTCCCCTCAAAGTTATTGTTTTCATAAATAGACCTCACATCATTATCCTTCATTGTCGGATCTGGACCTGCATCATCACAGTAGCAGAAGAAAGTAACTATCTCAGTCATTGTGTTATGAAAGATGAAAAAGACATCCTACCCATGAAGGGGTGGACAGTGGAATCCCTGAAGAACAGTACGAGGAAGCAGATGCACTGTGACATTAATTGTGCTCTTACTCTTAGTCCTCTCACTATACCAATGTAAACATTCCTTCGTTAAACTTAATTAGACTGACTCAAACTATACATATGTGGGTGGGTCATAATGGAACGGAGAGTAACAATTGTGCAAGTACCTAACTTTTATGTATCGTCCCTTTCTTTTTATTGTATAATTCTTTTGCCCCTCAAACCAAGTGAATTGCATGAAGGCTATGAAGTAGGTGTATGAAAGGTCAATAAGGTGACTTTTGACCCTTGCAATATCATCAATGTGCAGTTTCAATCTCTACTTTTTTATATACCATTCACATGTCTACTGTCTAATTCAGCATGGTGGGTAAATTATATATTTCAAACAAACATGAAATTGACTTTTTAAATAGATAAAATGAAGTCCTCTATTTAAACATGAAAATCGTTGACCACATTTATGAAGTCTGTTAGTAATTGAACAATGCAGTAATAGAGGAAAGAGAGTGATATTTCAGATATAAGAAATTAGAAAATCTGATGCCTGTAAAAAAACGTTATTGAAGAATAAAAATTACCAAATGGGATTTGTCAAAAGTACTATAACAGAGTAATATGATTATTTCATAAAGTCCAAATTTCACGCATAAAGGTTTTGGATCACACTTACCAACTGTACAGATTCTTAAATCATAAGGAATTAGTTTGAACATAGTAGACAACAAATGTCTCATTCCAATTTTACGAGATGCCACAAAAGACTATAACACGGTGTCCCTACACCTTAAAATACACAACACTCGCTTCAGCCACCCTGTAAAGATGATAACTTTATCAATTTATTCCTTTTATTTTGGGTTTAATTTAATTCAACTCAAACATTGCTACTATATAAAAGCTAACGACTAACGTGATCAAGCAAAAGCAAAAGTGGACAACTCTTTTAATAAAAAAAAAAAAATCGAATATTCTTTTAATTTTATAAAATCTTGAAGTATGTCCAAAACGGGTTGTTAACTAGGCTTTGTCACGAAGCTATCGCACCTTTTTTTTTTCTTGGCTGTTTTCATGATCCAATGTCAATACTCATTCCTTCTGAAAAATTCCATTCAACATTTAACAAACTTTATATAATAATGCCATTGAGAGACCCGTGAACAAACATTTTTTTTTTTATGTTTTTTTCTTTCTTTTCTCTTTTGTTTATCTGGTGGAACTTCTTATCTGTTTTAATTGGAGTGCTAACCATCATTACGTTATGAAAATAAGAAGATGATGCAATGAATCAAGGAACCATCTCAATGTCTAGTTTACACGCTGCCATTACACGACAAGAACAAGTGAGACTAATTTTCCATGCTTGCATGTTTCAATTAATTTCATGAAATGATCATACTACAAACAAAACAGACATCATTCACGACACTTTTCACTTCACAAAGTTTTATTCTATTTTCCAATCACATTATGAACTTGTTTCATCGTGTCTTATTGGAAACAGAAGTTGCACCACAGTTTAAGAGATGTGAAGTCTAACGTCTCCAACAACGAGTGATGCTAATATAGTTCCCTTCCCTTGTAATTTTTCATTCCTTTTTTTCAAGCCACTTTCCAACAAAAACTTGCTTTCAACCCTAATCTTTTTAAAAGATAGATTAAATAATTAATCGATGTGTGAGGGAGGGAAATATGTTTTATTTTATATATTTCATCTTAAAATCTGTTGATTTTTTTGTGAATGTTTTTTAAAGTCTCATGTCAAATAATATGAAAAAATTAAAAATTTAAGTAGACGAAAGTTATTATAAAAATGAATAGTTGATTCGAAAGAAATTATCCCAACTCGATATATCTAAATTAAGTGTATAAAAAGCTTGAATAGCTGTGTATGTTTGTAATTTGATCCAAAAACATTGTTTAAAAAGGATTTGTAGTTTTGTTTACGATAAAAATTTGCAATTTTCATTAAAAAATTACATGTTGAATAATAAAAATTGCATAAAAGGTTTACTATTCTTGTTAGAAAAAAATTATATATCGAGTTTGAAAAATTTATTTTTCCATTACATAATTCCCAACAAAATCAAGCAACATTAAATTTATTTAATATACATGTTTAATAAATATATACATAAATCAGTGCAAGTTTATTCATTATTAAAGTGTTATTTTACTGTCTATTTTAAAAGGAAAAATATTGTTTTGATGACAGAATGTTTATCAAAATGGTATGTTAAAAAAAAAAAAACTAATTTGAGACTCCAATTAAACTGAAAAAGAAAAAGCTGGAGCCAACTAATTCATGAATTCAATAGTTAATGAGAATTGCTGGTAATATCTGATAGTTATATTATTGAAATTGAAAAGGGAAATTGAGTGAGTAAAATGATAATAACCTCCATTGACATGTGAGTAATGGATGATTATTAGGTGAGGCTCCATAATCAGATGTTGTTGATAAATTGATGTCAACAATTGTCATCACAACTCTTACTTCTCATCAGCATAACAATTATTGTGATTTTGTAATAATTTTAAAAGTCTTGTGAAAGCAATTTGAAGAGTGAACTCTGTTTTGTGTCTGCAACACTTTTGGAATTGGTGCTTGTTATGGGAAATTCTTCATCTGAAAAGAAAATGTTATATCAACCGACAAAGCCTCTGCAGTGTCAGATTTGGTTAAAGGTACAATTGTGAACAAACATGATATCTGGAATCAGATTTGTTGAAAATGGAGATAATTAATTTTATTAGGTGAAATATATCATTCTTCATTCCCCAAAAAATCTAGAAAAATATGTTACAAGCTTGTCTTTTGCAATTTCAAATTAATAAATTTGGTTGAGTACTTCATAATTCTTTTCAAATAGATGCATGTTAAAGAGTATCAGATTTCACTGTATGAAAAAATAAAATGAACTTTTACAAGTTTCGTGGAATGGATGCTTATGATTTATTGAGTTTATAATATTTCTTCTTCCTTTATTTGTTTTATAATAATTTTCAAATCAAATTTTAGTTGTATCTCTTATGAATTTAAGTATGAATTTAAGTCCCACATTGAATAAAAAATTAAGAAATTAGAGACTATATAATAATAAAGATTTATAAATTTATTGTCTTAAGGTTTTGGATTAAGAGTGATATCAATACCTCTTATATAATTAAGTTTAGGTTTCTTTCCAATTAAATTCTCTCAATAAACCTCACCGTCTCACATAATAAAGAGTGAATTAAGAAAAAAAAGAAGATAATAGTAACACATTCAAAATGCTTATAAGTACAGATAAAGTGGGAAAAAATGGTAAAATTAATTTATATCAAATATTAAACTTAACTACAATTATGACATACAAACTTAAATTTCATGTTAATAAAATAATCAATGGTATATTATCCAATAAAGTTGCTGATAAGAAACAATTTTGTAATTAAATTTACCAAGAGACCATTTGTGATAAATTTTTAATGAGAATGATAAAAGTTACTTATTATTTATATTAAATCCAATATCAATATTATATCAATTCTAAAATCTCATACAAGGAAGAAAAATATTTAGATAAAATAAAAGTCACATCTCCTACTAAAAACTTAAAGAATATAGAAATTTTGAGAATATACTAAATTTTTTTAATAAAATTAATTAAAAGAACCCAAACTTATCAACTACTCCCTAATTTGCATAGGACTACTCATTCCCTTTTCTTTTACTTTCCCTCCTCTTCTAAGGAAATCAGTATATACGTTTTCTTAGTCAATTTTCTTCCTTAGAGTATCATCAAATTTTTTTTCTATGAATTAATGGTATCAATTTTTTGTTATCTTAGATTTTAAATCTCTTTAAGTTATATCCCAAATTTGAAAAAAAAAAGTCATATTAAAAGTAAATAAATCTATATTCAAAATATGTTAACATATATATATATATATATATATATATATATATATATATATATATATCATTACAAGAAATATCTTTAAACAATAACAAATTTTAATGACAAAAGATAATTAGTCACTTAATAACCAATTTAGATATTAATTAATAAACTTAAATAATTTTAAAAAATTATAATTATTTCTAAATTGATCACTAATATTAACTAATAAAATTTTGATTATAAAAAAATTAGTTCTTAAATTAATTTTTAATTAAAAAATTGGTGTCTAAATTGATCTCTAAGCACATTTTTTATCACTAAAATTTGTCACATCCACAAATTTCCTAGTATATATATAATAATTATTATAATAATAGTTAAAGTGTATCTCACTAAATAAGTTAGTATTATAAAAATGCAAAAAACGACATACATTACTACAAATTCTAATATTACATGGGAATTTTCTTGCAAATTTGTTAAAAAAATTTGCAAGAAAAGACTTTTTCCTGCTATTTTTTCTAAGAATTTTAATTGGCAGGTAATTCCTTCGTGGGTAATTATTTCCTACAAAATTATAAAATTCGCAAGTATTTCCTACAAAATTTGTTGCGAAAAGTGTTTTATACAAAATATTTTGCAAAAATATTGGCAGCAATTTCCTGCAATTTTTTTTTCATAACAAAATTTATAAGTATTTCTTACAAAAAAAAATTCAAAACAAAATTGGCAAGAAATATAGATTTTTTTAGTAGTGATACTGCCTTCGGGTCGTTTACAGGAAAAAAATAGTTTTCCATTCTCAATGTCTACACATTCAACTATGAAAATGCATTGATTAGTTGTAATTAGCTCAATTAAAATTAATCTTAGTTACTCTAATTAAATAAGTCTTAATTCACCACAACTTTAATTGCCAAATTTATTGTTGAGTTACCAAAGTAAACTAATACATTAGCAGTAATGGTCCTAATTAATTCAAAGTAATACTATTTATTTTAATTAAAACATCTGTCAGTTGTAATTATACATTTACTTAAATCAGAATACATCAATTAAATTATTACTTTTTTTTATAATAAAAAGATGAATTTCCATAATTTTTTTTCTCATTCTCTTTTTACACCAACATTTGAATAACATGATCTAATTAAATACATTATAATAAATAAAACCAACTTTAAAGAATTACAGAACATATAATTTTTGGGTTTAGGAATAACGAAATTGAGCAACTACATGAAACGAGAATGAAAGCAAGCTCGGTTTGACAAAAACATCAATTTATAGCTTTTGTGAAGCAGTAATTAAAAGACATTAATTACATATAGTTCTGAGAATAGATATATACATTAAAATATGTTACAAGCAATGACAAAAATATTTAATATATGTTTTTCTGTTGTCCATATAATATTTTCATATTTCTGTCAACTTTAAATTAAAAGGAAATGAAATTTTATTCTCTCTTAACTTTTCCTTATATAATTATATAGATAGCAAGGTGATGATTTAAATGAATTGACTATAATATTCATTTATGTAGGTTGTTCATTTCTTATGAAGGGTTTTATTTTGTTTTCTGTGGAGTATATTATTGGACTGTGATCCAATGAGCTTTTAGTTAATGTATTGAATTTTTAGTACTGTTTAAGAAAGTTGTAGAGTCGACAAGTTGTTTTGAGTTAATTGTTACACACACTCAATAGAAAATAAATATGTGTGAATGAGACAACCATAAATTGTAAATATTATAATATAAATAAAACTTGTGAATATTATAATATCTGTGATCATAAGAAATTCAAAGTAACAAATTTTGGGATATATATAATGCAAAAGTCTTAAATAAAATTGTATGTTTTATAGTTAAAGTATTATTATATCATTCAACATGCATTCACTTGTACTTATTCGAGTGATAATATAAATGTTCGAACGAAAACTCATGATATGAGTAAGAAAAAAATTGACATAACTTTTTCTTCTTTACAAGCAATGATTCTTTAGTGATAACATAGTTTCTCAAAGGTGGATTATGACAAAGGCATGTAATTCTCTAAAACAAACTTGTGAGCCATATGAAACTACACTCTAACATTTAAGCTATTTAAGCTATAGTGTGTATACTTAAAGATTATGGTAGAGTAGCGTAATTCTCTAAAACTTTTGAGCCATGAAAATACACTATAACTAGTATATATACTTGCTTGAGCATTGATGCAATAATACAATCTAAGTTTATGAGACTTGTTATAGGTGATACAATATCAATATCGAATAAATATTGTAAAGATGCTCAAGAGACAAGTGCTCATACATAAAAGTAGTGAGAAAAGGTAAATCCAATTATATCTTATAAAATTATTTCACTTAAGCAATAAAGTCTCATTTATTGAAAATAAAATTGTTCAAGAAGATTTCTTCAAATGGTTGGATTGGTAAAAATAATGTTTTGAAAAGTCTCACATTGCCTAAGATAAGTCAGGGAGTGAGGGTTGATAACTATATAATGGGTTTTAAGTCTATGGTGTTTCTTACCCCAATTAAGAACACTTTAAGTTTGTATTTGACTTTTATTATACTTTTTTAATAGTGTAGTGAGGTTTGAGTTAAATTCTTGCTTTCTAGGATACAAGTGTACTTTAGGTCAAAGGACATAAAGGGTAGTCTATGTGTTGAACAAAATTTCATATAGTGATATTTTCTAGTTGTTTTTGTTTTTAGACAATGATTGTGTTTTTTTTTTTCTGATTTTGAGTTTTCACGTTATGTTCTTGTGTTGATCTTATTTTTTTATTAATATGGTAATTCTCAGGGATAAAGACGATGATGTATTTTTTCCAACAGGTGGTATCAAAACTAAGATTTAGTAGGATTTTTTCTTAGTGTGCTTTGTGTTTGAAGCTTAGTTTGATCTACAATATAAAAAAGATTAATTCCTTGTTAGAGAATCATCGTTGTTTACTGAAATTGCAATTAGAAATTTGATGGGAGAATAACTGTCAGTGTCGTGTTATACACGGTGAATATGTAGTCAGATTCATAGAGGTGCAAAGATTGTGAGTCATGCTGGATATGCAAAAGGAGGTCGTTGCTTGGTGTAACTCGTGGATCTGGACTGATGTGAAGTGCAATTTGTTTCCATAGTTGTCGCGGTGGCTCGTGAGCAATAAAGGTGGAGCTATGACGAGGTGAAACAATCTTCGACGTGTGTGTAGGGAGGAGCGGTAGTGTTTCACATAGCTTGCACGATGTTTCTCTATCGCCAATGATTCGGTGCGGTGGGGCCATGGTTTGGTTGCTCCAGTGGTTGCGTGAAGGACTAGTGGTGGTAGTGCAGTGAAGACTTGCTGTATCTCTGTATCTATTTGAGGAAGAAGGAGATGACGCGACAACTCATGGTTTGTTAGATTTGAAAGTGGAGGACATGTAGTAGCTCCTGGTTGGACAGGCTTTGCATGAAAATTCTTGGAATGATTTAATTTCAAGTGAGTATACTCTTTATGGTGGAGTATGGTCGTTGGTATAGGGAATGAATATGTGTTTATTTTAATCATGGTAGAGATTGTTGAGTTGATGAAAATAATACGTTGATGTCACCGATTCAATTATGACTTGGCTCACTTGGTCTCCACCACAAAACAATTGACACTACCTGCAATAATCTTTTTCTGAACAATTGTCTCACTAAAAATCTTACTTTTAAGTTGCTACTCAACCTACCTAATTTCCATCATAGACTAATTGTACAACTCACGACACAAAAAAATATATATAATTATAACACACTAACCAGCTAAAAACTTATTTAAAGAAGATATTATATATTTAACTAGTTATATGACAAAGTAAAAAAGACTTATATGTCAAATTGTTATAAAATATTAACTTAAAAATATTAAGATGTATTTCTAATAATAAGTTCGTATTCCTTTTTCAGTATTGTTTTACTTTTTTATTTTTTTATTCGTGTGAAATTATATATATATATATATATATATATATATATATATATATATATATATATATATAATATTTTGAAAGTATTATATCATTATATTATTACGTTACAACTCATCGTTAACTGTATGATTAAATTGGAATTCTGAATTTTTTAACCGATTTAATTTTTTTAAAATCCTGTCTAAACCAATAGACCTGTTTTTAACTACACAAAGCAGATATCATTAACTCTTTTTTTTTTTCTCTAAGGTAGCATGAAATTGGAAATACCCCCGCGAGACCCGTATTTTTTTCTCTCTTCCATCAGTTTTTGAAACACTAAAACATACCGAACCTTAAAAAACCACGTCACTTACTCTCTTTTTTTTTTTTCAGCAATTTGATCAATCACTCAAATTTTCACTTTTTCTTCAATTACCTCAAGATCAAACAAACAAACATACACAATTGATCCAGCAATTCACATACTACAATTATTCATACTAACAAGAATCGTCACTTATCTTGATCAATCACAAATATACAAAATATCCATTGCTATCAAATTCATGCACACAAACAATAACTAATTTGCCTTACTTAATTAAATAACTGACAAGACCTGATCAACTCTAAGAATACCAAAATGCTTCTAACTTTACAGGATGTTTTATCTACACATAGAAAAATCACAAGAATAATCATGACATATACCATTATGATCACTGATTAATAGAGACTGATATAGAAGATTAAAAAGACACATGCAAGCATACATGCAACAACGAAAAACCGAAAAAGACCAAAAAAAAAAGGTTTAAACTTAACTTACAATAATAGAAAAACTGATCAGCCCAATAGAGCTCACCACAATAATCACTTATATGGTTTAAGATCTTCACTAAGTTGAAAATAGAACGAGAATTCTTAGAGAAAATTCAGGTAACTCTATACAAGTGAGGTTTATAGAGAAATAGTGTATTTTAAATTAATGAAATTCATTTGTAACAATTTTATTTATACTAAAACATCTTAATATTAAAATAATCAATTCTCATTATTTTTAAACCACTAACAATTTAAAAAATGCTATTTTCTAGGGGTTTACAACTTAAATATCAACCTAAAATAACATTTGACACATAAAAAAATTAACATAATTGAGTTAAAAAAATTATATTTATCATTTTTTAAATTCGAATTCCAAATTTTTTTAAAATTTAGAACAAAGATAAATTATATTTTGCATCGAAATATAAAAACTAAAAGTATAATTAATCCTAAAAATATTATTAAATAAATAATCATGTAACCAAACAAAAGTCATTATCAAATAAGACATTAAAATATATAAAGTTTACACTACTTAAATTGCACAAATAAATACCCTTGACCTTGAGAAAAAATATAGTATTTATCGACTGATTTCAAACTCCAACCCATTTTGCACCTTTTTTTATATAACGACAATTTTCAATTTATTTTCAAAGATGAATCACCTCATTTTTCTTTTAAGTTGTTATATTTACCTATTATTTTTCGTCCCATTCCTCGCCGTTACATGTCATAACTTATGCCAAATTTTAACAAGAGTTTATAAAATGACACTTTTTTGTGTTGTATCCTATATTTTATTTTTTTGTTGTATTATAGTTTCATTTTTTTGGTAGTCACTAACTCCACTGTGTTATATTTTATAATGCTCTAAACTTTATTACTCGATCATACACACACCAATAATGCAGTGTGGTTCCGGTGTATCAAAATCTCGTAATCAATCATTATCATTACAAAAATCATTTAACTTTATACTGTCTTCTCTATAAGTGGTTCCTTTCACGGTGCCTTGAGCAAACAGCGTTTAAAACCAGTAGCAGCAGCAGCAGCTGCTGCTGAAGTACTTTTTTCTATTTTATTTTTTACGGTAGTTCAATTAAAATAGCTTTTAAAATAAGCAAAACACAAAAGGGTAATAATTTAGATATGATTTAGCAGCCCTAAAGGACAACCAAATGAAAAAAAAAGACTATAAAAATTAAATCAAAGGTGTTTTAAATATAAAATTTAAGTGTATGTTTGTGAGTGAAGTTTTTTCAAAAGCTATAAATTGCTTTGAAGAAAACTATAAAAAAGAAATTTTAGCTACGCTACGTAATTAAAATACAAACACGACATAAAAAGTGAAGACTGCTGGAATAATCAAATAAATCTTTAATAAACAGTAATAGTTTAGAAATTAGGTCACGGAGAAAAAGGATAATTTAAAATATGTTTGGATTTTGTTTATTATTATTGTTGGATTATTTTTTTTTTTTCTAAAAGAAAGGATGGTTAAATTTTCAACCACCTCGCCCACAACCACATAAGCAAGTTTTCATTTCATTTCGTTTCATTTCAATTTCAACTTCGTCCTTCGTCTTCTTCTCCGTCAATCCAGCCTCTCTCTCTCTCTCTGAGAAATTATACGGTCCCGCCGAGTCATCTCATCCGATTCTTCATCTTCATTGGTGTGGAAGTGTCACCCGTTCGCTCACTCACTTACTCACTCACTCACTGAGTGACTCACTGACTCGCTCGCTCTTCAGATCTGATTGGTTGCGGATCGAAATGGAGGAGGCGCTGGAACTGTCACGCGCGAAGGATACGAAGGAGAGGATGGCGGGCGTGGAGCGCCTCCACCAACTTCTGGAAGCTTCCAGAAAGAGCCTCTCGTCTTCCGAGGTGACTTCGCTCGTCGACACTTGTATGGATCTCTTGAAGGACAATAACTTCCGCGTTTCGCAGGGCGCGCTGCAGGCACTCGCCTCCGCCGCCGTCCTCTCCGGCGACCACTTCAAGCTTCACTTCAACGCACTCCTCCCCGCCGTCGTCGACCGTCTCGGCGACGCCAAACAGCCTGTTCGAGACGCCGCCAGGCGCCTCTTGCTCACTCTCATGGAGGTATTAAACCTGGTTACTCGATACTGACTAGACAATGATTGAGTGTGGTGGTAACTAACTTGTAACTGTAGGGTGCAGATTAGGAATTATTAGGATAATAATGAGCGACTTTGATGTACCGAGCGGAAACTGTGCGGCAGTGAAAACTAAATTGTCGCTATTTCGCTTTTGCATGATCGCTGTTATGATTCTGGAGAATGAAAAACTGATTTATATAGCTAGATCTTTAGTCTTAAATAACGGCTTAGCCGTAGGATCTATTGCTGGTGTGATTGGATCCTCGTGTATATTATTAGGATAGATGAACTCATGAACCTAAAGCCTTTTAGATGCCGTGTTTTAAATTGTGGTGTCTTCAAGTCCAATGAATCAGTATGGCGTCGTTTGATTTTTTTAATTTAACCTAGATTCCTGAGGTTCATCAAGAAACATGTGCCAGAGTGTCTACTACTAGTTTCTGCAGAAGAACAGGCTCTGGAATTTCTTTTTCTGATAGTCTCAATGTCCGTGAAAATATATAGTTTTTCTGGTTGTCTCATTTGTGAGTCAAATAGGATTTATCTCTCCTAGCAGTTAATTGTAACTGACTTATGCAATCGGTTAAGTTGATAATTATGTAGTCATAAGCTTTGTAGGTGCATCGTCCTTTCTAAATGACCCGTGGATGGATGTGATTCATGAACAGTTTATGATGGAAACTATTTTAGCTGTCGGTCGAGTAGATTAATGCTAAGTGATATAGATTGTGTTTGGTTTATTGTATAACGTAAATGTTGGCACGAGCTTTTGATTTATCACTAGATATGAGTGGAGTTTCACGTGGCTAATCTGTGATTGGATTTATATATCTATATGACCTTTTACAGCTGTAGTATTTCTCTTACACTTTCTTTCTGTATCTTTATCCAAGGCTATATTTGGACTTGTGGAAAGGGGTGGAATAACATGGCATCATGCTAGACTCCAGTTTTCGAATTGTTTGGGAATGGAATGGAACCCGATGGAATGTATTTCATTCCATTGTATCCAATACTCCTCTTTTCTTTCACTCCAATTTGCGGAATATAGTATGTGACAGAACTAGTTTATTTATTTTTTGTTTCATCATGAAATGTATATAAACAACAGAAGATGCTAATTGCATTCCAGGCCTGTTCATTCCATCCAAACATACTCTGATTGGATAATGTTTACACATGTATTTTGGGGTTTATGTTATACGAGCGTAATAGTGAACTAATATGTCATAGTTGTAATTTTTAAAGTGAATAATTGTAATTTTCAAAGTGATATTATTTGAGTACTCTACATTTTGATATTATTTTGGATTATCATTTGCAGGTTTCTTCTCCAACAATAATTGTTGAAAGGGCAGGGTCCTTTGCTTGGGCACATAAAAGCTGGAGAGTTAGAGAGGAGTTTACACGAACTGTCACAGCTGCAATTAATTTATTTGCATCTACAGAGCTCCCACTTCAACGGGCTATCCTTCCCCCTGTATAGAATTTTACAAATAAGCAGTACATATCATTTGTGCATTTAAATATATTTGGGATGAAATACTGATTCCTTCCTAAACGTGGTTGACAGGTTTTGCATTTGCTAAGCGATCCAAATCCTGCTGTTAGGGAAGCAGCTATTTTGTGCATTGAAGTAAGTATACTTTATCTTACAATCATTTAGTATTGTATAATTGTATATTGGCTAAAGGACTCGAATTACATTACCTAGTTACTACAAAATGGGTTTATGACATATCAATACCTAATTTCAATTCCTAAATCTCTGAACAAAAACGTAAAGAATTGCTAATATTGTTATGTTATTTTAGCTTAAAGAATGACAAATATTGACGGATATGAAAATGGAAGTGGATCTATTGTCTAAAGAGGACATGAGTAAATGTTATATTTAAATGCCAGAGGCTTGTGAATTTCATGGCTCTAAATTTGAGATAACTGGATTAAGTTAATCATAATGGTTTATTGAACAGTTTCATTAATTAATATCTTGATGCCATTAACAAAGGTTGAGTTATCATTGTATTCATAGTCATACCGGGGGATATTGATTATAGACTTAAGGTAAGATGAATGTTGTTGTTAGAAGATTTCTTTGACATTATCCTTTTTCAGGAAATGTATACTCAAGCTGGGCCTCAATTTCGTGATGAACTTCACCGCCACAATCTTCCTTCATCATTGGTAAATATAAACAGAAATCACTTTCCTAATTCATTGTTATTTAAAGTGTGTGTGTGTGTGTGTGTGTGTGTTTGTGTTTATGTATGTATAACACTTTTAAGCTAATGAATTTGCACCTCATCATGTTGATTTCAGGTGAAAGATATTAATGCCAGGCTTGAAGGAATTCAGCCAAATGTTCGCTCTTCAGATGGTATTCCAGGTGGATATATTACTGGGGAAATTAAGCATTTGAGTGTTAATCCCAAGAAAAGTAGTCCAAAGGCTAAAAGTTCCTCCAGGGAGACCTCTCTTTTCGGAGGTTAGTGCCTTTGTAATTCCTCAATCATAAATGTTTAATTTTTTGTTTAGCATTGAAGCAATTGTATACATGGGGTTATGCTTTATATCTTATCTATAAATTCTCTATTTTGCCTTATAATTTTCTAATTTAAGATGCATAGTTGTGGCTGTGTTGAAACATGCTTTGAATTGTTAAGTAGTGGGGAGTCATGAACACCATAGAGCATGTGTGGGCGTGTTTATTTTTGACACCACATGTTTTAGTTTGAGTTTATATTTATTAGCCAAGCTTTTATATCACAATGTTAGGACTTCTAGCTTTTAATTATGAGAAATACTATTTCAGTTACCACTAATTGTGATGATGTTTTTTTTTTTGGTTTTTCAATTGTAGCTAATGTGTATTCTTGGGTAATTCCAGAAGTTAAACCTACTTGATATTCGGGATTCTAACTTAAGTTACATATTGGTCCTTGGATAAGCTTTTTGTTGTCATTTGGGGGATATTTTCTTATGCATTTCTTCAATGATAAAATTTACATGAGGTGCAAGTGCGAATTGTGGAAAAATTGATTGATTTTGATGGGGGAGGCAAAATGGTTGGAGGAAGATAAAATAATATGATTCAAAGAGATAAGTAGCATTGTATGTTTTGAAATTGTAATTTTTTGTAGTATTCTATATAACATATTGGTAACACACTGTATAGTTTGATGATAATATTGATTATTTACATATACGTTTTGTTTGTTGAACCATGAGCAGGAGAAGGTGACATCACTGAGAAACCCATAGACCCTGTGAAGGTATATTCAGATAAGGAGTTAATCAGGGAAATTGAGAAGATTGCATCTACCCTTGTGCCTGAAAAAGACTGGTCAATTCGAATTGCTGCTATGCAGAGAGTTGAAGGTCTTGTTCTAGGAGGTAGGTGGTTCCAAATTCCTGTTCAGAAATATTTTAGCTTATAGTGCGATATTAAGAGCTTTTTGCTATTTTAAGTCTAAAGGGAAATAACATTTGATGTTGTAGACTATCATGAAGGAAGTTTATGGCAATCTTTTATGAATATGGTATTGGATTTTATTGTTCCAAAATCTTTGACATGGATAATCTCTAGTCATTTTTACACAAAATTAAAGGCTTTATATTTAGGTGTAGTGTATTTATATAATGAGAAGAGTTTGTGTAGATTTAAGAGATAAAAACCGACTTTCTATAAAAGGTGCCGCATAGAATCCCTTATTTGAATTATCTGCATTGTTTTTCTTATTGTAATACTTTTTTTTGCCTATTGTTTAAGGATAAATTGTTATGTTTGGTTAACTGTAATTTTCATTTGGCTATTAAATTGAATGTAATACAATTTCCTTTCCTGTGGCTTGACTGTTGAATACATTCTGAATGCTTTCTTCATCAGGTGCTGCTGATTATCCATGTTTTCGAGGGCTCTTGAAGCAACTTGTTGGACCTTTAAGCACACAATTGTCAGATCGAAGATCTAGCATTGTGAAGCAGGTGCTCTAATATTTTTATTGTTGTATATTCTCCTCTATTAATTTGTAAAGCAAAAAATTGTCTCAAGGGGCTGTCTTTGGAACTTAAGAAGAGAGTGTTCTCTCTTGAAGCAATCCTTTATTTTTGATGAATTCCTTATGTTTGTTGTTTTTGTCTCATTATAATTACATTCAAAGACCGTGACCATAAATTAGGTTCTTATATCCCACAGTTTTTGGTTTGTTGTTTGATTTCTTCTAGGCCTGCCATCTATTGTGCTTTTTGTCAAAGGATCTCTTGGGTGATTTTGAAGCATGTGCTGAAATGTTTATACCGGTAAGTTGGCCTAGTTATGTTGGATTTATCACAATTTTGATGATTTTGAAATTATTAATTCTTGATCTGATAATCAGGTCCTTTTCAAGCTGGTTGTGATTACTGTGCTTGTAATTGCAGAGTCTGCAGATAACTGCATAAAAACGGTAATATAATATGCTCATTTAATTGTCTGAATCTTCTTGCTATTGTGTCATTTTCACCTTTGTCTTCTACTTTGTAGATGTTGCGCAACTGCAAAGTTGCTCGTGTTCTTCCCCGTATAGCTGATTGTGCAAAAAATGATCGAAATGCTGTACTTCGTGCAAGGTATATATTATCAACTACTTAAAAGACACAGTCAAGGGTTTTGGTTTTTGATTAATTTCATCTGACATTTGTACTGTAGGTGTTGTGAATATGCACTGTTGGTCCTGGAACATTGGCCTGATGCACCAGAAATACATCGATCTGCTGATTTATATGAGGATATGATAAAGTGTTGTGTTTCAGATGCAATGAGTGAGGTAGGTTTTTAATTTTGATGTGGTAAATATACTATGCATCAAATTTGTAAACTTTAAATAGCTTTTCAGTCAGGCATCTCTTCTTTCTGAGCCATCGGGAAATTTTACACCTTGATAGGTGTGTTGGATTGGAGTTGTGGAAAGTGTAAAAGGTTCTCCTTTGGTGAAAATTCAGTTTTAAATGTATAACTGGATAAATTAGTAGTGATTATTACAATGTGGATATCCACAATCCTTTTTATTTATTGGTTGACTTTATGTCTCAATGTGTTTTTGTATGGTAAGGAATTATTAAGATTCTGAAACCTTCTATATTAGAATTTTTGCTGAATATGCTCATTTACTCTTTTTTTCTGGCAAACCTTTTTATGTATCATTTTTGATTGATTTAGGACAAACTTATTAGCATTTCATTGATTCTTGATGGTCTATGCATTTGACAATGATTTTGTATAAAAATTGATAGGTTCGATCTACTGCAAGGATGTGCTACAGAATGTTTGCAAAAACTTGGCCAGAGCGATCTCGTCGCCTATTTGCATCCTTTGACCCTGCCATTCAAAGGGTATACACTTATGATCTTGTGAATGTTATTTACTTTTGTTGTTCAAGTCATCTTTTAAACTGAATGTAAATTGCAGTTAATAAATGAAGAGGATGGAGGAATACATCGGCGACATGCTTCACCTTCCATTCGAGACAGAGGGGCACTGACATCATTGGCTAGTCAGACCTCAGCTCCCTCTAATCTACCTGGTTATGGAACTTCTGCTATTGTTGCGATGGATAGAAGTTCAAGTATATCATCAGGGACATCTATCTCCTCTGGTATACTTCTATCACAAGCTAAGTCACTTGGTAAGGGTACCGAACGTAGTTTGGAAAGCATGTTACATGCAAGCAAGCAGAAGGTTTCTGCTATTGAAAGCATGCTTAGAGGTTTGGATTTGTCTGATAAGCATAATTCATCTTTCCGGTCATCGAGTTTGGATCTAGGTACCACATAACTTTTCCTGTCAAATGTTTTTATTTACCTCAATTTACAGGTTGAGATGTCATTCAATGGTTGATGTTAGTGTTCATTTAAACTATCTGAGCGGTAAATTTTTCTTTTATTGCCCCTAGTGCAGGAGTTGACCCTCCATCATCTCGTGATCCACCATTCCCTGCTGCTGTCTCCGCAACTAATCATCTGACAAGCTCTTTAACAACAGAATCAACTACTTCTGGCATCAATAAAGGTAGTAACAGAAATGGTGGTCTTGGTTTGTCTGACATAATCACCCAGATTCAAGCTTCAAAGGATTCTGCCAAGTTGTCCTATCATAGCAATGTTGGTATTGAACCTTTATCATCAATATCATCATATTCGAGTAAAAGGGCCTCTGACAGATTACAAGAAAGAAGTTCACTTGATGATAACAGTGATATTAGGGAGACTAGGAGATTTATAAAACCCAACCACGATAAGCAGTATTTGGATGCCCCTTATAGAGATGGGAACTTTAGGGAATCACATAATAGTTATGTGCCTAATTTCCAGAGACCACTATTGAGAAAGAATGTGGCTGGACGCATGTCTGCTGGCAGGAGGAGGAGTTTTGATGATAATCAGCTATCTGTTGGAGAGATGCCAAATTATGCGGAAGGACCCTCATCTCTTCACGAAGCTTTGAGTGAAGGACTTAGTTCAGGTTCTGACTGGTCTGCTAGGGTTGCTGCCTTTAATTATCTTCATTCTTTGTTGCAGCAAGGGCCAAAAGGAGTTATTGAAGTTGTTCAGAATTTTGAGAAGGTAATGAAGTTGTTTTTCCAGCACTTGGATGATCCCCATCATAAAGTTGCACAAGCTGCTCTTTCAACACTTGCAGATATTGTTCCAGCATGCCGAAAGCCTTTTGAAGGTTACATGGAAAGAATATTACCCCATGTGTTTTCTCGGTTAATTGATCCTAAAGAACTTGTCAGGCAGCCATGTTCAACAACTTTGGAAGTTGTGAACAAAACATACAGTATAGATTCTCTTTTACCGGCATTGTTACGCTCACTGGATGAACAGAGGTCTCCAAAGGCTAAATTGGCTGTTATTGAATTTGCAATCAATTCCTTTAACAAACATGCTATGAATCCAGAAGGTGCTGCTAATATTGGCATCCTAAAATTATGGCTTGCTAAGTTGACCCCTCTGGTTCATGATAAAAATACAAAGCTTAAAGAAGCAGCCACTACATGCATTATAGCAGTGTATTCTCACTTTGATTCGACTGCTGTTCTTAATTTCATTCTGAGTTTGTCAGTTGAAGAACAAAATTCTTTGAGACGAGCTTTAAAACAATATACCCCTCGCATTGAAGTAGACCTAATAAACTATCTGCAGAACAAGAAAGAAAGACAACGTTCTAAGTCTTCCTATGATTCATCTGATGTGGTGGGAACATCCTCTGAAGATGGATATGTTGGTTACTCTAGGAAGGCTCATTACCTTGGAAGGTATTCTGCTGGATCCCTTGATGGTGATGGTGGCAGGAAATGGAGTTCCCAGGATTCAACACTAGTGAAAGCTAGTCTTGGTCAAGCATCTTCTGGTGAAACTCAGGAACATCTGTATCAAAATTTTGAAACTGATCCCAATAGTGGCAGTCTTGCTTCAAAAACTAAAGATCTTGCTTATGCAATCAATCCAATGGGTCAAAACTTTGCCTCTCAAACTAACCAACATAGACATGTGGACAGTAGCATAAACTTGGAAGGTCTTTCAACTCCTCGTCTAGATGTAAATGGTTTGATGTCATCTGAGCATTTAAATGTTGCTGAGGGCTATGTAAATGACACGGAACATTCTTCTGAATTGGCATTCAATCATAACACAGCCGAAGATGTAAAGATTAACTCCATAACAGAAACAGGACCCAGCATTCCTCAAATTCTTCATATGGTGAGTGATGCAACTAGTATGGATAAGTTGGTTTTGTATGTTTCTTGCTTGAAAAAAAATGGGATTTGTTACAAAGAGAAACGGGTAGTGAAAAAAAAAATAGGAGGGTGATAAAGCATACCCCTAAAACAAAAAAAAAAAAAAATGCACCAGAAAACTATTTGAATAAGGACTATCAGTGAAGAAATTATTGCAAAATTCTTGACAATGTAAAGACAAATGGGTGACATCTTTACCTGGTTCATTTACTTCTAGGGGATCATGGTGTTTAGGTTTATTTAATAGAAGTATATCTTTAGAGTGATACGTATAAAATGTTGTTTTGTAGGTATGCAGTGGGGGTGAGGGAAGCCCTATTTCAAGTAAACGAACTGCACTTCAACAATTAGTTGATGCTTCTATATCAAATGATCATTCTATTTGGACCAAGGTATGCTTGATTTGATTAAGTTTTTTTTACTGTTCCCAAGTTATATGGTTGTCAGCCATATTTATTATCATGATTCAGGAATTGATATAAAGTGAGATAAACAGGGGAAAAAGATAAAATATTGAAAAAGAAATACTTATGATTTGTTTTAACACTAATGTCATACTATCATGATTCAGACTAACAAGCTCAGAACTAACCACTAGTTCAGTATGATATTACCAGGCAGACAATCTGCTATCAATTAGTTACTCTGCTATAGTTGTTGATATCAAGCAAAACGCAGCTTACAGAAACAATAGAAGCTTATTTTCTACTCTAATAACTCTTAAAAAACTTCAATAAATAAAAGATCCCTTAACCCTGAATCTAAACCCTGCATATATATATAGCCTTGTTCATCTAGTGAGAAAAATATTTTTGTTTGATCATTTGGGTTGTTTTCATTGTGGTTGATGCGCAATCAGGTATTAATTATGTAAATTCTGTTTGTTAGATAATTATAATTTCTCCAATTTTGTCAAATAATATATATTACTTGTTTGTTTAAACTTTTAAAAAGTAATTATAATTTATTGTGAACTGTAAATAACTCTTTTGATATTCTTTGTAGAGGTTTTTGTCTCCCTTCTCTCTATGTAATGACCTTTTCATGGTGTACTTGCAGTACTTCAATCAGATTTTGACAGTTGTGCTTGAGGTACTGGATGATTCAGATTCCTCGGTCAAAGAGCTTGCTCTTTCACTGATAGTTGAAATGCTTAAAAACCAGGTTCCTACTCCTTTTGTATCGTTTTAATTTGGGGTTATGCTTTTGATCACGTCTATCCTGCCAATTGTGTATATAGGCATAAGGCATTATTGAGACTTAAATTTAATAAAACAAATGATTTTTTCGATTGTAAAATTTAACTTGTACTTTTATTGTTCAGAAAGGCGACATGGAGAATTCTGTTGAGATTGTAATTGAGAAGCTGCTTCACGTTACAAAAGATATCATTCCTAAGGTTGCAAAAGTTGGCCAATTCTACTGTCTTTTCTGCATTTGCTTTCTTTCCCTTGTCTCAGCTTCTTCCATTCATTATTTAGGTCTCCAATGAAGCAGAGCACTGCCTGACCATTGTTTTATCTCAGTATGATCCATTCAGATGTTTAAGTGTATGTATTTCTTGATTTTCTACTTTATGGCTGCTTTACTCTCCGTAAAATATTTGAGAAAAGGCATGAGGTTTGACTTTTTTTTTACAAGCTAATGCTCAGAATTTAAACCATTTCAGGTCATTGTCCCTCTACTGGTTACTGAGGATGAGAAAACACTTGTCATTTGCATAAATTGCTTAACAAAGGTAAGTGTTTTTTGAATAAAATGTTTTTCTTATCTTGAAAGAAGTACGAATCGATGATATTTTAAAATCGAAGGAGTATTTTAGAGTCCGTATTGTCTTATTTGGTTCTTATACCTTTAAAACATAATGTAAATGCTAACTAGTGTACTTAGGCCACTTGTTAAGGTAGCAAAACTATATATTTATTAAAAAAACAAAGTAGTTATTAAATTAAAAATAAAAATACCAAAGCCATTTAATAGGGGGTTATTAAATTCTCCTCTACTAGTGTGTTTAGGGCACTTAAGACCCTAACATGTCCTGAGATTTGCCTGTATCTCTTGTTTACTCTTTTGCCCTTTGACAACTACTTCATAGGACTATCACTGTTGCATTCTTCACAACGGAGCATGCCTTTTTCCTTTTTCTTTTTCTCTTGAATGTCTTGCATTTGTATCATATCCCTTGTTTTTATGAATTTCACTGTATCCTTGTGTTTATGAGTATCGTACCATATCATACCATTGGTTCATAGGAAGTGGTTCATTTTTATGCATAAACTATTCATGCTTTATAAATATTTATCTTGTTTAACAATTAACATCGTACTATTCCTTTTGTTTAGCTTGTAGGGCGGCTTTCTCAGGAGGAACTGATGGCTCAGTTACCCTCGTTTCTGCCCGCTCTTTTTGAAGCCTTTGGTAACCAGAGTGCAGATGTTCGCAAGGTAGAGGTCTTTTATATGGAGTAATTTATGTTCCATAACTTCTTACATCTAAAAATTTTCTTATGTTAAAAAACTTGTAAGTTAAAAGACGCTGTAAAGATGCATACGTAGGTTAATTAGTTGTCTGTGTCTTAATTCTTTATAAGGTTTAAATATTAAATTTAGGTGATTAATAAGAACACATTATAAAAGGGTGCCAAGTTGACTTGGTTTAAAGAAAGTTTGACTGGTTCTATGATCTATAAATATTTTCTTTGAATGTGAGGGTTGGGGTATCATTTACCACTAATAATTGTATTTTTTTGTCTGTCTTTGTTGTTCCTTTATATATTATTCGGTTTCATCATTCTCATTTTATGTAAATGGCGGATGATTGCAGACCGTTGTTTTCTGCCTTGTGGATATTTATATCATGCTTGGGAAAGCATTCTTGCCGTATTTGCAAGGGCTTAACAGCACGCAGTTGAAGTTGGTCACCATTTATGCAAATCGAATCTCACAAGCTAGGACAGGCAAAACAATTGATGCCGTTCAAGATTAGCAGGTTCATTGGGAAGAAAACAATTTGTGGATTATGGGTTTTGTGAAGTCATTGTTTCGTATTTTGTATATCTGCGTGCATGAATTTAGATGTGGGTTTCATCGTCTTTCCTTCTCCTTGCTTTTCTTTAAATATATAGGTTTTTTGGTCTTTCCTTTTTCCCTGCCAATGTTGGAATTTGGAGAGTGATGGTGTTGAAATACGCGCAAATTGTAATCTACATTGAGTAAACATTATTGATTGTAGTAAATGGTTTTTCAAAAAAGTCTAATTGATTCAGTTTAATATTTTGGATTTTGGTTAAATTTTAGCAAAGCTTGTTTTCACACTCTTTTCTTATTACTGCAAAATATGAATTTCCTTTCCTTTACTATTAATTATGTGAGCATGCTAAACAGCGTTGGCTCCTTATTGGAGAATATATTGTGCTAGAAGACCATGTTTAAACAATCATGAAACTAAGAATCTAGATTAGTAGAAATGATTAAATGGTTGCAGTGATAATTTGACACTATATTTATTTGTACTATCATTTGATAGTATCTTTAATTACTATTCACTCTTTCTAGAAATATCAAAATTAATTTTTATTAAAATTATTTTATTTTTATAAAAGTTATCAAATGATTGTCAAATAATGTACTATCATTTGTCAAATAAATTTTTTTATCTAAATTTTTTGATTGGAAAGAATGTTGCCGGAAACTTTATGTAGATTTTTAGGAAGTTGTGTTATTTCAATTAAAATTTATTGGTAGTACATTGTTTAATAATATTATGGTTTATTTTTCATGTGGAAAAAAATAGATCTGTACGCTTCATATATAATACTGTTAATATTGTTGTGAAAAGTTTAGTCAAGTGTTTTCTTAAAATGTTATGTTTAAAAAAAACTGACTAAATAATTCAACTTTAAAATTTAATGTAACTCAATTTTTTCTTTTTGTTTAGACTCTACCAAGGAAAACGAATGAAGACGGCATACTTTCTAAAATTCTAATAAATTGTTGAAAATTTTCATTATAAATTGTAAAATCTGAAATAAAAATTTAATTAAAAAGTTTTAAATTTGAAATAAATTTTTTAATTAAATTTATGGTTAAATATGTTTTTGGTCCTTGAAAAATTGGAGTTAGTCCCTCTTCGAAACTTTGGATCAATTTAGTCTCTCATCTTTAAAAAATAGGTGAATTTAATCCTTTTAACCAAATTTTGTTAAATCTATTTGACATTTTAAACACGTTTTTCAATAAATATTGAAGCGAAAATGAGTTAAATGATGTAAACAACTAAAATAATCATGAAATGCATTTAAAACGTTAAATAAACTTTAAAAAAAATCATTAAAATAACTAAATACACACATTTTTAAAGTTAAGAAACTAAATTAGTCCAAAATTTTGAAGATGGACTATTTCTAATTTTCACTTAAATTTAGGGAAATAACATATTTAACCCTTAAATTTATACAATACACATTAGTTAGAAAATACGGAATGTAAAATTTTACTTTTCTGATTCTGGATTGACATCCTCTCAACATGCAGTGAATTGTGGATGGAGATCGAGGGTGGCGATTGAACAGATTGACGATGGTAAGAGAAAGGGTGGACAATTGGTGCCTTTGCGGACTGGATTCAGCGTGTGTTTGCAATAGCCTTTCAGTATGTATTAAAAAAAAAATGTATACATTGTTAAAATATAGTGTGAGATTCATAAATATATTATACATAATATTATTTTAAAATATATTTTAAATTATATAATATAAATAAAAAATATATATTGACATTTAAAAATATATTTTGGATTGTTCAATTAGAAATATGTTTTCGAATTATATAATTTAAAATACATTTTTATTTTTATATCTGAAATATGTTTTTAAATCTGAAAATGTATTTTCCTAGTTATAACATATTAGATAGTCATTCCTTAGTTCAAGTATTACAATTTAAAAAAATTCATATTAATTTACTGGTATCTGTATTATTTAAAAGTTGTTAAATGAACTTTTGCTAAAATTATAATTTAGGCATCTGTTTATTTCTTATATGCGAGTTTAATCCTCTATTTTTTATTTCATGTAGTTCGTTTTCAGATGTTATAAAATTTGTAATTTTGATTCAATTATCAATTTCATATATGTTTATCTCTTTTGTTCTTATAGTTTAATTAATCGAATATTTTGTTGATGGTACATAATATGGTACATAATAGTTTAATTTGGGTAACAAACAAGTGATCAAAACTGCATATTAATATGAATCAAAGTTATAATTTAATTCAAGTCTTTATACTTTAGAAGCTTGTAATTTACACCTTGAACTTATAAATCACTTCTAATTGAGTCCATCAAAGTTTTTAATCTCTACTTAAGTTTTAAAAGTGTTTATTGGAAATTCTCAAACATTTTTTAGATGGGGACACTAAGTTTAGTTGAACATGAACTATATTTGAAAAGTATTTTCTTTTTTATTTATTTATAGCATTGGTGATAAGTTTCAAGAACAATATGTAAGTGGAGATTAGGCATGGAGGACAAAGGCCTGTGGAGAGAGATACTAGAATCAAAATATGGGTCATGGAGGAACCTTAATGAAATTGTCATCCCGAAGTCTGCTTCAAGATGGTGGAAAGACATCCATAAGGTTTGTGGAAGCTCAACACAAGGAGCATGATTTGAAAACTGTAAAAACTGGGTGATAGGAGAAGGGGACAAAGTACTATTTTGGGAAGATCTTTGGGTGGGGGATGCACCACTTAGCTTAAGGTTCCATAGGTTATATCTAATCTCAGAAAGTAAACAAAGTCCCATAGCTAGAGTAGGACATTGGGTCGACAACACATGGGTTTGGGAATTGGTTTGGAGGAGACAAAGACTTGTTTGGGAGCAAGCTATGGAAGCACAACTCTATCAGCTAATTAATAGTCGTACATTTAGGAAAGGGAATCTGGATACTTGGAGTTGGAAGGAAACCGCAGAAGAAGCATACATTGTAAGGTCTGCATATATGAAGTTGATGGGTAGCTCCGAAGGGGAAAGTGACAAGGTGTTCACAAAGTTATGGAGTATAAGAGTGATTCCGAAGGCACAATTATTTGGGTGGAGGCTACTCTTGGATAAGTTACCGACAAAGGATAAATTATCGGTGAAAGGAGTTCAATTACAACACTCTTTGTATGAGTTTTGCCTAGATTGTGAAGAGAGTGCATCACACCTATTTTTCTCTTGTGCAATGTCTCAAAAGGTATGGAAAATATGTGATAGCTGGATAGGGGTGAGCTCAGTGCATCACAACCAAGCTAGGATACACTTTCAACACTTTCATATGAGTAGCTTGAACACTAGGCAAAACACAATGTGGAAAGGAATGTGGCTGGCTATAGTTGTGGAAATTTGGAGACATAGGAATGAGGTGATCTTTAAGCAAAAGAAAGTTGACACTGAAGAGATTTTTAGTCTTGCTCAAGTTAAAGCTTGGGCTTGGTTGAAACATAAAATTCCTTCGGTAAAGTTTTCATATAATGACTGGTACTTCGCTCCTATTGTGTGTTTAAAATCTCTATGATATGATGCTTTCTGTGTTTAAGTTGTCAGGTGAGCATGAAAAGGATTCCCATGTCTAAAGCAATGAGCTCTTCATCAGTGATTTTGCACACTTCTTTGGTTACTCTGTAACAACCAAGAGAACATAGTCTTGGGAGCGCAATGAACCATGCATACATGGTTTTGTATTCACTTTCTGTGTAATCTTGTAGACTGGCCGGGGAAGGTGCGATATGTGTGGCTAATCTTATGATTTCTACCCAGCTTGACGTTGGGAAGACATAGTTTTAGCATTGAAAGTCCAATTTATTTGTTATGTCAGATTATTGTAGAAACATAGTTTTGGAGATGCAGTACATCTTTTTCTCATCTTTTTGTAAATGGGTTAGAGCACCCCTCAAGTGCTCTATTATTAATTTAATTTAATTATTTGCCGATAAAAAAAAAGAAGAACAATATGTAATATGTAATTTGAAGGAAGATTTGTTCTAGAAAATTAATAAAAACGATTTATAAGTTTAACAATTGAATAATAAAATTTTAAAATGTAAGAAAAATAAAAGAAAATTGAAGAGATATATACTAGGTAGAGGTAGAGGGAAAGAAGATGAGATGAGAATCTAATTCTATTTTTAAGGAGGACAAAGTAGGTAGAATAGCAGTTGTAGAGACCACGTAATCAACGAACATCTTCTCTTTTTATTCTCTCACCACACCATTCCTCAATTACATTCAACTTTTAACTTACAACTTTCGCATACTGTCTCGTTTTTCATGCCACCCAAATGCCCAAAGGACCCCAAAAATATACTTCAAAATATCATTGTCTTCTTGTCTACCTAAATATTGCAAAAACCTGCCCTACCAATTTATTCAAGATAGGAATCATCTCCATTTTTGGAAATATATCACTATCCCCAAGATTTTTATATTTTAAACCAAATCCAAATAACACTTCTACGCATTTAATCAAATCATTTTTCTTTCAATCTTTCTCCATTATCCACATCCAAATATCTTCATTTATCTCTCTATATATACCACTCTATTTACCTTCATCATATTCATCATCCATTTTTCCACTCACTTTAGTCTCACAAACATCCCTTTCATTCAGGTCAGTGCTATTTTTATCTTACATTATAAATCTTTAGAGGAGTCGAAGTGAATATGGCACGTAGAAACTTTGGGAGCCAAATAACAGCACTTGTTGTAGATGACAATGTACTGAACAGAAGGATTCATGAAAAGCTGTTGGAGAATGCTGGAGTGAGAAATCACGAGGGAGTGGAAAATGGGAAAGAAGCAGTGGATATTCATCGCCATGGACGAAGATTTGACCTCATTCTCATGGACATGGACATGCCCATAATGAATGGCATTCAGGTGTGAACGTTATTACATTATTCCATGCAACTTTACCATATTTATTTCCAATTTTTTCTATATTTCGATTCATGTTATTTAATTTCTTAACTTTTTGTAGGCAACAAAGGAACTTCGTTCAATGGGCATTGGGAGCATGATTGTTGGTGTTTCATCGCGTTGTACGGAAACAGAAATTCGAAAATTTATGGAATCAGGGTTGAATGACTACCATGAGAAACCCTTGAACACTGCAAAGCTTAATTCAATTCTTGATAAGATGAACCCTAATTTTACAACCGGTTAATGCATGAACCAATAAAATAAAAAACCTTACACCTTATTAATTACCAAGTTGTCATGTTTTTTTTTGGTTATTCTCTTGTAGTTTCTCTTACTATATGATCAAATATGTGACTATGTCATCACTGTATCAATGCTACACAAAATAAGGAAAAGTTTGAGAAATAATAACTCTTGTTCAATCCATGATCAATGAGGTGTATTTTCTTTTGTGTGTGTTTTTTGCTTACTGCTACATGATTAGGTCAAGTCTTATTTCTGACGTTGTACGTCACGCTGCTTCTTACAGAAGATGCATGTTGCTACACACTTCATGTTCATGATAAGTTATATATATTTCTCATATACGGTTATGGGCATGGTTATGGCATATGGTTATTGGGAGATTATGGTTCTATATGGTTATATGACATTAGTCTTACACATATAAGACCTTAGACACCACTTTAACCCCAAAACCTTAAGGCAATGTTGTTATGGGTCTTTATTCTTATATAGTGTTTAACTTTGTCTTTTCTATCCAATGTGGGACTTTTTGACTCACACTTGGACTATTCCCAACATCTCCCCTCAAGGGTGAGTCCCTTGTTTTTTTTTTCTTTTTTTCATATGGTATATTTCCCTTCAGGTGTGTATGAGTGACCCCTTTGGTTATGGTTATGCGGTCAGTCACTCCGAACCATCGGCTCTGATACCACTGATAAGTTATATATATTTCTCATATACGGTTATGGGCATGGTTATGGCATATGGTTATTGGGAGATTATGGTTCTATATGGTTATATGACATTAGTCTTACACATATAAGACCTTAGACACCACTTTAACCCCAAAACCTTAAGGCAATGTTGTTATGGGTCTTTATTCTTATATAGTGTTTAACTTTGTCTTTTCTATCCAATGTGGGACTTTTTGACTCACACTTGGACTATTCCCAACAGTTCATGCATTAAGAAACCTCTCACCCAAAAGAAAAGTACTAATGAAATTATTTATAAGATGGAAATTAACCAAGCTTACGTCATGTTCAACTTGATCAAGATGAACAATTATTTCAAATTTTTTTTACCATGTTTTAAGTTTTAGTAAGTGTTTGATCGAATACTTTTAGGTTTTCTTCTTTTTAAAAGATCAAGAGGAGATCGAACTTACTATCTCTTTTTATTATTATTTAATCATTAAGTTACCTTATATTTTTATCAATATATATAATTTTATCTTTTTAATATATGGCGAAATATTCAATGTCATATTTGTGGCATGAAGAAACATTTATTGAAAAACCTCAAACCTCTTTAAAAAGTAAATGTTTCACTACAAACTAAATCATAAAAAAAAAACAATAGCACCCAAATCAATTGGAAAATACAGACCTTAAAAGGTAGCTACATTGGCATCTAGATATTAATTGTAAACTCACTTTTAAAAATTAGTTATTAAAAAGAGATAATTAAAAAAATCTCACTCTATTTATGTGGGGCTTAGACTTCATTAATTAATATTGGGTATATGAAGTTGACAATATAAGAGAGTTGTTACGGTACCTAAAGAAATATACTTTAAAATAGCATCTTCAAAGTACTTCTACAGCAAACAAATACAATAGAAATATACTTTAAAATAGCATCTTCAAAGTACTTCTACTGTAAACAAATACAATGATACTTTAGTCTACTTTTTTTTACTTACTTTTAATTCACCACTTGAATCATCATTAGATTATCATATCATATCATTTGAAAGAATCAAAATAAATAATCTAATGATGATTGAAGAAGTGAGTTAAAAGTGGGTTAAAAAAGTGAGTTAAAACCATCTTTATCATTGCAGAGTGAAATTGTAGATGATTAGAAAGCATTTTTGTAGTACCACATCAAACATTCACTTTCTCTTCTTAGGAACCGTTCCTTTTTTCACAAAAAGTGCCCAACATCTATTATAAAGTGACAGTTTCAACACTGCAAAATTTAGTCTGTTAAATATTTTTAAAAGTTAATATTAATTTGCTTACATTTTTAAATCTTAAACGTCATTGTTAATGCAATCTGTATATTTCTTTTATTATTTTAAATATAAAAAGCATCGTATACTACATTTACATACTATCTAATATATGTCATTAAAATATATCTTGATTTGAAGTTAAGATTGATGATATAAAATATAAAAGAACTTGGTGTATAGTGGGCCATGAAAAAGTTTTAGTGAGTTCAAATTGATTGTATTGTTTGTGAAAAATAGAAGAAGAAGATGATGTGACTTTATGAGAAAATGAAATATTCTTAAAAATTGTAATGAAAAAGTATTGGTTTTTTTTAATGTCTTAATATTGTTTAAGATACTTTTTATTATTAGTGAAAAAAATATACAGTCACTTGTAAGCGTTGCAAAATAAAAATAGATTTGTTTAATTTTTAATAAATTATAATGATAAAATAGTATGTTTAGTCGTAGGCATGTTTAATTGAGAAAATATTGTTAATTTTGTTAGTTTCAATTATTATCTGTACGGGTTAATGAAAGAAATATATAGATATACAAGAAAATCTCTACCTAACAAAATATCTAACTTTATCTTTAATTAAAGGTTAAATATTTTTGTAGTTTCTAAATTTGAATTTAAAATTGAAATTTGTTTTTATCTTAATCTTTGATATATTTTGATCTTCAAACTTAAAAAATGAATAAATATTTTCTTGATCGAACATCGTTAAATTTTGTTTACGTACTAAACGACATTTTAGAATGTCATTTAAATTGAAATAAGTCACATGGTATAAACAATTCAAACATCACAATGAAATGTGATTTGACACGTAAGAAAAAGTTTAATACATTGGATTAGAATGATTATACTATTCATTTTTAAAGTTTGGAGACCAAACTATATCAAAATTATAAACAAACACAAATTTAAATTTTACATCAAAGTTTAAGAACTAAAAACATATTTAATCTTTAATTAAACATTATCCTAACAAAATCATCTATAACATCATTACATTAGAGTGAAGGGGAATAAGCATATGAAAAAAATTATTTTATGGTCTATTTTTTATTTTTTGACATAAAACCTCTTGGTTGAAGGTTTATAAAGGTGAGCATGAAGACTAGGTAGAAAAAACATTATATGCAAACATGCATGTAACTAGCAATGTGTAGGAAAAAATTTGTACATGCATGCAGAGAATAAAACAGAAAGAAAGGAGCTTGCCGGGTAGGAACTAGCAAGAAAGCACCTTCCTCTTATATCTATAAATTCTGTCTACCTTCAAATTCAATCCAGCAACACTTGCCCTCAAAAGAATGCTAATATTTTTGGAATTCTAAACTATCGAATTTGATGCTACGTTTCACACAATTTTGCTTCAAATCTCAACGAATATACTCTTATCCTTCTTCTTTTCATTCATAATCGAGTTTAGCTTTTCTACTAATTAATTTTCTTCTTTATTTTTTTTTCTCCACTTTATAGCGACTATTTTAGCCCAAGATTCCAATTCTGAAACCTTATTCTTGTCCTCCCATATTATCAACACTCTGTAGGAAAGGAATCTTTCAAAGGGGAGCTTTTGAACCAAACATATCTTCGAAAAGAGATGATTTTGTTTCAACTTCTTTCTTTTTTTCGAGCGACTAAAAGACTTAAACATCTTATTTTATTTTCCTATATTCAGATTTTGCTCCAAAATCCAAAACTGAATATCCATGTATTCGAGATTTGTTTTCCCATACTTGTATTTGGAACCTCTATATATCTTTTAATAGCCTCCATCTTCATTTTTCTAAAGGCTACTTAAATCTTTTGAGTTTTTTTTTTCTGCTAGACCTCTTTTGCATTTTCTTCTTAACATAAAAGGACTTCTTCTTTTATTTTCGCTTCCTTTTCGCTTAAGATTGTTTGGCTTGAACTTTTAACTATGTTAAAATTGCCCAAACTTATTACTTGTTTTTATCTCACTTAACCTTATTGCAAGAAGGTTTTTAGGTAAAGAAAGAGAACGTTAAATTCATAACATTCATTACTTTTTATAAATAAAAGTTTTTCTATATTAAAAACTATTGAATGTTTCAAAGAGGACCATTAGAGAGATACAACACCAATAAAACATGAATCTAACCCATACATAAGGAATTGACATCAATCTTAATCCAAATCTTTAAGACAATATATTTATGGGTTTTTATTCTTATATGACTCAACTTTATCATTTTTACTCAATGTGAGACTTAAACTCCTGTTTAGATTAAAAAAAAGGTTAAATATGTTTTTGATCCCTCAAGTTTTAGTGAATTTAGAATTAGTCCTTCTTCAAAACTTTTTGACCAATTTAGTCTTTCATCTTTAAAAATGCGTGAATTTAATTATTTTAACCAAATTTTGTTAAGTTTATTTGACATTTTAAGCGTATTTCATGATAGAATTTGAATTGTTTACGCCGTTTGACACATTTTCGTTTCAATGTTAACTCAAATATTATCATAAAATGAGTTTAAAATGTCAAATAAACCTAACAAAATTTGGTAAGGACTAAATCCACGTATTTCTAAATTGATATAAAATTTTAAAGAGAAATTAATTCCAAAATTCACTAAAACTTGAAGAACAAAAACAAATTTAACAAAAAAAAAAAAAATGTGTCTCCTCTTGTTAATGCGGTTCTCGTTTTATGTCGTTGATACTCTTTATAAATTCTTGGAAGATCGGAGAATTATTTGTGATGGTACTTTTGAATGCGTTGAATTTTAGATTAATAATTGTATTGAATAAATTTCCAGTAATTAGTCTGATAAGTTTGTGGCTGAAAGCTTGGTGTCACAAGATTCTTTGAATGGATATGAGTGGCTTTAAAGTGTTGGATGAAATTGAAATAAAGGAAGGCCACCAATTTTGTAGTTCAGAAAAGAGGAAACTGATTAATAAATTATTGAATTGTTTGTGTTGCTTTTTGTGAAAGTTTATTTTAGTTGAGATTGATTAGAAGGCGTTTGTGGTCCAGAGAACCTCGAAGTTAAAGAAGAAAGATTTTTGTGTCATCTTTTTCCTAACTTTACACCTTTTTAAGCTTTCCAATTAACCAACCCACTGAACCCCCAGTTAGAAGAAAATTATTGTTATCAACCTGAATCTATTTTCAGTTACCAGAACACAACATTCTCTCAAACTACACAAAATCTAATCCAAGATTTCTGTTATCCTAAATTGTCCCATCATGCACTCCAGATACTTCTCCCATCATTACGCTTTATAAGGTTAATTAATAATATATTCATTTACTTTTATTTTTAATTAAACAAAACTCTAATATATAACGCTTTAAACACACATGGGGAGTGTAAAGAGTAAAACAACTAAAATGTTACTTTTAACAAAGTTAAAGAATAATGCACCAGTTTAAATATCTCTAAAAAAAGACGAAGAAGAGTGTATGTAACTCTTAAAATTGTATAAATAAGAAAAGAAATTAGTGCTATAACATACACTGTCGTAGCAAACACAACTAAAAGAAATTTTGTTATTCTCTAAATACGTATGTAAAACTTATGAAATACACAAATATTGTTACAAGAAGAATTAAGTAATTCTGTATGATTTTTATATTTTAAATTGTGTATGTATTATTTATTTAGTATTTCGAACATTTTGACTATTTTAAATAAAATTAATTTGTGCAAAACTTACAAAACTTTGAATATTTAAAAAAAAAATAGAAAATCAAATCAAATTTATATAGATAAAACATTTATTTGTTAAATTAAAATAATATATGAAATTTAAAATATTTGGATGATGAATGCTGTAAGTAACTTTTAAGATTAATTAGTAATTTGATAATTTAATTTAAGTTTATGATTTACTTTTTTTTATATACTTTTTTACTCGATTCAATTTTTATTTTTTTAATAGTTATTTTAGTTTTTTTAGATTAATATTAACCGCGTGAGAAGATTATGTATGAATATTTTAAAAAAGAATTATACTTTAATTTTTTCTTATTCGATAATACAACTTCATCACCTATCATGATAACATCTATTATCACAATTGTTCTTTTCCACTCCTTCCTCATTTAGCATAGTTTTTGAACTCTCTCTTCTTTCTTAGTGTACCATATGGGGTGGTCGGCTGAAGTGATTGATCGGTCGTATAAGATTACTTTGAAAAAGATTATTAGAGATGTGATCAACCATCATCAATTATGCGAGATTACTTTGAAGAAGATCGTCAGACACGTGATCAAACACGCAGCCATTAGTCGTGTGATATTACTTTGAAGAAGATTTTCAGAGATGCGATTAAAGTCAGGTGACTCATCACTACTTTATAACGACTCTACAAGTTGATATTTTTGCTAATAAAATCGTTAGAAAACCGCCTAAAAATATAGATAAAATGAGAGAATAAGGCATAAAACATGAAGACTAGTTGGAAAAGGGACGTCTAATAAGTATTGAAATACCAACAAAGTGGACGCTCACCCCTTTTGTTGGAAACAACTTCTTTCATTTTCTTCTTTCGTGAAAAGCTAAATTAGGAGCATTTTAGGAAGACAAAACTCAGCCAACAACCTGCGACGGAAAAGGTTTAGGTTTCCGAGGAGGTTCGTAATCTCGTGCTTACAGCGTGTATCTCGTATTTGAAATATAACTTGTGAAGTAAAGGAACGAATAAAGAAAAACGCACTGAATGAATTTCATAATTAATATACTAAGGTACTTCATTTGTGTAAATTCATAACCTCTTACCAAAGTTTGTATCTATATCTATGTATATTTCTATAATTTTGTGAAACAAATACAGAACAAAATAATTGACTTAATAAAAATAAAATAAACTAGAAAAACTGTTATTAAAAACACATTAAATTATACTTATTCTTTCTGCAACAGAGAGCGGGGATTAATTCATGTGATACCATGCACTTTTTAATTAAAGTAGGTATTTGCTTCTTTTTTTTTATTTAAGCCACACAATGGAAAAAAAATTGTTTGACACCTGTTTTATTTCTAGGTCCATTTGACTCTGGGTTTTAATAAAAAAATATATTATATTAACATAATAAAAATAAATATAAATAAAATATTATAATAAAATAAGAATTTTTGAAAGTGTGAGGTTGAAATAAGAGAAAACTTGTGGTGTGAAAGTATCACAGCCCCACACAATATCATTTAAAGTAGCAAACTATTACTATATATATTTTGGGCAAAATATACAAAAATTGTTTTTTGTTTTGCTTATTTTGTTCTGCTGAAAAAGAAACTCACTCCTCCAAATATTCGAAACTATATAAGAATAAATGGATGAACCTAGATATACGTAAAATAATCCATATATATATTGCAAAACTAAAGAAAAAAAAAACAATCTAGAACAAATAATCTAACTTGTAAGGGATATACATATCAAGGAAAAAAAAATGCAAGAAATTCAACAAAAATAGATAACACCCACCAAACAAAGTAAGAATCTAAGACTGATTTACCAGGGCACAAATTTAGCATAAAATACAAGATATTTTAGAGTCAAAATGAAATAAATATGACTATTTATAATAAAAAAAAAGGGGAACAAAGGGATGCATTTTGATTTGTTTTTGCATTATTGTACTATATAGATAGAGTTGATTGGATGGCCTAGGAAGAAAAATAAAGTTTAGAAAAAAAATGTTAGGCTTAGTTGTTACCTGTACTAATGACAAGAAAAGGAATTCAAAGGAGTGACTACCCACCTTCTCATTCTCAATAAATAAATAAAAATTGAAATTATTTTGTCTTGCTGTCTTGTTCAAAATGGGAAAGATGCTTCAAAAGTTTAATAAAGATAAGAATCGAGCCATTTTAGGAAAAAGATTAGAGTACTAGAGATTTTGAGATTTTTTTATGCTTAAAACCACATGTTTTTTCTTTCTTTTTTCAAACCACGTGGAATGAGTATATATAAATACCTCAACTTGGCTCTCACTTACCTATCTTTTCACTCCTACTGTGACTTTTGGATAAAGATCACTTTTCCATTTAGGTTATAGAAGTATAATGATACATATATAAACACTTCATTAATGTATTAAGTGATAAAAAAAAAAACTAAAAATATGCCTATCACATCATATTTATGTTTATTTCTCTTTTCAATATCACCACTGGCCACTAGGTGTTGATATGTATCATTTTTAATACTTCAAAATTTTATGCTTCTATCAATCAAATCAACCTTTACATGAATGAAGTTATCTTTGCACAATTTATATTGCATTTCTTGTGTTATAGGAAAATATTCAAGGAAAAGATTGGTGAACAACCATTTCAAGTGATGATATTAAGAACATTCAAGGTTGAGATGGCATGGCATCATCGAAAGATTCTCAGTAGTGTTGAGGTAAAATTGAAGTGACTAAAAAATGGAAATTCTGCTATAAAAAATTATAGTTTATGACAAAATTTTGACCTAATTGTAATAATATTGTTTTTAACCTTATAAGTTTGTGATTCATTTTTATTATATTTACACAGTATAAAGCTTCCAATTCATATATATGCATTGTGCTTATTGTTTTTCATAAGAAATAAGAGATAGGAATCAAAACTTTAATAAAAAATGTTGATGAATTGATTATAATACAATGATTGATTTTTTATGTTTCTGTAGGGCCACAAAGACACCATCAATGAAGATTGATAACATGATTGGAGATAAGTTTTGTAATTATGATGAATTTTAGTTCTGAATTAATTTCATATTGTTTTTATGGTTAAAGTATGATGATGTCAATGATTTGATTTTGTGAATAAAAAGGTGAATCGACGTTGAGTTTTCATCCTAAAATTTGTACAGTTTAGTTTGTTAAACCATTGGATATGATATAACACATGGTTAAATGGGACAAAATTAAAATATTCACTATTATATATATATATATATATATATATATATATATATATATATATAATCTTATTTATGTGCAATAAACAAATATTTATCACGCAGCTCTTTTTCATGGTCATGAAATGACATTAAAAGAAAGAAGCATAGGGCCTTAAAAAATGGAGAAAATGTCCAAAAGCAATCATTGGACTCATTTCAAGATAAAACAAGGCCCAATTCCAAGAATGAGCCTTTCGCATGCAACCCAACCAAAAATAAAACAACAACAGACGTGTTCATTTCTAATGTTAAGTTCTAATATATTCCAAGTTTAAATTTTACTATTCTATGCTAGGTTTGATAAAATCCAACATATAAACAAACACCTTACCATGAATTATTATAGAAAACCTACTTAAACCTGATTTGTTTGACTAAATCGCTTGTCAAATTGCGTTTAAATTAGATACATATTCAAAAAAGATGATAAAAACATCTATATTTAGAAAATATTCGCAAATAATTATAAACGGATCGATGCGAGTATCATATTATATATATTATAGATATTTGTTATCGACAAAAAATTAAAATTAAAATTAATTTATATTTTATTAAGTAAAATTTAATTAAAATTAAAATATATTTTATATTTTATTAGATTAAATTTAATTAAAATTAAAAATTAATTTATATTTTGTTTAATTTTTTTGTGATTTTAATTATATTTTATTTTAAAATTTTATAAAATATACATTTTTTTAAATATATGCAGATCCACAAGTATCCATAAATTTTTAAAAATCATAAATATTTTTTAAATGAGTACTAGAAACAAGTATATTTTTTTGTTAGAATCAAGTTATAAGTAGGCACTCTCCAGACTTGATTCATTGTCACCCTAATCAAGGAAATGAATGCTAGACTAGTAAAGCAGGTTGCTAGTGTTTGGGTAAATGCTTGAAAATTTGATTTTGTAAAATTGACTAAAATTAGTTTTAAAGTTCAGTGAATTTTTATCATTGAATTTTTTTTTTCATCTAATTAACACAAGTTATTTAAATTTGTTCTTAATCTAACTCAAATAAAATCTAATGAACTCAAAATCAGTTTTAAAATATAACATAATGATTCATGAAAGTCAGTAGCAGGCACAGGTTCTCATCCATGCAAGTGAGTAGCAGCAAACACCAAAGCCATAGACATTGTTGAATATATGTATATGAGTTTATGAATTCATAAAAATTGTGGGAGGTATTAATATTACCTTTCTAAATGTAATCAATTATAACATCTTTTCTCATCTGCTGCATTAATTAAGTTCAAATTTGGTACATATTTTAAGTTGCTATAGTATTATTTTTTAATGGCATATCTTCTTCTATAAATATTTTAAGGTATTACCGGAACTGAAAGATGCTCTAAACTAAATGTCTCCGAGGCTGCAGTACGTAGAAGGAATTGTAGCATACCTTTGTATTAGTATCAGTTGGAGTATAGTTCGGTACACATGTTTGAGGTTTTGGACTAACATCAATCACTACCTGTTAAAATTCTGGCCTTCTTTCACTGCAAGTTCCACTAATTTATTGCATGTTCTGGAAAAGTTGTATACATGTCTCAAACTTCAACCACAAGATTGGCATGTACATGCACTATGCAGATAATTCAGAATGTTCTCCAGTTTCGACACCTTAAAAACAGGAAATACTGGCGGTGTAAATTTCAAGTGGTCACAATCACTAAGTTATGTTACCAATATTAATGTTAAGGAAGAACACCGATTTAGAAATTGATAAAATCGTTGTGAATCAGCGTGTATTTTGAGGTATTTTTACTTTTAAAAGACATCTTGAAAAAAAATATTTAAATCGTTTTAAATATTTACTTCTAACTGACATGGAAGTACCAGTGTAGGAACAAAGATATTTTCTAGCTAGGAACATTTTCCAAAACAATGATGAAAATGAGGTTTAATCAAATTAGTTGACTATGTTTCCTATAATATATCTGTTAGGTCGAAAGTGTGTTTCAGAGATCATTTTCTCGTCTCCCTCGACTGTTATGTGGCTCGGTTCTTTTACCTTTATGCTTCCAATAACAACTCCTTAGATAACTGCATCAACAAGGTAACTTCTCTTAACTTTTAGTGGTTCCTTTTACCAAAACATGTTGGATATCATTTAATTCTAGCTGTCTCTTTGATAACTAAATCTGGTGGTGCACATAAAATTTAAGAGCTATAGACACATGTTTGATAAACGCTCTTGTGATGGAAGTGTCATCCTCAAAATTTAATATCAAAAAGAGCTTTGATACTTTGGATTGGCCTCTGCTCTCGAAACTTTTGATTCTGTGATGTTAGTTGTTCTTGGATAGAGATTATTCTGAGTTCTACCAGACTATTTGTCCATTAATATCTGGTTTGTAAAAGGTTGTCAGATAAGGAGATTTTCTGTCACCTTTGGACAAGGACTTAGGGTTCTGGATTCTTAACTTTGTTTGGACTAATGTAAATGTGATACTGTAGCATGAAAGAAAGTTTGTTTACCAAAATTTTAATGGTGGACTTGGCCTCATTTCAATCTCTGACTTTATTATTAGAGCTTGGAATATGTTATACTCTGATACGACTTGAGCTATATGAAGCAAACCAAGATTTTTGATGATAATAAGGATCCTTTTAAATGCTTTAAATCATCTTTGGCCTTCTTCTTTTTTTATGCAAAGCTTCTTTATGAGATTCGTGATAACAATGGTTGGGTTTTTGGGATGGTTCTTTTATTAACTTTTGGAGGGATTCTTAGTGTTTGGATTATTCATCTGCATCTCCCTAGTTCTATCTGCTGTGATAAACTCTATGCCTTTTGTGAAAAATGATAAGTTGAATATTCTTATAGTTTTGTCTTCAAAAATTGCTTCTTTTACGGAAGAATTGCTTTGTTGCAAGGTGGTAGCCTCCAAGACCAATTTGTATGGGAAGTTGACTTCTGACGGAATTCTTCAAATTTAAGTGTTACTTTTTTTATTTATTCTAAATTCATTCCAACATCTTCATCAACACATGTTAAATGTTAAATAAATATTTTGATGTATCTATTTTGTATGAATAATTGAAGCTGGGGAGTGAGTGTTTTTTAAGAATGTGAATGGAAGTTGAAAAGAAACAAAGCATGTGAAGAGGAATAAAGTTGAGGCATCACATGGTCGCAGTTGCACAAAGAACCTGCATGAGCATCTGCTTCTTGATAGAGTAGTTTTCTTTGGAAAATCATAATTTAAAAATTAAATTTTGACATTTTTTTTTATAATTTAATGTAATATTTTTTGAGTAATTTTGAAATATAAAAATATTAAAAAATGTCATATTAAATTATTAAAGGAAGATGTAAAAATTTAGTATTTAAAATATTATTTTTCTTTTTTTAAAGAGAAATGGTTTCTTTTCTCTCTTACGTTTTCTTTATGGCCAATAAAGAATTACTGTATGTATAGGAATGGCAACCGACTTAAAGTGCCAATATTTTATTGTGCTTAACACATTTAGTAAAACAACGACGTTTTGGTTGTAAAATTTATTGTGCAGTTTGTTGAGGGGCATATGCATAGTATACAGGCCAAAAGTGGAAATTCTTGAAGCTTTTTTTTTTTTTTTTTCTTCCTAAATAGAATCTTGTTTATGCAGTGAATTATGCATTGATGACGACAACTGAAAAAGCGTGGTAGAAGAGTAAGGGTTTGGAAGGACAAATGAGAGGAAAACAAAGGCATGGATCAAGAAAAATCTTCACCAGCATGTTGCTATTTTACTTTTAACCAGACAGGGTTAGATTTTTATTTTTATTTTCTTACTCATTTATTTATTTGTTCTGTTTTCCTTATAGACACACACCACGTACAAATCAAAGGTATTGCATGAATATCATCCAAGGTCAACAAAAACATGTTGGGAAATCAATGGCAAAGATTCTTTTTTCCATTATTTTTATGATTGTTGGTAATTATAAGCCATCTTTTTTTTTTGTCCCACGATAACCTTAATTGATATGGTCTTTCTGTCGGTGAGCCCATCCCCTGGTGCCCCCACACTGCCTTCAGGGTCATGTAGTTTGAAAAATAAGTTTAGAGTAAAACTACTAAGGAAAAATAATAATAGAGACAATATCACTACAACAAAAATGAGTTTAGATAATACTAAATGAGACTATAGGTATAAAAATATAGTCTAAATATAATAAAGATAACATTTTTATATATATAGCTTAAAAACTATTTTAATATTTATATAAATGTTGCTGGTAAAAAATGTGGACTAATTCATAAAATTATGGTTTAAAATACATTAAAAATTAAAATTTTTATATTAGAAATATTTATTTCCTACTTTTTTGATTGAAAATGCAAAATTTAGTTTTAAAAATGCAAAAATTTAAATTTCTTCTCTCCCTTTGATTTTAGACTGAAAACGCCAAAAGCTCACACCGTTGAAAATGTGAAGTTTTAAAAAACACGTACATCAAAACTGTTGTCTTTTATGAAGATTTTAAATAAAGATCTCAAAATTGTTGTCATACTGAAAATCGTGACTTATTATCTACAATTACGCTCACCTAGACTACACCTACAAAATTGTTGTCTAAATTTTAACTCACAATTTTTGTGGTTAACTCACAATTTTGTGTTGCTCTCTAAAGTAATTTTTGTTGTAGTGTTTTTCTTATTTTAATAGAAAAAATATTTAAAAAATCATTTTCTATTAGGTCTTATATGTTTTTATTTATTTAGATTTTATTAGCTTAAAAATATATTATTTTTTTTTTTCTAACAAAAATATAGAAAGCAAATAGTGTCCAATCGTATTGGTTATGATGTCACGGTAAATGGAGTAGATTAAGATTAGCCCAACGTATACAAATATTTTATTTATATTTTTCAAGTTGTTATTACGAAGTGTTGAGGTGGCGTAACCTAATTGGAAGAAGAAATACAAGCAATTTCTACGAATGAACACTTTTGATCTTCTCCCTTTCTTTTCTCTACTATATTTTTTCTCATACATCGTTGAAATACCTTAAATTAATATTTTTTTTTATCTTAGAAACTTTCTGAGCGAATAAAGAGCATAAGTTGTTATTTTATATAAATATGTATAAGTTATACTCAATTATATAAGTATTGTTTCGGGGTAGGGACCAAGAGCCCACTAAAAGAACTCCACTTCGCGATATCTTCCTCCTCTCCAACGACTTCAGCAAAGTCCACTCCTTAGCTCGATCGGTTGGGATGGCGATCGGGGTACCTGTCTAAAATACTCCGATGCTTAAGTTAGAAGGGACCGATCGGTGTGTCAGATTACCCGTCGTAATAAATGCGCAATTAAGATCCTTACCAACTTACCTTTGGGTCCTATTTATAGCTTTTGGCATGGGCCTGTAATTAGGGTTTCTTAATCACGGCCCAATGATCCCTTAATGACGATTAATGACTCGTTTAACCCATAACCGTTGGCTTAAGTTATATGACCGTACGACCGATGGTCGCTTGACTGGGTTAAATGACGATGTTCTCGACAAGCTAGTAATGTGTTTTACCGATCGACCGTCAGGTGTTTTTATGAGGTCCGTCGTTGTTGTTTTACCGGTGAACCGATGGACTCTAAAGGTCAGAGGGTCCATCGTCGCTGTTGTACCGATGGACCGATGGGCGCTCAAGGCTGGAGGGTCCATCGCTACTGTTCTACCGATGAACCGATGGTCTCTAGAGGTCAGAGGGTCCATCGTTGCTGTTCTACCGATGGACCGATAGGCGCTCAAGGCTGGAGGGTCCATCGCTACTGTTCTACCGATGAACCGATGGGCATGGGTACAATTAAATCCTTATGCTCGACCGTCTGACCGATGGTCCTTTAATGGTGCTACACGGTTGTTCGCTTACCCGTGAGATCGATGGTCCCCTGGGGGTCAGGAATGGCCGATTGACCGATTGGACATACTGTACACAAGCCCCCCCAGCCTCGAGCGATAGGGATGAAGCGAAGAGGTTTCTCAGACCGTGGTGCCGATTGACCGCTGGCGTTTCTCAACGGTTACATTGCCTCGTGGAACGTGCCTGGCAGTTATGATCTGAAGCGTCGCGAAGCTGGGACCGTCGATCCGAATGCGATCGTAGGGTCCTGGGGCTGCCACGTGTCACATGGTCCCCCCTATAAATAGGTTTGTGTGGCTGTCGTTATTTTCACGCTTTCCTTTCTCTTTCTAGCCGAGCTTCCGATCGTTTTTCTCTATCTGCAGGTAAAAATGTCTTCAAGCGCATCGGATTCAGATGGTCTGTCGGGTGGAGCGGTCAGGTATTCTGGGGGCGCTGGGTCGGTTTCCGCCCTGTTTGAGTCGTCTGAGTCGGGAACTTCGCTCGGGGGAGTGTCGAGCGGCGCGAGTTCCCTAATTCTCCTAAGTGGCAGTTCTGAGGCCGATCCACCGGTCGCAGAGGCGGCGGAGCAGGTCGCTGCTTCTGATGAAAGCGGGGACATCATCGGGATTGACGTTGGCGACGAAGGGGACGAAGTCAATCTGCCGGAAATATCGGGATATGATTGGGCCCCATATGAGCCGCGTACGCTCGTGACAAGGTTTCGCTGGGGGAATGACCTGGGGGATCTGGTCGAGCGGACCAGAATATTCAGCGAGGAGGTAGAGGATGGACACCTTCGGGTCAAGATATGCGCCGGCAACGAGAGAGTGTGTCACGGGAAGAGAGAGGCGAAGCTAGACTTCTTCTACGTGTACGCCTGCCTTTTCCATGATCTAGGTTTGAACGTGCCGTTTGCCGATTGGCAGATGGCAGTCCTCCGCCAGATCCAGTGTGCACCGACGCAAATTCACCCGAACGCATGGGCGTCTATGCAGGCGTTCGACGTCCTTTGCCGGGCGGCCGGCCTGACGCCCACCATGCCTTTGTTCCTTCATTTCTATAAGACGCGGCCGACGGCGTCTAAGGGTTGGGTTTCGTTCCTCGGGGCGAACAAGAGCTTGTTCACCCTCTATCTTGCCTCCTATAAGGGTTTCAAGACCGGATTTTTTAATGTCGCGATTCCCCGCAAGGGAAGGAGATATATCTTTGATGAGCAGGATCGTCCTAAGTTTCCGCTTTATTGGACGGCGTTCCCACCTCCCACGGATGCTTGGGCTGAAGAACAGTTGACACCGGCCGAGCGGGCTGACCTGGCCGTCTTCAAGACCCTGCCCGACAAGATCCACCCGCGGCCGCTGATCCAATGCATCCGCTCCCCGGACTTATCGAGGGCGGTTTATGGTTAGTTGTTCTGATATTATAGATCGTCGATCTTGGTCGCAGTTTAACTTATTTGCTTTGCTGTTTTACAGATATAATGGCTCGGACGACCGCTGCTAACGCCGAGTTCGTGGCTCGTGCTAAGGCTCGACGGAGGGGGGAGGATACTGCTGAGGAGGTGGTGCCGATAACGACCGTCCCTGCAGCCCCTCAGGCCGATCGAGCTCCTCCTTCCACCGCCCCTGCCGGGACTTCGGGCGCCGTCTCGCGGCCTCGCCTGATTGTGAAGCGGCCCGGTTCAGGTGCTGGCGCCACTGCTGCTGGGGACAAAGGCAAAAAGTCTAAGAAAGATGACTCCCCGTCCGACCGACCTCTCAAAAAACAAAAGAAAGGGGAGGCGTCTGGATCCCTGGCCGACGCGTTCCTCAGCGGCGGCGTGCGCCTTGATGACGAGGTTTTTCTTCAGTTGGGACCTCGAATGACCGAGGCGCTGAAGGACGTGTCTGAAGAGGATGCCCTTCGGACCGCCGGGGAGCTCACTCTCAGGCTAGCTGCCCTGTACACCAAGTTTCCTCGCCCCGAGCGGAGCAGAATAGAGGATTTGGAGAAGGAGCTTGCAGCGGCCAAGGCTGAGCTCAACGAAGTGAAAGCGTCGGCGGCTGACCTGAAGACCCAGTTTGATCGGCTCAACGGTATTAAAGCCGAGCACGCTAAGTGCGCCGGCCTATTGAAGGCTGCAGACGATCGAGCGAAGGCGGAGCAGGCAAAAGCAGGTGAAGCCGCTGATGACCTGCGCAAGCTTCAGCGACGCTTCGATGATCTTACTCTGGAGCACATGGCCGCCGCTGGTTCAGCTGCCGACTGGCAGAAGAAGGCGAAGGACTTGGAGGCCGAACTAGGAGTGGCCGATAAGCAAGTATTTGCTCAATATGAAGCGGGCTTCCAGAAAGCCGTCGACCTTGCTGTCTTTTACTACAACTGCTCTCCCGATCGGTTCGATGTTCATATGGGGGTGGTTGATGGGAAGGTTACGAGGGTCTTCGACCGGCTGGACGAGGTCAATGACCCACCTGTATAAGACTTGTAATTCGTATATTTTGATATAACCGATCGAACCCGATCGACCGTTCGATTGATCGCGTTCGCTCGGTTATTAGGTTATTTTTTGACAAACACTTATGTAAATTTTTAGCCCCTTATTTATTTCATCGATTGACCTGCTTTCATTCGTTTATTGCTTCACGCTGGCGACCGACCGTACTTCTGTTGTTTACTAGCGTTGGCGATCGGCCGTCTTAATTGTTTATCCTGTTAATTTGGGTTGCACTTAGCATGATTATCTGTTCTGTATGGTTGTCATTTGTGTGCTCAATTTTAGTTTTTTAGATCGTTGGTGCGGTACCCTCGATCGTTATTGCTTCACGCTGGCGACCGGCCGTACTTCTGTTGTTTACTAGCGTTGGCGATCGGCCGTCTTAATTGTTTATCCTGTTAATTTGGGTTGCACTTAGCATGATTATCTGTTCTGTATGGTTGTCGTTTGTGCGCTCAATTTTAGTTTTTTAGATCGTTGGTGCGGTACCCTCGATCGGTTAGGACAGCTCGTGTCACTCGTTTACCCGTAGGGTGATTAGATCGCTGGGATCGGTGCTGACAGAGCGGGTCTTCCTCTTGGAAGTCCCCGTCTCGATCGATCAGGCTTTGCTCGGGTCCCGTGGGGAGCCCCATCGGTCAGATTGTTAGATGAAGTATGAAACGCTCATTTTATTCATGATTAACTGTAATACATTTTGATGTGTGACGCGTTCCATGTGTTGGGTATTTCTTTGCCGCTCAAGTGCTCCAGCCGATAGGCTCCGTTCTGGAGGCTCTCGGTCACGCGGAACGGGCCCTCCCAATTTGGTGCCAGCTTTCCCTGTGTTGACTTCTTTCGTGCGTCGTTGGTTTTTCTCCAAACTAAATCTCCCTTGACGAAACTTCTTGGTTTGACCTTCGCATTATACCTTCTTGCCACCATTCTCTTGCACGCTTCAGCTCGCACGGCCGCCCGTTCTCTTCGTTCGGTTGTCCAATCTAGCTCCTCGCGCATTCGTCCACAATTCACCTCCAAGTCTTGCATTTCCCGCCGAAGGGTCGGTTCCCCAACCTCGACCGGCAGCATGGCGTCTGTACCATATGTCAGGTTGAAAGGAGATTCTCCGGTCGTCCCGTGTGGCGTGCATCGGTAGGCCCAAAGGACTTGTGGCAACTCGTCAACCCATGCTCCCTTGGCCTCTCCCAATCTTTTTTTCAACTCAGCCACTATAACTTTGTTCATGGCCTCAGCTTGACCATTGGTTTGGGGATGCTCGACCGAGCTGGTAACATGTCTTATCCCTACCTGCTTATAGAAGTCCTTCAGCTTTTTGTCAATGAACTGACGACCGTTGTCAGTGATGATCGTGTGGGGAAGGCCGAAGCGACATATAATGTTGCGCCAGACGAAGGAGTGAACCTGCCGAGCGGTGATATTAGCCAAAGCCTCCGCTTCGACCCATTTAGTGAAGTAGTCGACTGCTACGAGTATGAATTTCTTCTGCGCTCGACCGATTGGGAAAGGTCCGACGATGTCCATGCCCCATTGAGCGAACGGCCACGGGGCTGTCAAACTGTGTAGCTCGGTCGGAGCCCTCTTCATATCATTTCCGTGGGCTTGACATCCTGCGCACTTGCGTATCATGGCTTCGCAATCTTCTTCCATGGTCGGCCAAAAATATCCCGCTCGGAGTATCCTTGCTTTCATCGTTCTCCGACCGGTATGCATCCCGCAGATGCCATTGTGGACCTCGTTCATGACGTATTCCGCTTCGTCTGCTGATAGGCACTTCAAGAGTGACGTTGTGAAGCCTCTCTTGTATAGATCTTCTCCGATGATCACAAACCGGAGCGCTCGTCTCCTCTCCGTCGGCCTGACCTCTTCTCCAGCCTCGCACTTCTTTAAGAGTTCTCGCACCTCGCTGGTCCAATCAACCGATCGACCTGCTACGGCGCATTCTCCTGCTGAAGGTCTCATCAGGGTTTGCCTGATAACTGTCTTTAATTGGCCCTTCTCTTTTCCTTCCGCTAACTTCGATAGCCTGTCGGCTCGGGCGTTCTCCGCTCGGGGTATGTGATGGACGGTCACCTCCTCGAATTCCTTCATGGCTTCAACAGTCTTGTGATAGTACTGGAGTAATAAGTCGTCCTTAACCTGATATTCTCCTTGCACTTGTCCGACCACAAGCTTAGAGTCGGTGTTACATCTCAACTTTGTTGCGCCCAGGTCTTTCGCTAGCCTTAACCCGGCGATCAGCGCTTCATACTCCGCCTGGTTATTTGAGGCTTTAAATTGGAACTGCAAGGAGTGCTCCACTGTGAAGCCGTTCGGTCCTTCAATGACGATTCCCACTCCGACACTTCGTTTGTCCGACGACCCGTCGACGAACAGAATCCATGTTTGCTCGGACGAAGAGATCGGTCCATGGAGTTCGGCTGCAAAGTCGGCCAAATGCTCTAGGTTCGTACTTGATACCGAACTCGGATAACTCAACCGACCATGCGATCATTTGACCGGCCAAGTCGGGCTTCCGGAGTATCTTGGCTATAGGGTGATCGGTTCGGACGACCACCTGGTGACTCTGGAAGTACTGGCGCAACCGACGTGAGGCCGTTAATAACGCCAAGGCTATCTTCTCTATCAACTGATACCTCGTTTCTGCGTTCTGTAGAACTCGGCTGATGAAATAAACAGGCCGCTGCTCCGGGGCTTCTTGTATCAATGCCGCGCTGATCGTGTCGTTAGATACCGACAAGTATAACTGCAGGGGCAACCCTTCTACCGGTCGGCTCATGATTGGTGGACTGGTGATCATCTCCTTTATTTGTTGAAATGCCGCCTCGCACTGGTCATCCCACTTCTCTGCGGTCTGCTTCTTCATGATCTTCAGGATCGGCCTAACCTTCTCCGTCAGCCTGGGCAGAAAACGTGCCAGAGAAGTCAGCCGCCCCATTAACCGTTGAACCTCCTTCAGGTTTTTAGGGCTCCTCATCTCCACGATAGCAGTGCACTTGTCTGGATTCGCCTCTATGCCTCGGGCGGTCAGCATGAAACCTAGAAATTTCCCCGCCGGCACCCCAAAGACACACTTCTCTGGGTTGAGACGCATGTTATACTTGTGTACCTGGCGGAAGACCTCGCCGAGGTCGCGTACATGGTCTTCGGCAGTCTGCGACTTCACGACCATGTCGTCCACATAGACTTCCATGGACCGACCGATCTGCCCGCGGAAGACCCGGTCCATCAACCTCTGATAGGTAGCCCCTGCGTTCTTCAGACCGAACGGCATGACTTCGTAGCAGAAGTTTGCTCGATCTGTGATGAACGCCGTTTTAGACCTGTCCGGGCCATACATAGGGATTTGGTTATACCCTGAGTATGCGTCCAGAAAGCTCAGGAAGTTGTGCCCCGAGGCCCCGTCTACCAGCCGATCGATGCTGGGCAGGGGATATGCGTCCTTTGGGCAAGCTTTGTTCAGATCAGTGAAGTCAGTACACATCCTCCACTTCCCGCTCGGCTTTTTTACCATGACCACGTTAGCCAGCCATGTCGTGTACTTGATTTCCCTGATAAAACCAGCTCCTTCTAGTTTTCTCACCTCCTCCTCGACCGCCTGCCGTCTTTCTTCTCCCATCTTTCTTCTCTTCTGAGCGACCGGCCGGGCTTCTCGGAAAATGGCTAGCTTGTGGGACATCACGTCCGGGTGGACGCCTGGCATGTCGGCGCTCGACCACGCGAATAGATCTTTGTTTTCCAGGATCACGGCGCCGATGATCTCTTCCTCTTCCGCGCTCAGGGCTCCCCCAATCTTCGTGAGTTGTCCAGGTTGGCTCCCGATGAAGATCTCCTTGGTCTCTCCTTCTGGTTGCAGCCTATCCTCTGTGTTCGTTCGGGGATCTAGGTCCGCCATCGCTACCTCCGATCGGTGTTGTTTACGCGGTCGGCTGTGAGGCCTGATCCTCAATCCTGCAGCATAGCACTGCCTGGCGACCTGTTGATCTGCATGCACCGTGCATATCGTCCCCTTGTCCGATGGGAACTTCATGGCCAGGTGCAGGGTAGACACAATGGCTCCGAAGGCGTTCAAACAGGGTCTCCCTAGCAACACATTGTATGAAGTGTTAGCTTCAACAAGAAGGAATCTAACTCTTACCTCTCGGCCATCCTTCCTCGAGTCGATCCTCGTGCGAAGATCTACGTATCCCCTCGTGTCCACCCGTTCGCCCGAGAAACCTACTATCTGCTCGTTGTACGGCACGATCAGGTCCTCGGAAAGGTTCATCCTTTGGAAAGTTTTCCAGTATAGGATGTTGACAGAGCTTCCCTGGTCGACCAACACCTTCCCAATCCCATATTCGGCCACTTCTATCGAGATGACCATCGGGTCGTCATGATCAGGATCGGGCGCCTTGAAGTCGTCGTTTGTGAATGTGATAGGAGGCATCGATCGGATCTTCTTCTCGACCAGATGGACCGACTTCAGCGCCCGAACGTGCCTCTTTCGGGCTGCGGAGCTTGACCCTCCTCCGGCGAACCCCCCGGAGATGGTGTTGATATAACCCCTCAGGGGTCTTTCCTGGCTACGACTGCAGCTCCTTCTCGGACTCCGTTGTGACCGAGACGGTCCTCTCCTACGCTTCTCGCGCTCGGGTTCCCTTTTCTTCTCCGATCGGGTTGGGGGGACTCTTCTCCTCGGGCTCTGGTTCCTCACCGGACTCCGCTGGGGACGATCTTGCCGAATGTATTTCTTCAAGTGTCCATGTCGAATGAGCTCTTCTATCTTGTCGCGGAGCATGTGGCATTCTTCGGTAGTATGCCCGATAGTCCGATGGTACTGGCAATGCTTGCTCCCGTCTGCATCGGGCGGCGGAGGCTTCTTCCTAATCGCTGGGAGCGAATCGACGCTGAAGGCCTCCTGCAGGATCCTAGCTCGGGGAACAGCCAGGGGGGTGTAGGTTGTGAACTTCGGTGGCTTCCTCTCGGTAGGTCGGGCTACCGGTTTGTTCGATCTGGGAGCTATCGGCTTTGGGAGTGCAGCATCCTCTTTCTCCCTCTTCTTCACCCTGAACTCCTGCATGTCTTCCATTTGTATGAATTTGGCTGCGCGTTCCCTCATTTCTTCCATCGTCTGCGGCTTCTTACGGCTTATCTTGTCCGCAAAAACTCCTGGCTGGAGTCCGTAAGAGAAGTGATGCCGCGCGATCTCGTCACTGAGACCTTTTATCTTGACCGACATTCGGTTATACCGATCAAGGTAACTCCTCAGTGATTCCCCATCCTCCTATCGGATGTTCACCAGATTGTCGACCGTCAAAATGGCCGGTTTCAGGGGTGCGAACTGTGTGCTGAACCTCGCCTTCAGAGTAGCAAATGAGTCGATACAACCGGTCGGTAGCTCAGAGAACCACTCTAGCGCCTCCCCGGTGAGTGAGGTTGAGAAGACTCGGCACCAGATGGGATCGCTGACAGCATGAAACATCATCTGGTGCATGAAGACCCGCATGTGGTTGTCTGGATCGGTCGTGCCGTCGTACTTGTCAAACGTCGGCATTTTCCATTTCTCCGGTAGCGGCGTTTCTAAGATGTACGAGGTGAAGGGGGAGGACCCTGACGCGGGGATCGGCTGTCGCGACGGGCGACCCCGTTGTTCGCTCCTGAACTCTCCGCCACCGTGTGTGACGGGTTTCCTCTTGAGGCCTGCGTCCTATCAACCCGAGCTGGTTGTGATTGTTCATGTCCCGTAGGTGGAAGACGGCTCTCCACCCGGTCAGCATCTCGATGCTGTTGTACTCGACTTAGCCTGTTCGGGTCGGGTACGGTCGGGGTCGAAGGGATTCCGTCCTCCTTCTGCCTTAAGATGGCATTCTCCTCACGTAAAATCTGCATCTGCGCTTCATAGTTCCTCTGCATCTCGTCCATTCTCTGCTGCATCAATCGTATCATCTCCCTAGTATCCGCTTGATCATCTGCTAACCTCCCTCCGTCCATGTTGCTGTTTCGGTTTCTTGTGATCACCATATCGGTATATTCTCAAAGGAGACTGCTCGGCCCCACGGTGGGCGCCAAAATGTTTCGGGGTAGGGACCAAGAGCCCACTAAAAGAACTCCACTTCGCGATATCTTCCTCCTCTCCAACGATTTCAGCAAAGTCCACTCCTTAGCTCGATCGGTTGGGATGGCGATCGGGGTACCTGTCTAAAATACTCCGATGCTTAAGTTAGAAGGGACCGATCGGTGTGTCAGTTTACCCGTCGTAATAAATGCGCAATTAAGATCCTTACCAACTTACCTTTGGGTCCTATTTATAGCTTTTGGCATGGGCCTGTAATTAGGGTTTCTTAATCACGGCCCAATGATCCCTTAATGACGATTAATGACTCGTTTAACCCATAACCGTTGGCTTAAGTTATATGACCGTACGACCGATGGTCGCTTGACTGGGTTAAATGACGATGTTCTCGACAAGCTAGTAATGTGTTTTACCGATCGACCGTCAGGTGTTTTTATGAGGTCCGTCGCTGTTGTTTTACCGGTGAACCGATGGACTCTAAAGGTCAGAGGGTCCATCGTCGCTGTTGTACCGATGGACCGATGGGCGCTCAAGGCTGGAGGGTCCATCGCTACTGTTCTACCGATGAACCGATGGTCTCTAGAGGTCAGAGGGTCCATCGTTGCTGTTCTACCGATGGACCGATAGGCGCTCAAGGCTGGAGGGTCCATCGCTACTGTTCTACCGATGAACCGATGGGCATGGGTACAATTAAATCCTTATGCTCGACCGTCTGACCGATGGTCCTTTAATGGTGCTACACGGTTGTTCGCTTACCCGTGAGATCGATGGTCCCCTGGGGGTCAGGAATGGCCGATTGACCGATTGGACATACTGTACACAAGCCCCCCCAGCCTCGAGCGATAGGGATGAAGCGAAGAGGTTTCTCAGACCGTGGTGCCGATTGACCGCTGGCGTTTCTCAACGGTTACATTGCCTCGTGGAACGTGCCTGGCAGTTATGATCTGAAGCGTCGCGAAGCTGGGACCGTCGATCCGAATGCGATCGTAGGGTCCTGGGGCTGCCACGTGTCACATGGTCCCCCCTATAAATAGGTTTGTGTGGCTGTCGTTATTTTCACGCTTTCCTTTCTCTTTCTAGCCGAGCTTCCGATCGTTTTTCTCTATCTGCAGGTAAAAATGTCTTCAAGCGCATCGGATTCAGATGGTCTGTCGGGTGGAGCGGTCAGGTATTCTGGGGGCGCTGGGTCGGTTTCCGCCCTGTTTGAGTCGTCTGAGTCGGGAACTTCGCTCGGGGGAGTGTCGAGCGGCGCGAGTTCCCTAATTCTCCTAAGTGGCAGTTCTGAGGCCGATCCACCGGTCGCAGAGGCGGCGGAGCAGGTCGCTGCTTCTGATGAAAGCGGGGACATCATCGGGATTGACGTTGGCGACGAAGGGGACGAAGTCAATCTGCCGGAAATATCGGGATATGATTGGGCCCCATATGAGCCGCGTACGCTCGTGACAAGGTTTCGCTGGGGGAATGACCTGGGGGATCTGGTCGAGCGGACCAGAATATTCAGCGAGGAGGTAGAGGATGGACACCTTCGGGTCAAGATATGCGCCGGCAACGAGAGAGTGTGTCACGGGAAGAGAGAGGCGAAGCTAGACTTCTTCTACGTGTACGCCTGCCTTTTCCATGATCTAGGTTTGAACGTGCCGTTTGCCGATTGGCAGATGGCAGTCCTCCGCCAGATCCAGTGTGCACCGACGCAAATTCACCCGAACGCATGGGCGTCTATGCAGGCGTTCGACGTCCTTTGCCGGGCGGCCGGCCTGACGCCCACCATGCCTTTGTTCCTTCATTTCTATAAGACGCGGCCGACGGCGTCTAAGGGTTGGGTTTCGTTCCTCGGGGCGAACAAGAGCTTGTTCACCCTCTATCTTGCCTCCTATAAGGGTTTCAAGACCGGATTTTTTAATGTCGCGATTCCCCGCAAGGGAAGGAGATATATCTTTGATGAGCAGGATCGTCCTAAGTTTCCGCTTTATTGGACGGCGTTCCCACCTCCCACGGATGCTTGGGCTGAAGAACAGTTGACACCGGCCGAGCGGGCTGACCTGGCCGTCTTCAAGACCCTGCCCGACAAGATCCATCCGCGGCCGCTGATCCAATGCATCCGCTCCCCGGACTTATCGAGGGCGGTTTATGGTTAGTTGTTCTGATATTATAGATCGTCGATCTTGGTCGCAGTTTAACTTATTTGCTTTGCTGTTTTACAGATATAATGGCTCGGACGACCGCTGCTAACGCCGAGTTCGTGGCTCGTGCTAAGGCTCGACGGAGGGGGGAGGATACTGCTGAGGAGGTGGTGCCGATAACGACCGTCCCTGCAGCCCCTCAGGCCGATCGAGCTCCTCCTTCCACCGCCCCTGCCGGGACTTCGGGCGCCGTCTCGCGGCCTCGCCTGATTGTGAAGCGGCCCGGTTCAGGTGCTGGCGCCACTGCTGCTGGGGACAAAGGCAAAAAGTCTAAGAAAGATGACTCCCCGTCCGACCGACCTCTCAAAAAACAAAAGAAAGGGGAGGCGTCTGGATCCCTGGCCGACGCGTTCCTCAGCGGCGGCGTGCGCCTTGATGACGAGGTTTTTCTTCAGTTGGGACCTCGAATGACCGAGGCGCTGAAGGACGTGTCTGAAGAGGATGCCCTTCGGACCGCCGGGGAGCTCACTCTCAGGCTAGCTGCCCTGTACACCAAGTTTCCTCGCCCCGAGCGGAGCAGAATAGAGGATTTGGAGAAGGAGCTTGCAGCGGCCAAGGCTGAGCTCAACGAAGTGAAAGCGTCGGCGGCTGACCTGAAGACCCAGTTTGATCGGCTCAACGGTATTAAAGCCGAGCACGCTAAGTGCGCCGGCCTATTGAAGGCTGCAGACGATCGAGCGAAGGCGGAGCAGGCAAAAGCAGGTGAAGCCGCTGATGACCTGCGCAAGCTTCAGCGACGCTTCGATGATCTTACTCTGGAGCACATGGCCGCCGCTGGTTCAGCTGCCGACTGGCAGAAGAAGGCGAAGGACTTGGAGGCCGAACTAGGAGTGGCCGATAAGCAAGTATTTGCTCAATATGAAGCGGGCTTCCAGAAAGCCGTCGACCTTGCTGTCTTTTACTACAACTGCTCTCCCGATCGGTTCGATGTTCATATGGGGGTGGTTGATGGGAAGGTTACGAGGGTCTTCGACCGGCTGGACGAGGTCAATGACCCACCTGTATAAGACTTGTAATTCGTATATTTTGATATAACCGATCGAACCCGATCGACCGTTCGATTGATCGCGTTCGCTCGGTTATTAGGTTATTTTTTGACAAACACTTATGTAAATTTTTAGCCCCTTATTTATTTCATCGATTGACCTGCTTTCATTCGTTTATTGCTTCACGCTGGCGACCGACCGTACTTCTGTTGTTTACTAGCGTTGGCGATCGGCCGTCTTAATTGTTTATCCTGTTAATTTGGGTTGCACTTAGCATGATTATCTGTTCTGTATGGTTGTCATTTGTGTGCTCAATTTTAGTTTTTTAGATCGTTGGTGCGGTACCCTCGATCGTTATTGCTTCACGCTGGCGACCGGCCGTACTTCTGTTGTTTACTAGCGTTGGCGATCGGCCGTCTTAATTGTTTATCCTGTTAATTTGGGTTGCACTTAGCATGATTATCTGTTCTGTATGGTTGTCGTTTGTGCGCTCAATTTTAGTTTTTTAGATCGTTGGTGCGGTACCCTCGATCGGTTAGGACAGCTCGTGTCACTCGTTTACCCGTAGGGTGATTAGATCGCTGGGATCGGTGCTGACAGAGCGGGTCTTCCTCTTGGAAGTCCCCGTCTCGATCGATCAGGCTTTGCTCGGGTCCCGTGGGGAGCCCCATCGGTCAGATTGTTAGATGAAGTATGAAACGCTCATTTTATTCATGATTAACTGTAATACATTTTGATGTGTGACGCGTTCCATGTGTTGGGTATTTATTTGCCGCTCAAGTGCTCCAGCCGATAGGCTCCGTTCTGGAGGCTCTCGGTCACGCGGAACGGGCCCTCCCAATTTGGTGCCAGCTTTCCCTGTGTTGACTTTTTTCGTGCGTCGTTGGTTTTTCTCCAAACTAAATCTCCCTTGACGAAACTTCTTGGTTTGACCTTCGCATTATACCTTCTTGCCACCATTCTCTTGCACGCTTCAGCTCGCACGGCCGCCCGTTCTCTTCGTTCGGTTGTCCAATCTAGCTCCTCGCGCATTCGTCCACAATTCACCTCCAAGTCTTGCATTTCCCGCCGAAGGGTCGGTTCCCCAACCTCGACCGGCAGCATGGCGTCTGTACCATATGTCAGGTTGAAAGGAGATTCTCCGGTCGTCCCGTGTGGCGTGCATCGGTAGGCCCAAAGGACTTGTGGCAACTCGTCAACCCATGCTCCCTTGGCCTCTCCCAATCTTTTTTTCAACTCAGCCACTATAACTTTGTTCATGGCCTCAGCTTGACCATTGGTTTGGGGATGCTCGACCGAGCTGGTAACATGTCTTATCCCTACCTGCTTATAGAAGTCCTTCAGCTTTTTGTCAATGAACTGACGACCGTTGTCAGTGATGATCGTGTGGGGAAGGCCGAAGCGACATATAATGTTGCGCCAGACGAAGGAGTGAACCTGCCGAGCGGTGATATTAGCCAAAGCCTCTGCTTCGACCCATTTAGTGAAGTAGTCGACTGCTACGAGTATGAATTTCTTCTGCGCTCGACCGATTGGGAAAGGTCCGACGATGTCCATGCCCCATTGAGCGAACGGCCACGGGGCTGTCAAACTGTGTAGCTCGGTCGGAGCCCTCTTCATATCATTTCCGTGGGCTTGACATCCTGCGCACTTGCGTATCATGGCTTCGCAATCTTCTTCCATGGTCGGCCAAAAATATCCCGCTCGGAGTATCCTTGCTTTCATCGTTCTCCGACCGGTATGCATCCCGCAGATGCCATTGTGGACCTCGTTCATGACGTATTCCGCTTCGTCTGCTGATAGGCACTTCAAGAGTGGCGTTGTGAAGCCTCTCTTGTATAGATCTTCTCCGATGATCACAAACCGGAGCGCTCGTCTCCTCTCCGTCGGCCTGAACTCTTCTCCAGCCTCGCACTTCTTTAACAGTTGATCTGCATGCACCGTGCATATCGTCCCCTTGTCCGATGGGAACTTCATGGCCAGGTGCAGGGTAGACACAATGGCTCCGAAGGCGTTCAAACAGGGTCTCCCTAGCAACACATTGTATGAAGTGTTAGCTTCAACAAGAAGGAATCTAACTCTTACCTCTCGGCCATCCTTCCTCGAGTCGATCCTCGTGCGAAGATCTACGTATCCCCTCGTGTCCACCCGTTCGCCCGAGAAACCTACTATCTGCTCGTTGTACGGCACGATCAGGTCCTCGGAAAGGTTCATCCTTTGGAAAGTTTTCCAGTATAGGATGTTGACAGAGCTTCCCTGGTCGACCAACACCTTCCCAATCCCATATTCGGCCACTTCTATCGAGATGACCATCGGGTCGTCATGATCAGGATCGGGCGCCTTGAAGTCGTCGTTTGTGAATGTGATGGGAGGCATCGATCGGATCTTCTTCTCGACCAGATGGACCGACTTCAGCGCCCGAACGTGCCTCTTTCGGGCTGCGGAGCTTGACCCTCCTCCGGCGAACCCCCCGGAGATGGTGTTGATATAACCCCTCAGGGGTCTTTCCTGGCTACGACTGCAGCTCCTTCTCGGACTCCGTTGTGACCGAGACGGTCCTCTCCTACGCTTCTCGCGCTCGGGTTCCCTTTTCTTCTCCGATCGGGTTGGGGGGACTCTTCTCCTCGGGCTCTGGTTCCTCACCGGACTCCGCTGGGGACGATCTTGCCGAATGTATTTCTTCAAGTGTCCATGTCGAATGAGCTCTTCTATCTTGTCGCGGAGCGTGTGGCATTCTTCGGTAGTATGCCCGATAGTCCGATGGTACTGGCAATGCTTGCTCCCGTCTGCATCGGGCGGCGGAGGCTTCTTCCTAATCGCTGGGAGCGAATCGGCGCTGAAGGCCTCCTGCAGGATCCTAGCTCGGGGAACAGCCAGGGGGGTGTAGGTTGTGAACTTCGGTGGCTTCCTCTCGGTAGGTCGGGCTACCGGTTTGTTCGATCTGGGAGCTATCGGCTTTGGGAGTGCAGCATCCTCTTTCTCCCTCTTCTTCACCCTGAACTCCTGCATGTCTTCCATTTGTATGAATTTGGCTGCGCGTTCCCTCATTTCTTCCATCGTCTGCGGCTTCTTACGGCTTATCTTGTCCGCAAAAACTCCTGGCTGGAGTCCGTAAGAGAAGTGATGCCGCGCGATCTCGTCACTGAGACCTTTTATCTTGACCGACATTCGGTTATACCGATCAAGGTAACTCCTCAGTGATTCCCCATCCTCCTATCGGATGTTCACCAGATTGTCGACCGTCAAAATGGCCGGTTTCAGGGGTGCGAACTGTGTGCTGAACCTCGCCTTCAGAGTAGCAAATGAGTCGATACAACCGGTCGGTAGCTCAGAGAACCACTCTAGCGCCTCCCCGGTGAGTGAGGTTGAGAAGACTCGGCACCAGATGGGATCGCTGACAGCATGAAACATCATCTGGTGCATGAAGACCCGCATGTGGTTGTCTGGATCGGTCGTGCCGTCGTACTTGTCAAACGTCGGCATTTTCCATTTCTCCGGTAGCGGCGTTTCTAAGATGTACGAGGTGAAGGGGGAGGACCCTGACGCGGGGATCGGCTGTCGCGACGGGCGACCCCGTTGTTCGCTCCTAAACTCTCTGCCACCGTGTGTGACGGGTTTCCTCTTGAGGCCTGCGTCCTATCAACCCGAGCTGGCTGTGATTGTTCATGTCCCGTAGGTGGAAGACGGCTCTCCACCCGGTCAGCATCTCGATGCTGTTGTACTCGACTTAGCCTGTTCGGGTCGGGTACGGTCGGGGTCGAAGGGATTCCGTCCTCCTTCTGCCTTAAGATGGCATTCTCCTCACGTAAAATCTGCATCTGCGCTTCATAGTTCCTCTGCATCTCGTCCATTCTCTGCTGCATCAATCGTATCATCTCCCTAGTATCCGCTTGATCATCTGCTAACCTCCCTCCGTCCATGTTGTTGTTTCGGTTTCTTGTGATCACCATATGGGTATATTCTCAAAGGAGACTGCTCGGCCCCACGGTGGGCGCCAAAATGTTTCGGGGTAGGGACCAAGAGCCCACTAAAAGAACTCCACTTCGCGATATCTTCCTCCTCTCCAACGATTTCAGCAAAGTTCACTCCTTAGCTCGATCGGTTGGGATGGCGATCGGGGTACCTGTCTAAAATACTCCGATGCTTAAGTTAGAAGGGACCGATCGGTGTGTCAGATTACCCGTCGTAATAAATGCGCAATTAAGATCCTTACCAACTTACCTTTGGGTCCTATTTATAGCTTTTGGCATGGGCCTGTAATTAGGGTTTCTTAATCACGGCCCAATGATCCCTTAATGACGATTAATGACTCGTTTAACCCATAACCGTTGGCTTAAGTTATATGACCGTACGATCGATGGTCGCTTGACTGGGTTAAATGACGATGTTCTCGACAAGCTAGTAATGTGTTTTACCGATCGACCGTCAGGTGTTTTTATGAGGTCCGTCGCTGTTGTTTTACCGGTGAACCGATGGACTCTAAAGGTCAGAGGGTCCATCGTCGCTGTTGTACCGATGGACCGATGGGCGCTCAAGGCTGGAGGGTCCATCGCTACTGTTCTACCGATGAACCGATGGTCTCTAGAGGTCAGAGGGTCCATCGTTGCTGTTCTACCGATGGACCGATAGGCGCTCAAGGCTGGAGGGTCCATCGCTACTGTTCTACCGATGAACCGATGGGCATGGGTACAATTAAATCCTTATGCTCGACCGTCTGACCGATGGTCCTTTAATGGTGCTACACGGTTGTTCGCTTACCCGTGAGATCGATGGTCCCCTGGGGGTCAGGAATGGCCGATTGACCGATTGGACATACTGTACAAGTATTAAAATAAAATAACTTATTAACATGATAAAGTCCTCATAAGATTGACTATTGATGGTTATATTAATTTCTTCTACAGTGATCATTTAAATATCAATTAAATAATTCTTTTTCTGTAGGGATAAAAAAATTCTGTCTATAAATAGTATTACAAATATTTTTAATAAATATACGTAGATAATAAATGCTATTATTTTCATCAACTTATCAACGAGATATTTGCTATTAAAATTTTTTGTTAGTAACTTTTGTTAAGAATTTAAAAAAAAATTAAATGATTAAAATAAGTTTATTAAAAAGAGAAATATTAATGATTGAATAACTATTCATAATTTAATTTTGTACTTTTAAATTTATAATTTTTTTAAAGTTTCTAGTTTGCAATGCTATTTATTTCTACTAATAGTTTACTATAAAATACTTTATGATCAAATTTAAGTTTATATTTTAAAATTTATTTTTAGATAAAAAATTTGAAAATTAAAAAAAAAATCATTGACATGTATTATGTATGGACATGTTTCCATAAGTAATGGGAGAGTTTTTTTAGACAAGGTAAATAGTGGGTAGATTTATCCATATCTGTTTCAGTGACATTAAAAAGACTATAATGGCTTTTTTTTTGTCATTCCATTTGTGTCACGTTAACAAATAAAGCACACTAAAAAGAATGTAAAATTATTAAAAATAAAGAACACTAAAAATGTCGTGAATAAAAGGAGTATTATGAGTAACGTGCTTTAAAAGTGCATAATCTATGACATAATATATTCCATGATAGAATTGAAAATGGGAGTAGAGGAAGCAAAAATGGGTGTCGAGGCTGAAGGAAACCCCAGAATGTTTCTCAATTGGCCAACATGCCATGCTTACACCTCTCTAACTACAATATATTAATCATACCACTCATCATCATCCAATCCAAAAAATATCTAAAACCATAAAATGTTATGAATTTGTGTCGCAATTCCTCAATTTTTTTCTTAATCGGATGTAGTGAGAAAATAGAAAGGAAAATATACAAAATATTAGTTGTTTAGTTAAGTGAAGAAAAAGGAAATGATAATTGTAAATATAGAAAAAAGAAAAAAGAAATAAATCTTAAGTTTAATCATGAATATTTTGTTTCATATATGTCAACATAGAGCAATTTCATGTTAATAAAGACATTTCGATCATAGAAGCCACACACCTCAACCTTGATTGAATGTCTGGATAAGGATTAAGCATGATTAACAAGGAAATTAAGGTATAAAGTGGATTAACAAAATCCTAAACAATTTAAGAAAGCCAAAATTACTTTTGTGACTTATTACGTATTTCTTTTTAGCATTTAATGCTATTGACATACATATCTGACTTCAATGTCAAAGTGTACACCCCTTTTACACTTATATGTTAGAGACATTTTTGTCTAGTACATTTTGAACCACATTAGTGTTTGAAAGAGTACATCTCCATTTAAGAAAGAGAAAAAGTTCCAGAGTATTTCTTATAGTACTTTTCTAGGGTATATTTCGACATTACAAGAACATTTTTAATTAAATTTTTATATTATGCAATTGAATTCTTATCATTTAATTTTTTTTGTTAATCGGGTGATGTGTGTTATATTATCTTACATTGTCATTTTGCTTACTTGTTTTTACATTTTAAGAAATAAAAGATTTTAATACAAAAATGATATTATGGGTAGTGACTTTTATTATTTTCATTAAAAACAAAAAACATGTAGCTTAACAAAAATTGTCTCACCTTGATTGTTAAAGGTGATGAATAAGAAAATATCAATCATTAATAGTAATCTTCTGATCACTCGGAGAGCATGACAATTTCATTATCCTAAATATCTTTATAACAATAAAAGTCACTCATCATTTTAGATTAACAACAATATCGTCTTATATTAACCCCAAAACTTCACATTTGTTAATACATGGATATAAGTAAAGTGATGGGTAAGATAACAATTATGTCACTCAATTAATGACGGATAAGGTAACAACCACGTTGCCCAATTAATGACAAGAAAAATAATAACTACCTCACCTAGTTAATGAAAAAATTAAATAACAAAAATTTAATTAAAAATATAAAAATTTTGAACGCTCAATACATACAAAATTTAACAATGTCTCAATTAAAAATAACAAAATTTATTAATAACAAGTTAATTGATATCCTAAATTCTATATATTTTTGACTTGTTAATAAATTATATCTGAAATTTAATTTGATAACATCTTGAACTCAAATGCTTAGATGTAATGAAGTTAAGTACTGCCGCTTAATAATTTTTTATCGAAGTGAAATAATGTTAAATGGATTACTTGAGTGAGTTGTTTCAATAAGTAATGTTGTTTTCACTGCCAAAATCTAATATAACATAACTTAAGTTAAACATTCACTAACAAGTTAATTTTGGAGTGTTCTTCTTTGGAAAAGGATAAAATAGTTGAAAAAAGTGATTTCACATATCTTTCTCGTAATAAAATCTTCCTTTATGAAGGATCTTTACATATTTTTTTGTTCCATTTCTTTTCTTATTTAAAGAACAAAATCATTCACTTTTCTTTTGAATATGGTTCAAGTTAAAATCTTCCAGAACCACAAATGATAGATATTTTTATTCCATGACCTGTTAATAGTAGTAATTAAGTACTCAGAAGATTATGGGTGAATTGGATCGGCATATTCTTCATCCAATAGTTGAAATCACAGCCTGTGTTTGAAGTAAAAGGTTATGTTCTAACTAATAAGACTCATCATCATAAGAAAGAAAACGACACAAAAAGTATACCTAATCAATTAACCATCAAACCTTTTACACTGTACTATGATTGAAGTGGACACAAAAATATGAGAGGATATCCTTAGACATCACACCCACCAAATCAAAATGGAAAAGCTAAGTTTTTGTAACTGTTTACATTAAAGATAGTATCTTCTTAAACAATATATTTTTAATATTCATTCTTTAATAGATATATTAATTTAAATTAAATATGTTAGTTTTTAATTATTTATACTAATTTTTAATATTATCAAAATTATCATTTAAATACTCTTAATTTAAAACTAACAAGAGACTCAAGGCAACCTGTCTATTAAATATTAAAAAAACAAAAAATAAAATAATGTTGGAAATGACAATTTCATATATATATATATATATATATATATATATATATATATATATATATATATATATATATATATATATATATATATAAACTTTAAGGAAATTGTTTATAGCATATTTTATGAGGTTGGGTTATTATTAAATTTAGTAAATAATTAGCATTAAAATGTGCCTTAACATTAAATATATATATATATATATATATATATATATATATATATATATATATATATATATAAAAGTGCGTTTAATTATGCACTGTGTATCAACAAACTAATTTCAAGAGTTACAAAATAAATTAATTAATTAGAAAAACAAAATTCGTATATCATAATTATTATCTTTTTGAAACAAAAGCAACATTATAGGTTGTTTGCTCCAATCTAAATTTGAAAGAACAGTCTAGGGATGGCAACGGGGCGGGGTGGGGACGGGTTTTACTATCCCATACCCATCCCCGTAAAAAAAATTCATCCCCATCCCCATCCCCAAACCCAACGGGTATCAAACTTTTGTCTCATCCCCATCCCCACCGGGTAACGGGTATAATCTTGTACCCATACTCATACCCATTTTTTTACTACTTTAATATTAATTTTAATTAATTTTTCTAAAATAATAAAAAATTACGGTAAAAGAAACATAATATTATCAAATATTCAATATTAAGAGTATGGTTGTTTCTTCGATATCAAATACTTTGAAATAAATTATAATTGTTTACATTTTTTATATTAGAATACCAAATAAAATTTAATGAGAATCAAAACATTTATTAAATTTGTAAACATTAATGAAACCTAGTTGATAAATTTTAAAAATATTTTTAAAAAAATATAAAAGGAAAAAATATTTAAATTAAAATATAGGTTTAATTAAAATAACATTTATACAAATAATAGATTTGGTCTTGAATTTGACATAAACAATATTGTTTTACTTTGAAAAAAAAGTAGATGATTATATTGTTCTATTAGTATAACATTTTTTGTACATGTAAATTTTAATATAAATATCGGAGTACTTAATGTTGTAAAAATATTTATACTTAATTACTTTTAATCTTATTAAAAAAATGACTTAAAAAATCTTTTTCAATTATTAAAAAAAATTGGGATAAAATTGAACCAAAGGCACAAAAAATGGGGACTAAATTGAAACAATCAGGTATATATGGGTACTAAATTGAGATTAGTACAATGACAATTGTCACACGTGACATTATCCTGTCACGTGACACTGACATTGCCACGTGTCAAAACAGGAACTTGACACGTGGCAACACAAAAAATTTGCAAAAAAAAATTAAAAAATTAAAAGAAAAATTAAAAAAAATTAAAAAAACGTGAGAGTGACACGTGGCATGCCGTTAACGGCGTTAATTATTTTTTTCTGAAAGGGACCTTGATGCACTTTTTCAAAAGTAGGAACGCAATTGACACTTTTTTTTTCTGCCGGGTACCAAATTGACACCCTCCTACCAAAGTGGGTACCATCCGAGTAATTAAACCTAAAATATATTTTAAATGTTTGTTTACTTCAATTTTTTAAATTATAATTAATCTATTTTTTATACACTAATAAAAAATATAATACATCACTTGATCAAAATGACGCAAAGAACAAATAATAAACATAATAATAAAATTTTAACATAGATCTTGTATCTTTTGGACCACAATATATGTTGGATGGTGGTAAAAAAATATTCATGGCAATTACATTAAATTTTTATATTGTAGTAAATAAAAATTATTTATACAATTATAGTGAAAAAAATTAAAGTATGATTGTAATGAGTTAGAAAATAAAAAATAATTAGATATATTCTACATGATGAAAATAAACAAAAAATAAAAATATTAAAAAATCAACAAATGTGTGTCTTATAAACAATTTGGAGACTATTGGAAGGAATCACACAAAGGACGCAAAGAACAAATAATAAACATAATAAAAGTTTATCATAGATCTTGTATCTTTTAAACTCCAATATATGTTGGATGGTGATAAAAAAAATATTCATGGCAATTACATTAAATTTTTATATTGTAGTAAATAAAAATTATTTATACAATTATAGTGAAAAAATTATAGTATGATTGTAATGAGTAGAAAATAAAAAATAATTAGATAAAATTTATCGAAATAGTATTCTACATGATGAAAATAAACAAAAAAAAATATTAAAAAATTAACAAATGTGTGTCTTATAAACAATTTGAAGACTATTAGAAGGAATTGCACTAAGAAAAACAAATGTATAATTAAAGGTATGATAAGACGAAAAATATCTTAGAGATCTAAGAAAACTTTTCAAATATCAACATATATACTCAATGGTTGAAAAATAACAAAAATTGTTTTAGCGAAATAAAATAGTTCTTCAAATGAAACAAAAATTAATAATAATAAGTAAAGATTTTTTTTATATTACCTAGTAAATGAAATGTTTATGCTATTAAACACTTAAACTAAGAGTATTAAACATTCTCATGTGAAAGGAAAATATACAATAAATAAAAATATTAAAAAATAATAGAAATATTCAAATGTTAGACATAAATTTTTTTTTAATTGACATACATCATTTTAACATAATTACATAAAAGTTATGATAAGATAAAAAATATATTGGAGATGCGAATGAGTTTCATGACAAACCAAATATTTAGAAGAAATAAAAAATAGAAAGAATATATATATAGGGTTACTTAATTAATTATAAATATTTTAATGATTTAAATGAGGATGGAGATATGGCGGGGACGGGTATTATGGCGGGTATATATTCATCCCCATCCCCATCCCCATCCCCAATTGAAAAAATCGGGGATTCCTCATACCCATACCCATACCCAGTCAATGCGGGGATTCCCCGTCAAAACGGGAACGGGTTCGGACAATACCCACGAGGACGGGTTTATTTGCCATCTCTAGAACAGTCATCCTAATCTTTTCAGATTGATTCGTACACTCTTTACATTATATGTGCTGCATACTTAAGTACGAAATGTTAAAGAGAAAAATATAATTTTGGTTATATATTATCGATGTAAAGAAATTTAATTATTAGTAAACTAAAATTTGTTTTCAATGTAACTTTTAATATATTATAACATAAATAATCGTATTAAATATAAAATTTTATAATTAATGATAATATAAAAGAATAAATTGTTATCATATCACGTTACAATTACAAATGGTAAGAATACAAAGTAAATAATTTTATTGAATTAAAACATGTATTGTATATTGTTTCGAAAAAAGAAAAAAAAAACTGGAGTATCTTTTATTGAATATAAATATGAAAAACCCTTTTAACCTAGAGTGAAAAGAAGAGTACTAAGATTAAAATAGTTTTATCTCGATGTGAGTTAGTTTTTATTTAAAGTCAAATTAGTTACAATCAAAATTAAATATATCAAATCATATTTTTCAGGATATCTTTTGATATATTAACCATTGAAAAATAATAACTATCTTTAGAAATAATAAATTCATGATGTTTATAATAACAAATATGGGTTATAATAATAACTAAATATCATAAAACCATATATCCTGACACAGTCCAACACCTATTTTTATATTGGTCGAGCCAACACCAATCTTTAGGTTGGTCGACCCAATACCTATCTTTATGTTGGTTAGTTCCAAGATGACATTGTTCTGTTTTCTTGATCTTTTATATCATTTCTTCATAACTCGATCCATAAAGGATTTGCTTTCCTAAACTTTCATATTTTTTCTTCATAGCTCGACCCATATGAAATCTTTTTTACTAATCCATTACACGCTTCCTTCATAACTCGACCTATAGGAGATATATTTTCCTCATCCATACTTGTTGTTGGTCTGAACATCATTTTAGATTGATCATCTAACGAGTCAAGAAGTTGGTTACTTCAGGATAATACAAAAATTTAAACTATAGAACAAATTTAGACTAGTTTCCTGGACCCATAAGCTTTAAATCGGCATTTTAACATTCAATATCTATTTTTGAGTATTAAATCAAGTTACAAACGACCGGAATAGTATATATATATATATATATATATATATATATATATATATATATATATATATATATATATATATATATATATATATATATATATATATATATATATAAACTCGTAAAAGTAAAGAAAGATTTAAGTTAAATTTCAACAAATCTAATTTTCAACTTAATAAACAAATTTAGATTGACATTTAAGATTCTGTCTAAACTATAAATTATAAATGTTATTTATCTGGTAATGAAAATCAATTCTTGTATATCTTTTAGACATTTTACATAGTTTTTAACTATGTTTTTTGTTATTAGTATTTACTTCATAAATTACATTTTGAAGAGTAGACTAAATAATGCAGAGAACATAGAAATTAATGTGGGTGCATCTCAATATTTTGAATCAAAGTACAGTTTGTTTATCAGTTAAATGTGCTAAATATATTAAATTCAAATTATAGCATAATAAATAAACTAAACGCGGTGTGAATCATTGTTAGGGTCGGAAGTGAATAGATAAAGTTGGATCCACATAATTAATTATATTTTAATAATTCATCAGTAAATTAATTATTTCTATATCAAATTGTTAAAGGTTGTGGTTTTGCAGGTAATCTCATTTTAGTAATTTATTTTAGATTTTAGCAGCTTAATTAAGTAAGCCTTCATGTGTGAATAAAGCAGTTGCATTGCATTTCTTTACCGTATATAGTCATCAATGAAAACAGATTATTATGAATCGTGTTTAGTGAGGACAAATTATTATGAAGAAGCAGAGAAAGCAGTACACTAAACTGGCCAAGTCTGGTTCTCTCTGTGTCCCTTCCAATTAATATAAAATTTATGACTTACTTAGAAATACAGACATTTACTACACTCTAATCCCACACTCACCTTCATCATTAATTAGCACACATCATAATAAGAATTTATGAAAAAGAAATTGGTGAGAATATATATAATAGAAATAGTTGTTTGTTTGTGATGTTGAAAAGAAAAAAGGAGAAGTGAATAACAGTGAAAAATCCCTTTCGTCCTTTAGCTTCGCATCTTATCTGTGGTGTGGGTATGTATTTGTGAAGTGTTGTTGCTAAAGGCAGAGAGAGAGAGAGAGAGAGAGAGAAGAGCAGGTAGGAGCCAACACACCACACCATGTTCTTCTGCAACCAACCCTAAATAACTAAAATATCACAACCATTCACCATGTTCACCCACAACTAAGCTACAACTGTAAGTTATTTCTCTCCTCTTTCAACTTCACCGACTTCACTTCATTCTTTATATTTTCACTTCTCTTCTCATCTCATCCTCACCACTTTTCACTTTCAATATGACCAATCACAATCACTCTGTTCCAGATTTCGATATTCAAATGGACGACAACAACAACCCATACCCCATTCTCACGCCTTCGGGATTACCTCGCCAAACCAAACCCTCTATGTATGTATTTAACTTATCTCTGCGCTCTTCACAATTTTTTTTTTCGTTTATTCTTTAATTAATTAATTCACCCACAGTGCAGAGGACGATGTCATGGAGCTGCTATGGCATAACGGCCAGGTTGTGATGCAGAGTCAGAATCACCGTTCCCTTAGAAAACCCACGCCGCCGTCCAGAAACTCCCACGATGCCTCCGCCGCCGGTCCTTCCGAATCCAGGGAGATTCGACCGCAGCTCGACAATTTCAATCAACATCTCTTCATGCAAGAAGGCGAAATGGCTTCCTGGCTTCACTATCCAATCGACGACGACGACGACGTACCTCCGTTGGATCAGGCTTTCTGCGCCGATTTCCTCTACTCGCCGCCCACCGTTAACAACAGCACGGCCATGCAAACTCTCGCCACGTCTCAGCTCACAGACCACCGCCCCATGTCCGCACCGCCTCGACCTCCAATTCCGCTGCCGAGACGGCTGGAACCGAAGACGCCGAACTTCGCGTACTTCGCCAGGCACAACACAAGAGCCGACGAGCAGAGCGTGAAGGTGGCCGCGAAGGAATCCACAGTGGTGGATTCGTGCGAGACGCCGGCCGCAACCGCAGCGGCGGTTTCGAGAGTTTCGGAAACTGTGAGGAACGCGGTGGAAGCGACGGAAGGAGGCGCCGGAGCTCCGGTGCCTTCGACGAGTGGCGGTGGCGGTAGGAGCACGATGATGTGCGACGTGACTATGGCTTCGTCGCCGGGCGGCTCGAGTAGTAGCGGCGAGCCGGTTCAGGTGGCGCCGGCGGAAGAGCGGAAGCGGAAGGGTCGGGAGGCGGAGGGATGGGAGTCTCAGAGCGAGGTGAGTTAATTGAATTGACTCATGGTTGTTTCTTTGGCTCTCACATCATATCATAGTTCCAGTTTACAAATTACGTGTACGTTGGCATCCGCTATCGTGCGCCGGGTGGGTGACGTGGGTCTACGTGAGCACTCCCGTCCTGCTGCATTCATTTTGGTGCTGTGGCCGTGCGCTCTTCTGATACCGTCACTTTCACCGTCGCGGCTGCGCATGTCCACGACACGTGTGTGGATGGCCATGAATCTCTAACTTTTGTGTTCATGGAAATGATGGAAGATATTTTTAAATAGGATTTAAATTAAATGGATTCGCAACATTAATCTTTTTAACATTAATATCCAATCACAAAATTATTTTATTTTAATAACTATTTTAAAATTTATATTTAAAGTAATATCTTCATTAATGTAATTTTCTATATTAATAATGCATACAAATTAAACTTTTTATAAAACTTCATGATATTTTTTTTCAATGATTAATTAAAATACCTTAATCAAATTTGTATACCTTTTATATATTTTAACTAAATTCTTTAAGTTTAATTTTGACACGTAAATTTTTTGCACCGACAACCAGTAATAGTATTTTAAGTATGAGTTTTGAAGTAATTACAAAAAGAATCAGCGATTTTATTAACAATTTATGATTGATATGGTTAAAAAAGAGTTAAATTTAATTAAATCTATAAATTTTCAGTATGGAAGTTACAGCTGATAATTTGTCATAGATGGTAATGACTGGTATTATATTCAAGTGATACACTTCAATTCAACATAAACAGCGATTTGCTTATGAAACACTTAAATCTCACTCTTTTCTTTTCTTTTTATGGTTTCGTTTTGGGGGATCTTGGAAGGGTACGCATGTAAATGGAGGAGTAAAGGTATCAACACTACGACATTAAATCACATTTGGTCGAATTTAAGTATGGGTGATGAGTACTTATGTTAGGGAGTACTTTTTTGGTGTAAAGTTAGGGAGTGATTTTCAATTGTGTGCTAAAGATAGGAACTAAGTTCCAGCGTTTTAAGTTGTCATTGTCAATGGCAAATAATGTATTAATAAGGTGGTGAGGCATGATTTCACATAGTTCATACATGGGGAGAGACATTTTCATACCCTTTCTCTTATTTGATTTCGTACAAGTTAGTAGTTCAAACAAGCAGAAATTACCATACATATGAATGTATGCTCTTCAATTTTATTGTTTTCTTAAACTAAAAAGGTTCTGATTTTGAATTTTGTTTCACTATTTGCTTCTTCTATATTCTTATTTCATTTTGTCCTGCTGAAAAAAAAAGGATGTTGATTTTGAATCGGAAGCAAAGAAGCAAGTTCGAGGATCAACATCTACAAAGAGATCACGTGCAGCGGAGGTGCATAATCTCTCTGAGAGGGTATGTACTTTCATTTCTTTATCGAGTTCACATCTTTTATACTCTTTTCTTTCTCAGAACATAAAAAGCTTTCACTTGGCATTTGCACACAGAGGCGTCGTGATCGGATTAATGAAAAGATGAGAGCTCTGCAAGAACTTATACCTCGATGTAATAAGGTAAACGGACTTATAAAATCTCTAGCTCCCCAAGAATGTGTAGAATTTAGATTTGATTTCCTTCATAATTTGTTTCTAATTCTGGTCCCTATTTTGAATCCATAGTCGGACAAAGCTTCAATGTTGGATGAAGCAATTTCGTACTTGAAATCATTGCAGTTACAAGTGCAGGTAGACTCTTCGTTTTTTGTGTGACAACAAATTTCTTAGAATAGTGTATATAAAGTTATCGAGGTTCCATGTTGTTATGCAGATGATGTCGATGGGATGTGGCATGGTACCTATGATGTTTCCTGGAATTCAGCAGTACATGCCAGCAATGGGAATGGGGGTTGGAATGGGAATGGGAATGGAAATGGGAATGAACAGACCTGTGATGCCGTTTCCCAATATGTTACCTGGTTCTGCTTTGCCGGCAGCAACAGCAGCTGCTCATTTGGGACCAAGGTTTCCGATGCCTCCTTTCCACATGCCGCGTGTTCCTGCTCCTGATTCTTCCAGAATGCAACCAGAAAATCAGTCAGATAATAATAATAATATGGTTGCACCTGCTCCACCTCATCCAAACCAGTCACGTCTCCCAAACTTCACGGATCCTTATCAACAATATCTTGGTCCCCACCAGATGCAGTTTCAAGTAATTCAGGTATTTTGTCCTCTAATGTTATTTCGATTTTCGATTTTCGATTTTCTTCAAGCAGGGTATATGAATTGAGGTGTATTATTTCCGTGTGCAGAATCAGGCAATGAACCAACCAAATGTTGGGAAGCCCAGTACCAGTAGGGATAATCCAGAAAATCGTTAGTCAGGTGAATTCCTTTAGCTTAGTATTCTACAAGTCTTATTAACACTTTTTGTAAAAGCATGGTTTGTCCGGGGCATGCTAATTTCTTGATATACAATGCAAACATGGTTACTTCTAAATATTTCAATGTTTTTATGACATTCAGGAGAAAAAAAAAAGATTATTGTAGTTCCAATGAAGGGGATGATTATTCAAATGGTGCAGCATATAATTAGTTGTATAGCTTTTTCCACTAGCACTCTCACATTGGTAGTGTGAATTGAAAGTCCTGAATATATTGCACAAAACAGGGACAACCATAATTAACAATCGACTGTGTGCATTGCAGGTTAGATTTTCCGACACCTAAATTAGAGGTGCAAAGTTTTGTAGTTTCAAGAGAACGAACTTTTTAGCTGTTCTCAGTAGCAAGCTAATCTATTCTATACACAGCTAACATGTAAATTATTGCGACCAAGTTTTCCCTCTCTTTTTTATCCTGTTTTTCATTTTTCGAGAGTCTTTGATATGAGACGAGGAACTGGAAGGTGCGTTGTAGCACACATTACACCTTGTAAGTTTAGTCTTATTTCTGTTTCAGATTCCTCATGTACTACCATTTTTCTCCTGTTAGGCGTTACAGGAGCATGTGAACTTCGTTACTATTATTCTGAAAGTGAAATTGAATCACTTATCTACATAAACCAGATAACGATTCTCTTGTTACCATGTACCAAAAGCGAAAGAAGTTGGGAATTTTAGGTCGTGGGTCGTGATATTTTATCGCTTAAAAGTAGTGATATTTTCATCGAATCTAAAAATTGGCACAATTTCACAGAAAATATTGTATACGATATTTATTTGTGTACAAAATTCAAAATATTTTGTCATAAAATATATTATTTAGATAACAAATATCAAAGTATATGAAATTTTTTTAACTACTTCATTTCTTAAGATCCTAGAATTTCAAATTTTAATTAAAAAATAAAATTTTGAAAAACTTTATATTCTCATATTTAAGTATTTTCTTTTCACACTCTTTGTTCTTCTGGTCAGATAAAATTTGACTTACATTTGCTCATTAAGACGAAAGTATTATTAGTTCAACAAATATTGAGTCATTAATCAGTTCAATAACTTTTTAATTAATTGTAGTTGTTGTCCATCAGACATAGTCATGGTTGAATTGCGGATGTAAGAGTTAAATGTTACTTTTTTTTCGTTTTCATCTTCGTATGTTTGTTGCGGATGGTTCTCATTTTGATTAAATGATTATAATGGTTATCATCTTTACTTAAATGTTTAAAATAGTCTTCAATTCGTGTTTTATTTGGTTCTTTTCTGTGACGACGTTTAAATCAGTAACGGAGCTCTGTACAGGTGGCACGATTTGTATTACGTTGCATTTGCGTGTGTTTCGTGTACTGTATAAGTATGATAATTTAGACACCATGCACAACATCACAACAATCCAAGCACAGACAAATCCCAAAATAGAATTACGAAAACCCTACCCCACGAGCAACATAACCCAGAAAATCCTAAACTCACTTATCTCGTTGATGATGATTAACTAGAAAATTGAAATGGAGAGCGCGACTGCAATCTAACTATGAAACGACAAGAATTAGCTGCTTCCTCTACATATCTGAGCTCAAGAAAAAGGAAGATGAAGAAATCGCCTCCAATGATGAAGAGTGTGACTACAATCCAACTCAAGTCCTAATTGCAAAATTTCTCCTAAATTAAAAAGTTAACGTAAAATTGCAAAATTTCTCCTAAATTAAAAAATTAACGTTAATTAGTCATCTGTACAGTACACGTAACATATCCAATGTAACCCAATGCAACGTTAATTACTAAATTTTTTATCCAAATGAAATATTATTATTTAACTATTGTTTTCAACAAAAAATATATTTAACACCAAAATTTGACTCACTTTTAATAACATTTTAACACCATTAAGGTATCAGCAGAGGTGAATTTATTAAAGGTAATTTTCAATTTTCTTGTAATCGCTGATGGTAGCAATTTTGTGCACAATGAAATTCGGAACTGGGAGGGTGCATGATTGCATTTGGAAGAGGCACTAAGGATTTTTCTGCCTTTCGCTCCTTTTCTCTTACTCTCATTCCTCACAACCATCTTTTTAGTTTCCTTCAGCCATTCAAAATCAAATATTTTTAGTTGTTGTCTGGTCGATTTTTATACACTTTGACACAACAAAAAAATTAATTGAAATGCTTGAATCCAGGGTATATCTTTCTTCAGTTTTTCAAAGTTTTCATTTGAATAAATTTTAAAAGTTTTTATTTGAATAAGTTTTGAACTGAAGGAGGATCTAGTACCAACTTCCTCCATTGACAATACTTCGTCAATCACAATACTGTGTGTTCGTTCAAATTGAAAGAGGTAGAGAAAAAATCAAGGCGAGAATCCGTAATTATCAATTGTTACTATTTTGTAAATGAAACAAACCTTATATTAGCGTTTGAGTATAAAAATGATGAATAAAGGTGACGAAATTAGTGAATGTAATAAGGAAAAAAAAGTACGTGTGTGAGTGTTCTCAAAATAAAAAATCAAAACAGATCTATTACATAACTAGTAATGAACATGTACAAATAAATGGAGAATCAAGAAAGACTTTTTGCTTAAATCTACGACAACTTGAAAATTATATTTTGATATTAGAATATCATTTTCGTATTTTTTAAATATAAAAATCTACCACTAAATAATATATATCTTATATTATAATTTGATTTTGGCACGATGAATTGAAAGATTCGCTTAATAAATTTTTTGAAATCTACATTTTATTTCTACAATAATATGTACATCTATTAGGTCGTTCGATATTTTACAGATAATTTTCAATTTTAGTTTTAATAGGTGTATCTAATCGAAAATTCAAAATACTTTTCTACATTAAAAAAGTGTGGTAGATATTTTAAAAGATCTGGAAAAATGTTATAAACTTTTTTAAAAGAAATTATGATTAGGATTTTGTAACATGGATATTAAATAATTGATAAAATATCAAATCATAAATTCCTAAAAAAAAAAACATTAATACTGATATCTTAAGGGAGATTTTTTAAACAAACATCTTTTCAAGGTATGCAAAGCTGTTGCAAAATATCTTATATAAAAGTCCGTACAGTTAAGTGGAAGCACTGATACCATATTTTATGGAGCATTATTATATTATTTTGGGATGTTAGGTTCCTCCATTATTACAAAATAATTTTGTTGCCAAATTTATCTGAAATATAGAATGCGCCTATTTTATATATGTCCTTTCAAGTGTTGTCTAAAAGTTTGTTGAGTAATGAGATATTTTCAACTCATTCTCTCTTATAAGTAAAGGGTTATGATGATTCTTATTTTGATATTTTTCGACGAGTACCTCTTTTTATGACTATCTTTATATAATATTTGGTTTTTATATGTTTTGAAGTGATTTTAGTATTTGTTATGCATATATAGTAATTTTAGGATTTTATATTATTACAAAAGAAATTCAAGAAAATGTTGTAGTTGAAAGTTTAGTTCATATACTTGATTAAATTTTCATATATTTAGAAATACTTTTTTAAATTCTAAATTATCTTGATCTTTAAGCTGCAAAATGATAAAGAAAAAAGAGTTGTTATGCAGTGCATGTCAAAATCAGTATGTAACCACCGGGCTTAACTAAAGATGGCAAATAAATTCATTTCTGTGGGTATTGTCCGAACACGTCCCCGTTTTGACGAAAAATCCCTGCATTGACTGAGTATGGGTATGGGTATGGAGAATCCTCGATTTTTTCAATTGGGTATGGGGATGAGTATGGGGATGTACATATCCCGCCATAATATTCGTCCCCGTTTAAATTATTAAAATATTCTCAATTAATTAAATAACCATATATATATATATATATATATTATCTTTTATTTCTTCTAATTATTTGGTTTGTCATGAAATTCATTTGCATTTCAAAATATATTTTTCATCTTATCATAACATTTATGTAATTATGTTAAAAAAATATATGTCAATTAAAATTTTTTATGTCTCACATTTGAATATTTCTATTATTTTTTAATATTTTTATTGAATGTATATTTTTCTTTCACATGAGAATGTTTAATACTCTCAATTTAAGTATTTAATAGCACAAACTTTTTGTTTACTAGGTAATATAAAAAAAAAAATCATTTACTTATTATTCTTATTATTAGTTTTTGTTTCATTTGAAGAACTCTTTTATTTCACTAAAACAATTTGTGTTATTTCTCAACCACTAAATATATATGTTGTGATATTTGATAAGTTTTCTTAGATCTCTAAGATATTTTTCAACTTATCATACTCTTAATTATATATTTGTTTTCCTTTGTGCGATTTCTTTCAATAGTCTCTCAAATTATTTGTAAACATTTTTAAATTTTTAATATTTTTATTTCTTGTTTATTTTTATTATGTAGAATACTATTTCGATATATTTTATCTAATTATTTTTTATTTTCTAACTCATTATCAATCATACTGTAATTTTTTTACTATAATTGTATAAATAACCTTTATTTACTACAATATAAAAAATTAATGTAATTGTCATGAATATTTTTTTATCACCATCCAACATAATTAAAGTTCAAAATATATAAGATATATGTTAAAATTTTATTATTATGATTATTATTTGTTCCTTGTATCATTTTGATCAAGTAATGTATTATAACTTTTATTAGTGTATAAAAAAGAGATTCATTAGAATTTAAAAGATTGAAGTAAACAACCATTTAAAATATATTTTAATTTGAATATTTGTTTTCTTTTTATACTTTTTAAAAAATATTTTTAAATTTTATCAACTAGGTTTCATTAATGTTTACAAATTTAATAAATGTGTTAATTCTCATGAAATTTTATTTGGTATTATAATCTAAAATGTAAACAATTATAATTTATTTTAAACTTTTATTATGATTATTATTTGTTCTTTGTATCACTTTGATCAAATAATATATTATAACTTTTATTAGTGTATAACAAAGAGATTCATTAGAATTTAAAAGATTGAAGTAAACAAACATTTAAAATATATTTTAATTTGAATATTTTTTTCTTTTATATTTTTTAAAAAATATTTTAAAATCTTATCAACTAAGTTTCATTTTAATGTTTATAAATTTAATAAATGTGTTAGTTCTCATGAAATTTTATTTGGTATTATAATCTAAAATGTAAACAATTATAATTTATTTTAAATTTTTATTATGATTATTATTTGTTCTTTGTATCATTTTGATCAAATGATGTATTTTAACTTTTATGTATAAAAAAGAGATTTGTTAGAATTTAAAATATTGAAGTAAACAAACATTTAAAATATATTTTAATTTGAATATTTATTTTTCTTTTATATTTTTAAAAAAATATTTTTAAATTTTATCAACTATGTTTCATTAATATTTGTAAATTTAATAATTGTTTTGGTTCTCATGAAATTTTATTTGGTATTATAATATAAAATGTAAACAATTATAATTTATTTTAAAGTATTTGATATGAAGAAACAATCATCATTCTAATATTGAATATTTAATAATATTATATTTCCTTTATCATATTTTTTTTATTTATAAAAATTAATTAAAATTAATATTAAAGTAGTAATAAAATGGGTATGGGTACGAGATTATACCCGTTACCGGTGAAGATGAGAATAAGATAAAAGTTTAATACCCGTTAGATTTAGGTACGAAAATAGAAATGAAATTTTTTTACGAGAATAAATATAAAATAGCGAAACCCGTCCTTGCCATCCCTAGGCTTAACCCACCTCATCTTTTGAACTATTTGTCTCAACTCAATACAAATTTCCAATTATCAGAGTGTGGTTTCGCTTCACTATATAAAATTAATTTTTCAACATAGAATCTGTTTGATTTTAAAATCAATTTAAATATCAATAATTCACATTTAAAGAAAAACAATTAATTGTTATTTCTCTATCAATGAATCAATTTTCTGAAGCATAAAGAGTGAAATTACCGATCACTCATTTCCATTTCTCCTCTCAATTTCGATAGAGGAAATATGTTACTAAAAATAATATCTTTCACTCTTGTTTTTAAGTCATAATTTTGTTCCGACATCATTTTTCCATTCGAAGAAGTGAAGAAAAACACTGGACTATGCTATGAAAATAATTTATTTAAATGGAAATACATTCATAAATTAGAACATAAATGTGTTATTTATTATTTTGTGTAATTTTTTGTTAACAAGACTACAACTACTTTTTAAAAATGAACTTCATTTCAAACTCTTTTTGCAACTTTTTATGAAAAAAAATTACAAATACTTAGTATAACTTTTTTTTGTAAAAATTGTAAAATTTTCGATAACACACCTATCTAAGTTCTTCATTGACTAAAAAAATATTGAGTTGTGATAAACCCATTCGAATCAACTCTTCATTTTGTAACATTTTTTTTTCTCCCTTCTCCGTATTTACAATTTGTAAGAAAATTCAAAGACGTAGCACCACAAAATAAAATAGTTACCATGCCGGCTGAATTAAAATAATCACTGTGCCCATTGGAAATATACATCATTAATTAATTTGTTGAATCATTCAATCATTCTAGCATTGTATAACTCAAAGCATAATTTTTGTCTTTTTTTCTTTTCATGAGTCATTCACTGAAAAATTTTACGTGGACAATCTTAAATTTTCCTACACCTATGAAACACCTAGTAAGAAGAAATATTTTTAATTTGTAGTTGATTCGTCCAAATTATTTTATATTTTAAAATAAAAATATTATATTATGGGATTTGGATGGATGTTGACCAAAAGAAGAGGTGTTTTTCTATGATCAACCACCCATTCATCAATATTTGTTGCACGTATTAACCTTTGAGATCCCAAGAACATTAGTATTACTAGGTTTGACTTCCCACAACAGTCTTCAATGGATATTTTGGAAGAGAAAAAACTAGAGGATGATGATGCAATGAGAAAACTTTATGATGCTTCAATGAAAGGATGTGTTAGTACCTTCAACAAACTGGTCCAGAAAGACCCTCTTATTCTAAGCAGAGTTTCACTCTGCCCCTTCACTGAAACCCCATTACACATAGCCTCTTTGCTTGGATATTTGGAGTTCTGTCAGGTTCTGCTTCGGAATAGTCCCAGTTTAGCCACTGAATTGGACTCAGAAGGACGTTGCCCTCTTCATTTGGCTTCAGCTAAAGGGCACACTGAGGTTGTGAAAGAGCTGTTGAAGACAAACCCAGAAATGTGTTTGGTTCGCGACAAAGATGACATGCTTCCTCTTCACTTTGCTGCAATGAGAGGGCGCGTGGGAGCATTGAAGGAGTTGATCAAATCCAAGCCAGATTCCATTGAGATGGTGGAGAGTGGTGATGAAGATGGTTCTGTTCTGCAATTGTGCGTTCGCTATAACCATTTGGAGGCCTTGAAATTGCTGGTGGAATCACTGAGAGGTGACCGTCGGTTCCTATCAGTTAAAGACAAAGAAGATAACAGTCTTCTGCGCTTAGCAGTGAAATGCAGACAAATCAAGGTACTTTTTAATCACACACACACAAACACACACAAAAAAAAAAAAAAGGTTATTGCTTGGATCAGTTCCCATTAGTTTCGGTTTTGGTACCCTCTATATCTAGCCAACTGAGATTACAATCTAAGTGAGTCTTTATTACTCAAATATAAACCTGATAAAGGTTTTAGAAAAGGGTGACTTTCGCAGTTTTATTGTGTTTCTGAAAGGAAACTGCGAACAAATAGAATTAGTGTGGTTACAATTTAAGTTGCACTGCGGTGAAGAACATTCGGTGAAAAAAAAAACAGATTCTATCTACTAAATTTCTAAAAGAATTCGGTGTTTACAAAATTCAGAAAGAACGTAACGCCATGAAGGGAGAATAGAGTGACAGAAGATATTTAACATTTGTGAATGTGTGACTTGTGCAGATAATTAAATACCTGCTTTCAGTATCCGAAATGAGTCCAGAAATAAGAAATTTGAATAAGAATAGTTTAACAGCTATGGACACATTGAATCGGTATCCAGGAGATTTTATGAGGCAATACGTCTCAACTGAAGGAATTGAAAAACCTGCACACGAAGTTTCCTCAGCAGCAGACCTAACGAGCAAGCAGCAAGGTACTCTGTCAATATCTAGAATGGAAGCAGCATCCTCACAAAGCATAGCTGTTGTGATTGTGCAAGCAGATCCTCCCCAAGCATCATCATCACCCTCACTAACCAACAATGATCCTCCACAAACATCAGCAGCACCGTCACAAGCGAGCAATGATCCTCCAGAAGCATCATCAGGCAGAGTGAGCAACCATGATCCTGTTCTCCAACCAATGCCATCACCAAACATGAACATGAGTAGCGAACAAGGAGAAGACAGGTGGGGCAGATTGGAGAGATTCTGCAGAACATACCTGCTGGACGAAGGGAATTGGATGGACAAAAAGACGAGGGAGCAATTGATGGTGGCAGCCACTGTGATTGCAACGATGACGTTTCAATCAGTGATAAGCCCACCCGGTGGTGTATGGCAAGGCGATACCACCCAAGATGGGTTTACATGCCCTGACTACGGTTTCTGTGAAGCAGGGACGGCGGTTGTGGGTTATGCTTGGTCACCAGATTTTATGAAATTCATTTTCTTCAACTCTTCCTCTTTCTTTTCGTCGCTTTGTGTGATGCTGGTTCTCATGAGCGGCTTTCCGCTTGAAAACAGGGTCGTCATGTGGATCTTGGCCATTTTGATGATCGCTGCAGCTTCCTGTATGCTCCTCACCTACATGTGGGCATTGGGCTTGGTTAGTCCCAATCATATTTACTATAGAATTCGTAAGCTTGGCTATCTATTAATTGGTACCTGGGCTATGTTACTCGCGCTTGTTGCTTTCATTCAATTAAGCCGAATAGCGTTCTGGGTTAGGTCGCGCCGCAACAAATCAACAAATGCTCCACTCTAACAATGCGAATTTGTTGCTTTCTGTACTTCCCTTGATGCTCTTAGAACAGCAATTTTTTTTCTGCTATCATTTTATTAATGCTCTGAAGAAGTTGGTAGTGTAACATGTTATGTTTTTATTAAAATTATGATTAGATATACAAGAATGAGTAAGAATAAATAAGATAAAGCAAATTATTCTATTTTTATTTATTTCGTTTTTCTTTATCTCTTCGCTTTGAGGATGGCTCCTGTAGTAGATTCAAACATGCACTACATAATTCGTCATGACGTTTCTGGGACGACAATTGGGACGCAATGTTAAAGTTAAGTGAATAATATGATGATTGGGTTTGTTAATCACGTGCAATTCCCAATTGAGCTTAACTAGCTAAGGTATCTCCAAGGAAATGAACACGCTCTAACCAGGAGCTTGATCTTGCTACTCTACTGGATTGAGCAACTATTACGTAAGGTTGCAGCATACTAATAGGCAGAAAAAACATACATTAACGAGGAAGAAATGGCAGGAAATTTTCCCATTTGTTTTAAATCAAAGAAAACTATACGTGACTATAGTTCGGTGAGATTAAATCCCATGATAACTTCGACCCATAATCGACCATAATTCAGACAAAAAAAAAATCGTTAACAGCACAAAAGACCATAATAAAGAAGGCCAGGGTATATGATAAAGATGCTTCACATATAGAGTCCTTCTGGCACCCCTTCTTTCTTCTTAAACATAACTTTATCCTTAGCCTTCTTAAAGTCCGCATGCGTCACCTGAAGATAAAAAAAAATGGTCAAGAGGGTAAACAAAATTAGGAAACAAAAATAAAACAGAAAACTTAATATAAATAAGCAGAAGACCTCAACCTGTAAAATAGGAAACACTTCAAAATACAGTACAATTAGGTCCAGACAAATGCTGAAGTTACCATTGAAGTGCGAATTTAGATCGTGCATATGAACAAGTATGCTGAACCTCAAAACACAACTAGGAATTGTTCACCGAAAGATTCAAATATAAAAAAATTGATGACTTATCCTAATAAAATTGTATCTTGCACTTCCAAGCACATTTCTTCTGCTTTTCCGGGATAGCAAATCACGGTCTTAGAACAAATACAACACTCATTTAGGATAAGAAACTATAATTTTGTTTTATCTTTGCTTGACGAGATCCACTACCCTTGAATAAAAAAGGGTAGATTTTATCTGCCTGCATTTAAGTCTATAAATAATAGACTCCTACACCATCACTTTATACAGCACACGTTGAATATTTCTAGCTTAAGACTCCAAGTATCTTTGGCTAGAACAAACGGAAATTGGCATTCAATTCAATAAACCCCCGTTATTGCAAGGAAAACAGAAGAAATCTTTATGGGTCCCCAATCGATTGGTGTTTTCCATAGGTTTTTTCAAATGACTAATCCCAACTGACAAAAACAGGAGGAAATCTAATATCTAGTCTCCACTCCCAGAGATAGGAAATTCCAGTGATCTCCCCTCCCTCCACATAGGCTTCAGATGAGAGTAAGCAATCTCTCTAAATTACAAGAAGTATATTTAAGGAAGATTGTTTTCCAGTTCCATTTTCTTAATGTTCCAACCTCAACTCCCTCCAACTTTTCCTGCAAATTTCTTCTATGGTGTGTACAGGCTGAGAAAAATGGTTATGTCTAACCTTACAATATCCAACCAACCAATGCTATATTTTTCTTATGCTAATATATGAATTTGAGCCATCAAACGAGCTTATCCATACTAATAACTTTGTAATTCCTAACAGCAAATAATGTCATAATATATTTTCACGGGGTCACATTGTTTTGGCCATAACTATACAAATATAAAGATAATCCTAACCTTCATTCGGCGTTCCCGTAATGCAAGTAAGCCAGCTTCAGTACATATAGCTTTTATATCAGCTCCAGAGAACTCATCCTTAGTCATAACAAATTCTTCTAAGTTGACATCATCAGCTAATGTCATCCTTGATGTGTGAATCTAAATTTCACAGGTATAAGAACTGTTAGTCATTAAAGATATGCATATTAAGATATAACAGCGAAACCTGAAAGTACGTTTGCACAATACTAGTCACGCCTACCTGGAAAATGCGTCTTCTGGTTTTGATATCAGGAAGAGGAAACTCGATCTTCCTGTCTATTCGACCAGGTCGCAGCAGAGCTGGATCAAGGCTTTCAATTCTGTTGGTTGCAAGAATCACTTTCACATCTCCTCTTGAATCAAAACCATCTAACTGATTCAGCAACTCCAACATAGTCCTCTGAATCTCACGTTCTCCACCTGAGTGGGCATCATACCTGCAAAGCATACAAGAGACACACTAAGAATTGTTCATAATATCACTCTTCTGCCTGTCCCACACCCTACACCCCCTCCCCAAAGAAAAAGAAAAGAAAAAAACTCAAGAGAATAGAGGATAGATACTGTATCAGTAGTGATTCCTGAAGCTGATGTTCAATAACTTACCTCTTCGTACCAACAGCATCAATTTCATCAATGAAAACAATAGATGGGGAAAGATCATCAGCAACCCGGAAAAGCTCCCTTACAAGTTTTGGACCATCTCCCAAGTATTTTTGTATTAATTCACTACCAACAACACGTAAGAAGGTTGCTGATGTTGAGTTTGCCACGGCCTGAAAGTAAAAAGGCTTTGTTAGACCAACTGAATCATCAAAGTTGCATACTGATAAAACTATAATTACAGTAAACATTATGCAAAACATCAAGTATGACTTTTAAAAGATAAAATTTACTCCAAGTTTTGTTAGTTGCTGTTTCCACATGCAAACATCAAGCTGCTACTTATTAACAGACTTTTGATTTAATTAAATGATGTTTGACGCAACAAAGAATAAACAATTTGACATAGGACTATTAAATTCTAACACAATATCAATTTGATTTTAGCCTAATAAAAAAACGTTTAAAAAGAAGCTATTTTTTGAATGAAGAAAAGTTCGAAAAAACGAAATTGATATCTTTTAGGATTAGTTTCCATATTTCCTTATTAAATTTACATTATTATTTATTAACTCGTTTACCTAGGATTATGGTCTAATAATAGTACAAAAACATGCCAGTGGTTCATATCTTGTAACATAATACCTCAAAATGCTTGGAAAATATTATACAGTTTCTATTCTCTCAATTTCCTCCCGTAATTCCTATAACTTAAATTCTATCAAGTTCATCAATAACGGATTAATAATTAAACATTAAAAAAAGACAATTCTTCTGCAAAATGATTATGAAAAGCTGAAGGTGTAAAACAAGAAATTTACACGATGTCTTCCATTATCTGTAAAACCGCTGATTAATAAAGAACAAATAGCAGAATTTAAGAAAACTAAGAAAAATAACGGATAAATAAATTTTGCGGACAGACATTAAAAAAAAGCATTATAATCCACTACCATATAAACCCGATAATCAATAAAACCTCTTTCTGAACCCAGTAATTAAACAGATAAAATGAGAAGTTGAAAAGATGTTTAGATATCACCCTATAAGACACAAACAAAATGCACACCTTTGCAAGTAATGTCTTCCCAGTTCCAGGTTCTCCATATAAAATGACTCCCTTAGGAGGCTTGATACCAATGTCTTCATACAGTTCAGGATGTGTCAGCGGAAGCTCAACTGCTTCTTTAATTTCCTGAATCTGGGCATCTAAACCACCAATGTCAGCATATGATTCTAAAGGTGCCTTCTCAACCTTCATGACAGAGACCATAGGGTCAACTTCATCTTGAAGAAGCCCAACGACAGAGAGAACCTGGTAAAGAACCATACATTATAAGATCAGAAGAAGCATTACAATTTTTGCATCCAAACAAACATCAAATGTGTAAGAAAAGATAACTGATTGAAACATAAAAACAGTCATGTCAACCTCCCATGTCCATTTCTTCCTAAAAGACAGACAGTCCAACAAAAATACCTTTTCTCAACTTTTCTCACCTCATTCTAGTTTCCGGTGTCATGGATTACAACTTGACCATGCCTAGATTATACCAGGCAACAGCAACACATAATAGCATAGCGTTGCCCATTAACAACTTCAACAAGGACTATCTATGAAACTTTCAGTCCTTCCAAATACTGTTCGTGTTCCAAGTACTCAAAACATGATTAATTTAAATGTATTAACTGACTTAGTGTATTCCTTGATTAACTAAATATATTTTTAAAACAACTTATAGACCATAATAGAAACCCCATTGAAAGGGGATTTTCGCCAAAAACATAATCAAATTCAAACATACACCTAAACAAGTTTTCTGCCAGAGGTGAAATGTAACAGTTCTCTCCCAATTAAAGACGCAATTATATGTTCAGAATTCCGAACATCCCGAAGCATGTGTATGGAACAAGGACAGAGATTCTTTGAAAGAAGACCGCTCTGCCATGAACGGCAGTTCAAAGATCTTAACCTTTATTCGACACCCGATTCTTCTATTCACCAGACTACAACACACACCATTGTCACGCAACAAACCCCCACTTCGCCTACATGAAACACAAGTCTAACCACTAAACCCTAACCCCCAAATCCATCACAACAGAAAGAACATTCAATCAAAAGGCCATAAAAATTTAACCAATCAGGAGCAAACAAACAAAACCCTATCACACCCTAACCCTACCTTGTTATGCATCAGAATGGCACATCCAGGCTCGAGCTGATCCTTGTCGACGAAAGACAAGATACCAACGTAGTACTCCGGACCCACCGAGGACGAAACAATGGCGTGATTCTCGTCGATGAGTTCCTCGAGGTTGCCAACACTCATAGGGGAACCCCTGAGATCGTCGACCTTGGATCTGTCTTCCTCGGCCTTCTCCTCCTGCGGCTTCAGCCTCTCCTGGTTCGCCACGAACTCCTCCTCCATCAAAAGGTAGTCCTTTATGCGCTCCAGCTTCAGCAGCCGCAGCTTGCACTTCGAAAGCGGCGTCACCGTCGGCAACCGCGCCGCCGCCTCTGGCCCCTTCTGCTTTCGCTGCTTACGCCCTACTCGAGCCGGCGGCGCCGCTGGCTCAAACTTTTTCTCCTTCTTGTCACCGCCGTCCGGCTTCCGGTCCCCCGGAAGACCTTGCCTGTTCAAACCGCCCGGTGTTCCCTGACCCATGTCTTTACAATTTCTCAAAACGGGAAAGAAAAAAAGTTAGAATGAAATATATACGTATACTCGCTACTTGCCTTCGTAAACAAGTTAAGGCCACTAATTGGACCAAAAGGCCCATCATTAGCTCTTCAAACAAATAATCAATAATTTCTTCCTATACCCCATTTTATTTTCCGCACCCCTAACATCATATATTCCAATTAAATTGTATAAAATATGAGAAGGTAACCTTGTCACCTTCTTTATTAAAACGTTGTCCCCAAACCTACCTTTCTTTACCCTTTTTCAGTGGGGATTAGTGTAGCGGTTTACAAATTTTATAATTAGAAATGTGGTAGGGATCTAAAAATATATCTTGGATTAAGCATTATGTGTATATTTGAAATATTCATCCGGATTAAACAATCCAAATATGTTATCAAATTCGATGAGACAATTCAGATTAAACATTTCAGAATACAAACATATTTTTCAAAATATTCAATCCAAAATGTCTTCTCAAATCTTGAATTATATTCTAGATTGTTTAGTGTGTATTTGGATTATCATCGAAGAAGTTAAGTTTGATTAAATGAAACTAAAACTTCATCTAATGGAAAAGCATCAAAAGTGTTGCTTTAAATGCAACCATAGTTTAGACCTTTTTAATACACAATGAAACGTAAAAAAAAAGAAGAAAAAAAAGCATTGTTAAACAAGTGGGTGTGACTTTCAATATTTTTTAACATTTAAAGACATACTTAATTTCGATAAAACTATGTTCCGAAACATGTAAATTGGTATATGCAGCTTTTGTTCTAGCTTATTGCATGTGGCTTTCTCTGTGCTTCTTCTCATATTTGTTTTTCGAGTGTTAAGTGGGGCTGCTACATGAGATATTGGCATGATCTCTATAGCACTTATGGCCTAGTAAATACAATACAACAATAGCAATAAGAATTGTAGGCGTGTATTATAATTGATAAACTGCTAACACACATCAAGTATCTTTGGTTCATATAACTTGTCTTATGAAAGATTCTTCTCAAGCCCACATGACGACTCACCAAAGGCTACCAAAAACTCCTCCTGTGATCTTCTCCACCTTCCAAGAAATCCATCACCAAGCGAAACATACACACTACATGGATGCACACTAGATCGAAGAGGAAGACTACGAGAACAATTAGGCCACATATCTCAGTTCCATCTCCGACGTCAAAGACACCCTCACATTGTTTGATAATGCTTGAGAGAAGATTCTACCTTGTCAGTGAGTAGAGTGAATGCCAGATAGAGATGAGTAAACTTAACGTTGATCTAGAATACACTTCTCAAAAATAATAAGTTTGCTCAAGTATGTGGAACATACTTTTAGATTTAAAGTTAGGTTTCTGATTATTTTTAAAAAAATATAGTTATATTTTAGAATGTCTAACCCCAAATGTTTCACTTATTCATAAGTGTATTTCAATTTTTTTTTTTTGTTTAATTATTCGTATAGTACCCAGTTTGGGGCTAGTGTGTCAAATAGGTACCCGATTTTAAAAGAGTGTCAATTGCATTCCAACTTTTGAAAATTGTTTCAATTAGGTCCCTTTCAGACATAGTTAACTAACGCCGTTAGTCAACGTGCCACATGTCAATCTGTGGTTTTTTTAATTTTTTTTTTTAAATTTTTTTAACTTTTTTTTAAATTTTTTTGAAAAAAATTAAAAAAAATGTCACGTGTCAAGTCCCTGTGTGTGACACGTGGCATTGTCAGTGCCACGTGGCATGACAATGCCACATGTCAGTATCACTATCAGATGTCATTGTGTTGATTTCGATTTTCCCCATTTATGTTTTTTCGTTTCAATTTAGTACCTACTTATGTGTATTTGATTCAATTTTGACCTAATATTTTTTTATAAAATTAAAAGTAATTAAGTATAAAAGTTTTACAAAAATTAAGTATTTGATATTTATATTAAAATTTAGTGGGAAAAGTCATTTTATTAAGTCATTTTTAATAAAAAAAATTAGTATAACATTCATACCAATAGAAATTTTGATTTAAAATTAGTAAGACACAATATTGTTCTATTTTGAAAAAAAATAAAAATTAACAAAACATGAGTACTTAATAAAAAAGTAATTAATAAAGTAATATGTTAAAAAGTCATTTTTAATAAAAAATATTAGTATAACATTTATACAAATAATAAATTTGGTCTGAAATTGAGAGAAACATTATAGATATTAGTACTTAATTTTGTAAAAATATTTATACTTAATTATTTCTAATCTTATAAAAAATGGATTACAAAAATATTTTAGTTATTAAAAAAAAAATTGGGACAAAATTGAATCAGATACACATACTTAGGTACTAAATTGAAATAAAAAGACATATATGGGGACTAAATCAAAATCAACACAATGACATCTGATAGTGACACTGACACGTGGCATTACAATGTCACGTGGCACTGACAATGCCACGTGTCACACACAAGACTTGACACGTGGCATTTTTTTTTAAATTAACAAAAAAATTAAAATTAAAAAAAAATCAAAAAAACCGCAGATTGACACGTGGCACGTTGACTAACGGCGTTAGTCAACTCTGTCTGAAAGGGACCTAACTGAAATAATTTTCAAAAGTTGGGATGCAATTGACATTTTTTTAAAACCGGGCAGTGGTAGAAGTATTGAATGACATAGGGGAGCCATGGCTCCCCCAATTTTTTTTTTTTTGGAATTTATTATATAATATATATATATATATATATATATATATGTATGTATATGTATTTTTTAAAATTATATTTATATATTATTTATATTAAGTTTATATTATGGAAATTATAATAAAAGATAAAATAAATACAAAGAGATATATTGGAAAACAAAAGTTAGGAAACACATAGATTGAGATTGAAGTATACATTCTCACATGATCTCTCACAATGTTAGTATCTTATTATGATCTATGTATGTTAGATTTATGATTCTTTTAGTATGTTTCTTCAAATTAAGTTTATCCCAAATTAGTATAAACCTAATTATGATTTTAGGGATTCTTTTATGAAATTGGTATGAACCCTAATTATACTTTTTCTCAAATTATTATAACCCTTACTTATGAAATTTAGGGATTTTGTGTTTTCCGCTTACAATGGTAATTTTCTTTTTAAGTTTTGAATTTATACTTATTTAATTAAAGTGGTATGAGTATTGTTATGTTTTGCATTGTGGTAATTGTGATTTGTGAATATAAATTTTATCTTTTTCTAAATAGGTGATATGTGATAAATTTATATTAGAAAGATTATGATAAAGAGTAAAAAAATTGATTATTTTTTTAAAGAAGAAGGTTTGTGATAAAGATGAAAAAAGTACATATACGTTTAACTTTTCATGAGAACCAAGAATTCAACACAAAGAAAAACAAATCTCTAAAGTTCATAGAGTTATATATAATGAATTTAAAAATTTATTAGAACGTAATCCAAGAAAAGCATCGTCAAATTTGACAATACCCACTCAATTAAATTGATGAGGTACGAAGAGCTTATCTAAAATGATATTCATGGTTTGATATCATGATATAATAGCATGATATAATAGCAAATAATAATCATATTTTTTTGAATTCTACTATTATGTGTGCTTTGTTTTAAGAAGAGGAAATGAAGAGAAAAAATGAAAAACTTTTTTTTTCTAACTAAAAAAATTATATATAACAAATATAATTTGGCACCCCTAAATATTTTGTCCAAGTTCTGTCACTGAAATCGGATACCTATTTGACACACTAGCCACAAACTGGTTATGTACGAGTAATTAAACCATTTTTTTTTTTAACCTGTAACACATGCCTACAAAGATATTCTAAAATGTGTAATTCAAAACATGTGTTCCAGAATGCCTTCCTCACCCCCGAAAAGGTGAAGAAACGGAGGTTTGGGTATAATGGTTCAATGAATAATGTAATAAGATTAACTTTTCATATTTTATTAAAAGTTTATAAGGGTAAAATTAAAATATATGATTTCAGGATGCAAAACAAAAAGGAGGTGCAGGAAGAAAAAATTCCTAAACTATCCCACATGTAGTCCAAGAGGAGGAGGAAAATGGCATGGGCCTAAATAGAATCAATCATTTCATTTTATTCAGAGATTAACGTAAGTGCCAAAAAGAATTTTTTATTTTTGGAAGGATTAAATATTAATATACAAACTAAATAACTTCTAAAACTAATCTATAATTAACTTCGCAGTCTACTTTTTAGTCATTTTTTATCAAAAAATTTCAATTTTTTTTAATGTAATGGAATAATTAAACATTAGTTAACTTTCTTAATTGTATTACATTTTTTTTAATAATTCTCTTTTTATATTATTATTTAATTGTATGAAATATTTGTAAAATATATGAAGAAACGGGAGAACGAAGTGCATTAACGTACATATATTCAATACAAATTGTCCCATATAAGTTATCAATATCTCTGTGCAAAATATAAATAAGGCACTATTGAAGGTGAATTTTCTTATATTTAATTTATAATGAATAAATGTGATCCATTTTCTCATTAACATTAAGAACTTAATAATAATTTATATAAATAAATCTAATATTAAAATAGATATGTTATCCAATTACAAATGTCTTATTTTACGGATAAATTTATTTCTTTTGACACCTAGGAAACAATATTAATACAGTACACATCATAAGGATTACACTACTTTTTTAGAACTAACTTTTGCATTTTTTTTTTTAAATATTATGAGAAATAATTATATATATTTTTTAAATATTATGAGAAATAATTATATATATTTTTTAAATATTATGAGAAATAATGATATCGAATTGAAGAACTACAGATATATTTAAATGATATGCAATGATGGTGAAATTAACAAACTTTTCTTTTATGAAAAAATGTTATTTAAATTAATTAAAAAATTACAGAAATAAATCTTACGGTTTCCTATCAACTTTAGATGTTTTTTTTTTAAAGAAACTTTTGCCAATAAGAAAACAAAAGAAAAAATAAACATAATTTAAAAATATACAATTTACATTTCCTTAGTTGTTTATATATATATATATATATATATATATATATATATATATATATATATATATATATATATATATATATATATATATATTAGCGAAAACACAGTGTTATCGTGTTCGTATTTTTTAAATTTTTATAAAAATTTGAGTTAAGATGAATAAGAAATATATAAATAATTTTAATATAGTTTTTAAATATAAAATCCATCATCACACTCAAACCAAAGGTTCATCTTCACACACAAACCAAAATCCAAAGAGAATAAAGCATAAAGTTCATCACGTTCATACATCATCATACAAAGACCATGTTTAAGAGAGAAGATCAAGAAAATCAACTTCAAAAGGGAATGATGCTTTTAATACGGTGAACACCAGATAGGAAGATTGAGAAACAATGAAAACCCTATAAAGGTTGGAACTCTCATCACCGCCCTTCACAATGATTTTGTACGCTCTCTAAAGAAAGTAGAAAAGAAACTGTCTCAAGGATTTTTTTTTTTTTAATGAGTTTTTTATCTTTGACCTATTAAGGAACATACGTAAATTTACATATGATCTCAGAGGATCACAAGTAAAAATCAAAAATAAAAAAATTTACCTAAATGAAGTTAAGGGGTCAAACGTAAAAATTGACAAATTATTTACAACAATGCGCATTTTGTACGTCTGGTTTATGCTAGTCAAACGTAAATGGACAAACTTAATAAGTTATTTATGTGTTAATGGAGGACCGTTGATTATATCCCTCCTACTAACAATTTAGAAAAATAAGATTTGTTTAGTAGGTTTAGAAAGGAAAGCGAGAGAGGTTGTGATTCTCCACTTACAAAAAGCTAACAACTAACATTTATCAATAAAAAAATAAGATAATATCTAAGTTGGCCACTAATTATTATTTTAGAAGTAAACTTTTTGCTAAAATATCAAGGTTAAGTGATGTATAATTTACTTCATAGTGATGAATTTATCCTGACAAACCGATTTTGAAAACATTATAGATATACATGGTAAACTTATAAATTTTCCTTTTATTAAAATCTCATTGAACCGTGTCGTGTGAATGAAAAAGCATGAACACACTTGTCACTTTCTATTTTCTTCATATCACGAGAGTATACATGCATGAGTGAAGAAGCCAAGTAATGCAGAGATGGTTTTGTAAGATATCGGCAATAGTAACAGAGAAGGTAGGTGATGGATATTTACTAGGGTTGACGAGGCAACAGGTTCTTGAATTGGATCATTGAATTGACATGCTACCAATGCTACAACTGGTTTCAAGATGTAACATGGAGCTGCTGCCATCTGCCCAACTTCTTCTATTTCATTCAAAACTTCACCAAACTCTGACATTACTATTTAATATTTAAAGCAGTGTACGTAGGATGTAGTAATAACACTACAACCTCTAACATCTTTCTCTCCTAAAAACATCAATGTTTTTTTTTTTTAATAAATAACAAAAAGGTATTGAGAAAAGTGTGATTTCAATGGAGATTGCAGTGGACCAGTAGTAGTCTTAACTTTCTTCTGTTCTTTGCTACATAATTGATTAGATATATTAACTGCAATTCATTATATATCTTATGACAAGTGAATGAAGTAAATTTACGTTACGTATACAACCAAAAGGATTCAGAGATAATAATAATAATGATGGACTTTTTATTACAAAATTATCAATAACTGAGGTGTATGTTCAAGATATGTATCAACTAATGCAAGAGATTCAATGAGAAAGAACATTTGTAATAATCCAGAAAAGTATATTATTGTTCTTTCATTTTAGAAAGATAGATTTTAATGTTTTCCTATTTTTTTTGTAAGTGGTTTCATCCAACATATTCTTTTTATCTAAGTTTGTTATTATAATTCTTCTTGATTTATATTATAATTATAATATTGTCTTTTATTTAGTTACTATACATTATTATAATTTAACTTATATTATATGAAACTTTCCTTGTCTTTTGTTATGAGTAAACATATAACAAATTTTTTCGTGGTGTAATTAGTTTTAATAAGAACTTCGTAAAAACTATATAAATTATTAAAAGCAAGAGAAAATTTATAACCCTTATTATATATTGTTTAAATTGTCTCCAACATGCGGAAGATGGACATAACAATTATGTATTTAATAAGTTTAAAACCATTAATAATTAGAAATTAAACCCAGAGACAGATAATAGAAAAACGAGATTGTAATCCTATAAACCAATGGGTTTTTAAAGCCCATTAGACAATTTCTAATATTTGTTTTGCTTATGCTACATTTCTTTAAAAAAAAAAATTGTAATTTTTGTGTTAAGAGTAACTCCACGCTTTTATAAACTTATATTTATATTTTAAATTTTATTGTAAAATAAATTTTATGTTCGGGTCTTATTAAAATTTAAAGTTATAAAATCAATATCTTAGATAAAGTATTTTATGAACTCTTGCTGTCCAAAAGTCGTCTGAATACGATTTTTTTTAAGATAGTTCCTTAATAAATCATGTTTATAATAAGAAAAAAGGGTAAAATAGTTAAACTTTTCATAAAGTTGATAAAAGGTTTTGAATTTATATGTATTATGGGTAGGTACTAGAAAATCTCCAATTTAATGTCTTTGTTTATTACTCTCTTGGTGGCTTAATTAAGAAACCTATTGAAAGAGATGTCATAATGTTGGCGATGGATTGAATCATGTTGGACCACCCTATTATATATATGGCTAGAATCTCCATGGATGAAGAAATACGAGTGCAGAACATTCCCTCATTCAAATCCACAAATAGTGATAATTAATCAGTATTTTGAACCACCCTTGCAATTCCTCAATTAATAGTAAGCTAGCAATGTGTAACTCGTTTTGTCTATATATTTTAGGGAACCTTCAAATGTTTTACCCTAATGTATAAATTCTCTTGGTCCAAACTATTGCTTCCGTGGCATTTACCATAGATTTATAAATAATAGTAAATCCCAAATGACACCCATTTAATTCTTGCAGAAAAAAATGCAGTACTGCATTCAATAGTCAACACCATTATCTGTTATCTTTTAAGAACTGAAGGACACCCACAAAAACCAGATTTGTTTTTCTTCTCATAGGTCTCTATGAAATACGTGTATATGTACAATGAAAACATGTGGCTATAAAGCTGATGCATGGCCCCCTATTAACTTTGAGACCTTTCTGTACGAAAGAAAGGGAAGTTTCATAGATACATGGAAATAATAAGAATTTGTATATATATGTGAAGTATTTTTACCTCTTTTATCTTTTCAGTGAATAAAACTTAAGTGTAGTTCTTTAGTTGTTTTGTCTTTTAATTAAAATGAACTTTTATTTAATTAATAACGATTTACATCAAAGGCTGAGTTGAAACTTCAACTCTAATAACAAAAATATACCGAAGAAAACAACATTTTAAAAGAAGAAGAAGAATATTGTGTGTCTTAAATCAAGTGGCTAAGAATTTAAATTTTGATGCATCACTTTTGAGATACATGTCAAAGTCTCTCACAATATTATTCATTGCTTCCTATAATAATTAATGCAATGATTGCCAGGAAAAAAAAAATAGCAAGTACATTATAAAATATAAAATATTATGTATTTGAAAATGAAATAAAATAGTACATATGTAAAACATTGTGAGATTATATGTAAAAATAATTGATACTATATGATATGGTTAAGATTTCTCCTGTGACTTAATTTATGTATATATAGTGTTAAGTATAAGAGGCTAGGAGGAATAAATACAACTAGTATGAGATGAATAGGATGAGATATGAAAGGTAAACATAATCAACTAAATCTATTTTTTTATACTGATATATGCTAAATCTAATAATCCAATTATTCGATGTGATATATATTCTAAATTTTAAATAACTTAATATTCATATATATATATATATATATATATATATATATATATAACATGCATGAATGGATGAGTGTTCATCTCAAGGATGAGTACCACCTCTGCCACCACCGACGCTGCACCCGACGCCACCGCCACCGACTCCATTTCCCATTGCTCCCAATTCCCGAGTAACCAGCAATGGCACCATACGTGATGAAGTTGTTCTGATCCTTGAGAGCAGCATCGCTGGGTACATTTCTGGCACTTGTTGCGGACACAGGCAGAGCAAGAACCAACACCAAGACACGACACTTACCCATGTCTCTTTCTTTGTGTCTCTCTCCCACACACTAGGAAATGTACTCTATGTAATTGCACTCTCTTTCGGTTACTCTCAGTGACTGTGTCGTGTGTGGAAATTTGGAGAATGTGTTTTTTATGGGGGACAGTGAACCAACCAGCGAAGGGCAGTTGAGAATGGTAAATGAAAATTTAATGTCATTGCAGAGTCTTCCTGTGCTGTGGATTGGATCAACATCTTTCTTTCTAAGCTTCATTTTTTGGAATCTCAACCATTATATACAGAAAGAGAAATAAAGAAAGAAATAAGAATCTATGGTGGAAGATTGAACTCCACACACTATTGTACTCAGAACTTTACGATGGTTTGACTGGTTAATTATTTTAAGAAAAATATATTTTTTTTGTAATAAAATCATAATGTATAAAGTTTTTGTTTGAATCTTAGAGAAAAATGATGGTGTGATATCATTACTCTTGTTTTAATAAATGGGATTATCTGATTTACATCATCTATAAAAGTGGAATAAAAAGTGACAAATTTTACATAAAGTTTTTTTCACCTATATATATGTAGCACTTAATAAAAAGGATAATAATTTTACTTGAAGTTGATTCTTCTCAAATAATTTTATATTGTAAAATAGAAATATGATATAATTAGTGTTGAGTGTTTATGAAGTGTCTGTTTTTTACCATTATAAAATTCAATATATGCTTTAATTTTTATAATTATTAGTTATTTTATTAAAATAAAATAGTGAAACTCCATAACAATATATTCCAAAATAACATGCATTTTTTGTAATATTGTTTTGGTTGGGATAATAATTTTAGTGGAGTAGATGTGAAACAAAATGTTTTTCTATTTAATTACCTTTTTACACCTTGATTTAACTTATATTAAATTTATGTATCATTTCCTTATGTTGTTGTATTTTTCTTTCCTTTTTTTATTCGTCACTTTTTCATTAACCAGTGGTAGTTCCAAATCATACTAAACTTGATTTCCTTAATCAAGGAAATCGAATTTTTGAGCTCGAAGTAATATTATTTTTGTTAGGATAATAATTTTAGTGGAGTAGATGTGAAATAAAAAGGTATTTTATTTAATTACCTTTTTACACCTTGATTTATCTTGTATTAAGTTTTTGTATCATTTTTTTATATTGTTGTATTTTTCTTTCCTTTTTTATTCATCACTTTTTAATCAATCAAAGTGGTAGTTCCAAATCATACTAAACTTGATTTCCTTAATCAAGGAAATCGAAATTTTGAGCTCGAAGTAATGATATTTGATACTCTTTTATTTTATATACAACTAAATATATTTTTATTATTTTATTTATATTATTATTATGATTATTTAAATATAATATTTTACTATTAAAAGGAATTTTTAAGTAGCTGTTGACGAAAAAAAGTGTTGCAATCATTTTTTAGAAAAAAATAATAATGTGATCAGTAAGGGAATGATACTTCAAAACTAACAGAAACAAAAAAAAAAACAAAAAACATAACTTTAAATATATATTAAAGAATTCTATAAAAGTGAAATTATTTATTTTTAAATATTATTTACCACATACGATCTTAAACATCTGAAAGTTGAACGAGGAAGTGGAGGTACAGAGAGAGTGTAGAAAAAGCAAATACAAAGTTGAACTCATATATTGATTACATTACTTCGAAGCTAAAATGAAATGTTCCAACTATGAAAGAACCACGTATACATATGAGTGCTATGGTTGACACAAAACCTAAGTAAATGAAAGATGGAATGACACATTACAAGATACACTACTCTTTTTCACTTTCCCAACACTTAAAACACTACACTGCTGGCTCATGAACACGCACATAAACAACATTATTTTCTGAACGAAAAACAAAACACTAGGGTAACTAACCCAAAGAAAGGTGAAGAAGCTAGAACCCTTCATGCATGCATGCATGCATCCACTTTCAAGGAAAAGGAACAACACCACTGCCTCCACCAATGCCGCTTCCAACGCCACCACCAACACCGCCACCAACTCCACCACCGGTACCACCGAGTCCTCCGATTCCTCCGATTCCGCCGATGCCGGTAGTGCCACCGAGGCCACCACCGAGTCCACCGCCTGCGCCAAAACCACCTCCTATTCCGGCACCAGCTCCTCCAAAAGGTAGTCCATTGCTCCCAATTCCGGAATAGCCACCGACTCCACCATAGGTGATGAAGTTCTTCTGGTCCTTGAGACCAGCATCAGTGGGTGCGTTTCTGGCACTTGTGGCCACAGCCAAAGCAAGAACCAAGACCAAGAAACACAACTTAGCCATGTCTCTCTCTTTCTCTCTGTTTCACTCCCACACACCGAGTAGTTGCAGTGTCTTTGGTTACTCTGAGTCTGTGTGGCGAAGAGTTTGGAGAGGTTGTTTCTTTATAGGGAAGAGTGTGAAGTAACGGGTGAGGGGCAGTTGAGCATGGTAAATGAAACTTTAATGTCTCTGCACAGAGCCTCGCTGTCATCAGACACGTTGTCCCAAATAATATTTAAGACTATTTTCCTACGGAACACGGTATCCTCACTCTGTGAAATCATTTTTATACCACTTTCAAATTTAAATTTCGATTTAATATTCAGTTCTATAAAATTTATGTGTAATGAAAAAAAAACCTGAGAAAGTAAAAGGGGCTGATGATGAATGCGAAGCACCAGTCTCCACTGTCAATGGTGCATATGCAGTGCTGAACTGAGGGCTAAGGAAGCATGACATATAAATAAATGAAACTAACACTAAAAAGAATCTAAACAAAAATAAATTAATTATTATAATGATCAGTTTATACACTAGCTTATAAAATTAAAAATTATTATTATTAAAATAATAATTATTATAAATAAAAAATTATAATCACTGAAAATTAAATTATTTGGATAATAAAAATTTAGTTAACTGATCAATTTATTTTAATAGTTAAAATTGTGATAATTACTTTTGAAAACTAATTTAACAAACAAATATAATTATTTATTTATGATAATAACTATTTTAAAAATCAATAATTTTTAATTTTGTAAATTAGTATCTATAATTATTATTGATCATTAGAATTAATTATTTATTATTGATCATTATAATTAATTATTTATTATTTAAAAAATTTCTTATAATACAATTTAACAGTTTTTTATTTTAACAGATTATGGATTTGTGTCAGGCTTAATTCGATTTGAAGATGCAAGGCATTGTATTCGCTTTTTCTTTTTTGTCAGAAGCGCTAAAATATATTTATGGAAAATTTGACATTACATAAACTTTTCAAAATTTATAAACCTTTGTAGTATCTAAGGAAAAGTGGACTGTTATTTTTTATTTAAATTATTTCAAATATTTTATATTTAAAATAAAAGTGTTATTTATCTGTATCGTGTATAAAGAAGAAAATGGAATGTTTGGTATTTATTAGCCAGAAACTTGGAAAATTGAGCTGGCTGAAGTCGTTTTTGGATGCATGCTGCATAAAGTGACGTGTATACGCGTCAAAAACCTTTTTTTTTCATTTTACTTTGTTTATATTCTTTATCACCTCATTTTGTATTTCTTGTTTTCTCTTTCCTCTTTTATTTTTTCTTTTCATCCTTATCTTCTTTTAACTCGTTTGCAGAAAAAAAAAAAAGAAGATGTATATTTATCTTCCCCACATCGAATAGAAAAAAAATTAAATTTATACCCAGGATAGGTGTATAAGTAAGACAATAGACAAAAACAATATATAATAATTAGAAATATAAATGATATATTGAGCAATGGAAAAAAAAAAAGTCGAGTTCCTTTTTCGGGAAATAAGCTATAACATTCATGTTAAAAAAAATTGTGTGTACTTGTAAAGAGTATTTTAAAAGAAATATTAAATATATTTTTATCCGTTTACAGATAGATAGATAAATTCATAGGGGAGTTATTGTAGAATCTTAATTTATTGAATCTTAATTGAATCGTAAAAATGAGGTTTTGGCCTTATTGTAGAATCTTAATTTATTGAATCTTAATTAATAGTCATTTTTAAGTGATTCACCTAATACAATTAAAATTTTAACTACTAGAATTGTAGGCATGTGATTGGTTGAGGACTCATATTTACAATTTAAACACGAGGGACCAAAATTATACAAACGAAATATTTGAAATACCGAATAAGCTTACAAAATAAATTACTTTCCCGACAAATATAAAAAAAAAATGGAAATTTCATTAGTTTATATTATCTTTACTTTAATTGGGAATATCACATTTGCAAGAATACTGCAATGTTACATTTTTTTAAACCACCTTATGAACTTTTGTGGAATGTATTTTTAACCAGAGAATTATATTTATACTTTAATCTTTTTTTTATATTTTAGTGAGAGATATATTTAATAAATATAACATACATTGCATAGTAGAATAATATACAGCGAAAATAAGTTCCTGTGAGTGACAAAGACTGTGAAATAATAATAATAATAATAATAATAATAATAATAATAATAATAAACAATGAAAACGTATTTATATTGTACGGATCCTTTTTGTCAAATACATAATAATAATGCCTTGGAGTTTAAATAGAAATAAGGGGTGCAACTAAGAATTGTTTATTTTTGTTTGAAAAATTAACTTATTAAAGACCCAAAATGGTCGCCCAAGGTTACAAAATCCACGATTTCTTTTTGTGCATTCGTATCTTCATTTTGCATCCCAATAAATATTAAAATCTCCATTTTACCCTCCTGGTTTTGAAACGAGACACCACCATAACACTGCAGAGTGCACGAAGAAATAACCACAAAAAGTAGTACCAAAAGGCTTCAGGTTTACCCAGAACAACTTTCAACAACATATCGCAGTGTGTTTCTTTCTGCACCCATCAAATTTCTTCGTCCATCCCATTAACCGGATTTTTCCTTTTCCAAACATGCTAGACCAATTTCAGAAATATTTTTCGAGAAGTCATTCATGGGTGCTTCTCCCTGCACCACCAAGTCTTTTTCTGCATCTCCAAAATTTACTATTATACTCTTCATTAATATATAGGTGAAAGTGGGTGAAAAGCAGTAAATTTCATTTACTGTGTCGTCAACTTCTCTGCACCCCAAATGATTTCATACTATTTCTTCTCGCGTTCTGCATTTCTTCTCCGTCTCATTATTGTGCCTTCATTTAAATTTTTCTCCATTTCATTCTCACGTGTGGTCCCTGTCTGAGCTTTAATTTTCTCTGCTTCATTCTTTCATTCTCTCGTGGTGGTCCCTCTTCTGAGGTTTGTATCACTTTCATTCATTTTTTTAAAGGAATCTTCTTTATTCTCTCAGTGTCCGTTATGCTTGTGTTTGTGCTTGAAGGTTTTGTGTTTCTTGGTTCTGTGTTTGAAGAAAGGTGGTATTGTGAGTTACCTGTGCGTGAAGAAAGAGTGTGTGGAGGCTGTGTGGATGCTGTGGGAGACTGCGTGGATGCTACAGAGAAGAAGAATGTGTGGAGGGAGAGCAAAATGTGGAGAAGAGGGATGCTTGCTATGAAAAATAAAGCTTCACGCGCAGCTAGGTCAAAGATTCTTCTGTTGGGGGTGTAGGGAATCTAATTCCTTTTTTTATTGCTTATTGGGGTACGTTTTGGGGGTGCAGAGGGTGTATGGTTTTGGAGTGCAGAGGATATGCGGTGAAAAAGAGAGAGTAACTCTTAATTTTTACCATGGGCAAACATGGAAATATATTTGGTTTTGGAGGTACAGAAGAGATTATTGGAGATACAAGAAGAAGACCTGTTACTCATTCCACTCCTATTGATCAAAATTTCCGGAAAAGGTGCAAGAAGAAACTCGCGAAATTGTAACTTAAACTAGCAAACAAATATCAAGGAATGTCAAATTATTATTATTCACTTTTATTTGAATTTCAATAATTAAATTTTTGAAGGCATATATTAGAAACAACACAGTAATACTGATTTCAAAACAAATTTAAGTTTCAAAGGATATCATGTCAATATTAACCGGAGAAATTTTAACTATTCTAAAATACATTATATTTGAATAACTTGTAATATTTTTTTTCTAACTATTTTTTTTTTTAAATAGAGTAGTTAAAATATATTATATTTTTAGTTTTTTTTTAGAATAAAGTAATAGAACTTCACTTTGAATATAAAGTTTTATTTTAAAAATATGTATTTTAAAATTAAAACTACAAAACATATTAGTTAAATTTAAGTATTAAAATAATATTTAATAATATATTTTTTGAAAATATATATGAGTATAATGTAAATAGATAGTATATCTATTAATTTGGCTGGTACATAAAAATCAAAGCGAAAAAAATCTACAACGGCAAAAAAATTACACACAAATATTTATAAGACCAAAAATTAGTTATGTATTGAATCGAGTCGATCCAAATTAAATATTGAGTCAATTTCTCTCATTAAAGATTAAGTCAAATTGGTTGAGTCCCATAATTAAGTTAATTCAATATAGTAATAAAATAAATACTTTAAGAGTGTGATTACTAATCCATAAATCATGAGTCAAATCGATACCTTTAAGAGTGGGACTAAAATTGGATTTTTAATTTTTTAATAAATTTAAAATTTTATTATTTTAATTATTTGAAATATTTTCTTAAAAATTATAGTTTTTGACTTATTTGTAATTTTTTTATTTCAACAATTCATTTTATTTAAGAAAATCACCAAGGAAAATATTTTAAATTACCTCATCCACAGTACTAAGTTTTTACTTTTCTTCTAAAAATTAGAGACTCTTTAAATAATGCTAACAAAAGCAATTATGGTCTTGTTAAAAGTTGTAAACTGTTCTATGAGAATTTTTTTTTTTTTTAAATGTACGCAAAGCTTATATAATATTATTAACACGTATAGTTGTATCATTGTTAAAATAAATATTTTAAAACAATTTTGTAGGTAGATCTTATTTGAGATCATCTATATTACATGTATTGTTACAAAATAAACAGTACGATATAAAACTTGAAACTACTTAACTATAACATTTTATTTTATTTAATAATTTTACAGTCCAATGAATAAAATCATAAAATAACAAAATTTATTAGAACTTCTTAAAATATATGTTTGAAATCTTTATATTTTCATCAAAATATTTAAATAAACTAAATAAATATTTTCAAGAAAATACTGACCTCATGTTTGGATCAGACAATAGAAAATTTAGAGGTATGTAAATGAAACAAAGGATAAAAGAAGGGAGTAAATAATTCAAATTAAATGAAAGAGAATAGAAATAATAAGTGAAGAAAAAACAGTAATGTATTATTATTATATTTTTCAATATTGTTGTTATAATTTAAAATATAAATATAAATAAAATATTTATGATTTATATCACGATCACCTTTAAAGGTAAATCTTTTGGTCTTTGACTTGACAAACGCCACAAAAAATTGCTTCCAAATTTTGATATAATATTATGAATAATCACAGTCAATGTTGAGAGTTTAGATATGTTCTACAGCAATTACTTTTATTATTTAACATTACTTTTACTATTTAAGGCAAGAACTATGTAACCTTAAACGTTTGGTTAACTTAAAACAATTAAAATAATAAAATCACGTGTGGGAAGATACAATTTAATCGAATTTGTTGGTTGATAATATTAGTTTGGTTGAACTATATTTTTTTTAATCCTTAATATTATTTTGTGTGCTTTTAATTCTTGTAAAAGTATTTAGTTATAAATCCTTAATTTTTAAATATAATTACTAATTATAATTAGTTTAAAACTAAAAGAAGAACATATTTGTCATTTTATTTACATAATATTATTTAAAGAAAATTATTACGTGTTATTTTTATTTTATAATAATATATTTTTCATTTTTATACATAAAGCACGATGAAACATGAAAAATACATCGGTAAATTGTGAATATAGTTATTTTATATTATATTATATATATATATATATATATATATATATATATATTATGTAGATAAGAGATAGTAACATTTGTTTTTTATATTTCGACTAATTAAGTTATAATTGCTTTGTATAAGATTATAAAATACTAATGATAAATAAAAAATTTTAAAAAAATATATAATTTCCTTTTGTATATGGAGTGATACATATACTAATTAAATTATGTACCTTTTTTTCTATATCTAAAATATTTTTTATCTTCTTTTTTCTTAATCATTTTTAACATTAAACCAATTGTAGTTAATGAAAACCTAAAAATAAGTTGTTAAAACATTTTGAGATTTAAATTTAACATAAATTTTTAGATACCGAAAACATATATGATTATATTTTAAAAACACCGAAAACATATTCAACCTTTTATTTTATGAGAAGAAACACTGTTATGTTGATTTTGTTTTATTTCTTAAAGCAAAAAACCCATTTCTCAAGTTTCTGATTCCATCATAATTTATAATTAATTTACAGTATATTTAATTCTAAAATAAAATAACTGAAAATAATAAGTCATTAAACACAGCTTGAACATATAAAAAACGAATTTGGTATATGTTTAAAACATAAAATAAAAGTATGAAAAATAAAATACTTTCTTGAAATACTTTTCTAGCTACAACCTAATTAAACATTACTTAACGGTAATATAAGATAATAAGATAATTACTATAAGAATAATTTTCAAAGATCTAATTTTCACTTTAATATTTTTAATGTGATTTCAACTCATACGATCTTTTAAGTATATCAATTTTACTTAGTCATCAATTTACTATTATCATCAGTATATAGAACTTTTAAATTCTTAACCAAAACATTTAATGCAAAATATTATGATGAAATAAACATTAAAAAGAACAGAAAACAACAAATAACAAAGAACATAAATAACCGAATGATCTATATATCTAGATAATTGAGCATCCTCAATCTAACCATCTAAAAACATAAACACAACAACATAATGCTTCAAGGTTCATACCCAAACGGGAAAAATAATCAGTATCCAATCAACAAGAATAATGCAGTTAAATCCAACAAAAAAGCATCAAAATAAGTTCTTAGACAAAAAATAATTTATGTGATGGAAAGCAAATATGATGATTTAGTCGACTTCCTCAATCTTGGGGCCAGCACCACTTCCACCAGAAGGAGTATAATCATCATCTGCAGGAGGAGCACCACTCATGTCTGGACCAGCACCACCCTGGTACATTTTGGCAATGATAGGATTGCAGACGCTTTCCAATTCCTTCATTTTATCCTCAAACTCATCTGCCTCTGCAAGCTGGTTGCTGTCCAACCATTGAATAGCTTGCTCAATAGCGTCCTCAATCTTCTTCTTGTCAGCAGGATCAAGTTTGCCACCAATCTTGTCATCCTTCACAGTGTTCCTCATATTGTAGGCATAGTTTTCCAATGAGTTCTTGGACTCAACCTTCTTCTTATGCTCTTCATCCTCGGATTTGTACTTCTCAGCCTCTTGAACCATCTTCTCAATATCTTCCTTCGACAGTCTACCCTTGTCATTGGTGATAGTGATCTTGTTTTTCTGGCCAGTGGTTTTATCTTCAGCAGAGACGTTCAAGATACCATTGGCATCAATGTCGAAGCACACTGTAATTTGTGGAACACCCCTGGGAGCAGGAGGAATGCCAGAAAGTTCAAATTTGCCCAACAAATTGTTGTCCCTGGTCCTTGCTCTCTCACCCTCAAAGACCTGGATCAACACTCCAGGCTGGTTATCAGAATAGGTCGAGAAAACTTGTTCTTTCTTTGTTGGAATTGTAGTGTTCCTTGGGATCAGGACAGTCATCACACCACCAGCGGTCTCCAATCCAAGAGATAGAGGAGTAACATCAAGAAGGAGAAGATCTTGAACCTTCTCATTGCCCTCACCACTTAAGATTGCAGCTTGGACAGCTGCACCATAAGCAACAGCCTCATCAGGGTTGATGCTCTTGCACAGCTCCTTTCCATTGAAGAAGTCCTGGAGTAGTTGCTGAACCTTGGGAATTCTGGTGGAACCACCAACAAGGACAACATCGTCCACGCTTCTTTTGTCCATCTTAGCATCCCTCAGACATTTCTCCACTGGCTCCATACATTTTCTGAAGAGGTCCATATTGAGCTCCTCAAATCTGGCACGAGTAATGGTGGAGTAGAAATCAATTCCCTCGTATAGGGAATCAATTTCAATGGTAGTCTGAGCAGTAGATGACAAGGTTCTCTTCGCCCTCTCACAAGCTGTCCTCAACCTTCTTAGTGCTCTGGGGTTTCCACTTATGTCCTTCTTGTTCTTCCTCTTAAACTCTTGCACAAAGTGGTTCACCATCCTGTTATCAAAATCCTCTCCTCCAAGATGGGTGTCACCGGCTGTGGCTTTCACCTCAAAGATGCCCTCCTCGATAGTAAGTAAAGAAACATCGAAAGTTCCACCACCAAGATCAAAGATCAACACATTCTTCTCACCCACGCTTGATGCTTTCTTATCAAGACCATATGCAATGGCAGCTGCAGTAGGCTCATTGATGATACGCATGACATTGAGACCAGCAATAACCCCAGCATCCTTGGTAGCTTGACGCTGGGAATCATTGAAGTAAGCAGGGACGGTAACAACAGCATTCTTCACTGTAGAGCCCAGGTAAGCCTCGGCAATCTCACGCATCTTCATGAGCACCATTGAAGAGATTTCCTCAGCAGCAAATTGTTTCTCCTCACCCTTGTAGTTAACTACAATAGTTGGCTTATCGGCTGGACCAGCAATGACCTTAAAAGGCCACAATTTGATATCACTCTGAACAGGGGCATCAGTGAATCTACGACCAATCAACCTCTTTGCGTCTGTGATACAAAAAGAAGCCTAAAATTTAGACATCACGTACCTCAATTAATACACAAAATCCATATCTTATAAATAACCCATCAAAATGTATATAAATAACCCATAAAAATTTCCAAGTTAAACTACTATTTAATCTGTGCAATTGTCTCCGTTCTAATTTTTAGTTCCTACCGATGTCCTCCTTTTATATTTAAATCCTCGTACTTGTTCTTTTTTCAAATTTCAATTCCTCTAGTTGTTCAGAATTTAAGTATTACTTGTACACAAGAAACTAACCCGATACAGAGCCATTTTATTCAACTAATTATTCTTATTAAGCAATAGCGGCAAAAGACAAATATTTTACGACGCAGGTATATACAACAAACCTCTGATATTTCTCATATAAAAACTAAAAATAGAAACAAACAAATAAAACAGGTGAATAAAGAAAAAAAAATCTATAGCACCATAGATCTAAAAAACAGGACTTCTTCTGTTGTGAAGATTATTATCAGATATAATAAATAAATAGACGTATAAAAGAGATGCACAAGGATATTCATTTGCACAGTAAAAATGTAGAATAAAAAATGTGTGCTTAAGAGATGTTACCGAAGACGGTGTTGATGGGGTTCATGGCGACTTGGTTCTTGGCGGCGTCACCAATGAGACGCTCGGTGTCGGTGAATCCAACGTAAGACGGCGTCGTTCTGTTGCCTTGGTCGTTGGCAATGATTTCAACGCGGTCATGCTGCCAGACCCCGACACACGAGTACGTGGTTCCGAGATCGATTCCGATAGCAGGACCCTCACCTTTTCCGGCCATTGTTTTTCAGCGTGTGTGGAGACAAAACGAGAGATCTAAAAGGAAGGAAGAAAGTGAAAAACCACAGCGACGACACCACTGTGATTCGAGGGAGACCTAAAGAGAAGGTGATAGTTAGCTTATATAGTTAGGGTTTGAAGTCCTTCCAGAATCTTCTTTAGTCCCAGAAGTCGTTGCCAGTTGGCTACACATAATTTTCACGTTTTCAGATCTGAATTCTTTCAAAACGTGGGCCCTTAACGGGCCCGACTCTTTCAGCCGACCCAATAAGTCACTAACAACTTTTGTTGTTTACCTGACAGGCCCATTTCGTGTCATAATACCAAAATGTGATCGAACCAATATAAAATATTTTTTACTAATATAATACAATACCCCCACCACATTTTTTCCCTTGTGCTATTCAATCATTAATATAAATACTTTTATAGTAACTTGGTCACTTTCTATCAGGTTCAAAAAATTCTATAAAAGTATTGAAGTCTCAAAAAGGAAATGTTTGATTGAAAAATGTCTGATAAAATAATCATGTGAAAACATTATCCATAATTCCGTAGTATGAAAAACACAAGAGATAAGATCTATAAACACCTTTCTATGGATATGCAACAAGTTCACAAGGATTTACTCAATAAAATAACATATTTTCAACCAATAAAATAAATATATGATTTTTTGTTCTCAGCTGGTATTAGCTTCTTTATTTCCTAAAATAGTACATTGTACACAAAAATTATGCAGATAGCATAGTTTTGAAAATGGGTTACAATTTTGTCTTCATTCGTGAATCGAATTCTGAACTAGTTTTTATTTATTTTTATTTTAAATAAGAAGAACAAAATAAAATTAAGATGAGAAAAATTATTATATTAGTGTTGCAGTTTTTTGAAAAAATAAAAAGGGGAAGTATATCTTTATTTAGTTAAAATAATTTACCGAATATAATTTTGGTATAGAAAGTAAGAAAATTAATTGGTGGAAGTTCACCTAAAGACACATTTTATATAAATTTTATTGGTTTACTAGTTCATATTAATGGACTAGATTGAATTTCATATTTGATGCTTTAATATTTAACTAACTATATTGTTTTGAAAGCATTCCAAGTTTAGTGCTCAATAGGAAAGAAAAATTGTCCAATATCATTATGTGACTTTTAATGCAAAATGAAGGTGTATTTGGGCTCCCAAATATTAAAAGAAACACGCACTAAACGTTTGCGGGAAGATGATACAATATTATGTTCAAGAAGTTAGATCAATTTTAGAAAATAGGAACACACATTATTTAATGTTTCAACCTAATTGGTAAAGTTTTCTACTTTCGTTTTTATTTTTTTTGGCAAAAATTGGGAGGCCCAGGACGTGTTTTTATGAGCATCGTTTACTGCTTTAGCCTATCACTATTATACTAATGATAAATTTATATTATTAATAACACCTTAAGCTTTAAATATTCAAACTACTGACATTTTCTCTAAATTATTCTTTAACAATTAGTTTATATTTGTAACTTTCATATAAAAAAATAAAAAATTACTCTATTAGGTAAATTTGCCATCTTTATTAAAAATTTGTTTTTCAAAAAAAATATTTTCCGAATTCAAATGACAAAAAAGCATATAATTAGTGACACGTTCTCGAAATTATTCTTTACCAATGACTTCATATTTGTAACTTTCATAAAAGAATAAAAAATAACTCTATTCGGTAACTTTGTCAAATTTATCAAAAATTTGTTTGTCAAAATATTATTTTCCCAATTCAAATACCAAAAAAGCATATAAATGTTGGGTTTGTGGGTTACGATCATTGAGAAATTGTGGTTCTATGTATATGACATCAGTCTTACACATATAAGACATTTGACACCAATTTTGTCCAAAAATCTTAAGGCAATGGTTGTATGTGTTTTTATTCTTATATAGTGGGACTTTGACTCACACTTTGACTATTCTCAACAATCTTCTCTCAAGGATGAGTTTTTTTTTTTCATATGATATATTTTCCCTTAGGTGGATGGAGACCATTTTTTTGTATGGTTATACGGTCAGTTACTCTGAACAATCGACTCTGATACCAAGTTCGGAGGCGGAAGAAGAATATGACAGATGGAGCCACGGCTCCCCCCAACCATTTCTTTTTGCTTTTTTTTCTATTTATTTAAAAAATAATATTTCTATATTATTGCTTTATTTATATTAATTGATTTTTATTTTATTTTATTTTTTATATATTTTAAAATATATATTTATATATTATTACTTTATTTATATATTACTACTTTATTTATATATTATTACCTTATTTATATTAATTTAGTTTGGAATTTTTTTTAAAATTTAAAAATCACGTTTTTTTCTATATTATAATTTCTTATACTTTTTTATTTGGTTTTTCTCTTCCGTGTTTCCATCTCTTTCTCTCATTTTATTTCCATCTCAATTTTCACCATCATTTCCTTATTATTTTTAAAATCAAATTACACTACGATAAAATTGAAGAGTTAATGAACATTTTGGATTGAACAATTTCTTCTTTTGAGTAAGTTCATTTTTTCTCTTCTTTTTTTAAGTAATTTGTTTTCCTCTTGTATGTGACTTTTCTATGCTCTAGACATATCTCTATTTGTTAGAGATCATAAAATCATGCTTTAATTATTGATCAAACTTTTTTTTTTTGTAGATATAGTTATTTTAGGCTTTGAAGTTGTGTAAGGGAAAAGCAAGATTAGGAATCTACTCTAAGGTAAAGGAAGCTAATCATTTAGAAGTCATTAGTTTTCTTAAAATATTGAGTCTAGCTTTTAAGATTTAATTTGGGATATTCATAATTTTATTTTTTTGTAAAATAATTGACAAATTTATATTAGAAAAATTATGATAAAGAGTAAAAGAATTGATTCTTTTTTCAAGAGGAAGGTTTGTGATGAAGATGAAAAAATGCATTTACGTCATCTAAAATTGAGAAACTTCATGATAATCCAAATATTGAAAAAAACGAAAAATAACTCTCTAAGGTTCCTAAAGTTACATATAATGAATTTGAAAATACTTTAGAACATGATTCGGGGAAGCGTCTTCAAATCTAGCAATACCCACCAAATCAAATTGATGAGGTACGAAGGGCTTATCTAAAATGGGTTTCATATCAAATACATCTAGAAAACTATCCGTTATCTGGTAAAGATGATCATCCAAGAAGATTTCAGTACATATGGTCTAGCTTATTACCTTCATGGTTAGAGTATTCGTCATTAAAAGATGCTACATATTGCTTACCATGTTATCTTTTTAGTAAAAAACCAAGCGGACGACTTGAGTCAGATGTTTTCATTGTTACGGGTAATTGAGTTTATTTTCATTGAATTCTAATTGGCAATCAGTTGATTGTCATTAACATGTTTTAACTTTTTGAATGTCTTTTATAGGTTTTAAAAGTTGGAGGAGCATTGTGACTAGAGGTAACTTTTTTTTTTATATATATTATTGTTGATGATAAACTTTATGTTACTCTTTCATATATATTATTGTTATATTGTTTGGATTATATTGTCATGACTGCTTGTTTTGAATAAAAAATGATGTAAGAAAATAATTTTTTTTAATATAAAATAATATTTTATATATAACAAATATAATTTGGCCCTCCTAAAATTTTTGGTCAAGTTCCGCCACTGGTTGGGTTTATATATTTTATCATATGTGGGTTATGGTCATTGAGAGATTATGGTTCTATATATATATATATATATATATATATATATATATATATATATATATATATATATATATATATATATATATATATATATATATGACATTAGTCTTATACACATACGACATTTGATACCACTTTTACCCCAAAATCTTAAGACAATGGTGTTATGGGCATTTATCCTTATATAATGTTTAATTTTGTCTATTCTATTCAACATGGTACTTTGAGTCACACTTGGACTATTCCCAAAAATAACAATCAACAATTGTTCATATTATAATTACAAAATAAGTAGGAAGTAATTTGACAATATGAAATCGTATAAATAAAATAAAGAAAAAACAAAATGAAACATATTTTACTATAAATTATGTTGGTGATTTGTAAATCGAACATGACATTTAATATTTGAAAATAATTTTCGATCTTCAATATAATATAAAGAAATAATTTAAAAATTACAAAAATAAATAAATAATGAAAATACTATAATAAGAATTTGGAAAAAAAAACTCAACAACAATTTTGAAAAAATAAATAAACTAACATTCGTATCTACTATAAAAATAGGAATATAAATTCAGAAATATAAGAAATCGTAATTATTCAGATCTTAAAAGAAAACAAAGATAAAAAATATTTGTCACACGAATCATGAAAAGCATCACACATTGAGATCTTATGGATCCATAAAAAACAAAAAAACCAATTTTAAAGTCGAATTATTTAGATCTTACTACAACATAGTAACAAAGCCAACGATGGATTTTATGGAGAATGTGAGAGAGAAGCAATATGTGGTTTTGAAGAGTGATAAAGGCAAAATGAGTAAGTTTTAAATTGGACTCAACACGTTGATGTTGGGAAAAGACATTATCAATGAAAAATATTATTATCTTTATCCCAATAATTATCTAATTAACATATAAACAAGATCAAATAACACAAGGATATAACATGAAAATTCAAATCGTAGAATAACACTATATGAAAATCTGTACAACATATAAACTACCCTTCAATGCACTTTGACCCTAAATATACTCACACTCTCCAAAGTAATAATCAAACCCTAACCTCACAATACTTTACTACAATAATATAAGAAAAGTCAAATATAAACTTAAAATGTATTTGACCAGGGCAACTGAAACCATAAACTTAGAGTTCATTATCTAGTCACTAACACCTACGCCATTGTCCATGCATTAATATTAACTAATGTCCATGCATAAACCCCATACACCTTGCATCAATGCTAACCAATGTTTGTGCATAATCCTCACACACCTTACATCAATATTAACCAACGCTCGTGTACAACATTACCACTAGAAAAACTCATCCTAACCCTCACAGTCTACCTAACCAGGAGTTGTCAAATGTCACGGTCCTCCATACTTTCAAATATGACCAATTAAGAGATGACACATGTCATAATCCTCAATCTCATATCTGACCAACCAAGAGTTGTCACATACTTCCTTCTTCCTCAAGCAGATATGCAAAGAACACACAACCTTCACCTTCATTACATAACCACTGTCGGATAGCGCAACACATGTCCACCGTCTGACGTTCACTGAAGCAGCATGACATCGTTGCCACCATGCATAATCGTCGGCGACACAACACCATTGCATGAACCACAAAATATTGTCGTTGGAAAACCTCCACTGTCACCGAACACGTGTCATCGGAGAACTCACAACACACAAACCCAAATTCATAAGCTACATTACGCGAACACATGAGTTGATTTTTAAACCGTATACCACTTCCTCCACACACAGACCGCAAATCGTGAGTCATACAAATCATATCTCCATTGTGCATCACTCACTAAGACATGTAATCACCAACTATGACCTCCTTTGCAGATCCAATGCGACTCATAGTCCTTGAACCTCCACAAATCCGATTGTAGATTCACCATGCTAACATGGCGTTGACAATCATTCATCCATTAAATTTTTCATTGCAACTTCAACAAATAATGGTGATTCTTCAATGACAAAGAATTAATCTTTTATGATGTAATAAGCTGCAACCACAAAACATGCTAAAAAAAATCATACCAAACCATAACTCTTGATAACACTTGTTGGGGAAAACATATCATCAATGAAGATCATTATCGTCTTTACCCTCAGTAATTACCCTATTAATAGAGAAATAAGATCAACTCAAGGAACACAAAAACATAATATGGAAACACCAAAATTAGAAAAAAAAAATCACAACCTCGTTGCCTAAAGACAATTAGAGAATAACACTATATGAAAAATTGTACAACACATGGACTACCCAGTCATGTTCTTCGACTCCAAGTAGAATCACACTCTCTAAATCAATAATTACACTCAAATCTCACAACACTATCTTACAATAGTATATAAAAAGTCAAATACAAGCTTAAAATGTGTTTGACTGGAGCGCTAAAACCATGAACTTAGAGTTCATTATATAGTCATTAACACATATGTCATTGTATATTTTAGGTAATGTGAAACTTTCCAATAAGTATTATTTTCATCAACTCAACAATTGTTTAAATGAACAATGCTTTGTGCATAGAGAGAACCACGTGTCATGATCTAAGTGACTCATATATATATATATATATATATATATATATATATATATATATATATATATATATATATATATATATATATATATATTACTTCCTATTTTTAGCAAACTATGTTTTTTTTTTTATTTTTTTTCAATTTTTTTAGGTGTGACGTATGGCAAAATAATAATTTTACTTTTCAAATTATATTATTTATAGAGCAATATTTATAACAAAATAATGAAAAAAAAGAGAGTTGAGCTAGATGTACAATCTATTTTGTACAAAAATGGACTAATGGAATAAATACAATATAAATTTTTGGTTAAATTACTTTTTTAGTCTTTCTATTTGTCAAGTAATATCAGTTTGGACCTCAAGTTTTTTTTTTGTCTCAATTTGGTCCCTAGTTTTTTAAAAATGATTCAATTTAGTCATTACTATTAATTTTGACCAAACGATATTAAAGTCAACACCACGTGTCATATTATGGTTTTTTTTGAATTTTTTTTATTTTTTACGCGTGTCACTCCATAGTTGTGTCACTTGTCAAAATGATTCAATTTGGTCCCTATATTTGTTTTTAGTTTCAATTTAGTCTCATTTTTTTGTAAAAGTGAAGCAATATTGTCCCTCATTAAATTGACACTCAATTTAGTTTTTGTATAAATCTTATGATGATATTCTTACTAAAATAGAAATTTTTATTAAATATTTGTAGAAATATTTTTAAACAAGCTTTTTTTTTCTAGTTTTATTATTAAACAGAGTTAAACCCCAAACTTAATTTCAACAATTAACAATTTTGTCATCATATATAAATACATTAAGTGTATCATATTATACAAACTTAGTGAAGATTAAAAATCAAACAACTTGTCACACATAAGTTTAGGAACTAAATTTCAAGTTTAAAACAAAACCAAAGTTTAATGTTTTGTACAAAATTTAAAGTTAATTTAAAATATTTATAGAAATATTTAATAAAAATGTTAATTTTAGTAAGAATATCACCATAAGATTTATAAATAAGTAAATTGAGTGTCGATATAAGGAGGGATAATATTGCTTCATTTTTAAAAAAATTATTACTAAATTGAAACTAAAAACAAATATAGGGACCAAATTGAATTATTTTGACACGTGGCATTAGGGATGGCAACGGGGCGGGGCGGGGACGGGTTTCGCTATCCCATACCCATCCCCGCATAAAAAATTCATCCCATCCCCATACCCAAATCCAACGGGTATCAAACTTTTTTCCCATCCCCATCCCCACCGGGTAACGGGTATAATCTCGTACCCATACCCATACCCGTGTTCTAACTACTTCAATATTAATTTTTATAAAAGAAAAAAAATTACGGTAAAGAAAACATAATATTATGAAATATTCAATATTAGGAGGATTTTCTTCGATGCCAAATACCTTAAAATAAATTATAATTGTTTACATTTTATATTAGAATACCATATAAAATTTCATGTGAACCAAAACATTTATTAAATTTGCAAACTACAACATTGATGAACTTAGTTGATAAAATTAAAAAATATTTCAAAAAAAATATAAAAGGAAAACAAATATTCAAATTAAAATATATTTTAAATGTTTGTTTACTTCAATTTTTTTAAATTCTAATGAATCTCTTTTTTATACACTAATAAAAGTTATAATATATTACTTGATCAAAATGACACAAAGAACAAATAATAAACATAATAATAAAAGAAAAACAAATATTCAAATTAAAATATATTTTAAATGTTTGTTTACTTCAATTTTTTTAAATTATAATAAATCTCTTTTTTATACATTAATAAAAGTTATAATACATCACTTGATCAAAATGACACAAAGAACAAATAATAAACATAATAATAAAATTTTGACATAGATTTTGTATCTTTTGAACTTCAATATATGTTGGATAGTGACGAAAAAATATTCATAGCAATTACATTAAATTTTTATATTGTAGTAAATAAAAGTTATTTATACAATTAAAGTGAAAAAAATTACAGTATGATTAATAGTGAGTTATAAAATAACAAATAATTAGATAGAATATATTGAAATATTATTCTACATGATGAAAATAAACAATAAATAAAAATATTAAAAAACTAACAAATGTGTGTTTTAGAAATAATTTGAGAGACTATCGAAAGAAATCGCACAAAGAAAATCAAATGTATAATTAAGGTATGATAAAATGAAAAATACCTTAGAGAACTAATTATTAAATTACGTTTGAAGTGGTTAAAATTAAATAGAAATATCATTAGTGACCAAAAAATTTGTCATTAAATTACAAATAAATTAGTAATTAAATTGGTCACTAAATCAAGTATCGATTCGATCATTGAATCAGTCACTAATTTAGTCATTGATTCAGACAATAAATCAACTACTACCACCAATGACGAAAAATAATGACTGATATGGGTTACTAACTAAATCAGTCACCATTTCATGTTTTTTTTGTAGTGAATTATCATATATTATTCCTAAATATCATTATATATATGTGTATATATATATATATATATATATATATATATATATATATATAATTTTAACTACTTCAAACAGAATTTAAAGTGAAAAAATTACATTATGATTAATAATGAGTTATAAAATAAAAAATAATTAGATAGAATATATCGAAATATTATTCTACATGATAAAAATAAAAACAATAAATAAAAATATTAAAAAACTAACAAATGTGTGTTTTAAAAATAATTTGAGAGACTATCGAAAAAAATCACACAAAGAAAATCAAATGTATAACTAAGGTATGATAAGACGAAAAATATCTTAGAGAACTAAGAAAACTTTTCAAATATCAACATGTATACTTAATGGTTGAAAAATAACAAAAATTATTTTAATGAAACAAAAGAGTTCTTCAAATTAAATAAAAATTAATAATAATAATAATAATAAGTAAAGAATTTTTTTTATATTACCTTAAATTGAGAGTATAAACATTCTCATGTGAAAGGAAAATTTATAATAAATAAAAATATTAAAAAATAATATAAATATTCAAATGTGAGGCATAATATATTTTTTTTTTATTAACATACATCATTTTAACATAATTACATAAAGGTTATTATAAGATAAAAAATATATTGGAGATGAGAATGACTTTCATGACAAATGAAATAATTAAAAGAAAAAAAAATAGAATATATATATATATATATATATATATATATATAGGAGTTACTTGATTAATTGTGAATATTTTAATAATTTAAACGAGAATGGAGATATGGCGGGGACAGGTATTATGGCGGGTATATGTACATCCCCATACCCATCCCCATACCCAACTGAAAAAGTCGGGGATTCCCCATACCCATACCCATACTCAGTCAATGCGGGGATTCCCCGTCAAAACGGGGACGGGTTCGGGCAATACGCACGGGGACGGGTTTATTTGCCATCTCTACGTGGCATAACTGTGAGGTGACACGTGTAAATTTTTTTAAAAGAATTCAAAAAAACCAGAAATTGACACGTGACGTTTACTTTAACACCGTCTGGTCAAACTAACGGTAAGGACTAAATTGAATCATTTTAAGAAAATGAAGACCAAATTGAGACGAAAAATAACTTGAAGACCAAACTGATATTATTTGATAAATAAAAGGACAAAAATAGTGATTTAACCTTTTTTTTTTTTGTTGATGATGACCTTTTATTTCATTAATCTATAACTATATATAAAGATGATTCCCTCTTTTGTGTTCACATTTCATAATTCTAACTTTACCCTTTACAATGTAATTATTTGTTAAATTTTTAAAAATTAACAGTTACTTTTACAAGTTTTTATAAAACTATTTACTTATTTCCTTCTTCTTTTTTCTCCTATTCATCAAAAATTATTTTTTTCATATTTACTTCATACATTTAACTTTATTTTAGATAAATATAATTTTATTTTTTTTATTAACTTAATAACGTTATAGTATCATCAACTACTAATATCATATCATATATATTTAAAAATGCGTACACATATGCGCTATCGCGCATGTGTATACGCTATTGTATATCAAAAATATGAACGGTTAGCTTCATTACGGAATTTTTCTTGTAACTTTTTTAATATTTAAAAAAAACTTAAATTCGAGACTTTATTTGTGTAGAAAGAGCATAGTATAACTTTTATGAACAATTAATTGATATTTTTGTTAGTTGCTATTATAACAAAGAGCAATTATTACAACTTTAGTTTCAGTTTTATTTTAATATATCACTTGTTATTTGGTTTCAATTTATGAAAAAAAATTATAATAAAACTCTTAAATATTAATCTCAGTGATAAAAAATTATTAATCACTGTAATAACGAATTTAAAAATTATCTTACAAAATAATAAATTATTGATTAAATAACTATAAACTTATAATTGGTCATTAATTAATTATAGACTAATTTAGAAACTAATTCTTTTACTAGTTAAAACCTACATATTTAATGTCTAGTAACAAATTTATAAACTAATTCTTTTGGTAGTCAAAACCTTAATAGCTATATTTTAGAAACCCCAATTTAATAATCAATTATAATTTTTTATTCATAATAACTATTATTTTAATAAAAAAAAATATTTTTCAAATTAGTATAAAAATGTCTCACTATATGATTAATGATTTTTATTATTAAAATTGGTTGTTAATAATAACATACTTTCTGGTGGTGAAATAATAATAAAAAAAAAGTTAAATATGTTCTTGGTCTTTAACTCTTAGTGAAACTTAGAAGTAGTCTCTCTTCAAAACTTTGAACCAATCTAGTTTTTCAACGTTTGAATTTAGTCTTATTTAACAAAAGTTACAAGTTACAAGTTACAAAAGTTTGTAAGTTTATTTGACGTTTCAATTATATTTCGTTGTAATATATTATTTTATTTATACCGTTTGACATATTTTCGTTTTAAAATTATCTGAAAAACACATTTAAAACGCTAAATAAACATAAAAAAATATATTTAAAAAACTAAATACACGCATTTTAATCCTAAAAAAATGTTGAAATCTACTTAGTATTGCTTTTCACATTTAGTTGTATACAAATGGTACTAGTGTTGATAAAATTACTCGGTTGTTCAATGGGAGTGGTCCAAGCTAGTAAAATTTTAAACATTCTTGACGATAGCTACTAGTATTTTTAGTTCATATAATTTTTTAGAAATTTTATCTAGAATAATATATTATAGAGATAGAATAGAATAATGATATTTCTTAACGTATAGACGCAGAACTATTTTTATTGTACTGTTTTTCTTATAATCAATGGTACTCAATTTTGTCATTATTAAGAATGTCTAAAATCAAACTGGTCCAAAAGAAAATGTAAACTAATGAAGAAAAAGTAATTAGGCCTGAAAAGTTTAAAATTGATCAAACAGTTTTTTCTTTGAATTTTTTATTTACCGTTTGCCTAACAACTATCACACATATATAATGTGTCTTAAATATTATTAAAGGCTAATTAGTCTATGTTAGAGATTAATTCATAATATAATAATATAAGTAGCAAAAATTAATCATAGAGAATAATTTAATTTTTGATTAACAAATTAATTATAAATTTTTATTACACATATCAATAATTTTATAAAATACTGTTTAAATAAGTTAATATAATAATTTTTTTCTAAATTAGTTGTTATTTAATGATTTTTTTAATGAAAATTTAATCAAAAATCAAACCATAATGAACCGTTAACACTTTAATTTTATGTTTTATAAATTCTTAAAATATTAATTTTCATATATATTATTGTGACTGGTTATCTTAAAAGTTGTCAAAATCCAACTTAATATATTTCTAAAAATAGGTAAGTATACCCATCAATGTGAATTATGATCATTAAATTCATTTTAAATGTATTTTATCTGTTTATATTTTTTCAAAAATAATTAATCATGTTTTCAATCTGCTTTTTGAATAAATACTAATTATATTAGTATTTAAAAATTAAATAAAATTTGCATATAACTTTATAAACTGCTTTGTCAAATGTAAAATTATTTTGAAATATATATAGTGGTGGATTAATTATTATTATTATTTTTAATTATATATATATATATATATATATATATATATATTTGAAAATTTTTAAATTTTTAAATATAGATAGTATATTTTAAAAATTGATGAAAATTAAATTGTATGTGTTTTTTATTTCTTTTACAAAAGCACAACATTTAATGTTAATAAATAATAAAACATAAAATCAAATATAATAAAAATAAAAATATTTAGACTTACTTATTTTTTTTTGTCTTTTTTTGTCCAAAAATGTCAAATTGTGACAAAAAGAACTAGAGGACCAAATTGACATTTTTAGAAACAGAAACAAAAAAAGTAATTAAACCAAATATTTATTAAAATATTTTTTATTTTCTTTCTCAATGTCCTTTTAGTTTTTTTTACAAAATTGTACTCATGTCTCAATCTTTATGTTTTCGCTTTGTTGTTTGAAGAAAAAAAAAAGTTAGACACAAACTCATTATTTTCATATCATTTGTTATTTATTCTCTATCTTTTTTGAAGAAAAAAAAAAGGAAACTTTCTCTTGTCTCGTTGGATAATAAAATATTAGTTTAATTGTTATTATTATTATTTTTTATCTCATAAGTCTTTGTATATTATTTTTTTATGAATATAAAATATAATATATTATGTATTTTTTCATAACCGATTTTTAATTGTGATTTGACTATAATATATTTTTCTTTTAATACTTACATTTCTCAAATTTTTATTAGATTATGATAAATTATTTTTTTAATATTTTGTATAAATAAAACGTATAATAATGAAGAATAAAATAATAGATTGATTATTTGGAAGTGATAGATAGAGGTGTCAATTTGACTCAGCCCACAGGGCTTGACCCTGACCCATGTGGGCTAGGGCCACACAGGGCTTGACCCTGACCCATGTGGGCTAGGGCCAAAAAAATCCACATTGAAAAAAAAAACCCATAAAAGAAGTCCACAGGGCCAAAAATCCTATAAAAGCCTTGTGAGCCAGGGCCAACCCATGGGCTATATTCCACATGAAAAATATATTATTTTTTAAAATTTATTATTATTTGTGGGACAAGTCGAACGAACCGGACAAGCACGACGTCCCGAAGAGGTCGAACAATCCAGACTTGCCCGATGATCTTGACAAGAACGACGACTCGAACGAGCCCGATGATCCAGACAAACTCAACGACCCGAACTGGCCCCAATGTAGTATTATTTGGGGGTGGGGCGCTAACCCACCTTAGTCCTAGCCCTAACCCACTAGAGAGGGGGGGCTGGGGCTGTTTTTGGCCCCCTCATTTGGGGGCCTCTAAAAAGAGGCTTTATGAATAGTGGATCAGGGTTGGCCCATGGGCTAGGGACCAAATTAAAACATCTAGATTCACATGAAATTTGTTATAACTTTTTAACAAATTAAATTTATTTGCAGACATTAATTTTGCCAAATTAGCTTGAAAGTTACCTATGAAATTAAAATTATAAGTGTTTAGTGTTTCACTTGGATTTAAATTTTGCGGGAATGTGTCTTACAGTTTTTTTTTTTTTTTACATAATTTTTTTAATTCTCTTCCAAGAATTTTTTGTGTTCGAATAGAGAATTTCACAACTTATAACATTAAAATGTATTAAATTTGATGATTCGATTTCTTTTCAAATTGTTTTACAATTTATAACACATTCAAATGTATTGAATTTGAAATTATATCATTTGAAAGTGTTTTATTTTTCAAATCTTTAGTCGTATAAGACAATTCAAATTTAGTAAATTTTAATTTTCTTATTTCTATAAATTATTTCAATTACCATTAAATTTAAACAATTACTTAAATATCAAATAATTGTTAAAAATAAAGTAAAAAACATAAATATTGGTAATCTTTTTATAGTTTGTATTGGTTGATTCTATTTTGTTGTCAAAATTCTTCAAGATTTTTTTTCACTATATTTGCAAAACTTTTTCTCAATTTAAGTTAAACAAAATTATTTTTAAGTTATGAAATGTTGCATCAGGTTAGGCAAATATCACCTCGTTAGACTCAAGCAAGGTTAGGCTAAGTTAGCATGAGTCAGAGTCAAGCCAAGTCAACTGGAACTATAGTCGAGTTGAGTTTGTTTAGGCCTGAGTTGAACCAAAAAGGCTCGAGCCCCAATTGAGCCAAAGGGTTCCAAGCCCAAATCAAGCCATGTTGGTCTAGGTCCAAGTCAAGCTAAGTTAGTCCAAGCTTAAGTCTAGCAAAGTTGGCCTAAATCTAAATCAAGTTGATTAGTCCAAACTCAGGTCATCCTAAGATGGTCCAGACTTAGATTGAGTTGAGTTATGGCAAGCCCACGTCTGGTCGAGTTAAGGCAAGTCCATGTTCATCTGGCTCGAAGTTGACTCATGTTTAGTCGAGTTAGACTAGGCCTAGATGGGTCCTAGTTCGATCAAGCCTTGGTCAAACCAAGTCACCCTAGACCCAGGTCAAGTTGGGTTGGCCTAGACCCCATGTCGAGTTATGTCGACTTGAACTTGATCAAGTCGATTTAGTCTGTGTTGGTCAAGTATAGTCAATTTGGCCTCAGGTATACCTGGGTTTAAGTCAAGTTGAGTTGTGACAAAATCACATTTAGGCGAGTTGGACTATACTCATATTGAGTTAAGTTTGGTACTGTCCACCCTGAGTTAGATTTGGGTAGCCCGTTGTGCCAACTCTAATCAGGATAGCAAGTTCCACCGTTACGAAAATCCATGCTAGCTTTGCCGAAAACCAACAAAGATCACACGCATGTCATAAAAAATCTTAGCTACCAAGCTCTCACTATCACCAGAGAGAATAACCGGTCATCGATAAAAATAACATCCATAACCAAAATAATAAGAATACTTTCATTTCTCCATTATGATACTCAAAACACTTCCCTCAATACACGTTCATGCGACTCCAAGTTATTTTGTGAAATTATGGTGATAATTTTCTAGGATAGAAAGTTATCACTTCTCAGTTATAATATTAAATCCTTAATATTGTTGGACAAAACATGTTAAGAACACAAAATTAAATTGTTTGAGACGTGATTGATCAATGTCATTAAGGATTTATTCGCTTTGTATGCACAAATCTCTCATGATACAATAGAAATATTTTGAGAATTTGAGGAATTCGAAACTTGCGAGCACAACTCTTTAAAGAGTGGTAGAAATAACTCAGGATTTTAGAAGAGGAAGAAAATAGAGTTTGAGAAAAGAATGATAAATGAGATTGTGTTCTCTCTCATGGAAGGAGAGGGAGCATCATTTATAGGAAGATACCCATGGGGTGAAAACCACACCATAACGTGAAAATACTTGTATGTTCAAGAAACCATCCAATATTGAAGGAATTGTCCAATAAAGTCACACTACAAGACGGAAGACACGATTGATTTCAATCCCAGTTTGTTGCGACTTTTGCAATACACATTTCACAACAATATATGGTATCAAATTGATTACGAGATTATGCTTAATGAATTGTGAACTGAATAAAATGTCATTTCACTATTAGTATTGATTTCACTTTGTAATGCTTGATGCATTGTGACAGTGATGTTATGTTAATGTATCAATCACTCTTGTTCATGTATCCATACCTTAACTTTCTCGGCATGGATTCTGAATCCCACCCAATAAGAGAGGAAGGTTCCCTTATTTTTTTTCATCAAGGATCAAAGAGTGAAGCTATATACCTACCCATAAAAGGATTATGAAAATGAATGCGTAGAAAATTTTCAATCTTTTATTATTGTGATGGAATGACACTACTAAGACAGAAGTTCATGCAATGAGAGAAGTGCCTACTTTTTTTTTTAAATGTAGAAATTATATTAAAATAAAAAATATTAAAGAAAAATAAACGCGTTGCAAAAGGATCAACATGCAATTAGAGTGATAGAGTATGATATTAAAGACCAGTCCAGATCTTTTACTAATTTTTTAGATATTGTTCTCTATTAAACATTAATAATACACTGTATTAATATTTTAAATATTTTTTTAATATATTTTAAAATATTTAAATTGGTGGTAATTAATATATTATAGAGATATAATAGACTAACCACACAACAACAAAAAAACATAAGAGAATCCAAATTGGATTAAAGAGACTTCAATTTGATGATTCCATTCTTTTTTTTTAATCATATTAATGTCCCTTACTCTGTAGCGTCTTTTGATGAATTCTTATATATTATATATTATATAATGTTTTCATATTACACCTTGTACATTATATTTTTCGCAAGTTGAGAGGATTGTCCCTATTTAAAATAATCATGAGTTATTTTCAACAACTGATGAGTTCTTTACTAATAGAATACCTATTAGTCATTGTTAGATAACATCTTATTAGAATAAACATTGAATGTTGACAGTACATTAGTTGACTTGAAAATTGTAAAATTACATTATTTCCAAATAGATATTGATGGCCTAATTGAGCCATGATGAAATAAAAATAGGTGGAGTTATCCTACATTTTTATGATAGTTGAATAATTTTGTTTTTTTTATTCAAGAAAATATTTTTAGTTGGAGAAATAAAGTTATGATATCGAATAATTTTCATATTATTCGTGATGATATATAATATTAACTTATCTGTAATATTGTTCATATTAATCTTTCTAATATTATTAAGTACAATACAAGAAAATTAATTCTCGACGTTATTTTTATAAAATAAATATTCAAAGAATATACTTGTCCATAACAACACCAAGTTATTCATAAAGATACTTATATTGTTGTGAATCGGTTTAAAAACTTAAAATGTTAATGATAAATTAATAATAAACATTACTTTATCCCTCACACGAGATGAAAAACATTGTTTTTTTAATTTTAAATTTAGTTATGAAAATTTTTTAACACACTATTTTATTGTCTTTATTATTTTTTATATCAGGTAGAGTAAAGGATTTTTCTGCTCTTATCGACACAAAAGTTGGCAAGAAATATTTACAAGAAACATAATTTTGATTAAAACTAAACCATTAGAGTCTCGTCCATTCCTAAGATCCTAAGGAACAAGATTAGATTAGCAAATGCCTCATTACAGTTACAAAAATCACTCTAATAATGATCTCATCTATTATCTTTATGCATTTTATATCTACTTACAGTGACAAACCTATATATAATTAAATGTTGGTAATGTTTTCTCATTTTATTAAAATCATTATTAAATATTTAGAAAAAAAATATTTTGACTCTCCTAATTTTACTCGTTTATTTCTTTAAAAGATTGATTGATACTTTTATAAAATTGCATGATAATAACTATTATTAATTTATATTATTTGAAAACTAAATTATTACACTGACTTAGATTCTTAAGTTCTCTACTCACTATAGAAGAATGATAGGTCCCAAAAATACCAAGTTGGAAATACTTGTTGGAGATGGTCACTGATTAAGATAGCCACCAATTAATTTTGCCATACACTTGATCATTAAAAACAAATTTATATTAAATGCATTTTAAACATATTTACAAAAAAATAAGAATAAAATTTAAAAAATCACCAAAACATTTTCATATATATTTAAAGTTAACAATACTTATATATACTAATTTTGTTATTTTAAATATATATTATTAATTTAATATTAAAAATGTTGTATGTTCATAATATCTAGAAGATCAAATTTACATAATTGGATATTGTAAGAAAAAAAATTATACAGTACATATGATACCTAGAATGAAATTATATTATGAAAACATATTTTATAGAATATATATACACGAACATCATTAATTATATTAAATATTTAAAAGCTTAAGTTTACTTCAGGTCTTACTATATTTGTTAGTTAATGTAAATTAATAGATTTTGATCCTGGTTCTAAGATTCTTTTAAATTTTTTTATAAAATTTAAAATAATGTTCTAAATTTTACAAAATATGTGATTTTGGTTTTACTTTTTAAAATTTTGATATTCTCTTAAAATTTTAAATAAATAATTTTGATTCGTAATATTTATATTAAGATGTGTGTTTGGTTGTGCGTTAATATATAATTGATTTTTCAATACAAAATCATATATATTCTGTTTTAAAATCAATTTAAAATTAAAAAATTTCCTTACATTGGGAAGCAAATTATATCAGTTCCTGTATTCATGAAATCAATTCAACGTATAATCGATTTTTGAACATGTTAGTTACCATACCAGTATGTATAACTCGGAATGGTTGTTTAAATTTTTTAATAAATATATATAAGTGGCTAATTACTATTTTACGATACTAAGAATAACCTAAATATGTTTTTTTAGCTTATATAAAATTAATAGATTTTGATTCTGTTTTTTTCTTACATGTTCATTTATATCAATATATAAAAAAAAAAAAAACTTTTTGGTGTTTATTTTCTTTTTTCATCTTTATCTTTCAAATCACCATTTCATCTAAATTTAATTGATTTTTAAATTTAACTATTTAAAAAAAACTTTTTTCCTAAATAAAATAAATAAAAATATATATAAATAAATAAAAATTATCTATAACTAAATTGTAAAATGATTTATATTAACTTCTAAATTATAATTTTATTTTATTTTTTATCATAAAAAAGTGGGAAAAAAATGAACACAATGCGTGTCAACGTATTTTCACTAATTTTGTTTTTTATATCTTGTAAAGTGTGTGATTTTTAGTTTAGTCTTTTTTTTATTCCTTTAAATTTTAAATAAATGTTTTTAATTCATAATGTTAATATTAAGATAGATGAATAATATAATCTCAGATGTATTCTTTTAATTAATTATATTATTTACTATATTAGTATGTATCACTTGAAACGTATTGGTTAATTTATTTTGGCTTAAATACATTTTTGTTCTCATTTTCGTAATGTTTGTTGCGGATGGTCCTCATCTTGACAGAATGTTTAAAATGGTCATCTTTTTACTGAATATTTAAAATGGTCATCATTTTCGCAATCCGTGTTTTATTTGGTCATTTTCTGTAACGTCGTTTAAATCATTAACGCAACATTGTACAGGTGGCACAATATGTATTAGGGTGTTTTATTTAACGGCGTTACAGAAAAAGACCAAATAAAACATGAATTGCGAAAATGATGATCATTTTAAATATTCGGTAAGAATGAAGACCATTTTAAACATTCTGTCAACATGAGGACCATCCGCAACCAACACTACGAAAATGAGGATCAATAAGGTATTTAAGCCATTTATTTTTTATTGAGAAAATAAGTAGTTAATTACTACCACATAATTACTACCAATACTGCAAATATATCTAACTCATTAATATTATAACGAAATGTTAGGTAGCTTACATTTAAAAAATAAAGTCAACTGCATTTAATTTTTTAGTTAGTAACTAAGATTACTTTACGTTTAAATCAAGTTGTATAATCTAACTATGTCATCACAAGGGTATCGTACTTGTTAAAATTTATTGTTTTGAAAATTATATAATGTTAACTTCCATATTTAAAAAAAAAATTAAAGTGTTTTCATCAATTATAATAAATATGAACCATAAATATAAACCTACTTTTAGGTGTACTTATTTTGTTAAGTCTCTTATATACATAGTCTATTTGGACATTTAATTTTATTAGGATAGTTCAATTTTTTTAGAAAATACAAAATGTTTTATAACATGTATTTTTTAATAAGAATTTTCGAAAGAAATTAAATTTGTATAACTTCATCGAAAGAAATTGAAATTTTTAATAATTTTATTAAGGTAATTGTATTGTTTAAAATTATAACATTTCATTTGAAAACTAAAATTTTAAAATTCTCTATGTTTCCAAATTCATTTTTTTTCTCAACTCAATTTTGATTTTGAACGTCCACAATTTAACCAATGATTATTTTTTGCTTCACGTCGACTCATGATTTTAACAGAAATTATTTTTGTGGTTCAAGTTGTTTGAATATATTTTTTAGATATTTTTACTTCTTGATCAATATGAACCAGATATGTTTCCAACATTTTTATCACTTTCCCTTGTCTTAATGTTTTAAAAGATTGTCTCAATGTTTTAAAAGATTAGTGTGATTTGTTGTTTGTCACGTTAAAAAATACTTAATATTATTGAATGAGGAGTTGTGCACTCATGCATTTCTCAAATATGAGAACCTAACAGAAACAAAATTTAAAATAGGAATGAAAATCAGAATAACATTATAATTTAGGAACATAAAACATAATTAACCATTTTTTTTATCATCAAAACAAAGATGTTATTTTTGGTCAATAGTTGAGGAACATATTTTTCCTAGTGTTAACTTAAAAACTTTTACCATAATGGACATCCTCGAATTACATCTTTCATTTGTCACCACATAAAAATAATTATTAGAAAATATAAAAAATTAAAGAATATTAAACATGGGTGAGCACACCAAACCTATAATAAAGTAATATCACAATAACAAAAAACATATTTTTCATGACATACCTATTATAAAATAAATTCAAACTAATATATGTAGTGATATTACTCTGTTCCAAAATTCGCTAACTTACACTAATTTAAATGTTGTTGCATGTATGCAAACATCTATATTATCTTCCCTTAAGGAACCAATGAATTGTCCTCTCACAACAAAAAAAAAATAAAAATCACAAACTAAAGAAAAGTCATATTCCAGGCAAAATCTCCTTGAATTAAAACTCAATCAAGCCTTACTTGATAACAAATTTAAAATATTATGTGAAAAAATGTTTGAATAAATAATTAAAAAAATAGAAATTTAAAAAAGTCATTCGTTTTTTTTTAACAATTTAGAAATAATTCAAACTAATATAAATAATGATATTAACAATTTAAATTATATTGTAATTTTTTTAATTTGTCTTATTTTTTATATTTTCCTTTTAGGTTAGTTTTAAGTAGTTGGTTATATTTCAATCGAGTTCCATCGGTTGAAATTTCTTTTACTAATGTTGACTAGGTTAGTTACTAAAATTTTCTTTTTCATCATATAGGTAGTGTGATGAAATAGATGTAATGTGAGAATGAAGAAGGTGATTTTTTTTTTTACTGCTATGTTTGATGTTGAATTATAAGACTATAACATTTATTACAATAGAAAGCTATATATTTAGGAATGCATATATGCACTCACAAATCAACATTCCCATTCATTGGTCAAAAAAACTTGAGTGTGTGTTAGCCATGTCAGAAACATCTTCAATCACTAAGACAAGGTCAGAGGTGTGGAGAACACGTGTAGGGTCTGCACTACGAACCACCTTGGCATGCACCATAGCAGGTTGCACATACCTTTATGGTCCTGCACCACTCCGACGCTACCTTACATACCCAGCTTTCACATATTCAACCACGCTCCTCATAGTGTCTGATGCTACGCTCGGTGACACGCTACGAGGTTGCTGGCACGTGCTTTGCGCCAGCATCCAGGTCATGATACTCTCCCTCCTCGCTCTGCACCTGGTTGGACCCCAAAACTTCACCAGTCTAGTGGCGGCACTCGCCATGGCAGTTTCTGCATTTCTCGTTGCGTTGCCCGTTGAATCCACGCACTTGGTGACGAAGCAGATAGCGTTTGGACAACTGGTGAATGTTTATGTTAGGACTGTCATAGATGGTGCAGAAGAAAAAGTGGCCATGCACACAATTCATGTGGTGTGTTCCACCGCCCTCGGAGCTGTCGCTGCTGTTCTCGCCATGTTGCTTCCTTGCCCTTCCCCTCGCCTAGCCATCTCTCAGGTATTAACATTTCCACCAAGTTTGTATTTTCCCATGTGTTTTCTAATTTTCAAAGGTTATTAATTAGCGCTAAATTTAAATATATAACTTTTTTTATCTAATTCCTTAAAATTACAAGTACGGTCATCATTCCTTATTTTCAAGGAGTAATGTGCTTCATTAGCAAGGGACCAAGATAACTATATATGTAATTCTTAACATTAACTATATTTAATTTTTAACTAAGTTATCATTACAACATATTTTACAGTTTAACATAGTAAGTAAAAATCAGTTAACTAATTAATTGGAGGTTGAAAATCTTGAAAGAAGGAATTAATGTTCCCCGTGTACTTGAGGGCCTCTTTAAGCATTTATTGATACTTTTATTAACATATATACCACAAGTTAGCAAAACTAGAGATGACAATGAGATTTTTATTTACTTTTAAAGAAAAAAAAAATCATTTTTGTCTTTATACTCGTATCCAACTTGGTATAACAATGTTTTATTACTAAAAAAATAAATTAAATAGTAACAAATTTTAGAGAGAAAAAAACTAGTCCCTATAATTAATGTCTAAAATTTGTCATTTTTTTTGGTATCGACATATATAACAAACACCCTTCTTTTTTAATTTCATCATTTAAATGTGACGTTATATATATGTATTTTACTTTTATTGGGACATCTAAAGTTACAAAGTCTGTGACATGATATGGAATTTGCTAGTTAAAAAATAAAATTATTTTATTGTATAATATATAATTTGTTATATTATACTGATTTAATTTTTGAATGACTTCTTTTAAGAATATTAACATAGATAATAGATTCTCCTTGTTGATTGATCAGAAAGAGTATTGAGGAGAAGTTGGATTAGCACCCAAAAAGTCAAACTTGTAATAAATTAAAGAAATCCATATACCAAACTAATCTTAATAGTGAGAATTCTCCAAAAATCTGGCATGGTAAGACTGAGCAATTACCCTACTTGAAAGTAAAAAGGGGAGTGAAAGAACAATGGACCCAACACTCCCCAAACTCATTAAAAATGTTGACAATCCTACAACATAGGAGCATTATTGGTTGTGTGTGCATGTTTCTACATGATATTTATGATTGGAAGAGAAAAATGTAATTTTCTATGAATAATAATAAACCCTCCACATATACAAGTTTAACCACATTATATACATCTAAACGAACAAGAAATAAGTCAACTTTTGTTTTATATAACTTCCTTTTCCCATTTCCATTTGTTTGTTATATATATATATATATATATATATATATATATATATATATATATATATATATATATATATATATATATATATATATATATATATATATATATATATATATATATATATATATATATATATATATATATATATATATATATATATATATATATATATATATATATTACATATTTATTTAGAACAATCTTAATACCACACGCAAAATTTACGATATTTTTGTAAATCATTATTATTATTTTTATTCTTTTAACTTCTCATCAACATTGTCTTGCAACAAATTTGATATAATTTATGAACACAAATATTACTAAGGTCATAAGGTAATCGAACAAAGTATCTTGTTTTCTTGTTTAGATATATTGCACTAACATAGTCACAAATAAGAAACAAAACAAACTCATAAGAGAACACTATTTGTTGGATGAAAACTATTTGGAAGGTAGAGCACATTAAAAAATTAAAAATGAATACTCACAATGCCTAGATAATCCATTTTTCTACATGTATTATATTGACAAATTATAATGTTTTATTCAAGGTGATGTTCTATTTTGTTATAAAACTAAAATAAATAAACAGTTGCAATGGATCTTATTTTCAGAAAAGGAAGTTGTGTAAACTATATATCCATAATATATGTGAGAGGTTAAATTGCAACATGAAGGTGATCTCTTCTTCAAACAACTCAGTTGTTGTTGGTTACGTTACTTTAGCCAAATCTCTCTCTACTACTGGAGTCAAGCTTCTTCACAATATTAGGAGTAAACTAGTGAGTTAACCTAAATCTATCTAAATCATTTCGGACCAAAGAACTAATTTCCTTAGAGTTAAATATTTGGTTTTGATGTTTTTATGAAACAGGACACAATGGATTGGGAACAACCACTAACAAGAATTTTCAACTCTGATAAGATTGATGTACAAGATAAACTACAATACTTCGAGTTACCAATAAGAGCTATGGGCATTGCTCTATCAACATGTACCTTTCCTATAAGAGTCATCGATGAGGATCTCAAAGGTATACTGCTCAAATATAGAGGAGAATTCAACAAAAAATTAAGCCAACAATCCAACTTCTTCGCTCATTTTGATGCAGCTGCAATATCAGAGTTGAAAAAAGACATTTTTACTAAAAATGTGTTGGCCTATAAAGATCTCCCAACCTCGTTCTTTTTATATTGCATGCATTTACTCCTAGACGACACACCCATTGTAAAAAAAATGGATCCCAGGCCGATGAAAACTTCAAAAAAGGGTAATTTTCATTGGAGCACCGACAATATTAAAGAGATAGTGATGAATTTATTTCCCTCAAAAATCAATTTGATTTTTCCACTTAAGGCCTCTCTTTCATTGGGCTTTGCCATGTTTCTGGGTTTAGTATATAACAAGGAAAATGGATATTGGTCAGGACTCATTGTTGCTATCTGCTTTGTGACCGGTCGACATTCAACCTTTTCACTTGCAAATGCACGTGGTCAAGGAACTGCAATGGGATCAATCTACGGAGTCCTTTGTTGCTTCATTTTTCAAAGATGTATGGATATAAGGTTCTTACCTCTTCTACCATGGATATTTTTCTCTTCTTTTCTTATGTATAGTAGAATGTATGGTAAAGCTGGTGGGATTTCAACAGTTACAGGAGCTTTATTAGTTATTGGTATAAACCATGATGAAAATCCTAGTAAATTTGCATTTGTTAGAATTGTTGAGGCCACAATTGGACTTATTTGCTTTGTTATTGTAGAGATACTTTTCAATCCTTTTAGAGCATCAACTTTAGCAAAAGGCAAACTTTCTCAATGCTTGAGATCTCTTCAACATTGCATTGACCAAATTTCTATCATTGTTCCTAGTGAAAAAGAGAAGTCGTCTTCTTACTATCAAACATCACAAGATGGGAATTTGAAGCTGAAATTTGTAGTGGATCAATTAGAAGAGGTCACAATGGAAGCTGAATTAGAGCCTAATTTTTGGTTCATTCCATTTCATAATGGCTGCTATAGAAAGATGTTGGAATCATTATCAACAATGGTGGATCTCTTACTTTTTGTGGCATACTCAATGGAAAAAGTTAAGCTATTGCTGCAGAAAGATGAAACATTTTTTATGGATCTCTGTGATCGAGTTAACGAGAATGTGGAAAATGTCAAGAATAAAGTAGGACTCATATTGAATTGCCTTGATAAGATAACAAGGATACAATCTTCTATGGAACTTGAAAAAGAGTTAAAGAATATAAATCTTTCTATTGATGTTGATATAGAAGAAAACCTCAGGAATGATGCATTTTGGATTTGGAATGGAGATGAAGAGGTCAATAATATTACTTACTCTTTTCTCCACTATTTAGAGAAGATAGCTAATAAGGCTTGCACTAATACAGATGAGGAGATGCTTAAAGGACAAATGCTTTTTCATTATGGTTGTTTGGGATTTTGTTCTACTAGCTTGATGAGAGAAACAATAAAGATTCACAATGAAGTAAAAGAGTTACTTGTATGGGAGAATCCCTCAAGTCAAATAAACCTTAAAGAAATCTTTCTATAAAAACCAAGCTTTGTGGTTCCAAAAAATCTAGCAACATAATAGAAGGTATTGACATGACAGCAAAAAAATATATTTTATGTTGTACTTTAGTATGCTTTTTTCATTAGTTTTTCCATCAAACTTACTTAACTACAAAAAGAAAGGTATTATTTGTGTATAAAAAAAACTATAACCACCGATATTAAAACTAATGGTGAAAAATAAATTGGGGGATGAATCTCTTTGAGAAGAATTAGGAAGGTAAGTAGAGTCGAAATTGAAAAGAATGAGATTATTTTTGGACTTAATGATAATTATTAGTGTCACTTTTTTCTTAGACTAGTGCTATTGCTTCTGTACAATTCCTTTATTCCAAAACAAGACAAGAAACATACATTAGTGTTGATTAACAATTTTGTCCACCACTATTTTCCAAATCCACAAAAATAAATTACAATAATAACATAAAATAAGAATAAAATAAATAATGATTCATTTATATTATATTATTTTTTCAGTTTTTTTAACTATCCATCACTGATAATTTTATAACATTTGAATTAATCATAAAAGGAAAAGACAAATGATAAAAAAAGATAAAAAAAAAGTATCAATTTTTTTCATAAAAAAACTCCTAAAAATGCACTAGTCAAATATTATGTTCGAAAATGTCTAAAATAGATAATATTAAATGTCAACACCCAAATTTGTCCGGATTATTAAAAAATTATTTCTAAAATATTCAAAAAAATAAGTGGTAATAAATTGTCTTAAAAAAATAATAAAATTGATTAAAAAGTTTTTCTTTAAATTTTTATTTTATTTTATTAAATTTTTATTTTTTTATTTTATTTTTAAATAATAATAATAAAAAAAATCAAATTAAAGATTGAATTAAAATAAATTCATTTGTTTTTACGTTTTCTTTATTTAATTAATTGAAATTTAAAAATTAAAAAAAAAAAGGGAAAACGGTTTTGATTAATGAGAGGGAATAATTGATGTTTTGATAGCAGTATAACTTCCATCAGTTTTTAAAGAGCAAGTTAATATAGAGGGAGGACTGCCATTTTGAGGGGGGAGAAAAGTAGAAGATTCACTGTAATAGGATCTTCTCACAATTTTCGTCCAAAAAAGTTCATCATCATATCAACATTAATTTACTCATCTCCATTTCAATTCAATTGAGAGCCATAACCCAGAAAAAAGATTCAAAGGTGTATATCAGACAATTCAGCAGCAACGATAATTAAAGAACAAACACAAGGGAACGAAAAAGATTTGTGCATAGCAGGTTACACAATTTTTGCTCAGTTTCGTTTATTTTGGTAATATTATTTTCATCTCCAACTTTTAAGTTAATAAACCACAATCAAAATTGAAATTGGACCAGAAAGGAAGGGGTTTGAATAGAGAGAAAAAGGGGTCACGGTGATATGTGGTGTTATGGAGTTGATGGTCTTTGGCGGCATGTTCTGATGGTGGATGTCTACGGCAATGGCTTGATAACATCGGAGTAGCACGATGTTGACCAGGCGGAGGAGAGACGCAAACATGGAGGCCATGCTGTGGTGCTCCGCGCATTTGAGAGAGGCGAAGCCGCCGTCACTGGAAGAACGATGATGGAGGTCGGCGCCGTTGTTAGCCGAGTCACCGGCGACTTGGCAGTGAGTAGCGTCTATGGTTGGTGCAGCGTGAGGTAGAAGATGAAGTTGGGGAAGAAGAGTTTTAGGTGATGTGCTTTTTCTGGAAGAATAATTTGATTTAGGTTTAGGGTATCGGGCAGATTCTTTAATTCTTCGTGCACCCCGATAACTTAATTCACACACCTATGCAAATTTGTTTTATAATTGGACCATTTGTTTTTGTTTACTCCAAAATGTAATATTCCCACACCCCGTACATTTAGTTTTATTTCACCTTATGTATTCGCATTTTTACTAAGCACACACCTCACTTCTTTAATTTCCTTGTTTAGATTAGGATGTGTTTACTTTATGCACCATGTATTTCTTCTATGTGCACCTCATTCCTATGTGTGTAGTTTTTCTCATTGCACCCGCATATTTACTTATGCACTTTCATTTTCTATTTCCAATTTTACCCTTTTATTTTATTAAATATCACATCTCAATCATATCATTTTCAAAAATAATAAAAAATATTTTAAATTGAAATAAAAATTAAAATAATATTCAAAATTAATAAAAATAAGAACAAATAAAATTTAAAATTATTTTATTTATTTTTTCTTTTAGTGTCTAATCCACCGCTTGCGTCGCACAACACTCCTTTTTCAAATACAAAATTATTAAGATGATTTTGCTGTCTACTCGACAGCTCGCATCGCACGACACTTCTTTTCAAAATATAAAAATCATAGAAATATTTTGGTGTCAACCTGGCCGCACACGTCGCATGACACTTATTTTCAAAAATGTCAAAAGACAACTTTAAGAATTAAATATTTTAATCAAGTTTTATCAAGAACTACATGATCCTTGATTCTCCATTGTGAATGGAGATACGTAGGAGCAGGGCAAGTCCTTGTCAGGTTCACTTTCCAAAAATCAAAAGGTTTTCCAAATCATTTTCAAATAGTTTTATAAAGAACTAGTAGCCCTTATTTCTCATTTTTAATGAGAATAAGTAGGACCAAGGTTTTAACCCTTGTCGGATCCCTTTCACTCAAAAAATGATTTTGTTCAATATTTTCTTATTTATGGGAAAAATAAATATTTAAATAAACACATATCTTTTGCAAAATTAATTAAAGGTAACGCCTTTGGGTGAGCGTTGTAGGGTGCTAATACCTTCCATACGTGTAACCGACTACCGGACCCTAAATTTGGTTTTCATAGACTTTATTTTATTCTTATGGTTTTTCATAATTTTTCAGAATAAACTATGGTGACGACTTCTAATCTCTTTTTCCAAATCCTTTCTTTTTTTTAGTTCGTCATCCCGTCGCAATTTAGATTGCGACATTAAGAAAGTAATGACTTAACTGCATGTTTAAGGCATGAACGATAATATTTCGGAATAAGACCTTTAATCAAAACAACTAAAACAAAAGTTTTTCATATAGTAACATAATTTTGACAACCTGAAAACAAAATTATCTCAAAATTGAGAAATTAAAAACATTTTATGTGATCGTTGGTACAGGCTATTTATAACTACAAATAATAAATAATATCATTGAAAAACCTTAATCACATACAAAGTGATTTTTTTTCCTTTCAATATAGTTTATCTAAAAACTATCGGAAATTTTAGGAGTTTTTGGAAATATAAGAAATGTTACAGGAGCTTGTGATTTTATATTTTCTTAATTTGTAGCCAATTCTTCCTTTGTCAAATACTAAGCAATTTTTTTTCTTCTCATAAACTCTTAATACTTTTAACTTGTTTGTATCTTAATCACACAAAATTTGTTTTTAAAATGACACTTTGATACATTGTAATTTTTTTTAAACAAGTGAGCAACACTTTTCTCAAAGTAATGGTTCTTTTGTATTTTCTAACGAAAGAATAAATGTTTTGTATTTCTTTAGCATAGTTATAAGAATTTTTTCAATGAGTATTCTTTAGTTGTTTTATATTCTTTCATCATTTGCGATTTAAATTTCCTTATCAAATTTGTAACTTTTATGCATTAACTCTTCTTATTTCCTCATTTTCTCCTTTCAAATAATCCTAAATTCTTTTAGGTGACTTTAGGATCATGATCTTGGTTAAGATCATTTATGAAACACCTATGAGTAAACATAACTTTTTCTTTCTCTTCTTTTTTTTATTTCTATTTTATCTGGATATTGGTGGGATTTTGAGGCAACAAATCATGGATGCCATCTTTGTCCATAACTTCTCATAAATTTAACCCATATGTAGATAAGTTTGCATTCCTACAACCCATATACTACAAGAAAATCTCTTATTAGAAACCAATTTTAGTGACAAAAAATAATTAGTCACTATAATGACCAATTTAGATATCAATTTATAAACTAAATTTTTTTTGTAGATAAAATAGTTCCTAAATTGGTCACTGTAGTGAATTGATATCTAAAATTGGTTACTAACATTAACTATCAAGGTTTTAACTAACAGAAAAATTGATCTTTAATCTTGTATCTAAATCGGTCAATAATGGGGCAAATTTAGAGACAATTTTTTTTGGTAGATAAAATATTGATAACTAATGTTAGTTACTAATTTAGAGACAAATTCAATATATTGACCAATTTAGAAACTATTTAGTTATCAATATTTTTTAGTTTATAAATTGATAACTGAATTAGTCACTATAGTGACTAATTATTTTTATCCCTAAAATTGGTCACTAATAAGAGATTTTCTTGTAATTATATATAATAACTTTGACCATTAAAGAGTGAAATACTTGTGACAAATGTCCTTCCATTGAATAGGTTATCTAGGAACAATAGCTAGGTTCCATAAGAACAATGACTTTTGATATCATTGAAATTCTAAGATTTTTGAAAGAGATACAAGAGATATATTATATGAAGGATCTTATTATTTTATTTTATTCAGATACTTTATATTCAGAGCATGATGTGACAATTAAATATTTACAATATCTCAATCTTGATTTTTTAAATCTAATTAACAACTAAATATATTTTTATCTTTCTATGAAGGATATTTCTAAATACAAAAGAGTTTTGAAAAATTAATTTAAAGAAAAAAGATATCAAATAAATAAATATTTTTAAGAAAAAAATATTCTAACTATATAATATCAACAACAACGATAATTTAAAAGATCAAATATACAATAACAATTCTCTCTAAATACATTGTAAATACAAATATGAAAATAATTATATTTCATATTTTGATTAAGTGCAAATCAATGGTTATTTAATTTATCTAAAGAAAATCTTATCGATATGTAGTTTTTTTTTGTTCGGTTAAATGTGTTTTTAGTCTTTGAATGTTGACATGAAATTAAATTTCGTCTATGTTCGAAATTTTGATACATTGTGGTCACAAACTTAAAAAATAAATAGATATAGTATTTTTAATATAATTACTCTAAAAATTATTTGATGCGTCAAATGTGTTTTCTAACTGATATTAAAGTTGGGACGTCTCAAATGTATTTTTTAATTAATATTAAAGCAAAAACATGTCGAACGGTGTAAATATTTCAAATGTTAGTATATATTTTTCAACTAACATTAAAGTGTGAGAACATGTGAAATAGGTTAAACAACTAAAATGCTTACTTTAAAATTTGTTTGATGCGTCAAACGTGTTTCTTAACTAATATTAAAGTTAGAACGTCTCAAATGTGTTTTTTAACTAATATTTAAATGGAAATATATCAAACAGTGTAAATATTTTAAATGCTAGTATATATTTTTTAACTGACATTAAAGTACAATAACGTGTGGAATAAGTTAAACAAAAATTAAATGTTAGTATGAAACTCGTTTAATACATAAAATTATAATTGGATTAAAATAACTATATTTTTTTTTTTAAATTTAAAATAAAAATAAATTAAAGTTTTAAATATGTACAAATTTTAATTTTACTTCAAAATTTAGAACTAAAAACGTACTTAATTTTTTCTTGGAAAAAGCCATTTCATGCATGAGTTTTGTAACGTTTACAAAAAGTGCTCATTTACGTTTATTTTACATATAATTTTGTTATGATTTATTGGCAATTAAAAGTACAAATTACTTTTAATTATAGCTGCAACAATTATCTTCAAGAAGAATTACCTACGAAATAACAGCTATTTTGTTGAGACAAGTGTGTATATGAAGTTGACATATACAATAAGATTTTCTACTATAGCTTTTCAAGAGCTTAAAATTTATTCTGGATTATTGTTTTCAAAATATTTATAACTGTTTTCGGAATGAACAAATTAAAATAAAATTTATATGACAAGATAAAATTTTGGAAAACTTTTAGAGTAGTTTTGTGATTTTATTTAGACTTGTCGAGAGTGGATAGTTCAGTGAGTTTCCAGTTATAAATTAGTATAGTATATTAACTTTTGCAATTTACTCTAGAGCGAGTCATTAATGGTTAAATAGTTAGCGAATCGAATCCACCCTCGATCTCCCACGATAAACGGTTTGTGGCGAACAAATGGAAATGACACGGATCGCTGTTCCCAACCGTTGATTAGATGATAATGAACGGCCAGCGTGGATTTTCCCATCGCCCAGACGAAAAACACAAATCCCATCCATGGGAAGTTGGCTCTATATAACCCTTGCCTCGCGGCATCACATTTCAATTCGAAACAGTTAGAATCAGAAAAGAGAAGAAAAAAGAAGTGCGAAAATGTCTGGTCGTGGAAAAGGAGGGAAAGGTTTGGGAAAGGGAGGAGCTAAGAGACACAGGAAAGTTCTCCGTGATAACATTCAGGGAATTACCAAACCTGCTATTCGTCGATTGGCTCGCAGAGGTGGTGTGAAGAGAATCAGTGGTCTCATCTACGAGGAAACTCGTGGAGTCCTCAAGATCTTCCTTGAGAATGTTATTCGTGATGCTGTTACCTACACTGAGCATGCTAGGAGGAAGACTGTTACTGCCATGGATGTTGTTTATGCACTCAAGAGGCAGGGCAGAACTCTCTACGGTTTTGGTGGTTAATTTTTTTCTCCTAAATTAGGGTTTTCATGAGAATCAATGTAAATTGTGTTTCTTATGGATTGTTGATTATGTGATATGCTCTTAGGTGTAACTTATGTTTGATTTGTTTCATTAAAACAGAACTGTTGTTCCAGTAAGATTGATGAATGAAATTGCAGTTGATTATGATCTCTATTTTGATGTTTTAAACATGAGATGTAACTCTAACACAGTAGAAGGTGTGGTAATTAGTATTGCGGGACTGGATATTGATTTTCTACAGTAAGTTTCATTTTTGTAGTGATTGCATTGGGATTAAGTCATTTAGTACTAAATAACTTTTATTCTGTGATGACAAGTGAGTTGAAATTAGCTTAAATTAATTAATTATTATATGAAATAATTTGTGTAAATGTTTTCATACGATTTTATCTTTTCATATTTTATTTTGTTTGTAATTTAGTTTTAAATCTTTTATTGAGTATTTAGGCAAAATACGAATCTTGTCTTTTTATTAATTTTGTATTTACAAATTGTTGTCTTTCCTATGGGCTTTTGGGCCCTAATTCTGCGTTCGTGGTCGATTTCTCCGGGCTTTAACTATTTAGGATAGACTTCAAATTCAGCTGACATTCTATTGGGAGCTTCTTCATGCATCCCCAATGATTTTGGCCGTAATTCCCAAAAGTATTTTAATTTGTAGTTTGCCCTCCACGGTAAAAGTAAATAAAAGTAAATAGTAAAGTTTTTCTCTCCTTTTTCCTTTATTTAATACATCAGCCAGCCCTTCATTCTTAATTTTAAATTTGACCTAGTTCCTTTTGTACAATAGCATTCCTCTTGTCTCTACATCCACTATTTTATCTATGTTCTCTTTGCATTTTATCATTTATCCATATCAGCCCACTAAAGCGCCTTAGTGCACGTCCTTTATACTGTTGGGGTAATTTCGGCCCAAGAACTCGGTATGGATTTGAGTTTCTAAGATACATGTAAGCAAAAAAAAAAATGAAAATGACTTGGACTTGATGTAGCCAGTGAAATAATGATGCACTTAATGATAGGAATTATAATATGTTAGTTTAATTTTAGCAACAGAAAAATGCTTTTTAAAGAGTGTTTATGTATGTTTGTATGTATTTTCCCGTTAAATTAACATAATTATTGAAATCTAAATATTTAAAAAGGCTTTGCCCTTTTCAAACGTAATTTAACCATGCAAAAAATATTGTAGATCATCGTTATATTTCATACGTTTAAATACGATTTTATTCATACTTCGACTCAATTTAATTTCTGTTAAACTACTTATTTAAGTAATATAATATTCAATTGTAGTCGTTTTCAATAATAATAGATAATTTACAGCTAAATGAGAATATTAAGTAATATAATAATGTAAGTTTATACGACAACTTTATTTTTATCATTCAATAATTTGCTTTAACATTATACTTTAATTGAAAATAATTACTAATTTTATAGACTTTATAATATATATTTTTATATATTTATTTTCATATTATAGTATTAAAAATATTATAAACTAGCACTTTAATATATTATACACAAGTATTTATTTATTTTAAATAAAAAATAGTTTAAATATTTTAATTTTTATAATTAATAATTATAATACATCATTAAAAGCATAGGTACTGTCACTACACTTTTGTCAAAGACTTTAAAGTTAAGATAAATGAATTATTTAAATATGTTTAAATTCCAAATAATTTTTATTTTAAAAATGCTATAATTTTTTTTAATTACTCTTTTTTTCTTGTCTATCTCATGTTAGTCATGAATGTTTTTCTGTTTTAACATAGTTTTAATTTTTTAAATTGATATAATTTGGTAATTTTTTCGATAAACTTATAAAGATTTTTCTAACACTAAAATAATGTTAATTACATTAACTAAGTGAACCATTTTTATTAATAACTTTAATTTTGAGAATTTTTTTTATCCGTTTCAAAAAAAAAAACAAAAAACTAAATTATATTTAACTTTTAAAAATTGAAACTAATTAGACGAAAGTAAGAATAAAAAAGTAATTAAATCATTTTTTTCAAAAACATACATGTAATAATTATTACAACTTTAATAAATTTTGTCATGTTAAATTTATTTATTCTATCTAAATTGGAATCATTATGGATTCGTAATTTAAACTCTAGCTAATTGAGAGCCTTGAAATAAGAAATGATAAAGGCAGAGACTGTTGTCAAAAATATAAATAATAAATCTTATTTAATCGTTTTCAAGCATGGTGTCGTGGTGTAGTTGGTTATCACGTCAGTCTAACACACTGAAGGTCTCCGGTTCAAGTCCGGGCGACGCCAGTGTATTAATATTTTTATCTGGTTAGCTTTTAACCAAAATAATAATAACAACAATGGCCACATATATAATTACTATGAAATTTAAACAAAAAAGTATATTTTTAACGGAAAAATTACCACTAAATTGTAATATTAAAATGTGTGATTACTGATAAAAAGAATAGAACAAAAAAGTTATTTTGTTATTGTTTTCGTATAACACATCACCATTTTCATGTATTCCATGTTTATATTTTTTATTCGTTGAAGATTTGCACCTTGATCTTTCATAACTGGCTTATCAATTTTTCAATGTATATACTTTTTTAATTTTATTTGTTTAATAATCCTTGTTAGTTAATCGTGCCATATTCTAAAATTTGAGTGAAACATTGAACTTGTAATCGCAGAAATTAATTTAGATAGTCACCATATTTTTATTCTTATACTTTTTGAATATTCATGAAGTAATTGTACTTATTCTAGTTCCCTTATTAAATGCTTTTTTTGAAAATTTATTTTCATTGGATCCCAATTATATGTTAAATCAGGAGTCAAAGTTGGAAACCAAATAGAAAATTATTTGTACAGTGAATTAGGGAAATACCTAATATTTAAATATGTATTTATAGCTGTATTTGAACACTCAATTTGATACATATGTTCAAAAAGTCAATTCTTACAATTCACCATTAAAATTAATGAATTTGGGACCGTACAACGGCTTTGTAATTTAGTTCCTAACACAAAACTAAGAGAGATAGAAAATACCCATCTCTAATTCTTATTTGTTTAATATTTTTTCTAACATTTGGTTTGAATGAAAATTATTTTTATTAAGAAACATTTTATTCTTTCTTTGATCATTGTTCATTTTGTATCAATCCTACAATATTTCTTATTTTTTTCTAAAACTTTATCAACATTTTGTTTTTTCTTTATTAAGTATAGATTTTTTTCTCTACGATAAGATTATTATTGTTAATATCACTAACGAGGGACTCTTGATCAAAACTTTCATATTGAGGATGGGTAAGATCTCTTCTTATAGCAATTTGATTTGTTTAGAATAAAAAATTACTATTCATGATTTAAACTACTAGATTTAATACGAAAAAAATTGAGCGCTTTACCATTACAATAAAAAAAAAAAAATACTTTTTGCTTCAAGTAATCTACCTTAGATTCCTATTTTAAGAGACAAATGTTCTATAGGGTTTTCCCAACCCCATGAAACACTAACTTTGATGGAGGTTTTATATTTTCTGAAATTTTACTATGTTTTCAAAACCTTTTATCTTAGGCGGGTTTAAAATTTTCCTTTAAAGGAGATTTTAAAACCCCATTATCTTATTATTTTATGTGGATTTAAAACTTCTTGAATTGTATATAGAGAATTTAAATAATAAGATTCTTGCGTGATTGCACACTTTTCCAAAGATCCCTTTCAATATATTTTTTAAATGTAATTTTAGTTTGTGAGAGTTTGAATATTATTTTGGATGATAGTAATAGAAGTGATGGTAAAGAATATTGTAGTCACGGGTTTGGTTCCTCCGGAAGATGCAAAGAAAGTTTGAGGAACATGCAAAGCATCTCTCCAAAATCATCACATTTGCATGAAAACATATCTCTCTCTCTCTCTCTCTCTATATATATATATATATATATATATATATATATATATATATATATATATATTATTTAGTTTAAACTATCACCATCGAAACATTATTATCCATTTTTCAATTCTCACTTTATTTTAAGTAATATACGTCTATCAAAACACTTAAGAAAGTTAAAATACGTATATTTATACAAGATAAGATAAAAAAAAAATCAGATCATTTGCAAGTTCTGTAACATTCTTCTCTGATCATTTAATATATATATAAAAATAAAAACAAATTTTAACTAATTTTTTTTTCATTAGTTCATAAAAAAATATATTACTTGTAATTAAAACATTATTATGATAAATTATTAAAAACTGTTACAAAAAGAAAAAAAAGGATAATTTGTAATAAATATTAATATATTTAATTTTTGGTATACTTAAAAAGATTATAATCTTTATGAAAAAAAAATTAGTTTCATTAATTTTATTTGATATTTATTAATGGTTGAAATAATTGAATGAATATTTGATCTTTAATTATTTTCATGTATGTTTATTAAAGAAAATATTGATTGCTTTTATTTTTTGCATTCAATTATTTTAAGATGTTGAATAAAATTAATACTTTATATTAAGATTGTAACTTTTTTATTATATTAAAACTGAAATACATCACTACTAATATTATTTTAAAAATATATAATGTTTTTTGATAAAAAAGAATCTTTATATATTTTTTTAAGTACTACTTATTGAAGAACGTGGAATGTGGTTTTTAACCGATAAAACCTACACTAATATATTTTTAATTCTCTATCATATTTTTTCTATTTTTATTGGATTGAAAACTAACCCTTAGTGCTCTTGATTGACTAACATCAGTTTGACAATTCATATAGGATACAGTGAGGTTCAAAAAATATAATAGTTGACTATATTAAAATATTAATTTACTTAGAGCTCAATAACTTATTCAACATAGATTTATCAAATTGTGCATATTTTCATATACTTACGGTCATAATGAAGACATAACTATGCTTAGATGTAAAGTTTGTATTTTAAGGAATAAGAGTGAAAGGGTGATAAAATATTGCTTATAATATTTAGATATAGTTATTGATTTAGCTTTTTAATTATTTGGTTCGGTTATTATTATTATTTTTAATTATTTAACAAAAAGTTTAATTTGGTCTCTTTTCTTAAGTTGATGTTATGTGTAGGGATGTCAATAATATCTATGTCTGTGGGTATCCGCGAATAAAATCGGTGACGTATAGTTGGTATTCACAAATATTTGTTACCTGCAGGTAGTGGGTATTTTTATACCCGCTTATATACGAGTCGGGTGCAGATATCATACTATCCGTAGCCAAGGATATCTGTTACCCGTACAAAATTAAAATTAAAATTATATTTATATTTATATTTTATTAGATTAAATTTAAATTTAATTTAAATGTAATATAATTTATATTTTATTTTACATATTTTTTGTAATTTTATTTAAATTTAAAGTTAAATATTTATATAATATATATTTTTTAAATATTTGCGAGTGTCCACGGATATCCGCAGATTTTAAAATACCCGCGAGTATTTTTTAAACGGGTACCCGCGCAGGTAGCACATGTGAATTTTTTTTGCTGCGGATCGGGTTGTTGGTAGGCACTATCCGTGCTCGACCCGACCCGTTGCCATCCGTAGTTCCATGTCAGGGTCAAGTTGTTAAATTTTCAATTTTTTTATTTTAAATTTTTTTAAATATTTAAATTGACATGTGTCAGGTTACAATTGTGCCACGTGTCAGGTTATAATCGTGTCACATGACAATGGTGGTGGTTGTTTTCAATTAAGTTCTCTATTTAAATTTTTTATTCAATTTAGTCTCTCTGTTCTTTAAAACGATCTAATTTTGTCCTCTTCAATTTGAGAACAAATTAGTAATTAAGCTTAATTACAACTTATCTATACTTGTTAAATAATTTTTTATAATTTATACATCAAATCACTCCACCTAAATACTCAAATTATTTTATTTTTTTTACATTTTATACCCTTGTAATTTTTTACACTTGTAAAAAGTAAAATAATTTGAATATTTAGGTGTAGTGATTTAACGTTTAAATTCAATAAAATTATTTTAACATGTATATATAAGTTGAAATTAAACTTATTTACTATTTTATTCTCAACTTAGAGAGGATAAAATTCAATCATTTTAAATAATAGGGGACCAAATTGAATAAACAATTTAAATAGAAGACTAAATTGAAAACAACCACTACTAATGTCACGTGACACAACAGTAACCTGACACGTGGTAGTTTATATATTTAAAAAAAATAAAAAAAATAAAAAGTTTCACAAATTGACACATGGCATGTACGAACACGGTGTTAATGTCAACTTAACGAAAATGATCAAATATAACCTTTTTAAATAATTGGAGGACTAAATTGAACAAAAAAGGATCAAAATGAACCAAACAAAAAAATTAGATGACTAAATCAATAATTCATTTGTAGATTTGAGATATGGATGAAAAAGAGTATTTGCTCATATGCTCTGTGATTTATTAACCTACTTATTATCACTGATATGTTTGGGGATGACTGGTGTGGTTATGATAAAACCAATGTTCAACTAAAATTTATGAGAATTTTTCGCTTGATTCAGATTGACCTAGAGATTTAAGCATGCACCACTATTAGATCATACATCTTAATCGATTAAAATGAATAATTAACAAGTTAAAAATATGATAGAATATCTAAATATTTATCACACAACAAGCCTTTGATAGATCCAAGTGATTTGTTATCAAAGATCAATCAAGATGTTATAGCTAGATTAGTTGAATGATTATTTGACCATAATGAATTTACTCACAAAGATACCATTTATCAACTTTCTCGATGAATTGCTTTAAAAATGTAACTTTGAAGAAAAGATAAAATTAGTGCACCAAGAGTTTTTATACCGGTTTACTCACAAGGAGCTATATCCTGTTAGAAAACAACCTGAGCTTGACTTTCCACTATCACAAGAAATTAAAAGATCCTTATAAACAATTTCTTGAAGAAAAATATACCTGAATACAACCTTTTCGACTCACACAAGAAGAACACACAACATAACAAGAACACCTTCTTGCAAACCTGAAACCACACCAGAAACACTAAACAACACAATGAATACATGGATGACAAAACTTGAATGATTAACTCTCCCTATTTAATCAAAGATTTTCTAAGATCAAGATGGAGACAATCACAACTCCAAAACCTCATGAACAATTACACATTTTGCAACATCTTTGATTCTGTTTGAAAAAGTGTGTTGAATAAATTTTCTCAAAGTGTTTTTCTCAATTTCAAAAGTCACACTCCTTAAAGACAAAAAGAGAACATATAGCCTATGTTGACTAACATATTAAGTTGATTAAAAATAATTGTCAATCGATTGATTTTACTTCAAAAGTCACACTCCTTAAAGACAAAAAGAGAACATATAGCCTATGTTGACTGATATATTAAGTTGATTAAAAATAATTGTCAATCGATTGATTTCACTTAAATAAGTGAAATCAGCTGAATCCTTGTCATTTTAGTAGATTTGATATATTGATCACATATCTATATGCAAAAGCATTCAACCTATTTTAATATCCTTTTTTAAAATACTAAAAGACTCCTAAATACAAGCTAGTTCTAGACTAAGCAAGAACATACAAATCTTAAGATTTTAGGATTCATCATATCATCAAGCCCTTTAGAACAACAAATATGAGCTTTTAGGAATGCTTTATATAAATGACGTTCAATATGATTATACAATGGAATGTTTGGATTGGAAGGTTACTATAATTGTGTATTGTATGAATATAGTGTTCCTAAGGATGAATGCTATACTGGTTAATATAATATTATGCATTGAGTATAGATTCATATTGTGAAGTTATCCCATCTCTAACTTAAAGACTCATATACAAAATGAAGTTTAGGTGGTGAGAGTTTATGTAGGTTCATATAACAGAATTTGGAGCGTAGGATCACTGTTTTGACAAGGGATTAATACCTGATAAATTTGAACGAGATGTAATATTTTCTTTCATAATTATATAACATGTGCATGAGTATCCGATTTGATGCTTAAATAATTCAGAATCAAGTCTAAAATAAGTATGTTTGAAGTCTATATGTATTTGATTTGAAATCAGAATGCATGAACAACAGGAATGTTAGTAAATTATATAGTTCATAAATTATAGATTTTGGTTGTTTAGAAATTGTCGCTAGCTTACCCTTAGCAGATGAATGTGCAGGTGACACAGTAAAGCTAGACTTTAGGAAAGCTGGTTTGGAGTTGAAATTCAAGAACAATAGATACTTGTGTATAATGTATATCTTTATATCTTGTGTACAGAGAGTCTTTTATTTTGTAATAATATTCATATGGTCTTTTATTTAGAAAAAAATTAAATTCAAAGTAATGTAATTACACTTTATACTGTAATTCAGAGTCTTGTATTCTATTTTTGGGATTATTACTGTTACAGATAGGAAATAGTAAATTTAAATAATACATAATAAGTACCAAACGCTAAATAATAAGCAATAAATATTAATTAATAAATAATAAATGTGAAATATAAATAATATATGGTAAATATTAAATATTAAATTATAATTTTTAAATTATACACACTAAGTAATAAATAATAAACAATACAGTATTAATTATTAAGTAATAGGCAATAAGTGATAAACAGTGAATAATAAATTATGAGAAATAATTAAAATAGTAAATAAGAAAATTATAATATAAGTCTACTTGTTTTATCTTGCCGCTATTTCACGGGAAATGTTTCCTTTTTTTCTTTTTTTGAGAAAGAAGTCAATCTTTCTAAAAATGTTATTCAAATATGACAAAGTGATATGCAAATGTTTATTAGAAGCTAATTTGACTCAGCTACACTTCTTATTATTTTATGACAGGCATATTAAAATCACATACCTCACTCTCCTCCAACCATTTCATTTCATAGCCCAACCCAACCACATGTTATGGCTTAATTTATAGCAACATCACCAATGTCATCACTATAATTTAATCCCCTTTTTATGAAAAACCCTACTTTCACCTCTACACGTTACTATCTTACTTTAAAATAATGACTCCCTCAATAATTTAAAACTCTCTTCAATTCATACTACAAATATAATCATATTTTAGAAGGTTAATTATAACTATTTGTAAAATCCAAAAATTATATATATATATATATATATATATATATATATATTCATACTAAATAATTTATACGTAATATATATTAAATAGTTTTTCTTGTCAGCTCATTCCTACATAATATAATGTTACCTTTGGTGTACAATCTCTATCCCAAGATGGACTCAAAAACTTTAAGTAATTACTTAATAATATCAATACTTCGTACATATCTATATAGAATAAATTTAAAAATTATTACAATCTCTTAACATTGTATTTCAGAGTGACTTTTCTTAAGCATTCCAAAGTACTTCAAAATATAAGAAGTATGTTTGATACAATTTTTGAAAAGAAAGACAAATACTTCGTCTTTTAAATTAATTACTATTCTAAACTATCACTTACTAGCTCTTGCTCCTAAGCTAGTGACCTCATCTGTTCATACCTATGCTCACATATTTACATACACGATCATCGCATAAAAACATACAACACAAGGAAAGAAAAGAAAAAAGAGTAAGCTAATGCATTTAAAGGAAAAGTATTGGATAGAACAAAAAAACTTACAAGAATATTAAAAAAATCTTTAGTGGTGACAACCCACAAAAACAAACTCAATAATTTACTATTAGACTTTTACATAAATTACTACTAAAGTTTCACTCATCATTACAAAGCACTAGCACATTCAACTCCTATCATATACATTACTTTTGAAAGATTAAGGCATTGAACATACTCGTGAGATTTCTCACTTGTCATACTTACTCATTATCTCTAAGACCATCATTAGAAAGGAATTAAGATGAAACAAAATCTAACTTAATAAGTTATGACATGGTTAACTTCACTAGTTCTCTAAGTATAATCCTCTTTCATATCATACCGTGGTCTACCATGTGAAGCTCTCTTTCGACTCTCACCTCCTAGATATCATACTCATCATACTCTAGTGTGAGTTAGATACTAGTAGATAGTCTCACTCTTGGAATCCTCTTTCAATACACTTTGACATCCTAAATAGTGATATTTTTCCTTTAGAATACGAATTGAGAACCAAACTTTTCATTTCTAAGCCAAAGAGGACATAAACAATTCAAACAAAAATTTAAAGTTTTTCTAAAACTCCAGACCATTAACTTAGTACCTCTCTCTATTGCCTAACGGTGTTCGGAGCCGCCCAATGGTGGACACGCAACAGTAACAAAATTGCTTCTAAACAATTGAATTTTTCCTTCAGCCTATCAACATTATTATTTACAGTAATACCAATCTCTCAAATTTACTCTTTTTCAACAATGTCAACATTACATTTATATCACATTTGGTCGGTAGTGATACAAGAACCCATAACAAATTGACATATCAGTTTTTATCATCTTGATTCCTTTCATTCTATAACACAAAATTCACACACCTATCCCTTTCACCAAGAATCGTTTTCCTTTAGTACTCATCAATATAATTCTCATTCAGACCCAATTCATACCATCAAACAACTCAGTCATGTCATCACTCTACAATTCATCAACCATAAGAAAATATACACAACTCAAAACACCACAAATCATTAAAAACTCTAAAAAATTGTATAAAATCAAACTTCACAAAATGATTTAAAGGTTATGTAGTTATAAATTTTCATTTTAAAACAATTTAAATGATTAACTTCCCTCATCTTGGAAGACTCTTATGACTGTTCATCCTGTTGCACAACGTCTTCACTTACAATGGTCCTGTATTTACAACCCAAAAACTACAATCAGCAATTGAATGGTTTAAGAATCCCAATTAGATGAAGATGCATATAGAAAAATAGAAAAATCACATGTAGCGAGAGAAAACTGCATGCACTCAAAATAAAATTGCTCTATCACAGTATGAGAATTTGAACTTACCTAATATGAAATTGATTGACTTGTATGGTAAAACCCTTGAGACTAATTGCTTCTTTATCTTTGGGTCTTCAAGAGAAAATATAAAAGGGATTAATTTACTAAAAAAGAATGAAAGAGATCGAAAAGTGAGAATGAAATGAATTTCTATAAATAACCTCTATAATTTTAGAAAAAAAATCCCTTGAAAACTTTTTAACTTTTTATTATATATATATATATATATATATATATATATATATATATATATATATATATAATATTATTAATATAAAAAAATATTAATATAATAATATAATTCTTTTCTCTTTTAGAATTTATAATAGGTTCTCTCCACAACTTCAAACATAAATAATATTATGACAACAATTAAAAATAAAAACTTATATTGAGTTTTACACCTCCATCCATACTCAAATATAATTCATAAGAAGGCTAAAGTTACAAATTTTATGGAGATTTCCAAACCTAAAAAAAGCATTTACCTAGCTTGAAACTTCAAAATCTGCAATAACTTCAATTAAAATTAACAACTTCAATTATTCTAACTAAATTTCAGCTAATAGTCATATTCAATACAAAGAGCTCGAACATGCCAACAGAAAATTCTAAATATCAAATTGAAGATATCATTACGACTTTAGATTAGCAGATATTTATCTTTGTTCAGTAAACCGTACATGCAACACATATTTATAAGCATGTAATTCATTCGCATACGAACAAATCAAACAAAAAGGACAGATAAGATGAATGACATCTACTATTCTATGATAACTTCAATACAATAAATTTATATTTTAAAAATGATGGACGATCAACTAACAATTTTAAAGAAAAAGTAAAAAAAATAAGTTCATTTTTTTTTAAAGTTTTGTAAAATGAAATTAGAATAGTTAAACTCTTCTATTTCTGTGTTTTTAAACTTAATTGATAACTTCATCTTATTAAAACCACTTTTATTTTTAAACATTTACTTCATCTTTACATTACTTCTTAACTACTCTTCAACTCATTTTGTTAGAATTTTTTTTTTATTTCAATATTGTTAATAGGTATTTTTGAACTTTTAAAATTGTATTAAAAGTTAACTTTTGATGAAATGTCTTGCATTAGGCAAATATGTGTTTTAGTCAAGTAAATAATATAATTTATTTTTTCTTTTTTTTAATGAAAGGGTTAAATATGTTTTTAGTTCTGACGAAAATAAAATTTATCTATATTTTAAATTTTGGTTTCAAACTTAAAAAATGAATGTATATAGTCCTTATAATTCAAATATGTTAAATTTTTTTAATGTGTCAGCTGCGTTTTAGGCTAACATTTAACTTATTATATCTTTAGACATATTTTTACTTCAATATTAGAAAAAAAATGTGATTGGGTTGAAAGAATTATATGCATTTATTTCTAAAATTTAATAATTAAAAATATATCAAAGTTTGAAAAAAAAAAAAATTCGCTACAAAATATGAATAGTAAAATCATATTTAATTTTTAATTCTGTGTTAATTTAAACACATAACATGTTGCAATCTTATATTGGAAGTCAATTTAATTAAATAGAGCAATAATTCACTGCTACGTGTGTACATATTTGGTTTGGATAAGATATATGCATTCTTCATATTTGGTTTGGATAAGATATATGTATTCTTCACCTCTAGTTGAACTCAACTAATACAAAAGTTTTCAACTCAATTGAAGTTTGAACAATTCGAACTCATGTCATTACAATCACCAATAATGGAAACGAAACCTCACCACCGATAATGGAAAAAAAAATACGCACTTGTGTTTTACGTCACTTAGATTGATTTTTTTTATACAGCAATATAAAATAAAACGCAATAATAGTAATAATTGTTTTAGAATTACATTAATTCTAAACCTATATATATATATATATATATATATATATATAATATTAAAACATACGTTATTTTAAAAGATATTATTTTTTTAGAGATGACGTGTTATATCTCTTAAACAAATATTATTCATAAAAAAAATTATTTGAATATTTTGATTCTTCAACATAAAGTTTAAAATTCGGAAGATATTGTAATAAAAGAAGTTTAGTTGCCTGCCTCCTTTCAGTTTTTTTTTTCTTCTTAAGAACGAGATAAGTTAATGTTAATAACTTGAGTGACATTATTATTAATCAAAACACTTATTTGCAAAAGTATATGTTTAGTTTTGTTTCACCTTAAATAAATCTTTTTATATCTAGAACTATCATAAATATATACGCTTGTGTATATGCATTTTGTAGAGTAACTAAAAGGGTAAAATTGATAAAAAAAATGTGTATATATTTATATATATAGTTATAGATAAAATAATATTTAGATATTGAAACAAAAAATATTATAAATAATATTGTGTGTAAATATTTTTTTATTATGAATAATTATTTAAAATTTGAAAAAAGTAGTTATTAAAATGATAAAAGACTAAATAATTCTTTTACAATATGTATATTATAAATAGTTATAGATAAAATAAATTTTAGTTACTGAAATAAAAAAATATTATTAGTAATATTGTATAAATAATTCTTTTATTATGAGTAATTATTTAAATTTAAAAAATTAATTATTAAAATGACAAAAGAGTAGATAATTATTTTATAATGGGTAACTATTTGAATTCAAAAAACAATTATTATATTATGAAAAATAATTCTTTTATTATGAATAATTATTTAAATTTAAAAAACAGTAATTAAGATTATAAAACTGAAAAAAATAAAAAATACCAATTAAATATATTCTATATATATATATATATAGAGAGAGAGTAAATACATACATTACACGATTATGTGAATGCATTTTTTAAATATTTATAAATTATTTTTAAAAATAATAATTAAAAGAATAAAATTGAAAAAAAAATTATAATATATATATATATATATAGTATTATAGATAAAATAAAGTTTAAAAGTAATAATCTGGAAATAATTTTGTTTTATTGTGAATAATTATTTATATTTGTAAAAATAACTATTAAAATGATAAAAGAATAAATAATTATTTGAATTTATAAAAATAGTGATTAAAATGATAAAATTGAAAAATAAATTTTTTTATTAAGAATAATTGTTTAAGTTTAGAAAGTAATAATTGAAAGGATAAAAATAGGAAAAATAGGAAGAGATACTAAAATAGTTATAGATACAAATGTAGTTATAGATAAAAGATATTTTATTATAGATGTAAATTTAAAATTCAAAATGAAAATAAAAGACGTTGATTTTTCCGATTACCGCCACGCAAGAATAACAGCGGAAGGAAGAATCTGAACAGAGTGAGAGTAACGTAGCTACCTACGGCATCAGAAGTTTAATCCAAACGGAACAGAACCTGTCACCTTGTTCCTCCTCTATAAATACCCACACATGTCAAAGTGTTCTCATGGCAGTAGCACAAAGGCTCTGAATATACAACTAGCTTTGAAGGATAGTGTATATATAGAAACTTTGACGGTAATCAACCATGCCGTTGAACATAACATCCATCAAAACATCCTCTAATGGAGTGTGGCAAGGTGATAATCCTCTGGACTATGCCTTCCCACTCCTAATAGTTCAAATCACCTTAGTCCTCATCGTCACTCGCTCCCTCGCTTTACTTCTCAAACCTCTCCGACAACCCAAAGTCATAGCTGAGATTCTGGTATGTCCCACTCATTCCAATTTATAATATTAATTTCAAACAACTCTGCGTTGATTAAGCTTTTGTTTTGTCCGCATGATTAGTTTTAATATTAGTTTTAATCTGTGAAGGGTGGTGTTTTGCTGGGCCCATCGGTACTGGGAAGAAGCAAAAGTTATCTGCATCGTATATTCCCTTCATGGAGCACGCCAACGCTGGAATCTGTGGCAAGCATAGGTCTTCTTTATTTCCTATTCCTCGTAGGTTTGGAGCTCGATCTCCATTCCATTCGCCGGAGCGGCAAAAGAGCCTTCAGCATCGCCGCCGTGGGGATCTCTCTGCCTTTCGTCTGCGGCATCGGCGTCGCCGTCATCCTCCGGAAAACAGTTGAAGGCGCAGACGAACCCGGCTTCGCGCAGTTCCTCGTCTTCATGGGCGTGGCGCTTTCCATCACCGCATTCCCGGTGCTGGCCCGCATCCTGGCGGAGCTGAAGCTGCTCACCACGAGAGTGGGGGAGACCGCGATGGCGGCGGCGGCGTTCAATGACGTAGTCGCGTGGATTCTGCTCGCGTTGGCAGTGGCTTTGGCGGGGAACGGAAGTGGTTCCCACAAGAGTCCTCTGATATCGGTGTGGGTTCTTCTTTCGGGGCTGGCGTTCGTGGTTTTGATGATGGTGGCTGTCCGACCGGCGATGGAGGTTGTGGCCAGAAGGGGCGAGAACGACGCCGGTGACGAGGTTTATGTTTGTTTGACGCTGGCGGGGGTGTTGGTGTCGGGGTTTATGACGGACCTGATCGGGATTCACTCCATATTCGGGGCCTTCGTGTTCGGGCTAACGATTCCGAAGGAGGGAAACTTCGCGAAGAAGCTGACAGAGAGAATCGAGGATTTTGTTTTAGGTTTGTTGCTCCCACTCTACTTTGCTTCCAGCGGGTTGAAAACCGACGTAACTACCATACGTGGCGCTTCCGCATGGGGTCTTCTGGTTCTGGTCATAGCCACGGCTTGTGCTGGGAAGATTCTCGGTACCTTCGCGGTGGCCATGTTCTGCATGATCCCCGCCAGAGAATCGCTCACACTTGGCGTCCTCATGAACACCAAAGGCCTCGTTGAACTCATCGTACTCAACATTGGAAAGGAAAAAAAGGTCACTTTCTTTTTCTTACTTTTTTTACATATACTCATGTTCACATACACTAATCTTGCTCCATACACATGTTCTCCTATTAAATATTAACTCCTCTTTCAATCAGAATTTTCAATTTGTCACGTTAGGACAGATCTTTTACTCTTGTTAAACTTCCATTAAAATTATATCGCTTTAAAAGTATACCTTGTACATATAATATAAAATTTTCAACATCAATACTTCGTATACGTCAGGCTGCTAACTATATACCACGTGGCCAAATAAAATACCATTGCCCCCACAACACCATGCAATAACATTGTGAGCAAGAATGTTTAGCTTTTTCTTCCTTTTTTTTCATCACCTGTCTCTTTTAATCTAGAACGATGGGTGAATCTTTGGTTTATAGATAGAATCATGACTAAACATTATTTTAGTCCAATAGAAAGAAGATTAGTTACGCATGACATAAAACTACGAATACCTTGTAGGTATACCAAATTCTTTCACTTGAATAGCCACCCCCTCTATACAGGCAAGTTGTTTGACTTTTTCGCGTATGGGTTAATAGATGAGGAAAATGAATACGCACATGTAAAATATTTCAAAACATGAATCTTCAAACCCCAAATGTATTTTATTGCTGTCGTCACAGTTTTGTTGCAGAGTTGTTATGGTTGAGTGGCCAAGTCCAAGTCGTATCAGATGGGAAGTTTGATCAAAACTGTGACTGGTCCAAATTGGCATGTGTCGTTTACGTTTTAACTTATTTTCGTTGATTCCTGAAACCATAACCTGGTGAAGAAAGACTTTATATTGATTCCCCCGTGGACCCAAAAGTATACGGTATCTATAAATTTCGTGACATTTTATAACCTTAGAGTTCCTTGGGCACAACGAGCAACTAAAAACAAATACACCTTTCAAAAAGCAGACAAGATTCGGTGATAATTTAGGATGCTAAAGCCAGTTAATGTTTTACTATTTACTTCTCTGGAAGAGTAGGTGTAGAGTTATGGAAGTCAGAACTCTTATCAAGAAATGTGAAAGTGGTCTTGCAAATAAAGAAATGCACATGATGCATAACCGAAATAAGGAAAAAGACAATGAATCCACTGCCATCTATAAATAACACACGTCTATAAATAACACATATAGGACAGTACCAATTGAATGCTTTGATTAATATCTCTTAGATGTTACAGACATTGATCATGATCATACCTATATTAGGTCTCCATTTTGTTTGTTCAGGCCAAATTTTTGTACATGTTTAACTTATTTCTTTTATTCTTAATCACATCCCTTACTATGCTTAACTTTTACTTACAGTAGATATTGTTAAATTGATGTGAATTGTAGAATATAGTGTCGAGTTCTTCTTCATTAATTATCCAATTTAATGACAAGAACGACATGGTTTCATTTTGAGATTTCAGGTTTTAAACGATGAAATGTTTGCAATCTTAGTACTTATGGCTCTATTCACAACCTTCATCACAACACCAATAGTTATGGCAATCTATAAACCAGCACGAGGAAACTCAACGAAAACACGGCGGAAGCTGGGTGACAGCTTTCGGGGATCTGGGAAGGAAATGGTTGAGAAGTTCAGAGTCTTGGCCTGTCTCCATGGGCCAAGCAATATCCCTTCTATCATAAATTTAATTGAATCAACTCGAAGCACAAAAAAATCCTTGATAAAGTTGTTTATGATGCACCTTGTTGAGCTCACGGAGCGTTCATCCTCTATCATCATGGTTCATCGTGCTCGCAGGAATGGTTTCCCTTTCTTCAGCCGCTCCAATCGTGACCAGTGGCACGACCGAATTGCAGGAGCCTTTCAAGCCTACAGTCAACTGGGCCGAGTCATGGTTCGGTCCACAACCACCATCTCTTCTCTCTCCACCATGCACGAGGACATCTGCCACGTGGCGGAGGAGAAAATGGTGACCATGATTATTTTGCCCTTCCACAAACAGTGGAGAACAGAAGTGAATGAGGAGAACGAGAAATATCAAGTGGAAGAAAATGCAGGCCACGAATGGAGAGTGGTGAACCAGAAGGTACTTAAGAATGCACCTTGCTCAGTTGTGGTGGTTGTGGATCGTGGATATGGAAATTTGCCTCAGACTCAAACTCAAACTCCAACCCCAGATTCAATTGTTTCGCAACGAGTGTGCATAATCTTCTTCGGTGGCCCAGACGATCGTGAGGCTCTAGAGTTGGGGAATAAGATGCTTGAACACCCAACAGTTAAAGTAAGTGTTGTAAGGTTTATGGAAAAAGGTGTGTTGGATGATAATAACATTGTGTTAAGCTTCTCACCTGACAAAAACAATGACGATAGTTACAGCTTCTCCACTGCCAAAATGAATCGCCAGAAAGAAAAGGTAATTAACAGGCTCATGTCGAACATTCTTAAAATAACATCTGTGTTCTTTATTGGTTATGTGTTTGACATTATCGTACTTTGATTAATGAATTACAGGAGTTGGATGAGGAGGCAATTAAGAAGTTTCAAAGCAAGTTGAATGACATGGTGGAATACATTGAGAAGTTTAGTGAGGACGTTGTGGAAGACGTGCTGGTAATAGGGAAAAGTGGGGATTACGATCTCATAATTGTTGGAAAAGGTCGATTTCCATCGAACATGGTGGCTGGGTTGGCGGAAAGAAAACCAGAACATGCTGAGTTAGGTCCTATTGGGGATGTTTTATCTTCATCGGAACATGAAGTGTTGTCATCTATATTGGTTATTCAACAACATGATGTGACACTGGTAGATGATGCTCCAATATGCAAGGTTCATGATGAGTATGGCATGGTCAACCGTGGTGAATCTTCTCATGGAGTAGGAATTTCAATTGGCAATGACAATGCAGTGTAATATATATTTTCATTATTTGTACCAAAAAACTGGAAAAATCTCAAACAACACTTGAACGTTCTCTCTTAACTTTTGTTTGTATTTTAAGATGGTTTTTGGGGAATAGATTTGAGAAGAAAAAAAAAGAAAGTGAAATTATTTGGATTAAAATAACACAATCAAAAATAAAAAATAAAAAAATAAAAGGAAAGTGAGATTATTTCGACAATTCAACTCCCATTTCAAATATTCAGAAAATAATTTTTTTTATTCCACTAAGCATAGACTTCTCTTCTCAATTCTTTCAATTCCATGGGTAAATTGACTACATACTTGCATCTTATCTTTTTCTTTTTAGACAATAATGAAAACCTCCTTTGATGAAAGGATCTAAATACTAAGTTTTTCCATCAATCTTTTATCACAATTTATATTATAGGTCCTCAAATTTTAATTTTACTTTAAAACACCCTTTTTAATTTTCTCAAGGTCATATCTTATCTCTTTCAAATTATGATCACACCAATAACTAATATAAAGCATTTATTACTCCATCAAATTTTGAATGAGAGAAAGTTTCTATTTATTTTATAGATATTTTTTTCTCTTATTTTTCTTATGGTTTTATCATCTATTTTGGAATTAATCGAGAAAAATGATCCTTTCAACTTTATCGGTGGGAATGAACATTATAAGGAAAATAAAAAAATGATTTTGATACCTTTATGATCCGACTTGGATACGAAAATGACTTGACTACTAGATTTTGATTTTCATATAAGGTTGGTGGTTTTCAAGATTTGTTGGAATAATTTATGATTTTTATATAACTATTTTTTTTATAGATGATTTGGATATGAAAGTGACTTGTTCACTAAATTTTGATTATTAAGAACGGTAAAATAGCTTATATTTAATTTAAATTTTTGTACTACATGCTAAAGTATAAAAAAGGATAAAAGTTACATATAAAACTAATATATAAAAGAAATCCCAAATAGTAAATTATAAATAGTAAATAATTAATATTAAGCAATGAATGGGAGATAAATAAATTTAAATAATACATAATAAGTATTAAAAGATAAATAATAAATAATACAATAGTAATTAATAAGTAACAGCTACACAGTAAAGAAAAAGTTATAATTAGTAAATAAAAATAGTAAATAATAAATATTAGATGATGAAAAAAGTAAATTTTTTTATTGGAAATGAATGAAAAAAGTACTAATAGTACATATAAATTAAATGTTTTGAATAAAAAATATAAAAATAGAAATCTTTAATATTAAATAAGAAATAATAGATCTTAAAAAAATTTTATGAGGACAATTATAATATAAGTATACTTATTTTATCTTCCCGATATTCTACTGCAATTTTTTTTTTTTCATAAACAAGCCTTTATTTTTTATAGAAGTTATTCAAACACACGAAAAATAAGCAAATGTTTAATGGAAACTAATTTTACTAAGCTTTATACTTTATCACTTTGCTTCTTCCACTTCTTACTATTTTATCACATATCATGCAAAGCATGTGATGCATTACCATCACATACTTCACTCTTCTCCAACAATTTCAATACCCAATCTTCCATAAATTATGTCTTAATTTATTCTAGCAATGTCATCACTATAATTTAATCATTTTTCTATGCAAAACCCTAGTTTCAGCTCTACCCGTTACTATTTTACTTTAAGATAAGGATTCCCATTAAATAAATTAAAACCCTCTTCAATGATTAAACATTTTTCGTCTCACACTAGAAATATAATATATTTTGATCAAGTTGAATGAAGATTAACATTTTTAGGAGGTTATAAGTATTTTGCAAAATCCGTATTTATTTTATATATAACTAAACAAATTAATTTAGACATAATATATATAAAATATTTTTCTCATAGGGTATTCCTAGAATATAAACCACACAACAAAACATACTACTAATTCAAAAACATTTCATGATGAAAAATAAATAAATAATAATTTGTTTTCTTCCATCAAACTAATAAACATTTTATAGAGGAAGTTTTACTGGAAAAATATAATACCAATGAGACCTAAGTCTAATCACGCATTAAAACCAATCTCAACCTAAAACTCTAAGACAATGAATTTATGGATCTTTATCCTTATATAGTGCTCTACTTTCTCATTTTTAGTCAATGTGAGACTTAAACTCACACTTGAATTTTTAATGATACCTTGCATGACCAATTCAAGTGTTTTTCTATTTCATACCAAAACTTATTGACATCACATATTATATTACTCTCTCGTACCAACATCTACTAGCATTACATATATACACACATCTCATTCAACCCATTACGTGGATACTTGATTTTTGAAAGAAACCAAAATACATTGAATCTAGACTCCAATGATATTCCACTTCTCATATTTGTCCTTTCAACACTTAAACAGCAAAGGTAAGGAATATTATTTACTCAACTTGATATATTTTCTATTTGAGTATAGTAATAGAGTAGTCGGCATTGCATTCTACCACTACACAATATAGTATTACTTTTCTAGGTAAACACTATTCACATCATACCCTTAATCTCAATTCACATCGGTTACAAATTCCCAATGTAATTTCTCAAACAACTATCTAATTTTAAATATTAGAGTAAAACATACTTATTTAATTTAAGTATTTATTTCAATTTTTTTTTTTATCAATGTTCGCCAAACTAACACGAACTTGAATGAATATAAATATTAAAAATAAATGTTAATATCCACCGAGATGATGTTGATAGTCTCACACTTTCACCTTTATCAATATTTGAAAGTTAAATCTATATTTTATTCCATTACAACAACATAAAATATGAATAATCTATTTAAGTAAAATAATATTTAACACAATCTTCATATACCATGTTTCATATACTTTATTATATTGTCTAATAAAAATTCAAAAACCACTCATCAAACATAATAATTTTACAACTGTTGAAGATTCACTATAAAAAAGAAATATTATAGTGACCAGCAAACTTGATCTCTAAAAGGCTGAAATTACTCATAAGCATCTTTAGCGATTGAATTTTATTTTAGCATATTTTGTTATCACGAATTAATCTATTCAATCCATTTTTGAGAAGTTACTGACAAGGGCCAAAACAGGTCGAGTCGATCATTTTGCTATCCTTACAACCAAATATTCAAATATTTTATGAGAAATATTTAATAATTATTGTGAAATGGTAAAAAAATTATGATCAATAATAAAGATTGGATTGTTGTAGCACGAACAGTGGCCGTGAGGATTTAAATGAGGAGAATATAAACCAAAATTTGATTATAAATGTGCATGGTATTTGACCTTGTTTACTTTCTCCCTTTTATTTTTCATTTTCTTCTCCTCTACGAAACAAAATATTACTTTTGTATACTGGTTTTTTAAATTAAGGTATTCATGTTATTTTATACAAACACTTAACTTTTTTTTTCAATTTTTTAAATAAACTTATAAATCAACTAAATTCTTTTTCGTTTTCTTTTCCTTTTCTTCAATAGAAAATAGTCTGTGAAAGCTTAAGCAATTAGAATTCTTTTTGGATTCTTAATGAGAACAATGCATAAATGCACTTTTTTTTACGCTGAAATTTAGAATAACAATTGCGTGAATTTAAGTCCTAGAAACCTTGTTATAGATGAAGTAGCAATCTTAAAATTTTCAGTGAATACAAAAAAAAAAAAAAAAAAACTTATTATTTGATTCCTCTAAAATTATATAACGTGATAATATAGTTCATTTAAATTTATTAGGCAAATGAAATACCACAGTTTAAATAAATAGTACATATTTATAAAAGGAATCAAGTGTTCTCTTTAACATCCATCCAACAAGTTAAGATCTCTAAAAATCCATTCTTCAGTCACTTCCTGATTTAGAGATGAGAGAAACTTTTCTTTGTTTAAAACAGTTTGTTGATGTTCACTTTTTGTTTTCTTGATTGCAACCATTGAACTTCCAATTCAAGATCTTTGATGCTCATATGATCAAACCTTTGGGCAACTTCTAAAGATATATAAGTGTCTCGGTTATACATCATTTCAACATCAAACCTCAAACTTATTAAAATTATAAGTAATGTGATTTTGATTTATACAGCATTCCAATATCCTGTTTTAAATTTATTTATGGTAAGTGGCTTGATATAAATGTGTATTATTTCGACATCCAACTTTAAAATTCAATCTTATGTAAAATAAATTTAATATTTTTTTGACTTCAGAATATCAATGTATTCCTCCTTAACATTTTATCACTTCGTCTCTGATCTTATATACTCCTAAACAATATTTCATCAACTCATTTAGATTAGTGTATGTGGATTAGGTCACCTATTAACCTCATCGACTTAAGATAGAGAAATTTTATATAATTATAGATATTTTATTTTTTGTTATTGAACCATTCACATTGATACAAAATTGTATACTAATAATTTTGTCTCATCTCCTCGAGACTAAAGTAAAGAATATCATACCCTGGTATGAATTTGACTGATACATGAAATAATAGATTATTGGACGAAATGTGGATTTTCATTATATCAAAACAAATTCTTAATAAAGCAAAACTGATTTCATCATGCCAAAAAATAATTAGGAGAAATATAGAACCTAAAATTATTTTCTAATGATCAAAATTAATAAAAGAAACCTACAGAGATGAGAGACTGTAATAAATCTTCATAATACATATTTTGAATATCTGCTCCAAATTTTGGTAGAGACTTTTAACTGGAACAAAAAGGTTATCAAACATGTATACAGAATGAAGCATGCAATCAACACGGGGGATCATGACAAATACAAGAACCACGTCTTCAATGTAGAGCAAGTAAAACCACAAAAAGGCAAATTTAGTTGTTATAAACTCAAGAATTATGAAATTCTGGTGACACAATAATGTTTCATCACACTTCCAGGTAGAAGTAAATATAAATTTGGGCAATTTGCCCTTTTGTTTCTTTAGACACTTGTACATATATAACTACGTTTCCAACCGTACAGAAGTCCCCAAAAGAATGCATAAAAATTACACAAGTGAGGGTGGGAGAAAAATGAAAAGGAAAGACTTGCAAGACACTAGGCTAACCTCAAAAAATATCATTCTTCCAGCACAAATGGGGCATGAATTCAGTAGTGACCAACGAACTTATAATTGACAATCAGGTCACAACAATAGGTTAAACAGCATCCCTGCTCGGCTCGCATGCCATCATCCAATAGCCACTGTATTGTTGTCATTTACAACAAAACTTTGATCCTGATGATAGAGATAAGGTCAAACCTGGTTCAAGATATATACAACAAGTTGAAATCAGAGTTACAACAAAGATTTTAAACATTAAAAGTAATAACACATGATAAATAAAAAAACGAATTCAAATATAAAGATGCTGACCATATTACATACAAAACTTCATTTTCCAACACACAAATTGGGAAGTCAAAAAGTTCGGAAGTGATGCTGGCTAAAATTAAAAAGGGTAATTATTGATGCATTGGCCATGGGAGATAATGTTTCTAATGGCTCAGAAAGAAGATTCTGGGTTGTGTGGAGATTACTTTTCTAGTAAACAACCGTACTGCGGTAATAAAAATGTTTCTAAATGCAAGTCATTCAAACAAAATTGAAAATTTTGAGTGGATTCTTTTGTTTTATCTACCTACCTGTCCCCCTCGAGTAGAACCGTGTGATACAAACCTTAGTGAAAACCTCCTCCTGTCCAGGCAACACCCGCCTTCTCATTTTGACCAGCAGCTTTATTATTAGATGCATTCCCATAGAAATCATCAAATCCATCATCTTTGGCATTATCCCAACCAGCCCAACCATCATTGCTATGAGAAGCTGATCCTTTAGCTGCGTCTTTCTTCCTTGTATCTTCATGGTCCCAATCATCCCAAGAGCTAGAGTTATAAGCATCAGATTGCCCACCTGATGACTGATGAGGTGATCCTTTAGCCGGCTGTGGCTGTGGCTGTTCCTTCCTAGAATCTTTGTGGTCCCAATCATCCCAAGAGCTTGAATTATAAGAACTAGTTTGTCCACCTGTAGAGTGTTGCCCTTCTCTGGAAGATGAATTCCAGCCTTTGTTGTCTCGATTATTCTCCTGATAGAAACCGTTGTTTTTATCAGTTTCATTTGTCGAATTGGGGTTATCTCTAGTGTATTCTTCAACCTTTTGCGTAGCCATTGCCATGACCCCTCTCATTATACCCCATGTCCTATGTCCAATCTCTGATGTCTTCTGAGAGACGACATTTACAGTTTCATTGACCTTGTATTCGTAACCACCCTCTTTTACCTGAAACAAGAAATACAGTTAATACGGGAACTGAATAACCACCGACGCAAATAACAAAATTGCTGGGAGAAGTTTGAAAAGTAATCATATTCCCGCCTTTTTCCACCTTTCTTCGAACAGAATAAACCATAGAGATTCACAATATATAAAACTCCTTGGCCCAATGACACATGCCAAAAAGTCCAAACCTCATGACTCAATCCCCATACGAAAACAAATGATAGCAGTATGAAAGCCCAGAAAATAGGATTTAAGCAAACTTCAATAGCAATTCTGACACCCAATAAAAAACGTCAAATTCTACATGTTCTACTCACTAGGTCCCTCGGCACCTACAATCACTAGGTCACCTCAAGCAAAGCTCAATCATAATACTATTCTTACAAGAACGATTTGCAAAAGCAGGCATCAGAAAATTTTGCCAGAAGAATGAAAACAGTTACCAATCAATTACATTCATAATTTTTTTTCCAAAAGTGTGTTACCACCAATCAATTTTATTCATAAAATTTTGCCAAAAGAGTGAAAGCAGTTATCGATAAATTTTATTCATAAGGCATCCGCAATGTAGGTTGAAAGAAAAAATCAACTATATCTAAGACACGACAATTTTCTCTTCCCAAATAACTTAAACTTAAAATATAGATAATACCTTTAAAGAAAAGCTCCAGTGCAAAAGTGGGGAGAGAGGGGGAGGAGAGAATGTAATGAATTTGAAATGACATGTCTTTTGTCAATTTTAATTATAGTTTAAAGTAAAAGAATTGACAGATGGAAATGGAAAGGTTTTTTATTTTCTGATACATGATGGGTAATAATAAGGTTTAAGCTACATCACATTCTTAAATTTTAATCATCCAGTAGTAGTGTTGTATTAGGCATGTATAGAATGATTGTTTTTATCAGTAAGTATAACTTGAGTTTGGATTAGAGGATGAATTTGGAAGAGTGGAAATGAGTGGATTGGAAGGGAAAGAGAGGTGAAATTAAATCTGAAATGTATTAATTTTTCAGCAGTATGAAGCTGGGCCACGGCTGGGTGCTACTTAAATGTATCCCATAAAGTATGAAGGGTCACAATAACAACAATACTCTGTGAGTTACAATCGGCAGGGTCCAATATCCTTTATACATATATTTTAAATTATTTCAGTAATTAAAATTAATTTTAGCTTTAATTGATTACAGTGAGAATTAAACTTTATTTAGTAAAATATTTTAAATAGTGGTTTTAAGATCATTAATCTCGTTTAACAAAAGAAGAAAAAAACAGCTTTCATACAAGAAAAGAGAATTATTAAGCTGAGAGGGAAAAAGTAACCTTTGAAAAATAATCATAAGCTACAATGTTTTAAATTTATGAGAACAACTTTTTTCAAAAAAAAGGAAAAAGTTTTTACAAACTTAAGTTATTTTCCCATGCATATAACTGAAATTACAAACAATTTTATCCAAAAAACAACTGAATTCAGAAAATGTAATATTTCTGAAACAAGCTTAAGAATAAATATGAAGAGAAAGAAAAAAGGTCTTCGAATTTCAGAAGCATGTTGCACAGATCCTTTCACATGGAGGTACTAGCACATGTTAATTTCCATATTTGAAAATACTTTGTAAATGAGTATGAACAAAATACTGTCCTGCTGTTTCAAAATAATAGTCATTTTAACTTTTTCTTTCTGCTTCAAACTAATAATTTTTCAAAATTTTGAATTATTTTTTGCATAGTATTATATATAAATAATAGTATTTAATACCGTCTTACTTGCATTAAGAAAATGACACAAAAATAATTACACGGAAAAGTTAAAGAGTATTTTTATCCGATTGAGTATTTTTGTTATAAACTTCAAAGATTCTATACCCTGAACAAGATAACAGGATCCCATCCCCTATCTTACCATAAAAAACAGATGTATGATTTAAATAATAGTCAATTATTATGTTGTAAACATACTTGCATGAAACTAGCTAGAAAGAATTTGGAAATTGTCTTACGCTATGGGTTAAATCTCAGCATGTCGTAAATCAGTAACCCCTCGCTGCATATGGTTCTGTTCTGAATACCGTTTAATCTCACGGATTTCTTCATTATATCGTTTTTCAAATGGCTAACTAAGATAGCAAAAATGCCTATAATCTAATACATGAAATTATTATATCTAAGTTTTGTCCACGATCATTTAAGCAGAAAAACAAAACAATTACCTTAGCAGAGATCTCTTTTGTCCCGGCCTGAACAACATTGGCAGCAGACTGAGCCGCAGAAGCAGCAACCAACGATAATTTACCGAATCCCTAAACACACAGAAAATACATCAATTTAATAGAACATGTCTCAACCATATATATTAATATTAACAGACAATTTCCCCATTCAAAAAAGTAAAATAAACAGTTACGATGGTAACCTGAGAAACGACAGATAAATAATCGTTTTGCGGATTAGCCTTTTGGCTCGGGGCGGGGCCAGATCCGAACCCGACGTACTTGCCACCCTGCGATGGCGGAAGCCCCTCCGGTCGCGAGTCATTCTCCGCCCTCTTCCTCGCAAAGAAATCTTCCTTATTGGCAGCAGAGGCTTCCAGCTGTGCGCGCGTGTACATATCCTCCGTCGACTTCGACCTCGACACGCTCCCGCTTCCGCCGAAACCCCTGACATCGCCGGTGGACTGGTTCCGCCGCAGATCAGAGCCGCCCCGAGCCGATCCGAACCCGTCGTCCGTGTCCCAATTATCCCAGCCGCCGTTGTTGCTGGTGGAAAGGGGCGGCTTCCCCTTGGAGAAGGAGGCGGAGCGGACGGTCTCCTTGAGGACGGGGGGATCCCGCCAGGGGCGACCGTCGGCGATGGCCTGGATGCGGTCGCGGTAGACGGAGGCGGCGTTGGAATTGTACTTGACGACGATGTCGGTTTCCTTGGCGATGCCGTATTGCGCGAGGAAGGCGTTGAGTTTGTCGTTGCCTCCAGCTTCCATCTTCTTGATCTGGATTTCGGACCAGGAATCCATGGTGACGGATCGAACGAAGGAGATGTGAACCCCGAGGCCACGGTGCTTGCCGGAGCACTCCAAGCACATAAATACTCCGTACGACACCGACGCCCATTGCGGATTCTTCTGGGAACAGTCGACGCAGATCTTGTTCGCCGCTTGGGATTGGAGGTCCCGGAGCCGCCGCGAAGCCATCGGAATTTGTTTTCCTTTTAACCGGAGCGTGCACAGAAAAGAAACGGAGCGTGCACAGAAAAGAAACGGAATTTGAGAAAGAAAAGAAAGAGATTGGGAAGGAATGAATGAATGGGTATAATGGGTTGGGAATTGAGAAAGAGAGAGAACGGAAGAGGGATTTTGGTGAATCACCGACACCGTCAAATTGGGACGGGATTATTGGATGCTGACTCGGTGCGCTATAATTCTTTTGCAAACTCCTCTTTTACTAATTTTATATTTCTTACCATACTCTAATTCCTATTATATTTCTTTAGACCTTTCACCAAAAACAATTACCGAAGGAAAATAATTAAGCGCGTACGTGATACTTAATTTAAAAGGACCAAAATCATTTTAATAAATAAACTTTTCTGTTTCTAACTGGTAATACCGAAGAGAAAGCGAGGCACTCTGTCCTGCGTATGCTTCTGTGTTGTCGTCTGTATTGTGAACTGAAAACATGGATTTTGTGATGACGACAGCGTCAAGGAACTTTAAATAAAAGATTTCAATTATTATACTATATTAATCATTTAGATTTTGTAATTTAATTGTTTAAATTATAACCTATACTATTTCAAATTACATGTTAAATTTTTCCAAAATTGAATAACTCAAAAATATTTAATTAAGGAATGTGTGTATATATACTAAAAAATATATAATATGGAATTTAATATATATGCAATAGAATACTAAATCATTACTTATTTCTTTAATTGTCCATTTTGATATTTAAAGGTTGATGCTCAATCAAATTTATACTATGGTTCCATAATCAAACATAGTTGGGTTGGTCAAACCTTTTACCCTACTCTTTTTCAACTATTCTTTCAAACTAATTACTTCTTTTTCAATTTTTAGCTTGGTCGTAGTGTATTTTCCATAAGCACTTGTGCATAAGACCTTTCTCTAATATATTGTGTTTGTCTTCTACTCCAACCTTTCTTAGTGAAACATTACTTCCTCAAGTTATTTCCATGATTTAGAATATTAATGATCATATGATCTATTTTGAAGTAGAGTTGGATATACAATTTTGAATCCACGAACTTGTACTGAAGACCAACACAAATATATTTGCGTTTATGCAAAGTGTTAACGTGACTTGAGAAAAAATTTAAATACGTAAATTAAAAGTATTATGAAACAAACTTAATTGCAAATTTTCAAAATAATAATAATGTGTTTTATTAGATGTTGTAGTATTATTTTTTCTTTATTCAAATTAGACTCTGGTTTCGTAATTTATGTTATAAATGTTAGCCCCTCAGCATGTTTTACATAAACTATTATACTTTCTCACCCACAAGTATCATAAACAACTGAATTAAATCATTTAGGGGAGTTTTTGGGTGAATAAACCAAACTGTTCAATTTTTGAAACGCATCCCTTTCTTGTTCAAAAGTGATGTCACTTTAGCCTATTATGTTGAAATTTAATAGAAGTGTTTTAACCTCCATTTGAAATATTGTCCATTAAATAAAATATGGTTAGGATAAATTATTACATTTGAAATATTGTCTGTGTAGAGTCTTGAAGATTATTTGTTGTACATGAATGAATTCTCATTTGAAGGCTATGGGAGTTTTCGTTTTCACAAACGGTACCAATGTTTAAATCCTCAAGTTAGTTGAGATAACATTGTTAGGGTCAATTAGAATCACATTCGAGGTATTGACCGTTTTGAAGTCCAAAGTTTCATCATTGTTTGTCCTTAAAAGACATATTAAAGGATTAAATGTGTATTTAAATCTTTTAGGCAAATAACTCACAATCTTTCCTAGACTTTACTTCTAAATTCACTCACTTTCACATCTAAATATTTTAAAGTGAACAACACAAACTTCACTCACCCTCTAATCCACTCAAATTCATCATCTTCATTGCCCTCAAATCAATTTTCACACATGAACATACCCTAATGGAACAAGGGTTCTCTTAGCTCTCCTTTTGAGGATGAACCTTTGTCCCCTTAGACCTTGTATAGGGAGCTTGTTCAATAACAATTTAAATACATCTTCCTCCTTCAATCTTTCAATGCACTTTTTAAGAATAAAACTATGCCGGAACTTCAAAAAAAACAATACCTTGAATGTGATGATGAAACAAAAGATATATTTAAATTTTCATTTGCTTTTTCTATATGATCAATTTTTGTTGACATTTACTAATAATTTTTCAAAGTCATGCTCAATTGAAAAAATAATAATTAAAATCACACACAAGATTTTTTCTTACTAAAATAATAAGTTTTCGTTATTCTTTAAATATGTAATAATGCTCTTCAATATCAAAATGAAAGTTTTGTATTGATAATCAGTGTTAATCTATTTTGAAAGCTTTGATGTAATGAGTCTTAACGTATACATTGATTGAACTCTTAACACCAAACCACAACAACATAAAAAAAGGACCATAACATCAAAAGTGAAAATAACTTGGTTCAAACTTCAATCAAAATCTTTGATGTATAAATCAAGCAACTACCTTGAAATTATATACAATCTCATCCCATATGATACTAGAGAGATAAGTTCCACCTTACATCTCATAATGTTTTGCTAACTTCAAATCCAAGAAGTTGTTAATGTTGGCACATTGAGAACGTGTAGTAATTTCTTTATCATTCATAGTTCATAAAACTCTCATTGTTACTATTATGGATTCGTGGATGGAAAATGAGTAATCAATTCGTCCAATTTAGAAATTTCATCTTCCTCCAACTCCCTTATGTTTGAAATCATATTATAAACTTGTACAATTTCTTCTTCAGAATTTTTCAAGAGAGAAAAAATTATTATTTTTTAACTAAAATTACCACAAACTAATTTATAGAAATTACTTCGTATATGTTTAAAGAACATTACCAAAAATCTACTAAAAGAACAGAAAAATAAAAATAATTAAAATTAACTTTTTTTCATATAAGTTAAGTTAACTAATTTGTAAACGGGTTAAATGTACAAATTTATAGGAGTTATACGAGAGAGTTCTCATATGTCCGCCTAAATTAATTTTAATTTATATAAAATTAATTTACCTTTTTCTTCTTTTTTCTCTCCTTTTTTTTTATGAAGAAGTTAATTAAAGCATACCCATATTTTTTTAAAATTATTTTTAACTAACACCCTAAATTTAATTTTTTTATATATTTTTTTCTTCTAAAAATTATTATGAAGATGTTGTTCAAAGCCAATGAGATAATTGGTTTATAATAGAAAATGCTTTATTAGTTATTTAAAAAGTTGTTACAAACCCTAAGGTTTGGCATTGATAGAATTTTGGTAAGGGGTTGTTGATTTCACAAAGGGAAAATTTGGTATTACTAATGTGATGTTTTTACAAATTTGGAGGTGGTTTGGTGAATTTATAAGTGATGTTAGGTATCAACACGCATATGTTAAATAGAACAGTTACTTGTTTTTTAAGAATAAGAAAACATAACAAGATAGTATTAAACTAATTTAAAAAAGAAATAAAAATTCTCTCGAACCATTCTCATAAATATCCCATTCTATTTCGATTACCCTTTTTTTTTTGTTGCTTAAACTTTCATATCTGTTTTTCCTTAAATATTTTACAATTATTGTATATATACGTGCAGCCTTACTTCATATTTTGATCTTATTATTGCTTCACTTATTACTTTTCTATCATTTATACACATAAAATTTGGGATTGATTGATGATGTATTTAAATTTGACTTTACAAATATATATAATTACATGTAAAATAATTTTAATGACGAATAAACACTTTTCTTAATTGCCTTGTATATTATAATTACACATTTATAATCTAAAATAAATTTTGATTCCATGTAAATTTTATAAATATTAAATATGTTTTTTTAAAATAAACGTGTATCTTTTACCAGTTTAAAAATTGAAAGCATATTTTAAGCTCATGTTTGTAATAAAGTTAAATGAAAAACTGCTGTGAATAATAGTCTTAATGTGATACTAATTTTACCTATAACTAAAATTACATTTGATTGCAAAATTCGTGTTTTATCCAACACCAGTTTCCGTTAATTCTTATTGTCAACAAAAAATAAAAAAATATTTTAAATTTTAAAAGACAAAAATAATAAGAAAAAATTTCGCAACATACGTTTTAACCCCTTATTTCAAGAAAGTATAATAATAAATTTATATAGATTTAATTACATTTTTTATATTTATTTTTGTTTAAAAATGTCAAATTAGTCATTTAGTATTTTTTTTTGCTTCAATTTAGTTTTGATTTTTAAGATTGATACAATTTAGTCAATTTTGTTGAATTTATTAAAACTGATCAATGATTCTTCATCAAAATTAGCATTAAGATTATGTTAGATACACCAATAAAGCAAACAATGTTTATTAACCGCTTAATTTTGAAAAAAAATCTTTTATCCATTTCAAAAATTTTAACAAACAAAATCAAATTTTAAATAAAAAAATCAAAAATTCAATGTAACATTTTTTAACTAAAAAAAGTACAAAAAGAATAATTAAATCGTATATATATATATATATATATATTATTCCAAAGAAATTAACATATATATTATTCCAAAGAAATTAACAACTTCAATTAGCGGGTATTTGATAGAACCCGTGATGACGAAATTTCGGGCCAGTTTTGGGCTCCGTTTGCTTTACCATCTTGAATTGGGCTCGTTCTTATGGCCTGTGCAAGAAAATGAAAATATAACAAAAATATAACGATTAAGGGCCCAACCGGGTTCGAACCGGTGACCTCTTGATCTGCAGTCAAATGCTCTACCACTGAGCTATGGACCCTATATTTGAATAAGAATAGTTTTGGGCCTAGAATTTCTAGTTGGGTTTGTACTTATGACCTACTGAAAAAATAAAAAATGATTAAAGGCCCAACCGGGTTCGAACCGGTGACCTCTTGATCTGCAGTCAAATGCTCTAACACTGAGCTATGGACCCTATATTTGAACAAGAATAGTTTTGGGCCTAGAATTTCTAGTTGGGCTTGTACTTACGGCCTATTGAGAAAATAAAAAATACCACCCTTTAAAGGGCCCAACCGGGTTCGAACCGGTGACCTCTTGATCTGCAGTCAAATGCTCTACCACTGAGCTATGGACCCTTTATTGGATCAGGAATAGTTTTGGGCCTACAATTTCTAGTTGGGCTTGTACTTACGGCCTATTGAGAAAATAAAAAATACCACCCTTTATGCAGTATGAAACACATTTGAAAATTTATGAAGGATTGCACAGAGTGTTTCTTGTTATGAAACACATTTTGAAAATTTATTAAGTATTAAATGATGTTTATGCCTACCTTTCCCCTCTTTGTCATTTTTGTTTTGAACAATCAACAAGGAAGATTTTGTTCTGCATTTTCTAACTATATAGCCATCAATTTTTCATTGCAACTGAAGGATTGGTGCTTTATTGCGGTTACTTATTTAGATCAATCTGCAATTTTTATCTTTCCTATCTGAATATATTTCAACCCTTCAATCTTATTATGTTCATGCCCATGACAATGTCCATTTTAAGTTAGGAATCAGTTCATTAATTACATTGTTTTGAGAGTATCTTGAATTAGTTATATTTAGCATCTTGTGTTGTGGTTTTTTTGTTAGGTTTGCGTTTCTATTGATAATGGAGTAAATGTATCTCGTAAGGTTAGTATAACATTATCTTTCACATTTCCCTTCCCATCCAGAGAGAAGTGAGATTTGAAGAGATTAGAAAGTTTTCACCTTACTGTATATGCATTAAAGACAAGTTGATGGAGTCACATTATCTGAAGCATAGTTTTTTAACAGATATTGTGGACTGATATCTATCTTAGCATGTGGCATTTCTGGTTTACGGAGATTCAGTTTTTGTGTATTTTATACCACAGGTTCCTCTGAAGCTCGTATCTGCCATGAAAGGTAGCCGTGAGAAACATGGGGGATCACAGGTGAAACTAAATGTGAAATGGGCGCCTGATGTGTATGATCCGATACCTACATTGTTATCACACACTGTCAGAAGCAACAAGAAGCAGCAGAAATCTAGAAAGAAGAAGCCTGAAAAGAAGAATGGAAAGAAGGGTCAAAAGGGAAATTCGTCTAAAGGGGGCAACACCAAAGATAAGCAGTTTCGTAAGCTGAGTGGAACTTCTGGTTTGTGCTACAAATCGATGGATTCTTGTGATAAAGTTCTTGTAGCTTCTGCTGAATTAGATGCTCTTGATGTTCCTACCGCGGATTCCAACTGTGGAACTAGCTTCTTGAAAAAATACAGTAAGAGTGGACTGAGATAGGCCCAACCAAGTATTAAATATAGGCCCATATGTTCACAAATTGGAACAGACACTTGAAACAAAACTCTACTCTTTTGTGCTCCCATCGTTTTCTAGGGTAACCACGGCGCCACTTGAACAAGTGCGGCCATATCCAACCATTTTCTTCCCTTCTCTTCTCAGGTTTTCTTCTCTCTCCTTTCTTTCCTTTCCTTATCGCTATGTTTGCTTTTTACCTTTCCAAAGCTCTTTAAGCTACATAGTCTTCCAAAGCTCTTTGGAGTTTCTCTCATATTTCCTTCAATAATGGATGTTGACTCTTCAAGAATAACATTTATTGGAGAATAACATTACTGTTTCATTTGTTTAACATGGAATAACAAAGATTGCTGGTGTGGTGCTTTCCTTTAATCCTAAGCCAATTAAGGTTAACATTTACATTTTTCTCCCTCTCAGTTGATTTGCTAGATTAAACATGTAATTTGTTTTCCTAGTGGCTATTAGTTAAAATGTAATTTATGGACTAAAAAAGCTAATAAATGTACTTCTGCGAAGTAAACAGCCCAGAACATTGTGTAAATATGGAATTAATTGGCATAACAAGTGCTTGTTGACACTAGAATAAAAACAATGTTATTAATGATGAATGATGCTTTTTTATGTAGAGAGGACAAGAAACAAGAAAGGTAGAAAAGAACTGTTTGGGCCATATTCCCTTGTTTGGGCAAATTTTGCAAATCTATATTCAAGTAAATTTTCTGAAAGCAAGTATCAAAGTCAATTTGCCCATATTAATATATCAAAGTACTTTTATCAGTAAACATAAGAATTAGCACAGATTATATAGGTATAGAGGATTCAAGGTAGATTACCTCATCAACCACAACTTCATTCTCAATAGGATTGACTGAGCAGGTTAATAAACCATTCTTCCACCAATTTGGAGTAAAGATATACATGAGAATATGAATATTTTATTGAGATTTCCAAAAGTCATCCTAAATAAAGATCGGTATATCACAAATCATAGTTCATTTCTATTCGCTAAGACAATTAAGAGTAGGTTTTCTTACTCCAGTAATTTGTCTCTACAAGTTTAAAGTGATATGAGATTATTGCTTTGTGTAAAAATGTCTTTCTGAACATATCGAAGCCAACTTCAGGATAAAATTATTCTGATTCCTAAACGGGTCTAGTTAGACACATTTAAAAATAAACTTATTTTTATGCACTCAGTTATACTGAGTCCATATAATTTATGCATAGCTAATTTATGAAATATTTTTATAATTGTTTTATCTAATACTATAAGAAAATGAAATCATGGGTCATTATGGTGAAAAGTTCAGTTACCAATACACCTAGAGGTGTTAATATTGACTTCGTAAGCTATAATCAATGAAAAATTTTAGCATTTTCTAGAATGCGAGAAATGTTATCTATTGCAACTATGGGTCTTTTGTCCTTTCTACCAAACTTATTTCCCTTCCTTTTATAACTCATATCTCCGGCCTTAAAATGCTCCAAATATCATACATCATTGGTTCAAAAATACTATAGTTAAGTTCAGAAGTAGTATTATTAAGTTCAAAAATAGTGCAATTCAGTTTAGAAATAATACAATTCAATTCAAAAGTCGTGCAATTTAGTTTAAAAATAGTGTATTTCAGTTTAAAAATAGTGTAGTTTATAACAGTTTAATTCAATTCAATATTATAATGCGGTGCATTTAGATTTGTTAAAAAAAGAAAACAGTTTAAATAACTAAACTATTTTTTAGTTCAGTACATTTTGCTCAACCCTACTTAGAGTTTAAAGAAAGTAGACAAATTTACTTTGATTCCTTAGTTTACGGATGTTTTTCAGATGTCTGATTCCTTCAGCGCCTACTTAGTTTACTTCATTCCTTGGTTTACTTGATTCCTTAGATGGCTTTTATGCCTGGACTTCAGCGCCTACTTCGTCACACCCCACTTCTTCCTTCGCACCATGATTCCATTCGTTTAGCCTCAACTCTCACTTCACCCAAACTTTTCGTCAGCGGTGAGTTATTATCTCTTCTTTATTCCTTTTCATCTTCCAAATACCCCTCTCCTATTTGTCTTCAAAATGATTAAATTATTTGTATAGTTATTGATGTTAATCGGTCTTTTCTTACTCCATTATTACCATATATATAGTTGTAATGTGTTATGTTGTCCAATAAACTGTTGTCGGTAATCATTTGTTTTCCCTATTAGGTTTGTTTTCAAACTAGTGTTACAATTTCATCGCACCCATTTTAACATGCTTTTACATGACATAAAAATCGAACTTGTGGGTTTCACTTGTCCTAGATTTATGTTTAGTCGAATTGTTATCCATTCGTGGATTATTTTTCCCAAAGACTTTGTATGTTTAAACATAATGTTATGCCTAAGTAAAAAAGAAGAACACCCTCCTTAGAAAAACTTGTGGTCCCTCTAAAACTAGGGAAGTGCACATTGGAGATTGAGTAAGCTCGACTATTTGTTATACAATTTGGTTGATCTTAATGTGCACTTTTGAGTGGCTGGATCCCTTTGATAAATACATAATATGCTGATCATAATTCATTTAAGTGTTTTTTTCTCTTGGTTCTCTTATGGGAACCTAGATGTTAAATGGGGTTTATTGTGCAAGTACCCCTTTTCAGACTTTAGAAGCACCTCTAAGGTGGTGTGTATACGGATACAAATTTGTCGAGGTAGGAACACACAGAGCATATTTTAAACTTTGCAAAAATTAATCACATTTGGATTATTTATTCACTGTCACAAAGTGGGTCATTGGTGTGTCCACATACCTAGAAGTTTTCTTTTGATTAAGGAGGACAAGTTAAGATTTTATCTACAGTCTATTATTTTAAGGGAAACTTCTGGGCTAGTTGCTGTCACAATATCTATTTCATGTTGTCTCTTTGTTTTTCTATATACGTATCCTTTTTCTAGCTTCTTCTTGGTGAAAATTTTGTCCTAGAATTCTCGTGTGTTGTTTGTTTTTTTTTTGGCTTATTGTCTGACTAAAGACATTGTATATCTACCTCTGTCTTTCTTTTTTCCTTCCTACATGTTCCTCCTTTTATCCAAAAAAGCAGAGGTCTAGTAATGAATGCGGATTATAACATTATCCACATTTTTCTCTGTCTTCACTTTTCTTCTACATTAAAAGAAAAGAGAATCTATGGAACTCGATAGTTCACATCCAATATGCAGATCTAGTTTGGGTTAATTATATCTTCGTTGCATCCTAAATTTTTGTTCCAAGCAATGCTAGTTTAAGCAAAAGACAAATTATGGTTGTTATTTAGGATAATTTTCTTAGAAAACGCTGATGGATTCCAACAGTCAAGAATTTACTTGTAAAGGTTACACCTTTATTTCTGGCTCATAGACACTTCCGTGAAGTTTGAATGGACCAATTTTTTGTGCTACTTGGCATGAACTTCAATTAATTTATATTATACCTTTTGACCCCATTTGATGTATGATATCTCTAGGTGTATTGTATAATGTATGAAGACGTGTATTACAATAATCGGTGCATGTATGTAAATTATTTTTCGAATCCTTTTGTTTGTTACAAATTTTCATTATATTCATCTAACATGTTGTAGTTATATGATTATGCATTTATCATTTATTAATATGAATGTTGTGCATACGGATAGGTCTCTCTAGATTAACAACAGATGAAAAACTTAAGGAAGCATTTTCTTCATTTGGGCAACTGGTTGAAGGTAATCATGAGTTTTTTTCCCTCTTACTATGAAACATGTTTTGCTTGATCTTGAATTCATTTTGATTTTTTAGCTAAAGTGATAACTGATAGAGCCTCTGGAAGATCAAAGGGATTTGCCTTTGTTACCTATACAAGCATAGAAGAAGCTGAAAAGGCTAGAGAAGGAATGAATGCTAAATTTTTGGATGGATGGGTTATATTTGTTGATCCTGCTAAACCAAGAGAGCCCAGACCTCCTCAGCATTCACGGCCCCAACCCTCTGAATCAGGTTTCACTATTAACAAAACAGTTGGGTGGTGTGGTTGAGTACTAAACAAACTTTAACTATGGTTACCATATTTGGATGATATTTTAGAGACTTGTTCAATTATACTACAATTTGTTGAAAAATATTTGCATCAAATAGTTAAAATTTACTATTAAACTTTGGGCACCATCCAACTTGTTTTCCATGGTATTGTATTTCTTAGGAATTTCACTGAATTTTTGGAAGTTAATTACATCTCCTTATCTTAAAAGCTGAAACTTATCTTCTAACTAAACCTTAAAGAAACTCTTCATGGAGAGTTGTTGGATATTTACATTGTAATAGTAATTTTAAATATAAATGAGGATAAATTCTCTAATCTACTTGATCAGTGTTGCACAACACTGAAAATTTAAAATTTAAACTATTGTTAAGTTAATTGATTTGAGTTAAATTAGGTTTTAAAAAAAAGTCTCATTTTAAAGATTAGGTTTTAAAATAATTTTTAAAAAATGTAATATATTTTGAAATTGTGATTATTTTTATGTATATGAAAAAGAATGTATCTTTGAAGTTATTATTATCATTTCTTTGACAACGAATTTTGAAATCTATTATTTTATACACAATTAATTTTAAATATTTTTGTTCAGATCTTAAATATGTATTAGGAAGCATATTCACAGTTAAATTAGAATTAAATCTTTGAAAGAAACCATAATTGCAATTTGTAATAAAAATGTATGAAAGAATCAATGCATGGTTTTGATTAACGTAAATCCTAAACTTATCCTTCTCTATAATGCTGACAAAGTAACAATTATTAAAATTGAGATAAAGATAAAATAAAAGCATATTACAAAGGGTATGCTGAATTTGCAACATTGTTAGTTTGAAGAATCTCTTACAGCCGCATACGATTTTAGACTTATTTTCTTGTTTGATTTTACTTCTTTTATTTTACACTTGATCTTACTTTTTTTTTTTACAAGAATGGAAATGATTTTTTTTCTCTTTGAAAAAATGTATTTTCTCCCTCTAAGTTAATCCCTTGGTGACAACAAGATGCTGTTTCTTTTTATTTTGAAATATATTATTTATTAATGTATCTTATTATTTATCAAGTGAAAATGATATTTAAATATGCCATACAAATTGTTATTTTGAACATGCCACATATTTATATTTATCATTTGGTTGATAAATACTAACTAAAAAAGTTTTCAAAATTTTGATTTTTAAAAAAATCTAAAACTAATAAAATAGTCACATATTAACGGACAAATATATCAAACCTGTTTCTATTTATAAAATAAAGATATTATTTACAGTAAACTAGTAGAAACATGTGTTTGTGTTTCCAGTGGATGGTTTCACTCTTATCTTATTATTAGTATCATAAGAAAAATACATTATTAAATTTATAAAAGTAATTACAAAAATAAATAATTTGAAATTTTTTAGTATAGGTAATTTTTTAATTAAAAAAGATTAATAAGATTAAAAAAATAGTTATAAAATACAAAAAAAATAAAAATAAAAATATTATTATTATTCACATTAAAAAACGATGATTAGATAGTTATAAAATCAACCAATTATTTTGGGACAACAACAAATAGATCCAATAGAAAGTGGCATATAAGGACAAAAGATTCATAGTACTTGAAACATTTTTAATTTGATTTCACTTTCCCTTCGATATTTCAATATTGAAGAAATTTGCAAAGTATAATTAATTTGTTTTTAAATAGTTATTTTTTAATATAAATAATAGTAATAAAATAATAATATAATGTAACAATAATAGTTTTTATTTATTTTTTATTCAAATATTTTTATTACTTATTAATTTTAATAAATTTTCATCTCAAGTTTCTGCGTTTCTCACAATTTTTATATTAATCCAAATAATATCACATTCATCTCTTTTTTTTCCTATCAAATCTACCGAAATTCACTTTTTTCAAATCCGTTATCCCATAAAAACAAAGTTTTATAATTGTGGATAATATGCACTTTTCTTGATTCTATTCTAACAAGTATCTTCTTTTTGTATGTATAAGATATTTTTTAGGTGATTGATTTGTTTTTTTATTGTAAACACAACTTATATATATTTTCAATTGATAGCTTTTTTTAGTGTGTAGAGTTTTCAAAATTTTAAAAATTTTCAATTACTTGTTTTTTTATTAAATTTTATTACTAAATGTACGTTTTAGTTAGCTTATACCATTATTCTGTTTAAGTGTTGTCACATAATACCTTATCATTTTGCTTGTGTAGTGTTCTTTTTGAAGGAAAGATTAAAAGGAAAGGGAGAGAAAAAGATCAGAAAGATTATAGAGTTGATTAGAAAATGAATTTTATGAAAGTTTGTAACTGAATTAATTGATGTGACATATTAAAAAAAATTAATAAATAAAAAAGTTATATTACTAAAATGTTCCTAATGTTATACGTAATATAAAATTATATATAAATAATTATTATTTTTATAAATTTTATTGAATGATTGAAAATATAAAAAAATGAATAATACAATATATTTTGTATGAAAATAAATTAAATATATAAGGTGAAAAATAATTTATTTATATGGAGACTTTTCTTTCTTTTTAATAGTAATTCTAGAAGTAATAATTTTTTATTATAACTATAATAAATTATTATTTGCGTTACTAACTTTTATTATGTTGTCTTTTTATAATAAAGAGAATGAATATAAGTAAAGGGTTAATTTGATAAATCTGACAGTGTCACCTTCTGATCTCATTATGGGTAGTGAGATTGAATTTTCAGTGAATCTCCTAATCATCACCTCCCATCACCTTGTATCATTTTTAAAAAAATACATTACTCACTCGGTAATCATCACTTCATATCCCTTGTGAATAGTACATTTATCCAAGAGAACACAGTGTAAGTGTTAATAATACTCTATTGCAAGAGATTAGGAGATTTTAATGACCAAGATCTTCTTCAAAATTTATTGGATTTAGCGAAAATTATTGTTAAAGCAAATTAAATTATAAATTAAAAAATTTAGAAGTAAAAGATATAAAATGAAATAATGCAATATTAATAAAATTATTAAATTATTAAATATAAAATATAAAATGTAATTTTATAATTTTAGTTTCTTAACTTTTTAATTTTTTAATCATCTACTTTTAAAGTTAATATTTTTATATTTTATGGTTAAGTCATTATAAATTTATAAAATTATGTAATTATGAAATTATAAAATTAGAAAAATAATAAAATAATAAAATTATAAAATGATAATATTTGAAATTATGATATTGTGGAATTATAAAATTACCAAATTTTAGAATATAAAAGGCTTAATTATGATGAGTCCTCATAATTTTGAAAATTCTCAATTAAGTTCTTACTAAATTTTCGTGGATTATTGAGTATTCAAAATCTTAAAACTTTCCAATTAAGTGGATGTCATTAGATTTTAGTGTTAAATGTATAACATGATAGTACATTGATGACGAGAATCTCCTTTAAAAGGTTTATTGTAATTAACGAAAATTCTTCTTAAAATAAATTAAAATTAAAAAATATAAAAATAAAAGATAAAAAGTTTATAAAATTATAAAATATAAAATTATATAATTAGGTAATAAAAAATGATTAAATGATTAAATATAAAATAAAAATATAATTTGGTAATTTTAATTTTTAATTTTTTTAAATTATCTAATTATATAGTTAATATATTTATATTCTATAATTAAGTCATCATAAATTTATTAAATTATATAATTATGAAATTGTAAAATTATTATAAATTTATAAAAATATAAATTATATAATAATATAGTAATGTAATTGTAAAATTATTATAAGTTTATAAAAATTTAAATTATGTAATTATATAATTATGAAATTGTAAAATTATAAAAATATTAAAATTACAAAATTAAAAGGTTAAAAATTAAATTTTGAAATTATGATATCATGACATTATAAAATTACTAAATTATAAAATATATAAATATGAATGGTAAAATTACATAATTGAAATATTATGAAATTGTATTTTTTATTTTTTATTTAATAATTTAATAATTTTTCTATTATCTAAATTTTTATTTTATTTTTTTAATTTATATTTTATAAGTTTATAATTTAATTTATTTTAGAAATATTTTTCGTTAAATATAATAAATCTTTAAGAGATCTTATCATTAAAATATTTTAGTGCATTTGACAAATATAACACAATAAAGTGATAATCACTTTATATAGTTAAAAATGAAATCTAATTACAGGAACTCAATTAAAATATTTTAATATTTTGAAGATTCAATTAAAAAAATTTAATTTATCACAATTCAAAAAATATTACAGAATTATAATCTGAATTGATTAGATATATCATATGACCCGCCTTGTTATATTGTTATAATATATTCATTATCTTGATTTTACATGGTCTAAAGTAAATTATTTAATGAAAATTTAGCAAATTCATCCTTATCCAAATGCTTAAGATAAATAGATACAAAATATAATCATATACCATAGTTTTCTTCTTCTTTCTTTAGTGTTATTATTTTCAAATACCATTAACATATTCAGTAACAAAATATTCCGGTGAGTGTTCAATATAACATTGTTCTTAAAGCCTGAGAATGCTCTCAAAAGGGCCGAAGGTTAGTTAAAAAGAATACTTATATAACTAACAATGAGATGGTGTGTGTGAGAGCGAAGGCAAAGAAAATAGATGAGACGAGAGCATAATGGAAAAAGTTAGAAAAGAGATACAAAGATAAGGTAGGGTGAGAATGAGAGAAAAAGAGACAACGAGAGACAAGACCGTCTCCATTTATTTGTTGTTTGTTTGCATCTTGGTGTAATTATGAGTTTTGTAGTTCGTCATGTAAGACCAAGCATCAATCAATCATGAAATGCAACTATTTTAGATTTAATAGAAACAATTTTGTTACTTTAGAATCCATTTTGAGGCGTATTAAATGGTGAAGAAGTCAATTATGCTTTGAAGGGAACCAATTATTTTAGCTTGGAACTCATTCTAGACACACAACATGGAAGAAATCGATTCCATCTACTATATATCTAAGAAATTCTTAGTGCAGGTAATTTACTGAAATAGACATCCTAAATTATTGACAACTGTCTCAAATTGAGGGTAATATCGTCTTTTGGGTTTTCTTTTTTTTTTTCGCCGAAAGCATTAAATGGTGATTGACGTTTTGCTGACAGTTGGAGGCTTCTTCTTCTTCAAGGCATTGCATTTGGTGAAGGTATTTCATTTTTTCTTCTTCCGTTATCTTTCTTCAAACACATATTTGCTTTCTTTTTTCTTCTTCTTCGACTTCATTGCATCTTCTTTCTTCTTCTTCTTCTTCTTCATACCAACGTAAGTATTTTTTTTGGCTGTTTATTTTTCTTGGGTGATCGTTGTAATTTTTTTTAAAGCTCCTTCTTTTTGTTCTTCAAAGTAGCCTAAGTTTGAAATTTTTTTGTTCGTGTTTTTTTATTTTTTTGTCATTGTTGTTGTTGAAGGTTTGCAGAAGTTGTTTTCGGTGTAGTTTATTTTTTGTTGTATTTTTATCATTTTTTTGTTGTTGTTGTTCTTCTTCTTACTTTGTTCATTTATGTTTGTTTCTTTTTTTCGATGTTCTTCTTCTTTTTTTTGGTTGTTCTTCTTCTTACTCGGTACAAAACATCTTTTTTCTTATAAAGCTTAAAGATATAATTTTTCCGATGTTTTGGGTGTCGAAGAAAAGGTTGATATTTTTGTTTTTAGAAACTGTTGAACATTATTTGTTGTTTTAGATGTTGTTTTTGTGTTCAGTTTTTATAATTGGCATTTTTTATGCATGCTATACCTATTATGCTATTTTTTGGACTGTTGTTCATCTGTTTTGTTATTTGGACATGAAAGGTTTAATTTTTGCAATATTTTTTTTTGTTTTTAGAGGGTACTTTTGAAGAAATTCTTGAACATGTTTTGTTGTTGTTGATGCTATTGTTGTAATTTTTTTTATACTTCGTACACCTATTACCATGGGTTGAAGAAAAGGTTCAAGTTTTGCTTTTTAAAATGTATTTTTGAATAAAATCTTGAACATTTATTTGTCTGTGGATTTTTCTTTTCTATGGCTATTTGAAACGCTAGGGATATGGTGTTTGGGTGTTAAAATTGCACATAAAAGGTACATTTTATGATTTATTGTTTGATTTGATGAATGCAATTTTTGTTCTTTTTATTAAAGTTCTTAAAGTTCTTAACTTTTTAGTTGCTTCTTGGTTGTTCTTCTTTTTCAAAGTTGTAGAGGATGTGGTTTTCAAAGGTTACAAGATCAGTTGCTGAATCTACAAGCAGAAAGGATTCATTATTATCATTTATTTTTGTTCTGTTTCATTTACACAACAAAATATTGATAATCCTTGACTCATTAATACGTATTTCTCATTGAATATGGGTTTTGCTGTATCGGAGCCACATCATGGTACAATATTAAATGCTTAGATATCCATGGAAAAATTATGTGGAAGTAAGAGAGAGTTTGAGGCATTGTTCATTTATGGCAGTGTATTGCAATGGTCTTATTTTTCAAAAAAAAAATATTTTTTTACATCTTCCATGTTTATTTGGTTTTTATTTTTATTTCATTTATGCTAATTTATATTTAGACACAACCTCTGTAATTGTTAAATGATTTACCTCTGTAATTTATATTTAACTTTTGGTCATAACTCTCAAAGTCTCCAAGGGGATTCAACAAGGAATGTTCCAATAGGTAAAGTAATATTCTGCATTCATTTGTAATAAGTTCCCAAAATTTAAAGATCAAGCTAAAGATTGCATGATCTGATTGTCATTGTAGGTAAGGTAGACAACAAAAACAAGCTTGGAGATGTTGCTCAAGAGGTATATATCAATTTCGTGAACTATATTACTATGTTTTTTTTTATGGTGTTATTTATTTTTCTTTTGTTTCTTATGTGCTCCTTTTTTTTCAATAAAGGTTTAATTTTTTTGAGGGTTTTTGTGTTGAAGATGGTGTACCATGGATTAGTACATTTTAGTAGTTGTTGAAAGTCAATAGCTTGAGTTTTCTTTCTTCTTCTTCATGGTCTTCTTATACTCTTTTTTTCTACTTTTTTTCTGTTTCGTAAACCTATCGTTGTGGGTTGAAGAAAAGGTTAAACCTTTTGATTTTAGAAGACATATTTACTATTTTTTGTTTTAAATCTCAGTGTTGTGTGTTTAGTTACTTCTTTGATGATTATGGTTGTGGATTGAAGAATCAGATATGCTTAACAGAGTTAGATTTGTACTGTCTATGCAGGTGTTGGTTGATTTCAAGGAAAATCCCAAGGCTGCACAAGAACATACGAAGAATCCTATGATGATGAACAAGATCCAAAAGGTGGTCAATGTTGGAATTTTCCAGATGAGGTAAATTTGTAGAAGAAAGACAATATTTGTTTGAAATTAAAAAATTAGGAAATTTTGACTTTTTTTTACCGTGTTTTGTTTTAGTGTACTTCATACTCCTTTTTCATATTTTATTTTGACATGATTTTATTTTAATTCAATCGTGGTGTGTTGTTTAAACTTTATCTTTTGGTTTTAACGAGTTCTTCATAATTTTGGTTATTGCAGTTGCTTGGGTGTACTAAAAGTATTGGGGCATATGTGAAGCTTGGAGAAGAATCTGAATACATTAAGATCATCTTTCGAGGGGACTACAGAAAGGAACTCATTACTATTATGTGGAAAATTAGTATGGGTGCCCTATATCTGAATTTTATGTGTTGAGAATTTTTATCCATCTTGCACGGGAAAAAATTAAACTACTCAACAACCATAAATATTTTTTAGTACATTTGCATCTTTTTCTTATTTATATTTTGTAATTATGATCATTAGTATTTATTCTAGCCATCTTTGCCTATTAAAACATATTTCTGACCAATCAGGCATAACAAATATTACTTTCTTCTAAATTACATAATATGAGAGCTTTGGTTTTGATGTTGAATCAAAAACTATTTTATTCAAGCTATTTTGATCTTGCATGCTCTGTTTTTCAACTCAATTGCAGGAGGAGTGTGTTTCTTTAGTTAATTCAATTGCAAACCCAAATGTTGCATTTGATGTAATAGAAAAAGGCAACAAGTCACTTGAGTTGAAGATTCAAAACCAGGTGCTCTAAAAAATGTCTCTGACAAGCATGAATTGTTGTGGCGGTATATCTTGGATTTTCAACATTATTTTTTTATGACAATTATTTCCAATTTATCTTCTTCATATTTCTATCTTATAATTTCAAATTCTATTGACTATTATTTTTGCTTCTCAAAGTTAAACCTATAAAATAATGATGAGATAGGCAACTCAAGATGCTGTAATGGGTATAAAGATGAAAGTAATAGTATCCTTCATTAACAATGGCAATTGCAACCTCCACTGGTGATAGAAGGTTAACCATGACTTTTATGTTAATGTTGATAATAGAAGTGAAAAATATTTTGTGATCTTTGAGACAAAATTGTTGTTATTGTTGTTAATGTCATAACACAATGTTAGGCTGCCTGTTAACAAAGATAACGATACATTGGTACTAGCGTATCAACATGACTGTCAGAGTAAACTATAGAGGTATGATTCCCTGTCATCACAAATGTAACTACCTAAGTCCTCATTAAAGATTCTAAATTTTGTTTTAGATGAACAGAGGAACAATTATTATAGATGTTATCACCTACAATGATAAGTTGCAAGACAAAGTCTAGAGTCTTATCACTGATTCTGTTTTGTTGTTTTGCAAGTAGCTTTGGTTCACTCTATCTCATAAAATTGAGATATTTTAATTACCCTTCTTTGAATTGTAATGTATTAGATATAACTATCTTTGTATATATCTTTTTAACACTAAATTGTAATAGAAAAATACGTATCTTTAGCATTCAAGAATATTCACTCAAAATGAATATTTTATTTTTTTCTTAGAAATTTTATAGCATTAACAACGTTCTGTGTGAATATTGTGCTGCTGATAATTGACTTTTTCAATATTTGCAGGATATAACTTATGCTAAAACTTCTTGAATTACTTATTTTTACATTTTCTTTACTTAGTTTTCTTTTCTTCAATTTTATTTTCTTAAACCTTTTCAATTCTTTTTAAAGTTTTTATCAACTTCTTGATCCTTTTCAAATCTTTAATTACGTTCTTGAAATGGTTTTTGCAAAATTTTACTCATCATATTGAGTTCTTCTCTTAAAGTTTTTAAAATCTTTTTCTTGAAATTTATTTTATCACTTTTCCCAATTTTTTTAAACTCTTCATTTTCCTTTAACTTCTTGAATTAGTTATTTTTACACTTTCTTTACTTAGTTTTCTTTTCTTCAATTTTATTTTTTTAAACTTTTTGAATTCTTTTTTAAAGTTTTTATCAACTTCTTGATCCTTTTCAAATGTTGAGTTATGTTCTTGAAATGGTTTTTGCAAAATTTTACTCATCATATTGAGTTCTTCTATTCAAGTTTTAAAATCTTTTTCTTGAAATTTATTCTCAAACTTTTCCTAATTTTTTAAAAGTTTTCATTTTCTTTAACTTCTTGATTTACTTATTTTTACACTTTCTTTACTTAGTTTACTTTTCTGGAATTTTATTTTCTTAAACTTTTTCAATTCTTTTTTAAGTTTTTATCAACTTTTTGATCCTTTTCAAATCTTTAATTATGTTCTTGAAATGGTTTTTGCAATATGTTACTCATAATATTGAGTTCTTCTCTTAATGTTTTTAAATTCTTTTTCTTGAAATCTATTTTCTCACTTTTCCTAATTTTTTTAAACTATTAATTTTCATTAACTTCCTGAATTACTCATTTTTAGACTTTCTTTACTTAGTTTTCTTTTCTTCAATTTTATTTTCTTAAACTTTTTAAATTCCTTATAAAGTTTTTATCAACTTCTTGATCCTTTTCAAATGTTGAGTTATGTTCTTGAAATGATTTTTGCAAAATTTTACACATCATATTGAGTTCTTCTATTCAAGTTTTTAAAATCTTTTTCTTGAAATTTATTCTCAAATTTTTCCTAATTTTTTAAAACTTTTCATTTTCTTTAACTTCTTGATTTACTTATTTTTACACTTTCTTTACTTAGTTTACTTTTCTGGAATTTTATTTTCTTAAACTTTTTCAATTCTTTTTAAAGTTTTTATCTACTTATTGATCCTTTTCCAATCTTTAATTATGTTCTTGAAATGGTTTTTGCAAAATTTTACTCATCATATCGAGTTCTTCTCTTAAAGTTTTTAAAAGATTTTTCTTGAAATCTATTTTTTCACTTTTGCTAATTTTTTTAAGGTCTTCATTTTAGTTAACTTCTTGAATTACTTATTTTTACACTTTCTTTACGTTGGTTTTTTTTCTTCAATTTTATTTTCGTAAACTTTTTCAATTCTTTTTAAAGTTTTTACCAACTTCTTGATCCTTTTCAAATGTTCAGTTATGTTCTTGAATGGTTTTTGCAAAATTTACTTATCATATTGAGTTCTTCTATTCAAGTTTTTAAAATCTTTTTCTTGAAATCTATTTTCTCACTTTTCCTAATTTTTTTAAACTCTTCATTTTCATTAACTTCTTGAATTACTTATTTTTACAATTGCATTACTTTTGTTTTCTTAAATTTTATTTTCTTAAACTTTTTAAAGTTTTTATCAACTTCTTGCTCCTTTTAAAATCTATAATCATTTTCTTGAAATGGTTTTTGCAATATTTTACTCTTCATATTGGGTTATTCTTTTAAAATCTTTAAAATCTTTTTCTTGATATCTATTTTGTCACTTTTTCTAATTTTTTTCAACTCGTCATTTTCATTAAATTCTTGAATTACTTATTTTTACACTTTCTTTACTTAGTTTTCTTTTGTTGAATTTTATTTTCTTAAACTTTTTGAATTCTTTTTTAAAGTTTTTATCAGCTTCTTGATCCTTTTCAAATCTTTAATTGTTGATCATTTTCAAATCTTTAACTATGTTCTTGAAATGGTTTTTCCAATATTTTAGTCATCATATTGAGTTCTTCTCTTAAAGTTTTTTAAATTTTTTTCTTGAATTCTATTTTCTCACTTTTCCTAATTTTTTTAAATTCTTCATTTTCATTAACTTCTTGAATTACTTATTTTTACACTTTCTTTACTTAGTTTTCTTTTCTTGAATTTTATTTTCTTAAACTTTTTGAATTCATTTTTAAAGTTTTTATCAGCTTCTTAATCCTTTTCAAATATTTAACTATGTTCTTGAAAATGTTTTTGCAAAATTTTACTCATCATATTGAGTTCTTCTCTTAAAGTTTTTAAAATCTTTTTCTTGAAATCTATTTTCTAACTTTTCCTAATTTCTTTAAACTCTTCATTTTCATTAACATCTTGAATTACTTATTTTTACACTTTCTTTCTTAGTTTTCTTTTCTTGAACTTTTTCAATTCTTTTTAAAGTTTTTATCAACTTCTTGATCCTTTTCAAATCTTTAATTATGTTCTTGAAATGGTTTTTGCAAAATTTTACTCATCATATTGAGTTCTTCTCTTAAAGTTTTTAAAATCTTTTTCTTAAAATCTATTTTCTCACTTTTCCTAATTTTTTTAAACTCTTCATTTTCATTAAGTTCTTGAATTACTTATTTTTACACTTTCTTTACTTAGTTTTCTTTTCTTGAATTTTATTTTCTTATACTTTTTCAATTCTTTTTAAAGTTTTTATCAACTTCTTGATCCTTTTCAAATCTTTAATTATGTTCTTGAAATCGTTTTTGCAAAATTTTACTCATCATATTGAGTTCTTCTCCTAAAGTTTTTAAAATCTTTTTCTTGAAATCTATTTTCTCACTATTCCTAATTTTTATAAACTCTTCATTTTCATTAACTTCTTCAATTACTTATTTTTACACTTTCTTTACTTAGTTTTCTTTTCTTGAATTTTATTTTCTTAAAATTTTTCAATTCTTTTTAAAGATTTTATCAAGTTCTTGAACCTTTTCAAATATTTACTTATGTTCTTAAAATGATTTTTGCAAAATTTTACTCATCATATTGAGTTCTTCTCTTAAAGTTTTTAAAAACTTTTTCTTGAAATCTATTTTCTCACTTTTCCTAATTTTTTTAAACTCTTCATTTTCATTAACTTCTTGAATTACTAATTTTGACACTTTTTTTACTTAGTTTTCTTTTCTTGAAATTTATTTTCTTACTTTTTGAATTTTTTTTAAAGTTTTTATCAACTTCTTAATCCTTTTCAAATCTTTAATTATGTTCTTGAAATGGTTTTTGTAAAATTTTACTCATCATACTGAGTTCTTCTCTTAAAGATTTTAAAATAATTTTCTTGAAATCTATTTTCTCACTTCTCCTAATTTTTTTAAACTCTTCATTTTCATTAACTTCTTGAATTACTTATTTTTACACTTTCTTTACTTAGTTTTCTTTTCTTGAACTTTTTCAATTCTTTTTAAAGTTTTTATCAACTTCTTGATCCTTTTCAAATCTTTAATTATGTTCCTGAAATGGTTTTTGCAAAATTTTACTCATCATATTGAATTCTTCTCCTAAAGTTTTTAAACTCTTTTTCTTGAAATCTATTTTCTCACTTTTCCTAATTTTTTTCAACTCTTCATTTTCATTAACTTCTTGAATTACTTATTTTTACACTTTCTTTACTTAGTTTTCTTTTCTTGAATTTTATTTTCTTAAACTTTTTCAATTCTTTTTAAAGTTTTTATCAACTTCTTGATCTTTTTCAAATCTTTAATTATGTTCTTGAAATGGTTTTTGCAAAATTTTACTCATCATATTGAGTTCTTCTCTTAAAGTTTTTAAAATCTTTTTCTTGAAATCTATTTTCTCACTTTTCCTAATTTTTTGAAACTCTTTATTTTCATTAAGTTCCTTAATTACTTATTTTTACACTTTCTTTACTTAGTTTTCTTTTCTTGAATTTTATTTTCTTAAAGTTTTTCAATTCTTTTTAAAGTTTTTATCAATTTCTTGATCCTTTTCAAATCTTTAATTCTTGATCCTTTTCAAATATTGAATTATGTTCTTGAAATGTTTTTTTGCAAAATTTTACTCATCGTATTGAGTTCTTCTCTTAAAGTTTTTAAAATCTTTTTCTTGAAATCTATTTTCTCACTTTTCCTAATTTTTTTAAACTCTTCATTTTCATTAACTTCTTGAATTACTTATTTTTACACTTTTTTTACTTAGTTTTCTTTTCTTGAATTTTATTTTCTAAAAATTTTTCAATTCTTTTTAAATTTTTGGCCCATGTGGGCGAGGGCCAAAAAAGCCCACATTGAAAAAAAGCCCCCATCAAAGAAGTCCACAAGGCTTAAAATTTTACAAAAGCCCTGTGGGCTTGGACCAACCCTTGGGCTTTCATCTTCCACATGAAAAATATATTATTATCTGTGGGACAGGCCCAACGAACCAGACAAGCATGACAACTAGAATAGGTCGAATAACCCGAACCTGCCCGACGACCTCGACAAGAACGACGACTGGAACGGGCCCGATGATCCAAAAGGGCCCAACGACCCGAACGGGCTCGACGACCCGAACGGGCCCGACGACCCGGACAAGCTCGACGACCAGGACGAGCCCGACGATCAGGACAAACCCGACAACACGGACGGGCTTGACAACACGAACATACTCTACGACCCAGATGGGCCTAACAACCAAGACGAGCCCGAGATCATGGAGCAGCCCAACGACACAAATGAATCCGACGATGCAGAGGGGTTCGAAGACCCGGACCGAAATAAAGACCTAAACGGGCCCTATGATCGGGACATACCCCACCACACGAACAAGCCCGATGACCCGGACGGGAACACCAACAAACAGGCACGACGACTCGAATGGGCCCGACGATCTGGACGAGCCCAAAGACTCGGACGAGCCCCACATTGGGACGGGCCCGATGACCCAGACGAGCCCAACGACCCGGACGAGCCCGACGACTCGGATGAGACCGATGACCTGGACGGGCCCGATGACCAGGACGAGCCCGAAGCCTCGGACGAGCCCCACAACTCGGAAGAGCCCAACGACCCGAACGAGCGCGATGACCAAAACGAGCCCGACGACCCGGATGGGCCCGACGACCCGAACGGGCCTGATGACCCGAATGGACCCAAGACCTGAATAGACCCCACGACCTGGACGGGCTCGATGATCCAGATAGGCCTGACGACCCGATCAGGCCCAACAACGCGGGCGGGCCCCATAATCCAAACAGGCCTAACGACCCGAACAGGCCCGACGACACAAACAGGACCAATGACCCGAACTGGCACTGCGATCCAGACAGGCCCCACGACCCGAACGGGCATGACGTGCCCGATGATCCAGAAAGGCCAGAAGACCTGAACGGGCCGGACGACCCAGACAGGACTAATGACCTGGACGCGCCCGATGATCCAGACAGGCCCAATGACCCGAACGGGCCAAACAACCCGAATGAGCCCAACGAACCAGACAGCCCAGTTCGGGTCGTTTTGCATGTCGAGATCATCAGGCCTGTCCAGGTCGTCAAGCCCGTCCTAGTCATCGGTCACGTCTGTGTTGTCGGTCAGATCCAGGTCGTCGAGCTTGTTCGAGTCGTTGGGCCTGTCTGGATCATCAGTCCCGTCCATGTCGTTAGGCCCGTCTGAGTCGTCAAGAACGTTCGTGTCGTTGGGCCTTTTTGGACAATCGGGCTTGTTGGGGTCGTTAGGCCTGTTTTGATCATCGGGCTCGTCCAGGTCCCTAGGCTCGTTTGCGTCGTCGGGCCCGTTCAAGTCGTTGGGCCTTTCTGGATCATCGGGCCCGTCAGAGTCGTTGGGCACATCCAAGGCGTCAGGCCCGTTTGGGTTTTTGGGACTGTGTGGATCATCAGGCACGTCCGGGTCGTGGGGCCCGTTCGGGTCCTAGAGTCCGTCTGGGTCGTCGAGCCCGTTCGGGTCGTTAGGCTTGTCTGGATCATCGGGCCTGTCCGGGTCATTGGGCATGTTCGTGTCGTCGGGACCATTCAGGTCGTTGGGAATGTTTGGATCATCGGGCATGTCCGGGTCGGTTGGCCCGTTCAGGTCGTCGGGCATGCTCGGATCATGGGGCCCTTCTGGGTCGTCGGTTCCGTCCCGGTCGTTGGGCTTGGGTCGCGGGGCCCGTTTAGGTCGTAGGGTCCGTTTTTGTCGTAGGGACAGTCCAGGTCGTCGGGCTCGTCCGGGTCATTGACCCCGTTTGCGTTGTCGAGCCCGTCCATGTCATCGACCCGTTTGTGTCGTCGGGCCCGTCCATGTTGTCGGGTTTATCCTGGTCGTCAGGCTCGTCCTGGTCGTCGAGCTCGTCCGGGTCGTCGAGCTCGTCCCGGTCGTCGAGCTCGTCCGGGTCGTCGGGCCCGTTCGAGTCGTCGGGTTTATTCTGGTCGTCAGGCCCGCCCGCGTCGTTGGGCCCGTTTGGATCATCGGGCTCGTTCAAGTCGTCGTTCTTGTCGAGGTCGTCGGGCAGGTTCGGGTTGTTCGACCTATTCTGGTCGTCGTGCTTGTCCGGTTCGTTGGGCCTGTCCCACAGATAGTAATATATTTTAAAAAATAATATATTTTTCATATGGAAGATGAAAGCCCATGGGTTGGCCCAAGCCCACACGGCTTTTGTAAAGTTTTTAGCCCTGTGGACTTCTTTGATGGGGCTCTTTTTCAATGTGGGATTTTTTGGCACTCGCCCACATGGGCCAGGACCAAGCCTTGTGGGCTGGGCCAAATTAACACCCCTATTCTTGATCATTTTCAAATCTTTATTTATGTTCTTGAAATGGATTTTGCAAAATTTTACTCATCATATTGAGTTCTTGTCTTAAACTTTTTAAAATCTTTTACTTGAAATCTATTTTCTCACTTTTCCTAATTTTTTTAAACTCTTCATTTTCATTAACTTCTTAAATTATTTATTTTTACACTTTCTTTACTTAGTTTTCTTTTCTTGATTTTTATTTTCTTAAACTTTTTCAATTCTTTTTAAAGTTTTTATCAACTTTTTGATCCTTTTTCAAATCTTTAATTATGTTCTTGAAATGGTTTTTGCAAAATTTTACTCATCATATTGAGTTCTTCTCTTAAAGTTTTTAAAATCTTTTTCTTGAAATCTATTTTCTCACTATTCCTAATTTTTATAAACTCTTCATTTTCATTTACATCTTGAATTACTTATCTTTACACTTTCTTTACTTAGTTTTCTTTTCTTGAATTTTATTTTCTTAAAATTTTTCAATTCTTTTTAAAGTTTTTATCAACTTCTTGATCCTTTTCAAATCTTTAATTATGTTCCTGAAATGGTTTTTGCAAAATTTTACTCATCATATTGAGTTCTTCTCTTAAAGTTTTTAAAATCTTTTTCTTGAAATCTATTTTCTCACTTTTCCTAATTTGTTTAAACTCTTCATTTTCGTTAACTTCTTGAATTCTTATTTTTACACTTTCTTTACTTAGTTTTCTTTTCTTGAATTTTATTTTCTTAAACTTTTTAAATTCTTTTTAAAGTTTTTATCAACTTCTTGATCTTTTTCAAATCTTTCATTATGTTCTTGAAATGGTTTTTGCAAAATTTTACTCATCATATTGAGTTCTTCTCTTAAAGTTTTTAAAATCTTTTTCTTGAAATCTATTTTAGCACTTTTCCTAATTTTTTTAAACTCTTCATTTTCGTTAACTTTTTGAATTCTTATTTTTACACTTTCTTTACTTAGTTTTCTTTTCTTGAATTTTATTTTCTTAAACTTTTTAAATTCTTTTTAAAGTTTTTATCAACTTCTTGATCTTTTTCAAATCTTTCATTATGTTCTTGAAATGGTTTTTGCAAAATTTTACTCATCATATTGAGTTCTTCTCTTAAAGTTTTTAAAATCTTTTTCTTGAAATCTATTTTCTCACTTTTCCTAATTTTTTTAAACTCTTCATTTTCGTTAACTTCTTGAATTCTTATTTTTACACTTTCTTTACTTAGTTTTCTTTTCTTGAATTTTCTTTTCTTAAACTTTTTAAATTCTTTTTAAAGTTTTTATCAACTTCTTGATCTTTTTCAAATCTTTCATTATGTTCTTGAAATGGTTTTTGCAAAATTTTACTCATCATATTGAGTTCTTCTCTTAAAGTTTTTAAAATCTTTTTCTTGAAATCTATTTTACCACTTTTCCTAATTTTTTTAAACTCTTCATTTTCATTAACTTCTTGGATGACTTATTTTTACACTTTCTTTACTTAGTTTTCTTTCCTTGAATTTTATTTTCTTAACTTTTTCAATTCTTTTTAAAAATTTTATCAACTTCTTGATCCTTTTCAAATCTTTAATTATGTTGTTGAAATGGTTTTTGCAAAATTTCACTCATCATATTGAGTTCTTCTCTTAAAGCTTTTAAAATCTTTTTCTTGAAATCTATTTTCTCACTTTTCCTAATTTTTCTAAACTCTTCATTTTCATTAACTTCTTGAATAGTTATTTTTACACTTTCTTTACTTAGTTTTCTTTTCTTAAATGTTATTTTCTTCACCTTTTTTAATTCATTTTTAAAGTTTTTATCAGCTTCTTTATCCTTTTCAAATCTTTAACTATGTTCTTGAAAATGTTTTTGCAAAATTTTACTCATCATATTGAGTTCTTCTCTTAAAGTTTTTAAAATCTTTTTCTTGAAATCTATTTTCTAACTTTTCCTAATTTTTTTAAACTCTCATTTTCATTAACTTCTTGAATTACTTATTTTTACACTTTCTTTACTTAGTTTTCTTTTCGTGAACTTTTTCAATTCTTTTTAAAGTTTTTATCAACTTCTTGATCCTTTTCAAATCTTTAATTATGTTCTTGAAATGGTTTTTGCAAAATTCTACTCATCATATTGAGTTCTTCTCTTAAAGTTTTTAAAATCTTTTTCTTGAAATCTATTTTATCACTTTTCCTAATTTCTTTAAACTCTTCATTTTCATTATCTTCTTGAGTAGATATTTTTATACTTTCTTTACTTAGTTTTCTTTTCTTAAATTTTATTTTCTTCAACTTTTTGAATTATTTTTTAAAGTTTTTATCAGCTTCTTGATCATTTTCAAATCTTTAATTCTTGATCATTTTTAAATCTTTAATTATGTTCTTGAAATGGTTTTTGCAAAATTTTACTCATTATATTGAGTTCTTCTCTTAAAGTTTTTAAAATCTTTTTCTTGAAATCTATTTTCTAACTTTTCCTAATTTTTTTAAACTCTTCATTTTCATTAACTTCTTGAATTATTTATTTTGACAATTTATTTACTTAGTTTTCTTTTCTTGAATTTAATTTTCTTAAACTTTTTCACTTCTTTTTAAAGTTTTTATCAACTTCTTCATCCTTTTCAAATCTTTAATTATGTTCTTGAAATGGTTTTTGCAAAATTTTACTCATCATATTGAGTTCTTCTCTTAAAGTTTTTAAAATCTTTTTCTTGAAATCTATTTTCTCACTTTTCCTAAGTTTTTTTAAACTCTTCATTTTCATTAACTTCTTGAATTACTTATTTTTACACTTTCTTTACTTAGTTTTATTTTCTTAAACTTTTTCAATTCTTTTTAAAGTTTTTATCAACTTCTTAATCTTTTTCTAATCTTTAATTATGTTCTTGAAATGTTTTTTTGCAAAATTTTACTCATCATATTCAGTTCTTCTCTTAAAGTTTTTAAAATCTTTTTCTTGAAATCTATTTTCTCACTTTTCCTAATTTTTTTAAACTCTTCATTTTCATTAACTTCTTGAATTACTTATTTTTACAATTTATATACTTAGCTTTCTTTTCTTGAATTTTATTTTCTTAAACTTTTTCATTTCTTTTTCAAGTTTTTATCAACTTCTTGATCTTTTTCAAATCTTTAATTATGTTCTTGAAATGGTTTTTGCAAAATTTTACTCATCATATTGAGTTCTTCTCTTAAAGTTTTTAAAATCTTTTTCTTGAAATCTATTTTCTCACTTTTCCTAAGTTTTTTTAAACTCTTCATTTTCATTAACTTCTTGAATTACTTATTTTTACACTTTCTTTACTTAGTTTTCTTTTCTTAAACTTTTTCAATTCTTTTTAAAGTTTTTATCAACTTCTTGATCCTTTTCAAATCTTTAATTATGTTCTTGAAATGGTTTTTGCAAAATTCTACTCATCATATTGAGTTCTTCTCTTAAAGTTTTTAAAATCTTTTTCTTGAAATCTATTTTACCACTTTTCCTAATTTTTTTAAACTCTTCATTTTCATTAACTTCTTGGATGACTTATTTTTACACTTTCTTTACTTAGTTTTCTTTTCTTGAATTTAATTTTCTTAAACTTTTTCAATTCTTTTTAAAGTTTTTATCAACTTCTTGATCATTTTCAAATCTTTAATTATATTCTTGAAATGGTTTTTGCAAAATTTTACTCATCATATTGAGTTTTTCTCTGAAAGTTTTTAAAATCTTTTTCTTGAAATCTATTTTCTCACTTTTCCTAATTTTTTTAAACTCTTCATTTTCATTAACTTCTTGAATTACTTATTTTTACACTTTCTTTACTTAATTTTATTTTCTTAAACTTTTTCACTTCTTTTTAAAGTTTTTATCAACTTCTTCATCCTTTTCAAATCTTTAATTATGTTCTTGAAATGGTGTTTGCAAAATTTTACTCATCATATTGAGTTCTTCTCTTAAAGTTTTTAAAATCTTTTTCTTGAAATCTATTTTCTCACTTTTCCTAAGTTTTTTTAAACTCTTCATTTTCATTAACATCTTGAATTACTTATTTTTACACTTTCTTTTCTTAAATTTTATTTTCTTCAACTTTTTGAATTCATTTTTAAAGTTTTTATCAGCTTCTTGATCCTTTTCAAATTTTTAATTATGTTCTTGAAATGATTTTTTGCAAAATTTTACTCATCATATTGAGTTCTTCTCTTAAAGTTTTTAAAATCCTTTTCTTGAAATCTATTTTCTGACTTTTCCTAATTTTTTTAAACTCTTCATTAACTTCTTGAATAGTTATTTTTACACTTTCTTTACTTAGTTTTCTTTTCTTAAATTTTATTTTCTTCAACTTTTTGAATTCTTTTTTAAAGTTTTTATCAGCTTCTTGATCATTTTCAAATCTTTAATTCTTGATCATTTTCAAATCTTTAATTATGTTCTTGAAATGGTTTTTGCAAAATTTTACTCATTATATTGAGTTCTTCTCTTAAAGTTTTTAGAATCTTTTTCTTGAAATCTATTTTATCACTTTTCCTAGTTTTTTTAAACTCTTCATTTTCATTAACTTCTTGGATTACTTATTTTTACATTTTCTTTACTTAGTTTTCTTTTCTTTAATTTTTTTTCTTCAACTTTTTGAATTCATTTTTAAAGTTTTTATCAGCTTCTTGATCCTTTTCAAATCTTTAACTATGTTCGTGAAATGGTTTTTGCAAAATTTTACTCATCATATTGAGTTCTTCTCTTAAAGTTTTAAAATCTTTTTCTTGAAATCTATTTTCTAACTTTTCCTAATTTTTTTAAACTCTTCATTTTCATTAACTTCTTGAATTACTTATTTTTACAATTTATTTACTTAGCTTTCTTTTCTTGAATTTTATTTTCTTAAACTTTTTCATTTCTTTTTAAAATTTTTATCAACTTCTTGATCTTTTTCAAATCTTTAATTATGTTCTTGAAATGGTTTTTGCAAAATTCTACTCATCATATTGAGTTCTTCTCTTAAAGTTTTTAAAATCTTTTTCTTGAAATCTATTTTATCACTTTTCCTAATTTCTTTAAACTCTTCATTTTCATTATCTTCTTGAGTAGATATTTTTATACTTTCTTTACTTAGTTTTCTTTTCTTAAATTTTATTTTCTTCAACTTTTTGAATTATTTTTTAAAGTTTTTATCAGCTTCTTGATCATTTTCAAATCTTTAATTCTTGATCATTTTTAAATCTTTAATTATGTTCTTGAAATGGTTTTTGCAAAATTTTACTCATTATATTGAGTTCTTCTCTTAAAGTTTTTAAAATCTTTTTCTTGAAATCTATTTTCTAACTTTTCCTAATTTTTTTAAACTCTTCATTTTCATTAACTTCTTGAATTATTTATTTTGACAATTTATTTACTTAGTTTTCTTTTCTTGAATTTAATTTTCTTAAACTTTTTCACTTCTTTTTAAAGTTTTTATCAACTTCTTCATCCTTTTCAAATCTTTAATTATGTTCTTGAAATGGTTTTTGCAAAATTTTACTCATCATATTGAGTTCTTCTCTTAAAGTTTTTAAAATCTTTTTCTTGAAATCTATTTTCTCACTTTTCCTAAGTTTTTTTAAACTCTTCATTTTCATTAACTTCTTGAATTACTTATTTTTACACTTTCTTTACTTAGTTTTATTTTCTTAAACTTTTTCAATTCTTTTTAAAGTTTTTATCAACTTCTTAATCTTTTTCTAATCTTTAATTATGTTCTTGAAATGTTTTTTTGCAAAATTTTACTCATCATATTCAGTTCTTCTCTTAAAGTTTTTAAAATCTTTTTCTTGAAATCTATTTTCTCACTTTTCCTAATTTTTTTAAACTCTTCATTTTCATTAACTTCTTGAATTACTTATTTTTACAATTTATATACTTAGCTTTCTTTTCTTGAATTTTATTTTCTTAAACTTTTTCATTTCTTTTTCAAGTTTTTATCAACTTCTTGATCTTTTTCAAATCTTTAATTATGTTCTTGAAATGGTTTTTGCAAAATTTTACTCATCATATTGAGTTCTTCTCTTAAAGTTTTTAAAATCATTTTCTTGAAATCTATTTTCTCACTTTTCCTAAGTTTTTTTAAACTCTTCATTTTCATTAACTTCTTGAATTACTTATTTTTACACTTTCTTTACTTAGTTTTCTTTTCTTAAACTTTTTCAATTCTTTTTAAAGTTTTTATCAACTTCTTGATCCTTTTCAAATCTTTAATTATGTTCTTGAAATGGTTTTTGCAAAATTCTACTCATCATATTGAGTTCTTCTCTTAAAGTTTTTAAAATCTTTTTCTTGAAATCTATTTTACCACTTTTCCTAATTTTTTTAAACTCTTCATTTTCATTAACTTCTTGGATGACTTATTTTTACACTTTCTTTACTTAGTTTTCTTTTCTTGAATTTAATTTTCTTAAACTTTTTCAATTCTTTTTAAAGTTTTTATCAACTTCTTGATCATTTTCAAATCTTTAATTATATTCTTGAAATGGTTTTTGCAAAATTTTACTCATCATATTGAGTTTTTCTCTGAAAGTTTTTAAAATCTTTTTCTTGAAATCTATTTTCTCACTTTTCCTAATTTTTTTAAACTCTTCATTTTCATTAACTTCTTGAATTACTTATTTTTACACTTTCTTTACTTAATTTTATTTTCTTAAACTTTTTCACTTCTTTTTAAAGTTTTTATCAACTTCTTCATCCTTTTCAAATCTTTAATTATGTTCTTGAAATGGTGTTTGCAAAATTTTACTCATCATATTGAGTTCTTCTCTTAAAGTTTTTAAAATCTTTTTCTTGAAATCTATTTTCTCACTTTTCCTAAGTTTTTTTAAACTCTTCATTTTCATTAACATCTTGAATTACTTATTTTTACACTTTCTTTTCTTAAATTTTATTTTCTTCAACTTTTTGAATTCATTTTTAAAGTTTTTATCAGCTTCTTGATCCTTTTCAAATTTTTAATTATGTTCTTGAAATGATTTTTTGCAAAATTTTACTCATCATATTGAGTTCTTCTCTTAAAGTTTTTAAAATCCTTTTCTTGAAATCTATTTTCTGACTTTTCCTAATTTTTTTAAACTCTTCATTAACTTCTTGAATAGTTATTTTTACACTTTCTTTACTTAGTTTTCTTTTCTTAAATTTTATTTTCTTCAACTTTTTGAATTCTTTTTTAAAGTTTTTATCAGCTTCTTGATCATTTTCAAATCTTTAATTCTTGATCATTTTCAAATCTTTAATTATGTTCTTGAAATGGTTTTTGCAAAATTTTACTCATTATATTGAGTTCTTCTCTTAAAGTTTTTAGAATCTTTTTCTTGAAATCTATTTTATCACTTTTCCTAGTTTTTTTAAACTCTTCATTTTCATTAACTTCTTGGATTACTTATTTTTACATTTTCTTTACTTAGTTTTCTTTTCTTTAATTTTTTTTCTTCAACTTTTTGAATTCATTTTTAAAGTTTTTATCAGCTTCTTGATCCTTTTCAAATCTTTAACTATGTTCTTGAAATGGTTTTTGCAAAATTTTACTCATCATATTGAGTTCTTCTCTTAAAGTTTTAAAATCTTTTTCTTGAAATCTATTTTCTAACTTTTCCTAATTTTTTTAAACTCTTCATTTTCATTAACTTCTTGAATTATTTATTTTGACAATTTATTTACTTAGCTTTCTTTTCTTGAATTTAATTTTCTTAAACTTTTTCACTTCTTTTTAAAGTTTTTATCAACCTCTTCATCCTTTTCAAATCTTTAATTATGTTCTTGAAATGGTTTTTGCAAAATTTTACTCATCATATTGAGTTCTTCTCTTAAAGTTTTTAAAATCTTTTTCTTGAAATCTATTTTCTCACTTTTCCTAAGTTTTTTTAAACTCTTCATTTTCATTAACTTCTTGAATTACTTATTTTTACACTTTCTTTACTTAGTTTTATTTTCTTAAACTTTTTCAATTCTTTTTAAAGTTTTTATCAACTTCTTAATCTTTTTCTAATCTTTAATTATGTTCTTGAAATGTTTTTTTGCAAAATTTTACTCATCATATTCAGTTCTTCTCTTAAAGTTTTTAAAATCTTTTTCTTGAAATCTATTTTCTCACTTTTCCTAATTTTTTTAAACTCTTCATTTTCATTAACTTCTTGAATTACTTATTTTTACAATTTATATACTTAGCTTTCTTTTCTTGAATTTTATTTTCTTAAACTTTTTCATTTCTTTTTCAAGTTTTTATCAACTTCTTGATCTTTTTCAAATCTTTAATTATGTTCGTAAAATGGTTTTTGCAAAATTCTACTAATCATATTGAGTCCTTCTCTCAAAGTTTTTAAAATCTTTTTCTTGAAATCTATTTTCTCACTTTTCCTAATTTTTTTAAACTCTTCATTTTCATTAACTTCTTGAATTACTTATTTTTACACTTTCTTTACTTAGTTTTCTTTTCTTGATTTTTATTTTCTTAAACTTTTTCAATTCTTTTTAAAGTTTTTATCAACTTCTTGATCCTTTTTCAAATCTTTAATTATGTTCTTGAAATAGTTTTTGCAAAATTTTACTCATCATATTGAGTTCTTCTCTTAAAGTTTTTAAAATCTTTTTCTTGAAATCTATTTTCTCACTATTCCTAATTTTTATAAACTCTTCATTTTCATTTACTTCTTGAATTACTTATCTTTACACTTTCTTTACTTAGTTTTCTTTTCTTGAATTTTATTTTCTTAAACTTTTTCAATTCTTTTTAAAGTTTTTATCAACTTCTTGATCCTTTTCAAATATTTAATTATGTACCAAAAATGGTTTTTGCAAAATTTTACTCATCATATTGAGTTCTTCTCTTAAAGTTTTTAAAATCTTTTTCTTGAAATCTATTTTCTCACTTTTCCTAATTTTTTTAAACTCTTCATTTTCATTAACTTCTTGAATTCTTATTTTTACACTTTCTTTACTTAGTTTTCTTTTCTTGATTTTTATTTTCTTAAACTTTTTCAATTCTTTTTAAAGTTTTTATCAACTTCTTGATCTTTTTCAAATCTTTCATTATGTTCTTGAAATGATTTTTGCAAAATTTTACTCATCATATTCAGTTCTTCTCTTAAAGTTTTTAAAATCTTTTTCTTGAAATCTATTTTCTCACTTTTCCTAATTTTTTTAAACTCTTCATTTTCATTAACTTCTTGAATTACTTATTTTTACAATTTATATACTTAGCTTTCTTTTCTTGAATTTTATTTTCTTAAACTTTTTCATTTCTTTTTCAAGTTTTTATCAACTTCTTGATCTTTTTCAAATCTTTAATTATGTTCTTGAAATGGTTTTTGCAAAATTTTACTCATCATATTGAGTTCTTCTCTTAAAGTTTTTAAAATCTTTTTCTTGAAATCTATTTTCTCACTTTTCCTAAGTTTTTTTAAACTCTTCATTTTCATTAACTTCTTGAATTACTTATTTTTACACTTTCTTTACTTAGTTTTCTTTTCTTAAACTTTTTCAATTCTTTTTAAAGTTTTTATCAACTTCTTGATCCTTTTCAAATCTTTAATTATGTTCTTGAAATGGTTTTTGCAAAATTCTACTCATCATATTGAGTTCTTCTCTTAAAGTTTTTAAAATCTTTTTCTTGAAATCTATTTTACCACTTTTCCTAATTTTTTTAAACTCTTCATTTTCATTAACTTCTTGGATGACTTATTTTTACACTTTCTTTACTTAGTTTTCTTTTCTTGAATTTAATTTTCTTAAACTTTTTCAATTCTTTTTAAAGTTTTTATCAACTTCTTGATCATTTTCAAATCTTTAATTATATTCTTGAAATGGTTTTTGCAAAATTTTACTCATCATATTGAGTTTTTCTCTGAAAGTTTTTAAAATCTTTTTCTTGAAATCTATTTTCTCACTTTTCCTAATTTTTTTAAACTCTTCATTTTCATTAACTTCTTGAATTACTTATTTTTACACTTTCTTTACTTAATTTTATTTTCTTAAACTTTTTCACTTCTTTTTAAAGTTTTTATCAACTTCTTCATCCTTTTCAAATCTTTAATTATGTTCTTGAAATGGTGTTTGCAAAATTTTACTCATCATATTGAGTTCTTCTCTTAAAGTTTTTAAAATCTTTTTCTTGAAATCTATTTTCTCACTTTTCCTAAGTTTTTTTAAACTCTTCATTTTCATTAACATCTTGAATTACTTATTTTTACACTTTCTTTTCTTAAATTTTATTTTCTTCAACTTTTTGAATTCATTTTTAAAGTTTTTATCAGCTTCTTGATCCTTTTCAAATTTTTAATTATGTTCTTGAAATGATTTTTTGCAAAATTTTACTCATCATATTGAGTTCTTCTCTTAAAGTTTTTAAAATCCTTTTCTTGAAATCTATTTTCTGACTTTTCCTAATTTTTTTAAACTCTTCATTAACTTCTTGAATAGTTATTTTTACACTTTCTTTACTTAGTTTTCTTTTCTTAAATTTTATTTTCTTCAACTTTTTGAATTCTTTTTTAAAGTTTTTATCAACTTCTTGATCATTTTCAAATCTTTAATTCTTGATCATTTTCAAATCTTTAATTATGTTCTTGAAATGGTTTTTGCAAAATTTTACTCATTATATTGAGTTCTTCTCTTAAAGTTTTTAGAATCTTTTTCTTGAAATCTATTTTATCACTTTTCCTAGTTTTTTTAAACTCTTCATTTTCATTAACTTCTTGGATTACTTATTTTTACACTTTCTTTACTTAGTTTTCTTTTCTTTAATTTTTTTTCTTCAACTTTTTGAATTCATTTTTAAAGTTTTTATCAGCTTCTTGATCCTTTTCAAATCTTTAACTATGTTCTTGAAATGGTTTTTGCAAAATTTTACTCATCATATTGAGTTCTTCTCTTAAAGTTTTAAAATCTTTTTCTTGAAATCTATTTTCTAACTTTTCCTAATTTTTTTAAACTCTTCATTTTCATTAACTTCTTGAATTACTTATTTTTACAATTTATTTACTTAGCTTTCTTTTCTTGAATTTTATTTTCTTAAACTTTTTCATTTCTTTTTAAAATTTTTATCAACTTCTTGATCTTTTTCAAATCTTTAATTATGTTCTTGAAATGGCTTTTGCAAAATTTTACTCATCATATTGAGTTCTTCTCTTAAAGTTTTTAAAATTTTTTTCTTAAAATCTATTTTCTCACTTTTCCTAATTTTTTTAAAATCTTCATTTTCATTAACTTCTTGAATAGTTATTTTTACACTTTCTTTACTTAGTTTTCCTTTCTTAAATGTTATTTTCTTCACCTTTTTGAATTCATTTTTAAAGTTTTTATCAGCTTCTTAATCCTTTTCAAATCTTTAATTATGTTCTTGAAATGGTTTTTGTAAAATTTTACTCATCATATTGAGTTCTTCTCTTAAAGTTTTTAAAATCTTTTTCTTGAAATCTATTTTATCACTTTTCCTAATTTTTTTAAACTCTTCATTTTCATTAACTTCTTGAATAATTATTTTTACACTTTCTTTACTTAGTTTTCTTTCTTAAATTTTATTTTCTTCAACTTTTTGAATTCTTTTTTAAAGTTTTTATCAGCTTCTTGATCATTTTCAAATCTTTAATTCTTGATGATTTTCAAATCTTTAATTATGTTCTTGAAATGGTTTTTGCAAAATTTTACTCATTATATTGAGTTCTTCTCTTAAAGTTTTTAAAATCTTTTTCTTGAAATTTATTTTATCACTTTTCCTAATTTTTTTAAACTCTTCATTTTCATTCACTTCTTGAATTACTTATTTGTACACTTTCTTTACTTAGTTTTCTTTTCTTGAATTTTATTTTCTTAAACGTTTTCAATTCTTTTTAAAATTTTTATCAACTTCTTGATCCTTTTCAAATCTTTAATTATGTTGTTGAAATGGTTTTTGCAAAATTTCACTCATCATATTGAGTTCTTCTCTTAAAGCTTTTAAAATCTTTTTCTTGAAATCTATTTTCTCACTTTTGCTAATTTTTATAAACTCTTCATTTTCATTAACTTCTTGAATTAGTTATTTTTTCACTTTCTTTACTTAGTTTTCTTTTCTTAAACTTTTTCAATTCTTTTTAAAGTTTTTATCAACTTCTTGATCCTTTTCAAATCTTTAATTATGTTCGTAAAATGGTTTTTGCAAAATTCTACTAATCATATTGAGTCCTTCTCTCAAAGTTTTTAAAATCTTTTTCTTGAAATCTATTTTCTCACTTTTCCTAATTTTTTTAAACTCTTCATTTTCATTAACTTCTTGAATTACTTATTTTTACACTTTCTTTACTTAGTTTTCTTTTCTTGATTTTTATTTTCTTAAACTTTTTCAATTCTTTTTAAAGTTTTTATCAACTTCTTGATCCTTTTTCAAATCTTTAATTATGTTCTTGAAATAGTTTTTGCAAAATTTTACTCATCATATTGAGTTCTTCTCTTAAAGTTTTTAAAATCTTTTTCTTGAAATCTATTTTCTCACTATTCCTAATTTTTATAAACTCTTCATTTTCATTTACTTCTTGAATTACTTATCTTTACACTTTCTTTACTTAGTTTTCTTTTCTTGAATTTTATTTTCTTAAACTTTTTCAATTCTTTTTAAAGTTTTTATCAACTTCTTGATCCTTTTCAAATATTTAATTATGTACCAAAAATGGTTTTTGCAAAATTTTACTCATCATATTGAGTTCTTCTCTTAAAGTTTTTAAAATCTTTTTCTTGAAATCTATTTTCTCACTTTTCCTAATTTTTTTAAACTCTTCATTTTCATTAACTTCTTGAATTCTTATTTTTACACTTTCTTTACTTAGTTTTCTTTTCTTGATTTTTATTTTCTTAAACTTTTTCAATTCTTTTTAAAGTTTTTATCAACTTCTTGATCTTTTTCAAATCTTTCATTATGTTCTTGAAATGATTTTTGCAAAATTTTACTCATCATATTCAGTTCTTCTCTTAAAGTTTTTAAAATCTTTTTCTTGAAATCTATTTTCTCACTTTTCCTAATTTTTTTAAACTCTTCATTTTCATTAACTTCTTGAATTACTTATTTTTACAATTTATATACTTAGCTTTCTTTTCTTGAATTTTATTTTCTTAAACTTTTTCATTTCTTTTTCAAGTTTTTATCAACTTCTTGATCTTTTTCAAATCTTTAATTATGTTCTTGAAATGGTTTTTGCAAAATTTTACTCATCATATTGAGTTCTTCTCTTAAAGTTTTTAAAATCTTTTTCTTGAAATCTATTTTCTCACTTTTCCTAAGTTTTTTTAAACTCTTCATTTTCATTAACTTCTTGAATTACTTATTTTTACACTTTCTTTACTTAGTTTTCTTTTCTTAAACTTTTTCAATTCTTTTTAAAGTTTTTATCAACTTCTTGATCCTTTTCAAATCTTTAATTATGTTCTTGAAATGGTTTTTGCAAAATTCTACTCATCATATTGAGTTCTTCTCTTAAAGTTTTTAAAATCTTTTTCTTGAAATCTATTTTACCACTTTTCCTAATTTTTTTAAACTCTTCATTTTCATTAACTTCTTGGATGACTTATTTTTACACTTTCTTTACTTAGTTTTCTTTTCTTGAATTTAATTTTCTTAAACTTTTTCAATTCTTTTTAAAGTTTTTATCAACTTCTTGATCATTTTCAAATCTTTAATTATATTCTTGAAATGGTTTTTGCAAAATTTTACTCATCATATTGAGTTTTTCTCTGAAAGTTTTTAAAATCTTTTTCTTGAAATCTATTTTCTCACTTTTCCTAATTTTTTTAAACTCTTCATTTTCATTAACTTCTTGAATTACTTATTTTTACACTTTCTTTACTTAATTTTATTTTCTTAAACTTTTTCACTTCTTTTTAAAGTTTTTATCAACTTCTTCATCCTTTTCAAATCTTTAATTATGTTCTTGAAATGGTGTTTGCAAAATTTTACTCATCATATTGAGTTCTTCTCTTAAAGTTTTTAAAATCTTTTTCTTGAAATCTATTTTCTCACTTTTCCTAAGTTTTTTTAAACTCTTCATTTTCATTAACATCTTGAATTACTTATTTTTACACTTTCTTTTCTTAAATTTTATTTTCTTCAACTTTTTGAATTCATTTTTAAAGTTTTTATCAGCTTCTTGATCCTTTTCAAATTTTTAATTATGTTCTTGAAATGATTTTTTGCAAAATTTTACTCATCATATTGAGTTCTTCTCTTAAAGTTTTTAAAATCCTTTTCTTGAAATCTATTTTCTGACTTTTCCTAATTTTTTTAAACTCTTCATTAACTTCTTGAATAGTTATTTTTACACTTTCTTTACTTAGTTTTCTTTTCTTAAATTTTATTTTCTTCAACTTTTTGAATTCTTTTTTAAAGTTTTTATCAGCTTCTTGATCATTTTCAAATCTTTAATTCTTGATCATTTTCAAATCTTTAATTATGTTCTTGAAATGGTTTTTGCAAAATTTTACTCATTATATTGAGTTCTTCTCTTAAAGTTTTTAGAATCTTTTTCTTGAAATCTATTTTATCACTTTTCCTAGTTTTTTTAAACTCTTCATTTTCATTAACTTCTTGGATTACTTATTTTTACACTTTCTTTACTTAGTTTTCTTTTCTTTAATTTTTTTTCTTCAACTTTTTGAATTCATTTTTAAAGTTTTTATCAGCTTCTTGATCCTTTTCAAATCTTTAACTATGTTCTTGAAATGGTTTTTGCAAAATTTTACTCATCATATTGAGTTCTTCTCTTAAAGTTTTAAAATCTTTTTCTTGAAATCTATTTTCTAACTTTTCCTAATTTTTTTAAACTCTTCATTTTCATTAACTTCTTGAATTACTTATTTTTACAATTTATTTACTTAGCTTTCTTTTCTTGAATTTTATTTTCTTAAACTTTTTCATTTCTTTTTAAAATTTTTATCAACTTCTTGATCTTTTTCAAATCTTTAATTATGTTCTTGAAATGGCTTTTGCAAAATTTTACTCATCATATTGAGTTCTTCTCTTAAAGTTTTTAAAATCTTTTTCTTAAAATCTATTTTCTCACTTTTCCTAATTTTTTTAAAATCTTCATTTTCATTAACTTCTTGAATAGTTATTTTTACACTTTCTTTACTTAGTTTTCCTTTCTTAAATGTTATTTTCTTCACCTTTTTGAATTCATTTTTAAAGTTTTTATCAGCTTCTTAATCCTTTTCAAATCTTTAATTATGTTCTTGAAATGGTTTTTGTAAAATTTTACTCATCATATTGAGTTCTTCTCTTAAAGTTTTTAAAATCTTTTTCTTGAAATCTATTTTATCACTTTTCCTAATTTTTTTAAACTCTTCATTTTCATTAACTTCTTGAATAATTATTTTTACACTTTCTTTACTTAGTTTTCTTTCTTAAATTTTATTTTCTTCAACTTTTTGAATTCTTTTTTAAAGTTTTTATCAGCTTCTTGATCATTTTCAAATCTTTAATTCTTGATGATTTTCAAATCTTTAATTATGTTCTTGAAATGGTTTTTGCAAAATTTTACTCATTATATTGAGTTCTTCTCTTAAAGTTTTTAAAATCTTTTTCTTGAAATTTATTTTATCACTTTTCCTAGTTTTTTTAAACTCTTCATTTTCATTCACTTCTTGAATTACTTATTTGTACACTTTCTTTACTTAGTTTTCTTTTCTTGAATTTTATTTTCTTAAACGTTTTCAATTCTTTTTAAAATTTTTATCAACTTCTTGATCCTTTTCAAATCTTTAATTATGTTGTTGAAATGGTTTTTGCAAAATTTCACTCATCATATTGAGTTCTTCTCTTAAAGCTTTTAAAATCTTTTTCTTGAAATCTATTTTCTCACTTTTGCTAATTTTTATAAACTCTTCATTTTCATTAACTTCTTGAATTAGTTATTTTTTCACTTTCTTTACTTAGTTTTCTTTTCTTAAACTTTTTCAATTCTTTTTAAAGTTTTTATCAACTTCTTGATCCTTTTCAAATCTTTAATTATGTTCGTAAAATGGTTTTTGCAAAATTCTACTAATCATATTGAGTCCTTCTCTCAAAGTTTTTAAAATCTTTTTCTTGAAATCTATTTTCTCACTTTTCCTAATTTTTTTAAACTCTTCATTTTCATTAACTTCTTGAATTACTTATTTTTACACTTTCTTTACTTAGTTTTCTTTTCTTGATTTTTATTTTCTTAAACTTTTTCAATTCTTTTTAAAGTTTTTATCAACTTCTTGATCCTTTTTCAAATCTTTAATTATGTTCTTGAAATAGTTTTTGCAAAATTTTACTCATCATATTGAGTTCTTCTCTTAAAGTTTTTAAAATCTTTTTCTTGAAATCTATTTTCTCACTATTCCTAATTTTTATAAACTCTTCATTTTCATTTACTTCTTGAATTACTTATCTTTACACTTTCTTTACTTAGTTTTCTTTTCTTGAATTTTATTTTCTTAAACTTTTTCAATTCTTTTTAAAGTTTTTATCAACTTCTTGATCCTTTTCAAATATTTAATTATGTACCAAAAATGGTTTTTGCAAAATTTTACTCATCATATTGAGTTCTTCTCTTAAAGTTTTTAAAATCTTTTTCTTGAAATCTATTTTCTCACTTTTCCTAATTTTTTTAAACTCTTCATTTTCATTAACTTCTTGAATTCTTATTTTTACACTTTCTTTACTTAGTTTTCTTTTCTTGATTTTTATTTTCTTAAACTTTTTCAATTCTTTTTAAAGTTTTTATCAACTTCTTGATCTTTTTCAAATCTTTCATTATGTTCTTGAAATGATTTTTGCAAAATTTTACTCATCATATTGAGTTCTTCTCTTAAAGTTTTTAAAATCTTTTTCTTGAAATCTAATTTCTCACTATTCCTAATTTTTATAAACTCTTCATTTTCATTTACTTCTTGAATTACTTATCTTTACACTTTCTTTACTTAGTTTTCTTTTCTTGAATTTTATTTTCTTAAACTTTTTAAATTCTTTTTAAAGTTTTTATCAACTTCTTGATCTTTTTCAAATCTTTCATTATGTTCTTGAAATGGTTTTTGCAAAATTTTACTCATCATATTGAGTTCTTCTCTTAAAGTTTTTAAAATCTTTTTCTTGAAATCTATTTTCTCACTTTTCCTAATTTTTTTAAACTCTTCATTTTCATTAACTTGTTGAATTACTTATTTTTACACTTTCTTTACTTAGTTTTCTTTTCTTGAATTTTATTTTCTTAAACTTTTTAAATTCTTTTTAAAGTTTTTATCAACTTCTTGATCCTTTTCAAATCTTTAATTATGTTTTTGAAATGGTTTTTGCAAAATTTTACTCATTATATTGAGTTCTTCTCTTAAAGTTTTTAAAATCTTTTTGTTGAAATCTATTTTATCACTTTTCCTAGTTTTTTGAAACTCTTCATTTTCATTAACTTCTTGAATTACTTATTTGTACAATTTCTTTACTTAGTTTTCTTTTCTTGAATTTTATTTTCTTAAACTTTTTCAATTCTTTTTAATGTTTTTATCAACTTCTTGATCCTTTTCAAATCTTTAATTCTTGATCTATTTCAAATCTTTAATTATGTTCTTGAAATGTTTTTTGCAAAATTTTACTCATCATATTGAGTTCTTCTCTTAAAGTTATTAAATTTTTTTTCTTAGAATCTATTTTCTCACTTTTCCTAATTTTTTTAAATTCTTCATTTTCATTAACTTCTTGAATTACTTATTTTTACACTTTCTTTACTTACTTTTCTTTTCTTAAATTTTATTTTCTTCAACTTTTTGAATTCATTTTTAAAGTTTTTATCAGCTTCTTGATCCTTTTCAAATCTTTAACTATGTTCTTGAAATGGTTTTTGCAAAATTTTACTCATCATATTGAGTTCTTCTCTTAAAGTTTTTAAAATCTTTTTCTTGAAATCTATTTTCTAACTTTTCCTAATTTTTTTCAACTCTTCATTTTCATTAACTTCTTGAATTACTTATTTTTACACTTTCTTTACTTAGTTTTCTTTTCTTGAATTTTATTTTCTTCAAATTTTTCAATTCTTTTTACAGTTTTTATCAGCTTCTTGATCCTTTTCAAATCTTTAATTATGTTCTTGAAATGATTTTTTGCAAAAGTTTACTCATCAAATTGAGTTCTTCTCTTAAAGTTTTTAAAATCCTTTTCTTGAAATCTATTTTCTCACTTTTCCTAATTTTTTTAAACTCTTCATTTTCATCAACTTCTTGAATTACTTATTTTTACAATTTATTTACTTAGTTTTCTTTTCTTGAATTTAATTTTCTTAAACTTTTTCAATTCTTTTTAAAGTTTTTATCAACTTCTTGATCCTTTTCAAATCATTAATTATGTTCTTGAAATGGTTTTTGCAAAATTCTACTCATCATATTGAGTTCTTCTCTTAAAGTTTTTAAAATCTTTTTCTTGAAATCTATTTTCTCACTTTTCCTAATTTTTTTAAACTCTTCATTTTCATTAAGTTCTTGAATTACTTATTTTTACAATTTATTTACTTAGCTTTCTTTTCTTGAATTTTATTTTCTTAAACTTTTTCATTTCTTTTTAAAGTTTTTATCAACTTCTTGATCTTTTTCAAATCTTTAATTATGTTCGTGAAATGGTTTTTGCAAAATTCTACTAATCATATTGAGTTCTTCTCTCAAAGTTTTTAAAATCTTTTTCTTGAAATCTATTTTCTCACTTTTCCTAATTTTTTTAAACTCTTCATTTTCATTAACTTCTTGAATTACTTATTTTTACACTTTCTTTACTTAGTTTTCTTTCCTTGAATTTTATTTTCTTAAACTCTTTCAATTCTTTTTAAAATTTTTATCAACTTCTTGATCCTTTTCAAATCTTTAATTATGTTGTTGAAATGGTTTTTGCAAAATTTCACTCATCATATTGAGTTCTTCTCTTAAAGCTTTTAAAATCTTTTTCTTGAAATCTATTTTCTCACTTTTGCTAATTTTTATAAACTCTTCATTTTCATTAACTTCTTGAATTAGTTATTTTTTCACTTTCTTTACTTAGTTTTATTTTCTTAAACTTTTTCAATTCTTTTTAAAGTTTTTATCAACTTCTTGATCCTTTTCAAATCTTTAATTATGTTCGTGAAATGGTTTTTGCAAAATTCTACTAATCATATTGAGTTCTTCTCTCAAAGTTTTTAAAATCTTTTTCTTGAAATCTATTTTCTCACTTTTCCTAATTTTTTTAAACTCTTCATTTTCATTAACTTCTTGAATTACTTATTTTTACACTTTCTTTACTTAATTTTATTTTCTTAAACTTTTTCACTTCTTTTTAAAGTTTTTATCAACTTCTTCATCCTTTTCAAATCTTTAATTATGTTCTTGAAATGATTTTTGCAAAATTTTACTCATCATATTGAGTTCTTCTCTTAAAGTTTTTAAAATCTTTTTCTTGAAATCTATTTTCTCACTATTCCTAATTTTTATAAACTCTTCATTTTCATTTACTTCTTGAATTACTTATCTTTACACTTTCTTTACTTAGTTTTCTTTTCTTGAATTTTATTTTCTTAAACTTTTTCAATTCTTTTTAAAGTTTTTATAAACTTCTTGATCCTTTTCAAATCTTTAATTATGTACCAAAAATGGTTTTTGCAAAATTTTACTCATCATATTGAGTTCTTCTCTTAAAGTTTTTAAAATCTTTTTCTTGAAATCTATTTTCTCACTTTTCCTAATTTTTTTAAACTCTTCATTTTCATTAACTTCTTGAATTCTTATTTTTACACTTTCTTTACTTAGTTTTCTTTTCTTGATTTTTATTTTCTTAAACTTTTTCAATTCTTTTTAAAGTTTTTATCAACTTCTTGATCTTTTTCAAATCTTTCATTATGTTCTTGAAATGGTTTTTGCAAAATTTTACTCATCATATTGAGTTCTTCTCTTAAAGTTTTTAAAATCTTTTTCTTGAAATCTATTTTCTCACTATTCCTAATTTTTATAAACTCTTCATTTTCATTTACTTCTTGAATTACTTATCTTTACACTTTCTTTACTTAGTTTTCTTTTCTTGAATTTTATTTTCTTGAACTTTTTAAATTCTTTTTAAAGTTTTTATCAACTTCTTGATCTTTTTCAAATCTTTCATTATGTTCTTGAAATGTTTTTTGCAAAATTTTACTCATCATATTGAGTTCTTCTCTTAAAGTTATTAAATTTTTTTTCTTGAAATCTATTTTCTAACTTTTCCTAATTTTTTTCAACTCTTCATTTTCATTTACTTCTTGAATTACTTATCTTTACACTTTCTTTACTTAGTTTTCTTTTCTTGAATTTTATTTTCTTAAACTTTTTCAATTCTTTTTAAAGTTTTTATCAACTTCTTCATCCTTTTCAAATCTTTAATTATGTACCAAAAATGGTTTTTGCAAAATTTTACTCATCATATTGAGTTCTTCTCTTAAAGTTTTTAAAATCTTTTTCTTGAAATCTATTTTCTCACTTTTCCTAATTTTTTTAAACTCTTCATTTTCATTAACTTCTTGAATTCTTATTTTTACACTTTCTTTACTTAGTTTTCTTTTCTTGATTTTTATTTTCTTAAACTTTTTCAATTCTTTTTAAAGTTTTTATCAACTTCTTGATCTTTTTCAAATCTTTCATTATGTTCTTGAAATGGTTTTTGCAAAATTTTACTCATCATATTGAGTTCTTCTCTTAAAGTTTTTAAAATCTTTTTCTTGAAATCTATTTTCTCACTATTCCTAATTTTTTTAAACTCTTCATTTTCATTAACTTCTTGAATTACTTATTTTTACACTTTCTTTACTTACTTTTCTTTTCTTAAATTTTATTTTCTTCAACTTTTTGAATTCATTTTTAAAGTTTTTATCAGCTTCTTGATCCTTTTCAAATCTTTAACTATGTTCTTGAAATGGTTTTTGCAAAATTTTACTCATCATATTGAGTTCTTCTCTTAAAGTTTTTAAAATCTTTTTCTTGAAATCTATTTTCTAACTTTTCCTAATTTTTTTCAACTCTTCATTTTCATTAACTTCTTGAATTACTTATTTTTACACTTTCTTTACTTAGTTTTCTTTTCTTGAATTTTATTTTCTTAAACTTTTTCAATTCTTTTTAATGTTTTTATCAACTTCTTGATCCTTTTCAAATCTTTAATTCTTGATCTATTTCAAATCTTTAATTATGTTCTTGAAATGTTTTTTGCAAAATTTTACTCATCATATTGAGTTCTTCTCTTAAAGTTATTAAATTTTTTTTCTTAGAATCTATTTTCTCACTTTTCCTAATTTTTTTAAATTCTTCATTTTCATTAACTTCTTGAATTACTTATTTTTACACTTTCTTTACTTACTTTTCTTTTCTTAAATTTTATTTTCTTCAACTTTTTGAATTCATTTTTAAAGTTTTTATCAGCTTCTTGATCCTTTTCAAATCTTTAACTATGTTCTTGAAATGGTTTTTGCAAAATTTTACTCATCATATTGAGTTCTTCTCTTAAAGTTTTTAAAATCTTTTTCTTGAAATCTATTTTCTCACTTTTCCTAATTTTTTTAAACTCTTCATTTTCATTAACTTCTTGAATTCTTATTTTTACACTTTCTTTACTTAGTTTTCTTTTCTTGATTTTTATTTTCTTAAACTTTTTCAATTCTTTTTAAAGTTTTTATCAACTTCTTGATCTTTTTCAAATCTTTCATTATGTTCTTGAAATGGTTTTTGCAAAATTTTACTCATCATATTGAGTTCTTCTCTTAAAGTTTTTAAAATCTTTTTCTTGAAATCTATTTTCTCACTATTCCTAATTTTTTTAAACTCTTCATTTTCATTAACTTCTTGAATTACTTATTTTTACACTTTCTTTACTTACTTTTCTTTTCTTAAATTTTATTTTCTTCAACTTTTTGAATTCATTTTTAAAGTTTTTATCAGCTTCTTGATCCTTTTCAAATCTTTAACTATGTTCTTGAAATGGTTTTTGCAAAATTTTACTCATCATATTGAGTTCTTCTCTTAAAGTTTTTAAAATCTTTTTCTTGAAATCTATTTTCTAACTTTTCCTAATTTTTTTCAACTCTTCATTTTCATTAACTTCTTGAATTACTTATTTTTACACTTTCTTTACTTAGTTTTCTTTTCTTGAATTTTATTTTCTTAAACTTTTTCAATTCTTTTTAATGTTTTTATCAACTTCTTGATCCTTTTCAAATCTTTAATTCTTGATCTATTTCAAATCTTTAATTATGTTCTTGAAATGTTTTTTGCAAAATTTTACTCATCATATTGAGTTCTTCTCTTAAAGTTATTAAATTTTTTTTCTTAGAATCTATTTTCTCACTTTTCCTAATTTTTTTAAATTCTTCATTTTCATTAACTTCTTGAATTACTTATTTTTACACTTTCTTTACTTACTTTTCTTTTCTTAAATTTTATTTTCTTCAACTTTTTGAATTCATTTTTAAAGTTTTTATCAGCTTCTTGATCCTTTTCAAATCTTTAACTATGTTCTTGAAATGGTTTTTGCAAAATTTTACTCATCATATTGAGTTCTTCTCTTAAAGTTTTTAAAATCTTTTTCTTGAAATCTATTTTCTAACTTTTCCTAATTTTTTTCAACTCTTCATTTTCATTAACTTCTTGAATTACTTATTTTTACACTTTCTTTACTTAGTTTTCTTTTCTTGAATTTTATTTTCTTCAACTTTTTCAATTCTTTTTACAGTTTTTATCAACTTCTTGATCCTTTTCAAATCTTTAATTATGTTCTTGAAATGATTTTTTGCAAAATTTTACTCATCAAATTGAGTTCTTCTCTTAAAGTTTTTAAAATCCTTTTCTTGAAATCTATTTTCTCACTTTTCCTAATTTTTTTAAACTCTTCATTTTCATCAACTTCTTGAATTACTTATTTTTACAATTTATTTACTTAGCTTTCTTTTCTTGAATTTTATTTTCTTAAACTTTTTCAATTCTTTTTAAAGTTTTTATCAACGTCTTGATCTTTTTCAAATCTTTAATTATGTTCTTGAAATGGTTTTTGCAAAATTTTACTCATCATATGGAGTTCTTCTCTTAAAGTTTTTAAAATCTTTTTCTTGAAATCTATTTTATCACTTTTCCTAGTTTTTTTAAACTCTTCATTTTCATTAACTTCTTGGATTACTTATTTTCACACTTTCTTTACTTAGTTTTCTTTTCTTAAATTTTATTTTCTTCAACTTCTTGAATTCTTTTTTAAAGTTTTTATCAGCTTCTTGATCATTTTCAAATCTTTAATTCTTGATCATTTTCAAATCTTTAATTATGTTCTTGAAATGGTTTTTGCAAAATTTTACTCATTATATTGAGTTCTTCTCTTAAAGTTTTTAAAATCTTTTTCTTGAAATCTATTTTATCACTTTTCCTAGTTTTTTTAAACTCTTCATTTTCATTAACTTCTTGGATTACTTATTTTTACACTTTCTTTACTTAGTTTTCTTTTCTTAAATTTTATTTTCTTCAACTTCTTGAATTCTTTTTTAAAGTTTTTATCAGCTTCTTGATCATTTTCAAATCTTTAATTCTTGATCATTTTCAAATCTTTAATTATGTTCTTGAAATGGTTTTTGCAAAATTTTACTCATTATATTGAGTTCTTCTCTTAAAGTTTTTAAAATCTTTTTCTTGAAATCTATTTTATCACTTTTCCTAGTTTTTTTAAACTCTTCATTTTCATTAACTTCTTGGATTACTTATTTTTACACTTTCTTTACTTAGTTTTCTTTTCTTAAATTTTATTTTCTTCAACTTTTTGAATTCATTTTTAAAGTTTTTATCAGCTTCTTGATCCTTTCCAAATCTTTAACTATGTTCTTGAAATGGTTTTTGCAAAATTTTACTCATCATATTCAGTTCTTCTCTTAAAGTTTTTAAAATCTTTCTCTTGAAATCTATTTTCTAACTTTTCCTAATTTTTTTAAACTCTTCATTTTCATTAACTTCTTGAATTACTTATTTTTACAATTTATTTACTTAGCTTTCTTTTCTTGAATTTTATTTTCTTAAACTTTTTCAATTGTTTTTAAAGTTTTTATCAACGTCTTGATCTTTTTCAAATCTTTAATTATGTTCTTGAAATGGTTTTTGCAAAATTTTACTCATCATATGGAGTTCTTCTCTTAAAGTTTTTAAAATCTTTTTCTTGAAATCTATTTTCTCACTTTTCCTAATTTTTTTAAAATCTTCATTTTCATTAACTTCTTGAATAGTTATTTTTACACTTTCTTTACTTTGTTTTCTTTTCTTAAATTTTATTTTCTTCAAATTTTTGAATTCTTTTTTAAAGTTTTTATCAGCTTCTTGATCATTTTCAAATCTTTAATTCTTGATCATTTTCAAATCTTTAAGAAATGGTTTTTGCAAAATTTTACTCATTATATTGAGTTCTTCTCTTAAACTTTTTAAAAATCTTTTTCTTGAAATCTCTTTTATCACTTTTCCTAGTTTTTTGAAACTCTTCATTTTCATTCACTTCTTGAATTACTTATTTGTACAATTTCTTTAATTAGTTTTCTTTTCTTGAATTTTATTTTCTTAAACGTTTTCAATTCTTTTTAAAGTTTTTATCAACTTCTTGATCTTTTTCAAATCTTTAATTATGTTCTTGAAATGGTTTTTGCAAAATTTTAATCATCATATTCAGTTCTTCTCTTAAAGTTTTTAAAATCTTTTTCTTGAAATCTATTTTCTCACTTTTCCTAATTTTTTTAAACTCTTCATTTTCATTAACTTCTTGAATTACTTATTTTTACACTCTCTTTACTTAGTTTTCTTTTCTTTAATTTTATTTTCTTAAAGTTTTTCAATTCTTTTTAAATTTTTATCAACTTCTTGATCTTTTTCAAATCTTTAATTATGTTCTTGAAATGGTTTTTGCAAAATTTTACTTATCATATTCAGTTCTTCTCTTAAAGTTTTTAAAATCTTTTTCTTGAAATCTTTTTCTTGAAATCTATTTTCTCACTTTTCCTAATTTTTTTAAACCCTTCATTTTCATTAAATTCTTGAATTACTTATTTTTACACTTTCTTTACTTAGTTTTCTTTTCTTGAATTTTATTTTCTTAAACTTTTTCAATTCTTTCTAAACATTTTATCAACTTCTTGATCTTTTTCAAATCTTTAATTATGTTCTTGAAATGGTTTTTGCAAAATCTTACTCATCGTATTGAGTTCTTCTCTTAAAGTTTTTAAAATCTTTTTCTTGAAATCTATTTTCTCACTTTTCCTAATTTTTTTAAAATCTTCATTTTCATTAACTTCTTAAATAGTTATTTTTACACTTTCTTTACTTAGTTTTATTTTCTTAAACTTTTTCAATTCTTTTTAAAGTTTTTATCAACTTCTTGATCCTTTTCAAATATTTAATTATGTTCTTGAAATGGTTTTTGCAAATTTTACTCATCATATTGAGTTCTTCTTTTAAACTTTTTAAAATCTTTTTCTTGAAATATATTTTATCACTTTTCCTAATTTTTTTAAACTCTTCATTTTCATTAACTTGTTGAATAGTTATTTTTTCACTTTCTTTACTTAGTTTTCTTTTCTTAAATTTTATTTTCTTCAACTTTTTGAATTCTTTTTTAAAGTTTTTATCAGCTTCTTGATCCTTTTCCAATATTTAAGTCTTGATCCTTTTCAAATCTTAAATTATGTTCTTGAAATGGTTTTTGCAAAATATTACTCATCATATTGAGTTCTTCTCTTAAAGTTTTTAAAGGCTTTTTATTGAAATCTATTTTCTCACTTTTCCTAATTTTTTTAAACTCTTCATTTTCATTAACTACTTGAATTACTTATTTTTACACTTTCTTTACTTAGTTTTCTTTTCTTGAATTTTATTTTCTTAAACTTTTTCAATTCTTTTTAAAGTTTTTATCAACTTCTTGATCCTTTTCAAATCTTGAATTATGTTCTTGAAATGGTTTTTGCAAAATTTTACTCATCATATTGAGTTCTTCTCTTAAAGTTTTTAAAATATTTTTCTTAAAATCTATTTTCTCACTTTTCCTAATTTTTTTAAACTCTTCATTTTCATTAACTTCTTGAATTACTTATTTTTACACTTTCTTTACTTAGTTTTCTTTTCTTGAATTTTATTTTCTTAAACTTCTTCTATTCTTTTTAAAGTTTTTATAAACTTCTTGATCCTTTTCAAATCTTTAATTATGTTCTTGAAATGGTTTTTGCAAAATTTTACTCATCATATTGAGTTCTTCTCTTAAAGTTTTTAAAATATTTTTCTTGAAATCTATTTTCTCACTTTTCTTAATTTTTTTAAACTCTTCATTTTCATTAACTTCTTGAATTACTTGTTTTTACACTTTCTTTACTTAGTTTTCTTTTCTTGAATTCTATTTTCTTCAAGTTTTTGAATTTTTTTGATAGTTTTTATTAACTTCTTGATCCTTTTCAAATATTTAATTATGTTCTTGAAATGGTTTTTGCAAATTTTACTCATCATATTGAGTTCTTCTTTTAAACTTTTTAAAATCTTTTTCTTGAAATATATTTTATCACTTTTCCTAATTTTTTTAAACTCTTCATTTTCACTAACTTCTTGAATAGTTATTTTTTCACTTTCTTTACTTAGTTTTCTTTTCTTAAATTTTATTTTTTTCAACTTTTTGAATTCTTTTTTAAAGTTTTTATCAGCTTCTTGATCCTTTTCAAATATTTAATTCTTGATCCTTTTCAAATCTTAAATTATGTTCTTGAAATGGTTTTTGCAAAATTTTACTCATCATATTGAGTTCTTCTGTTAAAGTTTTTAAAGTCTTTTTCTTGAGATCTATTTTCTCACTTTTCCTAACTTTTTTAAACTCTTCATTTTCATTAACTTCTTGAATTACTTATTTTTACACTTTCTTTACTTAGTTTTCTTTTCTTGAATTTTATTTTCTTAAACTTCTTCTATTCTTTTTAAAGTTTTTATAAACTTCTTGATCCTTTTCAAATCTTGAATTATGTTCTTGAAATGGTTTTTGCAAAATTTTACTCATCATATTGAGTTCTTCTCTTAAAGTTTTTAAAATATTTTTCTTAAAATCTATTTTCTCACTTTTCCTAATTTTTTTAAACTCTTCATTTTCATTAACTTCTTGAATTACTTATTTTTACACTTTCTTTACTTAGTTTTCTTTTCTTGAATTCTATTTTCTTCAAGTTTTTGAATTTTTTTGATAGTTTTTATTAACTTCTTGATCCTTTTCAAATATTTAATTATGTTCTTGAAATGGTTTTTGCAAATTTTACTCATCATATTGAGTTCTTCTTTTAAACTTTTTAAAATCTTTTTTTTGAAATATATTTTATCACTTTTCCTAATTTTTTTAAACTCTTCATTTTCATTAACTTCTTGAATAGTTATTTTTTCACTTTCTTTACTTAGTTTTCTTTTCTTAAATTTTATTTTCTTCAACTTTTTGAATTCTTTTTTAAAGTTTTTATCAGCTTCTTGATCCTTTTTAAACCTTTAATTCTTGATCCTTTCAAATCTATAATTATGTTCTTGAAATGGTCTTTGCAAAATATTACTCATCATATTGTGTTCTACTCTTAAAGTTTTTAAAGTCTTTTTCTTGAAATCTATTTTCTCACTTTTGCTAATTTTTTTAAACTCTTCATTTTCATTAACTTCTTGAATTACTTATTTTTACACTTTCTTTACTTAGTTTTCTTTTCTTGAATTTTATTTTCTTAAACTTCTTCAATTCATTTTAAAGTTTTTATCAACTTCTTGATCCTTTTCAAATCTTTAATTATGTTCTTGAAATGGTTTTTGCAAAATTTTACTCATCATATTGAGTTCTTCTCTTAAAGTTTTTAAAATATTTTTCTTGAAATCTATTTTCCCACTTTTCTTAATTTTTTTAAACTCTTCATTTTCATTAACTTCTTGAATTACTTGTTTTTACACTTTCTTTACTTAGTTTTCTTTTCTTGAATTCTATTTTCTTCAAGTTTTTGAATCTTTTTGATAGTTTTTATTAACTTCTTGATCCTTTTCAAATATTTAATTATTTTCTTGAAATGGTTTTTACAAAATTTTACTCATCATATTGAGTTCTTCTCTTAAACTTTTTAAAATCTTTTTCTTGAAATCTATTTTATCACTTTTCCTAATTCTTTTAAGTTCTTCATTTTCATTAACTTCTTGAATAGTTATTTTTACACTTTCTTTACTTAGTTTTCTTTTCTTAAATTTTATTTTTTTCAACTTATTGAATTCTTTTTTAAAGTTTTTATCAGCTTCTTGATCCTTTTCCAATATTTAAGTCTTGATTCTTTTCAAATCTTAAATTATGTTCTTGAAATGGTTTTTGCAAAATTTTACTCATCATATTGAGTTCTTCTGTTAAAGTTTTTAAAGTCTTTTTCTTGAGATCTATTTTCTCACTTTTCCTAATTTTTTTAAACTCTTCATTTTCATTAACTTCTTGAATTACTTACTTTTACACTTTCTTTACTTAGTTTTCTTTTCTTGAATTTTATTTTCTTAAACTTTTTCAATTCTTTTTAAAGTTTTTATCAACTTCTTGATCCTTTTCAAATCTTGAATTATGTTCTTGAAATGGTTTAAGCAAAATTTTACTCATCATATTTAGTTCTTCTCTTAAAGTTTTTAAAATCTTTTTCTTTAAATCTATTTTCTCACTTTTCCTAATTTTTTTAAACTCTTCATTTTCATTAACTTCTTGAATTACTTATTTTTACACATTCTTTACTTAGTTTTCTTTTCTTGAATTTTATTTTCTTAAACTTTTTCAATTCTTTTTAAAGTTTTTATCAACTTCTTGATCCTTTTCAAATCTTTAATTATGTTCTTGAAATAGTTTTTGCAAAATTTTTCTCATCATATTGAGTTCTTCTCTTAATCTTTTTAAAATCTTTTTCTTGAAATCTATTTTATCAGTTTTCCTAATTTTTTTACACTCTTCATTTTCATTAACTTCTTGAATAGTTATCTTTACACTTTATTTACTGTGTTTTCTTTTCTTAAATTTTATTTTCTTCAACTTTTTGAATTCTTTTTTAAAGTTTTTATCAGCTTCTTGATCCTTTTCCAATATTTAAGTCTTGATTCTTTTCAAATCTTAAATTATGTTCTTGAAATGGTTTTTGCAAAATTTTACTCATCATATTGAGTTCTTCTGTTAAAGTTTTTAAAGTCTTTTTCTTGAGATCTATTTTCTCACTTTTCCTAACTTTTTTAAACTCTTCATTTTCATTAACTTCTTGAATTACTTATTTTTACACATTCTTTACTTAGTTTTCTTTTCTTGAATTTTATTTTCTTAAACTTTTTCAATTCTTTTTAAAGTTTTTATCAACTTCTTGATCCTTTTCAAATATTTAATTATGTTCTTGAAATGGTTTTTGCAAATTTTACTCATCATATTGAGTTCTTCTTTTAAACTTTTTAAAATCTTTTTCTTGAAATATATTTTATCACTTTTCCTAATTTTTTTAAACTCTTCATTTTCATTAACTTGTTGAATAGTTATTTTTTCACTTTCTTTACTTAGTTTTCTTTTCTTAAATTTTATTTTCTTCAACTTTTTGAATTCTTTTTTAAAGTTTTTATCAGCTTCTTGATCCTTTTCCAATATTTAAGTCTTGATCCTTTTCAAATCTTAAATTATATTCTTGAAATGGTTTTTGCAAAATATTACTCATCATATTGAGTTCTTCTCTTAAAGTTTTTAAAGGCTTTTTATTGAAATCTATTTTCTCACTTTTCCTAATTTTTTTAAACTCTTCATTTTCATTAACTACTTGAATTACTTATTTTTACACTTTCTTTACTTAGTTTTCTTTTCTTGAATTTTATTTTCTTAAACTTTTTCAATTCTTTTTAAAGTTTTTATCAACTTCTTGATCCTTTTCAAATCTTGAATTATGTTCTTGAAATGGTTTTTGCAAAATTTTACTCATCATATTGAGTTCTTCTCTTAAAGTTTTTAAAATATTTTTCTTAAAATCTATTTTCTCACTTTTCCTAATTTTTTTAAACTCTTCATTTTCATTAACTTCTTGAATTACTTATTTTTACACTTTCTTTACTTAGTTTTCTTTTCTTGAATTTTATTTTCTTAAACTTCTTCTATTCTTTTTAAAGTTTTTATAAACTTCTTGATCCTTTTCAAATCTTTAATTATGTTCTTGAAATGGTTTTTGCAAAATTTTACTCATCATATTGAGTTCTTCTCTTAAAGTTTTTAAAATATTTTTCTTGAAATCTATTTTCTCACTTTTCTTAATTTTTTTAAACTCTTCATTTTCATTAACTTCTTGAATTACTTGTTTTTACACTTTCTTTACTTAGTTTTCTTTTCTTGAATTCTATTTTCTTCAAGTTTTTGAATTTTTTTGATAGTTTTTATTAACTTCTTGATCCTTTTCAAATATTTAATTATGTTCTTGAAATGGTTTTTGCAAATTTTACTCATCATATTGAGTTCTTCTTTTAAACTTTTTAAAATCTTTTTCTTGAAATATATTTTATCACTTTTCCTAATTTTTTTAAACTCTTCATTTTCACTAACTTCTTGAATAGTTATTTTTTCACTTTCTTTACTTAGTTTTCTTTTCTTAAATTTTATTTTTTTCAACTTTTTGAATTCTTTTTTAAAGTTTTTATCAGCTTCTTGATCCTTTTCAAATATTTAATTCTTGATCCTTTTCAAATCTTAAATTATGTTCTTGAAATGGTTTTTGCAAAATTTTACTCATCATATTGAGTTCTTCTGTTAAAGTTTTTAAAGTCTTTTTCTTGAGATCTATTTTCTCACTTTTCCTAACTTTTTTAAACTCTTCATTTTCATTAACTTCTTGAATTACTTATTTTTACACTTTCTTTACTTAGTTTTCTTTTCTTGAATTTTATTTTCTTAAACTTCTTCTATTCTTTTTAAAGTTTTTATAAACTTCTTGATCCTTTTCAAATCTTTAATTATGTTCTTGAAATGGTTTTTGCAAAATTTTACTCATCATATTGAGTTCTTCTCTTAAAGTTTTTAAAATCTTTTTCTTTAAATCTATTTTCTCACTTTTCCTAATTTTTTTAAACTCTTCATTTTCATTAACTTCTTGAATTACTTATTTTTACACATTCTTTACTTAGTTTTCTTTTCTTGAATTCTATTTTCTTAAACTTTTTCAATTCTTTTTAAAATTTTTATCAACTTCTTGATCCTTTTCAAATCTTTAATTATGTTCTTGCAATGGTTTTTGCAAAATTTTACTCATCATATTGAGTTCTTCTCTTAAAGTTTTTAAAATCTTTTTCTTGAAATCTGTTATAAAATAAAGGTAATAAGAGAGACAAAGGAGAGGAAAAATGGAGAATGAGAGAGTAGGGAGCAACTTCTGTTTGTATGTGTGTCTTATTATTGATAGGACGAGTATTATTTATAGATACAACATGGTAACCCAGAAAGGATATATAATCAAATAGTAAATACAAAATATTACATAAAGAGTAATGAATAATATGATTATCAATCATATGAGTAATTGTATAAATCAATGGACGACCATTAATTCATAACACTCCCCCTTGGGCGTCCATTGATAAAAGAATGTGCCTCGTTAAAACCTTACTAGGAAAAACTCTTTGGGATAAAAACCTAGTGAAGGAAAAAGAGTACATCATTCGATATAATATTGTTCTTTGCATCTTCTATTTCTCCCCCTCATGTAAACTTACATCATTAAGATGGCGGAGTCCAATCCTTTGAACCAATTGCTCAAAAGTTCTCCTTGGCAAAGACTTTGTAAATAAATCTGCTAGATTTTCACATGAGCGAATCTTTTGGATCTCTACATCACCATTTCTTTGAAGATCATGAGTGAAAAAGAATTTTGGAAGAATATGTTTTGTTCTGTCTCCTTTAATATATCCTTCTTTCAATTGAGCAATGCATGCACTATTGTCTTCATATATCGTTGTTGGTTTCATTTTTCCCAAGGATAAACCACAAGTTTGTCGCACATGTTGAATTATAGACCTTAACCAAACGCATTCACGACTTGCCTCATGTAATGCTAAAATTTCTGCATGATTTGACGATGTTGCTGTTATTGTTTGTTTCACAGATCGCCATGAAATTGCTGTGCCACCACATGTGAACAAATATCCTGTTTGTGATCGACCATTATGAGGATCTGATAAATAACCTGCATCTGCATAACCTATTAGATCTAATTTTGAATCATTTGGGTAAAACAAGCCCATATTCATAGTGCCTTTAAGGTAACAAAGTATTTGTTTTACTCCATTCCAATGTCTTCTTGTAGGTGAAGAACTATATCTTGCTAACAAATTTACAGCAAATGTTATATCAGGTCGAGTATAATTAGCAAGATACATTAGTGCTCCTATAGCACTAAGATATGGTACTTCAGGACCAAGTAGTTCTTCATCTTTTTCTTGAGGTCTAAAAGGGTCTTTATCAACATCTAATGACCTCACCATCATTGGAGTGCATAGTGAATGTGATTTGTCCATATAGAACTTTTTAAGCACTTTCGTTATATACGCTTCTTGATGTACAAGAACACCTTTGTTTAAATACTCAATTTGTAATCCCAAACAAAACTTTGTCCTTCCAAGATCCTTCATCTCAAATTCTTTCTTTAAACAATCAATTGCCTTTGTGAGCTCATTAGGAGTTCCAACTATGTTTATGTCATCTACATAAACAGCAATTATGGCAAATTCATTCTCGGATCTTTTCATATAAATACAAGGACAAATAGGGTCATTTTTATACCCTTCCTTTAATAAGTACTCACTTAGACGGTTATACCACATACGTCCTGATTGTTTCAATCCATAAAGGGACTTATTCAATTTTATTGAATAATCCTCTTTAGAATTTGCTTTGTTAGGCACATTAAATCCTTTAGGGAGTTTCATATAAATATCATTTTCCAAAGAGCCATACAAATAGGCTGTAACAACATCCATGAGGTGCAAATTCAAATCTTCTTGTGCAACAAGGCTAATTAAATATCTAAATGTTGTTGCGTCCAATACTGGAGAATATGTCTCCTCAAAATCAATACCAGGTCTTTGTGAAAAACCTTGAGCAACTAACTGTGCTTTGTATCTAACAATTTCACCATTCTCATTTTGTTTTTGTACAAAAACCCATCTGTACCCAATAGGTTTTACACCCTCAGGTGTGCGATCTACAGGTCCAAAAACCTTTCGTTTAGCAAGCGAATCTAATTCTGCTTGGATTGCATCTTTCCATTTTGGCCAATCATTTCTTTGTCGACAATCTTCAACTGTCATTGGTTCTTGATCATCATTATCACTTATAACATCCTTTGCTACATTATATGCAAAAATCTCGTCAATATTGACTTTATTTCGATTCCATATTTTATGATTCATGACATAATTTATTGAGATCTCATCATTTTCAACAATTTCAGGTACTTGAGGTTCTTTTGGAACCGAATCATTGATTATGTCAAAAGAATCTTTTGGGACTTTTACCCCCTCGATTAGGCCATCTTGCCTTTTTTCCTTTTTTCTCAAACGAGGATTTTTATCTTTGGAACCCACAGGCCTACCACGCTTTAGGCGTGTTTGAGATTCGTTTGCTATATTAGATTGTCCAACAGGAATATCAATTTTGATTGGAGTATTAGCAGCGGGTATATGTGACTTAGTTACCCTTTTTGTGTCAGTAAAAGCATCTGGTAATTGGTTGGCCAATTTTTGTAAATGAATTATCCGTTGAACTTCTAGTTCACACTCTTTTGTACGAGGATCAAGATGAGATAATGATAATTCATTCCAACCAATATCCTTTTCCAGTTTCTTTCTTTCTCCCCCTAACGTTGGAAAAACTGATTCATCAAAATGACTATCAGCAAATCGAGCTGTAAATAAGTCACATGTTGATGGTTCAAGATATTTTATTATCAATGGAAAATCATATCCAACATATATTCCCAAACGTCTTTGAGGACCCATCATAGTCCTTTTTGGTGGGGAAATTGGGACATATACATCACACCCAAAAATTCTTAAATGAGAAATATTTGGTTGCTGACCAAAAACCAACTGTAAAGGAGAGTATTTGTGATAACTTGTTGGTCTGATGCGAATCAATACTGCAGCATGCAGAATTGCATATCCCCAAGTAGTCATTGGAAGATTAGCTTTCATAAGTAAAGGTCTTGCAATCAATTTTAGACGTTTTATCAATGATTCTGCAAGTCCATTTTGAGTATGAACATGTGCTACTGGATGTTCAACTTCAATTCCAATTGACATACAATACTCATTAAAAGCATGAGATGTAAATTCACCAGCATTATCAAGACGAATTTTCTTAATTGGATAATCTGGGAAGTGGGCTCTTAACTTGATCAATTGTGCTAATAACTTAGCAAATGTTTGATTTCGAGTTGATAACAAACAAATATGTGACCATCTAGTGGACGCATCAATTAATACCATGAAATATCTAAATGATCCACATGGTGGGTGTATTGGACCACAAATATCACCTTGTATTCATTCTAAAAAATGAGATTGACTCATTTCTAATTTTTTCTGGTGATGGTCTTATTATCAATTTTCCCTGCGAACATGCAGTACATGAGAAATCATTGGACTAAAGAAGCTTTTGACTTTTAAGTGGATGTCCACATGAGTTTTCAGCTATTTTTCGCATCATGATATATCCAGGATGACCCAACCGATCATGCCAAACAAGAAATTCATTCTTATTTGTAAGCTTCTGGCTTACAATAACATGCGTCTCAATCGCATTAATATATGTGTAGTACAAGCCATAAGAGAAGGCTGATAATTTCTCCAATACACATTTTTTATTTGACTCAATTTGAGTGATATAAAGATATTCAACATCTCCTTCATTATTTGTCTCAATATGATATCCATTTAGACGAATATCCTTGAAACTTGATAAGTTTCTATTGGACTTAGGAGAATAAAATGCATTTTTAATATGCAATCTTGTACCTCTTGGCAGAAGTACTGTAGCTCTTCTAGAGCCTTCAATTATATTTGTAGTACCAGAAATAGTACTAACATTGACTTCTCGCATTACCAAACAAGAGAAAAATTTATTACTCTTGAGAATTGTATGAGTTGTTGCACTATCAGCAAGGCACAGATCATCATCATTGGTGTTAATGCCAATATTCATTCTTCACATAAACATAAATATCAATATTAGAGATTACTTTGTAAGAGGAGAAAAAATAAAAATAAAATAGAGGATTTTATTCATAAAAACATAAAAACTTGTACATATAAAAGCAACATGAATTAAATATAAAACATTGTCTTAAAATTTAATAACATAATATAAAATAAAATAAAATTATTTTCTAACACTCCCATCACCAATAAGGTGATCAATGCTTCCATCGGGTTTAGAAAAGAAATCACCAATATCAAGATGAGTAGTATCCATATGACCATAATCAGAATCACCATCTTCATAAGCAAAGTGTGTTTCTACATTTTTCTTTTTAAGTGATTCTTGGTAGAGTTCAACAAGATGCTTTGGTGTATAACAGGCACGGGTCCAATGACCTTTACTACCACAACGGTAACATATATTTTCAGCCTTTTTGCCATTATTTTCACCCCTTTCTTTTTCCTTTTTCGCATTCTTGTTCCACTTCTGTTGATGAAGTTTCTCTTTGAAATTTCCTTTATAACCATGTCCACGACCATGATTAATAGCACGACCACGACCACGACCATGGCTACGACCACGGCCAAAATTACGACCACGATTATTATTATGGTCTTGACCTCGTCCATGATTATATGGATCAGATGTTGCTGCATTCACTTCTGGGAATGGAGCAGAACCAGTTGGTCAGGCCTCATGATTTTTCATCAAGAGTTCATTATTTTGTTCAGCCACAAGAAGGCATGAAATCAATTCAGAATATTTGTGAAAACCTTTTTCATGATACTGTTGTTGCAAAAGCAAATTAGTTGCATGAAAAGTTGAGAATGTTTTTTCCAACATATCCTCATCAGTAATTCTTTCTCCACATAGAGTCAATTGAGAAGTAATTCTAAACATTGCAGAATTATATTCACTTACAGTTTTAAAATCTTGCAACCATAAATGCATCCAATCATAACGAGCTTTTGGCAAAATCACAGTTTTTTGGTGGTCATATCTTTCTTTTAAATTTTTCCATAATACAGAAGGGTCTTTTATAGTAAGGTATTCAATTTTCAACCCTTCATGAAGATGGCGACGAAGGAAAATCATAGCTTTAGCTTTATCTTGCTCAGATGCTTTATTTCCTTCTTTAATAGCATCACCCAGAGCCATTGCATCTAGATGAATCTCAGCATCTAAAATCCATGATAAATAATTCTCCCTCGAAATATCAAGGGCCGCAAATTCAAGCTTTGCAAGATTTGACATGTTTTAGAACTCGGTTGAGGAATGTAGAGCGTTGTTCTTAGGGAAAAAAAATGCCTTCACGCTCAGTTGGATAACCCTCGTGCTGATAACGTGTTATAAAATAAAGGTAATAAGAGAGACAAAGGAGAGGAAGAATAGAGAATGAGAGAGTAGGGAGCAACTTCTGTTTGTAAGTGTGTCTTATTACTGATAGGACGAGTCCTATTTATAGATACAACATGGTAACCCAGAAAGGATATAAAATCAAATAGTAAATAAAAAATATCACATAAAGAGTAATGAATAATATGATTATCAATCATATGAGTAATTGTATAAATCAATGGACGACCATTAATTCATAACAAAATCTATTTTATCACTTTTCCTAATTTTTTTAACCTCTTCATTTTCATTAACTTCTTGAATAGTTATTTTTACACTTTCTTTACTTAGTTTTCTTTTCTTAAATTTTATTTTCTTCAACTTTTTGAATTCTTTTTTAAAGTTTTTATCAGCTTCTTAATCCTTTTCAAATCTTTAATTCTTGATCCTTTTCAAATCTTAAATTATGTTCTTGAAATGGTCTTTGCAAAATTTTACTCATCATATTGAGTTCTTCTCTTAAAGTTCTTAAAATCTTTTTCTTAAAATCTAGTTTCTCACTTTTCCTAATTTTTTTAAACTCTTCACTTTCATTTGCTTCTTGAATTACTTATTTTTACACTTTCTTTACTTATTTTTCTTTTCTTGAATTTTATTTTCTTAAATTTTTTCAATTCTTTTTAAAGTTTTTATCAACTTCTTGACCCTTTTCAAATCTTTAATTATGTTCTTGAAATGGTTTTTGCAAAATTTTACTCATCATATTGAGTTCTTCTCTTAAACTTTCTAAAATCTTTTTCTTGAAATCTATTTTATCACTTTTCCTAATTTTTTTAAACTCTTCATTTTCATTAACTTCTTGAATAGTTATTTTTACACTTTCTTTACTTAGTTTTCTTTTCTTAAATTTTATTTTCTTCAACTTTTTGAATTCTTTTTTAAAGTTTTTATCAGCTTCTTGATCCTTTTAAAATCTTTAATTCTTGATCATTTTAAAATCTTTAATTATGTTCTTGAAATGGTTTTGCAAAATCTTACTCATCATATTGAGTTCTTCTCTTAAAGTTTCTAAAATCTTTTTCTTGAAATCTATTTTCTCACTTTTCCTAATTTTTTTAAACTCTTCATTTTCATTTGCTTCTTGAATTACTTCTTTTTACGCTTTCTTTACTTAGTTTTCTTTTCTTGAATTTTATTTTCTTAAACTTTTTCAATTCTTTTTAAAGTTTTTATCAACTTCTTGATCTTTTTCAAATCTTTAATTATGTTCTTGAAATGGTTTTTGCAAAATTTTAATCATCATACTGAGTTCTTCTCTTAAACTTTTTAAAATCTTTTTCTTGAAATCTATTTTATCACTTTTCCTAATTTTTTTAAACTCTTCATTTTCATTAACTTCTTGAATTACTTAATTTTACACTTTCTTTACTTAGTTTTCTTTTCTTGAATTTTATTTTCTTAACTTTTTCAATTATTTTTAAAGTTTTTATCAACTTCTTGATCCTTTTCAAATCATTAATTCTTGATCGTTTTCAAATCTTTGATTATGTTCTTGAAATGGTTTTTGCAAAATCTTACTCATCATATTGAGTTCTTCTCTTAAAGTTTCTAAAATCTTTTTCTTGAAATCTATTTTCTCACTTTTCATAATTTTTTTAAACTCTTCATTTTCATTTGCTTCTTGAATTACTTATTTTTACACTTTCTTTACTTAGTTTTCTTTTCTTGAATTTTATTTTTTTAAACTTTTTCAATTCTTTTTAAAGTTTTTATCAACTTCTTGATCCTTTTCAAATCTTTAATTATGTTCTTGAAATGGTTTTTGAAAAATTTTACTCATCATATTGAGTTCTTCTGTTAAAGTTTTTAAAATCTTTTTCTTTAAATCTATTTTCTCACTTTTCCTAATTTTTTTAAACTCTTCATTTATATTAACTTCTTTAATTACTTATTTTTACACTTTCCTCACTTTGTTTTCTTTTCTTCAATTTTATTTTCTTCAACATTTTGAATTTTTTTGAAAGTTTTTATTAGAGGTGTCAATTTGGACCAGCCCACAGTTCTTGGCCTTGGCCCGTGTGGGCGAGGGCCAAAAAAACCCACATTGAAAGAAGTCCACAAGGCTTAAAATTTTACAAAAGCCCTGTGGGTTTAAGCCCTGTGGGCTCGGACCAACCCATGGGCTTTCATCTTCCACATGAAAAATATATTATATTTTAAAATATATTATTATCTGTGGGACAGGCCCAACGAACCAGACAAGCACGACAACCAGAATAGGTCGAACAACTCGAACCTGCCTGACGACCCGAACGGGCCCGACGATTCGAACGAGCCCGACGACCAGGACGAGCCCGACGACCAGGACAGAACCGACAACACGGACGGGCCCGACGACACGAACGTGCTCGAAGACCCAGACAGACCCAACGACCAAAACGAGCCCGGGAACACGGACCAGCCCAACGACACAGATGAACTCGACGATGCAGAGGGGCTCGAAGACCCGGACCGACACAAAGACCTAAACGGGCCCTATGACCGGGACAGACCCCATAACATGAACAAGCCCGATGACCCGGACGACCACACCAACAAAATAGGCACGACGACTCGAACAGGCCCGACGATCCAGACGAGCCCGAAGACTCGGACGAGCCCCACGACTAGGACGGGCACGATGACCCAGACGAGCCCAATGACCCAAACGAGCCCGACGACCCGGATGAGACCGATGACCTGGACGGGCCCGATGACCAGGACGGGCCCGAAGACTCGGACGAGCCACACAACTCAGACGAGCCCAACGACCCGGACGAGCCTGATGACCAGGACGAGCCTGATGACCCGGATGGGCCCGACGACCCGAATGGGCCCCAAGACCTGAACGGGCCCCATGACCTGGACGGGCTCGATGATCTAGATAGGCCCGACGACCCGATCGGGCCCAACAATGCGGACATGCCCCATAATCCAAACAGGCCTAACGACCCGAACAGGCCCGACGACACGAACAGGACGAATGACCCGAACTGGCACGATGATCCAGACAGGCCCCACGACCCGAACGGGCCCGACGTGCCCGATGATGCAGAAAGGCCAGAAAACCCGAACGGGCCCGACGACCCAGACGGGGCTAATGACTTGGACGGGCCCGATGATCCAGACAGGACCAACGACCCGGACTGCCCAGTTTGGGTCATTTTGCATGTCGGGATCATCGGGCTCGTCCAGGTCGTCCGAGTCATCGGTCACGTCCGGGTTGTCGGGCAAATCCGGGTCGTCGAGCTTGTTCGTGTCGTTGGGCCTGTCTGGATCATCAGGCTCGTCTAGGTCGTCGGGAACATTCAGGTCGTTGGGCCTTTGTGGATCATCGGGCTCGTTTGGGTCGTTAGGTCTGTTTTGATCATCGAGCTCGTCCAGGTCCCTAGGCCCGTCCGGGTCGTCGGGTCCGTTCAAGTCGTTGGGCCTTTCTGGATCATCTGCCCGTCAGAGTTGTTGGGCACATCCAAGGCGTCGGACCTGTTTGGGTCGTTGGGACTGTGTGGATTATCAGGCACGTCTAGGTCGTGGGGCCCGTTCAGGTTCTAAAGCCCGTCTAGGTCATCAGGCATGTTCGGGTCGTTGGGCTTGTCTGGATCATCGGGCCTATCTGGGTCATTGGGCATGTTCATGTCATCGGGCCCGTTCAGGTCGTTGGGCATGTTTGGATCATCGAGCATGTCCGGGTCAGTTGGCCTGTTCGGGTCGTCAGGCATGTTCGGATCATGGGGCCCTTCTAGGTTGTCGGGCCTGTCCGGGTCCTCGGGCCTATCCGGGTAGTCGATTTCGTCCGGGTCGTCGGGTCCATACGGGGCACGTTTAGGTCATAGGGTCCGTTTTTGTCGTAGGGCCAGTCCAGGTCGTCGGGCTCGTCCGAGTCAATGAGCCTGACTGGGTTGTCTGGCCCATCCATGTCGTCACCCGTTTCTGTTGTCGGGCCCGTCCGTGTTCTCAGGTTTACCCTGGTCGTCAGGCTCGTCATGATCATCGAGCTCGTCCGGGTCGTCGGGCCCGTTCGAGTCGTCGGGCCTGTACGGTTCGTCGGGCCCGTTCGGGTCGTTGGGCCCTTTTGGATCATCGGGCCTTTCAAGTCGTCGTTCTTCTCCAGGTCGTCGGGCAGGTTCGGGTTGTTCGACCTATTCTGGTCGTCGTGCTTGTCCGGTTCGTTGCGTCTGTCCCACAGATAGTAATATATTCTAACAAATAATATATTTTTCATATGGAAAATGAAAGCCCATGGGTTTGCCCAAGCCCATAGGGCTTTTGTAAACTTTTTAGCCCTATGGACTTCTTTGATGGGGCTTTTTTTCAATGTGGACCTTTTTGGCCCTCGCCCACATGGGCCAGGGCCAAGCCTTTTGGGCTGGGATAAATTAACACATATATTCTTGATCCTTTTCAAATCTTTAATTATGTTCTTGAAATGGTTTTTGCAAAATTTTACTCATCATATTGAGTTCTTCTCTTAAAGTTTTTAAAATCTTTTTCTTGAAATCTATTTTATCACTTTTCCTAATTTTTTTAAACTCTTCATTTTCATTAACTTCTTGAATAATTATTTTTACACTTTCTTTACTTAGTTTTCTTTTCTTAAATTTTATTTTCTTCAACTTTTTGAATTCTTTTTTAAAGTTTTTATCAGCTTCTTGATCCTTTTAAAATCTTTAATTCTTGATCATTTTGAAATCTTTAATTATCTTCTTGAAAAGGTTTTTGCAAAATTTTACTCATCATATTGAGTTCTTCTCTTAAAGTTTTTAAAATCCTTTTCTTGAAATCTATTTTCTCACGTTTCCTAATTTTTTTAAACTCTTCATTTTCATTAACTTCTTGAATTACTTATTTTTACACTTTCTTTACTTAGTTTTCTTTTTTTGAATTTTATTTTCTTAAACTTTTTCAATTCTTTTTAAAGTTTTTATCAACTTCTTGATCTTTTTCAAATCTTTAATTATGTTCTTGAAATAGTGTTTGCAAAATTTTGCTCATCATATTGAGTTATTCCATATAGTTTTCAAAATCTTTTTCTTGAAATCTATTTTCTCACTTTTCCTAATTTTTTTAAACTATTCATTTTCATTAACTTCTTGAATTACTTATTTTTACACTTTCTTTACTTAGTTTTCTTTTTTTGAATTTTATTTTCTTAAACTTTTTCAATTCTTTTTAAAGTTTTTATCAACGTCTTGATCTTTTTCAAATCTTTAATTATGTTCTTGAAATAGTTTTTACAAAATTTTACTCATCATATAGAGTTCTTCTCTTAATGTTTTTAAAATCTTTTTCTTGAAATCTATTTTATCACTTTTACTAATTTTTTTAAACTCTTTATTTTCATTAACTTCTTGAATAGTTATTTTTAACTTTCTTTACCTAGTTTTCTTTTCTTAAATTTTATTTTCTTCAAATTTTTGAATTCTTTTTTAAAGTTTTTATCAATCTTATGATCCTTTTCAAATCTTTAATTCTTGATCATTTTAAAATCTTTAATTATGTTCTTGAAATGGTTTTTGCAAAATTTTACTCATCATATTGAGTTCTTCTCTTGAAGTTTTTAAAATCTTTTTCTTGAAATCTATTTTCTCACTTTTCCTAATGCTTTTAAACTCTTCCTTTTCATTAACTTCTTGAATTACTTATTTTTACACTTTCTTCACTTAGTTTTCTTTTCTTGAATTTTATTTTCCTAAACTTTTTCATTTCTTTTTAAAGTTTTTATCAACTTCTTGATCTTTTTCAAATTTTTAATTATGTTCTTGAAATGGTTTTTACAAAATTTTACTCATCATATTGAATTCTTCTCTTAAAGTTTTTAAAATCTTTTTCTTGAAATCTATTTTATCACTTTTCCTAATTTTTTTAAACTCTTCATTTTCATTAACTTCTTGAATAGTTATTTTTAACTATCTTTACCTAGTTTTCTTTTCTTAAATTTTATTTTCTTCAACTTTTTGAATTCTTTTTTAAAGTTTTTATCAACTTCTTGATCCTTTTCAAATCTTTAATTCTAAATCATTTTAAAATCTTTAATTATGTTCTTGAAATGGTTTTTGCAAAATTTTACTCATCATATTGAGTTCTTCTCTTGAAGTTTTTAAGATCTTTTTCTTGAAATCTATTTTCTTACTTTTCCTAGTTTTTTTAAACTCTTCATTTTCATTAACTTCTTGAATTACTTATTTTTACACTTTCTTTACTTAGTTTTCTTTTCTTGAATTTTATTTTCTTAAACTTTTTCAATTTTTTTTTAAGTTTTTATCAACTTCTTGATCTTTTTCAAATCTTTAATTATGTTCTTGAAATAGTTTTTGCAAAATTTTGCTCATCATATTGAGTTATTCCATATAGTTTTCAAAATCTTTTTCTTGAAATTTATTTTCTCACTTTTCCTAATTTTTTTAAACTATTCATTTTCATTAACTTCTTGAATTACTTATTTTTACACTTTCTTTACTTAGTTTTATTTTTTTGAATTTTATTTTCTTAAACTTTTTCAATTCTTTTTAAAGTTTTTATCAACTTCTTGATCTTTTCAAATCTTTAATTATGTTCTTGAAATAGTTTTTACAAAATTTTACTCATCATATAGAGTTCTTCTCTTAATGTTTTTAAAATCTTTTTCTTGAAATCTATTTTATCACTTTTACTAATTTTTTTAAACTCTTCATTTTCATTAACTTCTTGAATAGTTACTTTTAACTTTCTTTACCTAGTTTTCTTTTCTTAAATTTTATTTTCTTCAAATTTTTGAATTCTTTTTTAAAGTTTATATCAATCTTTTGATCCTTTTCAAATCTTTAATTCTTGATCATTTTAAAATCTTTAATTGTGTTCTTGAAATGGTTTTTGCAAAATTTTACTCATCATATTGAGTTCTTCTCTTGAAGTTTTTAAAATCTTTTTCTTGAAATCTATTTTCTCACTTTTCCTAATGTTTTTAAACTCTTCCTTTTCATTAACTTCTTGAATTACTTATTTTTACACTTTCTTCACTTAGTTTTCTTTTCTTGCATTTTATTTTCCTAAACTTTTTCATTTCTTTTTAAAGTTTTTATCAACTTCTTGATCTTTTTCAAATTTTTAATTATGTTCTTGAAATGGTTTTTACAAAATTTTACTCATCATATTGAATTCTTCTCTTAAAGTTTTTAAAATCTTTTTCTTGAAATCTATTTTATCACTTTTCCTAATTTTTTTAAACTCTTCATTTTCATTAACTTCTTGAATAGTTATTTTTAACTATCTTTACCTAGTTTTCTTTTCTTAAATTTTATTTTCTTCAACTTTTTGAATTCTTTTTTAAAGTTTTTATCAACTGCTTGATCCTTTTCAAATCTTTAATTCTAAATCATTTTAAAATCTTTAATTATGTTTTTGAAATGGTTTTTGCAAAATTTTACTCATCATATTGAGTTCTTCTCTTAAAGTTTTTAAAATCTTTTTCTTGAAATCTATTATCTCACTTTTCCTAGTTTTTTTAAACTCTTCATTTTCATTAACTTCTTGAATTACTTTTTTTTACACTTTCTTTACTTAGTTTTCTTTTTTTGAATTTTATTTTCTTAAACTTTTTCAATTTTTTTTTAAGTTTTTATCAACTTCTTGATCTTTTTCAAATCTTTAATTATGTTCTTGAAATAGTTTTTGCAAAATTTTACTCATCATATTGAGTTATTCCATATAGTTTTTAAAATCTTTTTCTTGAAATCTATTTTCTCACTTTTCTTAATTTTTTTAAACTATTCATTTTCATTAACTTCTTGAATTACTTATTTTTACACTTTCTTTACTTAGTTTTCTTTTTTTGAATTTTATTTTCTTAAACTTTTTCAATTCTTTTTAAAGTTTTTATCAACTTCTTGATCTTTTTCAAATCTTTAATTATGTTCTTGAAATAGTTTTTACAAAATTTTACTCATCATATAGAGTTCTTCTCTTAATGTTTTTAAAATCTTTTTCTTGAAATCTATTTTATCACTTTTACTAATTTTTTTAAACTCTTCATTTTTATTAACTTCTTGAATAGTTATTTTTAACTTTCTTTACCTAGTTTTCTTTTCTTAAATTTTATTTTCTTCAAATTTTTGAATTCTTTTTTAAAGTTTTTATCAATCTTTTGATCCTTTTCAAATCTTTAATTCTTGATCATTTTAAAATCTTTAATTATGTTCTTGAAATGGTTTTTGCAACATTTTACTCATCATATTGAGTTCTTCTCTTGAAGTTTTTAAAATCTTTTTCTTGAAATCTATTTTCTCACTTTTCCTAGTTTTTTTAAACTCTTCATTTTCATTAACTTCTTGAATTACTTATTTTTACACTTTCTTTACTTAGTTTCCTTTTCTTGAATTTTATTTTCTTAAACTTTTTCAATTCTTTTTAAAGTTTTTATCAACTTCTTGATCTTTTTCAAATCTTTAATTATGTTCTTGAAATAGTTTTTACAAAATTTTACTCATCATATAGAGTTCTTCTCTTAAAGTTTTTAAAATCTTTTTCTTGAAATCTATTTTATCACTTTTCCTAATTTTTTTAAACTCTTCATTTTCATTAACTTCTTGAATAGTTATTTTTAACTTTCTTTACCTAGTTTTCTTTTCTTAAATTTTATTTTCTTCAACTTTTTGAATTCTTTTTTAAAGTTTTTATCAGCTTCTTGATCCTTTTAAAATCTTTAATTCTTGATCATTTTCAAATCTTTAACTATGTTCTTGAAATGGTTTTTGCAAAATTTTACTCATCATATTCAGTTCTTCTCTTAAAGTTTTTAAAATCCTTTTCTTGAAATCTATTTTCTCACTTTTCCTAATTTTTATAAACTCTTCGTTTTCATTAACTTCTTGAATAGTTATTTTTACACTTTCTTTTGCTTAGTTTTCTTTTCTTAAATTTTATTTTCTTCAACTTTTTGAATTCCTTTTTAAAGTTTTTATCAGCTTCTTGATCCTTTTCAAATCTTTAATTCTTGATCATTTTCAAATCTTTAACTATGTTCTTGAAATGGTTTTTGCAAAATTTTACCCATCATATTGAGTTCTTCTCTTAAAGTTTTTAAAATCTTTTTCTTGAAATCTATTTTATCACTTTTCCTAATTTTTTTAAACTCTTCATTTTCATTAACTTCTTGAATAGTTATTTTTAACTTTCTTTACCTAGTTTTCTTTTCTTAAATTTTATTTTCTTCAACTTTTTGAATTCTTTTTTAAAGTTTTTGTCAGCTTCTTGATCCTTTTAAAATCTTTAATTCTTGATCATTTTCAAATCTTTAACTATGTTCTTGAAATGGTTTTTGCAAAATTTTACTCATCATATTGAGTTCTTCTCTTAAAGTTTTTAAAATCTTTTTCTTGAAATCTATTTTCTCACTTTTCCTACTTTTTTTAAACTCTTCACTTTCATTAACTTCTTGAATTACTTATTTTTACACATTCTTTACTTAGTTTTCTTTTCTTGAATTTTATTTTCTTAAACTTTTTCAATTCTTTTTAAACTTTTTATCAACTTCTTGATCTTTTTCAAATCTTTAATTATGTTCTTGAAATGATTTTTGCAAAATTTTACTCATCATATTGAGTTCTTCTCTTAAAGTTTTTAAAATCCTTTTCTTGAAATCTATTTTCTCACTTTTCCTAATTTTTATAAACTCTTCGTTTTCATTAACTTCTTGAATAGTTATTTTTACACTTTCTTTACTTAGTTTTCTTTTCTTAAATTTTATTTTCTTCAACTTTTTGAATTCTTTTTTAAAGTTTTTATCAGCTTCTTGATCCTTTTCAAATCTTTAATTCTTGATCATTTTCAAATCTTTAACTATGTTCTTGAAATGGTTTTTGCAAAATTTTACTCATCATATTGAGTTCTTCTCTTAAAGTTTTTAAAATCTTTTTCTTGAAATCTATTTTCTCACTTTTCCTAATTTTTTTTATATTCTTCATTTTCATTAACTTCTTGAATTACTTATTTTTACACTTTCTTCACTTAGTTTTCTTTTCTTAAATTTTATTTTCTTAAACTTTTTCAATTCTTTTTAAAGTTTTTATCAACTTCTTGATCCTTTTCAAATATTTAATTATGTTCTTGAAATGGTTTTTGCAAAATTTTACTCATCATATTGGGTTCTTCTCTTAAAGTTTTTAAAATCTTTTTTCTTGAAATCTATTTTCTCACTTTTCCTAATTTTTTTAAACTCTTCATCTTCATTAACTTCTTGAATTACTTATTTTTACTCTTTCTTTACTTAGTTTTCTTTTCTTGAATTTTATTTTCTTAAACTTTTTCAATTCTTTTTAAAGTTTTTATCAACTTTTGGATCCTTTTTAATTCTCTAATTATGTTCTTCAAATGGTTTTTGCAAAATTTTACTCATCATATTGAGTTCTTCTCTTAAAGTTTTTAAAATCTTTTTCTTGAAATCTATTTTCTCACTTTTCCTAATTTTTTAAATTCTTCATTTTCATTAACTTCTTGAATTACTTATTTTTACACTTTCTTTACTTAGTTTTCTTTTCTTGAATTTTATTTTGTTAAACTTTTTCAATTCTTTTTAAAGTTTTTATCAACTTCTTGATCTTTTTCAAATCTTTAATTATGTTTTTGAAATGGTTTTTGCAAAATTTTACTCATCATATTGAGTTCTTCTCTTAAAGTTTTTAAAATCTTTTTCTTGAAATCTATTTTCTCACTTTTCCTAATTTTTTTAAATTCTTCATTTTCATTAACTTCTTGAATTACTTATTTTTACACTTTCTTTACTTAGTTTTCTTTTCTTGAATTTTATTTTCTTCAACTTTTTGAATTTTTTGAAAGTTTTTATTGGAGGTGTCAATTTGGCCCAGCCCAGAGGGCTTGGCCATGGCCCATGTGGGTTAGGGCAAAAAAGCCCATATTGAAAAAAAGCCCCCATCAAAGAAGTCCACAGAGCTTAAAATTTTACAAAAGCCCTGTGGGCTTGGACCAACCCATGGGCTTTCATCTTCCACATGAAAAATATATTATTTTTTAAAATATATTATTATTTGTGGGACAGGCCCAACGAACCAGAAAAGCACGACGACCAGAATAGGTCGAACAACCCGAACCTGCCCGACGACTGGAACGGGCCTGATGATCCAAAACGGCCCAACGACCCGAACAGGTCAGACGACCCGAACAATCCAAACGACCCGAACTGGCCCGACATCCCGGACGAGCCCGATGACCAGGACAAACCCGACAACACGGACGGTCATGACGACACGACCATGCTCAACAACACGAACGAGCCGGATGACCCGGACGAGCCTGACGACCCGGACGAGACCGATGACCTGGACGAACCCGATGACCAGGACGTACCTGAAGACTCGGACGAGCCCCACAACTCGGACGAGCCCAACGACCCGGACGAGCGCAATGACCAGGACGAGCCCGATGACTAGGATAAACCTGACGACCTGAACGGACTCGACGACCCGGATGGGCTCGACGACCCAAACGGGCCTGACGAACCGAATGGGCCCCAAGACCTGAACGTGCCCCACGACCTGGACGAGCTCGATGATCCAGAGAGGCCCGACGACCCGATCGGGTATGTCCGGGTCGGTTGGCCCATTCGGGTCGTCGGGCATGTTCGGATCGTTTGGCCCTTCTGGGTCATCGGGCCCGTCCGGATCGTCGGGCTTGTCCGGGTCGTCGGGCCCAAACGGGTCGTCAGGCCCGTTTGGGTCGCGCGTCCCGTTTAGGTCGTAGGGTCCGTTTTTGTTGTAGGGCCAGTCCAAGTCGTCGGGCTCGTCCGGGTCATTGACCTCGTATGGGTTGTCGGGCCCGTCCATATTGTCGGCCCGTTTGTGTCGTCGGGCCCGTCCATGTTATCGGGTTTATCCTGGTCGTCAGGCTCGTCCTGGTTGTCGATCTCGTCCGGGTCGTCGGGCCTGTTCGAGTCGTCGGGCTTGTTCGGGTCGTCGGTCTCGTTTGGGTCGTTGGGCCCTTTTGGATCATCGGGCCTGTTCATGTTGCCGTTCTTGTCGAGGTCGTCGGGCAGGTTTGGGTTGCTCGACCTATTATGGTCGTCATGCTTGTCCGGTTCGTTGGGCTTGTCCCACAGGTAGTAATATATTTCAAAAAATACTATATTTTTCATACGGAAGATGAAAGCCCATGGGTTGGCCCAAGCCCACAGGGCTTTTGTAAATTTTTTAGCCTTGTGGACTTGTTTGATGGGGCTTTTTTTCATAGTGGGCTTTTTTGGCCCTCGCCCACATGGGCCAGGGCCAAACCTTGTGGGCTGGGCCATATTAACACCTCTATTCTTCATCCTTTTCAAATCTTTAATTATGTTCTTGAAATGGTTTTTGCAAAATTCTACTCATCATATTGAGTTCTTCTCTTAAAGTTTCTAAAATCTTTTTCTTGAAATCTATTTTATAACTTTCCCTAATTTTTTTAAACTCTTCATTTTCATTAACTTCTTGAATAGTTATTTTTACACTTTCTTTACTTAGTTTTCTTTTCTTAAATTTTATTTTTTTAAACTTTTTGAATTCTTTTTTAAAGATTTTATCAGCTTCTTAATCTTTTCAAATCTTTAATTCTTGATCATTTTCAAATCTTTAATTATGTACTTGAAATGGTTTTTGCAAAATTTTACTCATCATATTGAGTTCTTCTCTTAAAGTTTTTAAAATCTTTTTCTTGAAATCTATTTTCTCACTTTTCCTAATTTTTTTAAACTCTTCACTTTCATTAACTTCTTGAATTACTTATTTTTACACTTTCTTTACTTAGTTTTCTTTTCTTGAATTTTATTTTCTTAAACTTTTTCAATTCTTTTTAAACTTTTTATCAACTTCTTGATCTTTTTCAAATCTTTAATTATGTTTTTGAAATGGTTTTTGCAAAATTTTACTCATCATATTGAGTTCTTCTCTTAAAGTTTTTAAAATCTTTTTCTTGAAATCTATTTTCTCACTTTTCCTAATTTTTTTAAACTTCTTGAATTACTTATTTTTACACTTTCTTTACTTAGTTTTCTTTTCTTGAATTTTATTTTCTTAAACTTTTTCAATTCTTTTTAAAGTTTTTATCAACTTCTTGATCCTTTTCAAATCTTTAATTATGTTCTTGAAATGGTTTTTGCAAAATTTTACTTATCATATTGAGTACTTCTCTTAAAGTTTTTAAAATCTTTTTCTTGAAATCTATTTTCTCACTTTTTCTAATTTTTTTAAACTCTTCATTTTCATTAACTTCTTGAATTACTTATTCTTACTCTTTCTTTACTTAGTTTTCTTTTCTTGAATTTAATTTTCTTAAAATTTTTCAATTCTTTTTCAAGTTTTTATCAACTTCTGGATCCTTTTTAAATCTTTAATTGTGTTCTTGAAATGGTTTTTGAAAAATTTTACTCATCATATTGAGTTCTTCTCTTAAAGTTTTTAAAATCTTTTTCTTGAAATCTATTTTCTCACTTTTCCTAATATTTATAAACTCTTCATTTTCATTAACTTCTTGAATAGTTATTTTTACACTTTCCTTACTTAGTTTTCTTTTCTTAAATTTTATTTTCTTCAACTTTTTGAATTCTTTTTTAAAGTTTTTATGAGCTTCTTGATCCTTTTCAAATCTTTAATTCTTGATCACTTTCAAATCTTTAACTATGTTCTTGAAATGGTTTTTGCAAAATTTTACTCATCATATTGAGTTCTTCGCTTAAAGTTTTTAAAATCTTTTTCTTGAAATCTATTTTCTCACTTTTCCTAATTTTTTTAAATTCTTCATTTTCATTAACTTCTTGAATTACTTATTTTTACATTTTCTTTACTTGGTTTTCTTTTCTTGAATTTTATTTTCTAAAACTTTTTCAATTCTTTTTAAACTATTTATCAACTTCTTGATCTTTTTCAAATCTTTAACTATGTTCTTGAAATGGTTTTTGCAAAATTTTACTCATCATATTGAGTTCTTCGCTTAAAGTTTTTAAAATCTTTTTCTTGAAATCTATTTTCTCACTTTTCCTAATTTTTTTAAATTCTTCATTTTCATTAACTTCTTGAATTACTTATTTTTAAACTTTCTTTACTTAGTTTTCTTTTCTTAAATTTTATTTTCTTCAACCTTTTGAATTCTTTTTAAAGTTTTTATCAGCTTCTTGATCCTTTTCAAATCTATAATTCTTGATCATTTTCAAATCTTTTAAATTTTATTTTCTTCAACCTTTTGAATTCTTTTTTAAAGTTTTTATCAGCTTCTTGATCCTTTTCAAATCTATAATTCTTGATCATTTTCAAATCTTTAACTATGTTCTTGAAATGGTTTTTGCAAAATTTTACTCATCATATTGAGTTCTTCTCTTAAAGTTTTTAAAATCTTTTTCTTGAAATCTATTTTCTCACTTTTCCTAATTTTTTTAAATTTTTCATTTTCATTAACTTCTTGAATTACTTACTTTTACACTTTCTTTACTTAGTTTTCTTTTCTTGAATTTTATTTTCTTAAACTTTTTCAATTCTTTTTAAACTTTTTATCAACTTCTTGATCTTTTTCAAATCTTTAATTATGTTTTTGAAATGGTTTTTGCAAAACTTTACTCATCATATTGAGTTCTTCTCTTAAAGTTTTTAAAATCTTTTTCTTGAAATCTATTTTCTCACTTTTTCTAATTTTTTTAAACTCTTCATTTTCATTATCTTCTTGAATTACTTATTTTTACTCTTTCTTTACTTAGTTTTCTTTTCTTGAATTTTATTTTCTTAAACTTTTTCAATTCTTTTTAAAGTTTTTATCAACTTCTGGATCCTTTTTAAATCTTTAATTATGTTCTTGAAATGGTTTTTATAAAATTTTACTCATCATATTGAGTTCTTCTCTTAAAGTTTTTAAAATCTTTTTCTTGAAATCTATTTTCTCACTTTTCCTAATTTTTTTAAACTTCTTGAATTACTTATTTTTACACTTTCTTTCCTTAGTTTTCTTTTCTTGAATTTTATTTTCTTAAACTTTTTCAATTCTTTTTAAAGTTTTTATGAACTTCTTGATCCTTTTCAAATCTTTGATTATGTTCTTGAAATGGTTTTTGCAAAATTTTACCCATCATATTGAGTTCTTCTCTTAAAGTTTTTAACATCTTTTTCTTGAAATCTATTTTCTCACTTTTCCTAATTTTTTTAAATTCTTCATTTTCATTAACTTCTTGAACTACTTATTTTTACACTTTCTTTACTTAGTTTTCTTTTCTTGATTTTTATTTTCTAAAACTTTTTCAGTTCTTTTTAAAGTTTTTATCAACTTCTTGATCCTTTTCAAATCTTTAATTATGTTGCTGAAATGGTTTTTGCAAAATTTTACTCATCATATTGAGTTCTTCTCTTAAAGTTTTTAAAATCTTTTTCTTGAAATCTATTTTCTCATTTTTTCTAATTTTTTTAAACTCTTCATTTTCATTAACTTCTTGAATTACTTATTTTTACACTTTCTTTACTTAGTTTTCTTTTCTTGAATTTTATTTTCTTAAACTTTTTCAATTCTTTTTAAAGTTTTTATCAACTTCTGGTTCCTTTTTAAATCTTTAATTATGTTCTTGAAATGGTTTTTGCAAAATTTTACTCATCATATTGAGTTCTTCTCTTAAAGTTTTTAAAATATTTTTCTTGAAATCTATTTTCTCACTTTTCCTAATTCTTTTAAACTCTTCATTTTCATTAACTTCTTGAATTACTTACTTTTACACTTTCTTTACTTAGTTTTCTTTTCTTGAATTTTATTTTCTTCAACTTTTTCAATTCTTTTTAAACTTTTTATCAACTTCTTGATCTTTTTCAAATCTTTAATTATGTTTTTGAAATGGTTTTTGCAAAACTTTACTCATCATATTGAGTTCTTCTCTTAAAGTTTTTAAAATCTTTTTCTTGAAATCTATTTTCTCACTTTTTCTAATTTTTTTAAACTCTTCATTTTCATTATCTTCTTGAATTACTTATTTTTACTCTTTCTTTACTTAGTTTTCTTTTCTTGAATTTTATTTTCTTAAACTTTTTCAATTCTTTTTAAAGTTTTTATCAACTTCTGGATCCTTTTTAAATCTTTAATTATGTTCTTGAAATGGTTTTTATAAAATTTTACTCATCATATTGAGTTCTTCTCTTAAAGTTTTTAAAATCTTTTTCTTGAAATCTATTTTCTCACTTTTCCTAATTTTTTTAAACTTCTTGAATTACTTATTTTTACACTTTCTTTCCTTAGTTTTCTTTTCTTGAATTTTATTTTCTTAAACTTTTTCAATTCTTTTTAAAGTTTTTATGAACTTCTTGATCCTTTTCAAATCTTTAATTATGTTCTTGAAATGGTTTTTGCAAAATTTTACCCATCATATTGAGTTCTTCTCTTAAAGTTTTTAACATCTTTTTCTTGAAATCTATTTTCTCACTTTTCCTAATTTTTTTAAATTCTTCATTTTCATTAACTTCTTGAACTACTTATTTTTACACTTTCTTTACTTAGTTTTCTTTTCTTGATTTTTATTTTCTAAAACTTTTTCAGTTCTTTTTAAAGTTTTTATCAACTTCTTGATCCTTTTCAAATCTTTAATTATGTTCCTGAAATGGTTTTTGCAAAATTTTACTCATCATATTGAGTTCTTCTCTTAAAGTTTTTAAAATCTTTTTCTTGAAATCTATTTTCTCATTTTTTCTAATTTTTTTAAACTCTTCATTTTCATTAACTTCTTGAATTACTTATTTTTACACTTTCTTTACTTAGTTTTCTTTTCTTGAATTTTATTTTCTTAAACTTTTTCAATTCTTTTTAAAGTTTTTATCAACTTCTGGATCCTTTTTAAATCTTTAATTATGTTCTTGAAATGGTTTTTGCAAAATTTTACTCATCATATTGAGTTCTTCTCTTAAAGTTTTTAAAATATTTTTCTTGAAATCTATTTTCTCACTTTTCCTAATTCTTTTAAACTCTTCATTTTCATTAACTTCTTGAATTACTTATTTTTACAATTTCTTTACTTAGTTTTCTTTTCTTAAATTTTATTTTCTTCAACTTTTTGAATTCTTTTTTAAAGTTTTTATGAGCTTCTTGATCCTTTTCAAATCTTTAATTCTTGATCACTTTCAAATCTTTAACTATGTTCTTGAAATGGTTTTTGCAAAATTTTACTCATCATATTGAGTTCTTCGCTTAAAGTTTTTAAAATCTTTTTCTTGAAATCTATTTTCTCACTTGTCCTAATTTTTTTAAATTCTTCATTTTCATTAACTTCTTGAATTACTTATTTTTACACTTTCTTTACTTAGTTTTCTTTTCTTTAATTTTATTTTCTTAAACTTCTTCAATTCTTTTTAAACTTTTTATCAACTTCTTGATCTTTATCAAATCTTTAATTATGTTCTTGAAATGGTTTTTATAAAATTTACTCATCATATTGAGTTCTTCTCTTAAAGTTTTTAAAATCTTTTTCTTGAAATCTATTTTTTCACTTTTCCTAATTTTTTTAAACTTCTTGAATTACTTATTTTTGCACTTTCTTTCCTTAGTTTTCTTTTCTTGAATTTTATTTTCTTAAACTTTTTCAATTCTTTTTAAAGTTTTTATCAACTTCTGGATCCTTTTTAAATCTTTAATTATGTTCTTGAAATGGTTTTTGCAAAATTTTACTCATCATATTGAGTTCTTCTCTTAAAGTTTTTAAAATCTTTTTCTTGAAATCGATTTTCTCACTTTTCCTAATTTTTTTAAACTTCTTGAATTACTTATTTTTACACTTTCTTTACTTAGTTTTCTTTTCTTGAATTTTATTTTCTTAAACTTTTTCAATCCTTTTTAAAGTTTTTATGAACTTCTTGATCCTTTTCAAATCTTTAATTATGTTCTTGAAATGGTTTTTGCAAAATTTTACCCATCATATTGAGTTCTTCTCTTAAAGTTTTTAAAATCTTTTTCTTGAAATCTATTTTCTCACTTTTCCTAATTTTTTTAAACTCTACATTTTCATTAACTTCTTGAATTACTTATTCTTACTCTTTCTTTACTTAGTTTTCTTTTCTTAAATTTTATTTTCTTCAACCTTTTGAATTCTTTTTTAAAGTTTTTATCAGCTTCTTGATCCTTTTCAAATCTATAATTCTTGATCATTTTCAAATCTTTAACAATGTTCTTGAAATGGTTTTTGCAAAATTTTACTCATCATATTGAGTTCTTCCCTTAAAGTTTTTAAAATCTTTTTCTTGAAATCTATTTTCTCACTTTTCCTAATTTTTTTAAATTCTTCATTTTCATTAACTTCTTGAATTACTTATTTTTACACTTTCTTTACTTAGTTTTCTTTTCTTGAATTTTATTTTCTTAAACTTTTTCACTTCTTTTTAAAGTTTTTATCAACTTCTGGATCCTTTTTAAATCTTTAATTATGTTCTTGAAATGGTTTTTGCAAAATTTTACTCATCATATTGAGTTCTTCTCTTAAAGTTTTTAAAATCTTCTTCTTGAAATCGATTTTCTCACTTTTCCTAATTTTTTTAAACTTCTTGAATTACTTTTTTTTACACTTTCTTTACTTAGTTTTCTTTTCTTGAATTTTATTTTCTTAAACTTTTTCAATCCTTTTTAAAGTTTTTATGAACTTCTTGATCCTTTTCAAATCTTTAATTATGTTCTTGAAATGGTTTTTGCAAAATTTTACCCATCATATTGAGTTCTTCTCTTAAAGTTTTTAAAATCTTTTTCTTGAAATCTATTTTCTCACTTTTCCTAATTTTTTTAAACTCTACATTTTCATTAACTTCTTGAATTACTTATTCTTACTCTTTCTTTACTTAGTTTTCTTTTCTTGAATTTTATTTTCTTTAAATTTTTCAATTCTTTTTAAAGTTTTTATCAACTTCTGGATCCTTTTAAAATCTTTAATTATGTTCTTGAAATGGTTTTTGCAAAATTTTACTCATCATATTGAGTTCTTCTCTTAAAGCTTTTAAAATCTTTTTCTTGAAATCTATTTTCTCACTTTTCCTAATTCTTTTAAACTCTTCATTTTCATTAACTTCTTGAATTACTTATTTTGAAACTTTATTTACTTAGTTTTCTTTTCTTGAATTTTATTTTCTTAAACTTTTTCAATTCTTTTTAAAGTTTTTATGAACTTCTTGATCCTTTTCAAATCTTTAATTATGTTCTTGAAATGGTTTTTGCAAAATTTTACCCATCATATTGATTTTCTTCTCTTAAAGTTTTTAAAATCTTTTTCTTGAAATATATTTTCTCACTTTTCCTAATTTTAATAAACTCTTCGTTTTCATTAACTTCTTGAATAGTTATTTTTACACTTTCTTTACTTAGTTTTCTTTTCTTAAATTTTATTTTCTTCAACCTTTTGAATTCTTTTTTAAAGTTTTTATCAGCTTCTTGATCCTTTTCAAATCTATAATTCTTGATCATTTTCAAATCTTTAACTATGTTCTTGAAATGGTTTTTGCAAAATTTTACACATCATATTGAGTTCTTCTCTTAAAGTTTTTAAAATCTTTTTCTTGAAATCTATTTTCTCACTTTTCCTAATTTTTTTAAATTCTTCATTTTCATTAACTTCTTGAATTACTTATTTTTACACTTTCTTTACTTAGTTTTCTTTTCTTGAATTTTATTTTCTTAAACTTTTTCAATTCTTTTTAAAGTTTTTATCAACTTCTGGATCCTTTTTAAATCTTTAATTATGTTCTTGAAATGGTTTTTGCAAAATTTTACTCATCATATTGAGTTCTTCTCTTAAAGTTTTTAAAATCTTTTTCTTGAAATCGATTTTCTCACTTTTCCTAATTTTTTTAAACTCTTCATTTTCATTAACTTCTTGAATTACTTATTTTTACACTTTCTTTATTTAGTTTTCTTTTCTTAAATTTTATTTTCTTCAACTTTTTGAATTCTTTTTTAAAGTTTTTATGAGCTTCTTGATCCTTTTCAAATCTTTAATTCTTGATCACTTTCAAATCTTTAACTATGTTCTTGAAATGGTTTTTGCAAAATTTTACTCATCATATTGAGTTCTTCGCTTAAAGTTTTTAAAATCTTTTTCTTGAAATCTATTTTCTCACTTGTCCTAATTTTTTTAAATTCTTCATTTTCATTAACTTCTTGAATTACTTATTTTTACATTTTCTTTACTTGATTTTCTTTTCTTGAATTTTATTTTCTAAAACTTTTTCAATTCTTTTTAAACTTTTTATCAACTTCTTGATCTTTATCAAATCTTTAATTATGTTCTTGAAATGTTTTTTTGCAAAATTTTACTCATCATATTGAGTTCTTCTCTTAAAGTTTTTAAAATTTTTTTCTTCAAATTTATTTTATCACTTTTCCTAACTTTTTTAAACTCTTCGATCTCATAACTTCTTGAATTAGTTATTTTTACACTTTCTTTACTTAGTTTTCTTTTCTTGAATTTTATTTTCTTAAACTTTTTCAATTCTTTTTAAAGATTTTATCAACTTCTTGATCCTTTTCAAATCTTTAATTCTTGATTCTTTTCAAATCTTTAATTATGTTTTTGAAATGTTTTTTGCAAAATTTTACTCATCATATTGAGTTCTTCTCTTAAAGTTTTTAAAATTTTTTTCTTGAAATTTATTTTATCATTTTTCCTAACTTTTTTAAACTCTTTGTTCTCATAACTTCTTGAATTAGTTATTTTTACACTTTCTTTACTTAGTTTTCTTTTCTTGAATTTTATTTTCTTAAACTTTTTCAATTCTTTTTAAAGATTTTATCAACTTCTTGATCCTTTTCAAATCTTTAATTATGTTTTTGAAATGTTTTTTGCAAAATTTTACTCATCATATTGAGTTCTTCTCTTAAAGTTTTTAAAATTTTTTTCTTGAAATTTATTTTATCACTTTTCCTAACTTTTTTAAACTCTTCGTTCTCATAACTTCTTGAATTAGTTATTTTTACACTTTCTTTACTTAGTTTTCTTTTCTTGAATTTTATTTTCTTAAACTTTTTCAATTCTTTTTAAAGTTTTTATCAACTTCTTGATCCTTTTAGAATCTTTAATGATGTTCTTGAGATGGTTTTTGCAAAATTTTAGTCATCATATTGAGTTCTTCTCTTAAAGTTTTCAAAATCTTTTTCTTGAAATCTATTTTCTCACCTTTCCTAATTTTCTTAAACTATTAATTTTCATTAACTTCTTGAATTACAAATTTTTACACTTTCTTTACTTAGTTTTCTTTTCTTGAATTTTATTTTCTTAAACTTTTTCAATTCTTTTTAATGTTTTTATCAACTTCGTGATCCTTTTCAAATTATTAATTATGTTCTTGAAATGGTTTTTCAAAATTTTAGTCATCATATTGAGTTCTTCTCTTAAGGTTTTTAAAATTTTTTTCTTGAAATTTATTTTATCCTTTTTCCTAATTTTTTTAAACTCTTTATTCTCATTAACTTCTTGAATTAGTTATTTTTACTTAGTTTTCTTTTCTTGAATTTTATTTTCTTAAACTTTTTCAATTCTTTTTAAAGTTTTTATCAACTTCTTCATCCTTTTCAAGTCTTTAATGATGTTCTTGAAATGGTTTTTGCAAAATTTTACTCATCATATTGAGTTCTTCTCTTAAAGTTTTTAAAATCATCTTCTTGAAATCTATTTTCTCACTTTTACTCATCACATTAACTATTAATTTTCATTAACTTCTTGAATTACTTATTTTGAAACTTTCTTTACTTAGTTTTCTTTTCATCAATTTTATTTTCTTAAACTTTTTCAATTCTTTTTAAAGTTTTTATCAACTTCTTGATCCCTTTCAAATCTTTAAATATGTTCTTGAAATGGTTTTTGCAAAATTTTACTCATCATATTGGGTTTTTCTCTTAAAGTTTTTGAAATCTTTTTCTTGAAATCTATTTTCTCACTTTTCCTAATTTTCTTAAACTATTAATTTTCATTAACTTCTTGAATTACTTATTTTTACACTTTCTTTACTTAGTTTTCTTTTCTTGAATTTTATTTTCTTAAACTTTTTCAATTCTTTTTTAAAGTTTTTATCAACTTCTTGATCCTTTTCAAATCATTAATTATGTTCTTGAAATTATTTTTCAAAATTTTACTCATCATATTTAGTTCTTCTCTTAAAGTTTTTAAAATCTTTTTCTTGAAATCTATTTTATCACTTTTCCTAATTTTTTTAAACTCTTCATTCTCATAACTTCTTGAATTAGTTATTTTTACACTTTCTTTACTTAGTTTTCTTTTCTTGAATTTTATTTTCTTAAACTTTTTCAATTCTTTTTAAAGCTTTTATCAACTTCATGATCCTTTTCAAATCTTTAATGATGTTCTTGAGATGGTTTTTGCAAAATTTTAGTCATCATATTGAGTTCTTCTCTTAAAGTTTTTAAAATCTTTTTGTTGAAATCTATTTTCTCACTTTTCCTAATTTTTTTAAATTCTTCATTTTTATTAACTTCTTGAATTACTTATTTTTACACTTTCTTTACTTAGTTTTCTTTTCTTGAATTTTATTTTCTTAAACTTTTTCAATTCTTTTTAAACTTTTTATCAACTTCTTGATCTTTTTCAAATCTTTAATTATGTTTTTGCGATGGTTTTTGCAAAATTTTACTCATCATATTGAGTTCTTCTCTTAAAGTTTTGAAAATCTTTTTCTTGAAATCTATTTTCTCAGTTTTCCTAATATTTTTAAACTTCTTGAATTACTTATTTTGAAACTTTATTTACTTAGTTTTCTATTCTTGAATTTTATTTTCTTAAACTTTTTCAATTCTTTTTAAAGTTTTTATCAACTTCTTGATCCTTTTCAAATCTTTAATTCTTGATCCTTTTCAAATCTTTAATTATGTTCTTGAAATGTTTTTTTGCAAAATTTTACTCATCATATTGAGTTCTTCTCTTAAAGTTTTTAAAATTTTTTTCTTCAAATTTATTTTATCACTTTTCCTAACTTTTTTAAACTCTTCGTTCTCATAACTTCTTGAATTAGTTATTTTTACACTTTCTTTACTTAGTTTTCTTTTCTTGAATTTTATTTTCTTAAACTTTTTCAATTCTTTTTAAAGATTTTATCAACTTCTTGATCCTTTTCAAATCTTTAATTCTTGATTCTTTTCAAATCTTTAATTATGTTTTTGAAATGTTTTTTGCAAAATTTTACTCATCATATTGAGTTCTTCTCTTAAAGTTTTTAAAATTTTTTTCTTGAAATTTATTTTATCATTTTTCCTAACTTTTTTAAACTCTTTGTTCTCATAACTTCTTGAATTATTTATTTTTACACTTTCTTTACTTAGTTTTCTTTTCTTGAATTTTATTTTCTTAAAATTTTTCAATTCTTTTTAAAGTTTTTATCAACTTCTTGATCCTTTTCAAATCCTTAATGATGTTCTTGAGATCGTTTTTGCAAAATTTTAGTCATCATATTGAGTTCTTCTCTTAAAGTTTTCAAAATCTTTTTCTTGAAATCTATTTTCTCACCTTTCCTAATTTTCTTAAACTATTAATTTTCATTAACTTTCTGAATTACATATTTTTACACTTTCTTTACTTAGTTTTCTTTTCTTGAATTTTATTTTCTTAAACTTTTTCAATTCTTTTTAATGTTTTTATCAACTTCGTAATCCTTTTCAAATCTTTAATTATGTTCTTCAAATGAATTTTGCACAATTTTACTCATTATATTGAGTTCTTCTGTGGAAGTTTTTGAAATATTTTTCCTGAAATCTATTTTCTCACTTTTCCTAATTTTCTTAAACTATTAATTTTCATTAACTTCTTGAATTACTTATTTTTACACTTTCTTTACTTAGTTTTCTTTTCTTCAATTTTATTTTCTTAAATTTTTTCAATTTTTTTTTAAAGTTTTTATCAACTTCTTGATCCTTTTCAAATCATTAATTATGTTCTTGAAATTATTTTTCAAAATTTTACTCATCATATTTAGTTCTTCTCTTAAAGTTTTTAAAATTTTTTTCTTGAAATTTATTTTATCACTTTTCCTAATTTTTTAAAACTCTTCATTTTCATAACTTCTTGAATTAGTTATTTTTACACTTTCTTTACTTAGTTTTCTTTTCTTGAATTTTATTTTCTTAAACTTTTTCAATTTTTTTTAAAGCTTTTATCAACTTCTTGATCCTTTTCAAATCTTTAATGATGTTCTTGAGATGGTTTTTGCAAAATTTTAGTCATCATATTGAGTTCTTCTCTTAAAGTTTTTAAAATCTTTTTCTTGAAATCTATTTTCTCACTTTTCCTAATTTTTTTAAATTCTTCATTTTTATTAACTTCTTGAATTACTTATTTTTACACTTTCTTTACTTAGTTTTCTTTTCTTGAATTTTATTTTCTTAAACTTTTTCAATTCTTTTTAATGTTTTTATCAACTTCTTGATCTTTTTCAAATCTTTAATTATGTTTTTGAGATGGTTTTTGCAAAATTTTACTCATCATATTGAGTTCTTCTCTTAAAGTTTTGAAAATCTTTTTCTTGAAATCTATTTTCTCAGTTTTCCTAATTTTTTTAAACTTCTTGAATTACTTATTTTGAAACTTTATTTACTTAGTTTTCTTTTCTTGAATTTTATTTTCTTAAACTTTTTCAATTCTTTTTAAAGTTTTTATCAACTTCTTGATTCTTTTCAAATCTTTAATTCTTGATCCTTTTCAAATCTTTAATTATGTTCTTGAAATGTTTTTTGCAAAATTTTACTCATCATATTGAGTTCTTCTCTTAAAGTTTTTAAAATTTTTTTCTTCAAATTTATTTTATCACTTTTCCTAACTTTTTTAAACTCTTCATTCTCATAACTTCTTGAATTAGTTATTTTTACACTTTCTTTACTTAGTTTTCTTTTCTTGAATTTTATTTTCTTAAACTTTTTAAATTCTTTTTAAAGATTTTATCAACTTCTTGATCCTTTTCAAATCTTTAATTCTTGATTCTTTTCAAATCTTTAATTATGTTTTTGAAATTTTTTTTGCAAAATTTTACTCATCATATTGAGTTCTTCTCTTAAAGTTTTTAAAATTTTTTTCTTGAAATTTATTTTATCATTTTTCCTAACTTTTTTAAACTCTTCCTTCTCATAACTTCTTGAATTAGTTATTTTTACACTTTCTTTACTTAGTTTTCTTTTCTTGAATTTTATTTTCTTAAACTTTTTCAACTTCTTGATCCTTTTCAAATCTTTAATGATGTTCTTGAGATGGTTTTTGCAAAATTTTAGTCATCATATTGAGTTCTTCTCTTAAAGTTTTTAAAATCTTTTTCTTGAAATCTATTTTCTCACTTTTCCTAATTTTCTTAAACTATTAATTTTCATTAACTTCTTGAATTACATATTTTTACACTTTCTTTACTTAGTTTTCTTTTCTTGAATTTTATTTTCTTAAACTTTTTCAATTCTTTTTAATGTTTTTATCAACTTCGTGATCCTTTTCAAATCTTTAATTATGTTCTTCAAATGAATTTTGCAAAATTTTACTCATTATATTGAGTTCTTCTCTTGAAGTTTTTGAAATCTTTTTCCTGAAATCTATTTTCTCACTTTTCCTAATTTTCTTAAACTATTAATTTTCATTAACTTCTTGAATTACTTATTTTTACACTTTCTTTACTTAGTTTTCTTTTCTTCAATTTTATTTTCTTAAAATTTTTCAATTCTTTTTTAAAGTTTTTATCAACTTCTTGATCCTTTTCAAATCATTAATTATGTTCTTGAAATGGTTTTTATAAAATTTTACTCATCATATTGAGTTCTTCTCTTAAAGTTTTTAAAATTTTTTTCTTCAAATTTATTTTCTCACTTTTCCTAATTTTAATAAACTCTTCGTTTTCATTAACTTCTTGAATAGTTATTTTTACACTTTCTTTACTTAGTTTTCTTTTCTTAAATTTTATTTTCTTCAACCTTTTGAATTCTTTTTTAAAGTTTTTATCAGCTTCTTGACCCTTTTCAAATCTATAATTCTTGATCATTTTCAAATCTTTTAAATTTTATTTTCTTCAACCTTTTGAATTCTTTTTTAAAGTTTTTATCAGCTTCTTGATCCTTTTCAAATCTATAATTCTTGATCATTTTCAAATCTTTAACTATGTTCTTGAAATGATTTTGCAAAATTTTACTCATCATATTGAGTTCTTCTCTTAAAGTTTTTAAAATCTTTTTCTTGAAATCTATTTTCTCACTTTTCCTAATTTTTTTAAATTCTTCATTTTCATTAACTTCTTGAATTACTTATTTTTACACTTTCTTTACTTAGTTTTCTTTTCTTGAATTTTATTTTCTTAAACTTTTTCAATTCTTTTTAAACTTTTTATCAACTTCTTGATCTTTTTCAAATCTTTAATTATGTTTTTGAAATGGTTTTTGCAAAATTTTACTCATCATATTGAGTTCTTCTCTTAAAGTTTTTAAAATCTTTTTCTTGAAATCTATTTTCTCACTTTTTCTAATTTTTTTAAACTCTTCATTTTCATTATCTTCTTGAATTACTTATTTTTACTCTTTCTTTACTTAGTTTTCTTTTCTTGAATTTTATTTTCTTAAACTTTTTCAATTCTTTTTAAAGTTTTTATCAACTTCTGGATCCTTTTTAAATCTTTAATTATGTTCTTGAAATGGTTTTTATAAAATTTTACTCATCATATTGAGTTCTTCTCTTAAAGTTTTTAAAATCTTTTTCTTGAAATCTATTTTCTCACTTTTCCTAATTTTTTTAAACTTCTTGAATTACTTATTTTTACACTTTCTTTCCTTAGTTTTCTTTTCTTGAATTTTATTTTCTTAAACTTTTTCAATTCTTTTTAATGTTTTTATCAACTTCGTGATCCTTTTCAAATCTTTAATTATGTTCTTCAAATGAATTTTGCAAAATTTTACTCATTATATTGAGTTCTTCTCTTGAAGTTTTTGAAATCTTTTTCCTGAAATCTATTTTCTCACTTTTCCTAATTTTCTTAAACTATTAATTTTCATTAACTTCTTGAATTACTTATTTTTACACTTTCTTTACTTAGTTTTCTTTTCTTCAATTTTATTTTCTTAAAATTTTTCAATTCTTTTTTAAAGTTTTTATCAACTTCTTGATCCTTTTCAAATCATTAATTATGTTCTTGAAATGGTTTTTCAAAATTTTACTCATCATATTGAGTTCTTCTCTTAAAGTTTTTAAAAAAAATTTCTTGAAATTTATTTTATTACTTTTCCTAATTTTTTTAAACTCTTCATTCTCATTAACTTCTTGAATTAGTTATTTTTACACTTTCTTTACTTAGTTTTCTTTTCTTGAATTTTATTTTCTTAAACTTTTTCAATTCTTTTTAAAGTTTTTATCAATTTCTTGATCCTTTTCAAATCTTTAATGATGTTCTTGAAATGGATTTTGCAAAATTTTACTCATCATATTGAGTTCTTCTCTTAAAGTTTTTAAAATTTTTTTCTTCAATTCTATTTTCTCACTTTTCCTAATTTTCTTAAACTATTAATTTTCATTAACTTCTTGAATTACATATTTTTACACTTTCTTTACTTAGTTTTCTTTTCTTAAACTGTTTGAATTCTTTTCTAAGTTTTTATCAACTTCTTCATCCTTTTCAAATCTTTAATTATGTCCTTGAAATGGATTTTGCAAAATTTTACTCATCATATAGACTTCTTCTCTTAAAGTTTTTGAAATCTTTTTCTTGAAATCTATTTTCTCACTTTTCCTAATTTTTTTAAACTCTTCATTTTCATTAACTTTTTTAATTACTTATTTTTACACTTTCTTTACTTAGTTTTCTTTTCTTGAATTTTATTTTCTTCAACTTTTTGAATTCTTTTTTAAAGTTTTTATCAACTTCTTGATCCTTTTCAAATCTTTAATGATGTTCTTGAGATGGTTTTTGCAAAATTTTAGTCATCATATTGAGTTCTTCTCTTAAAGTTTTTAAAATCTTTTTCTTGAAATCTATTTTCTCACTTTTCCTAATTTTCTTAAACTATTAATTTTCATTAACTTCTTGAATTACATATTTTTACACTTTCTTTACTTAGTTTTCTTTTCTTGAATTTTATTTTCTTAAACTTTTTCAATTCTTTTTAATGTTTTTATCAACTTCGTGATCCTTTTCAAATCTTTAATTATGTTCTTCAAATGAATTTTGCAAAATTTTACTCATTATATTGAGTTCTTCTCTTGAAGTTTTTGAAATCTTTTTCCTGAAATCTATTTTCTCACTTTTCCTAATTTTCTTAAACTATTAATTTTCATTAACTTCTTGAATTACTTATTTTTACACTTTCTTTACTTAGTTTTCTTTTCTTCAATTTTATTTTCTTAAAATTTTTCAATTCTTTTTTAAAGTTTTTATCAACTTCTTGATCCTTTTCAAATCATTAATTATGTTCTTGAAATGGTTTTTATAAAATTTTACTCATCATATTGAGTTCTTCTCTTAAAGTTTTTAAAATTTTTTTCTTCAAATTTATTTTCTCACTTTTCCTAATTTTAATAAACTCTTCGTTTTCATTAACTTCTTGAATAGTTATTTTTACACTTTCTTTACTTAGTTTTCTTTTCTTAAATTTTATTTTCTTCAACCTTTTGAATTCTTTTTTAAAGTTTTTATCAGCTTCTTGACCCTTTTCAAATCTATAATTCTTGATCATTTTCAAATCTTTTAAATTTTATTTTCTTCAACCTTTTGAATTCTTTTTTAAAGTTTTTATCAGCTTCTTGATCCTTTTCAAATCTATAATTCTTGATCATTTTCAAATCTTTAACTATGTTCTTGAAATGATTTTGCAAAATTTTACTCATCATATTGAGTTCTTCTCTTAAAGTTTTTAAAATCTTTTTCTTGAAATCTATTTTCTCACTTTTCCTAATTTTTTTAAATTCTTCATTTTCATTAACTTCTTGAATTACTTATTTTTACACTTTCTTTACTTAGTTTTCTTTTCTTGAATTTTATTTTCTTAAACTTTTTCAATTCTTTTTAAACTTTTTATCAACTTCTTGATCTTTTTCAAATCTTTAATTATGTTTTTGAAATGGTTTTTGCAAAATTTTACTCATCATATTGAGTTCTTCTCTTAAAGTTTTTAAAATCTTTTTCTTGAAATCTATTTTCTCACTTTTTCTAATTTTTTTAAACTCTTCATTTTCATTATCTTCTTGAATTACTTATTTTTACTCTTTCTTTACTTAGTTTTCTTTTCTTGAATTTTATTTTCTTAAACTTTTTCAATTCTTTTTAAAGTTTTTATCAACTTCTGGATCCTTTTTAAATCTTTAATTATGTTCTTGAAATGGTTTTTATAAAATTTTACTCATCATATTGAGTTCTTCTCTTAAAGTTTTTAAAATCTTTTTCTTGAAATCTATTTTCTCACTTTTCCTAATTTTTTTAAACTTCTTGAATTACTTATTTTTACACTTTCTTTCCTTAGTTTTCTTTTCTTGAATTTTATTTTCTTAAACTTTTTCAATTCTTTTTAATGTTTTTATCAACTTCGTGATCCTTTTCAAATCTTTAATTATGTTCTTCAAATGAATTTTGCAAAATTTTACTCATTATATTGAGTTCTTCTCTTGAAGTTTTTGAAATCTTTTTCCTGAAATCTATTTTCTCACTTTTCCTAATTTTCTTAAACTATTAATTTTCATTAACTTCTTGAATTACTTATTTTTACACTTTCTTTACTTAGTTTTCTTTTCTTCAATTTTATTTTCTTAAAATTTTTCAATTCTTTTTTAAAGTTTTTATCAACTTCTTGATCCTTTTCAAATCATTAATTATGTTCTTGAAATGGTTTTTCAAAATTTTACTCATCATATTGAGTTCTTCTCTTAAAGTTTTTAAAAAAAATTTCTTGAAATTTATTTTATTACTTTTCCTAATTTTTTTAAACTCTTCATTCTCATTAACTTCTTGAATTAGTTATTTTTACACTTTCTTTACTTAGTTTTCTTTTCTTGAATTTTATTTTCTTAAACTTTTTCAATTCTTTTTAAAGTTTTTATCAATTTCTTGATCCTTTTCAAATCTTTAATGATGTTCTTGAAATGGATTTTGCAAAATTTTACTCATCATATTGAGTTCTTCTCTTAAAGTTTTTAAAATTTTTTTCTTCAATTCTATTTTCTCACTTTTCCTAATTTTCTTAAACTATTAATTTTCATTAACTTCTTGAATTACATATTTTTACACTTTCTTTACTTAGTTTTCTTTTCTTAAACTGTTTGAATTCTTTTCTAAGTTTTTATCAACTTCTTCATCCTTTTCAAATCTTTAATTATGTCCTTGAAATGGATTTTGCAAAATTTTACTCATCATATAGACTTCTTCTCTTAAAGTTTTTGAAATCTTTTTCTTGAAATCTATTTTCTCACTTTTCCTAATTTTTTTAAACTCTTCATTTTCATTAACTTTTTTAATTACTTATTTTTACACTTTCTTTACTTAGTTTTCTTTTCTTGAATTTTATTTTCTTCAACTTTTTGAATTCTTTTTTAAAGTTTTTATCAACTTCTTGATCCTTTTCAAATCTTTAATGATGTTCTTGAAATGGATTTTGCAAAATTTTACTCATCATATTGAGTTCTTCTCTTAAAGTTTTTAAAATCTTTTTCTTGAAATCTATTTTCTCACTTTTCCTAATTTTTTTAAATTCTTCATTTTCATTAACTTCTTGAATTACTTATTTTTACACTTTCTTTACTTAGTTTTCTTTTCTTGAATTTTATTTTCTTCAACTTTTTGAATTCTTTTTTAAAGTTTTTATCAACTTCTTGATCCTTTTCAAATCTTTAATGATGTTCTTGAAATGGATTTTGCAAAATTTTACTCATCATATTGAGTTCTTCTCTTAAAGTTTTTAAAATCTTTTTCTTGAAATCTATTTTCTCGCTTTTCCTAATTTTTTTTAAACTCTTCATTTTCATTAACTTCTTGAATTATTTATTTTTACACTTTCTTTACTTAGTTTTCTTTTTTTGAATTTTATTTTCTTAAACTTTTTCAATTCTTTTTAAAGTTTTTATCAACTTCTTGATCCGTTTCAAATTATTAATTATGTTCTTGAAATGGTTTTTCAAAATTTTAGTCATCATATTGAGTTCTTCTCTTAAGGTTTTTAAAATTTTTTTCTTGAAATTTATTTTATCCTTTTTCCTAATTTTTTTAAACTCTTCATTCTCATTAACTTCTTGAATTAGTTATTTTTACTTAGTTTTCTTTTCTTGAATTTTATTTTCTTAAACTTTTTCAATTCTTTTTAAAGTTTTTATCAACTTCTTCATCCTTTTCAAGTCTTTAATGATGTTCTTGAAATGGTTTTTGCAAAATTTTACTCATCATATTGAATTCTTCTCTTAAAGTTTTTAAAATCTTCTTCTTGAAATCTATTTTCTCACTTTTACTCATCACATTAACTATTAATTTTCATTAACTTCTTGAATTACTTATTTTGAAACTTTCTTTACTAAGTTTTCTTTTCATCAATTTTATTTTCTTAAACTTTTTCAATTCTTTTTAAAATTTTTATCAACTTCTTGATCCCTTTCAAATCTTTAAATATGTTCTTGAAATGGTTTTTGCAAAATTTTACTCATCATATTGGGTTCTTCTCTTAAAGTTTTTAAAATCTTTTTCTTGAAATCTATTTTCTCACTTTTCCTAATTTTCTTAAACTATTAATTTTCATTAACTTCTTGAATTACATATTTTTACACTTTCTTTTCTTGAATTTTATTCTCTTAAACTTTTTCAATTCTTTTTAATGTTTTTATCAACTTCGTGATCCTTTTCAAATCTTTAATTATGTTCTTGAAATGAATTTTGCAAAATTTTACTCATCATATTGAGTTCTTCTCTTAAAGTTTTTGAAATCTTTTTCTTGAAATCTATTTTCTCACTTTTCCTAATTTTCTTAAACTATTAATTTTCATTAACTTCTTGAATTACTTATTTTTACACTTTCATTACTTAGTTTTCTTTTCTTGAATTTTATTTTCTTAAACTTTTTCAATTCTTTTTTAAAGTTTTTATCAACTTCTTGATCCTTTTCAAATCATTAATTATGTTCTTGAAATGGTTTTTCAAAATTTTACTCATCTTATTGAGTTCTTCTCTTAAAGTTTTTAAAAGATCATTGCTCAAAGTTTTCAAATCATCAATTTTGCCCTTTAAAATATAATTATTTATTAAATTTTTAAAAATTAACCGTTATTTCTACAAACTTTTTTTATAAAATGATTTATCTCTGGTTCTTTTTTTTTATTTGTCAACAGTTATTCTCTCATTTTTTTCTGGTATATTTTATTTTATTTTTAATAAATAATTTTATTTTATATATTAACTTAATAACATTACATTATCATCATCTACTATATTTATCAAATTAAAATATTGAATAATTTAGGTTTAAATACATTTTTCGTCCTTATTTTCGTAGTGTTTGTTGCGGATGGTCCTTATTTTGACAAAATGTTTAAAATAGTCATCATTTTTACCGAATGTTTAAAATGGTCCTCATTTTCGCAATTCGTGTTTTATTTGGTCATTTTCTGTGACACCGTTTAAATCAGTAATAGAGCAATGTACATGTGTCACTGTTTGTATTAAGTTGCATTGGGGTGTGTTACATGTACTGTACAGGTGTGGTAATTCATAAACCATAACATCACAACAATCCAAGCACAAACAAACCCCAAAATATAATTACGAAAACCCTAACCTACGAGCAAACACAACCCAGAAAACCCTAAACCCACTTACCTCGTTGATGATGATTAACTGGAAAATTGAAATGAAGAGCGCGACTGCAATCCAACGATGAAATGACAAGTATTAGCTACTTCCTCTGCAAATTCGAGCTCAAGAAAGACGATTATGAAGAAATCGCCTCCAACAATGAAGAGCGCGACTGCAATCCAACTTAAGCCCTAATTGCAAAAATTCTCCCAAATTGAAAAGTTAACATTAATTAGTCATTTGTACAGTACACGTAACACACCTCAATGCAACGTAATACAAACAATGCCACTTGTATAATGCTCCGTTACTGATTTAAACGGCATCACAGAAAATGACCAAATAAAATACGAATTGCGAAAATAAGAACCATTTTAAATATTCAGTAAAAATGAGGACCATTTTATACATTCTGTCAAAATGAGAACCATCCACAACAAACACTACGAATATGAGGATGAAAAAGATATTTAAGTCAATAATTTAAAATGAAGATAGATATGAAAATAGGAGATAAGATAACATACACACTCATTATATCTTCGTACTGTATTTGAAAAGTTAAATATAATTATATTACTAAGTTGGAAAATTTTTGTAAAAATGGAGAAAATTCAAAGAATACCCCATACTCATTTGTTCTTCTGCTTGATTGTGTTTTCAGAATACACTAATTTTAATATTTTAAAATATATTATCAACTTTTATTAATGTATTAAAATTAATATACACTATAAGCGTATAAAACAATAATACTAAAGTTCTACCAAAGAAACTTAACTGAGAATATGTTCTGACAAGATTTGTGGTCTTTGTTTCTAAATATTGATTTTTTTAATTTTTGGGAGTCGGTGGTGCCATTGTGGGTACCCCTAATCGTGTCCATGCTAAAGCCTATTCTGCTGTTGGTGCTGTTTGAAGGAAAGCCATGAGCATGTGGAGAATTAAATGATTTATATTTAACCTGTTTATAGTTCCAATGGCAGATAAGGATAAGAAGAAGATAATTTTTTAGACTCGCTCCTATCTTTTAAATTGAGGAAAAATTATAAATTTAGTGTACTTTTTGTTGTAATTTATTGATATGATAAATATTAAAAAAAAATAACCGTAGGTAATTTGTAGTTAAAATGAATAATTTTCCAATTAAAAAGTAATGTCTCGATGTATAGTTAGCTTATTTTAATTGGATAAATAGTATTTTTCAGCATAACTTCTACTTTTTTTTTAATTTGATATACTAATATTTCACGATTAAGAGGAGTGAATCGGTTTTGACAATCTTTACCCAATTTTAACATTTTCAAAATTGTTTTGAAAAACCTTGTTAAAGTAATTGAAACAATATAATTAGATGTTTAAAGTTTAGATTATTTATACCATGTCAAAAATATAAAGGAGAAGATAAAATTACACAGAAAATATTTATACTGGTTCGATTTTTTAGAGTCTACATCCAGTTTCTCCTAGCAAACCACAATTAAAGAATTATTTCACAACATCTCAAAGACTTACAAGATTTACAAAGTTACATAGCAAATCTTAACTCTAAGAAAAGAAAACTATACAAGCAAAGTTATACCACACACTCGTTTCAAACAAAATAGCAAGCTTAGACCATACACTTGCTTCAAACACAATCAACCAATAATACAATGAATTTCAAACTAAAACAGAATACAAAAATACAACTTAGAAATCAGATTGAATACACATTTGTCAAATTTTGAGTTTCCAGTTCCAAGAAAATATTCAGCCCACTTTCTTTTTCTTTTGGTTGAAAAACGTTAATGCAGCAAGTGCAGTGATCTATTTTTATATGAATCAGCAGCTGTCTGAAAATACCTAGTTGACTAGATTATTTGGCTAGTTGACTAGAATAGTATCTTAGTCGATTATCAAGACAACAAAACAACACTTCTTAACTATCACACATATACTACTAGTCTTTTCGACTAAGTGTGATGCAATTAACACATACATCATGTCATATATCATGTTCACACACACACACACACTTGTATGTCTTATTTGAATTTCAACATTCTCATGCTATCATTTTTTTCTTATGAACATCATAAAAACATTACAGATACACTAGCAATATTTTTAACTTAAGTCGCCCTTAATATGACTTCATGATCACTTTTGTTTATTAATAAAATTGTATTTAGTGTCGTAATATTATCTTTTTCCTAAATTATTGTTGTACTTGCAAATATACTAAACAAACACTTATACATGCAAGCATGATTGAACTAAGAAAATTAAGGTCTAGATTAACTAAAAAATAACTAAAATCGTTGACATTTATTTTTTGAAAGTTACTAATTTTAGCAAATTAAAAAAATACACAAATTTCATAAATTTTCCTAAATTCGCAAGTTGCCAATAAATTAAGTGATGGTTGCGGCTAAAGTGTAGTTAGTGTCACAGCCACAAAGCAACACAGCTTTCATGCCGTTGGCCATTAATATGTATTCCTAACCTCAAATGCTTTATTTTTGCACGAGCATATGGGTGCACCTGTTTTTCTTCCATTTCCTTCTCCATAATTGATCATGGAGTTCTTATCAGTCTTCAGTTTTATATTCAACTAAATGTAATGAGTCAAATCCATAACAGGTTTTATATAATTTTTAATCTAAAACTTTTACATAATATACTTATGAATTTTTTTCTTTACATTTGTTCTAATTGTATATTTTTTTCATACCCCAGTTTTAATAAGTTTACTTGGGTATTTATTTTATTTATTTTCTTTTCATTTTATCACACATTAACACTTATTCCTCCTTTCATTATATTCACAACAAGGTGAGCAAAATCCTCAGTTTAAATTCCCAAAGTACTTTCATTTATTATTAATATAATTTTAAGAAAGTTCATCAGATGAACAATAACTAACACTTTATTAAGAGCAATTAAATACTACTTTTGAAATGTTCACTAAGTACTTTCATTTATTAATAATAATATAATTTTAAGAAAGTTCATCGGATGACTAGTAAATAACGCTTTATTAAGAGTAATTAAATACCATTATTACCTTTTTTTTTTCCCAAAAAAGGTATCACATATTTAAACTTCATTATCTTTACTGAATAAAGCAAGCAACTCTTTATTATTTTTATAGTAATGCATCATTACTACACAATTCTATTTCTTTCTTCCATATCGCTTTCATTATTCTCTCTTCTTCGTGTTACTTAGAATTAAAAAAAAAATACTGAATAAAATCAATAATGGAAATCCATAAACAATTTTTTTGAAGGACAAAATTTGAATAAAATTATAAGAATGTTAATGAATTATTTAATTTAAATAAATATGGTGAGAAGCTTGAGGGTATGATTTTCTTTTGGCTTTTTTTATCAAATTACAAATATGAGTTCTTTTTAAAAAAATTTACCAAAAAGATAAGTCGTGCTTATGAAAAACAACTTCAATGTAAAGATGTCGATATCAAAAAGAAATTAAAAATCGTAAAAGAAATGACAACTTCAATTCAAAAATAAAAAAAATAATTATAGTTTGATTGCCATAAAAGATGATGACTTCAACTTAAAAATAAATTATATTAAAATTGTCATAAGGTATGATAACTCAGAGTGAAGTCCTCTGTAACTTGGCCAACATGTACTTTTTTTTGGAGGAAACTCATATACGTAATTTTAAAATTTAATTGATCCTGTTTAGTAAAAAAGTCAATTTCTTTTTATAAAAAATATATATAATATGGCATGAAGATGTAGTTTGAATGAAGTGGGAGCAGTGACAATAACAATCACGAGTGAATTGATGTCACAATTTTAATGATAAAGTTTTTGGGAAAGGGGATTCTTTGTGTGGTCCATTTACCTTTCCCACAAGGGAAAACAAATAAAAACAAAACCAACTATATCATCATTTCACTTCATTGTATTCTATTGTAGTTTGGTATGGGTCGCAATTCACAAAAATTCAGCTCTACCATCGTAATTCATTAAAAAAATAGAAAATGAAATGAAAAACTAAATAGATATTTATGAGAATTAATTATTTTTCTTTCACCTTGGGAAGATAGCCTTTAGTAGGATTGGTAGAGAGCAATAAATATTGTGATTTGTTTTAGCCGACCTAAGTCTCTCTTAATTGAAAGGACCATTAGATAGATATGTACTATACTATACTACCACGTGTTATAAGATCATGGATATTTTAAATTATTTAAGTAAATGTTGGATGGTTTTGGAGTTAGGATCACATTTAGTTCATGAATCTTGTTGATTAATGTTATTAAAGATAATTAATATTCATTTAATCTTATAAAAATATATAATTAAATTTGATATTAAATAAATTATTAGTACAATTTTATTTTATTTAAAAGATAAAAATTTTGTGTATTTAATATATTTTTTAATATTTATCAATAAAAATAAAAAATATATTTAAATAATAAAATAATTATAATTTAATGTTGTTAAAAATTAAATATAATTAAACATAAAAAATTTAAATTAAAAAGAAATCAGTAAAAAAATAGTGTTAAACATTTAAAAAATTTATAAAAAAAAAATAACTAAAGTAGAAATATTCTTTTTAGTAAAAATCTTAAAAATTTCAAAATACTTATTTTTGTTTTGTATTTGGAAGTTATTGTCTATAAATTTGAAAAAGTATTTTGATCTTTATAAAATATGTTATATGCATTTATGCCATTTTAATTAATATATTTAATTATTTATACTTTTAATATAAAAATGATGAAATCAATGGATATTAATTATTCTTTAATTATAGTATTAAAGACACCGGTTACTATTCTCCTTATTTTATTACTATAACTGTTTTGAACTTATTATTTTTAACAAATTATTGCGTCTCGGTAATGATTTATAATTTTAGTTATTGAAATTGAAGTAGAGGCTTTCGAATGAGGCATGGGTTTTAATTATTGAATGAAAATAATGGTGTTTGTGATATTAGATTTACTTTTTACTTAATATTTTAATATAATGAGTATTTCAGAAAAATAACTTTAAGGTAAATTGCTTCCCAAAAATTACCGAATTATATATTTTATTAAATAAAAAATTGCTTAACTAGATGGTGAGTAATTAACAAATATTTTAGTAAGTTAAAAAGAAAAAAAGTATGTAAGTTACCATTAAATTTAATTCAAAACAATGTGAAACTTTGATTATATTGGAGCAAGTTATTTATTGAGTATAAGTGACTTAGAACATTTTTATTAGTCCTAAGATAGCATCACTAGACTTTGGAGCTTAACACATATAACATACTGTGGGTTAAGAAAGACGTTTGTTTATGAATTACCATTGACCTTGATAACTCAACAATATGTGATTGTAAACTTATCTTAGTGTCCATTTTATATTGTAAATGACATTTAAATATTTCAGTAAACTCCATTTATATTGTACATTCTTTTACTAGAATAAAAGAAAATACTATTTGCCCTTTTTAAACATCATCTTCGATTAGTAATTTTAATTATTTAGCTTTTTCTCTTATTGTGTGTTTTATTATTAATCTCCTATTTTAAAATATTCAAACTAAATTTAAATAAAAAAGTAAACGAGTAAACTTTTATTATGTCGATTATAGCATTGCATACTTTTAAATATAATTATTGTCTACAGTATTGTCTTACTAAACTAATATACATATGTTATCAATATTTTATTTTAAAGTGAAATGATAAAATAATAAAATAGATATTATAAATAGTGCAATAACTAAAATAAACAAACATAAATAAAAGACTAATCAGTAAACCCTTACCTTAATTAAGGTAAAGAAAAGAAAAGATACAAGGTACAATTCATGTGTACATTTTGAAAATGAGATTTAAGAAGTTGGAAGCAGTCACATAGCACTTTCATTAAGCTCCTTAAATAGGTATGTTTACACGAAACTAAACAAGTTTTGTAAGCAGTTCAAAAACTTAGAAGTATTTATAAGCTGACATAACCCTAATTTTGGTGTAACTTACTACAACTTAACGCAATAAAAGGATATGGCGTGTTGAAGAAGTTGTTAAAAACAAGTAAGTTGAATAGTTTTGAGGCACACCTTGACCATAAATGAAAAAGAGTTGATTGGTAGGTAAGTGATTGAATGTGTGAACAGAGTTTCAACGGTGATAATTAAATGCAGTTCAGAATAAGAGAAGGATTTACAATCTGTCATGGCAACTGCCCCACTCTTTTTAGCTTTGATTTTTCATAATCTATTGTCTGCAACTGCATAATGTAATCCTATATATATCTACATATCTGTGTGTATATATATATATATATATATATTTGTAAGACAGTGCTGAGTTTGTGTCACAAGGCTCCGAGGTTTCACATTTTGTTGATACTATGGTGGGTGTTATTTCGTTGGTAACAGGGATGGTTGGTCCAAGTGGATTTGGATCAGCTTCCACTGCAGAACAAGTTACTGAAGGAATCGATGGTGCCAACCTCACTGCGATTATCACAGGTCAGTTTTAACACATATATATGTATCAGAATCTTGTTTTATGTGTTCATGTTATAACAATCTGAGTTCTTACGTGCATATATAGATATTAGAAACGATTTAGAGTATTCCAGCTTCTGCATAACTGCATCTTCTTCAGGGAAGCTTTTGAGCTTTTGTGATATAAAAGTTGTTTCTGACACGGACAATAACCTGCGGTTGAACTGATGTTTGAAGTTGAAATTAGTATATATGTTTATCTCTTTAAGGTTTCACTGACAAAACTGTGATAATAGTTGTCAAATATGTCCGCTCTTAAGTATTTGTGGGAGCATGAAGTTGATGTTGAATTTGTAGGTAGGTGTGTGGAAAAAAGTATTATAGGTAGACTTTTATGAGGTTTTTTTTTTTTTTGTTTTTTTTCAACGCGGCTTTTTGTTATGAGTTGCTTATTAACACAATAATTTAGAAAAGTAAATATATTATTTTGTTTATTGGATATTAGAAGGATGAGAAAATTGAAACATGTATGTATGTACAAAATTTACCTTATCATAATCACTTATTTTTAAAGAGAACTTTTTTTATGGTACAAGGCGATTTCTACACGTATTATTATTCTCCTTTATCACTCTTAACTATATATGTTTTAAAATCATAAAACAAAATTAATATATAAAAAATATAATAAAATATTGAATTATTTTATTTTATATAATAAAAAAAATCATATAAACACTAAAAAATAATGTATATTTATATTATTTATAAAAGATTATAAGATAATTTAACATTTTATTTATTCTTTTCTCTATTTCATTTCTCGTCTAAAAAAAATTCTACCCATCTCTTCCTTTTACTAATATCACACCCGACCAATTCTTATCATACTAATATCATTTCTATATTTTTTTTATAAATAATAAAATCTTTTTTTTTTTCCTTAATGTTTTTCAAAATTTATTTTAAATATTTCATCAAAATTTGACATGTCTTATTACATTAATTTGATCTGCGTTAATATTTTTTTCTTTGTCATCAAATGATAACGTTCACGGGTGATATATAGTGATGTTGATCATTCAATGATTTATCACATTATCCCTGAGAGACTAATGTCCTTTTTAAAGCAAAATATAAAATCGTTCACCACAAATGAAAAAATTTAAAATTAAGATTGGGAAACTTTTCAATTAAAGACTCAAAGATATATGTTTAGTTCATTTTATTTTAAGAAATAATTGTTCCTTTTTTGCTAATTTCTAATGTTTTTTAAATGAGTGACCATTTTTCTTAATTTCATATATTTTTATATTTCTTTTATAATTTTTCATTATCATAAAATATGAAAAGTTATATTTGTACAACATATCTGATAACTTAAAATTTCAATGTTTTAACTTTTTTATCACTTTGACTTTTTACGGAAGAATTTTTTTAATCCAAAAGTATACTTTTAAGTTTAAATTTTATATCTCGGTTTTAAAAAATATCATGAAGCAAAAATTTATAAGATTAAATTACCGTTTTAATTATTTTTTAAGTAAATTATATTAATATATTTTAAAATAATTTAAAACAACGTTTTGTTTTATGTATTTACAAAATAGTTTTTGATCTCTCGCCAATACTAAAACTCGGGATTTTAAATATGTTTTTAAATTAAAGTTTAAAAAACGTTAAATCAAGTAAATGTATCACACACCATTTTCAGAATTCAACATCATACAAACAGAATAAATAATATCAACACAATCACAAAATTAACAAATACATATGCCACTAAATTTAACCAGTTACCTTGTATTAGTGTGATAAAGTTCTTTGAAAGTATGATATTGATGGATAGCTCGACATAAAATTGTTCCATTATTTATAATTGCTTCGAATGTTTGAAAGAAATGAACTTTACTTATATTTGCTGTGATGTGTTGTAATAATTAAGAACTCAAAGTAATTCTCACACAGGAGGAGCAAGTGGAATTGGGTTGGAGACAACACGAGTGTTGGCACTTCGAAAGGTTCATGTGATCATTGCAGTGAGAAACATGGTATCTGCAAAAGAAGCTAAACAACGTATACTAGAAGAGAATGAGTCTGCACGAGTCGACATAATGAAGCTCGATCTGTGCTCACTCACTTCTGTGACATCCTTTGTCGACAACTTCATAGCTCTTGATCTTCCTCTCAATATCTTGATGTTGGTTTTCCTTTTAATGTTACATCACATTCTATCTCATCCATGCTCAATGTCATTGAGTTAGTCATTTTTCAAGTATATGAATCATAAGTTCATAACATTGGCTTTTCATATCAGAAACAATGCTGGAGTAATGTTCTGTCCCTTCAAACTCTCAGAGGATGGGATCGAGATGCAGTTTGCAACAAACCATCTTGGTAAAATCTCAACATTCTTGTATGACATTTTATTTTAGTCCTTAGTGGTAGTAAAAATGATGCCTTTTCTCATCTTTTTTTGACATCTCAGGTCATTTCCTGTTGACAAACCTGCTTCTTGAGAAAATGAAACAAACTGCACAAGCCACTGGAATAGAGGGCAGGATCATAAATCTGTCATCAATTGCCCATAACTACACTTACATAAAGGGGATTAGATTCAATAAGATCAATGAGCGAAAAGGGTATTTTATTTTCACTTTGCTTCTGGCCTGAACTTTCTGCATCATGACAGTGATTTTTATCAGTGGAACATCACAGTTTTTTGTAACTATTGCTTTCAGTTATGGTAACAAGAAGGCTTATGGACAGTCCAAGTTAGCAAACATACTGCATACAAATGAGCTTTCTCATCGCCTTCAGGTCATACACAATGAATGTGTTGCATGCACTTTATGATCGCATTTTGTTTTCCAATGATCATATTGATAAAAGAAACTAGCAAAAGGTTTTTTTCCTTCTTTGATGATACCAAAATTGAGCATGCAATATTTTATCTGTTTGTTCTTCTTGATATTTGAGTGCAGGAAGAGGGTGTGAACATCACAGCAAACTCAGTTCATCCAGGAGTAATAATGACACCTCTTATGAGACATTCTTCTTACCTTATGCGTATGTTAATTCTCCTCAAAAACAGAAACAAAACTACACAACTAAATAACATGCACTTTTTAAGTTGTAACACAATACTATGAATTCTCGCAGACTTCTTGAAGATCTTCACCTTTTACATATGGAAGAACGTTCCTCAGGTATGTTTTTCCGTCATTTTAAAATTCGAATATTGGTTCAGAATTCGAAATATGTTGTCACTAATCATAGGTTAATTTCTGAAAAAACAAAAATCGTAGGGAGCAGCCACGACATGCTATGTTGCTCTCCACCCAAACGTGAAAGGTGTAACTGGGAAGTACTTTGTGGATTGCAATCTATGCAAGCCAAGTGCGCATGCCAAAAACAAACATCTAGCAAAGAAACTCTGGGATTTCAGCAACGAGTTGATCAAATCGATTTTAAGAGTTTGAATACTCTCGCTGCTTCGTGTTTTCCTCCTTAATTAGTGACAAAAGCCTCTTGCAGTCTATGCAATAAGAAGAACGTTACAGATACATATAATTACAGTTTGTTCTCGGAGGATGTTTCTGAATTTGATTTCTTCAGAATTTTCTAGAAGAAATTCATTGAAAAAATTTAATACCAATGAGTCGTTAACAAACCACATAAGAAATCTTGTGCACCTGACTAACTGACTACTAAATTTCAGTGACTTTCATAATCATAAATCATTGATCCTGTTTATAATTTAAATAGTTTTTTTTAACTTAATTAATTGATTAATTATTGTATCATAAACAAAGTAATCTTCGGAGTCTATCTTCATGGAGCTCCAATCATCAATAGTCTAAAAGGTTTTGGATCACCTTCCACTTATGCCCAGCAAACTGTTCTTGAACCAAAAATCATATTCAATGACCTCTATTGTAGACAAGTTGGATTGTAACCAAATTAGAATATTGTTGTCTCGTCAAAAAAGAGAATTTTTTATTGTTTCACTCTAGCATTGGCAGGACCTACTTTATATAATAAGATATTATAGGTTTTGAGGATCTCGTGGCTATTGAGCTTCCTAAGATCTAATCAAGGTACAGAAATACATTATTTTACACCGGTAACCTTGTTCTGGAATTTAAAATAGCATTCCATTTTATTACAGGAATCTTTGCCATTTTTATTCCTTGAAATGAAAATAACAGCTATAGAAAATTATTCGCCGTTAGTATTGAATGGAATATTTATTTTAACTGAAAAGTAAGATTGATCATTGACCTCAATCTAACTCCCCATATGATCAGCATACCCGAAAGACAAATAATTCAGAAATTTATTACGAACACATCATTGCTAACATTTGACAATTTCCTTGTGTGGATTTCAAAAAATAAATAATCTCGTATATACAGAAGCAACCAGTTTAGCCCAGTTTCACAGCCAATCTCCACGTCAGGCCGTGTTCATCAGAAGCTCTTCTCAGCAGCAAAATTATCACATAATCTCGAAATCTGTTAATTTCAGGTGACACATAATCGAATTTTGTTAATTCTTTTGTCTCAGATAGATATGATTTGATCCTAAGAGGAAGACCCAGTTAAGTTGCATCTCAACGAGTTTGATCATGCTCCCACATGCCCGCAGCTCGGACCACGCAAGCAGAAGCCGCAACAATGGCTGCTGCAAAGACGGGTGGAACGATTAGGTCAACCTTGGACTTCACGAACATGTGAGGAGGAAAACACAGGATGTCTCCTGGAACATCCAAGGGCATTCTGATGGACCCATCAGTGCTGCACTTCTGAGAGAACGAAGAGGAGGGGGATATGGCAGAGACAAACGCCACCTGCGGTGAGATAGAAGCCACTGCCGCCGTCAACGTTAGAAGTGTTATCCAAGTGGCAGCATAGGATACAATAGGCCATGTGATGTGCAAACGGACCAAGCTAGAGAACCAGAAAAAGGACATGGTGGGAAGCTCTTGGTGGTTTGATAAGATAGTTGATGCAGTCTTTATAAATAAGACAGGAATGCAGTGAAATTGGTGCGAAACCACCTAATCATAACTTCTTTTCAGTGATTTTGGTATGGAAAAATGGTATGCGATGGACCAATGAGCATTGAAGTGGAGGATGACTTTAGAGAGTCATATGATGGGCTTGCTGACCAAGTTCAGATTGTGGATTTGGCCATACAGACCATGCTTTATGATTATAGCTTCGGTTTAGTTTTTGAGAGACTTTCGCAACATTAAAATTAAGAGCGTTCTACACGTGGAAACAAAACAGGGTAGTTGGCGGATTCGTTGTTTCCGCACTTTAGTTCACAAAGATCAAATCAGAACTCTGCTTCCTGTTAATGTGTTTGGTAGTGAGAAAAAGAAAAATCGATCATGAACTTCCGTGAGAATTTATGAAAGAAGCTGTGTTTTTCTCTTTTCTTTACTTGTTCCTACCTAGGCTATCTTTTAGTGAACAACTATAAATAGACACATTACACAAAGGTTGGGATCCATGTTTACTAGAAAATTTACATAAACAAAAGTGTAAAAGCAACTATTAATTGCTTCCACGGAATCACGTCCAGCCAGCGGTAACAAATGTGTTACCAAACACACTGAGAGATGTCACAGATTATACAGCTCATTCAACTGAAGGAAATTTCACCATAAAATAAAGACAGTCCAGATTGGACGTGCTACTCGCGAGAAGACAGAATGAAACAATGTATACAAAAATCTATAGTGTATGTAGTTGAAGCAGCTTTAAATTCGGAGACTCGTGGAACGTGATGTGTTCCCCACCTTTAGAGCAAGCCATAGAAAAATGCAGAATGAGACGCAAAGGAAAGCAAGCATAATCACAACCACGGATTTGAACGACATGAGCGGGGCGAAAAAGAACACGATAGCAATTGTAGCGCTTTGCCATATCTTTAGCTGAGCAAAAGCCCCTTCCTGCACCGGAAGCAACAGAGACTTGACATTAGAGGCAACTTAAACTAAGATCATACTAGAATAAACTTTTCCATAAATACTTTCGGAGGGAAAAGAAAATGAAAGATAACATCAACTGATATTTTCTCGCATATTAAAATCAACTTATGCATTTCATCTTGTGGAGAAGTTAAATTAGTAAGTTTCTACAAAAGTTAAGTATACAAAACTTTATGGAGAAATTTATCCAAGAACACAGTTGTTAAGCCAAAATGTGGGGGGAGGGGGGGAGGAGGAGGAATAGATTGATAGAGAAAAAGAATCAAGCAGAAAGCATGTGCAATGTGTGAAGAATAAACGAGGAACAAGCAAAATAAAATAACTGAACAAAACAGCAATGCAGAAGCAAGGTAAACATCTTAATAGGGCATCATTTGTATACCGTGTCCTGCTTAAATAGTATTCCAATCAAAGCATTTAGTTGCGTCATTAAAACTCCATCACCAATGCCCAATAAACAAGCCAAAAAGAGTATGTAAAGAGTACCAAGCAATCCGCTACTTATGCTGCATCAGGAGTGGGAAAGAGAGATATAGGCAAGATGAATATTGGAAAATAAATTAAATAAGATCAACTTCATTCAAAGAAAAATAATTACTGCTTACCTGAAGTCTAGCAGAAGTAAGATCAATACGACTGCCTGAACAAAAACACCGACAGAAACTATTTTTGTAACAGACGAGAGACCAGAGGTGAGACGACCAGCAAACAGAGAACACTGACATATTCATAGAAAATAAGAAAATAAAGTAGATCCCATTACAACATATTTTGGTGTGGCAAGGGGCTCTACATGTTAGAACCACCATGAAAAAACATATAACACAGCAATTTCCTTGTCCACATGTTAGAACCATAGTGAAAAAATTTAGAACATGGCAATTTCCTTGTCTAGAAAGAAATTGGTATCAGTTACTCGAAGACATTTCAGAATATAAAATAAGTAAATAAATAAATAAAAAATGAGGAAATAAGAGACAGAAGCTTGTTCACATGATATAACCAAAGCTAATTATTTTAAACAACCAGCAATGGCAAGGAAATATAGTTCTGCATTCCTGTACTTACTATTCCATCAAAAGCCCCGTAGGCTGCCATTGAACTACCCACACCAGAAATACCAATTGCAGGAGTTACAACATACTTGGTAAATTCAGCCCTGCCAAAAAGTATTTCGTTAACAAACAAGGTATAACAAGAATAAAAGGACACTAAATCATAGAACCATTATTGAAAATCCAAAAGAATGAATGCCTTATAATTCATAAGAATTACCACACAAATGCTTGTTGTAGACCTGAATATGCAATAAGGGGTATGAGCAACAACATCTTTATATCAGACAATGCATTGGCAAGTGATTTAGATAGGGACTTCAAGGACGCACATGCACCAGCATCTGAAAGCTCTTGTTCCCCCTTACTATTAACACTCCTTTTGCGCAAGAAGCACATTAATATTGTACCAAAAATCATAATGAAAAGGAATACAATAAACAACAAAGTGGTTCCTTTGGTACTTCCCCCCTGCATTAATGAGAAACATAATCAAATAATGGAATGTGTACTATATTTTAAATAAAAAAAGCTTGTCAAATGAGCAGTTATTGTTCAGGGTACAGGGTAAAACTGAGCTCATATTTACATTTCCTCAAAATTGCATATCATACATATTAACATCTTTTCATGTATTAATAATAAATAAATTGGGAAATTAAAAACAAAACACAGAAATGCTAAATTACAGTGTTTGAAAAATAAGTGTTTCCTTCATTGGTTAAAATTCCTCCAAGTTTCAATAGTTTGGAAATGAGACACCAAATAGAAAGTGGCATGATTTTTATCTAAAAGTGTGATAGCACTTCTTTGATAGAAAAGCTAAATACTATTTCTATTCAACCAATTTGGACCAGGGGTTCCATTATCATCAAGTTAGTTGAGGTTTTTTCCTTTTCCTGAAGATATTTCACCAGTGGCAATTCCTGAAGATATATCTAACAAGGCAAGGGTATGCTTGACTAATATCATGAACTGATGGTTGAAATAAACAGAGTAAAATAAAATTTTGAAAATGGGAAAGGTTAACCACCACAAACCTGCTGATCGTCACTCAGTAGAGCAAATGTAATGAGATTTCCAATAAACTGCAAAACGGGTATTTCCTCAATCAATTTCAAATTCTAAGAGCTTTTTTTTTTTAATGAAACAAAAATAACAGCTGAGTTCAAAATAATATGATCACCTGGTGAAGTGCATACACGGCCCAGAATTCCCCATTCAAGTCACCAATTACTGCACCTTCATGCAAGTTGTTATCTGTAGAATGGCTGCGTGCAGCAGAAGTGAGATATGTTCCCTGACAGGTCAAACTACGATAAGTAAAGATGCAGGTGACCAATGACAAATTGAAGGAGCTATAAAATCTTCACAGGTTACATGTACCTCTCCAACCCAAAGTATGGAAGCACAAAACCCAAGATACACAGAAGCAGGGACCAATGTATACCTGCAGGAATCATTGCTCAATTGTCAAGGATATGCATATAAATTTGTATCACTACATAGTTATAAACCAAAAAGAAATCGTACTCCCATGTATGAGCAACAACCATAAACGATGATAAAGAAACGTAGATTCTTGTTCACATAAGTGTCACTCATTTGAATTTTGGTGCCTTGGGAACCTAGTAAGTTTAAATACATGGACCAATCCCATGGGAAATAAAGACCATCAACCGTTTAAGAATGGAATATATAAGAACTATAATTCAACTAATTGAAAATATAGAGATAGTAAGACTAAGTTTGACTATCTTAGAACCAACAACACATTTTATCCATGTGAAATCCATCATATATATATATATATATATATATATATATATATATATATATATATATATATATATATATATATATATATATATATATATATATATATATATATATGTATGTATGTATATATATTAAGTTTTTAGCCGCAGAAAAATCGAGATAGGTAGATAGTAATTACCAAGTTGGTTTCAAGTTGGCAGCCACATAGAGGACATAGCCAGTAGTCCCAAGAAGCAGAGCGTTCTTAGAGCCGAGAACTCGCACCACCAAAGAAGCAACCACGGAGAAGAATGTGAAAGACAAATACAAGATCCCGAGAGAAGTGGTGCCTAAGCCTTCCTCCTGAAGCCAAAATTCAAACACAATTGAAATACTAAACACTGAACCGAACCGAGACCGTTACTCCGGGACCTCGATTTCCTACCTCGCAAACCAAACCAAACCGAACGCAAAAGAAAACGAAAAATACTGACAGTGTTGAGAGTGCTCTGCAGATTCTGCGCGGCACCGAAGGCGAGAAAAACCAAGAGAAAGGCCAAGCTGAGGATGTGAATATCCCAGGTGTGAGACGTGGTCCTCGCCGCTTGCGGCGGCGAATTGTCGGCGACGAGCGGCGTCTCTTCGTCGCCGGGTATCGCAGAGGCCATTGGTTGAAATTGCAGCTCACGATTGGAGGATGGTTGGATATAAATATTCCCAAATTTGCTTTCGTCAGACGTCATGATTCCATTAAGATCCAAACATGAAAGATATTTGCCGTCCCAACTTCGCACGCTACAAGTCGCATCTGAAACTTTAACACACTTCCATTATTTGGTATTTTTATGACTGGCGGATACAGATCCTAAGATTCCTTTTTCAATTGATTAGCCCAAGAAATTAAAAGACATAAAAGAAAAGTCTTCTTCTTATTCGCTTTGAATACGTGCATCACCATGACGCTGACATCTCTATTGTTGGCTTTCTCTCCGTCTTCACGTCCCAACATTTTCTAGGTGTAAGAGTGTTGCTGGCGTAGCCATTTTTTAATTATTCCTCTCTTGGATTGTTGCTTTCGGTTACTTCTCCTTGTTTAAAGATTGTGGCAAATAGATAATAGATTCCACAATAAAGATTCAAAAAAATAGTGAAGCCTTTGGATTTAGTATATTCATTGAATTTAACGAAACATATGCATGTGAATTGTTTCAGGAAAAATTAAAAAAAAAAAAGGCATTTGCAACCAAAGGAAAAAACAAATACTCAGCACCATAATTCCCGATCTAGCCACATTTAGTGTGCCAGTGTGAATTCCGGTGTGGGTTAACCCTAATATACATACACTGTGTTTTCTTTAAATTTATTTTTTAACTATTTAAAGTATAATTGCTAACAAATAATCTAATGACGTGCTAAATTCAGTAAACAGCGTTAAATTTATTAATTACTTAATTAATAAAAATCAATAATCCCATTTTAATTAAAGTTGTAAATATTAAATAAATAAATTACACTGTAATAAATTTGTCAATGTTATTTGGTTTAGTTTTGATGAAAAAAAACTTAAAATAGGGGATTTTATTACTGATATCGCATGCAAAACAGAATTAAAATTTTGAGCTTGCTTAGGTTGTACAATGAGCTTCCTTGACGACAAATACCACTACCGTATTGGTTGACTGAATTTCATTTCATCCTTTTCATGCACTCCTTCTGTTTGTGACACAATGTTTTATTTATTTATTTGTTTATTCACTCATGAGCCAACCACTTAGTGTTTACAACTTTAACTAAAATGCAGTTATTTACTAACATTAAATTTATATAATTTAATATTTCAAGATTGAATTCGAAAATCAACAAAACAAATTCGGCCACCTCCACCCAAAACAACCTTGATATGACTAGATTGGGAAAATGGGGGTCAAGTACTATAGGAAAATTTGTTTCTTTAATATGCTCAGAAAAGCTAAGGTGTGAATAGGAATAAGAAAATTATTATGCTCAGAAAAGCCACCTACTTAGATTAGATGCACATTTAATCTAAGTGGGTCACCTACGAACTAGGTGAACCCCACATACCGGTGAATTCTACTGTTATACCCACAAATATCTAAACTTCGAATAGAGATCGTGAACACACGGGATACCATATAATCCAACTCAACTATACCTTTAATTTTCCCCTAAACATTATCTCCACAATTTCACTTACGATTTATTTACTTTCCACAAATCATAGACAGTTTGTTTCACCAAAAGATAATTAAAAAATAAAGAATAAAATTAACATTAACGTATTCGTCTCTTTGCACTTAGACTTTTCCTTTATATATTCTACTTCCCAAATTTCTACTATATTTCCAACCAATTTGTTTTCACTTCCCATCTCAACATTAATCAATCGATTATTTAAGAGTTCATTTTACAAAGGCGCGGGAAGAATGACGAGATGTATTTTGCAATGTAATTTAAATCAGTGCAACAGTTGTTGTATTTCGAATAGAAAATAAAGATAAAATAGGACGACAGTAGCAAGGCTACTGGTTATTTTCTACGTAAGAAAATAGGATGAAAGCTGAGTCTAATAAGTTGATACTTCGATTACCATTTTCAATCCACTCAATCATAAATAGAAAATTTTGCTGGCATGTTCCTCGATACAATAGAGGACTTGTGAGTATAAAGAAGATAATAAATTTAACTCAGCATCAAAAAGAATTCTAGAACATAAAATGGGAGAGTACATAGAACTCCAAAAAGTCACCAGCAATAATTCAGGGCACAAAATGTTCAACGCGGATTCCTGGACCAAGAAGATGATGACCTTGAACCTCCACCACTAACATAACTACTTCGCCGATCATCACCACCACGCCACCTGTCACCATCCGGCCTGCTGCTACTGTTACCACCCCAGCGGTCTGTTTCCGGAGGAGGAGCAGTGCCTGTTCTTTCAGCTCTATCTCGCATGAACTTAGGCACATATTTCCCTGGGTTTGGAGCTGCAGCGGCAGCGGCTGCAGCTGCAGCAGGAGCTGTTACAGGTTCCGATTGCCGCGCAGGAGGAGCTGCTTCAACACTTCTGCCTAACAATGCTTCTCTCCTTTGTCTCTCTTTTTCTTCAAGTTCCCGCTCTCTCTGCCTCTGTTTTTCAGCTATCTCCGCCAGTTTTGCTAAGCGTTCAGCCTCTTCCTTCTTTCTCCTTTCAGCCTCTGAATTACAACAAAACATGGATAAATACAAACAGGTTATTACTACATTGTGCGTTAAAGATGGTATAATTACCAGGGTTGCATTTGCATTTCCTTGAGATAAAAAAAAATTATAAAAGGTGAATTGAAAAACAAAACATGACAATCTTGGTGATTTTTTTTTAAAAATATTAAAACTTAAAAAAAAATCCAAACAAAAAAGTATATATTGAACTTTTCCTACAAAGAGCAAAAAAATACCTTCACGTTTCCGTGCTTCCTCCTCCTCACGCATTTTTTGTTGTCTCTCTTCTTCTAATTTGAGATAATACTTCAACTTCCTCATTTTTTCCCTCTCCTGTCTCCTTGACTGCAAAATCCTAGAGATTCGCTCTTCCCGTTCTCTTCTTAATCTATTAAACTCTGCTTGGCGATGACTAACAACTCGGACCTCATATATCTCCTGCATAATAAATTAAAAAATAAGAAATTAGCCTAAGGCAAGACCCTGCTTTACAAGGCTAAACTAAATAATAGTTGATAGTTGTCGCAATTTGATGGCCAATGGCAATAATAGGAAGTAAAAAAAAGGCCTTCGCAATTCATAACCTATAACATCTATCCTCCAAAAGCAAACAATTTGAGAAGCTGAACAGATTGCCCACACTAACCTTATTGCCCATCATTCGAGCAAGCCTCTCCTTCTCCTTGAGATCTCCCTCATGCCTCTGTTTGCTCAGTTCAACTTCTTGCTGCATCATTAATAGTTTGATTCAGTTAGAAGATATAAATTGGCTCAAATAGAGTGTTGTAGGAGGTGATGATAAGGAATGTGCAAAAGCAATGTCAAAGTTACACAAGCACAGATGCAAACAATAGTAATCCACACATACCTGTTGTTCACGCTCATGAAGAAGTCTCTCTTCCACTAAACGTTGTTGATACGCAGCTTCAATAAGGGGAGCAGCTTCCTCTCTTTTCGCTCTTTCCAAATAATCCATTGTTTTCGCTAACTTCTGCAACTTCTTTTCCATTTCCTGTCTTTCCCGGAGTTGTTCAGTCAAAGTTAACTCCATCAAGGTCTGCTTGGTGATTTTGTCCTGCAGATAGTGTTTATAGTCAACATTTGCAGACCAACAAATCAAGAATTTTATTTAACAAAACGCAGACTTCAACTTACTCCCTCTATGATTGGCTTTTTCCCCTTCTTTTTGATACGCTTTTCAGCTTCCTGAAGTAAAGCTTGAGCTTCTTCAATTTCCCTCTCTTCTATCTCCCTAAGGATCCTCTGATTCTTCCTCTGCTCATACTCGGTGGCAAGCCGTCTTTGTTCTGCTTCTTCAGTTATTTTCTGAAGTCTTAGTCTTTTTGACTCCTCCTCTCGTTCCTTTAAAAATAAATATTAAAGAAAAAGTTAAATAATTTCAAAAATATCCAGAACTTATAATATCCATTAATAAAAACTGGTATCTTAGGTCAATTTGTTACAGAAATAATAAATTTTAGAGCTTACCCACAAAAAAAGCAGACAGAAGAAAAAAAAATGTTATAATTCAGAAATGCATACCATTTCAAGAAGCTGCCGTTCTTGTTCTTCTTTCCGTTTCTCAATGATTGATTTTCGAGCAAGAAGCCTCTTGTGTTCTTTGGCAACAACCTCAGTCAAAGTTGGAAGTAAAGCTCCAAGTTTAGATGGTTTCCTATCAGGAGGATAAATCATTTGTCGGGCCTTATTTAATTGTTCAGCAAAATTGGCCAAGTGATCCCTTAAGCCATCTGACTCGAGACTCTGCATTATAAATGAAGCAAATTGCCATAAAACAACAGATAAGTAGAACTGTGGTGACATATAGCAAACTAGATAAACATGATGATTCACAACAGCTGATACTAGACATTTCATAACATTGTTACAAAAACAACTCATTTAACAAGAAACCATTACACAGAAATAAAAATGATAAAAATTTTCTGCAGAACTACCAATTTTAGAGGGGGGGGCAACCACAACAAAAATGAACAAAACATACCGTTTTGCAAAAGATCACAACATTTTTCATGTGATCAACTTTCATTGATACAAACTTCTGCTTTACAGCATCTACGGCAATCTTTTCAACTACGGAAAAGTCAAAGAACGGGATCATCCCAGATAAAGTCTCTATCTTCATTGTCTGGTAAACGTTGGACACCTAGAACACAAAAAGGAAACACATTAACATGCAAAATCACAGAACAGAACGGAAAACATGTTTAATATTCATCCACAACATAACAAAGGAGCACAAAAAGGAAAATGCACCTGCTGCAGCAACCTCATGGTAGCTAGTCTTTCCAATGCTGGGACATATTGAGACAACTGTACTTCGGGAACAGAAGAAGCTGTAGAAAGCTTGCCTCCTAACTTTGAGATTTTAGTTATCAAGGGCAGCGCTTTTACTGCAAGATCTGAGGGATGAAATTCATGTTCCAAAAGATGGTAAACATCTTTCACTTCCTGAGTCACACAAGACATCACTCCCTTGGATGCCTGTAATGGACCAACAGACACAAACTGTCTAAGTTTGGCAGCATTATTTTGTAATGAATGCATTTAACTTCAAAAATACATTTAAACCCTGGTAACCCAGAGTCCACTCAACTTCCAAAATACATCATCAATAGACCCTATGCAATACAGCAGGCTTATAATTGAAGCCAGTATGTTCTGGAAAAACATTTACGACATTGAGTACAAAACAATTGAATCACCGTAACTATGACAGTTAAGGAGAAGTCAAATCAATCAACATCGTCACTTGAGAAATTGAAAATAATTACAATGTTCAGATTCCATTATTTATTGCAAGTCTTTTTAAGTTAGTAATGTTAAGTTGGCAACTTCTGCCACAATTACCATAAACTAAATCATATTCTGTATCTTGCTTTCATTTTATCCTCCCAATCTTAAAGCCATAACGGTGAGTGAAGACTGCAGTTAAATAATTATAATGCAGCAAATATTTACAGGCAGCAGGTGAAACATACAAGTGACAAAGATGTGAAAAAAAATCAAACAAGCTGCAGCAAAGAGAACGAGATCTATTTGTAACTTGGCACATGGACACAATAAGTTGATGAAGAACACCAAATAAAAGTCACTAGAACATCAAATATCAAATATAATATATAATATACAAAGGAAACCTATCCGACAAATGAAAAATTGTTTTTAGAAGTAGATATCCCCAATTCAAAAATAAAACGCATATGCATCAGTGTATGGTAATTATAATTGCAACCACAAGTGTGAACACAATATAAACAAATAAATTCAAAAATAACATTAAATATTGAAGAGCCAAATAAAACGAATTCAAAACTTTAAAAAAGAAAAAAAGATGAACTTAAAAAGAATATCTTACCAGTTCAGCAAGAAGTGATGATCTTGAGAGCTGTGAGCAAACCAAAAAGGAAACATAAGCAAATAGTAAGATTAACAAAAGAGACCTCCATATGCTACTTTAGGACAAGTACAATAGAGAGGAAGTAATATACCATTTCTCTGCTTTCAGGTTTAGTCTCAAGATTAAAGCCAATGAGATTGGCCATCCTCAAATTTCTCTCTTTTTCATGCTCCAGTTCCAAGTGAGACGCACCATGTGTACGGTCATGAGGAGGCACTGAAAGTGCAGCAAGAACAACAGATGAAGCTATTAATTGCAAATCCTTCTGACTCAGGTTCTTATTGAAGCTTTTTTGCAATAAAAAGAGCCTGAACCATGCATATGCATGATAAAGATGACTTGACGATATCCAAAATATTTCTGTCAGCTTCACATAGTAAACAACCATCAAGGATGGCTTGGGAGTTTTCTTGACCAAGCACATCAGTCCATATATATCCTCCACTGATCTGAAGGCTTCCTGCACACAGAATCAAAGTTAGGTTATTGCCCAAAACTCTCAATGCCTTTTAACATTAACAAAACAAACATGTAACACATGCATAAATAAAAATGAGAAATGCCAACCTGCCAGAGTTCAAGTTCAGTGGCAATTTTCAGCTGCTCAACTCTAGTATCAAGATACAATTGTAAGCTTTCAGGTGCTGAAAGGTCAGGCCTGTCTCGTTGGTCACGGTATTTGTTGAGATTAGCCAAATGGTTTCTTATGATTTCGCACAGTCTGCGGAACTCTGTTGTTCGTTTATATTGCTTGCAGAACTGGAAAGCTCGATGAGCTGTCATCTGCAAATAGCATTAGGGTGCAATGGGAGTTCAGGTTTTAAAAAAACAAAGGTAATCCTTCTTAAATTATCATTATTATCTAGAGATGCATGTAACAGCTGAAAAAAAAAGTATAAGAATAGAACAGCAATATATCCTAAAAAAAATCAATCAAATGCTAACAGTTAGAATGCATGCCACTTTTTGATGTCTACATTTAGTACACTGTAGAATTCAGGAACACCATAGTAAAAGAGAGGATATTTGCCAGTCTATCAAAACAAGCCAACCACCCCATTCGAAGAGAAAATGAATAATTAAGAAGTCAAGAACCATTAGTAGTAAAAAAGAATAAATATCAAAACTATATAGCTTAAGATCTATACTTTTTTGGGTTAAGAACCATTAGTAGTAAAAAAGAATAAATATCAAAACTATTTAGCTTAAGATCTATACTTTTTTGGGTTAATATACTAATATAAAACATCAAGTTTTAAAAAAGATGAAGAATTACAGCGTATAATGCTTCCAGTTTTGAGTTGTTTCGCAATATTTCAAGCACTGTCCTGTAAGTTTCCCAGAGAAATTTAAACCATGGGGTAACAAGCTCCCGATCAGATCTGTCCTTCCCTTTCTCACCACTGACATAACTCAACATCAAGTCCTCTGGCCTTTTATCAGCCTCTAAATCATCAACATCAAGGGCTTCTTCCAACGCTTGTGCTTGACTCCGAGCTTGTTCAGCTTTCTCAGTTGACAGGTGCATAAAGTGTTTGATCACCTCCTCCAGTGAACTAACATTGACTTGCTGACATATTATCCTATACTGAATAAGCCCATCTTTTGCAAATCGGCCCTTGCGCATGTCAACACAAAGTTCAACATACTTAAACATAATCCTTTCAAGTGTCTTCTGCCATGCTCTGTATCTCTTTGAGGTAATGAGGTCATGAAGAGTCTGTAGAGCATCCTGCTTCTGCCCAACATTGATTAACTCTGCAAATTTACAAAAATTGTCAGAATCACTCAACTGCATCATTACCATTATACCCAAACGTTATACATAAATCACAAACGTTATATAAGTATTTTTTTAACTAACCTTCGGCCCTTTTGAGAGCATTCTCAGGCTTTAGGAAAGATGTCATATTGAACACTCACGGTAATATGACACCCCTGTCCAGATACCAAAAAAAATACGCACAAATAAGGGTAACAAACAAAAAACAGAATAAGGATAACAGCCAAAACACAAGAAGACATCTAAAGTAAAATTTTCATCACAAAGATTCACAGTTCAGGGTGTAGAAATCAAAATAAATATATTACATTCGTAAACTGAGGAATCAAGTAAATTTGTCTACTTTCCCTAAATCAGATAGGGATTGGATGGATGGTGAAAAAATGAGAAACAGATTCACGACTATCGTAATTGAAATTAACAGCGTCTAGGAGACGCCACACCCAATAAACAGCAGATAAAATGACGAATTGAGAATCAATAAAAGTGCAAAGTGTATTAGGGTTGTAGGAGCGAACAGAACAAAGAAGGATTCACAATTTTCGCGATCTGATAAATCGAAATAGCGAAAGATGGTTTTATCGTGCTCCACCGTCACTCGTAGTGGCGAAGGTGCAGAATCGTCTAGAACGATAGGGTTTGAAATAAGGGTAGGAAAGGTATAAAGAAAAAATAGCGATACATACGGAAAGGAAAAAGAAAGGAGAGAGAAGAAAACCTGAGAAGAGAAGAGAAGCGAAGAAAATGGTTGGATATGGCCGCACTTGTTCAAGTGGCGCCGTGGTTACCCTAGAAGACGATGGGAGCACAAAAGAGTAGAGTTTTGTTTCAAGTGTCTGTTCCAATTTGTTAACATATGGGCCTGTATTTAATACTTGGTTGGGCCTATCTCAGTCCACTCTTATTGTATTTTGTGGGCTGATTATTTTGTGTGATTCGACCCATAACAAAATTGAATATATTTATATATATTTATTCCTTTTTATCTATATATTATTAAGTTTTCTTTTATCAAATCAATAACTAAAGTAATTACCACGAGAATATTTAAACAAAATAATTGTGTAATATTTTTTTAATGAGTAACTAAAGCGATTATAATGAGTATATGATTTGGATAATTCTGTAATATTTGATTCTTCGGTAATAATTTGTTATTAAATATATTAATGGTATTTGAGTACAATGACACTGAAAAAAAAATGCGGCATATAGATATAATAAATAAATCCGTTTTTTATCCGAATTTATTTTCGTTTTAGCGATAAATTCTGGTATTATCTAGGTATAAGTATGAAAAATTTTCGACTTTTTTAATTGGACATGTGGATGTACATATTCCCACCACAATACATATCTTCACTTAAATTATTAAAATATGCACAAATAATTAAGTAACCATAATATATATATATATATATATATATATACTTTCTATTTTTTATTTATTCTAGTTATTTGGTTTGTTATAAAACTCATTCACATATCCACTATATTTTTTATAATATCATGTCCTTTTTGTATGTAAGTATGTTAAAATGATGTATGTCAATTAAAAAAAATATGTCTCACATTTGAATATTTCTATCTTTTAAAATATTTTTATTTATTATATATTTTTCTTTCTCGTAAGAATGTTTAATACTCTCAATTTAAGTGTTTAATAACACAAACCTTTTATTTACTAGGTAATATAAAAAAATTTTTACTTATTGTTATTATTTTTTGTTTCATTTGAAGAATTCTTTTGTTTCGCTATTACAATTTGAGTTAAATATGTTTTTGGTTCCTCAAGTTTCAGTGAATTTTGGAATTAGTCTTTCATCAAAACTTTATACCAATTTAGTCATTCATCAAAATGCGTGAATTTAGTCCTTTTAACCAAATTTTGTTAAGTTTATCTGGCGTTTCAAGCACATCTCATGATACTATTTAAGTTAACATTGAAAAATAATGTGTCAAACAGTATAAATAATTTAAATACTATCATAAAATGTGCTTGAAACATCAGATAAACTTAACAAAATTTGGTTAAAAGGACTAAATTCACGCATTTTGAAAGATGAATGACTAAATTGGTCAAAAGTTTTGATGAGGGACTAATTCCAAATTTCGCTGAAACTTGAGGAACCAAAAACATATTTAATCCTTGCAATTTTGGTTATTTCTCAACCATTGAGTATATATGTTGATATTTGAAAAGTTTTCTTAAATTTCTAAAGTATTTTACATTTTATCATACCCATAATTATACATTTGTGTTTTTCTTTGTGCAACTTTTTTCAATAGTCTCTCAAATTGTTCATAAACATTTGTTACTTTTTTAATATTTTTTTAATTTTCGTCATGTAAAATATTATTTCGACATATTTTATTTAATTACTTTTTATTTTCTAACTCATTATCAATCATCTATAATTTATTCATATAACTATATAAATACATTGTATTTACTACAATATAAAAATTTAATGTAATTGTCATGAATATTTTTTTATCATCATCCAACATATACTGGAGTTTAAAATATACATATATCTATGTTAAAATTTTATTATTATGTTTATTATTTGTTCTTTGCATCATTTTCACCAAATGATGTATTATAACTTTTATTAATGTATAAAAAAGAGATTCATTACAATTTAAAAAATTGAAGTAAACAAACATTTAAAATATATTTTAATTTGAATATTTGTTTTCCTTTTATGTTTTTAAAAAATATTTTTAAAATTTTATCAACTAGATTTGATTAATGTTTGCAAATTTAATAAATGTGTTGGTTATCATGAGATTTTACTTGGTATTATAATCTAAAATGTAAACAATTATAATTTATTTCAAAGTATTTGATATCAAAGAAATAATCATCCGTATTGAATATTTGATAATATTATCTTTCATTTATAACAATTTTGTATTATTTTTAAAAAATGAATTAAGATTAATATTGAAGTAGTAAGAAAACGGGTAGGACAAGATTATATCCGTTACTCGGTGAGATGGGGATGAGACAAAAATTTGATACCCGTTGAATTTGAATATGAAGATGAAGATGAATTTTTTCTACGCAAATGAATATGACATAGCAAAACCCATTCCCGGTCCGCTCCGTCCTATGCATATGATTATATTTTATATCTATTTATCTTAACATTGGAACAAGGATAAATTTGCTAAATTTTCATTAAAAAATTTATTTTAAACCAAGTAAAACAAGATAATGAATATATTATAACAAGATAGATCCATACTATATATTTCACTAATTCGAATTATAATTCTATATTAGTTGTTTTTTCATTACCCGATAAATTTGAAAACTTTCGATTAGTTTCTTTTTCGATTGAGTCTTAAAATAGTAAAAGATTTTAGTAATAACTTTTCACTGTCATTATATTTAATAATTTAATTGTTATCAATAATATTAAAAGATTTTAATAATAACGGTGTCCCAAAATATGCATTATATTTAATGAAAAATATTTTTAAAATAAATTAAAAGATAAAAGTATATTCTAAATTATAAAATATAACATTAGATAATAATAAAATTATTAAATTATTAAATATAAAATATAAAATATTACTTATAATTTTAATTTCGAAACTTTCTGATTATTTAATTTTAAAATTCATATTTTTATATTCAATAATTTTGTATTTTTTATAATATCCTAATACCATGATTTGGAAACTTTTTTTTTTTTAATTTTATAATTTTGTAATTTTATTGTTTTTTTTTTTGTTTTATAATTTCATAAAAGAATATAAAATATTAACTGTAAAATTAATAATTATAAAATTATGAAATTAAAATTATAAATTATATTTTTTATTTTTATTTTTTTTAATAATTTAATTATTAACTATTTATCTAATTTTATATATTTTTTATCTTTTACTTTTATATTTTTTTTATTAGTTAAGCAAAAAATATATAAGTTGTGTTTACAGGTTAAAAAGCAAATCAATCTCCTAGAATGTATCTTATATATATGACAAGAAGGTAGTTGTTACAATTAGACGAAGAAAAGTGTACATTATCCATATCTATGAATAATTGGTTGATTTTTATAATTATATGATAATTGTTTTTGAATATCAATATTTTTATTACTTTTTTATTTTTTAGATTTTATAACTATTTTTAATATAATTATTCTATTTTTATTTTAAAAAATACCTTTACTAAAAAATTTCAAATTATTTATTTTTATAATTACTTTCATAAATCTAATAATGCATTTCGATTATAATACTAATAATAAGAGTGAAAATCATGATCCGTAAACACAACAAATATGTTTCTACTAGTTTATTATAAATAATATCCTTATTTTATAAACAGAAACAGCTTTGACATGTTGTCAACTAATATGTGACTATTTTATTAGTTTTTTTTTTTTAAATTCAATTTTTTTGAAACATTTTTTAATTATTATTTATCAACCAAATGATAAATATAAATATGAGACATGTTCGAACTAACAATTAGTGTGACATATCCAAATATCATTTTCACTTGATAAATAATAAGACACATTCAGATACATTGATAAATAATATATTTCAAAATAAAATAAAAAAATCACATTTTGCTCTCACCAAATATCATTTCACTTGATAAATAATAAGACACATTCAGATACATTGATAAATAATACATTTCAAAATAAAATAAAAAAATCACATGAAAAAAAAAAACTGTAAGAGGTTGTCTTCAAACTAGTGTTATAAATTTAACATACCCATCTTAACATGCTTTTATTTTATCTTTATCACAATTTTAATAGTTGTTACTTTGTCTGCATTTTAGAGGTCAAACCATGAATCGATTCTTTCATAATTTTTTTTATTACAAAATGCATTTATGTTTTCATTCAAAGATTTAATTTTAACTTAACTGTGAATATTTCCCATAACACAAATTTAGGATGTGATCAGCAAAATATTTAAAATTATTTTTGTATAAAATAATAGATTTCAAAATTAGTTGTGTTGAAGATTTTGTGAACCTAATCAAAAGATAAAATTACAGAAATTATTACGATATATTTCAAAAATATATTCTTTTTCATATACATAAAAATAATCGCAATTCCAAAATATATTATACTTTTTTTAAATTATTCTAAAAGTTTGTACCAAAAGAATGACGGTAAAAAATTTCCTGAAGTGGTCAAAGTTGGTTCTTTAATTTATAAACCTGCAAAATGAGACTTTTTTTTTTTTTTAAAGCCAAATCTAACTCAAACGAATTAACTCATTTGCTATGCATTAAATAAAATTTATACAGAACACCATAGAAAATAGTTTAAATTTTCAGTGTTGCGCAGCACTGGTAAAGTAGATTAGAGGATTTATTCTCATATATATTTAAAATTACTATTACAATGTAAATGTCCAAAAGCTCTCCATAAAGGCTTTCTTTAAGGTTTAGTTAGAAGATAAGTATTAGCTTTTAAGATCCGGAAATGTAATTAACTTCCAAGAATTCAGTGCAATTCCTCTCAGATACAGTACCATAGAATACAAGTTGGATGATGCCCAAAATTTAATAGTCATTTTCAACTGTTTGATGCAAATAGTTCTCAAGAAATTGTAGTATAATTGGCTGATTTGAATCACTGTCTAAAAAATCATCCAAATATGGTGACCATAATTAAAGTTGGTTTAGTGCTCAACCACACCACCCAACAGTTTTGTTAACAGTGAAACCTGATTCAGAGGGTTGGGACCGTGATTGCTGAGGAGGTCTGGACTCTCTTGGTTTAGCAGGATCAACAAATATAACCCATCCATCCAAAAATTTAGCATTCATTCCTTCTCTAGCCTTTTCAGCTTCTTCTATGCTTGTATAGGTTACAAAGGCAAATCCCTTTGATCTTCCAGAGGCTCTATCAGTTATCACCTTAGCTGTATAATGAGAATTCAAAATAAACTCAAGATCAAGCAAAACATGCTTCATAGTAAGAGGAAAAAAACTCGTGATTACCTTCAACCAGCTGCCCGAATGAAGAAAATGCTTCCTTAAGTTTTTCATCTGTTGTCAATCTAGAGAGACCTGTCCGTATGCAATAGTAAATGCAGAATCATATAACTACAGCATGTTAGATGAATATATTGACAATTTTTAACCAGCAAAAAGATTTGAAAAATAATTTACTGTAATACTCGTCTTCATACATTATATAATACACGTAGAGATTTCATACATCGAATGGGGCCAAAAGGTATAATATAACTTAATTGAAGTTCATGCCACGTAGACCAGAAAACTGGTCCATTCAAACTTCATGGAAGTTTCCATGATCCATAAATAAAAGTGTAACCTTTACAAGAAAAATCTTGACTGCTGGAATCCAACAAGGTTTTCTGAGGAAATTATACTAAATAACAGCCATAATTTGTCTTCTGCTTAAACTAGCATTGCTTGGAACAGAGATTTAGGATGCAACGAAGATATAATTAAACCAAACTAGATCTGCAGATTGGATATGAACTATCGAGTTCCATAGGTTCTCTTTTCTTTTACTGCAGAAGAAAACAATTTTGACTAATTATTTTCAGTTTTATAATGTTCTAATCCACATTCATCACTAGACCACTGTTTTTTTAAATAAAAAGAGAAACATGTTGGAAGAAAAGAATGAAGACAAAGAAGGATATACAATGCCTTTAGTCAGACAATAAGGCAAATAAAAGCAAACAACACACGCGAGATTTATAGGGCAAGATTTTCACCAAGAAGAAACCTAAAAAAAAGATACATATATAGAAAAATAAAGACACACCATGAAATGGATATTGTGACAAAGCAACTACCGCAGAAATCTCCCTTAAAATAACAGACTGTACATAGAATCTTAACTTGTTTGTTGCCCTCCTTAATCAAAAGAAAGCTTCTAAGTTTGTGGACACACCGATGACCCACTTGTGACAGTGAATAAATACTCCAAATGCGACTAATTTTTGGCAAAGTTTAAAATATGTTCTGTGTGTTCCTGCCTCGGCATATTTGTATCCATATACACACCACCTCAGAGGTGATTCTGTACAAGAAACCCATTCAACATCTAGGTTCCCAAACCAGATAACCAAGAGAAAACAACACTGAAATGAATTATGCTCAGCATACTATGTATTTATCAAAGAGATCCAGCCACTAAAAAATGCACATAAAGATTAATCAAAGTGTATAACAAATAGTCAAGCTTGCTCAATCTCCAACGTGCATTTCCCTAGTTTTAGAGTAACTAGACGTTTTTCTAAGGAGGGCATTCTTCTCTTTTACTTAGGCATAACATTATGTTTAAACAAACAGAGTCGTTTTCAGAAATCATCCACGAATGGATAGCAATTCGACAAATACATAAAACTAGGGCAAGTGAAAATCACAAGTTCCGATTTTAATGTCATGTAAAAGCACGTTAAAATGGGTGCGATGAAATTGCAACGCTAGTTTGAAAACAAACCTAGTAGGGAAAACGAATGATTACCCACACAACAGTTTAACATTACAATATATATAGTAGCAATGGAGTAAGAAAAGACCGATTAGCATCCATAACTAAACAACTAATTTAATCAATTTAAAGGCAGATGAAAGAGGAGTATTTGGAAGATGAAAAGGAATAAAGAAGAGGTAGTAGCTCACCGCTGACGAAAAGTTTAGGGGAAGTGAGAGTTGAGGCTAAACGAATGGAAGCATGGTGCGAATGAAGAAGTGGGGTGTGACGAAGTAGGCGCTGAAGTCCAGACATAAAAGCCATCTGAAATACAAATTCAAGCAAAGAACTTTGAACTTGGAGCGAAGATGTAGGAGAATCCTTAAACCCTTGTTTTCTTGCACTCCCAACAGAATCCCTAAACCCCAAAACAATAATAATGTTATTATATCCTTATATCTTTAGATCTCATCAATGTTGTTGTTTTAGACTTTTTTTGGTTGCAAAGAAATTTACTTTATAATTGTAAGCACATGGGCCTTTAGTGGATTGCGTTGGGCCTATCTCAATTCACTCTTCTCTAATAAAAAAAAATACAACAAACACAAATAAAAAAAACATGAAAGGTGACAAGGTCAGCAACACATTTCAAATTCACAAGAAAATATAATTTTTTTAATTACTCCTTTAAATAATAAATTTATGTATTACATTCTTTGGTGATGTGGTTGTCCAAATTATGTATACTTCCCAAATTTTAAATCTCTCTCATTTTTTCATTTTTTCCTCACCGAAAAAATCCCAAACCACACAGAAATCTCCTTATTCTATTGATTTAAGGAATTTGAGATAGAGTGATCGAGTGGAATAGGGAATATTTAAAGGTAAAATTTATGTTGATTGTTTTTTAAGAAACTTAAATGTGAAATTGAAAAGATTTGAAAACAAAATTTATAAAAGATATGATAGAATAAAAAAAATATTTTAATAGAACAAAATGTAAGATTATTATTTTACTTTTTTTAATTAAAATTAATATATTATTAATAATACTGCAGTTAAAAGTTCTTCGCAAAATTGATATATTATTTTTAATACTACAATTTCTTCGTAAATCATATTATTTCACAGTTAAAAGTTTATCATCTCATTTTTGTTTCCTTTCCACGATTTATATTTGTTTTCATAAACAATAAATACTGCAGGATCCAAAGGCAATGTGTATTTATCATTGAATAATTATGAGTACAAGCATCTCAATCATAAATCAGTGACTTCATCAATTCAAACTAGTATTAACAACAATAATAGAACAAAACAGAGGTAAGAAACGGGATGAACCTTAACCTGCGGGTAATGTGTGTTTAGGATGTCCGTGGCTGCAGCGATGGGACTTTGACAGTAGACGTTGCCTTTGTGCGAATTTGATGAAGAAGAATGGAGGAAAACCCGCGACCCCTTTTTCCTCTTCCGCTCTCCTTTTCTCCTTTTTTTCTTCTTTTCTTCTCCGTTACTCCCTCTCTTTTCTGGTTTTTGTCGTTTCTGTTTCCCCGCCTTTTTTCTTCTGTTAGTGGGCCTGGGCCTGGGCCCTTTTTGTGTGTGCAGAGTGAATTGGGGAGTGAAACGTGATGTGAGGTGTGCGTGCAGTGAGTGTGATGAGAGTTAGATAAGGTGTGTGCGTGAGTTAAGGTGAGTGTGTCAGGTGGTGTGTGTGATAAGTGTGGGTTAGGGTGAATCAGTGGCGAGAGTTTTAGGGTGTAAAATAAGAAAGAGTGAGGGTGTACACATAAAAGCGAGTAAGTGTGGAATTAATTGCAACCAACAAAAATATGAGAACCAAGATTTTTGTATAAAAACGAAAATTAATGAAATATTCTAACCTAAAAAGTATTATTATATTTTTTAAAAAGTAGTTAATTTTTTATATAATTTTAATTAAAAATTATTATTTTTAAGTAAAACAACAGAATAATTGGATTTAGTAAAAAATTATAATAAAACTAAAAATGATTATAGGACAGTTGCTTTATATATATATATATATATATATATATATTATAATATATTTGTAATTTTTAAGTTTATATTTTTAAGTTTATATGTGAAATTAAAATTTGTTCTTAGGTTAAAGTTCACATAAAAGTCATTTCTATAATTTAGAAATGCATCTTAATTTTTTTAAAAGTGTGTATGGGTGGACATATCATTTTTGACTCGTGAAGTGTTGAGAGGGTTATTGGTTGTTGACAATATAAAGATGGTAAAAGACTTAATAGTTGCCAACGTAGAAGAAGAAAAAAAAAACATATTTTTCAATAGAGAGGTTAATACTTTCCAAATTGGAAAGGTATCCAAAAACTTAACTATATTGAGATGTCTACATCCAATTCTTATTTTATTTATGAGGGAATACTATTTATTAGCTTTATCTTATTTTTCTTTATTTTGAAATGTTATGTTTGAGACGATCATATGTCATACTCCATTCATTAATATAAATTTCATTTGAAAATGTAAAAAATTTAAACAGTTAATTAAATATTATTTTTGGTAAAAATTTATTCAAAGATTCTTAAATTTATTGGGTCAACTACGAGTTTAAGCTAACACAGAAAAAAAAAATATCACAACATACAAATTAAGATGAGATTTAAGTTCTTGTAAATATACATCAAAAATAAAACAGAGAAAAAAATTACCAATTAAAATAAAAATAAATAAATATACATTTATATTTTTATTTAGCCTTATAGTTAAAATTACCTTTAAAGAAACTACTTCTATAGCTTTTACTCTATGATGGTAAAGTAGTTAAATGGTTTTCAGAAAAAACAAAATTCTTTCATACTATTATTTTAGTAGAATAATAAGGTGATTTATTGGTTATAAAAAAAAATTCAGTCTCTTCTACTAACAACAACTTGAAAAAATAAAATTAGTTTGATAAAATTTAGAAAGAACAGTGAGAGAAAATGTAAATTCACCTCCCCATTAAAAAAAACTAACTAACAATTGACAATAAAAGAATATTACACACTTCTATTTATATTAAAGGCTTAATTAGACTTTTGATCCTCTACTTTATATGTGAGGTTTATTTTGGTCATCTTTTTTTTCGGGGTTCAATTTAGTCCCTTAGTTTGTGTAGGAGGTTCAATTCAGTCCTGTGTGTTAACAGTGTTAAAAAAATTAACGACAGAGTGATTTGATGTGTTACTGTGGCAATTTTACATGACTTGTCAAGTAGGGACATCAGCTTATGTGGACACTACAGAACGAGAAATTAAAGGCAGTGGTAATTGGAAGAAATTGAAGGTAAGAAATTAGGGTTCGTGGAAGTAAGAAATTAGGGTTCGTTGAAGAAAGAAATTTGGGTGGGAGGAGGAAAGAAATCTGGGTGCGAGGAAGAATTTGGAGATAACGATTGAACAAATTAAGGTTTGAGGAAGAAGCGAAAATCAATCAATCAATATATTAGGGTTCGCAATCTCCTTCGGTGCGACAAAGGTTCGTTGGTGTGTTCATAGTGGGACGAAATCGAAGGTAAGTTTTCTGGTTTTTTTATGGATTGAATGTCGTGTTTTACTTATATAGTATTGTCTTTGTCGGCGTTGGTATTATTTTTTATGTGTTATTCTGTTTGTGTGTGTTTGTAATGGTGTGTGGGTTGTGGTCCCGTTGCTTTGTGGTGGTCCCGTTTGTTTGTGGTTAGTGGGTTGTGGTCCCGTTTTAACTTTTTTGGGGTATGGGATGTAATATGTATTGTATATGTGGGCATTGGTTGTGCGTCGAGTAACTTGGAATATGTATTTTTATAGGTTGGGATGTGTGACGATAGATTTGAGGTGGTGGTCCACCATGGGGGATACTTTGAAAGGAATGAAGTTAGGTGGAGTTATAGTAATGGGTTAACGTCCACGTTGGCGTGTGACCCAGATAGGTGGAGCTATTTTGAAATAATGGGAATACTTAGGGAAATGGGTTATGTAAACATTAAAGATTTGTGGTATAATGTTAGTAGGTCAGAGGTATTGGAGAACAACTTGAAAATTTTGATTGATGACATGGGTGCAATGCAAATGGTTAGAATTGCTAGAAGGAATGGGCAGGTTCATATGTATGTTGATCACTCAATTTGTGAAGCTGAGGTTGTGGACAATTTTTTGGAATACTACAAATGTTGAGGTCCAGGCTGAGGTGGATGGGCATAGTGGTTGTGGCGATGGAGATCACATTAATCCTGTGCAGGATAATAATGTTGTTCATGAAGCTGAAATGCAACAGGATAAAAACGTTTGTGATATGGAATATGAATTGGAAGATGACGCAGATAGTCACCATAACATTAGGGTGGAGCCACAAACTGAATTTGAGGAAACTGGAGCTGATGTAGGCTCTGCAAAGGTTCTGCATGAGGCATTTATATGCAAACTTCAGGAAGAAATTCCCAGGAAAGAATCTGAAAGCTTTAATGTGGGAAGCAGCTCACAGCACATATCCACAACAATGGGAGAAAGTCATGAAGAGGATGAAAGAAGTTAACAACGATGCTTTCAAACATCTGTTAGGAATACCCCCTAGGTAACTTTACTCACCTATGCTGAAACTGATTGTGAAGCATTAATGATTTCTGTGTGGCATTTCTACAGGTATTGGTCAAAGTCAAGGTTCATCCCCAGACCTTTATGTGACACACTCGTCAATAACATGAGCGAGGCATTCAACAACGTAATTGTACAAGCAAGGAGTAAGCCAATAGTGTCCATGATGGAGGAAATACGTCTTTATATGATGCAAAGATGGGCTGAGAATCGATCAAAGGCAAAATCATTCAAAAACTCAATATGTCCAAGAATCAAGACAAGATTGGACATTGAAACAAAAAAATTCCACGAATTGGATTCCCAGGTACATTTAATTTGTTGCACACTCATTTTGATTTAGTCACCATTGCTTCATTTCTGATTTAAACCTGTATTGAATTGTCATACATAGCTGGTCAGCAAATCAGATTTTTGAGGTTAGGCACAAATCATTTACTGGGGAGAAATTTGTGGTGAACATAGACAGCAAGTACTGCACCTGCAGGAGGTGGAGTCTAACAGGGATACCTTGTTGTCATGCAGTGGCTGCAATTAAGTTTTTGAACTTAAGTGAAGAAGATTTTCTCCCTCATTGGTTCAGAATCTCAACCTATGAAGAGACCTACAATTCCATCATATACCCTTGTAACGGGCAGCAAATGTGGACTGAAACAAAATTTCCAGATGTATTGCCCCCTCCTAAACGAATTCTACCTGGAAGACCCAAAAAGAAAAGAAGACTTGAAGCTTGGGAGATGAACAAGAATGGGAAGCAGATTACAAAACATGGCATGACTAAAAAATGTAGCATATGCAAAGAAGTTGGTTATAATCGAAAAAGCTGTCCCCAACAACCTGAACCAGCACCACCAACTGCAACAGCAGCAGGAAGTCAACCAACACCACCAACTGAACCAACACCACCAACTCAGCCACCACCACCAACACCTATGACTCAACCAACTCAGTCATCACAGCAGCCACCACCAACACCTATGACTCAACCTAATCAATCATCACAGCAGTCACCACAGTCATCACAGCAGCCACACCCATGCCACCTTCCAATTCCTCGTCCAACCATATCCAATAGAAGGCAGAAACTGCAGCATAGGAGAGAACGTGTGTGGAAGCCATGAGGATGACTTATGCTTTTTTTGATGCTGCACGATTTGTTTTGGAGCTTTGATGTATTATGCAGCTTTTACATTTCTAAGTCAAGAATGTTTTGTCCACTTTTAATTTACATGTTTTACATTGTAAGTTCAAAAATCCAAAACACTATTGGATGTCTTTTGTGCTGTAACAGCAAGTACAATGATGTATTTCTATAATATTGGCTTATGATTGAAAAATTGTCGTTATTGAATGTTTGTAATGCCTGTAAGTAGGATACCAAACTCAGATTTCTTTAACACCAATTTTTCATTAATTAACTAAGTCATACAACAATTGAGCTTTCCAATTACATATTTCAATACAATAAAACGAAAAACACAAACTGATACCCCCAATACACAAACTGATACACCCAATACAGATTTCAACACCACCGAATATAGATTTAATCATACACTTTTCATCAATCGTGACAACACAATGATGTTCACTACAACTAATAAACCTACTATCCCTAGTAAAACATTAACAAACATTCTGGATCCCTTAAGTTCTTTTTCCAGAATAAATATCTTCCTTCTTTGCCTTATAATAGTGTTATCCCTTTCATCATCAGCATCTTCCGAACACCATTTAAAGTAATTACAACCAATGAAAGCTTCACTTCCCCTCTGTTATTGACAACATCCACAACACAAAACAACCTTCATGTTAGTTGCAAACAATTATTGATCATCGAATCACAGAAAAAGGGTGATGGATCTAACCTTGTAATTAGGACAACCCCAAAATTGCTTCCCACCATTTTTAGTAGTTCGAGTTGTTCTTAACATAGCAACTTCTCCACAGTTGCAAATGGGCGCTCCACCATGAGACAAAACACCACCACCATGATTAGATAACCTTGGATTTTGCGTACCCCACGAGTTACAGGAGCAAGATGAAAAAGAATGGCCCCTAGACATCACTGGCAATTAGGGCAAATGCTTGCCAAATGAAGCCAACTTCAGCAGGACGAAGAAGACGACTAAATTAGGGCAAATGAACACTTCTATCTCCATAAATAACCTTCATTGCCACCTCATACCACATTGATGACAAGGTACTTAGGACTTGCCACGTCCCTGTTCCAGACAGACACAATGGCACTATTCTAACGCCGTTTAACTAAAACTAACAAGAGGGACCATTTTAAACAGTTTTAACAAATTGAAAGACTAAATTAAACCCCGAAAAAAAAAGAGGACCAAAATAAACTTCACATATAAAGTAGAGGACCAAAAGTCTAATTAAGCCTATATTAAATTTTAAGAATTAGAATTTATAATAAAAAAATTAATTAAATTTATTTAACCATTTTTTAATACTCGCAAAACAATTTGTTTTAGACGACCCGTGATCCGTTACTATCCCAAATGAAAGGAAATATAATCAATCACACATGTTATCAATCAACAACAAAAAAACAAACAAAGTACTTCCAAAATCCCTAGTTAAAATTGATGTCATGAAAACAGAAATGACACATCTACCAGAATTTGTCTCATCACATCACATCACAGCATATAAAAAATGCAAACTTAACTGCCCGTGCTCTAAGAGCGTCAAACAACTTTCACCGTCCAATCCTTCTTTTTTTCACAATACAAGCCAACCGTAAAACAGTGCTTATTTATATACAAAGAGAAGGGGAAGAGTACAAAACATTCATAGCGTTTCACTCAAAGCGCTTCTGCAACTGAGTAGTGCACTTCAGTAACAGATTTTTTCAAGAAGCTAGTTCCACAGTTGGAATCCGCGCTAGGAACATCAAGAGCATCTAATTCAGCAGAAGCTACAAGCACTTTATCACAAGAATCCATCGATTTGTAGCACAAACCAGAAGTTCCACTCAGCTTACGAAACTGCTTATCTTTGCTGTTGCCACCTTTAGACGAATTTCCCTTTTGACCCTTCTTTCCATTCTTCTTTTCAGGCTTCTTCTTTCTAGATTTCTGCTGCTTCTTGTTGCTTTTGACAGTGTGTGATAACAATGTAGGTATCGGATCATACACATCGGGCGCCCATTTCACATTTAGTTTCACCTGTGATCCCCCTTGTTTCTCACGGCTACCTTTCATGGCAGATACGAGCTTCAGAGGAACCTGTGGTATAAAATACACAAAAACTGAATCTCCGTAAACCAGAAATGCCACATGCTAAGATAGATATCAGTCCACAATATCTGTTAAAAAACTATGCTTCAGATAATGTGACTCCATCAACTTGTCTTTAATGCATATACAGTAAGGTGAAAACTTTCTAATCTCTTCAAATCTCACTTCTCTCTGGATGGGAAGGGAAATGTGAAAGATAATGTTATACTAACCTTACAAGATACATTTACTCCATTATCAATAGAAACGCAAACCTAACAAAAAAACCACCACACAAGATGCTAAATATAACTAATTCAAGATACTCTCAAAACAATGTAATTAATGAACTGATTCCTAACTTAAAATGGACATTGTCATGGGCATGAACATAATAAGATTGAAGGGTTGAAATATATTCAGATAGGAAAGATAAAAATTGCAGAGTTGGTCTAAATAAGTAACCACAATAAAGCACCAATATTTCAGTTGCAATGAAAAATTGATGGCTATATAGTTAGAAAATGCAGAACAAAATCTTCCTTGTTGATTGTTCGAAACAAAAATGAGAAAGAGGGGAAAGGTAGGCATAAACATCATTTAATACTTAATAAATTTTCAAAATGTGTTTCATAACAAGAAACACTCCGTGCATTCCTTCATAAATTTTCAAATGTGTTTCATACTGCATAATTTATTGCCTCTTGACATAGCTAGAAACGCTTGAATAAAGAGCAGAACAGAGAGCACAACAACCTAATACCCTAGACCGAGTACAAGAAAGCAATTGTCAATAAAAAACAAAGAATTTATTTACAGAAAAAGCCAAACAATACTTTCTAAACCTTTCAGTGTTTTGTCAAATAAATCATATATATCTTACAAAACCACATTCAAGCATTAGTAACAGTGTACACAGCTATTAATGAATCTAGGAACTTACAGGCAGAGATATTGAGCGTGAGTAAGTTTGATGAGCAGAATGCTCAGAGAGTGATTCTGTGACCGATGTATTGGCATCCTCATCAGACGAGCTTGAAGGCTGTATTCTATTAGGAGTTGGGAAGGTTGCAGATTTCGTCAAGCACATCATGTTTACTTTTGTCTCTTGCTTGTTAATTGCTCCACACAAATTTTCGTCACTCTCACTACAGATATCATTCCCCTCGGGATCGTGTAGAGGTTTCTGAGCATCTTCAATACGAAGTGACTCACTAAAAGTCATTCCAAGAATGTTTACAAAATTGTCATGAGAGCACATGTCCATCAATGGTATCAGGTACTGAGGCAACTAAAAGAAACAACATACCAGATCAGATGAATAATAAAACACTAAACTACAAAATAAGAACGAAAAAAATTAAAACATTCCCCCAATACAGATATATTTCACTATTTGTATAGGAATAGTGTGGACCAGAACTAAATAAAAAGAAAAAAACATATCTAATGAACATTCAAATAAATAAAAAAGGAACGGCAAAGTTTTGAATCAATGAACACTGATGGACTTGCAGGTAAGAGCCAACAGCCCCAGACTTTTGATCTCTACCAAGAGGGCTAACTGGTTAGTGTCTATCATGCTTCAAAAAGGAGAATACTTTAACTTTGATCCACTGTCAGTACACAATTTTTTACACAGTTCATCAGTTACAAATCTTGTTACATATGACTACATGACTTTCAAATAACCATTAGAAAAGTCAACAATTTTCAATTATGTGCCAATCCATAATTAAATTACCTCACAATAAGATGTTCACGGTCACTGTTTCTCAATGTATATGAATATGTAAAAACGAACATAACTATCAATCAATAAATAATATATCACATATGAAATAACATCATGATATATTACTAACTACAACTTTAAAGTATAATCAATCCAACCTAATCGAACTATTTCCACAATCGCACTGTTCTAATCTAAATGACCACGCCACGATTCAGATCCAATCATACTAGCATGATTTTAAACACAAAACAACCAGAGAGGCATAGTCATAAACCAGAAACATGCCTTACATGGATAAAATAGGCAAAGCTCGTTGAATTCAAACACGGTAACAACCAACTCATACATTATAAACAAAAGTCTAAAAGCACATGACACCTAAGCTATTACATCCCCAAGGGAAATGTTCCCAAAACTTGAAAGTTGAAAATAAAAATACCTTTAAAAGCGAGGTTTGGAACTGCAACTACAACGCTATCTAAACAGAACCGTGAACAACAATCACAGAAAGAACAGCAAAAACCAGACCCTGGATCTCGATCCGTTGACGGAATAATCACACCTCGTTTGGAGCAGAACCAACAACAACAACGACGATAAAGAGGGAGAGGAAAGAGAAGGGGAGAAAACGAGAGTCGTAGCGTTAACTAAGATTACCACGCCGATCACTTTTTTCTAAGTTTTTCAGACGATGAAAGGAAGATCCACCATGGAAAATGATCAAGGAAGGAAGCAGATGGAGAAGACCGGGTAGCGAAGGCATTATTCTATGCTCTTCGAAACCCCCAAAGACTTACACACCCAACAAATCAAATCGGAGAGTATCTGAGACAGCAATTCCAGATCAAATAACCTAACACGAAAGCGCTTAGATCAGATTTAGATTTAACTTTAACCCATGGATAGAATCTAACAATATATCTATCTATGAGTTTTCGCCTTGACCAGAAACACCGTAAAAGGAGGGGAAAGAAGAGATCGAAGAAAAATGTTGTCGGATGAAGAACAAGGATTTTGGATTAGGTTGTTGGAATAGAGGTGAAAAATGAATTTATATGACGGGAATCTAGAAGGTCAAGCTTTGTGTTGTTTTCTCTTAATTAACCAGACCGAATCTCCAACGTACACGTTTCTTTCATCGCGGGGATCTTAGATATTTTTGACCTCGTTCATAGCTGTCATTACTGGTCCAGGCCCAATAACTTATATTGGCCCAACTAATTATTAAAGAAATCCCAAAAACAACGTCTTATCTAATCTTCACCATACCCACATCAACTTATGGGTTATACATTATATTATATTATCTTAAAGTTAGATATTTGTATCAGATGCGAATCTTTTTAAACTATTTCATTTGGGTTTTATTTTAGTACTTTGTTATTTTAAGGAGTACACTTTAAGTTATAAAATCGGTTTATCTTTATAAATCATTATTATCTTAAATTAAGAAAAGAATTGAACTTGATGTTGTTGGTAAGAATATTATCCTCGAATCTTTTGTTCAGGAAAATACTTAGACTTTTTTTTTTATCTTTTTCTTTTCATATTTTTTTGACATCATTTATTCGTTTTTATCCTTTTTATATTTATTTTTAAATTTATTTACTTCATCCTTTTTGTGTCTATTCTATTTTTATCTCATCTACTTTTGTTTGTTTATCTTCATTTTTATTTTTCGTATTTTATTATTTTATTTTAATTTTATGCATTTTATGTTTGAGCCAGTTGTTTGAGATACTTAGACTTAAAATTAATCTGTCACTTATATGATCACATCTTAAATGATTTTGTGAGATTACGGGTGTGTTTGATTCTATATTAGATAATAGATTCTAGAAAATTAATTATTTTCCTTCAATATAAATTTTTTATTTTTTAATTGATTTTAAAAATCAAGCACACACTAATTATGCGTTAAAAAATCAATTTCACTCGATTTAACGCAGAATCAGACACAAACTACATAACCTTTTTTTATGATTCAACATATTCTCTTGCTGTGAGATATCATACCATGTAATGTACTCAAACCATTAAAATAAAATTACAAACAGAGAACATCAAAAGATACATTAAAATAAAATATTTAAAATGTCTATCCTTTCTATAATAAAATAGAAAATAATAAAGATTTTAAGGATACATAATAAAATGACTTTCCTTATCACAAAATTCAATTTGTTTGGAATTTAATTAATTAAGAAGTTTCAATTTTGCACAATTTAAAAACCTTTTAATAATAATGATGATTTAATATTATAATTATTAGTTTATTTCAATTTTCTTAAAAAATTAACGAATTTGAAATTTATAGCAAAAGTAGTTTGAAATGTGAAGTTTACATTCATTCTCTAGCAGCCTTTCATAAAAAATTTAAGCTTTTAAATAGACTTCCAGCTAATTGCAAATTTATAAAATGCTTTATACCAATTAAATAAAGCTAACTCATTCTTACCCATAAGCCAAGCATCTATCATCACAACAGCTAGCTTTAGTGCAAATGTGAAAAACATAAACTTGCTCTAAGATTAAAAAACTGAGCAAAGATAATGCATTATTGTAAGCATCTCTGTCTCACATCCTTTACAGTATGTAATTTAAAGCTCAAACAGATCCCTAGATGCAGTCTTCTGAAATTTAATCTGTGAAAAGCAGGAGAAATTGATATTTGCGAGGCAAAGGAAATGAAATGCTGGTTGGCTGTGACCTCTGCTGGCAACTCTTTGAACTTGATTTCTGATGAAGAATCAATTCTTATCTTGTACCTGTCAGACTATCGCAGAAAGGGAAAACGTGAGAGAAGTTAAACGTGGATGACAAAACGTTCAATTCAGAAGCAAGCGTGCACTCTATGCAATCAAACAGGAAATAAGAAAGTTCCTCAGTTGCCTTCAGAGAAAACTGCAAAATTGTAGCATAACACATACTGGAATATCAAAAGATATTCTGGGGATGCATAATCATTTTAAATAAGCAGATAGGGTATTTTTAAAACATGGAAGTTACCTACCTACTTATCTAAGAAAGTGCTGGGACAAACCAAACCGACAGCAACTGCTAATTGACTATCGTACAAGAAGGAAGTGAAAATGAAAATTGAAAACTTGTTAGAAATGTTATCTCAATTCACAAAGGGATTTATCTTCCATGGTGTTTCCTAGCTTCTTTTTATAACGACAGTGGCCATTTTATTGTTTGAAAAATACTTGTAAATCTATGATTTATCTGTTCATCAGTAAGCCGACACTTGCAGTATATCTGGACTAGCATCCTTAACAGGCATATATATATATATATATATATATATATATATATATATATATATATATATATATATATATATATATATATATATATATATATATATATATATATATATATATATATATATATATATTCACGTTAAAAACACAGAAACTATATGTAGCAGCTTCAGGTTTGATGGGCGTCAATGTTTAGAGATGGAAAACAAGTATAAACTTAGGGTCTGTTTAGACAAACTTCTTTATAAACACTTCTAGAAGAGAAGTGTATAAATGAAAAATTGATTGAACTTCATCATAAGTTAAAATTAATGTATGCATAAATTAATTTGCAAAAAATCACACATAGTTTCTCCTCTAAACTATTATTTTAAACCTATTTTAGATTATACAGAAATTTGTTTAATTTTTTTCCTATTTTTCTCTTCTAAAAATGTTTTTGGAGAAGTTTGTGTAAATTCACACTTTGGTATACTAGCAAAAGCTTCCAAAAAGAAGGTACTGGTACAGTTAGCAAGGTCACACCAAGTTAACAATATGACACTAAAGCAAGTTATTTACTAATGAGAACATCACCTTTAAACATTAAAGAATTTCAACTATACACAAGTTATCAAAGAAGTTAATATTAATATTAAGGACTGTGCATAACTAAGTATATTTTTGAAGTCAAGGCTTATTTACACTGTTATTCTCTTAGTTTCACTAAAGTTCGACCCCCGCCCCTTGAGTTAACAAATTCAATTATATTTTTTGTCACTCATTGATTTGTAGAATGCCATGTCATATTCGCATCAAAATCATCATTTGAGACTGTCAGGCCATAAAACTTACTACAAAAATCAGTAAAAGAAAAATGCACAGCCATTTAAACGAAGAAACAATTGCATCAAGAACAACCGACTTGCATCAATTTTCAAAACTCTGGGGAGAGGTTACCATAATTGGAATAGGGCAAACCAAAACCAACTCTGATGAAACTAAAAGGACAAAAACTGTAATCCCAGCATTGGGAGATCCATCCCCTACGTTCACGGAAACAGTTTGCAATTTTGCACCCTGCAGACCTCATCTACAAGACTAAAACTCACCATTTGCAATTTGAAGTGGGTATTTGGATTCATGTTAAATCACGTAGAATCATGTTGTTATTCTAGCTAACACACTAACATGATTATTTTTTTGAAAACATGTACTTGTTTTGTTCCAAATCGATATTGAGTTGAAACACCTTTAGCTAGATTTTGCACCGGAAAAAAAAAGTATATCTACAGTAACATCCATCTAAATTAAATAAACCCACACGTAATCACACAATTTGAAAATAAATTTCAACCAAAATCAATATCATTAAAATCCAATTTTATAAACCTCACTGAGGTACACCGCCCGTTCAAACTCAATTTTAGTAACGCTCAACCAAACACACACACATTACGCATATAAAGTCAGGAAAAATATTAAGCTAACTAACACTTGAATGTAGATTGACACGGAAAAAACGATAAAATAGTAGCTTTTTACGAAAAAGCTTGTCTCAGAAGTACTTTACTTCCATGAATGCGTGGCTTGCCTTATACACCCCTCACTTCAAGCAATCAATCACCCCATTAAATAAATAAGCTACTTCAGTAATATCTGAACAATCAGAGCTACCCAAGAGTAAAATGAGATGCATAAAGAAAAGGTATATGGATACAAACCTAGGAGAAGCCGCGTTGATGTTCCTGTGAAGAATGCGAGCATCGGCGGAATCCTTGGTCTCAATCAAATCCCTCAAACCCTGGTTCTCCTGTTTCTCCTCTTCCTCCTCCTCTTCCTCTTTCTTGACAACAGGATCCGCAACAGCAGCAGAGGCACCACCAGGTCTAGGCTTAAACCACTGAAAGTAATTACCGTATATATACTCAGGATTGTAACCGAATTCCTCGTCGAAAGCCATGATGTGGCCGTGCCACTCCCACACGCGATACCCAGAAGCCTCTTCGTCTTGAAACCCGACGCAGATGTGGTGGTCCCGAACAGACACCGCCTGGCCCGAATTGGGTTTCAAGAGGGATTCGCCGTTGCCGCTGAGGATGATTTTGATCACTTCCTTCTCCAGCTTAGCCTCCTCCCTCGCCAGCTCTGACTTCCCTTCGAAGTTCTCTTCGTCCGCGTCGTCCTCGTCGAGGTCGTTGAATAGGAAGTCCTCGAGAGACTGCGTGACCAAAGGGTTGTTGATCGGAGCTCGCAGCTGGAGCCTGCCCATCATGGTTTGTAGGAGCAGGTTGTCCAGATTCGAGTTGGAACCGTTCGGGAACGCACTCATGGTGTTTGATGTGAGTTCGCACCGAACGAAATCAGAATGAGGGTTTTAGAGTGAAAGAGAAATATGAAGAGTAGACTCCGTAGAGAAAGGGTTTATGGGTTATTTTACCGATATTTATACCCACACGCCACATCTTCGATATTTGTGCCATTGTTTATTATTAACTACTTGTTAATGGAGCGGGAAACTAACCGCACAGAACGGGTTTGGGTTGCCCGTTTAAAATGTTTTAGAAAAACAAGTAAAATATATTTACCTTGTTTATACAAAATATCTAATGGATAAAAAACATTTTTTGAATATTCAATATTGGGAAATTAATTATTTATTCATTAAAACATTTGAATTATATATTCTTTGATAATTCCTTTTACGCATCTCAAGATTTAATCTCTTTCTTATTGAAATTGACTTTGAAAAATTACATTGAATATCACTCACTTCCATAAAACATTTATTAGTAAAATTTAAAGAAATAATATATTTTCTTTCAATGTTACGATGCGAGATAGGAATGTACATTAAGTGAAAATTATTTAAAAAAAATCAAAATTCAAGCATGATATATTACTTAAGTATTAATTTTTTTTAACACGTAAAAATTGAAATTATCTCTTGAAAATTTTGATCAAATTTAGCTTCTAATTTTAAAAATACGTGAATTTAATATTTTTAACCAAGTTCATTTGACATTTCAAAAAGTTTTACATTGGTATTTGAGTTATTTATATTATTTGACACATCTTCGTTTTAATGTTAGATGAAAAATACATTTATAGACCGTCAAGTGATGTAAACAATTCAAATATTATCATGAAACATGTTTGAAATTAAAAAAAAAAAATTAACAAAATTTGATTAAAAAAATTAAATATACACAATTTTGAAGTTGATGAACTAAATTGAATCAAAGTTTTGAAAAATGATCATTTTAAAATTTTAGTTAAAATAGGACCTAAAAACATATTTATCCTTGTTACTTACTATATTTTCTAAGATTTATTCGATATTTTTATTGGACTTTTAATATTCTTAAAAATTAATTTATAATAACATATATGGCTGTGAAAAAAAGTTTAAAAAATATAAGTGAGAGTAATTATTTCAAAGTTTCAGTTACAAATAATTACAATAACTAATCACAATTTAAAGTCTAATTAAAATAAATAAACTTTTATTAGGATAATGAAAAGTATATATTTAATTCTATAATGCAATGTATTTAACGCTATCAATGAAAAAAAAAAAATCTCAAACTCACAAAAACACATCTCATTTCAACAAAATCCATGTCAAGATTACAGTTATTTTTCAGATTTTTTTAATATTTAATTTAAAATAAAACTTTCAGTCATAAATAATTATTTAAAAGTTATAACTGAGAATAATTACTCAAAAGTTTCAAATATTATTTAAAAAAAAAAATCACAACATCGATGTATAAATAATTCCAAGATTTTTTGCAATTAATTTTTGTGTAAAAAACGACTACAATTAGAAAACATTTTCAATTGTATTGTTTAAATGAACAATTCATCGTAAATTAACCAAATAATTATATTTCTCGTTCTCTTTTGTTTACTTTAATTCCAATGTGACCCTCTATAACCTAGAAAACAGCTAACAAGTATCACACAAAAATGTAGGGGTGGGCAAAAAATTTAATTTTCTTGATCCAATCCACTTTTGCTCCAATCCACTCCATTTATAATCCATTTTATTAAAAATCTAATCCATTTAAAATTCATTTAATGGATATGGATTCCAATCTAATTTACATTTTATATATCTTATGGATTGGATATCCATTTATAAATCAAGATTTCTAAATATGGATAATCCAAAAAATCCAATCCAAATTTTCAATTTAAATTTTTAGTTGGGTTAGACTAAAGGTTGAGATGAACTATGCTAAATTCAGACTTGGATGGACCTTGCTCGACGACCTATACGGATCGAACAGGCTCGACAAACCATAAGAGGTTGGCTGGCCTAAAGATATGAACGAGATAGGCGAGCCCGACAAACCGAACGAGTCGATCAGGCCCAATGACCTGATGAGTCACACGGACCCGAAAACCCGAACGGACCAGGCAGAACCAGTGACGAAAACAGGTCAGGCAGCCCAAAGACCCGAACGAGTCAGGCAGGCCCAAAAACCTGAACAGGCCTGACAACCCGAACGGGCCCGAAGACCCGGATGGGTCGGACGACCTGGCGACCCGGACGGGCCCGACGACCCGGATGGGCCTGACGACCCGGACGGGCCTGACGACCCAAACATGCCCGACGACCCGTACGGGCCTGAAGACCCGTACGGGCCCGACGACCCGGATGGGTCTAACGACCTACACGGGCCTTACGACCCGGATGGGCCCGACGATCCGGACGGACATGACAACTTGGACGACCCTGACGGGCCTGGCGACCCGGATGAGCCTGACGACCTACACAGGCCTTACGACCCGGATGGCACGATGACACGAACGAGCCCTACGACCTAGACGAGCTCGACGTCCCGGACGGGCCCTACGACCCGGATGGGCCCGATGACTCAGACATGCCTGATGACCTTGACGTACCTGACAACCCAGACGAGCCCCACGATTTGAACGTGCCCGACTACCCGATTGGGCCCGACTATTTGGACCTGTCCGTCCGGATCGTCTGGGTCGTTGGGCCCATTCGGGTCGTCCGACCCGTTCGCGTCGTCGAGCCTGTTTGTGTTTTCGGGCCCGTTCGGGTTGTCTGGTCCGTTCGGGTTATCGAGCCCGTTCGGGTCATCGGGCCCGTCTGGGTCGTTCGGGTTGTCGGGCCCGTCTGGATCGTCCGGGTTGTCGGGTCCGTCCGGATCGTCGATCTCATCCGAGTCATTCGGGCCTTAATGACACAAGTTTTAAGAAATTTAATTTAAATTTCTTTTATTAAAAATGGATTCTGGATTTTAAACTTGATCCAAATATTTGGATTGGATTTAAATCTTGATCCAAATATTTGGATCTGAATTCTAAAAAAATCCGAACTACTTTTGCTAAAAAAATGGATTTGGGTCAAAAATCTAATCCAATTATTTGGATATAAAATGGATGTGGATTGGATCATTAAATATCCAATCAATGCCCACCCCTACAAAAATGACTTACACCCATCATAACATATAAAAGAAGCATAATAAAAGATAGGAAATATCAAAATATAGCTAGTACATGATGGAAAATGGATCCAAACTACAAATATCAATTATAAATGGCTACAGCATGAGAAATGGTTTCTATAACCAAACCATGACTTATTTATATTCACACATTAAAATGATTATAAAGAAATACATGCATCTTGCTTGTATACTAAATTTATTATTATAAGCAAACAGTTTAAGCTTAAATTGTAAATTTAATAAATAAGTGAAGATAACTTAACCCATTTTCATCTTCACACAAGTAAGTTGGAAGCTTGATAACCTAGGAAGCTCCGACACGGCGTCAGAGCCACGCTTCCCCGCGTCAGAGGCGCATCAGACACAGACACTTGCCGAAAGCGCACACGACACGGTGTCAGATGTTTTTTTTTTTGCCGGACACGACCTTCTCTTTGGATGCGAAAAAGACACGTTTGTGGTGTTGCAAAAAGGTGGAACTGGTGGAACGTGGCCGCTGTTGCAGAGTTGCCATCGTGGATGTCGTTGTAGAATTGCAACCGTTTAAGTTGCAGGCAAAATAAATTCACAGGGAAGAGAAGATAGGAAAGAAAAAGTTAGGTGAAAGAAAAAAAATGAAAAGAAAATATAATCATATTCTGATTAATTTAATAATTTAGTTATTTTATATAATAAATTTGTTTTAATTAGTATATAATATATGATTAATATAATATTTTATTTAAAGAAATTTTAATTTGTTTTATTAATATAATATATTATATTATAATTAATTTTAATATGATTATATAATTAATATCTTTTACTCGATACCTGTCCCGTATTTCAAATAAATATAAATAAATTACTTTATATCAAAAATAAAAATTAAAGACAACGAAACTCTTCATGTAAAATATTAGAGGAGATGACTTCTCATTGGAAGACAACGAAATTCTTCAAATTGCTAGTCTATCTCTTAATGAACTAGAAGTATTTTTTAATCAAGATAAACAAACATGATTTACATATATATTTTTTTGTTTTTCTTTTGCTAGACTTTGTTTCTTTTATAATTTATTAGATCATAAAGTATAATTGGTAGATTGATTTTTATATAAATATTAATTTTCAATTTTTTAGACTATGAATTTAATTGTTATATATATATATATATATATCCGTGTCTGTCATTCTTTTAATTTAGACGTCTTCCCGTGTCTGTGTCCGTGTCGTGTGGCTTCATAGGTTTTGAACTGATTCCAAGCCAATTCACAAACCATCACTTATCAGATGTGAGTATCAGCACTGGCTAATGCATACTGTTACTGAGCATATATATATATATATATATATATATATATATATATATATATATATATATATATTTTTTTTTTTTTTTTCTTAACATCCTAACAAAACCAATAAAGATTAAAACACCTTGAACCTGTTCTAGTACTAGAAGAGGGAATACAAATTTATACACGGATAAAACATTCGAAATTGAACACGAAAAGATTATGCATATGCTGAGAGGCAGATACACGTGTGACTGAATTGCAGGGAAACATATTTGAAATGAAGCACATGTAAAAAACGCATGTGCTAAGAGGAAGGAACACCTGTCCAAAGTAAAATGTTTTCTTTTTATTCCAACATAATATTCATAATGCAGCCTTTTTCCAAGCAAATATCATCAATTGTTCCGCCATTCAAAATCCTTGACGTGAATCGTTCATCAACGGCTACCGCCTCAAGCTTTCTACTATGTAGTCCGCATACAAGCTCCTTCTCAACAAAGAGAAGTTTTATAAGAAACTAATACTGTGGTCGGATTGCATATGCCGATAAGATAAATATAATAACTAAAATGTTGGGGAATTTGAAAGACAGTATCTAAATTTAAAAAGCCATTTCAAAGAAAATAGAACATGGTGTACTGAATAACTTAATCCAAAACCTTTGGACCACTTGAGTTTCCAGACCGGTAATGGTTGAAGTAAAATAGTAAAGACGAGTGTTGCTTACATGGATCTCTTAATCGCTTCAAAAGCAGCTGAGGCAGGCAAAAAGTCGTTTACAGCAACTTCCTTGTTTTCATTCTTCTTGTCTATAATCCTTTATGAAGGAAAATGTATAGCATTCATTACATGCTGCACTATGATTTCATTATTTCTATAGACCATAACAAATAGAAAAATTGAGAATCAGGCGACAGAATTCGAAATTTCGGAAGGATACAGTCTTCAAAGAAGCGACGAATTTCAGCTAAACGATGTGGAGGAAGCTCCTTGATATCATTGTAATGACGATACTCAGGATCATCAGCACAGACAGCGATTATCTTATCATCTTTCTCCCCCTTTAAATCAGCACAATTAGTGGATACTAAATATTCAATAATAAAAGACGAGTTATTGGCGTGTGGTAAATTTAATGATTAATATACTAAACCTGATCAATCATGGGCATGAGACCAATTGCTTTGGCCCGAAGAAAGCAGCCAGGAAGAACAGGCTCCTGCCCAAGTACGTGGGAAGTTTAGCATCAAATTTGAACCACCAGTGCATAACATAGTAAAATAAGTTTAAGGTCGTGCTTAAAATGGATTTGAACATTAATAGAGATTACTTCATCAAGAAAATGAGACGTATAAAATCGAAGGGATGTATGTGTCAATGAAGTTCGATTGTTGCCAAGAAGAGATACACGATGCCGCTGATTTTCAAGGAAATGTTGATAATATGAATGGATATATAAATACCTGCATGATGATCAAGACATCCAGGGGATCACTGTCCTCACAAATAGTACGTGGGATAAAACCATAGTTGTGAGGATACACAACTGATGAGTAAAGCACGCGATCGATCTGTGCATAGATTAGTGTTTAGCAACTTGACTAAGTAACTGCAGAAGCAAAAATAACTGAGCAACTATTACAAGTTACAACCTTGATAAGTCCCGATTTTTTATCCAGTTCGTATTTCACCTTGCTTCCTTTCCCTATCTCAATCACCTGCGATATTCAGTCAAGTTACATTACAAAATTGAATCAAATATAAACTTAGAAAAAGATCTTAATTTTCTGTCCTTTGGAAATATAACAATATTACAACTTCACAACTTAACAAATAACATGTAAATTTATATTACCAGGGTAGTATCAGAAGTTGAAGGGGTCAAATTTTGTTTCATTATCTACAACTTAAACAACAAAGTCTACACCTACCATTTCGATAGCATTTGAGGAAAAAAGAAGCAAGAAAGAATAAATGAAAACAGAGCCGAGGACATTTTTTCTTGTTATTTGACCATATTAAACTCATCAGAAAACCTTGGTTATCCAACAAGTTCCTTGGTTCTGACCTTTAAAACCTTTTCTAAAGAAATTTACTCATCTAGGTATATGTGAACTACATGGGCCCTAGACTCTAAAATGTAATGTTTACTTCACTATTTTGTCATTCTTACACAATTGAAGATCGTTGGAGCGCCAGGTCCTGCATTGTGAAAGAAAACAGAGTTAGCTTGGAAACCAATTAAGGAAGAAAAAACGACGAAGAACAACTCAATGCAATAGAAGAACTAAGAAGACAGCCATAGGGACATTGTCGGGTAGGTATCTAAAATTATAATACCAAAGATAGATATGTTCAGGATTCTCTCAAGTGGGAACACACTCTAATGGATTTTTTACTTCCAAGGATGCATATTCCTTTCCAAATTGGTTCGGTTTATAGCTGGTCGAAGGATATATGCTTTAGTATGGAAACTGATCATAACAAGGTTCCTATTGGTGAGGTTATGCATAGCAGCGTCGGTACTTTAGTTTTTATGTCCAGCCATTGCTTGCAACATGATGACACTATGGAGCATTGGTTTTTCTCTGCCCTTTTGCCGCCAGGTTTTGGAATCGACTACCTAGTTTGACAGGAGTAGCAATTAACCCCTCATCTCTTGATTCTATTTTCGGTATTTTACATAAACAATGGAGTGAGAATGTTAAAGTGGTTTTGATGGCTGCATTCATCCATATCTCTTGACCTATGCATATGTTAATGTTGCTGCAAATCGTTGCTCCGACCGTATGCATTCTATTATCAAGGAGTTTGTCATTTTAAAAGCATTTGTTGTTGATTGTCATCCTACAAAAGCTCCAAAGATCCCTTAAATAAATTGGTTACCTCCACCTTGTTATTGATAAAGTGTAACTTAGATCGATCAGCTATTAACTCTCCTACATCAGTGTGGAGAGAAATTTTCAAGATCACAGGGCTAAGGATATGGGCTCTTTTTCAAATTTTATTATCCATCATCATTCTCTTGAAGCTGAATTACTAGGAGTGATGCATGCTATTGAGATTGTTCATAGGAAATATTGGTTTAACCTTTGGATTGAGAGTGATTCTACTACTGTAGTAAACGTTTTTTTATTATTACTGGTGAGATGGTAATCCTCCTTTGTTAGTGCTGATTTTTTTTTTTAATAAAAAACTTAATTTGCCTCCTTTTATATTCTCATAAATTTTTCGTCGTTTGGCTCCACTAGTCCCCCACTTGTATTGTTTTCTTATTCTTGAATATAATGATTGATGTTGATTGGGGTCTAAACTAATTGGATTGTAATAAACATAACAAATCACCATTTTCACCAATTTTTTAATGCTTAGTTGCTTACCAATCTCAAGGTCATGCCACGGGTGAGCAGCAACAGATCTCCTTGTCATGGATGAAATAATCCTTTCATTAAGAGGAGGATGTGAGGACTGATGAGAGATGGGATCACTCTTTGGAGTCTCCTTTGACGAAACCACGTTTGCAGTCTGAAAATAGTAATAATCACCAATACAAAAGTTTTTCCAAATATCAGTGACTAAATAGGAAATTATTTCTCAATTTATTTTCCTCACCAGGCGCAATCTCCGGCGGCTTGGCATAACATATTGTCTAAATCGCAACTATATACTACAGACACTTAAAAGATAAAAAAAGAAATGCTTACAATTGAACCTTTCTGAGATTACCAAAAAGCACGTTACTAAAAATTAATATTATATTGACATCACGAAAATATAATCACACCATATATGTATAAATTAATTAAACATTAACAGATGTCCCTTGCTTATTTTTCCAATCTAATAAAATAAGAACGAAAGCAAAAGATATTACTTACAGTTTGGGTATCCATGTCGGTTTCAACCATCACAGGTGGCAATTCTGAAACGGTAAAGAAAATAAATCTGTCATTCAGCTCCAAAGACTATCACCCACACTTCTTAATCATATATAAAATTTTAATAGATGAATCATGGAATCGAATAATTTGGTTTTGAAATCAAACCAGGACATGTTTTCCATTGTCCAAAGCGCACAAAAGGCAAACAGAAAACAGAAAGAAACCGTCAAAAAAAGAATACGAAAATGACCACCACAGATCTAATCAATTCGAATCCATAATCCACTCTTTACAGAACGGAGTTTTGAAAACCATCACACGCCACCTCATATGGTTGCGAATAGTTTGTTAAAAACGTCGCAAACACTGAAAGTTAGTGATCGGGGACACGATCGAAACCAGAACAAATCCGGCGTAGCCAGTTCCATAATCGCAAGCGAAACAGCACCGTGTGAGTGTGAAGTGAAAGCAGCGAAGAGAGAAACTCACCTCACCTGCGCAAGGGAAAGCTCGTCTGCAGAAGCAAGGTAAAGAAGTGAAGGATTGAGCACAGATCTCGAAAAGGAAAATAGAGCGTGTAAGATAAGTTAATGCTTATGCATGTCTGTGCGCAAAGAGCAGAAGAGAAAAGAGAAGAGATGACAGGGAAAACCTTTGGACGGTGCTTGATATTCTTCTGTGCAAAGGAAAGGAGCACACAAATGTAAGAAAAATAAGAAAACTGAAATTCAATTAAGGTAAGAAAATTCTAAGTCATTCTTGCTGAGCTTGCGGCAGAACAAATAAATAAATAAAAATGCTATGACATTATTTCACTCCCTTTTCCAAAATTTATGTAACTATTATTTTACCTTTTTCAAGGCAAGACATGTTTGGTTGACAAGGTTAAGAAAAATTATAAACTATTTATAATTAAATTTACATATTATTATTTAGAAAATAAAACTACTGATAGACTCAACTAATCCTTGTTGTCTTCATTCGGTTTAGTAGAATGGACTACTCCACTGGAATACGACCGAATTCTAGATTGCACTAATAAACTATTTTGAGTCTATTTAAAAATTGAAAAGAATAAATTTAAAATTAAATAAAATAATAATATTTTTTTAATTATTTAAATAATGATCACCAGCAAAAACTCATCAGTGTGCATGTATATATATCTACATTTTTTAATCTAAATAATCCAGTTTAGGAAAAATATAATTATAATAATGATTCAAATTTAGAAAGATATACGTTAGATATTTTAAGCGGAAAAGTTAAGCGATTACAGTTAAAGTATTTTATCACAAAAAATAATATTTTTATTCGTTAAAATTAAGACTATTTAATTAAAAATCACAATAGATGATAGTTAAAAGATTTATCTTCTTCTATTAAAAGATACAGTTACAATAAATGATATTAGGGAGGATTAAAAAAAAAATCCTGTATTCAATAGTATAAATAATTTTAAGAGGAATTTATTCAAATTCATTATAGTCACCTATTAAATAATGATATCAAAATTGACTAATTTTAACTTACACTATTATTTTTTTTTATTTATTTACCCACATCATTTTAGGAATTATATAATGGCCTATTAGGTGATGTCTATTTACTGTGTTTGGGCTTAATGTATCCTTTTGGAAATATAAATAAATATATTTTATTCTGTCGTAAAGAAAGTCGAAAGTATTTATCAAAACAAAATCATACGTTGAATGATGACGTTGGGGGAATAAAGGCCTCTCTACCTTTTACGTGTCATTCTGTGATTGGGTAACTTAGAGAAAAGGACAGGGACCCCTTGTTAAGAGTGACGGCGTTTTGACGGTCACGCTGCAGCTAAGATATTCTGTTACATTGACGTTTAGTTTGATGCCAAAAGAAACAAAGATATTCCTTTTTATTGGTCTGGGGCAGAGAAGATAGTCACCATCATGTGGGATGCATTTAATTTCTTCTCCTAAACACAGGCATTCCAATTTGTATGGATATATCAAAATATGTTATTTTTTTATTATAATAATAAAGGTTAAATAGTTTTTTTTATTAGTTACTCATCAAAAATTTTAATCAATTTAGTTATTTATTTTTAGAAATATACAGATTTAATTCTTTTAATCAAATTTTGTTAAGTTTATTTAACGTTTCAAACACGTTTTATGATAGTATTTGAATTAGTATTAAAACAAAAATAGGTCAAATGATGTAAACAATTCAAATATTATCATGAAATGCGCTTGAAACATCATATACACTTAACAAAAACTAGTTAAAAAAACTAAATTCACACATCTCTAAAGATGAAAGACTAAATTGGTTAAAAAATTTGAAAATGGACTAATTTCAAATTTTACTTAAACTTGAAGGACCAAAAACATATTTAAACTATTTTTTTTTAAATTAAGTCAATATATTTTCTAGTCCAATTAATAGTAACGATATTAGAAAAAGGACATTTACATAAATAACATAATGTTTTATAATTAAATAAGGTTGACTTATTAATAAAGCATAATGAACTAATTAACTAACATTATATATGTTAGTCTCATATTGTAATAATCTTCTCGGAATTTTATGAAAATAAGTTGTATTGATATTTTTTTAAGAAATTAAAAACTATTATTATAATGAAAATTATTTAAGAATTTGGATGAAATCAAAAAATTATTTATAATGAAAAAAACAAACTATTTAACCAATACGGTAAGTTATAAAAAATCATTTTTATTTAAAAAATAACTTTTCTCTTAATAAGTTTGGAAAAACAAAAATATTTTAAAATAAGAAATAATAAATAATTTTTTTATAAAACCAATAGTGAAGAATAAAATTAAAATTAAATATAAAATTTAGAAAACATAAATATTAATTAAATATTATGAAAAAAAACACTTATAAATTAAATTATAGTTGTATTAATTAATTATATAATATTTTGTACTAGAATTAAAATAATGTTTAAATATAATAATAAAATATTTTTGTAAGTTTTAAAAGGTTAAAATGTAAATGAAATATTAAATATTATTACAGTAAAGTCCATTAAGACTCTTACACACAAACAACTCTTAGAATGAAATATTAAAAAAATATAATAAGTAAACTTAAAGAAAAAAAGTAAATTAAGATTTTGTATTATCAATATAAAGATAATGAGGGTGGAAGCTACCAAATTAACATTTTGTTTAAAATAATATTTAAAAAAAATAAAATTAAAAATTAAATCTAAAAATATCTCAATAAATAAATATTTATAGGATGTATTGTGTTAGAAGACTATGCACCAAAATCAGGTTAATATTCAATAACCAATCAAACTCTTTCATAAACAATCCCCAGTCCTTTTAAATAATAGTATGCGAAAGTGTACCTAAATTGATAATCGAGAATAATGTAAATTAAATGTATTTATCTTTTGACGAAGAAAAGGAAACAATAATATATGTATCTGTTTACATATGAAAACCATAACCTCTCCGTATAACCTTTATCTATTACTTATTATCTCTACAGATAATCTTCCATAACATATGTATCCTTAATCATATATAAATTTAAATTAATTATATCACTTTAATAAATTAACAAATAAAATATAATGAACTAATAATCGTTAACATGGTCTACTTGTGTTAAAAACAATCTCAAACTCAATTGACTATTTGTATTTTGATAAAACATTGAGACAGATGCAGAGATATATAAATAAAAAGTTAATCATAGAGAAAAAGAAAAAAAAAATTAGAGATGGATCATTATCCGTTACTATCTCCAAGTACCACTCAATTAATGGACACTATGGACTTGGACCACCAATTACCAACGTCCACAAGCTGCCACCATCAACCCCCTTTCATGTTACTGATAGTGAAGTTTGTGATGTGGGGGTTATGGGAGAGGAAAAGAGATGGATTTCATAAAGAGAAGATATGGGATGGAGAAGAAGGGGTTGGTTATGGCAGAAAAATATATAAGTGTAATATAAAAACTCTTTTTGCAATACTTCAATTTTCACGTCGATGCATCATAACAAAAACTTAACTAAGTTCAGTTGTGAAATTTGTCATGGTGATCCTTAACCATCTCACAAGTTATGATGTGTAAGATGGTTGTATATTAAAATCTTTTGTTGGAGTCTGTCATAACCCCTGTTTTTTTTTTTTGGACCATTTGCTATGGTCACAATGATAAGAAATATAAGAATGTTTCAATTCCTGTTTGGTTAGGAACAATGTCAAGTTTTTAGGTAATGTATCTTTAGCCAACACGTTTAGTTTGATTGGGAATTTGGTTGGATTAAAGCTTTGTTAGTGGAGTGTCACCCTAAAAAGCTCCAACATATTCAAGTTGAGTCCTTATTGTGTTAGATAAAATGCAATTCAAATTGTGATGGCCATGATGTGACCAAAGAGCTAGATGTGGACTTTAGTGCAAATATCTTTGGGTGTGTGTTACATCATAGAGTCTAGAATCCCATCTTCAGAGAATTCATGGAATGGGCTTTGCTTCCTGCACCCCTTAAATTTCAATTTCTCACATATACTTTCACATTTATAATATGGGAGCCAGTGTGAAGCGTAGTCCTATATTGAATGTACCAAATAAAGATGAAGACTTATAAATTCATCGTTTTAAAATTTTGGGATTAAGAGTGATGTCAATCATTTATGTATAAATTGAGTTCATGTCTTATTAATGTTACATTTTTCTCATGATCTTCTATCGTAAGACCCATAAAACATTCTTTATTGAGGAAAGTGGATGGATAGGGTTTAAGCGCAGTTGATGAGGTTTTGTTAATTAGGTACTCAAGAACACTGGATTTTAACTAATTCTAATTATCTAACAACCATACCAATGAATTAATAACGGTTTCCAAAAATAGTTATCATTTTTAAAATATCATTCCTGATACGAAATAGTTAAAAATTACTTCTAAATTATATTTTTGAAACATGGGAGAGATGGTATATTATTAGAAGGTTGGAGATTTATACGAACTAAGATATCAAATCATAGTAATAAAACAATTTGTATTTCTAAATTTTTATTTACAGTATCAAACAGACATTATTCGTCTATACTTACTCAAAATGTATATAAAATAAATAAATAAATAAATAAAATACTTTCACTTCAAATCACGTTAAATACCACCGCATTATCGAACCTAACATGTCTTTTCCATCATAATCGCACCATTAAAAAAATACACGGTCTATAAATAAAAACATGTAATAGACATTCTAAAAATGGAAACTAATAATATAAACGATCAACGATTAAGTAATTATTTAAAATATTTTAACACATACATATAATTTTTTAATAACTTACTCCATTTCCTGTCCAATGAAATCACTATAATATTATTTTGGAGTATAATATTTTTGATTCTCTAGTCTCTGAGGATGGGGTGTATCTTTTGTATAATAGAAATAGAAAGGTTTGTGCATGCTCCACTTTCCGTTATAGAAATGTTGGGAAGACGTCTTTTCTTTATTTTGATTGTGATGATTCGGATATGCGATGGGGCAATATAGTTGTTTTCTCTTTCACTAACATAGAAATAGAGTTGATGGTGGACACAACACAACACAACACATCCTTAAAGCACATCCAATCCGATTGAAGACAAAGACATGCATGAAAACATTGAGTCGTTATGGTATTAGAAAGAAGAAGGATTATGCATGGAGAAAAGTTGGATTGGATTGGATAAACCGCGTGAACCTGCCATCACATCGATCGCAATCGCACGAACAATACTTTTTATGATTTGGATGCGAAGCCAGGGACATACACACTCATCTCTCTCTCTTTACATATTCAGTCAATGATAATGCAAATCATCACCCCATCAAATATCACACCTGATGTTCAAATCAATATTTTAACAGTTCATCCCAAAGAAAATAAACATAATACCAAGGAAAAAACAACCTTTTCACGTAAGACCTTGTAATCATGGGGTTGGATACATGCAATAAACATTCCTAGGTATAAGTCAGTAGTATCATACTGGTGTGTGTGTAATAAATGTTCTTGAATGAGTGTCTTTAAGATCCTACTCCTTTTCATGCATACTCTACTCAGTCTTATTAAATGACATATTTATGTTCTTTCACTGTACCTTTGCTTGTGTCAACAAACCTTTGGATTGGGTTGAGTGGATAGACTATATTCAACTATATCTGATTACTTGTTCTAGTGTATCTCTTACACTCGGATTCCATAATTTTCATTTTCTCCATTATATACATTCTTAACATTTATTTCTTCTACTCACGACTCCCTTTTAAGCTACTTTCTTTTATACCTTTGAATTGAATTTCGACATAGTTTCATTTTAAAAATCTCATCAATTAAAAACATCTCATGACAAAATTTAAACTATTATAATTGTAAATATGATATATATATATATATATATATATATATATATATATATATATATATATATATATATATATATATATATATATATATATATATATATATATATATATATATAAACATAACCACCGTCTCTCAACATTATCATATCATTAATATTTTTTATCAGCATTATCACATCATTCATATATTATTCTTCTATTGATTAAAACAACCATAATTTATAATTTCCCCAAATTCTATGAAAAGAAAAAAAGTATATAGAATTTATCATGGAAAAAATACAACTTACACAAATTAAAATTATGATTATATATTGATTTACTCATTGTCACTTCCCCAGTTATATAATGTATTTGTAAGAGTATTACTAGTCAATCGATTTTTATAGAAAGAACGTATATAATTTACATTTATAGAAATTTTGAGTTTATGTTAAATGAAAAATTAATTAGTTATATAACAAATAAGTAATTAGTTGAAAATTATAGAAAGAATATAGGGAATTTATATTTCTAGATGAAATTTATATGAATTAAAAAATGGTTTAGTTATAAATTTATTTATAGTTTAAAAAAGTAATTCTTCGTTTACTTATATATTATATTTTTAATGTAATAATCAGGTATTACGTACCCTAAGAAAGACAATGTGAAAAATAAGAATTAATAATATATAAACAATTAAATTTACACACATAACCAAATGAGAATCTGGTTCATCAACAATTCATACATATTATTATAATATAATGGGTGCAAGGTGGTTGTTTTAGTTTGAAACTATTATTTTCTTAAAAGATAACTTTCATACTGAAAGACACAGAGTATGTGTCCGTGCAGGAACTAAGTAAAAAAGCAATTGCACATTGCCGAAAGATGCGAAAGATGCAAAACGAAAAAGAAAAATCACAATAGTGTTATTTTCTTGAATCCGGACCTTTCATTTAAATTCAACCTATTATTCTATTTTGAAATTTTCGCATTAAATATCATTATAAGAAAAATTCTAAATAATGTTTAAAAAATAATTTTTTAATTAGATATCAATTTAAAGACTAATTATTTTGATTGTCAAAATTTATTAATTAACTATGTTAGTGATTAATTTAAATAATAATTTATAATATAACTTATTTTAATTACCAATTTAGAGACTAATTATAATTTTTTTAAAATATTTTAGTTAATAACTTTTAATTTATAAATTGATATATAAATTAATCATCATAATAATTAATTATTTTTTATAATTAAAATTGATTATTATTTAAAAATTTTCTATATATAATTTAAAAAATGTATTATTTTCTGACATTAATAAAACTTAATTTACTAATATATTTTATTAATAAATTTTAGAATTTTAATTATGGATAAAATATTAGCAAGTAATGTATTGATCGGTAAACTAAAACTTTTATTTATTAACAATTTTTTTTATGAGAAATGGTTACGTAAAAAAGTTGCTGATAATTTATAATTTTAATTATCCATTAAAATTCGTCAAAAAACTTTATCGGAAAAATAGATATTAAAATTTCTGGTTTGTATTTTGACCATAATAAAATTCATTGTATTGATTTTTCGATAATTAATTTCTTCTTTAAATTTCATAGATAAATCTATCGATAATATATTCTTTTAGAATTTGTTGATAAGCTCGTTGGTAATTAAATATTGAAAATGATGGGTAATTTCATTAGTAAATTCGTTGAGAAAATGGGTACATTTTTTTCTCAAAATTTAACAAAATACCTATTATAAATTAATTAGAGATGAAAACAAAATCACGATATTCATGGGCTAAAATTAGAGCTGTCAAAACGGATAAACCGACTCGACCCACCACGGGTTGATGATTTAGTGAGACAATCCAATCCAACTCACTTTTTAGCAAGCAAAAAAATTCGAACCCGGCCCAGCCCACCACGGGTTGGCGGGTCAAACGGGTTCACTTAATTAAAAAAATATTATTTTTTATTTATTTTCAGTCAAAACTAAATTGTAATTCTAATTAAAATCTAAATAAATTTTAATACAATCCAAATACAAACCAAAATAAAAAAAAATACAAATTATGTATTTGTTGGATAAAAAAACAACTTAACATGACTCAAATGTAAAATCCAACTTAATAAAGAAAAATAAAAACACTTGTGTAACCCTTTTATCTGCGGGTTGGTGAGTCAATCCCGGCTCACCATGGGTTCAACCCGGATGAGCCGGATTCTAAATGAGCTGGGTCAAAAATCAACTCGTATTGAAATTTGTAAAAAAATTTCAACCAAACCCAGTCCGAACCCGTAGTGAGCTGGGTTGACTCGCGGATTCTAACTCATTTTGACAGCTTTAACTAAAATTCGTTGATATTATAAATAAATATTTACTAATGCATAATAACTTATTAATTTTAGCTGACAATAATTATCGAAAAGATTTTCTATTGATAAAATTTATTAACAAATATTTTATCAACTAATATTTTACCGTTAATAATTTTAATTTACGATGAATTAATCTATTACTAACAAATTTTGCCCATTATTAGTGAATCCATTATTTTCTTAGCGATAAAATCACAAACAAATAAAAGACATTATTAATCAGATCAGATGCAAGAAATCACATAATATATTCTAATTCAACCCTTTATCCTAACTCCTTTTTAGTACTATAATTTTATGGTAAACTTTAATTCCTACTACCTTGAACTCTTTCAACAAATCAACGACATAATAATATTCTCACAATTAATAAAATTTGAAATAAAAAAATGGGAAAAAGGAAAATCATAGTATGCACTATGAATAAGGAGAATCATGGCTATAAAGATAGGATCATTTTGAAGGAGTGAAAACGAGATGATGCTCGAAGCTTTATAAGGAAAAACAACATTTGTTGGAACATGTTTTTCTTGAAGAGAAAATTTCCCTTTTTCGTTGGAACAACTTTACTTAGTATGTTACATGATATAAATTTATATTTTTTTATCGTGTATAGAAAATTTCAACAAAATAACAAAAAAATGTTAATATTTTATTGTTTACATATATTGTTAATGAACTTATATAAACCAATGTTAATATAAGGTATATTTTCCCACTATCAGTATCTATTTTATTTTCATATTTCCTTATGAACACTATAACTATTTATTATTCACATTAAACATTGCACAATTTTCGAGTTACAATTTTTAATAATCTTATTTGTGGAAGTAAAACAACTCACTATTCTTTGTTATTTCAACTTACACGTTAATTTAATAACCACTTATTTGTAAATAAATGAGTATAAAAAAGGATATTCTGAAAACACAAAAATTCCCCAAAAAAAAACTTAACTATTTTTACAAAGAAATACCACATCAAAATTTCAGAATATTAATAATACTAAATTTAATGTCGTGAGCTTAGAAACATCTTCCTTTGTTTCTTATTGTAGTGGATGATGGAATTGAGTTATTTTGCTTACTTCAACGCATGCAAATTTAAAATTTTAAAACAATTCACACCTTTTAGATAATTATGCATCCTGAAGCATAAAATAAATGAATAAATAAAAAGTTCGTTAAATTTGGCGAAAATATAAGAAGAAAAAAAGAGTTCAATTTTGAAAAGTTGTTACTATAAAGATTTCCATGCTTTTAATTAAAAAGAAACCATTTGGAAACGAATTTAGATTCTTTAATAATTTTTTTTATACTACTATTTTTTTATTATACTTTCTTAATATATTGATTATCACTAATTTTAACGTTTAAAAATATATTAAAAAAATATTTAAAATATTGGTGTAATGTATTTTTAATACCCAACCGATAACAACACCAAACAAATAAGTAAAAAATCTAAACTTGAAACGAAACCAAGTAATGTGAAATTCGTGACCTTTAATCGTATGACAATGTATTTTTTCATGAAAAATGAAAATTACAGTGCTAATAGATTGATTTGCAAAAATAAAAAAAATGCAGTAATTTTAATTAAAGAGAAAAATTTTATTCTATACTTTTGAATAATACACCTACGTGTTCACCACTTGCTGGGTCCCGAGAAGGGATGTGGTCACGTGGCAATGTTTGGTAAAAGCATAGGTCAAAATGCAAAGTAAAACCACATTGCGAGGGCTCTACCTCGCTATTGGAGAACAACCATGCTCTTTCCCTACGAAATTACCATATATAAACCCTTATAAAATTTAGAAATTAAGCAATGTGAGACTAATTGACTTTTACAATACCATAACGCATAACATGATCTAGCTTGTGGAATTAGTTCATTGTTGTTCTCTTATGTTTCCATGAGTAGTGAAGTGAGAAAAAGTTATTTGAAACATGGTTTTAAAGAAGGTTTTTCGAAGGAAGATGTAGATTGGCAACAAAATACCGAAGTGGACCCAAAAGGTTTCATGGAAATAAATGATTCGCGGAGATTAATTGTGTGAAGGGACAAATCAAAAATTGGGTACTTGGAATCTTAGATATTATTTGACTATTTGTTTGCCACAATGAAGGTGAATGACTACATCTCATGTGTGTTGTGTCTGGTCCCATCATCCTTAGGTTTTAAAGCTACAAACATATCAACATGGAAATGAGTAAGCACCGATCAACACAACAACAAAAGTAGAAACATTTCAGGTATACGCCACTTACTGTCTTTGGATGTTCAACACATACATTTTACTCATATACAACTCGGAAGTTTATTCATACACTGTTAAGGGATTCCAACTTAACTACTTGTCTTCATATACGTGGATGGAAAACACAAGTATAAATCTAAATTAATAAAAATGAAAAGTTAGTCTTTCCGGTATAGGGACCTAGCAACCGTCTCAAACACTAAATTTGTCTATTTTTCTCTCGTAGTAGCTTCTACCGTTCGTTCTGCTTTTCTCTTCTTCTGCTCGGTTGTCCAAACGATCGAGATACTTATCTATAAGGTTCCAATGTTTAAATCAGTTAAAGTCCGTTTAGATGAGTGCAATTAATGTTGTAATAAATGCGAAATAAAAGTCCTTACCAACTTACCTTGGACTCTTATTTATAGTTTTTGACATGGGCTATGATTAAGGTTTTCTTAATCATGACTCAATTGCTTTGTAAACTTGATTACTGATTTGTATTACTTTAATTGACTGATTTAGTTTTGGTGCAGCCGCCTAACCGGAAGGCCGTGCATTCCGTCAAAGGTCTCCATAATTATGTTATGACGACCAAATTCCACTAGAATGAACAACGGTGGTCGTTCGGGTCGTGAGCTCTCTTTAATCACTCCGGAGAAATTGTCATATCAACAACCCAAGAGATTGTCTGCCTGTAGCGGGCAGCCTTCGACCACTTATCTTTGGACCGCCTGATCGATGGTCTGACTAGAGATGTAAATAAGTCATACGGTACAGTTAGAATATCATATAAAGAAGAAAAAGACTTATAAATTTATTATTTTAAGATTTTTAGTTAAAAATGACATTAATAATTTGAAAGTAGTGGACTTAAGCCTTATTAATATTGTATATTTTCCATAAATTTTTCTTAAAATACTATCACGTGAAAGTGTTCCAAATACTCAAACTAAGAAGACATCTGATCTATAAATATCAGAATATTACCATAACTATTCTAATATATTTTCATGGTTATTAATATTAATGGTAAAATTTAAAAGTACGTAATCGAATTTTCAAACAGAGGAGTTGAGGAATCCGCACCTAACATAACAATCGATACTAAAGTCAAGGAATTGGAGACAAAATTGTGTGTTCTATTACATGTGATATCAGAACCATTAGTTCTAACCTCTCACCAAAGATGTAATACAAAATGTTAATTCTGGTGAGCACATTATAAATTGTTTCACTTTCTTCTTTGGCTAGAACCTAGTACTAAGTTGGTAATCATACAATAGCAAAACAATTATTCTATCACTAATATACCTACAAACAAGAGTATAAAATTTAAATAAAAATATAAAATATACAATCAATTTCGGTGGATTAAGTCCCCATATATATTCGATAAAAATATTATTACTCAACATAATATTTTTATGTTAAAAAGTATAAATCTTTTTCATGATACACCCAATAGATTTATTAAGTTGTAGTACATTTATTAAGTTATGGTGACAATACATGAATATACTCTTTATTTTTAAAAAGAATTTATATTTTATATATTTTTTCATATTATTCGATGTGAAACTTTGATGAATGTGAGCATAAAAAAATAAAAAAATAGTAACTTATAAGTTTTTTTTTCTTGAATTATGGAAACAAGTTAAGAAATTCCTAAAATAAATTTGTATATATCCAAATTATCTAACTTACAAAACACATTAAAAAAAAAACATTAGTTATCCTATTTTATAGTTTATAGGGATTAAGATTTAGGGTATGTTCTTTTCGGGTATGGGTTTGGAGGAGAGTGTGAAGATGAATTTGTGTGGATTTGAATAGATGAATTTATGTGTTTTTTTGAGTGAATTTAGAGGATAAAGTGAGTGAATTTGGAGATAAGTTTGATGAAAGTTAGTGAAAGATTTAATTGATATGATAGATAAAATAAATTGTAAAAATAGATAGATTTAGAAAATTACCAAAATACCCTTAATGAAAAAAGAGAATTATTTTGTAATTTGATGTTATAAAAATAATTATAAATAATAAATACGAATTAAAAATAATATTAAAATTATATGAAATTTTAAAATAAAAAAATTTAAATTTTTATGAATGTAAACAAAACTTATACAATTAAATTTTAAAAAGATTATATATATATATAACTCAGTTTTTCCATCACCACAAATTTAAATTTCTTTTTTATCATGAATCTTTTTTATCATGAATCATGAACTTGAATCAATTTTATTATTATAAAAAGAGGGATATAAAGGTAAAATGTTGAATAATGTACGCAAATCTATAATGGAATTTTGGTATCATCCCGCAAATCCATTGCTGTCATCATTCGCAAATCATCTTTATCGAACACAAAATCAATTTTATACCCATCTCTCCAAATCAGTTGATTTATTGAATCTTTTCAAACGAACACACCGTTAGTGATTAAAATATGTTGAATAACAGAATTAGAGTTATTTTAACTTAAAATTTAGTTACGATGGAAAAATTTAGATCTAAAATCTCATTTTTAAATTTTGTTTTTAATAAGTATTTTTTCTATGAAGAAACAATTTTTTGAATTGGACATTAATGATTCGTTTGTTTTGAGATAAAATATTAGTTTTTTAGTTTTAATTGTCAAATTGTCAATTGATTTTTAATTCATTCCATATTTTTGAAAATTTGGATAAAAAAAGAAAAAGAAAATAATTCCTGATTTTATGTACAAAAACTTACGAGCAAGAGCCAAATAAAAAATAAAATTTCAAAAAATAATTATACATGATGACGAAACATTTTTGTTAAAATATCAAACCCTGAATGTGAATATTTCTGTTAAAATATCTAAAACTTAATTTGGTAGATATAGGAGAACATCATCACCACATCAGAATGTACAAGATAAAAAAGAGTAAGAGAACACGATAAAATGTTGTCATGACTGTCCAAAGTATTCAAATCTTCAATGGATGCTAAAAATTTTAAACAAGATGCATAAACATGACCAAAACAAAAATGCCACAATTAAAAAGACAAACGAAACAAAGACAAGATGAGACGAGGGTACCAATACCAGATAATGGAACTGAATCACTATTAGCCGTTACAAATGACATGAATGACTTAAGTGATAACGAAACAAAAAAGGTAAATGATGTGACATATGATTAGTGATACCTGAATCAATGATCCATTTGTCAAAAGATATATTTGATGATGATGTTCCTTGAGCAAGATTGTGTTAGCTTGCGGCTGGGAAACAATAGAAGAAAAATGATATGACATATGATTAGTGACACCTGAATCAACTATCCATTTGTCAGAAGATATATTTGATGATGCTATGTCTTGAGATTGCAAGACTATGTTGGCTTGTGCCTGGGAAATAATAAACTTTTGAAGTCTAATTTCCTTTGTTAATAATTCATTAACAACATCATCAACAAGACAGAATGCTATGATGAAAAATTGAACCACACAAACTTTCAAAATCATTACGCAAGGCCATAAGAAATTTAACCAAATGTTGATCATTATACCCTATAAGTAATATACGGTACAAAAACCCTCAATTCTATAAGCTCAGTCAAGACAAGTTGGTCCCGTATGGTTGTCATGGTAAAATAAAAGTCATGAATGCTCATGTAATTTTACTTCAGTCCATGCATATATGTCTCAAGTTTATATTGTTTGGAAAAATTAGACTATGTATACAATCGAGATAAGTGATCTCATATCTCCTTTGCTGTATCAATCAATTTTGCTTTTAACACCTGAAACATAACCCCACTGGACCACATAAGCATAATTTACGAGTCGTTATATTAAATCAAATACAAAACAGAAATGTGAACATTTAGTGTTTAGGAAAGAGGAACTATTAAAGAATCTCATCTCAATTATGGATTGTTTGAGACACTATCACCGAATCTTCTTTCTTTCTTAGAGTCACATTTGGATTTCCAACAATCTCTCTCTCAAGTGTGAATATCTTCTTACTGGTACTTCCCTCTCGAGCGAAAACATTTTAAGCCACGAGTTTTCATCCTTATATGATGTTTAACTTTCTTATTTGTACTCGATGTGAGACTTAGACTCACACTTGCATTTCAACAAATTAACATTAACAGAAAGTTTCATTTAGAGTTCATTTAACACTGAACACAACTTTATGTTCATAATTTAGATTATCAAAATTCTTTACCATATGGGTCATATATTGTTTCTGCACTTTGCGTAAATAGGATAAAGTGATAAACTTACGTGCAGAGTTTAGAGAAGCATTAATGAGCTAAAGTTTGATTTTGAGTTCAAAATTTGGAATCTTAAACCAACACTAAAACCAAAAGGAAGAAATTGTATCAGTTTTGGATGTGAAATTCATAAGAATCAGATCGTGCTTTCGGTCGACACCATTTTTTCATCACATTTAATATTAAAAGAAAGATCAAACATACTTTTTTTTTTCTTTTTTTTTGTCCTTTCTTCTTTATTTCAATTGAAAACACGTAAGTTTTGAATCTAACCAATGCCGTTTTTCATTACCCTTCAATTTATGCTAATGCCTTTTCAATCTTTTGTGTTTTGGTCCTTAAAATCAGTAGAAAAGACACCATAAAGTCAAAATTCCAATTAAAAAGGACCAAAGGTATACGTGCGTTCTAAATCGGTAGTTCTAGGTATAAGATTTTATTTATTTATTTATTTGGAACCCCCTTCTCTATCTAATTATTAAATTAAAAATTGTCGGCATTTTAACATCGGACATTACAAATTTATAAAAAAAAAAACATGTCTTATTCATTTGGTTGGTGAAAAATTAGAGAAAAAAAAAACAGAGATAATTGAAAATCTGTTATATTATTTTTCATTCATTTTTTATCGTCTCTTCTCTATTTTTTCTTGTATTAATATTTTAACATCTATTTAACTTTCACATGTTTTCACGCATTTTTTTTATTCTGTTTACCGTATTTTTTTTCCCTATATCAAACGTTATCTTAGTTTAATTGATTTTAAATTAAAATTGGGAGTGAGTACTCAAAAGAATGAAGGTGAATGACATATTTGTAAAGTTAAAGAATAAAGTGATGGTTTAAAAAGATTAAAGAGAAAATAAAATTGGGGCAGAGAAAAGAGGAGTTTATTCCGTTATTATTTGAGGGACCCGCGTTGAGTAAGATTCCAATTTTCATTGACCAGCGCATGAACTGAACAACAGTGAATGCTTTGGGAATCCCAATATCCCAATCTTATCATCCTCTTCCCACATCTCCAATACTATTTTTATCAATTCTCATGTTTTCAATGTTGCTCCATATTCTGTTCTTAACATATTCTGTTATGAATTAATATTTGGATATTTTGAATAAAAATACATGTGTGAAAATGTTAAAAATTATAATGTAGTCTACATAATCCAATTTCTTTGATAAAGACATAGGATTTGTGGAGAAAGCCACTAAGTTATATTAGGGTATACACACGCGAAAAGATAAGTGTGTATGCAATTTTTTTAAATATGTGTGATATTAATAGGTGATAATAATGTAATATTTTTAATAAGTTAATATATAAAATAAAATTATATTTATTAAAAATAAAATGAAATATATCATAAAAGATGGGAGAATAATTGTTGATAAATAGAAAAAAAGAAGAAGCAAAAGATATCAATAATTAAACTATCAATTTTTTTTTTCTCAGGTCAATATTAATTAGTAGATACAAGATGCAAGTACATTGAAGATGATTGGTCATGTTACACTTCAAATTGGACTTTATGAAATGTTTATGGCAACAACTTATTAAATCAATCATCCAATTTAGGTTATCATCCTTCACACTTCACATAAAATTAAAGATATGGATCTTTGACATGGTGTACTTGGGACAAAATCTTACACTTCATTTGTAAATATAATATAATTCTAATATAGGCTATAGCAACAATGAGGTTTGTGATTCTTGTCATTTGGCAAAATCATATAGATCGTGAATCGGAGTTAAATGATTATTTTTTGTGTGTATATCTTTAATTTTATTCTTTAAGTAACTATTGAAAACTAAAATAATTGTATTATTAATTTTACTTTGTAAATAATATTTTTCAAATTTAATAATTTTTAAACTTAATTACTTTTTTAACTTAAAATAATATTTTATAATAAAAATATTAATTTTAGGATAAATAAAAACTATCTACAACTAGTGAAGAAATATGTGTTTCGCCACATGTGTGTCTACTTTTATTTTATGATTATAAAAAATAAAAAATTAATTATCAATATTATTACTAAAATAAAAGATGTTATTAAATTTATATAAAATATATTCTTAAAAAATAAATACGAAAGTAGATACAAAATTTAAAATTTAAAGGATAAAATATATTTTATTAAAAGAGTAAAATTGATAGTGAGCAGTTATAAGAAAATATCTCTTTTATATACACTTAAGTTATAGATAGACAAAATTATAAAATTATAAAAATTATTTATATTTATTTTATTGTTTAATAATTATAAATAATAATAATTTAGTATTTTTGTTATTTATATTAATTTTATAATTGTAAATAATGTTAATTGTTTGTTAGTTTTTTTTTATTGTTATAAGAAAAAAAAAAACCTACTTACACATGCATTTCCACTAGTATTTATAATGCTAAATCAAATAAGGTGTAACTTTCATAATATTTTTGTCTTGAAATTCAACATTCAATGATTGATATTATAATGCGAGATAGACATACAACCTAGCTTGCAAGAACAAATGTGAGACAAGCTAAGTCGTTTAGTTTATTGATCCGCTCCACACAACCTATTGTGCACATGGCATCTCTAATGAATTGATCTACATTTGACTCGCATAGCCTGCGTTGATTTAAATTTCTAAATTTACCACCACAAGAATAACACATCGTGATTGTTTCTTTTGATCAACTTGCTCATTTCTATTTTTTTTAATTCATTCAAAAGTAATTTGTTTATTTGTGTTCAATCTATTTGAGAGTAGCTCTCTCATTTGTGTTTGAGTTCAATATCATTTTTATTTTTAACCTGCTTCTTCTACAAAATTAAAAATTATAAAATTATGAATATTATTTATTTAAAAAAATTGATTTATAAAATTTATTACTTTTATTAAAAGAATTAAATAAATATAAAGTTATTAAAATTCTGCATTCTAATATTTCATGTTATTGTGGCATCCCTTATGAACCCATACTCATTAGGTATTTCTCACAAACTTCCATACTACACTTTAATTCTACAGGGAAGGACAATCTATAACGGCTCCAACAATTAAGTTAAAATGAGTCTTCGAGTGTTTGTACAAATCTGCTATACATACTTCAATGCCTTTTTTACAGCCATCTCCTTCGGAATGTGAATTGATAGAATCATTATTTTCATCTTACGTTAGATCTTTTTCTTCTGTCATGTTAATAGGAACTTTGAACTGTGATTGACAGTTATTATGGGTGTGTCAAGAGCCGTCACAAGATTTAATTACTCATTAAATCTTTTCTTTAGTTTCTTCATATGTTATTTAATCTCTACACAATTACTTTAAAATCCATTCTGAGATTCTGTTCCACGTTGTTGAAAAACCTTAACACAGTTGATCATGAATGATGTGGGGTCAACATGTGTTGTGCTTTGTTTCATTCGCTAGTACTGTATGTTTTATGAGATTCATGATGCATCGGGGATTGATTCATCCAATATATTCCAATACTTAGTTCTTAAACATTGTACGTCTCTCTACATATCTTTGTGCATCAACAATTAATATCACTCATCATGATAACGTAATCATCCTAAAAAGCTTAATTATTCAGAAATCATGGATTAATAGTAGTACTCCTTGATAGCACGATCGTGTTGACCACAATGATCTTCACAAAAAGAAGAAGAAAGAGGGACAAGTAGAATGGGAGGGGATGCTCACATTCTATACAAACAAAAAAATCTAAATAATAAACAATTTTAATAACGAAAAATAATTAAAGATAGTTTCTATTATAAATAATTAATTTATTATAAATTAAAACTTTTTAATATTTAAAATAGTCTCTATTATAAATAAAAAAATATAATTGAATTATGAATTAATTACTAAATTAATCTTTAATCTTAATTATCAAAATTTTGAATATCAAAAGAATTAATGTCTAATTTTGTCATAATTAATTAGAGATTACTTTAAATATTAATTCTTTTAGTCGTTAATAACTAACGTTAGAGATTGATTCACATATCAGTTATAATTTTTTACTCATACTCATAATATACCTATTTTAGTAGATATCAATTATTTTTAGTTTATAAATTCGTCAATACAATGAATAATTATTTTGTTTTAAAATTGGTTGTTGTTTAAATATTTTCTTGCTTCGATGAAAACTTAATGATCTTGTTTGTAAACGTAAGGGGCAATTAAACATAACAATAATGCAAACACAAGAACATAAACAAACACACATAACCATCATGTTAGGGCGACATCATCCACGATTAACAATATTAAGTTTTTTTTAATTGTAGTAACTAAATAAAACTAAAAGTGTTTCATTGTGTTCTGCACTACACACAGATAAAGAATGAAGTTGAAGCATTCTGTAATAGTGAAAGAGATACTGTAATTTTTTTTACACAATGAGTGAAGGTAAAGAGGTCCACTTGTGCATAAAATAAACAGTGAGTGGCTGCACATATTAAAAGCAGAAAGAAACAAGGTGCTTGAAAAGGCATAAAGGTACACAAGCCACAAAGTGGAGCTGAGTGCTTTCCATTGTTTGAAATCTTGACCTAAGACCAAAGTCACCAAAAATTTAACGTATTACAGAAGAAAGCAAAACTAATAACGGAGGATATGGTTATTATGCCTGTGCTAATCATGCTTCATACGTCGCTCTCGACTATTGACTCATTGGTTTTGTATTCAATAATGCATCTGAATAATTCACGATCCTTTTTATCCACAACTTTACATTGTTTCATCCTCTTCCATTAACTCCCTAAGAGGAACCAAAGTACACCTCCTGAATTTGCAGAAAATCGGAAATAAACAAACCAAACGATATTGATCAGGATTTTACGTCCAATTGGTGCTGTCACATAATCAAGATCAGCTCCATCATGGATCCAAATCATTCTCTAAAAGTAAACAAGCACCTCATTGGAAATCATCTTCTGGGGCACTACTTTTCTTCCTCATCTTCTGACAAAGTACACACAAAATTTGTCTACGCAAAAATCTACTCCATAATCATAGTTTATTAGTGAAAATCATGTAAAATAAACGAATCACGAAAGAAGAAAATAAAGAAGAAACAAGTGAACGATATTATTATAAAAGGTACCCCATGATGAGTAACATTCCAACTATGCAAAAAGATAGTAATAATTGAAAGCAGACACCGACATTTTAAAGAATTTGAGGATCAAGTACGTTCATTACTGTGACTCTCCCACTTGGTTACGTGAAATAACAGAGCTCTATTTGAGTGTGTTAATATAATGTATACTATACTATACTATACTATAAATTTTCTATGCACCACCAATTCATGTACACCCCACCCCCCACTATATAAACACAAGCCATCTTTGGTGCACCAGTGTGCTATCTTATTCTTGTCCCTCAAGAAATAGGCTAGTCCCAAGCTGAAACAACATGGCTTGTTATCAACAAAAACTGTTTAACAGACTGAAGCCACTCATAGGTGTAGTTTTCTTGCAGTTTGGATATTCTGGTATGGATGTTCTGTCCAAGGCTGCACTCAACAAGGGAATGAGTAACTATGTATTTGTTGTGTACCGTCATGTTTTTGCCTTTGTTGTCATGGCCCCTTTTGCAGTGTTCTTGGAGAAGTACGTTTTTCTCTTCCGTTTCTGTGTGTACGATTATTTGTGTGAACATGCTTATTGAAGTAATGCTGCAATACTTTTTACAGGAAAGTGAGACCGAAGATGACGTTTTCAATCTTCATGAAGATAGTGATTCTCAGCTTGCTAGAGTAATTCCATGCATGCATGCTCTTTTACATTTTCTGCTAACCATGCAATGTTCATGCACTTAACTGTGTCATTACTTTCTCATGGCAGGCCTGTTATTGACCAAAATTTGTATTTTTTGGGAATGAAGTACACCACAGCAACCTTTGCTGTTTCCATGTACAATGTTCTCCCTGCCATTACCTTCGTCATGGCTTGGATTCTTAGGTAATATTCTCATGCCTTACAATAATTCAGGTTTATGTCTAAAAAGACATCATAAGTTTTGTTGGGTATGATGCGATAACATTTATATGATCTCAGTCCAACCTAACTCAAAATTTCGAACTATTAAATTTTTGAATTTTTTTTATATGATATTTAATATGAGTCATAGATTCATATTTGAATTATCCCTAACGTGTTTTTTTATTAGATATATAAGTAACATTAGTACAAGAAGGTCGTATAATTATTTTGTATAATAATAAGAAAGCTGGAGAGAAGAAAGATGAATATCATGACAGAAAGAAATGAAGAGAAAACAAACTATAAAAAGTGTAACAAGACTTTTGTCATTAAAAAATACTAATCAAAGATATATATATAGCATTCCACTAGACAAATGGAGAGAGTGTAAAATACGTGTAAACCACTTATATAAACAAAACGAATAAAAGATTCTCACTATTTTTGTAGTTGCTTGATTATCTTTTTCTTTTTAACGCATTAGCTTGTTTAGTTTGCTAATAAAACATCTAAAGTATCACAATTAACATTAAAATATACAAATCATGTTATGTGTGTAACTGGATGCATTCGGATTCACTTCAATACTTTTCTGTAAAACTCAAAAATATGTTACATGAAGCAAACTCTATATGCCATTTTCATGAAATCTATCTGAAACTTGAGTGGCAATCCCAGGCTTGAGAAGGTAAAATTAAAAAGCACACGGAGTCAAGCAAAGGTGGTGGGAACTTTAGCAACTGTTGCAGGTGCCATGATCATGACACTGATAAAGGGTCCAATACTTGATCTTTTTGGAACACACGCCAGCAATACAAACAACCTGCAAAATGGTGGGGTAAATCTTCAAAATGCAATAAAAGGATCAGTGATGATCACAATTGGCTGCTTTAGTTGCGCTTGTTTCATGATTCTCCAAGTGAGTCATCATCATCATCATCATCTATCGCTGTTGATAAGAGAATAAATCCCAATCACATTTTTCTTCTGATTTCATGGGGTCACTAATACAGTTTCATCTCTTGCTCTAGGCTATTACCATTGAAGCCTACCCTGCTGAGCTCTCTCTTACAGCATGGATATGTTTACTGGGATCTGTTGAAGGTGGTATAGTGGCATTGGTTATGGAAAGGAATAATTTTTCAGCTTGGTCTCTGCAATGGGATACAAAATTGCTGGCTGCTGTCTACAGTGTAGGTTATTTACTTTTACAGTTGATCAAACATAACAAAAATAAACATTTACAGTTGATCAGAACCACAAGTGTTCATGGTCCAAACAAATTTCTGCATGGCATGCATTTATAGGTTTTCAATTTAGGAGAAAAAACAAAATTACAGACACTTTATGTCATGTGGTTATTAATCAAGAATTTCTTGCTCCCACAGAGGGTTCACTGGATCAGCATTGCCATCCATAAACTATATATTTACTGCAGACACTATGACAGATTAGCTTTAAGATAGAATTTATAAATGGCACCACACTACCTTCATGCATAAAGTATCAAATTTAATAATTAACTTTTGACTATTTTATCATGTCTAAACTTACAAAATATTCTCATGCAGGGCATAGTTTGCTCAGGAATGGCTTATTACATCCAAGGAGTGGTGATGAAAGATAGAGGTCCTGTCTTTGTGACAACTTTTAACCCTCTATGCATGGTCATTGTGGCTATCATGGGCTCCTTCTTTCTGGCAGAACAAATGTACCTTGGAAGGTAATAGGAAATAAAATCACATACCCAGAAAACTCACTAAAAACTCATAAGAAAATCAAACTAAATAAATCTGAAAACTTTTACAGGGCAATTGGTGCTATCGTGATTATTGTAGGACTGTATCTGGTGGTGTGGGGTAAAAGCAAAGACTACGAGTCATCAAGTGCGATTACTGAAGAGAATGTGTTGTCAGCCAAGCAAACAGTAGAAAAGAGCAACAGCAAAGAAGAACATTTCAGTAACTTAGGTACCATAGCACGAGATGAACAAGTATGAGGAAACATAACAAATTCAATCTAAATTTCGGCAATCAGGGATATTTCACCATCCAAATGCCTATTTGACAGAAAAAACTATACACGTTCTTAGTTATTTCATCCTTCAAATGTTATGCAGTAGTAGAGGTTTTTAATATGTACCACACTCTGGTATGTCAAAAGGCAAGTTTTAATATAAGGCAAGAAAATCCCAACAAAAGAAGACTGTACAATTTCGAATACTAGTTATATTGATGCAGAGCTCCATATCAAGGATCAATTTCTAATTCAGAAGCTGGAGGTTTATTTATTCCAACCAGCTCACTCACCAATTCACTTGAAATGACACCATTCAATTAACAAGTGAATCTAATATAGTGAAATTTGATTTTCAATTCTGCATAAGTAATAGTGAATGGCTCAACAGGCATGTATGATACTATAAAACAGAGTTTGGTGAAAATCATTTTTCTACATAAGGAGGTTCAAAAAACCAAGTCAGATAGAAGATAGACCTCTCAAATTCGACTTAATCAATTTAATTAGAATCTTTAACATTATATTAAACTTTGCTTATATCTATGAAAGGAAACTTTGCCTAACACAACTAATTTATAGCTATTCAAATATGTTAGTTAATGAATTAAAACAAGTAAATAGCTCTCTAAATCTATTACAGTAAATCTTATAGTGAAGTTATTGAAAATCAATAAAGAAGAAATAAAACAGAGGTTTAGTTAATCTCATTGACAAGTCCATCGTGTCAGGACTAAAAAATGCACTATGAACAAGACCATTGTGTTAAAATAAATTACCCTAACATAATTAGCTATACATATGTTTCATGGTTCCTTTTTATTCTCAACAAGGATGATTTGTCCACAATTGAGGAAATATTTACACACCAGCGTTGTAGTTGATAATCAATGAGGAAAAGTGTCTACAACCCAAACTATTTACTCGTATCAACACTAATAGAGGAAACTTGTGCTTGAAGATTTGAAGTGCTTGTTGAAGCAGCAACTGGGTCAAATAACTGTTCAATAAAATGACTACAACTAAAAGCATGAACAGTTTTACCAAGAAGTATTGGCTCAGGACATTCCTCTCAAGATATGTTATGAAACCTTCACTGCCTGTAACCTATTGGAAAAATAGATGCACCAGAGAGTTTTCCATAAAAGCAAGGTCTCGTCCTTCAAAAATCCAGGATTCTTTTGTAGCCAAAATGCCTGATTCTGGAAAGACCAACACGACAAAAAGTTTCAAAAAGGTGAAAAGAATTAGACTGTTGGTTCAAAGAAGAGGAGAGGAGGGATTCTTACGTGTGCTTTAGATAGAATAAACTATGACTAGCAAGTATAGCAACACCATTAGTAAAGTGAAAAATTCATTTGGTGATTTAAGTTTATAGAAGTAACAAAAAGTATTTTCATTATTTTTAAACTCCCAAAATAATTACATTTGCTTTTCAATATTTTGTTATCATATCTTTACTCTTTATTAGTTTTTTCATTTGAATATTTTCTTTTCATGAAGTGTAGACTTTATTTTCTTGGATATAACCGGTTCCTGTAAATAGTCATTACGAACAAAATTAATATTTGATTCAAATAATTAAAGAATATTCACGAGAGAAAACAACAACAATAATAAAATAAAAACACCTTTAAAAAATGTAAAATAACCTTTCCAGTGCTTAGTGACAAACATCATCAATGCTTATTCTATACGAATAATACAAGTTGAACATTGTATTAACAAATATCGATACAATAATAATAAGTATTGCTATGATTACAATTTAAAATTTACAACTATTATCAATCAACATTTTCTTCTTCAAAATTTTCTGAGTTATTCATAGTATACTGACAGCTATCCTAGTCGCTTGAGAAGTCGAGGTGTTTGGCCATAGTTCCAACACAAACCTCTTAACTAGTCCCCACAAAAAACATTAGGGGTTGTTAGGGTACACAAAAATGAATACCCAAAAGACATGAATATATACCTAAGTGCACCATCTTGAGCCGCGTTTGCACTTGAAGGTGGTATCGATCCGAAAACTACCTCTGCCTAGTGTCTTCTTACGGATTTAAAACCTGGGAACTGTGTCGATGCAACTTTGAGCTCTCGTTAGCAGGAAGAGTTGTTCTTCTGCTTGGACTTTAGCAGCACAAGAAGTTGATGACAACGCAGTACTTGTCAAGGGTTTTAATGTACAGGACCTGGGAACTCGATTCTTGCTCGTCAAGTCCACTTCAACAGAGAATAGTGAATAAACTGGCCTGTGATCTGAGAACTTGGACTCTCCCCGAACATACCACATCTGATTCAGCCTTTCTCCTTTCCAAAGAATTCGATCGCACCTGATTTCACATCCCGCACAACCAATTTTGTCTCCGTTAAAAGAACTAGCAATACAATAGTAATCATATAATTAATGTTACATTTCAAAGGACTGTAGAATTCCCAAATCTTACCAAGCAGGAGTTCGTCGTTTTTCCCTGGATTTGGAGGATTGTGCGACATAGTGATCAGAATTGGTCAAGTATTTGTAAGTAGGAGCAAAGTATATGTCCCCTTCATTCCAACCTTTGAATACTCGACCAGCCCTCTGCTCTATCCTTAGCTGCCAACAAAATATACAGTGTTAGCAAAGAGATTTTAAGTAATAAACTAAAACACCAGAAATCATAGCAAACCTGATCCTTCTCTAGTAATGCCTGCCAATTATTCTTCTTTAGTAGTTCATGTGTATCCTCATAGCCAGCAGCTAGTCGATAATTCAAGTCGCCGAGCCAAATAATATTACTATACACATTCCAAGAAAATTCAAATGATGATCAGAACAGATTAAAAGAAACTAAAACAAAAAAGTAAAAATTGGATAAGTAAAGGACTCACTCGTGTTCCAGAATACTCTCAGGAGACAGAGAATGAGGAGGAGATTTAAAGGAGTGAGAAAATTTGGTTTTCTTCAAGATTTCCGAGACGTCCAAGTTTCTTCGCAATTCGTCACCAAATTTCTCCCCAGAAGCCAAGTGGGTGCAAACGAAGCAGAACGTGGTGTTGTACAATGTCATGCTAATCGATGTTGAACCCTGTTAACAAGCAGAACAAGTAAATAAAAATTGCACACTCTACTTGTCCACAACTTTTATGTCACATCCCAATCAGAACAAAAAACAAACGTCTAGTGTCCACCACTATCTTACTATAGTAGAGCCATTTTTGAGTGATGAAAAAAATTACGAGAATTGCATGTCATGAGAACGTAATTAGAAACTCGAATTTCAGTCACCTTATTTCCAAGATAACCCATGATGCCTCTGCCAACACAGGACACTTTCAAATTGGAAACATGGTTGCAAAGATCCGCTCGAACCCACACGCACAAGAAAATACCAACCATTTGCTTGCTTGCTGCTAAGCAATAGCGTCGTGGAGTCTTAGGAAACTTTTCCTTATGGTCGTCGTCACGGTTGTTCTCATCGTCGTCGTAGTTGTTGATGTTCAAGGCTTCATGGATAAGGCCCACCCACTTCGCTGCTGGGCCACTGTCCTCCGGCCCAAGCACGTTGCCCGCATTTAGCGGTACGATTTCTTGGAACCTAACAACATTCACGCCAATAAATCAAATGAAGACAACTCCACAAAAATGCTAGTCAAAATTAGTACTACGCCCACTTTCCTTCTTATCTATCTGTCTTTCCAAGTTAATTTTGCACCAACTAACAAATACACAATAATCCTTATTATTGAATTTTCTATTTTATTCATTTATCTTTTCATTTAACATAATAAGTTATTAAAATATTAGAAAATACATGACATTATAATTAATAAAAATAATAATTACTGTATTGAACTTTATAAATAATAAATAAAGATATTAGTTCTACGACAAATTCGACACTGTTGAAGTCTGAAGGTTAAGTATTACTAATACTACTGAGGGAGTAAAACTGATAGCATGAGGTACTGTAGAATATTAAAATATAAAATGTGTAAAGTCTGGTAGGGTTCCAGAATAAGCTAAGGTCAACTTTTGATGCTGTAACCGTTCTGAGATTTCTCATTCAACAATGTTTTCGATAGAAAAGAACAATTAGAAGTAATCACGGTTTTGTGAAGTTGCAAAATTATTGTATATCCAATTTCAATGTATAATTCTGAATTTTAAATATATATATATATATATATATATATATACATATATATATATATATATATATATATATATATACACATACACACACTATAACACTATAGTCCATTCTTTTGATTTTATACTCTGACGGTTTGGTCTTCTTCTATTTGTCACAAACATTTGATGATTTAAGAATTTTAAAGTCTCATTAATAGTGTTTTAAAATATGCAATTATTTAGCAGCAAACATCAAGCAACAAGTTATTAAATAAAGATATTGCAGTTCAAATACGATACAAAGTAATACCTATATTTTTAATAAATAATTTGCAACATGTGGCTGTTAACATTAAATATATGTTAGTATAAAGAATTAAGTGATAATGACTTATAAATAATATAATTAAGATAAACTTTTAGTTTAAATAAAGAGATTTTGATGAATAATACTCAATGAAATAATTTAAAATAAAAAATGATTCGAATTTATGTTAGGAAATGAATTAAAAATGACAATAAATATGTATTTATATATGGTTGGTAGAGAGGAAATAAGTTGGTCAGAAAAAAAAATGTTGAAAAAGAAAAGAAAATAAGAATTATTTGATTAGAAAGAAAAGAAAGAGATATTAGCATACCCAATAACATAGATGTGAGGCTCGGAAGGAGACGTGAGCCAATTCCTCAAACTCAAACCTTCCTTGGGTGATTTCCCTCCCACATTCCACGTTCCCACGAACATCCTATAAATTCCACAATCATTTTTTCACAATTCAATAATTTATTTACTAAAATAACTACACACATTATTTGAACGAAGGGTTTGATGCAAGTATTACCTAAGATTCATAGCCCCAGTGCCACTCCCAGGACTTGATTGCTTCCCAAGCACCAAACCTTTCATCCCACTCTTCCCCTCTTTCAAAACAAATCCACCAATTATAAGTAACAACTACTATTAAACCTAATTAATCAAATTCACGTTAGGCTTAAACTCATCATCATGATTCAAAATCAACACACGACTTATACGTGTGACTGTTCGTAAATTACCTGAGAAATCATCATCCAGTACGGTGACGTAACGATCTTCGTCAGAGCAACTCTTTCTTCTTTCCATTCCAGTTGCTGCGTCCACGCATACAAGAAAACAAACTCAAAGTCAAGTTTCAACACCAAAAGCGAAAACCGATTACAACAATTGAAGAATCGCGTTTCACCTGTTGCATCGTAGTCTGACTGAAACTTCTCAGCACTGTTCTTCGTATTGAGCCACTTCCTCACGGCTAATTTGGGCCAAGACTGCATCCCCAAAATTAGAATTAAAATAAATAACCGTTTCCGCGATCAACGAGAGAAGATGAAAATGAAAAGGAAAAAGAAAGAAAATGAACCTTGGATAACTTCTTCGACTCTGTCCTCATTGCTCCTCCACCTTCGATGACTTAAAACTGAGACAAATTAGAAAGCAATTAAATGACCAAACGATAAAGGAAACATAGGTGGCGGCAACGTTTAAGATCTAGATCATCCAAATCCTAGAGGGAATGTTTTATAATTCCATTTGGGGGATTTTTTACTAATTACGGGATGTCATACATGGAAAACAAAAATAAACAAAATTATGTGGATCCAGATATTTATTTACTTATCCAAGAAAATTATGTCAGTGTTTAAAAATCTTAAACAAGCGGTTTTCAACTGCAATATAAAAGAACTAGTTGCAGGGGAAACAGAGACAGCTTTTGAGCCAAACACAAGAATAAAAAACCATATAACCTACATGAAAAATAGACAAAAGGTTGGGTTCTTTGAGTTACGCAAAGTTTTGCACTTTACAGAAAATAGTGAAGATATGAACTATTAAAGAACCGTAAAAAGGTTTGGGTTTTGGTACTTTTTCCTTCCTCTCTATGCTTGGTCATAATTAGAAGCAAGTTTGTGATCTCGATGAACGTCCATTGAAAAAGTGTAGCTTTTCTGACTTCCTCTTGTCGTAAAGAAAAACTCTTGGAAGCATAATTTGATCATTAATTGACTTGATGAAATACAAACCGAAAGAAAAAGTGAAATCTGAAAGTCTTTTGAGAACGGTGACGAAGAATAAGATGCAGAGAATAAAGAACTAAGTTACAAGCATGGTATTAGTTACCAATTACCATGTGGAACAAAATGCAAACAAAAGGTTGAGTTCGAAAGGTTACTGAAAAGTGAGTCAACGACATTGATAAAAGAGACCGTGCTTCACAATTTTGAAAAGAAAAAGAGATGAAAAAAGAGCAAAGAATGTAGTGATAGTAGTTACTAGTGATGCTAACAAGAAAGGACAACGTAAACCGATGAAGCTACCCTATAAACCAGGGTTGGAAGATGACTTACAAGAATGGACCAAGGTTTGAGTTTAACAGTGGTGATTTGAGCCTTTATTTTTGGTTTATGATGTAATGAGAGAGGGTAAGAAGAGAAAGAATAACTCGGAGTCAGAAGGTCCTATTAACTTTGCTTGGTTCGGTGGATTGAGAAAGAATGCAGAGAAAGCTTGGGTTGGTATTCCCCGGAAAACCAAAGATTTATGCGGCTATCAAAATTTATACATGTACGGAGATTTAAGATTCCAGAGGAAAGAACGAGTGGGTAATTCTTTTTTATGATTTTTGAAATAGTAATTATTAAAATATTATATGTATTATATATATTCAGGCTGCTTTTAAAATGGTATGATTAAAAAAAAAACCTAAAAAAATTACAAGTATTATTGTGATTGGTTTTCATTGGTCTTACAGATTTAGAAATGTGGAAAGAGTAGTTTTTTGAAAGAAGAATCTTTTCGAAATCTGAACTGAATAGAAGAGAGATTTCAGAGATCAGAAGATGAATATATAAAAATGTTAAAACTCTTAATTAATGATTGATTTTGCAGTCGTGGGTGTTGTGGCCTTTACGCATTTGCAAGAGCAAAGAAATGTGGCTGTAGTGGTTAAAGTAACTGAACCACTCTAATCATAACCGTACACCTATCAGCTTTGTACGGTACTGCATCCAACGGCCAGGGGAGACTTTGTACTTGGTAAGGTCCTTTCTGTCTCTTATTATCCTCGTAATCACAATTAATTACACACAATAATACAATTCTCCTGGTAATGACATAATGATTATATATATCATAACTTTTTTATATATTACCTAAATTTAAGGATGAATGAATGTAATATAATTATATATAAACAATAATTAATATTAAAAAAATGGTTTCATTAAAACTTGTGGAAATACTATCCACTTTTTATGATATTTAAAAATAGTAAACGTAACTAAAAAATATATAATTATTATTATAATGAGAAATAATTACTAAAATGTAAAATGTAAAATAATAATAAAAAATTTATACATTATTTTTAACTTTTCATCACTCATTATGATACTCTTTTAAGTTACAAAAACTGAGTAGTTAGCTGACAAATAAGAATATGAAATATAAAAAATAAAAAATAAAATAAAATACATTAAAAAACATTTACGAAAACTAATTCTTATTTTAAATTTTTATAGATATTTTTTTCATAAATATATTACTTTGAACAAGAAAGAGAAAAGAATTAATTTAAGAAAATATTAAAGAGAATAAAACATAGTATTTATTAGAAGATGAAAAGATCAATTATTTTGACATAGAGAAAATATATTTAATATATATATATATATATATATATATATATATATATATATATATATATTATCACTTGATTATCAAACTTGAATCATAAAGAATTGAATTGGAATATATTTTAATGAATATCTGTATTTTCAAAACTGAATTAAATATCTACAACTTTATACATGAAATGAAAAATTACATTAAATTTTTCTACTGATTTAGGTTGGAATAAAAACATTAGTTTTGTCATTGTTTCTTTTTTATTCTTCCATTAACACGTGGTGGATGTTTATTACAATTGAATTCTAAAATTTATTGTTTCACATGGTACTTTGTAAAAAAATTCCAATAAGCGAAACATAGGATGATTTGTTTGGTAGAGAACTAACTCAGTTAGCTTTGTTAAAGGAGAATTAATTTTAAAAGATGTTAAATTTCACAGCATAATTTTCAACTTTTTTAAGTGCTCAATTCCTAATTTAAAAACTTATGTTATGTGATATAAATATATTTTAATAAGACTTTCTACAAAAGAGATTTTTTAAAATTGAAGAGACACGTGGTGTGGGGTTTTGGCTTACAATGGTACCAACCAACTACCCTAACATGTGCCCTACGTTGTATCCTTCTTGGTATACCAAAGGATTAATGTCCTGTTTGGTTAGGGTGTTTTATTACTAGAGTCCTGTACCTGTTGTTCAATTGTGTATGTGTCACCACTCCCTTCTTTTGTTTTCAATTTTGAATGCCAAACAGATCCATAGAGAAGGAAAAGACAAAAATGTAATAAAGTGAGAAATGGCAAATTAAAAATAATAATGAAGTGTTTTTAATACACAGGAACATATATGGTTGTTATAGTGATGAGTCAGAGGTAGTTAAGTGTGTTTATTAAGATTTGGATTGAGCACGTGTTAGGTTGATTTTGCTTGTTGGGAAGGTGAAAGATTAGCTGAGGCTATATCACCTCAGATTGAAGGCTAAGTGCCCTAATCATGCGCCCCATTTATTGAACAAGTAAAGATGAGTTTGAGAATGAAAGAAATATTTGATAGGGTTGAATGAAGTGTCATCTTCAAGCTTTAGTACGTGGTACGTGTGTCAAGCTCTTAGCAGATACCAAGATTCTGAATCATGCCTGCCTGTAACCTACTATATCAATGTGCCAAGTAATTAGCGTGGTTAATTCTTCAGATTTTGAGTTTGTTTTATACTCTGTTGTCAAAGTTATTATTCGTTTTGAATTATGAAGTTTCGTTACAATTTTATCTTTAAAAGACTTTTCAGAAGGTGAAAAAAAGAATGAGTTTTTAAATTATACTTGATTTCGACTCTTAAGAAATATGAAACTATTAAATATACCGGAACAATTTTGTAAATCCTTTTAACCTAATTGAACCTTAAAAAATGGATTTGTATGATAAAAATTGTACATACTTATATATTATAAATTTATCTTATCTCATATTTAAGTAATTTAATTAATATTGTGGAAACCAACATCACGACGAATTAAAAAAATTAAATATTTGAAAAAAAAAATTATGAAATTTTCACTATAATTTATTCTGAAAAACTATAGAAAATCATAAATACACCAAATAACAAATCTCATTTGATTTGATACCATCTTAACCTAATTTAGTCTTACAAAAATAATTTATATGATAAAATTTAAACTCATTTATATATATATATATATATATATATATATATATATATATATATATTGTAAATCTATTTTATCTGGTCTTTTAAGTAATTATGTCGATTTTCCTATCTTTGTTTGATTTCTAAGAAGTCTAAACGTGACGATAGAATTTAACAACCATTGAATCTAAATATGTTTATCTATTAAAAAGCAAACCTTTTTTATGGTGACTTTCAGGTGTATTTTAATTTGAATGAGCAAATGAAACTCTTTTAGTTCAAAAACTTAGTACGACAAATTTGTTCACATTCGTGGATAAACTAGACTCTTTCAACGTAAGCTCACAGTTAATACAGTATTCGTGGATAAATTTCGCGAAGAATGAAATAAAAAAATGACGGTGAGCTTCGTGAGCAAAGTAGATGTGATCACGATGAATGCGTAATTCATCGATTCACAATTATGTATTAACTCACGGATTAACAAGCAACGTGGTACAAAAAAAAATATTTAACTTAATTAATCAAACAAGCTATAGTTTCATGGCGAGGACACGTAAACTAATTAGTCGTATTTTTATTGGGAACTTTGTTGACATACGCACGAAGAATTTAAACTTTTTGACCAAAAAGATCAATAGAAAATTGTTAGATTGCAATATCTTGGCCGGTTCAATGTAGATAGGGTTTGTTATATTTCTTATGCTATGAAGATAGTAACAGAATAGGCAAAAATAGTATATTAAGGTACATTTTAGGATTTGAAATCTAACCTGATGTTAATCCTCATTAATTAATTAGTTGTCTAAGAATTAGGATACATGCCACACAAATGAGTTGTCTCTTATAGAGCAAGAAGCTGAGTTTCATGTGTTGTGCGTAAGGGACTTGCTTTTACAGCTATCACTAACTTTTGGATTAAGTGTTGACGTTTTAATTTCTTTTCTTTTTTTGGATATTACTTGCAAATTTTCATTGGATTAATTGAGTTCTTATTTGTTAATGTTGTAGAAAACCCTATTAAGTAGATAGAGAGTTTTCATATTTGTTATTTCACAGATGGTTGAGTCATCACTTAATGTCCATAGAAAGGTCTTTGATGACTATAAGGTTGTTATTCTCTATATTAATTAGTTTTGTGACACGTTGTAAAGAAACCCTAATTACTACACAGATACTTCTGCCTTTCCTTTTCTTAATATACTTCAAGATCATTCTGGTACCAAAGTTTTTATGACATCCAATGTTGTGGACATAAGTTTCGAACATTGTAAGACAGAAATATATCCTACGAGATTTAGAATGTTATTTCTAATTATTTGGTCCAAAATATTTGGATATTCAGCCTGTAGTACTTGAATTTCAACATATTTAAAAAGCATCTTTAAGATATTAAGAGTAAATTATATTTTTAAAGATTGTCGAACAATTTAAATATAATATGATAATCGATTATCTTTATAAAAATTTAATTTTAAATAAAATATATATATTTTGCATAACTAAATGTTATGGATTCAAAAATACTTAAAAATACACTATAGGGAGTATTCATTCAATTCTTTTTCATCATTCTATTACTATCATACACAATTAATATCTTTTAAACTTTTATGGATGTTAGAATTAGAAAACATTATACAGATATATCTTCTCTCGATTTGTCTTAGAAACTTAGAATTCTTTTACTACGAGATAATAATCCAGTTCTTGAGAGTCTCATCTTCCACACATGAGACACACCATCCAGATATAATAAAACATTATTATTTTCGACTACGATTAATTAGGGAAAAGTGAAATTAATGTTAATAATAAGTGTAAAAGAGAGAATATATAATAATAGACTAATATAGCTTATTCGTGGATTTTTTTTTTCAAAAAAATGCTTAAATGATAAGAAAATGAAAAGGAAAATTAAATTTTAATATTTTTAATAAGTTTATATTATTGTGTATACGTAAAAGTCATTTTCTTAAGAGGAATTCAAATTACTTGATTTTTTTTAGAGCAAATGGGTTGGAACCATGAGCCAACCTGACTCACCATGGATTCGGATCAGGTTGGGTTGAAATTTTCTTACAAATTTCAGTTCAAATTAACTTTTGACCCGACCTACTAAGAACCCAGCTCACTCAGGTTGAACATGTTGTAAGCAAGGTGGGGCCACCAACCCGCAAATAAAGAGTCACACAAGTATTTTTTTATTATGTTGGACTTTGCATTTGGATCATGTTGTTTTGTTTTTTTTTAACACATTGGTAATTTGAATTTTTGTGATTTTGGTTTGTATTTCGAGTTTAACATCCTTTTTGATTGTCTTATTTGGATTGTATTGAATTTTATTTAGATTTTAATCAAAATTATAATTTACTTTTTTTTTACTGAAGAAAAAAATTATATATTTTTTAATTAAGTGAGTCAACCCGTTTAACCTATAACCCGTGATGGACCAGATTCGATTCAAATTTTTTTGACTTGTTAATAAATAAGCCGAATTGGATTGACTCACTAAATAATCAACCCGTAGTGAATTAAGACAAACATACCGAATTACCGATTTTTACGAGTCTAATTTTTTTTTTCCACCAAAAACTTATCCAAAGATTTACGTAATGGATTAAATATGTTTTTGGTCCTAGTGAAATTTGGAATTAGTCCATCTTTAAAACTTTCAACCAATTTAGTCATTCATTTTTAAAATACGTGAATTTAGTCCTTTTAACAAAATTTGGTCAAGGGTTAAGTTTATCAGTCGTTTCAAGCGTATTTCATGATGGTATTTGAATTGTTTATACCATTTGACACATTTTCGCTTTAATGTCAACTCAAATATTATCATAAAATGCATTTAAAATTTTAAATAAACTTAACAAAATTTGGCAAAATTTGGTAACAAGGATTAAATCCACGCATTTCTAAAGATGATAAACTAAATTAGTATAAATTTTCGAAGAGCAACTATTTTCAAAATTCATTAAACATGAGGGACTGCAGTTTTTTTGTTATAAAAGTACTTATTTTATTCTCAATAATTAATTATGGTCCAAAGTTTATTAATTCTATCAAAACTATTTATAAAATAAATGTTTTAAAAATAGATACAATTAGGACTTTTTTATATAATATTTTCTTTTATTTTTATCTTCCTCTCAAAGTCACAGTTTAATTTGTATCTCATATCACCCTCCACAAAGTGTCTTAAACAGATTTGTTATTTTCACCTTTAAAATTAAACCATTTTTTGAAAATAAAATGAAAGTCAATACTATTGTAATTTTGGCTGTATGTGATGCACAGTGACGGAACTATTGAATGACACAGGGGAGCTATGGCTCCCCCAATTTTTTTTTTGGAATTTATTATATATAATATATATATATATATATATATATATATATATATATATATTTAAATTATATTTATATATTATTTATATTATGGAAATTATAATAAAAGTAAAATAAAAAATTTAATGGAGATATTGATTTATAAAAGAGATTATCATGAAAGTGTGTGAGGAGAAATAAATACAAAGAGATAGATTGGAAAACAAAAGTTAGGAAACACATAGATTGAGATTGAAGTATACATTCTGATCTCTCACAATGTTAGTATCTTATTATGATTTATGTATGTTAGATTTATGATTCTTTTAGTATGTTTCTTCAAATTAAGTTTATCCCAAATTAGTATAAACCTAATTATGATTTTAGGGATTCTTTTATGAAATTGGTATGAACCCTAATTATACTTTTTCTCAAATTATTATAATGCTTAATTATGAAATTTAGGGATTTTGTGTTTTCCGCTTACTATGGTATTTTTTTTTTTAAGTTTTGAATTTATACTTATTTAATTAAAGTGGTATGACTATTGTTATGTTTTGCATTGTGGTAATTGTGATTTGTGAATATAAATTTTATCTTTTTCTAAATAGGTGATATGTGATAAATTTATATTAGAAAGATTATGATAAAGAGTAAAAAGTTTGATTATTTTTTTAAAGAAGAAGGTTTGTGATAAAGATGAAAAAAATGCATATACGTTTAACTTTTCATGAGAACCAAGAATTCAACACAAAGAAAAACAAAAATCTCTAAAATTCCTAGAGTTATATATAATGAATTTAAAAATGTATTAGAACGTGATGCAGGAAAAGCATCGTCAAATTTGACAATACCCACTAAATTAAATTGATGAGGTACGAAGAACTTATCTAAAATGATATTCATGGTTTGGTATCATGATATAATAACGAATAATAGTCATATTTTTTTGAATTCTAGTATTATGTGTGCTTTGTTTTAAGAAGAGGAAATGAAGAGAAAAAATGAAATTTTTTTTTTCTAACTAAAAAAATTATATATAACAAATCTAATTTGACACCCCTAAATATTTTGTCCAAGTTCTGCCACCGTTGATGCACTCGTCATTATTACTTAACGTCCACTACAATATATATGTTCAATGGAAAAGTCAACGACTTCAATTCATTACAAATACAACACCTATACCTTAATTAGCATATAGAAACAAGGAAAAGTGACAATCACAAAGCTGTGCAACACTTTTAATTGCAGACTTGTAGCAGTATTCAGGAAAATCGAAATCTAGGTTTGTCATTTACTGATTTTTATAACATGCTTTAACATGATTCTATATATATATGAATTGAAGTTTGAGATCACAGTGATCCATTTCGACTCGTTCATCACAGTAGCAAATGGATTTTCATAATGAAGGAAATAACAATGAACACATGGAATTAATTTGCTAATGGGGACTGCACAACATTTATCCTCTTTATTTTCATGCGACCACTAGTACTATAGTCGCAACCATGTGAAGCAAATGTAAAGAAAAATTCGTCAGCAATGACGATAGTGTATAATTGTTTGCTACCAACTCTTTTTCTTTTCTCTTAATCAAACAAGTCTTTTTGATTAATGCAGATAATCTCACTCAATCAACACCTAAGTACAATAATTGCATAATTTGCTTTTAATACACTAATATTATAGTTGATAAAAATCCTAATTATACTGTTTTACAACCTAAATTCTACTCTTAAACAGTTAACAGTTAAAACGGACAATAAAAAAACGTGATTTACATGGACACGGTTAACTGTGCTTTCGGTGATTCATATGTTGATAAATCTTCATCACTGTTCATTCGATGATATTCATGAAACATTATGTTCATAAATCACAGGACTTGTCATTTAGGAACAAAAACCTGGAGTGCAGTGCCACTTGCAGGATGATTTATTGTTTGAATGTTGGGCATGTTTCACAACAGTGACAAGACCGTTGAAAGGAAATCGACCAACCCATTAATTTGGAACGTTAGTAAGCATGCAAAGTTTTGATAGTAACACATATTCTTAATGGAGTTGTAGAAGTTGACTATAGGGGAATTTTGACTTTCCTCGAATCATCAAGTGGTCTACATGACGTGAATATGAGGGGCTGAAATAGCTTATATATGTTTATTTTTCTCACAAGATTTGGATATCACTGCTCCTGATATCAACCACAATTAATGTTTTTCTTAATGTTATTAACAATAATGAAAGGTTTGGATGAGAACTCAAGGATTCAAATATTCACGCACAGAAAGAGATGTGTGAATTTCTAGCTACATGCATTCCGCAAAAGATTCCGGGCTTATTGAACCATTAACAATATTCAAATTAAATAATAGACAATAATTGTTCAACGTTGTTTAATAACTTTCACAACTCGTGTATATGTTCCTTAACTCATTAAATAAATGATATTTTGTTCATTGTTAGGGTAACTTTCCTTTTTTTTTCAAAGGAGAATTCAAGCTATCATATATAACTTGTTGGATACTTTATATGATTAAAGGTTGAATATTTTATATGATTAAAGATAAAAATTAGTTCATACTATATAAGTAGACAAACTAATTTTATCTTGTTAAACTTATTTTTGTGAGATTTAATTAGATTTAAATTTTAGTACCTATCAAAGTTATTGAAAATCGATTTTGAGTTAAGATTTAAATTTATTATATCACTTATTATCATACTCTCTTCCATTATCGTATTCAATTATCAATAATGATTGTAATTGTTAGTCGAATTGAACTTACAGCTTCTCATATATTAATTTCCAACCTTATCTCTCGGTTAACCTTATAATTCAATGTTATGAAAAATATTAATGCGTCCAACCAGAAATTAGTGACTGGAACAGTGGTAGACTATTAAGTTTGCAACAGAATCCATAAATCCAGGGTGTGCCAAAGTTGTATTAAATTCCAACTTGAAATAATTTTTATTTTAGAGATTGATGATTTCGTAACTGACTTCAGTACTTGTGTCTGATTCTAGTTATCTAATGAAGAGGTTGCCGGCTTTGGCTACAACTAATCATAAACTATGGGAAGAGTTGAAAAATATGAATTCATTAATAGCAGGGTCAATTTTCATCAGAAAATAATAATCATATTCTATCACATTCTTTCACTTCATTAACTTCTATTCAACAAATCATCAATGGTCTAGATTTTCCAGCACTTTGGCTGTATAAACACAAATAAGTGAAAAATAACATCACATACATTTTGCTTTTCAATTCAAATCCATGGTTGAAATGAATAACGTGATTTATATTCAAAGTGTCGGTAAAGAAAGGTTAATTTATTATACGATCAATGCTGTCTTAAGGAATATTGGATTACATACAATGCACCATTCATTTTTTGTTCTAGTCCATTTAAAGAAATATTTATGTTGTGTAACTATTATTAGCTAAGTAGGTCAACGTATGATGGGTTAATTCAAATGATGATTTTTATTATGATAGTTTTGTTTCTTGTTGTTGGTTTATTTTTCTATTACTCATTTATTAACTTGGTCAAAATGAAAGCATGAATCTTCTCTAATTATATCTTGAGTAAATTTGCATCGAATCTTTTTTTTCTGAAAAGATTATCTATTATGTCGGCAAAAATAATCAATTATATCGATTATTAAACTCAAAATTCTCTTTAAAAGAAAACGCTCCTATTCATTGCATGTGTTTTATAGTTTGTGAAAAAGAAAGTACGATTATTTTCTGAAAGATATATTCATCGTCATACATTAGATTTTGTATGAGAAAAAAAGTACTCAAGATCTGTAATATATATATAAAATCAGGTGGCATCATCTCTTTTCGTTTTTCTCGTAAATAGATTATCTTTGTACAATTCATTGTTTTTGCCACCTTTGTAAATTTTCTTGTAAATTTGGTATCCATTAATTGTTATATTGAATTTCTTCTATTACCAATAGGAATGGTAAAACGGGTCAGTCCAGTCCATTTTGGTCCACCTCACGTTTTGACCCGTAAAGTGCAGGCTGGGTTGACCCGTCCTGTAGTTTAATATCAGGTTCACTTTTTTGGTTCCTCCCGTCTCGCAGGCTGACCCGCATTTGTGATGAGCCAAACATTTTTTCTTTGTTGAATAAAATAAATTTTTTTTTTTTCATAATAATTGATATTCATTTTTTATCAAAATAATTCCAATGAGTTTACCTAATCAAAGACAAGAAAAATAATAACGAAAATTACAACTAAAGTATAATAGGAACATGTCACCTTACTAGACATGTACCTAAAAATGCATAAAAAGATATTCCATATTCAAGAACTAAAATCATTATCTTATATATAATGATTATACATAAACATAAAAATAAAAAGAACTTAAAAAAACAATATGATGAATGATGTGAAAACCAAAAAAATGACTAACATATAATTTTGTAAGCGGATTAGCGGATCAGTTCGTCCCGTCTCGCCTTTAGTTCGTGCGAACTGCGGGCCTATGCGAACGGGCCATTACAGGTCAGTGGGTTCAACATCCCAATTTGTCCCGCATTTTTTTTGTGCAGACCTGTGAGCCGGTTCGCCTGGCCCATCCCGAATTGCCATCCCTAATTTTCAATAATTTTAAATAAAAATTTTCTTTTAATTTTTAAAGAACATTTTTTTATCAATTCATTGCCGGATGATTTTAGTAATTATTTGTTTTATGTATGGATATATTCATTTACAAAATTCAATAGACTCGAATACAAATCTTCATTTTTTTAAGTAGAAATTATAAACTAATATAATATAATATAATATGTGATATATTATAATTTTATCTTATATATATATTATATAATTCAAGTATATATATATATATATATATATATATATATATATTTATTTATATATATAGAAATATTTTATATTATAATTATATGAAATGTACACAATCAATTATATATTTATGACTAATTTTTATGAAGTTTTAAATTTTTAATAAATTTAGAGTTCTTAATAAATAAATTTTTGTGGTCAGTATTATTAAATTTAATATTTTAATTGAGTTCTCACGGTTAACTAATTAGGGGTGATGTAAAAGTTAAGTGATTGGGTGATTATTATCTTATCATATGACTTGACCTTATTCAATTATCGTCACACCTCATTTTATTATTTTAAAATTTTATAATTGTATAATTTTATAATTTTGTAATTTTAATATTTTAATTTAAAATTATATAATTATAAAATTATGATTTCATGAAATATAAAATTATAATATATTTTCAATTTTTATTTAAATCATAAAATCATTATTTTATAATTATAAAAATTTGAATTAAAATAATAAAAATATAAAAGTATAAAATATAAAATCATAAAATAAATTATAAAATAAAAAATAAAAAAATAATATGGGATGACAACTAAACAAGATAACATAGGTAACATGACAAAGCATTACCCATGTCAGCATCTTAACATGCACTTCACTCCATTAACAAATAAAGCTAATATTAACAGAGAAAAATGAAGAGTGGAAAACTCAATTAAAAAAAATTATTAAATATTTAATAAATCACCTAAATTTATCATAAACTCAATTAAAAAAATTTAAATTTATCATATACTTACAACATAATAAAACCTATTTTCTATTACACCATCCAAACTAATTGACACAAATATTAGAAACTCTTTTAAATCGGTGCTTCCATAAAGAGTTGTTGAAGTTTTGGTTTACTTAAATGAGGTCAAAAAACAGTGGGCATCAACTACATTGGAACTAACATGAAGCAATGTCTTCTCCAACAACGTCTTTTTTAAAGAGGTCCAACATGCTTATTCAGAATAAAACAAGATGCATTAAATGAATGAGGTTATATTGAAGATAGTGTTGTATTGAACATGACAAATAATTGTAAAAATATCTTAAAAATTTTCTTACAAAACAGTATTATTCTTTTATCTTTTACTTCTTTTATTTGATTTTTTTTTTCATTTATTTAAGAAATATATTTAATATTTTCTATTTTAAGAAAAAGAAATATATATAGTTTGTAATTATTTGGATTATTTGGAAGAATAAAAACTATAATTGTCATTATAATAATGAAATTAGAGATGTGATGTGATAAAGGTAGAAAAAAAGGATGAAGGTAGATTCTCATCTATATTATGCTGGTTTAATGATCTTATATTATGTCTTTCCACTAGTTAAGAAGCAAGTTATTGAAGACATTGAAAGAGATTGCATAAGCTTTTTTTATAGGTAAAAAAGGCCTAGTGTATATGGGCTTGTAAGCCCAATGTTTCACCAGGAGAGAAGAGAGAGAGAGAAAGAGTAGAGAAAAATTGATAAAATGCAAAAATTGAAAAAGTTCACAGATTAATTAGAATTCTCTCAAATATTATCAGTAATTTTCTTGTATCTCTAGAATCAGTAGAAACAAAATATTGTTTTCACTCTCTCCGACTACTTTTTTTATTGTCATATCTGATAATTTTAATTTTACCAATTTAGCTTTATCTCTTTCTTTAATTATTCTAACAACATAAATGTTAATGTTATGTTCCAGCTAAGAAGCTAATCCACCTTGAGTGCATTCAGATCAAAATTACATGTAACTGGTAGAAACTGTTGCTATAGCACTGTTCCCATGTAAGCTTAGCAGCCACCAACAGACAAAATAAAACATAAAAGGAAATTCAAGTAATTCGACAATGATTTTTTTATAAGAAAAATATTCTTTTACACCAAAAGCACAACTTACTTGAAAATCAGAATTATCGTAAAAAATGAACTTTTATATTTGTAAAAAAGTAATAAAAAATAGGTTTAATTATGTTTTTTGAGAACTTTATAAGGAGTCTTAATAAATCTTTATAATAAATCTTTATGAGAAATCTTTATGATTTATTGAGTACTGAGTACTTAATAAATTTATTTTTTTTCAATAAATTTAAAATTTTTAATTGAATCATGATTGATTTTTCTTTTGTTAATTAATGATGTAATGACTAACATAATTATTATTTTGTCATTTTATTTTATTTTGTCCTCACATGTAATTTTATTATTTTATAACTTTATATATTTCATAAATTATAATTTTATAATTTATCATTTTATTATTACATCATCATATCACTAAATCGTCATACCGTCATATCATCATATCGTGATATTTTCGTATCATCATTAATGGTGGATTTTTTTGGGGGCAGAGAGGGGCCCTGACCCCCCAAAATTTAGAAATTTTTTTTGAGTTATATATATATATATATATAATATAAAAATATATTTAAAATTTTTAAAATTTTTTAAATTGTAGGTAATATATATTAGAAATTAATAAAAAAAAAATTATTTCTTTTATTTAATCATAATCTTTAATGTAAATACGTAATAAAATAAAATTAAATATAATAAAAAATAAAAATATTTAAGTTTAATTTATCTTTTGGTCCTTGTTTTAATTTAAAAATAGACACTAGGATTAAGTCAATTACACCAACAAAGTAAATTATTCATATAAAGAGTTTCAATTTTAATGAAGATCATTGATCTGTTTCAAGGGATTTAACGAAATTTATTGTAAAAGATCGAATTACATTAGTTTTTCAAAAATCGAGACCAAATTGAGATTAAAAAAAAAATTGGAGGACCAACTTAACATTGTTAAACGAAAGCATGAATCAAAGGAGTAATTAAACCAAATATTTATTAACATAATCTTATATGTCTTCTTTTTGTTTTTAAAGAAAAAAAAAGTTAGACATAAATTCATTATGTTTCTCATTTATCATCTTCCTTACCCGTCTCTTGTCTTACTTGATAATGAAAACATTATTTTTTTTATTTCATAAGTTTTTTGTGTATTCATTTTTTTTTATGAATATAGAAAAAAATAATAATGAATATATTTTTTCTTTTAATAATTATGTGTCTTAATTTTTTATTAGATTATGATCAATTATTTTTTAGTATTATTTAAAAAATAGGTATATTGATAAAGAATGAAAGAATAAATTAATTGTTTAAGAGTGATGAAAAGGAAATTATTGACTAAAACAAGATGATTCTACCTCTTCAAATATTATATTTTGAAGTATTATACTAATGATTACATATTCGATTAGAGAAGTCATTTTTGAAGCATTATACTAATGATCGAATCTAATGATCTCAAAATTATATTACTTTAGTCCCTCCAACACTTTTGGCCCAGATCCACCTCTTATCGTCGTAATATAATAATAGGATTAAAAGATTTACTATCACAGTATGAACATCAATTCTTGATAGTACGTAAGTTTGTTATTCCTCTATTTTATAAGCGTTTTTCTTTTGTTGAACTCATCTTACAACTACTGATTATGTTTTTGCCCTCATTTTCTAGGAACATCGATTCTCAAATGTGGTTAAGCTTTTTTTAACCAATTTTGAACTTGCCCCACAATTGTTTAGGTTTTCACCCCCTTCTCAAGAACCTTGACCATCAACATTAAGCAATATTTGATTGCTATTTTTACAGTTTTTTTTTATCATTTCCGTAATTTTTTAAGTGTTTTTCTTTCACGAACTTGCCTTACAAATATTTGTCTTTCTTTCTCGCCTTTTTGACAAAATAAATGAAACAAAAATGTGGATAAATTCAACAAAATTACTGTTGCAGCTTTGTTTCATCTAATATTACAAATCACGTTAAAAAAATTTGAAAGAATGCATTACACGAATCCAAAAAATAACAAAAATAAAAATATGCTAACTTGTACAAATTCTGAAAAGAAGAAAACTAAATACAATGATTGCAAAAGAAAAAAGAAGAGTAAAGAATCAGACTAGGGCAGCAGCATTGAGTGGCATTTTTCCAAACAATAACTTGAAGTCATTCTCCAACGGTGTTAGGTTCAAGTCCATGCACATACCCCTACTGCTATTTGATCTTTTCAAAACTGCTACTTCTGCAACAACATGTTTATTTGAAGAAAAATCTTCATTAATGGAAGAAGCTCTATGCCTTCTCATGTGCCCTCCAAGTGCTTGTCCCAATGAGAATTCTTGTCCACAAATGCTACACTCGTGCGTTTTGGGTTTCTTAATTCCCAAACTCAGAGCTATAGCGTGTGCTTTGAGTTCATCTCCCTCAAGTTTCGACCTTTTGTGGCTAGCCCTATGCCCACCCAATGCCTGAAAAGATGAGAACTTTCGGTTGCATGTCTTGCACTCAAATTCCACACCCTCAACATCTTTTCTTTCTAACTTCTTTTGTTGGGGGCATGACAGAAGCATTAGACAATTAGCCAAATCTATGCTTGAAAATCCCTCCATTTCTCTCTGTCTCTTCATATTGATGAGAGTGTGTGAAAGAAAAAAAAAAAGACCTTAGACTAATATGATGTGATCGGTGAGAAGATGAAAGAATATGAAAAAAGTTTTTTGTTGTGGGATTGGTGAGTAAAACATGGACATGGAGGTTTATATTTATAAAGCTCTTCCACACACACAAAAAAAAAAAAAAAAAAGTCAAGGAATTTGACTGATTTAAATAAACTAATTACGAGGGCTTTCTTATATTAGTAGCAATCAGTGGTTGAAATTTAAGAAAAAGTGTGTACTTTAATAGTAACAGATCTAAGACTAGGTGGCGACTGGTCGTACTTTGAAGAGAAAATGACACAAATGCCCTTTTATTTTGAAATATTTCGTTGCGACATTGGCATAAGGGTTTGTCTCTTTTGGGTATTTCCCAAAGAATGTGTGCTCATGAATCGAAAACCGCGTGTTGAGAGGTCGTGGATAGTGAGCTAGCTACCCTACAACAAGAACTGCAACTTTGTCCGTTGATTATTCTTTGAAACTCCTGAAATTTAATATAAAATATAAGAGGATAGGAACACCACGTTTTTATTACTACATTTATAACTCACAAGTCAAATTCATTAACCAAAAAGTACAATCAATAATATATATATATATATATATATATATATATATATATATATATATATATATATATATAATATGAATAATTTGGTTAAATGTGTTTTTGATTCCTTAATTTTCAGTGAATTTTAAAATTAGTCTATTTTAAAGTTTTAGACCAATTTAGTCATCTTTCAAAATATGTGGATTTAGTCATTTTAATCAAATTTTGCTAAATTTATTTGACATTTCAAGCGTGTTTCATAATAATATTTGACTAACATTAAAGCAAAAATGTGTCAAATAGTATAAATAACTCAAATACAATTTTGAAATACATACGAAACATTAAATAAATCTAACAAAATTTTTGATTAAAATGACTAGATTCACGTATTTCGAAAGATGAATGACTAAATTGATTCAAAATTTTGAAATGAACTAATTTCAAAATTTACTAAAAGTTAAGGAATAAAAACATATTTAACCTGAATAATTTTATGGGTACTATTAGTTTGATATGGAATAAATTTTTATACCCATTTTATATTTATTATTTTATTTTGTTAATAAATATAAAAGTTGATTTTTTTTAATAACAAAAATAATTTTAAAAAATGAGTTGTCAAAGTATATCTAATGTAAAAAAATATTTTCTTAATCTGATTTTGATTGTGTAAAGGTTGAAGATGGACTGCGTGCGTTGACATACACTGATTTGGTGTGCCACACACAAAAAAAAATGGGAATTTAAGAGAATGAATGGGGTAAGTTGCTTTTCCACGTGTATATTGCTTTGTCATGCTGCTATCACAATGTGGTAACACACTCATGAAAAAGAAAACAACGTTGAATTTAAAGAAAGCAACGAGATACATATATTTTTATTTTTTTGAAAATAAATATTAACAGGATAGTATTGACCATATGTTTCACTGCTTTTTTAATAAGGTGGTCAAACATTCAAAAAGCATAAACCACAATTTGTTGAACTTATACGACTCACCAATCTAATTCTAGAAAATATCCTGTACTTGATTATTTCATATGTCGTATACAATGGCGTAAAATTAATAATATTTGACAGAATAAAAATGAAAAAAAAATACAAACTTGAAATATATTATCCAATGAAAAGAAATCATTTTCCAAAGACTTTAAGTTGAGGTCCAAACACATCCTTGAAACATTTGCAAAATATGATGTTTGACCAAATTAACATTTCTCGTGCATAACTAATTTTTTCTTGTAATGAAAGTTAGAATCTGAATTGAATTTTTATATTTTGTTTTTCTAGTTGGATTCGGATAAAAAAGAAGAGAGGAAAAAAAGGTAAAAACAAAAATAATATTTACAATTTTTCATTAATACAAATGCGACTTAAAAGTCTGAAACTCGAGGACTTCGTTTCTTTGACTATTTTTTGTACTGAACCGGCTTTTGACTTTTTGAAAAGACAACTATGCCCATACTGCTCAAGTAATTGCTGACGTCAATTTCGACGACGCGGACATTTTCACTTCAAACAAACAAACGTGATTTGATATTTTGAAACTGAGAACAGATTAGAGTATCAACTACAACAAAATAATCAAATAAAAATTTTAATTTTATTATAAGTAGAATTCATGAATCTAAAGTCTTAAGTTTAAAATCCTCATAAAACAGATGCTTTTTTTTTCCTTTTTGGTTGCATAAATAAACACCTCATTAGCTATTTTATTTTAATTAATGATATAATTTTTTAAAATTATTTTTTAATTATATCGATGAAGGTGTGAATCATTTAATGATTATATTTATAATCATGATTTATAGGTTAAATTAAACTCGTTTAATTTAAAGGTTTTTAAAAATGATTGATACGTGATGTTTTTCTCATATTCAAAAGATATTTAATATTTTTATTAAGTAGTAAATTTAATAATGAAAGTCTAAATTGTTCCATTGACGACATAATTTCAGGGAATTCTTGTGAAAAGAAATAATAATGATTTTAATATTGGAAACAATGGCATCTGAAAGCATTCAAAAGAAAGCAGCTTCTGAACAACCAACTTTGTTCATGGTGATTACTATAAAATGTGTTGTTTATAAAAGAATATATATGATAAAATATGATTCAGAAGTGTGGTCTCTGTTCAAAATGTATGTGCTGTGGCCAAGTGTGCATGAATGGATTAAGAAAATTCAGTCACAAAAACAAAATTTTCTTTTATGTTTCACATTTGGTGGGTGCAGTGAAACAGTGCCTCTGCAGTTTTTTTAAATCCCTGTTCGTGTATATATATGGCAAGTCAAACTTCAAAAATGGAACAACTATCTTTTATTAGTTTGAATCAGTTTCAATTTTCAAAATATATTTATTCGATTCCAATAATATGATACAAAAACAATTTGGATCAACGGACTCCATGTTATTTAAATATGTACAATTTTAATTATTTTGAGAAACGAGTATAATTTATCAAAAAATTCGTACATAATGTTATCAATTAATAACAGTAAACATTCAACAATAAGCTTAAAACTCTATGCGGAATAATTTGTCAGAGAAAATTTTCATATCGTTAATTTAACTCGATTTCATTAAGTTTATCAATCACAAATTTGTAATACTCTCCAACTAATTATTGTTAACTTTAATTAATTTAGTTTGGGTTAGTTTTAATTAGGACAGACGACACCCCCAAAACCAACTTTAATTCTCTAATTAATTAGGTGAATTCAAACTAATGATTACCCTAGTCTTCTGAGGGGTATCATGATTAGTAGATTAAAAAATATTAATGAAATTTAATATAAAGTTAATAATTAATTTAAGTGAGAATAAATTTTGCATAAATAAAAAGTACAATATATATACTATTTGTTGTACACAAAATCAATTGTTACCGTTTACTTTTTGGTCAATAAAGATATTCTCTATATATTCATATAATATAAAGGTTTTGAAATCATCAACCACAAATATTTTAAACATGACTTTGAAATTAATAATCTCATCACCATGTTGATAATAATCTATAATTATAAATTTAATTACTCAGATGGTATCTATTTTGATAGAGGTATGTCAATTTAGTAATTGACACTTTTTCAAAAGGTAAAATACAATTAACACATTTTAAAAAAGTGTACCAGATTAACACGCATCTATCAAAGTAGGTACTATTCGAATAATTAAATCATAATTATACTAATGTAAAAAATAGATATACTATATCGACATATTCAAATTAAATTCATGATTTTTGTTAGTTAGGAAAATTATGCATCCATGAATTTTGTCTGTCCAACTTTTAAGTTTAGTTTTGTGAGTCTTGCCTTCTTGATCTTGCTTTGTTGACTTTCTCAACCTTTTTGTCACCTTTTAGACCTTGTCGATCTAATTTCTGGGCCTTCTAAATTTTTGTACACTCATATTTCTCTTGGTCGAGAAATCAACCAACACTTAGCATAATTAAATAGGAATTAGACACAAAACAAAACTTAAACGATGATTAAGTTGTGATAAGCCCCTCCTTAATTATCTAAAAGGCAAAAGCCCAATAAAAAATACTATAAATAAATAAATACCCACAATATACTCTAACAACTCAAGATCGACCACAGCTTTAAAACCGACAATCAAAATGGAAAACTGAAATTAAAGACTAATGATCGAAAAAGAAATCACAACTCATTGATTCTGTGAGTTCATTCGATAGGACTTTTTTTATTATTTCTATAAATATAAAATTTAATTTTTTTTGTAATTAAAATATTTTTAAAAGTGAAATTATGTACAAAAACAATTTCCAAAAAAAAATTACATAACTTTGTCCATCGCACTCCATAATCCAATTATGATCTATCAATATCTCAATATAAATCTAAGTATACTCATGTCTAATATTTATTAATAAAATATTTAATTTGTATGATGATAAATTTATAATTTTTTATGTTAATAACTTTAAAACATTAATTTTAATTTTAATTTTTACAACATTTAATATATTTAAAAGTTATTATATATTTTTTAATATACATATATTACGTAAAATATTTTATTATTTTTAAAATATCGACGACTATTTAAACATCCGATACATGATAGATATCTAATATTCCTACTATGTAGTTTTTCAAAAATATTTAATAAATAATTTACAACAAGGGCAGTGATGAAAAGGAAGAATCTGAAAATTGTATTCCTTTAGTATATGTAGCTGCAACAGACTCATGTGTTACACAGAAGGTTTTTATCTGTCAATGTTATGCAGCAAAAGTGCTTATCATTGGTTAGTTTGTTAGCTATCATTATCATTGTTACGTGTGTTGGACAATAGAAAAATCGTATGTGAGAAACAAATGTATATTAATAAAGAATGAATAGTCTCCAAGGAGCCTAAAAAATTCATCTACAAGAATAAACCGATGAATTTACAGAAAAAGATTGAAAGAATACATGTTAGAAAAAGCATGAGAAGGAAGATGATTAATCTCTACAGGTGTAACTCCAAGTCCAAGCACATAACCCTGGTGCTGTTGGATCTTTTGAGAACTGGGAATTTCGCAATAACTTGGTCGATAGAAGGAATAGGAACAAAGGCTTCGTTGGTGATCCCTCTGTGTTTTCTCATGTGTCCTCCCAGAGCCTGCCCCAGAGAGAATTCCTGGCCACAGATGGAACACTCGTGCATTTTGGGTTTGCTCCACAAGCTAAGACTTTTTCCCTGTTCTTTCAGTTCTTCCCCTTCAACTTTCTGCCTCTTGTGGCTTGCCCTGTGCCCTCCCAGTGCTTGAAAAGATGAGAACTTCCGGTTGCACGTCTTGCACTCAAATTCCAGAGATCCAAAACCTTTCTCTTCTGCCTTGTTACTTTCTTGGGGACAAGAGAACAGCATAAGACACTTTGCCAAATCTAAGCTCTCAGATCCTTCGCTACCACGTTGTCTCTTCAGCGCTACCATGTCGAATAAAATACGGAAAAGGTGTTGTGTGTCTCGAAAGAGTTTGTTATATGAAAGTATGAGATTATTTTTGAAGGCGGTGATGAGAAACTCTGGGACATGGTAAAGTATTTATAAGATTTGGGATTGGCAACCAACGAGTGAACCAAGTTAAGTTTTCAAACTAGAATAAAATCGACATGTTGGACTACGCTTTTGACTAGTTGTATTGTAATGACACAAACGCCATGGCGGTTACGTAGTTGCTTCGCGAATGTTGTTAAATTTGTCTTCTTTGGAATTTGAAGAGCGGAAATATGTGGTCCACGTGAGGCTTGTGCCCCACGCACAGTTCTACTTTTAAGTTTTAACTTCTCGGCCGCGTTAAGTAACGAGTGAACCGCCACGTCCCACAAAAGTTCCTCGAAACTTCGACCTGTCTTTTTCCTAACTAAACCGGAACATTCTCGGCAGTTTCTAGTGTAACGGAACTTAAACAAAAAGGGAAAGGAACTATTCCGAAAATAGATTCGGTTGAATGGTCGAAAAATCGTGTTTTTCTTTGTGTTCCCAACTAAGTTGGTAAAACCATCTGAAAGCTCGTACTATGTACGGTTTCACACGGGGATGTTTGAACTTGCAGCAGAATCCGGCATGTTGTGTGGGTAGTGAAACTTCATACCCAGTCAAATTTGGGCAGCAGATTAGTTTGTACTTTGCAACCATAGTTATCGCTCTAGCAAGTTAACAGGAAAAAAATAATACTTTATTCTCAGCTAATAGAAAATTTCATCCCTTGATTCATTCTCTATCTAGTTCTAAGTTTTTTTTTTTGGTGAACAATAGAGGCAGTTGGTAGGAATTTTCATCCAACTACCGTGAGTATGGATTCCGATGTGCGGTTTCATACTATTCCAACTACTTGTGGAGAAGGTTCAGTTCACATTTAACTAGAATAAGTTCTTAGGTTTGGAATTTTGCTTTTTGCTTGCGGATTATTATATTATGTTTTTTCGCAGACATTCAACTTTTATTCTGATGAACCCGAACAAGATTGTTCATTCCCATTTCACGAGATGATGGAATGCTTGATCATCGTTTAATCTATTTACATTCGGGAAATAGTATTTTGAAAGGTTTATCTTGCTGTAATTTCGAGTATTACAAAAACGCATAACTTTGTCTTCTTTCAAATCGTTACACTCCAATACACTATATTTTTAAAGGTTTGCATTCTTTTGAAAAGGTTTATATACTGAAACACTTTTTATAATTTCGAAGTGAATAGTAAAAGCTGTGGGTCTTGTACGCAAAAACAAGATTGAGTCTTACTTAAACTTTGTATCCGTGGTCGCTTCAGACACCTGCCATCCTTGTTTTATTTAATAATAAAAAGTAAAGGACATTCGAAACAAAAACTAAAATAAAGATCACTTAAAAATTGAGTTCTTGCAAGAAATCTCTTTAAAAATATGCTAATACTACAGACAATTTAAAATTTCTAAGATCATGAATCTTAGAACTATAAAGATATTTTTCCATCTTAAAAATATGAATCATATAAAATTCCCGCATCTTGGCAAAACTAGTAACAAGGGGTAGAGGACATGATAATTTATTATTCATATGCTGCAAACATAAGCATTTGAAAGAACAAGACATTTGTCACACTCTCACCTTGATAACAACATTGTCGCTGATTTGACAAAAAAGTTAAATTATTACATCTAAAAAAAATTAGTATAGAAATCAACTTAAAAATAAAACTTAATAGTAAAATCCTTGAAGATGATCTAGAAGTGATATTTATTTGGATTGGAGAGAATTCCACATTTGACTTGTAATTTTACTTGTAGTATACACTCGCCTTCTACCTTTCTGAAGATGACGTGCGAGCATTCTGACGAAAAATAATCCTATTGGAAGCTTCCTCACGTCAAATTCTGTGGTTAGCTTATATAATACATTTAAAAGATATTTAACAAATTTAACTAAACGAAAAAGTTCCAATAATTATACTATGTTGATTGTATCCAACTTGAAAACATTTTTTTTTTTTTCTACTCAATGGAATTGGATATCCAAGTAGATTTTGAAACAAAATTAGGTATCGTTCACACTTTGAAAACATGACCTATTGCAACAGTTAATTGAAAACAGTGAGTATCTTTTTCTCACCATGTTACATTTAAGCTATATTATCAATAAGTATAATTTATCTATCAAACAGCTACACTACGAACATCATCCCAATCTCCAACAGACCTACCCTAGAAGCACAGCAAACTAACATGTTTTACAATCTTAAAACCTGCTATCATGAAAAGGCATTAAAATCCACACAAGCCAACGCACCGTTCACCTCTTTACTTCATCATCTTGACTCATTCAACCAAATGGGAGGGAAGAGATTAAATTCGTAACTAAAACATTCAGTAAAACAAAAAGTCCGTCCCACGAGGAAGAAAGATTATTCAGCAATTCCTAACTCATCCAAGTATTACAATGGGCAACATATCAAAGAGGCAAAGATCCATAATAAACTAAATCGGCTGAGCCTGTCATATACACATGATTATCTTCCTCCCTCCAATCAATCTGAAGAGGCCCTCCAGGTAGATCAACCGTGCATATCTGTATCAAATTCACAAATTAAAAAGATTATGGCAAAATCAACGCAGTTATTTCATGGGTGAGGAAGAACTTGCCTTTTAGGCTTGTATGTGAATTTAGTCTCTACAAATAAATAAAATATAATTCCCTCTAGAACTATCCATTAAGCCTCTATTTGGATGCTGTGAAAAAAATTTGGGGAATTGGAAGAGATAAAAAGAAATAAGTGGTAAATTGGTGTCAAATGAGATTGTTTTGTTGAAGTGAAATAGAAAGGAAAGAGAGGGGAAATGAATAGAATTATGTGTTTGATTGGGGAGGAAAGAAGGAAAGTGATAATTTGTGATGAATGACAATTTTGCATTTGTCTTTCATTTTTTTTTATAAATAAGACAATTGGATTTATGATTTATGACTTAGGAGTAATCCCAAAGGTGTTTCCAAAAAAAGTACGGATAACCAATTACGTGATTAATATACATAATCAATTATATCACACCACAATCAATTATCCTGCAAAGCCAAGGGCAAATGGCTAGACATGAAGGCACAAATATGGAAACTATCTCTGGAACCGTGCTTCTACTTCAAGGATTTCCATTTCTTTGCCAATTTCTCCAGGGAAATCCCGAAAGGACAAAATCATGCTTTACCCTATGGAAGACAAATCATTTTGGTTTGTGAATGTGTTATGCAAGTAACGGATTACTCAACTAAAAGCACGGGTAATGTGGTCAATTTCACCTAGCCAGATCCATTTCCTCCTCTTTCTCATGTAACTAGCAAGGAAAACATTACATGTGGGACATCCATGTATTTCATCACAAATCATCCCAACTCACTTCGTCCAAATTCACCACTTTCCACACTAATCCATCCTTTCCTCCTCCCTTTCAACCCCAAACAAACAGTGTAAATGCTGACCCCTTTTTTTGCAACTAGACACTGTTATTGTACATTAAATACAGATGTGTTGGGAATTCATTCGACAACACTTGACAATTTTTTTATTATGGCAAAGGACAGGCGTGGTAGCTTCAGACCCAATTACTAACGTATATGTAGAAGGAATAAGAATGGCCTAAAGAAACAATTGAGTCAGGCTACATTAGTTAGTTCTTAAGAGACAGTTCGAGTTTACCTTAAAAAAGTAAAGCGGTCCGAATTTAGGAACTGAAAAATTGTTAGGTTGAGTGGGTCACACGCTCAACAAAAGTTTCCACCACCTTTCCAGAGACGTGTACCAGATAAACTAATTTCTGCAAGGGGAGCTGCCAGCAAGGCAAACTTGCTACCAAGTTTAAGGGATGGGACAAAAATTAAGAAATTCAGTTGGAGACTTGAGTTGATGGTATGGTAATTTCTTCACCAGTTCAACTTAAATATATATTTATGGTATAGCCTCAACTTCTTTGTAGATTTTCTTTTGGTGCACCAACCAATGGTTATTCCATATTGCTACTGGAAGCTTCAATGCATTCATTTGAATCTATCATTTCTGTTAATGTTATACTTCACAAAGCTATATGATGGAAAGTGTTTCATGAGAAACACTCAGAGTGAGGGTGATATCTTCAATATCCAAGTTGGAGCTGACACCAGAAGCTAACTTTCAATCTGTTCCTGTTCTTTAATATTCATTCCTTTTCAATATTGTAACTGAAATAGATATTATTCTTTTTCCAAGTAAACTGGCAGCCATATAGGATGATTGTACGTAAGGTTTATCTCAGACAAAAGGCCTTGAGGAGGTTTGTGATCTTGATCATAGCAGAACTGAACGTCATGGGGCACCAACCATAAGTGGCTTGTCAATTGTTGAATGGGGACCACAACATGGCCATTGTCGATTGGTGATATGCCAACTTCCTGCCTATCCATGTTAAGTGCAGGAGGAGAGATGGTATGAGTTTGAGTAAGGACATCTGGAAGATTTAGGAGACAATTTCACTGCTAATCGCCTACACATCCTGACATCTCAGAAATACACTAGAGGTTCAACATCTGAAGCTACATGATTAGACGCCTTGCCACCTTTGCCAGAAAACCTTTATGCACCACTATCATCAATAACTGAGAACCTTAAGCAAGCTGAATTTTGATACTGAAAACCTTGCCGCACTAGAAAGCTGTGAGGAAGATGGTGGTGATGGGTAAAGGATAGTAGTAAAGAGCATAGTGCCTAATCGGTAGTAGCAAAGGGAAGTGGCCACGCCAAAAAATAAGAGCATATAGCACAACCTCTATTCTAATATAATACACACAGGTATATTAAAAAAAATAATTAACAGTACGTATATATATAACAATAGAGCAAAAAACTACAAAATTGGGCACTAGTCATCATTAATAATACAACTCATGATATTAAATACCCAAACAAAATATAAACTGGATAGAAATAGTAGTCAAGGGAACAAAGGACTAAGCCTCTAAAGCCCAAAGAAACTAAAGTATAAGATAATAAAAAACACATAATATTCTAATAGGAACCTTCATTCTCTTCAAGATTCATCTCACTGTCGTAGTCAAGAATACAAAAAAACAAATGAAGTCGAGGGAAAAAAACAGTTTTTGGCTGCTGCCAGCAAGAAAGAAAAGAAAGGAAAATGAGAACAAAGGAACACAAAGAGAAAAAGAGTATAGGCAGCAGTGGAAAGGAAAATACAAAGCATATAAAAGAGGGAAATCAGAATTCAGAGAAAAGATGACAAAAACTTCAAAGGAAAAGAAAAAGGGACCTAAAAAAACAAGAGGTTGCCGTCAACAGAGTGGTCTGGCTGCCAGAAAAGGTTGCCTTTGTCAGAGAAGAACAAAGGTCACCAGACAAGAAGAATTGTCTGTGGGTTCAAGAGAGAAGGGTGAACAAGGTTAGGGAAGAAATAGAAGAGCTTCTCTTCAAAGGCTAACCTAAACAACATTAAAATCCTAAAATACCCTCTCTAATAATTAAAGATTGAGATTATTTGGGGGCTCAAATGTGCACAGCCACCCTGTTACACCACTATTATGACTCAAACAGCAACACAGAAATGCAGCACAACAGCATTTGCACAATACCAGACTGGAACACCACCATGTTCCATTGCTATACAGCCACTTCGGCCTTATTGACTCCTTCAATTATGAAATTTTTTTAATGAAAAATAAATAGTTTTCATATTGTTACAATTATAGTAGCAAGCTTACCCTCTCAGCATGACCCTCAAGAACGGCTGCAACAACAGTAGCACAAGCTCCAGTTCCACAGGCTAGGGTTGCTCCTGCACGACAAAACATGAACTCATAAAATTTTGAGGCCCCTAGTTCTTACCCTGACAATTGTACAAACAATGGTAATACTAATCTGATACAATATGGCTATTTAGAATATTCTAACCTGCGCCCCGCTCCCAAACACGCATTTTCAGGTGAGACTTAGACAATACTTGCACAAACTCTGCACATTAAATAAGAAATCATATAATTAGTGAGATATACGACAAATGTATTGGTGTGATGATATTTAATTTGAGTCATGCATAAGGAATCAAAACAGCAAGGGAGAAATATGCTGAAAAATAAAGCAAGATATAATTGCAAAATATTATATGCTGTACAAAATGTCCCCAACCTAAGCTACTAATACAGTCCGACCAAGTCCTGGAAAAAACACCAACAATATCATGATACCAAACATTAAAGCAAGAACAATTGAATGTCACTAAATCAGTAACCACCATCTGCCAAACTGTGCATTTAGCCTACCATCAAAGCTATATTGCTCAAGGAAGAAAAATAAATAAAAAACCCCAACTGGAAGAAATTAAAAAAAAAAAAAGTGCTGGGGTCAGCATAGGTAAGAAAGTTAACAAGCATAGTCCAATCATAGAAATAGAAAAATCTTGCCTGTGTTAGTTCGTGCTGGGAACACCTCATGATGTTCGAATTTGGGGCCAATTTCTGCTAGCTTCAATTCATCAACAAGCAAATTCTGTTGCAACAAGGATTAAAAGAAACATGGTATAAGCAGCAAAGGCAGAAAAATATTAATCTATGTAAAGCTGTAGCACAATAGATGAAAGTTGACATCTTAACTTTCAAGATGCTATCAAAAAATATTTATTGACCTTAAAAATTATATTTCAAAGGAGCTATGTTTCTTTTTATACAATTGGTTCCAAATTCAATTGTATGCAAGAATATCCATTCATTTGTATATATATAACATCATTTTATCGATCCCATAGATTAATGTCTTGTCTTCCTACTATTCCACAATATTCATACTTTTGAATAGATCTAGTATGCACTGTGTAATACATTATAAAAGGAAATCATACGTATGAAATATCTACTGTATATCAAAATAAAAACCTGGCTTCCTTCTCTACTGAAAGTTACACAGTGTGGATTTCCCATGCTAACACAGGTCACATGCCATATAACTCCATCCACGACAAGCTCTGATTTAACAACAGCATCATCCTTGTTTGCAGGTAATTTAGTAGGCACATCTGAGGCTTTAAGAACCGGTTCCCCCATGTCAACTCTTACCTGAAACAGTTAGTATTCTCTATCAATCTTGAGAAAGAGAACCAATATCAGATAAGAGACAAGAATATTCTTCCTAACGTTTAACCAATTAAGGCATCTTAGGATCTGCATGAGCCAATGCCTTAAAACAATATCACATATCAATAAGTAAATTGCAAATATTTGCAACATAACGTACATTTCCATCATCTAAGACTTCAGGTATAATAAGACCAGCACCAGTATGAACGGTAAAACTGCAAAGTAAGAAAATACATTATTACTGTCAGATGAAATTTCATTAAGCCCATTAATCCATAACTATATAATGATAATGACCGAGGTGGCAGCTAAACCATCATAAAAATAATCATCATCATCAAATTTATTAAATTAATTTTCAATATTATCTGACAAAAAAAAAAACCCAGAAGAACACGGTCTCACAACTCACAAGACAAAAAAAGTCAGACGCTGAAGCGACAGAAAAGAGCAATTAGGAAACATAACAGAAAAGTTATAGAAAGAACAACCGTACCTATGGCTTCCTTGTAAATTCTCAAGCTGAGAAACAAATTTGGCAAAGCATCGCACTCCATTGCCACACATCTATGGATATGAGCGTCACTCAGATTAGTGACAGCAAACTTGTCAGTGATAAAAAGGCTAAGATTCTATAATTTTCTAAGTTTGTGAGTAATAAATTTCTACATAATTATCTACATGGAAAAAAAAAACAAAGTAAAATGGATTGGTTAACTCTGCTAAGTTAAAATCAACTTAAGTACTTTTTTAAGCATTTCACTTTTTGGAAAAGTTAAATGAGAATGCTTCTAAGTTGATTATAAATTATGAGAAAAATTCAATGTATTTAACTTTCTTATTTTCTACTGCAATTCAATTCAGGCCAAACCCCATCAAACAAAAGCAGACACGAACTAGGCTTGGTAAAAAGAATTACCTCAGGCTCACTACCATCAGAGTTAAAAATTCTCATGGTATAATCAGTGCCATTGATGCCAGGCAATACAAAGATAACTCCGTCAGCTCCAACGCCGAAGTTCCGATCACACAGTTGCACCGCTTTCTCTGCAGTGACCCTGGGCTCGGTCGAGTCTCTATTGTCAATCTATTCAAAACGACGCGTCAAAAACCAAACCGTTATTAATTTGATAAAGGGAAAGCGAAGGGGAATGGACTCACCAAAATGAAGTCGTTTCCGAGGCCGTGGTACTTGGCGAAATGGAGAAAGCCGGTTTGTAGGCGGTTGAGGAAGGAAGCGGAGGGGCTTTTGACGGGGGCGTCGGTGCTCATGGAGGAGGCGACAAGGCGGGAATTAGGGTATTTGAAAGTGCGTCGCGGTATGGGCAAAGTGGATCGGGGAGAGTGGGGGAAGAGATTATTGAGGGAGGCGAGAGTGCGGCGCGTGGGGGATGTGAGAGGAACGGAAATGGTGGCTGTTATGGCCATTCTGCAGCTTCGAATGGCGGTGGATACTTCAATCTGCCACTGTCACCGTCTGGGTTTGACTCTATCGCACACAGTGAAGCGTTAAGGGCTTCCGTTCCGGTACACAATCTCGGCCGTTAAATAGTTGGGTTGATGTGCTTTTTCTTTCTCAGATTTTGCTGGTTCATGGGAAGAAAATTTACTTAAAAAATAAGGGTTAATTATGATATTACTTTCTAAAGTTTAGTTAAAAATTGAAATTAGTTTCTTGTCAAAATTTTGATAAATTTTAATTTTAAATTTTAAGAATGAATGAGTATAGTGTTTTTAATATGTTAATTTCTTTTAACATGTGAAATGTGTTTTATATTAATATTGGAGTTGTTTATGTGACACATTTTCGACTTAATATTAAATACGTTCGAAACCTAACAAAAAATTAACAAAATTAGATTAAAAGGACTATATTCATTTATTTTTAAAATTTAGGGACCAAAATCTATCAAAATTTTGATCAGAAACAAATTCTAATTTTAGGTCAAAGTTTAAGGACTAAATACATACTTAATCTAAAAATTAATTGTTAAAATTTGTGATAAGTAAAATATATAAAAAAAATAGAGGAACTTATAGTTTATGATTATATTTTTAACTATCGTTTTTAATTTGATCAATATTACTATAATTTAATAATCTATAAAGTATACCTCCGTTATTGGAGAGGGACTTGTGGCATGTTTCTTCAAGTTCAAGAACGAAATATATTTAATTGATTTAGATTAACTTAAATGTTGATATTGATATTATTTGTCAAATTTCTAAAAAATTTATTTAACATTTGTAATTATCGGAGCATGATTTATAGCAAGTTTAGTTTATAGTTTAGAATTTCTAAATAGAATCTATGTTTAACACATTTAAGGTTTATCATTAGATGAAAAATAAATAAATAAATAAACCATCTAAACTTTTATGTTAATGTAATAACTAATTGGTATAAGGATACAAGTCCAAATTCACAACCACAAAGAAACAAAAAAAAAGACAGTAAAAAGAGTGATGATGCGTGTATAGTAAGTATACTTTTGTGTCATGAAATGAATACTATAAAGTCACCACCAAACCCAAATACGTAAAACAAGGCACGTACACAATTAATCTGGCACTATCTATTCCCCACTTGACACAAGTGTTTAGCCTCATTTGGCATTTTATGGCCAAATTTAACGTGATGACAAATAATTGATAACGTTTTAAGTGTTAGTATTATTGATATAGATATCATGTACAAACTTTAATAACTAAATTGACAATTCTTTTTACTTAAAATTTTTTTTTTCTCTTAACTTTAAAAATGAATAGAAATAGTCATTTTGATCCAATTTGTTTAATATTTTTGACAATGTCAAATATGTTTTATGTTAACATTTGAGTTGACACACTATCACTTCAATGTTAAATCATCGAACAGAAACAAATTCTAATTTTGTGTCAAGTTAAGAGAATAAAAATATATTTTATTTTTTTATTAATTATAACTCTTCGATTCGATCCATCCATTTATTTAGCCAGAACAACTATTTCACATTACATCAACTCATTACACCATTTGAATTTTCCAAAAGAATGTCACACTAAAACCTATAAAATAAATACTTTATCAAAAGTAACACTCACATCTCGCTATTTTTACCATAGAACCCTAGATAAAAATAATTGACTTTATATGTGATGTGTGTGTGAAAATCTCAAAATTTTAAAAATTAAAAAATAAATAAAACTACAAAATTGTGAGGAAACAAATATGTAAGTAGATTCTAAATATGTTAGAACATCATTATAAACTTGGATATATAAGCTCAATCCAAAGCCCATCAATTATTTATCGGATGAAAATATATAACTACATTCACCCCTGCCTCTAAGTATAGTGTCTAATCTTTCAAAATAAAATATAAAAAAAGTTGTTATATTTTTTCTTTTTATTCACAACTATTTTACAATAAAATGACTAAATTAAATGATATTTCGAAAAATCAAGAATTAAACTCAAAATTAGTAAAATCAATAACCAAAACAACTTATCGTCGTGATTAGACGTTAAAGTTTATAAACGAACTTAAAAAAAAAGTGAAACTAAAAATAGATTACGCACTCAATCGATTCAGTTAAACTAAGTCACAATTGCCAGCTACAATGTGCTAGACCGCTACGGGTAGTTATAGTCAACTCCATTCGTTACAAAACAATAAATGGTCTGAAAACAGAAACCTAAACAACTGAAACATGGTTGACATAAGAACCAATTTTCATTCTTCAGTAAATAGTTACATCTTGTTATAACCAACAACGTTATACAAAATCCAACCGAAGGTTAAACTCACATACATGTTTGGTTGTTTAGTATAATACACAAAGCAAAACTGTAGTTCATCTGTCAAACCCTAATTATGAATTGGCCAAATAATGACTCAAGAATACTTAGGCCCTAAAATAGACTACAATCAATTAACAAGGAAAAGAAGAGGATATCAATGATATATTGGGAACCAACATCCCTATAATCACGGGATAGTTTTTTTACTCAATAACTGTTGAATTATAATATAAAAAATCAAGTTTCTGTTTTTTTTTTTACCAAAATCATATATCTATCCATTTCAACATACATAAAGCAGCTTGTGTTGAACCACAAAAGTAGCATTTCATATTTCAGATTGTATACGTGAATTGTTCGTAGCCAGAGAAACATGAATATGATTTCTTCTGAGAACGAGGTAAATGATTCTCCTATATAACTTACTTTGAATTGCACTTCAATATTTTCAATCGTCTTCCAATTATTAATTTTTTTGTTTACATTATTGGATGGATCCTTACCTTTTAGGGACATATCATAGTCTAGATCCTATGTTGAATTAAGCTAAAACGTTGTTCACAAAATGAAACTTTAGCTGGTATTTATGACGGTAACAAATCGTACCAATAAGATTTACTTAACATCCAAAAATAACTCATTTTGCTAGGACTAACGTAGTTTAGGGAACACAATAATGTATGTTCACAATATTGTCAAAAGATATAATTAAAAAACAGAAAGTCCTTTGAAAAGTTGAATTACCATTGCTTTACCTTTTTGGAGTTGAACGGTTACTTTTGAATCCCTTGCCAAAAACCTTTTAACATTGCTAAAAGATTACTAGAAACACATAATAAAAAGACTCAAATTCGATTCAAATAAGGGATTAATAACTTTTTTGTTTTTATCTTATTTAGAACTAAAGACACTTAAATTTTTAATAATTTTTTTTCGAAAGTAAATTTCTTTCACATTAGTATTCCATTTTCGGAGAGAAATATTTTTAATTGTAAGTTTCTCGATATATACCTTCTTACTCATAACTAGTCATCTGAACAAACCTCATATCACAGATGACTCACTTTTAATCTAAAATTTTAAGACAATAAATTTATATGTATTCATCCTTATATGATACTTAACTTTCTTATTTCTACTTAACATGAAACTTTTACATACACTTAAATTCACAACCGTTATTTACCCTAGCTAACGAATTTATAAGTGAGGAGTAGATACGAGTTGGTTTGTAAACTATATCAACCATGCCGAAAGACAAAGGCATTTTGTCTTCACATTTTGAACAATCCTTGTAGTAATAACATGCTTCAATCATTGAGTTACAATATAATACTGAAAACATTATTGTTTTTGGCATTTTGTTAGTAGTGTATTGTAATATGAACTCTCAGTTTCGCACTGTCTTGTATTGACAGAGCATTAAGGAGGTTAAGCATAGGCTTCTCTGCACCAAGCTTGAACTGGTAGCAGCAAAAATGGAAGCTAATGCTAACATCAAGAAATATGAGGAGACGGTTAAACACTTGTACAAGTTGTTAAAGAAAGTTTGCCAAGAAAGAGATGAAGCAAGAGACCAGCTTCAATTGCTGATAAGGAATTTACAAGCATCAACCCCAGTTGAGACAGTAAGTAATATTGCACAGGTTGATCAATCATGCCTCCAAAACAAAACAAAGCCATCATTGAACAACACCAAGGTATCATATTCAAGCTCCAAAGTCTTATCAGATCATTCATGTGACTTATCCTTGTCAAATCTCCGGTCAGAAGAGAAACATCTCTCCACGAGTTTAATGTCTCAAACAAGAATAGTTGAACCAGACAACTTAACCTTATCAAACAACATGGAAACAGACATGGTTGATAACCCAGTTTGTGGGAAACCCTTACCTCAAAAAGGTAGATTATTGCAAAGTGTTACAAAAGCAGGACCTTTGCTTCACACACTTCTGGTTGATCCAGTTCCACATTGGAAAAACCCTCCCACTTTGTGTTCCCTTACTCTTCCACTCGGTACCTACAAAGATGATGATAAGACAGATGTTAACCCAAATGGATTCATTCCAACTTCTTTGAGTTTGGCATTTCCAGGGAGTTCTCATGGACCTTCTCAGACATCTTCTGCATCAAATTTTGGGTTATCAATGAAGTATGAAATGGTGTCATCATGTGTGGATATGGATTCCAATATGATGCACAATCATGCATTAACTGGAAAAAAGAGAAAGCTTTTGTGAGGATTACAATTGTACTGTTTTGAGCTTTAGTAAAGTGTTGCTAGATAAACGAAGTTAGTACATAGAAAGGAGACTTTTGAATGAGAGTAATGAGCATGAACAAGTAATTCATGCAATTGCTCCTTTCTTGTATTCTCCTTACTTAGGTTATAATCAAATTCAGCATATGTGCTTGCTCTCATATATTATGTTAAATTTATTCTCTAAATTTTGTTTTGCATTTTTTAAACTTATCTAAAATATGAATGTGTGTATATTTGTGTGTCCAATTTGATTTGTAGTTTGAGTCATCATCATATGTTAAAATTCAATATATTAATTGATTTTATTAAGTATAATATTTAATGAAGAATCAGGCTAAGTGTTTTTTCAAATTAGTGCTTTATTCATAACATGCATTTCTTAAATTTAAACTCGATTTCATTGGAATGTATGACATATATGTAGGTGAAGTTAGTAGTTTACTTTATCTTCAATACATCCCATAGTCTTTATATAACTTTTTTCTTTCTAAGATCACGCGTTTAAAAAAATATATATATCCCCCTAAGATATAGATTTCTATATGAAAAAAAATAAATTTTGGTTGGTAACATAGTTCATGCAACCATCCTCTTGGCTTTCGTAATTGTCGAAAAGAGCAAAGGTCTTTGTTGATGTCGTTTCTAACTTAAGAGACCTAAAAAATATATTTTTTACAAAAAGGAAAAAACACGGAATAATGTATTTGATATATGACAGTGAAATTTTGTCTAAACTTTTTACTTCTTTTAAAATCGCAAGTTTTATAGTTGATTAAATCCAATTGTCGCTTAGGTTGGAAATTACCGTGAGATTTTGAAAATTTATTTACATTAAAATAACTTAAATAGATTATATATTGTCTTTACTTTCATTGAATTGTTTATGATTTGATTTATTGTATTTACTTTCATTGAATTGTTTGTGATTTGAGTTATGCTTAATGATGATTTGATCACTCATTTAATTAACTGGTTTGGATTGAGTTGGGAAACTGGTATCAAATTATGGTCCAATCAAGTCATTCACTACTAAAATTTTCATATTACATTGGATTTTTCTTGCAAATTTATTAAAAAATATTTGCAAGAAAAGACTTTTTTCTGCTATTTTTTCTAATAGTCTTAATTGGCAAATAATTCCTTCGTGGGTAATTATTTTCTATAAAATTATAAAATTTGTAATTATTTCCTACAAAATTTGTTGTGAAAAATGTTTTATACAAAATATTTTGCAAAAAAATTGGCAGCAATTTCCTGCAAAATTTTTTTCATAACAAAATTTATAAGTATTTCCTACGAAAAAAAATTAAAATAAAATTGGCAGGAAATATGAGTTTTATTAGTAGTGATCGGACTTATACTAGTGCTTTTGTGCTACCTAGAGCGGATGTTGGATGAAAGAGTCTTACACATTAAAACAATGATTCATTCTACAGGAGTTGAGAAATCACACTGAGTTTGAAGTCCTTAGGTTTTACTGATTCAGGGATGAACCTAAATCTATAAAGAAAGAGTACACCCAGGACATAGAATGATTTGCATAATAAGCAAACAAAATGGTAGTAGTGTAGTAGAAGAAGATGAAATCAATTCATAACCTATACTCCACTCAATCTATATAATTATTATTATCTATATTTACTTGCACTCTTTATCACAATCCAAAAAAAAAACTAAAAACTAATTATTAATATACTTGATAAATTCATGTGGATACAATAATCCACATTCGATTGTTCTACAACTGACTTGATACACTTGTCAATAGGTCACACAATTGGATATCTCTTTTAAAACTTGATTATGTGTCATGTTGAGGCTTTTAGGGCTTAAGCCCAAGAGACTAAAAGATGTTTGGGCTTTTGTGACTCAAGTCCAATGATCAAAAAATAAAAGTTGTTGTAGCTTTTGTGGCTCAAGCCGTAATGTTATAAAATTATTTGTGGCTTTTGTTGCTTAAGCCCAATGGACAAAAAGTTTGTGGCTTTTGTGGCTCAAGCCCAATGTGCAAAAATTGTTGTAGCTTTTACTACTCAAGCTTAATGGACTAAATTCTCAACTAAAGTTTACCCATCACATATATTTATTAATTCTCAACATTCCTTTTTGAACATTGTATTTGTTGGTTAATTATATGACTCTAGTTACTTAGTTTTGTTTTCTCTCACTAATTAGTATCCTCTATTTAAGATGTTGACTAAGACATCTCATATATGGAGGATTTTATATATTAGAGGAGTTAAGGTTCCACTCACTGCAACATCTAGTATATATATTAAGGGTGGACATGGATTGGATTTTTCAAATTCCAATTTATATCCAATATAAATCTAATAAAATGCATTTGACATATAATTCATATCTATTTTTACTAGATCAACTAGATTTGGATTTTTTTTCTAATCAAATTTAAACTGAATTTGATTTAGGTTGAACTCACTTTGCCCATTAGATTAAATCTAGAGAGATAAATCTAATATATTTGACTATTAGGTCTATTAGATATGGGTATGACCAAATAAATAATTTTTTAATTTTTTTCTCAATTTATAAAAAGTAAGTAATTGTAAGTTTTTAAATATACTTTTGTTTGAATTTTAGAACATATTTTAATTTACACATTTAATTAAAAGTAATTAACTCATTGTTATAAGGTACTAATACTTTAATTTAAGATAGATGTTGTCAGTGACAGGTCTTGATAAAAAGTTCTGAAGGGGCCAAAATAATATACTCAAAAATTATATATTTAATCATTGTCACTAATATAACAAAAGTATATATAATATTGTATTGAGATTTTCATGTATATTGTTCCTTTTAAAAATTATAGTTTTGAAGTTCTATTTGATATGAAACCTATTTTAAATAAGTTTTTCTAATTTCATATTTTTTTCTTAGATATTAGATATTCTAAAATTAATATGAAACTTCCTACCTATATTTCCTTTAATTTTAAGAAAGAGTTATCTAATTCAACAACTGAATGCATAGTATCATCGATGAAAATAAGTGAAAAAGTAAATTTGTATTGTTTTCAAATTCACGGGTATCTTTCCTTTTATCACTTAAAAAATGAATCTATTATTTTATTCTTCATCAATATACCCTTTTTTTAAAAAATAAAACTAAAAAATAATTTATCAAAATCTAATAAAAAATTGAGAGACGTAATTATTAATATATATATATATATATATATATTAATTAAGTCACAAATAATAAATGGTTATGAAAAAAGATATAGTACATAACTTCTCTTTCTTCATAACAAAATAAATATACACAAAACTCATAAGAGAAAAAAAATAATAAATATCAAACTAATATTTCATTATCAAGAGATAAAATAGAGTTACATTTTTTATCTTAGAGGAGGAAAGAGAATTGATGAGGAATGAGAGGGAGGATAATAAATTGGGATGACAAAAGTACCTGTGTCCGCGGATAAAATTCGCGGTTGATAGTAAGTACTCACGGGTAGCGAGTATTTTAATACCCGCTTATAAACGGGTCAGGTGTGGGTATCATATTATCCGTACTCGCGGGTACCCGTTATCCGCAAAAAATTAAAATTTTATTTTATTTTATTAAGTTAAATTTAATTAAAATTAAAATTAAAATTAATAGTATATTTTATTATGGCAAATTTAATTATAATTATAATTATAATTATATTTTATTTTATTTTATTTTATTTTTATAATTTTATATTAAAAAATTTATAAAATTTTTTAAATATTTGCGAGTATCGGATATCCACGAGTACCCGCAGATTTTAAAAATATTCGCAAATATTTTTTAAGTAGATACCCGACAAATAAACGAACAGGTAGAGGACAGATTTTTTTTTTGTGGGTCGGGTTGTGGGTAGGCACTATTCGTGCCCGACTCGACCCGCTGTCATCTCTAATAATAAATTTGTGTTTAACTTTTTTTTTGTAAATAAAAAATAAAAGAAGATATGTAAGAGCAAAAACACTAAATGAATACATACAATAAATACAATATGTGAAACTTAAAATGAAAGAGAAAAAAAAATATCTCAATAAATTATATTATTCTTTATTATATTTAATTTTATATTTTATTATTTATTAATATTAAATATTATATTCTATAATAAAATAAAAATTAATACAAAATTAAATAAAAGATTAAAACATTTTGGGGGGCATGGCCCACTAAGCACCTTCTCAGGTCCGCCCATGAATGTTGTAAAGTGCTAATTCTTTCTTTATGAATTCTGATCCAAATTTAATTTCAAAAGGTATTTTTTAAAATTTTTTCCGTAATTTTTCATAATAAATTATTAATAAGATTATGTTATTGTAACTAGTTTATTTTATAAGATATTCAATTTAAATCTATTTTATTTTTAATTAAATATGTTTTAGTTCTTTAATTTTTATCGAATTTTGAAATTAGTTTATTTTAAAAATTTGGACCAATTTAGTCATTCATCTTTCAAAATATGTGAATTTAGTCCTTTTAATTAAATTTTGTTAGATTTATTTAATGTTTCGTACACATTTCAAGATTGTATCTGAATTGTTTATATTCTTTAACACATTTTTACTTTAATGTTAACAAAATTTGATTAAAATAATTAAATTTACGTTTTTTGAAAAATAAATTATTAAATTAGTCAAAATTTTAAAATGAACTAATTTTAAAATTCAATGGAAGTTAAAAAATAAAAAATATATTTAATTATTTTATTTTTTATTTTTCATATCTCAGCTAATTCCAAAAACTTAGTAATCAATGTGTTTGATTTGACTTTACCTATTAAATCTGTTGCTAGAGATGTATAGGGTCAACTAATGCATTGAATTAACTTGGTTAACGTCTTAGCTTGAACAACGTAACTCACATGTGTCTGGGGGTCCCAAAAGTAATTTTGTGAAGTATATAATGCATGAAAGATGAATTACGTGTTTAATTATAATGAAAAAAACTTATTATATTTTTAGAATATGAAAAACACAGAAAGCAATTACTATATGTAACAAAAATTAAGGTACTATAAATTTTTATTAGAATGTGTTTTTTATATTTAATTGAAGCTTATTATACTGTGTATTAAAAAAAATTACAAGCACTTATACGAGAGAGAAAGACAAAAAAAATAAAGGAAAATTAATTTGTACAAAAAATTATGTCGAAAAGTTATTTTGTATTATAATTTAATTTCAGTATTTTTTTTATTCTCCATTTGAACAAAAAAAGAGAGATTTTTTCTGTAGTGCAACAATTATTTTTCATATTGAGTAATTAATATTTATCGGTATATTTTAAAAATACGACGAAATAACAGTAAAAAAAAAATCTAAACTCGCTTAATTCACCACGTTTTTTCAGATTCCTTTTCCTGTTCCGTTTATTCTTTCAACTGTGGTGATGGAGAGAGTGAATAATTGTTGCCGACATGCATTGAACTCTGAAGGTGTTTCAATGGTGGAATGGTGTCAGGTACAAATTCCATATCCAGAGGAGGTGGATCACTCATTAGCGGTGAAGATGTAAGTATCTTCAAAGTGTTATCGTAAAATAATAAAATAAATGTATAAACAAAGAACGAATAAAATAAATTAATACATATAAAAATTATCATTTCATTGTCGACATCTAATAAAATAAATACTGTAAATAGTTTCATGGTTAAAATAATTCCTGTTGTTTAAGAATATAAAAGTAATACGAAATAATAACATTTTTTGTTAGATAAATTTTGAATCACTTTTAGATTATCTTAAAGAATATAATTTAATTTTATAAAATCGTTTTATAAAAAGTATGAAATTAATTACATTTATATGGCTATATATAACGAATTATGGATATATAATTTATAATAGAAGTAGTTTCTTTGCTATGCACATAGTTTATTTTAAATCTATAAAACAAAATGTATAATCAAAAATCTGATATGAAATTAGAAAAATAATATAAAGTAAGAGAACGAAGTAAGTAGCAAAAAATAATTTTATACAAAGTAAAAAATAACTATCATATTACTTACAATTTAACTTATAAAGGTTTGGAATATTTCATTACTTAACTTTTTGTATTAAACTACAATTGTAATAAAAAAATATAATAAATTAAGTTATAATTTAAAAATTTGGTATTTTTAGTTGAATCTTTATTAAATTTTAATGTTTATGGTGTATTTAAAATTTCTATATTTAATTTTTAAAATGGTATCCGATGCTTAACTTTTTCAGTAATTTGAATTATATGACTCCTTTTTCTTCATTATCTTATATTTTGTTTCAGTGTATTAATAAATGTAATTTTTTTTTATATCAATATAAAACAATATTATAACTAACATATTATAAATCAATATTTAATAGTAGAAACCCATATTTTTAATTTTTAACACTTAAAAATAGTAAAGTATATGATGACAAAGTAAGGAAACGACTTAGTTAAGTAAATAATCAAACAGCACAAATTCAATTAAAAGTATTAAAATATATTACAAATTTAAAACTTAATTAAATTGTTAACAAATAATAATGATAAAAAAAAATACAAATTCATAAGCAGTATCTATCATATGTTTAAAATAGTTACAATGATAATAATAATTGATATTACTTTCGGCGATAAATATTATTTAATCATATTATTTAAGGAAAAAAAGTGAATTTTATGATCTCACTCAAATATTCTCGTTGATTTGTCAAACAAAATAAATTAATCTGTATTGATAGAGTAGGTTCAACTTTTAGCCTGTTTTCTTTGATATAGCCTATTAATAGTGATTTCATTTGCCTAGAAAAAATGGAAAGTAAATTGGATCACTTAAAATAATTAAATTTGAATTGAAAAAAAAAAGTGAAAAGGTTAAAAGTACTACATTTTTAACATTCAAAACTAAACTTATTAAAATAAGTCAATATATTTAAAACATTGAAAAAATTAAAAAATTAAAAAAGGAAGATGAAAATAAAAAATTAGAAAAATTGGAAAATCCTTAAAAATTGGTAGGAAGAAAGAAAGTGCTTCCATTTACAACTATATTTTTCTTCTTAAATTAAGTAATGAGTGGAAAAAACTTAATTTTAAATTATCCCAAGTATTGTAATATATGAATATTATAGGATGTAGTTTTCTAATCATAGGTGAAGTTGTTTAAGGTGTTTCACATGCACATTGGACACATCGCATCAACAAGAAAAAAGTGCACATACTTGCAATATTAAATTTTTGCAAACGATCAAGAGATAAAATTGAGAATCTTTTTTCATTTTATTTTAGTTATGTTTGAAGTTCAAAATTTGGATTAAATATGTTTTTTTGTCCTTCAATTTTTAGTGAAATTTTGAATTAATTTCTTTTGAAACTTTTGAACCAATATAGTTTTTTATTTTTAGATTGAGTGAATTTAGTCTTTTAAATCGATTTTTTTAAGTTTATTTAACATTTGAAACGTATTTTTTCGTTAATATTGAAATGAATGTGTCGAACGGTATAAACAAACTAAAATATTATAATGAAATGTGTTTAAAACGTCAAATAAACTTAATAAAATTTGGTTAAAAAAACTAAATTCACACATTTACAGAGTTGTGAGATTAAATTAATTTAAAATTTTCAAAAAAAATACTAATTTCAATTTTCACCAAACGCTAAATGACAAAAAATAAAAACAAAAAACATATTTAACCCTTAAAATTTGACGTGCGTAGTTAATAGACTTACGTCATATAATAATACCTTACAATGAATAAAAATTTTAAAATGGATGGAAATTAATATTTTCACTAACTTAATCCCACATTGAAACTAGTTATCCATTTAGAACAAAACTCTTATCAGGAATCAACTTCTAATTTGATCTTGACACCATATCAAACGTTTATTATTAGAAAACAATTATAAAACAATTCTAGCAGTTAGTCGGCACAATGCTATATATAAGAGTGTAATATTTTAACATATTAAAAATTCAAATATAAATTTAAATTATATATTAAAAAATACGAAAATTAAATACTATATAAAAATAAAAATATTTAAACTTACTTAATATATTTGGTTAGAAATAATTTCAATCCCGTATGAATTGAGCTCAATTCTCATAAAATATCAATGAAAAAGTTAATATCCTTTTATAATATTTGTAATATAAATATATAGTCTACTGTATGTTTATAGATTAAAATATCCTATAGATTAGATATCTATGTCCCAACCTGATATCTTATATTTTAATTAATTTTTTTTATTATAATACAAACTTTTAAGTCATCTTTATCAATTAAATATTAATCATTTAGGTGAGTGGATCATTTTATATATTATCTGTTAAAATATTTGCATGCAATAAAAATAGTATAAACGCACTTCCAGTGAAGTACCCTGTAAAATAAATTTTATGAAATGTATTAATATACATCAATAAATTATATGTGCTTATTGTAAATGTATCATGTATATATAGCAACCACGCTATCTTATATTTTACACAATATACATTAAAAAAAAGGTCTCACTAAAATATTAGAAGTATTAGCATTTAAAAACTAATAAAAATACACATACAATTACGTAAATCGAATAAAAATTTCTAAAAACATTCAACATTCCCTACGTAAATGCACTGTGAAATCCAAATTTGATTATAAAGACTAACTGTCTTCATAATTTTGTTTGTAGAAAAAAATAGTAAATTATGATAGAGACTTTACTAATATAATTTAAAACAAAAACTAATTAGATTAACCAATGGAGACTCTACGAACCCACTTTTTCCAAATAGGTTAAGTAGGATATATCAAAATGAATAAACAGAACGAGTAAGTAAAACTATCAAAGGAAAATATTAATAACATATTTCCGCCGTATTCATTTTACATTAGCGGATAAATCTTGTCATAAAACACACATTTTATGAATCAAATTACACATTTAATAAATGTATTTTCTAATTTTTAATTTAACCAAGAATAAAATATTTGCTAAAATATGAAAGATCGATTATCTGAATATAAATTAATCGAAGTGAATAAAATGAAGGAATAACTTTACCCTGTGGAATAATTATTCTATTTCCAACGTAGCATTGATTGATGACACCAACACAACAATATTTTTCGAAAAAAGAAACATCCAACACATATGGTGTGAGTATGGTACATACATGCATGCATTGAGGTGGTGGCCCCACCAGTGCCACTTTGGAAAGACATAAGGATCTTGGGACCCACGTTTCACGTGAAGGTGGGTCCCACCGCCACGTAAGATGCCAACAACGGCGTTTGGTGTTCCTCATGCAATGCAGAATCTCTTCTAATCCTCTCTCCACCAATCCTCGTTTTCCTCCCACGTGGTCCTGTGGGTCCCACCCTATTCATATTCATTTGTTTATGTATGTGTCGTGCCCTCTTTGTCTAATCTCTCTCTTTTTTTTATTTCCCTCTTTCCCTACCATTATGCCATGCTTATTAGTATTTTTTTTAACACTGCACTGAACCACCTTCCTTATTAACCTACTACCTTTTTCATTTTTCTTTCATCCTTTGCTTTTCTCTTTTTCTTCATCTTTTCTTGTCCTTTCTCCTTCTTCTCCTCATTCCACCATCTCTCCCTCCTTCTCTTATAATCATATTACTTTGGACTATATATACGAAACATAACTTTATATTTATTTATACAACCAGAGAATCCAACCCCCACCTAATATAAATCTCAAACCTCTCACACTTCCAAACTCTATAACAAAATCAATCAACACCCATGGAAGAAGACTCTTCCTCTGCTGCTTATATCCGTCTGGTGAGTTTCAATTCATTACTTTCCCATTTATCTCTGAAACTATTGTTAATTAATTTCTGAGAGAAAAAAAAAGAAGACAGATCTTTCTTTTGTTTTCTCTGGTTGCATGTGTAAGTTTCTGATGATCAAATATATATATGTGCAGGTGCACCGTTTGATAGAGGAGTGTATCTTGTTCAATATGAACAAAGAAGAGTGCATGGAGGCTCTTTCTAAACATGCAAATATCAAGCCTGTTATTACTTCCACCGGTAAATTCAGTCGTTTTTTTCGAGCTAATGAAATTAATAAATTAGAAAATTTGGAAACTGTACATGCTTTTACTATAATTATGACCATTTAGTCTATTATAACTTCCAGACAACAGCCACTGTCACTGTATATTTGACTAAAATAATTAACGTGTTAATCGATAACAGTTATATATATTGATCTTGGTATATGAATAAAATATGTGTAAATCTTGTATTTGATTTGAGACATGTGAATGACACATGCATGCATGTGATGGAAGCAGTTTGGAAGGAGTTAGAGAAGGAGAACCCGGAGTTTTTCGAGGCATACTCGAGAAGCAGAGCAGAGAAAGGTTCGGGTTCTGAGAGAGAGACGAGGCAAAGGATACAGAACATGGTGTTAGATTCTTCCAACCAACGAGTTTAGATTTGAGACGCAATCGAGATTAATCATGAATAAAATGAAGATGAAGGAAGCATGTTGTTTATGTAATAATATCCTAATCTGAGGGTAATAGTTGCAGAACCAAACAATATTAGACCATGGGACAACATCGTAGTATCATCATGTATATGGGCGGCATAAATGGCTTTATTTGATTTGTCCCAAGATGTAGAAGTTTAAGTCAGCACTCTACAGTGATTGCAGAGTGTGACATGGCATATATACAAGTCTTGTTCTGAATAATTTTGAAAAAAAATATTTGTGTTATTATTTCATGTACAAATAAATAAATAAATAAAATTATTTGAAAATGTTAGTCTTGCAAAATATTTTTTCTTCTTCCTTCACTTTTAACCCTCCAGAGTTTTAGAATAATAATTTCTAATTCCAAATATTTATTTTAAGATAAATTAAAAATATTTATATTATGAATCTTATTTTTGTAGTGATTCATTAACATTAATAGGTCACTTAAAACCATTATTTAACTTTGGTTTATTATATTGATAGTTTTATTAGTGTCATATAATAATACGAATAACAATTTTCAACTTTTGAGAGACTAAAAATTTGGACTATAACCATATAAAAATCAATATAATCTTTTAATATAATATACTAATTATATATAATGGAGTGTTACTGTATTCTCTTAATACTTTCAAGTTCGAAAATAAATCAATACATAATTTACCCTTATATATCGAAAAAAGAGAAAGATTTTGATGCGTTTCTCTCATGATTATGTTTCAAGTCCGAAAATAAATCAAGACAATCAACATGATTATGTTTACTGAAACATCAAAACGTTCCAAGATTAAGACCAGGGCAACAGGTCGGGTCGGACACGGATAGTATGATATCCGTACTCGACCCGCTAAAAAAAAATTCGCTTGTTTATTCGTCGGGTATCCGCTTAAAAAATACTCGCAGATATTTTTAAAACCCGGATACCCGTAAATATTTAAAAAAATATGTATTTTATAAATTTTTTAATATAAAATTATAAAAATAAAATATAAATTATATTAAATTATAATTATAATTAAATTTGACATAATAAAATATACTATTACTTCTAATTTTAATTAAATTTAACTTAATAAAATATAAATTAAATTTTAATTTTAATTTTTTGTGGGTAACGGGTACCCGCGGGTACGGATAGTATGATACCCGTACCCGACCCGTTTATAAGCAGGTATTAAAATACCCGCTACCCGCTACCTGCAGGTATTTATTACCCGCGGGTAGTAACTATCCGTCGCGGATTTTATCCGCGCACGGATAGTTTTGCCATCCCTAATTAAGATGATATATTCACCACTCATCCTTGAAAATCTTAAAATTTTCAATTTCAAATAAAAACAAAATAATATGTGAATTTGTTTAAATCGAGTCTCAAAAAAAAATGTTGATATAATATTTAAAGAAAATATTTAAAGCAATAATATTCTAGAGCAACCTATCTTAAAATTGTGCGGTTTTTTAGATCTTTCTTTGTCATGATATATGTAAGCTCTATTTTTCCTTTCAATGGCCAACTTTTATTAGTTAGCAAACCTGAAGCAAGTCTATCTTTTTTTCTATAGATTTTTAAATACACAATAAAACCTCTTAAATATATATAATAATGTTTACATCTATCATAATTAATAATAAAGAAGATATATATCGAATACCACATATTCATTCATAGTAAAAATCAAAATTTTCAATCTCATTACTAAATATGTTACTTCACTTTTTAATTTAGAATCTTCACAAAAATTTGGTAACTAAGATAAAAAAAAAATTCGTATTTGGCTATTAAAATTTTTTCATTAAAAGGATTTCATGAAAAATTACATTTGAAAAAAATTCCATTGTTTTGCATAAGACTCAAATAAAGAATAAATACACGGTAGAGTATTAAAACATGAAGTTACATAAGTTAGAGACAATGAATCAGCTCTACATATATGTAAGACCCCTTTTTCACTTCGGGTTTTTTTTTTTTTTCATTCTATCACTTGCAAGTCTTTTTTTCTTACTTTCTTTTTCCTTTGCCTTTTCTACCTTAATTTCTTGAAATCTCACTCTTTCCATAACGTGATCTCTAGCAGTTAGAAGATTATGAAATAGTTTTATAGTTGAACAGATCATAGTTAAAGCCTATAGGTGTTCAACGTTTTCTCACCTAACCAAATAATTCTTAGTTGAGTCTTAATTAATTAGTTTAAAAATAAAACATTTTCTTTTTATTGATCTTGTATCATGATCCTTTTCTACATGTTGACTCTAAAAAACAATTACATACTATTGACGAACACAATCCATAGGTAATAATAACAATCAATCAATAAGTCATGTTTACCAACACTATTAACAAAAAAAATATGTCAGTAAACTTTATCGATGGATGAACAAATCCGTCAGTAAACATCCATAGGTAAAATGTACAACTAGATCTCCTTCTTTCTTATCTTCCTCTTCTTCTTTCCTTTGTTTCTTCACCATTTCCACCTTGTTGTTATCGATTCGCCATGCTACCATTGTCACTCCTAACTCATTTTCATTCTTTGGGGTTTCATCCTCCTCCTATTTGTCTCTTGGTCTTTGTTTTTCCTCTTCTTCCTCCTCCTCTTTCACCTTCTCCCGACCCTCCTACTCCTTCATATTCTCTCGACAACCACCATCGTTGTCTTTGACATCCTCCACATATCGGCATCACTGTCGAGCCACCTCCTCCCCTACCTTCTCCTCCTTCTACATTTTATTTACGTTAATTCTCAAGTTCATCTTAGTTTTGCATTGTTTTGTATTTTAGTTGTGTTGTGTTGGTTTTACCTCTAACATGTCTTTTAAGTGTGTGAAACAAGGGAATAGGAAGCAATTATGGAGGAAAATAATATAAAAATCAAGGAAGCATGATTAGACAAGAAATCACAATTTTAAGGCAAATACATGCATCGAACGATACTAGAATCGTGCCCAACGCTACAAATACAGAGAAAGGACTCACCTGCATGGCTGCTCGCTCAAGGAATTTCGCCGAGAAAACTTGTAATATTAGTTGGGTGACCAAATTGCTCACGTAGTGAATTGCAAGTCAGAGAGCACCTAATTTTATGCCTTGTTGGGCAAGAGTGTTGACCGTTATACGTGAAAATGGGTATTTAATCATGTTTACACGAGAGGTTTGGATCATTCCTCATTTTGCACAATTATAAATCATCTTAGGTGCTTGGGAGAGGCTCTTGGATGTTGCTAGAGGTGTTGGGAAATTCTTTGTTCTCCTTCTTGGGTTTCCTTCTATATCCGTGGAGGTTTCCCCCCTTTAGGGTTTGAGAGAAATATGGGCTACGAATTGGAGGTGAAGGTGCAATGAGAGACACGATTGGAGCATGGAGTAGCTACAAAAAATCTTGGAGAGGGCTTACTTCTTTTCTATGGTTTGAATTTCTTCCATATCTTTTCAATTTATAAACTCTAAGTTCTACACCATGGAAAAGTAAACCTATTGTTCATGTTAGATGTAATAAACTAAATTCTTGTGTAATTGGTGTTGTTAATATAGATGAATTTTCGTTTCTGTTTTAGTATTTGATTTCTATGCTTAAGGCTTGTTGTATCTTGACAACCTATGGCTTGATTTTTTGGTTCTTAAGGTGTTGGAAAATGTTTTTTGAATCTAGAACTAAAATTAAATACCTAATGGAGATTGTATCTTAGGAATAAAATATGATTCATTAGCAATCTTAAGACTATTGAACTTAATGCAAGTTTGCTTGTTGAGGATTCAAGGAATTGAACTCAATGAATAATCATAGGCTCAAAGTCACTAGGAATAGGATTTGAGTATCTTTGTGAGTTGATTTTAACTAGAATACGAAATTGAGATAATTGAATATGCATGAGAGTGAAGTCGATGGAATCTAGTCTTGACGATTGTAAATAATTTATGTTAATTTTCTATTGTACACCAACTTTTTTATAAAATACCAAAAGAGTTTTTGTGTGACAAGAGTTGTCATGTGTTGCACAAGTTCCTTAGGAGATAACGATAAATACTTATTACTTACTATGTTGCAACCAATGCACTTGCCTTTTCGTGCTAACAGTCATTTGCATATGCCTCTGCCATTACCAAAAAGTATGTAGGATTCTAAAAAGAGGCCTATTGTGTGTGTTTTTGATGTCCCATGATCATTTGTAGAATTGAGGTTAAAATATATATTTGGTCCCTATTTTCGTTCATTTATGTCAACTAAGTCGTAATGTTTTTTTTATTCAATCAGATCCTAATATTCGTCAATTTTGTTCAATTTTGTCATTTTTTTCCTAATGTCGTTTAAATAATTATCGGTAATGAATTGCGACTGCCATATGTCACTTTGTGATTTTTTATTTAATTTTTTTTTATTTTGTTAAAATGTCCACATGTCAGCCTACCAATGTGTCATGTGTCAGAGTTAGTGTTTTATATTCAATTTGGTCCATATATTCATTATTATTGTTCAATTTAGTCCCAATTTGTTTTAATGGAACAATTTGTCATTCTCTAAATTAAGACCCACATTTATTTTTGGCTTAATTATGTTTTGAGTGCATGATAAATTTGAAAACTTTAAATTGAGAGCCTAATAAATTTTTTTGGTCTATTGAGTCCTTCAAATTTTAAAACATTCCAATTCAGCCCCTACACTTAAGTATAGTTGTTAACTTTATGATATGACAGTTATATTGCATTGTCACTCTCCATAAATATCGTCACATAATATTTTATTACAAGAGACCGTGATGACGAGATCTTACCAAATATTTACAAAATGTAAGAAAATATTTTTAAATGTATTAAAATTAAAAAAATTTAAAAATATAAAATATGTAACTGTAAATTTATAAAAACAAAACTATAAAATTAAAAATTAAAAGATATAAAATTACAAAAATTAACAAATTACAAACTTATACAATTATAAAAGTATATAATTTTGATAATTATAAAATTATAAAATATACAAATATAAAAATAAAAAATTATATAATTATATAATTATAAAACTAGGTATAAAAATTAAGAAATTATAAAATTTTGAAATTATGAAAATAAAAAATTATAAAATTATAATTTTTTATTTTTTTTAATTTCATATTTTATATTTTAACAATTTTTTATTTTAAAATTTTATATTTTCAAAATTGTAAAACTAGAAAATTATAACATAAAAAACTTTAAAGTATAAAATTATAAAATTACAAAAAAAAATTATAAATTTTGCAAAAAATTACAAAAAAGTTTAAATTATGAAATTATAAATCATAAAATTATAAAATTATAAAACTTTAAAACTTTAAAATTATAAAATTATAAAACTATAAAATTATAAAACTATAAATTATAAAACTATAAAACTATACAATTATATACCTATAAAATTATTAAACTATAAAATCATAATATAAAAATTGTGAAATATAAAATTAAAAAATAAAATAAAAGTAAAAAATTTATAATTCACAATTTCAGAATTTCTTAATTTTATAAATTTGTAACTAGTTTTATAATTATATAATTATATAATTTTATAATTGTATATTTTATAATGTCGTTATTATCAAATTATATATATATATATATATAGTAATTTGTTGATTTTCTTAATTTTATATGTTTAACTTCTTAATTTTTAATTTTTTAGTTTTAATTTCATAATTTTACAGTTACATGTTTTATATTTTTGTATTTTGAATTTTGTAATTTTATAATTTTAATTAAGTTTAATTTTTTTTTAAACACATCTAATATTTGAAAAAGATCTTGGCATCAAGGTCTCTTGTAACAAGGTATTATGTGATGATATGATGCACGAATACGATATGTGTATTGAATATGATACGTATCTGATACGTCGATACATTTATTTTAAACATAATAGAATACTATACGTGATACATACTTGATATATGAGTATTGAAGAGTGTACAATAATTCTTAAAAATATAATAAATATATAATTGTTATTGTGTGAATCCAAATTAAAACTATATTACTAAAGTTGTCACCATAAAAAATATAAAATATTGTCATTGTAAAAGTACTACTACAATAAAAATTTTAAATAATAATCAATTTTAATAACAAAAAATATGGTAGAGACCAATTTCTTAACGAGAGGTCAATTTAGAGATCAATTATTTTGGTAGCCAAAATCTTGATTGCTAATGTTAATAAACAATTTAAGAACCAATTATTTTGGTAGTTAAAACCTTTATAACTAATGTTAGTGACCAATTTAGAAATCAATTTATAATAAAAACTATTTTAATTATAAATTTAGAGATCAATTTCAATTTTTTTAAACTATTTTAGTTGGCAATAATTTTTAGTTTTTCAATTGGTACCTAAATTAGTCATTATATAATGATTGATTATTTGTTGTCATTAAAATTGGTCATTGTTCCAATATTTTTCTTGTAGTGTATTACGACTTTATAAGTTAGATGTTTCATTGATAAGTATTGATAAAATATCCTAAAATATCATATACGAATACACGTCAGAGACAAGATATGTATCCAATCCAAGTTGAAGAAGTATTGGTGCATCATAGGGAGACATCTATGGGAAGTGATTGTGGAAGATAATTGTCACATCATAAAATTAGTTGACACACTTAAGTGTAGTTCAATTGAAATTCTTTTAAAATTTTAAGAACTCAATAAACCACAAAAATTTATTAGGAACTCAATTAAAAGTTCCTAAATTTATCCAGAACTTAAAACACAATTAAACATTTATTTTTTATATAAATGTTATAATAATATTTTTATTAAAATTCATATTTTTATTAAATATTTTGATTTAAGATTACAATTAGTTTAAAATTAGAACAAAAATTTTAAAAATAATAACTAATATCATTGATATAAAATTGTAAGAGGTTACAATTTTACACATTATTTCTACTTATTTTCACATGTTTTGATCATTTTTGAATAAAAAAATTAAAAGATAATTTCCTCTTATCTCATTTAAGAATATTTCTAATGGAATTTTTTTTACTATTTCTCAAGAAAAATAATTTACATATAGAAAATGTTAAAATATATTTTTATAATTATAATTATATTAAATTATATTTTTATTTTATTAATAATAATAACATATAATTTTAAAATATAACATTTTGACTTTCCAAAATTATTAATCATGATTTATTATTGAATACAAATTATATATATATATATATATATATATATATATATATATATATATATATATGAGTTACCACTCATATATCTACTATATATAACTTCAGAACAACAAATATATACCTCTATCAATTTGTAACAAATGCACACTAAAGACATGCACAACAATGTACACACATGCACCCAAATCTGCTTAACTCAACATCTATGTACACTTTCATTTAAGTCCATATTTTGATAAGAAGAGTTGGATTTAAGTGATAAATTTATTTATAGAATTAGGAGTTATATAATTATGAAATATTAGAATCATATAATTATAAAATATAATGAATTATATAATTATGAAATAGTAGAAATTATATAATTATGAAATATGAGGAGTCATATAATAAATTACATATTTATTGAAAAAATAATTTATCTCATTGTAAGAGATGAGCAGCTAGAAAAACACGGAATACAAATGTCAAAGTCTATAACTGAATGATCGTTAGTCCGTTGTTGGAGATTATTGTTTTGTTGGAGGAAACTAAATTGTAGGTCATGCAAAATATTGATCAACAATACATAATTGATGAAAAAGTCATTCAAAAATTATCTAAAAATTTTATCTTTCTAAATACAAACTATACACGGAAACATTACTATGTACCCTACGTAAAACTATGTGGTAGCATAAAATAACACGACATAAACACATGCTCTCTTTAAGGCAAAATCCATACAACCAAATTAGAACGTATGGACACTTTCCTATCTTTCATTTAAAAAATAATGATTATTTTATTCACAATATTTTATAAAATAGTTATAACAAAAATTATAATTTTTTAAAAATATTTATTATCATAAAAACATATTAATGTAATTTGATTTAATATCTTACAATGAGAAATTATGTTTAGAATTATTTAAACAATACATTTTTTATTATCGTAATGAAGATGAACAATAAAGAGAATGATAAGAGGGAATAAAATGATAAATTACATTTTTATAATTTAATTTACGAAATGATAAATTGGGAATAAAAAGAAGAGAATTATGTGACTCCCAAAAGAGTTTTATATCCTTAAATATATACTTAAAAATAAAATGAAATATTATTGAAAAAAGTATTTGATTGATTTTTCAAAAAATACAAAATCATGATTAACTTTTAAACTTTTACTATCATAGGTAAAATAATTATTTTCAATTTATTAACTAATTAAAAATAACTCAAATTATTATATATTATTATTATTATATAATTTATTGGTGATATTATTTTTGTTTTTTTATTGTTCTTCCACATTAATGTGTGAGAGTGCATCAAAGAACTGGGGTGATGATGTTGTATGCGTATTTGTCGGAAATATTTGTCCCCTTGGTGGTATTGTGTGTAAACAGTGATGCTTACATTTTGAAAGGTTTTATTGTCTGTACCGTGTTTTGCAAATGGTTAGTGTAAAATAATAATGTTGGAACATGAACCATTCTTATTTGGTGGGTCTTTGTCCTATACTTTGTCTGTGTTCGGAATCTCAACATTTCTCTTTCACTTTCACTCTATTCTTTTTTTCATTATTTTCTCGTTTAACTTGTGCTCTTGGAACCATACCAAAATACTCATTATCTCTTCACTCATGCTTCCTATTCATGCATCACACAAATTACTTACTGCTACACCAAACTAAAACATCATGTCTCTTAATCCTTTTCAGTACAATAGATGTTTCATAAATGTCTTAGACTTTCTAAATCAGAGTACTTTCTATTTATATTTTTTATTGTTTTTAATTACATGATTACAGTGTGTTATCTTTCAATTTACTGTCCTTGTAAAAAGACGTTGTATGTTTTTATTAGTATGTTCTAAACATATCTACCCAAAACGAAAATAATTTATTTGAATAAGGTAATTTAATTTTTTTTTACTAAAACATTTTAAGTATCATCAAATACAAAAAATATTATTTTACTTTTACACATCAACCGAAAAAATAACTGCTATAAATTTTTAATAAAATAATTAGGTTGACATCTATAAAAAAATATCATCACTGACATGTTAAGAAAAAATATTAGTATTGGTAATATTAATCGGGATATAAATTTGACCTACAACAAATAAGTAAACTCAATAATGCCCATTGTCAATTATTAAATAATTCAGATTGATAAAAACAGTTAATATTAACCCCCCAAAAAAAAAGTCAAAGATACATTAACATATTTTAAAGATATAACAGATAAACCAAAAATTTCACAAGTCTAAATTCAAAAAATTCTCTCATCAATTGGTTGAGAAAACCATGATTGATTTTGGTGGAGAAAATAATCATTAATGTTAGTCGATAAACAATATTGATTTATGTTAATTTAAAATACCTCGAAGATAAACTAACAATAATATTTATTCATTTTAATATATAAATATAGATTTGAAATCAGTTGAAAAAAACACTATTAACATTGAAAAAAACTAATATCAATTTAGAAATAAAACTAATCTCTGTTGAACCACCTTGAAATGCTAATTGAAAACAATTAGGCTTGATTTTAGTATAAAAAAAAATTCCACTTTTATAAATTAAGAGAAATATATATACTGAACCAATGATATCTAGATCTTTATTAGATTAACCACATATTGTTTGAAGCCGAATGTCAATAATATCTCAATTGAGATTATGCCAAAAAGAGAATACAAATAAAGATGACAGTGATTTGAGAATAATCAAGTATCAAAATTTTCAAATCTTTTTTTTTAGATAGAATTTCAATTTTTTAAATTAATTAATCAAATTAATTTTATAAGTCACTAAATTTTCAATGTAATTTTAGTATCCAAACAAATATTCTAAAATAAACTTAATTATTTTGTAGAAATAAATAACTATTACTAATTTCTAATCCGATTAGTGTGTTCAAGTTTAAGATATTTTTTATATTTATTATCCTCAATCTTAAATAAAAGGTAAATCTTAGATGGTGAGATTAAGGATGTCAACAAAATTTGTAACTGCGAATATCCACATATAAAACTTGCAACGGATAGGAAATGAACATTCGCAGAGTAACGGGTACGAATATTTTTAATACCCACATGTTAATCGGGCGAGTACGAGTATCATAGTATCCGCATTTGTGGATACTCGTACCACTATACTCTAATTTAAATTAAAATAAAAATAAAAAACATGATTAAAATATTAACTTATTGCTTTTGAATGAGTTATTTTTTTATCAATTAGTTTAAAAAAAATTATTTGTTTATAAACTGCCATTCAACACTGTTTAAATGAGTTATTTGGACTTTATTTAAAATTTATGAATGTTATGTATTGTATTTTATTTGAATTTACGATTAAAATATGTTATTAAATATATTTTTTTATTAATACTCGCGGATACCCGTAGATATATGTGGATATTAAAAAATTATACGGGTACCCACATAACGGATAACAGATAGCCGACAAATATAAATACAAATACGAAATAAATATTTATCGAGCGAATATCGTGCAAACCCATTAACATCCCTAAATAGGATATGTTATAAGTTGTTTTAGACAGCAAGATATTTTAACAATAACACCACTTAATGAAAATAAAATGTTATTTTTATTTTAAACCAGTTGGAAACATTTTAATAAATTATACATATAGGATTAATAGTGAAATATAAAAAAACTAAATAAACAAAATAACTTAAATATTTAATGTACAGATAACAATTATAAGAGTATAAAATTATTCAAGAAAAATATAAATATCTCAAAAAAAAACATTTTCATTAATAAAATTGAATTCAATTATCATATAAAACATCACTTAAAATATGATAATTTCAATCATTTTACATTTATTGAATTTTTTTCTTCAGAAAATGATTCTATTAAACAGTTATAATTCAAGAAATTTGTTAACAAAATTTAGTCGTTAACTAATTTTTGTAGTTTTCAAAATTTAATAGAAAATAATTCTATTAAACACTTATAATTCAAACGTCTATTATGATTTTAATAATAAAAAAAAAAAACACATTTTTAGAGAACCAAGAGTATTTTCCTTTCTCTCATATCAAAGGAAGAAAATAGGTATTAATAAGGTAGTTATTCATCATTAAATGATAAGAAGAGAGGTATATATCAAAATAACATAATCGAATTCTTTAAAATAAAACATAGCTAATTTTCATTCTCAAATTTTATTGATTAGGTTAATGAATTCAATATATTTAATGGTTCCTTCGATATTAAAATAATTTAAATACATTTTTTTTTCTTTCAATTTTGAATATGTCTTTGAAGAAAACGATAACAAAATTTCAAAGTAAACGACATATGGAATTCGATAATGAACCTTAACAATATTATTTTGTATCTTGATTAGACTCATAATATGTTATAAGCAGTTGTTAGAGAAGTAGTTTGTATGTTTTAAAAATTAAGATTTTGCTTTGAACACTCAATAAAATTTAACATATAATTAAGGAAGTAAACTCTAATTTCATATAAAACCAAAAAAAGAAAAAAGAAAAAAAAAACATATTTTTGTCTTTTACTAATATATTATTGCAGCCTGTCATGTCATTTTTTGTGGTGCAAGGGATAAGAACGGGTCACAAGAAGCAGTGGCAAATTTGCTTCACTTGTGTTTGCCACTTGAGTTATCGATGTGCAACATCTATTTGCACTTTAAAACAAAACACCTTTTAGTTTAAAGATAAGTTTAGAAAATTATATTATCAATTTAAAAGCATAAACATCTATTCACATTTCTTTTAAGTGAAAAGATTCTGAAAAATTAAAAAGAAAACCCATAAAATGTTTTTCTAAAACTTCAATTAATACTTATTGGAGAATGGATATAACGACAGGTTGAATTTTTGGTGAAATTTTTGGTGCATAGTACAAGTTCGATGAATCGAGAACATTTGTGGTTTAAGAAAACTGTACACAGTTTCATCCACTCATATTATTTTATTTTATAACTAAAACCTTAAATATGTTTGAATAAATCTCATGGTGTTGTCTTCTTCGTCTGGCTGGACACTTAGAGCTTCAAGTTTAAGAGTTTATATTGATGGAAATTTGATTATAAAAATTCAAAATTCTATTCAAATTAATCCTCTAACATAGTTTATATGCGCAGCTTGAACTATAAGGACCTATTGGAAAATTTTATATTCTGATATTAACTAGAAGTCTCAAAAAATTACAAATAAAACTACACAATTCACATTTCATAAAGTTATTTCTATTAATAGGATTACACTCAAAATTATATTATTAGTAACAACATCCATGTGATAATATCAACACTATGAGTTATCCATCTAACGTGTATTTATTTTTACTGAGAATGACATAAAGACTCACAATAATGATTGAATCAAAGATTATCCAATTAATTATCTTTTATTGCTACTAACAGATATTGTAAGTATTCCCTCATATTTTAATGACAAAATATTTCAACAATTACATGATAAATCAACTTTATTATTTAAAGATTTAACAATTATTCATTACAAGAAATTAATGGCATTTTTTCCTTTAAGCATGATACAATTCTAATTAGCAGATATTATGTTATTAATCTCATAAATATATAATACATAATAAATAGCTTATTCTACAAAATAAGTGTATAACATATACACATATAATTGTATATAAAATTTTTTCAAAAAAATCCAACTTAGTATATCTAAGAAGTTATACCATATACAAAGGTTTACACATTTACATTTAACTTAATTAGTAATTTAGTCATTATATTTATAATTTTAATTCATTTTGGTCTTTATATTTGTTTTTTATTCAATTGAGTCCATTTTTTGTTAGTTAAAATCAATGTGATCTTTTATATTAAATTGATGTTAACGTTGTTTGGAAGGTGACAATGAGTGAGTCCAATAAAAGATTTAATTAATAATTTAATTCCTACATTTTCTTTTGATTCAATTGAGTCTTCATATTTTTTACATAGAGATAATGTGATCTCTTTATTCGCTAGCGTCGTCCTCCATTGGGAACGAATCCAAAAACTGCAACTAGGTTCATGTGTCCATCTTCGACAACAGACAAAAACAAAGATCTTGGAACTAAGATTATGAACCTAAAGTAATTGATCTTGAATTTGAAGAGGCGATATAGTGGGATCGTTTCGTCAAAGAGTAAGAGGTTGGAGAGGGAGAAAAAAATTTGGATTCACATGTGGTCACCTTCTAACGATGTTAATATTGATTTGGGTCAATTGAGTAAAAAAAACAATATAAGGACCAAAGGGAATCAAAGACCTAAACATAGGGACCAAAATATTAATTAAGCCATTTACATTTATACACAAAATAAAAGAAAATAAAAGAAACTTTACCTTATTGTTGTTATCACTTGCAATATTCTTTGCTCACATGTATCATACGATACGATTATTATAGGTGGATATCACAACACCACAAAAAAATAAGGGTAAGCCAATAAAAATTGAGAAACACTACAAAAACAAAACTAATATCAATTATCAATCTATAAACCAACAATTCAAGTAATCTTACATAACATGTATCAATTGCAAGCTCAACCTCTCACTCATTTATCACACTCTTATTATTTCTATCGTAAATTTGATTCAACAACAAAAAAATACTTTAGAAACATAATTTGTCTTCAACTCAAAACCACCAATTAATAATAAGAATCAAATGTTTATCATATAATATAACCATCACAACACAACCCTCATGACTCAGATTTCGTAGACATTTGACTCTACTTCCAGAATACCAATGTATTTAGTGAGCTCATGTACATGTCATGATTTAATCACTCCTCAAGAGATTTAGCTATAGATTTAAATATCAGGACCCAATGTCCATCTCGAGCATGACTATGGTAAATTCCTTATATGTGCGAGTTATGGTTCCTTTTCACATTGCACACAAGTACAAAAACCTCCTTCAACTCTCACCCCTAAATATAATCATCTATGTGAGTTTGATACTAGTAGATTCAAAATGTTCTCTATACAAAATCCTTCTCAATACACTATCTAGCATCACATTGATGTAGTACTTCGTCCTTAGGAATCACTACATTCATAACACCCACATAAAACACATATCTCATTCCAAAACAATTAAATTTACTAAACATAAGGTTTAAAAAATTTCAATTTTATTTAACTTTAGTTATAAAACATGTAGCTTCACAAAGCACCTACATTCTTTCACCCAATGAGTTGCCTTGATTGGTAGTCTTGCTTAATGACAACATGGCTCACTCATTGAAAGGCCAAGATTAAAACTCCTTGTTTTCAAAATGAATGTTCTCACCCAGCGAAACCCTAGTTTGCTCAACAAGTGAGTATTGAGAGTAAATTTCTTAAAAATTCATCCAATGAGCCAAATTTCACTTGGCTTGTCCAACGAAAAAAATGATTCATCCAACGAAAGAAATGCCAAAAGCTTGCTAGAACAAAATCCTCGTTTTCATCCAATGACACTGAAGTCTTGCCTAACAAAACTACATATTTCAAAATCATATTTATGAACTTGTATCAAAATATATTCAGTTTAATGTAAAACCTACCAAGACAATCTAAATGATGATACTCATATATCATATATCAATTTACTTAAATTATGTAGTTCAACCTAATAAAACTTTCATAAACAATCATTTCACAAACAAAGTTCAATATGACATATATGTACTACAATATTATCATCACTCAAAAATTTAAATAGTATTATTCTAAATCTTTACCAATTGTCTTTATCTCAAAATAATTATTTCCCAAAGCTAAACTCTTGCTTACTAATAGACAATGCTATTTCCACCGGAGATATAATACAAAACATCCAAACAAAACAAAAAATTAGTATAAGATAAATTAAGATGAGAAGATAATTTCTTTCAATTATCCTTACTCAGTTTGGTGATTAAAATACTACAAAAGCTTGAAAAGAAAAAAATTAATAAAGTAAATAAAAATTTATTCTATTTGAAAATTTAATCGGTTAAGAATGTTCTTAATCTTAGTGCGATCAATTTATAAAATATATTAGAATTTGAGATGGATTTAAGTTAAAGAGGAAGAAGGAAGTATGGGTTTCAAGGAAAAATATAGATCGAATGTGCATGTCTTAATATCTTTGTTTCCTTTTATTCTATCATTTTAATATTATTTTACTTTAACACATTACAAAACCAAAATAATTCTTTAAAGTTGACATGAAGGAAATGAGTTTACATTTAAGAGTGATCATGGATTTTTAATGATTTAATCTAAATACATTTTAGATCCAAATATTTGGATCAAATTTTTAATACAAATCCATTTTTTCAGTAAAAGTGGTCGACTCGACCGAATACGACCAAATTTGATCAAAGACTGATTGAGCTAAATTTTGACTATAATCGACTCGACTGAATTTGGTCGAATACTACCAAATTTTGTACAGGACCAACTCTGCCAAATACGACCAAATTTAAGTTAGTCCATCTCAACCTTTAGTCTAACTTAACTAAAAATTTAGATTAAAATTTTGAATTGAGTTGTTAGGATTATCTATATTTAAAAATCTAAATTTAGATAATAAATATCTAATCTATAAAATATATAAAATATATTATATTAAAATTCAAATCCAATAAAATAGATTTAAATAAATTGACTTTTTAATAGGATATATCTTAAAATTGAATTTGAAAAAAATGGATCTGATAAAAAATTGGATTTTTGTGTTCACCTTTAATCTACGTAGAGTTTCTTTTAATATTTAAAAAAGCACATTAAATGTTGTGTAAAACAGCTGCATCCCATATGGCATGCCACTTTAGGTTAATTAATTTTTTAATAATTAAAAAGAAAACGAACAACACAAGACCAAACACATCATATTTTTTTTATTTGTATATATGTTCTCTTGATCCTTCTATGATATAAAAACAATGATTATTTGTAAATCGATAACAAACATTTCTTAATATTCAAGTCCCTACTCAAGGCATGCTAACGTCAAAAAGTAAAACAGCAACAATTTTTTTTTATGGAAAATAATATTGTATAATTACTTTATGGCTGAATTATTTTATGGATATACAACGTTTACTAAGAATATTTATTCAAACTATTTTACATTGGGAGATTCAATCATTAGATAAAGCGTAACATGTAACATCATACTGGTAGTTTATTTATTTTAAATGAGGAAATTTCATGAAGTATATGGAATACTTAAGGATGTATCTTTTTAATGAATTTAATTTCATCATAAAATTATTTATACTTTTTTACATAATAACAAATAAAAAACAATATAATCAAGTTTTTGATCTTTTATTCGTAGTTTAACAATTTAAAATTAACTTTTAACTCATCAATATTTTGATTTAAAATGATCAATTGTTAAGTTTTTTCTTTTTTCTAATTTCAAACAAGCAATAAATGTTAGTAACATTTCCACGTGTTGGATTAGAGATGGGAAAAATTTTACTTTTTTAATCAATTATCTTTTGTCCTATCCACCAACTTAAAATTCATTTTATTAAATCCAGATTTCAATCTAATTTACGTTTATATAATTATATAATTTATAGAAGAAAAATAACAATAAATTACTCTAACAAATGTTTACTAAAACCATTCCCTTTTAAGTCATCAAAATTTGTTGTTTTCGTCATAAAATCATGATGCAGTTTATGGATTTTTGTTAGTGATCGTTCATGCTAACAAAAACTGCCTGTTTGTTTAAAAACCTCTTGGACAAAATTACGAATTCCAAAACAATCTGAGACCAAGATTGTAATGAGTAAGTTAAATGGGCCTGAGGCCTGATTTACTAAAACTGTTGTAGGGGCAATTTTTCATGCATTTCCATAATTTCTTTCTTTTTGCATCTCCATACATTTTGAAATTCTTATTTTAGTCCTTTTTTTATTTTAAATTCTGAAATATATAATCTGAGAATGTTTTGAAATGCATGATTCAGAATGTAAAATTTATATTTTAGATCTATAATTTAAAGTATGAAATAAAAAAATCATTCTAAATTATGGTTATACTTATGTATAAAAAAAGTATTTTTTGTGTTTACATTTATTTTTCAAATTTACTCTTTAAATTTATATTTTTAAATTAAAATAATTATTTTATTAATTTTATCTTTTAATTAATAATTTCTTTTAAATTAACCGTTTTTTTTATTTAACCATTTTCTTAAACTTAACCACTTTTTTAATAATAAAAATATTTACAAAATAATAAAACTTATTTAGAATAAAATTATAATTTATGTATATTTGATTTCATAATTATAATAATAACAACAATAATAATTTTATTATCATACAAAAAGTAAAAAAAGTAAGCTCATATCTGTGTCTGTATCATATATGTTTTTACTAGCAATATATAATACAAATATTTTATTTTGTTATTCTATTATGCAATCTAAAATATAATTTTGTTTCTTGTATAATTTGAAATGTATTATTTATCCGAATTGTACCATCTATTTTGTATTTAGCCTTCTTTCCTAATTCAAGTTCAGCTTTCTATTTCACTTTTCATTTTTTCTATTAAACATACAATTCAAATTGTAAAATTCGAAACACAAAAATAAGGTGTGTATTACATATTCTATAATTCGAAATATATTTTTTATTTTTTGTTTTAAATCGTATAATTCAGAATACAAAATTTTATTTTTTGGATTATATAGTTTATAATGTAAAAATAAAAAATATATTACGAGCTATAATCAGAAATATAAAATAAAAGATAAATTTTATATTATGTAATTTAAAATAGAAAATTTGTATTATGAATTTTAGAATATATTTTTTATATTAGATTTTGAAATGTGTAACTCAAAATACAAATTTTATATTTTGAATTGTATATTCTAAAGTATTTTTGGATTGTTTATTTCAGAGTTAAAAATGAAATAAAAAAAAATTAAATTGATATTTTAAAATGTACATAGGTACAAGAATAAATTATGAAGTTTCATAGAAAACATCCGGCATGTATATTTCATACATAAAAGAAGTCCTTATAATGCTTGACATAAAAGTGATTTATCCCAATTTAGATATCAAACAGTTTTTAAAATTATGAAATTTTGTTAGACATTTTATTTTCTTAAAAAAGAAAAAGAAAATTGAAATAACACATTCTCTATTTTTCCCTCCCTTTTGTCTTGTTTGTATTTTTTTCAATAACAAAAAATCAAAATTAATAAAATTCATATATAATAAAAATGAAATTACTTTACTGTACGTAATCTGGTGCAATAAATAAAATAATTTGAAACACAGAACAGCACGTGATCCACGGTATATTTAACTTTAGAAAGTAGAAAGGAACTACTTGTCTAAAATTTTCACCAGAAAAAAAGGAACACTTCGATAGTTTTGTTTGTTTGGGTACAATAATTCCTGAGTAAGGGTTTTAGCTTCTTCTTCTTCTTCTTCATCAGAGTACTCCAATGTTCAGTCTCATATCACCTTCGAGGGCTTTACCCATGGATTCTCTTCCAAAACTGCACCATTCTAATATCACTCTCAATCACCACACTTCGCCATTTCCCATTCCCTTATCCTCTTCCCTCTCTTTCCGTTCTCGACCTCCACCACAGTTTTCATCTTCTTCGTCCTTCAGGTTACCTTCCATCAGAGCCTCCACTTCAAGCTCCTCAAACGACCCCGTTTTTTCCTCCTCCAAAAACACCCTCTCTCTATCCCCACTTCTCCAAACCCTAAACTCCTTCCTGGCCCCCCTCGCCCAAACCACCTGCATCGTCATCGCTGCCACCCTCTTCTTCTTCATGCGCTTCCACCACATGCCCGCCATCGCTGCCACCCTCTCCCCGCCCGCTGCAGACTCCGAGACTGCGCTCACCGAAGAGGAAGCCGAGAGAGTTCTGGAGGAGCGGCTCAGTGTCAACCCTGCCGACATCGAGGCGCTCCGCGCGCTCATGGAGTGCAAGATCAAAGCGCGCAAGATTGACGAAGCGTTCGGCGTTCTGGACCGTCTCATCGAGCTCCAGCCGGAGGAGTACGAGTGGCCGCTGCTGAAGGCCAATATGCATATCTACAACGACAACCACGCTGCTGCACGTGAACTGTTCGAGGAAATGTTGAAGAAGGACCCGCTCCGCGTGGAAGCGTTCCACGGCCTCGTCATGGCGACTTCGCAGTTGAACGAGCCGTTGAAAGCGTTGTTGAAAAGAGTGGAGCAGGCGACTGAGGCGTGCAAGAAGCAGAATAGGGACTCGGATGTGAGGGATTTCAGGCTATTGATTGCGCAGATTAAAGTGATGGAAGGGGACTTCCCTGAGGCACTTAAGGCTTATCAGGAGTTGGTGAAGGAAGAGCCCAGGGATTTCAGGCCTTATTTGTGTCAGGGTATTATATATACCCTCTTAAGGAAGAAAGACGAAGCTGATAAGCAGTTTGATAAGTTTCGCAGGCTTGTTCCTAAGGACCATCCTTACATGGAGTATTTCGAGGATAACATGTTCGCTACTAAGTTCTTCTCGCAGAAATTGGAGAGGGAGGGAGCAGGTGCTAGGGACTGAGGAAGGTTCTGAGTTTTTGTTTTCTCCCTTTCCTTTATACTTAGTCTTGTTTTTGATTATATGTTTGTCTTATGGTAATTCAGATGTTGCCTTAGGTGATTACCGGGTTAGTTTATTAGTTTTAGTTTTCTTTGGTAATGGTGGTTCTGAATTACTGCTTGCTAGGTTTGTGGTGGATATAAATAGTAGGGTAACGAAGAGAAGCTATTTTTGTGCCGAAATATCAAATTGATGATTGATTTTTATTTATTATAGCGTTATATTTTATTTGGATTGCAGCCTCAGTTATGTTATGTTTTTTGCTGTTTATCTTCCTATGTTTTGGGACGGTAATATTGGGTGGAAGAATCTAGACACTGTATAGGTTAACCTTAGCCGTTAATGGTAATATAGGGTGATCATAACAATATGGAACGGAAAGCTCTTTCTGAGCAACAGTGTAGGTTTTGAAAATAGTGTTTTAATTGAGAGGGATTATATATCTTTTGTACAATGCGTGTGGTATTTGGACAACAAAATAACATATTTGGAACAGAAAAAGTTTTTGTAATTGTTAATCATAAGCACTACCATTTTTGTTGCTGTTGCATAATCTTATTTGATATGGAACCATGCTGATTCTAGTTACTGGCTAAGTTATGGATGGTAGGTTGGAATGTTTTTCTGTAGGCGTCTTGTGTAAATTCACAGGGTCCTTGACGGGCATGGATTGCTGTAGTTAATATTCAATTCCAGTCCTAATACTTTGGAGTATATCCATTCTACTTTTTCTTCAAAATATCTCGTAATGTTTTATTTTTAAATGAAAGTATCTGCAAAAAAAACAATTAGGTGATTGTTTTGTACGTGTTGAGTTTTAGATGTTATACTCATAAGAAAAAAGAGCTAAGTAAAGCCACCATTTCTTGTTTAGTTGGTGTCACAGAAATGTGAGTGTAGCCAACTGAGACTTGAGATTTATTTAGCTTGCAGGGACGGATTCATTTGTGACAGTTAGCCCAGTTTTTGTGATAAATAATAAGTGATATTTGACATGGTACCTTAAATGAGATTTGCAAACCTATCCTATCTTTATTCTCCCTTTTCTGATTTTAGTGATCTTAGTGGTGATATTAGTCAACTTAGGTTAACTAGCTCCCACTGAAGTTACTTGTGCTTAGTAAAAGGTTGGCAATTGTGATGGTTTTGGTGAGATCTCTAGAGGAGATGGCGAGAGTTGGCATTTACTTTTAGATGATTGGATTTATTATTGTTCTATGGGGCTGGGATGGAGGAATAGTGCTGAAAGCATAGTTATCAAATTCGTGATTTAACTTGTAAAATCGCATGAGTTTACAACCTCACTACCTGTTTTCAAGTTAGGTTGGCAGTAGAATTGTGAGTAAACTAGGTGGGCTTGGGATGACTTGGCTGAACTTGGGCAAACTTACTAGTTTAAGACCGAGCTGACAAACTTGACCAAACTTACGAGTATAGGACTGATTTGATGAACTCAGCTTCAGGTTTTTTGTTATTGAAATAGCTCTCCTCTGTCGATTTGCTTGCGGAAATAGGAAAAAGGAGTAGTAGACCTGCAATAAGGATTATTTGTCATAGCTTTCCTTGGATTCCCTTTCCTTTGTCATTCTTCTCTTTGCACCACCTTTTCCATTCATGATGCTCATCACCACGCTCCTTCGTTGTTCATCCTCTGCGATCTTGCTTTGTTGCTTTACCTCACTGCAATTTGGTTTTTTCCCTTACTCAATGATTTCTCCTTCCTCACTGTGATTACATTGCTATTGTTGGTCTTCTTTGTGATTTATCTGCGATTGCTAACTCTAGCTCCTGCACATGAACTCAGTTCCTGGGAACAACTTGAATTGCATCTCCCTAGAAATTAACTTTCTGTTGTTTGTATTTTAGATCTTAGTTTTGCTTGAATACTCTGTTTTGTCTTTATCCGAATTTGGGAATATGAATTTGTTGAAAAAGATTTTTTTTATTCTAATCTGATGTATGTTTATAAGTAAGGTACCACTAGATTTAGTTACTTTATTATTGATGTTTACCAGTTAGTTTTATTATGGGATTAAAATGTTGAATTAATGTTATCTATAGTTATTTTCATACATTTAGGGTGTGTTCCTTTGTATAGATGGATATGGGGGAGAGTGTGAAGATAGATTTGTGTAGATTTAGGTGGATGGATATTTGTGTTTTTTTGAGTGGATTTAGAGGGTAAAGTGAGTGGATTTGAAGATAATTTTTATGAAAGTTAGTGAAAGATTTGATTGATGTGATAGATAAAATTATATGTTAAAATAGATATATTTATTAAGTTACCATAATACCCTTGTGTAAAAAAAAGAATAATTTTATAATTTGATGTTATAAAAATAATTATCATTAATTAATACGAATTAAAATTATATTAAAATTATATAAAATTTTAAAATAAAAAAAATTAAATTTTTATGAATGTAAAAAAAAAGTTAAAAAAATTTAAAAAAAAAAGTCAAAAGAAGTTAAAGAGAAACGTAAAAAAAAAGAAAAAAAAAATCAACGACACCGGTGTCGTAACCGGTGTCGCCCCTTGTAAAAACAAGGCACCGGTTACGTAACCGGTGCCATCACTCCACTAACACAACACCACACCGGTGCCAACCCCAACACCACAACACCTCACCACCACCGCGACAGAACACCTCACTCACCACCCTCACCTGTGCCATCCACTCACCACTCCAACACCGGCTGCCCCTGCAACACTGCCAACACCGTGCCCACACCGGTGCATTCACAAACTCCACGCTGCGACGGCACCAGTGCCTCCCTCACCACCCTCACAACCAACAACCAGTGCATTATCACCACTCACTCCACCACCCCGCAAGACACCTCACAGCCCACCCGCAACACCACACCAGAGAGACCACCACACCCCCAAGGTAACTCACCTCTCACGATGCTTCACAAAACCTCTGCCTCACAAAATCAAACGATGGCAAAATGGAAAAAGAACCCTCTTTACTCTGTAATCTGCTCATAAGAGGGTGGATCGAAAAACCAACACATCCCTCAAATCCGCTCTCCATAATCGGTTTAAATCCATTCAATGGAACACAACACCATTCAAGAATCCGCGCTCTCTAATTCGTTTGAACAGTGCCATCCTCACAAACGAACAGGCCCTTAGGAAGTAAACTCTAACAAATTTACGATTTGAGCTTAAGGGTCAGCTTTATGTACTTCTATGATTATGGGTAAATTCTCGAGTTTGATAACCTTGACTGAAAAGTAAGATTTTCATGAATTTGTACATTTCATCATATTAGCACTTCAGTAAACTTGGGTGTTTGTTAATAACTGTTGCATAACATCCGGGGCCTGAGCCATCAGTTTAACATAATATTTAAAGTATAAGTTGATGTCACTTTCACCTACTTTATGGCCTTAAACGGGGTATAAGCTAATGTTATTTGAATGTTAGCCTGCTTTGTGCTTGAATCTGTAGATCAAGACAACTTCTGCATATATTGTCTTTGACAAATTTCTGTTTTTGTCAGTACCTGGGAGCTTTTGCCCCGGGTTTTATTTTACATGTTCTTAATTAAGGTATGGGGATTTAGTTATCAGGTCCTTTGTTAATTGAGTTTCGCCCATCGCCTCACAATGGCTTTTTATACCAAATTGTACATGGGAAATGACACTTCACGTATCTGGACTATATTAAGAAAAAGTTCTAGTCGGATCAAATGGCTTGAATGAGAGTATTCTTGCAAGATGGGTATAAGTTTGTTGATATCATTATCATTTGTGTGTAAACATGGATTATTCTTTGATATCTTTGTTTTTTTCGTTGGTACTAGTTTGTTATGGTGTTGAGTTAATAATACTTTGTATACTCTGCGACATTTCGTTGTCAAAATAAATGCTTGTCAACTTTGAGCATGATAACCATTAGATTATGAGTACAAGCTCGATTATCACGCTGGTTCATATTCTGGTCTTATCTGAATTAGACGAGTTGTTTCCACGGCATGCATGCTTTGTCTCAAGTATAAAGGACTCTGAATTTGTTTTGTTTTTGCAGTGTATAATCTGGTTTAGTAAGTGCGCCAATCCAAATAATATATACTTCTATACCTTTCTTTTTCAAACTACTCTCATTTTTAAATACAGTCCGTCATATCCTTGAATTGAAATTCCCCACAACATTGTTTTTTAACAACAGTTGCTCATGTGAGTGGAAGTTGCAGTGGTCAAATAGAAATCTTCTATATTTTGATTAATTTTTTGGAACACCGTGAGTGAGTGAGATGTGGGTGCAAATGGAATATTTACACTTGGATGCAAGAGATTTTTCTGTAGCAAAAGGATGAATTAAAACTTTATAAACTAGTTTTCAAAGAAAACCGTCTAAGATCTGTTCCAGTAAATAAAAAGATCTAAAAGCTCACTGAAGTAGGGTAATGATAGTCTTGAGTTTGATGAATTGCAGTTGGTCAATTCAATGGTTGCTTCTTTATTTTTTTCTTAAAAGATATTTGCACTTTAAATTTTAGGAATGCAGCTAGATAGACCAAAAGCTACATAAATGGACATATAAGTAAAATGGGAAAGTAGAAATAACAATATACTGTATCTGAATAGTTGTAATGTTCAGAAGATTTAAGCTTGACTTTCTTTTGGATTAGCCCATGCAATCCATCAATTTATTGGATCTAATTTCATATTTTGGAAATGAGTTTTTCTGAATGTATTTTTGGGGTTTCTTCATGCACTTCCAACTTTTATTTCTGCACCTCCAACTTTTTCCAAAATTCCCTAAAGGACCCTTGACTTTTTATTAGGTAGAAAATAATTTTTCTCTGCTCATATATTTACCCACCCATTAGTACTGATCCACTAACACTTTTCTTACGGTATATGGAAGAAAACATGTTTATAAAAGTATCAGGTTTCGAAAGTCGATTTAAGTAGGTAAAAAGTTTTAAAATCTGGTTAAAGAAATTATCAGATTTTGAAATTTAATTAAAATAATTACCGAATTTTGAAATCTGTTAAAATAATTACTAAATTTTGAAATTCGTTAAAATAATTATCAAATTTTGAAAACCGATTAATATAATTATCAGATTTTAATAACATATATTAATTTTTGTATTTATGTAATGTATTAAGAAAAATAATAAATAAAAATAAATTAGTATTCAAAATAATATAAAAAAAACAAACAAAAATGAATTAAAAATAAAATTAAATGTGTGTGTGTGTGTATATATATATATATACATTTTCTTTTGTTTTAATTTTTTAAAAATTTTTCCATATAAATTATTAAGAAAAATAAAATAAATAAAAAAGAAATAAAATAGAAAAATCAAGATTAATTTTTTTTAAATAAAACCAAAGAAAATATTTAAAAACAAAATTACAAAATTATATATATATATATATATATATATATATTGCTTTTTATTATTTTCGCTGGTTTTCTATTTTTAACTTTATGTTAGTGTTTTTCAATTTTTGGTTTTTAATTTTTTTTTAAATATTAATTATTTTTCATAATACATTATATCAAAATAATATTAAAAAAATTGAAATTATATATATAATATTAATTTTGTTTTTTTAGTCTTCTATATTAATTTTATAACATTAGTTATTTTTTAATTTTACTTATTTATTTAATACAATATATAGAAACAAAAATTTTATATATATATATATATATATATATATATATTTCAAATCCGTTAACTATTTAAATTGGTTTTTTTAATTTTGGTAATTATCTTAATCGGATTTTGAAATTTGGTAATTTTTGTAAAATATAATTACTGATTTAGTTTTTTAATCTTTTAGTTTGGTTCAATATAGTTTCTTTATTATTTATTGAGTTAATTTAGTTTTTCAATTCTTTAAAAAGGTTCAATTTTGGTATTCTTCGTTAAATTAAAGTTAACACGATGCTAGTACATAAAATGTGTCAAGTCGCGAAATTTTAATTTTTTTAAAATCTCTTTTCTAATTTTTTAATTTTTTTTTCTAAAAATACATAAATTGCCACATTCAAGTTAACGTCGTGCCATGTAACAATTTATCGTCGTTACAAGTGATAGTAGTGGTAATTATCTTCAATCTAGTCCTTTACAAATAATAAAAGAACCAAATTAAACTAAACAAAAACTTAGAGAACCAAATCAGTAATTATAACTTTTCTTAACTAGATTTTAAAATTTGATTATTTTCTTAATTGTGTCTCAAAATTCGGTATTTACTTAAGGGTTAAATATGTTTTTGGTCCCTCAAGTTTTAGTGAAATTTGGAATTAGTCCCTCTTTGAAACTTTATACCAATTTAGTCATTTATTTTAGAAATGCATGAATTTAGTCATTTTAACCTAATTTTGTTAAGTTTATCTGACGTTTCAAGTACATTTCTTGATAATATTTGAATTGTTTATACTGTTTGACACATTTTCGCTTCAATGTTAACTCAAATATTATCATAAAATGCGTTTAATATGTCAAATAAACTTAACAAAATTGGTAAGAAGGACTAAATTCACGTATTTATAAAAATGAATGACTAGATTGGTATAAAGTTTCGAAGAAGGACTAATACTAATTCCAAAATTTACTGTAACTTGAGAGACCAAAAACATATTTAACCCTTTACTTAAATTTGATTTTGAAATTGGATACTTCTCTAAACTTCTTTTTCCTCTAAACTGTGAGAAAAGTGTGTAGGGGTGAATACCGGTGGATGGATAGATATAAGAAGAGAGAAAAATTATTTTTTATCCAAATAAAAAAGTCAAGAGTCATTTAGTTAGATTTTGGAAATTTTTAAGACTGCAGAATAAAAGTTAGAGGTGCAGGAAGAAACCTTGTATTTTTTACATTTCGGACTAAATAGATATCCAATAAATAAAGGAATGTACACAGTCAAATCCTGATTGAGGTGCAACTCAGGCCAACTATAATAGCAAAGATGAACTTAACTCTTGTTTTTCTACTTGTATTATTTTATGTGTATTGGGCATAGGTGTGTTTAGTTTGGGGCTTGGAGTCTTTGATTCAAATTGTAATGTAAAAAAGTAGAAGTTTCTTTTGACTTACCTAAAATCAAACATGTACATAAATTATGGAAAAGATAAACAGCAAAACAAATTATTGTGTCCTATACTGATAGGATCACGACCTAACGGATCAGGCCTGCGTTAGCAGATGCAAGCTGCCACCTATATTTAAAATCGTCTTACAATAATTGGTTCCGAATTTGCCTCAAAACATTATCTTGTTAAATTTGGTAGAAACAATGTTCCATAATGGAGAAGTTCTTTAAGCATATATATAGTTGATGATGTCATTATTTAATAAAGTTGTAGAAAAAGGTGTAGCTTCCTACGTACAGACAGAGCTACACAAACGGATCTCTGGTTCATTATTTATGAAACTACTTCCGCAGAGAATGAGAACTGCATATTGCTGAGTTAAAAGTGCAAAATTACAGTTAAAAGTTGAAATCAATTGGACTAACGTTATGCTTGGAAATTACTGCTATTGATACCAGTAGACCATTTTCTTGCATTGCAATAATTTGAATCTGAAGCACTTTAATCTCCTACTACATGAACAGCTGGCATTTCTGGGTAGACAATGGGAAAGTCACTGACAGCAGACAAAAGTAATGGTCCTATAAACGATGATAAACAAAGAGACATAGCAGATATAGCAGACAAAGTTTTCCCAGTAACCACACTTCAAACTCACCACACTTCCCACACAGATACAATATGGGAATTGCGGCTTCATCTATACTTTTTACAAAAGTGAGCTTCGGTCTAAGCACTTGAATCTTAATTCATGTGCATCCCACAAAGTTACATTTCAAATTTTGTTTCAGGCAGCAAAATACTCTCGTTCCTGTGTCAAAATTTTAAATGTTTTTCTAAACTTGTAAGTGTAATGTATTTTCATTTCTAATTTAAATGTTTTTCTAAACTTGTAAGTGTAATGTATTTTCATTTCTAAACTCTATGGAAGTAGTCTTCAATATTTAACTGTATTAAGTATTTTGACATGTCAAACTTATTTTAAGATGATGTTTGAGTTGTTTATACTCTTTTGATATGTCCGAACTCAAATGTTAATATAGAATATCGTTTAATAAGTCCAAAAAAATTAAACATTTTTAAAGTTTAAGGATCAAAATATATCAAAATTTGAAATATCGATGAATTCTAATTTCGTGTTTAAATTTAAAAACTAAAAACATATTTAATCATCTTTAAGTTATATAGTTTATATGCCCTTACTTAATTTAAAATATTTGTAGTACATTTTTACACCAAAACATTTATCTCATATAAAACTATAGATCAACGTAATTTAAACACTACAGACCACCGAACAAACAATAAATTTTATTAAAACAAGTAAATTTTAAATTATTTTGATATTATATTAAAATATAAATTTAAAGTCTAACAACATAAGATGAAATTTGTATCATTTATAATCATTTATATAATATAGATTTATTTTATTATGTCCAATAAATTTTAAAAAATCATTTATGTAACTGATTATATGTGATTTAACTCTACACGGTACTATTACAAGTGAATCTTGTTGAAAGCCTCAGCATATTATTGTTATTATTTTATCCATTTATTTCATAATTTACGCTTTATGGAACTGATTAAGAGATACATGACATGTGGTGTACCTACTACTAGTTGAGGCAGCTCTGTGGTCTAAGGTTTCTCATAAATAAAGTTTCCAATATTGCTGATTGGGTGTCATGACTCATGGGCAAACGTCCAAGTTTAATTGCAGTACCTACCGATTTAGATCATATGTCGTCAAAAGTTTCTTACTCATTCAAATCTCATAATTGTTTGGTCCTACATAACTTTAACTAACCAACTTGCTTTAAACTTTTTTTTTTTTTTTAGCTTTTCCTATGTTCTTAAAACAATCTTGTTAGAAAAAATTAATTGAAATGATACAAATATAGAATAAACAGGGTTTACGAAGCTTCAAAGAAAACCATTTTATTATAGAAGCTCCGGAATCATTGCCATGCCGCAGAACTTTATTCTCAATGTGCTGCGGACAAACAAAACAATCATCTTTTGTTGTCATGTCTTTTCCTTCGGATCCATAGGGACGACACTGAAACCATCAAAATATGAATTTACGAAGCAACGTGGGCAATTAGATTAGAGCTCTCAAACCGGATAATTTGACCTGATTCGATTTATTATGGATTGATCATTTAATAACCTGACTCACCTATTAACGAGTAAAAAAATTCGAATCTGACCCGACCCACTACAGATTGGCTCACGAGCTCTCTTAATTTAAAAAATATAATTTTTAAAATTTTTTTTAGTCAAAACTAAATTATAATTATAATTAAAATCTAAATAAACTTCAATACAGTCCAAATACAAACTAAAATCATAAAAATAACAAATTATCATGTGTTGACTAAAAAAACAATCTAATCTGACCTACATGCAAAGCCAACTTAACAAAAAACACTTGCGTAACACTTTATTTGTGGGTTGATGAGCCAACTTGACTCACCACAAATTTAACTCAAGTGAACCAGATTCTAAGTGAGTCGGGTAAAAAATGAACCCCGTATTGAAATTTATCAACCTAATTCGAGTCAGATTGGCTCGCCAGTTTCAATCTATTTTGACAACTCTGACTTAAATATTATCCATTAGTTGCTTAGATATTATCCATCAGGTGGCTATGAATTTTGTTCGAATGTTTAAGTTAGAATTAGCTTTAAATCGTCAAATTTTAGCAAATTATAAATTTAGATTAATACCGAATAAATGTTTTTACATTGAAATATGTGTCTCTTTTGTGAAAAATAGGCCTAGCCCTTGAAAATGGTTTTATTGTTTCTGCTTGATTTGGATCAAACATGTTTATGGTACTTTAGCGTAATGATTGATCACAATATTTTACCGACACTGCAATCACTCTTAAAAAGTAAACTAAATGAAGAGAGGAAGAAAAAAAAAGCAAAAGAATAAAGGTGTAGTAGAAAGAAGCATGCACTTGTTAGCCTTTTTGACTTGTCTGTGTAGAATTCAAATATTCATCGATCATTACGTCTATGCTGCTCCCTATCAGCTCGTAGTTTCTTGTCCCTCCAACATTACTTACACACACAAATATTCACCAATAAATATATTATTTTACAATTTTAGATTAAAAACAATGTTCTAATATTTTTATATTGTGACAGGAGCAAAGGAAATAATGAAATTTGAAGTCAGAAATTTATTATACACACAATTATGGGGTATGTTTGACCGTCAATGACATTGTGGAGAGGCAATGTCACTCATGAGTTGCCCTATTATCAAGTAAAATCGCGTGTCATAATAAATTTTACAATTATTATATTTGCTTTGTAGGCACATAAATGGAAAATTTCCGGTCAAACACGAAGTGACAAACTTTAATGTGACACCGCTAAGTAATAAGATAACAACTTAGAATACTATAATTTTCTTTTAGAAAATTTTACAAACAAGTGGAAAAAGAAAAGAAAATAAAAACACCTAAACTTAACAAAACGCACGAGATTTTTACATCAAAAGAACAAATACACCTTCAATTTCAGGAAAATATTTTGAAGTAGTGAAAATAATTGGTTCAGTATAGTCCATTGAGTTGGGCAGTGTTAAATTCATCTAAAAATTTTACCAAGCATAGAATCCAGTGCCACATAAGAAGGCTTTTGAGCCTACGTGGTGCAACCAGAGATGACCACGTGTCGTGTAGCATGGACGGAGGATCACACTCCTATACTACTCTTACTAGTTCCCCGCGCAGAGGGTGAGGCCTCCGGTGTCAGTGTATCGGTATTTGAATTGAAACTTCAAAAAATGAACACTATCCCATCGCATTCCCATCACACCTCTCTCCGTCTCTCTCTCTCTTCACGTTTTCTCTCACACTGTTTCAGTTTTGGCTTCTTAACTAAAATCAATCACCTCGCACAATTCAAGATCTGTGCATCTTCACATTTTTTTTTCCTACTGTGCTATTTCTTCATCTTATTTTTTCGTTCTGTTTTTGGTATCCTGAGCATAACATCCTAGGGTTTGTTATCATTTCGCAAACTATTTCTTCCATTTCACGTTTGTTTCGAATCACATTCTCCTGCTTCTTCAACCGATTTAGTGCTTTCAAATGCAGAGACCTAAAGGTGGTGGATCAAGTTCCTCCTTAATTTTTTTTTTTTTTGTGTATGCGCTTTTGAACTGCTTTCTAGCTTTTGCTCAGTGCTGTAGTGTAATAATGCTGTTCTGTTTTCATCATGAATTTCTTGTGTTGTTGTGATGTCTTGTTACTTACGCTGCTTCGCCTTTGATAATTATTTCCAAAGCGTTTTCTGTCGTTCTCTTTATCTCATGCATGATTGAGTGGGAGCCGTTTCTTCTCATACTCTTTCAATTACTACTTTTTATCTTAGATCGTCACAAGTAGTGTGTGTCTCTTTTTAGTATTTTTGAAGAATTTTAGTAATCACTTCTCAATTAAACCCTTTGCCGTACGCGCTCTTGAATCTTCCATCCTAATTTTGTTTTTTAATTCGTTTTCAGGAAGCAAGCAGGTTCATAGACGTAGAAAACTTCAGAGATTTTCCTCTGATTCTGGTTCTTGCAGTGATGGGGTTGCAGATAGAGATTCAGTGAGTTTTCTATTTCTTTCAGCTTTCATCTCTAGACGCTTGGTCACGATTTACTTAACTGCATTTCAGAGTCATGAACCATAATTTCTTAATTGAAGGCTCTATTATGTTCATACAACTCATTGCATTACGTACACCTTATGTGTGGTTGGAGGGTGCGTTTTCTTGTAAAGAAGAATCAGAGAAACTGACTATCGTGAGAAAATGCATTGATTTTTGCAGGGTTCGTTTCAATTGGGGTTCGGGTCCTCAAAGCAACCGTTTGGAACTCCCATGAAGAAGCTATTAGCTGAAGAACTGTCCCGAGAAACTGAACCCAAAAGAAGAGCTCCCGGTGTCATAGGCAGATTAATGGGTCTTGATGGACTTCCGTTGCAATTGCCTGCCAATAAGCATCACAAGCATCTGTCAGAAAATCATGTGAAAGGAACAACACCGGCAGCGAAAACTCGAAGAAGTGGTAAATTATACGGCGGTCGAACGTCTGGAAGAAGTTCAAAGAATCAGCAAGAGTTTAAGGATGTGTTTGAGGTCTCAGAGATCTCAAACATAGAGAACTGTAGGTATTCTTCCCAGGGGTCTGTAAAGTTGAAGATCACTGATGATGAAATGTCATTTGTTGAACAGAAATTCATGGATGCCAAACTCCGTGCAACTTATCAAGATTTACCGTCTTCCCAGGATTCCCATGATACACTCGAGATTTCTAATAATGATCTTTTGCAAAAATACTTTAAGCGGCCAGATTATTTGTTTAAAAGTCATCTAGATGATCTGCAAGGTTCCCCTTCCGAATCACATTTTGATCACATCAGAGTTACCAAATCATCAGATATAGAGAACTATGAACATGGTGACTTAAGCCCGAAGCCGGGCAGGGAGATAAAAGGGTTGAATTACAGTAGATCTCATCAGAAGCATCGTGATGGTTATTCTTCCCATGTAATCAGAAGACAGGATATTCATAGTTCGCCAAAATCATCAAAGCTTCAGTTTAAGGGAAGAAATGAGCCTGATGCAGTCCCAACAAGGATTGTTATCCTAAAACCTAATCTTGGAAAAGTGCAGAAAGCTACCAAAATTGGTTCATCACCTTGTTCTTCACATACTTCTCTGTTGGATTATGGAAAGTATCCTAAATTTTCAGATAGCAGATTTAGGGACTCTGAACTGAATCAAAGGAAAAATTTGCCTGATAATGCCTGGCATTCAAGGCAAAATTCTTTGGAATCAAGAGAAATTGCAAAGGAAATCACAAGCCAAATGAAAAATAATTTGGGTAATGGCTCCATGTTATTATCAACTTCTAGATTTAGAGGAAATACGTGGGACAATAGCTCATGTAGTTTTTCTGGGAATGAATCTCTTGAGGAATCAGAGGTGACACCTGCAACTTTGGGAAAACCATTTTACGTAAGTAATACTATCAGCCCAGCATCATGTTTTAGTGAGTCATTTGTGACTAAAGAGGCAAAGAAGAGATTATCAGAGAGGTGGAAAATGTCACTAAAGTCTCAGCAGGGTCATTCTGTATCCAGGAGTGGCACTCTAGCTGAAATGCTTGCGAAACCTGATAAGGAAATGAAAACAGCTAATTTTGACAGCAGCCCTAGTGGGGAAGGTTTACGTGATAAACTTTCTAACAACGGTAAACCTGCTGGATGGGTTGAACCATTGGGTATTAGCAGTAGGGATGGATGGAAGGATGGATGTATTGGAAGTTTACCAAGGTCTAAGTCTCTTCCTGCTTCATCTACTACTTCCTTCGGAAGTCCTAGAACAATTTTGCGCCATGAAGCTCTTCACGATGATCGATTTATGATCCCAAAGGTAGCCTATAAACGAGAAAGGAAGAAAGTGGTGAAGGGTCTTGATCGGAGACAGTGTATGAATACGAGAAACCTAAAAAGCAAGAAGTCTCGGTGTTCCGATCCATCAAATCTAGAAGGCAATGAGTCATCCCAAGACTTGAATACAATTCAAAATAAAGTGAGGTGTAATCTTGAAGAGGATTTGCCGAAGCAAGAAATGTTGGCCGCTGAGATCGACGGAGAAACTACTGCAGTTACTGAAGCTGTTGCAAATGTGGCAGATGAAAATGCAGTTGTTTCATCTGAATCTTATATTAAGGTGCTTCTTGATCCGAAGTTATTTTATTTTACTCAAAGATGACACTAATGCAGTTTTCAAAGACAATTTAATGCTGCTGTTTAAGCTTTTAGCTTTTTCATTGGTATCCTGATTATATGCTTATTGACATGTATGAATGCCATATTATAATCATAATTGTTTTACTGAACAGGTCAACTTACAGTAAACAGTAAAACACTGACCTATCTTCTCTCAGTTGGCATTGATATTGTATCACGTTAAATTAAGTAATCAATTAATTCACTCGACGCAGATTATAATCAAATTGGAAAAATCCATTTGCTAGGTTGAGACTTAAGTCTTAAGTTAGAAGTATGGAATAATGGTGTGGTGTGGGGTTTATAAGCCCTGGGCTCTCCAACTGTAACAACTAGTTTTTGTAGTATGGTTCTTCCAAGGCTCTTGTCAACTGAAAACCTCATGTTCTAATTGACTTGAAACTGGCTATGAGCGTTGCTGAAAACAGGATGGGATCGCATGAGATGTCTTTGTAATTCGGTGGAAGTGAATAAAGGACAGCTTTGTGCCAGCTATTTTACATTAGTTTATATAGTTTGGTTAATCCTTCTGTATGTGTATTTGTGGAAAATTCCTTTCAAATCCGTTCTCTTAGTTCTTCCATTTGCCATTCATATTTTCAGTAGATTTTCACGGTTATTCATACACTTTTGGTGCTTAAATGAAATGCAGAGTTTTTGGAAACATCTAAATCTACTCAGAAACTATTAGGTTATCCAAAATTGTTTAGATGCTGTAATAATCTAGTGGGTAAACTTCTAAGACATTAGCTTATGTGAGAGTGGTTCTTTTGTCTCAGCATGTCCAATTAATTTGGCCAGTAATTGTTAAACAATCTTTAAAATTCCATATCTTGCTTGACATTTGAAATATTTCAGGAGGTATCAGTTGGGTCTTCCGCTGAAAATTTTGTCCCCTTGCAAACACCTGTATCTGGACTTGAATCTTCATGCTGTAAAGATGCGGATCAACCCAGTCCAGTCTCAGTGCTGGAACCTTCTTTTACTGATGATCTGTCATCATGTTCCGATTGTTTTGAAAGTCTCAGTGTTGACATACAAGGTAACTCCCTCAGACATTTATTTGTATTACTGTATATAGGCAATGTTTAGTTTCCTTGTTCCATCCTTTGTATAGTTCCTAATTTATTCCCTTTTACTCCCTTGATCCTAGTTGTCTGGCATTCCTTCACATTTTCCCGTACTAATTACAGGATTAGTTTAGTATGATGGTTTTTTGTACATACATTTTATCCGTAATGTAATCAAGAAATAAATAGCAAGAGCTCTTGCTAACTGATAGAACCTTGAGAGATTAAACCATTAACTGAAAAGATGTTTTTTGTGATTTGCATTGCACTTGGTCAATGAAGAAACTGGAGATCAAATGTAGTCTCGTGCATGCCCTAATTCCGTTCTAGTTTAAGTGAACTTAATATTTAGCATGGCATCTTTTATAAAATTAAATAAGATGATTTTGTGATTATATTTTTTCCCATGCGATGGCATTAGTGCCTTTTAATTTAACATATAATCTATTAAAATTGGAATTGATGGTTTACCAGTATATTTTTATACATTCTGACTTCATAGCTGCTATTCAATAATAGATTTTGGGCGAGACTCTAATTTTTCATCATGATTGCCTCATTTCCTGTTTTGCATGATGTGAATTAAAATGTCAGACGGGTTGAAATGATAAATGATGAACATGAATGAATTTGTCCCTCATACTTGCATCCATGCTTTGGTTTCAAGCTTTTTTCAATTACCTTGTTGAGCTTAACAGAAAAAATGATTAGAGATTGATTTGGTTTCCTCCTAAACATATTTGTCTTTGATGCTTTTCCTGTTTTCTGATTCCTTGGTTTCATGTGCGTTTCTTATTCAGGGCTTCGAATGCAACTTCAGTTACTGAAGCTAGAATCTGAAGAATTTGTGGAAGGATCCGCGCTAATTCAAAGTGATGAAGATGGCGGGGAAGCATATTCAGGAATATCAGAAGACAATGGATTACTTAATGGAGATAGCTGGGAGTCCTCCTACATGATTGATGTCTTGTCTGAATCTGGTATTGATAGAGCTGTACCTGATGCATTTTTGGAAGTTTGGCATTCTCTTGAATGCCCTGTTAGTCTTTCAGTGTTTGATGAGCTTGAAAAAAAGTACTCTGATTGGAGTACTTGTCCACGGTCCGAAAGGAGATTGCTTTTTGATCGTATAAATTGGGGAATTATCGACATATACGAGCAATTCGTTAGTACACAATCATGGGTAATCCCTTCGAGAGCCACAAATCTTTGTTCTAGTTCTAAATTGATTAAAAGTGGACTCCAAGACTGTTTGTACAGAATGCTGTGGAGTCAGGGAAAAGTAAAGGATACGACACTGGGGAAGGTGTTGGTAAGCGAATTGCAGTGGTTGAACTTAAGAGATGACATTGATGGAATAGGTAGCGAAGTTGAGAGCTTGCTACTTGATGATCTAGTGGCTGAGATAGCTGTTACATAGGCATTTTTGCTCTACGATGTTTCGTAATACATGAATCAAGTAGTAAAATGGTAATTTCGCAAGATGAATAAAAATTGTGAGACAGTATTATAGTGACTTCCAATATGCATTTAATAAAATGAAAATGTCAACATTTAAACATTAGGGGTAAAGGTTTTTGCCTCCACTGTTGTCAATTGTAAATACAAGGTGACTCCATATTTCTTTGGCACGTAAGTACGAACATATTCTTTTGGTTGGTTTTACCTCTCTAAACAACCCCATATCCATGAAAATGTTCAAATACGTATAAAAACAAAAACTTTAGAGCATGAATTTTGTTTTGTTTGTTTCCGCCAACACGTGTGTTCCTGTCACCAAGAGGAAGATCTAAATTCAGCGTGGAATATAACAAATAGAAAAAGATTTTGATTCCCTTAAAAATAAACAAGGGAACCGTCACGCGGTCTTCAGATAGCTTATGCTAGCGGTAACCAAAAAAGGTGATATTAAAAGCTGATAGTCGATGCAAAATCATCCACCATGTAGCTGTCAACATTTCATCAAATATCATTTTTTCTCTTCGTGCCTTCTTGTTATTTTCACGCTCGGGGAAAGGCAATTCTGTATTGGATCTCTCTATGGGTCTCTTGTGCTATATATGGACGTAAAACTCATCACTGTATCTTTCCTTGTATATAGCTTAAATATAGTTTAATAAAGATTAAAATACTTTTTTTCTCAATTTTTGTCAAGTTTTGTCAAATAAGTCATAATTTTGGTTTTGTATTCAAATAAGTCTTAATTTTCGTCAATTCTGTTCAATTAAGTTTTTTTTTAACACCGTTTAAATCATTAACAATCGGTCATGAACAATGACTGCCACGTGTCACTTTATGGTTTTTTTGAATTTTTATTTTTATTTTATTTTTTTAATTTTTTTTTAATTTTTTTTAAATGTCCACATGTCAATTCAATAGCGTGTCATGTGTCAAAATCAATATTTTATATCCAATTTGGTCCCTATATTTGTTATTATTATTCAATTTAGTCCAAAATTTATTTAAAATTGACCAATTTTGTCTCACCAAATTTTATTTTTATATCAAAGTTATAATGATGTGAATTTTAATATATTATATAAAAATATTTAATAAAAAATGTAAATTTTAATATAAAAATTAAATTTAGTTTCATTTTGGAGAGGGAATAAATTGATTCATGTTAACAAAAATTGAGACTAAATTGAACAAAAATAACAAATATAGGGACCAAATTGAATATAAAACATTGACTTTGACATGTGGTACGCTAATGGGTTGACACGACATTTAAAAAAAATAAAATTAAAAATTAAAAATTAAAAAAAAAACTACAAAGTGACACGTAACGGTCACTGTTTATGACTGTTAATGATTTAAACGGTGTTAGCAAAAAAGGACCCAATTGAATAAAATTGACAAAAATTGGGACAAAAAGTATTTTAACCTATAATAAAATCTCTGTGGTGTGGTTATTAATGAACAGTTAGTAGATTCAAAATTCGTAAAACTATTGTTTGGGCCAAAACTTTGTCCAGATGAACATAAGAGTACTGGATTGGGTCTGGGTAAGCCCATGTATTTGGGCTCTATCACTTGGACTAAATGCAGTTATGCCTTCAAGCCCATGTATGCTTCGGGGATGCAAAACTATTACCTTTGAGAGGTATAAATACAAAGCAACGCAACGTCTTCTTAATCTCACAGTCGATTAGGGTTTTGTGCCATCTATGACGAGCGCCATGATCTACTCCGTTTAACTTCTTTTCTTCTTAATTTACTATCAAAAGCGTGTGTATGTTGTTGTAGTCATATTCGTCCTCTGTACTTTTCTGTTTTGGCAAGTGATGAAAAGAATCTTATCCTACACACCGAAATTACTGTGTGGATTTCAACTCCGCTTATTATCTGATGCCGATCATTTTTATTTTTTTTTATGTTGCAACATGTTAATTTTTTAGTCAGATTGCGCTATTTGTTTTACTTAAGTGCTGATTGATTTGATTTGAGATTTTGTTCTGTTTTTTGTTTTGAGGTGTATATATTCTGGTATGATGAGTTTTTCATATACGTCTGCAAATACGAGATTCTTCGATGAGTGTATATGCTCTCTCTGACCAGAATGCACATCTCTTTTTACACCAGTTTCGTTTGGCCTTTTTTTCTTTCAGTAATTTTTTTTAATCAACGGTCTTCAGGAAACTTTCATCCCTCTTAACTTTTAGAGATGAATTTTTCTGTTAGGTATATAGATACAAAGTCTTGACGCAGCAGTCTTCCACTACATTGGGAGGGGATGATTTTTAGATCATCTCAATTTTTTAATTTTTTTTCTTAAATCATTGTTTCTTTTTCTTCCTTTATTGATTATACCATTCCTATAAATTTTGATTTGATTAATTATTAATTTTACAAGAATTTCATTATTTAAAACATTTTATATAAGGCATAATAAATAAATTTATTAATTATTGTTATAATCTAAGTTTAAGAAAATTATTCATTTATATATCTTATAAAAGAATTTTGTAATTCAAAATTATTATTAACCATTGTATACACTATTTATATCTATAACTTAAAATTGAAATTTATTAAAGATCGCTGTACATATATTCATTTATTTAGTGGCAACAGTATAAAGAAGATTAATAATCATTGTTTTGTACAAATTCATATAATGTATTTGTTAGTGAAGGTGAATAGATATTACAAGGTAGCATACAATTTGCGAAACGCTTCTTCAATATCATATATAACTTTTGAAATTTAATTTAATTTTCTTTCTTCATTAATTATAAATATAGTTTTGTGTTACTTTTGTTTTGATATCGATGGCTAAGATGAAAAAACCGAAAAGTGGTATTAGTTTTGGTAAAATTATTTCAATATGATCATTTGTTAGGAATGAATTTTAGAATATTCATTTGCTATCTTTAATGTTGGAATAGTGACAGAAATTTACATGGGAAGCGATTATTAAAATTAAATTAGATTAAAATCAGTGTATGATAAAATGACGGTTCATGTTAAATTATATATGAAATACATAAGGATTATCGTTATCTAAAAATATATATAGCTTTTATAAATAAAGAATTGTTATAAAAAATTTATAATTAGATCTAACACTCACAAGTTAAGTAAAAAGGCTGTACAAACCAAATTCTACTATTTGTATAATTGGTCAAATAAAAATTAAATAAATTTTAAAAAAAATTTAACTCAATTTCATAAAATTAATTTATAATAAAAAAAATATATTATGAATTGAATTTATTTTTAATCATTATTAAACAACATACGATATTAAATATAAGATAAAATAAAAAAAATTGAACTAAATAAAAAAATAGAAAATTAAATTAGTAATTATTCCTTATATTTTTTTCTCAAAAATAAAATCCCAACTAAATCCCTTTCAGGTTTATTTTCCTAACTAACTCTGTTTCCCCAAAATTCGGTCATGGAGTGCCGAATTGAGGAATTTTGTTCCAGAACACGTAAATTGAAGTGAAAATTCTCAACATGAGCTACCAAGTGAAAACACATATTTCACCGCTAATGATTTTTTTTTTTCTGTTTCTCACACAACGTTGCTTTTGAGCTCGTTCAAAGCCAGCTCAACGAGTAAATATTCTGGATTTTGGCGTAAACAGGTAGAAACGCATTCAGCACAAACGCGGAAACAGGTATTGCTTCCTTTTTTTCTTCTTCACTTCGGTGAATATATGCTAAAAAAAAAGCCTTCCAATTGACTAAAACAACAGCCATTATAAAACACATCTATATAAAAGATGCATCCAAGGATCAAAAACCACTTGGGTGCTAAAATGTGGTTATAAAACTACAAACTTCAAGTTTTTGATTCAAGTGTTTTTATCTACACTTACACTATCCTTATTAAATTAGTGACATGATTTATTGTCAAGTTTTTTTCTCTCTCACAAAACAGCAATCATTCCTGTCATCACATTCGTTTATGAAAAAGACAAAGATTCTTGATAACCTGCGCATAACCCCATATTATATACTGGAAAAAGATACACAAATCATTTTATTTCTTTATGGATGCTGATGATTTCCCTAACACATTATTCTTTCATATTGCAGGTAAAAAACAAATGGCAGTAGAGTAAAATTTTTAACAGAAATTAGACCAATACAAAACTAAGGTTCCTTCCACATAAACTCTAATATCTCTTCAAAGCCAAAGTTACAGTACTTTCTAACATTTGTATTTACACTAATTAAATTACTACCCAGTTCGAACCTTGAAATTCTAACTGAAAAAAAGAAGCAGCAGCACAATAATGGCATTATGAATTAGATAAAATTTGTTTTCTTTGTTTCTGCATAACCGGATCCAACTACTGAAACAGGTTCTGGCCAAAATTGTGCATTCTTCACCTTTGATATGCTTGCCAATACGCTCAAAGGAGTCACATCACCAACCACTGTAACCTTCTTTGCCGCAAAGTCTATGTTGAAGGATGTTACTCCTGTCATGTAATTAACAATACAGGAAAACTAAAATCAAAAGACTCCATACACATGTCTTCTCAATTCAAGAAACAAAGTCCCTTTCATAATTAATCACAACTTTAATGAATTTATGCTAATTGTGTCAGAATAGATGGAGAAATCAAGTTTGATCATTAAAAACAAGGTTTTTAAGTCACTTTAGCCTCTGTACATTAATTTTCATCTGTAAGCCAAGGAACTTTAATTCTGAAACTTTATCTACTCTTACAAAAATGATGACAAAACATCTCGTGTTAAATTTATGGTTCGAAAGAGAAGATTTTACCAGAGTGATTTTCATACCTCGCATTCTGGAGAGATGTTTTCTCACCTTCCCTTCACAACCTTTGCAGTGCAGAGAAACCCTCAAAACTACAACCTGCAAGAAAAATCATTCAAATCACACCCCATTTGAAGTAGTTAAGATTCCTTGACACGAAACATGAGCACATAATTCAGATAGAAAAATCCTAGATAAGTGTTAAGCGTCATGTATGTATAAGTACTAGAATCACAAGGAAAAAACTAACTTTAAGGGTAGATTATGCTATTCTTCGACTGTGATTGAAGTTTGTGATTGACATAAATAAATTTTGTACTGAAACAATTATGCAGATGAGACTTCATTCTGATGGAAGAAGGTTCCAATTCAAACAACATCTAAGGAAGAGTATATAAGTTTTGTATAAAAATTGAACCTGGTCTGAGGAAGCAGATTTTGGAAGAGAGGAGCTAGAAGAGGGTTTATCATGATGAAGGACTTGAGCTTTCTCCTTGTCAACGTTAGTTAAAGCCAAAACAGGATCATAAAGTGATGATCCACCATGGAAGGAAGGCATGTCACTGAGCAAATATCTTGAGGAACCAGGAGGGGTGATCAAATCAGTAGGTGGCCTAGCCCAACTCCTTCTCAAAACACTATCAATGGGTTTTGAAGAGTAATTGTTTGTGATGTGTTCAGTCAATTTTTCCACACTACTTTTCTTCTTTTGATCAAGACCCTTTGTTGCATGTTTCTTTTTCTGGCCACTTGGCTTGGAAGTGGAGTTTTTCTTAGGCTTGGGGAGATGATCATGCAGAGGTTTGGAGTCGATGTGGGGCTTAGGAGAAGAACTGGGGACAATGAAGTCTCTGGAAGGTGTTCTTCTTGGATCTGTGATGATGGGGTTGTGGCGATCAATGGCTCTGCCACCAAATTGAGCAGTGTTGGAAATGGAAGAAGAGGGTTCATCCATGCTAAGACATATGGCTGTTGAGGCCTGTGATGCACAGAAGATGTCTATGCCTTTCATATCTCGATGATGAAGGGTAAGAGATTTTGGTTTAGAGAATGAATCTGCAGTGTAACAAAGGAAGAGATAGAGAAGAAGGTTTGAACCAGAAGGAAAGTTGGTACTCACTGCTTTTAATCTTCAATTTGGAGTGAGTGAGTGAAGTGAGGTAGGTTGAGATATAGAACAAAGAGAAAAGATGTAAATATTTTTAGTATCGTGTTTCTGATAATTCTCAAAAATTAATTATCTCATCTGCATATTTTATATAATACAGAAATAAGTGGTGCAAATTCTTCAAAACATTCCATATACTTATCTTATATCCTAATTGAGGCTTTGTCATTCTCTTAAAAGGGTAAAGATGCAGAGCGAAATCATCAAATTTATGGAAAGGCAGAGAAAACCAGAGTGATTTTTATGACATGCAACCAACATTACTGTTGCTTTAAAGAATGAAAATGACACAAAATAGGTACACTGAAATTGCCTTAACTCTTTGTTTGTTTTCATTATGCAGAAAAAAATAAAAAACTTTCAGTGCATCTATTTTTATACATATAAAAGTTTAATTTCAATGTATTCTCAATTCATCAGAAATCATTCTTGAAATAATTTTGAAAATGGTTATGATTCATTATTATGAGTGCATGTGGTGTTTATTTACCCAATTTATATATTCCAGGCATAGTACTTTTTGTGTCTTTTTGCACGGGTGTCTAAATGTTTGTGATTATGATTGCTCCCATAATAATACTACATGGTAATTATTTCTTGAAGTAATGATTTTGTGCAACAACATATGCATACATGGAGGTGCAGACATGTTTTGGAATGACGTGAAGTTGCAGCGACATGAATTTTCATTTTATGTGGTGGCTTGAATTGAATGGATAAGAAAAACGAGGCACAAATTACTAAAGCACAGTGAATTTGGGTAATTTTCTGTTGCAGTGTTGGCTTGTTGGGCATGGCCTACACTATTTACCTACCAACATGCAGTTGACAGAAGCACTTTATAGAACATTGAAAACTTAGTCAGAGGAAACAGCACAACCATTAAGTACATTCAGATAGCAATTTGTGTTTATTGAAGAAATAATAATGCTATCTGTGAGACACAAAAACACACCAAATCAAACAATTTTAGGGTTGATGATAAGCATGAACATTTGATGCTGGGACACAGAAACTGTGCAACTTGAACACAATGCGAAGAGGAAAATCAAAAACATAACACATTATAAGATTCTAATGGAACAAATTCTGCCAGTTAGTAAACCATTTCGAATTTTGCTTTCTTGTGGATGGATGCGACGCAAAGTCGCTTTTTTTTTTCTCTTTTATCAACTGGAAAAAAAATGAACGAAATTCCCTTCACATATTCATGGAATCGGATGCTTCTGTGGCTCTCTTCCTCTTCTTTTTTCCTTCTAACTTTATTATCTTCTTCCCCCATTTTTGAACGATAGCCAATGTTCTGCACCCACTATTCAAAATTCTCTCTTTCTTTTTCCCCCTTTATTCTGTTTTCTCTTCGATTCCAATCCTCAAAGGCTTTAGAGATAGAGCAGAGCTTTTGTTATGTGTCACAAGGGGTGGAGGCAAAACTCTTATAATAGAATTTAGATCTAATTAATCGGATCATGTGTGGACGTGTTAATTTAGATTCAGATTTTATAAGAAATTTCAAACGAATCTCAACCTTTAAAAAAAATGTTTTATTTAAGTCGTTGAAAAAAATAATAACGTTATTTGTTATTTATTAGTCATTATGTCTGGTATGAAATCTGACATTATTAGTGTTGCGTGATAAGATAATGTCACGTGTCAATATCATTATCAATGGTTATTATCTTCATTTAATATAGTCCTCCTATATGTATATTTATTCTAACTTAATCTTCACCTATTACTTTTTTATTCAATTTAGTCCTTTTTTTTTTAAATAAAACAATATTGTCTCTTTCTTAAATTTGAGACAAAAGTTATTATTTATACAAATGTTATACTGATTTCTTTTTATTGAAAATGACGTTTTAATATATTACATTTTTCTTAATCGTTAACTCATGTTTTGTTAATCATGATTTTTACCACTTAATTTTGTAAGTCATGTTTTAATATATTACAATTTTCTTAATTATTAACTCATGTTTTTGTTAATCATGACTATTACCACTAAATTTTAATATAAATATCAGTACTTAATTTTGTAAGATACGTTTTAACGTATACATTTTTTTTTCTTGATTATTAACCCATGTTTTGTTTATCGTGAATCTTACCACTAAATTTTAATATAAATATGAGTACTTAATTTTGTAAGTCATTTTCAATAAAAAAGTATCAATATAACATGTATATAAATAATACATTTGGTTCAAATTTAAGAAAGAAACAACATTGCTTTATTTTGAAAAAAAAAATATATTGAATGAGACTAAATTGAAACATTAATACATATATGATGACTAATTAAAACCAAAATGATGTCATGTGCAATGATACTAACACGTGGTATTGTCTTTCTACGTAAGACTACAATGCCACATGTCATACCAAACCAAAGATATAACATGTGACATTTTTTTTTTCAAAAATAAAATTAAAATATTAAAAAAGTTATAAAAAGACATATATTAACATGTGACACGTCATTAACTTCATTAGTTTTTTTATTTTAAAAAATATCGTATTGAAACATTTTTTGAAAATTGGGACACAATATTAACATTTTTAAAGGTGAAAACTAAATTAACACATTTACACCTGAGTGAGATAAATTTAACCTAGATATTTCCTTCAATTTGAATCAAGTATAAAATGACAAATTAGAAAACAATTCATTATAATAACATAGATTATTCAAAAACTTAATGTATATATACAAGAGAATAAATAAGAATTATCTACAAATTTATAAATTTCTAATTCAAAATTCAATTAATTTCTTTTATTTGTATAAAAAAATTATATTTTTTAGTTGAGTAATTATCATTTATTTTTTTAATTATGTGACTTGATTATTAGTGTTAATAAATATAAAGTTTTGTGGTTAATATTAAATAATATTGTAATTAATATAAAATAATTATTATTTTTAATACTTTAATATTAATTTATATTGGTCACGATATCTCACGTACTTCTCAATCTATAAAGACAAAAAAAAAATATAATCCAGACTAGATAACATTCAGATTATTTAATTAAAAAAATAAACAAAAAATATTTAATTAAAATATTTACAAATTTATAAGAAAGTTGAAACTTAATCACCTTTCTCTTTTATTAGTTAAATAATTTGATTACAGCTGGAATCACAATTTAGTAAATTAGCAATTCATTCGTTAAAATAATAAAAAACATATGCACCAAAATGACAATAAAAAATTATGCTATCAATATACATTCCTTTAAAAAAATGGTTCATGGTCTAATATACAACTTTAGAAAATTACTCATACGTACTTATAATATTGATTAACATCTTAATATAGAATACAATTTATAAATTCATAAGATATATGATGTGATAAAAAAAACTAATGTTTAATAGATGTCCATAAATTAAAATAAAGATATAAATATTATTGTCTTAAAACTTTATATAAAGAGAAAAGACCGAATGAAAAAAAAAAACATGTAATTTAATTAAATAGAATAATACATGTTATAAAGTTTTAGAAATTTCATAAAATAAGAAGAATTTAAAATATATAAATAAAAACTTTATTTTAATATTTAATTTTATGAAATTGAGTTAGTTTTAAAATATACTATCAAAATCATAAATGTGGAACTATCTTAGGTTCATCATGTCATTTATTAATATATAAAATATTTCAAGTCATATTAATAACATATTAAACGATTTACATAAAAAAATTATTTTCGTGCACACTATTTTTTTCTCTAGTAATTATCAAAGATCTATTATTTTATATTTATATAATGATATCAGATAATAAATCTTATATGATAACAAATATATTACTTTAAAAACAAACATTCCAACACATGATAATCCTCGGTACTAATAATGAATTTAAAATAAATATTTAAAATATGTAATACAAACTCTTACGGATAAAATAAAAAAATGTTATATAAAAATTATTAAAGTTCATTGAAATATTGCCTCCACAATGGTCCAAAACAAGTTGGGGGCTTCTCCCTACACCTCCAAGAATCTCGTCTGTACCCCCAAAACCAATTTTATTCCCATAATTGCACATGATTAAATATAAATTTACTGTGTGTTTTTTACCCCATACCCCTGCACCCCCAAACCCTGACGCTGCACCCCTAATAAAACTCCAAGAACGCATACCCCTGCACCACTGCACCCCCAAAACAAACCCTTAGGAGTGCACTTCCAGAATGGTGAAACGGAACACACTTGCTTTGCTTTTTTTTTTTCAATTGTTTGTGAAACGGCTTTTGTAAGCCGTGTGGGAAGTGCGAAACGGAATACACATTCCGTTTGGGCTTTTTTTTTTGAATTGTTTGTGAAACGGCTTTTGTAAGCCGTGTGGGAAGGGAGAAACGGAATACACATTCCGTTTGGCATTTTGTTTTTTTTAAATTTAACTGAAACGGCTTTTGTAAGCCGTGTGGGGAGTGTATGAAACGGAATACACATTCCGTTTCATTTTTTTTTTCAATTTTATTGAAACGGCTTTTGAATGCCGTGTGGAGTAAACAATGCCTCAAAAACCCATTCCCCACGTGCTTAAGAAGTAAAGGATGGTTCTAAGAAATTGTCCCAACAAAAATGGCAGAAAAAACGTCACCATGGTGATTCTTGGTAAACCGTAAAGTAAAAAATGGAATGAAATTCATATGATTGGAGCAAATGCATACGTAGGGAAGTGAGCCAAAATACAAAAGCTAATATTTAGGATAAATTTAAAAAAGTTTTAAAAGATCAACAAATAGCAATATAGTGTGTTCCACTCCATTTTTTTTTTAGTTTCATCCATCTGTAATTTTTGCGTTAATTTAAAAATATTCTGAAAATGAGAATTTAAACCTTGGAGCAAAATTTACGCACATTAAGCACTGTTTTTTTTATTAAAAAAATAGTATATAGGTAAGTATATACAACGGAATACGCATTCCGTTTTTTGTTTTTTTTGTTTTTAATTTTGGTGAAACGGATTCTGTATTTCGTTTCTAAAAAAATTTGCAAATTTTTTTATGAAACGGAATACAGAATCCGTTTCATATAGTTTTGAAACGGATTCTGTATTCCGTTTCCTATAAATTATGAATTCCAAACGATCCCTTCAAACAAATTCCATTTACAAACTTATGGGTATGGGTATGAAGGCTAACCTGGATTGATTGATGGAAATACCACTGGAGAGAAGGACTGAAGAAGCAATGAATGGATGATGGAGAACAGACGGAGTACAAGGAACATATAGTAACGTTTTGGGGGTGCAGGGACGTTGACGCAGTAAATGAAATTTACTGCGTCCGTACCAACTTTCACCCATTCTCACAGGATATTAAATAAGGACAGAAACGTAAATTTTGGGGGTACATGAGATTTCTTGGAGGTGCAGGGAGAAGGCGCCAAACAAGTTTAGACAACAGCGTGAGAATCGCCCCCACAATGGATCGTGGCCCATTGGCCCATTTATACTTATGAATGACCAAGATATGTGGGAATTGTGCTGTAGGGATCACCAAATAAATCTCCTCTTAAATATCTTTCTATCCTTCTTCTAAATGTTAAATATTTAAGAATTATTTATTTATTATTTTAAATTTTGAAATAATATTAATTATTTTTCAATTACTCCCTTATTTTCAACTAGTTTTAATTAATATGTACCTATATATTTACTATAATGTAGAAAGGAAAAGATAAAATAAAAAATTTCATTATCATGTTAATATCAATATAATTTAAGATATTTCATTTTTACTCTTTTTTTAAAATGAGTTATAATTAGTGCACAATGATTATTTTGACCCAGCTTTACCATTCAACACCCTGGCTAGTTCAGATTAATTCACACTCTAATTTACAATAAATAAATAGTCTTTTAGAGATTTAGTTGAATAACTATTATATTGGTAAATTCATGAATGGTTATCAAATGTGCATTTGGAGTAGGGAATTCATTAAAGATAAAAGTGGTAGTTTATTTAAAATAGATTAATGTTAAAAAATCATAGATATTCCACACTAATGATATAATATATAGAAATATATTTTCGGATAAATATTTCTCAACTGTATTCTTATTGGTTTTATTTGTTTTTATTTAATTTTATGTAAAAAATAATAGTCACGATGATTTTTAAATTTTTGATATAATAGCTACGAATCTTAAAAATTTATTTATATTTCACGATAAGATATAAGTACACTTAATAAAAAATAAACAGGAAAGAGTATATTTGTTTAGAAAACATTTAATATAAATATAAATTTTAAATATCCTACAAAAAGTAAAAAGAAAAAAAAACTTTAAAAAATGATAATTAGAAAATGAGTGGTGTATTAATTTCTTGAATGTGTAAAGAGTCAGCATTCATTGCATGCTTGAACATAATGTTTTCCCTAAAATCTGGAGTGATGTGTCTTTCAAATTTTGATTGAATTCACCAATGCCCATTAACTGTTACGTGTCCCTTTATTCCAAGACACTTTCTCTTAATTGTTGCATTGATTTTCCCTTAAAATATTCTTAATTAACAATACTTTCCATCATAAAATTACAGATACTATAAATTTGTACATAGACTTTTTCTTTCTAATTAGAAAAGTTTCGCACATATTGCATAAACGTCATTCGCTTTCCCAACACTGATACTTCTTAATAAAGCCGTGTCCGACTCGACTCGACCCACCACGAGTTAATGATTTAGTGAGTCAATTCAACCCAGTTCACTTTTTAGCAAGATAAACAAATTCGAATCCGACCCGGCTCACCACAGGTTGGCGGATTAAACAGGTTGGCTCACAGGTTCACTTAATTAAAAAACATATATTTTTTTTTCCGGTCAAAACTAAATTGTAATTCTAATTAAAATCTAAATAAACTTTAATACAATCAAAATACAAACTAAAATATAAAAAATACAAATTATTTATGTGTTGGATAAAAAAACAACTTAACATGACCCAATTTAACAAAAATAAATAAAAACACTTGTGTGACCCTTTTACTTGCACCAACCCGGTTCACCACGAGTTCAACCCGGATGAGTCGGGTTCTAAATGAGCCGAGTCAAAAATCAACCCGTATTGAAATTTGTAAAAGAATTTCAATCCAACCCGACCCAAACCTGTGGTGAGCCAGGTTGGCTCGTTGGTTCCAACCCATTTTGACAGCTCTACTTCTTAAACTTAAAACAATTAAGCGAAAAATTAGTTAATTTAAAAAAAAATATTTTTATTAAGATGCGTAAAAATATGACTTTTTTTCTTATAAATATTTAATGTATCTTTAGGTGTTTCGAAATTTTTAAGCCATATTGCCACTTGGGGGAGTATATTAGCAACATATGGCATATCAATGTGTGCATGCATCACATGTGTGGTTGTCAACACAATTTATAGAAACACACTTCCAAATAACTTTAACTTATTCATCTTTGTACGCAAACAACGTGGTTCACATTCCAACTTCAAAATATTTTTAATTAATTAAATTTTTTATGTAAATTAATTCACAATTTGTGAAGCTTATGTTTTCCAATGTGGTCATTTTCAGTATACGTGCATGCACAATAGCGTATTTGGCGCATGAAATCATCTTTGACAAAAAATATTAATATGCTATTTCTTTTTTTCAACTTTTACTTACCACACCCGTCTCATTTATTTCCCCTTCCACCTTCTGTTCCCTCTATCACTTTATTTTCCATATTGAACGAGGCACATGAAATACCAGTATATGAAATATGTAAAGTTTAATTTAAAATTCCATGCCTTCACTGTGGGTTAACTAAATAAATGTATACCTTTTTGGGAAAAAAATTAAAAGCGTTAAGGTTTAATTACATTTTTGTGATTTCGTAATGTTCACAATTCAAAATTCTCACGTGATTTACATTAAACTTTCCGACATACATTTTCTCATTCGTTAATTTTTTCACGAGGGGTGACGTGTTACAATAGATTAAGAAAAGTGAAAATTTTCTACTGTTGTTTGAAGTTTCATATTAATTAGAGATAAAGTCAATTAACAAAATATAAAATTAATTTATAATATATAAATTAGTGTAATTTTCATTTTCCAAACTGATTTTATAGGGTTAAGTTAGATTTAATATCCGCTTTTAATGATTGTTTCATTCTTTGGATCTCTTTTTTCGTAACTAGTTTTCGTTAACTTAGAAAGTACATGAATTAATAAAATATACAAACAAAAAAATAGTATTAATATTGTTGTGAAATAAATTAATATTAATACTGAAATAAAATACTTAGTTAAAGCAAAAGGATTGACTTGATTTGATATGAAAGGAAATGTTACAAATAAAAAAATATGAGAAAAATGTGAACATGTATGGCTTAAGTTGTATAAATATACGTCTACATCACGTAGGTTATTTATTTTCAAAGTTATAGACAATTGATATGATGTGATTTTGTTGGGTCGGTCATCTCTAGAAAATTGGAGGACCTTTCATTTGCATTTGCTTGACTGCAAAAACATTTGAGGTTAGGGTTATGGCATGCGTGAATACCTCTAGATTAATTACACACTCTCATCTAATTGGTTACTTTGCAATACAATAATCAAACCACATGAGAGAGAGTGAAAGTTGCTAAAATTTGATTGAGTTTTAAGTCTATGTAAGTCTTTGATGGAAGTTTCTATTATGTGTTTAGGAGTGTTTTTCCTATTCCATCACTTTATTATATTCCCATACACCAAATTCCAATCACCATATATATTTTTTAAGGGACCTTTTTTTCTTTGATTGATCAAGAATTTTTTTCATCTTTCTGGTTAATTTTACCAGTTTTGAAATCAAATTAAAAGTACAATGTTTGAAATTTCATTTTCTTATCTTTCTTTTGGACAATATAAGAAAATGAGAAAATATGGTTAAAATTTTCGTATCGACTAAAAAGTAAAGTGAAATTATATTATATAAAATAAGTGTAAATTTTATCTTATTAATTAATTTTGTGAGATCGAGTTAGAATTAAATTTATTTCTTATAATAATGTTAAAGTTATTCAAAATTTAATCCAATAAAATTTGTTGTTTATTTAATCTATCGTTTTATTTTTTATTAAGTTGTTATTTGACCATTTATTAATATCTAGTTGTATATCTCAATGTAAATAATATATGTTATAGATATGTGCAAAATTTTCCTCTGAATATTATAAAAAAAATGAAAACAATCAGAATGAAAATAATATTGTTTAATGAGTTGAAATATAATGGAAATGAAGGAAAATAAAATTTCTTTTATTTGCTATTAATTTTTTTTGTTGTTTTGAAAACTACATTTTAATTAGTCATTAATATCATAGTATAAAAAAAATACTTATGATTAATTACGGATGTTCATGGTCGATTATAGGTGTTCTATGATGGATTACGAATACAAACACTCATTTGAAAAAGGTAATTGAAAGAAGGATATTTGAAAATCTGTGTACTGCAATGTTTAGAGCCTATTGAGAAGTGGTTTAAGAGTTGTTTTAGAAATTTGAAGAAACTTATTATGACAGTGTTAAAATTGTTTAAACAAAATTTTGATTGTTTTTCAAAACAATTTTAAAATATCAACCTTAAAGATAATGATATATTATTTTGCTCATTCCAATAATATTTTTTCGTATACAAGATTATCAAATTTAAATTAAAAAATTATAAATTATAAATTGTTTTAAATCATTTTTTAATTTTTTTCATTAAAGTAAAAGTAAATACAAATTACATTATAATAATATAATATTCTGGACATTACAAATTACGTTATATCTCATTGGTTAATTATTCAACTTCAAATAGTTCTCACACGCTTCATTTATTTTCATATTGTGTGACAAAATTTAAAAATAAGACTGAGACTTTGTTTTTTCGCATCTCATTAATATTGAGTTTACTTTGTATATCCAAAATAATAAAGAAGGTCAAGTCAAATTACTTGGTTCAAATATTACTTTGACCTACCAAATCTCCCTCTGTGGGGCCTGTAAAAACAAATTAAGATTAGAAAATTATGGGCACGCGTGTTTTATTCTTAATGACACTATATTTGGGCAAGAAAATTCTCCAAATGCTTTTGGTATATATAAAAATAATATTTTATTTAGAAAGACGAGTTAAAAATCATTTAAATTATGAAAAATTAGAATAATTTATTATTAGTTTACATATTTTGAAATTATTATAATTTAATCAAGCTATGTATGTGTCTTTATGTTTGGAGATAAAAAAAAAGGAGCGATGATAAATAAAATTTAAAAGTGTGATGATTATAAAGTTTTAATTATAGTGGTGGAAAGTTTACGTCATGTGAGTGTGGCGCGTGTAATTGGTGAGAAGTCATTTTTGAAAGGACATGGCACTTAATCCTCATCGAAAGTTCTCGGTTTGTTCACCCCAACAAGGCAACCACAGTAACCATTTCCTCTAATTTTTGTGAAGACCGAAGAGTATTCTCTTTTATAAGGCGTTGTTAATTCTAACCATTTCAATTATTATTTCACCTTCATCAAACTATCACCATCAACATACATTTGTTTCCATATGAAGGATAAAATATCAAACAAGTTATTTTAGATATTGATAATAAATTTCAATGAATACAAAATTTAATGTTTACCTTATAAGAATGTTAAAAATGAGTTTTAAAACACAAAATCAATTTGTGAGGTCAGATTTGTACTTCAATATTATAAAATTGTCTTATCTTTAGTTAATGAACAAAATAATATTATGTTATCATGAACAATTGAGTTTTTTGTTTTAGAAAAGAATATTTCACTATTATATAATTATTTGCTCTTCACAAAGGGAAGGCCAAAATGATTCCACTTTATCATATATTTGTTATTAAAGTGTGATATTCAAATATATTATGGTGAGACATAATTTAATGTATATCGTTAAATACCCCACTTTGTACTCTGTTTCCTCGGTACGCACGAATGCAAAGGCTTGAAATAATGTTGGAGATTGGAGCAGTTGGCAATGAAATTGATATGTAAATAGTGACGGTCAAATACCATATATCTCAAAAAGACAAAATTAAGATTGTGAAACATTACATACAATAACATATCTATCTACCTTCAGTCCCTTTCATTTCGTCTTCGTTAAAACCACCACACTATAATTCTTCGTCAATTCACATCGAACACTTCATTTTTATTTAAATTTAGATACCACACCTCATGTTTATTCAAACAAATAAAAAAATTGCCTAATTAGAATCACAATTTTTCCGATATACCCAATAAGTCCCACATCGCTTAAGAGTCGATGTCAAATGAAATTTAAATACTCCCTTCACCTTCTGAGGTGTCTTTTAAGGACAAAACCGTGACGGAGCTCAAAACGTTCCAAAACATATAATACATCGAAAACGCGGTGATTGTTCCTAATGATGGCTGTCGTTCAAACTTGTGTCGGAATCGAAATATTGACACATGTGATAAAAAGAACATAAATTTATTATTTATTAAATATATAAGAAAAATTTAATAGTAATTATTTTTTTTTCTACCAAACTGATAAGTCCTATCACCTGTTTTCTAAGTGGGCTAAAATAAGTAAGAGTCAGTCCAACAGGAAATTGTATTTACACCCCCACACATTTGGTTGACGTCACTCTTCATGTATATCTACTTTATGTTTTTTTTTTTTAAGATAATAAATGAAATGGAAAGCTGAATATATTTAGTATTTTCTCTTTCAAAAATGGAAATTTGTAAAAGAGAAGAACAATAAAGAAAAAGTATGATATATAATGCTATAATTATTTTTATTTATTTAATTGAACGTGTAGAACCTTATTTTTCTTGGTCATTTTTTCCAAGTCAGGAAGAATATATAAGGATATATCTTTTACTTTGATAAATTCATTAGTTATGACATATATAATATCTAAATAGCTTATGTAAGAAAAAAAAAAGAGAGTCAAGTCTTGCTATCATGTATATTTACTATAAATAATTTTAATATTTCACATATTTTTTGACAGTACATATTAAATAAATTATATAACTTTAAAAATTAAATATATTTACATTTTTGTTTAATCCATAATAACATAATTTATAGGAAAATATATAATTATTAATTTATCATTAGGAATCTTCAGTGTATACCCGTTGAGGCACTGAAGATGTTATCTGTGGTGTTGAGCTAATGTGAAATGTTGACAATAGAAAAATACTCTTAAAAAGTATGAAGAAATGTTTAGTTGTTTTTTTGCAGTGTAGGAAAATAAGAAACAATAAGAAGAATATATGAAAAACAGCTAAGATGTTGCGTCCTAAGACTTCCAATATATCATCTGAAAGATGAGACCATAAAACTTCCAAAATATCTGCATGACTGACCTTATTTGTGTCAGAAATAAGGGTGGAATTAGTTTTGTAACATCGTGTGTTTACATTAGCCATAAAATTCCACAATTTTAAAAGAAATACAACAAACATTTGTATACTAATTATGATTATAACTTTTTGGTTTAAAACGTCATCTGAGTTAATAAACTTATACATTTATCAAACTCGATATTTCTCCACCTACAATATTCGCATTCATTTTTTAATGCAAAACAAGTAAGTTCAACAAAGTCCAAAAATTTATTAGAATAAATATAGCTTCCTTTACTAGAGTTTCTTTCTAGAAAATCTAAATCTTTAATCAAACATATTGTACTACAGATCAAGATTAGTATAGATGAATATATTAAACTCAAACCTCAAATATATTCGTATATATGATTGCTAACAATTAGTGGGTTTATTATATAAGACTAAACTTAAAAAATTTAAAAGTAGATATCTTAATGATAGATTAAAATTAAAAAATATACAAATATGATTAGTGATTTTTAGGAGTGTCAACGTGGACTTGGCTTAGCAGGCCACCCTGTAGACCCACCAAAAAAATGTGAGATGGATTGAGATGTTGAACTTGCTGGCTCACAAAAATCCGACCCGCATAACCTGCAGTCTGCGCGGGTTGCCTGTGTCTGCTTCCTTCTGAACTTTTACATGAACGTTTCAAATTCTTGTATGAGTGGAAAAGACAAGTGTTATGTATTTTTGAATGTGATGAGATTTGAAGAATATGCCGCGTGTGTCAAAGTAAGAATGTGAATATGACAACAATATTAATTATCAATTTACCATTCAATTCCTCAAAGTCTTTGCTTAATATTGTGAACTTATTAAAATTCAAAACTTATGTCAGATAGGCCAGACTTTTCAATCCACATTTTTAACACGGGACGGGCTAGCCCAACTTGCATTTTACGGGTCAAGTATGAAATGAGCCTAAATAAATCAGATCTTACATTGTCACCTAAACAATTTTTTATAGGAACCCCAATAATTAGATAGAGATCAATTTTTAAGATCATTTTTTTACCTGCAATTTTTTGTGTATAATATATTTTTGTATTATATATATATATATATATATATATATATATATATATATATATATATATATTGTCGGATTAAATATAATTGAGTGTGAGTAAACGAAATTATTATCAAATATCTGAAAAGAAAATATTTTACCTTCTAATCTCTAATTTTGCATTCCTTTTATTTCTTTAAAACCCGGTATTACTTTAAAAGATTGATTGTTAAATTGCATGACATAATTATTATTAATTTATATTATTTGGAAATTAAATTGCTCTCAATTAATTTAGGGTATTAGGTGGTATATATATATATATATATATATATATATATATATATATATATATATATATATATATATATATATATATATATATATATATATATATATATATATATATATATATATATATATATATATATATGATAAGTATGAAAAATACTTATTATTCTTGTTTTATTGGACCTCTTAATTGTACTCAATCATGTGTTTTGTGGGAAGTTTTAGGTTGTTTTTAGGTTTTTTTTAGGTTAGATATATTTTGTGTTTTCTTGGAGATTATTGTATAGAAAAGTGAAGGATTGGAGAAGAAGTGAGGTTATTCTGTCAGGACCCAGTCGCCCAGCGAGTGTGCTCTGTCGCCCAACGAGTAAGTCATCTCACCTAGTGAGAGGACGGTTTTCTGAAGTGGTTATAGTTTCGAAAATTACACGAAACTGTTGTGCTGGAGTGTGGGAACGCGACAGGACCAGGAAAGAGACGAAAAAGCGCCATTCTAGGGCAAGGAGACTTCACATCAATTCATCCATTCCATCAAATTCATCCATCCTTTGTTCTCTAGATGCTTAGGAGTGATTAAACTCCTCCTTCATTGGGGTTGGATGTAATGAACCTATACTCTTTGTAATTTTCCTATGCAATGTAATCTCTTTCGTTGTTCATATGTTCTATCTTAATTATAAATATGCTTGATGGAAATCTTTGCTATTTGGTTATACCTAATTATTGGAAAATGAATTGGAACTTAACCTTGGATAGAACAACCATGAGATTGGGTTCTAGGAATAGACGTAATCTCTAGGTCATTCTATACATCAAATCTTAATGCAAGTCATGTGTTAAAATAGTTAAGGAATTAATATTTTGACATATTTGACTTAGAATTTACTTCTAAGGAATTAGGGGCTAGTAAGCTTATGATGAGGATGTTTGAGCAAGATAGAGAAATTGTGTAGGAAATATTATGTTAGTATGGTTCATGAAATCCAACCTTGGTGAAGTCTTTCCTAATTTCTTTTATCACTTTCATGTTGTTCTTAAATTAAACCAATCGTTTATGTTGACTTATTGCTAAAATTAGTAAATAATCACATCTAGACAAACGAACACAAATCTCTTGAAAAAATGATACTTGAACTTCCATTTTAATTACTTGTAACGAATCGATACACTTTGACTTTTTATATTTATTAAAGAATGAAATTGTCCTTTTTAGTGACCATGAAAAAAATCCACGGGTAAGTGTGTTATAGATATTTATAGTGACGCATGCCTTTCCAGCTTAGACTTTGGGTACACACTTTTTTTATATTTATCATACATCATATGTTAATTATTTATCAATAAAGGAAGTATATGTTACTGTGGGAATGGAATAATAAGCGTGATAAGTAGTATAATAGTTAAAGTAAAGGGAAACGAAAATTAATTAAGTATAATTATTAAAAATAAATTAAATAATGAGTAGAAAAAAATACTCTTTTGTTCGTTTTCGATTAAATGAAAAATATATATGAAGAGAGAAATAATATAATATTTTGAAGTGATTTTTATGGTGAAAAATAATAAATAAGGACCAATTGTACATTTGATAATTCTATCTCAAAAAAGCAATGACAAGAATAATAAATATAAACAAACATAAAATTTTTAAACATTTATCATCACTATAATAAAAAAAAAAATATCATTTGATAATTTTCTTAAAGAGATGTAAAAACATGTCTTCTCCAAAAGTGATATTAATATGACGTTGGCAGGTGACAATACTAGGAAAATGCCATGTACACAGGCGCGTATTCTTTTTAATGACATAGAAAGTTACATGTAATATGGCAAAAGTTAGTTAAAGTCACCCAAAATAATTAATAAGTTTTTATTAAATTATGCTAATTCAATTATATATATATATATATAAATAAATTAAACTCTTATAAAATTTACCCTCAAATTTTAATTTTAATTTAATGGTTGATCATACTTTATCTATGATTAATGTGAGTTTTGTTACGTGGCAGGGTTGTGTGGATGGTGGTGGGCGTTAATTGTCTTTGGTTGAAATGAGGTTCCCAAAATCAACATCAGTGTGGTATCTTAATCTTGGAGGGAATGTGACGAAGGGAGAGGCTCACGCGTAGCTTTAACCGAGTCCATAACCAAACTCTTGAGGATGGAAGAGATCAGTTCCTGTTCCATTTCCTGACCTAATCAACAGAACCAAGCATTTAAAATTCAACGTATCCCTGCTCCCACCATCAGACCCTCTATATATACGTTCCTCCTTCCACTTCCAACTATCTATTCTTCTCTCACGCTCCAACACAACCACTATCAATATCGCTTTTGTTTTCTGTGCAAGCATCAGAAAATACACTTCTCACTTCCCTACTTCCAAAATAAGGAAACCATTTTGATTTTGAGTTCCAAATATGAGAAAGCTGTGTTTTAACCCCAAGACGCCGTCGTTTGCCATGGCCCGCAATTCTCCTTCTTCACCACTATCTTTAATCTCAAGCCCTACACCGCCCAGGCTCAGTTTTTCCGAACCTAGCAGCGTCGTCGACGAAGACAGCTTCATGGAGGAAGCAGAGGCGCTCATACTCAAATGGAACCCTGACTCCTCAGCCTATGCCAGAGTCACTTCTCTGTTTTACGAAGACAAAATCGAAGCCAAACACTATATTCACTGCGTTAACCAGCTTCACCAAACCATGCATTCCTTGATCTCTCACAACCCTTCCTCCCATAAACTCATCCTCGCTCACAACCTAATGCAGATCGCCATGAAGAGACTCAAGAAAGAGTTCTACCAGATCTTATCCATGAACCGCGCTCACCTTGACCCCGAATCAGTCTCCGCCAGATCCTCTCGCACCTCCGCTAATTCCAGCTCCTCCGATTGCGACGACGACTTCGCGGCGGAAGACGATGATATCCGTGCCGCCGGCGACTCTATCACCGAAGTCGAGCAGGTTTCCTCGGGCGCCATGGCGGATCTGAAATTAATCGCCGACTGCATGGTCTCTTCCGGCTACGCGAAGGAGTGCGTCAGCGTTTACATCATCATCCGAAAATCCATAATCGACGAAGGAATCTATCGCCTCGGCGTTGAGAAACTGAGCTCCACGCGCGCTAACAAGATGGATTGGGAAGTGCTTGATTTGAAAATCAAGAGCTGGTTGGAGGCAGTGAGGATTGCCGTTAGAACGCTGTTTAACGGGGAGAGAATCCTCTGCGACAACGTCTTCAGTTATTCAGATTCCGTAAGAGAATCCTGCTTCGCCGAAATTTCCAGAGACGGCGCCTCTCTCCTTTTCGGATTCCCCGAACTCGTCGCCAAAACAAAGAAATCGTCGCCGGAGAAGCTGTTCCGCGTGCTCGACATGCATGCTGTGGCCTCAGATCTGTTGCCGGAGATCGAGTCCATATTTTCCTCCGATTACAACTCCGCCGTGCGTTCTCAGTTCCTCACTTCACTTCAACGACTCACCGAGTCTGCGCAATTCTTGCTCTCTGAGTTCGAGTCCACGATCCAAAAAGACTCTTGCAAGCCTGCGGTGAACGGCGGCGGCGTGCACTCGCTCACGATTCAGACAATGAATTATCTCGCAATCCTCGCAGATTACGTTAACGTTCTCTCTGACATATTCCCGCGCGACTGGCTTCCTCTGCCGAAGTCTTCGTCGCTGCCGGAGTCTTATTTATACAGTCCGGAGTCTGATTACTCTGCGTCGACGCCGGCGCTGACGGTGCGCATGGCATGGCTGATTCTCGTCCTCCTTTGCAAGCTCGACGGCAAAGCGAAGCATTGCAAGGACGTTTCACTATCTTACTTGTTTCTCGCGAACAATCTCTGGTACGTGGTGGCCAGAGTCCGAAGCTCGAACCTGCAGTACGTGCTTGGCGACGATTGGATTACGAAGCACGAAGCTAAAGCGAAGAGGTTCGTGGCGAACTACGAGAAGATGGCTTGGGGAGAAGTGGTTTCATCGCTGCCGCAAAATCCGGGCGCAGCGGAGGCGAGGGCGGTGTTCGAGAACTTCAACCTGAAATTCGAGGAAGCCTATCGGAAGCAGAACTCGTTTGTGGTAGCTGATAGAGAACTACGAGACGAAATAAAAGGTTCGATCGCGAGAAGTATTGTGCCGAGATATCGCGAGTGGTATAATGCGCTGCTTGCTTCGGTGGGATCAGTGAGGGACTTGACGGTGAGGGAGATTGTGACGTTTACCCCACAAGACATTGAAAATTACCTTGCTAACCTCTTCCTTTTTGGAACGTCATCCAGTTCTGTATCGTCCTCTTCGGTAACTTCGTCTCCTCTCCGGCGTTGGAGTTGAGTTTTTCTTGATTCTAGTAATGATTATAGAGTTTTTCTTTTTTTAGATAGCCAACAGAAGATATAACGACTTTCTCAGTTTTCTGCCTATGGCAAATGTAATCATGACTTAATCATACAGGTTTTTTCTACTTTTTACGTTCCATTTCAGGATTTCATCTGCTACATTACTAGATAAATTTGTTTCATGCATCACTAACCCGGAGTTCCTTACCCATCTGTCTTCAGGTGAACATAAACAAAAGGAAAATAAGTGAATGCCATATTTTATTATTAAAAGAAGTTTTAAACTAAATGTAAGTGAATATTTGGGAGGGAAAGGATGGGATAGAAATATTTTTTCTTTATTTCATTAAAGAATAAATAATTCAAATAATATTCATAAAAGAGGTGATCAAATCATGATTTATCTTAAATTGAAGATTATATTTTTGTTTTTTATAAAAATATTTGTTCTGATATCAGTAAATAGATCCTAATTTACAGGACTTCACCGCTAAATTTATTTCTGATAATATGTAAAATAAAAAATTATTAATTACTAAAATAGTTATTATTATGTTTTTGAATTTTTTTATTTTTATTTATTTTTAATTTTTTAATTTTTTTAAATGTACACGTGTCAACCTAGGAGTGTGCCACGTGTCACTTCGTGGTTTTTTTTGAATTTTTTTTTTAAATTTTTATTTTATTTTTTTAAAATGTCCACGTGTCAACCCAGTAGTGTCACGTGTCAAAATCAATATTCTATATTCAATTTGGTCCCTATATTTGTTATTTTTGTTCAATTAGGTCCCAATTTTTGTTAACATTAACCAATTTGGTCCCTATCGAAGATGTGACCAAATTTAATTTTTATATCAAAGTTATAATGATGTGAATTTTAATATATTATATAAAAATATTTAATAAAAAATGTGAATTTTAATATAAAAATTAAATTTGGTTTTAATTTAGAGAGGGACCAAATTGAATTTAGAACATTGACTTTGATACGTGGGGTTGACACGTGGACATTTAAAAAAAAATAAAAAAAGACACGAAGTGACACGTGGCACAGTCATAGGTTGACACGTGTACATTTAAAAAAAAATTTAAAAAAAATAAAAAGAAAACCACGAAGTGACACGTGACAGTCACTGTTCATGGTCGTTAATGGTTTAAACGGTGTTAGCAAAAAAGGACCCAATTGAACAAAAGTGACGAAAATTGAAACCTATTTGAACACAAAACCAAGATTAGAACTTATTTGAAAAAAACTTGACGAAAATTAAGACCAAAAAGGTATTTTAACCTTTATTTATATACTAATTTAAAAACTAATTTTTTGGTTTAAAAAATCTTGATAATTAATGTTTATTGATCAATTTTCTTTTGTAACTAAATTTTAGAAATCAAAGACCAATTATAATATTTTATCTCTCTCTATATATATATGAATAGATTATTTCTTTTTATGTTCACAATTATTATTCTTATTTTACCATTTACAATAAATTATTTATTATTTTTTAAAGAATAACAATTATTTTTATGTGTTTTTTTATAAAACAATCTTAATAATTTTTTTGTTTTTATTTGTCAACAATTATTTCCTCTTCCTTTCTTCATTCATTTAACTCTCTTAATAAAACTAAATTTTTTTTGTATGTTAACTCATTATAATATCATCACCTATTAATATATATATATATATATATATATATATATATAAATAAAAGAAGTAAAAAAGAAAGGAAATCAAATTAATAAATTATATAAAGTTATTTGTATAATAAAAATGATAATTTGCACAATGTTCTTTTACATTTAAGTTATTATCTTACAAAAATGTATTGGTAAAATAAGATTGATATATAATTTCCTCTTTTGTTAGTTTATTATAGTTTGAGAGAGATTTTTCTTCTTCTAAAGAGTCCTAATGAAAAAAGCTTTGCCTATCGTCTCAAACAAGGAACTTTGACTTTTTATTTTATTTTTTTCATTTCTATTCGTTTCACTCCATTTCTGTGAAACCAAGAGTAACGCTTCTTACATTTTTAAGTGAGTACAAATAATCTTAAAATGTCAAAGACTGAAAAATTTACAATTAAAGTGTGTTTTAATTAAACTAATTTTATTTTCCCCATGCCACATTATTTATCATAATTCTTATTATTATTTTTGTATCTTTCTGTTTTTTTCACCCCTTGCAGCGTGCTGCGGAGATATTTATGTTTTTTTTCAGCCCTTTCATTCATATATTCGCATTAATCTAGGATTTAAATATAATTTAACATTTAATAAGATAATATTTAGTTTTATGTGATTTTGACATTTTTTGTTTTGTTTTTCCATATGCATTTATAATTGTAATGTCTTTATCATTTTCCATTCATTTCATTCAAGCGTTAGGTGAGAGGAAAATTCGTTGATAGGAACTAGCGGTCCACTTTTTCTACCTTATACACCATTTTATATCATTTTTAAACCAGTAATTGAAATTTTGCCATTTTATTTTTTACTACTAACCGTTTAAATAATTCTTTATGGAATTTATAAGCCTTTATTTTTTTAATTCATTACATTTTATCTTTTCTCTCTCTAAATTGTTTAATATCATTTTCCGGACAAATATAAGGCTTACTTTAAAATAAATAAAAAAATCATAATATTTTGTATGCTTGTAATTTTTCTTGTATATTCCTCTCTATGTCTTTTTTTTTTTTATGTGATTCAATCTTTCTTACGTGATTCAGCTCCTTTTCTCTTTAAAATAAAAATGTGTATAAAGCGTCGTAAACGAAAGAAGAAAAAACAAAATTTTAATGTGGAACAACCACAACTTTTGTCAACGGAAAACAAATTTGAGTCATTGGATTGAGAAAAACAGTGATTAATCATTATTATGATAGCGATTGAAATTTAAAGAGGAAACAAATAAATAATAAAAAAGAAACACGTACTAATTTGAAGTAACGGACGAACAGATTGCACATGACGTGAAATGGACACATTGAGTGTTAAATATCATTACCAAACGAATTCAATAAAATAAAGAAATGAGTAACATATATAAATGATTTGATCGAAAAAAAAGAGTAAAAATAAAAAAATAAAAAAAAATGGGTTTTATTTATCAGTATTTATTACTAATATTATTTTATTATAAGTAAATCAAATTATAAAAAAAAATCATAATCAAACATATGAAACATTATTTTGATTGTTAGCTTTTTTTTCTTTTTCTTTTTCTAAATTCTCATTTTCTCGCCTTTTTTACTCTCCTTACAGAAAAAGCAAACCAACCCCTAAATATGGGTAAAATATTCAATACTTACCTACCAGTATTATATGAGATAAGATTTTGTTTAGTTTAACAAAATTACTGATGTAATTATATATATATATATATATATATATATATATATATATATATATATATATATTAAAATACTTTAAGTTTTGCATATTTTTTTATATAACTTTAGAATCACATGTAATATTGTAGGCATTAATGAGTAGGAGTTTAACATATCATATTTTTTCATCCAATTTCAACTCAATAGATCAAACATATCAAATCAAAAATCAATTGAAAATAAAGTGTAATTAATAGTCTCCCTGGCTTAATTCCTGTTTTCTTCGAACAATTGTTTTTAAAATTTAGAAAAGTTAGAGATTTAATCTAACATAGATCATCTATTTTTGTTTTAATCTTACATATGATAACAAAAACCTCCACAAACAACTGAAATAAAAAATGAAGAAAAACAATTACTCGAGTAAAAATTTCGATCGATAAAAAATATATACCCACTTCTATAAAAAAGAAGAAGATAATTGGCTTTTAAAAGTTAGATAGAAGTTAAAAAGAAAAGTATTCAATTTGAGAATATGAAAGCTTTAATAGAATTCTTGAACATAAATAAATTTTATTCCATAAAAAAAAAATATTAATTTGATTATATTTTAACGCATTAATAAAGCATTATGATAAAATGTGAATAAAACGTCAATTATATCTTGAGTTAAATATCACATGCAGGTAAAATGAAAATAATTGATCCAAATAGATAATAAGCAAATTAATATTAAACTATTATAATTGTGCTAATGGTATGAACAAAAAATATGAAATTGAAATATACAAATCAATTTTTTGTTCAAGATTTTTGATAAAGAACTGACGTTATATACGAAAATACATGTATTATATGTAAGTATTTTTTTTTTCATACTTGATTAATCCAATGAGTCTAATGGTATCTCACTTTTCATGATTCTTATATTATAGCCTATTTACATTAATAACTTATTAATGATATTTTTATTAAATTTCGTAATACATACATTAAATATAGTATAATTGTCGTTATCAATATTTAGTAAAATAATTATATAAAATGATGTATTTGTATTAACATAACTATGGATTTACAGAATTATATTACTTCTTAATTTCAACTGTTTCAAAATGATTGACATCTGTTCATTTAACGACAACTTGGAATTTTTTGCATCAACTTTGTCAAAAAAAATTCCAATGATAGTAAACAATTTACACTCCTAAAAAGAAAAGTAGAAAATTATACCTTTTACACTCTTGTTTGGATGCTACGACTAAAGTAATTGAAAATGAATTTATAATGAAAGTACGAATACCATGTAACTTAACACGAAAATCAATACAATTTTTTTTGAAAACTTTCTTGCAAGCAAAGATTTGTGAATAAAGACGTACAAATATAATATATATATATATATATATATATATATATATATATATATATATATTTTGTTATATTAATATATAATATTTTTATAAAAAAAAATTTATATAATAAAAAATAAATTATGATAAAATATTTACTTTTTATTTTAATATAATAAATATTTACAAAACATTAATAGACTATTTTTAAAAATATTTTTTGTCTCGTTTCGATTTCGAATGTGAAATGACATTATTCCTTCACACCAAACCCAAATTCGCATAAATCTTCTGAAAAACACAACCAAAACAAAAGGAATTTTGATTTTTGTTTTATTGTTTCTTTTGGGTCACTCTCATATCCAGAACCGGATTCCCACTAAAACTCTATTGGTAGAATTATAAATAAATATATATATATGATAATAACTTTTAAACGTGTAGAATTATAAGTGTGGATATAAGTTGTTGAACTCGTAATTTTTTAAGATATTTCCTTCCGATTCTGGTAGATATTTAAAAATGCATATTATCCACACAAACGCGAAAAATAATTTTGTCTTCAAACTAGTGACTCCAATAATTCCAAAAGTAGTGGTTTTATAATTTGATACAACACCGGGTCATTTCCGATCATATTTTGAGCCATTGAAGGTGCATTTTTTCCAACCATCACGTTCATATGTTTTATTTTTAGCCTCATTTCTATCTTCAATCACCAACCGTGGAAGTGGTAACAAGTTTTTGTCATTTCAATGTGGTCCTTAATATATATATTGCAATAGCTATTCCAATTAATATATTTTATTTGTATTATCAAACTTCAAACGTCTTGAATCATTGTTCAAAACTAAAATTGTTTTAAATCCTCAGATAGTTCTAGATGATGATGATGACCCGAGCTTGATAGTTCAAAATAAAACAACAGAAAATTTACAATTGAAGGACCAAAGTTTTGTTGTCCTCCTTTACTTGAAGTTCACGTATTTGCATCAGAAAAAAAGGAAATAAAATAATTGAAATAATTATGTGGATTCAATGATGATTTTTTGTGTATATATTGTGTTTTGTTAATTTCAATATCTTTTGGCGAAGGCGACAAAGTGAGTCTCCAATCTATTAAAAATTGTGGCTTAAGTTGGTATTTTTAACTTACTAACATGCTTTGATCCTTTTTTTTAATTTGTCAAATTAATAGGTTAAAGATGGAATATGTTGGTATGCTAATTTTTTTGTATTATAATATTTATAGGATAAAGATATATAATAATATTATAACTTAAAGAATAAATAATTATAAATCAAATTTTAATTATTAATTATAATAAAATAATTTAATATATAAAGTTAAGAAATATATTTTGAATCTAACTCAAATTAGTGAGATTAGACATTAATAGATTGTATAGATTAATAGATTTAATAAACAATAAATTTTCTGACAATATATAATACAATATGTCAAATAAATAATTGTTGAGATTATTTCTAATTCATGATTTTAATATAATGTTAAAAAGTAAATTTTAATTATTTTAATTGGTCTGAAGACATCAATTAACTAATTAAAATATAAAAAGAATTAATTATTATTTTAATTGGTCTGAAGACATCGATTAACTAATTAAAATATAAAAAGAAATAATCATATGATTAAATTGCCACATACATATATAAATTGTAAAAAAAGAAAAATTCGGAGTGGGCCTATCGTCCATTAGCCCATTAGCCTACCTTTTGACAGGAACAGATCAAATTTTCTGACCTATTTTGTTATGATGGACCATTCCACATCCCGTTTTTTGACGAATTAACGGTAAATTGGGCAAAAATTGATTTGACTTATCTGTTTTTGTCATTCTTACTTACTTTGATAAAAAAAAGAGAAGTATAAAAAAAAATGAAAATGAATAATAACATAAAAATTAATAAAAGATTAACCAAAATGTATACGAATTATTTATTAGCTTATTAATAATTAATTTTTATAATTTTTTTAATATATGTTTGTCATATATAAATTTTAGTAAGAAACATTCTTTCTATACTGACATGAAAATTAACCGGTGTTGTTGGGTAATTGAGAAAGGATTGGGCCTGGGTATGGATTTGTTTTGGGGACACTCTGTATGGGTTAAACTATGTTTCTCGGGGTTTCTTCTTGCATCTTCAATATTTCTTCAGCACCCCAAAAATACTTTCCAAATTAAAAGAATCTTGATCATTTGACCATAACAGCAGTAAAATTTTAAAAATATTCAACCTCACCCCTCTTTCCTATTTAATGTATACGAACCTTATCAAACCCTAACTGCGTAGACCTCACTCCCAAACACCATTAAACGTATATGAACGTCGACTTCTGGAGAAGAAAGTTCCAAATCTAAACTTCTAGTGTATAGTTTTCTGGAACAAATTGCCTTTAGATGTTGACTTTTAATAAAATTTGTTTTTGAATGTCTGACATCCGGTGAAAGTTGTGTGACTTCAGGATATTAAAGATTATAAAACTTCCAAATATCGATATTTGGTGAAGGTTGAGGGACTTCTGGATGTTTACATCCTCTTGTTTATCTATGTTTGGATGTTTAGAGATTTAGATGTAAGAATAAGGAAGCTCACATAGGGGTAAGACGATTAGAAGAGTTTATATGTACATTATTAGAAACAATTGATATTTTGACAAATTAAATTTCAACATTTTTCTTTTATAATCTATGATGGTCTTTTTTAAGTGATTTTGAAATATATAAAAATGAGAAAATGAAAAAGTAAAAAGTCACTTAAAAGATGACACTTTAAATTATAAGAGAAAATTGTCAAAATTTAAATGTTAAAAAATTATTTTCCTTATCTCTATTGTGAGAAGTGTAATGATCATTGACGGACTTTAGATATGATTTAGGGAAGTCACAACTCTTTCATTTCCTTTATTCAATTTTTAATATTTATTTTAAAATTATTTTTATATATTATTATATTATTTATATTAAATTTTTAATTTTTTTTAAAAACTTCGTGCATAGTTTTTATTTTCTTTTATTTTTCGTTTCTTTCTTATACATCTCCACTTCTTTCTTCCATTTTACTTTTTATTTTAATTTTCACTCTCAATCCCACATTAGTTTTAAAATAAAATTACATCAAGGTGGACTTAAGAAGTTAAAAGAAACATTTTAGACGGATTAATTTTTTTTTAACTTTTTTTAAAACAATATGTTTTATTCTTGTATGTGATAAATTTGTTTATTGTGTATTACTATGTGTATCACTTGAAAGTGATAAATTTATCTTTTTCTAAATAGATGAGTAATAATAAATTTATATTAAAAAAATTATAATAAAAAATAAAATAATTGATTCTTTTTTTTAAGGAAAAGACTTGTAATGGAGATAAAAAAATGCATTTACGTGAATAAAACCCGAGAAATTTCATGTAAATCTAAAACAATTGAAAACAACTTTCTAAAATTATTATAATCTGATATAATGAATTAAAAAAATATATATAATTTGAAACCTCTGAATATTTTGTTCACATCCAGGTCTAATAATTGAGATATAACTTTTAAATTTATGGAAGTCTCATCTGATTCTATTACTTCCTTAAAATTATGTTTTTATTTATTTATTTTTTTAAAGAATTACAACTCAAATTGTTATTTCTTTTAAATTATTTAAAAAAAAAACTACAACAAAACTGAAATCAAACAATCAGTTCGTAATTGTTGAATTTAAAAAACCGTAAAGTTGAATAAGTTAATTATATTTTTAGCTCTTAAAATCATAACTGAATCTAATTTTAATACTTAAAATCTAAAATACAATTATTTTGAAGTTTAGTTGAAATTTAAAAGACTAAAAAGATAATTAATTAGATTAAAGTGAATTAATTAAAACAGTTGAAGACAATAAAGTAAGATTAAAAATAAGAAAATAGTGTTAATTGGTGTGTGGAAAGAAGGAAGAAAGTAACGAACAAACAAATCAACGATATTGGGGAAGGGAGTTACCGCTTATGGTGCAACTCATCAAACGAAGACGATGGAAGCGGTGTTGTGTTGAGAGCATTGTAGAATGGGGGTAGCCACCACCACCTCCACCACCACCACCACCACCACGTTGGTTGTTGGTGCGGCCAATCATGGATCGCCGTTATCACCTTCGCCGACTCCACCCTCATCAACGCGACCCTCTCTCCGAACCCATCACTCCCACCCCCTCCACCACCCCGAGCTCCACCTTCTTCCTCTCTGCCTCCGGAAAGGCCCTCCTTCTCTCCAACTCCAACAAACGCCCCGACACACCCCGCCAGAAGTATGTCAAGCAGGTAACGGGCCGCAACAACGACACCGAGCTCCACCTCGCCGCTCAGCGCGGAGACTTGCCCGCCGTCCGCCAGATCATCGCCGAGATCGACTCCGTCTTAGTGGGGACCTTCGAGTTAGACTCCGAGGTTGCCCACATCAGGTACGCCATCTTAAACGAGGTCAACGACCTCGGCGAAACAGCACTCTTCACCGCCGCGGAAAAGGGTCACCTCGACGTCGTCCTCGAGCTCCTCCCTCACTCCACCGCCGAATCCCTTTCCTCCAAAAACCTCTCCGGCTTTGACACTTTGCACATCGCCGCTAGCAAAGGTCATCTTGGTACGTATACGTGAATGCATGCATGCATGTATGCCCTCACTGTTCATGCAACATTGGTTTTGAACCAATGAGTTTCAGTACACCAAGAGAATTTTATTGAAGTTTATTAAGAGAGACTCAACATTACAACTGTGGATTTTATTGTGGCAGCCATTGTGCAGGTGCTACTAGAGCATGATCCTGGGTTGATTAAAACGTTTGCTCAGTCAAATTCAACGCCTCTGATCTCTGCAGCTACACGAGGGCACGCGGATGTTGTTCAAGAGTTGTTGTCTCGGGATCCTACTCAGTTGGAGATGACAAGGGCCAATGGAAAGAATGCTCTGCATTTAGCCGCACGCCAGGGCCATGTGGCTGTAGTCAAGATACTGCTGCAGAAGGATCCACAACTTGCTCGAAGAACTGATAAAAAAGGACAAACTGCACTGCACATGGCTGTCAAAGGGATTAGTTGTGATGTCGTGAAGCTCATTTTGGATGCGGATGCAGCCATTGTCATGCTCCCTGACAGGTTTGGCAACACTGCATTGCACGTAGCCACGAGGAAGAAGAGGGTAGAGGTATATATCATAATGCCTTCACTTCAAGTTTTTCATATTTCTGATATAAAAACTGTGTTTGAACTAATGACTTACGAACATTGGTGCAGATAGTGCAAGAGCTGTTACTTCTTCCTGACACCAATGTGAATACCTTGACAAGAGAACACAAGACAGCTCTAGACCTTGCGGAGGGGCTTCCGATAACTGAAGAAATTCTGGAGATCAAAGAGTGTCTGATTCGTTATGGCGCAGTTAAAGCCAATGATCTCAACCAACCGAGGGATGAGCTGAGGAAAACCATGACACAGATTAAGAAAGATGTCTATTTTCAGCTGGAACAGACTCGAAAAACAAACAGGAATGTGAGTGGGATTGAGAACGAGCTACGCAAGTTGCACAGGGCTGGAGTCAACAACGCCGGCAACTCAGTAACGGTGGTTGCTGTGCTATTTGCGGCGGTTGCATTTGCAGCACTTTTCACAGTTCCCGGTGGGGATTATGATAATGGGATGGCAGTGATGGTACACACTGCACCATTCAAGGCCTTCTTCATATCTAATGCGTTGGCGCTGTTTACATCATTGGCAGTGGTGTTGGTTCAAATCACCATTGTTAGAGGGGAGGTAAAGGCTGAGAGAAAGGTTGTGGAGGTAATCAACAAGATGATGTGGTTAGCCTCTGTATGTACTTCTGTTTCATACACTACAGCTTCTTACATAGTAGTTGGTCGGCGCAGCCAGTGGGCTGCAAGACTCGTTACAGTTATAGGAGGCATCATAATGGGTGGTATTCTGGGTACCATGACATACTATGTGGTCAAATCCAAACGCTCCCGAAGAGAGAGGAAGAAAGAGAAGAAGTCTAAGAAAGAAGGAACGTTGCGTCTTTCATATTCTGATGAGTCAGAAATAAATCCAATCTATGCCATTTGATGTTACTGTGGATTTCGATGTTGGTTTGACGCCTCTGTTCAATGATTTTGTATATGTCGAAGAACTCTTAGCTTAGTATCGTATGTAAATGGCTCCTTCTTAGTGAGTGTTTCAAAGGGAACAATCTAAGGAAGCCGAGGTTGTTAGTTACACTTTTCTTATAATGTTTGGTTGCACATCAGATATCAGTTGTCATGTATGTAGTCTTTGAGAACATTAATATTTTTTTGTAGTTTGTTTCTGCAATTTACATTCAATCTCTTCAGAGTTCTGAATTATGAAGAATATGAACGTAATCATGTGAAGTCTGGTTTTCATTCTTGCCTTCTTTAATTCTCGAGTTGTGATTAAAATCTGTGTACCAATTGGTTTTGGTGTTCTTCATGTTCTAAGAGTTTGAACTCTTAGCAGTCAAGAATAGAGAAGATTGATTGATCATGGTTTTGTTTGATATTCTGTCATTTTCACTTTACCCTTTAGTTTTTTGATATTTCTGATTTTCAATTCAGTTTCTGTACTTTTGATTCTGTTTTCAATTCAATGCATTGCCCTTTACTTCCTTTTATATGCGCGTGTACTCTTTATACCAGCTTTCAATTTACATTACAGTTTATCTTCATTTTCGTTGTGGTAGTTAAAATAGATTTTACAGTTTATCACTGTTCTTACATTTCTGCACTGATTTTCTCCAGGCCAATTTCTGTTTCTAGCTCTGTATTTCAGTTTTCTGTGTTGAACCACATCAGTATCAATATGTGAATCTGATCCCCAGTTACAATTCCAGTTCTTTGTTTTACAGTTTTTTTTTTTCCAATTTAGAAGTCAGGTTTTTCAGTTTTTTTTTAGATATTCCCACATTAGCTTCGGTTTTGCACTCGGATTCATTTTTAATTCATTAGTTCAGATTTCAATTTGCATAGTTCTGTATCAATTTCGATTCTGCAATGTTCCTTTCAGTCAATAAAAAATCACAATGTTTAGTTCTGATTTTAATTTCTCTGTTTTGGTCTAAAGCTGTTTACATTTGTGGTTCCACTGATTTAGTTTTTGATTCCGCACTTTCTTTTCCGTTTCTATAGTTTAGCTGGAATTAACATCTTGTATAAATCTGCATTTACAGTTTCAATTGTTCAATTATTGTCCTATTTTAATATTATTGTTTAGTTTCAAAAGATTGCATGCATTTTCTGATTTTACCATGTTCAGTTTTAGTACAATTCATATTTTGTTTTAATTTTCAGTTTACATACACCAACACAGTTTTTCTTTTTACTACCTTGTTCTAAATTTACAGTTTAATTGCCCATCTTTTGTTTACTGTTTTTAATCACAGTCAGAGTGATTTAATGTTGTAATTGATTCCATAATTCCTTTGATTGATATCTGGGTTGACCTATAGACTATAGTGCATTAGGGCTAAACAGGTTTATCAATGAGTTCTTAAACTTTTATTGTTAGTAAAACTGCGGAAGCAAACAAGTTTATGTTCATAGTTTCTGTTAAAGTTTCTGTTAAGTAAAAAAGAGTTAATTCTTAACTAATAATTATAACTTTTCTCATCATTCGATCAAACACATAGGCATGACTTTTTGTTATTTTGATCAATTATCATTTAAATTATCATTTAGTAAACATAAACCATTAAAACAGAGAAAGTGTCATTTGAATGTGTTATTTTTGTTTAAGCAATATTTTTTACTTGAAAATAGAAAAATTATCTACACTCTCTCATCCAAGTTGTGGAATATTATACTTGACTAACATACTTATTCATTTAAATGTCTCAACATTATTTGAGAGTGATAATCTTATAGGGGAAAAATATTGTTGTCTTCTTTATTATTCTAGAGATCATTTGTCACTTGATTTAGTTGAACGTGAAAACAAAAAAAAAAAATTGTCCTCTTCCACATTTGAGCACTTAATTTTAGAGAAGATAAATGGTTGTTTTGACTCTTCACTCAAACTCAAATTATAAGTTATGACTTGAACAATAAGCTCTATTACTTAAGGAACTAGATAAACAATCTGTCGGTAATTATCGATCGAAAAATTTGTCGGTAATTACAAAAAAATTTGCTGGTAAATTTGTTGCACTGTTCATCTTCTTCCTTGTCCCTCTTTCAATTCTTTTTTTCATTTTCTTCTTCGCCGTTGTCATCTTCTTTTTCTTCCTATTTCTTCTTCTTCTCGTCTTCTTATAAGGTGAGCTTTGGGCGAGAAAATTTCCGCTCTTTTTACCGACAAATTTATCTGTCGATAAATTCGTTGATAAAAGAAAATTAAATTATCGACGAATTTACCGACAAAAAAATTCGTCGGTAATTCAAATTTGGGCAAAAAAAATTTCGTTTCTTTTACTCACGAATTTTTCTGTCAGTAAATTCGTCGATAAGAAAAATTAAATTATCGACGGATTTTATCGATGAATTTTGAGTTATGTAGTACCGACGAATTTATCGACGAGAAAATTTGTCGGTAATTCAAATATGGGCAGAAAATTTTCCATTTGTTTTATCGACAGAAAAATCCATCGGTAAATTTATCGGTAAAAAAAAGTTGAATTACCGACGAATTTTTTTGTCGATAAATAAAATCTATGTTACACACAGATTTTTCTGTCGGTAATTAAAATTTGAGAATCCGTCGGTAAAATCGGTAATTCAAATTTATAGACAAAAATATATTTGTCGGCAATTTCAAATTTTTTTGTAGTGTACACATACCTTACCTGTAAGTAATTTACAACACTTACTTTTTTTTTTTTGCAAATTTTGAGATTAATTACCATGATTAAGTTATTTTATTATCACACATATAAATGTCCCTTTGTAATTGTACTATACTTACTCAACATTATCTTGGACTCTATACTCAAGATTATTTTGGCTTAAATACCCAAGATCATCTCAAATTGTATAAATGTTTATCTGGTATAATCTCATTTTGTGTCAAAGATGACCAAGGTCATATCGGACAACACCACATAATGTTGGATATGATATTTCGGTCAAGGTTATAACAGTCAACTGTAATTAACATAGGTTAAAACATAAAATAGATAAGTGGAATCCTAAACAAATTAACTAAGGTAATCATTTAAGTTATTCATGTCTAACAAGGTAAAAACCCATATACCTAATGTAAATAACATTGTTCACGAGATGATAATCAAGTAACATTCGTTATTACAACATTTATTATCATTTGATGCACATATCTCACTTGAGCTTCAAAATATTTTTTACATGCACAATCCATCTCAGATTTGAATGATATTAACATGAGCTGTTTGGAATTAAAGATCGAATCGTGAAGTAAAGAGCTTTGTGATTCTCTGAACTTTGGTACTTTAAGGTCTTAAAATAAGTCAATTTAGTTTATATGGATTAGTTCATCTTGGTTGAAGTTAAAGTAAGTCAATTTAATTTATTTTTTTAAGCTATAAAATTTTATAGTTAGTTTCGATACATATTTATTATGGTACAATCAAAGTAAATTGTTTACTTGACTCCTCTATTTATAGAAATAAAATAAAAATTTTAACCTATTTCATCAAACATTGTAATTCAAAAGTGATATTATAAATATAGTAAATAAAAATCAAAGTGTGAACCTCTATAACTAAATTATATAATTGAAAAAACAAATATTCAAACAATATTAAACAACATTTAACTATTTAAAAATATAAATTTTCAATTTACATAATTAAAAATAATAAATAACTGATGAAAAAAATATTATAAAAAATTATTGTCGATAGATCACAAATTAACTTATTTTCAACTTCATTTAAACTCGTTTAACCTGCAAATTACGTGAATCATATTTAATTTAATTCATAATATATATATATATATATATATATTCCAAACATACTCCAATCCAGATAAATTGAATTTATTTACACATTTGAATTCATTTTAAAATGTGGAATAATTTATGAACATAGTAATTATCTACAACGTACTACTTTCCTTGGTGTTGTTACGTGCCCCTAATCCTATTCTTTCGTGCATTTTCAAAAGTTTTGAATTAGTGATTAAACATCAATCAATCACAATATGAGAATGTTTGCAACCAAATCTCATTTAATTCAAACATTTATATTTTTATAATATAATTTGTAACGTGTTCCCAACAAACCACATTGTTCCAACTTTTTGTCATAAAAAAATAGTATATCATTTCTTTGGATGGAAATAGTTCCTTAGATTTTTTTTTTTTATATTTGCATCATAATATTTTTGGGAAGATAGGGATATATTTATAAAAGATATTCCGCACATACTTATTTACTTGTAAAATAAATATTTCATAGTATGTATGACATATTTATAGTTAATATATAGGTTTCATATAACTCCCTTTCTTAGTTTAGTAAATAACTATATCTCTTTCGAATTATATCGATAACTATATCTCTTTTAAAGTATATTGGAATTACATTTGTGATACTTTATACATAAGAATTTTTATTTAGAATTCATATAACCAGATTTAATATAGAGAGAGAATTAGACCAATAAAAAGAAAGATTTTTATGTTTTTTTTTGTATTACTTGATCATTCATCCAAAAAAATGTAGATATTAGTGGGCCTTATATTTTATCCCACCAAGTAAAGTCTTTCATAACGTGTGTTTTAAGTAACTGTCTTGTTAACGTGTAAAAAATAATTTTTAATTATTCTTAAGATTGTATTATATTAAAAATGATATAATTTTTGAAACCAAAGGATTAAAGTCCTAAAGATTATAAGATAAAAGAAATGATGGGTAACCATCCATGCAGTTATACAATTTTTTTCCGAAAATATATTGTTGATTATTCCAAGTTGTGAAAGATGTTTGGTGGGTGTAATAAGAACCCGTCAAAGAGAAGAAGAAAGTTAGTGTGAAAGGGATAAATAGAAGAAGAAAGTTTGAGTGCCGTGGTGCTCTCAAACACCCTTACAGCGATACCTGTCTCTGTCTCTCGTACACATTCTTAACCCTATCTTTCCTTTCCATGTTGTTGCTCAAACTTTTGTTTCGTGTCTTTTCAACCCTTTTCTTTCCTGTATTTTTCTCAACCAATCAAATCAATATCAAGCGTAAACATTTTGGGAAATAATTTCTTAATAATTAAATTTTGATAATTTTTTTAATTTGAGTTTACATTTTCTAAATAATTTTAAAATTTAAAAAAATTAGAAAAATAAGAAAAATAAGAAGCTACAAACTCGTGTTGCAAGAGAAAATTATAAAAATTTAATTGTTAAAAAATTATTTTCTAAATATTTTTCAATTAGAAAAATGATTTTTTAACAGTCAAATTTTGACAACTTTATGCTACAATCTAAAGTGACATCTTTTAGGTGACTTCTCATTTTTTTCATTTTCTTATTTTTTCAATATTCCAAAATCACTTGAAATATGATACTCAAATTACAAGAAAAAGTTGTCAAAATATAATTTTCTATAGAATTATTTTAAAGTGGAAATGATTGTTAGGAACAAAACAATAAAGGAAAAAATAAAGGAGAGAAAAAAATAGACACGGAGAATTTAACGTGGTTCGGCTTACCATGTGTATGCCTACGTTCACGACTAACTAGGAAGTATTTTTATTTCTCATGTCAATGTCCTATGTGGTTGGGCTCAGGGTCTCATTAATGTTTGTTCTTCTCGGTGAAACCCCCTATGTAAAATCCTAACAAGTGGTATCATAGTCGATGGTTCAAACCGGCTTAGATGAGTGCAGTATGGTCCTAGTATCGAAAGTCTTCCTGGTAAGGGTTCTAGGTAAGTGTGTCCCGTTAAGAAGAACGGTGGTACAAAAAATGGCAGAAAAGGAGTATTCGTGGTTGGGAATGCTTCCGCTGGAGGGGAAGTGTATCAGAGCACTATATAAGAATAAAGACCCGTAAACTCATTGCCTTAAGATTTTTGGCTAAGAGTGGTGTCAATGCCTTATGTGATTGGACTCAGGTCTCATTGGTATTGTATCTCTCTAGTGAAACCTTCTCCTCTGTAAAACTAGCAATGATCCTTGACACACTCATTACTATTTGGCAGGATCTAATTATCCTTGACACACTCATTACTATTTGGCAGGATCTAATTTTAAAAATAAAGAGATGAAAGAGAGAAATAAATAAGCTAAGAAGCTTTACTAAAGAATGGAAAGAAGAAGAAGAAGAAGAAATGGAATCAAATGGATTAAGGTTGATGGAGTTTACACTTCTGATAGTCAAATGTTAGTGAATGATGAAACATACTTAATTTTCGAAAAATGTCAAGTGTTAATGACTACACTGATTCATTGCAAAACATTAAAGATTCATACATTTTTAGTTGAAAGTGATTATATCATAATTTGTTAGGTTATGTGGAGAGTATGAGGATATTGATATATGTATATGTTGATTGTGATGTTTGTGTGAATTAATATGATATCTCCACCCGAAATAATATTGTAAATGATAAGAACCGAACTATATATTACTACTAACAATAGTAATATGTTTTAATTTTTCCAGACTTGCTATACATTTTTTTTGGAAACTTAATGTTTGAACGATGCATAAAATATTATATATATTGGAGATTGTTATATTTATCATTTAGTATATAAATATTGAATGGGATATTATATAATTAAATTTACCTTTTAGTTTTCTTTTCATTATATTTTGCAATTTAAATGGTAGAACAACATTTCATATCAAAATGAGTATCATGCTCTTCTTTGACTTTTCAATGTTGATATGATTTATCTGAATATTTACTTCTACTTTTGAAAGAAGGAGAAATCAGTTTGAGAAGCACTTATACCGTTACGAAGTTCTGAAATGATGACTAAAATGTAGTCATTTGATTAAGACTGGGAAAATGATTTTTTAACAGTTACATCTTATAATTTTAGATATCATCTTTTAAATAATTTTCTATTTTTTTATTTTTAATATTTTGATAACCATCTAAAAAATAACACTTCATAATATAAAAAAAGTTATCAAAAGTAGTCAAAATTATACCTTCAAAAGATTCAGCAATATCTGTGTCCTACAAACAACAACTCTCTGATCGTTTAGAATTGTAATTTTTTTTTTGGCCATAAATTATTAGAAATCACATTTAAATTATTTTATAATTTATTATTATAAAAAAATTGTGTATTTTTTAAAAAGGTTTTCACTTTAATTTTATTACAAATATATAATATTGTTCCATAATATCTCTTGTACCATTGAGTGTATAAATTAAATGGTGTTAGATTGTTTTTAAACACGAGAAGAAGAAAAATATAGAAACCTTAGTTGTCCCTATTCAGTGGAAAATTGCAGTCAAATATTGAACATCATCTTGCATGTTATGTCATGTCATCATGTCGTGGGACCACTGCATTGTATTGTATTGTATGCAAAGTTGAAACTGGCAAACTGGACCTAACTCGTGCATTTTGTTTTCCGCGTTTTCCGCACCCATCCTCCATTCACACTGTTCTTCTTCTCTTCTTATGTTCTTCTGTTCTTCATCTCTTAATTACTCTTTTTTTAATCTTTTTTTGAAGCTTACTTGAACTGCTTCCGCAAAGGTGTTACCTTTTTCCTCCGTTGAACATGGGGTAGAAGGTTTTTCATTTGCTTCTTTGCCTTTTCCCACCTCAACTTCATCCAAATTCCCCTTTCAAGTTTTCTTCTTAATACTATTTTCCTATTTAGTTTCGACGTGTCTTAGGAAGAGAAGCATATAAACCGGCCCTCTATCAGCTACCACGTCTTATTCATGAATTATTGGTTGGTTGTTCTTTTCTTTTCCCTTCAATTAAATATTGTTGCTTGTTGACCCATTTATTGAGTTGATTTTCTTTTTTTGTTTCAAAAGATCATATTTTTTTTTATAGATTTGTTGAAGCAATATTGCGTTCCACCCCTGCTGAAAGAAGTTATGCTTTGAATCAATTTTGGGTTCCTACTATTGCTCACCCTTTAGTTTTTGTGACCTCTCTATGTAGCAGAAGCTAGAAGCAAGAAGAAGTGAAGTCTGAACAGTGAACTCTGAAATGGTGAGGATGTGTTTTGGAGTCGAGTGGACCTTGAGTGCTTATCCCGTTCTGTACAATTTTGAATTGCCTTCGCAATATTGGTTGGTGAATTGATAGTGAGAGATAATAAATTGTTGTAACTTGGGTACGTCTTGAGGAAATGTAAACTTGATAAATTGGAGCTCCATTGAAGTCGTGAAGATACGTTGAAAAAGATGATGAAGAGACAATTGACAGGTATACGGGGTGATTCTCCCCTACAATCTGCAATCCGAGCTGGGAATTTAGAATTGGTTCGGGAAATCATCTCTCAGAGTCCCGAGGGTGAATTAAAGGAGCTTCTTTCAAAGAGAAACAACTCGTGTGAAACTGCTTTATATGTTGCAGCTGATAATGGTCATCTTGATATAGTGAAGGAATTGATTAGATACCATGATGTTGGGTTGGCTGGCTTCAAAGCTCGAAATGGATTCGATGCATTCCACATCGCTGCTAAGAATGGACACTTGGGTAAGTCTCTTAATGATCTCAAATGGGTAGGTGTAGATCCTAACTATTGGTTACTACTTTGTTGGTTCACTTGGCATTGCTATACCAGTACCAGATTAGGGTGTTTTCTAAACCCTTTTGAGCATACACGCACTGTTGCAGTAATTTAACTTCATTTTTAGGAATGTTATGATACGTATTTTAACAGTTCTTGCTTAATTTGTCAAGAAGCTTGGTCATGTACTGATATGGTAACCTATATGTATTATTTATCAGAGTTAAACGCTTTTTCTTTTTCAAATTTGCCAGAATCTTTGTAAAAGCTAGCTTTTTAGGTTTAATAGAGTCTTATTTCTAAATTATGTCATTATTATCAATTTAAACTTTGGATTTGTCTGAATGATTTTCACTTTTACTTGTGTGCAGATATATTGAAGGTCCTCATGGAGTTTATTCCTGAAATTTCGATGACTGTTGATCTGACAAACACCACTGCGTTGCATACTGCTGCAGCACAAGGACACATTGAGGTAGTAAATTTTCTGTTGGAAAATGGTAGCAGCTTGGTAAGTATTGCGAAAAGCAATGGGAAAACTGTGTTGCATTCTGCTGCAAGAAATGGTCATGTGGAGATAGTGAAGGCCATTCTGAACAAAGAACCTGAAATTGGTCTGAGAATGGATAAGAAGGGGCAGACAGCGCTGCATATGGCAGTTAAAGGACAGAATCTTGAGTTGGTGGATGAGCTTGTGAAATTGAATTCATCTATGGCTAATATGGTAGATGCCAAGGGAAACACTGCACTGCATATAGCAACCAGAAAGGGTCGTCTACAGGTAGAAAAAGATGCTTTCCTTTTTATGTTTCATCTCTTAAGAAACAACTTAATATTCAGGTGCTAATCTCGCAGGTTGTTCAGAAGCTACTAGATTGCAAAGAAACAGACACAGATGTTATCAACAAATCTGGAGAAACAGCCTTGGATACTGCAGAGAAAAATGGTCGGTTGGAAATCTCCAACTTTCTGCAACACAAGGGAGCTCAAAGTGCCAAGTCCATCAAGTCGCCTAATACAAACACAGCCCTTGAACTGAAACGAACAGTGAGTGACATAAAAAGTGGGGTTCATAACCAGCTGGAACACACCTTCAAAACACAGAGACGCATGCGAGGTATAGCGAAGCGAATTAACAAAATGCACACTGAGGGACTCAACAATGCCATCAACTACAACACCATTGTTGCTGTCCTAATTGCAACGGTTGCTTTTGCTGCCATATTTAATGTCCCGGGCCAGTATCCTGAGCAACAAGATAAACTCTCTCCTGAGATGTCTCCTGGGGAAGCATACATTGCTCCTGATATTGGATTCAAGATATTCATAATCTTTGATTCTACTGCACTCTTCATATCACTGGCTGTTGTGATTGTCCAAACATCAGTGGTTGTTATTGAGAGGAAAGCAAAGAGACAAATGATGGCAGTTATAAACAAGTTGATGTGGGTGGCTTGTGTGCTAATTTCTGTGGCGTTTATAGCAATGTCATTTATAATTGTTGGAGATCATAAAGAGTTGGCCATAGCAGCCACTGCTCTAGGGACAGTGATTATGGCAGCAACTTTAGGAACACTCTGTTATTGGGTTATTGCTCACCGCGTTGAGGCCTCAAGATTAAGAAGTCTTCGAACAACAATGAGCAGTAGACAGTCATTGTCTTTGTCCATGATGTCTGGATCGGAGAATGAGTACAAGACAGTGTACGCTATATAACTTTGATTTCTACCATTTAAGAGTTCTCCTCCTTTTTTGTCAAATTACACTAACATTGATGTAGGTGTTTGTTTCTTAGCAGAACAAACATTAACTAATGTTACAAAAGCATACACGCCTTTGCAGAACACAGGCAAAATGTGTAATCATTGTACACTTTGTACTTCAATGATCATTCTAAATTGCAAGTGTTGGATGATGCTTATTTTCTCATTAGCTTCATCATAAAATAGATATCATACAAACTTATTGTTTCTTTGTGGTTTTTCATTTGTAGATGAATTATTATGAACTTCTGTTTTAGAAGAGAGTATATCAATTTCCTTAATTAGCACCAAATAAGAGATCATAGTCACCACCAAAAAAGAAAAAAGGAAGAGTGAAGTAGGTTCACTTCTGCATCTTGCTCCAATCAAGTGATATTTTAATAATAATATTTTATTATTTTTATTATTATTATTATTATTATGAATGAGACTACTTACTTTGGCCACCTGATTTGTGTATATATAGTAATAAGACAAAGGAAAAAGCAAACAGAAAGATTTGCTTTAGGGATTACTGGCAAGTTCCAAAGACTGCCATGTGTACCACTTTACGTTAAATGAGTGTCCACTTTGTATGATTTGGGAAATAAAATAATACTGTGGCAAAACATGTAATTTTCTGAATATATCAGGTTAAGTTTTCTTTCCTTCAAAATAAACTTAGGAGAAAATGAGGGAAAAGAAATTCAAAACTACCTTCTGGCACATGGTTCGTGCAGAAATCAGTGTAATTTCTTGTCCAAACCTCTGTCCTTGCTGATATATTTAATATATTCATGCTTATTGTTAGAATCTACTATTTGTCCGTTGTAAGCAAAGAAGTAACCAGGGAAGATAGAAATAAATAATGATCTAAAGTTCGAACATTATTGGAATGTAAGTGACTAAGTAATGCCAAATTATAATATTGTTCAACTTAACATCTTCATCATAGTACAATCCTTGAGAATCTGCATTGTTTTCTGAGAAGGAAAAAAGAGACGGCATTCATTATTTAATTCTGTGGGCTAAAATCCTAAATGGGTAGAAGCATGATGTGAGGTGTGTTAGCATCAACTTGATATATATATATATATATGTCGGGTAAGAACAGGTGGTGGAAAGTTACGTGGGAAAAACAAGCGTAATTTTTTCTTTCTGTTGTTCTGTCTTTTGCTAATTTTTGAGAAGTTAAACATTGAAAAGAAATATTAAAGGGAAAGAATGAATATACGACAATAAAGTAGCAGAAGATTTCAGTGCAAACTATATCCACATGAAAATAATGATTTTGAGGCTTTGAATATCCGCTGACATTACTGACGTGTTCCACTTGGTCACTGACCCAACAGTGGCACCTTCGTATTTTTCTCTGGAAAGGGTCAAAAGGATATGATCATTGATCAATATTTACTTATGCGTGTGCTTATAATGCTTCTTTTGTTGTCGTCTTATGCATACATATTTTGACTTTTCTATCAATAGTTAAACCAGAGCTTACGTTGCTATGTGCTAGCTACTTGGAGGTGTCTGGTTCGATAAATGCAAAGGAAGTGCTAATAATGCATTGGTATTGTCGGGTACGAGGATCATAAACACTACAGCATGCAAAGGTTTATCTGTTAGTTGAAATTTTCTTGAGTTGGGATTTGTTTAGGGGAATTGAAGCAGCATTATTTTTCGTAGGAGGAACACGAATCAAGACTAGATCAATGGCTTCACAATTTGATGTGACTAACACAACTTGCAACTCTCAGATGATATGTGCAAGATGAACACAAAACAAATCATTTCTCACAATATGTAACTATGTCTCTACCAGTTAAGTCACACAATATCGTTAATGTTAATAAAAAATAAAGGTTCCGTGCTATTTTGTAGCTAATTTTTGCAACAGGATCGATATATAGATGCAAATTAAGGCTAATTAATAATTCATTTATGGTGTACGAGGAACATAATAACCACCATAGCAAGGAAAGGCTTATTCCTATATTTATGTGTTTATGGGACACCAATCAACACTAGCCATTGGCTTCACAATTTGACGTGACTATTGCAAGTTGCAACTCTTGGATGCTATCGATGACACCCACGAAGATCTGTTCGGTTGGTGCTTTCTTCTTCTTCTTCTTCTTAAACTACCGGGACCCTTGAAATACAACAAATCACTTCACAGAATACGTAAATGTCTCTAGAACCTTCTGCTCAAACAAGTTGCAAAACATATCAATGCAAACCTATAACATTTTTATCATATTATGATATTAATCAGACATTAAACATAGTACAAATTTGAAAGGTTTTACCTTTAATATCGACACACAACCATCCATTTGCATTGCCTTGCCACCGAAGTACACATCAATTTAACTGAACTTTGAGCTGTGGAATAATCATGTACTTTGGTTTTCTACATTTGATTTAATATGCATTTACCTCTGGGGACAGATTCTAAGTTAGGACTTCATCTTGTACGGAATGTAAACAAGAACAGTGGTAAGAGCTTAACAGGTTTAGCTTTTCTGGAAGATTCTTTAAATATTTATCATGAAAAAAAGAAAGAGTACATGAACTTGGACAGAGGGAGCGGGAGAGAGATACGTAGCTTTATCCATTGACCATTAGGACTATGAATGAATATGAAGAAGCAACCCCATTGGCGGGGGAAAATAATTGCTTGTTCTTTGTGTTTTGTTTCATGTGTTTGTCTAATCAGTACACTGCGTTACAACATTCACGTATTGGTGCAACTTCGAAGTCCCCGCATGTGATTCAGTTTCATGTTCATGTGTAGTTCAAAACCAAAAGAAACGAAGAACGGAAGAAGTGCACGCGTAAAGGTTTAATTGTCTGCAGAATAATTGTACACTAGATTATTTCTTTAATGTGACATCTGCAGAATAGTACATGCCCCGCAATGGCAAGTTGTGATGTGTTTGGTGGTAGCTTTATTTGCCCTTTACAGAATGAAAATGGGAATTTCTTACTTTACTTTTGTTCTAAAATTGAATTAAAGGGAGACATATATTGCATTCTCATCACAATTTTGTGACTTATTTACTACACTTCCATTACGAATTTACGAATTTAGATTCTCTCTAATATCTTCAAAATTGTATTTTTATAGGTGAGCAGAAGATAACACGAAAAAAAATTTAGTAGAGAAACTGAACTCGGTAATTACATTATACAGATGAACCATTTTAGCTGTACACTGCAGTGAAGTATGCGTGTCTGTGGTGCTTGGCTGGGGATTCGTTGTTAGTAATGATGCTTGTTTTTAAAAAGGGATAAGTCGGCGAGGAAAAGGTTTGAGGCACCAAATGTACCATGATTTTCACATCTCACATTTGAGACTACTCTTTACCACTTTTTAGGCTTTTTCTTCCTCCAAAAAGGTGAATGGCTGTTAGTAACCTTTTTTGGGTCACTGTTAGGTTATTCTAAATGACTTTCAACTTTTTCCCTCCCTTCTTTTCACACAAAAGCTTAAAACGATTAAACAAATCTGAGAAAAGGGAAAGGATATGAACATCGCATTCATCATTTACATACACTACCACATCACCTATCAGTTATCTCTGTCGAACTCTGAAGGAATAATTGCTGGGAAAGCCTGAGGCAGTCATTGAGAATCTAGTTCTGGGGAAAAGAGTCAGATTCAGAACATTAGACTTGGCAGTTGGAAAAAAATTCACCCTTTACAGTGGAACCAAACTAAGAAAAACAGTCAAAAAATTCTGAGGAATTTTCATCATTTGGGTGCGGTTAATTCATAATATACAGTATCTTAAAGGAGCTATGTGACAGCTTAGGATATCTGAGACAAAGTAACTACAATTAAGTGAGATTTGTATGTGGGGGCTGCGTTTTAGTGTAAATTGTTGAACAATCAAATCCACAAATCTCGTGGAGTGGCACAGGAGGGTTGATTGAGAAGTGTGGACCAATTTCAAATTTAAAAAGACAAGAACACGGTATCCTATCATGGCGCTTTGTCATAGAGAAATCTCATGACGACTTATCATAACTATGCATTATTTAAAAAACCAAAGTCACTTTCGCTTGAGTGAATTTGCATTCCCATGGACTAATAATGGCAACTGTTACAGCTAAAAGATTCAACTTCACTCAGTATGCAACATGTACAAGAATTCACAGAGAGAGAGAGAGAAGCTAGAGTACCCATTTAACAAATTAATGCTGCAAACCAAGCTATTTACTCAAACATCAAACTCCCTTAACACACAATTGCATTTCAAATGAGAAACTCGTTCTTTTTAACAATCGCAATTTCCCTTCGTGCTTCTCATCAATTCCTTGTTTCCACAAACTGCAGATTTTGAACAAAAATTGGTCGAACCACCCTTTTCCTGGGACTTTTTACAATGAGCGATGGCACTCTCGATTGAATTCTCCAGCTCCACGCTTATACTCTTGTTGAACAACTGCAACTCATAAGACCCAGCTGAACTGAGTGAAAAAGACGAAGATGAAGAGGACGACCCAGAAGAAGAGGAGGACAAAGATGAAGCCTTGGAAGCATAATGCCGTTGAATCACCCCAGAGAAAGACCTTCTGCTGCTGTTACTGAACCCATCTTCAACCACGTCACTGTTCTTGACCATACAAGATCTCTGCCTACGGTGCTTGTTGTCACAATAAAGCTCAAACGCTTTTTTGTTTGTGTTTCTGTTTCTGTTTCTGTTTGTGTTTCTGTTTCTCCTAGCATCATCCATGTTCTGGCACTCCTTGCATTTGGGTTTCTTCAGTGCCCCCATTTTGCTTGTTGCATCACTGGCACAGGTCTTATCTGAGCAGCCAGATTTGGTGAACAAAGATTTGAAGTAAGTTTTAGAAGCCCTGAGCCTTTGAGCGAGCCAGAAGTGCTTGGTTTGTTTCTTTGGAAGATGGTGATGATCACTGACCAAGCCTTCTATCTCAGAGGACCAATCAAATTGATACTCAGAAGAAAGCGTTTCGCAGGAACTAACCCTGCGTGACTCCGAGGGAGAGATGTTGCAGGATTCAAGAGGGGTGATGGCATTTGTTGAAAGGAATCTACTTTCTTCCAATGAAGACTGTGATCTTGCGAAGCCAAAGGTTGCATCAGCGTTCTGGAGGAGCTTTTCCACCATTTCTAAGCGAGGAGGAAGGTGAAGAGGAAGGAGTTTTCCCTTGTAGAAGAGTTCATCAGCAGGGGAAGTTGTGGACTCTTCCTTGTTTTGGAACTCAAATTCTCTGTTGTGAATGGAGTAAGAGAAGTTGGGCGAAGATCTTAGTTCAATGTCAATGAAGTCTTCGTCTACATGAACCGAGGGTGCTCTTTTTGTGGCCATTTCATGTGACTCTCTCTGTGGGGTGCTTTCTCTGTTTGTGTGTCGCACAATGGAGATGCCTTTCGGAAATTGAGCTTTTATAAAGGAAAGACAGAAGTGAAGAGGGAAGGTGCTCCCAAACCTTCTTATATATTACCAATATTTCCTAATTTATTTATTTATAAAATAAAATCTATATTTGTAACGACATGTATGCATTCAGAAATAAAATTTATGAAGAATTATGACAAAATTTAGATTATAAATTAATTTAAGTGAGTGAATTTTAAATCTAACTCAATTTTTGTAAGAAAGGACTATGATATTTTGAAAAACTTTTTTCTTTTCTTTTAAATCACATAAAACCTTTCTTTTATCCATTGAGAGTGTTGTGACGTGTACATTATCAAAAGTTTTAGTTAGACTTAAATATCAATCTTTAACATGATATCAAAGATATTTAAAGTCTATTATATTAAAATTTATTATTTGTTAGACTTATCATGTCATATGTTATCAAACCTCTTCAGATTTAATTTTTAGTCTTATGAAAAATATATATCTCTTAATATAAAACATATAATAAAAATAAGAGATAAAATGAATTTATACAAGTAAATGCAAATCAAATTAATTGAAATAGGACCTAATGTTTAGTTCTCATGCCTTTGTAATATTACCTTTTGAACGAACTTTGGAAGCCTCCTATCTAAGAACACGTCTTGCGTTATTATCATACACAGACAATATTGCTTTGATTATTTTAGTTTCAACTATTCTTTTATAATTGTTAAGATTAAATTTTCTTGCACCCTGACTCTATTAAATTACAGTCTTCTAACATTACAATATTTTTTGAATGAGTTACTATAAATATTGATTTTTTTTACTAGGAGTTATTCAAAATTTATTACTGTATTTATTATACCATTTACTTTAGTATAAAAATTAATTAATTTCTTTCCAAGCTAACATAAAATACAGCTCAGCTCATACTAATCTTAGTACATATTTTAATAATATTTTGAGTCATGCATTTTTTTTTTCAACAAAAAAAAGGTCGAAAAAATGACAATTATGCCAATAAACAAGCCTTTTGATAATTTTAGTTGCAAGAGAGTTGTATATAATGGATTTGATAAAGATGAAAGAAATAGGAAAAAAAAAGGTAAGTGAAAACAAAAGAAAAGAAGAAAAATAAGTGAAAATTACTTTTTTTTAACTTTTAATTTGTTATAAATAATTATATTTTTCGTTATTAATGTTATTTTATTTATTTACTGTTATTGCAATATTCTATATTAGTTATTTATAATTCATTATCACACTTTAAATACAAGTCAATGCTTCATAGTTTTAGATAATATTTATAATGTTGGACAATCATTAAACATTTATTCTCATTGAATGTTTATTTTCTTATTTTTCATGCACAATTAATACTAATACGATAAAAGTTTAAACCCGCTGATTTTTAAATTTTCTTTCTTTTTCTTTTACTTTTATACAATTTTTTTATATAATGTAATATTTAGACAAAACATGTTTTATATTGAGAACTCGGTGTATAAAAGATCGTTAATTCAATTAAGATTATTAATTGAATTGGTAATTATAGAAGAAAACAAATTCACCCGCAAGTATTTGTCATAAGTAAAGAATTTTTCAACTACCAGACGGTGGTGGGGTTAGTTTACCATTTTTTTAAAATAAAATGTAATAAAAAATAATAAATAGTATTTTTTTATTTTTTATCATAATAATTTAGAAAAATAAGACTCAGATATGCCAGCGAACCTTATTAAGATCCATCGGTGTTGACAGGTATAATGATAAAGTAAAATGAAATAAAATGGAAAACGATTAAGGTTTCCTTATTCAAAGAATAAAACCACTCTCTCTGCTGTATCATTTATGAAAAAAAATTATATCGACCTTGTATTTATGTTTATCTTTAGCAGGTTATTAATTTTAGGGTTAATTATTATTTTTTTCGTTAGTTCTAATTAAAATTTTAAATCAGTTTATTTTTAAAATTTTGATATAATTTAGTCTTTTAATTTTAGAAATATATAAATTTAATCAAATTTTATTAAGTTTATTTGACTTTTCACACATATTTCATGATAATATTATTTACATTGTTTAACACATCTTCGTTTTAATGTTAATTAAGAAACGTATTTAAAATATTAAATAAACTTAACAAAATCTGGTTAAAAAGATTAAATTAACTTATTTCTAAAAATGATGATTGAATTGGTCTAAAATTTCAATAAAAGACTAATTTTAATTTTCACCAAAAATTAAAGAATCAAAAATATATTTAATCATCAATTTTGATGTGTCTTGTGTTTTCATTTATTTGGTTTTTTAATAAAATATGTAAACCTAAGTATAATTTCTTGAAAAATATCTTAATATCTCAACGAATTTATATAATGAATAGATATCTATATTATGTTATTTATCATTCTGTTTTTTTTTCTCACAATTGTGAGAAAAGAATTAATAATCATATTGTTTTCAAAAGTATTGGATCGTGGATGTTAAAAGACTTTTTCTTTAAACTCTTAATTGATTTTTAAGTTAAGTGAGTTAATTTACATTTGACTTGTAATTAGCTTAAAGAATTGAATTTAGAACATGGGACTTGTAATTAAATTTTACCCTTTATTGTTATGAGAAATTTCCCATACTATTCTCTCTCTAATCTTAAATATCAGAAACATATGATGACTAAAAAAAAATATATATATATATATATATATATAAAACTATATTAATAATATATATATATATAACTATATTAATATTAACAAAAAAGGGTGTATTATCTTAAAGTCAAACTTTTGAGATGATAACATAATGGTAGAGAATAAACGACATGATATAATAAAGAGAATGGTGGACATGATATTATATATATATATATATATATATATATATATATATATATATATATATATATATATATATATATATATATATATATAAAATAAAGAGAGAGAATTATGGCAAAGAGAAAAAGGAATATGAAAATGAGAGATATAAGAGAAACCTTTTTTGAAAGAGGGTAGGATGGGACTTATAGAGTTTTTGTTTATTATTTTAATATTTTCTTTCTTTTATCTTTTTTTATTATTATTATTATTTTATTTAAAGCGTTTTGCCATGCAAGTTTGTTTATTTTTTTCATATTAGTACTTTTTATTTTTTTATTTCTTAAAATATGAAAAGAATTTAATTTTTTAAATATTATTTTTATTATTTTTATTCTTTGATTTATTTTTCGAAATTTATACTTTATATATTTATATAGAATACAAAAATTTTAAAATACAAATTTAATTATAGAAATTAAAGAATAAGTTATGTAGTAGTATAAATATTATATAGCAATTCTGAACTGATGAAATCTGGTGACAGTGATACTTAACATTGTACATTAAAGATTTTCATGTCTCTTCATAAAGGATTGAAAACTAGTAAGCAGTAGTTGTTTGTCTAATACCAATACTAATATAAGTTGAAATGTTGTGAATGTTGGTTTGTTGTCAACCATCCAACACCTAATTAACATTGATATGACGCTAACATGAAAAGAAAAGAAAGTTGTATCTACGTTGTTTCAATGCATCCTCATTATTCTTTCACCTTGGACATGCACTGCTTTAATCATTCTTTTTTGCTACACACCACCTATTAACGGCTACTTTCTAGAACAATTATTGTTTCTGTTTAGAGCAATCTTCTCACTCAATTATAGGCTCTCAGTCAACCAATATTTGGTGCAAATTAAGCAATTTCAACTCAAAATCATGTTAGAGGTTTAATTCCAACAAAATACATGGGCGTTACTTTTAAAAGGAGTTTTTGGTGTATTTATACGTCGATATAACGAAGATATTTTTATGTGACATTTATTTTAGTTGACAGTTAAAATCCCATTTAGTTATGAGAAATGAAAAAATACGTGTTATCACCTATCTTTATCATCATCCTACAACTATATTGTGTGGTTCGTCATTTAATCTCATGTCGGCCACACAGTTCTTGCTAGGGATGACGACTTTTAATCTTTTCTAGTTGTCTTTCAATACCTATGGTTTGTTGTCTTGTTCAATTGATGCAGTAGCATAGATGCATGGAGGCACAGAGATCAAAGGTGCATGGAGGCACAGAGATCAAAGGTGCATGGAGACGCATAAGACACATGGTGTAAACAAAGTATGACAAAGGTGAGGAAGGGAGGGTAAAACCGACAAGGACTAGATGACCGACATTAAATTGAACGAGAGATCACACAATATAGCAATATAGTTATGAGTCCAGATTCTCTACTTGTTGTTTTGGTATTGTTCTATGCTGAGTATTAAAAATATACTGTATTAGTATTTTAAATATCTTTTTTAACATATTTTAAAACGTCAAAATTAGTGAACTGTATCATGAAGGCATAACAGCACAACAAATCTCAACAAAAAATCCAAATTCTATAGTTATAGAGTGGTGGTGGAGGTGGAAGGTAACACCTACACTCTCTTTATCTCCTGTGACTAAATGAATTTTGACCGCGAACTAAAATAATGTCACATTTTATATTTATATTGAATTGAATTAATGTGGGAGGACACCAAACCTACTTCTTTTACAAGGACACCGGATTAGTGTGGCATCCATAATTGACACAATCATGCATATGTTTCATTCATTGATAATAATATCCTTATTTTTGTTGTCTTCTTCCATTTGAATTTGATACACGTTAAGTACAGGTTGAGAGTCTCCAACTCAGGACGATGTTGACACTAACGTTGTTTTTTTATTGAGTTTCAATGGAAGTAACACAGTCTGAGCCTTGTTGTTCGTACCATGAAAATGAAACTAAAGAATGATTCACAGACTAGATCGAATCTAGTACCGAAGTAGGTAAATGATACATCTACTTTGGGAGAGGTCTCAATAAACTGAATCTTCGCGTCCTTATCTTTGCGTGTTTCAGTAATCACTCATTAACGTAACACTGCCATGCAACAGTGACTCATACTAGCACTTTCATGCATGTAAAAAATGAGTTATAAATAGGTGCTTAAATTCAACATTAATGACAAGGCAAATGAAATGAAATGGCATTTTTTTTTTTTTTAATTTGTTGTTACACACCGACGTGCTTCTCTGCCACGTCTTCGAAAGAACATAAAACTTCACTGTATGAAGACATGTCTGAAAGTGAAGAACTCGTTTGGAATGGCGTGTCTAACTATCAGAAACCTAAACGCAGCATCTCTCATGGAGGAAGCTTGTTTTGTCGATTTTTCAATTTTTCCTTTTGTGCCTACTCTCAATTTTATATCAATTAATCATGTGTACACCCTTTTATTTATCAACCACTATTCAACAAAAAGGGTTTTTATTCAAAAAATAATTTATTATCTTTTTCAATTTTTTTCATCTCTACTTGTAAATTAAATTTCAATATTTAAAAAAAAACTGTTAATTTAAAAATAATTTTATATGAGATTATAAATTATTTATCATAAATATAAAACACTTTATTTTTATAAATTTTAATTAAAATACGTAATTATACATGTATTATAATAAATTTAGTTATATAAAATAAACATTTATTCTCTATATTACATTATCTATTATTATATTTAGATTGATGATTTTTTAGAAGCAAAAAGGTCCTGAATCTGAAACCTCAACTTAGGTTTACATTTTCCATTGAAGGGGCTAAGAAAGGTGCTTTAAAATCATTGTAGAAGTTCTTTTTATATTATCTCTGTTTATTTAGAGAAAGATTAGTATTTTATTCTTAAAGATTCTCTAAATAATTATGATCTCGTAATTCTAAGACAGAATTATAACTTTCTTATAATAATTTAGATAATTAAGGAGAAAAAATCTTTTTAATCTGGTCTAGCCCTTCCTCTCTTAATTTAATTTTATAAACTCGTATTATGAAGGAGGGAAATAAAATTTAAAATAAAGTAAAATGAGTCATGGGGAATGATGTGATGTGGTAAATACGTTAATTTATTTTGACTTGGTCAAATACAAGTGTTCTCCCTTTTAGCATTTGGGTTTGTTTATGTCTTTGGAAGTTCTAACATGTTTGACCTGATGAAATGAGGGGGTGATGATGCAGTTGGTATGTGATTACCAAAGAGCGTTGGTTTCGAAAAATAAAGAATGAGCAACAAAACAAAGCTCGAAAGCAATTGCTTTGTCCTTCACGAACTTCCTATTCTCACTAGATTCTCCATCCAACTTGAATAACGTTAGGAACTATAAAGACATGTTAACATCTGCCAAAACAACTTCAGAGATATTCAAAAAACCTGTTTCTCTCATTTTTTAAGGTAAAAATAAAGTTATGCTTCTAAATTGGAACACTGGGATTGGATTCTAGTTTTAATGCTGCTACAAAACTAGTTAAGAGGGTAAATTCGGTGTTACTCTCATTTCAAAATGTTTTTCACAAAGGGCAAAAACAGTACAGTGTACAATATATTATTTATCACTGATAAAAATATGTTTAAACTTAAAACTTAATGACTTTCTTCGAACAAAAGTTAATTTTTATATTTCTGGATAAAAAAGAGAACGAATAATAATGAAAAGTAATGTCAAATAATAGTAAAAAAAATGTACTGTTAAAATATCAATGTACTTTATTTATACGTGAAACAGCAAGTGCAAAAGCAAAAACTATAAAAGCCTGTGAATTATAGGCTCTGGTTTTCTTTGTTAGTCTCTTAAGTACTCGACAAAAATGTGGATGCCACTTCACATGTTGAATGGACAATTGTGACATGTACTGCATGACAGGTACCCGTATTAAAAAGGGGAGTAATTGCAGTACTAGCTTGGTGGAATTCGTTACCCCAGTATTCTGCATGTTTCAATTTCCGTTTAAAATGTTTCAAAAACATAATTTGATGTGCTATACGTACTCATACAGTACTTCACCGTACCTTGTACGAGTTTTCATTTCACTCGTGCGGCCAGGTGCAACGAATGGAAACTAATGTAGATACAGATACATGGGTGAAGACAGTTTCTTATTGAATCAGTCGGTGGATGCATTTTTGAATGCAATGGTTTCAACGTTTCTGAACTTGGCTCAATATTTGAAGTAATTGATATGAAACTTGTCATGAACTGAACGTGAGGGAGGAGGGTTCTGGAAAGAAAAGGATAACCCAATTATTTGGGATAACATGTTTTTTTATGACAGTGAATATGTTGTACAGATGTTGGCCTGGACAATATATTGGTCGGGAAAAAATGAGTATAATACATGTAAACCAAATGTTATACAATGTGGATGATTGATTAATGGGTAATGATTAATCAAGATTCAATGAAGATCAAAAAGAAGAAAAACAAAGGCGTGTTGAATAACGTTCTGCGAGATCACTTGTATGCAATCATCGAATTCCCGTGTAGTAGGACACTTTCCAATCATGTCACAGTTTTGTGCCAAGTAGAAAGGACATGTTGCATTATCGATCAACATCTTGGATGGTCCCATACCAACGGATCCTTGTCAAAAAAGGGAACAAAATACCTTAAGCATTGAACTAATCCACTTCTGGAAAAGGCATTCTCCAATAATTCCATGAGTTGAAATCCTCCTGTCATAATTGAAAATTGCAAATCAAATCTTATTAGTTGTAAAGTTCATAACTTGCAAATCTACAAGTTTTGGAGACTCTTTTATCACCTGCTCAACCAAGGAAGTGGGAGGGAACATGTCATTGACGAGTGTGTGTAATGATGTGTAGGATTTTGAATCAATACGGTGACTTGTTGCGACTTCACCCTATTTGTTTTCATGGCATTTTGTTAGTATACCCTGTGAGAACAAAAGAAAATACTATGGTAAAAAAACATCAATCCAGGATTCACACCTTGGGATTGATGATAAATATCTTGCCCTTCGGGATTCCAATCTTCCTGTAACTAAGTTCATCAGTGTCTCTATTGCCAAACCCGGCATAGAATGGGTTATAATCAGAAGGGAAAAGTCTTTTGATATCCTGCAAAACATTATTATCAGAACAGGTGTGATGTCATTAAGGAAAATACATTTTGATCGCACTTCTGAGTTGCTTGTGTTTTGGAAATTACCTCTAGACAAGCAATCTTGAACTCATGAGGTGCCCTTCTTATTACTTCCATCAGTCAAAGTCCCATAATAATATAAGAAGTTAGATGTGTATATTCAATAAAATAGGATGGATGTCATAAACACATAATTGATAATTGACTATAATGTTTTTTTTCTTTAAAGCTTTGTAGTGTCTATCAGTACAGATCAGGATTATAGATAATCCAATGCCAAACAAAATAATAGGAGTCCATATTCTTTTTGCTGTTGATAAACCAAGGAAAGTATATTAAAACTTTTAATAACATCGTAATTCAAAATCAATACATAAGCCCAAGCAAAGATATACCCAGCCACTTAACACACAACTCCAAACACATAATGATGAAATGATTAAATATCAAGAAGTCCATTAGCCTAACAGTAGTCAAAACTCAGAAAACACTTAATTTTGCTGAAATCATGTATTTGCATCACTCATATGTCCTATAGTCACAATAGATTCCATGCTTTGGTCCACCATACCGTTTACTGTCTAGCTCACTTTGGTGATATTGACAACATTATACAAGTCTTCACAAAAATGGAATCATCATATGTAAGCATGTGAACATCCGCGGAAAGAGAAGTCATTATATCATCCATGAATCACAAGTGGGGCTACATAAACTAAAATTGCAATACATATTCAATCGCAATTGCTCTAACATTAAAAGTGTCTCACCTTCTCGGTAAAGAGAGGGAAATAGTCCGTCTGGAGAAATAACAACAGGTCCATTGGGTAAGGTCTTGCCATCCTGCAAATATATGAACTTTTAGTATCACCTAGAGGTGGGGGATGCACTAGCTAGCAGAGAGGAATTCTATAATTCTGCTCTGACAAGGGAAAACCCCCTTTACACCATGAAAACAGTTTAGATCAATTACAAAAGCATTAGCCTTGTACAATATACAATGATATTTATTAATCCTTCTCTTAATTCCCCTAACCTACGAAGAGGCCCTCCTAACTACCCACCACATCACATTGGTTCTTTTGCCTCCTAGAATTGACCTTTAAGATTGGAACCTCTTGGTACCTAACACAATTTTTACAAAGATAACTATCCAGTCAAGATGCAAAGACATAAAGAAACAGAAATTACAAAATTGAAGAGTTAAAAGTGATGATATATCCAATTTTTAGGTATGGGACTTGAGTCCCATATTGGAATTATAACATTCTGATATGAGGTTTATAAAGTCTTGGACTCTCTGGCTAAACTGGTTAGCTTTTATTGTGTGGTACTCCCATACTTCTTATCAATTGATGTCAGATTGCTTCAACACGTCTTTCAATTGTCAGTATGATGTGATTTTCATATGCCAATTTGACAAGACTGGAAGAATAATGAAAGTTGATAACCCACAGCCCTACACACTTAACTTTATGCTAAACTATTCAAAAAGAAATCCCATAGAAGGGTTTCAGGCATCAACACTAGAAACAGAATAATCCTACTATAAAAAAATCTTTTCTTGTTTACAGAAGAGCTTGGTTCAGTACCTGTTTCAGGTTAACCAAAAAGCTCCTGGTAAGATAAGCTTGGACAATAGCACGGGCACTCAAAAACAGTAGCTGGTATCCATTTTCCTGACATAAAAATAGAATCTAGTATGAGACATTAATCTTCTTGGTATAAAATACAGTGAAATAATGGGAAAACATGATAACATCAGGCACACTATGTTGCCTTTTACATTATACAGATAGAAAAAGGTCAGCTCATACCCACTACACGTATCTGCAAAAAATTCCAAAGCAAGAGAAGGCAAGCAGAAAACAAGTACTGAAGCAAAAAATAATAATGTTGATTAAGTGTGCAAACCTCAAAACGAAACAGTAAAAAAATCGTAAATGTCATTGAAAGAGGCTTGTGGGCATTGTCCATTACCATTTTAGGTGCATGGTATTCAAGTATATACATTAATCGGCTGTATACCTCATACTTTTCAGGATCTCTGTAATAAGTTTGTTACAATTTATTAGCTTAACTAAACTTTGTTAATTACAGTTTGTTATCCTTACTACAGTTAGCCTCTGTACCATAGTTTGTTCACTAGCATAGTTAGCTCATCTCTGTATAGTCATAAATAGCTGAAGCTTAGTGCAGTGAAATCAATTTGCATAATATATATAAATTGCTTGCGTCTACATGTATACATCCATACACACACAAATTAGCATAAAATCTCTCCAAGTATTTGAAAAAACCACTCCAGATGCAACAAAAACTCTTGATCTATAGTTTATCATCCTTAAAATAGAACTCCAATTAAGTAAATACCAGTTACTGGGAACTGAATGTTCTTTTCCTTTTCTCCAAAGCCAAACTCAAATATCGTTACAAAAGTCAAGCCACCAATAATTTGAGAATCATGTAAAACTTATGACTGTTGAAAACATTCAGAAATGACAGCAACAACAAAGCAGATATTTGATTACATGTCCACTACACAAGATTCCTTTTACAGGATTGACCTCATTAAATGTAGACATTAACAACCTTACTCCATCTCATTTGACATAAACTTCAATGTGAAAGTAAAAGAAATGTACATACTTTAATAGCTGAGAAAAGCCTTGCAACTCCAGACTGTGTCCAATCTCTGCCAACTAAAGGCATGACCTGCCCTAAAACGTCAGATCTGAAAGGAAGAAAATAGTAAAGCACTAAGGAGTTGATACGAAATGAAATCAATGCCATAATAATGCAACTCTGTCTTCTGTTCTAGCAGGAATTTTTTTTCTTATTTTAGTTTCATGTTTCATATGTTTAGCTAGCCATAAACTCTGTCTATGGTTTTCAAAGGCTGGGTAAAGGACTGTTCATCAACCTTTGGCAGTCAGCATAAACTAGTTAATACGAACCCATTCACCTACTCATAACCGCAAAAGCATTCATTTAAACAACTTTTTCTAATTACATTAATGTAAAAACAACCTAATAATGATAATAAATTTCATAGTAAGTGAACATCACTGGAAAGAAGTAAAAAAAAAAAAAAAGACATGACAATTCATTTCAAGATTTAGAAAAAAGGATTGCCCTAATATTGTATGCACACAAGCTAATGATAGAAAGGTTGTTCATCCCAACCCGACAATCTGAATAAACATAATGTTAAGGTATCATAAGACTACTCAAAGCCTAACCCTGTACCATAAACCATAAAAAAAACGGAACTAGCGTTCTCTTTTATATATTCCTTCATCCAGTAAAATCCAGAATTATAAATTATTATTAAAATTAGCATTTTAGGACCACACTCTGATTTCATCAAAAGTAATGTCCAAAGCAGGGAGCAGAGGTATTGTAATGAATTAACAAAAGAACCATAAATAGCATAAGAAATTCTACCACTGGTCTTACTAGGTAATTGTTCCATGTACATGAGAAATTACAATTGTTCCGTAAGTTAAAAGAACATTAAGAAGCATAAGTAGAATTATCTCTAGTCTTACTTGGTAATAGTTCCATCTACATCTGAAATTACAATTCGTGCATTCCACTTCCATAAGTAAATATGAGCATCAACCTGTAACATGATTAAACATCCCTGCTAAAGTAAGCAAAACCTAACTGTGTGAATAGTCACATGGAACTCAGATTCACAATTAATGCCAAACCTGCTGTGTTCCAAGAACCCTGGAAGAGAAACTGAAGGTTACCAAATTTTGACCATCCTTGAGATTTAAGGACGCTATCATCTCATTAGATGGAACATTTGTCCTCACGAATTGCTTGCGAGGAGACTCGTGCCTAGCAGATGTTGGAGAAGGTTCAACAGTAGAAGTTTGCCAATCAGACTCGGAATCTACAAATACATCCTCATTTGATTCACTATCAGTGTGCTCAATTGTCTTGACTCTTCTAAAAGGAATAGGCCAAAGTCTCCATCTGCGTCCAGATGAAGCTGGCCCAGAACCTTCATTTGTAGCCTTTACTGCATCATCCTGTCCCACTGGAATTGTATCTCTGGGATCAACAGGTAAGTCTAAACCAAATACAGTCTTTCCAAGGACAAGAGGAGCAGCCTTTTCCCACCGCAGATACGTGTCTCTGAACTTCAAAACCAGATTTTCATTCTTAATTATGGATGATGCTGAACTTCTAAATTCCTCTGCAGATATCCGATGTGCTTCAAAAACCTCAGCAGCAGCAACCAAACCCATACCCACCTTAAGTTCGTGACCACAAAGTGAGGCCTCAAATCCTGCACATATTTTGAGAAAAATAAAAATTTAGTTGCCTAAAATAAGCCAAACTAATTTGAAGCGCAGTTTTTAGTTCTTACTCAAAGCAGAATGACATTGGTCCTCGTCAATGGAAGTTACAATTTGAGGTTCAGTAAGTTCAGTTTTCTTACTGCCATCTTCAATTGCAGGAGTTCGTTCACTATCATCTACCTGATCATTTGTTACCGACTCTCCAACACGTTCATCATTACATTCAATAACATCTTTAGTGCCAGAATGACTGTCAGAACCAGTGTCAACGTTCACTGATGCATCTCTATCAACCACTTGAGGTTCTACTTTTAATTCTGGAGAACTATGTTCATCCAAGGAAGAAGGCGCACTAAGGGGAGATAACTTGTCACTTTTTCTACATTGTTCGATGTTTCCTTGTTTATTTTCATCAGTAATTGAACCATTTGCAATGCATTTCTCTGCAATATATCGAACCTCCAGTGAAGAACCTACATCTTGTATATCAACCTGAATGTTTTCGTCTTTATTCTCATCAGTAATTGAAATATGTGCATTAGATTCCTCTGCTGAATTTTGAACCTCCAATGAAGAATCCACATCTTGTAAATCATCGTTTCCAGCCTGCTGAGTAAACTCACGTAATTCCAAACAACTTTTGAAGACACTCTCTCTCTTCATACAAGATACAGCCTCTTCTGAATCAGTTTGCAAAAGATGATTTTCTTGATTTTCAATCACTAAGGTTTCCTCAGTGCTACAATTAATTTCCTCCTGTCTTTGAGCTTCCAACAAGAGCCCGGAAGTATCATCATCTACCTTAGTGTCATAACTACTAGGAGCATCCAGTGGAGTAGCATAATCAGCAGTCCAAGCATTTTCATCAGAAATAAGTTCCCCATTGCCCTCAAAGAAGTCAGTCTCTTCACCTGGGCCTAGATGAAATTGAGGATTTTTTAACTGAACATTGTCCTCATTCTGCTCCGATTCTGAGATAGGGGCCGTCAATACATGACCATCAACACTGACCAAAACCACCTCTGGATGGGAGCCCTGTGTGTCCATAAAATTATCCGCATCTAGATTCTCATATCTTGTAGAATCATATTCCGAAACATCAAGTGAACCTTCAAAAGATGATTGATCATCTGGGAACTCATAAAACCTCCTATCGACATCAGATTCTGCCCTTTGAAGTTGTGACAAAACCGAGGAATGGCCTTCACCAGTAAGATACCGCACCCCTGAATCAGATATGCTATGATCAAATCTGTGACCAACTCTATCATCCATGCTCAGATAACTATTATTTTTTTTATCAATTTCGACACCACCGTTTTCTTGACTAGACTCAGAGTTATCAGCAGTCCCATTTGACTTTATTCCTTTATCACCACCATCATCATCCACCTCTTTTACAAAATAAGCCTCCCCCGAATTATCAAGATACATGTGGAAGTGTGCTTCAACCCCATTGACGTTTATCCGAACAACCTTTTCAGCACCTTTGAGCACACCTTGAAACTTACCAAAGCGAACATACCACGGCGTGCAGCGGAACGTGCCATCTTGCTGCTGAACAACAATGACATCAACCGCCCCACCAAATGGATGAAAAGGGGTCGCAACTGAATAGACACCTTGGGTTATCAAGCTTCCAACTTTGCCCACCACATTCATTCTTGGGCAGCAACCAATGACCAAATCTTTTGGGAGGCCCGAAACTCAGACCTCAAATTTCTTGAGTCTGATCGTGCTTTGTTAAAATCGCAACAGGTTGATACAACCATATACTTAAATTACTCACCAACCCACCTAACCCAAGATTATCCTAATTTCTTGTTTTTGTTTCCCAGTGATTTCAAATTCTTGTTCAAAAACAGCACTGCATGGCACTCGACAAAATTAACAAACGGAATGAAGATTAAGGTGATGAAATTCGAGCAACTCAATTTCAAGTCACCTTTTCAACGTTTGAAAATAGCAAAAACTAGTTCAAGAAAGAAGAAGAAAAAGGCAGCGAGACTTACAGATTGAGAAACCAATAAGAGAGCTGAAAAAAAATTAAAGACGATTTGCGTTGTTTTAGCAACAAGGTTTCTTGAGATTCTTGCAGTGCGTTGAATGCTGTTGGGTTTTTTTCCTGGGGGTTTCCAACTGAAGACTTTTTTTTATTGGGTTTATTTATTTGTTTTGATGAATGAATGGATAAAGAGAGAAAAATCAGGTATTAGAAGTTTGAACAGTAACTACAAAGCAGAGCAATAAATAAATCGTGCCAACCCAGATTACGAACCGTGTGAGGGCTCTTCCGCCATTTCATACTAGTTAGTTGCCGTTGGAAATCACAAGTGTTTTTCACGACAATTTTATGTTTATATCCAGATCATGTTAGGAAACAAATTTCGTGTAAGAACTTCTAAGAACTAGAACTGTCTCGTCTTTAACGATCCCTACAATATTTCTGTGAAAAAATTAAATTAAATAAATATTTATTTATTTATTATTTATGAAATAAAATTTCTGAATTCAAAATGTATAAAAAACCAATTTAATAGAGTATATCGTGGTTCAATGTGTAAAACTAAATTAAAATTAAATATTTTAGTGTTATAATCACAAGGAGTCCTTTTATACAAATGTTAGAAGATCCATGATCATGATGCAATGAAGAATAAAAGTAATGGGCCAAAAGAGGGAAAAAAGGCCGTATTGGGCTTGAATAAGAAAACAGTAATTGTTTGTTGAAGGCCCATGGAAGGTTGGCTCTGCGTAGGTGGCAAGTCATCGTCGTGAAGAAGGAGTTCAGAAGCAGATTCAGATCTATGAATATGATAATATGTTGAGATCGAATTTGCACACATTCTGAACCCAAACCAGAGCAATGGCCATGGCCGAAATGCGAACGGCATTCTCGCTGCTCATCCTCTTCTTCCTCCTCTCCCCCTCCACGGCGGAGATAAAGTTCCTCACCATAAGATCCGACACCCGCCCCATGATCCTGTTCGAGAAATTCGGGTTCACGCACAAAGGCCATGTGTCCATCGCAGTGTCCTCGGTGTCCGTGGGCGTGCTCTCCTCGGCGGTGCAACCGGAATCGTCGCGGTTGGGATTCTTCCTCCTGAACGAAGAGTCTCTCCTCCAAGTGCTGATGGAGATCCAACAGAACCCTTCCTTCTGCGTCCTCGACTCCCACTACATCCTCCGCCTCTTCACATTCCGCGACCTCTCCCCTCCCCCCTTGGCCTCCTTCAACCGCTCATACCCGGTCACCTCCCCCAACGAGTATAGCCTCTTCTTCGCCAACTGCGCACCGGAAACCTCGGTCACCATGGTCGTCCACACCGAGGTCTACAATCTCGACTCCGACGCTTCCCGCGACTTCCTCTCCGCCGGTCAGACCCAGCTCCCCTCCCTCTTCTTCCTCTTCTCCATAATCTACTTCGCATTCTTCGTCTTCTGGCTCTACATCTGCTACACCAACAGCCGCTCCGTTCACCGCATTCACATCCTCATGGCTCTCTTGCTCCTCATGAAGGCCTTGAATCTAATCTGCGCCGCCGAGGACAAGCATTACGTGAAAGTCACCGGCCTCCCTCATGGCTGGGACGTGTTGTTTTATATATTTCAGTTCATCCGCGTCGTTTTGCTCTTCACCGTCATCGTTTTGATAGGGACCGGATGGTCTTTTCTCAAACCCTTTTTGCAGGACAGGGAGAAGAAGGTCTTGATGATTGTGATCCCGCTTCAGGTTCTGGCTAACTTGGCTTCCGTTGTGATTGGGGAAACCGGGCCTTTTATCAAAGACTGGGTTACTTGGAACCAGGTGTTTTTGCTTGTGGATATTATCTGCTGTTGTGCTATTATTTTCCCCATTGTTTGGTCTATAAGGTCGCTGAGAGAGACCTCCAAAACCGATGGGAAGGCTTCGAGGAATTTGGCCAAGTTAACACTTTTCAGACAGTTTTATATTGTTGTTATTGGCTACTTGTATTTCACCAGAATAGTGGTGTTTGCTTTGAGGACTATTGCGGCTTATAAGTACCAATGGGTGAGCAATGCTGCGGAGGAAACTGCTAGTCTTGCGTTTTATGTTGTCATGTTCTACATGTTTAGACCTGTGGAGAAGAATGAGTACTTTGTGCTTGATGAGGAGGAGGAGGAGGCTGCGGAGATTGCTCTCAAGGATGAAGAGTTTGAGCTTTGAAGATCTTGTTTATGGAATGCTTACCCTTTTCTCCTTTGTTTTACTATACCCCTTTAAACCTTCTGCTGCTAGAGAAGTGTCCACAGGGGAATACTGCCTCTATATTTAGCTTCTTTTTTTCTTGGTTAGCTTTTTGATGATGATGATGATGATGAATTCCGCGGCATAGAAAAAGGTTTTCCACTTTCCTTTTGTCCATTTCAAGCTATATGTCATTTTGAGAAGTTGTACCGGTGAGATCTTCTATTGATCGATCATTCTTGGATTTCTTCCTTCAGATTTGGCGGCAACAACAGGTGCTCTGTACATTTCTCAATTCATTCATTAGTTTCTTACTTTATCCAAATTGTTCCTAGTCGTATAATACTGTTGCTTTACTTTATATTACTCATTTGTGTGCAATTATATCACGTTACATTTATATAATAGGGTGTTCCTTTCATAATTCGTATTGCTTTTTTATTTAGTTTTGCTCTACAAAGACCCTGATTAGAGAATATTGGACAATTTTTTCAAAAAAATTACTTGAAGGAGAAGGAAACAAGAAGGAAAAATTCATCGACTAACTGATGTGCCTTACTTATGACGTAGTCTAGAATAATAAAGCAATTATGCTTCTTTAGTTGGTGACTGTGCTATTGAATAGAGCATTTTTTTGAATTGCCTGTGGATGGTTCCATAATATTACCAATTATTCTTTTTTGAAAGAGTCATTTAGGTCTAATTGGTTGATCCTTGACAGCTTGTGGAAATTGGGTGGTTTCGGTTGGTAGATAATAATTATCGCACACCAATGTTTCTAGCTCCCAAGTATCTATGTATAATAATGTGTTAACAGGATAACCTACTTCGAATGCTTTCAGTTAATAGTGTGTCTATAAGCCCATTTAGGAGTTTCTAGTTAGTTTGAACTTCAATTTTGATGTGCAATTTATTTTGTGCGAGATTATTTGAAAAAAAAATGAAAAAAATAGAAAGCAAAAGTGATAAAAAAAAAATGGCCATTTGTTTAGAGACTTTTTAGACACTTTGAAAGGGACAAACGAGACTAATAATTCTAGGGCGATCACCTTAGCAAGTGGTCCACTATACACCATTCATAAATAATAGCCATTGAACTGAATCAGGATCATGCAACGTGGATTATGTGGTACAAGTGGTTTTTCTTTTTTCTAATGTAACTATATTAAAAAATGTTTAAAAGAGTATTTCAATTTTATTAAAATGGTTACGATACGTGGTAGAGTAAATAAGCACAAATACATATATTGTTCATTTTATCTAGTTTTAAATATTTAAAATGTTTTTAAGCTTAAGAAAATATCTATAATTTTACCGCTTGAGATAATACCTAAAATTTGAAAAAAAAAAAAAAAAAACTGTTCTTACAAAGCTAAGAAGTTGTAGTTTTTATTTATTAACAATTTTTGTCCTTTTAAACTTCATAAAAAGTGTAAAAGAAGTTCATAAAAAAATAATCTTAAAACTATTTTCAACAAACTTAACCAAACAAAAAACTTATTTTGATTTAAATAATTTAATTTTGGGATATTAAATTTTCTTAAAAAGGTATAAAAAAAATAGTTGAAGAAAAGACATCTTGGATACATATTACTGAAAATAAATATATGATAATTTGGTTGGGTTTTGAAATCCACTTTATTTCAATGGCTATAATTGCACAGAACACTCCTGTAGTTATTGAATATATTTTAAAAAAATGATCCTTTGTGAAGATTCTATTCTTTGTGATCTTGAAATTTTAGGTTTTAATATTTTTGAGAAAGTGACAAGAGAATAAAAGTTGCCCCACCTTGAGTAAAAAGGGATAAACATATTTTCAGTGTACAATATAATCTTTAGGCATATTCATTTTTAAATTAGTGGAGACAAAACCTTCTTAGCTTCGTAGGTGAGAATAAAACTTCTTGTCAACCATCATCTGGAATACAACAATAATATATTGTCACTTCCACTCAATTTATGCAACTAACTGAAATTCAATAATTTTCTTTTCTTTATTTTTTTACATTTATAAAGATTTATTTTTTCTAATTATTAAAGATTCTTTGAATGTAAAGAAAAAAAAAAATCCTTTTGAAATAACAATCTAGACAAAGTATGCAAAGCTAACTTGGAAATAACAATGTAGCCAATATATGTAAAACTAATCATTATTCAATTGGAATCTAACCTATCATCTAATTAATTATGAATTATCTTTCCTTACAGAAATATATAATATATTACATCGTCCAATAAACAGGAAACTGTATTTTCTTAAAAATAAAAAACCTAAATTTATATGTATTAAAAAAACAAAAATTGACAAGTTAGATTGAATGTATGAATGACAATTAACTCCACACATTAGCATCATTGCACGCAGATGAATGAAAAAAAAAAACTGAAATAAGAGTGGAATAATAATTGATTTTTACTTCTCTATATTTATGATTTTCCTTCGGTAATTAGTCTTTTCATCAACGTATTGAGAAAAATATAATTATCACATTAATCTCAAATATAGTTGTGTAAAACATACACCATTTAATGAATTGGGATTCAACCTTTCCAATGTCATTGAAAAAATTTGAAACCATCCCTTTAAGTTTGTACGTTGAACACAAGCCACAACAGAATAGACAAACAAATGTGGTTGTCATGTCACTTGGATGAAAATAATTTGAATCATGGACGAAATAATAATTTATTTTTCCTTTGTTGTACTTTACATTAGTTTTGAGATATTTTTCTTGAAAAAATGATACAATTGATATTTACATGCTGCAAAATATTATAACATTAATTCTAAATATAGTTGTGCAAAACACTGATACTTTAATGAAACCTTTAACTTATACCTATTTAATACATTCTAAATGTAGTTGGGTAAAACATGAATAACTTCATGAAAAACCTTTTACTTATATCTATTTCATACATTTCAGATTAGTTATCGGTATAAAGAACATAGGTGTTATATTTTATGCCATAAAATAAAATAAGTGTGTAAAATAACTTAAATTAAATATATTGTATGCTTAAGTTTTAGTATAATTAAATTGTGTGTTTTAAAGTATGTGTGGAATTTGTATGTTTGTGTAGACATTATTAGGGATAGCAAAAATATTTGTGTCTGTAGGTGTTTGCGAATAAAATTTATAATGGATAATTAGTACTCGTAGGTAACGGATATTTTAATAACTATTTATAAACGGATCAGGTGCAGGTTAGGATTGAGCGCTTACCACTAGACCAAAAGATATAGTCATTATTCAGGGCGCAACTCTTTTTACTTAAGAGTGTAAGCATTGCGATTCGATTGTGATCCGACCCACTTGGTCTCTGTCACGGAACAATTGATGTCATATGCAACACAGGTATCATATTACATGTGTCTGCGGATTCTTGTTACCCACAAAAATGGATTATAGTTTAGTGATATGATTATAGGTGAAAAAATGGGTCTGGCTCGACGGGCCCGTCCGCCAACCCGACAAAAAAAGCGACATGGGTCAGCCATTTCAACCCAATGGCCCATAATAGCCTGGCCCACTAAACCGCCAACCCATAGGTCCAACCTGCATGCTAAGTCGACCTAACTCACAAACCGTGTTTAAATAAAAGTAAAAACTCATTAATTGCTCATTGGGTTAGGTGGTTTAAAAACAAAACTCATGAACTGCTATTTAGGTTGGGTGGTAGGGTTTGTTAACAAAAATAAAGGTAAAATCCATGCCTGCAACTTAAAGTCGTTGCAATCCACAGTAAAGCATAGAAATCGCGAGGAAGAGTAAGACCTAAAGAGGAGGTGTACAACGCTCGCAACCACCACCTTGAAGCGAGGGAGAGTGAGCACAACAATAGTGACTACCATCTCAACACGAGGGAAAGCGAGATCAAGAGAGGAGGCACTAAACAACGACGATCATCACCACCTAAATGCGAGGGAGAGCGAGATTAGGAGAAGAGGCAGACAACGACGACCACCACCACCTTGATGAGATGCAGAGAGAGATCGAGAGACAAGGCTCATAGCAACGCTGGTTCCCACAACAACAATGATTCCCACGTTTTGCATTGTTTTTTTCCTAATTTTGTTTTGTTTGATTTTGGTTGTAGTGATTTTGGTGTTTCTTCATTTTGATGATTTAGGTTCCATGTTGTTTCATTATCTTTCCAAATACAAGGTTTCTATTTTCTCTGTTTTGTATAGTAATGCTTAAAATATAAAAACTGGCAAACCAAACCACAAATCCATCTTGTTTTGAAGTAAATGACACAATTCAACTTGTTTTTAAGTCGTGAACTAATCCGACCTGTTTTCAACAAACCAACAAGTTGTGTTAAAGCGAGTTAACGATGCATTTTACCATCTTTAAATATGATAAATGAATAAGTGTACCTTAAAATTAATCTTGACAGATAATTTTTGGTTTGATTTTTGCATTAACTAATATTGTATCCTAGATTTTGGAGTAAAATATTTTACTCACGACCTTGTAATATAAAATTGGAGGATAGTTTGGAGAAAATGAAACATGATAATAATGTTAGTCCAACACAATCCTATTTCAAAAGTTTTTGATCAATAACATTCTAATATTCACCAACAAGCAATCTTGGCAAGATATTAAATTATTTTAATCATAACAAATAACATATGGTTATGAGAACTGATCTTTTAATTTAAGTATGATCATTAAACAAATCAGATCATCAAAAGAAAATTAAGTATAATCTTCACATTATCACCAAAATTTCCACTCTATGAAAAGATTTATGATGACTTAAATGACACTCATCAAAAGATCATTCAATAGAAGACAAAACACTTGAACGTGACAATCTTAAAAAGATTAAAATTCAATTTTTAATGGTACAAGTATGGGATTACTGTATAACTTTAATTTATAGATTTAAAAAAAAATTAAAAAAAAATTATTTCCAATTAGTGATTTCTAAAATCATATGCTAATTTCGGTTTTGTAAGCCCAAAACTATTGAAAATTATATTTGTACACAATTATAAAATGAAAATATATAAATATACATGTCTCTATATTAGTAAAAGCAGTAAGATATTTATAATTAAATAATATTATTTTAGTTTATTTTATCTATCGTAATTAAAAATACTTAATACGCACATAAATAAAATAATCGAAATATAGCTAGAAAAGTAATTGCTTCCACAATATTGCACTTTTGTTATTTCCCCATTCCTTAGTTTTACATTAATCTAATTGTGGTAATTACGTTACAGAAATATCATCACGTCATTCCTTAAATTTAATCGTGTAAAACGTACATAAGTAAATGAAAGGGACTCATTCTTTCTAATGTTGTTAAAAAAAACTATGGTCGTTGATTTTATTATGCATGTTTTAATTAAACAATTTTTAAACTTTTTGCACGAACATTTTCTCAATAGGTAAATTAAAAGGCTAATGCAAAACTAATGGATAAAGAAAGGATCAAAACATATAGGAAAAAAGAAAAAAAAAAGTATAATTATCATGCTACCATTGTTTTGGTCTTTCCATTTGTGTGATGTAATAACTACATATGTGTATATAATTTATTGACACTCAAATACTTAGCATAGAATTTCAATCTTTTTTAAGATGAGATCTAAGTTAATGGGAAAGAACGAGGTGGTTGGCAATTTATAATTTAGGAAATATTATTATTATCTCTCTATATATATAATTTGGAATAGATAATATTATTTGCATATTTATATTTGTATGGAAACCGTAATAATTTAGTTATTTTAACCACGATAATGGTAGTTTCATGAACAAATAGAGTTAGCATATTCTTTCACTATTTCACTTTCCTAAATTAACTGGTTCAAGTAGTGAAGTAGAATGTAATTAAGAGTATGTTTTGGTAAAACATTTAATGAAGAATCTTTGGATAAAATTTCAATAAGTGGTTTACGAAAAATAAACATTTATGTTAAATTACACATTTAAGTTTTATAAAGTTATTTGATTTAAGCTAAAATAGTAACTTCATCTTATTTCTAGAATCTTCTTTCGATTTGATTTTTTTTTTTCCTACTCGATTATGTTGGTAGAAATGTATAAGCCATGAGAGAAAGAAGAAAGGATGCGTACAAAAAACGCACAAAAAAAATTTGGGTAAAAATCAACTCAAAAAGTCAAATCAGGTGATTAATGGAGTATGAATGCGTATCTTTAATCAGGGTCCACACGTATTTCTAGAATATTAATTATGTTTGGCTATGTTATGGACTGGACCCTAGTTTGGGCTGTAGGGGGGCCTGGGCCCTAGCCCAGGCCCTTAGTTCGATTATTGTGGGCTCATTGAATATCAAGGGGCTTTGATTTCGCTAAGTCTTTTGGAATGGTCTGATCCGGTTACTTCCCTAGTTGGCTTATGTCGTCCCTGTTCGTGTACTGTCCTAGGTTGGTCGTTCCCTTTTGCGACCTTTGTTATGAGTTTAGGCCGGTTTAGGTCTATGTCGGCCCGAGCCGTGTACTTTAGTTGTTTCCGGCATATATGTGGTTCCAGATTTATTAGAACCTTTTGTTCAATATATAGAGTACAATGTCCCATCATATAGAGGGTAAAAAAATGAAATAAAATAGAATATTTGATAATAATAATAATAATAATAATAAAAGAGAATCAAATATATGATATCTCTATCCATATAAATAAAAGTAGGAGGTATATAATATCTTTACCATATGTCTCTATTAAAAGAAAAACAAATCAATTGAGTTTTTATTTTTTACAAAAGACTCAATTAAATTTTTAATATATTTTTTTTTAAATGTAATGTGATTTTTTTCATTAAATTAGTGTTAATATCAGTTCAAAATATTGTCATAATTTGGGTGTGACACACATATGTCAAAATTTGGGTCATGTCTTTGAAAGATGTTACATCATTACAAGAAAATGTTTCATTAATAATTAATTTTGATGATCAAAATTTGTTAATCACTATAGTTACCAAATTATATATTGATTACTAAAATAATCACTATTATGAATAAAAAATTATAATATGTTTCTAAATTAGTTTCTAAAATTTAGCTACTAAAGAAAATTGATCACTAAACATTAGCTATCAAGGTTTTTGTTACTAAATTAATTGATTTCTAAATTAGTCTCTTGTTACTTAATGACCAATTATAATTTTGTATTCATAGTAACAATTTTTTTTTTAATTTATGAATTAGTATCTAAGTTAGTAATTACACTGAATAATCACTTTTGTTCATTAAAAGTGACTAATCACTTTTGTTCATTAAAATTGATTATTAATGAGACATTTTCTTGTAATGCAGGTCAAATAAGAGGATTTCCAAAGTAAAAAAATCTAAATTTTAACATGTAATAAATCATAATTTTGACACATGACACTTTCATGCATTATTAATTAATGTTAATTTAATAGAAAATATCACATTAAGTCTTTTTATAAAAATAAAGATTAAATTGAGTTAAAAGAAAATATAGAGACAAAAACAAATTAAACATCTAAATATAGAAATTAAATTACTTTTCCATTAATATGAGTTTTTAAGAAACGATAGGACAAATGACCATGGGACAATTCCTCCTGATAAAACATAACAATAACCCTTACATTGCATCAGTGGATAGACGTGGATAACATAATCATTATCATCCACCAAACTTTTATGTCAGACTCATACTTGTCACAGTGGAAGTAAACTTCAATTCTAAGCTTCAAATACAAAATTTTAATTACTATCTATAGCTTCAAAATTAGTTTACAAATACTCCATCAATGGAGAGAAACAAAAAAACATAGGTGACGAAATTCACGATAACTATCAAATCATAAAATAAACCATTTGACAAATTTTATGTGATGCATGACTCTTCAAATAATCCAAAAATTAGTAGTCTCTAAACCTGCATGAAATGTGTAGTGAAGTGAGATGAGGACGACAAGGACCATAAAAGGTTACAAGATAAAAGAGTTTTTTTTTTCTTTCTATAAATTGGTCGTATTTAGATTCATTTCATAGTAGGTTTGAGAAAATGAAAGAGGAGAAAATAAAATGAAAACGTGAATAAAAAATCGTACATAAAATTTTCTATGTTCGAAGGGACAAAACTGGCGAGAACACCGCTAGGCGTGGAAGACAACAAACTTTCTATTTTGGGGAGTACATGACAAAGAAACCTCTAACATGTGTGCTTCATGATTTGATTTTGAAGAAGAAAAATGATTTTTTATTATTAAATTTTAACAATTTTCTTTTATAACATAAGTGGTCTTTTTTAAATATTTTTTCATTTTTTTATTTTTTCATTTTCTATATTTCAAAATTATTTAAAAGATATCATTTTATATTATAAAAAAAATTCAAAATTTAGTAATTAAAATATTATTATCTTTTGAATAATGATTTACGCAATGCCATACTACGAGAGAGAAAATAAAATTACAAGAAACGCATCAATTGATGAATACTATATACCGTTAAAATATACATACATATTTATTTGTCTGCAATTTTTTCCAAAGAAAACAGTTAAAATATGAAAATCCAACATGAACTAGGATAAAAACTATGTTTCTGATATCCAAATATTAAGCAAAAAACATATACATTTTTCTGTATAAGCCCACAAAAGAAGTTGCCACAAGGCAAACACAGCATTACAAGCAGAAACAGTGGTAAAAATCATCATAAACCTTTCTCTGTAAGACAAAATTTTTACATAACGCACTCTTGTACAAAAGTTAATAAAAGAAAGCAAATTGAAAAAAGATAGGCACTAACAATTTCTTCTCACTGGATCATAAATAGAAACAGAGTATATATATAAATATAAAAAAAAGAAGAAGAGGAAATTGAAATAAAAAACAAAATTCAATATTTATCGTGGACAACATCTACACTCGCGGAGCAGAACAAGACCCTTCGGAAAATCCGAGAGAGAGCAGAACACGAGATCTCCTTAGCCTTACTCCAAACGAAGCACTTTGTTTGGCCGGTGTCGGGCTTTGAGTTGTTGTTGTTGTGACGTTTCTTCTTCTTGGCGCCAAAACATTTGTGAGGTTTGTCGGCGTCGTTATCTTCTTCCCTGGAGAAGGTGTAGCTTCTGAGATACATCTGCCTGCAGGAGATACTGTCCACCACTCTGGGGTGTCCGTACACGTGGCAACCCCTTTCTCTGTTGCAACTCACTGACCTCACAAACTCCGCATCCGATTCCGGCCACTTGTAAAGGTTCACGTACGTCGCCCTCACCGGAACACGTGGGTCACGTGCGTCGTTGAGGCACTGCGATATGCAAACCGAGGTCATCGTATCGTATCGTATCTTTTCTTCTTCTTCTTCTTCTTGTGACCTCTCTCGGGTGAGAGTGGGTATAAATTGAGAAGAGTTAAATGAAAAAGGAGAAAGGAAGAAAGAAGAAAAAACTTAGATTAGAAGAAAGGGGTGTGGAAAGGAAAAGACTAATAATGATTGAATGGATTTGTAGTGGACATTATTTGTGAGGCTATCATGTGCCATGATTTGCAATGACTGCGTTTTTCGGTGTTAGTTGTTGTGTGTGAGAGAGTATGTGATGTTGAAGCCTAGTTTTAAGTGTGTTTTGAAGCTTCCATACGCTGCCAAAACACAAGCCAAGTGGGGGAAATCATGTTTTCTTTCCTTCTTTTTTTTCTTTTTATGCTGGATTTTCTTTTCTTTTCTGAACCAAAATGGTGATGAAAAATATTTATTCACCATGTTTACTAAAATCTCATATAGAGTAATTAAAAAAACAAAAACAGTAGAAAAATATTATAGAAATAGCGTAAATACAGGGACTATCGCGGATGTGTGTACGCATGTTTTATATATGCTTGATATTACATTAGTAGGAGATGATATTATAATGTTATTAAGTTAATATATAAAATAAAAAATTATATTTATTAAAAATAAAATGGAATATATCAGAAAATATGAGAGAATAACAATTGATAAATAGAAAAAAAAGAAAAGAAGCAGATATAGACGATTTTATAAAATGTTTGTAAAAATAACGGTCAATTTTTAAAAATTTAATAAATAATTACATTTTAAAGAGTAAAATTAAAATTTTGAAATGTGGACACAAATGAGAAAATTATCTTTATATATTGTTATAGATAAAGAGTTATTTTTAGAATTATCAAATAAATCTTTTGTGTGTATGGAAGACTTGGATAATTATATATCATTGAAAAAATTATAATTTTTAATAGAAAAATTGTACTATAAAAAATTTGTAGTTATGATAAAAAAATTGAACTATAAAGGTTTGCATTTCACAAAAAGAATTAAGATTTGTATTGTTGGTCCACAAAAAATTATACTAAGAAGAATTTGCAGTTTTTATTTTATTAGTGTGTAATTTTCCAAGAAAAATAATATAGGAAGAGTTAGGTACAGAAACACTTGAATTATGGGTTCAACACTCCCTTGTGAGAATTTTGGTTTGGGATTTAGTGAAAAAGAAAGATGGATTTGACACTTCTGAAAATACAACAAAGGAGAACCAAACAATTTGGAGCATCTCTTGACTTTTCCGATATGGGTTCTTATTTTGCTTTTTTGTGTGCTATAATAATGTCACGTTAGATTTAAGAATTCCTACCAAATTTCACTTCGATGTTAAAGTTGTTGACACAAATTTTAACTTATGTTGTTTTTATAATCGATGGTTTCGCATCTTTGTATGGTGCATGACATGAGAGAGTGCGATTCATTTGTGGATAAAAAGATATATATATATATATATATATATATATATATATATAATAACGTATAAAAATAATCAATATCAACGCGACTAGCTAAATAAAAAACATACGCACGCAAAATTATAGAGATAGAAATTATGTATAAGAAATGTCTCAAATATGTGAAACCGAATAATGAATCAGCGTAGATTATTTTGTGAGATGTTGTTGTTTATATTTTATTTATTTATTAGAAGATTTATATTTTTTTTAAATCAAGTTTTTTAAGCGTTGTTAAATATTAAGGTGAGAGAGATATAGAGTAATCGTTTTGAAATATAAAATTACTATCTTAAAAAGCAAGCATAATCATTAACACGTTAATGTTATTAATTAATTGTGTAATGCATGAGATGGACGCTTATTTTATATAACTAACGGTTATAATAAATTAATATTTAAAATATTACTTTCTATTGTATACGACGTTATTATTTGTTTTTAGTTATTGATAATTTCTTTTGAAAACTAAATGGTAATAAGAATCACAGTTTGAGAAAATAAAATGGTTGCTAACTGAAATTAACTTTGAATATAAAAGTAAAAGTATATGTCAAAGATTAAAAAAAGAAAGAGTGTTAACAAAAAAAAATGAGTTTTAAAAATTATCATTTATAATTAAATTTATTTGTTAATTTAATTACATAAAATATGAAATAATATATGCATATATACGAAATTAAACTTACGATATATTGTTTGTTCTAACTTATTCATGCTAGATAATTTTTTTTTTTGTTAAATATAAAAAATTATTTTAAAATTTAATTATTATCTTTAATTTTAGTCTAATAACATTTGCAATTTTATTTTATCGAAATAAAATATGAAAAGAAAATTTAAAATAAAAAAGAAATAAAAAAATCTTGAAAAAAATACAAAATATATATTAATTGAAAATGTTAACATTTTACAAATATTACAATGATTTTAATAATTTATTAAGTCGATAATGTAATATATGAAGTAATATTAAAAGTTAAGTATGATGTAATTAGTAATAAAATGACATGTTACAATTATTTATTTTTTAAGTATATAGTATTGCTAACAATTATGATTTTTTTGTAATGAAATTTTTAATTTAAAAACTACAACACTTTAAATAATTTATTGGAGAGAAAAATAATTGATAGCAAAAATTGAAAAGTTAAACTAGTTATGTAGGTTAATATTGTGGATATTAATTTATTTTTTTCATTATTAAAAATTAATTGGCATTAAAATAATTAAATTGAAATTTCAAATGAATGTTAAAAGTATTATTTATCAATATGATGATATGATAAACCCACAAATTCAAATTAAAAGAAAGGGATGACTAGTAAACATAAAGTAGCTAAATGAAATTATAAATTTATTAATAATTACATATAGTAGTTATTTAGTTAATATTAATTAGTTAGTTTAATAGTTTGTACAAAATTTATTAATAAATAAAAATAAATATTTCCATTTCAATTTAAAAAAAATTAAATGACATATAAATAGCCAAAATTTGACCATTTTTTTTATAGTTGATGAAAATGAAAGTTAGAATTCAGTTTCACCATATTTTAAAGATGAAAGAATATAAACTATTTGGTAAGTATTATTGAAAGCTGTAAAATCTCATTTTTAATAACTTAAGACTAATAAAATAGTTAATCTAATCTATAAAGTAAATTAATATAATCTTATAAAAGATAAAATTATACAAATATAACGTTTATATATTTAAACTAAACCAACAAACTCTATCTAAAATAAGATGTTTACTAAAAAATTTTAAGACCTTTCACTAAAGATGGCAAATAAATTCGTCTGCGTGGGTTTTGCCCAAACTCGTCCCCGTTTTGACGGGTAATCCCCGCATTGACTGGGTATGGATATGAGTATGGGTATGGAGAATCCCCGACTTTTTAAATTGGGTATGGGGATGGGAATGAGGATGTACGTATTCCCGCCATATCTTCATCCCATTTAAATTATTAAAATATTCATAATTAATTAAGTAACCATATATATATATATATATATATATATATATATATATATATATATATACTTTATATTTTTTATTTCTCCTAATTATTTGATTTGTCATGAAACTCATTCGCATCTCCAATATATTTTCATCTTATCATAACCTTCCTATATATAATTATGTTAAAATGATATATGTTAATTAAATTTTTTTATGCCTCACATTTGAATATTTCTATTATTTTTTAATGTTTTTATTTATTATATATTTTCCTTTTACATGAGAATTTTTATATTCTCAATTTAAGCTAATATAAAAAAAAAATCTTTATTTATTATTATTAATTTTTGTTTAATTTGAAGAACTCTTTTGTTTCGTTAAAATATTTTTCGTTACTTTTCAACCATTGAGTATATATGTTGATATTTGAAAAGTTTTCTTAGATCTCCAAGGTATTTTTCATTTTATCATACCCTTAATTATACATTTGATTTACTTTGTGCGATTTTTTTCAATAGTCTCTCAAATTATTTCTCAGACACAAATTTGTCAATTTTATAATATTTTTATTTATTGTTTATTTCATCATGTAGAATAATATTTCGATATATTCTATCTAATTATTTTTTATTTTCTAACTTATTATTAATCATACTGTAATTTTTTCACTTTAATTGTATAAATAACTTTTATTTACTACAATATAAAAATTTAATGTAATTTCTATGAGTTTTTTTTGTGTCACTATCCAATATATATTGAAGTTCAAAAGATACAAAATCTATGTCAAAATTATATTATTATGTTTATTATTTCTTCTTTGTGTCATTTTGATAAAGTGATGTATTATTGTAACACCTCATTTAATTAAGTACGTGAAATTAATGGAAGCATTACAAAAAAGATAACATAAAGGCGCGGTCTGGGAGTTTTAAACTCAACTCCATACAATCCATGGCACACCATGATGCCCAAGAGAAAACGAGATGAAAAGTTAACCAAGGTACATAAATCTATGAAAGAACAATTACGTGGGTCGCATCCCTAGATAAACTCATACGGAAATATAAACTAGTCCACGCGGACTATGCAGCGGAATCTCCACCCCCTGTTGCCTACGGGTGTCCCTCGCATCTGCTCACATCAACAAGTTGATGATCATCGCAAAAGAGAGTACCACACAGCAGATCACACAACAAAGAAAGGAGGGTAAGCTAAAGCACAAAAGAGTTCATTCATTAAATCAGATATAATTCCACAACACCATACATTTAAATCAACCAAGCATGTTATGACTGTTCATGCAATACATTACGACACGACTCGACTCATCCGGATACATATAACCATGGTCGGATTCAGCGGACGCTTGCACTTGTGGTGGATACCTCTGCTCACCCCCGAGCTATGTGTTATGAGTGTTTCAATGAATCAATTTCCCTCACCACAAGGTTAGCCCTTAATGAATTTCAGGCCTCCTGCTACTCTCACCACAAGAGTCAGTCAGCTCTAAGTGAGACTAACTGACCCCTTAGAGTGTTAGGATGCATTCCTTACCTTGAATCCTTACCTAGTTATACAGATGGGGCACCACCATGGGCACCCACTAACAGGGGTCATGGAATTACGTCCCGACCACTGAAGCGCAACCCTGAAAGTCTCACCTAGAGACCCCAAGGAATTATGCATTGACACAAACAAAATATGATTACACAGTCAAATAGTATTCACCATGCAAGGATATAACCAGTATGTCAACCTTTAAAGCCAATCTTTTCACTTTCCAGGTCCAACTCATTCCAACTCATCATAATCCATCCATGCACATAGGAAGCAACTCGTCTCGTTATCATGCCACTTTAATAATACCTATCTCATTTAGTTCACATGCCAACTTTCATACCAAACCCATCATCTACAATTCATGATTCATGCTAAGCATACATAATATTCCATTATATACATATTTCTCATCATAACATTCATACCCAAACCAATACCAATCATCCAAGGATAAACAAGCACCCAAACAGCGTACTGCCTCGCCCAGCCCCTCGCCAGGCTGAAGGGTCTCGCTCAGGCGAGACGTGCTCGCTCAAGCAAGCCCCTTTCGCCTAGGCGAGGGCTCGAAAGAGCATCCAGAAGCCAACGCGGGATCTCGCTTAGGCGAGACCCCTCTCGCCTGCGTGAGATGTTCGCTCGCTCAAAAATTGAACAGGTCGTCTGGGCGACCTTTCGCGCAAACGGGTTTGGGCGAGTCCCTGTTCATCTCACCTAGGCGAGACTGACTCGCTTGGACGAGATTAGCAGGTCTCGCCACCGTTTTCCTGCAACAGTTACCCACGCCAGCTCAACCCACATATATTCATGCATTCACAGCTTATCACAACATCATACCAGCCACAAAACTTCAAAACGACAGTTTCATAACAAGACAGAAACAAAACACGAGAGTGAGCTAGAGCTTCCCTACCTGGAAATGGGTTTGTACGGGACTTCGACACTGAAACAAGGAGCACAACAGCTATAGAACCCGACTCGCAAACTAGAACAGCGGGTAAAACGAGTTAATACAAAGTTTTCCCACTACGACTACGAAACTATACTAGACAGAGGTGATAAGGAGAAGAAGTACTTACGTGAGCAGAACAATGGCCAAGCTAAACGTGAATCTGGAGAACGTTGGAACCCTAGCGGAAGACGACAATAGTAGCAACTTTAGGAAGTGGGGTTTCTATTTTACGAAAAGTGAGCTTAGGTTAGGGTTTGGGACGGACTAGGTCTGTTTTTCCTTTCTGGGCCAGCCCTAAGGCCCACTGGTTAAGGCAGCCCTAAGAAAAAGGGGCAGAATGGAAAGCGGGCCTTACAATTATAACTTTTATTAGTGTATAAAAAAGAAATTCATTAGAATTTAAAAAATTGAAGTAAAAAAATTTTAAAATATATCTTAATTTGAATATTTGTTTTCCTTTTATATTTTTTTAAATATTTTTTAATTTTAGCAACTAAGTTTCACTAAAGTTTGTAGTTTTCAAATTTAATAAATGTTTTGGTTCTCATGAAATTTTATTTAATATTCTAATCTAAAATGTAAACAATTATAATTAATTTCAAAGTATTTGATATAAAAGAAACAATCATCCTTCTAATATTGAATATTTGATAATATTCTGTTTTCTTTGTTGTAATTTTTTGTTTTACAAAAATTAATATTGAAGTAATTAGAACGCGGGTACGGGTATGGGTACGAGATTATACCCGTTACCCGATGGGAATGGGGATGAGACAAAAGTTTGATACCCATTGGATTTGGGTATGGGGATGGGGATGGATTTTTTTGCGCGGATGGGTATGAGATAGCGAAACCTGTCCCCGCCCCGCCCCGTCCCGTTGTCATCCCTACCTTTCACTAATTTAATTGATGACTCCTCATTCTCAAAGATACCTCTAAACTTGCAATTTCATATGCTCAAACCGATAAGGTGATCATTGCAAAAGAAAAGAACACAACACGAAACAACTAAGAAAATAAATATAGTTAGTGAGTTGAACAAATGATACAAGTAAATTTTAAACACTTAACGTATATATAAATTTCATGCAGAATAAAAATAATGTATTTTAAAATAATAAAATTCATTTATAAAAAAAAAATTATATTAAAATAATTAAATTTCACTATTATTAAATCATTGTTACTCTTACTTATAAAATGTCATTTTTATGTCGTTTTATAATTATAAATACTATTTGAGATTATTTTTTTTTCAAAATTACTACATTAAAAAAACTTGGGTTTTGTATATGAATATGATTTTCAATAAAAAAAATCATTTTGATTTTGCATAAAATGTTAATTATATTTTGATTTCTATAGTTGATCGACGGTCATTAACTAATAAGTTAGCGATAAATATAAAGGATATTTATTTCTTGGATTCTAATCAATGTTTGCATTTTGAATTTGGTCTTCTTGTATGTTAAGTGTACATTATTCCTTAAATGACAATGCCAATGACTATTTGTTTTAATCGTTTTAAGATAAATTATATTCAAATGCATGTTAAGCGAATGATACTGTTTACGCAATATTATCTTTTTAAGTCAAACAACACAATTAAAAAAATGTGGTCAAATTTAGTTTGTCATTACAATGTGTTCATTTAACAGACAACTAATTGATAAAAGATATTAATAAACGATAAAAAAACAAAAATAGAAATAGAATTCCATATTATCATTAGAGCTTAAAAAATTCAAAGAACCAAAATGTTAAGAAAAAAACTACTCTAATAAAAAAAACGACACTTATATCCCATTTATAACTTTTTATTATTATTATTATATATATATATATATATATATATATATATATATATATATATATATATATATATATATTTAAATGTCTTTATTTTATCAAGTCTTATAGCTAAAATATATTTTGGTAAGCTAGTACTCAAATTTTTTTTAGTTTCTATTTGAAAAAATAATGTAATTTGATACTTTGAGTTAATTGCTTGAAGTAAAACAAAGACTTCTCATTGATACTAAGACCAAACAAAGATTTTTTTTTTCACCAATGAAGTAAATATCATTGTTAACAACTCAAATTTTTATGAAAAAATCTTAACACTTTCAAAAAATTTAACCCAAAGAACCAAATTTGACAAGTTTACATCCATTTTTTAGAAAATTTAGACTAGATTAAAACTAAAAAAACTAAGAGATCAATTTGACATTTTTGACCGAAAAAAAAATATTTTTTTATCAATATCTATGCAAAATTCACAAATTTATCTCTTATTAGTTATACAAAATATGTATTATTTATTAGTTTTTATTAAAATACTATTTTACTATTCATAAATACATAATTGTACGGGTCTCGAGTAAAAATATAGATCTAATTTATTTATATTAAATTAAAGTTTTGTATTGAAAATTTGAAAACATTATTTATTCTTATGGGATGTGAAGGGTGAGGTTCGGATAATCGCTTAGTGGTCAGTATAATTGAAATTTCACCTCTTGTTATTCGAGTGAGAGAGTTTCACCTACAAAAGGCTTTATGATGCTTAAGTTAGTAAAGGAATTCATATCTGTTTAAAGTAAGAGAATGTGAATGTTTGTTTATCAAGTCAAGTGAATTACTCATATTTATAGTGTCATTTTAACTTGAGATTTATGTTGGTCGTGTTATACCTGTTTAGTCAAATAACAACTGCCTTACTGTGATATTTTGACTAGAGCTTAATATCTCTCTAAACATGCAAAGCTATTATGATTATGCTAATGAGATTAACATATGTATGAACGTTCTATTTAGTAGAGATGTGCTAGATGTGTTGGATCTTGTTGAGCTACGTCCTCTGTTGAATCGGATAAATAAATTATTAATTTAAATTTTCTGAAAAGATTAAAACTATAATGTATGATTTTACTTTACTATTACACCAGCAAACTGGAACAAATTATATACATATATAAAGTACCTCAGATATTTTTTATTAATTTATTTTCTACCGATAAAGAAAAGAGAGCCACAAACTATAACATTCCTACTAAGATGTCAAATGAGACTCAGCTGAGAAGATAAGCATGTACCAATACAATTATATTTTCATCATAGATAGCAAATACATCATTTTAACTAAAATGGAATTATTTTTGTCCACTGTAGTCGTAAATGAAACAAATTATGTGGCATAGATTTATGCCATTGCCACATAATTAGTACTAGACACATTTTCTAGTATATTATATATTTATTATTAAATAATTTATGTGAGTTAAACTTAAACATACGACGAGGCTGGTCCTTTTTTAAACGAGATCTACGTAGACTCATCCAATAATATAGAGGGCATGTGAGAAAAATATTTTAATATTTCCAATAAAGATCACTAACTTTTTTTTTATTGCAAACATCATTTTGTTAATGATAATAATGGATATCGAGTATCGGTTCATTTCACAATATTACCACTCTTTAGACAATAATTAAACAGAAGACGAAAATCATAACACTGCATTAATTCTTTTTAATATGAACGTTTGAATAGACAACATAACATTTATTATATTGTCATATGCAAGTAGACAAACAAATAATAATAGCAAAACTTTTATGGATCAAACAACTTACTAGAATACTTCCAAAATGAAAAAGTATCTTTATCTCCAATCCTTCAAGATAAATATTTAATACGTTTTTTTTCTTTATTATTTCTTACAAATTTTGAGAATTTTTATAATTATTCATACTTTTTTTTATAATATAACTCTGATTATTGTAAATAATACCCAAACATTCAAAGAGATACTAAGGACATTATTGTATAAAAAAATAGAAACAACATTGTATTAGCTAAATAAATATTCATTATGTTTGTTTTGTTCTCTTTTTCTACTTTTGTCCTTGTAGAATTTAGATAAATGGAATTTGTGTAAATGTTTAACTTAAATTAAATTAAAACGAGGTCTACTGTAGGGTTTTAAGTGGAATAAATTAAACTAAAATACATTATAAAAATAGGTAAGAAAAATGTAAAAGAAGCACTGAGATTTTTTTTTACACCAGTTGACAACTCACTTTTAGTAGTATTTTAGTCAGACTATTGTATTTATAAAGTATTTATAAAGAAAGAGAGAGAAGAGTAAAATAGCAGATGTAAAGTATGTGTAAAAATTTGTTGGATGTCAAAAATTACTACCCTTTAACAATATGACAAAAATTGTTTTTGATGTACCTCATTTACGTATGAAAAAAAATAATATACGTAAAAAATATAAAAATTTTGTAAATAAGTAGAATGATTTTATGTCAGAGAACTTATGGATCGATGTAAATGAAATGATTTATGTCAAGTGAATCAATATGTAACATAAATTATTTTTATTTACGTCAATCCGTAAGTAGTATGATGTGAAATTCTCTTTATATTTATAAAGGTTTTGTTTCTCACATCGGAACCCTCTTACAACTTAGGGTTTCATCTTTGATAATGAAAGGGTGATGATTTGGTGGTATTTTTTGGTCTAAGTGTTGTGTGTATTTAGTGATAGACATATTACGAAGAATAATTTTGTCCTATTTATTTTGTCGTTGAGGTTTATTTAATAAAAGTTTGCATTTTTGTTTGTGATCCTGATTGTTTTATAAAACTCAAGGCTTTACATAAATGCAGGGATGAATCTTCTATCTGATGGGAGGGGCCATGTCCCTTCAAATGTTAAAAATTTTGTAAATTTTTATATTGAATTTTTAAAATTTTATAATATTTTGAAATTATATGTAGTATTTATGAAAAATCAATGCAAATTAAATCAAGTATTTTTTTATAAAATACATACACCATTTAATGTTAATAAATAATAAAATGAAATGAGTTTGTCAAGGTCCACCATTGCATAAATGTCCTTTTTTTTTGTATACCATATTCATCAAAATCAAACCTTGGTTCAATTACACTGAAATGAGTATTTTTTTTAAGGTATCTCAGTTTTCTGTATTACATATCAAATGAATGATTTATGATAAAGTTGAAAAAGAGTTGGTGAATAGAGAAGTCAAATTTATGATAGAGGTTGTGCCACTAAGAAAAAGATTGAGTTATACAAATTCAATGGTACTTAAGCGAATGATGTTAGACTTCATTGCTCTTGAACTTGTAAAATTCAATCGTCTTATTGAGTGGTTCAATCTCTGTCACAAATTTGACTTCTCTATTCACTAACCCCAGTTTTAAAAATGTTCATTTCATTACATATTTTTTTATTTGATGCAGAACATTTTATGTCAGTTTTCGTAAAAAAATGACACAAACTTACATCAGTCATTAGTAAAACTTGACATAAATTTACCTAGACCATTAATAGGGTTTGACGAAAATTTTCGTATTCCATTATAATGTTGGTCTTAAATATTTATTATGTTATAAGTAAACATTCACATCAGTAAAAGAGTAACAATTTTAATTCTGATATATATATATATATATATATATATATATATATATATGTATATGTATATATACATATATATATATATATATATATATATACATATATATATATATATACATATATATATATATATATACATATAAAAATGTATATATATATATATATGTATATATACATATACATATATGTATATATACATATATGTATATGTATATATATATATATACATATACATATATGTATATATACATATATATATATGTATATATACATATATATATATATATATATATATAAAGGGAATTTTCTTTTTTGTGTCCACTTTTTAATATACCGATTTTACCTTTTAAATAATTTATTAAATTTTTAAAAATTGACCGTTATTTTTATAAACTTTTTATAAAATCAGATGTCTCTACTTCTTCCATTTTTTATTTATCAATGGTTATTCTTTTATCTGTTCTAATATATTTCATTTTATTTTTAATAATATATTTCATTTTATTTTTAATAAATATAATTTTAATATATAACATTATAATATTATCACCTGTTAATATAATATCACACATATTTAAAAAAATGGATACACAGTTGCTAGTATATATATATATATATCTATCTTTGTGACTTACCTGTGGAATATCTTGTTCATAAAAAGAAAAAAGAATTCATTAATACTTTAGTTGTACAACATTGATTTCTTATGGTGTTTATCATCAGCATTTCTAATTTAGAGTAAATTTGTATATATGTTCTTTAATGTAAGTATACGAACTTATAGGTATTAAGCATTATAAACTTAGTAACTTAGTAATAATATGAAAACAAAAAATCAAAACTGTTATTCCAACTTTGGATATATCCTGGTCCTAATGTTTTACCTCTTCGGAGATCTGACTTTTCAGATAGAACAACGATGGTGATGATGGAATTTTCTATTGAATTATGATTTTTCTTTCATTTTATGAAAGGGGAAGAGCTAAAAGTAGAAGTAAAGAGAAAATGATAATAATAAATAATTGAATAAATAAATTGTTTTAAATACTCTTAAAATTTGAATAAGAATATGAAGATTTAGTAGGTGAGAACCTAAACTTTTCCTCAAAATCTTTGAGATAATAATGGAAATATTAAAAGAAAAGGTGGAGGAAAAGACGATACTAGCCCATACGGATCCAACTTTATCGGGGCAATTGCCCCCACCAACGTTTTGGTTTCTATTAATACAAATAATTCTTAATTATTCCATTAATTAAAAAAAAACTGTCAATTGGTAATTATTAACATTTTTCTCTAAAAATTTACTAGTTTCATTTTTTTACTGTTTAAATTTTAAATAATAAACTAAATTACTAATATATATTATTTTTTTTTCGCACCACCACAAAACTCATAGTCAGCCCCACTGTACTATTTTCATTGGAACAAAAACAAACATAAATGTTGGTATAGGTCATTTTGTTTGTTTATATGGAACCTATTTTTTAATGTTATCTTCCCACGTGTGAAGAAAGACCAAGAAAGATATGTTAAGAGTTTTGTATAGTTTTATTAATATTTTTATAGTTCATAATTGATTAAATAAATTTATATTTAGTCTTTTGTTTCAATATAAACTTACACAATTAATTACATATGACATGTAATAAATTATATAAGTCAAAATTCATCTGATTAACATGCTTTTCAAGGACATAATCAGCTAGATTCTTATATCCTTGATTTGGCTAAAATAAGCACATAATTGAATGTGCATTACATTTCTAGTTAATTATTCTATACAATATTTAAATTTAATTAGTGCACTGTTCTGTTATAATCCCTTAAATTTATTATATTTTATTTTCTTAAACCAACCACAATAATACACAACTTTTCACTCATTTATTCTTTATTTTTATTCATTTACAGAGTTCTTTTGCCCTATTTTCTTTAATATAATTAACTACACTTTTTCATTTTTTTTTTCATCTTTTTTCCCTCTTCTCCAATCAAATAAGACAAGATTCTTTTATCCCATGCTCTTATATTATTATATTCATGGTGGGTAGGTTTGTTTGGTAAGATTTGTATTTTGGTGTTTTGGAGAGTTTTTAATTTTTTTTTATTTATAAAATATGTGTTTTTAAATTCTGGGGGAGAAGACGTGCTCCCATCGAGTTTCTCTACTTTATTTTATTGAAACAATGTGCAGTCATTGTTTTAACTTCACTCACATATTTATTTAACCTTTAAGAACACAAAGAAAAAGATGATTGAAAAAAACTGATCCAAGACACAGTAAAATGTTGTCCCCAATGAAAACACATAAATTGAAGAGTGGTCCTTGGTCGGATGAGTTTGCTGTATAAACAGTCAAACTCAAGAAGGAAAACATAATAATGGAAATAGCAATTTGCCCCCCAAAAGTCCATGCTTTCTTATTCGTCTTTTCTCTCCACTCACAACCTTTCAGTAATGGTTTTCAAGTGAAATAAATTTCCAAACACCAACTTCCACTTTTCATTTCTTTCAATCACCAACAATACTTTAATCTGTAAGAACAAAAAAATTTAGTTCCAAATGATTTTAATAAATTTAGTTTTGCCCTTTTCCTAACTGCTTCCCACTTATTATTATTTATCACTTTTAAAGTCAACACAAATATTTAAACCTAATTATTGTTATTTTGTTTTTGCACTAATTATATCACTAACCTGAAGACTTTTTTTTAATAATTAATTAATTTTTGAAAAGCTCAACTAGTCCTATTTTAATCAAATTTTCACGTTTCATGACTTTTACATTTTTCATTATTATTATGTTAGTAATAAAACAAGTGGTGTTTTAGAAAAGGCGATAAATTTGCAATTTAACAAATGACAAAAATACATTGAAATTGAAATCATTTTGTTGCGATTAACAAGAAATGATAATTAAGTGATGGAATTGCAATTAGATTTAATAAAAATGGATTTAAAATTTATAGCCATAGTTTTATTTGTATGGACTTTATTTGTAAAAGGAAATGATAATTTTTTGCGAAGTTATTTATTTTATTTTGTTTACGTTGCTTTCGTGAAAGCATATGCCTGGAATTTGGAATCCGGGTCAACTCAGCTACCTCGACCTTGATGTTAGACTTTTCATTTCCCAATTCAATATTTGAGTGGGCCCGGATTGTTCTTTCACTGACATCACTCAAAACTAAAACCCATATAGAGACCCAAATTGTAGGGTTTGCAGCCATTAAGTACTTATCAAAAGTTCACATTTATACGTTTATAAATCATAATTAATAATTTCAAAACAACTCTTCAAAATCAATAGCATCAACTATATATCACAACTTATAATTAACTCACATAAATTCTACCAAGAGAGACACCATATAGTGAAAAACACACTAAAAGAAGTTTATTTTACGTGTTTGAAATATCCTCGTGATATAAATTTTTTAGTTGTTTTTAAATATGTATATAATTTTGTAATATATATATTATAATTATATTCATACTAATATACTTAGTTATCATCTGCCTTAATTATAGATTTATACTTATTTAAGTATGAACAATACTAAGATTCATATATTACGTGAAAAATGCTAACAAATATCTTAAAAGCATTGCTTAATAAGAGTAAAAGTTCAAAGTATTTATTTTGTTATGATCTCTCCGCACAACTCTAAGGATAAAAACAATATTTATTTATTTTATTAAATAATTATTTGCATACTCATTTATATCAAGTAAAGTTAACGTCATGATTTATATATTGGTGGGTATCAATCCAATTAAATCTACATTTAAATCATTATGTAGAAATTTTGGATACAATAACTTCATGTCGTCTAACTTTTAGGCCAAATCAACCTATTCGTTTTAATGTACATTTTTTTACATCCAACTAATATTTTTTTCGTTATATTTTATTTGTGTTTCTGTCACTGTTATGCTTTCCCATTCTGATAAAAGATGACATAAGTTTTGGAGATTAACTCATAAATTAAAATAATACACATTTTGGTATTCCATTAAAATAATAACACTGTTCCCTTTCTCCATCACTGTTCACTGTGTGAAAAAAATAAAATTAAACATAATCTTTTTACCAAACCCTTCGGTGTTTAAATTCTACCAATCCCATAGCACTGTAATTTTGACTTCGTAGCCCATTCATAGATATTTGTGACGATGAACATTCCACGAAAGTGCGCATTAAAACTGCGCCCTAGGATTCTCAATTATTGCTTACTTAATTAATTTGTTAATAGTAGTAAACATACTTTAAATCTTTGCTTCATAATTTGGATTTAGATTCCTCGTAATATTTGTTTATTATATTGTAATTAAAAATTTATTATGATATAATTACGCGATAAGTAAAAATATTTAATTATTACATATTAAATTAATGAAATTAAATAAATAACAATGTATACTAAAAAAAGAAAATTATTCTGAGCGGTCAAAAGTATTGATCGAAGAAGATTCGAGATGAAACCCAGAAATAGTGCTGATTGGACAGGACACGTGGCAATGGGAAGGAAGAGCGACCAATGAAAAACTGACAAGTCATGGTTGGAACTTTTCAATGTGAATTTTCGGTTAATGTTTTGGTGTATGGCGATGTGGGACGATCGTACCACGAAATTTCGCCTGACAAATTGTGATTAACCCTAGTAAAAAAGTAATAACCATTAGGCATAAGCCACGCACTAAACAAACTAGAGTGAGAAGTTGGGCCACAAATTCCATTAGTTAGCTTACTGGGCAAGCACATTGTACGATGCGTGAAGCATTCTATAGTTGAAAACCCTTTCCCTTTCACCCTTTCTCTTTTTCTCTTTCTCACTTTCAGTTCTCACGAGAAACCAACGCCCCTTCCGCCATTCTAGAGCCCCCCAACGAACCCCGGGTTTTCTTCACACTAACAAACACTCACACACCACGTACTTCTCAGTTGTTCACTTCCTAAGGATCTCATATTTGATTTCCTCTCTCGTTTAACAGCGTCAGTTTTTCTTTTTTCTGTTTCTTCGCGAAGCGGTTGCTGCGCTCGCGAATCTCGCAATTAGGGTTTCCGATTTCAACGATTGCATCGCTGCGTCGATAGTTCGATAGATTCTGTTGAGATTTGCTTAATTCGTTTATGAATTGAGGGGAGAAACAGTTTTTTAATACGGAAATTGTTTTCTCCAGGGTTATTCTCAACGGATCTGAATGGGGAGGGGAGGCCAAGATTATGGGAAACCGGAGAACACGAGTTCCGAGGCTTCGGATCGTGAAATCTTCAAGGCATGGGCGAAGGACGTGTCTGAGTGCGAGGAGCACTTTAAGGTGAATGTGAAAGTGGGGTTGAATCAGGAGGAGGTCGAGAATCGGCAAAAGATCTATGGATTGAACGAGTTGGAGAAGCACGACGGCCAATCGATATGGAGTCTGATTCTGGAGCAGTTCAACGACACGCTGGTTCGGATTCTCCTCGCCGCCGCAATAATTTCCTTCGTGCTCGCTTGGTACGACGGAGACGAAGGCGGTGAGATGGAGATAACTGCGTTCGTTGAGCCTCTGGTGATATTCCTGATACTAATCGTGAACGCGATTGTTGGCGTGTGGCAGGAGAGCAATGCAGAGAAGGCGCTTGATGCGCTGAAAGAGATTCAGTCGGAGCACGCGGTGGTTATTCGAGAGGGCACGAAAATCCCCAGTTTGCCCGCGAAGGAGCTCGTCCCTGGCGACATCGTGGAGCTCAAGGTTGGCGATAAGGTGCCTGCAGATATGCGCGTTGTGGAATTGATCAGTTCCACTTTGCGGTTGGAGCAGGGCTCTCTGACTGGAGAAAGTGAGGCGGTGAATAAGATCAACAGACGTGTGGAGGAGGATGCTGATATCCAGGGGAAGAGATGTATGGTTTTCGCGGGGACCACTGTTGTTAACGGGCATTGCTTTTGCTTGGTCACTCAGACTGGCATGGACACGGAAATTGGGAAGGTGCATACGCAGATACATGTGGCGTCGCAGAGCGAGGAAGATACCCCGTTGAAGAAGAAGCTCAACGAGTTTGGAGAGAACCTAACCATGATAATTGGACTTATATGTATTTTGGTTTGGCTCATCAATGTTAAGTACTTCCTTTCATGGGAGTACGTGGATGGCTGGCCCAGGAATTTCAAGTTTTCATTTGAAAAGTGTACCTATTACTTTGAGATTGCTGTGGCGCTGGCTGTGGCTGCTATTCCAGAAGGTTTGCCGGCTGTCATCACCACTTGCCTGGCTCTTGGTACTCGCAAGATGGCCCAGAAGAACGCCCTGGTTCGGAAGCTACCGAGCGTGGAGACTCTGGGTTGTACCACTGTTATTTGTTCAGATAAAACTGGCACACTGACTACCAATCAAATGGCTGTGTCGAAATTAATCGCAATTGGCCATAATGTGGACACACTTCGTGCCTTCAAGGTTGAAGGAACTACGTATAATCCAGCTGATGGTCAAATTGAGAACTGGCCGACCGAAGGATTGGATGCCAATCTTCAGACGATTGCGAAAATATCTGCTATCTGTAATGATGCTGGAGTCGCACAATCAGAGCATAAGTTCGTCGCCCATGGAATGCCTACTGAAGCAGCTTTAAAGGTAGGACCCCTTTTTTATTTATCTTGGAATATTTTTCATTTACTGTTTGCAATTTTGCTATGCTTCTGTAGGAAGTATCTATTTAAATAATCACTTTGAGCGCTAGCGTGAGCATTATCAAGTTGTCTAATGCTTTTGTTGTTCTTTTTCATCATCTCTTGTTATTTTCTTACTAATCCATCCGTGTGAACGTATTGAGCGGCTTTAGGAAGTAAAGGTGTTTGACAGTTTTTTGTACTCTTTATTTGAACTCCAGGTTTTGGTAGAGAAGATGGGCCATCCTGAAGGATCCAAGGTTACGCAGTCGGCAAGCACAAGTACCTTGCTGCGTAAGTTGATTTTGTTTATTGACAGAATAATGTGGTGAAATATACCAAGGCAAATTATTTTGATGACTCCTCTGATACATCAGGAACCACTTTCAAAATGCTTAAGGATATTTGTAAAGCATTGTTTTTAGCAAACAGGCTACTTGCTATTAAGTTTTTTTTTTTTTTTAATTTGTTTGAGTTTATGTATTCAGAACTTATCAGAAAGACCACATATATGAGATCAACAAGTGTTGTTGCTTTTAATATGAATTAGTATCAAAAACATATTCAATAAATACATTAAGCTTCTTGACCTTCAAATTTCAATGTAGGTTGTTGTGAATGGTGGAATGAGCATGACCGACGGCTTGCTACTCTTGAGTTTGACCGTGACAGGAAGTCAATGGGCGTCATTGTGGACTCTGGTCTAGGAAAAAGGTCGCTTCTAGTTAAGGTATTATCTCTTTTTGTCACCTTTTTCTCTCACCTGTACAGTTCATTTAGATTATCAGTTTTCTATGATATGACCTTGTTCTGTAATTACATAATTAATATCTATGTGGAAATACTGGCTAACTTGGAAGTGTATACAATTATTTTTGTCGTGTGGTTTTCTCATTGTTGTAAAATAAATTAAAGGCAGTATATCTCTTTGAAACCAAATCTTTTCAGATCTTTATTTGAGTAAGGTATTTTTATTCTTCCCCCAAAATAAATTTATTACTGCATCACCATTTACTTACTAATAATTTTTTTTTTTAAAATTACGTTTAACTAAATATAGGTAATATCCCAACTCCCCAAAATGCAGACATGTTTTGCTCAATCCATACATGAGCCTATGCATGCTTATGTTCTTTCTGTTTCTTGTTTCCCTTTTCTCACCACTGGGAAATCCTTTTAACCGTCATTTGTCCCTAATATTTGGTAGGGTGCTGTGGAAAACGTGTTAGACAGAAGCACTAAAATTCAGTTGCGAGATGGTTCTGTAGTGAACCTGGATGATAATGCTAAGAACCTTGTATTGCAAGCACTTCATGAAATGTCAACTAGCGCATTGCGCTGTTTGGGATTTGCTTACAAGGATGAGCTCCCCAAATTTGAAAACTACAGTGGTAGTGACGATCATCCAGCACACCAGCTTTTGCTTGATCCTTCCAATTATTCATCAATTGAAAGTGAACTTATTTTTGTTGGCTTGGTTGGATTGAGGGTAAGTTTTAAGCTTCTTGTTTTGTATGCCATGTTTTATCATCTTCATCATATCTTGTTAATGTGGTAACTTTGTGAAATTGAATATTGAATGCTTAGGACCCCCCTAGGGAGGAAGTATACCAAGCAATTGAAGACTGCCGAGAAGCTGGAATCCGTGTTATGGTTATAACTGGGGACAACAAGAACACTGCTGAAGCTATATGCCGTGAAATAGGTGTATTTTCCCCTAATGAAGACATTACATCTAAAAGTTTGACGGGTAAAGATTTTATGGAATTGCGTGATAAAAAGGCATATTTGAACCAGAGTGGCGGCCTTTTGTTTTCAAGGGCTGAACCTAGGCACAAGCAAGAAATTGTGAGGCTGCTCAAAGAGGAAGGAGAGGTGGTGGCCATGACAGGGGATGGTGTTAATGATGCACCTGCCTTGAAGCTTGCAGACATTGGTGTTGCAATGGGCATTGCAGGGACTGAGGTACTTTTTTCATTGTAATCATATTACAGATTCTGGTGCATTACTAACAAGTGAACATTGGTGATTGATTTGGGTTTTCTAAGGCAGTCTCGGGAATGCTTGTGTTTTTAGTTTGATGTAGAGTTTCGATGCAAATTGAAGTGCTGGGTCTTTTCTCAATGATAATTGTAATTAGTTGGACTAAGGAACGCCAGTTAATATTGTTTTATTTTTTGCAACTCATTTCTTCTATCTTATGCTAATCCTATATAGGTGGCAAAGGAAGCTTCAGATATGGTGTTGGCGGATGATAATTTTAGTTCAATTGTTGCTGCTGTTGGTGAGGGTAGATCTATCTACAATAACATGAAGGCTTTCATAAGGTGATTCTGATGGTCTTTAAATAATTTATGCATGCATGAAGGGATGTGGTTACCTTGCTATTGGCTTTTTTCTGTATTGGTGGGCTCTGTGTTGACGCACAATTGCCATATATAAGATCTAATTTAATGATCGATTGACCTGTCCACAAATTCATCTAAACCACTACAGATATCGATAATTTACTGCATTAATACATCTTTCAATATTTGCTTAGTTTATCTCTCAAAAGAAAAGGGAGAAATGTCTTCAGTGCAGAGTTGTTGTTTACACTCTTACAATTAGATTTCTAATAAAGGAACTGAGATATACATGAACCATGTTCATATGTTGCTATCATAAGTGTACAATTGTGATGCATGAGCTTTTTCCTACGAATATCAAGTAAACAAAATGAAAAATAACGAAGATAGAAACGTGGGAAGCATTAGTTTGGTTTAATCTGGATTTTTAAGCTGTGTCGATTTTATTTATAATAACTGAGATGCTATGTTGGGTTTGGATCAAATCCTGTTTTGCTAGATTTATTTATAATAACTGTAAAGCATTCAAAATCTTCAGCGGCATTTCATGGAGATCTAGCATCATTCTAGATATGTACTTTTGTTAGTCACCTATATGCGTGCTGCTATTTTAAGATACTTTTCTACTCATAAAATAGGAGTTAATATTATCCTGAAGTGGTAATAAATTAATTTTGCAGGTATATGATCTCTTCAAATATTGGCGAGGTTGCTTCAATATTTTTAACAGCTGCTCTAGGTATTCCTGAAGGATTAATACCTGTCCAGCTTCTGTGGGTCAATCTTGTCACTGACGGACCCCCTGCAACAGCTCTAGGATTTAATCCTCCAGATAAGGATATAATGAAGAAGCCTCCTCGTCGTAGTGATGACTCGTTAATTAATTTGTGGATTTTATTCCGCTATATGGTATTTGCCTTGTTTTCTTTTTTCTTTCTGTTGCACACATGTATCTTTCGTTGGGGCTTTATTATGGTGATAATTTACGTGTATTAATTACCTCTAATCTTCTCCCTGATTTTATACTTGACAGGTTATTGGGATTTATGTTGGATTAGCTACAGTTGGTGTCTTCATCATATGGTATACACACGGTTCTTTCTTGGGTATTGACCTCAGTGAAGATGGACATACTCTTGTCACTTATACTCAACTTGCCAACTGGGATCAATGCTCCTCATGGAAGAACTTCACTGCTTCTCCATTCACTGCTGGTGCTAAAACAATCACGTTTGACAACCCCTGTGATTACTTTCACACTGGTAAAGTGAAGGCTATGACATTGTCCCTTTCTGTGTTGGTAGCCATTGAAATGTTCAACTCTCTCAATGCCCTATCTGAAGATGGAAGCCTTTTGTCAATGCCCCCTTGGGTCAACCCTTGGCTTCTTCTAGCAATGTCAGTATCATTTGGTCTGCACTTTTTGATATTGTACGTGCCATTCTTGGCACAAGTATTTGGTATCGTGCCCCTGAGCTTGAACGAGTGGTTTTTGGTTTTGGCTGTTGCACTGCCTGTCATTCTGATTGACGAGGTTCTGAAATTTGTGGGGAGATGTACAAGTGGGCGTCGACCATCAGCTGCAAGAAAACCAAAGCAAAAATCAGAGTAGACGTTTTTCTGTAGTCGGTAGAAAAGTTGCTAAAACCTTCAGCGACATGGACGATGATATACTGGAGAATGAAGAGGTGGCCTCATGGCCAATTAATCCTAAGTTAGTCATTTTAGGCCTTTCTGTAGTCTCCATCCCATTTTATAATGAGGGATGGCCGGACTTTCATTGGGTGCACTATATCCTTTTTTTAAATCTTTTATTTTCCTTTTGCCCAGTTCTTTGAACATTGTTAAGATTCTCACAAAAAAGGTAAAAACCTTTGATTTCTTCACATTTATCTTACTGAAAAATCTGTCATCTTCTGCTTATTTGTTTTAGTGGAATTTTATACCAAACCTAAAATTGGATGTTGATAATTTCCATCCTCTTTGTTCTTGATGCATATCGTTTATGCAACAACTTGGAATCACTTTTTTCTCCGTGGGAAAATTGGGCTGAAGTAGTGAGCAGGGAGTAACTAATACTGGCGTATGTGCCTTAAAGTTTGATGATAGGGATTTTGCGGTGTCTCTGCAAGGTACTTTCTGATATGTACTATCTTGAGGTGCCAGTTGGCAGTTGTTATTCCCTTGGGGGTACGAAGTCAAAAATGGAACTAGACCCTTCTGCTTGGCATCTGGGGAGATTGAAGCAGACAGCGAATAATATTTAAACTGCACAACGCTTAGGTGTGGTTGGTTCCCAGCGCAACCTCGTGCAACCTGCCACACACTTTTTCACAAGTGGAGCTTTTACAGATTTTGGAAAACGCTAAAGTACAATAATCTGTGTCAGCTAATCGCAAGCTTATTTGTTTCCACCCGACACCTATCATATTTTAATATTAACCCTTTAATTTCTTTTATCCCAACTTCTATATAATTACTACTGTATGCAGTGTCGCATTATACTATACCTAAGTAACCTTTAACGTTTAAAAATTATTTTACCATACTTTATTGCTTGTCAAAATCTTTAAATTATATTCAAAATTTCCATTCAACGTCTATTGGTAAAATTATTCTTAAAAATCTTACTAAACTAGAAACCGAGAGTTTACAATCTCTAGATCATCAATCTATCCTTGAGATTAAATTTAAAAATGTATATTTTAACTTAATATATGAACATAGAGTTCAAATGGTTAATTTTTATAACTACAGTTTAAAAAATAGAGAACAATTTTAACGAAAAAAGGTATTAAAATTTCAAACGTAGTTAATTGCAATGTAGGTGGATGGATGGATACCCTCAGTAGTGACGTGCCATAAGTTGTGACGAAAAATATATAAAAGTGGTGGAGTGTTGGAGTGTGTCATTTAGCATCAATTTGTTCTAAGATCAGATCTTATAACCCATTTCTGTTGTTTCCAAAAATTGTGAATGGGTATCCCTTCTTCTCTCTCACCTCATTCAACATGCATTTCTGGAAAGGGTAATAAAAATCTACTTCGGACTTTTATAATTAAGCTTAAACTACAAAATGAATCTCAGTTCCAATTATTTCCCTGTTTTAGCACTATATTTTAAATTACATTTATGTTTTTATTACAGTATTGTTTTTCTTATTTTGAGATATTTATACATTTATTGTATTTTTTTTTTAAGATTTGTGTTTGATTTTGTCTATTTTATAACAATGAACAATACTTTTTTTGTGAATTTTTCATTGGATATGAAATTATTTGCCTTCAATATCCTTCAGATATTTTACGTGTCTATACCTAATATGTTAGGATGATGTTCACTATGTCTACAATGTATATGGTTAAGTGTAACCAAAACTTATTTATAGATTTGGACGATAATGGCAAACTTAGTGTTAGTATAAACTAAATACTCATGGTTTAGAATATTAGATATTATATTCTCAACATAAAATTCATATTAATTTGAAAGTGTTGTGGTTTTGGGATTAGGAAGCATGATGTTTATTAAGTTCAAAGAATAATGTGACAATTTATTTTTTTTATCTTATATTATAGTGATATTTTTATTAAAGTTCGATTTTTATTAAATATATTTTTTAAATCAATTTTAACTATATTATTTTAATATAGTTATTAGATTTACGCTTGTTTTTCTATATGTAAAAAATAATGTTAAAGTTGGTTTAAAATAGGGTTAGATTTGCTTAAAAAATAGGGTTAGAGTTCATTTACAATTAGAAGGAAAACTTTTCATTATTTTTAAGTCAACTCTAATCCTATTTACTACATATAGAAAAATCAAAATAAATATAGAAATTATATTCTAATAATATAATTAGTTGATATAAAAATAATTTAAAAAATGTTTAATAAAAATGTGATTAATAAAAATATCAAAACAATATTTATGTAAAAGTTAAATTTGGTATTAATTTGGAGATGCAAATAATTGCTCAATTTAAAAAAAATAAAAGGAATGAATTAAATCAAAATAACAAATATAAAAACACATTGTCACATGACACCGAGACTACTAGTACAGTGATATAACTACTGACATGTGATACGACAACTTGACACTTAACACGATGACTTGACATGTGAATAATTTTTTTAATTAAGAAAAAAAAATATCAACAATTGACATATAACATTTCCTGATCACATGTTATTAACTATTTAAACAATATTTAAAAAACAAATTAAAGAAAATTTGGACCAATTAAAAAATGTTAAAACTAAATTAAAACAATTAAAAAAAATATAAGTCGTATTTAAGTTGTTAAAAAACAATCAAAGCTCTTTCCACAAATGTTCTTCTCTCATCTTTGGAAGCCGAGTGTGTTAGATATAACATCCATACCTACATTAGGAATGTACTTTTTCTTATAAATTGAAATGATATTTTTTAAATAGTTTTAAAATATAAAGAAATAAAAAAAATGAAAAATTAATTTTTATAGTTATAATGTTGGAAAAAATTATGAAAATTTAGTAGTTAAAAATTTATTTTTTTACAATTATAATTTTGAATCGAATAACAACGCTATAAATTATAATATTTTTAAAATGTTGAAGAAAATTATTGTCCAACAAGGGCCATCCACGTATGAACTTGGTGGGTCTAATAACAGGGTGGGCTTTTGGTTTCGTATAGAAACGAATGCGTGCAGAAGGCGAAAATGGATTAGGACGTGTTTGGTAACCACTTTTTGTGTCTGAGTCCACAATTTAGATTTAACAAATAATAAATGAATTTCAAGCAATTGACTGCACGCAGTTTGTGTTTTATCACTTGAGTTGACTCAGATAACAATTTGCTGTAACCAACATATCAAACCAGCTTTTAAGAAATTATATGTAAAAGATTGGTCATCTTCCTCACAGACTTTCATGACTCCACCACGTCTCCAAAATTAAACCAAAATGCAACAACCAAACAATCCAATTAACTATTTTGTTAACATCAACAAGAAAAACTAACCATTGGATCCATTCTCCATTTTTTTCCCTAAGGCTGACGCATTGCCAATTTCCTGCTTTTCATAAAATAATACTAATTTATCACTATGTGCGTGTATATATGTAATATAAATAATATAAATATAACAATACTGAAAAATTCTGTTCACTAATATTTTAATATTAGCGTGCCTGTGTGATGAACGAGCCATGCATTGCAATGCAGTTCTTCTTATAAATTGGGCAAACGCCAAACTTTCTTCGGTGCGAAGAAACCCAACTCTTCTCAGCTTAATAGAGTTTCCCCACACCAATGTCTCGTCTAACGCCGCCTCCGCCGCCGCCGCAACCCAACACTATTCTCGACGACAGGCTTCCTTTCTTCAATCAATCCATGGACCTGGTCCAACTCCCAAACCCGCCCACAACCCGAACCCGATCCCGCACCCTCGCCGATTTCCTAAAACGCGTCCAAGACGCCCAAAACGACGCACCACCTGAACCACTTGCACCACCCCACCATGTTCTTGACCTCTCCTCTTCCTCCACCACCCACCCCTTTGTCCTTTCCTTCTCCAACTTAACCTACAGTGTCAAGCTTCGTCGCAAGTTCACTTTTTTTCCCACCACCACCGTTTCCCCGCCCGACCACGAAACTAAACCCAGCGGCACCAAGACTCTCCTCAACGACATCTCCGGCGAGGCCAGGGACGGCGAGATAATGGCCGTCCTCGGCGCCAGCGGCTCTGGCAAGTCCACTCTCATCGACGCCCTCGCCAACCGCATCTCAAAGGAAAGCCTCAAAGGCACAGTCACACTAAACGCCGAAGTTTTAGACTCAAGTCTTTTAAAGGTGATTTCCGCTTATGTCATGCAAGACGACCTCCTCTTCCCCATGCTCACCGTCGAAGAGACGCTCATGTTCGCAGCGGAGTTCAGACTCCCTCGCTCCCTCTCCAAATCCAAGAAGAAAGCACGCGTCCAGGCCTTGATAGACCAGCTCGGCCTCCGCTCCGCTGCCTCCACCGTCATCGGCGACGAGGGCCACCGTGGCGTGTCTGGCGGCGAACGCCGCCGGGTCTCCATCGGAATCGACATCATCCACGATCCCATCGTGCTCTTCCTCGACGAACCAACTTCGGGCCTCGACTCCACCAGCGCCTTCATGGTGGTGAAAGTGCTGCAGCGAATCGCTCAGAGTGGAAGCATCGTCATCATGTCTATTCACCAACCTAGCTACAGAATCTTAGGCTTGTTGGACCACTTGATCTTCCTCTCCCACGGTAACACCGTCTACAGCGGCTCCCCGGCGAACCTCCCAGCCTTCTTCTCCGAGTTCGGCCACCCCATACCGGAGAACGAAAACCGCACAGAATTCGCGCTCGACCTAATTCGCGAACTGGAAGAACAACCCGGTGGAACAAAGAGTTTAGTGGACTTCAACAAATCGTGGCAGCTGAAAGAAAAAAACTCGGTCCAGTCCCAGAATGACCACAAGCCCAAACCATCTCTGAAGGACGCAATCAGCGCTAGCATTTCCAGAGGGAAACTGGTGTCCGGCGCTAACGGTAACGGCAAGAACTCAACGGCGGCAGTTTCCGTTCCCGCCTTCGCGAATCCGTTTTGGATGGAAATGGCGGTGATAGGAAAAAGGTCTCTGACGAACTCACGGAGGATGCCAGAGCTATTCGGGATTCGTTTGGGTGCAGTTCTTGTGACGGGGGTAATCTTGGCAACAATCTTCTGGCACCTGGATGATTCTCCGAAAGGAGTTCAGGAGCGCGTGGGGTTCTTCGCCTTCGCCATGTCCACGACGTTTTACACCTGCGCCGAAGCCATCCCAGTGTTCCTCCAAGAGCGTTACATCTTCATGAGGGAGACAGCTTACAACGCCTACCGTCGCTCCTCCTACGTCCTCTCACACGCTATCATCTCACTCCCTTCCCTGCTCTTTCTCTCTTTCGCCTTTGCGGCCACCACCTTTTGGGCCGTGGGCCTGGCGGGCGGCTCTTCGGGCTTTCTCTTTTACTTTCTGGTGATCGTGGCCTCCTTCTGGGCCGGAAGCTCCTTCGTGACGTTCCTCTCGGGAGTGGTGTCGCACGTGATGATAGGGTTCACGGTGGTGGTTGCGATCTTGGCGTACTTTCTTCTCTTCAGCGGGTTCTTCATCAGCAGGGACAGAATCCCTCCCTACTGGATATGGTTCCACTACCTGTCGCTGGTGAAGTACCCGTACGAGGGAGTGCTGCAGAACGAGTTCGACGTTAACTCTCCCAGGTGCTTCGTGAGGGGGATTCAGATGTTCGACAACACGCCCTTGGGGATGGTGCCGGAGACGCTGAAGGTGGAGCTGCTTAAGAGCATGAGCAAGACGCTGGGCATGAACATCACCAGGTCCACCTGCGTGATCACCGGCGCCGATGTGCTGAAGCAGCAGGGGATAACGCAGCTGAACAAATGGAGCTGCTTCTGGATCACGGTTGCATGGGGATTCTTCTTTCGCTTCCTCTTTTATTTGACGCTTCTCTTTGGGAGCAGAAACAAGAGGAGGTAGTCAATGGAACCAACACTCTGCTCCTTATTTATTTCAATAATAACACTCTTTTTATCACAATCTCAATTACTCTCTGCATTTAAACTATCTAATACATAAATGAATTCGAGTATGTACTCTACATGTTTTATTTCCTTATTAAAACGTGTTAAATGGCAGAACCATTACAGAAGCAACAAAATGAATCCCAGTTCCCAATTCATTTTTCAAATCGTTCGTATTTTCTCCATGAATCGAACTCCCTTTTCTGAACCAACGAATCCCATTTCTAAAATTTTACCAAAACAATATCAAAGTATCCTTAACCACACTTATTTTAGGAATTGAATAAGCACCGGTTGAAGTTCATATTTAAGGAGAATGGTTATCTTTCATTCCCATCTTATTCTCTTGTTTCTGGTATTGTTGCATGTATCTCAAGTTGAGTTTAATGTTTACTACAAGTGAATCATTTGGTTTGGAAGAATCGATTTTTCAAATTGTTTGAAGAACGGAATGAAAACTGATTCACAATTTGTCTGTCAATCATTTGTCTCTTGTACAAGTCTACGAGCCCTATTTTCCCAACCTAACAATGTCAACCCAAAATAATTGGAGTTCATCTTTTCAAATGAACGATTATCATGCATTCACACATTCGTTCTTATGTTTGTCGTTTTATGTATCTAAGACTAAGTTCAATGTCTACGAATAGCGTTTTGAGGAATTCAAGTTCACACTTATGACAAAATAAGATAGGGCATTAGTTTAGACTTCCTACACATTATTGGCTTTTATCATGAGTAAACCCCTTCTACACTTACAAATAGGTGCCAAATGCCTTCTGTGGAGACACATTAACTCACGTCTCTTCTCTCATTCTCATCTTTTCTCTGTATTTCTCTCTTCTCTAAAGATCTTGATTTATAAAATATTTTACATATTTTTTCTAGTTTTCAGATCCTTGATATAATAGGTTTATGTTTGTTATTACAAGATTGTTTTTTCTTATTTTGGGATATTTATATGTTTATTATTTTTTTAAGAATTAAGTTTGATTATGTCTATTTTAATAACAATGTACAATTCTTTTTAGTGGATTTTTTATTGAATATTAAATTATTTGCCTTCAATATCCTTGAGATATTTTACGTGTTTATACCTAGTATGTTATGATGATCTTCCCTATGTATACAATGTATATGGTGAAATGTAACCAAGACTTATTTATAGATTTGAATGATAATCACAACCGTATTAGTATAAAAAAATACTCATGGTTTAGAACTAAACATTATATTCTCGATATAAAATTCATATTAATTTGGAAGTGTTATGTTTTGGGATTAGGAAGTGACAATTTTTAAGTTAATAAAGTTGAAATAAGGAATAAAAAACATTTAATGTGGAATGATAGGAAAATATCACAGACCTTTCACATAGTCAAATAGTAAAGTGAAATAACATGCTAAATTAGATGCTAATATGTTCATGTAAACACCAATTTTATATTTGAAGATTATTGACTATTTGATGTGAGCTAAATTATGCTTATTTAATTCATTGTGTTTGGGGTCCATTTATAATAATAAAACTCAAGTCCATAGATTATTTATAACATCCAAAAAATAATTTTGTTTTAGTGGATAAAAAAGAGAGAGGACACTTAGGCCATGTTCACTTAAATAGATGGATTTGAGAGAGAGAAAGTGAATGGGTCTGACCGGATGCCAGAGTGAATAGTGTGTTGTTTTTTTGAAAATATTTAGAGGTGATAGTGAATAGATTTGGAAGTAAAATTTGTGAGTGGTGTGATAAATTAAAAAAAAATTAATAAAAATAATAGGTAGATTACCATATTGCCCTTTATATAATAAGTAATATAAATTGGTATTTGTATAAGTTATAATTGTTTTGTTATTTTTTTACTATTAAAATTGAAAAAATAAATTATAAAAATTAATAAAATAATATTTTTTATGATAATATATTTTAATAATGTTTCGAAGCATGAGATCGAATCTGCATAAAAATGGGATCAAATCCCTCTCCAATTTACACACAAGGATCGATTTTAACAAATATAGGATTAGATCCCTTTTAATGGTAGCGTATCCCCATAGGCTTTGCAATACATCATAGTACTTTTCAAATGTCCTTTTAAATTTTGCAATATTTGATACAGCCAATACATAATAGAGTGAGAAATATAAAAAAAAGAAGGTAAAAGAGTTAATTTAGTAAATGAAAAATGTTTCTCTTCAAATCTGTTCAACCAAGAGGGACGAAAATTTGGATCTCTTCCCCAAATTCATCGCAACACATCAACAATAATATGCAAAAACAAACATGAATGTCACTCGCTCTCCTATCTTCTTTTATAATAATATATAGAAGCGATTAGGAGCCTTAATATTAAATATATAAGAAGACTAAGTATAATAACTCAATGGTCATATTTTCAAGTACAAATTTTCATTCATAAATTGTTATATTTGGTGAAGTTCTTCTTTCAAATGAAACTACGTATGCTTACTAGTAGAATATACGGACTATTAAATTCAATGAGATATGGTGCTATGAAGGAACTAATAGAAAAATGTTTTTTCAAATATAAACCATCAAGTTTATGCATGATTCATCAAAAAATTGCTTGTTAGAATGTGAAAGATCTAAATTTTTTATTTGAAGACTAAAAGTCTATATAAAAATATCACCAGGGAGTAACATTTATCTCATTTATATTTATTATATTTTCCATTATTATCATTTAATTCTTATTAATTTAGGAATCAAGAATTTTTCTTTAGGAAGACCTCCCTTCTTTACTTTTTTTTTCTTTCTCATTCCCTCTTTTGAAACTTATGCATAGTTTATTGAAGACATATTAGTAGTAAATTATTTTAGTTATTTTATTTGTTGGACTTAGAGATGTATTTAGCTCAATTAGTTTAAAGTAATTTATATTTTACTGAATTTCATGAAGAAATCACTGGTTTAATTATTTTATGTTTTAGGCTTATAGGTTCAATTTGTCTGAAGGACTATCTTAGATAAGATTTTTGTACTAATATAAAAGAAAAAAAACAAAACATACAATATATATAAAAGAAAATAAATGCAATATCTTATATATACATGAAAAACAATTGCAATTATATACAATTAGTAAGTCCTAATAAGAAAAACTATAATGCAAATAAGAACATGTGACCATAATTAACACCAAAACATGTGTCCACAACATGTGCTGAAGTAACTAATAAATCTTCTATTTAATAGTTTTGCATCTTTAAGGATTTAAAATAAGATACAATAATAAAGTTACCAGGTAGAAATTATATTAAGCTTCAAAACTCTATAAATCATTTGATTGGAGATATTATAATTATTTTAAATGAAATTTTGTAAAAGGTCCTTTCAGAAAAGAAAAATAAATAAAATTGAAATTAGTTTTTCATATAGATTAAAATCAACTTATACATACTTTATTTTTTATAAAATTTCTTTTATATATATTTTTTAAATTTAAATTTATAATTTATGTACAAGTTTGTTTTATTTTATAAAAAAAATTCACTTTTAATTCTTTTTAGTAATTTATAGAAAAAAGAAATTATTTAAGAAATAAAAATTTAGAATATATGTTAGAAATTTTATTTGCTTGTCTAGGAAAACTCGAGAACAGTACATTATACATGTCTACATGTCATAGATTTTTGTTTTTATTAAATCAATTGTTTTTATTGAGTCCATTCCTCATATTACTTACAACATTAAATCCTTTTCTGAGTCCATACTTAATTATTATTAACTATAATGAATATTTGATGCAATATAAAGGTAAGCAAGCTTTCTTATATAAAACTTAAAAATTATATCTTATGAATGAAACAAGATAATAATAACAGTTATATATTATTATTATTACTATTATTATTATTATTATCAATATTTATATTATATTACAAGATTAAAAGATAATTTATTAAATAATTTAGAGATTAAGGATGAATGAATATAAAAGATTAGAAGTTAAATCTAGTTTTTTAAGAAACATTAAGTGAAAATGCTATTTAAGTGGTATATAAAAAAATTACAAGTAAAAACAGATTTGTCCACCAAATATTGTTAATAAGGTTAAAAATTTCAGCCAATAAAAAAAAATGTAAGTTTGATCGTAGTATTTGAAAAAAATAAACAATTTTTGGTTCCTAAAATTTATTTTTCTTTTTGCAAATTTAATATTTATATTTTTTATTTATTTGTAATATTGTTCTCTAATTATATATATATATATATATATATTAATTATCAGTAACTTGTTCAATTTTATTTTCTAAAAGCATATTAAATCATTATCAACTTATATTGATAATAAGTAGTCATAGGTTATATATATTTTTTCAATTATCCCATACAATACGAATATTATATATTTTTTGTCCATGGCCAAAGTAATATTATATATAATTAAACATAAAATTGAATAAAGTTACATGTAATTAACAAACATATAAACATAAACTTATCTAAAACATAAAGATTAAATTATCAAAAATAAAAAAAAAACTGAGATAAAAAATTACAAATTTTATAAAAGCAAGGACGAAAATTACCATATCAAAATAAAGAGTATGTATTACTCGAAGTATCAGGCAAATATAAAATCTTGAAGATGATGTGTTTTGTTCTTTCATTTTTAATTTTCACGAAAAGCCCAAACTCAGGCCCAATTAACAGAGAAAAAAAATCTAGGAAGATATGTGGCAGAGGTCCTGTATAAATTCATCATCGGAGAGAAGCAGATCCATTTTGAAAGGGTTAGGTTTGGGCAGAAACACCAATCCCCGAGGTATAGGTTCCCAACTCTCTTATTCTTCCAATTGTTCGATTTGCCTCCTTTTTTACTTTTGGTTTTCCTCTCTATCAGATTTTCTCTCTTGCTGCTTCTCTTCGTCTTTCACAGAATTTTCTGATGTAATAATATACGGATTTGTTTGTTTTCTGTGATTAGGTTTTGAAATTGGCTGCATGTTTGAAATTCAATTATTTTTTCATAATCCATTTCCCTTTTATTTCAATCTTAGTTTTTGTTTCTATGTAGTGTTCATAATTACTCTCAAAATTTTATTTGTTTATATTGTAGTAGACGAACGATGCCTCGCTATGATGATAAATACAATACACGCCTGTATGTGGGACGCTTGTCCCACAATACCCGTTCTCGTGATCTGGAGCGTGCTTTCAGCAGATATGGAAGGTAATTTTTCTTTTTAATTGGTAATTCTTATCATTCAAAATATATAGAGAACCCTAGACTTGATTTTTTCTCCAAGCAACTCAATCCACAATGTTATTTACATGGGAGTTTTGAAATTGTGGTTGTGGATTCATGGCGATAGAAAAAACTTCTATTGTAGCTTTGAGGCCGGAATCACCGTTTGGGACCGTTTTTTAAAGGACCTATTTGCTTTTAATCTTTGACATTCTTTTTAGTATTCCATGTCTGTTTACCCGTTTGTTTATGCGGATGATTGCCTTTGTTCTTTATTACTTAATTCCTTGTTTAGAATTGGCAGGATGTTTTCCATTGGTTTGTCCTTCCAATTCAATGTCCAAATTGTTTGACTTTATCTGAGATATGATTGCAATTGTTTGATTCGTCTTTATTGTTTACATTGACAAGGGAGTTGAGTTAGTGATAGGTTGCAGTCGGCTGTCGACCTTGTTTTATGCTGAAACATAGGGTGGTGGTATGCAGGTTTTATCTAAGCTTTGATTTGAGCTTGGATTTTTTTTGTTATTTGTCATGTTATACGTGGGAACCAAATCCCTTAGGTGTCATGTTTTAACATGAATAATCTTGTTGAAGGTTTCTGTGGTTTTCCCTAAACCTGGAGGTCTGTGTTGGGAGGTTGGCCTTGGTGGAATTGATGGAAATTCCTGTCGAGTGTTGACTTTGGCGATTCTTTCTGTAATGTTATTGCGTGTTTTTTATGGAAATGGCAACAATCACAAACTGGTGTTTAGTCCGTCTTTGAGGGGCGTTGTATACAGCTCCAGTAGTTAAGTAATGATGGCCTTACTGTTTCTGGAAACCATTTCCGCAGAGTTCGAGGTGTGGATATGAAGAACGATTTCGCCTTTGTTGTAAGTTTTCATTCCATTCTTTGTCTTTTATTTATTTTGTTGACTTCCATTGCTCGTCGTGCCTTTGTTCCAAGGTGGCCATTAGTGTCTGCTCAGAGGATTCGGTTGTAAATGGTGGTAAGATTCTGTTACTTCAGTGGCTTGTTACTGACAGATTTTGAACAGGAATTTAGTGATCCTCGAGATGCGGATGATGCTAGATTTAACTTGGATGGCCGTGACTTTGAAGGAAGTCGTATTATTGTTGAATTTGCTAAGGGGGTAGGAACTACTTAAATGTCTCTAATGATATTTTTCTTATGATTTGGTCTTCTCAATTTTAGTAGTTCGTCTTTGGGATGGTTTTTTTATTGTCTATAGTGTTTATTTAATGCATGGTTGTTGGATTTTATTGTGGCATATATGAATTTATTCTGTAGAATCTACAAGCTAATACTTGGGCTATTATATTTCTTGTTAATTTGTTTTAATCTGATCTCTATATGATCAGGGTCCTCGTGGTTCCCGTGAATACTTGGGTCGGGGTCCACCTCCTGGATCTGGACGATGCTTTAACTGTGGCATTGATGGTCACTGGGCCCGAGATTGCAAAGCTGGGGATTGGAAGAACAAATGCTACCGCTGTGGTGAAAGAGGTCATATAGAGAAGAACTGTAAGAACAGTCCCAAAAAGTTGAGGTAAGTTCTCGTTTTGCTTCCATACACCTCTGCTACATTGTGTTGATATGTCCTTAACTTGTTTATTGTTTTCTTATTGAGTTTTAAATATTTTATGTCAATTTGAGCTGTTCTGTAGCAGCAGGCGTGGACGGAGTTTCTCACGATCACCAGTCAGGTCATATTCTCCTCGTCGTGGGAGAAGCAGAGATCGGAGCTACAGTCGTGAGCGCAGCTACAGGTTGGGTTCTAATAATTTCTAATCCTATTGTTTGTGTTCTGATGCAATAGTACTGCAATTTGAGTGTTGTCTCACTTGTCAGTAGTACTTCTTTCGTAAAAAGCTTGTAAGCTGAATTTTGGTCACCTATTTTTCTTGCCAGTCGATCGAGATCTCCTGTGAGAAGAGCAAGAAGCCCAGTTTCTGAAGATAGGTCACGGAGTCCTCGACCCTCCAAGATAAGGGATCATAGTGCATCACCTGAGCGTGGCAGCCCACAGAAGAAAAGTGACATATCTCCCCGTAATGAAGATAGGTTGGTGACCCAGCGAGATGGATCTGACTTCAGTGATGGTCCAAGAGGTAAAAGTAGAAGCCCTGCTAGCCCTTCAAGGAACCACAATGAGAGGGCTTATGATAGCCCTAAATCTAATGGGCGTAGCCGAAGTCCCACCCGGAGCCCTAGGGATGACAGGAGCCCCATTGATGAAGATGATGACAACCATCGTCGCTCACAGTCACCTTAGATAGTGCTTTTTGATAAGAGGTCAGGACTGGCCCAGTTTACATCTGGATTATAAATTGCACTCCTGTTTAATTGTGATTTTTGTTTATCAAAACATTTTATGTATGCATGCTATTATTCAGATTCTTGCTGTTCAACTAGCTTGTGTGTCATGGATAGAATATGGTGCATGAATTGGTTTCAAGGGTTGGGATATTTTAAACCATTATAAATTATTGTTAGAAATTTATATCTTGTATGTTTTGAAGCCCTTCAACTCGAAATATCTTGAGGTTTATCTATTTTTTTTCTATGTTGCTTTAATTAGACAATTATAACTGTTGATAAACTACCTTAGTCGAGTTAGGATTTTGTACTCTATCATGTATTGTTATTGTATTTTGACATCGATGTTAGGATGTGAATAGTATCGCTTGAAAAATTGCTATTGTATTTTACATTGTGTAAACTTTTTCACTCTAAAATCCTTGTTAATTAGATTGTGTTATTGTGTTGTTACTTTTCTATTTAATGTTCTCGTGAAATAAATTTGTAGATGTTTATGGAAATCGTGTCGCACCCGTGTTTTAATTTTTTCAAGGTCTTTTTGCATTTTCTATAGTTTACAAAATTTATAATATTTTTGCAAATGAGAAAATAGTAGTGTATTTTTTAGTACGAACTAAAATTAGGAAATATGTTTTTGGAGAAAGTTACTACAGATTGATTTTATTAAGAGGGTGGTTTAAGTTGGATTTGTAGTGGGACGGATTTTGTGAGTTTGTATTTTTAAAAAATTAAATTGAAAATATATTTTTTATATTATATATTTCAAGAATATATATATATATAACAAATTATAATAATTTTATAATTTAATTTTCTTATACTTGTATCATTTATTAATTATTACCATATAATTAAAACATTAACAATTATTTGAATAAATTATAAAAATTAGTTAGTCAATGAAGATTTTCATTTCGTTTTAATACACAAATGAGCTCGGTTTCTCCTGTTAGTGATGCGTTAGTGATAGACCGAATCAACATGACCTCGATTAATAAGTTTTATCTTACTTATTTTTAATTAAGTTTTCAGAATAAAAAATACGTCTAATTAATAATTAATAATGTAGGGTAAATTATAAGATAAAAAATAATACTGGTTGAATATATAATACAATCACAACCAAATTTAGAAAATTAAGTAACGAACATGTCCACCCTAACGATGTTATACACATGTAAATAAAAAAAAAAAAACAGTATTCCATCTTAACATGTGCCTCACCAATATCCCAGTTATAGCTTTTGAAGTTTTCGACTGTTCCACCACAAATCCATTAGGAGTGATAAAACGACATTTAATTATGTCAAATTCGTGATATTGTGTTAATTCTTTTTGTAGTAAATTAATGCTTACACGGAATCTTTTACAAATTTCAAATGTCGGTTTTCAAGATATCGATGGTGTTTCAAGATATCGATTTGAATGAAACTGAAAAATAAATTCGTCTATGAATATTGTTAAAACTTTGACAGAATATATGTATTATAGATACGTGTAATAACCGATATTATTAATTAAATATAAAGATAAAGATAAGTATATACATAATCTTTTGTCCCAGTTTAAATTACTCATAATTTATTAAGTAATTTATTATACATATATATATAAATATACAAAATTCCAAACTTTTAAAAAATTCGTAAAATAACCTTTTGACTCTTATCACGCTCACTAATATGTATCCTAAAACAAAAGATATTTGATTTCGAAATCCAATTAAAAAAATTACTGGATCTCAAAATTTGATAATATATATATATATATATATATATATATATATATATATATATATATATATATATATATATATATATATTTATATATTTTCCTATATATTAGTTGAACTTAAAAAGATATAATTATACATTTTAATTTTTATTCTGTTTTAATCTTATTTGAAGGTTAATTTTTTAATTTTAATTATTTTTTCTTTAGTTTATTATTTTTTGTTTTTCATTTTTTAATGTTAATTTTTTTAAATTTACATATTTTGCTATTTTTAAACTTTTCTTAATATAATGTTTAAATATAAAATATTAATATATATGTTTTTTAATTTTTCTTATTTAATGTATTAAGAATAAATTAAATTAAATTTTAATTAAGTAAATAAAGAAAAGTAAAGAATAATATATAATATATATATATATATATATATACATGAATTTTGACATCTGATATACATATATTCTTGTGGATGTTAACTTTCGTTATACATATTTATATAATTTATATAATGGGTGTCGAAATTTGGTATCAAGAGGTGTTGATAAAAATTAAAATTTAAAAAAGTTGGGGTTGCAGAAGAAAAGTTGGAGGTACAAAAGGAGAAATACACCTGTTTTAATTTCCAAGGAAAGGCCAATTTCTGGCCCAATTAACAAAAGAAAACTATGGAGATGTGTGGCAGAGGTCCCATATAAATTAATAATCGGAGAGAGGCTGATCCACTTTGAAAGAGGGGTTAGGCTTCTGCAGAAACACCAATTCGCTCCGAGGTAACGTTTCTCTACCGTTTTTCTTTCAATTGTTCGATTCGCCTTTCACCACTTTTGGTTCTTGGCTCTATAGGATTTTCTCTCTGGATTTTTCTTTTCATCTTTCTCATCAATTTCTCATGTAATAATTTACCGTTTTCTTTGTTTTCTGCGACCTAGGTTTTGAAATTGATTGCATGTTTAAAATTCAATTATTTTTTCCCAATCCATTCCCTTTTATTTCAATTTCAGTCATTTTTTTTGTCGACAGAAGGGGTCTCTGTGTGGCCGCTTTCATAATTACTCTCAAAATTTCATTTGTTTATATTGTAGAGCTAGAAGGAAAAACGATGCCTCGCTATGATGATAAATACAATACACGCCTGTATGTGGGACGCTTGTCCCATAACACCCGTTCCCGTGATCTGGAGCGTGCTTTCAGCAGATATGGAAGGTAATTTCCCTTTATTTAATCATTAGTTCTTATCTTTTGAAATATAGAGAGAACCATAGACTTGATTATTTCTCTAAGCAACTCAATCCTTTTCGAAACAATGTTATTTACATGCAAGTTTTGAAATTGCTGTTGTGGGTTCACAGCGATCCTTTATGTTACAGAAGATTTCAGACAAATAATTTCTATTGCAATGTTGAGGCCGAAATCAGCGTTTGGGACTGTCTTTTAAATACCATGTTTACTTACCTATTTACCCTTTTAATCTTTAACATGTTTTTCTTATTATTCCATTCCATGTCTGCTTACCTGTTTGTCTACGTGGATGATTGTCTTTGTTCTTTAGTATTTAATTTCTTGCTTTGAATCGGCAGGATGTTTTCCATTGTTTTGTCCTTCCAATTCAATGTCTAAATTGTTTGATTTTTTCCAATATGTGTTTGGAATTGTTTGATTCAACTTTGTTGTTTACATTGGCAAGGGAGTCGAGTTAGTGATAGGTTGCCGTCGGCTGTCGACCTTGTTTTATGCTGAAACTTAGGGTGGTGATATGCAGGTTTTATCTAAGCTTTGATTTGAGCTTGGATTTGTTTTGTTATTTGTCATGTTATGCGTGGGAATCAAATCCCCTAGGTTTCATGTTTTAACATGAATAATCTTGTTGAAGGTTTCTGTGGTTTTCCCTAAACCTGGAGGTCTGTGTTGGGAGGTTGGCCTTGGTGGAATTGATGGAAATTCCTGTCGAGTGTTGACTTTGGCGATTCTTTCTGTAATGTTATTGCGTGTTTTTTATGGAAATGGCAACAATCACAAACTGGTGTTTAGTCCGTCTTTGAGGGGCGTTGTATACAGCTCCAGTAGTTAAGTAATGATGGCCTTACTGTTTCTGGAAACCATTTCCGCAGAGTTCGAGGTGTGGATATGAAGAACGATTTCGCCTTTGTTGTAAGTTGTCGTTCCGTTCTTTGTCTTTTATCTTTTTTTTTTTGTTGACTTCCATTGCTCGTCGTGCCTTTGTTCCAAGGTGGCCATTAGTGTCTGCTCAGAGGATTCGGTTGTAAATGGTGGTAAGATTCTGTTACTTCAGTGGCTTGTTACTGACAGCTTTTGAACAGGAATTTAGTGATCCTCGAGATGCGGAGGATGCCAGATATAACTTGGATGGCCGTGACATTGAAGGAAGTCGTATTATTGTCGAATTTGCCAAGGGGGTAGGAACTATCTCAGTTTATGTACATAATATTTTTCTTAATATATGTTTTTCATAGTTTCTATAATGTTTATCTAGTGCATGATTGTTGGATTTTATTGTGGCATATATAGATTTATTCCGTCGAATCTACAATGTAATAATTGGGCTATTGCATGTCTTCAGTTCTTCTATTTGTGCACATTTTTCTCTTCATTGTTACTAGCAACGGGCAATTAGATGATGTTCTCCTTTGTCTGCGTTTCCTTAAGAACCTCGTACATAAATATTAAATTTCTTCTGGAGCCATGCACCTCTAATTTCATTGTTTCTGTGCTTCGACTTTTTTAACCAATTTTGGTAGCTTTTTATTGCTTGTTAATTTGTTTTTCATGTGATCTATATGCAATCAGGGTCCTCGTGGTTCCCGTGAATACTTGGGTCGGGGTCCACCTCCTGGATCTGGACGATGCTTTAACTGTGGCATCGATGGTCACTGGGCCCGAGATTGCAAAGCTGGGGATTGGAAGAACAAATGCTACCGCTGTGGGGAAAGAGGTCATATAGAGAAGAACTGTAAGAACAGTCCCAAAAAGATGAGGTAAGCCCTCGTTTTGTTTCCATACCTCTGCTACATTGTGTGATATGTCCTTGTTTATTTATTTTTATGTCAATTTGAGCTTTTCTGTAGCAGCAGGCGTGGACGGAGTTTGTTACGATCACCCGTCAGGTCATATTCTCCTCGTCGTGGGAGAAGCAGGGATCGGAGCTACAGTCGTGAGCGTAGCTACAGGTTGGGTTCTAATAATTTCTAATCCTATGGTTTATGTTCTGATGCAATAGTACTTCACTTGTCAGTAGTACTTCATTTGTAATAAGGTTGTAAGCTGAGGATTGGTCCCCTATTTCTTTTGCCAGTCGATCGAGATCCCCTGTGAGAAGAGCAAGAAGCCCAGTTTCTGAAGATAGGTCACGGAGTCCTCGGCCCTCCAAGATAAGGGAGCATAGTGCATCACCTGAGCGTGGCAGCCCACAGAAGAAAAGTGACATATCTCCCCGTAATGAAGATAGGTTGGTGACCCAGCGAGATGGATCTGACTTCAGTGATGGTCCAAGAGGTAAAAGTAGAAGCCCTGCTAGCCCTGCAAGGAACCACCACAATGAGAGGGCTTATGAGAGCCCTAAATCTAATGGGCGTAGCCGGAGCCCCACCCGGAGCCCTAGGGATGACAGGAGCCCCATTGATGAAGATGATGACAACCATCGTCGCTCACAGTCACCTTAGATAGTGCTTTTTGATAAGAGGTCAGGATTGGCCCAGTTTACATCTGGATTCTAAATTGCACTCCTGTTTAATTGTGACTTTTGTTCATCAAAACATTTTATGTGTATGCATGCTATTATTCAGATTCTTGCGTTCAACTAGCTTGTGTGTCATGACTAGAATATGGTGCATGAATTAGTTTCGAGGGTTGGGATATTTTAAACCATTATAAATTATTGTTAGAAATTTAAATCTTGAATGTTTTGAAGCCCTTCAACTCGAATGATCTTAAGGTTTTTCTATATATGTCCTTCAACTTTACAATCATAACTGTTGAGAAACTACCCAGTTGAGTTGAAGTTACTGAATAGGATTTTGTACTCCATTTAAGTATTATCATCATCATTTTGTCTTACCCATAAAAAAATGATGTTGTATTTTGACATCGTTGTTTGGATGTGGAAAGGATTACCACCTGTAAACATTCTCTCTAAATTCCTTATTAATTATAGGGTTATTTTTTTTTCGAGAGAATCAGATTTTGAAAGTTTACTATTTTATTTTAATTTTTAGCAAGCTAAATATTGGTTTTTTATTTAATGTTCTCGGAAAATATAGATGTAAATGTACCCGTGTTATCATTCTAAAAAACTATTGTCGAATCTTTGATTAATGTTCTTATTTTCACTTTTTAACCTGTGTGATTATAAATTATTTTTTGAAGGTCTGTTACATTTTCAATAATTTATAATTTTTTTAAAATAAAAAGTGTTTTTTTAGGAAGAACTAAAGTTAGGAGATTTGTTTTTTAAAAAAGTTACACGGATTTTTCTTTATCTAAGAAATGACTTTTTTAAATGAAACGTTTTTTTATAAATAGAGTTCAAATTGAAGTAATTTAAGTAAAGTTTTCACAAAAGTAAAAAATGAATTTCGAAAAATTGTTCGATGTTATAACTAAGTGTTATATAAATTTAAATGTTAAGTTTGAAGTATGAAGGGACGATTTTGAGTTTGTATTTTTTGTACAAAGTCAAAATAAAAGATAATGTTTTTATATTATATTTTTTGAATTGTTGTCATTTATTAATAGTTCATTTATTAAATAAGATAAAATAATTTAATACGTAAAGATAAATTTTAATTTATTTAATTAAAAATGTTAACTAAATTTTTATTATTAAATGTGTTTTTAATATATAATATATAATGAATTTTAAAATATAGAATTAAAAAAATAATTTTAGAAAAAGTCAACAAATTAGATTAAGATTTTTAACTCATTTTAATAGGGTGGCTTTCATTTCTTATAGACCAATGGACTTGAGCAAAATTACTTTAATTATGTGTTTCTAAGATAACATATACATTTATTAATAATGTAGTATAAGTTATAAGATAAAAAATAATAATGCAAGTATAATAACTAATATGATCATAACCGGATTTAGAATGTTAATTGACAAAATATGTTCACTAGTGTAAGTTAATATTGATTAATCAATCTAATGCAATTATTGTTTTTCCACACATCTGAATATACAAAAAATAGTATTCCACCACAAACCCAATAAAAAGATATTTAATTATGTCAAATTCACATGATATCGTGGCAAATTTGTTTGCAGTAAATTACATGGAATCTCTTTATCCGGGTATTTTCACAATCATGTCAACAATTTTTTTTTTGTCTATTCAAACTTATGGTATAAACAATTGCATCTACAAAATTTAGATGTCGGTGTTTGAAGATAACCTTCAAAACTAGAACCATTGCATGAAATCCATGATATAATAGAAATCACCCTCAATATGGAAGTGAACACCTTTATGGAGACTAAATCATTATTAACATTTTTTGTGTGTGTGCATTGAAATGCTTTATTGTAATCAATGATGCAAAAATTTGTATTTTAATTTGGATTCCAAGACACTTAACTTTCATAATAATTAACATATTTACATAACATAATTTAATTAAAAATTTAGAAATCCCGTGTTAATTCACAGTCATATGTCACAAAAAATCAAATGATTACAACAAAGGTTAGTTACAAATCGGATGATAAAAATAAACACTCTTAAACATAATAATATATTAGTTCCTTGACATAATCGTTCACACATGAGGAATCTTGCTGCCATGGAAAACATCTTATTTCACTGTAGAAAGCAGCAATCCACATTGAATCAATGAACTCATCGGGCATTATTGAATGCACTTACTACTCATGGTGTCATTTGTATTCAAAAGAGTAGCGCACATGTATTCTCAAATACTCGAGCATAAGGAAAAATTAATCGTTCTGTGAGGGAAGGTTGTTCTCAATGTGTTGTTACTGAGAAAACAGAGTGAAAAAAAAAAGACTCCTTCCCGAGATCAATTAAGATAAGACAATTGACTTCTATTCATGAATTTCTCCAGAGTACTTTTGTTAAGGTAAGTGAACAAGTTCATTTGTCTAATAATCTGTCCTTTATTTTGAAGGCTGAAATCACAAAGCCTTATAATGGTGCTCTTGAAATTGGTAGTGTGATGGATTTGTCCAATGAAAAAAGATTTTTAATGTGACGTAGGTAATAAGCTTTTTAATGAGTCACTATGTAAGTGGGAGGGTAGATTTATGGTATGGGTATTTTGAGAATGGAACAAGAAAAATATACATAAAAAATTAGATGAAGTGCCACCATTTGATTTGCAAAAGTGATCTTAAATCATTTGATTTTTAAAGTATTTCATTCAGGTGAAGTTCAAAACAGCCATACATAAATGAGTGGTAGCAGTATGTACAGGTAATATGAACAATAAAATTTCTTAAACAAAATTGTGAGGTAAACCTACTGTACAAGAGGGAATTTGTTTGCTGTCATATTATAGTTCCAAGGCCGAGTTCATCCTCAAGGTCATCGCCATCTTCAAATAGCTTCAAAAACCGAGCCTGATCCTGCTCCCTCTTCCTCTTTTGCCAATACTTGTACACAAGCGTCGTTACCAGAATGAATATGGCTGAGCACAGAATAGTTAGCAAAACGATAACTGCTACAGGCATTTCTTTTTTAGTGTGATCTTGTTGGGCCTTGACAGGCGGTGCAGAGACAGAAACTACAACTGAACACATTTTTCACAAACATATATTAGCAAGTAATGAAGTAAAGATGCATTGATATGTGAGAAAAGTAACTTGGAAACAACATGAAAAGTTAATTAAAAAGTGCGAACAAGTGGAAGAAACTTAATTTGGGCAATCCCAGTAACTCAGACTCACAAGAACAAAATGAATGAACAATGATGGGAAAAGTATCTCAGACATGAGATAATAATATCAACGGTAAACAAGACTTGTCCCATTAGGTGGAATCAAACCAAAGATTATATATAATACTTACCATATAAAATTGAGGTTTAAGAGAAATAAGTCCTACCTCGTGTTTATTAATACCACCTATTAATCCTTCGTCCGGTTGGTTATGGGTAAAAAGGTCAAGATAATTTATTTTTTTGTTTAGATTCTTAACCAAATAATCTTCTAATCAGGTCATCAATGGTGACACAATTGAGGTTACTAGCACTGTTTTTAAAATTACAAAATTGAACTGTAAGCACCATATTAGAGATTAAAAGAACCATTGACAGAAGTTGAATTTGTATACTTTTTATAACTTCATAATTTTTGCATTGGCATCATATAAGTTACTATGACAGTTGTCTGTGAAGTCTAATATCATGATAGCTGTAAGGAGTTTTCCAAGAAAAATGGTAGCAGGAAACTCACCACCACTAATATTTAAGCAATCTGAGCAGAGAAAAGTCGCATTGAATTCTTTTTCCTTGAAGTGGATATATCTTCCATCAGGGGCCGTAAAATCAGAAGGACACAATTCCCACTCGTCAAACACATCGTCATAAAGAATTTTGTCTTGTTCATAGAATCCACATCGTTTACACTTTTTACCAGAGAAATTAGTTAAAGGCTGGAACCACAAAGCAAAATCTCAGCAGTTGCAAATGCAAATTCATACACAATGATTAAGTGAAATCTCATAAAGTAACGCTTGAAATTACAAAATGCAAAATCACTTGAATTTAATGATTAAGCAAACCAGTCTAATAGTTGTTTAGTTAAACAAGATGAGCCAACGGCCTAAATTAAAAATAACAGTACTTTGTATAAAGAGGCAAGGATTTCAAATAACTGATTTTTAGACCTCGTTGCTACAAGAGCTAAAAGATGACCAGTCTCATCATAACCAAATAAGTACCCAACCAGCTCAACTTAACAGAATAACTACCAAGCAGTTATTATTTTTGCAATTTTAACTGTGCAAAGAGCTATTGTTGAATTCATCATAGCTCAGGAATTGCCGTATGCAATTCCTTTGCCATCAAAATTCTGTACAATTGATATTCTTCTACAAACAAAACACACCTCTAATCAGGTCAGCCTCTTTTCTCACGTTGGCCATAATAAACCAAGCCAGGATCTCAATCCACCTTATAATGTCTCAGTCCTAACTTTTTTCCGCATGTGTCAGTATTGGTTCTTGGATATTAGACTCTGGAGCCAACAATCAAATATGTTCATCTCTTGATTGGTTCAGTGCTTACAACAGTATTAAGCCAATCAATGCACACTACCAAATGGAAACCGTGACTGCACAGTATGCAGGAACTTTGAATTATTCTTCCACCTTTAATCACACTAATGTTCTCTATTAACACGAATTTTCTTTCAATCTATTTCAGAGTACAAGTAATAAGTATTTAAATTGCAAGGATAAAGAAACCAGAAATTGAGAATCGAATGCACTGATCCAGTTTAATTGAAAACAAGAAAAATACAGAAGGATAGGAATATCCAACTGCCCAGAGCCAAGCTCCTAAGAAGCAACCACAATGGTCCTCCTCCAAAATGACCATCCCCCCCCCTTTTCTTCTCTCTCTTCTAACCAACTTATTCTTCCTAGTGTGCCATGTCATTCTTCCTAGACCGTTTCCTCTCATACACCCTGCCCCACCTATTCTTACCATTCTCTTCTTGGATCATGGGCTCTTTAAACCCAATTGTATTTGGGTCTGTATCAATACCCTCTTCTTGAAATAGAGCCTTGTCCTCAAGGCTGAATTCCGGAAATTGGTTGTGGATGGTAATCGTATCCTCCCAAGTCGCCTCCTCAACATCTTGCCCCTTCCAATGTACCAATACTTGTGTTTTGGTCTCCCCCCCTTTTGTGTTGTTCCTAGTCGCCAATATAGCCTCTGGTATCATTAATTCGACTCTGTCATCCTCCAGCCCTTTGGGAAGATCCTTCTCTACCTTGTATTTTCCTACTGCCTTTTTTAATAGGGATACATGAAACACGGGATGAATTTTCGAAGATGGTGGTAATTTCAAACGATATGCCACCTCCCCTATCTTCTCCACAACCTCAAAAGGTCCATAATATTTAGCATTCAGCTTTGACTGCACTCTATTCATGACAGAATGTTGTCTGTTCTGTTTCAACTTCAAAAAGACGAAATCCCCCACAACAAAATGTCTCTCCTTACGATGCTTATTTGCTTGATTTCTCATCCTGTCCTGAGCTCTGAGTAAATGAGATTTCAACTGCCTCAAAGCTTCATCTCTCTCTACAAGGTCTTTTTGGACAGCCTCCACTCTCACTTCCCCTTGAACCACTTGAACAATCTTGGGTGGTTGTCGACCATACACCGCTTCAAAAGGAGTCATTCCCGTAGATCCATGGTAAGTTGTGTTGAACCAAAACTCAGCCCAAGGCATCCAAATCACCCAAGTCTTAGGTTGATCAGTGATGAAACATCGTAAATACGTTTCAAGACACCTATTGGTTACTTCCGTTTGTCCATCCGTTTGAGGATGGTAGGCTGTGCTCATTTTCAGCTTGGTTCCCTGCATTTTAAAAAACTCTTTCCAAAATACACTCATAAATAAGGGGTCTCGATCACTCACAATAGAATTCGGAACTCCATGTAGCCGCACTACCTCCTTCACAAAAATTTCAGCAAGAGTCTTCGCGCTATAAGGATGTTTAAGAGGCACAAAATGACAGTATTTTGTCAATCGATCTACAACCACCAAGATTGCTTCAAACCCTTTTGATCTTGGTAATCCCGTGATGAAGTCAATACTAATGTCTTCCCAGACCCTCTCCGGAATTGGTAATGGCTGCAAAAGACCACTAGGGGCTGCTGTAATATATTTTTGTCTTTGGCACGTGTCACAAGCTTGAACATACTGTTGGACGTCTCTCTTCATTCCTTTCCAATACAAATTTGCTGCTATCCTTCTGTATGTACGATAGAACCCTGAATGACCACTTTGAGGAATAGCATGAAACTCTTCCAAAAATTTCGGAATCCAAACAGATTTCTCCAAAATGACTAGGCGATTTTTATAATAAAGTACTCCTTGTTTATAAACAAATCCCGCACAGAACTTCTCGCCACGTCCTTGCTGCACTTCTTCAATTATTTTTTGCAACCTTTTATCTGCATGTACTTCAGTATTGAGCTCTTGCCAATCCAACCATACTGGGAAATAAATCATATTGTTCAGCCCCATTTCATCTTTGCTACGAGACAAAGCATCAGCTCCTCGATTCTCTTTCCCCGGCTTATAAACTATCTCAAAATTGTACCCCAAGAGTTTTGCCACCCAATTTTGCTGCCCTCCCGTTGTAATACGTTGTTGTAATAATTGTTTGAGACTTTTTTGATCAGAAAACACAGTGAATTTCCGCCCCAACAGGTAAGGTCTCCAATGCTGTACTGCAAGTGCCACCGCCATCAATTCTCGTTCATATGCTGACTTAGTTAAGTTACGGGGACTCAACGCTTTGCTGTAGTAAGCAACAGGTCTCTTGTGCTGCATTAAGATAGCCCCAATTCCTGTCCCGGAAGCATCACACTCCAAAAAAAATTCGTCATTAAAGTTTGGTAATTGCAACACAGGTGCTGTAGTAATCCTCCTTTTAAGCTCCTCAAAAGCTTCTTGGGCCTTTTCATTCCACTTGAATCCATCCTTTTTCGTCAACTCCGTGAGGGACCTTGCTACCTTACCATAATCTTTAATGAATTTACGGTAATATCCCGTAAGCCCCAAAAACCCGCGGACTCCCTTCACATTCGTAGGGATAGGCCAATCAATAACACTACTCACTTTATTTGGGTCAACCGCAACTCCTTGTATCGATATAATATGACCCAAGTATTCGATACTTTCTTGCCTAAACGTGCACTTTTCCTTGTTCGCAAATAACTTATTGGCCCTCAACGTACTCAACACCTTTTCCAGCAATTGCAAATGTTCTTCCCAACCCTTACTATATATGAGTATATCATCAAAAAACACCAATACTCCTTTCCTTAGCCAATTGCGGAATACTTCATTCATAAGTGCTTGGAAAGTGGAAGGGGCATTCATAAGCCCAAACGGCATTACGAGATATTCGTAATGCCCCTCGTGTGTTCTAAAGGCTGTTTTCGGGATATCCTCCTTTCTCATCCGCACTTGATGGTAGCCCGAACGAAGATCCAATTTTGAGAAGAATTTGGCCCCATGTAATTCATCCAAAAGCTCTTCTATCACTGGAATAGGAAATTTGTCCGGTATCGTGGCCTTATTTAGTGCTCTATAATCCACACACATGCGCCACTTGTTGTTTTTCTTCTTTACTAAAATAACTGGGCTGGAATATGCACTTTGGCTATGCCTCACATGACCCACCTCCATTAATTCCCTCACTTGTTTCTCAATTTCATTTTTCTGGTGATAGGCATAACGGTACGGCCTCACGTTAATGGGACCTTGCCCTGGTTGAAGGTTGATACTATGTTCCTTCGCACGTACAGGTGGCAGCCCCTTGGGTTCATCAAACACCTCCGCAAAATTCTGCAACACATCATTTAGCACACGTCTCTGTTCTTGGCTCAACCCATCCTTTTTTATTTCCCTTTTTTCCTCCAACAAGCCAAACATTGACACCAACAACGAATCTTCACGAGGTGCTCCTTTTAACACTCTCTCTCCTTGATCCGTTTTGACTCTCATAATCTGCCTTTTCCAATCCACCGTAGTTTCCCCTAATGTGGTCAACCAAGACATACCCAATACCATATCCATGTCCTCCAAATCGAAGAGAAAAGCATCAAGTACAAATTCCCCTTCATCGAATGTCACCCTCATTCCGCGACATACACCTTGAGTTTCAGATTTATGCCCGTCTCCCATCAAAATTTTCATGTGTTGCGTCCTTTCCCATTCCCAACCCAAGGCTTCAACCAACTTCCGTGAGATAAAGTTGTGGGTTGCTCCACTGTCTACTAGAAACATCATTGGGATTTCACCCACCTTTCCTCGCAACTTCATCGTTCGTGGTTGTTCCTCCTTCCCTTTCGTCATAGAGTACAAACTCAATGCAGTACATGCCCCTTCGACATCGTTAACGTCATCTGCAGTATCTTCTATTATCTTCTCTTCATTTTCTTCGCATTCAACTCGTATCTCCTCATCAATCATTATGACCCGAAGTTGTTTAACGGGACACTGATGGAGCGGTCCAAATGAACCTCCACACTTAAAACATAAACCCTTTTTCTTTCTTTCCAACAACTCCTGATAAGAAAGGTGACGAGCCCCTCTATCCTTGGGCCCATTTTTGCTGTTCTCACCCCCATCATTTTGTGCACTTGGGCTTGACCCTTTTCCTCCCCAACTTCCATTATTCTGCCATGGGCCGGTTTTACCCAACACATGCGAAACGGGTCGAGTTCCAAGTTGGGTCTTTCCCTCTCCACGTGTCTCACCTCTTCCCTGCCACCCCCTGCTCCTACCATAGATTTCTACGTCAATAGCACGAGCTACATTCATCATTCGTCCCCTGGAAAGAGGATTCGCAACATGTATACTTCGCATCCTTGCCCGGAGTTCGTCCTTCAATCCATGTGTAAAGTACGAGAAGTATTGCTCATCTTGCATACTAGGCACCTGAGCAATCAGACATTCAAAGTTTCGAATGTAATCCTCCATAACCCCAGTTTGCTTCAACGAGGTCAATTGATCATAAACACTTCCTTCTCCCCTTCCACCATACCTCTCCAATAACTCTCTCTTCAAGTCCTCCCATGACAGATTTTCATACTCATTTAACAGAGATTGAAAAAAATGTATCGTACCCCCTTCCATACAAAGTTGAGCAAGACTCACTCGAACAGCTTCTCGTGTCTCTTGAACGTTGAAATAAATTTCAGCCCTAGCAATCCACCCTGCTGGATCTTCCCCATAAAACGATGGTAACTCAATTTTCTTCATCGATTGACGAAATTCCTCCAAATCATCTCCTTCGAGTTGTCTCAAACTTCGATTCCCACTGGACTTCACTGTTCCAGGACTCGACTTTCCTTTTGTTACTGATCCCTGGCCTTCACCTTTTTCCTCAATTTCCTTCGAAAATGTTGACATGAGATTGAGCAGCTTCATCTGATTTTCAGCGGCCTCCTTACGTAACGTTTCCATCTGATTCTGGTTCTGCAATGATTGTGCAACAAGCTCCTCAACTACGGCTTTGAGCTTGGTGACTTCTCCTACTACAAGCTCTACTCTCGCATCTCCCGGCTCCTCAGTTGCTGGTTCTCCTTGAGCATTGTTTCTCTTCGGTGGCATTGTTTCTAGATAAAAGAATTATCCGGCAGGTCGGACCACTTAATAAGTATTTAAATTGCAAGGATAAAGAAACCAGAAATTGAGAATCGAATGCACTGATCCAGTTTAATTGAAAACAAGAAAAATACAGAAGGATAGGAATATCCAACTGCCCAGAGCCAAGCTCCTAAGAAGCAACCACAATGGTCCTCCTCCAAAATGACCATCCCCCCCCCCTTTTCTTCTCTCTCTTCTAACCAACTTATTCTTCCTAGTGTGCCACGTCATTCTTCCTAGACCGTTTCCTCTCATACACCCTGCCCCACCTATTCTTACCATTCTCTTCTTGGATCATGGGCTCTTTAAACCCAATTGTATTTGGGTCTGTATCAACAAGCTTTGTCATTTCTTCATGTGTACTCTCGAATTTCATTAGTCAGTGAATTCTGCAGTATCTAAAATCCCAGTGGTCAATTGGCTTTGCAGATAAAGTTGAAGGGAATTGGTGATTGATATCAATCAAGCTCAAGTTCAAGCTGTACCCAATATATTTCCAATTTCATACCTGAGTCAGTACTGCACTACGACGGTTCTGCTGGAACACTTTTTATGTGGGAGAATGTCCTTACTAAGTAGTCTTTTTTCAACCTTTCATTTCAGTCAATAAGAATTCAGTATGTATGCATGCCATTACGATTATGCAAGCCAGAAGGGTTTACCATAAACTCTTAATCATAAAAAAGCTTCTAAGAGATCTGAATTGCTACATTTTGACACATGGGGACCCTTGTTCATCGTTTCTATTCATGGATGCAAATACTTTTTAGCTGTATCGGATGATTTCAGTAGATCTATATGCATTACATAGTGGAAACTCAAAGCTGAGTCTCATACTTATAATTTTGTTGTTCTGAGAACAAACTCAGCATGATGCATGAGTGAAACTGATTTGTACAGATAATGGACATGAATTTCTGATTCATAAGCTTCAAGTATCTGATGAAAGAATTTACCAAAAATCTTACGTTGAATCCCTAGCATCATAAACCAGTCCCTAGTTGCTACATGGTTTATTATAGTGATGTCAAAGTCTTTCAATCACTATGTTACCAAACCTGAACCCTGAGCTAGAAAATGCCTTCTTTCTAGGTTACAAATTGGGAACAAAGGGATATGTGTCGCTAGATTTCAATAGCAGAAAAGTGTTCATAATATTGCAGTGTGATCTTCCATGGGACAATCTTTCCTTAAAAGGTTGACAGTGATAGCTTATCATTTCATACTTCTTGAGACAATCACTTTGTAGAACCACATAGTTTCCCTCCTGTAATATATGTTGATAATAGTGCACTAGTATAATAGAATCTTCTCAGTAACCTAACTTTGCACAGGCTGAACCTCCACCAAGAAGATCCAAACAAGCCAGACATTAGCCACATCACCTTGCTGAGTACATATTCAGCTTCTCAACTGATTCAGTAAATTCTTCTTCCTTATACTACCTTCTTTCTTGTCCTGTTTCTGATGCTAAGCTTTACCCTTTCATTTGTTGTTTTTCACATCCGATTACCACAAATGTTGCATTGTAAAATCCAATGCTAAGGCAAATGAATAAGAGTGTTGGAATCATTTGATGCAAGGTGAGCTCATAGCTACAGGGAGCAACGACACTTGGAAACTAGTCGATCTTGTCATTTGAAACCCATTAATAGAAAATTGAGATATAAAATAAAGCATTCAGGTGAAGGATCTATTAAGTGACTCATACCTTGACTTGTGGCCAAAGGTTGTCATAAGGTTGAAGGGCTGGATTACTTTGATACATCCTTTGTGGTTTGCAAAGTTTACAAATGTTTGCATGCATCTATCCAAAGTTTGCATTTACATCAATTGAATGTTTTTAGAATCTTGTAGATATGTTAGAACCCTACAAATATAGTAACTGTTGATATTAGGATCAATTACATCGTGGTTTAAAGATACAGAATTCATCGTATCCTTCTCAGTTTGGTATCAAGAGCCTAAGGAGAAGGGAACCTAATCTCCACGCTTTCCTTGGACCCACTAACCACTGGTGTAAATTGTTTAGAAACCATGTATATTTTTTGGTTTTGTTATTTTTTTATTGTGTTTCACAATTAGTTGGTGTCATTGTTCACCACTAAAACCTGTCTAGCGAGCTTATTCTGGCTCACGATCACCACTGCTAGCATTGCTTTGCCATGCAAAGACCAAATCCGAAAGTCACTGTGCCCTCCAAGCACTTTTGCTCTTTGCCAGCCGCTCTCTAGCAGTTTGACCCGTTTTGCTCTCCAGCCGTCGTCACACCCTTTTACCTGTTTTGCTCTATAGCAGCCGCTGCACCCTCTAACTAGTTTTTCTCTCCAGCAGCTGGCACACCTTCTGAGCCTGTTTGCTCTGGTACCTTGGAGTATTATTCTCTAGTACTTGCTGTTCTGTCTGAGTATTTTTTTTTCTCTTCAGCAACCACCATGATTTTCACGGATAATTTTGCTTTCTAATAGGTTCCATGTCGTCTAAGCACTTTTTCTCTCATGCAGCTGGGGAGCTTTTCAAGCAAGTTTTGCTCTCTGATCACTGCTTCTTTGGCAATACTACTAGTACTCGTTCCACAAGACTTTAGTTGATGTGGATGATATCATCTGTGCTGGAAATTCTTCAATAGAGTTCCAACAGATCAAGTATGTCCCAAGGATTTGGGAGTCCTTAAGTTTTTTCTTGGTTTGAATGATGCCAAACAATTTCATTTTGTGAGAGGAAGTAATGTTTGGACCCTGTTGCTGAATCTAGTAACTTAGGATCCAAACCAGTTCAAACTTGACCTCCCATTCAAGATTCGTCCAGATCGAAGAGGGCCTTATGAAGACGTTCCATCGAATAGGCCTCTCAGAGGAAGATTGCTTTATCTCATTCTCACGAGAACCGACGTTATATTTATATTTAATTCTCACGAGAACCGACGTTATATTTATATTTATATTCGGCAGCTGAACCAGTTTATTTCTCATCCAACTTTGGTTCACTACCAAGCTGCTTGCAGGGTTCTCAAATATACGAAGGGGTGCCCAGGTCGGCATTTATTCTTTCCCAGGTCTCTTACCATGAAGTTGTTTGGTTTTCATAAGTTGATTGGCCTGTTGGTTGTTTGGCTTCTCTACTTACACTCTGATCTGTGTCAAATACACTTGCACCCTGGTTCTGTATTGTAACAACCAAAGTGTGCCAACACAGTCTGTGACGAACAAACAAACTAAACACCTCGAAAGTGATTGTCATATCATATGGATCCTGATCAAAGAGAAGGCTCTCTAGTCCATTTCTTAAGCTTAGGGAAATTTCTTCACTAAGCATCTCTCAAGCATTACATAACCAAACAACTATTCAGACAGCTCAAAATAAAAGAATAACTCCTAATCAGTTATTTTTATGTAATTTTCGCAGTACATTACACAGAGCTGCTATACATAGGATGCATCCTAGTTCAAGGAATTGCATATTGCAACAACACCTTTCCATATAAATATTCTAAAACCCTAATTATGAAAATTAAATTCATTTGATCACTCCTATTTCCTGTGATCACCTTCTCATGACTTATAAAATAAAACTCCAATTAAAAATAGTGAAGAAAAAGCTTAGAAAAACAAAAGGGGACAAGGAGGAACCTGCCAAGACTCTTCACCCTTAAAAGTATAAGAAACGTTGGTTTTTTTTACATCAGGCAACTCGGTTTTGTTGTCCCCTTTGCACCGAAAATAGACAGATGGAGTGGCTTTTAGCCACTCGTGGGTTGTGTAGATTTCAATCGAGCTCAGAGTCACGTCCGCAGATACAACCAACCCTGTGCTACAAACAGTTAGTTTTATGTTTCATGAAACCTATAAACGAACAGATAAGGGAAAATTGAAAATTAACCTGCGAAATCGGTGAAGAATAATATCGAAGAGAAAAGAAGGAGAAGCGAATAAGGATGCGACATGAACATGGAGATGGAGATGAGAAGAGAGGTCGATGAAGGAAGGTTGCAGAAGATTTTCAGAATTCAGATACCAGGCTTAAACGACAGCGTTCGAGGTTGTGAACGGATTTCAATTCAACTGTTTATTCGTTACGGTCTGGTTGGCGGTGCCTTCCGAAGAATAATACTTGTATCATTGCGTAGCGTACAACACAACAGAATGTTCTGCCACGTCATTCCTTCTGAAACGGCATCGTTCTGTTAAGGTAAAGTTGATAAATTCGCAAAGATATGAATGAGTTAATTCTTTCTGATTAACTTAAATTTCCGCGCAAGTACTTTTAAAAGAAAAAATATATAGAAATAAATAAATAATTTCTCAATAAATTTAACTCATGTACTTTGAATTTTGTAGAGAACGCCTTTATATATGTTTCCTGTTTGCAGTTATTATTCCTTTAAAATCCAAAATCTAGAATAAACTTTTTAGTTAAATGCGTTGTGTAATTATCTATAAAAAAGATTATTTAATCGTTCCTTCTAAACATAAACATACAATTCCCTTTTTCTTAACATTTGTTTAAGACAAATAAATTGTTTTAATAATATAGTAGTGGTGGAATTTTATCATTTTAGAGAAGTGGTTAATATAATAGAAGGGTCTTAATTTGGATAGTGCATAAGTATAAATAACAAATTATTTAAAGCGTTGTAAGATTCATGTAGAACAAAAACAACCCTATGGAGTTTAAATAAAAAGAACATGAATGAATCAACCTTTGTAAGATTCATGTAGAACAAAAACAACCCTATGGAGTTTAAATAAAAAGAACATGAATGAATCAACCTTTGAAGAAGATGCTAATTGGCTCCACAAACTGATTCACCGTTATTATAAAACAGATCTCAATCAACTGTAGAATTACTTAAATGAAAACGATGAATGTTTCAGATGTCCAAAGATCACACCAAACATTATAATATTAGTACCTTAAAAAAAGGTATAATTGTGAAGAATGAAACCAAGAATGGTTCAATAATTTTGTAATCAATCATGCAAGAAAGGAAATACTTAATAAGGTACAATTCTTCATTTTTTTTAAAAACACGATACCTTTGAAAGCGAAGAGAAAAACAATAATGAACACTGAAATACACCTCAATCGTCCTGGTTATATTATTAGAACACTTAAACAGCATTTCGGATCGAAAAATATCAAATAATATAAATAATTTAATCCGTCAATTTAAAATATTGTTTGACATTTAAAATAAACATTTTTGGAAACCAACAACATTAAATCATGAAAAAAATTTAATTTTATATCAAAGTTCAAAGATTAAAATTATATTTAATCATTATTAATTTAAATATGTTTTTAATCTCCATTTTTATGAGAAAATTTCAAATTGGTTTCTATTTTTTTTTCAATTAGATTCAATTTTTAAAAAGTTTTGATATATAGTATTTTTCCATAGTATTATACTGATAACATTAAAGATATTAAGATATGTTATAGATCCTGAATTTTTAATTCTCTCCCAAAAATGGGATCAAAAGCGTATTTTATCGATTATTAATTAACTGTAAAACAAAAACTAATAAATTATTTTATGAATTGGAATCAATAACTTCTGTAAAAGAAATAAAAGCATTTTTTAAACCATCCCTACATACATGGGAAGTATTTGTGAACTCTGTCAATCATTAACGTATGACTTGTAATGTATATTTACATAATAAATAATTTTTTTCTCACTAATCTAAATTACTTACAAAGTTATGGTATAAAGCGAGTTATTTGCTTTAAATAAGCCATCTATTTGAAAAGTTTAAGGTGTGATTTTGAAGAAGTTTCGATTCCGAACCAAGTTCGTTCAACAGTCATTATTAGGAACGATCATCGTGTTCTTGAGGTATTGTTCGCTTCAAAACGTTTTGGTTTCGTCACAGTTTTATTCTTAACAGGTGTCTCGAAAAATGAAGAGAGGTAAAAATATTTAAATTTCTCTTACTTCGAATTTACACGCAATCAATTTTTTCATACAAAGTATAAAAATTGGAAGGATTGGATGTACTTAATTACCTTGAGCAATCGAAAATCATATATATATATTAGTGAAGAAATTGGATGAATTTGAAATGAGGGAGTTGAAGTTATAGAAATCAAGTTAAGAAGACTTTGGTTTCCAACTGATAGGCCTTGGTGAAGAATGCTGGCCAACAGAGGTATGTGGCCATTATGCTGCTAAGAGTTGCTGCACCTATCATCATGTTCATCACCACTATCTGCAGTTGAATGGCTTCTAATGGTGAGGCTCCTCCCATAATCAGACCAGTCATTGCCCCAGGAAGGGATATTAAACCCACTGTTTTCGTGTTGTCCACCACTGGTGAAAGAGCCAATATCACTGCCCTTTTCACTTGCTCATGCGTTGCTTCTCGCGGTGTTGCACCAAGAGCCAATGCAGTCTCAACCTGCAAAACAAATTATCATCAATAAACACTCAATCAACAGTTGTCACTCTGTTTATAAATTGATCTTATCTCTAATCGATGTAAAATTTTTAAAATATTTCATTATTCTATATACATTAATGGATAATCTGATAATGACTCGATAGCGAACAAATAATAAATCTAACAAACAGTTCTCATAAGAGAATAGAAAGTGAACTTTATGCAGGATTCCATTATAAGGCTTGATTAGAATCTCACATTCAATACTCATAAATGTAAGTGATTTTCTTAAAATTGGCACTGATAAACCAACATTGATATATTTAATATATAAAAGTAATAGTTAATGATGATGCTTTTTGAAGACGTCAGTTTGAAATCATTAAATAAACACAGAAAAAAGTGATGCAAGTGTGTTCGATTTTAATAGAAACTAGTTACAATCATTTAGTAATAAAGAACTTCAGTAATATACGACTGCAAAATGAAGAACTTTAGTAATTAACTATCGACAATTTGAACTTGTGGTTGGTGTTAAAAGAGGTGGATATTTTGACTGACTTTAGTTTTTAGTTTTTAGTTTTTGGTTTGTGGCGTGTGTGGATCTGTTCAACCTTATGCAGATCTCATCGTAGCGCAGCAGCAATAACTTGCAAGCTACAGCAGCTGAATTATTCATTGTTTAATACATAATGAGAAGATGAATTACAAGACATACCAAGTTCATTTGTGTTTTGATGTCGTCTCGGAGTCTTTTCATGGTAACACCAGTTACTGTCATGGAGTTTCCAACCATCATTCCAGCAACAGGTATTATATATCTGGGAGTGAAAGGGAACACGCTCAGCAACACAAGCACGAACATGGTCACCGCAGTTCCGGTGAGAATGGAAACCCCAGCCACATACTTTCCTCTAGGCACATGTTTTGCACGTTGACCTGCAGTGTAACCAGCAACTGATACCTGCAACAAAAAAAAAAACACACATTTTTCTGAGTTTTGTTTATCAAACTCCTAAAAGGAATATTTTTTTTCATACCCTTTGGTTTTTCTGGTTTCTGAATGTCTAAGAAGCATTTGGGTTATCCCAATTATCTAACATTTGAAGCAAAAGTTGTTGATAATGGAGAAAGTACTAACCATGAAAAGGTAAGCTAGAAGGATCCATCCAGCGTTGTCCTGGTTGAAGATGAACTGCAGCACAAAGCCAATGATAGAGAGTTGAATAAATGCCCTGAGAATGGCAACAACCATCTCCAGCTCGAGGCCAAGCTTCTGGTAGAAGGATAAGAGCACAGCCAGAAAAACCACCGCTGTAGCCGCCACAGGCTTGACCATGCCCTTGAGGAACTCCACCAGCCATGACCAATCCGTAGCCTGCAGTAATGTGTGGTTGGGTTTGAGGAAGAAGAAAGAATCCATGGTGATGGATATTTGATGACACATATGGTATAGCTATTATAACATATATGTGAAGCCAAAGCAGAAAAGACCTTCCCCAGAATGTGAGTCACCATGTGGAGTGAGGAGTTCTTAGTTGCGTGACATAGCAGCACATTCAGCACTATTTTGGCCTTATCTTAGTTTACTTATCACCACTTAATTATTCAATTCTACTATTCTCTTCACAATTCACACTTACTATCCTTCTCTGCAATATATATTAATGGAAAAATGTTATTTGACACTATATTAATATTGCATACTGGGAAATTTTAATGAGTTCTGTCAACTTTTACATGAAAAATCTGGTTATTTATTAATGGTAAAAGGTAATAAAAGTTACAGGGAGTATTCAAGGACATTTTTCACATGAAAAAGGAGTGGACAGAGTAAATTAAGAGATTTAAATTTGAATATTTGTCCAAATTAAATTCCTTCCTGGTGTGTTTTGGTTTATGATGAAAATACAAAAAGGAAGGAAATTTTTAGTGAACATTCTTTTTTACATAATATTAAATAAATTATGTTAATTTAAAAAAGCTTTTTTTTTCCTTTCAAAATCTTAACTTCAAATATTAGGAACTAAATATTTTAAGGTATTTTTTTAGGAAAGTAACGGAACGTACGTACGACAAGGTTGGTTTGGCGGAGGTTGTCCTTTGTTTTGAAGCGGTTTGGAATGGGCCGTGTTAGTGAAAAAGTTTGACAAAATCTTATGCTTTCGCGCTCTTACTTTGTCAATCAATTAAAATTAAGTAAATAATTATTATAAAGATCAATAACTAAAAACTTTTCGTACCACTGAGAGATTTAAACTAAGAAATGGTTTTTAAGATTTATTCTTATATTGTTATTTACTTATAAATTATCGTAATTGATTAAGAATATTAGTTTTAAAATTTCTTATTGATTAAATAGTATATAGTAGCAGGTCATGCCTAATTTCATATTAAATCATGGGTTTGAAAATTTGTGCGTCCATGATCTGTCCACGTTCGTTCGTAGTTATGGTGTGGTTTAGGTAGTGTACGGCCACATGTGATGTCATCATATTCTATTTTGCATTCTTTAATCAATACATAATAAAAACAGATATTGTATGTATTGTGCCAATTACCAAACAATACGTGGCGGATTATTATTTTATTTCTATTAAAAATAAGCCAACTCATAAATTTTGCAATACGTCACTCTTGACATCAGTGTCAATTGTTAATTAGGTGATTATGTTGGAGTGTCATTCTTCTATGTTATTGGACCAACCACATATATTCAGTCTATGCTCGAGGGATTTTCTTCTTGCGCCTCCCTTTTTTCTTCCTACACCCCTATAAAATTTTTAGTCTCAATTCTACTTATCAATTAAATTATATTAAAAACTCTAATTGATTAATCTCCACCATTCTTTCTTTTTCTTCTTCCATGGCACATAAATCTTGCATCTTCCCATTATCCCAAAGCTGCCAACAAACTTTATCTTTGCGTTTCATAGCACGATCCCGCTTGAACCTGATTTCACATGCAATGCTTCCTTCACAAACGCTAAGCACAATGAAATAGCCGATCCCCTGCATGCTTGGATTCTCATGGTGAGGTCTTTAAAAATATTTTTGAGGTTGTCTGTTTCTGAAGATATTTCTAGATTTCGAAATATTTTCTGGAACTCATAATTCATAATATGTTTTTTATATATTCAGAGGGAATGTTCATGAAGGTATTTTCATATTTGAAAATATATTTAGCAATACTTAATCTGAAAAATATTTTTATATTTGGATTGAGAAATATATTTTAAAATACTCAATTCAAAATATATTTTTTATATATTTCGAATTGACTTTTTTGAAACGAGAAATACCTTCTAAAATACTTAATGTGGAACATTAAAAGAAAAATACAAAGTATTTTTATTTAATTTTAATGAGAGGTAGTTCGGGGATTACATAAATTTATGGGGTGCAAGAAAAAGAAAGGGTGCATGAAGAAAATCTCATATTAGGGATTTTTTTTTTCTCTTGGAAAGAGATAAGGATAATATAAATAAGTGAATATAAATTTTATTTTACAATTTTGTAAAGTTGAATTAAGCTAAAAATTCACCTCTTAACATGATATCGAAGTTATGTTATAATCTATTTCAATAAAATTTGTTGTTTATTTAGTATATTTTTCCATTCACTATAAAATTATTCACAAATGTCTAGTTTTATGTTCAAAATATATATATTTTTACGTGAGGACCATGTGTCGAAAGAGATAAGGCCAATATAACAAGGAAAAAATCTCATTCTATGACCTTTAGGTAGTAGGTCTTTTATTGAAATGATTTAAGTGACAAAGCAGGTTCACGATCGCGAATTAAGTTGAAATTTTCAATTAACCATCTCACTTGGTCTGACCTGCTTAACCCACCAAAAATGGAATGGGATGGACTAACTGCCGACTCATTTTTTTTAAATTAAAAATTAAAATAAAAAATAATTTAAGAATACAAATGTATAATAATTTATAACTTAAATAATTAATCCTTACAAATTAAAGTTTCATTTGTTAAATATAATAAAGTAATTTATCATATAAATATAATAATTATTTTAATTTATTAAATTAAAAACACTAATTAATCCGTTATATATATATATATATATATTTTTTTTTAAAATTAAAAAAATTGAAAAATAAAAGTTGGCGGGTTGGTCTATAGAATGAATCACGAATGCTAATTCATTTTACTATCTTGCCCAGTTTTTATATCTTGTCATTTTTAATTAAAAAAATTATTTAACATCATTAAACTATTATTTCACAACTTTTATAGAAATAAAACAATTTTAATAAAAAATAATCTTTATACTTTTAAAAAATAGGAGAGTGAATATTAACTGTGCTATCAAAATATTATTATCCTTTTAATAAATTAATGACGAGATATCAAAACACACCAAGTTTTATTACCTCTAATCATTTTCAATGACATTTTTATTGGCAAAGACCTTTTTGGTTAACAAATAACCTTTTTAATATAAAACAATTTCATAAAATAAATAACAAGATCATTACAGTTAAAAATCCTATGTATTTTTTTTTCAAAATAAGAGGATCAATTCCCATTTTAGTTATTAATCTATATTTCGTAAAACACTGCCACTCCATTCCTTTGAGAGCTCTGCAATGGAAGCCTAATACAAAAACTCAAAATGACCTTTTTATAGTGTATTGATTGTTATTTTATATGACTGTCGTCGCTCTAGTGTTTTTTTAGATGTATACGTAGTTTGGTATGATAACAACGATTTGGTCTATTTCTATATGATGATTTATATTTTCCATTCCGTAGTGATAGTGAGATCGTGTAAGGCCCTCTTACTTCAGCCACAATCTTTAAGGGCTGCCCCCAAAATCTTATGGGACTAAATGACCCAAATCTGTCCTAACCCACCCATTTCTCTCATTTCAGAAATACAGTTCTCCCTTACTTCCTCTTTGAGCAGTTGTGAATCTCTGTTAGGGTTTGATTCCTAATCCTCTCCAAGCAAACTCAAGCTTTTCCACTCCATGTAACTTACTTTTGAGCTTGTAGTGGTCCTCCTCTAGTTTTATTTTAGCATTTCCTTGAGGCTCATCTCAATGACCTCGTTCTGTTATGTTCCACTATTTTTCCAGCTTCTTATTTTGTTCCTAGAGCTGTTGCGCTCCATTTCGGTGTCGAGGTCGCGTCGGGATATTCTGCTAGCTTATTTCCAGGAAGGGAAGCTAGGGTTTCGTGTTTGTAATGTATATGGTTCGATTTCAGTTATGTTTAGCGTCCTTGGTGATTGTAAGCTATTTAAAATAACATGAATATGTACTGTGAGTCGTTCTGGTTGAATATTGGTGTTTGCATGTCTGAACAGTGGAGGGTTCTGGTTTTCTCGCCCAAGCGAGCGTGTCTCGCCTAGGCAAGATTAGCAGTAACTCGCCCATTTTGCCTGCGCGAGTTGTCGCTCAGGCAACGAGCTTCAGTTTTGAGCGAGAGCACATCTCGCTCAAGCGAGAAGGTTTCGCCTAAGCGAGAGTGCGCGACAACGCCACTGTTCCCCTTTTCGAGCCCTCGCCTAGGCGAAAGGAGCTCGCTTGAGCGAGAGTCCCTCTCGCCTGAGCGAGGCCTTTAAGCCTGAGTGAGGGTGCTTGACTATTTTGGTTTTCTATGTTCTTGGATGGTTGGCATTTGCTTGAATTTAATTGTGATGTTAAAAGCATGAGATGAATGATTATGCATGAGTGATGTGGTGCGTGGGTTGTGAATGATGGATTTGGTATGATCTTGGCATGAGTTTTAAATGAGATGGTTGGTATTGTGGTGGAATGGTATTGGTATGAGATGAAATTCTATATTCATGGATTGTGAATAATGATTTGGTATGGATTCCACATGTGATATGAAAGAGGACGGGTTACAGAGGTTGGCTTGAGGTTTCTATGCATGATATATATTACTGGTTGTTTGAATATGATTGGTTTGTGGTCAGTACGTAATTTCATGGGTCTCTAAGTGAGACCTCATGGTGGTGCTTTAGTGGTCAGGACGTAATTCCATGACCACCCCTGTTAGTGGGAGTTCATGGTGGTGCCCCATCTATATAATTTAGTAAGGGTTCAAGGTAAGGTTGCATCCTGACGCTCTAAGGAGTCAGTTAGTCTCACATAGAGCGGACCTGACTCTTGTGGTGAGAGTAGCAGGAGGCCTGCAACTCATTAAGGGCTAACCTTGTGTGTGAGGGATTGAGACATTGTAACACTTGTAACACTTAGCTCGGGGGTGAGCAACTCGGGGGTGAGCAGAAAAATCCACCACAAGTGCAAGCATCCACTGAATCCGACTAAATTATACGTATTCGGATGAGTCGTGTCGAGTCTTAATGTATTGTTTGGAAGGTCATAACATGCTTGGATGATGTATGTATATTTGAATGTGAAAGTATATTTGATTGCATAATAAAACTATTTTTGGCTCTAGTTTACCCTTATGTTATTTGTTCTGTGTTCTGTTGTGTGGTTCTCTCTTTTTGCGATGATAATCAACTTATTGATATTAGCAGATGTGAGGAACACCCGTGGTCAACAGGGAGGTGATGGTTCCGCTACATAGCTTATTTGGGGTGGATTCTGTTAATTGGGCTCTCCTTTAGGGCTCTGACCCATGTGTTTTTGCTCCTGGGCTTTATTTCCAAATATTGTTGTTCTACCATTGTACTTGTTTGGCATCGTGGTGTACCCTTTTTCTGTTCGAACTTCCCTTGGATAACTATACGGAGTAAGGTTTAAACTTCTGGACCGCGTTTCTATATTATGAATATCACTTTTAATTCAAAATGTAAGATAATAAATTTATAATTTTTTTTTATTTTATATAATATTTAACTTTGTATTTTTTTTACTTAAAACTCATATTTGTATTATTCCGATAATTTCTTATGCAGTTGAAAATGTAAAATGTATAAATGTCATTGATTTAGAAAAACTTCTTTTTCCCACACTGGTCCACATAACTTTGCTCATTGATTACTAAAACTTTAATCTCTTTTTTCTTGACAAATTTAGAGTCTTAAGAAATTTTTTGAAGTTAGCGTTCGCCCGTGAATAGGATAAAAAAACATAATCTGGGTGGGTTTTTCACGAATATCAGTAACTTGTGTGTCTGTTTGTGTCAAGAGATGATGAAAGGGGTTACACAGGTTAAGATGGTCGCATAAGAAAATAGTACATTTTAAAATAAAATAATATATTCTTTATAAAATAAATAGAAAGTCTATAATATGTGCAAATAACATTTTCTCATCATCAAAATTTTAGAACTTGTAACACTTAAAAATCAACTAATTGTTTCTCATATAAATCTCTTCCGATCGATCACAGTCCGCCTTTTTAAATAAAATAAAAAAACAATACATTTTTTTATATTTTATTCCTCGTGAATAGAAATATTACATTTCATTTTAATTAATAAGATTTTATGTATCAATGTGAAACTTTTATTACATTATTATTATTTTAAAGTCGACAATTTTGTTCATAATCTAATGTTGTTTTCAAACTCCGTATTGCATGACTCATTTTGTAGAACACATTTTAAAATGAGTTAACATTTATGAATTAAATTTGTACCTTGCACAATTCTTTTTCTGGTTTCAAAAGAATCAGAAAATCTTTACTAGGAAAGATTTTGAGGTCTGAAGCGGTGATGGTTGGAGCAACAGTAGTTGTCTGCAACACACAAAGATGACAACTTGCTACGGCCAAAGGACAGAGAATAAGCCAATAAAACCTGCCACTGTCAAGCAGAATCACACATGGAGGTGGGTTTTTTCAATTCTCTCTCTCACGGACCTTCTTTCAAACAGGTTATCTCACTAGTAAGAAAAAATAAATAAAAATGGAACTCACATTGTTTCGAGTGATCAGTGGCATGAAAACGGAAGAACACGATGGTTGGAATGCTCTGGAGTGCCTCAGAGGGAGATTGCTAGCAGAGAGACATGCTTCAAAGGTTGCCAAAGAACAAGCAGAATCATTGTGCAACAAGGTCATTTTCATATTCATACATTGCTTCTTGTTTCCTTCATCAGATTATATAGATTAGAGAAAACAAAATGATATAACTTTCTAGTTTCTGCTTAATAAACTTTGTTCTGTGATTTTATTTTTGTCTCCCTAAAATTGAAAATCAAAATCTTGGGTTTTAGCAGTTCAATGAGCTGGAAAAGAAGCTTAAAGAAGAGATAAAACTAAGAGACAAAGCAGAAAGAAAGCTTAAGCTTTTAAAGAAGAAGCTTGAATGTTTCAATGTGTCTACCTCATCATGGCAAAAATGTCATTCGGGTGAGAAATGTGAACTCTTCTGCGGATCATCTTTATGTAGTGCAGTTTCGTTAGAAAATGGAGTTCGCAACCACAATGCTGCACAAGAACATGCAATCGTTCATACCCACAATAGTCCATTCACCCCCAAAGATGGTGATATTTCTCTGTTAGCTGATACTTCAAGTTGTATTTCAGACCTCGGTAACTTTCTCCCTCAAATACCAGGCAAGACACCAAATCAGAGCTCAGATAATTTGAAGAATGGCGAAATTAAGTGTTCAATTTGAAATTGGAGTTATTGCATTTGATGAAATTTTGTATCTTTTAATTGAATTTGTTGGCTGATTTCAATTGGTTCTATGTTAGGCTTTCACTTTCAAGCTCAAAATCATTGCGGAAAGGTTATAATTCTCAGGGTAGCAATGATTATTATGGCTCAAATCCAAACTCTGCTCAAGCTTCACCTGAAATTATTAGTCAGAATCCAAATCCTAGATTATAATAGCAGGTATTACATTAGAAAATGTGGAGACATTATATTAGATGAGGTAGTTTTTGTCCTTCAATTTAATCTGCTTGTGTTGACTAATTACCAATTTTCAACTTAAGATGTGTTTTGGCCTTTCTAGGTTTCTAGTTTAAGTTCAAAACCACCATGGCACTGCCATTAGTTGATGTGACTTTTCAAGCAACTTTGTAATAAGAAACCATTGAATTAAGAGTGTTTGAAGCCACAGATGCATAGAGAAGTCCAACGAAAAAAGTTGGCACAAATTATGACTGCATATTGAGATATTAACAAGCAGTGTGCATTTTGGAATAGTGAATGGTGTGATAAGATGATTGGTGTGAGGCATTTACATTTTAAACTTGAACTTGTGAGCTTCAGCATTCGGCTCAGATGGCAAAAAAAATCAAAATCATTCATGGCAGCCAAACTTGTCTACATCATGGATACATCTCATTCTATGTTCAAGCTTATTCAAATATCATCTTACTTTTTCAAGCTTAACGGGGTTTGAAACAAAAATAATCAAACTGCTTTAAAACTAATGGGAGTTTGAAATTGTTGGGAAGTACGGGGTTTTGAGAGAGAGAGGAAGTAACAGGTTTCAAACTGCGTAGAAGTAACGGCGTTTACTAAAAATTCACTTTTATTTTTTACTCTCATCTTTTATTAACTTATAAAATCTTTTTTACAAATACTTAATTTTGTTGTATAATTATGTTAGGCAATACAATCCGTTGAATTCATATTCAAATCAAAATAAACAAAAGTTGAAAAGGAGTTAGTCAAATGTAGGTTATGGATTAATATATTATTATCTTCTATTTTAAAAGAATCAATAACTTATTAAAAAGATAAAAGATTGAAAGTTAAAAAATAAAAATCTAATGAGAAACGCAGAAATTTATAATTTTTTAAGGGTTACTAAAATCCCATGTTGATCCGTTAGTCACATCTGTTATTAAAGATAAATATTCAAATAGCATAACATAATTAACACCGGTTAAAATTAGTGACGAACGTATGTGTTTAAACGTGTATAATGTGTATAAATGTTATATATATTTTACTTCTCCTAATTTTATATATTTATTTTTTTAATTTTTAATTTTTATATTAAAAATTTATTAAATTAAAATTTAAATAATTTTGAATTAGTTTGCATTAATTTAAAATCTTAGATCGTTTGCTCATTAAAACTCCGAAACCATCAAATATAACTCAAGCTAAAAATAAATTTTATTATAGTGAATATATTAAAATTCAAAACTTTAGTTTCACATGAATGTTTATTTTGCTGGATTGTTTTTAATGATATTTTATTTGTAAAAAAATTCATTTTCTTTCTTTAAACTTACTGTAAATAATATTAACTTACCTAATTTCAAAAGAAGTATTATTTTCTTACTTAATCATTTTTTAAGTCTTGATAAGTTTGAGTATTTTAAATTCTTTTAATCCATCGAGTACTTAACTTTTATATTTTCAATTGAATTTTATAATTAATTTTCTGATAATATAGCTGTTATTTTGTTTTATCATTTTATTTATTTGTCTTCATAGTAATATATTTGAGGTTTATTTTATTTATTTGTCTCCATACGTAATATATTTGAGGTTATATATTGAATGTAGGAAATGATATAGCACTTAATGTGAAATGATGAATAAACACAATTTCTGTCATCACCATTAATTATATATTTTTGTTATTTATCAACAAAACTAATAAAAGTTATTTATGGTTTATTATTGGTAAGAGTGATAAAATTAGCTAGGTCCAACGAGTCTGTCGTTAAGTCCGTAAAGAGAAAGATGGATTGGGTTAGAATTTTAATCCGTTAGCTCATATTAACCTTACCTTTTGGATTACATGATCGGTTGGGCGACGGCTAACCTGTGGCCCATCAATATCAAGTAAAACACGTTGGTCCATGTCCCGTTTCAATTTTTTTGTTTTTTGCTTCTTCACTTTTATTAATAGTTAACATGAATAATAAAATCAAAGTTCTTAAGAATTTATATTCATAAATGAATATGTGATTTTTATCTTCGTATATTACTTTAGTGTTCTCTTTTTTATCATTTCTCTTCTAATCAATAATTTAGTAGGTAATTAAATTAAAAAAAAAATCTTTAAATTAAAGAAGGACGGACGGACTAGTCCATCCCTACCTGGTTTAAACGGACCAAAAACAGGTCCAGCCAAAACGGGTTGAACTGACTCGCTTTGTCATCCCTAATGATCTGTAATACCATTATAGTCTCATAATTGTTAACTCATACAAGTAAAATAGATAATTAAAAATATAAAAAAATTATTTAATAAGCAAAAATTTTAATAAAATGTAATTAAAATATTAAATTTATTATGAATTTAAAATTTAATTGAACTTTATGTTTTATATATTTTTAATAAAATAACATTCACACTATTTTACTTCCATTTTATGATTAAATTGGTAAATCCTTAGTAAAACAAGATAATAATACAAGATGAAAATGAGCTCAACCTCTAACTTCTATTTAACAACACAAAAAGTAAAAGATAGAAAAATATGAATATCAAAAGAAAATAAGAGTAATGAGAAAAAAGGGATAGAAAGGGATTAGGGATCCTATGGAATGTACTAGATACAACAAATTAATAAAGGTAGGTGGGGAAAAACAAGACCCATGGAATGTACCAGATACAAATATTTAATACCATATGCCATGGTTTTACATTCCTTGTCTATTGCTAAGGTGGTTTGGTTTGAGATATGGCATTGTTATGTGGTTACATTCTCATGATTATGTGTTTATTTCATGTGAACATGTTACTTGTCGTAGGTCAAATGTTGGTTTGCTTTCTTAAGTAACTCATCATGCTTAATTACTTTATTTCAAACTTAGTCACAATATAAATGCCCAATAATTGCGTGACTACATTATAAGGATACATTTATTTCAATCCCAAACATGCACGGGATGTTATCTTCAATGTAAAATGATAAATATTTTATATTATTTTTTGTAAAATGATCTTTTTTTATCTAAACTGTCGTTTTCAATAAAAATCATTAGAAATCATATTTTATTTTATATAAAGCATAATATTTTTTTTATTAATTACAATCACTCCCATTATTTTTATACGTAAAGATAAATAAATAATATGATAAGTAAGATAACGATTACATCATTAAAGTTAAATGATAAATAAATAAAATGTAAATTATAAAAAATTGAGTACTCAATAAATACAAATATTAATAAATAAAAATAATAAACTTTTTAAAAAAACATCAAATTTAACTATCTCTAAAAAATATAATTGTCTAAAATTACTTAAAACTAATTTTTAAAATATAAAATTATATAAAAATGGATTTAAAAATATAATCCCAAATAAAATTACATCATGAATATTAATTATAACTAAAAAATAAAATCAAATAAATTTTACTACAAAATTTAAATCTAAACAAAAGTTTAATTCCATAAGTTTAAACAAAAAACGTAATCTATTAATCAAATAACAATAATTTTTTTAATGTTTTATAATCAATTATTTTTCTTTATTCACTTCTTCATTTGATTCTAATAAAAAAGTATTTAAATAAAAAATTATTAATAATATGCACTGAAAATTTTATAGATACTATGATATTTATTTTGTCTCGTTAACAAATAAGTATAAATATATATTCTAATTACTGATTAGTTTCCATTGAAGGTACGTCTAATACTGATGGCAGATTTTATATGGTAATATCTATGTTACATGTTTTTTTATCACCCTTGAAAATAAGACTAAGAAATAAATGGTAATAGAGAAATCAAGAGTTAAGTTTGAGATGAAATACTTGGAAAAGATAAGTTCCTTCATTAGGATGCATATTTTAAAGTTAGGATAATATATGTTAATTTTGAAAAGGAAATATTTTAATCTTTTTAAAGTGGTTATCCAATTCATAGATTATCCACGAGAGACATTTATAACTATATTGCAAATGTGTGATCCTTGAACAGTGAAATAAAGCCTAGGAATAGTGTTTTTGAAGAAATAAGGACAATTATCCATGGAGGTCCATACAAATGTCAACTACGTAGGACCCATTGTAGACAAAAAATTCACATTGCATGTGTTTTGGGAGGAAAATTGGTAACATGAACTTGGAAAGAAATGTTGATTTTGAGATATTATAGATGAAGATTATACTCACTCACCCCAGAATATAGCACAAACATCTTATGCAATTATGCTGCAATAACAATAACATAATTAGTATTGTCTACAATTTAGTACAACTTAACCGAACAAAAAGTTGATATAGATAGATAAAATATCAGATAATCGCTTCATAACTTTTGGATAAATAATTTCAAGAGAATACTCTATCAATTTAGAGAATTTAAAATGTTTTATCATAATATATATATATATATATATATATATATATATATATATATATATATTATTTGGATTAAAAAATTTAAACTAAATTTAAACTGTCAAATTTTATTAGATTAATCCAATTGTATTAGAAGTAAAATTTAAAATCTAACTCAATCTCATTAAATCGGTTTGTAAGATGATGTTTGTACTTCACTTATATATTATGAAATTGTCAATTTATCTTTAGTTGATGTGAAACTTTTAACACATTCTCTCACGCCGAGTTATATATATCTCATGCATGGGTCTAGAGATGGGTGATCCGTAGCGGTCCCATAACGGGTGGAACAGAATGTTCGAAAAATCTCGCTATGATAGACTTTTAATTATATTTCTGATACCATATTAGAAAATAGATTTTAAAGCCTAACTCAACTCAAAAAATCGACTTTATAAGATGAGATTTGCACCCCACTTATATACTATGCAATTATCACATTATCTCTAGTCGACGAGGGACTTCCAACAAATTGCTTAATATTAGATAATTTTAAATTTTATTTTAAAAAGTAAAAAAGTCTTCATATTCTTGAATTCTTTTTTTGTTCATTACATTTTTTTTTTCTTAACTTAATTTTAATAGGGCAGGGACAAAACTTTTATATGACTGAGAGAAGCTATGGCTTCTCAAAGTTTTCTTATTTAACTTTTATATATTTTTTAAAATTATATTTATATTAATTTTAGAAAAATTTCTTAAAATTTAAAAAATGTAAAATGATGTCCACATTCTCCTCCTTCTTTTATTTACCTTTAAGTTTCACTCTGTCCATTTTTCTCGTACTTCTCTCTCTTCCTGTGTCAATTTTCTTATTCGGTCTCTTATCCTTCTCAAATTCAAATTGCATCGCGATAAAATTGAGGAATTAAGCTAACATTTTGGATTAGTCAATTTTCTATTTTGGGTAAGTTCGTTTTCTACCTTTTTTGAGTAATCTAGTTTTCTTTTGCATGCCATAAATTGGTCTACCGTGCATCACTGGACGATGATAAAATCATATTAAAAAATTTATAATAAAGAATAAAATAATTTATTCTTTTTTCAAAATGAAGGCTTGTGATGAAATGAAAAAGCTACATCTATGTCAACTAAACTTGATAAATTTCATGAAAATTAAAGAATTGAAGAAAATGAAAAATAATTCTCGAAGTTCCTAGAATTATATATAATAATTTTGAAATTTTTTTAAAACATGACATGAGGAATTATTCTTAAATTTGACAATACTCACTAAATCAAATTAATAAAATACGAAATCATGATGTATGCTTGTTTTGAATAGACAAAATAATTATGTTTAATTAAAAAAGTAATTTATGTGTAATTTTTTGTCAAGTTTTCTTATTTGTGTCATCGACTTCATTGAGACCGAAACATTATTAGGATTATTAGTTTTTAGTTGATATTGGTTAAAGTATTTTTTTCATTGATGTTAATAGGAATTATATTTTCTATTTAAGTTGTTAGATTTATTTTTGCAGGCCTTTATTTCTTTTGTTTGATATTAATTAGAGTTTTCATGATCAATTTTTGGGGGAGAATATTTTTTTAATTGAATTTTTTTCAATTAATGTTTGTCATTATTACTTTTGTATAAATTTTTGAAGTGATTTTTTTATTATCAATAAAAATATTATTTTTGTGTCATGTTAGAATATTTTTCTGTTGTTAAATTGGAAATTTCTCCACTAACATTAATTACAAGATTGTCTTTTTACTAATGCTAATTGGAGAAAAATTTCCGATAACATTGATAAAAAAAAAAAAACTCTTCAAAAGACCATTATTAACCAACATCATAAAAATAACCTTGATGTCGGACTAAATAATTATGATGGATACCTACCGAAAACAATCTCTATTAATATCAAACTCCAAATGTTTTTGCAAATATCATTTGAAAAATAATAACGAATTTTGAAAAAGAAAAAATAACATCAACCAAAATCATCTATAAAAAAAATATTGATATTAATACTTTAAACTTTTAGCAATTATTTTTTTTAATAATGTTTACATTTAGTTAAAATACGTTATTCAATTGATAAATTTAAAACTCGCTAAATTTAAATTATCTAATTTAAACAAAATATTTAAAAAAGAAAATAATTTTTAAGTAACATCAATTAAACATTTGAATATCTTAAAAGATTATTAAATTCTCCATTCAAATCCAAGATAAAAGAATTCTAATAAAATGATTTTGGTATCTTACCTTTGGTCAATAAGAGGAATTATTCTCCAAAACTCTTGCAGTTAATTATCATGAATCATGGTAATTAATTATTAGAGGTCAGTTCCTTGTTTAGTCAACATAATGATTAGAGATTTAGAGATAATTATTTATACATGATTTACTTTCTTTATTTATGTAATTACACCCTAGCTTAATTTTATATTTATATATGTCGAAACTTTAACATTAATTAGTGATAAGATTAGTGATAAGGTTAGGATACAAAATATAAATATATAAGTGAGGGTAAATCTCACCTTATAAATTAGTTGTCTAAAACTAAATTAAACTTAAAGTTCACTTCTTACTATAATATCAAAACCATGAGTTTGTGTCTATCTTAGCAAGATTAGTTGTTTGTTGAACCAATTGTTTTACTCGTTATCAGACCCCACTCATTAATGTTTAATGTTACGTCTGAGATGTAAAAATCTCGGTGTGAGGGGAGTGTCTTAGAAGTCTCACATTAATCTATAATAAAGACAATTTACAGTATATAAATGGATGTAAATCTCATTTTACAAGTCAATTTTATAAAATTATTTTAAACTTATAATTCACTTTTTAACAACATATAATCATTCCTTAATTTAGTTTTTCCATTACCGTAATAATGATCCCTTAGTTTATGTTAGCCTTATTTATTAATTTATTAACAATAATTAGAAAGAAATGAAATACAACATTTTCTCCAACTAATATAAAGTTGGCACTCACATTAGTAGGGTAAATAACAAATGTGGTAACATGCACGGTGTCATTTGCTATGCCTCTCCTTTCTCACTACAAATAGGACAACACACATAATTAATAACATGTTATATGATACACAAAATGCACCAATATGACACTTATAGGACTTCACTCTCCACCTTTCAATTCACACTTCCCTCTATGCCCTGTTTCTTTCTCTTCCCACAAACATCACAAAAATCATTACATACGTAAACATGTTATGTTTACACAAATTTGATAACCCAACATGTGAAATCATTTCATACGTAAACTGTTATGGCGTTATCATGTGAAATAAGTTCAATAAATAAATTTATCACTTCTTTAACTTACATTCTTTTATATGAATTCGACCCCTCTTTCAAACTTGTTGGATCCCATTGTTCTTGTCCTTTTTTCATCAATCCCTTTCTATTATAATTTTTTTTTTCTTTCACGGTATTAACAAAATCCTTGATGAAGTAATATTGGCTTTGTTGGCCTCGAATAAGATTTACACAAATTTGAAAATGAATTATCAAGAATTATAGTCGAGGTTTCTAAAATTAAGATTTAGGGATATGAAAGGAATTTGAAGATATAGGTGTCACATAATCACTCACATCAACTCCATATCATATTATATGAGGCAAGTTGAATGTCACTTTCACAAATAATTGAAACAATGAAGGATTATACGGAAGTGGAAAAAGGGTTTTTGAAGAATTTGTTTGAAAAAATAATTATTAATATTGGAGAATTAATATAGACTAAAAGTCGATCATATTTTTTAAGACGGTATAGTGTAATCCAAAATATATCTAACAAAATTTATTATTTATTAGACTTATTGTGTTATTGTATGTGACTATCAACTATTGTCTAGTTTGTTACTTGCTTGAAATATAAATGTCTCAACGTGAAAAACATATCGAATATTCTACATAGAATAGAGATAAGATAAATTTACAATATATAAATTATACAAACCTCACATTCAAATCGATTTTGTACGGTTAAGTTAAACTTAAAATTTATTTCTTAAAAAATAAATATCATAAACTTTTGTAAAATAAAAAAGTTATTGAAGGCATTGGAGTATAATAAAGCAGTTAAAGAGTTGTTGGGCATTCTAGTCTTACTACCTTGGAAATAAAGATAGCATGATGAGTTGCTTCACAAAGAAAGACCAAAAATTGACCCATACGAGTAACATGCATTCTAATAATCGAGCATCCCATGTACTAGTGTTATTGTATTATTAAAAATTTCGTTGCAAAGTTTTTGTTTCAAATTCAGATCTTCCAAACTCTTAAATATGAAATTGACCTCTCACGCTTTAAAATCTAAGAATAGATTGTCAAGGATTTAAATTTTAAATTTAGTTTTAATATTCTATCAGTAAATAAAATATTTCAGGAATTAATTGAGATATTCGACGTCTTAGAAAATTAAACAATAAATTGAACATTCAGTTCTCAACAATTTCTTTTTTTTTAAATTAATCACCTCAATTTCTTCACGAATTTTCAACTAGAGTAAATGGATCATTATAAAAAATTATGACGAGGTTTTAAATATTATCTATTAACGTAAAAACTACAAAAAATTACGAGGACGGACGTGCGTCTCATTTTTTAAAGTCTTAATGCAAAATCATTTATAATAATTTTCATGGGAAGTTACATAAAATAATGTGATCATTTTTCACAGAATAAAATAATATGAACTTATTATTATAATATAATGGTTTTCAAGTCATATGTACGATTTCATTTATGAAATCCATTATTGAAAAAGAAACTGTTTATTCTTGTCGTACATGCAGGATTTTAGAGATCAAGAACCATGTGTTTCTCTATCACAATCTTAATGAATTCCGTTATCCTTTGTTTCATCTTTTAATCTATTAATAATTGGCTTCAATAAATCTCATTTCTATGACATTTTTGTTTTTAGAATTTAATATATAATTTTAGATACTCAACATATAATAGTTTATTACGATAAAAATACCTTGAAGGACAAGATAAATGTAAAAGTATTATAAGAATTTATTAAAAGCATAATAATAGAGGTGAAAGAAAAAAAAATTAATAGACTTAAACAAAGGTTCTATAATCTATTAGATACCTAAATATTTGGTATGCAAAACAAAAGTAGGTCTATATTAGACCTTCAAACTTATTTAATATGTTATCAAATAATTCTATTAATTAAATTTTTAAATATTATATATATATATATATATATATATATATATATATATATATATATATATATATATATATATATATATATATATATTGAAACACTTGACAAGTTCAAAATCACAAATGTTAATCAAAGTCAATTCTGCAAACAAACAAAGTTTTGTGACTAATAAATCAATTCCAAAATACAGCTATCTTAAGACAAACTACTATTGTTTATGAGAGGCCCTTAATTTCTTACTTGTTTTGTCATCAACTATACTACTGTGATTGTTACGTATCATCATTATTTTCATATTTTCACTTAAAAACTAAAAGAAAAACAACATAATTAAAGCATCTCATATATTTTTATATTTTTAATCAAGTCTTAATTTGTTATATTCGATTGTTAAAACTTTTTATATTTTCAATTGAATTCCTATTATCGACCAGAACAATTAAATGATTCGATTATGTAGTCTCAATCATAACCTCACGGACTTGGAAAAACAAAAAATAAAATAAAACTCCAAAACATCAATTGTTCTATCAAATTATATGGTTTCGTGTTTACACATGGTTGTTTATTTTTGCTTTTGTATTTAATTTAAAAAAAATCAAACAATGTAAATTTCTATGAAAGTAGTTAGGGTTATAAACCTTAAACCCTAAATTTTAAATCATTACATACCTAACTTGACATCAAAATAGATAAAGATGTTTTACACTCGATATAATTAATAAGCTCCTCTTAATAAACTTAATTGAACTGTTTTTATCTATTGTCTGTGTACACACACATAAATAATTAAATGACATATACTCAACTTAAAATTATAAAAATTTGAAACACACCCAATAGAATAAAGTTTATAATAGAAATTAAATTAAAAAAAATTCAAACTTTTCAATTGATTAAAATTACCTCAACCCTTATTTCACATAGAGAACTTGATGAAATATACTAACAAAAATACCAAAAAATAGGTCTGAATCAGTGGTTCACTTCAAACATGTCAACTTGGTCTATCTTGTATATATCAGGTTTCATCAAACACCCTATAACAATAATTAAAAAAATAAAAATAAAAAATCAACATCATCATGAGCAGGAAAGTATGGTAGAAATCTGAGGATATGAATAGATGTTATAAAACGATGAATAATTTAATTTGGATGTATGTTTTATATGTTTCCATATTGAGTGAGGTTGAGTTGACAAGGCCACCTGCAAACCTGACTATTCATTGAAAATCTGCTAAATACTATATATATGTTCTATCATGCGTCCTGTTTTCTAAGTATTCTCTGAAGAGCACGCATCCAAATTTATTATAGGTGGAACCCATGCAAACCCATCATTCACTTTGCTACTATCCATAACCACAATATATAATCGACAAATCCTTCAATACCCATTTCTCTTTCCATAAACTATTTTGCTGGCTAACTAATACACCTTCACCAAATTATCATACAATACAAGTTACAACCACCAATGTTGAAGTTGATGGAATTTCAAAACCACACTCTGTTGTTGCATACAGTGAATGCATGCATCATTTCAAGTTCCAAGATGTCTTCATCCGCGTATATATACCTTTTCTGATGTCTACAGCTCAAGTCTCTCATCAATCACCCTTCTCAATCATAACTTTCAAACCTTATACACCAGAAGGGTTGTGTTTAGGTCAAGGATTAGTCTTAGCCAGTTAGGATTTAAATATCTGTTAAGACAGGGATTAGTCTCTGCCTAACAAAGTTGCATCCAGAAAATAGTATTTATGAAAAGAAAATGTTGCAGGCTTTATTAGTCCATGATGTGTGCTGGTAGGTGAGGTTTTTGACTGCATAAAGAAAAAGAAAATATCAGAATAATACAGATTCATTATGCAGTGAGTCGGTGACAGAAAAAATGAAATGACCAAACAGGAGAAATTGGGTGAATGAATTTGGTACTATATTGGATATGACATACAGTCCGTTTTTCTTTTCCTGGTTAAATTTGTTAGGTTAAAGCCAAAGTGAACTTTGCCATTTTACTTATTTGACCACACTGGAACATGTTTGTGGAAAAAAGTGTTAAAGGACCACTTTTTAGACATATTTTACTCCTGATATTGTGCTGTCTTGTGTTGTGGTGTTCGGTTTTTCCAATTTTTCCTCGTCACATATTTACACTTACCTAGATTTTTATGTTTTGTTACAACTGAGACGTGTGGGAAAGTATTGCAGAGTTAAACAAAGTGATATGTGGCAGAAATGTGGAGATAAGTATTAGAGAGGAAAAAATTGAAGTGCATGAACCAATGATGGTAAAGGGTGAGAAAACCCGTGGGTCCTAGAGTCTAGATTAGTAAAGTGATGCATTATCACGAAAGTTAAAGCAGGGAAAAGTGGACGTTTACCCAGAAAAATGGAAAGTGGAAGAGGTAGACAAGCAAAGTTACCTAACACTTAGGATTATACCTTTTTAATGTGATGGAACTGAAATCCTAGCCATGAATGGCTTTTGGAAACCCACATGGCCACAGAACATTAAAATCATGTGGGACAAATGAAAGGACATGAGTTACAATGTCAGAGTTTGTAGTTTAAATCTCTTTTCATTTTCTGATCTTAGATCTAGTCTCAGTGCTCTGAAGATCCTCTGTCAAAAACATCCAAAACCCTTTTCTTATCCATTGCTCCCTTTTATCACTCAAATCTTAGACCAACTCTGCCATATCCAAACCTTATGTGCTTTTACAGCTAACTCTGCTGCTCAAAATTGGCACACGGAGAAGTTCTGAATGCATGCTGCTCAGGTTCAAGGTACATACAACCAAAAGGCCTCAGTATTCTCTGAACTTGCATGAGAGTTACTTGCCTTGTCATCCCAAGGTATACTTCTCAGTTAGTTTGCCCCATACCAGTTTGGCTTTTACCGAAAATTTGTTCTTATCCTATGATGTCTGCTTTTCCTAGGTATATATATAACACAACTTCAGGATAAGAGACCGTGTGAAGAAGCATAAGCAGCTCAACAAAACCTCTTCTTATTTTATTACTTGCAAAAAAAGTATGGTTAGATTCTGCTGGAAGCCAGCTTCTGTGGGTGATGACGGAGATGTAAATGGGAGAGTTGAGGGACTCCTATGGTACAAGGATTTGGGGAACCATCTTTATGGTGAATTCTCCATGGCTGTGATTCAAGCTAATAGTTCATTGGAGGATCGTAGCCAACTTGAATCTGGACCCTTGACTTCTGACTATTTGGGTCCTCAAGGAACCTTTATTGGTGTATACGATGGCCATGGTGGTTCCGCAGCCTCACAGTTTGTCACTGACAATCTCTTCGCCAATGTCAAGAGTATGATACGCCCTCAACTTTTACTATAACAATTTTTTCTGTCTAATTGAACACTGTCAAAATCCGTTAGTATTTTCTTGCTTGACCCAAATATTCTGAAACTAAATCCATTACCGGGACCACAATTGCAAAGTAGCGTAATTTGGACCATACTTTTGACACTGTTAATGATTTTAAATATAAGCCAAATAGAAACAAGCATCCGTAGAAGTTTAACAACCACTTTTCTGTGTAAAGCAGGTTTCGCAGCTGAACATCAAGGCATATCAGAGAATGTTATACGAAGGGCCTTTTCTGCAACAGAAGAGGGTTTTCTGTCTGTTGTGAAGAAACAGTGGCTGAGCAAGCCACAGATTGCATCTACCGGGACATGTTGTTTGGCAGGGATAATTTGCAATGGCAGGCTTTATGTTGCAAATGCAGGAGACTCGAGGGTGGTGCTGGGGAGAGTAGAGAGAGCAACAAGGGAAATAACAGCGATTCAATTGTCTGCAGAGCACAACGTTAACATCCAAATGGAGAGAGATGAAGTTCGGACAAGGCACCCTTATGATCCACAAATCGTGGTTAAGAAACACAATGTTTGGCGTGTGAAAGGCCTCATACAGGTAAAAATTTCATAGCATTAGTTGTTAAGTGGTTCCTTGTTGATTGTTGAGAAAAAACATGAGAATTCTTATTTAACACAGATTTCCCTTTGCAGGTTTCAAGATCCATAGGTGATGCATATCTGAAGAAACAAGAGTTTAACAGGGAGCCTCTGCCGAATAAGTTTAGACTACCCGAACCCTTCTTTAAGCCAATTCTTAGTTATGAACCAGAAATATCAGTGCATAAACTTGGCCCAGAAGATCAATTTCTCATCTTTGCTTCTGATGGTTTGTGGGATCAACTTAGCAACCAAGAAGTTGTGAATATAGTCAGCAATAGTCCACGCAATGTAAGGTTCCTTTTCGTGTGTGTGTGTTCTTTTATGATGCAGAAGTTATTTCTGAATATTAATGGTTGGTGGTAATTGGTGTTGCAGGGTATTGCAAGGCGACTTGTGAAAGCTGCACTTCGAGAAGCAGCAAGGAAGAGAGAAATGAGAGTGTCAGATCTGCAAAAGATAGAAGAAGGAGTGAGGAGACACTTCCACGATGATATTACAGTTATTGTTGTATATCTAAATCCCAAACTCGTAGATAATAGTTCTCTATTGGCTTCTCCTCTTTCGATCAGAGGAGGTGGCTCAGCCAATTTTTAGTTCAAACAATTATGGTCTTCCTCTGTTTACACAATTGTTACCCAAACAACATAGTCAAATAACATAACATCAAACTTCCACAACCGCACCAGCATGCTTCTCAACTCCTTCAAGTGAAGCACTTTGTGATTGATTATTGTCGAACCGTAAAATATGATGAAATAAATTTCTCAAAACCTTTTCTCAAAGGATGCTAAAGAACATAAGATTGTGCTGATAGAGGAATTTAAGGAAATAGTAAAAATTTGTCATTTAAACCTCTCCTTTCATAAATGTTTCTGAATTTGAAATTTAAGAAAAAATAAACAGCATAGGTGGCCACACTGTGTTTATTAATCCTCCACGCAACAAGATAGAAAAAAACATGTCCTTCGACCATTGCAACTATTTAAGAAAAAAAAATATTAAAAATGCTAGATACATTTTGCTACAATGAATTAAGAAAATAAACTGCTTATTTAATATTGTTACCATATATATTATACAATACGACTACGAAAGACACTTAAAAGGCAAAAAATTAAAATAGTATGAAACATGTTAAAGCCGAACGCTAACAAAGTATTGAAATCTTTCTCTAGCTATTAAACTACAATTTTTTTTTATAAGTGTAGTGAATATAAATAATAGTATTGTAAAATTTATAATGATCTATATTCCTATAAAGGAAAAGAAAACATCAAGCCTGGCTTGTTGAAATTTTATTTTGAAAAGCCTAACCTTTGTAAATGTGAGTAATGTGAGTAGCGATTAGTGTCCTACACATACAAAACACAAAATATATGCACTTCACTTTTAGATAGTTGAGCATAGGGATGTCAAAAATATTCGTATCCCCGAGTATCTGCGGATAAAATCCGCAACGAATAAGAAACGGATATTAAAAATGGATACCCGCTACCCGCGGGTACAAATATTTTTGATACCTACATGTTAACGAGATGAATATGGGTATCATAGTATTCGTACCCGTTAATCTTCAATTCACAAAAATACTCTCACATATATATATATATATATATATATATATATATATATATATATATATATATATATATATATATATATATATATATATATATATTAGTAAAAAACATTTTGGCCTAATTTTTTCTAAGTTGCACATCTAGTCTTCTGTCTTCATTCTTCAAACTTCAAGTATTGGTATATTGTCTTCTTTCAAGTACACCACTTGACATTCTTCTTCTCTTTCCTTTATTTGAAATTGGGCATATACATCAAATTCTATATAGAAAATGACATTTATGGTATGTTTGTTGTCAAATGATAAAATCAAAATAAGAATACTTGGCATGTGACAATTAAGGTTTATTATTTGTTTATTTTTTAGGAATCAATTGGAGAAAGTGAATTTTTTGATCAAAACACTAATTAAAAAAATTTCTACTTTTATAATTATTTAGACTTGTATCAACTTGAGTTTATTTAAAAATTATTTAAAATTTATGACTATTTTATTTTGTTTTGTTTGAATTTATGATTAAATATTTGTTTTTTAAATAATTTTTTAAATACCTGCAGATACCCGTGAATACCCGTAGATATGAAAAAAATAGACGGATACCAACATAACGGATACCCGACAAATATAGATATGGAACGGATATTTATCCAATGGGTAGAGTACGAGAGAACTACTACCCGTACCCTACCCACCTCCGTTAACATTCCTAATTGAGCAGTTCCCAAACTCACCACCTCATATCCTCACATAAATTCCTATACCCACCAAACTCATCATCAAAATTGTGACTTGAACGAATGAACCGTAGCTAGGAATTAAAGCTGAGTATTTCACTCTAAAAAAAAAATCGTTTAAGAAATTTGTATACTTTGTTACAAATTAGCATAACAAGAAGTCAGTTACCAGAAGTATCTACCCATTATTCATTCTAGAAAAATCTATGGTGCTACCTCTTCTGTTACTTGTCCCTTGGATATCATAAAGAAATATCTACAGATTTTTTTTATATATGAATATTTATGGATACCCAAATATAATTATATATATATATATATATATTAATTCTAAATAAAATTATTTAAAAACAATTCACTATAATATAAATTTAAATAAGAAATAATTTTAAAATATAATTAAAATAAAATTGTACTGTAAAATACTGATACAAATAAATTTGGTTATATTAATACAAATAGATTTGGTTAAAAATCAAATTTAAATTTGCATACAAATATAAATTTAATTTTTATAAAAATAACTTCAACTAATAAATAAATAAATAAATATTAAAATAAAATTCACTAATAATTATCGACGTAGGTATCCCTTGATTAAATATCATGATATTTGTATCGGTGAATAATTAAATATTCAAATTCATTATTTATTAAATATATTTATTTAATATTTATACATATTTTTCTTATGGATATGATTTTTTTTCAACCTTAATTAACATTACCATTACCAAAGCTTGTGAGTTTCGCCAAATTATGGAAGCATCAAATAGGGTTACGAATAATAAGGTCAAAATTACAAAATTATAAATCTTAAAATAATAAAAATGAAGGAAATAACTAACATAAAATAAATGAAGGAAAACCACGAAAAAGAGACCAAGAATGTGTAACAAACAAAAAGTAAGAATAAAAAATGGAAAGAAATAGAAGGACAATATTCCTTCAAATTTTAGTAAATGAAACGAACCGAATTGGTTTTGCTGCAATCAAGTTGCAATGTTCCATACAAAATTAGTTTGCACCTTCAGGACGCCAAATTGGTTTGCAATCAAATTTCAATTTAAAGAATGACAGTGTTTGAAAAATTGACAAATAAATCTTATCCTCTTTATTTTATTGGGACCTAAGTTAAAAGTCAAATTTAATTCTTTTCATAACATTCAATCTAAAATACCTCCTGCACTAATTATTTGTCACTAAGATTCTCTTAATTATATAGATTGATGTGTATAAATAACAGGTGGAAAAACCAACTTTAACTATTCACATGAATAGCTAGAAAATGTTGAAATGATGAATCTATTAGTCATCAAAGAGATTAAAGAATTAAAAGTAAAATAATTTTTAAAAGTATAAAGGTGTCTTATTATTGTAAGGATGATTTTGAAAAAACATATGAAATTAAAATAAATTTAATATTACTAATTAACTTTTAAAATGATTGGGAAATAGTTAATGTAGTTGGTCCTATAGTTAGTTTACTTGGAACCTAAAAACAAAAAGAGACCGAAGAGTGTGAACTTTTATCTCACCCCACGAGCCAAAATTGAAGAAAAATAGTGAGACGAAAATGTTGTCACACTCAACGCTTGTCCATGAACACTCAACCTTCATTTTCACTGTCGATGTTTACACTTTCATAAAAACCCATTTCACTACAATTTTACACCATTCAAATGGTATGAAATATTATAGACATTAGAAAATAAAATTATTAATAAAACTACGGATACTGACGATTAGCTACAAATAAAAAACTATTATTAAATAAAACTTAAAAGTAACAACTATATTGTGACCCCTAATTTTATAACTTAAAATCTAGCAAGGTCTTCTTCAAAATGTGTATCGCACTAAGTAACGGTTGTTGAATTCATTTATACAAGCTACCATAATATTTAATCTCCAAAACATGCAAAAAGCTCAAATATAGATTACAAGGCAGTGATATTAAAACAATATGTAAAGAGTTCCCTCCACATCCAGCCCTACAAATGTACTAACTCTAACTTATGGCAATCAAGTAAACTACTAAACATCTTCAACGGGTTGACTTATCTTAAAGCGACAACAAAGATGATAAAAATTGGAAGCCACAGCCTTCAAAATAAACCCAGTTTTAAAACAGTCTTTAAAACATTTACATAATCCAGCCTCGCCCTCAAGGTTTCACTTCGAATATTCAGCTTACCATTATTCACCCTCATTTTTTTTTTTGTCTTGAATGCCAGAAGATAATACCAGGAACTTGAGCTTTAACATTCTGCTGATCCATTAAAGTTGTGCACTAGCTCTAGACCAAACAAATTAACATATCTACACGCACCAAAACATAATCCATTGATCCATTCTCGAGAAACATGCTTCTAATCCATGTGATGTGCATTAATAGCTACTCTCATAAGATCTAATTACGATGAAAAATCTAAAAATGGCTAATGACGCATACACACACATTAACAAGTTAAAGAACACTAGGATCCAAGAAAAGCAATTTCAAACACATGCCACAGTAGTATTCCCATGATCCCCTCTCTTCCTGGATTGAAGAACAATTAGCCCTATAGCCATTGGAAAATCATAAAAGAGAAGTGAATCAACATTACTAATGATGAAATATTAACTCCTAAACTCTAGCCCGCACTTCCCCCATAATGCCCAAAATTGTAAACAGCATATAACAAGTTTATCCAGCGCACATACCTCTGTTTGAGGGCTTATTTGCTTATTCAATCATCATTACCCGAGGACATATTAAGCAACATAACTTTACTAAATAGTAGACTGGATCAGCATGATGTTGGATTTAAAAACCTACCTGGTACTACCTTCTGGCACAATGACAATGGCACATTTCATAAGCAATGCATTAGAAACAGAGGGTGAATGAAATTTCAAAAGCTTTGTTCCTGCATACCTTCGATCATTAGACTTTTGAGCTGTAGATTCCAAAATTCAAAACTTTCGCAAATTTTAAGATAAGTAACCCAATGAAGATGGCCAAAATTACCCCAAAGCTGCCACCTATGAAGCCAACACTACAAATAGAAAACAAGTTTCTTCAGATCACTTGAATCTCTTTTATCTCATAGAGAAAGACATCAGCACGCATATTAAAGACGTGTCCAGGATTAATATGCTGAAAAGTAGAAATGGTGTGGAGGTTGCTCTGCAAATCTTGAACTGCTAAAAACTAAAAACTGCAGAAAAAGTCAAGGGAAAAAATCTCATGAATAAAAATTGAATTTAACATCACAGATCATGCTAGAATTGAACATACGCAATATATAAAAACAGAGGATGGCACAAGGAGCAAATGACCATTCACTTACAAGAAAATTTCCTACAATTAACTACGCAGCCAGTCATTCAGGTACCTCCTCCAGCTTTGCCTGCAATAGCAGCCTTCTAGTTGGAAACAGAACAAAAAAAGCAGTCACCACAACAATATAGGACTTCATTGATTTCCTTGTCAGTGTTAATTAGTAGAAAGAAACAGTTTTCAAAGTAATTTTACACTACTTGGCAATCAAATCCTTCATCCAAAATCTAATAAGTTTGGAAAATTGTTTCCAGATTAAATGATATTAAAACTAAAAGAGAGAAACAGTTAGGGTGACGTTTTAAATTGTTCTGTTGTTTTTCATTCTTTTTAACATTTTCCTCAATTACACTAAACTTCGTGTCCTGCACCACCCTTCACTATCTGTCTGAACAACCACTTATTAGTTGTGTTTTGAAAACTAAGCTCCGTTTCGAATCAGAAATTAAACAAACAAACCCATAAATTTGTCTCTATATAACTCAAAGCATTGGAAGTGACCAAAAGTTCTTACCGGCTCAATGTTTCCTTCGCCATTACCATTAGCTATAGAAGTTGATGATGGATTCGCAAACCTGGGAACAGAAAAAAGAAGACCTAATAAGACTCCATGCATGGTTGATCTCATAAGCAACATGAAATGGGAAAACCAATTTATGACAGGCACCCACCTAAGTGCTCTAGCTTTCCTTTTATCTTCTTCTTGTGGATCAACTTTGGAAGCAGGTGCAAACCTAGCAAGTCGTGCTTTCTTCTTTGCCTCTTCATCTGCAGCTGTTGTGGGACTAGGCATTCCAAATCTGTGAAGCAGAATAAGTAACAGTGTTCATTTTTATTCACAGTGAGAAATATAAGTTAGTGTCAGAAACAAAAACAGGGAAACTGAAAAGTGGAACCTCTCTGCCCTGGCTTTCCTCTTCAACTCCTCAGATTTCGACGGCTCTGATCCCTGCGAAGCGGGAGCAGTGCCAAACCTACACGTGAAAAAAAACACTCAACTGAGATAAAACTAATATTTGATACACAAAAATAGGGTTTATAAATCAATATATGAACACCGACAGACAAAAGAGGATAACAACACGACCGATTGAATGTACATTCGAAAAACCAAGGAGTAAAGTTGGGAAGAGGTTGGAAATTGACCTTTCGGCTCGAGAATTGCGCTTCTCTTTCTCGGACAGCTGGACTGAAATGCCGAATCGCTCGGCGCGGCGAATCTTCTTCTGAATATCGGAGAGCGGAGCATCGTTTCCTGATTCGGGCGGCGGGGAAGTCTTGGCTTCAGCTTCGGCTTCGGCAGCCTCCGTGGCGTCGGTATCTTCGGCAGCCTCAGTGGCGACAAGGACTGGATCTGGTAAGGTGGGGTCTAGGGTTTTGATAGGGTTTTCCGGTGCAGGGTTGTTGTTATTGTTGTCGGTAACTGTTGCCATTGGAAGGGAAAGATCGATCGAGTAATCAAGGGAGCGAACGACGAAACGCGGAACGAATGAGGAAGCTCAGAATGAAACGCAGCGAAACGAGGTTACAGCTGGCAGGGATTCCTTTCTCTTCCGAAGACAAAGGGAAATTGTTGTGTCGTTCCTTTTCCAAGTTGCGAAATCAACAATATGATTTCCTATTAGTTATTGGAGCATGATATATACTCACCTACACCTACATTTTGAGTTGTCTGGGCTACTGGGCCTGGGCTGGAGTAAAAAATTAAAATATATTATGCCTTTTTCTTCTGCACCCCGTAATTTCTCAGTGCACCACATTATTTTATGTTTGTATGTGTTAAGAGATATACGCATTGGCGGACCATAATAATGATAACGGGCAAGGCTCCCAATTTTTTTATATTTATATAATTTAAAATATATTTTTAAAAATTAAATATTTTAATATATTTTACATATATGATATTCTAAAAAAAATTATATATTTATATCTATATATAAAGAATTTTTAATTTCTATTTTCGTTTAAAAATATTAAGTTGGTCTTCCAGTGTTTTTTAGTTTCAATTTATTATTGATTTTTTAAACAATTATATAATTTGGTCATTTTTCCTTAAATTTCTTGAATCAGATTAAGGTTTTTTTATAAAAATTGAAGTTGTGAATAAGAATGGTTTGCTTTATTGGTATAACTGACATAATACTAATGTCAATTTTGATAAAAATCTTTGTTTTACTTCAAGAAATTTAACGAAAAGGATCAAATTGCATCAATTTTTAAAAATCGGGACCAAATTAAGACTAAAAAAAACTAGAGAACCAACTTGACATTTTTGGACGAAAAAATGGACCAAAAGAATAATTCAACCAAAATTTGGTACCCCGAAAATATTGGTTGAAGATCCGCTACTTGATATACGATAGTCAAAGTGAATAAATGTGTTTCAATGCAAGAAATGTTCTTTAAAAGATGGTGTGTTATGCTTGTGTTACAGTTAATTTTCATTTCAAATAAATGTCTTTGTAAGGGACCATCAAATTGTTTAGTCTCAAGATTAAGTGGTATTTGACTTGGTGACTTAATTTAATGTACTTAAATTAAATTTAATAAGAATTATGTTATAAATAGGTTAAATATGTTTTAGGTCACTTACGTAATATCTCATCTTAGTAGTCTAAAACTAATAAAATCAGACATTCCAAGATAATATTCAAAGGTAAATTAACAAAATATAAACTATATCAGTACAGTCCTTTAAGAGTTCATATTATAAAAACATATCATTTATACAACAACACCAAACATGCAAAGGTATCCCTATACCAAATGTACTAGCCACTTGGTTCATCCATTGTAATCTCACAATTCTAACTATGAACTTTTCATCATGTAAAGGTGCATCTAAGCATGCATCTTTATTTGCTTCCACAAAAACGATAATCAACGCAAAAAGAAATCCACAACACAAGATCACAAATTGTAAGAGTAAGTTAGTACAGAAGAATTATCCTAAGACCATTTAAATCATATAATTTATAAGTCATGGGCAAACTATAAATAATTCACATAATTGCACACAAATAGTTGATACTAAACTCCGTTATCCAGTTACATGCATTTATAATCGAAATCACTAGAGACTTGCACTTGTGGTGACCTCTACTGTTCTGCAAAGCCATTGATAATGGGTTTCACCCTACCACACACAAGGTTAATCCATGATCATCTAATGTCATTATCCTACCTCAGACTATGACCTTCTGCTACTCTCACCACATAAACTATTACACTCTATTTGAGTGTGAATAATCATATACATAGGAACAACACAAGAACAATCAAGACCTACTTCTATGATCACTGACCAACACAAGACTCATATTGATGATTAAAACCTCACATGCAACCAAAGAAGAGTCACATGCAAGCTAGAACAAACAAGACCCACAAGAAAACGAGCAAAAGTTAAACTTACACGATTGAAGAAACACTAACCAACAAAGACTCATATTGATGATTGAAACCTCACATGCAACTAAAGGAGAGTCACATGCAAGCTAGAACAGAGAAGACCCATAAGAAATCAAGTAGAAGTTCAACTCACACGGTTTACAAAACTGATTAGACAGAAACGAAGAGCTCACTAAGAGAATCACCCTAACGGTCCTAAATCTTCAATCAGAAGAAGAATAGAAGATGACCACTCCTAAAGAGAAGTCAGAGAATTTCTGGAAAAGTAGTTTCTAAAGAGATTATGTGTTAAAATAATGAAATTCGTTTATAACAAAACTATTTATAGTAAAACCCTTTAATATTAAAATAATCATGTCTTACTCTTTTTAAAGCACTATCACTTCTATAATGTCATTTTCTAAAGTTTTACACGTTAACTTCTAGTGAAATTTGAAATTAATTTATCTTTTTAACTTTGACCTTTTAACTAATATTTGTTAAATTTATTTAACGTTTCAAATGTATTTCATGATAACAACTTAATTTGTTTATACCGTTTGACACATTTCTACTTTAGTGTTAGAGATGTGTTTGAAAGGTCAAATAAATTTAACAAAATTTGGTTAAAATGATTAAATTTACGCATTTCTAAAATTGTAAAAATAAATTGAACCAAAATTTCAAAGAATGACTAATTCCAATTTTTACTAAAAATTAAAGAATTAAAATCATATTTAACCTTTATAAATTTTTTTATTAATGGCATCATTTATGTTTTTCACTCCAAGTGCAATTTCTTTTCTTATCTTTATGGCTTGATTGCATACTCTCAAATATTATCTAAACGAGATGTGGTGTTGTAAGAAATACGATACTGTAATCAATTCCTTATTAACATACACAAAATAAAATTATATAGGAGCCAAAAAAGTTATATTGACTTGTTTAAATTCTTAAATTTGTCTAACGAATTAATTATATATATATATATATATATATATATATATATATATATATATGAATTAAAATACCGGTTAGTCATTATTTTAACGAATGTTTCTTTTGATTAAAGATATTTGAACCTATTTTTAATTTGTAACTCTTATTTAACAATATATACGAACAAATATTTTTTTTTGTATGTGTTTAACTCTTTCATTGTATATATATTACTAAATACTTAAATTTGTTCATACAACATTAGGTGATATTGCTAAAAAAGTATAAAAATGCTTTTAACAATTCTTTTAATTACAAAAAAAAAATCAATTACTTTATATGAATTACTTCTAGGATGAAAGATAGGGGGGTACAGAAAGGGTTGGAAAAAAAGGACTTTTCAAACGAGACTTTAAGTCCCCCAATTAAAATCCTGTTTAGATTCTTAAATGGGTCTGAAAAAAAATCAAACATTTTTATATTTCATAATGTAAAGACTTTTTGGTGAAAGAAAAAGTTCTCATATTATTATATTTATTTAGCCAAGATTTGTTGCTTAAAATAAATTTTCAGGTTTTCATATGCAACTCAATTACCTCAACCAAGCTTCTATGGTAAGACATAACGTCACCTGATTCTCAAATCTCAACGAACCTAATGTCTGCCGCCACCCACTGTATAAAAAACAATAACTTCGTCACTGCTTGCGACTTCAAGCTTCACAGTATAAACTATGTCCTATAAATGCAAAACATTCTCTTTGAAGTGAGTTCATTCTGTAGTTGCTATTCGTGTGTTACTTCATCACTTTTTTGAAATCAGAAAGATATATATATATATATATATATATCAATGGCAACTTCGTAAGATATATCATATGTTTCTTTACATTAATTCTACTGTTTTATCAATTCTATCATTTCATCATCTTTCATAAGCTCTTGTTTTTTTTTTTTTTTTTTTTTTAAGGAGTGTGGTAAACGTTCGACCTCCTGCATTAACTTCTAACTCTGAACCACTCCCATTTTTTGACGGAACCACAAGGTGCCACTCATCACCTATTGTCCATTATTTTATTTATGTCGAAAAGATTAAATATATTTTTAGTCTCTAAACTTTAAATCCAAACTGAAATTGATTTCTATATGAAATTTTGATATATTTAGATCTCCAATCTTTTATAAATAAATGTATATAAGTATCTGTTTAAAACTTTGATACATTTCGATCTCCAAACATTAAAAATATATGATTATAGTTCTTTTGATCAAATTATGTACAAAAAATTGACGTGTCAAATGTGTTTTTCAGCTTACATTGAAGCGAAAATGTGTCAAACGGGATAAACAATTTAAATGTCAGCATGAAACACGTTTTACATGTCAAAATCAACAAATTTTAATGTAATTGGATTATGGGGACAATTTCCATTAATTTTTTAAGTTTAGCGACCAAAATATATAAAAGTCTCAAACAAATTTTAATTTCGCATTAAAATTAATTACTAGAACATATTTAACCCGAATATATATAATAATTTAATTACGAGCGTGTAATTTGAATGGTATTTGTAGGTTGTACATTTGCTATCTGTGCCCTTATGCACAACGTGCATGGATAACTAGGAACTGCAAGGTTGTTTTCTCACTTGTACCTTTTTTTTTCAGCTTTCAAGTTCTGCTAAGTCTAGTGCTTCCGATATATACAAACTCTCTGGTTCTTCTTAGAAATATGAATGAAAGCCTTGTTTCTTCTTTTCTTTATAATTAGTTATGATTTGTGAACTTCAGGGACTGCAAGACAAGATAGAATTGGTTCCTATTGACCTCAAAAATAGGCCTTCTTGGTATAAAGAGAAGGTGTACACTCTTAATAAGGTACATAGACATTATCAGTATTTTAACTGAAGAGAACTATTTGATTTGGTTGATGGATTATAACACGCTCTTCTTATGTTATAGGTGCCATCGTTGGAGCACAATGGCAAGGTTTTAGGAGAAAGTCTTGATTTGATCAGATATATAGATGCCAACTTTGAAGGGCCATCTCTATTTCCAAGTGTAAGAAATATGCATCAACTTTGTACATTTATCTGTGTAAGTTGAAAGGGAAGTCATGACTCTTGATGAGTGGAAAATTTTCAGGATCCTGCTAAGAGAGAATTTGGTGAGCAAATGATATCCCATGTTGATACGTTCACCAGTGGCATATACTCTTCATATAAAGGAGATCCTGTACAACAAACCAGTAAGATGTTAACATTTTTTTTTCTTCTGAATGTAAGTAAAGATATCATATAGAATTGTTGAATGGTTTAGAATTGATCAACAGGTGCTGCTTTTGATTACTTGGAGAATGCTCTTGGTAAATTTGATGATGGACCATTCTTCCTTGGCCAATTTAGTTTGGTGAGTTGAAATTCTCATCAATCTTGAAATTTTGTTCAGTTGTGTTGATTTCACCATAAAGTTGTATGAAAGTTAGACCCATCTGTGATGTGGTTATCACAGAAGGAAAAAAGAGATGCAGCCATATCAGATGTAATGAAAAGTTTTGTTATATCAAAGTATAATATTTTCCCACTATCACTGATGATTTTAAACACTGTGGTTATGATCAGGTGGATATTGCCTATGTTTCATTTATTGAAAGAATCCAATTGGTCTTTTCTGAAATTTTTGAGCACGACATCACAGCAGGAAGGCCCAAACTAGCCACATGGATTCAGGTTCATATTTCTGTGCAATCCAAAAGTCATATTTATTTTTATTTTTTAATTAAGTTTGCATGATTTGATCCTAATATTCAATCTACTTTAATATCTGGAAATGAAATGGTCTATTTAAATAAGCCTAATTCTGGTTTCTTTACATTTACTGATTCTAAGTTAATTGTGATTGCAGGAGGCTAATAAGATTGAGGGCTATAAGCAGACGAAAGTAGACAAGGAGAAGTATTTGGAAGCTTTCAAGATAAAGTTTTTGGTATTACGAACTTCAACTAGTCAAAAGTTTTTGTTGCTGTCTTTCTATGTTTTTTTTCTTTTTGCTAGTTTTCTAACTGTTTATGTTTATACTTTTATAGGCTTAAAAGTGAAAGCGTGTTGCTGTTGCACTGGTGTTTAAGATAAAGTGAATAAAGATTTGTTTCAGTTCAGAAGATGGTGTGTTGTGTCTGCTTGTGTTGCAGTTACTTGATTTCAAACTTTTGTATGGGACCATCAAATTGTTCCCGAAGTGTAATAAACTTAAGACGTGATCTTTTGTTCCCAAATTATTTACCTTTCAAAAATGAACTGATATATAAAATTTATCACTAGTTACATAATCTCTGTATTTCACTCCAAAGTACATGTTTTTTCATCTTCATCGTTTGATTGCGTACACCAAAGTACACACACACATACATTTTCTTTTTTATAAACACACACACACACACACATATATATATTCGTTTTTATTAATATGCAGTTGTTTGCCATTGGCGAATGGAAGAAAACGATTGATGTAGGGGTTTCTGTAATGATTGACGGCTTAGCAGTTCCCCTTTAATTACTTTACTATAATATAAAATGGGAATAGTGATCAGATTTCACTCTTAAAATTAAGTGTCATCGACTCATTGGATCAGTAAAGGATCATCATAGATTTTGGAAGGATTATAACAATTGGTGAGTGTCTACCAAATGTTAATGTCTAACCTCTGACAAGGATCATAACCATGATCCAGCATCTGCAACCATAAATCTTCCAACATACTGTAGATATTTCCGCTCTGTGGATGAGAAGTGTCTTCTGAGAAGAACACGTGGATCTGATCCTTAAATTCTATCCAACTTTGACCAGGAACCTTCTGTACACCCATTTGTTTCATCAAATGCCGTAGTCTCGCAACTTCTTTCCAGTTGCCGGCTGAAGCATTTATGTTAGTAAGTAGCACTAGAGCAGCTGAATTGCAAGGATCGAGTTTTAGTATGTTTTCTGCAACTCGTTCTGCAATGTCAACATTACCATGAGTTTTACAGGAAGCGAGTAGAGTTTTCCATGTATTAATGTCAGGGTCAAATCCCGTTTTCTTAATAAAATTCTCTGCTTCATACAAGCATCCAGCACGAGCGAGCAAATCAACCATGCAAGAAACATGCTCTCTTGTTGGTGCATTACCTAGTTCCACTTCCATGGCTCTATACAAGTGCCAACCTTCCTCCACCATTCCAATGTGACTGCATGCACTGAGAACCCCCAGATACGTGACCTCATTAGGCTTAACACCAAGATTCCTCATCAATCTAAAGAGATTAAGAGCTTCATGTCCAAGTCCAAACTGAGCATAGCCAACAATTAAACTACTCCACGAGACAATATCCGGGTTCTGGGTTGAATCAAAAACATCACGAGCATGTTTAAGTGATCCACACTTTGCATACATGTCAATCAATCTATTGCGGACGGAAACATCAACCACTAGCCCACTTTTAATAGTAAAGCAATGGACTTGATTTCCAACTTCTAGAGATGCCAATTCTGCACAAGTTCCTAATATGGTAGTTATGGTGATACTGTCAGGCTTATTTTCAGAAAAGAGCATCAGCTTAAATAATCTAAAAGCCTCTCTTGCATGTTTGTGTTGCAAGCATGCTGATAGAATTGCATTCCAAGAAACTAAATTGGCTCTTTTACCCAAATATGTGAAAACATTGAATGCATCATGTAGACTTGAACACTTTGTGTACATCGTCAACAAAGAGTTGCATACAGCTGCTTCCTTATCTAAACCTATTTTAATAATGTAAGAATGCATTTGCATGCCTTGGTTACGTGTCAGAAAGCTCCCACAAGGAGTAAGGAGAGAAAAGTAATGTTATCTGGCATCAATCCTGTATGCATCATTTGGTGAAAAAATGATACGGCTTCATTAACATGACCACTATCAGAAAATGCTGTAATAATTGCATTCCATGACACTAAATCCGGGCTTTCAATTTGATAAAACGCTCTTTCTGCCAAAGGTAAGAGTCCAAATTTGGCATACATATCACACAGAGAGCACCCAGCAAAAATGTTCCTCCCTAAACCAAATTTAGCGCAGACTCCATGAATTTGCCTTCCAAATTCTGGTTCTAGAAGGCTTCCACAAGCACTGAATACACTACCAAATATAAACTCATTTGGTTGATAAACAGATTGCCTGAGCATATCTCTAAAAAGATATAAAGCTTCTATATCATTACCAAGTTGAGTAAATCCTGCAATCATAGAAGCCCAGGAAATTAAATCCTTAGTGGAAATAATGTCAAACACACTTGAGGCATGTGCAATTTGTCTAAACTTTGTATACATTGAGATAAGAGCATTTTGTGCAATTAAGTGATGATCATACCCTGATTTAATGACATGACCATGCAGTTGTCTGCCGAAGTCTATATCTCCCACAATGCAGCAAGCCTTAATAATGCTTCCAAATGTAAACTGGTCTGGGAGATAACCTGATCGCAGCATTTGAATATACATAATGATGGCATCATTCTCTTGACCATTCTGCATGTATCCAGAGATCATTATAGTCCAAGAGACCACATTACGCAGCTGCATTGCATCAAAAACTTTTCTAGCATCCTTCAAAGAACCACATTTTCCATACATATTAAGAATATGATTTTGGAGAACAAGGTCTGGCTGACACTTGGATTTTGAAATGTGATCATGGATTTTCTTGCCATAATTTAAAGATCTAAAGTTGGTACAGGCCAGTATTAGATTTACATACGTGCTTGGTTCTAGGTGGATACTCGATTTCTCTAGATTGAAATTAAATGTATCAAGTGCTTCTTTGTATCGCTCTTGCTTGCACATCAAATTGATGTAACTGTTGGTTGACAACTCTGTACTGAGACTGGAGACTAGTGTTGTTGATACAATAGGTCTTGTACAATTGTATATACATCGAATCTGGCTTTGAATGATCATGGGCAAGGGATATTGAAAAAGCAAGTGAAGTTTCTTGTTGTTGAGAATCTTACTGGGTGATATTGTGTCAGCAAATTCATCACCAAACCCTGTGGAAAGATTGTGTCTGCAGGAACCAAGCATAAGCATATGATTTGTTCCACAAGGACATTGTTACACAAAAATCATACGCCGTCACCTAAAATGGCCAATCAGAAACCCGTTAAATTTGTGCAAATAACAAAACTAACTAATTTACTTATTAAATATTAATGCGTAAAAGTGGAAAATGAACGTCACAGACTGCCAAAATATCTTCCTATCAGCTCTTGGAGGCTCTTTTTCGAACGGTTGGCGTGCAAAAGAACTGCATTGTAAAATTCGAAATGAAGTAGTGTGGAAAATAATGTCTGTTTATCTGTCTAAACTTAAGAAAGCCAATCATCGTTACGAAAAAACAATGAAGAGGTTTCTAAACCTCGTTCACCAAGTAATATAGTACCAAAAGATAATAACGGGATTAATCTCTCCTTTTGCATTTCCCAAAAAAATGAGGGGTGAATTCAGATTCAAGAGGTTTAATTAGCTGGAACATGCTGATGGTGAAAGTTGAAGTTACGAGTTTTCATAGAAGTCAAAGAAATTGCGGGAACAGAACAGGATAAGAGGGACTTACACAGAGAGAATGGAAAGTGGGGAAGTGTAAGATGGGATAAGAAAAAAGAGATGAAATTGAAATTTTTGGAGGGTCCAATGAAGATTAATCACGGCAATACCTGAACTGAAACAGGGTGACATATCCTAAATATGCTGTTTCTTCTGACCCTGTCTCTCTCAGAAGAAAAAGATTAGAACTTGAAGATCATAGTTGCTTGCAGCAGCAAACCCTCTTTCACCTTCTCTTCTTGTGAAGAGGGAAATCAGATGTTGCCAAATGCTATGGGAGGGTAGTTTGAATTACAGGACCACCTGCTTCTGCTAATATTTGAGAACTTCCCACTTGGGTTGGCAATCAAAATCAAATTAACCTAATGAACGATGATGCTGCTGCGGTAAATCAATTCTAATCAATTTTATAACTTGCGAGATATTAAAAAAATGGTAGAAATGGATCCTTATTAATGTTTGTGTATATAAATCAAAAAGAAAATTAGATGATAAGGATGTGGTAGAGAACTCACAATTTTTTTAATTTTACTAGTCTTTATTCAGGATATTGATTCAATGGTGTCAGAGTTTTGTAGAAGATGATAGATGCCGGTGGGAAAGCAAAACATTGATCACTGCTACCGATTCCTTCACGTGATGGGGTCCCATAAAATGCAAACTCACTCCATTCTGTACACATTTTCTTTCTTCGCCCAAACTTCGCAAACAAACACCCCAACACATCCATGGCAAATGCGTAAGTCACTTCTTCATTCTCCATCGTATGAGATTTATTCATGAATTATTAATTTGAAACAGGTTCTGTTACTCTTCTTCGTCATTCAGCGGCGTGCAAAAAGCTCGTATTCCTCCCCTAACTTCCACCTCCAAGCCACCTCCTCTTTTCGACGGAACTACCAGGTTCTTCTTCTTATTCTTCCTGATTTTTGTGCCGATTACTATATTTTTTTTAATATTTGTTTTGAATTTTGTAATAGGTTGTACATCAGTTATCTTTGTCCCTATGCTCAGCGTGTTTGGATCACTCGGGACTACAAGGTCATCTATTCAGTATTTACCTTCATTTTAAGTAATCTACAACTACTACTATCTTTGGTATTCAATTTACAAGTGAAGATTCCTAAGATAAAAAAAAAAATACAAAATACCACTGCATTCATCTTGCTTAAATTATTAAACATCAAAATCTGATGTTTCGGATGGTCTTAGGCGATTTTTGGTGCTACTTTAGAGGATCAATTTTAAATTTACTCTTTAATTCATGGTATTCGGTGGACCATAGGTCGTTGTCTTTTATGAATGGTGATTGATTTGGGTTTACTGGATGCAGGGACTACAGGACAAGATCGAGCTGGTTCCTTTTGATCTTCCAAACAGGCCTGCCTGGTATAAGGAGAAAGTCTACCCAGAAAACAAGGTGTTTGTTTAACTTATTGAATGAGGAAAAATTATTAGTCCATCATTGAGTATTCAATTGTGATTTTCTTCTGATGGTATAGGTGCCATCATTGGAGCACAATGGGAAGGTCTTGGGAGAAAGTCTCTATTTGATGAAATACATAGACGACAACTTCGAAGGTCCATCACTTATTCCCAGTGTAAGAACTACATATCCTTCCTCTCTTCGCATTTCTATTTATCGTTTAGCAAGGAGTTATCTTGAGAAGATTCTTTTTCAGGATCCTGCCAAGAAAGAATTTGGTGAGCAGTTGATTTCTTATGTTGATACTTTCTCCAAAGAGCTGTATTCATTGAAAGCAGATCCAATACAACAAGCCAGTAAGTACGGTCTTGGGTTTATAAATAGAGGAAGGTGTTGTTTGAGTCCGTAAGAAATTAATTTTCAGAATTGGGGATTTTAATCAGGTCCTGCTTTTGATTACTTGGAGAGTTCTCTTGGTAAATTTGATGATGGTCCATTCTTTCTTGGTCAATTTAGCTGGGTAAGTTGAAATCAATAGTCTTGAAAATGTTCCTTTTCAATTCACTGACCTATCCTCCTGCAAGAAATTCTGGCCAAAAAACGGATAATGATGCGATGGAACAAAATATTAAAGTAGTCATGGCTCAAGCGTAAATAAAGTACAAGATAACTGGTATGGCCTATGACTATATTCTCCAATATAACTTGTAAATGCTTGTGATGATCAGGTGGATATTGCCTATGTTCCGTTTGTTGAAAGATTCCAGCTTGTCCTTTTTGAGTTGTTCAAACATGACATAACTGAAGGAAGACCTAAACTTGCAGCATGGATTGAGGTACACTAGAAGCAGTTCTATGTAAATTATTTTTCAGTTCCAAAGAATTTGTACCGTTATATATTCTTTATGTTACTGGATTGTTTCCTATCATAATCACCAATCTGAGCTTCAAGAGAAAACCTCATATGCTTTGTAACAAGTGGAAACGGAATGTTTCTGATCTTTTTCATGCATTCGATAAGGGAGCCTCAAGACCAACTGCATCTAACTTACTGGTTACAGAAGATATATTCATTCATGAAAATATGTTTCTTGTACAGGAAGTAAACAAGATTGATGTGTATACACAAACAAGAGGTGATCCAAAGGAGATTCTTGATCTTTTCAAGAAACGGTTATTGGTATTGTAAACAACGTTCACACTCCTCTCAAGATTGAGTTTCTGGCATAATTGTCGTTGATTTCTGCAATTCTTCCTATTCTATTTGCTTCTGTGTTGAACTTCCTACTTTTGTGTCCTGTAGGCTCAACAGTAAAAGCCGGGACGTCGTGCTCTAAGATGTAGATTATTGGCAATAAAGTGTTATGTGTGTGTATATTGAATTGTCATTCTGCTGTTTTATTCGAAGTAATATATAAAATTTTGGTCTAAAATATATGTATAAAAAGAAGATAAAAAAAGGATAGCGTGGTGAACTTAGGGAGATTAGCATGGAAATAATAATAATCAGTGAAAATACATGTATGTTTACTTTTTTTTTATAATATTGAAAAATAATAATTTGTCCAACTAACAAAACTAACTAGTTTACTTGAAAATGAACCACGTCACAGACCGCAAAAAGCAATGAAGAGGTTTCCTAACCTCGTTCACCGAATAATATAGTAAAAAAAGATAATAACTGAATTAATTCTCCTTTTGCATCCACAAAAATAACGGGTGAATGATAAGTATGAAAAATACTTATTATTCTTATTTTATTGGACTCCTTAATTGTACTTAATCATGTGTTTTGTGGGTAGTTTTAGGTTCTTTTAGGTTAGATATATTTTGTGTTATCTTTGAGATTATTGTATAGGAAAGTGAAGGATTGGAGAAGAAGTGAAGTTATTCTGTCAGGACCCAGTCGCCCAGCGAGTGTTCTCTTTCGCCCAGCGAGTAATCACCGGTCGCCCAGCGAGTAAGTCATCTCGCCCAGCGAGAAGACGGTTTTCTGAAGTGGTTATAGTTTCGAAAACTTACACGAAACGGTGTGCTGGAATGTGGGAACGCGACAGAACCAGAAAGGAGACGAAAAAGCGCCATTCTAGGGCAAGGAGACTTCACAACAATTCATCCATTCCATCAAATTCATCCATACTTTGTTCTAGATGCTTAGGAGTGACTAAACTCCTCCTTCATTGGGGTTGGATGTAATGAACCTATACTCTTTGTAATTTTCCTATGCAATGTAATCTCTTTCGTTGTTCATATGTTTTATCTCAATTATAAATGTGCTTGATGGAAATCTTTGCTATTTGGTTGTATCTAATTATTGGAAAATGAATTAGAACTTAACCTTGGATAGAACAACCATGAGATTGGGTTCTAGGAATAGACGTAATCTCTAGGTCATTCTATACATTAAATCTTAATGCAAGTCATGTGTTAAAATAGTTAAGAAATTAATATTTTGACATATTTGACTTAAAACTTACTTCTAAGGAATTAGTGGTGAGTAAGCTTATGATGAGGATGTTTGAGCACGATAGAGAAATTGTGTAGGAAATATTGGGTTAGTATGGTTCATGAAATCCAACCTTGATTAAGTGTTTCTTAAATCCTTTTATAACTTTAGTGTTTATAAATTTTGCATGTTGTTCTTAAATTAAATCAATCTTTTACTTTGACGTTATTGTTAAAATTAGTAAATAATCATACTTAGACAAACGAACACAAATCCTTTGAGAAAACGATACTTAGACTTCCATTTTTACTACTTGTAACGAATTGGTACACTTGCCAAAGAGTTAACGGTGAATTCAGATTCAAGAGGTGTAATTAGCTGGAACATTCGAGTGGTGAAAGTTGAAGTTACGAGTTTTCACGAAAGGAAAAGAAATTGCGGGAACAGAACATAAAAGAGGGGAATTACAGAGAGAATGTAAAGTGCGTGTAAGATGGAATAAGAAAACAGGGATGAAGTTGAAATTTTGGAGGGTCCAATGAAGACAAAAAAAAAAAGTACCAGAAGTGAGACAAAGCGAAAGATCACAAATATGTTGTTTCTTCTGACTATGTCTCTCTGAAGAACAAAAATTAGAACTTGAAGTTCACAGTTGCTTTTCAATTTGTTGTATAGAATGCTCATATGTGACGTAAGAAATACTAAAAAATGGTAATGAATAAAGTAAGTGAAGAATAGGAGAATCTCACTCCTTATTCATGTTTGAATATATAAATTAAAAAAAAAAATTATATGATAATGATGTAGTAAGAGAATTCATAATTTTTTTAATTTTAATTCAATGGTGTTAGAGTTTTCTGGAAGCTGGGAGTGACAGATACAGTAGTGGAGAAACAAAACATTGATGACTGCTACCGATTCCTTGACTTGATGGGGTCCTATAAAAGGCAAACGCACTCCAACTGAACCTGGACGCCATTCTGTACACATTTTTTCTTTCTTTCTTTGCCCAAACTTCGCAAACAAACATCCATGGCAACTGCGTAAGTCATTTCATCATTCTCCATCGCATGAGATTTATTCATGAATTATGATCTGCTCTTACTTTTAATTTGAAAACGGTTCCTCTTCGCTAACTGTTACTCTTCTTCGTCATTCAGCGGCGTGCAAGAACCTCGTATTCCACCCCTAACTTCCACCTCCGAGCCACCTCCACTTTTCGACGGAACCACCAGGTTCTTCTTATTCTTATTCTTCTTCCTTATTTTTGTGCCGATCACTATAGTTTTTTAATATTTGTTTTGAATTTTGTCATAGGTTGTATATCAGTTATATTTGTCCCTATGCGCAGCGTGCTTGGATCGCTCGGAACTACAAGGTCCCCCTCTACTTTTCCACTTTTTGAAATGATCTATTCAGTATTCACCTTCGTTTTAATTAATCTACTACTGCTATTATCTTTGTTATTTAATTTACAAGTGAATACCTTCATTTGTCCTTTCTATAAAATGTCATACATAATAAAAAATGAAGATGGCAAAAATAACAAAATACAAACTACCACCGCCTTCATCTTGCTTAAATGATTAAACATCGAGAGAGGTAGAACTAATATTCTGATGTTTCAGATATTAATTTGGCCACTGGGATTGTCTTATTCAACTTTTGGTGCTATTTAGAGGATCAATTTTAAATTTACTCTTTAATTCATGGTATTCTGTGAGCCATAAGTCGTTTTCTTTCATGATTGGTGATTCATTTGGGTTTACTCATGCAGGGACTACAGGACAAGATTGAACTGGTTCCTATTGATCTTCAAAACAGGCCTGCCTGGTATAAGGAGAAAGTCTACCCAGAAAACAAGGTGTTTGTTTAACTTGCTTATTGAATGAGGAAAAATTATTAGTCTATGATTGGGTGTTCAATTGTGATTTTTTTTCCTGTTATAGGTGCCATCATTGGAGCACAATGGGAAGGTCTTGGGAGAGAGTCTGGATTTGGTCAAATACATAGATGACAACTTCGAAGGTCCATCTCTGGTTCCCAGTGTAAGAACTGTATATTCTTTCTCACTTTACATTTCTGTTTATCGTTTAGCGTGGAGTTGTCTTGAGAATACATTGTTTTTCCCAGGATCCTGCCAAGAAAGAATTTGGTGAGCAATTGATTTCTTATGTTGATACTTTCACCAAAGAGCTGTATTCTGCATTGAAAGGAGATCCAATACAACAAGCCAGTAAGTACGGTTTTGGTTTTACAAACAGAGGAAAGTGTTGTTTGGATCCCTGTGAAATTAATTTTCAGAATCGGGGATTTTAATCAGGTCCTGCTTTTGATTACTTGGAGAATTCTCTTGGAAAATTTGATGATGGGCCATTCTTTCTTGGTCAATTTAGCTGGGTAAGTTGAAATCAATAGTCTTGAAAATGTTCCTTTTCAATTGACTGACCTCTCCTCCTGCAAGAAATTCTGGCCAAAAACTTAATGATGTGATGGTATTAAAAGTAGTCAAGGCTCAAGTGTAATTAAAGTATAAGATAAATGATATGGCCTAAGACTATATTCTCCCATATGACCTATAAATGCTTGTGATGATCAGGTGGATATTGCCTATGTTCCATTTGTTGAAAGATTCCAGCTCGTCTTTTTGGAGGTGTTCAAACATGATATAACTGAAGGAAGACCTAAACTTGCAGCATGGATTGAGGTACAAAAGAAACAATTCTATGCAAATTATTTGCCAGTTCCAAAGAATATGTACCGCTTTATATTCTTTTTATGTTAATGGATTGTTTCCTATCATAATCAACAATCTGAGCTTCAAGAGAACTTCTATGCTTTGTAACAAGTGGAAACAGAATGGTCCTGATCTTTTCATGTCTTTAACAAGGGAGCCTCAAGACCAACTGCTTCAAAACTTACTGGTTACAGAAGATATATTCATTTGTGAAAATGTTTCTTTTGCAGGAAGTGAACAAGATTAATGGGTATACACAAACAAGAGGTGATCCTAAGGATATTGTTGATCTTTTCAAGAAACGTTTTTTGGTACTGTAAACAACATTCACACTCCTCTCCAGATTGAGTTTTTGGCATAATTTCTGCAATTCTTCCTATTCTATTTGCTACTGTGTTGAACTTCTACCTGTTGTGTCTTGCAGGCTCAACAGTAAAAGCCGGGGCGTCCTCTAAGATGTAGATTATTGGCAATAAAGTATTATGTGTGTACGGGACGCTTCTTTTGTTTGCTAGAATCGAGAATAAGCTATAATAGGCAAGCTTTGGTTTGGCTGCTAGTGTTGCTGCAAATAATTTGATTTCAAGGTTTAGATGAATTATATGTTCCAGCTTGGCATGGAATTATCCTATGATTATTATGTTTGGATATGTAATATCATAATAAATTAATTGTCTTTTTTATACTCTTCCTGATGGTGAATTCTGTCATCATGCAGATTTATTTGAAGTAATATATATATATATATATATATATATATATATATATATATATATATATATATATATAAACTTCCCATCTAAATCTAAAATACAAATATGAAAAAAGATACAGAAAGAGCAGTGTGGTGAACTAATGGAAATTAGAACGGAAATAATAATAATAATAATAGTTTCATGATAAATTATGATAATTAATACTTCATGTAAAAGAACGAAAGTATTTTAAGTATAATTTGAAAGTTACAATACGTCATCTATGCTTAAATAAATATGAAGTTTAATTTCTACTATTTGTTACCATTATTTAATTTAAAGTTATGGTTAGCCTGAGAACTTTTTCATGCACGTTGTATGGAAATGTAGTTGACAAATTTGCATTTTTATTTGCACATACTCTGTCAAGTAGATTGGTTCTTTAATTTTTTCATCTGTTATATTTTGTTTAGCTATTCATAATTTATGTAGTAAGCTTAAATCTTCAGTTTATGATATTGTTTCATCTATTTCTTTATATATTTTATTATGAAATTGGCAGTATATGTTTGAGAAGTAAATTATGAACAAGATAAACCATGCGTATCTTTATTTAAATGTAAAACATCCATCCTCTCTTCCCTTCCCAAAGTTGTAACGATTTTCAGTATTTTTTTAAATTATCTCAATTGTTCACATAATATTTGATTTGACAAAGAAAGAAACAAAATCAAAAGCACTAAAATAACCACATTTAAAAATGAAAAACTACTAACATACCGGTGTTTTCTTTTTCATCACAATTTCTTACATTTTTCTTAACTCATGATGTCACTTATCACATTTGTTCTTTTCTCCTTATTTCTTTATAACTCTCTCATGCTTCTCCCTACTCCCTTTAAGTTTCATCCTTTTAATAATGAAAAAATGATTGAGGATGTCAGTTGCAAGGATTCAGCTCGGTTCAAATTGGGCTACGAAAAAGATATTTAATGTTCAATTACGCAACTGAAAAATGCAAAATGCAACTCCCATTAACATGGTTCTGATTGAATTTATATATATATATATATATATATATATATATATATATATATATAGATAGATATTACCACAGTTTAATAAACTGTACAACAAGACCAGCATAAGAAGTAAAGTCAGGAAAGTTGTCAAGATAAAAGGCACAGGAATTATGAATCCAGCAATTTGCTCTGAAATAAAATTTTGGACAAGAGGAAAAGGGTGGAGCAACTATCTTAGCTCCAGACATAATAAATGGAAGCAGTTTTGAATACAGAAACCAGAACAGAATCCCAGAATTTTGTTCTTTTTTTGGAACTGTACTATGAACTGAAAGAACACCCCCAAGGACAACTGATATTAACATCTATAAACCTATACCTTATAGTTGAGAAGCCCATTAAATAATATACTTGAATTTTTCTCCAGATTTTGTTGTATCCACCAAGCATTGAGCTGCATATCATAGCCCCCTCCTGGTTCTAGGAGGAGTAGCAGGAGCAAGGCGTGAGTTTTGGACTGTGTGTGTATTAGGATCATATTTTTGTGAAGCAAGGTAAGACAAAGCTGTTACAACATCTGCTATAACTGGACGCATGTTAGCCTGCTCCTGAACACACATTGCTGCAACAGCAAGGGCCTGGTATAGTCCTCTTGGAGGGTATTGACCTTGGAGTGTTGGATCAGCCATTTGAGAAAACTTTCTTCTATCCCTAAACAAGGGTCTAGCCTGCAGTTAAACCACAATAGTCCATCCAAAGTTATCACTCAAATAATTAAGGACCAAGGACCAACCCATGTTATGAAAGATTCTAATTTCACCACTATGGAGATGTGCAAAAAACAGTTAAAGAGTATCTGAGATATGCAACTAAAAAGCTTCACAATTTTAAAACAAACATCATCTGAGATATGCTCCGTCACAATTTTGTCCTTAAAAGACACTTCAGACAGTGGAAAGAGAAAAGAGTATTTGAACTGTAGAACTATTGGACGTTGTAGGATAACTGTATGAGTGTCTTACCCATGCAACAAGATTCTGCTCTCCTGCAGATTTTGAATTGTCAATTGCTTTCCTTCCGGTGATTATTTCCAGAAGAACTACACCAAAGCTATAAACATCTGATTTGAGAGTGAGTTGACCAGTCATGGCATATTCTGGAGCACAATATCCATAGGTCCCCATAACTCTTGTTGATACATGAGTGTTCTCCCCAACTGGGCCAAGCTTAGCCAAACCAAAATCAGATAACTTTGGGTGATACCCTTCACCAAGCAAAATGTTTGAGCACTTTAAATCACGGTAGATGACAGGAGGATTAGCCTTGTCGTGTAGATATTCCAATCCCTTGGCTGCACCAGCAGCGATTCTCATTCGCGTGTTCCACTCTAGTCGTTTCTTCCCGAGAGGAATGTCTGCAAATCAAACATATATCATCAATAACAACATGAAGATGATGTTAAAATTAACGAAATGGGGAAACAATACAAATACCATGCAAGTGATCTTCCAAGGATCCTAACGGCATATATTCATAAACTAGAAGCCTTTGATCTCCATCAGCACAATAACCAATAAGGTTCACAAGGTTTGGATGATGAAGCAGACTTAACATCAGCACTTCAACAAGGAATTCCCTATTTCCTTGGAGCCCATTTCGGTCAAGTTGCTTGATGGCAACAACCTATATTCAAATAAAGGATGAAGCTTGTTAAAAACTGCTACACAAGATGTATGCAGAGTTTCATGTCAGCAAAATGAACCTATTGTTGTGGCGATGAAGAACAATGACATAAGGAAGAACCACTCCTATTTTTCATAAACAAACAGAAAACAGATTCACCTGATTAATACTTTCCAAACGCCCTTTATACACTCTACCAAACCCTCCCTCTCCCAAGAGACATTCAGCTCTAAAATTTCTAGTTGCAGATGCCAACTCGCGGAATGAGAATGTCTGTGCTGCAATGTGGTCAGGGTTTCCATTTTTAGATGTATCTTTTGAATTTGTGGATGTATTCCTCTTCAACTTTCCTGCATTCAAGTGTCAAGAAAAATATTCAAGGGGAGAAGCACAAGCTGCAGCAGAGTTAATGTATCCAAGACAGTAAGAAAAAACATTCTTAAACGACTCAACACAGATCAAAATGGTTAGGATATATAACTGAAAACAACATATTACTAGATCGTACGTTTGCAGCTTCCACCCCTCCCACCCTCAAAATCATTTGTTTTGCTATTAAATAGAAAAAGATTGCAATCATTGACCACGTCAAATCCCAGCTACCTATATCCATAAACTCCACACATCAAGAACACCAATCGGGTGTACCAAACACATAAAACGCGCTCCAATTTTATTTTTTGATAACCCCAAGTAAAACAAGAGATAAATTTGTGCAAGAAACTACCTTAATTAAGTGAAAGAACAATTGTCCCCAACAGGGTCTCACTATCATACTTCAATTTTCTCCCTCTTTTTTTCCAATATAGACAAGAAAAGTACCTGGGGTGGCTTTGATCTGACCAACGAGACTGTCCTGAACTTCCATCTTCTCAATCTTGTTCTTAGTGCCTGAATACCCAGAACAGGGAATCCAACCCATGTTTGTTTCCTCTTCAATGGACGCAGCACGGTGATCAGAAAGAAAAAAGAAACCGCAAATCACTCTCTCAGGACCCGACCCGACCCGACACACACAAACACACGGTTCTCGGGCAGCCAACTGCAACAAAAACAACTTAGAAAACAGCCTCTGTTCTTTCTCTCTCTATGTTTACTTTTATCATGTGTCTGTGTCTCGCGTTCTATATTTTTCTGTTTTTATATTTCCCTAGTGTTTTAGTTTGAGCTCATTAATTTATTCATTGCCTTCTCTTTTGGTCGGAAAAACACCATGATTGGTTCAAATGCGCCTCACTGGATCACCTCCAAAATCAACTCCAAAACCAATCTCACATAAAAAAAAAATTATATATGTTTCCCCTTTTTGTCTAAACATAAAATAATTGGTTTGATATTAAGTTAATTTGTGTGATAGCATGTCATGCTCTCCACACACTGCTTAAGATCTACAACAAGAATCTATAAAATTAGATGCTTTGTGCTTTTGTTGGAACAATTCCTACTTACCATTTCAATGAAAAAAGCAATAATGCCCATTTAATTTGAACATGTGATGCAGTTTAAGTCTAACTCAATGATCATAATTTTGGCCGCCCTCACAGTTCAACTTTGGCACACACAACTCAACAAGTGCTAACAGCTGTAGACCTTAATTAAAGACATTCCTATAATTATTACAAAATGGGGTTCATGCCATCACCTAAATTTAGCTTCTTTCTTTTCTTTCATTCTATATCCCTTTTGCTCAATAATGGAAGTAATTCATTGGAGGGAAACAACATTTTCTTTTACCAAATACCCTTTTTTCCCTTTTCAAACCATGTTCAAAAGGAAAATTAAGAGACTAGGCCAAGCCTGGATTCTTCTTTTTCTCCTCTCTCACCTTGCTTTGCTTCATAATTCTCATTACTTCTATGCCAATCATTTTTTTTTTCTACTTTATTCTTCTTGTTTCACATTCATTCCATTCACGGAAAAAATAGCGTGGGATAGTTACTGCCACATTTAATTCCCGTAAGAAAATAATGAAAATATTGATAGAGACTTGCTGCTTAAAAAAAAATAAAAAATCTATTACACGGAGACAGCTGGTAGCAAACCCTCTCTATGAGAGTGCCATCTGTTTTTGCAATGCAATCATCATATATACATATGCAACTATTTATGTAAAAAATAACAAAAAATCACAATTATTTATTTTTAAATATTTCTGGTTAATTGTATATCTTGTATTTCTTGGCTGGCTTGTATAAGTAGCTCTAGGAATATACGTTTTGACAAACTTTTTTAATTCATAAAATAAAATAGAAATTTATAAGTTTTACTAAAACTTTTGTAATTTTTCTTTTATGTTTTTATTATTTAATGTATGTATTAGTTAATTTTAACTTATGAATTTATTTTTCTCGTTCAGAAATTTGGTCCTAAGAGGAGAAGAAGACTCTTGACCAAGTTTTGTATGACACTAGAACTGAGGATTTTTTCCTTCAGGTTGAACTGAGTCAAAGTAAATTAAAAACTACAATCTAACTCGCTAAATTTTGACTAGTCGGATTAATTTATGAATCAAAATTTATTTTATCATTCTTATGTAGTTGTTTTTATTATTATTAGTTTATTATTTTATAATATTATTATTATAATAATAATAAGTTATTACTTCTTTAGTTTTATCATTGAGTGGGTATAAGTTATTGTTTTGCATTTATTTTTTTATTTTGCTTTGGTGGATCATGGTTGTAGCAATTGCCATTTTAGGAGTTTAGTTCTAAATTATAGCAATATTTAATTTAGATGAGGACAATGTGTTTTCTAGAGATGGAAATAGTTGGTTCCTCGAGAGAAAGAACATTAATATGGCTTGAAAACAAACATATTTGTACACATAATAACTATGAGAAACACTTTTTTGATGAAAATGCATCAAAACCTTTTCATTCAAGCTTTCCGATCATATAATATCATATGTCAAAATCTTGTCCAACATTTCGTGTGCAGATGAATTAATTTTATCCAACAATGTCAACTAATTGGGTGTTATTTCTTATGTACATGTTCTCAAAAAATTGTTTTTTTTTCTTATCCCAGCAAACTTAAATCTATTTTTATAGAAATCAAACTAAACTAAGATATGATGATAAAAGTTTTGAACGTATACTTGTTTGTTATTTATCAACCTTGTGAAGTTGTAATTAGTATTATCATATATGCTTTATAAATATAAAAAGATTCTTCTTTTTTACTGATAAGCAAAAGTCATAAATCATTCAGGTGCTTTGTATGCAGAAGTTTTTTCTTCTTTTTTCATAAACAAAAAGTCTTTCTTAACTTGTCACTTTTATTATTATGATATTTTATCATAGTCCTTTTTGTAATACGATAATAATAGTTAATGTTATGAATATTTATTTTTATATAGTATTTAATTTTGTCTATTTTATAATTCAAAGTGGTAAGGTATGGTAACCTCTTTTTGGGTACGATTATGTAGTCACTCCGAATCATCAACTTTGATACTATTGTTGGATTTATATTTCACATGGTTTGTTTATAATCATTGTGAAATTATGATTTGAGAAATTATGATTTTATATATATGATATTGGTTTTACACATTTAATAGATTTGACACTACTTTTATCCAAAATTTTAAAACAATGGTATTACGAGTTTTTATTCTTATATAGTGTTTAACTTTGTTTATTTTATCAAATGTGAGACTTCTATTCAATAGTATATATAGTGTTTATAAAGTGCTTCATGAAAATAATTTTTCTGCTGTGATGACGACAAATTAAACTTGTTATCGAAACATATTCTTCATCCATTTGTCACCTCTGTTCTATTTTCATGCGTATTCTTTATGGAAGTAATGGTAATTAATCAAAATCACATCAATAATCCAAACTATTTAAGTGAAAAAAAGTTAAGACCATTTGACTGAAGCACGACTTTAATTGTTCTCATCGAGCTCTATTCAGTAACTCATTCTTATGAACCATGGTTTGTCAAGTGGATTTTTTCTTTGGGAACAATATGAAACTGTCATTTTACTTCTTTCATACGTATAGGTGATGACTATTAACATGTATTGAACAAGAAAGTATCACCTAAACTATTACATAAGAAACAAATTTATCTCCATAGCTAGTACTGTATATAATACAAATTACCAGCACCATCTTTGTCTCAGTAGGTATTGCATTTGAAATTGTCAATATCTCGGTCTTTCTTATCAACTTCAATTATTGTGATCATACTTTAGGATATAACAGTAACGAATTCTCTCAATTATTTCTGATATGCCTGTGGCACTGTCACTGAGTCATACTTGTTAACTAATTGAAGTGTCTATCAATCATGCTTTATCTTTACAAAGAGAAGCCTGTGAGTCTCTTTCAGAGGCCACATTTCCTGTGTTCTTCAGAGGCATTTCATGATTGTGTTTTCCTTCATATGTGGTCACAAATGATCTCGGGTCATCTATTGCTCTCTCCACGTGTTTGCGAACGTTGCACTTTACATTAGTACATCTATAGTAGCTTCTGCAGAACAAAATCATTTGACATGTTCTAAGAAAACATTATGAATTAATCAGAAGTAATTTGCACAAGAACATGAGACAAGTATAATAATAAACCTCGGATATGGATTGCCCTTCACCACCTTCTGCCCGTATTTCCTCCAGCGAAATCCATCTCCAAGTATTTCAGAATCAGTGAAACTTTGCATCACAATCCGCGGCTCTACTAAACCTTCCTCTGATAGTGCTACTTCATTAGATAGATTCTCATTTTTCCTGAACAATGATTTCATATATTACATATCAAGTATGCTTTCATGCATTGATTCATTGCACACATGTTGTGTGGAATTCTCGTATAATAACATAACGATTTATCTGACATGTTATTGCAGACTATGGTTGAATTACAAATTTAGGAAAAGAATTTAACCTTCTTTTACTTCTGGGTTCATCTTCCTGTGCCTCAAACCCCTTGCTTCCTTCCTCACATTCCCCACTTAGACCACAGGAGTTTTCTGTGCTTCCTCCACCAGCATTAGTTGCACCAATATTCAGACCAGAATCATTAAGCTGTGGAACTTTGACATAATAATCTGAAAGCACAGACAATCCTCCTCCTGTGTTCTCAACTCTACTTTCATTGCCTTCATTCCTCTCGCTCAGACTATTACTCCACATATCTTGAACCATTCCATCAGACAATACCCCCGAACCTTGTGTCCCTGTTGCAGTGTTTCGTTTAGGAAGCTGTGGCTTCGAATGGTTGTGTTCACCTTTGTAAACAATTTCTGCAATCTGCCCATCAAATGATCTTTCAACCTTCTTCTTCACTGGACAATTAGGATGTGTGCACTTGTAATAACTTCTCGGGTACTCACTCCCTTTCACTTGCTTCTGACCATATTTTCTCCAGTTGTATCCATCATAAGAAGGTCGATCACAATTCGCTGAGGATGTTAAAGTCTTCTGGTCTTCCTCTGTGTTCTGCTGCACCATCTTAGTAGCTTCACTGATCTCGTTTATTTCTGCATGCGGGGCAATACTCTGATCAAGATGTGAACTCATGTTGCTTCTAAACTTTTCATTGATCGAATGTTGAAAATTGGCCTCCATCAATTGCCGTGTTTGCTGCTGACCAGTGCTGCAATTTCCCTTCTCCAAAATGAGAGAAAGGTGACAATTTTATACAAAAATTAATCATCAGAATTAACCCTTAAAGTTAAAACACACCATGTATATATTACTAACCATATTTGCCAAAAGAGACACGGTTGTCTTTGACACAAGTTTTGCCGTTGGTTTGTATATGAGGGACTGATTGTTGTCGAGTTTTGGAATCTTGTCAGCTCCAAAAGTATCAGCCTGAAATTGTTAAACAGCAGTTATGTTGGAAGCAGCTAGGAAGAAGAGAGTTTTTCCAAGTGAAACAAAAGTTCACCTGAGAAGAATCAAACCCTGCATGGGGGTGATTCAATGCTGCAGGCTTGAACCTCACAGTCTTGGGTCTAATGGCAGAAACTGTAGCTTGAGAAGATGCAATATCAGGAGAAACATTGATTGCACCAGCTAAGAGCTCTGAGAAAGATTTGAAAGTAGAACAAGTAGGTCTTGAAGCAACAGGTTTTGCAATCACCACCCTTTCTGCTTCCTTAATATCCATCTTCAATTGTGTCTCTCTTGTTCACTTTACGTGTGTTTCTGTTTGCAAGAAAAACAAAATCATCACCCTTGTTTCCACAACTGAGTTAGCAGCAATTTCTTCAGAAACAAACTTTGTTTGAAATTATTAGTTTCACGTAACAAAGAAAAGGAAAACGTTGAAGACTATATAGAAGAAAAGCCAAAACTATCTTCCCACCAACCAAAACAAAGATTTATACTTTTAGAACAGTGACAATGGGTTCCACCAAGAAATGAAAAAGTTACATTTAGAGGAATCGAGTCAATTTCATCAAATTGGACCACGTTTTCTGTATTCGTCACGGGAATGCCCATGCATTTATAATCGATCGTTCTCGTGTCGGTGAAAATAAATAAATAAATCAGTTTTTTCAAAATGAAATTGTGCATAAACTAAAAATATAAATTTTAAAATTATGTATAAAATAAATTAAGATTCATGCAAGTCCTGTAGTTTATCTGTATTGTTTTTTGCTTCAAGCTAGGTCTTATTTTTATTTTAACTCCTCAACCATTGAAATATAGATGAGCAATGTAGTATCATATGCAGAAAAATTTACACATACACCATTTACTTATTATTTTACCTCTTTTTCATTACAACAACTCACATGTTTTTGTTTGGTCCAAGGAGGAGAGTAAAGAAAGAATAAATAAATAATAAGATATTTTTTATATTTAATAATATAAGAAACGAAATGAAAAGAAAAATTATGATTTATTTTTCTCTTAATATATACAAATCAGAATAGTTTTTTCTATTCGTTGCCCTCTCCTTTTCTTTTCAAATTAGAGAGAAAGTAAAATTCACGAGTCTTACAGTAATTTTTTTTAATTCTTTTATGTTGTTTAGCAAAATAAACAATTTTTTTCTTTTGTTTTTGCATTTGTTCGAACTTATTAAATAGGAACAGAGCCTCTACTGCCCTTTTTTAGTGAAAGACTAGAAAGGTGATACTTCGGAATCTGAAAGGGGTGGTGATACTTGAGATAAGAAAAGACATAATTTCATTAATTTGACATCGAAAAGTAATGATATTTTAATTATATTTATACTATTTTTTAATTTAAAAATATAATATCTATTATTATATTATTAAAAAAAGTGTCAAATGAATATATTTTAAAAGAAAAGTGTCTATCAAACTTTGTTCTTTCGTAAGAGTTTAAAATTTTGAAAGGAAGATCTATGATGAGTTCGGTACAGAGAAAGAAATAAAGGATTTTAACTTCCCTTTATTTCTTTTAACTTAGAAAGGAATGAATGAAAGATTATTCTTTTAACTTAGAAAGGAATAATTAAAAAAAATAACTATTTATTATTAATAATTTATTTATTAATATTATATTTTAATGATTTTTTTTTTTATTATTATTATTAGAATAAAAAGTAAAAGAGATTAGAGAAGTACACTTATAATGAATTGTGACCCATAATTAATCGTAGTGTTCTAAATTGATTATGATGTGATATAATTTATTGTGATAATAAAAAGGTTGCTCTCTTATATTTTAAGTAATATATATATATATATATATATATATATATATATATATATATATATATATATATATATTAATTAGTTATTTGTAATTTGTTTTGTAAAAATTCTATCATTTTGTTGGTTACTTATTTAAAAAATATTTGTGGCTTCTTTTATATTCAACAATTTACTGAATACCTATAAGTAACTTTTATAAATTTTTAATAAAATTATTAAAAAAAATCTTAAAGAAAAATCAAATAAAAGTTTAATTAAAACAAAAATTGCAACACAAGTTCAAATAAAATTAATATTTTCTAAAAATATTTGAATAAGTTACGTCATGTATATAAAGTTACTTACATTTAATCTTTTTAATATATAACTTTAAATACTTTTCAATTGTTAATCTTTTTTATCATTAACTTTATTTTATCAAATAATTTTAAAAAAGTTACTAAAAACACTTAAGGGATATTCGTGAGCATGATAGTAGTATATTCATATGCATTCATTAAGAAATAATTACAATACAGACACTTATTACTTACAACGATGGTTTAGTAGGGTTTTCTTTCCTATTTTCTTTTAAAAACTAATCAATATAATTTCTTCCATCAAATTTGCAATAATAAATATGTCCCGTGTTGATTCATTAGTAAGTTAACTTTCACAGCGTGTTATTCCTTTCTCATATTCCATGTTATTATTGTAACATTATTAGCATTGGTTTGATGAAGTTGACTACATTGACAATTTTTGTTAAAGTGAAATCAAATTGATAATATTAAAACTAATGGGATAAAATTAAATATATATATATATATATATATATATTAATAAAATAAAAAAGACTATTAAAACTACAAGTACATGTTAAAAATACTCCTTTTGTATCAAATATGAATTTTAACTAAAAAGCTTGAAATTTCTTTTTTACTATAAGCATCCCTAATTCCTTTTAACACTTTTAAAATGTATTGTATGAAAGATGTTTTCACTGACAGTGTTGGCATTTCACTTATTTGTCAAGTCCTTGTCGGTCATAAATCTCCATTTTCGAAACTCACAAAAACTCAAATCTTCATAGCTTTATCTCTATGAGATAGCCATGTGCTAATGTGTGTCAACAAAAATTTACTAGCTTTACACCTTTCCGAACATGTTAAAAGCTTCCCTCTATTTCTATACAGAGAAAACAATGACATGATAAAAGAGAGAAAGAAACTGAGACACATGCACTTTCGTAGATTTTTAGAAAAGGGAAACATTACCTGTAAGAATATACTATCTTTGATTTAGTTAAAGAAAAATTAAAGTGACTTTCCAAAATATAATTTTATTTATCTATTTTCTTCCATCTTGAACAAACAAAAAGAGCGAAAGTGTTTCTCTTTTTTCGATTTTAAGCGAGAGCTTTTCAACTTTTCCAGACTCCATTTTCGTTTCGTTTTCACCTAAAAGTTTCACGCCTGTGCAGAAGGAGGATAAAGTAACACTAATTTCAATCAATCTTTATGTATTGAATTTTTTAAATTTTAAAAAGTTGATAAAAATTAACAGTATATGATAAATAAAAGCAAAAAGGTATGTAATTTTTCACTGTCTAATGAAAAAAAAATAAAAACTGAATATGTGTATAACATATATAGTAAGAGGAGTCTGTGTAAATCAGTCATGTAATATCTTGATCTATGAAACCCAGAAAAATCTGAGAAAACCAGATCTTGTAGAATTTTATATACTCTGCGTTTTTAATGTAAAGAATGACTTTTGAAAAGTCCCAAATCATGGTTAGTTTATGCCAAGTTTTGCCTAAGATTTCAAAAGGAAAGAAAAAAAAACAAAGAAACTGATTGTATCTTCCTTCTTGTTTGTATCCTTTCTTTTCATTCCTTTGTGTTTGTGTTAAGGGGTTTAGTGGTATCACTAGAAAACAAAGAAGAAAAGAGTAGAAAACTAACCAGAAAGTGAGAAAAAGCAGCATGCCATAAAAGGATGAGGATTATTTTGGCTCAATTTTCATTTCCAGCTTTATGTATAAAAACCTGAGTTTAACCTTTCCTGCATAAGACTCATAATATTACAACAAAACAAGCCTAATACAAAATGAAAATATCATGAGTTCAACAAAAAACAAAAATACGAAACCTGGGTTTGTTTCACAGCCAAGATTTTCTTCTCTAGATCAAGCAATAAACCAGGAAAAGTAAGGACCTTGAAACAGCTTCTTCTGCGGATCTTGTTCTGAAATCTCAACAGTTCTGATGCATGAATAATGCACACAGAAAGCAGGAGCACAGAGCGAGAGGGAGAGAGGGAGAGAGGAGGGAGTGGTTTTTGATTTGAAAATAAAATTCAGAACCTAACTGCTATGTATGTAATGAAATACACCCTTTTCAAAAATTAACCACACATGTTGTGTTGTGTGGTTCTTAACAGTGAATGTTTAAAAGTATAGTTTTGGTTGTAAAGAAGAAAAAAAAAAGTGAGTATAGTTTACATTGCATTTGCATGCCATATGTTTGTGTTATGTTCATTGCGGAAATATGAATCTTGGGATTGGTGGTTGGCAGTGGAAGCCAACCTCCAACGTTGTACGGACAACTAACTGTCTCAGTGTCCCTCTTTGACCATTCGCTACGCGGGTTAATGGTAAATTGGTAACAAACAGATAAAGACAAAAAAAAAAAAAAAACAAAGAAAGAAGAGTCAAAGAAACTGTTACAGATATGAGATTAGATCCCACACTGAGTAGTTCAACTCTTCAACTCATACTGTTACCGTTACAGACACTTTGCACGGAAGCATAGAACATATAAGTTAATAATACAACAATCCCAATGTTTTTTTTTTTTTCATCTCATAAACATTCTAGTGTTGGATTCTTTCGTACACTTTCTTTCATCTTGTCCACACTAGATAAATCACATCGTAATATATTATTTACTTAACAATTGTTTTTCGCTAGTTTAAAGTTTTTAATTAGGTTTTCTTTTTTAAAAATATTTATGAATTTTAGTTTCTTCTGTCCAATTTAAGAAAACCGTGACTGCAAAAATAATAGCATGGTAAACGTGTTATACGTTGGTGTATCATTTACATATTGGTGGTAACGTACTCGTTTTTATTATTATTTTTTCTTCAATATAAGTAAATAACTAATTGTTATGACTAAAAAAAATAGATCTTATTGAATATCTGAGAACAATGAGATGATATAATAGTGGAACGAAATAAAAAAAACGGTATTATTGTCTAAAACTTTGATTCTTTAAAGAGTTTAAAGCTTAATTTTTTCTGTTGTTCTAGAGATTTTGTAATTCAGTTTAACTTGTATGTTATTTTTGTTGAAAATTACCTTTTGTAATCTTCTGAAAAAAAAAATGTCATTTGGGACGTGTTCATGTTAGATCATGTTTCAGTTAATAATAATTACCCAAATTTTGTTATATAGATTAAATTTGTGTTTCTAAATAAGAATATATTGTTGTGTAGTTATAATTTAAATTTTTTATATAGTTAAATTTTTATTGTTTTTTGTATTTATCTTTATTTTTTTAAAAATTATAATTTTTTTTATTTAAATGAGTTGATATGCTAAATATTATTTAAATGTATTTTTTATCATATTTTTTTATTTCTTGTTTTAAATTATTGTTACATTAGTCTTTTTTTTATTTTTTATATGTAATTTGTTATAAGAATTTTTGTAATTATGGACGGAAATAAATTTTTCGATAAATCCAATTTTATTATTAGATTTGATTAACAAATTTTGAGAATTTAAATTATCGAAAAATATTTATGTTAATTATTAATTCGTCAACAAGATCCGTTAATAAATTATAACTTGTAACACTGATGAATTTTTTTTTCAGCAATGTATTTGACAATACTTTTCATCAATAAATTTCATTAATAATTTGATATTTTTATTACTAACGGATATTTTTATTGGTAAATTTGTCGGTAAAATGAATCACAAATTTCCCACAGAGTTTGAGAAAATGGGTGAGAAAAAAAAAAGAAGAAAGAAAAAGATGAGAAAAATTAAGAGAAGGAGGAGAGGAAGACAAGGAGACGTGGCAACAGTGCAGGTGGCGGTGGCGGTGGCGAAGAAAATTCAATTGCAATATTTGTCTACAAATTTTACCAAAGGCTCTAATATGTCAATAAGTACTAACGAATTTAGGGTTGTTGACAATTATTAACGGATCGTGAAAATTCATTGATAAAATTTAGGATTAAATATATTTTTTCGTCATTTAACTTTTAATGAAAATTGAAATTAGTTAATTTTTAAATTTTTAGTTTTTAACTTTAGAAATACATGAATTTAATCATTTCAACTAAATTTTATTAAGTTAAAATGATTAAATTTTCGTATTTATAAAAATTAATGACTAAAGTAGTCCAAAATTTCAAAAATAAACTAATTTCAATTTTTAACGAAAGTTAAAAAACAAAAATATTTTTAATCCTAAAATTTATCATAACCATGTGACTGACGAATTTTTAATCGTTAATAATTTGTTAATAAACTCAAATGATTGATAGATTTCTATAATTATTGACGAATAATGTCTTTCAACAATACAAGATTTTCTTCGCACACACGATCAAATAATGAAATATTTTTTATTTCAATATATTAATTTATTTTTTTTTACTTTGAACAACATAAAACATTAAAAAAAAACCCTAAGAATATCAGAAATGATGCAATGATTAATTTTTTCCAAAATTTTTGAATAGCAAATAATAGATAAAATAAAATCAAAGATATAAAGGAAATATGTTAAAACAGTAATAATAGAAGAAGATTAAATAAGTTAAAAAATAAGTTAGCTGAAGTAGTTTATAGCTTATAAACTATAAATTTCTAAAATAAATTAAGTTGAGGTACTAATTATCTCTCTTGTACTTTTTTTGGTCAAACTAATTTGTAACTTATTTTACGTACATGATTTAATTAATTAATATATAACAATCCATATAATCAAATTATAAAAATTACATATTCATGCTTTCACTTTTTTTAAAAAGAAAAAAAATTATAAAAATTACATAAAGTGCTTCATTACATAGACTTCCAAAAACAAAAATAATTCAAAATCAATATATAAATTTATTATATGTTGGGAATCCAGGTATAAATATAAGTTTCACATCTAGTAAAATGAGAAAATTGAGCATGATATAAGGATCAAAATCCATAAACTCACTTAATGTTGTAGGTTGAGAGTTGTGTCAATCCCTTAAGTGTGATTGAACTCATATCTCATTAGTGTTGTATCTTCTACGTGATCCTCCTTCGAAAGATTCAACATTATATACATATGTTTTGGACAAAAAATTTTCCTTAAATCTATTACAATGATCTCTTATGCAACTTTATATATTTATGTATAAAATATAATTACAATAATCTCACATTACAAAAGAAGGATAAACTATCAAAACTAAGATAAATATACAATTCAATCGTATATCAATACACCAAAAATTCAGCATACTCTCTCTAATTATTTTTAAAACTATAAATTAACAAGTGAACCTAAACTCACGAGAATAAAGATAAAAAATAAAAAATAATATTAGTTCTATAAAACAATATAAGTTTTATGAAACAAGACAAATTCATTGTATAAATAAATATACATACATAAATGTGTATGGGTGCTAAAACTCACTCTCAACTCATCCTCATCAATTGATTTATTTAATTTTCACAATTTAGATAATAAGTGAAATGAGTGCTTTGCTTTTTTAATTATAAGTTCATGTAAATACTACAAATCACAAAGTCACTTAACATACCATCTAAATGTAACCTCAACACACAGTCACACAGTCACTCACGCTGTGTGTTACATTTTTTAATTTTCAAAAAATTTAAGTTAACATAAATAACAAATATATAATTAATTTTTAATATAATTATTAAATGTAAAATTAAAAAAAAATAAGATATATATAAAAGAAATTAAAATAATAGTTTAAGATAAAAGAGATTTTTAGAATAACGGTTAAAAATAAATTATTTATAAAATAATTAATTTTTAAAATAATTAAGGATAAAACTGGTATTATGAAATGTGAACACAAAAGAAAAAATCATCTTTATATATTGTTATATATATATATATATATATATATATATATATATAATTGAAATAATGGACTAAATAATTGCACTAATATTTTCAATTTGCATAAATATTAAATGTATGTTCGTGTTCATTGAACACTATAAATCAATGGAGAATTTTGAAAGCAAATGTAGATTTTTATTTGATTAGAAGATCATAAAGTTACTAGAAGGTAGTGAGAGTTGAGAAAATGTTGTGTTTTGATTCAAAGTGATTATTGTTTAATTGCAAAGGACTTCGCATAAAGTAATACTTGATGATTATTTCAAAGTTACAACTGGTTAATTGATTTGTTATCCTTACGTTTAAGTTACTTTAAAAAAATATTAGTCGGGTTTATGTAGCTTTAGTCGCTGAAATAATTTCTTTGAAAAATAAATTTAATAAAGAGGTACTCGAATTTTTTTATAGTTACAAGAAAAATTTGAATAGTTTAAGCATTTTCTGTTGAGAAGTATATGTCGGAAACAGTATCTTTGACGTTTTCATTGATAATTGTGCATCTCAAAGTACTAGAAGAAAATTGTTTTTTAAAGTATTATTATTTTTCTTTTGTATACTAATTTTAAAAGTAGAAGATAAGTTTTTTGTCAATAATGAAAAACAACATAATATGAGCAAGTTAAATTAAAATATAATATATATAAGTTTATTAGATATGTGTTTATTGGTAAAGGTGATTAAGAGATGATAATCATATAATAAAATTAGATTATGAAAGAGGAATTGTTGGGAAAAAAAATTAGGGTTTACTTCGTTGCATTGGGTTTGAGAGTTAGTTGAGGGCACTGAACGTTAGATGGGACGGCAAGTGCACGCGTCCGAGTGTTAGTTGTGTATGTCCCACAAAAATTATATATACTTTTTGTCTATAATTTTTCAAAATTTGTTTTGAAACTATCTATTTTTATTTTAAATATTTTAAAACATATTATTTCCATACACTAATTTAAATAATGTTTTATGAAAGTTATTAAATAAAATTTTAAAACTGGAGAAAATGTATATTCTTTTAAAAATTAAAACTAATTTTAGTTAAGTTTCAGAAGATTAAAAACATTTTCATCAATAATTTAACGCGTCAATGGAATGAAAAATGTGATTTCAAATATCATCATGCTTATACTTTTGTTGAACCAATTGCATGGAAAATTGTATGAGAAAAGCCAGGGTGCCTCAGAATTATTTAACGATACTAGTTGTTGAAACTTGTAACATCAACACTTATCTCAAAATTTTCCAAAGAATAGAAATCTTGATAGAAACAGATAGTTAAAATGATGATACATTATTGGTTAAAATTTTCAATGAAACAAATTTTGTGGCTGCTGCAAAATGTTATAAGAGGACGTATTCATTGAAGCTAATTGATTGGATATGACGAAGTGAACCCAAAAGTTTTGATATGAAAGTTTTGTTTTGGCATATTCAACTTGACTCATGAGTTCCTATAATAGACTTGAAGAAAACCAAAAGGTGAGATACCACTATATGTTGAACATGATTTCAGAAAACTAGTTTATTAGTGTTTGTTTTTTCCTAATTATGTCCAGAAATTAATGCTATACTATGAGTGCATAAGCAATGCATGTTTTGTCGCTTGCATGTTACTACACAAATCAGAGAGGACCCCAATACCCCATTTTCTGCCTCCAATTGCACAACACAACCTATTTTATTCACTTCAAATTACTATATATCAAACATGCAGGTATAAAATTTTCCTTCCATTTTCTCATACACAGCTAACTTTTTTCTTTTCTAATGGCCCCAACTTTATGGTGTTGGATAAATGCTTTGTGAAAAGGTTGAATATCTTTAATCTGTAAAGGTAATATTCTCTCTGCTAAAAAACACTCTAGAATGAATTCCTGTGCAGTCATATACACACAAAAAAGATTCCTTAACCACTAAACAATTATGCTTTCTGCAGTTTACTACGGTCATAAGATCTAAACTTTGTTAGGTCATATAAACATTCAAAATTTCATTTTCATCATCGAAGATGATATATTAATAAGGAAGCAAACCACACAACTCGCATCATGGTGTAATTTATCCTGTTTCAGGTTGTTATTGTAATGCAGAAGTGAGTCCAAACAAGATGGTGTTAATTTTTTTCTCTCTCTCTTTCTATGCATTAGAAGGACAAAGTAAATTACTAGTTTCTAAAAAGTATTTATCTTCTCCATGTTATTTTTGTTTTTTGTCCTAAGAAGCAACAGGAAAGGAAGAAAATTGTTAGATTTACCTTCAGTTTAACTGATACAAAATCCAAACACGTTAAACATTCTCTTTTTCCGCTTTCGGTTAACGTTCATGCAAGATATCTTATTGATCTTAGGACTAACATATAGTTATGCCTTAGCATGTAAGTGACGGTTGATTTTTAATCTATTTCGAAAAAGGGCTTTAGAGGTGAAAGGGATGGTTTTGGAGAGGTTGAAGAAGACATTGGGGGAGAAACGTGGATAAGATGACAGCTAAGATGCTGATACAGTTACAATGTGTTTGGTTCAAAATTGATTTTCTAAATCAGAATCTCAAAATCAATTAAAAAATAAAAAAAATCAAATCAAATGAAAAACAACTAATTCTTATTTCTGGACCGAAGAATTGATTCATCTGTAATCAATTTTCTAAAGCTAAACCAAACACACGCTTAACCGTGTTGAACCAGTGACTTACTATTGCTAATATAAATGTCTTCCATGATGATTTGCCATTAGTTATATGTATAAATCTGAGTACAGAAACATTATCGTTTGTGTACATATCATTTAACAAAATCTTTTACAACTAATATTCAGTTGTCTCGGAACTTCATACGATCAAACGTAAGTGTCTAGTGGAAACTTCAACAGGGTTATCAGTTATCAAAATTAAAATCTCACTTAAATAACTAACTCAGACCTTAGATGAAAACTATAATTGGAATTTCAAACAATAGTTATGTTCGAAAAACATCACCAAAAGCACATGATAAAATGCAAATTATGTTTTGTCCAAAAGTAAAAGGTGGAACAAAAGAGGAAGTCTTGATTGTTGGGATAAAATGCAGGGCACGATCTATCTTGCACCACAAAAACTTGAGCAGTGAAGAGCTGGTACCGTGCCCTCTCTTAATTTAGCAGCTGATTAAACTTACTGGCTCGCAAACACTACGGCGACCAGCTCGGCCAGCTGCGATGTACCAAGAGGACTATGACAGAATCATTGAGTATTTCTACAAACCTATATACCAATTAGATAATATTGATGAAAAACAAAGCTTTCATCCAAACACTATCAGATATGTGAAATGTAAATTCCTGTTAACACAAAAAGAGAACTCCTATGATTTGAATCACCATAATATACATCCAAAACAGAGTCAACCAAGAGGAGTCATGAGTGGGAATTGAGAAATCGGGAGGCAAAGAAGAAATTAGTACAACAGCATTAGTTCATTCGTATTTCATATTTCAGTTACAACACAGTAATTATGTGCCAAACTTACTGAAGCTTATTGCTAAATCCTAACCAGTCAGCAATTCCCTACAAAATTAACTGTTGCTGACATCATTAAAAAGCATAGAAACCATTGTCATTATTAGCTGAATTAGAATAGTGAAATCCCTACCGGGAAGAGGTTAATATCAGATTCGAACATTTCATGATATCATTATTTATCCAAATAATACCAATAGAGAAGTCCACCCTTTTTGGTTCTATATCTGCAAAAATTTTCAAGCATGCAATACATACATGCATGCAAAGAATGAAATACTCATTTGTGTGGTATGATTTTATATCTTATGCAGCAACGGATTGCTTCTCCTCATAATCATAAAGATTAAGAGCTTGTAGCAACTTAGGCCAAGATTCTGGGATCCCTCCTGGCAAATCAAACTCCAACAGTTTTCCTCTGCTACGGTAAAATTCCTCCACAGGCTGACTCTGCAAGCATGATAGTTATAAAATTAATACAAATGAATGGGAAAATTTAACGAAATAATAACACAAATACCTTTTCACTGTATATTCGAAGCCTCTCTTTGACCACTTCTTCAGTATCATCTGAACGTGTAACAAGCTTTGACATACAATGTGCAGGAGGAAGAAGTGGAGCCATGACCATTCCTGGGCGTCCATTCTCACCCTTGAGGCTGATGGAAGCAACATTAAAATTTCCTCCACACTGATTGCAAATTCTTCTACCTAGGCATTTTGCAAGCAATGCTTCTTCTTGGATCTTCAGATTGACTACTAAGTCAATGTCAGTTACCCCTTCCAATATTTCCTGTTCACACACATGTTAAGCACATTTTTATTGCATTGCTGTTGTTAACAAAGTATGGGAAGGACAGAAAATATAGCCATTGTTTGTTCTGCCACAATGATTGTATCAATACTCACTGCTTGCTTAATTGTTCGTGGAAACCCATCAAGAATAAATCCCGATTCACCTTTTGCTTCCCCATCAGCCAGCCTTTTCGACAATAAATTCATGATGATTTCATCGGACACCAATTTACCTTGATTAACAATTTCTGATAGCTGTAAAAAGACCAAAAGTAGAAAATCAGAAAGTAAAATAGATGGCTTGGTAGATCAAAAATAAATATAATACCCTCTTACAATTTATTTGGTCAAAAACTAGGCTACTTAGAAGTTCAAACCATGTTATCTTCAATTTATACCCAACAGCTTCCAATAAACAGATAAAAAATAGGGCACACCATATGAAACATTGAAATCAAAACCACCACAGATATGTATAATAAAAACCTCAAAAAAAGAGATCAATAATAGTAAACAAAGCTCATACTTGTATGCTTAAAAACATGGAAAATAAAAGCGAGAAGAAACCAAGACTCAATTTCACGGATTCAGAAGACAAAGAAGGCAGACTTTACTTATAACCTAGTAAATAAATAGCATATATCCAACCCCAACAACATAATAATCTTTCGCCACTGTCAAAGAGGCGAATGCAAGAAACTAACAAAAGAAACTATTTAAAGAACTGAAAATCAATAAATTTCATAGATCGCGGCACAGATTTCAAAATAAAGTTAGCCAACAACAAAAATATGCCAAAAGTATTCAGTTGCAAGTTCGAAAAAATAATTCAGATCCACTCCAAGCGTGACTTTCAAATCAGAGATTCAAATCAATTTAATATCCCTGAGTTTGCACTATCATAACCATTTGTTTCTCAAAAACAACATCACTGAAAGGGGACGAACCACAACCTTCGGATCTCAATTCAGCTAATTGAGTGCACCGAATTCTAAAGTTCGTTAATGCCAGAATGAACAACCTAGTACCACAGGGTCGCATAATGACATAACCACTGTTTTTTAATCAGCAATGACATCACTACTGTGATTGTAACTAACAAAACATAGATTCTTAAGATCATTTCACAGGAACGCATTAGATTTAGGTTTCACAACGCGTGGCATAACACATCAACGTCAGAAATTCAAAGTCAACGAAATCGATAAAAGGGTTTTGAAATCCCCAGAGAGAGGTTGAGACCTGGGAAGAAAGTGGGCCGTTGGAGGCAAGCTCGCTACGGACGAGATCTCCGGTGGCGATGTGAGGAACGCCAAGGAGGTTGCAAAGCCGGCTGGCGTATGTGCCTTTTCCCACGCCGGGACACCCCAGGAACACCCACTGGACATTCCTCTCCTTGTGCGGCGGCGCGTGAGATAGAAATCTACGCGCCGCGCAAGGAAAGTACGGGGTGCGCTTTACGAGGCGGGTTATGGCCGCCATTGGAAACGCAGCTAGAGGCAAGAGAACGCGGAGGTGGTATCCTTACAACGCTGAGGCGCACTAGCACTGCATCCTTCTTAAATAAATCTCTTTTTTTCTTTTCTTTTTATTTTCTTTCTTTTCTTTTTTTCCAAGTGTTTGTATCTTTCTTTTTCTTAAATAACTCTTATTTTCTTTTTAAATTTTGGGTAAAACGTGTTTTTTCAGGTAATGGTGAATTTAGTTCCTGAAACTGCGTTACATTATCAAGTTTTTTAAACCAGAAAAATAAAACTATTAAAGCTTTTAATTTGAGTTTTATTTTTTTATTTCTATTTTAATTCCTAATCCGAAGACTTAATTGATAACAACATTAATAATATATTTAACAATTAAAATAAAAATATTTTTATAAATATAATAGAATTGTACACTTTTCTAAGAATTCATATAAATTTTTAATTTAGTAAACAGTATGCTAGAATATAAATTTAGGACTATATTGACTATTTGCTTTAATTTTTTTATTACTATTGTTGATTGTTTCTTAAGCATTACCGTTAGCAGACAATTGTTTTGATTTTGTTATTCATCATTTAGTTAATGTTAATCATTCTTAATACATCACAATATCATTGTGCTTTCTCTTCGTGATAGGATAAACTATTAGAATTTTTATGGGGGGAATTATTATTGATTGAATTATTTAGTTTTATACGATAGATATTAATTGTGAATATTTTTTTACAATAAAAAAATGTTGGATACATAATAATTTCTCCTTAAAAATAATGAAAATTTATATTTTTAGAAAAACAAAATATTACATATACTGTTACTGGAATCTAAATGGTTTGTCCTATTTATTTATCTGAAATGGACACGTGGATAAACAAAATTAACCTTTAATCTTTTAATCTTTTGAAAATTATATTTTTTACACTATTAATCATTATACAATATATCTATTTTTCTTATGCAAGTAACTAATTGGATAACTACTTAAGAGAAGTACAAAATATATTAAAATTGTGAATTTCGTATTAGACAAAGTGAGAGTCTTTATTTCTGTATCCAATATACAGGTAATTAATTAGTGCACAACTAATTAGTTTTAATAAGTGAAACCCTTAAATTTGAAAATTAGTCCCTAATATATTTGTATTGTTTATTGATTATTTAATAAATTTTAATTTTCAAATGGAATACAAATGGTTTCTGTTATTGTTATTAACCCTAGATACTAAATTCTAAACTCTAAATCCTAAATTCTAAACTTTATTTTAATCATGTTGTTGTTAAGTTGTTGACATTGTTATTATTTTGTCATGTCACATTGTTGAATTGTTATTACATGTATTTTTTTAATTTTAAAACTTTATAATTTAATAAATTTGATTTTATAATTTATGAATTATGATTTTATCATTTTTAAATTGAATACTAATGGTTAACTTTGTATATCATCTTAATCATGTAATTAAATGGTTGATATCGTCATATCGTCATATTGTCATATCGTCATATCGCCATATTGTCATATCATCATATCGTCATATCGCCATATCGCCATATCATCATATCGCTATATCGTCATATCGTCATATCGTCATATCGCCATATCGTCATATCATCATATCGCCATATCGCCATATCGTCATATCGTCATATCGTCATATCGTCATATCGTCATAACGCCATATCGTCATATCGTCATATTGCGATATCGTCATATCGTCATATTGCGATATCGTCATATCGTCATATCGCTATATCGTCATATCGTCATATTGTCATATCGTTATATCGCCATATCGCCATATCGTCATATCGCTATATCGTCATATCGTCATATCGTTATATTGCCATATCGCCATATCGCCATATCGTCATATTGTCATATCGCCATATCGCCATATCGTCATATCGCCATATTGTCATATCGCCATATTGTCATATCGTCATATTGTCATATCATCATATCGTCATATCGTCATATCGCCATATCGCCATATCGTCATATCATCATATCGCCATATCGCTATATCGTCATATCGTCATATCACCATATCGTCATATTGCCATATTGCCATATCGCCATATCGTCATATCGCCATATAGTCATATCGCCATATCGTCATATCGCCATATCGCCACTCACCATATCGTCTTGTTGTCATATCATTATATCGTTGTATTATGATAAAAAAAGATTAATCATAACAGAGCAATGAATCGTGACTGAATTGAGTAGTTCCTAATATTCAAAGAACATAATGCGAGAGCGTAATCAATGGGAAGTAGATGAAAGTTTAATACCTGATCTTTCAACTGTAGAGCACCCAGACTCAATGAAGGATCCATCTGTCTTGGAAGTGGTGAGAGTGCGTGGGAGACGATAGTGCTCCCTTTCTAGCAGTGGGTGTCAGTTTGTCAGTTTTATATCCTTACCTGCAGAGACCATGAATATCTCAACAAGTTACTGAATATTTAAGTCCATCACAGACTGTTCATTGAACAATCCAACTCATCACGGACCACATACCATTCATCAAAAACCCAATATGTATTATCCATAACATATAATATAATTGATACTAATAAATAATATAATTTATTGATCAATGTTAATTTACAATAATAACAAAATGGAGAACAACAATTTTATATAATAAAAATATATAATATACAATAATATTATGTTATCTTTATATCGTTATATTATTATATTGTTATATCATCATATAGTATCGGTATATTATTATATTATTTTATCGTTATATTATGTCATTAACATTATTTATATCGTTTGTTACGTCGTATTGTCATATTTATAAAATTATTAAGTATAAAATTTTAAAATAATTAAATAATAAAATTACATGTAGTAATAATTAACATAACAACATAATAATTACGTTATTCAATATATTATAAAAAATTATTAAAAATTCAATTGAAAGTTGATATTTTTTAAAAGTTTAAAACTTAATTAAATCTAATTTATAACTTCTGATATGGCAAATATAAATAATTGTAAACAGAGAAAATTATTAATAGTATTAATTTTGCGGTTTTAGTTGCAACACTAGGCATCTTTTACATTATTAGACGTTACTTCGGTGGAAAAATTATTTGTGTCCATATGTTTAATTGAGCCACAGAACATGCCACGTTAGTTGTTCCTCTCAATTGAACCAACAAGTTATTTTCATCTTGCTATGCAATGAGGGACAAATAGAAAGAAGGAAAAGTCTTCGATTGTTGTTCTGCTTCCTGAGACAGTGTTCCATGGCATGCTCTCTTTCTGCAACTCTTGTGTCAAATTCTCTTCACCTTAACAGAACCACAAGTCTCTGTTGCTTGCATCAACATCCCACCCTTTCACTACACCAAAATCTTCCAATATATTCAAAGAATCTTCCCAAACTCTTAACAACTCAAAATCATGCAACGACTACACCCTTTGCTTCTGGCTCTGCAGGCAAGTTCTGTCTCAATCTTTACTCTTTTCCCTTTGTGAAGTAAAGAAAAAGATAAGTTTCTGAAATAGCATCTAAAAAAATCGTACATTTTCCCGTTCTGAAGTGGCCACTTGCCAATTTTGATTGCACTAAAACTGCTGAAGATGTATACATCGACCAATATGAGGATTAATTTAATTAGAATGCACTATGATAAATTCTAATTAGTTGACAGTGTAAATTGTAAAATAAATATGCATGTATCTCACTCAAACTATTGAAGGTTAATTGTTTCAATGGGTGTATGAGAACAGGAGTAGAGTCTCCCGTGTTGAGTGACGATGCCACGAGTTCTCTGGATTCGGTGAAAGTGTTTGATTTGAAAGGAAACGGGATTCCAATTTCTGACTTGTGGAAAGATAGGAAAGCTGTTGTGGCATTTGCACGCCACTTTGGGTGATTTTTATCATATTTACAACACAAGTTATTATATGTGGTAACTCCTGATTATCAGTTGCTGAACAATAACTTGTGCTCCTTTTTATCTGTAAATTTACAGGTGCGTGTTGTGCCGCAAAAGAGCTGATTATCTTGCATCAAAGAAGGTATAGTTTTCTGCTATTTTATTTCTCTTTTCTCCTGTTCTTTTGTCAATTGTTTTATGTTCTAATAAGCTTCTTCCACTTTAACTGAAGACTCGTTTGATTACTGTCAGAAGTTAGGAGGTTGCTTTTAGAACCTAGTATTAAAAGTTTATTTTGGTTCTTTGTTTTTGAGTTTATGGTATGCACTAGATATCCATCTCTATTGCAACATGCTGATTCAAACATGATTCATGGTTTTTGTTCCCTTTCATGTGACGCATGTTTGGACTTTGGATAGCTTCCTTTTGGTGTAATCTATATTCTGCTTCACTAGTTCTGACTGAAGATATCCTTACCATGAGATGGAAGGCCAAAGCATGAGTCATTTTTCTAAAAGATAGTTTGCAATGAAAAGTTTTGGCTTGAGGAATCACATTTCAATGATAAATGTTTAGTGATAACATTGAAACATTTCTATTTCACCAAGATTTTCATCTCTACTAACATGGATATGAAATGTTCTGCCAACAGGATATAATGGATGCATCTGGAGTGGCACTTGTGTTGATTGGACCTGGGAGCATTGATCAGGTATATCAGAAGAAATTATGGTGAATGTCTGTACATTTTTATCAGGTCTGTTGGGTTAGATTTTATTTTCTTCTTTGGATGCTGTATTTTCTTTTACTGTATCCATCATTTTATTGGCAAGGTTAATTAAGCTTAAGTCCGCTTAGGACATTGTTTTCTCAAGCTTCAATTTATAGTCAAAAAACCTTCTTCAATTGGAGTGTGGTTTGTATTTTAAGTGGAACCACTAATGTTCACTAGATATAGTGCAAGGCTCCGAAGTATTAATTTCTTCCTTCTCTTATCATCTGAATGTTCTGGAATGTGTTGCTAATACCATATGTTGGTACAGGCCAAATCCTTTGCTGAGCAATCAAAATTTCCAGGAGGTGCTTTGCTGATAACCTTATGCTTGTTATAGGTTTCGTAATTTATACATCTTATATCAGCACTTTGACATGACTCTGTTACCTCTTGCAGAAATCTATGCAGATCCCACACACTCTTCATATGAGGCCTTACAATTTGTTTCTGGAGTTTTAACAACATTTACCCCCAATGTAAGTCACACGCCTCCAGATCTTTCATTAAAAATAATGCATAAAGCACCAGTGACTGAATGGTATATGTTTATCTATTCAGACTTTTGTTAACTGCACAAAGAATATTTCATGTCAATTTCAGCTGTTACACTGCAGGCAGGTCTTAAGATAATACAGCTATATATGGAAGGTTATCGACAAGATTGGAAGCTTTCATTTGAAAAGGACACTGTTACCAGAGGAGGCTGGTATGCAAATAAATTATCTTGTGCTGTTTTTTCCAGATTTGACTAGTCTATATAGTTCATGTGGTGTGTTATGATGACTCCAGATTTTATGTTGGATTTTTTTGTGTTGTTTTTTATCGAAGATTAAAAGTACATTAATGTTGATACATTAAAATTATTTTTAATATAATTTAAAATTTCAAAATTAGTGTTTATTAGTGTATTTTGAAGGTATATCAGAAAAATAACACATAAAATCCAGTAGAGAATCTAAATTCGTGTTTTATGATATATCGAATTGCCATTGTTGTAATGGTTCTATACTCTCCCTTGTTAAATTAATCTTACTACATCTTCCAAGACATTCTGAAATACAATAGATATATTATGAATTATATTTTCTAGTTTTTCTAACAGATTCTAAATATTTTTCCATGTTTTCCCTTTGGTGCATAGCTGAATTCTCTTAACATTTCCTCTATATTTGACATTGTGGCAGGAAACAAGGAGGAATTATAGTTGCAGGCCCGGGTAGAAATAACATCTCATACCTTCACAAGGTATGATATTCCTTGATACTTGTTAGCTTAATAGCAATTAGCGTCATTTATGTTCATGGCATATAAACATGTTTCTTATATCATTGTGTGGAATATGTTCATGTGAGCAGGACAAAGAAGCAGGGGATGACCCAGAAATTGAAGATATATTAAAAGCATGTTGCTCGTCGTGAAGAAAGAAAGAGAATGAGACTCTCTTTCTCTGCTTTATGTATCTTGCTTCCTGAAGTGTTAATCGTATCATACATACGGCATCGTACATCATATTATGTAAACTGCTTCTTATGCTGAGTGGCCTTTCTTGAGTTTTGGTAAAAAAACTAACGTTAATACACGCAATTTATCCAAAGAAAACTCACATTTTGGAACCTATTTATATGGGCTGTTTAACTGAAGATTCTGTCGATTATTTCAAAAACTTGTATATAATAATTTTCCTTCCATTTCACAAGGTGGATCCTTCTATTCCGTTCTTTCTACTGATGGAATGGAGGAATATGTTCATTGAGCACTTTATATTCATTTTCCAGTTTGCGATGGAATGTGCTGGACTTCTAAAGCATACTTCCTAATCACTTTCCAACTTCCGCTTTTTAAATTAGATTTGTTTGTTTGACCTTTATTTATAATTGTGTTCAAAGAAACGGGGGAGCCGGTTCTAATTTTAACACATTCTAGAAATATTTCTTTTTCTTTAATTCCTTGAGTTTCTCTTAAACTTGTGATCCTGGATTGAAAAACCAGTATGGCAACTTAGGATGACAGGTATAACTGGACAGAAACATTGAGAATAGCTAATTACAGGATTTGATTCCACGGAAGTAGGTATCATTCATTATTTTACAGCTATTTTGATTACAGATACATGGGAAGCTATAACCAGATACAATATATACAGAGTTGGGAGGGGGAAAATGTAACATCTTACCTAATATTTGTACAAAATTCTTATAAGTTGTAATGGAGCTATTCAATGCTTACTTCCTATGCAACCAACTGTATAATGATTTTCTGGTGACCTTCAACCTCACTAGAATTGCAGGTCTCCTGGTCTGAAACCCCGTTAATGTGGGTAATGCATCCTCTCCTGGTAGGGCTCCTATTTTGAGATTTGCAAAGTTGGGGTGCTTTAACTTTGGTGTGTCACTTAGTGCTAATCTGGTTCTGGCAGAAAAAACTTCCAGCCCCAATTCATTTCTAAGAAGTTTTATTATTGCATCTTGCACTTCTAATATGCGTTTATTTGGATTTTCGTCTACTTTAGTAGCTCCTATGACGATCAAGATATCGTCATTTATTGAATGTCCTGCATCCACAAATGTCAACTATAAGTTATATTTAGATACATGTTTTTTTTTGGGTGTTTCCACCCACTTCCTTTCAAAGTTTATGTGAAGATGAATACTTATGTGGACAAAGACAATGTAACATGGCATTGTAGCATTATATGGCTAAAATTTCACATTCATACCTAAACTGTAATTCTCTTTGATCATCCGAAGAACTGCAAGAACAACCAAACGAGCTTCAACCTGTTGACAACGTTGGTTTCATTACAAAGATACTTTTAAGAATTTTCCAAGTCAAATGTAACTAACAAAATATTGCTTATTTTATAAATTTGAGAGTAGTAACAGAAACTCAAGAAACAACGAATAAATGCAATGCTGCAATCTGGATTTAACAAAAAAAGAAACGCTGGCAATACATTCTAGGTAAAATTATTCATTTGGTCCTTATAGTTGAACAAACTTTACCTTTAGTCCCTACACATAAAAATCAGTCATTTAGTCTGCATGCATACTTTTTTTATTCTCTTTTAGTCGCTATGAATTTAAACAGTGGGAACTAAAAGAGATTAAAAATTATATGTATACGGATTAAAATAGTATTTGATGGGATTAAAATGGATAATTTTTAAGCACAAAGATAAAAATAAAATCTTATAACAATAAGAACTAAATGAATAATTAAACCTGCATTCTATTATTGACTGAAATTCATGTAAGGCTCACTAAATCATGACTCATGAGTTCCAATCACAATTTAGTGGGACTCATGAAATTCACACAATACTTAAGAGCATGTTGAAAAGATAGTATTGCTAGCATTTCTACAAACACATGTCTTTAAACCATGCTAGAGTTGAGACAGTTTCATGACAAATATTAACTGAGGAATTTATAGGTACCTTTGTGAGACCTTGAACGTCAATTGATAGGATGTCAGCTACCCTCTTTAGCAGGTGAGCAGCAATTTTTTCAAGAAGTAGACTTTGGGATCTCTCTAATTCAGATGTATTGCTGAAAGAAAATTCTCCTTGCATCTCTCTGTTATCTTGTATCACTCCCTCACACCATTCCTCAATCAATTCTTCCAGATAGCAGTCATTGGGTTTATACCTGCAATACATAAGTTATTTAGTTTGAAACTGAAGCGATACTGGTGTCAGAGGATATTCTGGTCATTCCCTTAAAAGTACAATGGATCACATCCTTCTGTTCAATCCTTTCTGTGTTACAATGTTTGGGAACTCGTTATATTGTGTACCAGGAGGACAATGGAAGTAAAGAATTAGAATCAGAATTCCCTCTTTTTCCTTGGACAATGAGGGATTCCTATTTCATTTAAATTCAAGGACACTAAAGAAGATCATGGTATAGGTAACGCATATCATCATTTCTTGAATTTGGGTCACGCCAAACTCAATACCAAAAACCAGTTTATGAGATGAAGATTGTCCAAGTTTTTATAAGGCTTTGATAATATTTACAGTCGATGTAGGATCTAAACACCTTTCTTATGCATAATATTTGGACACCTAAAGCATGAAGCTTGTAGGACCATTTTTTATATTGAATTGGGAAAGTTGTGAGGCCAGACAGGCTTTTGGACAGGCGAAGATGGCCCAGGTGGGGGTTTCCCGAGCCTTTATAAGCTCTAGTTTGCTATACATATATAATTGATTTGGATCTGAACTTCTCAAAACAAACTTTTACCACAAATTCACTATGGGAGAAATTATTACCAGTCAAACAACAACTGATAATAGAAAAGAAACAATATTGAATAGGATCAGCCATACCAAAGTTAACATTATGAATGTAGCATCTGCAGTAGACTACTTTATGTATGCAATTAAGTGCATATAGAGCTTGAAATAACATATAAACATTACTGGGCATAGGTATTTCAGAATTATACTTGAAATTTGAAACCATTAAGAAGTGATCCCAGAAACATCCAAATGTGTTAAAAAAGTTATGAACATATGATTTAAAATGGAACAAAGAAGGTGTACATGGACACACTACACATAACTTACAAAAGATAAATTGTGTGACGTGAGTAATGATAACATACCCTGCCTTTCGCATGTCCAGGTATATAGTCAGGCATTGTTGCACCTCATGTAAGGAGCCATATTTACTGCGTGCCTTCAGAAGTGTGTTGTATGTTATCTGAGAGATAATTAAAAAAATCAATATAGATAAGATGATAAAGATGAAGCATACTATGTTAATTTTTCCCTAGATCACAAGAAAGTTTTCATTTCCATTATTTTCAGAAATTTACGGTATTATACATTGTCTGTCATTTCCTTTTTTCGTGAGTGGATATTTCAACCATTCTACTTATATTTTAGTAGGCTTTTATGTATCCAAGTTGCATTGAGTTCATGGATAGGGCTACCTAAATTTAACATTTTGTGAATATAACAACTACAGTCACTGGGCACTCACCAAATTTGGTCGTATCTGGTAGCTTTTCATTTCTTCATATAATGCTAATGCTTGCATAAAATTCTTACTTTCAACACAAACCTGTGAACCAGAAGGCAAAATTCCCTTGTGTCAAAGACTATATAATTTTAAGATGGTGAAAAACGTCCCTTGAAGTGTACAGGTAATTTCATAAAATAAAATGTGCTCGTTTTGACAGAATAGTTTCGGACCTTAATGGCTGTCGTATATGCAATAACATCAGGTTTAATTCCAGCGTCAGCCATGTTCTTCAAAATCTGCATGGGAAACATGGTCATCTCATAAGAGAACTAAATGCATGACCATGATAAGAATAAGCTAAGAACAACAATATGTTCTCTCTGCACATCAATATTCAGGCAGACTATTATTTCGCAGTAATTATTTTGAAGTATGAATTTTATGGAATATGACATTACGACTTCATGAAATAACAACATCGACAACAAAGCTTTATCTCACTAGGGGAGGTCAGCTGGAATATGATTTCATGGTAATTGTCCAAGGCCACATAATCACTTTCCATCGCTATAATTGAAACATGACAACTTTGAATTTCCTCTATCGTCTATCTTGCCGCTATAATTTTGCCTTGTAAATATTTTACTTTTCAACATTTTGGAGAAGAGTTTTTCTACTACCTGCTCTATTCTATGCCTCAGTAGATTTTTTAAGTACATAATCTCTTTGCTAAGCTGATTTATCAAGCTAACAAATTGCACTAATCGATCATATTAAGATTAACAAATACTTTGCAGCTGTTCTTTTAGTGCAAGTGATCCATAAAAATTACAAATATAATAATAAGAAAAAAAATGGTATTCCCTGTGGCAGTGTTACCAAAACATCAATCCTGATACAATTTGACTAAAAAGGTTTCCCAAAAAATTATGCAAAATAGATGCAAATATATAATACTTTAGATTAATTATAGTTTTACCTCAATGGCACCCTCCACGTTTGCTGATGCTCCACAGATATCTATCAAAATTGACCAGCTAATTTGATTAGGGGAAAGACCTACTGTTTCCATCTCTTTGATTAATGCTTTTGCATGGTAATAATCAGTACCACAGGCCTTCAGTAAAATATTGTATGTTGTTGTAGTTGGTGTGAAAGGGAACCTCTCAGCAATACTCAAGATGTGTGAATTAGAAATGCCACTTGGCATAGTAGTAACATTATGCACAAGTTCCTGTCCTATATTGTTGTTGCGGCCTTCACCAAATGACCCTAACATCTTTTTTCCCTTCCAAGAATGAAAAAAGCGAAAAGCCCTGTCATATTGGCAAGCTTCAACACAGGCATTTAAAATGATGTTGAAACACTGAGTATTAGGCTCACAGCCAGCCAAAATCATTTCTTCAAATAACTGAATTGCCTGCTCTACAAGCCCTGTATGTGCACAGGCATTGATTAATGATGACCATGCGACAATATTAAGAGAAACACCAGCAGAAAGCATGTCTTGCTTGATTGTTAGAGCCATTTGCCATAACCTCGCATCTGCAAAGACCTGAAATTGGTGTCAGGAGATGTCAAATGTACTATTTTTTGTTACTTAGTTGTTCACTGAAGAAGGTTGTAGATTCCATGCAATATCAATGAAATTGTGATGATGTTGAGTTGAGTCTACAATAATATACCTTTATAATTGTGCTGTAGGTAAAGACATCTAATTTTAGCTGTCCCACTGATTCCAAATGCTTAAGTTCCCTATAGATGTCTTGAGCCAGATCAACTCTTCCAGCAACACAGCATGCTTTCAGTAGGATGTTATAAGATGTCATATCTGGTTTTAAACCAAGATTCTGGATTTGTAGAAGGAATTTAGCCAATATGCAGTATTTGCTCAGATGAAGAAAAACTTTAATGCTCCTGCCAACTCTTGGCATGACAATAAAAGCATATGCTGTCAATTAATATATCAAGTTATGCAGAAGAAATCTAATTAGTGTTTTTTTTCTCACTTTTAAGGGATATCAAATGAAAATAATATAGACATAACTCATTCGATGTTGTCCAACACATAAAAAGTTATCGTGAGAAAACAAGAATTGTAAAGACAAGTGAAGTTTTCATTAAAAATAATATATGCATGAATGCATATCTCTGTTCTGGAATGCTGCCTTTTTCTTCTGTGTGTTCACATGTGTGTATATGTGCATATGACAACTATATTCGAAGGGAACAAAGGTTACCTGCATATTTTGATATAGATTTAATGTGTAGCTAAGATCATGAGCATTCACATTCATGAGGCTGTTGAAAACGTATATATTTGGGGTGATCTTCTGATTAAGCAAATCCTGCACCAGAAATTGTGTAAGTGTCCGCTACAATACACACTGGAGAAGTGAATAAATATTACAAAAACTTGTATTAAAATAATCCTTATTTTGTAACACATTTGTGCTAAAAGATTTAGTATTTATCTGTGGTAACCAATTAATTCTTGAAAACCTTTTAATTTAAAATGTCAATTAATCCAATGTAGTGATCATAACCACTAATAGCATAGCTCTACATTTAACAAGAGCAAGAGCAAAAGAGCACATAACCATGGAGGTTGTAACTTGTAAGTAATGCAGAACTCATAAATCTTAGAATTCTTTAAGACAAGTTGAAGTGAGTCAATGTAAACTGCCATAGAAAATACCTCATATATGTACCTAGATTTCATGTAATCACGACATAGACCACAAGCATCAATTATTGCCCGGTATATGTACATGTTGGGAATATCCACGTGTTTCTTCGATAGCTCATATGTTTTCAAAGCAGAAATCAAATCCCTCCTTTTGCCAAATTCTGATATAATATTGCAGAACAATATCTGTGCATGGGGAAGAAGACATGCATACCTGAAAGACGTGGTAATATCATTCTTATCATAGGAAAGTCAACATATATCAACATATACTGACGTCACTAGTTTACACGATATAAACTAAAAATTAACTTCACAAAAGTATATACAGAACATATATTAAAAATCAAAGACAACACATTCAAATGGAATCAAAATGCTCTAGAAATTGAAACTCTCTGTCTTTTACAACAACATAAATCATACCTAACAGCTAAAATCGGGTTCCGACTAAGAACACAGCGTTTAATTACGTCAGACGGCTGAACAAGTCCCCTTATTGATATCTTGAAACCTGAAAGAAGAAATTAATGAATTTTATTCATCACAAGTCACAACAATATCAATCATTACTTCTGGTGGTGGTAATAGTAGTACTAATACTATAACATATGTTCAGAATATACACTTAATTGATCCTAATTTTCTGTATCTCTTTTAGTTACATCAAATCACGTATCATATCTACATTTCTCTCCCTTCTATTTCTATCTCTCTAAGTGTCTAATAGCGTTCATAGATAATGTTTCATTACTCAATGAATGCACAGTATAAATGCTAGAGTTGTACATCCAAAAAAAGTAAACACCCACTAGAGTTAGTTCCTAGTAAGAATATATTAACATTTTATTACAACTATTAAATAAAAAATGTTTGTTGATCTTGAATTCACATTAAATTGATTTAAAAATAAATAAATATACCACATTTCTTATAATAACTATATATATGTGTGTATAAGGAGATTTTTATTTTCGTGCAATGTAAGAATTCAGAAATAAATTACACAACTAATAAAAAATTTTGCTAATTATGATTTCAGGAAAATTATTACTTTTTATATATAACCAAAATAGAGACAACTCCATTCAGAAGCCAATGATCAAACCTCAATCCTTAGTTAAAGCACACAAGTCTCAAATTACTTATGTTAACTACTTTAGGGTGATTATCTAAAAGTGGGCAAATTTATCATGAACGAAAATTTGTATGTGTATATTAAAGATAGATTATATAAAATAAGATTGTGAGGTGGATCTACACTACTTGGAAAAGGAAGCAAAATAAAAAGAAAATGGAGCCAAAAATAATTACGTGTGAGAATCTCCATTAGTTCGACAGCCTCCTCAATTTGGCCGCACGTGACCAAACGGCAACACTCCTTCGCAATGGCATCGATGGAAGAGGCATTAAGATGAGAAGCTAGAGAAACTGCGCGATCCTGCACTCTGTTGAGAGTGTGAACAACACTCCTAACCTTGTTCCCTCGAATTCCCAACAGAACCATCTTGGCCAGAACCTCAGCATCGACCCCAGAATCAATGGCATCCTCATCAAACACTTCAAATTCCTCAACGAGCTTGGAATCGGCGCTGAGAGAGAGGGGTGCTTGGAGGGCGCATGAAATGTTCCAAGAGGAAGAAAAAGGAGCGAGCTTTGGAAGAGAGTGTTTAATGGGGAAGCGATAGGGTGCTGCAGAAGAAGAAGAAGGAAAAGGGGTTGTGACAGAGGATCCAAGGATCACGAAATCCCTCATTATTGGTGATGATGTTGTGATTCGTGGCCAACCGTTTGGTTTGTTGAGGGAACTGTGATGGAAGGGTTTATATGGGTTTTGGAATTTGGATTGGATTGAATTTTAAAGGAGCATGTTTTTTCAACATTATCGTACCCACAAATTCCCTTTCCTTTCCCTTCACGCACCCCATATTCATCACTTTTCTGTAGAAAATATCTAGCAAGCATCTACCTGATGGACATTAATGACAAGTATCTTCTAAATGCAGATTTTATTATTTGGTTTTTTCTGGACAGCCAGATTTTTTATTTGTTACAATTTATTTAAAATGATAAATTCAAGTGAGACAAGTAACATAACAAAACTTACAAAACTGTATTATTTTTAATAAATTTTAATTAATAATAAATAATGTATATGGTATTCAACATTTATCTTCAAAAATTAGCATGTGCGCCAATTTCAGTTAGACAATTAAATTAGCGTAATTTAACTGAAATTGAAAAAGAAAATTGATAGTGTCTTTTAAGTAATTAAAATTTGAGGTGAATTTTAATTTATAACTAGATTTGAAAAATGTCAAATATATTGAGACTGTTAAGTAGAAATTAAAAATTAATTTAAATATTTCAACTGAAATTCAAACATACACTTAGTATTGTTTTTGAGATGATTTTAGTTAATTCTCACTTTAAATATGTATTGCATAATATAATTGATTTATTACATTAACAGAATAATATAATTTTAATAAAACTTTAAAGTATGGATAATAATCTAATGTTATCTTTATCCTTCAATTTATGTTCCGGCCTAAAATATTTTCATAACCAATATATATATATATATATATATATATATATATATATATATAATATATATAAAAGGTTAGGTACCCTGATAGAAAATTAAACTTTTGTTTGACAAAATTTGAAGATCAAATTTGGTTTTAAAACTTTCAACGCGACACCCACATATAATAAAGATTTTTTATCATAAGAATTACTGTGTTTTAAGAACTTTTTTTTCACTTGATTTATATTAGTTTGGTTTTCTTTATAAATCGTCAATTATTATAATTTTTTTACTTTTTGGTTAAATTTAATATGTTAAATATATAATTATAATTTAACTTAACATAGATATTTACACCCAAAAACTACTTTAGTTTCACTCGCGTCGTTTATCATTTACAAAATATATTTCATATTAAACTTACATCTATTTTTTATTTTTATTTATAAATATATTAACTTACAGATTTAATCTCTTTGTAATTTGATTTGTGTTTTGGTTACCTTTTCTTGTTAGCAAAACATTTTTAATCTATTACAATAGTTCTGTTACATATTAATACGAACTAGAAATTAATTCATTTAATATACATATACTAATCAAAAGAGTATTACATTATAATTACACATGACATTTTAATTTGATAAAAAAAAAACATATGAAATGAGACAATAAATTTAGTTCATTTATAAACAACAACAAAATTATAAAAATAAAAATAAAAAATACTAACACCTATATTTTTTTAACCCTGGACCATCATCTATTTGAACTAGATCTAGGACTTGATAGATAGCAAGCAAGTGGTTATCTAGTTCATAATTGATTACCCTGTAACCAACTACATAACCTAAACACAATCCACTAATTGTCATTTACTATTCCATCCAAGTTCAACATTTATCTTGTCTTCACTTACAAGAATTTTTCCATGGAAAAAAAATGGTTAAAGCAAGCACATAATGTGATCATTTTGTTCCATATCCATATCTCACATCCGCATGTAGAAAACCCATCTGAAAATAGATTAACAATGAAAAACCAATGACAAGTGGAGGAAGAAAATTGTTTCAAGTGATTGAAGCAGCAACACTAGAGAAGGAAAGGGAGAAGCATCAACTTCAATGGAAAAGGATTTACATTTTCTGTGAAATAAAACTTCATTTCTACAATTACATTACTTTGAAAGAGATCACTTGATTGGTATTGGTGCAAGAATGGTGTACAATAAAAGAAATGTGACAATAATAATTGCACCCCCAAGAGTGAAAGTGGGACTATTCCAGAACATGAGGTTTGATCTCTCTGTTCTCTTAATAGGATCAACCTCCTCAGAAAGAGGGAATTCTGAACGCCTTGGATTCCAACTCACATACTTATCTGAAAATTTGGAGAAGGGTTTTTTGCCCCCTTGCTTCTTCAATTTTGACCATGCCTTGTCCCAATCTGTTGAAGATTTATCACCTGACACATTTAACCATAACCAACAATTATAATAGCTTGCAGTGACTTCTGGAAACAAACAAGTTGAAGAGTAAAAGTTTGATTATAGTGTCTGGGAAACAAATGATTCTGGTAATTTTCTCTGTATTTTCTTTAACCTTCTGCATGTCATTTGAAGAAAATTATCTTCTACTTCATTCATCCTATTTCCTTTCTTTGTAATGCAGAGCAAAACTATATTTGAACACAAATTCTCATTGTACTAAATAGTTGATAATTATTAGAGAAAAGAAAACTACAAGGATTGAACTCCAGATCATTTTGTTTGTACAAAAACTGATAAGACAAAATTTAGCTATTGTTCTTTTAGGTAATGTGTGAATGTTTTTAACCTAAAACTAAAATATCGTCACTTTTATGTTAGTAATTTTGATCTAAAATACTCTTCGTGTTACTCGATCAACAAAAAAGGATGAGATATTTTAGATTCAGATTAAAAAAAATCATACATTCAAATTCAAATTGTCTTACAACTCCCCCTTTCACACCATTCTCTGTTCCTATTTTGCTCTGAAAATATCACTACCAAGCAAAATACTATCATACATGCTCATCATCACTGTAATTAGGGAAAAAATGGAAAAATGGTGATTGTAGAACAGTAACTGCATACCCTTATCGTCTTTCGATTGAGATTCCTTGGAACAGAGAAGCTTGAAAGGTTGGTATCGTGAAGAAGAGAAACGATGCGATATGAAAGGTGGTGATGAAATATGTGAATAAACATCCATTTGCATGCAATTGAATTTGAATTTGAATTCCAAAATTGTTTAGGTGGAAGCCAGGAAAAAGATCATCACCTGTTTCTTATCCTTTCATTTGGATCTCCAAATTCATCACCTCCTCACAATTGTTCTTCCTTTTTTGCCCCTCAACCTCCACCTTAAAGTCAACCTTCATCTGTAAATTCTATTTTTTTATGATTTCAATTTGTAATTTTCCTCTCCCAAATTCATGATGCATGCTCTAGTTTCGGTCGTATATATTTTTAATTTCAATTATATAATTTGATTTTAATTGAATGAATATTACTTTTCCCGAAGAAGTATTAGTTTATTTAGATATAAAATTTATACTTACATGTATATGGCACTTCCATCTATTTAGAAATTTTTAATTTTTAAATGATTTTAAAAAAATATTAAAAATTTATAAACGATTAAAAAAAATGAAAAAAATAAAAGATAATAAAAAAATTTATTAAAATTTGTCCGAACACTCGCGTCACGTGACACCAATTTTAAAATAATTTAAAATATGAAAAATTTAAATAAAATGAGTTTTCAAAAATATCAAAAATTCAAATCATTTTTTAAATAATTTTTTTCAAAGAGAATTACGCAATTAAAGGCATGTTCGTGAGATGTTAATATCTTCCCCGTACATAATCAACTTTTGGATCCAAAACTGATTTGTTAACATACGACATTGTCTTATTTTTGTTGATTAATTTCCCCCATAATTATAGTCGCGATCCCAAACTTATTTTTTTCAAATTTTATTTTTAATTTCTCGTCTCGTCACGATTTAGTTCGGATCTCACGTGTAGCAAATGAAAAGAATAATAGGTTTTGACGCGCCTTGTACCGAATTAAAAGAGAAGCAGCAATGGAACATGATTTGTATGAGGTCCTGTGGTTAAGGGTCGCGGTGTGACCCACTGCTCCTTTTCTTTCACTGTCATTTCCTCATGTTCACAAAAACATTGCCCCCTCTCATCATGTCCCTTCAACTTCTTTCTTTATACCAATCTTCTCTTTAATCTTCATTCTTTATCTATCTAATGTACTACCCACAATCTATTTACGCCGCCAAACTATTCCACACCATATAACCCTCTTTCATATCGTCATTTTTGCCTTTCACACTTGTGACACACTTGGGAAAATGCGTATTCAAAACATTTTAACTTATACCACAAAGCTGTTTCTGTTCTTGTTTCGTGATCAGCTCTTAAAATGTCTTGCAAATTGCAATTTGTTTATTCCATTTGCACAAGTGGAACAACTAAAGTAGCAATTTTGCTTTTCGGGTATGCCCATAACATGAGAGGATGAAATGGACGTGAAGGAAGTTTGGTTTGGTGGTACTGACCTAACATTTACAACTACGCACCTCACTTAACCACACAATCCTTCTCTCTTTCTCTTCTTAGAAATTAGACTTCAATCTAAATTAGTTCATAAAGTTGGGTACTTTCATACTCTGTTATAGCTATATACCACGTTATCTAACACCGAAAAGGATTGGATATTTCAAGCATAAAGTTTAAATAAACATGCATTCATTGGTTGTTTGGTAACAATCACTACATAGGCAAAACAACGTTTAGTGAAATGAAGTATGATACTATCTCTCTCTTTTGTTATATTTAATTTGTCACACTAACTATAGTAACAGTTGAAGTTTTCAACCAATGGCAATGGCGCCCTCAACTCCATCTAGTGGCTCTGGCAAGAAGGTTAGAAAGCCTTATACTATCACCAAGTCTAGGGAAAGCTGGTCTGAGGAGGAGCATGACAAGTTTCTTGAAGCTCTTCAACTGTGAGTTCTTATTCTTTATTCTTAACTTAACCATAATGATGCTTTACTTCACAAATTATTCCCTTATCAGTACTCCAGATTGAGTTATCAAAGTTCTGTTCTTTTCCGGTTTTTGAGAGAAGTATCAAACACAATCTGCTATTGAATTACTGACCTTTTTTTATTTTGTTATATATATTTTTGGGTGTTCAGATTTGACAGAGATTGGAAGAAAATTGAGGATTTTGTTGGTTCAAAGACAGTTATTCAGGTTAGGAAGCAGTTCTTCAGCTATGTTATCATGATTTGTGTATTCTGCTATCTCACCATGAGTTTTCTTCAGATTAGAAGTCATGCCCAGAAGTACTTTCTGAAGGTTCAGAAGAACGGGACAGTAGCACATGTTCCTCCTCCTCGTCCTAAGCGTAAAGCTGCTCATCCTTACCCACAAAAGGCATCAAAAAATGGTTTGTTTCTATTTCATACTATGATGTTCTGTTCTTTAAAAGTACAACATGCACATTCCTGACATGCTGCTTTCTGGGTTTGGCAGTTTTGGTGCCATTTCCAGCTTCCCTGGCATATGTTTCTTCCACGTGGGATGAAAATTTCTTGCCCATGAATTCTGGATCCAGCAGATCACTGCCCCATCAGGATGAACTCACCAATTTTCATGGAGATGAAGGCACGCGTGTTTCCTTTTATTCTTTCATATTTTTGGTTCAATTGTTTTGTTTGAGATGAAGAGTATCTGCAATGGATGTGCTAAATGGAACTTTCCACCACTTGTTTATGTTTTATGACGTCACTGATTCAGCTGATATTGGATCAAAGGGGGTGACAATAATTGGCAACAGCTGTGTTAGCAATGTTGGGAACTCTACTAGAAAGTTGTCTGCTACTGAAATGCCAAAACAAGGGAAACAGACTCAGGTGCTTCATGGTAATGATCTTACATCCGTTGATATTTGTTCATCATGTACAATATGCTTGCATAGTGAAATTAATAGCTGGTGGTGATTCTCATTTTGGCCAAATTTCGCAGGTTTACCAGATTTTGCTGAAGTTTATAGCTTCATTGGAAGTATTTTTGATCCAGACACAAAAGGCCATGTCCAGAAGCTCAAGGAAATGGATCCTATAAATTTTGAAACTGTGAGTAGAATAAACATATTTTCCTGACTAAGAAGAACTTTGTTTCCTGCATAATCGGTAATCTTCGTTAACATCACAAGGCATGTAAAAAGTTCTGTTAATATTATGAAAGTTACCTGTTGAGCTTTGCATGAACCATACATGTTAATTGTCACAAGGTAAAGCTACATTCACATTTAAGTTAGAAATGAACTTTAAACTTAACTCAACCTCAAAATATCAATTTTATAAAATTAGTTTTGTACCGACTTATATACTTTGAAATTGTCTAATTTTTAGGAAACGTGGAACTTTAAACATATTCGCATGGATAAATAATGTACTGGTTGCTTTTTATTATCTCTTTTAGTTGTGATATAGTAGAGCATTGTTGTTTTTCTCTGTGACTAAGAATTGGCTTACAAATTTGGTGCTCTGCAGGTTTTGTTGCTGATGAAAAATCTCACTCTCAACTTGTCTGGTCCTGACTTTGTGTCCGTTGTAAGTTTCAAATTCAAATAAATCTCAGTCATGTATATCTATCTGCACTATTTGTGCTAATTTAATGAATCTCAGTAATGTATGAACTTAATGCAAGGTCCTTTCACAACACAGTTAAAAGTATTATAACGAGATCAAATTTGTTGATAGTTTTGACGATTATTGAATGTTAGATTATACAAGTTCATTTTCATTGTTTTATACAGAGGAATGCCATGTCATCACACGATGGCAACACGGAATTACGGCAGGAATTGATGTCAAGAAATAGACAAACGATGTATCATGTCAAACAGCTCAACAAACGTTAATTGAACAGTGCGTGTTTTTTCCTCTGATGTTTTGTAACTTTCCTTTTGCTTTCCATATCCCTTTCGATAGTAACATCTCCTACTACAGTGATGAAATTTGGATGGAAGACTGAAGTTTTGCTGAACCAGCAGCAGCACCAATGCATTCTCATTGCGAAGCTTGTAAATGCAACAAAACCATCATCACCAGGAGAATGGGTGTTAGAAATGCTACCAAAACCAAAAAGATACGAATGTGCACATGTTGCAGTGATTATATTTCCGTTGTTTAACGTTGTGTTTGTTTTGAGCGATGTACTTTGTTAGAGAAAGGGTTACAAGGATTGATATGGTTTTAATCTGTAGAAATAGTTTATGGGCTCCACATTCTCGTATCATTGGTGTATTATTATTTTGACACCTAACAAATTTCAACACGCATTTTATTTCCATTTGTTTCATTTTTTAGTTTTTTTTTAAATAACAACGTTAGCTTCTTCTTTTTAATGATAAAAAAAACATTTTTTCTATGCTAATCACATTGAATTTGACGATAAACTCTCCAAATTTAATACAATCATGTTGGTTGTGTTTAATATCAACAATCACTGACATTTAATCCTAATCAATTAAGTCACCCCACATAATGAATTATACGGTATGCTGTGAGTATATCTATTGAAACCAATTTTGACATCTCTACTTATATCAAATTTTTTCTCTCCGTGAATATATGCTGTGAGTATTATTTAATATATGAAAATATGGTCTGATATTTAAAACTTCAATGTTATTTTATATAATGTTAAACTACGGCATAAAATTTGAAAGTAGGGTTTAATATTTTAAATTAAGGATTTAGATCTTAAAGAAGGGTTTAATTATCATGGATTAAAATTTTAAATTAGTGTTTTGTATATTACATTAAGAATGAAAACTTTAAAGTAGGTTTAAGTATTTTAACTATGGAGTAAAATTTTAAAGTATGGTTTAATATGTTAAATCAGGAATTGGAATTTTAAAGTAGAGGTTAGTATTTTAAAGTATAGAGTAAAGTTTTTAAATGGGTTTTAATAAACAATAAATAAAATATTGACAGTAATATACAAATAATAAATAAAATAATAGCAATAATTATAAATAATAAATAATCATAGTAATATATCAATAAAAAAATTTAAATCAAATAATATTGTGCTAAAAGTTTTTTTTTTAATTATATGTATTTCTTTTAATCTAAATGATTTATCTTCACTCATTTTTTACTTTTTTATATATTTTTTTATTATTAGAAACATCATTCATTGTGTTATAATTATATATATATATATATATATATATATATATATATATATATATATATATATAATTATGTATACAAAATCCACTTCGAACAACATCACCAAACACACCACAACCAAGAAAGTGTATACGAACACCTAAAGCAGCCACAACAACACAATGCCATCACAACGAATGCCCTATACTGCAATTTAATTAATACCACAATGGAAAATTTGAAATTTTCATATTTAGAATGGTGCATATGGAAATTATGAGGGTGCAAAACAAATAACCCAAACATATTCCCAAGTGGACGGACCTGAGCTGGGCCAAGCAAAAGAGGGGCCTGTATAAATACATAATCACCACTTCATTTTCTGCTGTTTTCTGCTGACAGTACCCTAAACCCTAGTTTTGTGAATAGCAGCAACCTTCATCAATGGCAGCAGCAGCAGCGAGGCCTCTCGTATCGGTTCAAACCCTAGAGGGCGATGCAGCCCCCACCGTCCCTCTTCCTGATGTGATGAAGGCTCCCATTCGCCCCGACATTGTCAATTTCGTCCACTCCAACATTTCTCGCAACAGCCGCCAGCCCTACGCCGTCAGCAGGCGCGCCGGTCACCAGACCTCCGCCGAGTCCTGGGGTACGGGCCGCGCCGTTTCGCGTATTCCTCGTGTTCCCGGCGGCGGTACGCACCGCGCTGGCCAGGCCGCCTTCGGCAACATGTGCCGCGGCGGTCGTATGTTCGCACCCACCAAGATCTGGCGCCGCTGGCACCGCAAGATCAACGTTCAGCAGAAACGCCACGCCGTGGTCTCTGCCATCGCCGCCTCCGCGATCCCTTCCCTGGTCCAGGCCCGCGGCCACCGCATCGAGTCTGTCCCTGAGCTTCCCCTCGTCGTCAGCGACAGCATCGAGAGCGTGGAGAAGTCCAAGGAAGCGGTGAAAATTCTTCAGAAGATCGGCGCGTTCCCCGACGCGGAGAAAGCGAAGCTGAGTCACGGAATTCGTCCCGGTAAGGGAAAGATGAGGAACCGTAGGTACATTTCACGCAAGGGACCTCTTATCGTTTATGGATCCGAAGGTGCTAAAGCGGTTAAAGCGTTCAGGAACATTCCCGGTGTTGAGATTGCAAATGTGGACAGACTTAACCTTCTCAAGCTTGCACCCGGTGGCCACCTTGGGAGGTTCATTATTTGGACCAAGTCCGCGTTTGAGAAACTGGATTCCATTTATGGGTCTTTCGACAAGGTCTCTGAGAAGAAAAAGGGCTACGTGCTTCCCCGCCCCAAGATGGTTAACTCGGACTTGGCCCGCATCATTAATTCCGATGAAGTTCAGTCCGTGGTGAGGCCCATCAACAAGGAGGTTAAGCGCGCTACTCTGAAGAAGAACCCTCTGAAGAACCTCAATGTCATGTTGAAGCTGAATCCCTATGCTAAGACTGCTAAAAGGATGGCTCTTCTCGCTGAGAAGCAGCGCCTTGTGGCTAAGAAGGAAAAGCTTTATCAGAAGCGCAACATTGTTTCCAAGGTTAGTGATTTTATGATTTCCGAATTAATCCTGATTCTGCTGAATATTAATTTTTATCAAATGAATGTGCATTCTGGTGATTGTTGTTACGGTAAGCGTTTAACTGTTAATCGAAACATATCCTTGGTTTATGTGGAAACTGAGTTCGCACGCTGTGGGTTGTGTATGTTTTAAATGGAGGTTTTTTTTTTTATTCTATTGTGTTTTTTAGGTTTATCATTCGAACATTAGTAATTGTAGATTTAAAATGACATTGGTTTGAATGTTTCATCTTAGGAGGAGGCTTCTGCTATTAGAGCTGCTGGAAAAGCTTGGTATCAAACAATGGTGTCAGACTCTGATTATACAGAATTTGACAACTTCTCTAAGTGGTTGGGTGTTTCCCAGTGAACTCTTCTGAATTATGATTAGTTTTTGTTTTGTTACTTTCTTTAGATTACATTTACAGTTTTGATACGGTAGTTATGTCATCCAGGTAAACGTTATTTTTATTGTCACTCTGATGCTGTTTAAAACAAGTATGGTTTGCATAATTTTAGAATTTGATTGTAGAAGTTCTCTGCTCATTTTCCATGTGCTTTTTGCAATGTAATTGATATTTACAACCGAGGATATCTCAATTGACCGAGAATCTCCAAATTATCTTATCTAGAGATGAGCTTGTAGAAAATAGAGATTGCGTCAGATTTGAATCATAAATGAGTGTAAAAATTATCGTGTAAGATAAACGGATACAGACACAAACTGTTTATAATCCTGACGAATCGAACAAGAGTTATCTTACTCTGTGTTCAGCTTATAAGTTGAGATAAATTGTGTTCAACTTTAACAATATCTACCAAAAACGTATTACAAAATTGTTTTCACTGATAGGAGGGACAATACAACATATAGAACATGGATTTGTAGAAATATGTATAGATGTTGAGCAGTTTAGGATAACAGAATTTTGCATAATTTGAAATCCCTTTCCCTTCTTCGGCTGATGGTTTTACTCTACCAATTTGCTTGGTAGGGTTTTCCAGTCCCAATTTTAAAACCTCCACCATCTTCATAACTTTCAGCTCCAACTCTTTGAAAACATTACTCTTGTGTTCACTCTTACCGATAAGGCAACACAAAAATTACATGCATCTACCCATTTAAGCCTGCACGGATTCATTGTATCACTTCAACTTTCTCGTGTACCCTTTTTCACCAATGGCATCCATCGATGACTTAGTTTAAACCTTCATTCTTTAGGCACCTTGTTCTACATCGGCCTATTTTGTTACCACTAAGAATATCTTCTTCCTGCACCTTCATATAATTGTGAAATGTCTTATTTACCTTCATTGGTGTCTCTTCCTTCACCTCCACCGGCATCCCTTTTTCTTCTTCCACCTTCATTGGTGCCTCCATCTTCATCCTCCAACTTCATCAGCGCCTCCTTCTTCCACCTCCACTAAAGCCCCTTCCTTCACCTTCACCTGCGTCCCTCACTCATTACCAACTTCTTCCACTGACCTCTCCTCCCATTCATCTTCATCCTCCAAAAATTATTCTGGATTTCAAATGCAAAATATTAAATGCATTTTAGATTTATTTGTATTTCAAAATGTACGATCTAAAATTTATAATTGGAAATACAATTTTTGTATTATAGATTGTATATTCCGAAATACAATTTTTGCATTCTGGATTATATATCCCGAAGCATCTCCGGATTATGCTTTTCGGAACTCAGAAAGAAAAGTGAGTAAAATTGAAAACTTCAAGAGTATGGAAGTGCAAGACAAAATTGTGGAGCTGCATGAAGAAACTGCTTGATTAGGGATGTGTTAGGCCCAACTATTGATGACACTATGATGTTAAACTCTACGTTGCAGGTTCTTCTTTCACAAAGCCGAATCTACCTTTCTGGTTGTCAAAGGTATCTTTGAGAATCATGTGGGGCATAAATATAACTACAAATTAATCTTGTGGAGCTTCCCTAATGAGAGTTGGTTGCATAAAGATTCATGTTCATGGTGCATTTGTCCGTTTCAATCCTGACATGATTTTATGTTTTTTACTTTCTCCAACATGATTTTTCCATATTGTTATATCTCAAAATTACTATTAACAAACATCTAAACTAATGAACTACAATATATAATTTTCAGAATAGTTTAGTTTGGAAAATATAATAATTTTTAATATGTAAAATTCATGTGTAATTTATTAGTAAAGAGTTCAAGACTATTATATGAATTCGTGATATTATCATCATTACTCTTAAACATAATATATATAACCGGATAAAAGATGGTTAAAAATTTAAGATCAGCTAGAAGTCTTACCTTGGTTAAGACCTAGTAAATGCAAGCGGAATGACTTACAAATTTAAAAGTTTTAAGTTGGAATTGATGTTTTAATATTTTACACAAGTTTGTCATAATTCATCAGTATAGAATCTTCTTACTCATCTTCTCTATAAAAAACCTAACCAAATTATATCAACTAGAATAAATCATAATATATTATACAGAGATATAAAAGGGTATATAATTATCAATAATAGTATATTTTTGTAATTACATAATATTTTTTTTTCAACCAAGCTTAACAACAGCTATTTTTTCATAATATATAATAAATATTCAAACAAATACCCTTATCAAACATTTAAATTCTTATAGAAAACATAAATAAATCAATTTTCATGATTTTTTATTGTGACAAATCTTTGTATTAATTGAGTATAATACGATGATACCAGATGTTTTAAGTTAGATACAAAAATCAGAATGAATATGTAGACATTCACACTTTCTCCTTTCTCCATTCTCCATACTTGTTCCCATATTAAATATTAACATGTGTTTCATTTATTGGATAATCTAACCGATTTATATTAACATATAGTGGTTTAACAAATAGTGGTTAGTCTTGTAATTCGCCTCTAAAATATACATTTAATTTTTTGTATACTTTTTTATCTTTATTTTATTTTTATTTGATACTCTTATTTTATATTTATATAATTATAATTTATTTTTTATATTTAATATTAGAAAACAAAAGATGAGTATTATTTTAACATTGAATACATAATTATTTTCTCTTTTCTTTAATTTTTTTTTAAATAAGTCATTTAATAAATATTTTAAATAATAAAAGAACGGATAAAAGATGTGAATAAGAGTGTATTCAATCAATCTCCAATCAAATTGGAAATGAAACAAAATTTCGTACTCATTAAATTTGAAGATAAACTCTTTAAAAATAAAATAGAATAGCCGAACTCACTTCCATTTCATTGTCATTCTTATTATACACCAAAAGTTATTAGAACTTTTATTCTTTAACAAAAAGTATATATATATATATATATATATATATATATATATATATATATATATATATATATATATATATATATATATATATATATATATATATATATATAATGGAATTACTTTTATCTACAAAATCAACACGTTAAACAAATTAACCTATGTCAATACACATTTAAAAGCGTCGTGAAATCTAAAAATGTAAAATTTGTAAGCTCAACCAACTGATTAAAACAACATATTTCTAGTTATGATTGCAAAAAGTCCACAATACAAAAAACAATACATTAATAGAGTGCTACCATAGTTTCCTTGTTTATATAGATATAATATACCTATCACAATAAAAAAAAATTCTCCTTAAGAGAATAATTCAATTAAAAACAATAAAAATACATTCTTTTGAAAGAATAATTCAACTAAAAAGAGCTTTTGCGAGTTTGTCTTTATCAATAACTTAAATTGGTACAAAATATTTATAAATTGATATAGTATTTTTTATATTAACTTTAAACATTTTAGGTAAACGAAATTTTATTTTTAAGAATTTAACATCAATATAAATACGTTGTTGATTATTATTTTATTTTATAAAATGTATATTAAACATTTATTATTAAGTATGACAATTTGATTGTAATAAACATGATATAAGTATAATAATATAAGTATGACAATTTTGATTATAATTTAGCTTACTTAATTTCTACCGCAATCAGCTTGCCATAGAGCAGAAGTGTTACAATTCAGTAATGTTTTGACTTATCTAATCTATTCAATTGTTGGTGTAATTTGTAATAATATATAATTTAATTATTTATATTAATTTACAATTTTTATGTCATATTTTACATTTTTTTATCATTTTATCACATACATATTATATGACATCAAAATTTTAAATTTAGTTACTGTCAAATGCTGCTATAATATAATTATGGTGATAAAATCATATTTAACTTTAATTAGGATTCCAATTAAGGTTAAAACCACATCCTTCACACCAAATGAGAATTTTTTGAATTCTATCACTCAGAAATATTTTCATCTTTAAAATAGTAAGATTAACTCTTAGTTTTGCATTATATTAATTGCTTTATCAACTATTTACTATTCAGAAATTATATAACAGAAAAAGTTAGACAATCCTAGTTTTTGAAAAAATAAAAATCTAAAACAGTTCTCCTTCAAAACATCTATGAACAAATCTGAACATCATGTATGTACAGAAACAGGAGAATGGAAGTATAGATTCTAGTATGAGAGAATTATATCAAATATTAAATTACTAAATTGTCACTGTTTTTGTTAACTACACAATTTTATTAAGTTATAGTCTTATTTTCTATTATTCATTTTCCGTTGAAACTGATTATTAATATTTGACTTTCTAACTCAACTCAAGTACAATATATTGATTGATATCCCACCAGTAAATTTTTTTACATTTTTATTTAATTACCAATTTTCACCCAAATAAACCTACTCTGCTAATTCCTAAAAAGAGTAAAACTTAATCTTTTGAGTATATTTTTCATTTTAGAATAATTATCGAGAGATTGTAAATATATAAAAATATTGTATATATATTATTGTTTTTTCTGGTAATGAGTTATGTTTCGTACACTATTTGATATATTGTAATTCTATATATAAAACATTAATCTCACTCACATAAGATATTAGACACTATTTTTAACCCAAAATTTTAAGATAATAATTTTATGAGTATTTTTAATTAATATATTGATATAATATTTAACGTTATCTCTTCTATTTTTTATCTAACGTGTGATTTTTAATTACACTGGATTTTTTCATCAACTCCATCCTATAGCATTGATGCTTTTCTAATTGTGGTTATTATATAAACATTGTCCTATTAATTTTAACCTAGTTGGAGTAGGTAAATATAGGTATATACATAGACAAATTAAAAAACATGATAGAGGAAGATATGTTATAGCAATGAAACTTCTTTAATGCAACTAATAAGTACAATTGGTCATAGTAGAACCACTAACCTATAATTAGTTTGTCACTTATCCAACTTGCTTTTGCAAAATATAGCATAGCAAATTTCAAAGTGAGGTTCCTTTTCACCTGTTGGGGGTATCCTGTTTCCATTACGTGGAACGCAAATTAAGCTTTTCAGCAACTTGGTTTTCGTTCATAAAGAGAAACCTGGTGCCAACCTATGAATTCTCGAAACAAAAGTTGAAATTGGACCACATCACCAAATAGCATCTTCCACTAACCAACAATGTTCCTCAAAGAAACTTCACAAACATCCAATAATGTCACAAAACTATGCTTCTAATTGCGTCACTTACTTAATTTGAAATTAAGATTACAAACCTCCACTTCGTGTCGGTAACACCACCTTCTCTATGCATGGCTAATGAACTCTTTGTTGTCAATTTTTTTAAGGAAATCTCAAGTGATTCTAGAAGGATGCAGATATAGATACAATTATATATATGTTTTGTGTTGTGTCTTAATCTCATCCCAATTCTGCACTACCTTTGACTGTACGCATTAAAATATCACTACGAAGCCAAAACATTAGTGGGATTTAGCATGTGAACATTGTCCAATAATGTTTGAAGTATAGCACTTGTCAACTTTATCATAATCTTTTATTTTTTAAATCATATTGTTTGTAAACTCGTATGATATATATTTTAAAATTTCACACACTGTGCTAAGCACTTCCCATTCTTTATCATTTAAAAGGAAATAACTGTAGGTTTATATATAGATATATCTTAGTGTGCATGTGTGTTTCTTTTTTTTTTATTCTCAAAATGATATTTTTTCTTATTATGGGTTATGAAAAAAATTATGTTGTAATACTATAAAATCTCAATATTTTATAAATTTTTAATTTTTAATAAAACATACCGACTGTACTTATTTGAGTTTTTCTCATAAAAGGTGAAAGTGGGGTGAAATTGTAAATTAATAGGTAGCTTTAAGAAAAAATCAGAAGTACGGTCAAATGTAGTTCCGTACATGAAAATTCAACGACGACCACGCCGATGATTTTTGAGGTATTTCCATTCATGTGCAGTTATTAATGTTATTTAAGAAATTCAAGAAACTTCAATATTCGGATATAGAGGGTACTCTATCTATTACCACTTTGTAGGGTTAAAGTTTGGTATATTCTAATGAATCAACTTTCTAAAGTAAAGCTAATAGCATCATTTCTTAACTTGCATATAATTTACGTTTCTATGTGAATTATATAGTGGGGTTACTGGAGCGGAAAAGAAAAGGAAAGAAAAAATAAATAAATAATATATATATATATATAATTGTTTATATTAAAGAAAAAGATTAATTGATGTGATAAAGTGTTTTTGTAATAATATATATATATATATATATATATATTTATTTATTGATATAGATAAACTATTTCTTAGTTACAGGAAATTAAAACATACTCAAACACATGTTTTAGATTAATTTTCTTCTACCTTTCTTAAATCTAGTTGCATTGAGACTTTTTAGTTTAAACATCATCTATCTTTGTCCAGCATATTATCATTACATTTGAAAATCAATATAATAAGTTAGTTGTTTTTTTTTTCTTCAATATATTTTTAGTATCTGAAGTTTGTCATGAATTAAAAATTTGTTAGTTTCTTAAATTTTAACACATTTTGTTTGTTCCTCACACTTTAAAAATAAATTGATATAATTGTTATATATTCAATTATATTAAATTTGTTTGTGTCAAATACGTTTTGAATTGTTTGCACTATGACACGATTCAAATGTCAATCTGTAACCCTTTTTAACAAATTCACAAAAATTAAATCCATTAAATTAAAAGGATTATATTACTTCATTTTAAAAATTTAGGAATAAAAATATATCAAAATTTGAGAGAGAGACAATTCTAATTTGGTACGTAAGTTCAGGAACTAAAAACATGTTTGATTTTTTTAAAGATATAATCATTGACAATAATTCAGAATCAATACCTCAACTTAATTTATTGCCTCTTATGTCATCAATTGTTGATATTATTTCATCAGAACTGTTTGATTCTACTTTTTAAAGACTTATTCATTGAATTAAAATTAGAGATAGACACTCGTCGTACTACTTTCACTAAGTTAAAGCTACATGTTAGGAACTAATATGACATGATTAATTTCTTACAATTTTTATTTTCATATCGCAAGCTAGTTCACAAGATTTTTCATTGACTTTTACTACCTAATATCTAAGTCTGAATATGAATAGAGTTAATATCATCTCTTCTCAGAGTCTTAATTCAATACACAATCCACAACCTCTCAACATAGTACTTGCCCATTGAAAATAGCTATGTTTAGATAACATCTCAATAATTCATATCATTCACATGAATTTAAATCATCACACCACAATATATATATATATATATATATATATATATATATATTCATATTATCTCAATTAAAATCATCATGTACATTGAGTCATACATACTCCATTCAATTTTAGTCTCAATCACATTCATTACTTAGTCATTCACTTATTCTCACTCGGTGAACTCATAAGCTCACCCAATGAGACAAGTCTTTATTAAAATAAAGGTTTGCCTAGTGAGCGTACCCACTCGTCTAGTAAAACACCTCTGAAGGTATATTTGCTCAACAAGCCATAATTCGCTATGCGACCAATCCTCTGAGTTAACTAAATTTGAATTAAAAGAATTTTTCTTAGTGAGACCAAACTCGTTTAGCGGCCATGTTACCCTTAGCTCTCTATTTTTAATAAAATGAATTTCATTGAATGATCAAAAAATCTAAAAGACTTATTTAAAGGCTTGTCCAACGAATAAAACGATCTAAGCTCACTAGATTATAATACCAAAAACGATCATTGACAATGGAGGGGGTGCCAAGTAGGGAGGGAGAATTTGTATTTTTGAGAGAGAAACATTGAGAATGATTTGCAAAAATGGTGGTTGGATTATCAGAGTCATACATGTGGCAACAATTGAGAGCTGAATGACCAAATTTGTTTCATGTTTGACTCTGGAGTTTGGAGTTGGACTAAGATGAAGATGATTACCAGAAGATCTATTCTAATTCTTTGAATCATAAGATCCTTAATTTTGGATTATTGTTCTGAGATTTGAAAAAAAATAAAATTGTTAGATTTATTAGAAAAGCCAACATTTCGATTTCTTGAAATGTTAAGACTAAAGTACCAAAAGTTTGATTAAATTAACTGTCAACAATCTTGAACTTCTTTATGCATTCTTCTTGATTGAGCACTAAAGCCTATATTTCTTTTACACAGTGTGGATCAACATAAGACAAGATGGAGGTAATTAAGCCATCATATTCTTCACACAAACCACCATCTAAAGTAATTTCTATGTGTTCATCAATGGAAATAGGAGATCCTATAGCAGCTAAGAATCAACAATTTTTTTGGTGTCAAGAAGATATGCGGTGACATCGTAAGATACCATATAAGATATAAGAGAATAAGAATGATTTTATATATTTAATTAAAAAAAAAGTATAAATATATAGAAAATAGGATACTCATGTAATGTTGTTATATAATACAACAAGTTTATTTAAGTGAATGTATGCATAAGTCTTTACACATAATAAGAAATAAGAGATAAAGAAATCAGATTGCAGTTAATTTGTTTATAAGGTAGGGGATGTTGATGAAAAAGTTATCCATATAAAAATGTGTCAAAACACATTTAATTGATATTTCATTCAACTACTAATCATTACTATCTTCACCCTTATCCCCTTTACAAAAATTAAAGTGAATGACAGAACAGAAGTAACCATACTTACTAAGTACAACCGATTAAGAACATATACAATAGATGAATATGGTTTTAAGGTTTTAATTGACTCATGTCTCATTTCCTCTTACTCTTGGCAACCTTATCAGTTATTATGTTTTCAATGAAAGTAATGATTGTAGCATACCAGTGGACACAAAAAAATGAAAGGAGAGGAAAGATGTGCATGTCAGAACAAATAAATAATAAAAAGTCCAACAGCCCCACTGGTGAACACGTTCACAATTTTCATATATTCACATAACACTTAGCAGAGAAATTAAAGCTTCTGTTTTTAAGGACTTAATTATAATTTTTTACAACTAGAGGTCCAATAGTTTTCTTATAAAAACTGGAGAAGCTTTAGGTGAAGTTTAACAACAAAAATGAACTAAATTCACGTGTTTTTTAAATTGAAATCCATTAATTATAAATATTAAAATTAGTTTAAAAATAATTTTTCAAATATTAATCTTTGATAAAAAAAATGTACTTTGGTAAAAAAATAAATTATGATAAAATAAATTGGTATCCACAGTAAGAAATAAAGTTTAGGAGGCATAGATGTTTCCAGTTTTCATCCACCGAAACGTTTGTCTCGTATTTGAAGCCTTTCCCTGCCATTTTCAAGAACATGTTTGGACCGCATTTGTTGTTATGCTATATTACTGGTGTACCGCCACTCAACTCAATCACCTTTCCCCCTACCAACTACAGTTGTACAACCTATGTCAACCTAAAAATTTCAACTTTAAACTACCATAAAAACATACTTCTTCTATATTTTGTTTATTAACTAAATATGCTTTCTTTCTCTTAACTATTATAAAAAAAAGTTATGTTTTATTTCTAAAATAAATAATAAAGCATTTTGTTTTATGTTTTATCAAAATTCAGTAAAATACTTTTTCAATTGATGAATATTTCAAAGGAATTAACCGGATAGTGATAAGGTAAATGTAATATAAGTCTGACTCACATTTTCAATCCAAAATATTAAGCAATATATAAAAAATGATATTCAATTTTTTTATTTTTCTGGACCACAACCTTTTAAGTCAATCACCAACCAAGATGAATTAGTGGCTTTAATACGAATTTAGATTCTCTCTTGATGTGTTGTTGCTATGCTATATCTTCAAAGATGAGTACTGATTTGATGTTAATATATTAAAAAAAGTTAAAGCATTAAGTGTATTTTTAATGCTTTATAGAGGACAAAAATAGAAAAAAAAACAGAGAATTTAGACTTAACCGGTATGTTTTAGAATAGAGGATTTATTAAAAACTAGTCATATAAATGTAATTTAAGTTCAATCCATATAAGCAATTGACATCACTCTCAATCCAGCACCTTAATGAATAAGTTTATGAATCTCCTAAAGTAATGAGTTTATGAATTTCTTTTTTTTTATATGATGCTTAACTTTATCAATTTTACTTAATATGAAACTTAGACTCACACTTAAATTTTCAATATCAACAAATATTATATATGAAAATTATATTATAGTTTAATATGAAATTTCATTTGCCACATAAAAAATATTTCATGTCATTTGTCGAAAATGATACATAAATTTCATAAAATATAAATACTAAATACTTTATAATTTAGTTTAAAGACAAAATATATTTTTTTATAATAATTTATAGAAAAAAATATATATTTAACTTTTTTTTAAATCTCATCTAAAACTATGTTAAAACTTTTTTTAACACCTCTTCAAACATGGACTAATTTTCTTGATGTTAAAAATTTATGTAAAAGTCCAAATCTCACGGTAAAAAAGTTGAACACCATGTAATAATAAAAACACATAAATCTGTGTCTTTAAGGTTTTTGGTTGATTTTGATATTAATTTCTTATGTCTAAATTGAACTTTGTATCTTTGTAGAAATCCTTTCGTAAAAGATTCAACAAAACTTAGAGAGACTCAACCAAAGCGATGGTGAAACTTTTGGGCACAATTTTTTCTCTTGCAATGTAGGTACCGAAGATCTCTAGCAAGTTTCTTACTATCCACGCCATGATGGTTGGCACTACAATTAGGGATGTTCAGGGAAGGCCGTTTAACTCTGTATCAACAAAACCTAACTTCGAAACTGTTTGATTTGTTGGAGACATAGTATAAAACCATGGGACATGACAATTTGGGTACAAGACTGCATTCTTATACCTATTATCAATGGAACTTGCTTATTACTTATGTGCACACCAAATATCTGATGCAATTTATCCATTTGTTTAAACTATGGTGTTTTATTGCATTCTCTTGTACAATGGGTACTGCACCTATAAATAGCCCATCAAACTCCTCCATTACAATACTCTCTTCTTTCCTACTTCCTTCTTGGTAGTACAATTTCATTAAATTTTATCACTATTTTTAATCATAAAATATGCATTATCCAGGAAAAAACATAACAGACGTTGCAATCAATGTATTTAATTACTTTATTTTGGTATACGATTTTATTACATTAGGTGTTAGGTTGCCCCAAGTAGTAACTACAATATGTAGTACAGACATGTTAATTCAATTTACCACAATAAATTCTAATTTACTCACTTCACATTTTATTATATTTTAATATTATTTAGTTTACATTCTTGCAATTCTTATAAACTTCTGTCACTTTACAAGCTTTAATAAAATATATTTTTATTTATTACGTGCTTTCACTGTCACATTGTAATTCAGTTTTTAAGAAATAATTGTAAGTGATTTATGATTATCATTTTTCCAGATATATATATTAATCGACGATACAAATTTACACGCATTTAAACAAACACATGTTAATTTTTCTTAGACGGTTATTTACTCACTTTATTAAGATGGAAAGATAACAAAATATGTTTTCTTAAAATATATTATCCCAATAGTTTAAAAAAAAGTGCCATTTACTTTTTAAAATATAATACCTTTTAAACATGTTGTCTTACTTTGATTAAATAACTCATACTATCAAGTTGCATTTTAGTTCTGAAAATAAATTATGATATTTTTAAAGTACACACCACCACTACTTTAACTATTTATATTTTGTCTCCTTTAAGTTAAATTAAATGTAAATAGATATAATTGAGAATATTTCAAAACATTTTTTTGGCATAAAATGAATAAATTTAATAAACTTAGCTATTCTATTTATAATCTAAATCTATCTATCTATGGATACTACAGAGGAAGAATATATCTATAAGACAAAATTTTACTGTTTCTAGAACATTTCATTTCCAATGTTACCCTCGATCAGATAATTTCTTTTGTATTCTTTTCAAGTGTTTTTTGTTGTTTCTTTTCTTTGGTAAATATTCCGTTCAAGCTCTTATATTCGGATTACTGTTACTATATTTCACACAGATTTATATATATACATAAGTTTTTTAAAAAGTTAATTAATTAATCACATAAATAACTGCATATTATTTTTACATTTTCTTTGTTTACAGATATTCCTTTTTCTCAACATTTGACAAAATCATTTAATTGTTAGAAAGATAAACCAATTACAGTTTTCTATAACATTTTATCACCACTTTATTTTCCCTGTAATTTTTTATGGATGAAATTTGAAATAAAATTGATAAACATTATTCCAATGTAAATGTAGTTATTTCTTTCCCAACATAAAAGAATTAAAAAATAAAATTTTATCAATAGCTAATAAAATACGTGCTAATAATTATTTTAGAACATGTTAAGTGTTAAATGCAAGAAAAGAAAATAACTAAAAAATAATAAAGAATTTTTCATTTGTCGATAAATACACGGTCCACATAAAATCCATGACAATTATGAAGGACTTATTTATCAAATAATATAACAACATTCATATTTTTCCTTTGGAAAATATATAAGTTTATTTACAAATTACTAACTTTCTAGTGGATTCTCAACAAGCATGAAGATTTAAATATTTTCTTCATTTTCTTTTATTTTTCTTTTGATATTTTTATGTAAACGGTAATTAATTTTTCAGTTACAGTGTAGCCGTTGACATTTTTATTTTTACATCATAATAAATACATATATAAAAATTAATTTTAAGAATGATAAAAAAAATCTAAGAAACGATGATTAAAAAATGTTTAATTATATTTGAATACAAAATTAGTATATTACTGTAAAAAAGAAAAACAGAGGACAAAACTGAAAAAGAGGCCAGTTGACTGAGTAAATGACACTGTCAGTGCTTAGCAGAGTGCGGAAATAGCATAGAAACAAATTATCCCAAAAATGAATTAGTATAAGAATAAAAAATGGAGGTTAATTAACAATAAATTATTTATTTATTAGTGCAGGCGTCACTCTCATGCAAATGTTTTGGGTTCTACTCCTAATTTTATTACTGCAAGTAACTTCTATAAATAAACAAAAAATAATAATGGAAGCATAAATCAGGAGAAGGTGAAAAGGGTGGGAAAAAAAAAGAAAAAGAACTAGAAATAATAAATGTGGGGTAAGAGTTTAAGAAGAGAATGAAAGAAAAGGAAAAGAGTTGAAGGGAGCATTGAGGAAAAGAAGAGACTCTGTTTTCTGTTTTTTTAACCTCACTCATGGCTCATCACTCTCCACTCTTCTCCCTGCATGAAACTCCTTGCTATTGTTGTACGGTTGGGTCAGTCTCCAATTTCACAACGATGTGAAGGCGTTACCGTAGGAGATTCATCGCTCTACCTCCGCTTCTAACTAACTTTACTTTCCCTCCAAACGCTTCCTTAACAGATTCTAACAAACTCTCACAGCGATGCTGGATCTTAACCTCAACGCCGATTCCCCCTCCGACAACAACTACACGCCGCCGCTCTCCATCGCGCAAATGGAGAGCTCCGGAAGCTTCAATTCCTCCGTTGTCAATGCTGCCGACACCGATGACTCCTGCTCCTACGGCGACGCCGTCGCCTACAACTTCGCCATCCTCAACAACAACACCGCTTCCTCTTCCGCCGGAGAATCCTCTGTCCGCACCATCCAGCTATTTCCGGCGACCGACTCGGGAGCCTCGCCGACATGGCTGGACTTCTCGTCGAAGGTGGATCAGCACGGTGCCGCCGCGGAGCAGAGGATCACCCCGCGGCAGCCGCTGGTGAAGAAGAGCCGCCGTGGACCGAGGTCGCGGAGCTCGCAGTATCGCGGCGTCACTTTCTATCGCAGGACTGGAAGATGGGAATCGCACATTTGGTTAGTGGATTTTGGTAGTTTTGCTTTGTGATAACACGCTACTGTGTCTGAACACGCTGTGTGGTTTTGATTTTTGCAGGGATTGTGGCAAACAAGTGTACTTAGGTGAGGTTGCCATTAGAGGATTCGTTTTAGATTATGTGCTTCACCTTTCTTCATCATCGATGTGTTTTTTTTTTTTAGGTGGATTTGACACGGCGCATGCTGCGGCAAGGTAATTTCATTTATATCGTTTTCTTACTTGGGTGATTCTGTTTTTGTTTAAGCGTGTCAAATGTTTCGTACAGTTTTTTATTGTTATTTTTGTTTCAGGGCTTATGATCGAGCTGCGATCAAGTTCCGTGGGGTTGATGCGGATATCAATTTCAACGTTAGCGATTACGACGAGGATATAAAGCAGGTTGAGTCTGAACATTGAAATGGTTTTAGTGTGTTGGTTGTTTAAGAAACTTGAATGAAACTGTAATTGTGGATTTGATTTACTGTTACTGTTTTGTGCAGATGAGTAATTTCACGAAGGAGGAGTTTGTGCATATTCTGCGTCGACAGAGCACTGGTTTTTCAAGGGGAAGCTCCAAATACAGGGGAGTTACTCTGCATAAGTGCGGGCGATGGGAAGCTCGTATGGGGCAGTTTTTGGGTAAAAAGTGAGAAAACTAATCGATTTCGGTTGAATTATGTGATGGATAAGCTTCACATACTTCATCAATTTTGTTTTTTGTTTTATCAATTTTCGATTTTACTATGCATTAAGTGTGATTGTGTTGGTTGGTTTAGTTGGTGATAGATCATAATTCAATTTTAAAGTTGGCCAGGGTTTATTGCTGCAGGTATATATATCTTGGGCTATTCGACAGCGAGTTAGAGGCTGCAAGGTTTTATCAATCGTTATCAGAATATCTCTCAGACTAAATTCCTAAACATTTTGGATTCCATATATGTAGAGACACACGCGTAGTGTATTATTGACTTGCTGTGTGATAATTCCAGAGCGTATGATAGGGCTGCTATAAAATGCAATGGAAGGGAAGCAGTTACAAACTTCGAGCCCAGCATATACGAAGGGGAGGTGATTTCCCAATCTGATAATGAAGGTACCACTTGTTTATCGTTGAGGCTCTTTTATTTATTTCAGTCGTTCATAACATTTGACAATCGATTTGTTCTAACATTTTCAGATGGCAAGCAAAATCTTGATCTTAACCTGGGCATAGCTCCCCCTTCTTACTCTGACTCTCAAATCAAGAACACACCCAGCAACGGAAGTGGTTTGAAAGGTCCACCACCCAGCTGGGATGATATCCCTGTCGAAAAGAGATTTATGGTAAGGTTGAGAAGTGTTGTATGGCCATATGGTTAGATTCAATTCTTCTGAGTCTGCAATTTCCCTAGACTCCCTGCTTTTTCATGTTTCTGAAGTGGCAGCTTTCATTCTTGGCTCTGATGGTATATTTTCACTGGCTTGATAGTTTGAGCACTCTGGATCGAGATCACTGAATGTTCAGCCATCTCATGGCATCTCCAGAGTATCCGGGCATCATCCTTCCGCCTGGAATGGTAGCAATTTCTTTCCCATCTACGAGGTGATTCTCATATATTCTTAAAGCCCAGATAGATAATTTTTGGCTGAGTATATATTTACTTGTGAGTGATGAGCCATTTTGGTTTATATTTTACAGGAAACAGCAATAGAGAAGAGGATGGAAGCTGGTCCCATGCCTAATTGGGCATGGCAAGTCCAAGGTCCGTATGGCGGGGCAACTCTTACTCCACCGTTCTCTACTGCAGCATCATCAGGATTCCCTTCAACAATAATACCATCAGCTGCGGATACTCAAATTCATTTTCCAAACATGACTTTCCTCCACTCACATTTTCCACCATCGATCACCAACCCGGGCACCATATCCCCTTTCTTCATCGGTAGCTGAATGCATTGCTAGGTTTTAGAGCGTATGGTTGAGAAGAAACGAGTAGGACCAGCTACAAGTAGTAATTGAATTGTTTGTTTCTGGAGCTATTACTATTTGGCCTTTAATATACTTACTATTTTTCTTCAATGTAAAGAAATGCCATGCTGTGTCGCGAAGGCATGATGAACTCTGCTTTTACTGATTTGAGACTACTACTATAATGAGTTAGCATTTACTTTGGTTTCCAACATTCAACCTCGGTGCTTTCTATCTTGAAAATACTTGAAAAGATGATGGTGATCTTTGAAGGGACGGAAATAGTACAAATTTGAGCGCATGCTATGTTCAATCCGTATTTGTGGGTCATGATTTTTGAATTTTCTTTGCTTCCGTTAGTTATTCACCACTGTGCAATGTTTATTATTGCCGACATAACACTATTCACAATATTTGGCTTGAATCCTATCACATGGTTATTCTTTATATTTAAGGAAGAACAAAGCTGTCTTACGGTCTTTGCTAATGATTCCTCCCCTATCCTAGGTCGAAGTTTATACAATAGTTTTGTGCGCGCGGTACAACGTCCAAATCACTTTCTGATCCTTTTCATTTCCATGTGCATTATTATTATCTATTATTATTGTTATTTATTATTATTATTATTATTTATTATATACATTCATGTTTCCTTCACATTTTATTATTTTTACCCTTCAAACAAAAATCTGTAGTATTGCGTAATAAGCATCGTTGTCAGAGAGTTCGGAAACACTGTCCGAGAAGATAATGAAACATGTTAAAACAGCAAACCAAACTGCCGATATGCATCATTGCCGACGCCTTACAATATTTTATAATGATATTAACGCAAACCAGACAAGCACGGTTTCCAACATTTCACTATTTTTTTCACAATCGATGCATCTTTATGTTGCAACCTTTTTTGATAAAAGAAGTCAAAATGTCGTTAATAATCAATAATTTGTTAAAAAAACTTAACTTCGATTCTCGGGAAAGAAAAGCAAAAATAAGCTCGAATTCGAGAATTAAATTTGTCATTGCACATGAGGAAGAGAGAATTTGTGTTCGAAACTAAAATCACTTTTGAAACTGAGAATTTGTACTAAGTATGAGTTTCATAATTAATATTTATGTGATGATAACAATTAGAATATCTTTGTAAATATGTACAAAAATGGATTTTTTTATTCTTAATTTAGAGGCAACAAAATGTTAGTTTCATGCTTAAAATGTGTTAGATTCACTGATTTGTTGTTCCCTACATCTACTTTTTATACATTAAATCACGTGTATCAATTGATGAAGAGATTTTAAGATGAGAATTTTTTTATCAAGATATTCAATTAAAATTTTATTAAGAATTTATTTTATAATTTTATAAAATATCTCCTTTTACATATTCACAGACACAAATTTCTAAAATTTGTGGATATTTTTTAAATGAGTGTTCGACAAGTAACGAAACATATAAGAAGTGAATTTTTTTTACTGTAAGTTAGATAGAGGATATGCACTATTCATGTCCTCATGTCCGACCTGAACTAATGTCATTCATAACCATGATACTCTTTTAGTCATGTAATTCTTATCTTTAAGAAGATTTAAGTGTTTTAGTTACATTATCAAAACTGACATGTTAATTGAACTTAAATATTATATAAATCTAATTTAATTAGGTTGGCAACCTGAATAAAACATTAACTGGTTAGGGTTTAATCTCTAACATTATAATTAGTCTTCTAAGATTTAAAATTATGATTCGAAATTCGAATTCCTCTTAATAGGGAATAAAACTAAAATTAATTTCCAACTCCTGATAAATTTATTGGAATATTATGTTGTTAACTTTTGCATATTTTATTATGTTACTTTATCACCTTTATATTATATGATATGTGTTTCAGTTATGTTCTAATTTTCCTTCTTAGTTGTAACATTTCTTCCAAAAGCAACTTGAATAAGTATCCTTTAATGGTTTAGAATAACCTATTAGTTAGCTTTTACGGACAAATAAGTTTTTTTGATTATACTAGAGATCTTCATATCAAGCTATTGTCCATGTTTTGTTTTTAATATGGGATAAAGACGATTTTATAAGTTAACACAAAATGTAATATTCCTCGTTCACTAGCACTACAAGAAAATTATTAAATAATGATCAATTTTATGACAAAAAATATGTTTAGAGACTAATATTTTGATTAAAGACTAATTTAAAAATTAAATTTTTTAGTAGACAAAATCTAAGTAGCTAATGTTATTAAGCAATTCAGAAACTAATTCATAATAAAAATTATTTTAGTTACCTATTTAGAAATCAATTAGAACTTTTCTTAAACTATTTTAATTACCAATTATTTTTAATTTATAAATTAATATTTAAATTCATCATTATAGTTTGTTAATAAATTTTTTCATAGGTTCTTTCTCATGTTTACTAATGTTTAGAAGATACTAACGAGCATGATGGAAAAAAGTAAACCATATCACGTTATGGCAAAAACAAGTTTTTGTTCTATTAATATGTTATTGTGATATCACGTTATGGCAAACCAGTTATTGTGTGTACTTCAATAGCTTTTACTGAAAATTATTATTGTACGCTATACATATGTTAGTACTAAATCATTATTCTTCTAGAAATTAGGTTGTACTCCTATTAAGGTTTCTTACATACATACACATTTATATTTATTGTTATGTCTTATATTTAAGAGTATTCCAGATATCCTCTTTGTCCTTTACAAAATAAATAAATAAATTTGTTTGATATCAAATATGTTAATCTATTTCTTTTTTCATAACTTTATAATTTAAAATTAACACTATTTATTTTCTTGTCATTTGCGTTATTTGTCTTCTCCTAATATTTGGTTTATTTAAGTACACACATTTATTATGAAATAGAATTGAAAAATTATAAAATAAAGATCTTTTGATTATTTTTTACAAAGAAAAAAAATGAAATGTATTTATTGATTTAAAAAAAATCAAGTTAGTAAAATAAGAAATAATTTACATTATCTATTTTAAAATAAAAATAAAATGAAAATACATGTTTTGATAAATTATGTGAAAAACATGAAATAAGAAGAGAGGGAAATGTTTAAAAAAAAATCAGTTTCTTTCATATGACATCAACTGTAAAAGTTTTGTCTAAGAATAAATTTTAGTTTTAACATTTTCCTTCCTTCTTTAGTTAATTACACAAATACAAAATATGTAATGTAAAATACAAAAGAAAATAAAATATACTCAGTATATTTATATGTGTTAGTTTGATCTCACATATTACTTCTTTAGTTAATTACAATACAAAATATGTAATGTAAAATACTACAGGAAAAAATATATACTCAGTATAGTTATATGGGTTAGTTTGATCTCATTTCTCGATCAACTAGTCAATTTAGTATCTTTTCTTATCTTTCCAAGCCATTTTAAATTTAACTAAGTGTTTTTATTTTATAAGTCACTCCTGGCTAATAGGATATGAGGAGTTTTGGTGAACAATAAATTACAATTTTAATTCACTAGATAGGGTAATAATGATCAGACTATCTTAACTAGTTTGTTAATCTAATACAAACAATATTCTCATAGAATTTGTACGGTACAGAAAGTTTTAGTTGGGTTTCAACATTTTCAAAATAAGGTAATTGTCTCTCATCTTCTTCTAAATAGAGACTTTATATAGACTTCAGAGTAGATGATCATATTAAACCATTTTCTATCTTATTAGTAACTTGGAACACACTTGAAAGTCTTCTTCCTTTTGCTATCATCTAATGAGCATTGACTTTGAGACATTTAATGTGTTTCATGCAACTTTAATTGCACATTTATGCTTTACTGAATTTCTAATAGATCACAATATTTATCTCTTTAGTATTTTTTTTATAAGATTTTGAAATTGTTTATCTCCTTAGGATCCATTTCTTTATATTTCTCCAAGTTATTAAAAAGCACACCATAGTAGCAGATAGCTGGAATCATTAAATTTTGTTCTGTGTGTTCTCGACCCCTAGTTTGTATTATTGCTCTGACCATGGTATTATCTTAATTCTATAGTATTTTGTTAGTCGAAAAAATTGAACTAATAACCTTTTATTTATTATTTTTTACAGTATGACCTTTCGGCATTCTTAACCAGACCCTCAGTCGATCGATCCAAGGATAAACGGTCAAAGGCCGCCCGCTATATGCAGATAATCCTGCGATTTGTTGATGTGACAATTTCTCTAGAATACCTTTTAGGAGGTTCTCAGCCCGAGCGGCTGTGGTCCGGACTGCAACACCCAAGTAACCGAACGACCACTCAGTAGTCATCCAATTTATCAGGGGAATTTTGTCACCATAACATAAATATGTACCTTCGACACCACGCTTGGATCCATCGGTCAGTCGGTCTTACTAGAATCGGATAACCACAAATTAAAGTAAAACAAGTCAGTAATTAAGTTTAAAAAACAATTGGGCCGTGATTAAAAAAACCCTAATCACAAGCCATGTCAAAGACTATAAATAGGAACTAAGGTAAGTTGATAAGGACTTTTATTTCGCATTTATTACAACATTAATTGCACTCATCCGAACTGACTTGAACTGACTTAAACATCAAAGTCTTATTAACAGGTATCCCCATTGTCTAGACAATGGAACGAGAAAAAGGAATAAAGGAGTTTGAACGTTAAAAATTGCAACGAGGAAAAGATAAAGATAAATTGAATGTTTTTAGATAAATGTTAGATGCCTATACCAAAATAATTTTCAATCTTATAACTAAGTTAATCTTAATATTCTTCTTAGGTCACGAATAACAATAATGGTTGAATTTTAATCTTTGGAAATATTTACAAAGATTAATTAAGAAAATAAATAGTGGACTCCCTGGTTGAGGGTTTTGTATAGGTGTAGATACGGAAGGAAAGGAAAATTTGAAGAGAGCGAAAAAGAAAAGTGAAATAAATATAAGATAAGCGAGATGCCAAAAGGACAAGAGGTACGAGATTGAAAATGATTTGTTTAAAGAGGTTACGTTGTGGGACGGAGGAGACGATATATTGGTGCCACGTGGAGAAATAGGGGCTGCCCGTGTCCGGTCCCTTTCCTTTAGATTAGAGTAATTCCGCATTGGGCGGCTTTTGGGCAGGGCCATTACGTCTGAAGCCACAAGCACAAATAAAACACTCACTACTGTACTTTCTATATAGTTTGTTTCTAAATGTGAATAGTAAAAAGTTGATTATTCTGGCAGCCCCACACTGCTTCAAAACTTACTTACTCTATCTCTCTCTCTCTCTGTCCAAACTCCCATGTTCCCAATGAATGGCCTAATCCCACATCGCAAATTATTTTCTTTCTTCATCTTTCTTCATTCACATCATTATCACCTCTCCATAATTACAATTCTCCTTTTTTTACCTAAACACCATCAATCACACACCCTTTCTTTTCATATCCATTCATTTCTTTTATGTATCATTTTTAACTATCTTTATACCATTCATATTTTTATTTGTATATACAGATGATTTATTAAATTATAAAAGACATCAATTTTTCATGTCTTGAATCTCGGTCAAATGATATGGTAAAAGGATTTTCTTTTTTGGACAACCTTTTGACAAAATGCTGGAGAGACAGATTTTCCTGTGGGAGAACATAAAGTAATTTGTTTGAAAATTAAACTCATATGGTATAAACATTGTTTCATGTTTGTGGAAAATGTTTGTTCTGTGGAAGCCACTAATCAGACATTTACATAAAGAAGGTCAACTTTTTATGATCCTCTTAGTTAGCAATCAACGTTTTGAAAAAACAAGAGAGAGTTGTCTCTAAATTTTGAATTTTAACCAATTTATGACTTCTTAATCATGAGGTGACACAAGTAACACCCACCTCCATGATGCTTTGTCTGTGATGGACGGTAAGATTAATGAGTAGAAAAAAAAATTAAAAATAAAAATACTGAAACTAAGTTTGTTTGAGTGAAATGACGGAAATAAAAGTATAAGGAAATTCATATATTTATTTTTTATCAATAAAAATAACTATATCAATAAAAAAATATTTATATAATTAATGATTTATTTATGCAAAAATATAATTTCAGCTTTCTGTCTTTATTAATTCTCTATTTTCCATTCCACATTCTTAGTGTTTCTTTCTCTTGTATTTTTGCATATTTTTGTTCTTAAAAATCAATAAACCTAAGATATGTACGAAAATAAGTGAAATTATTTTTTTAAATGGAAAAGAATAAAAACGGGTCAGAAGTGATACCATTTTATATATTATTTTGATATTGTATTTTAATTGTTTAATATTTCTATTGTAAAGTCGTAGAAAAGACATTCATAGTATGAAACTATTACATAATAACTTTCCATGTTTTTTTTACCTAAAAACTACAATATCACGTGTTCTTGCTTTTCTGTCCTTGCATAAAACCTTAAAATTAAAAATAAAATTATTAAAAAAAAACATAAATCTACATAATGAAAGAAAGGGTTAATATTAAAATAAAGAATGGGAAAATAAAAATGATGAACCTAGTAAGAGAAGTCAATTCTGAAAGCTTATGTTATGATTGTGTTTAGTCTATTCAATGAAATAGTAGAAATGTAAGATTTTAGTATCCTCTCGACAGCAAGATTTTAGGTCTATTATACCTGCTATTGGCCTCTTAATAGGTTCATCATTTTGATTCTACTGTTCTCACTGTGTGCTCCCTCTTAATATATAATTTACAATTTACAAGAAAATAAATTTTCTGATACTCATTAATGAAACAATCTTTCCCCTCTTACATTGACAAGACTTCTCATCCAATACATAGGAAATTAATTTTATTTTGAAAGACTTGACTTCCTCCCAACAGTTTTTTAAATAATTTCAATAAGAATATTATATATACTATTTTTCATTTTATTGATAAATTTTAATTTAATTCATAGTTGAAATGAAATGAAAGCTCTTATGGCAAAACCATATTTTGAAAAATAAAAAAATGTTTATTCACCAACATGAAAAGTATATTTTTGTTTTAATATTTATGTAATCATGAGTCTTGAAATTTAAAAATAAAAAATATATGTATGTTTTCTATATTAATAACTAATAATATCATATTTTAAAATTATTTAATTTCAAAAACTAAAAAATATGAATTTATTAATAATTGTTTTAAAAATTTTATTTAAAATATTTTATTCTTTTTTTTAAACAGTGAAATATTTATATCAGATATATGCAATATTGGATGGGAGATATTCTTTTATTTACAAGAACAAAAAAACTATTACACAAATCAAAAAGTTAAAGAATTTGAGATTCTGTTGCTGTCATGAGATGACAGGAGCAGGAGGATCAATTTTTGTTCCAGTACAGTTGAGTGAACTAAGTTTCAACAAGATCTTCAATTGGTCTAGTCTTTGTAAATTGTTTTTATTTCAAAATATTATTTCAACATTAAAAATTAAAATTTCAATTGGAATAGAAATTTATATAATCTAAAAATACAATCAAATATAGTATATAGATAAGAAAACTTACTCTTTGCAAGTCAATTTCATAAAATTAAATTAAACTAAAATCAACTTTAAGAAAAGTCAATTTCATAAAATTAAATTAAACTAAAATCAACTTTAAGAAAGTATAATTGGATTACCTATAATTGGATCTTATAAAAGCACCTGCATAAATTTATTTTTCTAAATTTCATGCTTCATAAATTCAAGTTAGACTCAAAATATCACTCGTCCTACTGTGGTTTTTCTCTGCGTGAAATATTTATAATGAATTCATACAATAAAAGAATATTCTCTGGTATTAGTCACAATCGACCAACCTTCATGAGTGTTTTCTGCATGTCTACTACTGATAGAAACTTACAATCTTTTTCGTATAAAATTAAAACGTAAATATGAGAATAATTACATAATAGTTTAACCTAAAGTTCATTCATTCTTCACTCAGACAAATCTAAATTTCAAGTATCTGAAACATGAAAAAGAAACAAATCTAAAACTGGTTTACGATCAGTACCACATTGTGGGAAGAATCATGCAGGTTACAAACTAAGAACTATATCAGAACATAAACCAAAGCATATATGCATGCAGATTCCATGAACAAAACAAAATGTCCAACCAACCCAAAAAACCACAGTATCATAGGTAAACGAAAGCTTCAAAATTGAAGTGAATGAAGAAAGAGGTTCTTTCCTTTTCTCAAAAACCCTAGCAGGTAGCCCTGGTTCTTTTTCTGCAACCCTTTTCTGGCACATTACTTTTACACATAGGAAAGAAAGAAAGAAATTGAAGGGGTTAAGTTTGAATTGGGTTGGAAGAGGGGTTCTCTGTCCTGTCCAATGCGTTGTCGTTGGATACGTAGGACACACCCTGCAACATTATGTGTGTCGTGTCATGTGGAAACAAACACAACACAACCCTTTTGGCCTTCTTAGGAGTTTCTCTTGTGACTCACTATATCTCTATATATCTTCTTCTACTCTCTCCCTTTTAACCCAAACATGACCCTTGAATTGTCAAAACTGTATATATCAACAATGTTGGTGCTACCACCATGCATATGCATGCCTACCTACTCCTCCATCCTTTCTACTTACCTTCCACGTTTCAACTTCTGCACTCACTGACTTCTTACATATGCGTTTTGCCTTTATTCAAGCTGTAAAGTGATTCCTACCTTTAACCATTGGGTTTTCACATTGCTATACTGTGGGAGTTTCAGAGATTTTTCGTCATAGCTCTTAACATTAAATTTAAACAATCAAAATATAGTTTTTGTTTCAATGCATTTAAATTTATGATCAACATCTTTGATAACAAGAAAATGTTGATCAGACATTCTTTAATACAACATCTGTCTGTTATCTAACTTTCTGAGGCAGTGTGGAAGAGAAGTTCAAGACCCAAGAGTTTGAATAGCAACTTTTCGGATATTTCAAAATTGCAAATATATCCACATTCTTCATTTTCCTTGAATGACAGATCCTCTATTTATCGTTTTCCAAAAAAAACTTTGGAAAAAATAATCAAATTTATAATATATCGATTCAAACTTTAAGAAATTTGTTAAAAAATAAACTTTAACTCTAACTCAATTCAACAAAATCAATTTGTAAGATGAAATTTTCATCTACTTATATATTATAAAATTGTCTTATTTTTAAGAACTCTCAACACATCTTTTACGTTGAAGTATATATATTTTGAATGTGAGACTAAACATTAATGGATAATCCGATAAAAAATAAAACAATATGTCTAACAAAGAACAAATTTTTCAATAGAAGGCCACACAATAGACTAAGCAAATTACAAATTTTGTTATGATAAACTTTAAACTATAATTCTGATATCATGTTAATAAATAAACTTTACATATAATTTAATCTCACAAAACTATTTTGTAAAATGAGATTTCCACTCCCTTACGTATTATAAAATCGTTTTGTCTCTGAAGAGAATTTCCAACAAAATTCACTTTTAAGTAAATATCTGAGTCATTATGAAAACTTATTCTAAAATGATTTGCGGTAGTAAAAAAACCACATATGAAGATAGCAATCGAGTGTGGTTTGAGGAATCAGGTTTTGTCTGGTGCCATGTTGCACAGTAACATTAACAGCAACAGCAGCATCAGAGCATGCACCCAGAAGCCAAAGCGTACGAAAGGACGTTGGCTTCATTGTAGTTATATATTGTTTTGCTCTCACTATTGCAGTTATATATTACATGGTTTAGGTTTACCTAATTTTCATCGTCTTTTGCCATCAAAAGAAGAATCTATTACCAAATGCTGAGACAGATTTACGCACTATCTACAGTTAACCTTACTCTTTTCTTACCACACCATTAATATCTTGCATTGCTGTTTTTCTTCTTTTAAACTAAATATCTTTATTTTCATTTCCATTTTTTACCGTTGTCTATTTTTTTATTAACTAGAAATTATGTTTCATAATTATTTTTTCGTCTATAATTTATTAACTGTCCTTTTTCCATAATAATACAATAGTAATAATATCTTATTCAATTAATAATATTTTAACAAGTAATTAAATAAGTAGTTTCACTAATATTGAGAGAGAGATAGGATTATCTTTACTTTTTCGATTTCTTAAGAGTGTCTAACATCTTCTTACTTGTCCCTAAATATGTTCAAATTCAAAAAAAAAAAAAAAACTGAAAATAAGATGTATTATTTACATTAATCATGGATATAAATGAAATTAACTAACACTATATTTTTGTTGATATTATACATTATGTGATACGTTACCTCTCATTAAGACAAATCATAATATATATTAAAGTTAATATTTAATTGAATAAATTTTCCTTTTTTTCCAAAAAAGTTATCCTTTTCTTGTTTTTCCTTCCTCACATATGTTCTAATCTTCTTTCTTTTTCTTCCTTTTTTCTTATAAACTTCATCTCCCTCAATTGTATTAATTGTTGGAGTAGTTGTTGGAAAATAGATGTGGATTGAAATTTGAAACAATTGGAAGGAGAAAAGGACTAGTGATTAATAAAAATCAAATTAAATAATAATTACATACAAGGCTAAACTTAACTTAACAAAATTGGTCAATTTGTTGTTTGAAGGAATTAATGCCTGCAACATGTACCTAATGAATGAGATGAAAGATCTTCACATCAGTACTAATTTTCACTTTCACACTTTAAAATGAAAATAAATCTTGATGTTCAAAGTTGCACTTTGATTAAAAACTACTAATGCTGGACCAAATGTATGGTGCTTCTAATTTTACTGCACGACAAATATTGGGAAAAAGATCTGAGTAGATTATACAGATTTCGAAAAGGGATATTTTGATTGGGAAAAGTAGAGGCTTTTACTTGCTGCAGCCCCAGTTTCTTTATGCACTTCCTATAAACTGGAAATGACTATTTTACCCTTTTTAAGAGTGATTTCCGGATTATATGTTCCGAGAACTTTCTCCAACAAGCCTTTTTGAATTTCTGGAACAATATTTTCGAGACGGAATTTCCAAAGTAGGTGATGTGGTGCAATGGTAAAAGGTGGTTGAGTCTTTTCCTGCTTTGTGGGGTGCATTTAGTAATTGTGGGGCTTCAGGAAACAATAGCCGAATGAATATATGTTTCGTGTGAGTACAGGAATTTGGGCTTTCTGTTTCCTAAATATGTTAAATGCCTAACTGAAGTTGCTAAACACCCCACTGGTTATTTAAAGTAAAAACATTACAACTTAATGCATGGAACGTAACTGTTCCTAAAATAATTGCTTTTAAGGTTAAATTGATGAAAAATCCTAGAATGAATTGTTTGTTGCATTAACAGCTTATATATAGGAAGCATCATTCAGTCACCCACCATGCTCTCACCAACTTTCCACTATTGCAAGATCATTAAATTACAAAGCTAATAATCTGCAATAATTTCCAAAGGGAGGAATATTCTTTTGGAGCAAATGTTCAATATGGAAGAAAAATATAAATAGAACAAGTACAAATGTAGTTGAGGAATGTAAAATACCATACCAACTTTCTATATTACGTATGCAAAGTATATCACCGACTAAAAAATATTGACAAGTACAATGTAGTTGAGGAAGTTAGAATGGAGAACCTAAAATCCTACGAACATAATCACTTTGAGTTAAATTATTCTTGTATTTGTTAATCAGTGTTAAATTAGTTCTCCAATTTTTCGTTATTTTAATTTGGTCCTTGTTTTTGTAAAAATGATTTAATTTGATCCTTACTGTTAATTTTGACAAAATGATGTTAAATTCAATATCACGTGTCAATTTCTTTTTTTTTTGAATTTTTTGAATTTTTTGAATTTTTTTTTATTTTTATTTTAATTTTGTTATTTTTTACATGTATCACTTCATAATTGTACTCACAATTGTGTCATGTCTCAAAATGATTCAATCTGTCCCCTATATTTGTTTTTAGTTTCAATTTAGTCTCAATTTTTGTAAAAATGAAGCAATATTGACCCTTGTTAAATTGACACTCAAATTAATTTTTGTATAAATCTTATGATGATATTCTTACTAAAATTGACATTTTTATTAAATATTTGTACAAATAATTTTAAACAAGCTTTTTTTTAGTTTTATTATTAAACAAAGTTAAACCCCAAACTTAATTTTAACAATTAACAATTTTGTCATCATATATAAAGGTATCAAGTGTACCCATATTATACAAACTTAGTGAAGATTAAAAAACAAATAACTTGTCACACATCAGTTTAGGAATTAAATTTCAAGTTCAAAACAAAACTAAAATTTAATGTTTAAACTAAAATTTAATGTTTTGTATAGAATTTAAAGTTAATTTAAAATATTTTTAGAAATATTTAATATAAACGTTAATTTTAGTAAGAATATCATACGATTTATAAAAAAGTACATTGAGTGTCAATTCAAGAAAGGACAATATTGGTTCATTTTTATAAAAATTGAGACTAAATTGAAACTAAAAATAAATATAGAGACCAAATTGAATCATTTTGAGATGTGACACAATCGCAAGTGACACGTGTAAAAAATAAAAAAAATCAAAAATAAATAATAAAAAAATCAAAAATAAAAAATTGATACGTGTTGTTTACTTTAACTGTATGATTAAACTAACGATAAGGAATAATTGAATAATTTTTTAGAAAATGATGATCAAATTGATACTGAAAAAACTTGAAGACTAAACTGATATTAAATTGAGAAATAAAATTACCAAAAGAATAATTTAACTAAAATTTTAATAGTGTCTCTGGTTTGGCGTCATTCAAATGTGTAATTGGTTTCGATTATAAAATTCACGTCAAATTAACTAAAATTTTCACGTTAATGTGAAGCAAATCCATCGAAGAATCGATTCGATCTTTTCTCGAAGCATTGCCAAACACAGGCTAAACCTCCTTAGACTTACCAGAAGCATCATAAGTATGTTGTACGTATCATGTCATGTCAAAGTTCTTTATATTTATTTTCTACATTTATATCTTTTCCCTCGCATCAAATTCTCTAAAATTTTAAAATTCAAAATATTAATAACTACAAACAAAATAACATTCCAAACCAGAAATGTATGTCAACCGTCAAGATATTATAATGGGGAAATTTACACTTCCAACAATAAACTACTCACTTCAAACATGTTTTTGTGAATAAAGAGATGAGTATTTTAGAAATTTAAAAGGGAACAAATTTGTTTGACCAAAAAATCAGTTAAAGGCCATGAGTTTTATCACAAGAATCAAAGAAACAGCTTTAAGTTCTTACTTTGTATTGGTGAAAGGTTACGTGCAAGTAAACTGGTACAAGACATAAACAAGGCTCTTAAAAATTTAAAAAGGGAACAAAATTGTTTGGTTAAACACCCTCACTTTTATCATAGGAATCCAATGACAACAAGTACCACTTCAAATGCTTTAACTTTTTACTTTGTCTTTGTGTTGAAGATTTGGTGGAACTAAACTATTATAAGTTAATGGTTGGTACAGAAGTATTAGTGATTTAATTGCAGTTGTTTTTGTGATTTAATTACGAACTAAAATAATATCATATCTCATATGTTTTTATTTGTTTCATGTCGAAAGACACAAATTTTTTTTAATTATAGATTGAAATCAATTTTAATAATTATTATTATAATATAAAAGAAAGAAAATAAAGATGTGAGAATAAAAATTTTTTTACTGAAAATATAAGATATTTTTCTTTTTTTTGCCAACAACTATTTTTATGTATAAAATCTTCATTTAAGAAGCCCTTTAGGAGAATTATTTCTATACATGTTCTTCCTTTGGCTTGACTCTCGACATGTTTTTCTTTGAAATTGTTTGATTAATTATTATCTCATGATTAAAGAATTAAAAATGAAAATCAATATAAGGTACTTATTTAATAAGTTACTAATACGATATACATCTATATCCAACTTTCAATAAATTGTTTTATCAGTTGCTTGGACATTTAAGAGTACAAAATAATAAAAGTTCGTTAGTTAACTTTAAGGAATTTCAATTATTATTGAAAGGCATAAATCTAAACATATTCACAATTTTTAGCCTTTTAGTGTTAAACTATTTTGTTTTTATAATTTTAAAAGTCATAAGGCTCCACTTAATAATGATATAGCCATCCACTCATACCATTTTAGTTAATATTATGATATATAGTATATAATCTAATATGTGCAACTGCATTGTATATCATTTGTAAGTAATCGTAAAATTTATTTATCAAAACTTAAAAATAACAAAATCGAATAGAAAAAGTTAAAGAATAATAAAAGTAAAGTTTAATCGCATTTATCAAGATTAAATCATATTTTACCAAAAATATATATAATAATCTCCATTGGAACTTGTAACTACCATTTTGAAATCCTAAGCAAAAAGGCAAAGGCAAAAGGCATCTAGTATTTTAGAAATAATGTTTTTAATGTAAAGTCCAAAAGCAAAAGTGGAAAAGGTGAAGGCAACTAAAATTCATTATAATTCTTCATCTTTTTGAAAGTTAAAGGCACTGCTAATATGAAATTGTTCTTAATTTTGTGAATAAAAGAAGAGAATGGATGGATCGTTCTTTTGAGAAAGTGACCAAACACGATAGAAAGGAAAGTGGGGATCTTTCATCATTCTTTCCTTTCTTCCTTTGCATCTTCTCATCCTCACCTAAACTTCCCAGATGCAACCATTCATTTCTCATCGTTCTTTCTTATTATAATCTTAACATGTAAATTAAGAAACAAACAATATTAAAAGGCATATTATTTATAAAATTGTAATGTGGAACTTCCAACACCCCCTCACATCAGGTATATTTATCCCGTATGTGGGACTAGAAATTAGTGGGTGATCCGTTAGTGAGTGGAACAAAATATTCAATAAAGTTCGTTAAGATAGACTTTAACTTGGTTCTGATACCATGTTAAAAGTGAGTTTTAAGTCTAACTCAATCCCACAAAACAAGTCTGTAAGGTGAGATTTCTCACTTATATATTAAAAATTGTCTTATCTCTAATTGATGTGAAACTTTCAATAATGAATTATCTCAATTGAAATATTGATGTGTAATTATATATAAGTTTTCATTAATTAGTGAAAAAAACAAAATAAATAAAAGAGAATATATAGTTGCAACATTCTAACCCATATACAAAATTGTCACACAATAATAATGAAATCATAAAGATCGAGAAATATGTAAAAGATTCACATTTGTGGGTTGGTCTGTAGAAAAATAATTATGAAAGTATTCTTTTGAAAAATAATTATATAAACTTACTTTGTCATTTGTTTTAATTTTAATGCAATAATCATGCTCATCGTTTCGATCTAACAATGAAAAGTATAATAATGCAATAAGTCATATACTTTTAGTTACGTCTCAAATTTATGGTCCCTTCGGCTTTTTGTGTTACTTAAGAGTTAAGCATGTTTGACGTAAACATGTTGACCAATATGGAAATAATTGTATTTTCTTTTTTAATGAATGTAACTATCTTTGTTATACATTACTCTTAACTTATATAAATAATATCATGACAGTTACAGTAAAGTATAAACTAATAAAAGTTTTTCATGCATAATAGAGGAAGGTAGCAATATTTTTTACATATGTATAAAATATTCCAAAAGTAATTGATTTGCTGATAGATATAGAAATAAAAATTTCTCACATGCATATATATATATATAAACATTTTTTTCATAATGACTTATTTTAAAATATATGTTTTTGAGCTAATTAGTTTAACAGAAGAAATCACCATTAAAAAATACTTTTTGTTTATCGTGTATTTTAAAAATAATTACAGGCGGACGAAAATAAAAAATATGTTATTTTAAACAGGAACGAAATACTATGTGCTTTTAAAAATTTAAAATTAATTAGTAAATATCAACATTACTTTTTATTCTTAAACAAATTGTGATAATTAAACTGTGGAGAATGTTATTGTTCGTAAAATTACAAAATATAAAACGGAAAAATTATACCTAATTCACCGATCATTTTATTGACGGAGTTAATTTGATATTGACTATAAGTTCAACATTGAGTAGAAATTGACTAACAAAACATATCTGTTTAGTTTTAACGTTGTTGTTCTTCCTTCCTCTCATTGTGACATTGACGTTATCCATGAGTGATATTCATCGCTGGATGTTTCATAAGTCAACCTTTACACTCGCACTTTGTCCTTCGTCTTAGTGTTTTTCTTTTTCACTTTTATAATTCTAGCACCAGAAGTTTGATTGGGAGTAGAATTTGTGAGAAAGTTTTTTTTATATATTTTAGATTAATGTTTATATGATATGTAGATAAGTGTTGCTATTTTTTAAAATTATAAAGTTAAACATATATTATATAAAGACTAGTTGAAACATTTACAGGTAATATTTTTTATTATTTACTATTTTTATTTTTCAATTTTTGAAAGAGTATAATATGTGAAGCAAACATGGGTCATCTCATGTTGCTGTTAAGAGCAAATGAAAAATAATATAAAACATAATTATCTTTTATTAGGAAAGACGTAAGAGATGGACCGCTTGATGTCTCAATTATTTATAAAGAGACTTAACGCTACATTTAATTTAAAATCTTAATATTTAATATTTGTGGGTCTATTTTTTATTGTTCAAATATTCAACTTTTCATTTTTTTATTTAATACGAGATTTTCAACTTATATTTAGACTACAATGACAATACAACGAACGCGCATTTTTTTTATCTTATATTCTTTTTCAAAGCAAAGTTTTATTTACACTCACATATTCAAATTTAATGATATAAATTTTGATCTCATCTTCGTCTCCATAATATAACAATATATGTGTTTATACCGTTCTCTTATTAATTATTAAAAAAATTTGTTAAATAAAACAATATTAACAAGTATTCAATTTGAATGAAGTGTTATTATTTCTTGAATATCAAATACTTTTTAAAAATTATAATTATATATATTTAAAATTAAAGTACCAAATATAATTTTATAAGAATAAAAATGTTATCAAATGCAAACATCAATAAAAATAAGTTGATAAAATTTAAAAATGTTTTTAGAAAATTATGAAAGAAAAATAAATATTCAAATTAAAAAACATTTTAAATGTTTCTTTATTTTCATTCTTCAAATTCTAATGAAATGTTTTTTTATATTATTTATTCAATTGAAAAGTTTATGTTATTGATTACTTTAATGGAGAGTTAAACATTCTACTGCGAAAAGAAAATTAAACAAATAACATAAATATAAAAAATAAGTATAAATAATCAAATGTGAAACCTACAAAATATCTAATTGACACGTCATTCAAACACAACCCCATAAAAATTGTGATATGAAAAAAATTTCATGATGTCAAACAATTAGAAAAAAGAGAAAAAGTGTCCATATTAAAAGATGAAGAGATATAAAACTAAAGACTATATATGTATATATACACACATATACACACTAGGTTATCAAATAGACTGAGTATTTTAGTAATTTAAATCAGAACAAGGATTGGACAAGAACACGTCATATATGTATATATTTATCCTCGTCCACATACCTAATTGAAAAAAATGCATATTATTTAAACACATACCCGTATTCAATCAATGTGAGGATTTCTCCTCAAAATGGGATAGGTTTGAACAATACATACGGGGACAAATTTATTTGACATCCCTAATTTGGATTGCTCTAATTGTTCCTAACAAGCCTAATAGTTTCACATCGATTAAGAGTCGAAGTCCAAGGCAGTTTAAATACTCATATCTCCTTTCACCCTTCCTCTGAGACACCTTTTGAGGACCAAATCGTAACAGAGCTTCACCTTCCAAAACAAACAATACCTTAGATGCATGGTGATTGACCTTAACGATATTCTAAGATGAACAATCGTCTCCTAAGCCTTCCATGATGATCCATCATTCATCATGAACCTTGACTAAAGGAACTTATGTTCCCATCACATCCACTCGACGAACTTGGAATCGAAACATTAACCATTTTTTTCATAACTGTGAATTAGATTTCATCATAGGTTTCTATCATAGTAAGACATATTTAACCTATTAATCTATCTTAACACACTTTAATTGATATTGATCATAAGTGTAGATAGATTTTACTACAACCAGACATTTATCACAAACTGAGTTAGGTATCAACACAAACTATCCATTCTAATATATTGATGAATTTTTTTTATTGAGAAAATTTGGAGAGATTAACTTTGATGTATGAGTTGCTTAAGTAAGAATGAGATGAATTTTTTTAATTTTTTTAAATAAGCTTTTATAAAAATATAAAAATTAAACTATCGTTACATTACGTTGACTAGACAAATGTTTAAGATAAACTTATAAAAATTAAAGACTAGTTTACATTTGTTGTAATTTTTTACTTATAGAAAACTATGAAATTGAGATAAGAAAAAACCTTTGGACATGGTGATTTTGATGCTGATAATGTGTAAGTCACGCGCGATGGTTGTTACCCCGAGACTCTGCCACCTCAGCACCATCATAGACATGGGTCCTCAGATATCACTGTGTCGTCAAGCCATGGGACCCACACACCACAGACCGATAATAAAATACAAATAAATAAATAAATACCACTCTCAAAAAGTTTTTTTTTTGTAGCCTTTTGTTATCTGTTAATGAATTTTTTATACTTGAATAATAATAAAAAAAATCCAACGAACTAAAATTATTATTGAATTAGATTGAATTTCGAATTTAGTTTTAGAAACTAATGCAACCCGAGATCATCGTATCGTAATGTCCCAATTAGAAATATAAAATTCTTTTCTATAAGTCACTGAACTAGAATATGTCGCTATTTACAAAATTAAATATATGCTTTCTAGTTTACAAACAGAAATAATGCATTCCCTGATAAAAATATTAATAGCATTCGATTTCAACTATTCTGTAAAATTTAAAAACCTTGACTATTTGAAATGGATGAAACAATATTATCATTACTTCGTTAGATGAGAGTCTCACTCTAAAGTACTCAAAAAGAGTACACAAATGTAGCAATAGACAATCTTGTAAACTAAGACAAATATATTATTTAAAAATATCCAGCTTTATATGGACAAATATATTAAATAAGACCCACTTTAATTATCACTAAGTTCTTTGTAAAATTAATTATTAGTTACCTGAATCAAATCCAAAACGATGAAATGACGTTTTTCTTTTTTGTAAAACTTTTATAATACCAGATCTATATTATATGGTTTACTAACTTTATAAATCCTTAAGTATGCATCTCTTTTATAAAATGCAGTTTTATATCAATGTAATATGACACTTATTAAAAAACCGTATATTGTTATAACAATAAAATCTGACAACCTAGTATTACACTCTTAAATATTCAACTAAACCCTTTAGTTGCAACTTTTGTCACCACTTCAATCAATGTAATGTGACAAGTAGTGTTTAATGCATTTTTAAAAATATTTTCGTATGATTTCATTCATATGACTACTTAAATAAATGTATATAATTATTCTATTACTTGGATTAAATGGATTGATTAGATTTTTATGTAATGAAATTTATGGTGTTTGACTCAGTTAAATATGATTAATGGGAATGGTGGTTATCTAGGTGATAATTGGTTTAATTGAGACTTATGGTGAGTATTGAAACAATATTTTTTATTTGTAACAATTTACACATTTTTTAAATTGTCATTAAAAAAATTCAAACAAACTAAAACATATTTCAACGAATGTGTTATTTGTTTCTATGTATAAAAGGAATATTTCTTAAAATAATAATATTCTTAAGACACATTAACTAACAAATTAAATTCTAATAAATGAAAACATTTCCTATCAAAAAGAATTTTGACTTTTTAAAAATTCAATTTTTACACTTACTTTATTTATAACGGTTTCTATAAATTTCATTAAGATACGTGGATAGCATAATCTTTACGAAACAAATTTATAATAGCCATTGTAGAAATTATACAATGGAAAATAAATGATTCTTTTAAATATCATGCACGTCTTTTTGCTGCATTATTTGTTGTATTATTTAGTGTAGAAGACTGCGACCAACACAGGAAAAGTGATGCCAACTTCTAGCATCATCATGGTATTTATGTTCGTCTCCGTCTGAGTATAGTGAAACTTTGAGACTCACTCACTTTCTTTGTTGGGTTCGGTTCCGCCATTTTTTATGGTTTCATCTCAGCAAAGCCTCGCATCCTAGAAAATGGAGGCTACTTTACCCTTTCTCTCCTTTCTCACGGTTCTACTCTCATTCCCACTCCACTCACCTTTTTCTTCTGCTCAGATTATGCAAGGTATCTTTCTTTCTTCATTTTCTTTACTCAACTTCAACCCTTTTCTACTTCATAACCTTTATATACGATGCAAATGGTGTCTTGTTTTACTAGTTATCTTAGTTTTGTGTTCCCTGCCAACCCTTTTGTTTTCGTCTCTGTGCTGTGCCCTATGCTGCTCGTCAGTGGTTTCTTTTATTATTTTTGTAAAAAAGATAATGTCTTTTCGGTGTATTCTTCAAATCCCGGGGAGCAAAATATCTTTTTTACCATCCTGTTTTAGAGGGGGGATTGTGATTATTGAAGCTTTTGTGAAGTGCATACACAAACAATGTAATGGATTGCAAAAAAAGCTAAGATCTAAGCCTAAGTGGTTTTGATTCTTGTCCGTTCAGTTGGATATGAGATCGGTTCGGATTAAGGTTTATGATGGTTTAATGAATTTTTTACCATGTTGTTTTTTCAAGCTTCTTCTGAGGTTTTGTTGTTCTAAGAGTTTGGAATTAATCTATGTTGTGATGAATAACAAAAACATGTCATCTTAAGCAGGTTTTGTAAGTTTGAACTGTGGAGGTACAACAGAATTTACCGATGAAATTGGTCTTCAGTGGACTCCTGATGATAAGCTTACTTATGGACAAACAAGTACTATATCAGTTGCAAATGAGACACGGAAGCAATACACGACACTTAGACATTTTCCTGCTGATTCGAGGAAATACTGTTACACACTTGATGTTGTGAGTAGGACGAGGTATCTTCTCAGGGCCTCTTTCTTGTATGGGAACTTTGACAATAACAATGTTTATCCAAAATTTGACATTTCTGTTGGGGCTACACACTGGTCTACCATTGTTATATCGGATGCCAACAGCATAGAAATGCGAGAGCTTATATTTCTGGCTTCAAGTCCTACAGTGAGTGTTTGCTTATCAAATGCAACAACCGGACAACCGTTCATCTCCACGCTTGAACTTCGCCAATTCAATGGTTCAGTTTATTATACTCAATTTGAGGAACACTTTTACCTTAGTGTCTCTGCAAGGATAAATTTTGGTGCAGAGAGTGATGCTCCAATTAGGTACCTTAAGTCATTCTACATGCTACTTCATAATATGTTCTGGTACAAGTTAATATTTCTAATGAATCTTTATAAACCATGTTGTTCCAACTACTTGGAAAAATTTAAATACACGAGCTTGCATATTAATATCCATATTTACTAGGTAAAATCTTAGCTATCTATTGACTGTAATTGTCTTCAACTCTTCATGTCAAAGAACTATTTATAGATTTTCTCTGATTATGTACTTGATTAGATGTGTAGTTGCTTTCTTCTTTTGAGTTTTTTAAAACAGTTTCCTGTGGTTCAATAAGTTTATAATTCCGCCATTTCAGGTATCCTGATGACCCTTTTGATAGAATTTGGGAGTCGGATTCTATAAAGAAAGCTAATTATCTTGTTGATGTTGCTGCTGGAACCCAAAAAATTTCTACAGTAGCACCAATTGATGTTAACAGAGATGAAATGCCACCAGTGAAAGTGATGCAGACAGCTGTAGTGGGTACTAATGGATCTCTAACTTACCGATTAAATTTGGATGGTTTTCCTGGTACCGGTTGGGCATTCACCTATTTTGCAGAGATTGAAGATCTGGGTCCCAATGAATCCAGAAAATTCAGGCTAGTTCTTCCAGGCCAGCCTGATGTTAGCAAGGCAGTTGTGAATATTGAAGAAAACGCTCAAGGGAAATATCGTCTTTATGAACCAGGATTTACCAACATATCCCTACCTTTTGTGCTCTCTTTTAGATTTGGAAAGACATATGATTCCTCTAGGGGACCTCTCCTAAATGCCATGGAGATAAACATGTATTTGGAGAAAAACGATGGTTCTCTAGATGGTTAGTTCCTTAATAAGAGGCTACCTTACAAGATGATGTGTTTTTTACTAACTTACAACTGTATCAAGTGATTCTTTGATAAGCATGTCTGTTGTAATGCAAGTGTATTAGTTAAGTCTTGTTTATAGCATAAGAAAATTGTAATAGATGTACTGTGCGGATTGAATGATTTGCAGGAGCAACCATCTCCAGTGTACTTTCGCACTACTCTGCAGCAGACTGGGCAAAAGAAGGTGGTGATCCATGTCTACCTGTTCCATGGTCATGGGTTCGATGTAACTCTGATCCACAACCAAGAATAGTCTCAATGTAAAGGTTAATCTTTTTATGGTTTTAGTTTGGCCTGTGGAGTCTCAATGTGCTATATATCTTTTAAAACTTAAAAGAGAAGTATAAATGATCTGTAATAGTAACTTTTTTTTTGTGGTGGTGACAGCTTGTTATCCAATAGAAACTTGACTGGCAATATTCCTTTGGACATCACCAAATTGGTTGGTTTGGTTGAACTGTAAGTTTCATCTTAATTTCTAATATTTCTGGACTGGGTTGTTGATATCTCATGTTTGGTCCGTTAAACTTGTATTGTGGTATTGATGTGATTTAATTCTCGGATGCAGATGGCTTGATGGAAATATGTTGACTGGTCCATTACCTGATTTTATTGGTTGCATGGACTTAAAGATCATGTAATCATTGCTATCTTCCTTCCTTTTGTCATGTTATGTAGTAGTTAGCTGATTGAAACCTTTCTTTCTTTTTGCAGTCATCTAGAAAACAATCAATTGACCGGTGTGCTCCCAACTTCTTTAGTGAACCTTCCAAACTTGAGGGAACTGTAAGCTCTTTAAACTTAAGATATTCTGATAAATCTAATTATGGTCTTAAATAAAATACATATCTATCTCCACTAAAAACGAGTATCATTTTGTTGATGAACCTACAGACTAACTCACGTTAAGTTATTATGCTTTGATTAGTTGTTTTATTTTGAGTTTTTGATGAAATTCAGGTAACGCTTTTGACATTTGCAGGTATGTGCAAAATAACATGTTATCTGGAACAATACCATCAGATCTTCTTAGTAAGGATTTGGTTTTGAAGTGAGTCTAATTTTAACCTTCTAACTTTAAGAGCATTCAGTATTACCATGTAAGGAAATGGAGGAAAATATTGGCAGTTTTAATCTTATTGGATAATAGATGAACTTTCCTATCCTGTTAATTGTTTTCATTTATATGTTCACCTGTATCTGGTTTGTCTAATGTGTTAATATCTGTTATCACATTAAATGAACTTGGCTGCTTTATAACCAGAAAAAGTAAAAATCTAGGTTTGATCAATTAATGTGTTGTTTTATACTATTAATTACTTCTGATATGTAAATGTGCTAATACCCACATACACTTTCTTCACCAACTTGTTTTCTCTTTCATATTTACCATTGTCCATTTCTTTAGATATTTTTCATTTAATATGTCGGTTTCTGACTTTCAGCTGGATATGATGGTGCTTTGATTGCTTAGATAAACAGTTTCGTATCTCTCAGCTAATCTTAGTAAATATTGAATGCTACATTCTTTTTCAAGTTTAACTTGATATACTTCAATTTGTATCTTTTTGGAATGCTATATTACTTCAGATCTCTAGTCAATAATATGTTTTTTTATAGCGTAGCAAATATTTTATTCTTCTGTTGCAAATATTCTAATTCTCTCTTCATTTATATTTGGTAACCTCTAATTTTTTCCTGTCATCCTCGTCAGCTATTCTGGAAACCTCAATCTTCACAAAGAAAGCAAAATAAAGGGGCATATGTACGTTATTATTGGTTCATCAGTTGGGGCTTCTGTTCTACTTTTGGCTACTGTTATATCTTGCTTGTATATGCGCAAAGGCAAGAGAAAATATTATCAGAAAGGTAGAATCTAAACACAGCCATTTATTGTGTCTGTTTGATATTTGAGATGATATATCATGATTTATATGTTTACACTCTTCATAGACCGAGTTGATTCTCTCCCTGCTCAAAGACTGGCTTCTTGGAAGAACGATGATCCTGCAGAAGCTGCTCACTGCTTCAGTTTTTCTGAAATTGAAAATGCTACCAATAACTTTGAGAAAAAAATTGGTGCTGGTGGTTTTGGAGTTGTCTACTATGGGAAGCTAAAAGATGGAAACGAGATAGCCGTTAAAGTTTTAACCAGTAATTCCTATCAAGGCAAGCGAGAGTTCTCAAATGAGGTAACCTGCATTTAATTAACCTTTATAAGTATTCTAGCATTACTCTGTCCCTTATTGTTTTTCTTTCTGTGGCATGGCATTTCATTTTGTGATCTGTTGGAGTTGCTCACTGCATTGTTTTTCTTCTAAATAAAGCATTAAATACACAAAATAGTTGCAACTTTCTTACTAATTCTATTGTAATTTGGTATGATGTTTTCCTTTGATCCAGGTAACTCTTCTTTCAAGAATACATCATAGAAATTTGGTACAGCTGCTTGGTTATTGCCGAGATGAAGAGAATAGTATGCTTGTCTATGAGTTCATGCATAATGGCACTCTCAAAGAACATCTTTATGGTAAGCCTGCATGACTTAAATCAAGGAGCAGAAACCCATATCTTCACTTATGTCTAATATTTTCTTGTAGGTCCATTAGCCAATGGAAGAAGTATTAATTGGATTAAGCGTCTTGAGATTGCTGAAGATGCTGCCAAAGGTATTGTTAAGCTAATGCTTTTAGAATATAAAGCTACTTTTCCTCTAATTTTTGTGATTGAATGATCCTTCTCTTATGATCCATCACATGATGCTAAATGTATTGTTCTCATGGTTGTTCAGGGATTGAATATCTTCATACGGGTTGTGTTCCTGTCGTTATCCATAGAGACTTAAAAAGCAGCAATATTCTTTTGGACAAGCACATGAAAGCCAAGGTTTCTGATTTCGGTCTTTCAAAACTTGCTGTTGATGGAGTCTCACATGTTTCAAGCATAGTTCGAGGAACAGTAGGATATCTGGATCCTGAGTAAGGCCTTTATCTATTTTCAGACAATTTGTGTGTTTCAGCAAAACCTAAAGTTATTATTTCTTGATGACTAACTTTTTCTTTGACAGGTACTATATTTCCCAACAGCTGACAGACAAGAGTGATGTTTATAGTTTTGGTGTAATTCTCCTTGAACTAATGTCTGGTCAAGAAGCAATATCAAATGAAAGCTTTGGTATAAATTGTCGAAACATAGTCCAATGGGTAGGTTTTTATTTCTATTCATAAATAGAACTTTTGGAGTATAAAGGAACTACCATCCTTTGTAGTTTCTTTTGTGTAGTATTTAATTTGCAACATTGAAAAAAGTAAATCATAAATTGATGACAAAATGAACTATCAACTAAATTTTCATGTGACAGTAAATGATTGATGGACTTTGAGTGTCAACATAACTCAGATATCAAAGTTCATAGTGATATTTAACATGACTTTATTTCGAATTATCAGCAACTAAATTTGGTTGTCTGCATGAAATTTTCACAGGCAAAGTTACACATTGAGAGTGGAGACATACAAGGTATTATCGATCCTCTGTTGCACAATGAATATGACCTACAATCAATGTGGAAAATAGCAGAGAAAGCATTGATGTGTGTTCAGCCTCATGGACATATGCGACCATCAATTTCAGAAGTTCTAAAGGAGATCCAAGATGCCATATCTATTGAAAAACAGGCAGAAGCATTAAGAGAAGGGAACTCAGATGATATGTCCAAAAATTCTTTTCAGTCTTCCATGAACATGGGTTCTATGGATCTAGTTGGACCTGAGAGTTACCTGTCAATTGATGAATCAGTTGCACAGCCAACAGCAAGATAGATAGATAGATAGATATCTTTTGTAGACAAAATCAAATTTTCTTTTTTCTAATTCTCGCCCTATGAATTTTTTTTCTCTCTCTTTCATTCAATGTTTGTTTGTGCAGAGGGATTGCCCTTTGTGGTTGGTTTAATGATTGGTGCACCCTACCAACCAAATGAACAGTCTATGTATACTGACTGCAGTTGATTTTATTGTTCCCAATTTGTCAATTTCAAATTGTTTTTGCTTATTATAACCTTTAAAACATTAATTATTATTGCAGAAGTTCAAGTTTTTTTTTTTAAAGCAATAATTAATGAGTTGTAACTATGTAATTTAACATCTTGGTTTCTACTATGTATGTATGTAGGAAGCATTAAAGAAAGAGCAGCACAAGCAGGAAAAGGGCAGAGGAGGAGGGTTATCCCAATACTCTGCATGGTCCCAACCTGGTCCAATCATGCACCTTTTATAAAAAAAATTTCTCTACTAAAACTATTTAAGAAAAACAAAATTGTTTAAAAATAATACTATTTTAATTTCAAATAAAAATAACACTAAACACTTTAATAGATGGGAATTCATTTTTTTTCGAACTTACTTTTTTTCATCACGAGTACCTAATAAGCTTGTTTGGAATTTGACCTCGAAGACTGAATTTCGAAGAGGATTGAAAAATCTAAAACATCAACACATGGTTAAAATTTATGTTTTCAGAGACTGAATTTCAATCTCAAAATGTTCGTTCAAATTTAAGCAGAAGTTTACGTAAAAGATATCAAACACCTTTCCTTCCCGAATTCAGAATGAGTTTCATCTCCAACAACACAACAATAAGATTGTGTTTGGTAGATGAAATTAATACATATGAAAAAATTTTATGTCACCTAGGATAAGTAAAAGAATAGACGATAATAGTTATATAATGAATTTTAAGTTTATATTGTCCTCTTACCTCAAATAAAAAAAACAGTCTAAATTTGCATTTTATTTTTTTTATAATTCTATAATATAGTGTTATAAGATTTGAGTTAAATTCGTATTTTAAAAATAGTGTATGTAATTAAGGTTAAAGGAATTGAGAGTGATATATGTGTTATAAAAGTTTCGTATAATATTTTATTATCTAGTAATAATTTATATAAGGTTATATCTTTGTATATTCATCACCGATACTTCTTTTTAAGAGATTAAAAATTTGATTTTGAAAGTAAAATTTTTACATACTACAATGGTAATATGTAAAACATATAAGAAATGCATTAAGGAATTATTTTACTAAAATATTCCCGGTGGAAAAATTCATAAAATCTCCCCCCAAAAAAATTATATATTCAATTAAATTATAGTTTCCTATTGACAATAAATAATCATATTAAAAAATATAGTCCACATTCATTCTAAATTGTTGGAAAACTCAGCTTCTTCTAGAGATGGCAAATAAACCCGTGCCCGTGGGTATCACCCGAACTCATCCCCGTTTTGACGGGGAATCTCCGCTTTGACTGGGTATGGGTATGGGTATGGGTAATACCCGAAATTTTCAACTGGGGATGGGGATGGGGATGGAGATATATATATACCCGCCCAAATACCCGTCTCCGCTTAAATTACTAAACTATTTATAATTTATTAAATAATCTAAAAAATATATATAAATAAATAATATATTTACACATAAAATATAATATAATATAATATAATATAGTATATATACATATAAATAAAATATACTTTTATATATATATATATATATATATATATATATATATATTTACACATATACATGTAATATAATATAATATAATATAATATAATATACATATAATATATATACATAATAATATAATATAATATATATAATATATACGTATAAAACAAATTAATCATTTAACTAGTGAGATCTTTTATAAACAAATTTATAAAAATTTAAAAGAAATATATATATATATATATATATATATAAAAGCATAAAATATCTACGCATATACATATAATATATATACATAATAATATAATATATATTATTATATTTATATTATTATATAATATAATATAATATATACTTAAAATAAATATATATCTATAAATATAAATATATATATATATATATATATATATATATATATATATATATAAACATAAGATATCCACACATATAATATATATACATAGTAATAATAATATAATATATAATATAATATAATATAATATATATATATATATATATATATATATATATATATATATATAACATATTTCTCATTCTCTTTGTTTTTTGTTATACACTTTGTTTACTCTCTCAATTGTCTGGTTTGTTTTTCAAGATTTAATTTTGAAGGTAATTTTTCTTCTTCTTATTACATGATTTTTACTCTCTGTACATGGTTATGTTCAAATAGGTGTTCCTCAATTTCATTCTATGAAATAATTTTTAGGTTACACATTTGATTATCTTTATTTATTTATTTATTTTCATGAAAATGTTTGACTCTTATTTTGTAGCTCTTCTTTTTGTTACTTTGGTTATACACTTTTTTACTGTCTTTTAATTGTTTAATTGTTTGGCTTGTTCTTTAAGGTTTAAGCAGATCTTCAAGGTACTTTTCCTTTTATCATAATCTTAATTGTACATTTTTTTTCCGTTATGTTATGTTCAAATGGATATTCTCAAATTTGGGTCACACATTTAATTATCTTTACTCCTTTATGATAATTTTATTTATTATTTATTTTTTGTTTCATGATAATGTTTAATTCTCAATTTTAAGTGCTCAATTGCATAAATCCTTAATTTAATTCAAGATCAAAAGATGAAGAATCTATGTTTAAATTTGAATTATTATTAATTTAATTTTGTTATTTGTGCTATTTCGTTTAAGTGGTATAATATAAATTTTTAATAGTATAAAAAATATTTGAAATATTTTTAAACTTGATTATTGGTTTTCCTTTTATATTTTGTTAAAAAAGAAATTAACCTTTTTACTTTGTTTGATTTTTTTTTGTTACGTATGTTAGTTTCTAGAGAAAATGAGCACAGGAGATCAAGATTTGCAGGTACCAAGTCCACCACAGTGTTCACAACAACCAACTCCCTTTCAAAGTTCCAATAATGACAGTCAATCTCCATTGAATCCATCTATGCAAACACCTTCAGAAGTTCATGATGAAATACATTCAACAACACAAGTAGAGCCTGAGAAAGGGAAATTGAAAAGTGTTGTGTGGGAACACTTTGAAAAGATAAAAGTTGATGGAAAATACAAAGCTAAATGTAACTATTGCAAGAAAAGAGTATGTTATTTTAATATTGAATATTTGACATCATGAAAATCAAAAAGAGTATGTTATTTTAATATTGAATATTTTGATAGCATCATGATTCCGTTGGTGTGATTTTTAAATTTTTTTTATAAAAAATATTTAATTGATATATGGAACAATAAAAAAATGGGTATGGGTATGGGTATAAGAAAATACCCGTTACCCGGTGGGGATGGGGATGGGTCAAAAGTTGTATACCCGTTGGGTTTGGGGATTGGGATGAGGATGAATTTTTATTATGGGGATGGGGATGGGATCATGATACCCGTACCCGCCCCGCCCCGCCCCGTTGCCATCCCTAGCTTCTTCTGATATTATAATTTTATTATGGTTCTTTCTTTTATTTAAACATTTTTAGAAAATGTTAAAGCATTTTTTAAATATTCACTTGATAAAATTTTCATTAATTATTTAAATAAATTAATTCATATTAGTTAAATAGAAAGTGAATATTTTTATTGTTTAAAAATTATAAATTTTAGAAAATTTAACTATTATTAATGATAATAATGAATCATCAAATTCAAAGTTACTTTGTTAGATTTTTTCAATAATTTAGTATAAAGTAAAATTAGATGTTGTAATAATTTTAAATGAACAATTAAATATTAGAAGGAAAAATTCACTTTGTTTTTCAACACTTCCATGGACTTTACAATGACTGTTTCTTTAAGTATGTGTATAAATAAGGTTATGTGAATAAAAAAAATTAAAAGGGTTTTTATCATCTCTATTCATGTAGTATGTAATTATTTTTTAGTTAGCAACTCCTCGATCTCTTTTAAGAACACTTGTACTTTAACTCATAGTAACTATGTTGTAAACAATATTATTCGTGTTAGAAATTTTATATCGATTAAAAATAAAATAATTTTATAGTATATAAATGAGGTGCAAACCTTATCTTATAAGTCAATTTGATAAGTTGAGTTAAGCTTAAAATATTCTTAATTTTTTATATTTTTTGTTATTTAAGTGTAACTAAATATAAGAAGGAAGAATTTATGAAATCGTCTTTCATAAAGCTTTTTTATATGGTATATTAATAAAGTTGAAGATGTGTCCAAAGACTTTATGAGATGTGACTCTTAACATTTTTATTTGACAATTCCCTACTTCAAACTTTGTTTGTATTGTATCCATCAAGCAAAAATTTTCAAAACTTTTTGAAACAGTTTTATTTTAAAAGACATCTTAATCATCACTCTTTTTTTCTTCTCTTTAATGTTTTAATAGTTATGTACACTAAAAAATAAATCTATACAAAAGATTGTTCATATTATCACGTACCTAATCATACTATAAAGAAATGTTCCAATAATTCTCTGTCATCAACTTCAGGTTATAAAACAAATGATTAATTAAATTTATTATCTTTCAAGCATAGTGAATTATTTAATTACAAAAATTAAAATCTTTATCCTATATTCTGTATCATATTATTATTAATATTGTTCATAAATATTATTATCTCTTGAATCATTCTATCCAAGTTAATGGCATAAAGACTATACAAAATAATTAAAATATTTTTTTAAACTAACTCTCATTAACAAAGACAACCAATAACTTATTTTCTTCACATATTTAAAAAAAAATTCTTATCTCTTTCCTTCTTCGCCATCAATATATTTATATTTATTTTCCATTTTTATAAAAAATATTACATGATTAATAAATAAAAATATTACAATTTTAAATTTATTTTAAACTACATTTAAATCACTGATATAAGTATTAATATAAAAAATATAAATTTAATTAAACCAATAGATATTTTAACTTTCTAATTCAGTGAAAGAATAAAAAAAAGCTATTAAACATAATTTTTTTTACCTTGGCACAGATTCATCGGATAATGAACATACTATAATTTAAACACTAAATTTAAATATATAATTATATTAAATATTTGAAAAGATATTACAACATGTATAAACATTTTTCATAAAAATTATTTAAGAAAAAAAATTAAATTTTCCATTAATTAAAATAAAAGTATACATAAGTTGATTCATAACATTTTATATAACTTATTTAATTTTTTAATTTATTGACACATTATTTTTAACTCAAATATTTAATCACGTAAAAACGGAATTTGTTCAAACATATCAAAGTAACCGATTATTTTTATAGAAAAAAAATGAAAGTATATTTAGATAAATTTTGTAGACACTTTTAAATAGCAGTAGAAAATATTTTCCAATTAAATTAATAATTTGATATTTATGAAAATCCAGTGACCATCTTTAATAAGTTTATTCTTCCATCTACAACTTTATTTTTATTTTTTGGAAGTTTATAGTTTGTCTAAAATTGAAGTCTACGTAATAATGAGACACATATTATGAGAAATGATCATAATTGCTATAATAAATTGTCTCATTGACTTGAGGAGTTGAATGGAGAAATTAAAAAAAGAAAGAAAAAGAAAAAGAAAAGAAAAAGAAAAGGAAGAGTATGAGAAGAGAGAGAGAAATAGAAAGGTAGAGGAAGAAGCGAAAAGCAAGTAGTAGTGTCTGTTGTTGTTGTGTAATAAAAGAAAACCAACGGTGGTGATAGGCTTCAATCTAGATCTCAATCGTCTCCACCTTCCTTTCTTCTCCAGCGTCCGATTCCCTCACCGATCTCGCGCCAAATACAAACTAATTCATACCATCACAGGTATTCTTAACATTTCTCTTCACCAACATAACAACTCACAACTCCTTCTCTCGAATTAGGGTTTCTTCTTTTTCAATTTCGCCATGTTTTTTACCGATTATTCCTCTCTCAAATCAGGTTTCCGGCGACCATGGCCGACGGTCCGTCCAGTCCAGGCGGCGGCAGCCACGAGAGCGGTGACCACAGTCCCCGTTCTAACGTGCGCGAGCAGGACAGGTACCTCCCCATTGCTAACATAAGCCGCATCATGAAGAAGGCGCTTCCTGCTAACGGGAAAATTGCCAAAGACGCCAAAGAGACTGTTCAGGAGTGCGTCTCTGAGTTCATCAGCTTCATCACCAGCGAGTTAGTGTTTTTTTTTTTTCCTGATTCTCTTCCGTTTTGCTGTTATCACAGTTATCACTTGCTTCAATTTTGAATCCGCTGAATTGTGTAGGGCCTCTGATAAGTGTCAGAGAGAGAAAAGGAAGACTATTAATGGGGACGATTTGCTCTGGGCAATGGCCACCCTTGGTTTCGAGGATTATATCGATCCCTTGAAGATTTACCTCACAAGATACAGAGAGGTGATTTTAATTTACCAATTTCATTTTATTTTTTAATTTTAAATGTTTGTCTGGTCCCCAGTTAACAAACTTGTATACGGCGTGTTTTTATGTTTGGTTTATTGGGTTTCCTAATTCTCGTGTCTGGTTTTTGCTGATTGGCATTTTTTTTTATCATGGCTTTGTCTCATGGACGGATTGGGGATGTTGCAGATGGAGGTAATTTTGAATCTTTCATCTAACGCTTGAATAGTTATTATGCTTTGTAATTTTTGTGTTGAGTCTTTTGTTTATGTTCGGCTCTTCAATATGTTGTATTTCAGGGTGACACCAAGGGCTCAGCCAAGGGTGGAGAGACCTCTGCTAAGAAAGATGTTCAACCGGGTCCTAGTGCTCAGGTAAAATGCAACCACGTTCCTGGAAGTTATGATTGATTGTGTTGCTCGAAATATATATATATATATATATATATATATATATATATATATATATATATATATATATATATATATTCTTACATCTCATATTCGTGTCTTTTGTTGTGAAATCTGCAGCTTGCTCATCAAGGTTCTTTTTCCCAAGGGGTTAGTTACACAAATTCTCAGGTAATTGTACTCACTTTGCTTGCTGTATTATCTTCTTTCTTTGTGTTCTGGGCTGTCATTGTTGAATGTTAAATGAAGGTGCTAAGGTGGTTTTTTGAACTCTGAATTGTAACTGCTGTAAATATTATAGAATTCTCTGTTTCTGACTTCGAGTGTGAACCTAGAGATGTAATGAATTTGTGGAAAGCACCCTAATAGGACGTGTGACTTCCTGCTATTTCCATTTGCAGAACTAAGTTTAGTACCTCTACCTTGTAAAAACTTTTAAGCTTACCTTAGTTAAAATGGTTCACACTATGCCGGCTCTATCGCTACTTTGGTTTGATATTAGAAAACAAAGTTGTACTGCATATTGAAAACCTCCACCTTAGAATTAGTGCCAAATAACACTTGTCAATGTGTCAGCTACCTTTGGTTGGTAGTACAATCAATTCGCCCATTAAAGTCCCTTGTGAAAAGTTGTGTTTATGCATATTTTTTATTTAGGTTTAATAATTTTATCTCTTGATAATGTCTGCCACTTTCTTAAGCATCTTTTTGGTTTATTTGGGGTTATTTATTGTGTGGTCCATCTTTGAAGGGTAGTCTTTCTCAGTTTGGTAGGACACTGAGTGTTATTGGCAATTTTCCTCCTTAATGGATTGTACAAAGTACACACAATAATAAATTTCAGTTTGTTGTGGTCCCTGGTTTTTTTAAAAATCTTTTTACATAATGCATTAAGATTGAATCAATTTTTGAGAATCCAGTGGTGGTGGTGGTGGTGGTTGGCTGGAGGTTTCTTAGTGATATAGGGTTTTGTGCTACTGATCATTTTGAAGTGTGTGAATGATGCTTTTGACATCTGTATGTCATTTATGGATGGTCTGTGCTTAAATATAAATGTGTTATTAATTATACATTTTAGTCTTAAGCTAGATAGCTGTTTCTGGCTTGGATATCAATAGCTTAAATATCCCACTTTGGTATTACATGTTACTGAAGTATTATATTTAGGTTTTTCAAGCTACTTCTCTGAGCTATTTTTAGGAACACGTGACATTCTTTTGTGGTTGTCTTAAAAGATCACGAAGTTTACCTTGTTTTCATTATAGGCAGCAAAGAATGCTAATGATCATAATTTTTAAATTCAAAATATTTCTAGCTGTGATTCTGGGCGAATGAAATAAATTCAATGAAGTATTCTTAAGCCACAAGGTTACCCAGTCTTTACATTGTGACTGATGTGAGAATTGGATTTTAACATCTGGGATGTGTCTTTTAATGTTGGTCCTGGGGATAGCCAAATTGGGATTCCACTCAAGGTTATCAACTGATGATATGACAGCCTATGGCACACAAAAATGATAACACATATATGTAAAAGTGAAAATAGCATAACTGAATCATAGACTAAAAATCCAAGATAATATTGAGTGTCCAAAGAAATTGATTTTTGGTGCTTGACATTGTGCTATAAGTGGAAATGAATTGGGAACATTACACGTTTAATTGATAAAAAAGCATAGAACAACATGATTCTGAAATTCGATAAACCAAGAACTAAATTCTGAAGTTTTGAAAAGAAAAAACATAAAAGCATTGAATACATGAAGAACAAGAACAACTATAACTGAATTATTTTATAGAAAAGGAGAGGAGAAACTTTTGAAGAAATGAGGAATAAGCTAATAAAAAGAAAGAAATGGCTAAAAGGGAAAAAGAAGGGGAGTCTTGCTACGGTGTTGTGTCATCGCGGGTGATGGAAGATATGGCAAATGGCAGCATGACAAAGAGAGAAGAGTACCTTGCAAAGGAAAATGACTTATGATGGGTCCGAAGAACCTCCATGTTATTGTGTCATTGCAGTGCCATTATCAAGTATTTATCAACATATATTTATTTTATTACGACCCTTTTATGACAACAATATTTTTTCCTTTGTTGCCTTTTAATCATTAGCCCACTCAATGGAAGTATTAATTCTCACTTTACCTAAATCGACAATCCTAAAGATGCCACATTGGAGGGACAACCTTGTGGCTGAAGTATCCTTAAGTGTAGTTATTGATAATGATGAGTATATGACACCATATAATGACAAATGGTGAATGTCACCTTACAATGGATATTAATGGATGACAAAATGGCAGATGGGTCCTAAAATGTCATGGGATAGTATTATGGTGGTGACTTAATTTTTATCTGAAAACATTGATTTCACATCGACCCTTCTGTGGAAGATATGGTAGATGGCACCATACAACAATAGTGGATGCCCAGTATTATAGAAAATAATGGATGGCAAACGGTAGTAGGGTTGAAAAAGTCTTGTTATAGTGTTATCAAATTCCATAATGGTTATTTAACATCATTGATTTCATTTGAACCCTTTCGAGATCATTATCATTTCCCCTTTTGCCCTCTCTCACTAGCCAATTCAATGGAAGTATGTATTGTTACAAAATATGCCTGAGTCAAAAATCCCTAAAGGTGCCACATTCGGGTGAAGCATGTGGCTTAAGTGTCCCTTAGTGTAATTATAGATAATGGTAAGTGATGGAAGATACGAAAGATGATGCATACAATGACAAATAAATAATCAATGGTAACCTTGCATCGGAAAATAAAAATATGACAAATGTTAGAATGTCCAAAAAGGACCACGTTATAGTGTTAGTGTTAAAAAACATTGATTTCACTTTAACCCTTTTATGTCAACCTTATTCTTTCCCTTTGTTGCCCTTTCGTTGTTGGCTAACTGAATGCAAGTACAAATTATCATACTTTTCTTAATTTGACAATCTCTAGATATGCCACATTGGTGGACAACCTTGCTGCTCACCCTAGTATGATTATGGATAATGTGGGCGACGGAGAGTATGTATGGTACTATACAATGACAAATAGTGAATGTCATCATACAATGGAAAATAGTGGATGACTACTGACAAACAATCCAAAAGCGCCACATTGTAGTGTTATGGCCGTGCCATAGTGGTTATTCAATAAAATTTGTTTCGCTTCAACTCTTCTATGACAACATTATTTTTTCTCTGTTTCCCTTTTGTTGGCCAACTCAATGGAAGTAAGAATTGTTACACTTTGCCTAAGTTGCCAATCCCTAAAGGTGCCACATTGATGTGAGAACCTTATAGTTGAAGTGTCCCTTAGTGTAGTTAGAGATAATGGTGAGCAATGGTAGATATGGCAGAAGGCGTCATACAATGATAAATAGTGAATGTCACAATATAATGGAAAATAATGGATGGCAAAAAGGGTAGATAGGTCCAAAAATGCCATGTTATTACTGTGATGCCATAGCGGTTATTATTTAACAACAATGGTTTCACATTCACTTTAATCCTTTTATCTCTTTGTTGCCCTTTTGATGCTGACCAACTTAATGGGTACAAATCATCACAATCTGCCAAAGTGGACAATCCCTAAAGATGCAACATTCGTGGGACAGCCTTGTGCCTTAGGGGTCTATCAAACCTCTCTATACTTAATGAGGAACATATGATTGAGAATACATATTTATATATGTTACGTATGCTTTTTCCGTGGTTTCAAGTTTTATGTCGTAATTTAAGGTATTCATGTTACCACGAGTAAAAGGACTCTTATAGATACGAATTTGATATTTATTTATTTTTCTTATTTTAAATATTCTCAGGGTCAACATATGATGGTTCCAATGCAAGGCCCAGAATAGGTGTCAAGTCTATTAACCCTCCTGTTCTAATGTACTATCCACGCCGGTTAGCAAGTGCTCACGACATATTGAATATCTTAATGTTATGTGAATACTGACATAGAAGATGTTGGTTCTTGTGTCCAGATATTTTTTTTTCTTCTTAAGTTAAGGTTTGTATATTATCTTTGGAGTTGAATTGTTATTTGAAAGTTGTTATATTGTAAATCCTAGAGCCTTGTTGTCTGAATACATCGGCGGGCTTGGCAAAGACTGAGATTTTAGGACTGACTGTAAGCATAAATGGGAATATTCTTTTCCTTATTTCTTTGTGTAATAATGTATGAAGAAGACTCCAGCTTCTTCTGTTATATCTGTTGATTTCTTCATTCCCTAACACGATGTTGGTGTCATTCTACCATTTCTTTCAGATTCTAATATTTTTAACAATAAATATATCCGACCAAACTAATTTGCATTTTATTTTGTAATGTACGTGAACCTTGTAATTGTATTTGCACAATGTCACCTACTAATCCAATTGCAAATGTAGTATTACTTAATGCATTTGTTTCTTAAAATTTTGGATAAATCTGATTTTGATTCTACAAATCAAAAATACATTTCAGTTCAAAATATAAGTGTTACTGTTCAAAATTTAAAAGTAATTTACAATTCCTAAAATTATAAATAATTTTAAACTTCGGTGAACATTGTACTAAAGCATTGTTTTTTTTTTATTAAATTTGAGGAGTCGGTACAGGATTTACTCTAAATTCTAGTGATCAAACATAGTTATTAACTATATAATTTCCTTACAATTTAGGTTTTGGAATTTTACTTCCAAAACTTCGGAAAAAATTGGTTTCGGAATTATGAAAAAAAAAATATAGAAGTACAAATAATTTAAATATAGTGTTATAGATGAATGTAAATATACATTTCGTGAAATTTCTACAAAAATTGGATGTTTTAAAAAAATAAAAATTGAACCTTTTTACAATTACAGAAGAATTTGAAACAAGAGATTCCGCTCCTGTCAACGGTCTTCTGTTGTATTTCTTGACTCACCTTAGTAATGATGTAATATTAGTAGGTTACGAATTAGCAACACCAGAACTACTATACTATACACTAAATCCTAGTATCACAGCGGAGTTTCAGTGTAAGGAGAAAATGAACATGGCTCCTTCAATTTAACCCCTTGTCTTGAACGCTTGGCTTCGTGCATAAGAAGAGGATAATACCTGCAAAAAGTTAAAAAGGATGCTTTTGTCACAAATTTTTGGGTTTAGCTTTTTCAAAAGGAGGCAAGCACCAACTTCAAATCATGGATTGAAAAATTACGATTGTTATAAATTGCAGTATAATCAATTACGAGGTTAACATTTATTTTCTTATCCTTAACTAATAATTTCACATTCTACTTTCTAAAATGTATTTTACATTATAAAAGGCCAAATCCGAATATCTGCTACACCTCCACGTAATGCGAAGGCATTTTGGTAAAAGATTGTTGGTGTAAGTTAATAGGGTCGTAGTAGTACACAATAAACAGAAAGAAAGACGCATACTAACAAGGAGTAAAACTCCAAAGAAATCCCATTAGACCTGAGAATTAAAATGCCATCATACGGTACCTGGTATGTCTTTGGTCCTTTTTTTAGTAGACAATTAACGCTGTTTAAGTTTTCGATTAAAGCGTCAATATCAGGTACTTTCAAGGAAATCCTATCTGCAAGACTGTATAGTTCCTGAAAAGTAACATGGATCTTTTATAAGTACAGAAACTATCTGCAACAAAAGCAGCAGGGTGAAAAATAAAAGCACATACAGATACTGAAAAGCAATCCTTCTGTTCCAATTCCGATTGCTTATTCAGTGCATTCAGAAAGCGTTTTGCCTCTTTTTGTTGACTCATCCCACTACTTCGACCAAAATCCACGATTCCATGCTCATCAACATATTTATCAAACAGGGATTCTTTCATGATTTCAACAACATCCTGCACCACAATTTCGTTACAAGAAATCAAGACACGAGAAATTCGTCATAAGAAACAACCAAGTCTTTCCCCACCAATTGTGTCAATACCGTAATGTTCTATTTCGAACATACCATCCCTCTAAATTCTTCCTTTAATGATTTTAACTTTAGTTTTCTCCAATCTCTCTACCGTCTATATAATAACATTCCTAGTACTACCCTGTGTTCCCTCATCAAAAATAACATTCTCATCTCTATCACAACTCTCAAAGTTGTGTTAAGACAGAAATTTTCTTCGGACTTGCATTTTACTTTATTAAACTAGACAGACTAAAACAGGACCAGTGCTATTTATATTAGGGCCATACTTTCTAAGAACACCCTTCCCCTCTACTTTGTCATTTTTCATTCAAATATCCTTTTATGAAAATATCAAGAGAATTATTGTGAAATACTTCGGAAAGGAACGATGTTGGAACTAGCTTATATTCAAGTTATACAAGAATGTATGGTGAGTTAATCACTGATCATAGAATTTCAGGAAACGAGACTAAAGATTTTACTAGAGCGACTAAGATAGTGTAAGTGAAGACCATCCGTACTTGTTTAATTTACTTTTGGATGTACTTACAGGCGACATACAAATTATTATTGCTAATTGCATGTATTTTTAGATAATATAGTTTTCATTGAAAAATCATGAGAAGCCTTTAAACTTGAATTTTGGAGACATACTTTGAAGACAAGGAATTTTCACTTACAGAAAAATAAAATAAAGTATATTCGTTACAGTTTTATCAAGAGGAACGTGGCTTGGAAATAATGACGAGAGATTTGATTTGCAAGTTTCTAAATTTAAACATCTATGATCAATAGTATAAAAAGACGGAAATTAATTGGGATGTCACACATAGAACACAAGCGAGATTGCTAAAATGGGGAAAGACATCAAGAATTATTTATGATCACAAAAACACCTACAAGTTCAAGGTCAGATTTATCGTATTTCTATACATCTAGTTATACTTGGTGACTGTTGAGTTTTAAAAGGACAAGAGAAAAAATGTGAGTAACAACAATGAGAATGTTCTGATCGATGTATAAAAATATAAATATGTAAAAACAGAAATGAGAGTAACTTTCGAAAAATTCTAGAAGTATACAAAATGCTTACACTTCCAGAATTTAGTTTCATAAAATTTTTATGCTTCAAGACTTTAACTTCTGGGAGTGTGTAAAAACAATTCTGAAACATATTTATGTAATTCTGAAAATTAAAATATGAAAATGTTAAAATTTTACAAATCTGTAGACTAAATTCTGAAATGGTATTTAACCACATTTAAAGGGGTACTTTTGAAAACGTGTGGGATGTGAAGTTAGAAAAAAAAAAAAAGATTGCAAAAAGGAATACTGTGTACATAATTCATGCTAAGATATGAAAACTAACCGTTGCATCCTGGTCCGTTATTTCTACTCTCAAGTCCAGCCGAGCCCGAGCTTCAGCTAGCCTTACCAGACTTTCCAGCTGCCTAGCTGTTATAGGAGTACCGTCAGCCGAAGTATTATGATCCCTCAGTTTTAGGTAAAACTTTTGCAAGATTTCTGCAGCTGGCTTGGTCATCCTAAGAATAAATTAAAAAGAGAAGAGGCAGAAAATAAATTCATGGTTAGGTGTTGAGAGAAGAGAAAAAGTGATAAACTGAAAATCAGATGTGTATTGATTGATAAAAGAGATAAATGCAAGAGGAGGAAGGGCCTTTTATAGGCAACAAACTAACAAATTTACTAATAAACTCCTAACTAATCATGTCTCTAATATCCCTCCAAAAGTTCGGTGTTATAACACTTCCAGCTTTGACTGAACAATAGAAGTATCAAAACAAGTCGAAAGAAAAACAGAGAATGTCAGAAATACAACGGCTGAATTTATCCAAAGTATAACCACCTAATAAAGGTAGAATCATCAAAGCTTAACCACCACAGAAGGAAAAAGCTATCAAATCAACAAGGGCAACTCAAAGCTTAACCATTAAGCAGAAGACACAACTTAAGACTTAACCACTTAACAGAAGCAAACAAGACAAATGCTTAACTTCTATATAGGCACAAGCAAACAAAAAATCCACTGCTTAACAATCCATAGCAGAAGCTTACAATAGGACAAACCAATAAACCATAGTAGCCTAAGTCTTCAAAGACAACTTTTCTGCCATACCTTGCAGGCACAATATGGAGAAATGGTTCAGCAAGGACTCTACCATTTGGATCCACAGGGAATTAGAAACTTAATTGCAAGCAATGGAACCAAAACAGTGGCATGTACAATTTTGTTGATTCACTTGTCCGTGCACTGTAGTAAAGATAAGTGTGGGGTAATGATATCAACCGAGATGCTTCCAAAATCAATGTGAATCAAAGCATCAAACATTTAGTGTACAAAACTCCCCAAACGGTTACAAGGTACCTTGAACAACTGAAGTATCACAAAAACCAAAGGTACAACCAAACTAAGTTTCCAGCAAGGAACCAACCAGTTAATACTGATCCAACTGATAATCAAAGTTGCAACTATAAGTCAAAACTAGGTGCTCAAAGCTTGAACAACATACGTCTTTGAAACTCTCCAAACAAAGGCAGAATTTAATCTTCACAAACCAGTTATGTAGACAAAATCTAGAAGATCGTACAGGAGGCAAAAGAACAACAGGAATTGCAAAAAGGATTTCACCAGCAAAAGCAGAACTTCTTTGATCAATTCGTGAGGCAGAATAGTGTGGTTCTCCATGCTCCTTCGTCTTTCGCTACAGTCATCAATTTGATTGGACTCCAATCTTGATTTGAAAGTGAGAAAAAGTCTTGCATTATTTGAACAAGATTTGGTCCAAATGGAACTTGAGAGAAAAAAATTAAGATGACGTGGATATCGACTTAGGTAACATGGACGCAGACGTCAAGGATAAAAAAACGAGGCAGAAGATGACGCTGAAGTGCCTTCACCACCTTGGACTGAGAAACTAAATGAGTGAGGCAGAAATTAATATGAAGATTTAAAAGAAAAGAGTGACGGGGAAAATGAGCAAACAGTGGACAGCAGAAAAAAATCTCCTTCAAGGTCGGTGATATAGCTATGATACCATGTTAAAATTCATAGTTGAGTGATAAGAGAGAAAAAAAGTGACAAACTGAAAATATGATGTGTAGTTATGGATGAAAGAGGTTTTATTCAGGTAACAAACTAATTACTCTCCTAACAAATCTACTAATAAACTCCCTACTAATCATATCTCTAATACACAAGAATACTTAGACCAGAATCATAAAGAATACAAGACATCAAATCACCTAGGAGAGACATAACTCCTCGCATAAGCAATGTATTTGCGAAGAAGTTGACCAGGTAATGGAATAAAATCACCGTCTCTTGGGTCAAGTCTCAATCTTGAAATTAAAGGTCCAGTATTTTGTGATACAGTAGCTCTGGAATCAGATGTATCTGATTACGAACAATATTTACCGTTAGTAAATCTGGATTTACCAAAATGTAGAATGCTCTAGCATATTCGAAATTAATGCCAAATAGAGAGGTAGTAAAATAACCTCCACGTCGCTTTTTCAATGCCGGTGAAAGTTGTCCATTCCCACCATGAAGCTACGAGATACAATTGAAATATTAACCTTTAGAACCAAAAGAATAATATACAAAACACAAGATCAAATGAAAAATAATAAAACAAAAATATTGAATGGAGAATAAAATTGATAGCAAAGTGAAAACATGTCTACTGTGGGAGGATAGATTGTCCTACAGCAAGAACACTAAGATCAACCATGCAGAAATCCAATGTGATTTCAGTACGCCAAGAGGCAAAGGGTATTTCCTTTTCCAAGATTGTTATCACTCTTCATGTGTTTTCTATTGGTACTTCTGGTTATGGCATGTCTCTAATACATCTGAAGTTTAAACTTATTTAATAATTTACTTCCTTTTTAGACAAGACTAGATTCTAGATAAAGAAAGAAGTCATACGAGGGTGGGGTTAAACCTATAATAATTATGGAGAGACGAAAGTCATTTCATAATTCTTATCCTTGACACAAGCAGAAGCATAGAAGCTATAATCTGGAGAAAACAGCATGTCTCATCATTATTGACTCGCACAGTGCCAAAAAGTCACTATAGCATCATATATTGCTATAGCGTCTTGGAAAATAGCTGAAGTCAAGCAGCAGGTGGGATAAATCAATATGTACATACAAACAAACAAACAAATTGTATGGAGATAAAATAAAACATAATACTAACTTGAAAATTCAATTTTTCATGAGAAAATACTAACGAAAACAAGTTAAACTTAGCCAGCAAGATGCAAGAGGAGGTGAACTCATGTTGATGGAGGAGTAGAGGAGACCTTCCTTGTGTGAGTAGCGGTTTTTTAAATAATATGTAAAGGAAAAGTTTGAATTTCTACATAAGTGGGGGATAGGAACACTGGAACTGGGGGAAAAAAGTCGCAAAGAGTGATGCCCATTAACACAATAACTACCATCGCCCATCACAATAACAGTTTTTGGGTGGAACCACAATGGAGTCACAACAGTGGATTGGATTGGAGGATTTCTGAGACACCATAGCGCTATGGCAGCTATTTAACAACTCTTTCCCATTATTTTACTCCATCTCCCAATTATTGAAGAAATTTTCATCAAATACATCAACAATCGATGGGATATTAATATGATTGATAGCATGCATTTATGCACATGCAAAAACCTACACAAAGTAAGAATACAGTACTGACTTACTGCCATAATGTGGTCCGAGAGTCGCTTGTCCAGAAGTTCATCAGGTTTGTCCAGCAGTATGAAAATTAAATCAAAACGAGACAGGAGAGCAGCACTCATTTTCAAATTTTCATTTACAGTTTTTGCTCGGCTGCAATATGGGGTATACCATTCACTTGGCTGGCATTACTTTGATAATAACTAATATAATACAAATCAAACAACCACAATACTCCCTATATGACTTGGACAATCTTCCACCCTTGAACTAGATTTTAAAAGTGAGTTTTAATGTTTCACAGCCCATTGTCCAATTTTACAAACTTCATGATTTGTGTATCTGATCCTAATCATAAAGGAGGCGGTATAAAGGAAAATTGTAAGAACAAGACAAAAATAGAAAATGTTACTTATAATGACCACCAGCAGGATTTGCAGCAGCTAAGACAGAAGTCCTGGATGATAAACTTGCTACTAATCCCGCCTTTGCAATAGATACACATTGTTGCTCCATCGCCTCCAGTAAAGCCTGTATTATCACCACAATTTTACAGTAAGGTTTAAAGCTCATTTAAGGACACTAGAAGCCAGTAACCAGAGAACAAACCTGATGCTCTGAAGACATTTTATCAAACTCATCAATACAGCACAATCCACTGTCAGCCAGCACCATAGCACCTATCATGAATTCCGACAACCATTCACAGAAAATCAAACTAATCTTTTGTAAGGGATCATAGAAAAATGAGTTAGATAGCCCACAATATCCTATCGTTATCTAGGATAGCACAAGAGAAAAAACTTGTTCCCCTTTTTCCACCTTACTAGCAAAGATAAACTAACCTAATTCTGCATAGCTTAAGAAAACAGAACAAGCACCGGAAAACAAAACAAAGTCACCCTTTAGCCTACCTTGAAAGGAGCAGCCCATACTGCTTGGCCAGTCAATGACTAGATAATAAGGCCCAAAATAATTGCAACACATTCTAAATTTCATATTTACCATACAGAAGCAAATATTTCAAAATATGGAACAAAGAAGATCAACCTGAAGAACCAAGCAATAAAACATGACTAAGAAAAACACAATTGTTTAAAGCAAACCTCCCACCAATCATGATCAAAGTAACCTACTAATTCTGGAAATAGCACAGTACACATTGAGCCAGAAGATTAGAGTTGGATTGAGTACCAACCATAAAAAGAATTTAAGAATACAATACCTGCTTCAAAAGCATAGTCACTTGTCATAGGATCCTTCACTACAGCTACTGTGAGGCCAGCTTTTGTTGTGGCATTACCACAGACATAGATACCACGCGGAGAAACTGCTGCAGCTGCTTGTAGCAACTGGCTCTTACCTAGGCCAGGATCACCTAAAAAATCAAAATTGCAATATTAGCAGTTTGTTATATCACAACCATAACTTCTTAACATGTATATTTATTCAGCCAGCTTCAAACTGAAGAAAACATTTTTTGACAAAAAAAAAAAGAAAAACTCCTCTGCAAATAAATATTTGGAAAATTTGATTTGATTTAGAAGGTAAGCATACCAACAATTATGACATGAATATCTCCCCTCACAGGAACCTTGTTCTGATCCATAGAATGCTTCCGCACTCCACCAAATAATGACAGAGTTATCCCAGCTGTCAAAATAAGAACAAATTAACATTACAATGAGATTCACGATTTAATTACCAATTTTGAAACATTTTCCCAAAATAATCCAAATGGAGAATCATAAATAGCCTGAGTGACATTCTTACCATACAGTTTGTAACAATGCACATGTCAACCAATGGATGGTGAGATAAAAAAGAACAAAAATATGTTGGACTAGTTAGATTGTGACCTTTTGAATGGGAAATATCAACAAGGTAATTCCAACAATTATAGATAGCATTGACAAGTTACATTTTGTATTATCATTACGTTATACTATTTAGAAAACGGATACTCCGTGCCTATCAATCCATATTTTTTTAAATTAGATGTAGTTAAATATTGGTTGAGTCTTTTTGTTGAAAATAAAACATGGTGAAGTACTGCAAATATCTCTCATAGTGGAATTATTAGCAATAATTATCAGTAATAAAACTTGTGATTGAGGGACGATTTTTGTAATCAATTAGAAGACAAAACTGCCTGAATAATGCATACATGAAAGAAGAGTATCTTCTTAGAAATCCTCACATCTAATATTCTTCATCCATGTATTCGTTTGAGCTAGTCATCAAGGTGAACTATCGGCTCTAATCCCACTAATGAGTCTTTCAAGAGAAATTCACCGATGAACAAATACTAATAAGACTTGAGTTAAACCCATGTAAAATAGTTGACACCATCTCTAACCCAATCTTAAGACAATAGATTTGTGAATTTTCTTCCTTATATGTAGTTCAACTTTCTCATTTCTATACAACATAGGACTTAGACTTATACTTGGAATTCCTAACCATTATTAGTCCAAAAGTATAGATATTTACCTTTAACAAGTTCATGCCCATAGATGGATGGGCATATGGATTGAAGGATTTGGCGAAATAAATCTGGACCGTGTTCCTGTTTAAACTTTGCAACAAATTCCAAATCCTTTGAAGAAAATGAAAACAAATCGAATAGCTCAGTTGGCCTAGTTTTGGGATTAGAGTCCTGCAGATCCTGAGATGTGGACTGTGACTTTGAATTTTTTATGGATACAGCTTCAAGATACAGATAGTAAAATCCTTGGTTTCTGTTCTTCGACTTCCCTACATAAATACCAACAAGCATAAGTGAAATGGCCTGAAAATGAAGGATTTTGCTTCTTATGTTAAAGTAATTCAGATATTTAAAGCAGAAATAAGTCTTAGCCGAACAAAATACTGAAAATAGCAACAAATGCTATAGGTTTTCAGACTCCTGCATCAACAGCAGCAGAATATTTGTATAAATTTAACCAATGAACAATTTTATTTGGAATTTAAATTTGTAATCTTTGAAGATATACATGTTTAGAATACTTCTCATGCACCAGGTTTTGTCGACAGAAAAGCAGTTGGGTTGGCCTTCAAGAATTAAGCAAAGAATTGGGTGATCCAACATCAGAGGGAAAGAGAAAACTCAAGTTCTACGGACGAATATACAGCTGTGATGCTAAGACTGTGACTATTGGTGTTTCAAGACTTCATCTTTGACGGAAGCATTTTATTACCAGCGTCAGATTTCCAGGTCATATCATATATTGGTCAAACATAACAGTTAAGTTCATGAATTTGCAAATAACAAAGCTTAAATACCAGTGAACACTAAACACATAATTTTAAAAATACATATCAAACAAAGTTTAGTTATCTATGCTCACAAACTTACATTTGCTTTGTCTTTAACATCTAAGCAAGTGTTAAAACACAGAGAACAGTAAATGGTGGATAACAAAAACATGCAGGCTTAGGCTTAAGCATACCTCCTCCAATATCCATGTAAGTGTTAATTCCTCTTATAATTCCAGTAACAGTAACCACATCTCCAGGTATGCATGCATCAACAAGATCTTGGGTAAGCTCGCATTCCACTGTTCGAGGCACTCGTCCTTCTTCATGGTCTTCATGTTTTAATAATTCTTGAACTCTATTGCAGCAGGTACATCAAAAACAGTGTTTTAAAGGACTGAAGCCCTAACAATGACTAGGGGGAAAGTGATGTCAAATGTATGTGGAAGAATAGAGATAACGAGTCAAGCACCAGACTTGCCTTATTTTTTGAAAATCAATAGTTTGAGCAGTAGATCGCAACGGATTAAAGATTTTGCTCTTGCAGCCGTTTAAATTGCAAGTTGATGGTGGAGAATACTTGCCATCAGGAAATTTACGTGAAATTGGTTGTCTACATTTACAGCATTCAAAAAACATTTGCACCACCAGCGGCCTGACAGTGCTGACTTTCACAGCAGTACCACGAACTGAGACCAGTTTGTCTGTAAAATCACCAAAAGATTATAAAATATCATAATGACTCTTTTTCCTATACAATGTCAAAGCTTCAACCATGGCAACCAAACACAAAAAATAAATAAATACAATTATAAAAACGACTTAATGATTTTATGATATACCAATGTAAGCTGCTTTTAAGTTCTTCAGCGCAATCATAGTTTTAGGACAGTTATGAAGACGAACATCAACCTTTGCACCAAGCACCAGATCGTCATTCTCCGATTTGGAAAGCAAAACCTGTTTCCAATTTATTATTTAAATAATATAAAACCTTGGCCAACATTAAAACAGCACTTATTTACGCAACAACAGAAGTGACTTCAAGCATACCTTATGTACAGCAGCACTCATGCATGCGAGAGCAATTTTAGGTTTCTCCTCTAACATTTTATAAAATTCCTCAACATGACAAATCTGTTGGAACTGCTGAAAGTCAAGCGACAAGATATGGTTTCCATAACCACTTTTCACCTGTTAACATAACCCAAAAATTATCCCCATGAGAACACACAGGCAATATGTCACTGTATCCAAGACTAAGAGTCAAGAAAGCTTTAAAATCTAAAAGTATAATGATTCTATTTGTTTTTCTCCTCCCCGTGTTTTCACAAATTAAAGTTATCAAATACTGATTTAAAAAAGAAAAAGTTACACTGTTTAACTAATCCATATAAGCAAATAGTCTATCCATTGAGAGTGTAAAGAACTTTTCCAATGTAGTCTAATCATAAACTGTCATGCATGGTAAGTTTGTTACCTTTTACTTAACTAACTTAACAACGGTAAATACTGAGTTGTTTGTAGTAGGGCATAGAAATTAAACTCAAATCTTATCTACTAAGAAACAAGTTTAATTCAGTAGAAACGGATGCTTCTTCTGCTGTTCGTTAAACATTCATAACTTGTTATGACAACATATGCCGCAATTAGACAATTCAATACGGCAAACGCAAATCAGAAACATAATCCAGGTATGTTATTTAAAAATTGAATTCGCAAGTTCCGCAGTGAATGAATTGAACAAATATATCGCAATAATAACATGGAGGAGAAGAAATTGAAGAGTTAAAGACGGAGAAGAGATTGCGAAACCTGAGAAACAAGGTTTTGTCCCACCGGTGAAGAAAAGAAGGAAAAAAGAGAGGAAGCGAGATTGAACCAGGTATTCTCGACGGTTAAGAGCTGTTCAGGAAAGTAAATGTCGAGTACTTCCATTAACCTGGATTGGTCCATGGATTCGTATCCGATCCTCCGCACCGTCTCTTCTTCTGGTGTTCCGTGCATTTCGTCTCCGATTGCGTTCTTCGTCGCCTTTCTTTTTTACTCAAAAGCTTTTGGCGAGAATGAGAAAGTTCATTTCTTTATTGGCGGGAAAATTAGAAAAACAAATATGCGGTGCCAAAAGCCCCGACAAACAATGTTAGGGCTTCTATTACTGTGAATTTCGGCCATTGCTTTCTGCACTCTCTTATTTCCTTTTTGCTTAAATATCTTGGTCCTCATTATTTTTACAGTGTTTGTTGTGGATGATTTTTATTTTGACTGAATGTTTTAAATGGTCTTTATTATTGAATGTTTAAAATAATCCTCATCCTCGTAATTCGTGATTTATTTGGTCATTTTTCTGTAACATTAACGGAGCACTGTATAGGTGACACGGTTGGTTTATATCAGTGTGTGTTACATGTACTGTACATATGACTAATTAACGTTAATTTTTTAATTTAGGAGAAATTTTGCAATTAGGGAAATTTCTTCATTTTCATCTTTCTTGAGCTCGAAAATTTTTGAAATTTCTGATGTAAAATTCATTATTGATGTACTGCATTTTGACTCTCCTTAAACTTCGTTCAATTTCACTTTTGCCAAACATTGATATGCTCAAATTAAGATGTCATTTTGAACATGTTGGGATTAATATCAACATAATCAAACTAATTCATTTCTTCATTTAACAATAGTACAAAACAAATTGGACTTTAAAAGATTACACACAATAATAGTACGAATAATACAATAACAACAAGTGAAACCTATGCAGTCTCTACTCAGCAACCTTCAATGACTTCTCCAAATCATTAATCTGTCTGCCTCATTGGTGTCATGATGATGACATTTTTTTCATCAACATCACTATTTGAAAAAGTTGTAGCCCACATTATTGGAATCACCACTCTGTACAAAACAAATTCATTTCTTCATTTAACAATAGTACAAAACAAATTGGACTTTAAAAGATTACACACAATAATAGTACGAATAATACAATAACAACAAGTGAAACCTATGCAGTCTCTACTCAGCAACCTTCAATGACTTCTCCAAATCATTAATCTGTCTGCCTCATTGGTGTCATGATAATGACATTCTTTTCATCAACATCACTATTTGAAAAAGTTGTAGCCCACATTATTGGAATCACCACTCTGTAAATCAATAACACAAAAAATTAAAACCAATTTATTATTAACACAAAAATAAAAACAAATTGTACCCAAAATTTTCTACCAATATTCTTGGAGTTCTTGTCATCCTCAAACTGTCATCACTACGCAGCTACAAATCGGGGTTAATCCATTTCTCGTTGAACCACCAACAGTAGTGATACAATTGTCTCTAACTATTACAACTAGAGGTAAAGGAAGAAGATTGAGACCGTAACATACCTATATAATGGGATTGCATGAAGAAGATTGCAGCAACACCAATTGGAAATTTGGGAATGGAGGAACAAGATTACCAAAATTCACCAACTGCCCAAACATTCCTTACCAAAATCCTAGCTCACTTATTTATCCACAAATATCTAATTACCACACATGTACACGTACACACCCTAATACAAACTGTGCCATATGTACAATGCTCTGTTAATTATTTCAACGACATTACAGAAAAGGACCAAATCAAACACGAATTGTGAAAATGAGGACCATTTCAAACATTTGATAAAAATGAGGATCATTTTAAACTGTCAAAATGAGGATTATTCGCAACAAATATTACGAAAATGAGGATAAAAAAGGTATTTAAGCCTTTCTTTTTTGGCCTACACTCCATATGAGTAATAATGAAATAACAATTTTATCTTTTTATTTTTTTCTTTTTCTCTCCCGTGCTCAGCCCCTCTACCTAGAGGTGAAATCTATTACTGTGTGAGAGTCACTACCAAAGCCACTGTCCTACGACATGTAGCAGAAGAGTTTGCAGTAGAGATTAAATTGAGAAGGCAAATTGAACGGTAAAACAAAAAGATTGCCAAAAAATGGTCATTGCAAAAGATTTCCATTAAGCATTTTAAGAGTTTTGAAATGTGGAGATGTCAAAATAATCACCACACGATATTAAGGATGTCAAAAAAAATAGTTTCATATTTATAGATAAAATCTGTAAAATATGAATATTATAAATTGATATAAGTAGATAATGGATACAAATAATTTTTATACATGTTAATAAAACAGGTACAGTATCATAGTAATTTTTATACATGTTAATAAAACAGCTACGGTATCATAGATTTTCGTGCTGCTAATTTCTAATTTACCAAAATAATCTTTTATATATATATATATATATATATATATATATATATATATATATATATATATATATATATATATATATATATATATATATATATTATAGTAAATAAGTTAGTAATAGGTTTTTTCTCTACAGTTGCATATCTCATGTCTTTATGCTTCAAATAACCTCCCTCTGTTATCTTATAGGTACAATTCTTAACATTCTTCTACATCTCTACATATTTTGCATTTAAATGTCAAGGAAAACAATTGATTTACTTGAATCAGCTTTGAATTTGAATTTTATTGTTGAGATTGAAAATGCAAAAGTACAAGTTCTTTGTTGAATTTGATTTTCTTTTGGGTTTGTGAAAATGATGAAAAGGAAACTGGGGTGGCTTTAGCATAAGGGGTAAGATATTTGAACATTATTAACACAGACACATGTTAAAGGTTTGTCAACAAAGTCTTTGATCATTTATCTATCTCCATTAGGATGCTGCAATAGTGTCAATTTAATAACTTTATCTACCTTTTTCAATCTACGTCCCATCCCTCAAGTAACCAGATTTAGAATCTTTAGATGTCAGTTTTATGTTTAAGCTAAGCACATTACATTTCATGTAGACTTTATTAGAAATGCTTGTGTGCGTAAGAACAATTTGACGGTATGTACTTTTTTTTGTTTTAGGAAGTTTAACGAACAAATTTCTACTTCCAACGAAGGTGAAGAAGAAGATGCTTCTGATAATGGTGAATCAAATGCTGAAAATCAAATAATGTTCACGATTCAAGTCAAGTAGAAATTTAGAAGTTCATTTCAAATAGAATGTAACATTGATGGGAAAATACGTACTTCAATTGTACGAAACACTTGTTCACATAAGTATCAGATGTCAATAGATCACATGGACTTGAAGGAATTTTGTCTTTTTGCAACATTTATTTAAGGAGATTTCTCGAACCAGAAGAAGGGACATTATGGAGGCTTGTAATGAATGAAAATAAAATATAATGAAATTGTTATCAAATAATCAAAGGTGAATTGCAATTACTACTGATATTTGGACTCCTAGTAACCAAAATAGAGGTTTAGGAACCTACAAAGTTCGACTTGTGAGGTAATGTTTCTAAACTATATGTAGGTTCCATAAATCATATATAAAATGAGCAGTAACAGTCATATAACCTCTATTTTGGTTACCACTAGTCCACATATTAATAGTAATTACAATTTGACATTCATTCTTTGATAAGAATTTCATTATATTTTCTTTTTTCCTTGATTATAATCCTTCATAATGTCACTCCTTATATTGTTTTGAAAAATTTCCTTGAATATATGTTGTAAAGAAGACAAAATTCCTTATGTAGAACTATTGACATTGGGTACTCATGTTGAACTTTCATCTTAACAAGTGCACACTTTGTTGCTTCTTTGTTAAATACATAAAGTCCAACAACTATTACTTCACATCCTACTTTTTTGTTTTTAGAAATGCTTGTTTGATATCTCGAGTTGTTCGAAGTTTGCAAGACCTAAAGTAGGTCATCAAGTGTAATATCTCTTGTATTTCCTTATCCAAAAGTTATGAGCTACAATAATTACAAATGACTTTCCACGTTTCATCTTGTTATCTCTTAAAGTGATTTCATACAACTGAAGTGTTCTTTTTTTTCAACAATATTATCTGATTTGATTATCCTGCATCTGGTTCACCTTGGGAGTGGAAATTTGTTGCATAAACATCATAAAACAACAAAGCAATGCATATTCAATTACTAAATTAAATAATTATATCAAATCTTAAATTGGCAAAATTTTAAAGCTAGAGGACGTTTTGTCAAATTGTTTCGACGCACACAAGCATTTCCAATAAAGTCTACATAAATATAAAAAATATTCGTACCGTTACCTGCAGATATCCATTTATAATATTCATTTCTTATCCGTTGTAAATTTTATTCGCTGATACAGGTGGGTACGAATTTTGTTGACATCCATATTCGTAAATGAGTGTTAAGTTGGGTTACAAAGTTTATCGCTCACCAAAAGGTGAACCGGGTTGAGCTGACCCTTTTTTACATGCGAGTAGGGTTGATTCCCTTTGACACCTCTATTAAAAGGGATAAGCGTGTAAGGAATGCTTTGGAGCAAGTTTATGATGAATTAGTTAGCGACATTAGGAAGACAAATCAAAAGAGAACGAATGTAATAACAATCATAATATACTTTCGAATGTGTTGTAAAATTAATATTTTTTATTGCACAATTCAAAATGTAAAATTAATATTTTGAATTGTACATTTCAAGATATAATTTTTACAATATGTATAATTTATAATGCAAAACTTTAGATTTTGAATTATGAAATATGAAATGTATGGTTAATATGACATCAGAGACATTTTATAGTCTATCTTGACAAAATTTTGTAGTAACTTTTTGTATTTATTATTTCATTCGTTACCGGACTACGAATTAATGTATAATATTATCATTTCCAAATATATATAAATCATGTACCACATTATCTAGAAACAATCTAGAGAAATAAATCACACTTTATAACAAAATTTTGTAAAATTAAATTAAATTTAAAATTATTTTTTACCGATCCGTAATCTTTTGTAAAGTTAATATTATGGAATGTCCAAATCTTTTGTAAGGTTAATATTTTGGAATGTCCAATCCAAAATATTAATTTTACATTTCAAATTATATAAATCAAATTAAAAAATATATAATATTTTTCATTCTGAATTTCACAATAAAATAAATACGAATTAAATAATTCAAAACCAAAATTAAAAAACAGAAAACATTATGTTTATTTATTTCATCAGGTATAAAATTAATGTTTCAAAGACTATAATGCTGCCAGAAATCATAAGTATACAAAAGTAATACCCAAGATTTTTTTCTCTACATTCTATTGTATTGGAAAATGTCAAGTTACTTGAGTTATATTTTGGATTATTTAAGTTAAAATATATCATAATTTAAAATCTAAAATTTAAAAATATTATGAATTATATAAATAAAAGTTTTATATATCTTTTCACATTCAAAGATATATTTTAAATTTTTATATTAGATATTTAATGATAATGCATTGCCAGGTTTATGATGCATTTTAAATTATGTAATCCAAGTAAATATATAATTGTGTAATTTGAAATAACTTTTTTTTAACTATATGTTAGATACGTGTGCAAACTTTTTAATTTACTGAACATCATGGTTACACAATTAATGAAGTATTTCATGTATTACTAAACTATAAAGTTAATTCTATATAAACTTTTTAATGAGAAGGGATTCCTGTTGAAAGGGGAGCCTTTCATCCATAAATGAAGAACAATTTTGATGATGTCTACTGATCTGGGATAAAACATAGCTTGGTCTAATTAGGATATGCATTAGGATATTAGCTTCTCTTTATCAATTGTATTTCAGGCTTGCTGTGTAACTCTGTATATGATTAGCTCCTTGACTAATTGATTAGCTGTGAGTATTGTACTAAGTAAGTGAAAATATACTCACGATAATCGATTAGGTAAATGGCTAATTGAATTAGTGACAGCAAAAACCTTTGTATAAAAGCTGTTTTGTAATCTGTTTTGGGTCTGGAATTTTTGAAAGAGATCACGCAGTCTTCATTGAGAAAGAGCAATCTGAGAGACAGAAGAGCTTCAGAAGATTCTGCAATAACCCAAGCACAGATCCAAGAATGATTGATGGTTGACTCTACCATGAAGGATCTTGCTTGATTCAAGGAGCATCAAGTCAAATCTGCACAACTTAGGTGTTTTCGTTTCTTGTTTTGTTTTCTGTGTCTTTGATTACAGTAGCTTCAGTGGTTGAAGTGTGGACCTAGGTGCAATTGTGTGGATGCATTGCTCCTAGGGGAAGTTCTTGATTGTTGAATCAAGTTCTTGGGTTTTGGGGGTTAGAATTACATAGGTGTGCTTGTAATTCTTGGAACCTTTCTGTTTAATGGAATCCTCCTAAGTGTGTTACTTAGGAGAAGACTGGATGTAGATTCTTTTTGAATCGAACCAGTATAAATTGTGTGTCTTGCTTCTTTCTTCTCTCTTTTAATTCTCCTTGATTGTTTTAAAACAGTCCATTAACCCAGAACTGTGTGATTGATTAACTAAGCTTTAAACCTTAAAGACTCCTTCAAGATACACTTTAAACAAGTGAGAAACTCATCAATCAACACAGATCCATTTGTGGTTAAGAGTATTAGACAGAACTTTTTTAACAATTGGCACCAGAGCTGGCTAATCGCACGATAATCGATTAGAAAGATCCTGTTATGTCTAATACATCTCAAACCTTTGCTGAAGGGGCATCCATTAACAGGCCCCCTCTGTTTGCTGGGGAAAACTATCCCTTCTGGAAAATTCGAATGAAAATCTTTCTTGAATCAGTAGACAAAGGGGTATGGGATGCAGTGGTGAATGGACCTTTTAAACCAATTAAAATAGTGGATGGAGAGACTTTTCCTAAAGAATTCTCACAATGGACCCCTGATGAGAATAAGAGGGCACATTATGATGTTAGAGCCAAAAATATTATATCTTCTGCACTAACCTTGGATGAATTTTATAGGGTATCCGTGTGTGAATCAGCCAAAGAAATGTGGGATGTCTTGGAAGTAACCCATGAGGGCACAAATGAAGTAAAAAGGGCAAGAAAGAATACTCTCATTCAAGGGTATGAGATGTTCAGAATGAAGACTGGAGAAAGCATTTGTGATGTGCAGAAAAGATTTACACATATAGTAAATCACCTCCTAGCTCTTGGCAAGACCTTTGACAAAGAGGAACTCAATATCAAAATCTTGAAGAGCTTAAATAGGACATGGCAGCCTAAAGTGACAGCAATTTCTGAATCTAGAGACCTCACTAGCATGAGCATAGCCACTCTCTTTGGAAAATTGAGGGAACATGAATTAGAGCTTGGAAGACTCAAGGAAGAAGAGGATGGAGAAAAGAGGCACACTATAGCCTTGAAGAGTGCAGTGAAATCTGCAGTAAAACAGAAAAAGGCAGATTCTGCAGATGACTCCAATGACCACAACTCTGACAGTGAAGCCTTGAGACTAATGGTGAAAAAGTTCTCAAAATTTCTGAAGTATAAGAATAAAACTAATAACAGTCATGCAGGAAACAAGAAGCAGTCCAGATCTGGAACTCAAACCTGCTATGAATGTGGTAAGACAGGACACATCAAAGCTGATTGTCCAGTGCTGAAGATGAAGCAGAAACTGGAAGAGAAAAATGAGGCAGAGAAGCACCTGAAGAAAAAGAAAGCCTACATTGCTTGGGAAGAAAATGATTCCAGCACATCCAGTGAATCTAATGACAGCACTGAAGAGGAAAATAATCTGTGTCTGATGGCTAAAGCAGAATCATCCAAAAGCAGTGTGAGTAGTTTCACATCTGAACATGAGGAAAATAATTACTATGAATTGCTTGATGCATTTAATGAACTGCATAAGGAAGCTACAAAACTGCAAAAGTCAAATAGCAAGCGTAAAGGAGAGATTAAATGGCTTGAGGGTAGGATAAAACAGTTAGAAGAGGAAAATGAGAATCTAATAACTTGCTTGGAGAAATTAGAAAAATCTGAAAAGCATCCTAGGTCCAGATGTGAGCACTGCCCAGGACAGCTAGAAAAGATAGAGTATTTGATGAAAACTCTCTCAAAATTTACCCTAGGAAGATCCAACCTAGATGCTGTACTAGGATCTCAAAGGAGTGTGCTGAATAAAGAGGGAATTGGTTACAGTGGCAACTCTAATCGATTATCGTGTAGAAATTTCCTCAACATCAGTAAACCATCCTCTATTATCTGCACTTATTGTTCTGAACCTGGCCATTTTTCTAATTCCTGCTACTTTAAAAATTGTGGGGTTCCTAAAGGAGAGTACAAATGGGTACCTAAAGGAACACCTCAAACCACTAACATGAAAGGACCCAAGTTCAATTGGGTACCTGCATCTTCTCTTTAATCTTTGTTTCAGGTGTGTCTTGATGCAAGGAAAACAATGTAGCTTTTATATAATGGATGCTCAAGACACATGAAAGGAGATGTGAAGAAGTTCTGCAAGATATCTTACAAAGCCAATTATTGGTCATGTTACAAGAGGTGTTAATAACAAAGGTCAAATTTTAGGCATTGCCAAGGTGAAAAGTTCCTCTTCTATTGTGATATTGCAACTGATTATGGCTGTCTGCACTCTGATGTTAACCTGCGCTACTGATTTCACCTGCTGCGTTGGTAGTATTGTCATACATTGTATGCCTATTGTGTTCAAACTGTGTAGCTGCTTGCCTAACCTTGGATCTACTGCTGCATCTTTTACTTTGCTGCGCTATTTAGTTGTTTTTTTTTCTATCCCATCTTGAATATGTCTTTTTGCTACTGTCCAAAAAGGGGGAGAATTATTTTGCCACTGCATTGATAGGCTATACTGATAGGGGGAGCATAAAATTAAAGTGATATCTGTTATATGCCTATGCTGTTGTTTGCCTTGTGTGCTTGTACTGCTGTTGTGTTTGCTTAATGTGCTGCAGGCAGGCTTATCATAGTCCATGTTTTGGACATCATCAAAAAGGGGGAGATTGTTGAAAGGGGGAGCCTTTCATCCATAAATGAAGAACAATTTTGATGATGTCTACTGATCTGGGATAAAACATAGCTTGGTCTAATTAGGATATGCATTAGGATATTAGCTTCTCTTTATCAATTGTATTTCAGGCTTGCTGTGTAACTCTGTATATGATTAGCTCCTTGACTAATTGATTAGCTGTGAGTATTGTACTAAGTAAGTGAAAATATACTCACGATAATCGATTAGGTAAATGGCTAATTGAATTAGTGACAGCAAAAACCTTTGTATAAAAGCTGTTTTGTAATCTGTTTTGGGTCTGAAATTTTTGAAAGAGATCACGCAGTCTTCATTGAGAAAGAGCAATCTGAGAGACAGAAGAGCTTCAGAAGATTCTGCAATAACCCAAGCACAGATCCAAGAATGATTGATGGTTGACTCTACCATGAAGGATCTTGCTTGATTCAAGGAGCATCAAGTCAAATCTGCACAACTTAGGTGTTTTCGTTTCTTGTTTTGTTTTCTGTGTCTTTGATTACAGTAGCTTCAGTGGTTGAAGTGTGGACCTAGGTGCAATTGTGTGGATGCATTGCTCCTAGGGGAAGTTCTTGATTGTTGAATCAAGTTCTTGGGTTTTGGGGGTTAGAATTACATAGGTGTGCTTGTAATTCTTGGAACCTTTCTGTTTAATGGAATCCTCCTAAGTGTGTTACTTAGGAGAAGACTGGATGTAGATTCTTTTTGAATCGAACCAGTATAAATTGTGTGTCTTGCTTCTTTCTTCTCTCTTTTAATTCTCCTTGATTGTTTTAAAACAGTCCATTAACCCAGAACTGTGTGATTGATTAACTAAGCTTTAAACCTTAAAGACTCCTTCAAGATACACTTTAAACAAGTGAGAAACTCATCAATCAACACAGATCCCTTTGTGGTTAAGAGTATTAGACAGAACTATTTTTAACAATTCCAATTTCATTTACAAATTCAAAACTAAAAATAAAATAAGTTTTCGATGTATTCTGATTATATTTTTCCTTATTGTTTCATAATTTTAAAAAATAAATTAAAAACAAGTGTAACTAACCACGTCGAGAAATAATATCAACTAATTTTAGTTAAAAAAAAAACTTGTCGATATTAATTGAAAAGAATGAATTTCAATTGAAAAAAAACCTGATTATTATTTGTTGATATTTAACATATAAGTGAATGCTAAACTAAATTTTACATGTGAAAATAAAAAAATATTTTATCAAAACATAAAATAAAAACTGTAAATAAATCACTGAGAAATTTTCAGAAACGGAAAAAAATTACGAACCAATGGATTTTCTAAAATATATTAGGATCGAGTCAGGCTCTTACACTTTTCATTTTTATTTAATTTAATATTTTCAAACGATCAAAGTTTTCTTTATTTCCACTGTTTGGTTAGAAGTGTTGAAGTGGAATCACTTTAGCCGCTTCTTCAAAGTTCAAAATTTCCAAAACCAAAACCTTTCACAGACACTCTCTCTCCTTTCCCCTTCTCAATTCCTTCGATTAGGGATCGATGATTTCCGAATCTGCGAGTTCCATGAGAAAGAGGACCGTCCAAGACCGGCGCCTCAGCATCATCGACGTTTCTTCCGCCGATGACTCGCTTCTCGACGGAAACGCTCTTCACCATTCAGGTTATATTTCTTTTTCTCATTTGAGTTCAAGCGACACCGGTTCTTCTGAATTATTTGCTCTTTGTATGCATCGATATTCAAGATCAAATCAAACGCGTTCAAATCTTCCTTTTTCAGAAAATCAAGCGCACGGGGATTTGTTGTGCACTCCGAACTCGAAGAATTTCGAAGACGCCGCCACCAAAGTCCAGCAGTGGGAGCAGGAGCCTCACTCCAATGGCGCGTACGGAATCGGAAAACCTAAGAAAAATAGCAAATGCAATTTGCGCAAGAGTTTGGCCTGGGACAGTGCCTTTTTCACCAGCGCCGGTATTTTTTTACTTTGGTTACTTTGTTGGATGTTGAGTAGTGTTTTTTGCGTTTGATTGATGTGTGTTTTCCAGGGGTTTTGGATCCTGAGGAGTTGTCTAGTATAATTGAAGGCGTTGAGAAGGATGAGAAGCATGAATTACCGGATATACAAGAGGATGTGTACAAGTCGTGTGAGTCCATATCTACTTTAGCGAGTGATAGTTTGACTTTTGAGAGTGCGGAGGTGGAAGGTGATTTGTTTGAGGATGTAAGAGCTTCAATTCAGAAATCTAGCAGAAAGTCCAGCCCTGCTGGTGCAAACACCAAAGTCCCATCTTCTCCTGCGGTTCCACGGTTCCAAACTCATGACTGTATGTTTATGTCTGCATTATCTGTATTCACTATTCCGCGTAGACCCTTGCAATCTTTTTGCGAATTGTGAAGGGCATCCCTAAACTGTAATTTTGTTAACTAGTTTTCACAATTAGGAGTTTGCTTTTCATTAACATTATTCGAAAGGATTTTAATTATAGTTGAAACTAAAAATTGGTTTGAGGGGCATCGAATGAGTGGATAAACATTTCGAATGCTTGTTTATCTTGCCTATGTGCATTTTGAACTTCCATGAGTTCTAGAACTTATTTATTCGACTCATCTTATATTTGGTGTGCTGTTGGTTTATACTCAACTGGTCAAATTATTAACTTCTGGGTTTTTGTTTTCAGCTTCGAAAAAAGTTGGCATGGTTTCTCGCAACAAGGTAAGTCGCATTTGATATAGAGACTAGAGAGTCTTCATAATGTTATGATTATGTTTGAATGATTCTCACGAATGCATGAATAGAAATGTTTTTAATGTAAACAAAGTGGGTTGGTGAAGCTGTAAATTGATTGTTTATCTGAACTAAATAATTGAGTGTGTTGTGTCCCTAATCCCTTCCCCGAGGTGCCTATTACCAATGCTGGACATAGGTGCTGCAGAGAAATGTGGATGATTTTACACACAAAACCATAGAAATTGAGATGTCCATTTTCCATGGGAAAGAGAGATATCTATTGCCTATGGGAAATGGAGGGGATCTCTACTCGTGCATGCTGGTGAATAGGGAACAATTTTTCATGCCTGAAATAGTTTACTCTGATTGCCTCTCATAGCCCCATTCGATAAACTAAAAAATCTGTAGTAACTTTTGTATTAATATTTTAGATGAAGGCCTCACCTGGTTCTAAGAATCTAAGTTCAGGCATGCAAGGATTTGGGAAGACAATGAAAAAGAATAATCCTATTTTTCCACAACTTCCACAGGTATGCATCTAAATAAAACCACTGAAGAGAACTGGTGGCTTTTTTAATTTGCTTGCTAATGTCACGCATGCTTGTCCAATGAAATATTGAGTGGCTATATACCTGACTATTTTTGTTATTTTGAAGAAGCCTGCCGCTGCAAGGAGAGAGTCGTCTATTTTAAGACAATCAAAGGTACTACCAAAGCCTAGTTTAAGTTCCACAACTTCGTCAAAGAGAGAATCCCTTAGCAATCTACATGTTAAAGGTGAAAGGGACAAGACTAAACGAATAATTGGTGGTTAGAACATGCTTTAGCTTTTTTATTCTTTCCATTTCTCATTTTGGTAAAATGGTTGTCATTTTCTGAATTGTGGTTAAATTTTATTTTCATTTGATCTCTTCAGCTAGAGTCAGTTCAGTGACAAAAACACCTGTTATTGGGGGTTCTCGAGGTATTGTGCCTAAGCCCACACTTCCATCCAAATCATCTTCGGGACTGACAGTGCCAACCAGGACTAAATCAGTGACTTCCACATCTTCCGGTAACAATTTATCTGACAATATTGGTAAATTTTCTTTTATTTACTTAAAAAAGAGGTTATATATGTCAACCTTATCTTGCCCAGCTGTTAGAACGCCTTCAAGAATAGCTCCAAGAAATAAAGCTGAACCTGAGATTTCTAGTCTTTCAAGCTTGATGTCTGCAACAAAGCTTTCTTCTAGTATTTCACCTGCTAGTTCTATCAGTGACTTTTCGTCAGAATCATCTTCAACAATTTCTGTGGCTAAACGTGTATGTAATAGTTCAAGGTCCAGCATTGATAGTTGCTCAAGCAGAAAGGTTTTATTGGATGCTGACGCAGATCAAGGTACACATTCTCACATTCCTCAGAACGATCCAAGCTTAGAAAGGCAAGAGGATCAGCATCATAGTCAAAAGGAAAGGACAACTCCTGGAGTGGCAGTTCTTCCTCCAGCTCCCAAGAAACCTTCAGGCCTTCGTCTCCCTTCGCCAAAAATTGGCTTCTTCGATGGGGTGAGTTTTTTTTTTTTTTCTATATTTGATAGTTACAATATTTGTTGGTTAGTGGTGAGCACCATTCTCTTGGAGAAGTTCATAGATTTCATATCATTAGGACTTTGGTCCCACACTATTTTGCTGTTCTTCCAGGTGCAATATGTGCTTCTGCAAATTATGATAATTTACTTACCGCATTCTTTTTGCCTTCTCTCTATTACTCTGCATATGTTGAGTTGGTTTCATAATGCTGTGCAGGTGAAACCCTTAGTGCGCACGCCACGTGGGGGAACGCAACCACGCACTGTTGTACCTGGTAGCTTGCCAAAACATGGAGCTTTAAGTCCAAATGAAGGCCAAAACAAAACAGAAATTAGGAAGCTTCATGATTCTAAATCTATCGTGTCAATTGAAAATACAAAATCCATTAACCAGCAAGCTCCACATCCAAATTCTTTTCTTGAATCGTCAGATGTTGCAATAAAGACATCTGATGGTGCGCAGAATAAAAGCTGTTCCAACTTGCCCTTGGGTGCTGATGAAAATACATCACTCATCCCTGTAGCGGAGAAAGTCAATCATGATTTGCTACCACTTAAAGGTGTCAATAACCAGGCAAATGCTCACCATGATGATCAAATTGATAGTTTGAGCAAACAAGTGGGACATATGGACATAAATTTTGAGACACGGGAAAAGTTTAACCGTGATTCCCTTTCTTTATTTCAGACTGATATCAGCTCCCAAGATGACTCTAATGGTCTGGAGTTATCTTTAGCGAGGAGTCCCTTTGCAGTCAAGGATTCCTTTTGCAATATGGATGACGTTGTCTTTACAGAATCAACAGTTTCAGAAACAAAATCGACGCCCAACTTGCCTGTGCTTGATAGCATTATTATGAAGGAAAACAACTAAACCAGTGACATTGTGTAATTTGAACCATATATTTGCAGTTACTTTGTGCTAAAAGTGCGACTATAGAAGTCTTGATCTCTATCCAAATCTCATGAAATGAAAGTCTTTTATCATTTTTGATGTACTAGCTATACCTTTTACTTCGATGGTTATTCTTGATTTCTTACCCATGAAATCTCGTGGTACAGCGTATCGTTTTGAAGTTAATTTCTTTAAGCATTGTTGTATATAACTTGGTAGAAACCAACATCATAAAAGGAATGTGTCTTAAAATTTGTCTCAAGTGCTGTAAACCTGAGATATAGTTGGTGTATAGACTAAGCCAACAAAACAATCCATTAGCTTAACAAGCATACCAAATAGAATAACGTGTAGCAATAAATTCACAAAAATAAGTCGTACTTTTAAATAATCGTTTTTTTATTAAAATTCGTCGAAATTTTAATGAAGACTAGATTCACAAATACGTTGATCTACATTCATCTCCATTGGCAAATACAACTCAAAATATGTTTAAAAATTACTAGCTCCCTTTGCAAAAGTAAAACAAAAAGGGACACTTCACATATTTCAACCCAAAAGACTGTACTAGAAAAAAAAATAATGTTTTTCATGTTGACATACTGACTTTTTTTTTATATAAATAACTTTAGGAGAAATAAATATTGAATAATCTTTCATGTTCTTACATTTCAAATTCAGAACCAGTTCTCAAAAAATAATGTTTTTCATGTTTGTCCTTGGATGGACAGAGGTTAACTAATATTAGTTAAGAGACAACTTTTCTTTCATCTTCTCTCTTTTGTGTCTCTTCGTAGCATTTGATTACTTCATGTTGCAGAATTGGATTATTGGAGTAGGAGTCCATCATACTCTAATTGGAAAGTTACCCAATTGGTTAGAACTTCATAACTGTTAAATTGAGTATTAAAGAGGAAAATTGAAGGATTATTTGCATTTTGATGAGTAGCCTGAATTGAATTTGATAACACCAATTTTCGATTTCACTTTACCCACCGAATTGTATCATTTCAATAAATATAATTTTCATATGATTTCAAAGATATTTACAATTTTATCATGTATGTAAAATAATTATATCGCAATCAATACAATCGCAACCCTCCAGTACGTGAATTATGCAAGAAGAAGAAAAACAATTACTTATTTGAAATAATTCATATTACTTTAATATAGTAGACTAGTCTCCTTAAACACTTCAATTTGATCACCGGTGAGATGATGGTATTCTGTAAGAGACAGGTCAGGTTAGCTGGTTAAAAAGAAACATAATCAAAATTAATGATGTTAATTAACTTTCACTAACTCGTGAACTTACCCAAAATACTTGCTTTCATTTATTGATTTTGAATTTCAACGTTTTTAAGGAATAAATAAAATAAAATACATTACACACTTTTGAAAATATATTCAGCAAAAGTAAGGAGAATTCATGAGGAGATAATGATGTCAACTTCATAATTGCAAAATAAAACATAATATGATTAAATTCTTTTGAGTTACTTGAGTTGTGTACGAACGATAAAAATCAACCCTGAAGAGAAACTAAAAATTTGGGACAAATGTTAAGAAAAAGATGAGCATTGCTCTTAGGCAGAAAAGTACATGCACACGCTTATATAAATTGACAATCTCGAAACTTCTAAGCAAATATTTTAAAACCAGACCTGTTTCAGTTAATCTTAGTTGATAGTGAGATAATTAGACATAGTTAAGGTTAATTAACAGTTGGGGTTGAAATTACTAAAGATAACAAAGATATCACCTATTTTTCTCGAATACACTTAAGTAGACATGAAGAATGCGTAAATTACGTCACACTAAATCACTTAATACTGCATGGTTTTCCATGAAACAAACCAGAGCAAGAAAATTATAACCTTAATATAGCAAAATCATATGATTCAACTCGAATCTCTATAAACATATAAACTAACTTGTCAAATCGTTTAGACATATTGTGCCAAACTTTTCTCTATAACTTTACCTTTTTTGCAAATTAACTTAAAAAATAATTTTTTAAACGTTCTTATGACATAATTCTTTCAAAAATAGTCCAAATTTAATTGTCCACCTAAATTAAAAATAACATTTAGAAGTCTTCGAAATTAAAGACATCCTCAATTAGCATCTTTAATAAATGTAATGTAATATGAAGCCGATTTCCAAAACTAACATGACTTTATCCTTCAAATATAAAATGAATGTAGAAAATTAAGTAGATATTAATTTTCAAAAATATATTAATTTCTTCAATTTTAACATGATTCTATCTTTACCTTATTTAAAATTAATAAATTGACAAAAACTTAAAATAATAAAGAAAAATGATATTTTAACCCACTTTTTTTGACCCACTTTTAATTCATTACTTCAATCACCATTAGATCATCTTGTTTTATTCTTTTTAGTAATGTGATGATCTAATAATAATTAAAATGGTGAATTAAAAGTGGATAAAAAAAAAAATTAAAGTATTACTGTCCAATAATAAATTATAAAACTAGTACTTCAGGTTATAACTAATAAAAATTTCACAAAACTAACATAAAACAAAGTAAACAATTTACTACAACAATACTGAATGATATTTTGTTCAACTAAAACTGTAACTCTTTCAAAGAGATATAATTAGATGCGAAAAACATACAAAACAGTCAAAACATATAACTAAACTTAAAAATTCTAACAATGACAAAATAAATATACATAAAAATAAAAAGAGATTCGAATTTTGCATCAAGGATAGTTAATGTATTATAAAACAAGGACAAAAAACATTTAAAAGAAACAAGGGATAATTGAAATTTTGTTACAAAAACTAAAATAAATATAATTAGTTAACGTAAAAAAAATAACTAGATGAGAGCCTAAAAAAACTAGAGAATAAAATTAGATACATCCTTTCTTGGATTAATAAAACTTAACAATACTCCGTATTTACAAAATTATATCATATATCAAATTATTTCATATATTCAAGTTACCAAATTTTGAAGATTAGAAGAACCTTAATAATGATTATATATCCAAGGGAATTCGAACAGAAGTAAATATAAACTAATTTAAATTGAGAAAATTTGGTATTTGAGGTACAAAACCGTCCATAGAACTCAATCAGTTAAATTTAACAAAATTCATAATTTCTTAATATAAAGAGGACACAATCCACAGGTTTATGACCTTGGCTTCTCCTTCTTCTCCTTGAAGAGAGCCAGGAGAGACACCCCAGAAACCTTTACAACCTTGAATCTGACACCAGGAATATCTCCCACGGCGTGACCTTTTCGTCCAAATCCAGCAATCAAAACTTCATCCTATAACCATCAGCGAAACCCATATATTAGAACGATCTTGGAATGATGAAGATAGAAAAAGAAAACAAAACCAAAGAGCAAAATTATACAAATAAAATGATCAATTAATCACTCACATTTTCTTCGATGTAATTTAAACAACCATCGTTTGGCACAAAGGCAGCGATCTTCTTCCCATTCTTGATGAGCTGAACCCTGGCACATTTACGAATGGCAGAGTTGGGCTGCTTGGCCTCAATACCACTGAAAATAGAATATCATAAAATGATTTGTTAGTACTAGATGATATAATTAAAGAAGTTCTGTATTGACTGATATATAGAAGCAGTTAAAAAGATCTTACATCTTTTCAAGAACAATTCCCTTGGCATGGGAAGAACCTGCGAAAGGCTTTTTCCATTCATTGCCAAGATGAGATTTTTTGTATGACTTGTCAGCCCACCTTTGTCTCCTACGGTGAGACTTGAGCTTGCGGGCCGCTCCCATTCCACGTGTTTTCCTGATAAATGAAATGAAGAGGATTTAATTTTCTAACTATTATATACATCCAAAATTTAAAAATTGTTAGCCCTCGTCGACAAGAATCGACTCCCAGAATAAACCGACAAGATTGTTAACAAAATAAACAGCATTGATTCTGCCTACTACACCATTGATCTCAAAAAAGAACAGATAAAAACCTATAACACTATCTAATTAATGAGAAAACTTCAATTAAAAAATCTCTAAAAGGTAACATAATTAAATTTGTTGACGAAAACAAATTAAAAGAATTCAATGAGTCCTAAAAGACTAAAACCACCATAACAGCTCTACTCCACTATGCAATTGTTCCTAATACAATGAACAGATATAGTCAAATTATGGTACTCTGGTGAACCAAAAGCACAAAAGATGCCTTCGGAACATAAACCACTGAATAGTATAGATTCAAAGATTCAAGCACAACTGGAATGTACAGTGCTAATATATGAACCAACTCATACATAACAAACCCAAACATGACCCACACTAAAAAAATACATAGTTTCCATGCGGGAGAAACCCTAAGAAGTTTTTATGGTACATATATCTAAACAGCCAACTAAACATCTATGAACTCAACCACATACCGCATCATACAAACACCTTATTGAAAAAAAAATGGTTCATAAAAATGCAACTTATCCTATTTCCATCAAAATTGAGATACAAGATGATTAATGGCCGTGAGAAATTCAAAACAGAACACAAATATAAAAATTATAAACCACATGTAGCAATAGAGGAGAAAATTGCAATGATAATAATTTGTTCAAGGAAAAAAGATGATATATGATAATAGTTGTTGAAAACAAAAAGGTTGCATTACCCCATGGTGGTGACGGTTTGGTTCTGCGCAGGTAGAGATTTAGGAACTCGGAGAAGATGGAGCCGTAGAAGCAGCCGCCCAGTGCAAAACCCTAATCCTAGAATGTAGTGTGGTCGTGTTTATATAAAGATTTAACGCCGTTGGGCCTATATTTCTGGACAATTAGGTTTATGTCAATAACTTTGGGCCCATGCTTATTAGGGTTCTGGACTGGTGTTTTTAAAGCCCATTTTACTTCGCAGTGGCATCAAATTTTGATCCATCCAATTATTTCTTAAACGTTATTTGTAGTATATTTGTGAGTGTCTTATCTTATATCAATCTATATCTCAATTAGGGCGCGAACGAGTACGATACATTATTGGAAATAGTTTATTGATTTTCAATTTTATATTTTATGATTAATTTATTTTAAAAGTTACGACTAATAAAATAAGTAAAATAAAATGAATAATAACTATGTTAAAATTATTAAACTTTCAAAACTAAAAAAATCATACAGCAACAGAAAACCCAGATGTGAATAATAACTAGATTTCAATGAATTTTTGTTCGTGAATAAATTAATACTTCGAAAAACTTGGGAAAAATATAATATAATAATAATAATAATAATAATTATTATTATTATTATTATAAATATTAACGTTTCAAAATTTTGTCTAATTCAATCAATAATGATTATTAAATTTAAAATTTTTATTTATCAATTAATTATCCATCTGTGGAGGAAGTTGTCCACCTGACATACAAATGAGGTTTTGACATTGAACATTTTTACCAATTGAGAGAGTATTAAATAAGAGGCATGATAAAGAATTCTATTGTAAATTTTGGAACATTAACACAAAATTAGTCTTTTATGTCGTATTTTCATATTTTTGTTACCATCTTAATATCTATTTTGGTTCCCTAATTTTTTTATTTGGTTCATTTTGATCTTTTTATTATTTTTTGATTCAATTTAGTCTTCTAATTATTTAAAAAAGTTCAATTTGATTTTCGTTGAATTGATGTTAACATCGTCTTCGTACATGTCACGTGTCATTTTCTGAAATTTTTAACTTTTTTTAATTTTTTTAATTTTTTTAACTTCTTTTGTAAAAAAAATAAACTGTCACATGTCACTTATGGTTATGACATGTGTCAATTTGAGAATTTTTTATTTAAAAATAATTATTGTCGTGTGACAGGTTACAATTATGTCACGTGTCAAACTAACATTGGTTGTTTTCAATTTAGTCTCTCTCTAAAATTTTGATTCAATTTAGTCTCCTAATTTTTTAAAATGATTTAATTTTGTCCTTTCCAATTTGACACCAAATTAATAATTAAGCTTAATTACAACTTATATATTCATGTTAAAATAATTTTTTATCATTTATATATCAAATCACTCTCTAAATACTCATGTTATTTTATTTCTTACATTTTTTTAACTTGTAATTTTTTACACTTGAAATTTTGTATACATGTAAAAAAACAATAAATTGAATTGGTAGGTGGAGTAATTTGATCTATAAATATATTACAAATTACTGTAACATGTGTATATAAATTGTAATTAAGCTTAATTACTAATTTGGTCTCAAATCAAAAAGGATAAAATTAAATCATTTTAAAAAATTGGGAGATTAAATTGAATCAAAATTGTAAATAGATGGACTAAATTGAAAACAACCAAAGTTAGCTTGACATGCGGCACAATCCTGACCTACCACGTGGCACTTTTTTAATTAAAAAATAAATAAAAATTTAAATAATTCTCAAGTTGACACATGAGACAACCATGACGTGACACGTGACGGTTTATTTTTTTAAATTTAAGAAATTTAAAAAAATAAAAAAATTGAAAATTTCACAAAATTACACGTGGCATGTACATATATGGTGTTAACATTAACTTAACGACAGAGACTAAATTGAACATTTTTAAAGAATTAGATGACCAAATTAAACCAAAAAATAACAAGGCAACCAAAATGAATCAAATCAACAAATTAGGGGACCAAAATAGTAATTAAGCCTTTTGTTAACCATCAAATAATAAATTTAAAGATGTGCAATGACATTATTTATGTTTGGTTGGTCATATTCAAACTTAAATCATCTTCTAAACTAAACTGATACAAGTATATTTTAACTTCAGAGTGTGATGATATAATGATGCTCTCTAAGAACACTTCTTGTATTTCTTTTTATGTAACAAGTGACGTAGGAAGATTTCTTCACTCTTTTTTGAACTTAACAAGGTTCATTTAAACGACATGAAGAAAAATCGAATGGAGGAAAACATGTTCACATATATATGATTCTAACGCATGAGGCTCCTATTCTATGCATGAAGGAATCATAGAGGTTACAGTTTGACTCATAGGTCAATCTCAACTCATTTGTGAAATAAATATTATTTTATTGGTTCATTAGATAAGTGAGTTTCAAAAGTATTGACTCCCAAAGCTTCCATTTAAAACAAGTTAAGGTTAGCGCCAAAGTGAGTTTGACATATAATAAGACTTCAACTAACTTTTAAATATTTTTCAGAATTGCACTTAATATCGACACAACTATACTCAATTTGACTTCAAATAGACTTGACTCAACTTCGACTTAGGTTGGGTCAACTCTACTTGACTCTTAGTTTGTCTAACTTTATTCAATCCTAGGAGGGTTCCTTTTGATTTAGCTTAAGATGACCCCACTCAATTAAGCTTAAGGTGGACACAAAGACGATTTTGAGTTGACACAACTTGAGTTGGCCTGATGTGGCTCTATGGACTAATTCGACAAGTTGACCTAACTTGACCAAAAATCGATGTGATGGAGGCGTGGTTCGGGACCGTAAAGGGATTAGAAAACAAATGATGGAATCATGTCCAAGATCTTCAAAGAGATCTCAAATTAGCTTCAGATAGTGGAATAAGAACTCTTTTTGTAATTTTTGTAATGTTTTTGTTTGTGCTTTATCGGATCTTTAGTTGTGTTGGGCTTTTTGGTATTTTGGCCCATAGTATATAAGCCCTTGTGAGACACATTTGTATTCAGATTTGAGACGGTCATGAACCACGCCCCCATCATGATGTAAAATCAAATTGGATAAACTTAAAACGGGCCAACTTTACTTAGCCCAATGTGAATCCTACTTGACTAGGTTATAGTTCCTCTTAATCCGACTAGGCTTAAGATACACTCCATTAAACTCCGACAATGGTTATTTGACTTGGCTCAACCTATGGCTATCAGATTAGACTTGACCTGACGTGAGCTAGACTTGATTAGGTTTGATGTGAGTTCAATTCAATTTCGCACAATGTAAGGCCTATTGAGCATGACTTGATGTAGATCCCAACAAACCCAAACTAAATCAATTAACCTACTTGATTTGGGTTCAACCCAATCATGTCCATATCGAGCTTGAATTGACTCAGACAAATTTGGTCTTTGTCATAGCATGTGTTTGGACATGTGTTGAAAATATTGATTTTGATTGAATTGATTTCATGACGCAAAAGCTAGTATTATTTGCTTTTATGTGGATGTAAATCTTTTAGTTTTAAATTGATTTTAAAACTAATCGAATATAGATTTTATGTTGATAAATCAATTATACGTCAAAAGGACGTGCAACCAAACACAACATAATCAACCTAACCTAGATGGACCTAACTTGATCATCATTGGTTCAACTCAACTTGATTTAACACGAATCATCTTAGCATGACCTAATTATAAGTTTCTAAAGTTTTTTTTTTAATATTTTTTATTTTATTTTTAATTAAGTTTTTCTACTTTAAAAAATAATATAGGAATTTCGTTGACATTTTAACCCTATGAATTTTTTCCTTTTGGAGGTGTGGGTTATATGTCCTTTGAGTTAAGCCAAACTAAGAGTTCTGGAAGAGCATTCTTCAGGGTTCTTAAAATTTTCAATCATGGGAAGACACAAGAGATGTGGCGTATTCCTTACGCGTATAAAAATACCAACGTCACGGGGAAGAACTTTTTCTTTATTCAGCTCAATCTCAGCTTTTAAAAAAGAAGCAAAGTAAAGAGAAATAAAACTAAAAAATAAAATCGGTAAATATACGACGCGTCAGTAAATGATGCAGGAGCAGAAGAGGGGGAAACAAATAATAAGGGAAGGAAGTGGCAGCAATCATGAAAGTAAAATGCTTTGGTTTTTAATGAATCCAATTTTATAAAATTAATTTAATTCAAAATCAATTTTACAAATACTTTTCCAGATAGTAGAGTTATGATGTTTCAAAAAGTGTTAAGAGTTCACTAATAATAAGTGTAAATATGAATCCTTTATAAGTTGAAAACCTCCCAGAGATAAGGTGTTGTTATCAAGTTGAACATAGATTCTAGAGGTGCATATGCTCAGAAGTTCAAACACAGTTTTTTTTGTGGATTTATTATGAGTCTTTAAAATTAAATAATTAATAAACTATAATGTTTTTTTGTAATGAAAATCGTTTCTTAGAAACATGTTTAGTCACTTACCAAAACAAAATCAATCATGACAATCTTAATTGGATTTTGGATTATTATTCAAAATTACCGCTCAGAGCACAAATATGGAAGATGATTAATAATTTTTTATGTGAAATTAGGAGAAATAAATATTGTCTTAACGAGTATCTTTGGTGTTTGAATTAATTTGAAAAGCGGGGATAATTAATGCACATCTGTTTAAAAAATATTCTCACACGAATGCTCTTTTTAGAAATATCTTTATATCCGTATAATATTTTTGCTTGCAAATAAAAACTCCTACTTTTACTCCTTCTCAAACATAAACACATAGTACTTTTCAAGTGCATTAAAAAAAATACTTCTTTTTAGGATATACTCAATTGTGTATGGTTAAAAAAAAATTCTACAATTTATTTGTATTTAAGAAATAGCAGCCGATATCGAATGAAACAAAATGTTCAAAAAAACTCGCTAGGATAGGCTCTAACCTGACTTTGATACCATGTTAGAAGTAAATTTTAAGCCTAACTCAACCCCACAGAATCAATTTATAAGGTAAGGTTTGCACCCCACTTATATATTGTGAATTGACTTTATCTTCAGTCGATGTGAAACTTCCAACACATGTACAGATATTGTCTCAAGGTAGTGTCTTACGGTGTATGCCTCAGGGTGCATAGTTCTTCATTCTGATATGACAACATGAATTTCACACAAAAAATGTTTAGGAACTTATTATAGATTTCACCATTGTGATGTTAAAGTTGCAAAGAGAAAACTTCTATTTTATTTTCATTTTTGGTTCAGACAAAAGGTTTTTAAAACCCTTAACTCATATGTGTAACAGCATGTTGAATCTAAGTCACTGATAATCCCCTGAAGCATTTTGTTGTATTATAATAAATTGAAGTTGAAATCCTGTATCTGACAAACAGACAATGCCATTATCCAATATGAGTTGGGATCTTCCATCATAGTACTTCAATGAGCTGGAAGTCCCCACTTCAACCACCGATTCATGAAAAATGCATATGCTCAATCCTCACCCCAAAAAAGAAAAGAAAAAAGAGGGAGCAGAAAATATGAGAGATTAATAAAAAGAAGTGCATGCTAGTACAACCTTTTCTGTTCCACAGCATAAGATGGGTAAGACAATAAATAAAATAAGCTATAACAGCACTGTTCAGTGATGCTGACTACATTCACAGGTGTATTATTCGTTTAAGGTTGTTTTATATTTCATCGGTTCATTGATTTCAATTTTCAAAGCAGAACATTGTTGCATCAAAGAAATTAGGCAATGAAATTGAATTTACATTTATGTCACAACTAAGAATCAAGAATGAGGAACTTTGATTTGTCCTTGGATGGGGAAGCACAGAAAGGATTCGGGTAGTTCATTTGTCCTTCTGTCATTTGACCTGAATCGCATTTCTTCCCCTCAGGGCAGAGATTGAGCAAAGTGAATGAAGATACAAATTGATAAATATAGTAAAACAATGATCACCCCAAATCAAAATCCTCCAAGAAACGTTAGGATACACATAAAAATAGGGAAAATAAATAAATGGAACACTCAATTTAAATGAACTTTTTTTGTGCTATTCCTTCAGTGGTATGTTTCAATTCCAATTCAATAGTTTCCATCATTTTTCTTGTATGATCAACTGTCCACAACCTTGTCCACAGATAACTCGGAATTTAAGCTGATTTCTACCTTTGGTGGACCTGAATGGCGCCTTGGCCTGGAAGGTGAAGCTGGGAAAGATAGCCGTTTCTTTGCAGTGCCAAAGGATCCTTTCTCAGTTTTTCCATTTTCTGGGGCTAATGGACTTTGAGTCCTGGACTTGGCTTTTGCAGATTGAGTTGGAACCATGTAGCTTGGAATGGCTGGAGAGCTAGCAAGGCTCTCGTCGTCTCTCACCGATGAACCTGCGATCGAGTGCCTCCGGAAGCGATCTGACTGGACACTCACCAAGCTTTTAGAGTCCTCGTCTGTAATCCAGCTGCCCCTTGGACTTGCCTTCTTTGATTTCTTAGCAGATGCCGAAACTCGCTTGGAAGGAGTGGACTGAAAGCTTGGTGAGCCAGGATTTTGGCTGGCTGTTGGAGAGTGCTTTTCAGAATTGAGCTGGAAACGAGCAAATGACTTGCTGATTTCTCCACCAGTAATGCTGCGGCTTGAGCTTTTCACTGATCCATGATCATTCAACTCTTTCTCCAATGGCCGGGCTGCCATCCATCGTTCCAACCAGCTCCAACCCCAGGCAGGATTTGTTGGATCCATGAACATAGGATTTAAAGATCTAGATGAGTTCTTCCAGTTTTGCTGCCAAATTTTGTTTTAAGCAGAATATTAAACACTTAATTTTTTTGAAAAATTGAGAAACTTGCCCTCATGATTGTAAATGAATACCAAGCTTTCCATCAAAATATATCAATGAATATTAAACACTCTATGCTTTCCATCAAAATATATCAAGCACATAACATAACATGACACTTCATTTCAGCAAATGAATACCAGAATAACTTATTGCTGCAGCTTAAAAAATTATTAGCATATCGTTGGATTGCAAATGTGGCAGCCAGAGAGGATAGTGCTGAGATTTAAGAGGAGGATATAGCTTTGAAGATGGTGACAAGACTAATGCACTCAACAAGATTAAGTTTCAGCTTCAAGAGATAAGGAAACAATTGTACAATAAGGATGCTTGATTTCTCATTTTAGTGTTTACATTTTGCGATACTTTTTAAAGTTCTATCAGTTTATATTAAATTTTTCATCCATTTTCTCACATGTGTAAATTGATGAGATAGATAGAAAAACCTGATGAGTGAATGCATAAGCCAATGCTCTTTCTCTCCTCATAGCAGCCTCATACTTGCTTAGTAACTTGGCTTCGATTTGTTCTTTTGATTGTAGGCTGTCATCCCATTCCTCTCCCATCTATTATGATAATTGGTTGCAAGTTAAGAACAGATTCCAAACACAACATACAAAAATGTTTAAAAATGATTAGCATTTCAAAATAAATTAGGAAATGAAACCCAGACCCGCAAACTCTCAAGCTCTCTCGCATGCTTCTGTAAGAGCTGTCTCTGCAGAGCCTGATTCTCCTCCAGCATTCTGATCCTCCTGGAACGAATCTGAGACTGCAAGCGAGACAATGTCTGCATAGATCGGAGGGTACTTGTGGCTTGGCGTTTTACAACCGACCCTTCCATCAATAATTTCAGCCTGACCAGTCCCCTTAAAGCCCGCAATGCCCTTCTTGCCTAAATGATTTCAAAAGAAATTCTAGTTTGAAAAGTAATTCAAATAACAATTTCTTTGTGTGGCTACAATTCATTGACACTGTCAGCTTCATAGCTGTGTGTAACTTGGATTTAACACATTTATCACTAGAACTGAATTGACACAATACAACAATACCACTGGTATAAAAAATGCTAAGTAACGATGTAATGTTACTTTTTAGAATTCTTTTCTTGACCAATGTCAACCCTCCCTTTGTAGAGCCTAATAATAATTTAGAAAAAAAAAAAAAAAGGAGAGAGAGAGGAACGTATTCATTCAGTATGGTTGAGTTAAAGGTTTTCAATTGGTTCTCAACCACATGAATTAAAGGTGGACTTGCACTAAACAGATCTGTTCTTTAAAATGCTCAATAAGAACATGAATGACATTTTATTACAAAGCAATGAGCTCATGTCCCAGATTTGAAAAGAAGAAGAAAATAGTTAAAAATGCATTTCCTTAGGTGCTTTTAGTGCTATACTCTAATCAACATAAGAGTTTCATATCACTAAATCACATAATTAAGGCTTACATTGAAGGACAACATAGATTACGAGACAAGATTTCAATTTTGATTGAAGAACACCACCAAAGTACTGTACTTCAATAAATCCTTTCTACTTGAGATTTGATAGCATTGTAAACTTAGTTGAATTGTATCATCTCTAAAATAAATACAAGTGAGTTTTATGTAGGACGTTTATGGAAAAAAAAAAAAAAAAACTTACTCTCATTAAATAGTTAAATGAATTGTCAAAAAGAGTGAGAGGGGAGAAATTAACGAAGTAAATTTATAGTTGGCTAAACGAAAATTGTAACCCATACCAAGTATCCCCGAAAAGCTGTTTGAATTTTGATTGCTGCCACTTCATCATTTGGTTTACCAGCAAAACGAGGAATTCGGGCAGCTTCAACCCTAACAGTTTCTATCTGAACAGGAGGAACAGATACCTCGGCTTCAACGGCAGTTACAACTTGAACAACATGATCATGATCATGACTGATTTCATTTTCAATATCTGTTACTTTAATCTCTTCTGGCAGAGGAACAGATGGTGCTGGTGGCAGCTTATCAGCTTCTGAGTATGAGACAGAAGTCTGTAATTTTTGCTTCCCAAACCATTTCTTCTTAGATTTACTTGATTTCTGCAAAAGTAAGTGATACAAATGTAACAAACATCCCAGAAAGTTGAGAAATGTTGAATTAACTTTCATCCAAACCTGATCTTTCTTCTCCTTTGAGTCAGGGCTGAGAGCTTTCTTCACGCTTGAAAACCAATTTCCCTTCCTCCCCATTTTCTTGGCATTCCTCAATCTGATCCTTCACACTAAAAAAAAAAAAAAAAGAGTAAACTTAAAGATCTGAAACCTCGCTAACAGAAAAAAATTATTTTCTAACCAATGACATCTGCTGTTATTATAAAATGTCCTTATTAGATAGCAAATTTGACACTAAAAAAAGGAAGAGTCTCAATAATTGCGTAAGCCTCCTTCACAGCATAATTATTCTTTTCTTTGTTTTAGGAAACCGAAAAGAACAAACCTTCTGCAAGAGAAAATTGCCATGAAAATAATAAGGAATTAGCGGTAAGAAATGAAAAAAAAAAATAACAAGCTTGATGGTACAAATCCATTCAAATTTCCTAATTATACTACTCAATTCTGCATTAGTTCTATCTGGGGTATCCCATAAATGAAATCCAATCACAGTCACGTAAAACCGTTACTTAAAACCAACGAAGACGTTTCTAAACCTCGTTCACCAAAAAAGAGGACAGCTGAATCAATTTCCCCTCTTGCATTTCCCACAAAAATGACGGGTGAATTCAGATTTAAGCTGTTTAATTAGCAGGAACATCCCTGTGGTGAAAGTTTAAGCTACGAGTTCTCACAAAAGGAAAAGAAATTGCGGGAACATATCAGAATAAGAGGGGATTACAGAGAAAATGGAAAGTGGGAAAGTATAAGATGGGATAAGAAAACAGAGATGGAGTTGAAATTTCGGAGGGTCCAATGAAGATGTACCTGAAGTGAAACAAAGTGACAACAGATCTCAAATATGTTGTTTCTTCTGACCCTGTCTCTCTCAGAAGAAAAAAAAAAAGATTAGAACTTTAAGTTCACAGTGCTTGCAGCAACAAACCCTCTTTCTCTTTCTCTTTCTCTTTCTCTTCTTGTGAAGAGGGAAATCAGATCTTGCCAAATGCTATTACAGGATAGTTTGAATTACAGGAGTTGCTGTTTCTGCTAATATTGCGACCTTGCCACTTGGGTTGGTAACAGTGGGCCCTCCTAAGTTTTACCATCTTCAAACATTCAAAATCAAATTAACCTAATCAAGGATAATGCTGCCCTAAATCAATTTCATAATATTGGAAAATGGCAATGAATAAAATAAATATTGTTGAAAAATGTAGTATAAAAAATTATGATATCTATGTCATCACTCACGAGTGAATCATGTTGGTGATGATGACCAATGTGGTGCTCACATCTCGCATTCATGTCTTCTATTTTTTAAATTTTTTGAATTTTCCAATCTTTTTTATATAATATATTTATCTGTTAGCATTAAGTATAACTACAAATATATCCTCTGATATGTTCTTTCTTCGGTTTCTTTCTAGTCTTTATTGGTTCATTTATTTTGTAACTAGATAATTAATGTTGGTCACTGTTACTAATGAGGAAATAATTAATATTTTTGAAAATGAACTTGTGTTTTGGAGAATTGATAAACTGTTTAAATCCAGTGACAAATTTTCAAAACAATAACTCCTCATTCTTAATATTCTTCTGGGTAAGAATGATATCTCTATTTAGTTTTAAAAGTTGTATATGTTTGTTTAGTTTTTAAAAGTAAAGTTCCTTTAAGAAAAGATGTTATTGATTAAATTAGTTAGTAAATTATTTAAATAATCGTAATAGATATATCTGATCTTGTGTCCCACACTAACATGAAAATGGATATTAAAACTATAATTGTTGTGAAACTTATTTTCATGGAACAATTGAACAGATTGGAACATAATATAATCTAATTTATGTTCTTCCAATATATACAACTTATTAAAGAGATAAATAAATTTTATTCCAAAATAGAATAAGAAACATGGTTTTAATTTATTAACATTTCTTGTCCTGATTTAACAAGCTTTACTTTTTGAAAGTGTTTTTGGTTTTAGTGGATTGCATATATCAAATAAATACAAATATTAAATTGAGTTTGAAATTATAAAACGTAATTAGAGTGTGATCTATTGTGCATAAGAGGTTTGAACTTTATATTATATTGCACTAACATGAAACTTAGAACACGATCTGCAACAACATTGAACATTATCTTGTTGAAAGTTTGTAATATATTTAACCTTTCTAAAGGCTTTTCTTTAGACAAAATTGTGTTTTTTCTCTTGTTGTTATGACTGTAGCAAACCAATAAATGAATATGGAACTCAAATGTCATGCATAAAAATAGTAGATGGGCACTTTTTAATAAATTATTTCTTTTGATTTTATTGTTTTGATAAATTATAACTAATAAAAAAATAAATAATGTGTCTACCTAATTGTTGATTACTCGTGTATATGCCAATAGAGAAGAATAGGTGCTATGAATGTATGAACCTAATTAAGTAATGTAACCACTCCATTGTACCCAAAAGCAGAGGTTGTAGGTGCAAATAGTACCAGGCTCAAATTCAAAGTTTCACCCGTACAATGTTTAAACTACTGTTAAAAATAATGTATTCATCTAATCCTGTAATATATTTCTTTACGTTTTTATAGAGATTAAATTAATAAGATATTATAAAAAAAAAGTGAAAATGGGTAAGTTTAATAATGATTAGAAATAAAAAAAAAAAATTGAGTAACTTACTATATATAAAACTAACAAAATTATTATCTCAAAGTGTATTAAAATAGTGTTAATATTTTTATAAGTGAGCTTTGTCTAATTGATGTTATATATTTTTAGTAAATATTGAAAAAAATTATCAGTGTTAATGTATTTTCTTTTGAGTTTTATTATTAGAAATAAAGATGACAACATGTTGGACCGGTGTAGATAATGTCTATTTGGAACTCAATTCGCAACAAAAGAATTCACTTGTTACTTGTTCGTTATCTGCATAGGTATTTGTATAAAAAAATACCTGCGAAATTTTTAGAACTTGCATATACCCATTGTTACATGCTAATATTTTTAAAAAATATATTTTATAAATTTTTAAAATAATTTAATTAAAATTACAAAAAAAAATGAAATTAAATATAACTTAAATTTTAATTGTAATTAAGTTTAATCTAATAAAATATAAATTAAATTTTAATTAAATGAACTAAATAAAATATAAATTAAATTAAATTAATTAATTTTAATATTTTGGTGCTAACTGATACCTACGGATATCGATAGTATGATATCCGCACTCAATCTGTTTATAAACAAGTATTAAAATACTTGTTATCCACAAATAATAAATATCTACGGATATTAACTATTAGTCGCAGATTTATCCATGGATATCCATGTACACAAGTATTTTTGTCATCCTTAATTGAAAACGTACACTCCAAACAGAATACTTAATATGTTAACTATAACATTATACGAGTCGATGCACACAATGCCTAATATCCATTATTTACAATTTCTCGATATTAGTCTATACCTAACTAAATATTTTAATTATCGGTGTTATTTTCGATCTATGCATTTCATCACTCTACCTAAAATTTTCTTTGCCCCCATTGAACATCAGCTTGATAGTTTCCACTATAAGGTTAAGTCCTAAAATTTGACAAAAAAGTAAAAAAGTTACTTACATATATGTTTTACACTCAAATTTTTTATCTAACGCTTGCATCCTTTATCAAAACATTTATTTCCGATAAATCTATTCTCAAAAAGATTTCTCACATATGATTTATTTATTTTTTATCTTTTCTTTGTATTTTTTAAAGTAAAAATAAATAATTATTGTTTCATTATAGGATTTTATTATATTTTCACGTTCTCCTCACTTTCCTTGCATTATAATGGAAGAGTTTATACTTTTTTTAGTATGAGTAGTTTGATCGGTAATGGTATAGCTTCTTGAGAAAAAACTCCTATATCTAACTACATGTCTAAACAATTCCATAAATTGTGTACCAAAAATGACTAAGTCAGATCCTTTTTTCATAGTTCTTGAATTTTATCAATTGCGAATATATTAATGCAAAAAATGAGCTTTATTTGATTAAAGAAGTATTAGATTAAATGAAGTTGGCCAAGTCAACTTCGTTTTAACATGGTGGTAGGAAGAACGTTTTGAACATAAATGCTTACGAAAATGTGACAACTTAATAAATCAGGGCATGAAATTATGGTAGTGGGAGAGTGATAGGGTTCGTCACCATTTCAAAATATTTATTACTATCATCTTTTATTGGTAAAAGATTTTTTTCTTGTTAATTGAATAGGCATCTCCTATTTATGCATTAATTTTATAGGTAAATGTTTTAGGCATAATATTGTCTTCATTTAATTAAAGAGTTGTTGTGAAATGTCAGATGGTAACTTATATTCAGTACAATAATTTATACTTTTATACTTTCAATTGTATTTAAACTAGTCAAACACGAATATAAAATCAGATATTTTAAAAAATAATCCATCGTTAGTTTAATAATAATAATATACTCCTACTATTATTATTATTAGTATTAGCACTATTTTATTTGGGTATATAAATAATGAAACACGTGAAACGCATTAAAGGTGGATGTGTAGTCACGTGAACAAGCATTAGAAAGCTAAATTCATATTTCAATTCTCTTTCATTTTTTATTTATTTATTTACTTGAATTTATGTGATATCATACTATGCAGTGCAGCATTAATTCAAATCCCTCGTATCTAAAAGTTAGATCATTCATTAATCATTCACCAACTTGGTACTTTTTTGTGTTAACGTTTTTACATGTTGTTGAAAGGATATATAATATTCTTTAGGTTTAATTAGTTGAATGGTACCCATTTTTATTTAGATGTATTAATTTAATACTCACTTTTAAAAAAAATGTTAATTGTATCATAACTTTTAAAAAAATATTTCAATTAGATCTTTTTCGGAATAAAATTTAATGGTAAAAGTCGTGAATAACAAAACATGGTTAACAATTACAAAAATATAATATGTTATAATGTCATTTTCAATAAAAAGTATGAGTATAACATTTTCAATAATACTCATTTTTTAATTGGAACCTAATTGAGATAATTTTTCAAAAGTTGAAACACAATTGATACATTTTTAAAAGCAGATACCAAACTGACACATCCGAATAAAATATGTAACCATCCAACTAATTAAACATATTCTTTCACACCATTTTTAATTGTAATTTGTTTTATAACCTGAGCTAATAATCATGTACGTTATTCTCTAATTTAAATACAATGTTAAAATATATAAAATTGATGATGCAAATTGAATCTTTCAAAATAACTTTTACATTTTATCAAAGTAAGTATTGGATTTTTAAGATATGAATTTCACTCCTGAATTTTTACATAGAATGGAAATAAATTAATGTTTATAAAATAACTCTACCATTACAATTTGAAAACTAAACTGATAAACTTCAAGTGTATTTTAAAGTTCAGATTTTTCATGGAAATATAAATCAATCATAACCAAACCAGATTTGGACAACAAACAATAGAAATGATATTGAGAATGACATGCACTAAATAAAGGTAGTTTACAAATTATAAATTTGTTATAAATAATAAAAGACAAGGAGAAATTATTTGTCACCAATAATATATATATATATATATATATATATATATATATATATATATATATATATATATATATATAAATATGAATAAAAAGTCAAACAAATTGCAAGTAAATTCTACATTTACCTTATTGGTATCAAACCTATATTCTACTAATTTGAAGCTTCACTCATCATTGTTTTTTTCCGAATCATATATCTAATATGAACTTCTAACTCTTCCATGTTTATATTTTTTTCAACAAATAAGCTATATATATTATAATTATTTTTCAATGCATTATTTTTACATTACTTTTTATATGTATCTTATAATTGCTTCAATTACACTATTTTATAATAGAAAGTTTTCAGAGTCATTGATAATGAGATGATAATGTGTATGGTAGTTAAAAATAAGATGCTAGATGGTAAAAAAATCATACCCCACAGCAACTACCATTGTGATATTTTTGGATACACAACAATATATTCAATAAGATGAAATCCTTTTAAAATATAACATTCTTTAACCAAAATCATGTGACAATATTTTTGTCATAGTATTAGGATAAGATACAAATATCTCGTGACAACTTTACCCAATATTTGTTTAAAAGAAAAATAAAATTAAAGAACAGAGAATAAATTTTCTTCTATTAAAAGTAAATGATAGAAAAAAAAGGATTAAATTTTCAAAAATAAAAAGTACTTAATAGCTATTATTTATTTATTTTTTATAAATTTTCTTACATAATTTGAACCATGACTAAAGGAAAGGTTTTCGCCTTCTCGTGTGTGTTTCATCATATTTTCGTACTTCTATTTGGGTCGAAATGAGAAGGCCCAAACCCAACTTGGACTTAGTTGTTTCATGAACAAATTGAGGTTCCATCTTTCTGCACCCCACAATTTCTTGAATACCTCCAATGGACCCCAAATTAAAATTTTGAGAATATATTCTGAAATCAAATGACATAAATACAATAATTTGATCGTCCAGTTCTTTTAAATGGGCTATAAACTCAGGATTTGTTTTTTTCTTTCTTAAAAAATATCACATATGCTTTAACTTTTTTCTCACTTACATAAGCTAGCAAAAAATCGAAAACAGGAAGAATAAAAAAAAAACTATAAACAATTAAACATAGGATAACTTTCCACGAGAGAGAAAAAAAAATGAATAAATTCTATATTTGCTTCAACACTCGTTATTTTATGTCTTTCTTCTCCATTGGCTTGGCTAAACTATAGAAATTAGTGAATTGAGGTGGTTTGGGCTCGAAAATTGAAACGCCATAGCAAGATTTTGGAGCAGTCTTCTGGTGGAATTCCCTTTAACTTAGCCTCATCCTCTAGAACTACTTGCTTCACGAACTTGATCGAATTCTAAAAAAAAAAAATCACAATAATAATAATAATAATAATTAATAAGGACAAAAATAAAAAGCAAGAAAACTCTTGGTAGAGATTATTTGTAGGTGATAATGATGCATAATCTTGTACTTGGTTTTCTAATTGAAGATAACTTTGAAACTTGAAGTGGAATCTATCTTTGAGTATAAGGAAGCATCATGCATTAAGGCAGAGTAGAAAACACTACATACATAGTATTCTGATTAGTTCAACTAATCAATCATGGTGTCATTATATTACCTAATATCTTACTCTTTTTTTTCTCAAGGTTTTTTCTCTGAGTAGTTGGAGGTTGGTCAAACGTTAAAGTAACATAAACAAAGTTTGTATATCAAGTCACCCAATCCAATTTCATGTAGACAACGCATTAGGGTAAGGATGCTACTAGGAGCTTGCTTTTTATGGGTGAAAATAATTTATGAGAATGTTAACACATTATTAGCATCCAAAATAAATTTTTGGCTTAAATATCTTTTTGTCCTCGTTTTCGTAGTGTTTGTCGTGGATGATCCTCATTTTGACAAAATGTTTAAAATGGTTCTCATTTTTATCGAATGTTTAAAATGATCCTCATTTTCGCAATTCGTATTTTATTTGGTCAATAATGGAACACTGTATAGGTGATACTGTTTGTATTACGTTGCATTGGGATGTGTTACGTGTATTGTACATTGGTTCCGTTACTGATTTAAACGACATCACATAAAAAGACAAAATAAAATACGAATTGCAAGAATGAGGACCATTTTAAACATTCGTTAAAAATGAGGACCATTTAAAACATTCTGTCAAAATGAGGACCATCCGCAACAAATCTTCATGTACTATGAACAAAATATTACGTGCTCTTTGTTCAAAAGAATTTTCAATTTTGGAACAAATAGAAATAATCCGGAGCTACAAGGTTAACTTAGTGATAAAATTTGAAAGGAAGACTGAAAAATATTACGTTACTGACAACTAACATTTTTCGTTAGATAAGTAAAAATAATCTAAACAATATTTTTGAAAGAGTACTGGACACTGGTCATGATAACCTATAAATTAGAATGTTTTTACCTGAGAAGTGTCTTGAACAGAGGAAGTGCGACCCCAGCGCTCAGGGTCCCAAAGAATGGAACTGTTAAATGCAAAACTTGAAATATGAATTGGGGGAGTGATTGTGTCAGTTTCATTGTTCATGTTCCTTAGATGCCAACCAATCACTTGTGATGAATCGCAAACAGGTCCTTCGATTTTCACTTTCTTCCTATGTGCAGCTAACAATGCAGTTGGCCATGTTCCAAACAACCTAAGTACCCAAATCAATGTTTGTCAGAAAAATCACCATGGAGGACCAACATATAATGCATGCATGCATGATTGTTAAATTGATCTTATCACCCTAAGATTTTCCACTTGCCTTCAACATTGTCTCTATAAAATTTAAAACAACCATCACTACTAATATAGGCAGTAGATACCAGCATATTTCAAGGCCAAAATTTCTTTCCGATTTTTTTTGAATGATATCTCCTGCTAAACATTAAAAATATATTAAGTTGATATTTTAAAAATCGGTGACCATCGTTGAAGACATAACAGACTAAAAACACAGAAAAATTTAGTCGAGAATCCAAATTGAGACACATTTCCTAAAGATTGGTTCAGATATAGAATGTAAATTATAATTTACTAAACTTGGGATGCGAAACAAAAGGGGAGAAATGAATCATACTCGATATCTCTAAGCTGATGGAAGAATTGGAGATCATAGACATTAGAAAGGCCAGCAAAGTGCACAATGCCGTTGAGTCTGTGGTGCTCAATGTGCTTGAGTGCAAGATTTCTCTGGTGATTCAGTTCAGCTTCTAATTCAGTGAAGTTTTCCTTGAAAACCACATGCCTATACATGATGCCAGTTTTTCTGAGAATCTCAGGAAGCTCTGTGGAATTTGTTTTTGCTTCCACAACAATCCACAGCAATGGTTGAGGAACAAGCTTTATGGTATTTGCCAACCTTCTCAAGAACACAGCTTGGTGGGGAAGTTTTGTGCTTGTTGGAGTCACAATGATGATGAGTCTTCTGGGCTTCAACTTTGGTGGTGTTTTTTTCTTTTCAGTTTCAGGGATTGCAGGCTCCACCATGTGCATGGTGATTGGAGATGGAGCTATCCAAGTTCTATTGACACTTGTTGTGAGTTGTGACATTTGACTAGGTTGTGGAGCAAACTGTGTGATGTTTGAAACAGCAACTTTGGTGGAAAAGATAGAAGATTTACCTGTTGGAGCTAAACCAGTGAAAAAACCCATCACAAAACACAGGGAAAAATGGAGCATGGCCTTCTTCCATAGAAGAACCTTCTTCTTTGATCTTTCTAGTGAACCCATGTTGATTAAACCCTATGTAATTGACCACCTGAAGCAGAATCTTCAGGGTGGAATTGAATTACCAGATGGGGGGGCACAGAATGAAGAGAAGGGTAGTGGAATTAATGTGATATAAAGTTGAGAGCTTTAAGGGTAGCACATTTTTTTGTTGTTAAGCAAAATGTTGAAACTATTGAGGTTCTTATGATTGGTACTGCCAAACTGAATGGTTAGGTTTTTGGTTTGGAGGCATTTCATAGGAGGGTGGGTTCACTTGGTTGTCCCTTGAAGTAAAAGTAATATAATAAAAAAAAAAGCATAAAAAGAGATAGTGTGAGACCAAGGGTTGTTATCTACACCAAATAGCAGTTGGGATGGCACCCATCCATCCATAAAGAATGTGTTGTACCATGCCAATTAACTAATATTAGTAATCATCATGCACATTGTGTTAGGGTTTTTGATTTTTTATTTGAGGTTGACTAGTCCTAACAAAGAATCTAAAAAAAAAGTTAATTAATTTAACTTTGATTTTGGACAAATATATTGTGGATTATAAAAATATTTTTTACTTGCATAGTGAATGTTGTGGTAGTTATTTATAGAATTATTGTAATGGGGTGGGTGAGAACTCTGAAGTAAGTAACCTTTACGGTGTGGGTGGGTTTGGATCTCTAACACTAGTCCACAGAATCAGACTTTGGGAAGTGGTGCGTGTGTGAATCATCTTTCACTTAAGCTCATTACATACATGCAATTTTGACTTAGGAGAAAGAAATGTGCATTTGCACTTGACACAGTTTTTTTTTTTTTTTAAATATGTATTTCTAGTTTAATTAGATTCTGGTCCCATGGTTGATTTAACAAAATTTTTTTAATTTCTTTTTCTTAATTCAGTATTCATTTTATTTAAATAAAATAAAGATTTAATTGAGAATAAAAATTACAAATAATATTAAATAAATATTTTTAATACCAAGTTTAGATTTTGGATCTGACAAGACATATAGGAGGATTTTGAAGATCTTTTTTCAAATTGTTTAGTTGAGATGAGGAAAGATCCACCTACAAAAAATTTTTGAGTAAAAACTTCTTAAATCTGCTTAATGTATAATTGAAAGTATGAAAAATGATTCACTGAGTAAAATATAATATGTTGTGATTGAGTGTGTCGATAATAATGATGAATAATTATCTCATAAAGTGTGACTACAAGGATAACGATTATGTGCATTGAACGCACATTTATTAGTAAAAAATTGTCCAACTTTAATTAGAAATTTAAAATATCTTTGATGGACTGGGTACAAAGACTATTGAAACCAAGAGAAGGATATAAATAGGAATAAATTTATTAATGAGGTATAATTAATAAGAACAAAATTCATAATTAAGTGTGCCATTAAATAAATTCTCACTTCAATAATTATTAATATAATTTTATTTTATTTAAATAACAAAAATACTTATAAGTGTTATACGGTTATAAATGACAATTTGTTTGATGCATAAAGATAAAAGTTAAAATAATTTTAACATATTTGTATCGTAGTTAAATAAAATTATATTAAAAATATGAATATTATAACATTGATTCGGTTTAAAGGAATGTTGTACAATAAAATTCAAATTAAATTTAGAACTCTATACCCTAATTTTTATAATGAAATGACTAAATCATATTAAATAAGATAGAAAGTTAAACTGAGGAAAGAAAAAAATAGTTAATGATATAATTTTTCCAAATAATATTAATAACAGAGGAACATTAAATTTAATGACATTGAGTTTTATTATTTAATTATTTTTTAACTTTTTTATATAAAAAATATAAATGACAATTGTATAATATTTATGAGTATTTTTTGCCATAAAGTGAAATAACATTAACATATTTTGAAGTTAATTATTCTTATATAAAATTTTGTAACATTCAAGTTTATTAATTATTCTGACCCAAGGAATACGGGTTAGCATAACCAAGATATTGCTTATATGAAATGCTTATATGAAAACAACGAGAGGAAGAAAAAAACTTCATTTTCCAATATTAAAGACAGAAGAAAAGTGATAAATTAATCGTGGAGAATGCTTGTTATACAATTCTTTGATATTTTATAATGGTTTAAATATAATTGACTATTAATATGAGTATTAAATTACTGGTTTTAAGATTTGAGGTTCTGTTTAGAATGGTTGTAATTGTTCTGTTTTTGATATCTAAATTTTAATTTGAAAATAAAATTGGCTTTGAAAAACTAGATTGAAATAGCTCTTAATTTTTTAACACTATTTTAATCTTTACTTTTAAAATAACTTCCTAGTTACTATTATATTGGAAATTCAATAAAACCCTTTTTATCTCTTAGTTATAAAGCTAAAAAAGGTTTTTAATCTACTATTTAATCATATTAAGACTCGTTAGAAGAAATAATATATTTGAGAATCTATTTGCTGTATATTGAAGTGTAGCTTTAACTTGTTTTATACCTAAAATATCTTTCCAGACTACTCTTAGAAAATAATTTATCTTTTATATATATATATATATATATATATATATATATATATATATATATATATAATATTAATTATACTTCATAATTTCAAAACAAATATCAAAACGGAGGACATAAAATCGTGTCAAGGTTATTTTGGTGCTTTACTTAGACAATTTAACACACAAAAGGAACTTTCTAAGTTTTAACACTTGAGTGCAGTCTAAAGAACTGCTATTACTTTTCTTTTTTAGAGTTGAGGTTTTCTTTTGAGGTACGTTATTTCCAGTTTTATAGTTTTAGGAAACTTTAATTTGGGAGATGAATTTCGTTTATATGTGTTTATTTATTAAACTATTTTCATGTGTCATTGGTGTCATATGGCTAAAATATCTGCTGGAAGGTATTTTGGCAGTATGTGAGATGACTCATTTTCATCTTTTATGTTTTATAACTAAATATTTTGCGCCAAAGACCCGTGGATTAAGTGGGGACGTTTCTCTCGAATGTTGGAAACTGTAAAAAAAAATGTTGAACAAATTAACTCATACTATAAACTGGGTGTGTATTGCAAAATTACTGGCGTGTGGACAATCAAAATAAACAAAGAACAATGAGAGCCAGTACATAAAGAGTAGAGAAAGTTGAAGCAAACAGAATTAAGGGATTTGGGAAAAAAAAAAATATATATATATATATATATATAATAGTAATTCATATAACACTTAATAATAAAAATAAGATAATCCGCATCACCCCTCAATAAAATAACGTTTAATGAAAAAGAATTCTTAAAGTTTAACAAATAATACTCGTTGCTTCTAGGGGTAAAAGGTTCCAAGTTTACAACATAAAGAGGCACAAAATTCCCACAGTACACAGGGATTTACAGTTCAGATGGCTACTACAATGATGACTGACGGCATTACGATACTGTGTAAGATTTTAGGCAACTACCAGCTTCTTTACTTAATTAACCTGAAACGTCACATTCTAAACCCTTCCCTTTACATGGTGTTAAACTTTTGGGGATGGGTAACGAAGAAATCTTAACACTGGCCTGTTAAGACATAAATACTACCGGATATTTCTGGGTTAAACTTGTGTTCTCATTCTATGCTGTTATAGGTCTGGTTTTGTTGAGATTGAATCTCTTTTGGGCCGGTGCTTCTTCCACTTCTTTTTTTGCAAATCCATGAGCCAGGATGGAACTTCACAGCCCGATGCTGCCATAAGATTAGCAACATTCCGCAGGAATGGAATGTCTTCCTCTGTGTAAAAAGTAATCGCTTCTCCACTCCTCCCTGCTCTGCCAGAACGACCTATAATGAGAACGAATATGTTAGCAAATAATAAAAAGTCGTGGATATAGGGACTATAATCTCTATAAATATCTTTTCTCAAATCTAAAACAACTTTAGTATAGCTGCACATACCAATTCTGTGGACGTATGCGGAGGCAGAATCAGGGAAATCATAATTGATCACACAGTTCACTCCTTTGAAATCCATTCCCCGGGCAACCACATCAGTAGCAATCAAAACCCATGTTTTTCCAGCTCTGAAGTTGTCGACAGCATTTTCTCGCTACATAGAAATGTATGAGATCAGAAAAAAACTACTAAATGAAAAGGTATGCTTTAGAATTGGAGAACATATGCTGATGATAAAAAAATTAACAAATAAGGAACATTATACTTGACATCTTCATTCAAATATGAAAAACCAGACCTTCGTCACACACTAATCAGTTTTTCATTTTTTATGTTTTTTTGGAGAGGAGGGGGAATGTTGCAGATTTTCTATGTATTTTCAAATAAACAACCTTCTGTTGTCAGAACTACCTCTTGTTGAGACAAATCAGAATGAATGACATCAACTCTAATGTTGTCAAATGCAAGTTCACCGTACAACTCCTTGGCTCGTTCCTTGCTTTGGAGAAAGACCAATACTGGAGGATTTAGACTCTACAAGACGTTGCAGAATATAAGGTCAGAAGACAAGCAACTAAAAAAATACCAATATAGCTCATAGGAGGTGGGACTACAATATTATATGCATTTTGCAAGTTCCAAAGCCAAGCGAAGATAAGTGATATGTAATTAAACATTCCAAGTCACATTATCTAGCACCAAACCCAGAATAAACAAAGAGCTTAATTATGTAAATGTAGCGCACAGTCAGTAAAACAAATGAGACTACAAAAAAGAATAATAATAGGAAAATATATATATTAATAATAAATTGTAGGGACGATTCTAATTTCTTTTTAAACATACCAAGACCAACTAGCGTTTAATTGTGAGACACACAACCCCTTGAAGCATATGAAAGTTGGACAGACAGAATTATTATCCAATGAATTAGTTTAGCCATTTACCTCTGCAAAACTTTGACGAATTGCAAGAAGTTTTCCTTCTTCACTTCCAGTAAAAACCAATTTTTGCTTTATCGTTTCAGAAGCCATATTCCTGATTCAAATAAAAGCATTAGACATTATCTACAAAATAATGTAAACGAGAACTGTATTAAGGATATGCTCAGGAGCATCATGTTTGTAAATGTTTTGCATTGAACTTACTTCCTACCAACAATTACACGAACAGCATCATGCATAAGTTCACGAGCTCGATCTTCAACAAAATCAGGTAAAGTAGCACTGAAAAGCGAGCGGATGATTGAGGGGTTGGAGCATGCCTTGAGAACAGAATCAATTTGCTTGAATAATTCGGGCTCAAAAAGCTTATCCGATTCATCCAGGACAAGATACTCAACTCTGAAGCACCCAAAGTAGTTTGAAGAAATAAAAAAATCAATACAACGAGCTATATAATAAATCAAATCAGATATCTGCCACTAACTTCGTAGAAACAATCGTAAGATACATCTAAAAGAATCTAGCAAAATTTTATATAAAGTGGAGCTACACCTGCTGAGATCAATCTTCTTCTTCTTGATAGCCAAGCGTAATCGGAGTGGTGTGGATATTAGTATATCACATGGAAACTTCGAAAAATCAGCATTTCGTAAGAGATTTTTAGTCATTAACTTAATACCAAATTTTTTTCTTTTGGCAAGCTTTTTGCACTCTCGAAATATTTGAGCAGATAATTCACGGGTATGACAAAGGATAACAGCTCGAATGCCACCCTTTTCTGGGTCCTGTAAAACATAAAATATATTATATTATATGAACCGAAGGACATTGGGAACTGCAAACACGAGTTGAAGAAAATAAGAAAAATACCTTAAGCTTCATAAGCATTGGACATACAAATGCAAGGGTTTTCCCAGAACCAGTTGGTGCACAAGCAAAGCATTCACGACCCTGTCCCAAATAATTGAAGAAATACAGCAGTTAAAAACAATATTCAGTTAATACCTATCCCAAGGACAATAGAAACTACTTATGAATCATGATCGAACTTAAGTAACAGTTTTCTGAAGACATAATTCGTACATCTAAAAGTACTGGAATAGCCTGTCTCTGAATAGGCGTTGGTTCTTTGAATCCAAGCTCCTTCAGATTGCGCAACAAATACGATGGACACTTATATCTGCAAACAATTCATTAATATTCTGAATCCTCCCTTTCTAATGCAAGATATTACTCAGAAATGAACCCCATAATATTCTCATGAAAGATACCTTGATTTCAACTCGTCAAAGCTTTGAAGAGGAGACGGTACATTATAACCAGAGACATGAATGTTGTGCTGTTTTCTGAATATCGCGTCTCGCTGAAAACATATTCAATATGTGAAACCATTGCACACACTTAGTAGCACTTATAATTACGCAAATTGCACAAAACAGAAAAGGAACCTCGAGTTGTTGATTTTGTTCCTTCTTATTCTTCTTCTTTTTCAGCTCAATAGACTCCTCATCAGCTTGAACATCACCAATGGACCGCGCCACAGATGCAGAATTTCTAAACACGTTGAATCCTTCAACATTTTCTTTTTTTTTGCATTTACGAAACGGAGCAAAAATGAGATACGAAGCGTTGAATACAAGAGATGGAACGGTATAACAAAGCAAGAGAATGTAAATACCGGAAGTGTTTCCCTTGCGCTTCCTCTTCTTCGTGGACGCTGTTTTCTCTTCTACTGCTTCCCTCGTTTTCGCGCTTTCGCCTTCGGCGACGCTCGAAATCTTCGCCGAATCGGTATCGATATCTTTTTTCTTTTCAAAATCAACGAAAAATAACAGTTATTAATTGTATGTGGTGTAACAGTGAATAAGCGAATGTGATGGAGAGAGATAGAGAGAGGTACCTGGAACCTGGCAATGTCGGCGCCGAACTTCTTTCTGTTGAAACGAATGCCGGAAAACAAAAACGAAGGTTCGTTGGCCATTGGAGATGAAACAAAGGATTTTAGGGGTTTCTGTAATGAAGCACTTGAAATTCCTTCTGCGACTTCACTGCGGCCGGTACTGTGTTACGCAGCCACCACACCAAAACCAACTCCACAAAGTGCTTTTCTCAAAAAACTAATTTTGTTTTTCTTCTCTGCCCATCCTTTAGCCTGTTTTGCATTAAGAAAATAAAGAAGGGTACATTGGACTTGATCTATTTCTCTTATTTGGGCCTTCTACACCTCCACTCAATTATGAAAAAAACTATTTATTAAATAATTATTCTGATTTTGATTTTGTCAAATTTTATTTTTAATAATAATTAATTTTTTTATTATAGTTTATTTAAATTTATTTTTTTAAAGAATAAGTTTTTTAAAAATAATTAAAAATTAAAAATTTATTGAATAATTAAATAATCTTATTTAAAATTTGACAAAAATAAAAAAACATTGAATAGTGCAGGTAAAGATAAGATAGTGATACTAAAGAACATATCTTTTATACCGAATAACGAATCGTTATATGATTAAAATAATTGAATTTTAGGATAATTATTTATAATTGTATTGATATCGAATATTTTTGGTAAATATTTTTTACTATTATAATTAATTTTGGTTACTACAATTATAATATTGACAGCTTATATATATTATAATTAAAAATGGTTTAAATATAATCGATAAAAAATTATATTATGATTTTTATTTTTTGATATTTATTATTTATTTTTTGACGTAATTTATTATAAATTATTAATCTTTCTAAAAAAATATTGATAATCGATAGTCCATCTTAAATCATATAAAAAATAAAATATAAAAGTTAAAAAATAGAATCATAATTATATTATCCACAATCCACATTGAGGTAGCAAATGTATATATATTATATATATTATGACTCGAATAATAATAAAGAAAAAAAATAAAATTACATTTTCAACTATTTTGTATTATTTTAAAAATCACGTCATATGATCATGTCTAACAAGTGGACCATACATCATATCAAAATTATAAAATAAAAATGTATTAAAATTAAATATTTGATTTAATTTACCATATTGTTATATATGTTTCTTAACTCTTTTTTTTGCTCCACATTCTTTTATTTGATTAATTTTTAATTTGTATTTGTCATTTTTTTTATGTTCAAGAGGAAGTGTTTTTCAAATAAAGTAACATACCATAAGGACATTATTTTAATATACATATATATTTTATTACATTATTACTATTGTTTTTATGATGAACCATATTTTTGAATAACGTAAAAAGAAGGTATTAGAATATCTAATTTCTCACCAACTCTATACATTGAACTCCTAAGTAGTAGTTTCAATGCCAAGGATCTAACCAAAACAATAAAATTAAAGCAGATAAGTATAATTTTTTCAGCAAACACAGTGGTTGCCCAATACTCAAGTCAATTTCCTTTTTTATGTTTGTGAGAGAAATTAGAGTAATGGGGATAAATAACAAATAACAAATGAACTTGCCTTAACCATTATTTGTTGAAAATGCACGAGTTTCACTTAACATTTAAAACATAACAATTACTACGCCATTCCTCTGCAAGGAAGTCACAATAAATAATGCAATATTTTTCCATAGCTGGGAATCAGAAATTATTACTCTGAAAACAAAGTTTTTGCCTCATTTTAATTTTGAATCTCTTATTTGACATATTGTTATTCTGGCACAGCGCAAAACTAATCTGTCATAAAGATGAAAATCGAAACTGATACAGATACTGATACAGATACTGATACACTACAAGGCTGAAAGAAGCCTGGGTGAATCGGGGGATTTCAAAGCGAAAACGGATACAAAAGATCACACACACCCGGTAAAGCTTCTACCAAGTTCCGAACCTTTTTCTCACTGCACATTTGATTTGGTAATTCTGTCTGCAAACGGTGTTAATTTGTCTCAATGTGGCAGTTTCTCTTAACCGCTGTCGTAGCGGGATCCACGTGTTTCGCCGCAAAGCGCTTCTTCCCCAAACAAGCTTCGCAATGCAGTAACGGGGAAGAAGTTCCAACTGTTGACGATGGCAATAACAGTTCCCACCGGCAACTCGTGATTCCAGAGACACGAAACGGGCTATTGGGCTTTACCCGTAGACGAAATGGGCCTGAGAAAGGCATTATGGGCCCACGGGGTAAAGTACCAACGGTGCAGCGCAACGGCAGAAGCAAATTGCCTCTGGGTTTCAAGAAGAGGAGAAAAACCGCGAGAAAATCCATCACCAATAAGAGTTCTTTCCTGTCTCCTAAAAAACATGCTGGTTTGTTCGTTGATTAATGCTTTTAATCAAATGAATTAAAAACATTTTGAATTTTTAAATGTTTGTAATTATTCTTTACATTATATTTGTAGTCTCATCCACATTTTTTTATAATATTATTTTGATTATGTATAACATCGTATTATATTTTTCAGCAAGCGCGTTATTTGATTGGGGAGTTAGATTTGGGATAAAATGTATGATGGTTGGAAGAGATGAGGTCAGTGAACTCACAAAAACCATGAACAAGACGGCAAAAATTATAGAGGAACTAAAATCTGAAATCATCATTAAAAAATCGTCACATGCTCACCAGTTTTTGGATTACGTTGGCAATAGCAATGGTCTGGAATTTAGCAACACGAGTGGCAAGGATGAAGAAACAATGTTCAAGAAAACAAAGAGTGAACTCGGAGAAACTGATTCTAAATTTTGGTGTCTCTCACTGATCGATAATGGTGAATGTGGAAGTAGTGCTCTTACGGAAGACTCAGATTCGCTGGCTCTGGTCATGGATCAACTGGAAGAAGAACTTGAATTTGAACTCCAAAAACTTCCTGGGGATAGTGTTGACACTAATTTTCTAGAAGAAACAAGGTCAAAATTCTACGAGGTAATAATCTTCTTCGTATAAGAAAATTCTTTCTTGAGATATCTCTAGGTTGTGGACTTGTTTTACTGTTTTAGTCTTTTCTTTGTGATTATGCATCACATAGCAATTAATAAGATTTCAAAACATGTAATAATTTTTCATTTATGTGATCATATAATTAATATCACCTCTATTATTTCTATTGTTAAGGGTATTTTGATCTCGAATACCAGGAAGAATATTGTATTTTTTAAAGTTAGATAGTTTTATAATGTTTAGAAAATTACATTTTATTGACATGGTAGAAAAAATATCACATAACCAGGTTCAAGTTCCAAATGAAGGCTATTATGGAGCAGATGACTTGAATTTCAAGTCTTCTCCATTCCACGCAGTATCGGCAACAGAATTGAATCAGAAACTATGTCAGTTGAAGATAGAACAGCAAGAAAACCAGATTGCGGAATTGGAATCTGAATTATACCTGGCTCGTTCTAAACTGCAAGAGAAGGAAGCTGAACTGCAGGCACTAAAAAACTGTGTCACTCTCCTAACCGAACTCCCTCTACCCACAGTTTCAGGCACAAGTAAATGCTTTGTTTCCTTGAACCTGCATCTTAATTCATTTCATTCGTTTTGCATTACTATGCTTTACCAGCAAAAGGTGCATCTCTAACATCAGCCATTGTTCCCAGGTCATGGAACTGAGATTCACAAGGGAACCACCAATTGGGACTATAACACCCTGGACTCAAAGTCAGAACAATCAGTTGGTGATATGAAAACACTTGCTGTGTATGAACCAAGTTCTTATTACCGGAGAAGTGACTCTGATTTATATGAGCATACAAAGTACATCGACAAAATCATATGATACATTAGAACGGTAATAATTTTGTAGGCAATTGTTCTATCAGATGTTAATTTAGTTATTGGGCATCATGTGATAGATATATATGTAAACATTGTTCTGGTCAATTTATAATGCTTCGAGTACCGGATCTCAAGACGACCCACATTCATATTTTTAATATAGACAACTTGCAATGCAACTCATGAAGTGCTGTATCTGCACAATATGGACATGTGAATATAGTAATTGGTTTGTAGGATTTTTTACTTCAATGCCTACGTTACAGGACTAGACTGCTCTCAGATTTGGTGTTTCTCTGGGGGCCATGATGCCATTGTTTTTTTATTCATCACAAGCCATCTTCACGAGTGTCACAAGTAACTGAGACTGCTGAAACTGAAATATTTTTTACTTTCCATGCTGTCTTGTTGGGAGAAATAACACTGAAATCACCGAATTGCTTTGACATTTTGCACGGTTGTCTGAACTTTCACAGGGATAGGATTGTAAAGAAACGTTACTGGTGGAATCTTGAAGATAGTGTTGGTTCACTCACTATGTTGTGAAACAGTACGGAAATGGCGTGAGACCATGGTATTGGGACCTGCATCAGGGGATTGCGTTTTCTATTGTATGCAATAATGATTCGTTGTTGCGCATAATACTGCTGTTTTCTCAGTTTTTCCCAAGCACTTTTCACTACTTTGGTCCCCTTAACCAGTAATAATAATTTTTATAAAGTGTTGCTAAAGATTTGACTTTTCACGTTCTGATGAATGTATTTGAAAAAGTAATGCCAGAATTGAAGCAGGACTAAAGTATGGGATATCTATTTTTAATTGGAAAATGATAGAGAAAAAATAGAGCACGTATTGACATAAAAACCACAACAAACTGGTTCCACGGTGTTGGAAATAGCGTTTGAGAAGGCATTGGCATCTCTACTTGTCAACTTCTAACTTTTGGTGGTGCTGTTTTTCGAGACCATATAACACGCGCTATCGTTGTTTTCTTTCCTCTTACATAGCACAATACTCCAACCAACAGCAAACAAAGTAATTTCCGAGAAAAATGAATAACGGTGTTGTTAGAAAATTTTAAAATTTTAAGAAGGATTGTTGAACAATAATTTAAGAATTACATTCCGTTTTTAATTCTGATAAAATAATAATTTTTTATTTTTGTTTCTCTGAAATATTTTACGGAAACTAAAGATAAAAAAACAAAAAAAAAATATTTCATAGATACAAAATAAAAAAGGTCTTAACGATTATATTTAAATTGATTAAAAATATAAATAAAATATGTATTTAAATGTCATATCTAAAAGCATAATTTTTCTAAGTACAAGAAAAAAAATAAATGATAAAAAAATTATAATTCTGAATTTCATTATCAGTGCAAGTGTAGTGAGATTTTTGCCGTGGGTCAATACTTAATGGGTCAATGCTCAATAATGCCTCTCCAAAATTTAGAAAGTAAATAAATATAAAGAAATCTAATCATAAATACGTTTTCATTGACTGTGTGGACTAGATTGTGTAGCCCTGTTCCCCTTGTTTTTCACTCTCTTTTCTCTAACTTTCTTGTTTTTTCCTGGATCCGGAGTGTTCCAGGTATCATCTATCTTCCGCTAGAAGATAACTTACCCATCAATCTACATCCTTAATTTTAATTCAGTATCAATAGTTCATTGTTTTATTTAAAATGTTTTTATTCTGCATTTATTTAAAGTCACATAAAATATTTATTTACTAAATAAATAAATAAACTGAAAGTTCAGTTGAAATAAAATTATCTCCTCGCTTGTATCTTTTTGGTAGCCACGGATTCTCGTCTCGTCCCCACATTTTTTGTACACTCTCTGATACTTGATAATTCAGCGATTACTTAATTCTTGTATTTCTTTTCAATCTAAATGGTTTTGCATTAATTAATCATAATTATGAATTAGAGTATAATTAAAAATAATGTGAATTTGAATTCAGTGGTTAGCTGAGGAGGACTAAGATATGGAACTTAATAAAAAATAATGAGAATACGATAGTTCTTGTATGAGATGGAAATAATAAAAAAGATCTTGACAGTAAAGGGGATTCACCCATCCGTGCGAAGATGCAATAAAATTAAAAAAGTCCACAGCAAAAAAACAAAAAATGGGAAAAGCATTTTGCAGAAAGCAAGCTCCCCCAGACATACCCCATCTCGATTGCGTTTTACAACGAGTCACTGCTACCACCACACCAAACCAAACCCTCTCTCACACTTTCGGGGAAGAGTGGAAGAAAAACCTTCGCTCAATCACCGGACATGAAGCTATCATCCAAACCCGTTTCGAGTCCGGGTCGGACCGACAAATTCCCTCCACCACTCATGAGGTTTCTCAGGAGCAATGCAGGGAGCAAAAGCAGAAGGTCCAGGTCAAGCCCAATGTTCCTGCGCAAGAAAACCACCACCAACCTCCAAACACAAACCACCCAGGAACCTTCTTCCCCCAAGGTCACTTGCATGGGGCAAGTCCGAGTTAAACGCTCTTCCAACACCAAACGCGACGTCCCTCCCACGCGCTGCCGCTGCCGCTGGGTTCCCAACCCCAACCCCTGCCGCTACCCGCCCTTCTGCCTCACCTGGCCCTTCTTCCGCCGCAAGCCCAAGCAACACTCCCGGCCCAACCACCACCAAGAATCGGAGTCCGCCTCCGAAGAGAGAACCAATGTGGATAAAAATATCGTTTCTTTTGCTTCCAACCCCGGCACGCCGCCGAAAAACGCGTTGTTGTTGACCCGTTGTAGATCCGCGCCGTACAGATCCTCGTCCCTGGCTTGCAGGTTTTGGAGTTCCCCCGTTAAGGACCAGGAAACGGAGTTTCCGAACACGGAACCTGCCTCCGAGGAACCGCAAACGGACCCCAAACTTGGGTTTCTCGGAACTAAAATTGCCTCACTCACCGAAGAAGAAGAAAAGGTTGATGAATTATTATCTGACGAAAAAGGAGTTGAAATGGCGTCTGCAATTGCATCACGCCCTAGTGTACTCACTAGGTGCAAATCGGAACCGGCGAGAACCGGACATAGAATTGACCCTCTGGTAAATAATCTGTGGAAGAAAAGGTTGAAAGTTGATTAATCCGTATTCTTATTTTGATGATTCTATCCTTGCTTAATTGCATATATATTTTTCTTTATTTGTACATAATTGAATGTTTTGACACCTGGAGTAATACGCGAAACTGGGTGGGGCTTTTTGTTTGGTAAATAGAAAGAAGGAAGTGAAGAAGAAGAAGGTGGTAGAAGTGGGTTCGAGTACTTGTTTTTCGGTTCTCTCGGTAGTTAATGCTTTTCTTGTCATTACATTGCAGACATAGTAACACAGCGCAAGCCTGAATTTCTCTTTTTCTCTGCCAACCATGTTAAGAACCTGAACTCACTGCAATTTGCTTTCACGTGCTGCTTTTTGTTTGTTTCGGTTATCGAACTTGGCAGGGTTAACCTCAAATAAAGAGTTGGGTTTAACTGTAATTTCATGTTTCTAATCTTTCTTGTTTATCAATTAGTTTATGTATGGCAAAACATTAATCAGAGAGAGAGAGAGAGAAACTAAATGCAGGGACAGTGTTTGGTTCAATATTTTGAACATGATTTGTTCCAAGACCGTGCAGTACTGTTTCCGACATTGTTAAATTAAACTATTTAAGTAGCCTTGGATGCTCTGACCAACTTTCCCACTGGGTGGAAAGGGCAAAGTGGAAAGTTAATATTGATTGGAAGTATCTTTAGGACTCTGATGTGAACGTTGAACCACATCTTGTTTCTATTTATTACTATTTTTCTTAATCAGCACAGAGATGAGACTAAATTTATTGTAGTTCATCAACCAAATATATATATACATATATATCAATAGGTGTCATTTGTACATTTTTACTTCCATTGAATTAACCTTGCATTATGAATTAGATTTATGAAAGTTATCCTGTCTTGGCTCTTTAACAGGATTAGAAGGAACGTTTTTATATGACAATGTTCTATTATAAATTGGTTAATTCTTTTTAATGTGTTTTTATAATTTAATAAAAATAACAGTTTCTTGATTTGTATTTACTAGTAAAGATGCTCAGTTTAACTGCTTTATTAAAACCTGTGGTTTCTTTATTACTCAGAATAAGTTTAATTAAATTTGAAATCTACGTTATCTTGCTGAAATATCATTTTTTATAGTAATATTAGAATTCTTTTCAATGAGTAGAAATACATGTTTTCGATGATGAAATAAAATCATAATTATATTATCCATTAAAATAATTAAATAAATAAATTTAATTAAAAAAAATTGAATACTAAATAAATATTTTTTACTAAATATTTAATTGAAAATATCAATTTATTAGATATTTAAAACTTAGTTTTTTAACAATAATAATAAAATCATACTCCTGGAACTCTGGCACCAATAATTGTGTTCTCCGTATTTTAATTCTGAAACAAATATCAAGTTTGTTTTTGCTATGTTTTTTTTTTCAATAAGTACATAACGCTCTCTATGTTATTTAGTACTGTTTTCAATATTTTTCAATAATATTTTACCATTTAAACATTTATTTTCTAGATTTGTGTGATATTTTGTTGAAATTCTCTAATATCAAATATTTTCAGTAGTTTTAATTTTGATATAGTCATCCCTAGCTTAATTTATCAGTCCAATGGTAAAAATACAGGGGAGATGGGTATAGATTTACTTTCACATTTTTAAAATACATTGACCCATATGTTTTATCAAAATTTTCTCCAAAAGCTATTGTTATTTTGCCATTTTTATCCTAATTTCTCTATTGATATAAATATTAAATTGACATTTTTATAGATTATCTAAATAAGTTATCACGATTTTATTAAAAAAAATAAAGAAAAGAAAAAATACGGAAGATCACACCAAATATATATGATAAAATTACATCACGTAGCTAAAAAAATAACTACTATAAAAAAAAAAAACATATTTTTCTTCACAAATTACTTTGAACTTCATATAGGAAAGGACAATTTTCTTGACATATTAAAAAAAATTATTAGTAATCCTCTTACATCCCAAAAAATGCTTCTAATTTTTAGAGTTTTTTGCTTTTAAAGATTAAGTATTAATTTTTTGTGACATATCTCTACCTGGATTCTCTAATATGAAGTGGGTCACCATCTTTTTTATTATTAGAATTTTTTCTCTCATCACATATTAGTCTATTTGTAAATTATTTTCAATTCCTTTTAAAAATGAGATTCCATATATGTCAAATAATTTAAATTGCAGGTAAATTATACTATGATAATTTTAGTTGTTGTTATATTCACAATAAGAGTGACATTTTAAAAAAAAAAACAATCAAGGAATCAGATTCAACGTGCGTACCATCATCTAGATTCTTACAAAGAGAAGATCTATTCACAATGCAAATATTATTATGATTATCTACAACTAAATCAAACTATGACTGAGCAATAGGATGCACCTCCATCACAGACATTGTTATATGGTCCACCATAGACTCCATTTAGAGATGACAACGGATTGGGTCAAATACAACTAATGTCTACCTGACTCGCAACAGAAAATCTGATCTATTACATTGTCATTGTCAGGTGACACAATATCATCTTAACACGTGACAAAATTTTAAGTTTTTTTAAAAGATTTAAAAAAAATAAAAAATTAAATTATAAAAATCATTAGCTAACAGATAATACTTCTTTAACGTTATTAGTACGGTACTAATAGAAATGATTTGAGACAAATAAAAAAAATGATCAAACTAATATTTCCTGTAAAAAATTGGAACCAAAAATAGTTTTGGACATGGATACAATGATCTCACATGGACAAACCAGTATTTATGTGAATACAATGCTTAAATTCACTTCTGCTGGTAATTTGTTGATATTACACACATGGATAAAAAATCTTTTTTAAAACTCACAATTAGTTTTTAGATGAGTATTCTTTGAATAATGAAACGAGTAACGAGTCAATTTTTTTTTTTACTGATTCTACACAATATAAACTATCCTTGTTGGAGCCATCCATAGTCAAAAAATTTTAAAATTAAAAAAAATTCATTCAATATTAAATATAATCTAATTATTACTAAAAAGTTCTAATTTACATTTTGCAATAATAAGAGTTAAAGCTTAATTATTATAAAACAGTATTAGCATTATCCTAGATAATAACTAATTAAAGTTTTTATAAGTAACGAATACTTTCCGTTATAATAGAAACATATACATATCATCAAAGAAAAAAAAAACTTAAACTTCTAAAAACTGAAAAATTAGATGTGCAATTACTTTTTTATAGAAATCAAGATTATGCATCCACATATAGTTGTAAAAATATAAACTTGTGAACATTATCATATCAAGAAACCTTTATCAGTGTAACATACTAAAAACTTACACGAAGAGTTTTTTTTTTTTTCTGAAAGAATTAAGGTTAATTCTAAGATGAAATACAATTTCAATAAAATTTGAACAGGCATCTTTAGGTCTTCAAGCTCACAAATGGCTCACCAATCACTGCAACTCCAAAACATGATATGTTTCCCTCAAAATTTGAAGTCAGATTTCAAGGGATATATGTTAATCTGATAACTGTGCATGCAAAGTAGAAGTGTTACCAAAAGTATATTACATTTTATGAAGTAATTTATAGATGGTGTGATAGAAGGAAAAGAAAATATAAATGGATATGTGGGTACTGTAAACCTAGGATTCACTTGCACATGTTGCCACAAACACATGCACAGAGCAGTTGTTATTCTCTGGTTGAGACACATACTACATATTCTGGTGTCCATAGGAGAAAACTGCATGTGTTTGAATTGATTGAGCTTTGCATTTGTTAATGGCATGTGACACTGTGGAGTGACAGCAAAGTTGATAATTACTAGTTGACAACAAGTGGTCCATCTTTGTCCCTGCTTCTGTGTAGTTACTTACTGCAATAAATTTCTCCTTCATTTTCTACTGTATATATCTTGTTATCATGACCTACTAACTAAACCCTTGTTTTTGCTTTTCCCCTTAGATTGAGGCATTCTACCACCTCACGGGAAAGATCATTTTTTCAAAACCCAGAAAGGAAAAGTTGACCAAACAATCAATTTCATCAAGTAACCTATAACTTTCAAGAATTACATCAAATGAAATTCAAAAGATCCAATTTTTAATTCTAATTCTAAACATGAATCATAATGTTTAATTCCATATCATTGAAAAAGTAAAATCGGATATAGGTCATTAACTCCTTATAAGAACATTACAATTGCAAGATTAACTCTAATAATTAAAATATAATTATTTACAAAACAATAACTAAATTAAACACATAAAATAAAGTATTCTTAAATTCCATAAGTTTAAATTATTTTTCATAGGGTTAAATATGTTTTTGATCCCTTAACTTTCAGTGAATTTTGTAATTAGTCCATTTCAAAATTTTAAACTAATTTAGTCTTTCATTTTTTAAAATACGTGAATTTAGTCATTTTAATCAAATTTTGTTAGATTTATTTGATGTTTTGTACTCATTTTAGGATTGTATTTGAGTTATTTATACTAGTTGACACATTTTTATTTTAATGTTAAGTCAAATACTATTATGAAATGTGTTTGAAATACCAAGTAAACTTAACAAAATTTGATTAAAATGATTAAATCCACATATTTCTCGAAAGATAAAGGACTAAACTGATTTAAAATTTCAAAATTGACTAATTCCAAAATTTACTGAAAATTAAAGGACTAGAAACATATTTAAACATTTTGCATAATCTAACTCAAGCAGTAAGTGTTCTTTCTATCTTGATATATATATATTTTTGCTTAAAGCTTGTCTGTGACATGTTTCGTGGCCTTGATTCCAATTCATGGTGCGTCTTTTAATGATCAAAATGAATAGCTGGAATATGAAATATCATTTATTTTTTGTTATCATGCAAAATTACCTCACACTTGTCTAAAAAACAAGCATGCATGTAAAATTTAAGGACAGTTTTTCTCCAGCACATTTATGAAATTTGTTTGAGTATTTCAACTCAAATTTGAACATATCTTGATTTATTTAACTTTGAAGTAAATTCTTGACTATGAGTTGGTATTTTTGGAAACATTGTTGATGTCTCAATCAAAATTATGTATGAAAGAGAAGACATGTTGGGGGGTAATGTGTTGAGTGAATTGCAGCTTAACAAGGTTTGGAAAGTTGTATATGTTGTCAAAAAGAAATTTCATAATCAAGAAGATTGGTCCCAGAATCGGTTTGTACAGAACTTGGTTTTGGGACCACCTGGTATCAGATAATCAAAGAGCCAAATAAAAAAGATACAAAGAAACTGCTAATGTGAGTTACTGTGAATGAAGACCAATTTCGTCTCAGGACAAAACGTCTTAATCCAATTCTATTTTATGTGAGGTTTTTTGTATTTGGTAGTCTAAAATTAAATATGAAAATATATACATAATTAAATTTAATCTGAGATATTTTTCTGCCGAAATTTGTGTAGGAAAAACACTCCTAATTATTTAATTAACTTTTCATGCAGTAAATTTTATTAATTATATATATATATATATATATATATATATATATATATATATATATATATATATATATATATATATATATATATATATCACCTTTTACCAAAAATTTGAAAATGGCGTTGCAAGAAAAGATGGAACAAAGTGGAAGAAGAAACTGCTGGAGGCCAGAAATAATTTAAGTATCTAAGATTTTATGTTTTCATATATGTATTTTTTTTTCAATAGATGGGGTAATTCATTTGTACTGTTTTATGATAAATTATATATTTTCTCAACAAAAAGTGAGTCAATCTAATGATATGATGGTTAGTATGTTATCTAAAGGACTATTTTGAATTGAAAAATATATTAATTTTTAAATCAAATATAAATAGTTGGTAAGTAAAATAATAATCAGTTAATATGTTTTTATATTTTTATTTAATGTAGTTCATTAAAATTATCCAGTTTTTTCGAGTACAGATGTTTATTTTATAATTTCAAATTATATATATTAAAAGTATTTATGTTTGTAATTATATATTAATATATATACTTTTTTACTTTTATAAAATATCTTCTTTACTGTATTATATTAAACTGAAGTGATATAAAAATAAGATACAGAAAGATGATAACTAGTATGAAATGATTATTCTCTTCATTAATTATTAATTATTGTGATGCTGATATGATATAATGAATTAATGAGATATTTCTAATTTAAAAGTTATATTAGTAAAGAGAATGTTAATTAGTGTCGTAAAGACACGTGTTAAGGAATGTGTATTAATATTATAATTTACATCGAAAGTTAAAATAATTAAATATATTAATTAAAATAGTATAAATGTATATTACAAATTTTTTAAAAATAAAAATATCTTTTTAATTTTTAGACAATATCTTTTTAATACAAAATAAAGAGTTTGAAATTTTTAAAGTCTTTCCTCAAAATTGACATATTAATCGTTTCTTTTTTTATAATTTTAAATGTTCAACACTAATTCTTTCTTGATTTTTTTTAATTTAAACGTTCTAATATTTAATTATATTTAAAAGTTAAAACATATTTATTTTATTATTTATTTTTTATTAATAAATATTAAATAAAATATTATAGTATTTATGGATATTTTTATCTTTTAATTAAAATAAAATTATATTAATAATTATTAAATCAAATTTTAGTTAATATCATATTTAATTATATATTTTTGTAAGATTTCATATTAACTATGTCAGTATCCTTAGGACTGGTTAGCAAAATCCTGTTAGAAAATTGACATTGTTTTCTTTTCTTATCATTATCATTATATTGTGACTATAAGATCGTAATACCAATCTTCACCGTAATTTTTCGTATTTTATTTTATTACCTAAATTCTCCCTGTGTGTAAACACAGATTAATTTTCTAATGGTGTGGTGACACTGAATAAACATTAATATTATATACAAGCAATCAGGCCAAGGGATTCAAAATTTGCCCAATAATATATAATATATACTTTATCTTTTGGGCCATGGGAATTAAAACTAATTGGACATGTAAAACTATTAGGATTTTTCTTCCTGCACCCCCAATTTTTCCTCCTACATCCTCAACTTTTTCATAATTTCCCTTTGTAGTTACCGGCTTTTAGAAGTCGGAGTTACTGATATTCAGAAGTTAGAGTTATCGGCTTTCAGATTCCGGTGTTACCGATTTTTAGAACTCGGTGTTACCGACTTTCAGAATTTGATTTTATCAATTTTCAAGATATAAACAGTGACAAAACATGAATAAAAAATTTAGGGGTGCCAAATTTAATTTTTTTATTTATAAATTAATTTTCTAGTTAAATAAAAAGTTCTCCATTTTCTTTACTTAAACCATTTGTATAGAGTGATTCACGTATGCACTTTTCAATTTCTAATATTTCTAAATCATTGAATTCACGCAACCGAGGTATTCTAGTTCCTATTCCAAATAAATTTTATCCAACTAATTCATTACATGTAGCAGAATTTGTAATGCAACCCAAGATATATTCATAAATTTTACCATTTCAGCATAAAACACAACAACATTTAAATTTCATAATTTAAGGTCATACTATTTTGGGTAAAACTTAATTTGGAAGAACCATCACAAGAGAATCATACATTTAAGATACATAAATTATAATAAAATATTAATGATTTATGACAGATATTGAGATAATCATTCATCTCCTTACTTTTCTTTTTTACTTTAATATTTTCTTGATGACTTATTGATAAATAATTTTATTATAACCAGAGATAGAACCTTAATCGCTTTTATCAACCAACATCCATCAATTTTTTATTTTTTATTTTTAAACAATAAAGATATACAACTAAAAAATATATAAACAAAATTATTAAAAATTTTCTTAAACTTAATATAAATAATATAATTATATTTATAATTTTAAAACATATAAATATATATATATATATATATATATATACATGTATATATATATATATACATATATATAATTAAAAATAAAAATTGGAGTTATCGACTTTTAGAAATCGGTATTATTGACTTTCAGAATCTGGTGTTAATAGTTTTCAGAAATTGGTGTTACCGACTTTCAGAAATTGATGTTACCGACTTTCAGAAATCGGGATATTAAATTTCATTATGGCGGATGCGGGCTGCAGAAATATTTAATTTATAATTTATTTTTATTTTTTTTTGAAAGATATAATTGTGAAGAAAAATTGGGGGTGCAAGAAGAAAAACCCAAACTGTTAACAGAAAAACCCAAGTCCAAAAAGAGTACTTGCCCAAAATATTTGGACTCAACTGTCTAATCCATACCGTGTCCAATACGCGATTCGCCTAAACCAAATTACAATCTTTGAATTCAACTTCTGGAGCTTTAGTTTGATCAAATCCAACTATGTTCTACCTGTCGCCATTCATTTTCAATTTTCCACTTTATGGTTGTAAGTTGCAACTTTGACATCTACCTTTGTGACATTTAATTTTTGCAATTTATGAAAATATTAAAAAATGAGTAAAAAGAGTTAAAAATAAATAGAAAAGCGAATAAAGAAAAAGATGTTATGGAAATGGCGGAGACTTTGGGGTGGAGAGGGAAGGGAAGGAAGAGAAAAATAGCATTGTGGTGTTGTGTGGTTGGGTGGCGTTGACGCGGTCGAGAAGAGAGAGTGGAAGGGAGAAAGGAATAAATAAATTACGTGTTGTAAGAAAAAGGTTAGATTATTAGTTAGATAATATTATTATAAGGAGAAGAAGACGACGCGGGGAGTCTCTGGTTTCCACCGACATCCCTTCCTTCCTCTTCTCTTTTCAATCCCTTTTCCCTTTTCCTTCACCTCCATTCTCAATGGCTGATAATGAGAAGCAGCCCAATAACGAGGAGGCAAGTCCTTTTCTCCACCAGCCCAAATCCCAACCAACTTCGCCACCCGACACTCCCGAGTTTCTCCTCGGATGGACTGCAGATGGGCTTCCCTTGGGCCATGGCAGCGTCGTTGGCCAGCCCATGGGCCGAGCCCCCTGGAACTCCTCCATCTGCGCTTGTCTCGGCCAGAACGATCACTTCTGCAGCAGCGATCTCGAAGTTTGTGAGTTCTCCCATCCTCCCTCACTTGCCTATTTCATTTCAACGTTTTTCCGCATTCATAATTTAGGGATGAATGTTTCGTGTTAGCTTTCTATTTCGCCTCTTAGGATGTTGTTTGTTTATAATTCTTTTGGAATGAATGCTGTGTATTTCGGCGATTTCAACTGCAAGATCTAGATTCTATTGTATTGTATGTATGTATGTATTTATATCACGTGCTCCATTTAGATTTCCTATTCCAAAACCATTGGCATCAGTGAAACATTTGTTACTGTGTTTCTACCATATAGTTGGGTTGGTTTTGTGTTTTAATCAGGTGCTATTGCTGTTTTTGTGAAGAAAAGTTGATTGTGGGTTTTGGGCGTTCCGTTCTCTTTTATGTGTTTTCGATCTGGATTCATAAAACATTTATTTACTTTGAAATTTTGTGATTTGCTAGGTCTTCTTGGGAGTGTGGCTCCTTGTGTGCTGTATGGAAGCAATGTTGAGAGACTTGGATCGGCTCCCGGGACGTTTGCTAATCACTGCTTGCCTTATTCTGGACTGTACGTAATTGGGAATTCCTGCTTTGGTTGGAATTGCCTTGCACCGTGGTTTTCTTACCCTAGCCGAACTGCTATTCGTCGGAGGTTCAATTTAGAGGTATGTTACTCTTTTATTCTTTGCCCTTTGTAATGTAACTAAGGGTGTAATGTGTTAAGTGGGCAAAGGGGTAGTCATTGCCAGCATGACCGTGGGGGGAAATTGGTGGGAACTTCATTGCAAGCTGCAGTCAAATAAAATGAGAGAAGGGTAGAGAGGGGAGGTAAGGAAGTAGGATAAAGGACTGCAAAGGATAGATCAGGTTGTTTCTCAAATCAAATTCCCTATGCTACTGTATATTTTTCCCCTTCAGATTAGTCTTGTAATCCCCCTCTATATTGCTGCTGAAATCCCACTGATACTGGGGGTTCAATTTGTAGCATTACATAGCAGATAGTACATACCATTTTCCCGCGTGATCCTGTCCACTTAATATCACAAGTGTTTTGTATCTGATAATATGACGCACCTGACCCCTAAGACTGTTATCTGGACTTGGTTATTAATTGATAAGCCTTTGTACTTAATTTCTTTTATATATCAGCTATAAATAATTAACACTACCTTGAGAAATGGTGTAGCAGTACAACCCAAGTAGGCTAGTTTCAACATATAAACTGGGTTGTCTACTCTGTCAAGCATGAAAGTTCGGGTTCCTTATCTTTATATAATAAGATATTTTAGCCTTGTAACTAGGGATGGCAACGGGTCGGGTCGGGCACGGATAGTGCCTACCCGCAACCCGACCCGCAAAAAAATCCGCCCGTTACCTCCTGTTTACCCGTCGGGTATCCACTTAAAAAATACTCGCGGATATTTTTAAAACCCACGGGTACCTGTGGATATCCGATACCCGCAAATTTTTAAAAAAATATGTGTTTTATAAATTTTTTAATATAAAATTATAAAAATAAAATATAAATTAAATTAAATTTTAATTATATTATAATTATAATTAAATCGGACATAATAAAATATACTATTACTTATAATTTTAATTAAATTTAACTTAATAAAATATAAATTAAATTTTAATTTTAAATTTTTGCGGGTAACGGGTACCCGCGGGTATAAATAGTATGATACCCGTACCCGACCCGTTTATAAGCAGGTATTAAAATATCCGTTACCCACTACCCGCGAGTAATAAATACCCGCGAGTAGTAACTATCCGTCGCGGATTTTATCCGCGGATATCCGCGGGCACGGATATTTTTGCCATCCCTACTTGTAACTCATCATCGCTGTTTAACAAATGCCTTGTAACTCAGCATCGCTGTTTAACAAATCTTTCCAAACTTGTGATCCTAAAGTTGATTTGAGAATTTTGGTTATGTTGACTCTTCTTCGTACGTTTGGTTGCATATGTTACAATTGTCTATTTAGTTTTGGTACAATGAGGTATATGACGAGTGTGGTGAACCTGTGTTTAGTATAATTTTTTGTGACTTGTATTAAGAAAGTAGCTTTAGTCTGTATGTAGCCTTGCTTTATGAAATTGAAATGTGTCAATTATGAATTACCAAGGAAACAGTCCTATTATTAGGAGGTGATTTGGATTAACAGAATAACTTTGGTATTTATGTAGACTTTGTTGGGGTTTAATTGGTAACTTAGTGGTACGCTTGAAGTTTTGTTGAAAGTTCAATTTAACTTAAGGTGTACTCAATGTCGAACTTGTAATGCTTAAAATTACTTGGTGTCCTCTAGTACTATTTTATGTATGATGTCATGTGTAAGTGAGATTTTCCTTTATCCACTTCCTGTTTTTTCTCCTTATAATTTGCCACTCTCCCTCATACACAAAAACCACATCCCTAAGTTATGAAAAAAAATCATATCTTATATAAATCATTTATTGTTCTTGGCAATCAGGGAACTTGCGAAGCACTTAATAGGTCATGTGGGTGCTGTGGAAGCATTTTGGAAGATGAGGCACAACGTGAACAATGTGAGTCAGCATGTGACTTGGCAACTCATGTCTTCTGTCATGTGTGTGCTCTTTGTCAAGAGGGTCGTGAGCTCCGTCGTAGGTTACCTCATCCTGGTTTTAATGCTCAACCGGTACTGTTTATGATTCCCCCAGCCGAGCAGACCATGGGACGTGGAGCTTGAAGATTCTCCATCATCTTGGAAGTGCTATTCTTGTGTATGTCACTGTTGTCTCTATAATTTGATGTTGAACCATGTTATGACTTCATCTAAAAAGGGTCCTGGCTTCTTTTTTTTTTACAAATAAGAACATTAAACCTATCAATTCTGTTTGCCTCCCTATTATTTTGTATCATATATAGATTTGAATCATATGGGAGAAATTTCTCCCAGTGCCTATGTCTATGCGTAACTACTATTTAGTTAATGAACTGAATGAAAAAATATGCTACATTAAGTGCTTAATTCTTGTATGGTTATGTACTTTTAGGCTTGTTTCTTCAGGCTTAAATATTGAAAGGAAGTGTGATGTGAACAATTGTAATTCCTCAGTATTTGCATTGGAAATGTATTCAACACCTATTTTATTACTGAACATGTCTATCTACGGCCTTTACTTTTACGCCTTTCCTTTTTGGAGGACAACAAATGGAGTTGTGCTTTCAATAGCAGAATCACAAGCTTTTAGTTAAATAAATTAGCAGTTTTTTTTGGCTTTGTTAGTTAATGCTTTCCATTTCGGAAACTTTCGAAATTTTTTGTTTAAGAAGATTGAATTTAGGATCAGTAAAATCAACAATATATGGGCTATCTAGAGAATTGTGGAGTGAACTAAGAGTAACAACTGTAAATAATTTTCTATCTCGCACTTTATAATAAATATTGAAAAATCTGCACCTAAATATTGAATATGACTAACTTGTTCCAGTGTAAGTAAAAATAATACATAACATGAGAAACGAATATTTTAACATAAATACGTTAAAACGAGTCTAACTCAAATTTAAGATAAAATCAACGGAACCAACCAAAATGCTGTGGTTGTTATAGATTTTGGATCCCGTGTGAAAGAAAGAAATATTCTATCTCATCCGAAATATTCTACTTCAGATGAATCAAAGTATTCAAAGCATTCAATGTTATTTAATATCCAACTACATAGTGACTCTCCAAAGCCTTTCTTATGGCCACCACTCTGTACTCTATCCCTTCACAGTTAGTATTATTTTGACCCCTAACAAATTATTACTCACATATCACAAATAAAATTTTACACACTTTACACTTACTAATACAAAAATTTTAATGATCAAAATATCTCTAAAATTGAATTGAAGTACTGTGAAAAAACATTTTCCTTTTCTCTATCCTTCTCTATTCTTGTTGAACCCTCTCAACACCTTAAACCATGAGACGCCATCTTCACATCCCTAAAAATATTAAGTTAGACTCCTTTAACCTCTTGATCCCTAATCTTCCTCCCCCTTCTCTCTCTCTCTCCACATACCTTTTCCTATGCCATTTAATAAACATTTTAAGAAAAATGTCTTAAATTTTAGTTTTCCGCTCTATTTGTATTATTGTCTTAAATTTTAATGTTACACCTCGTCTTCATTATTCCTTACATTTTTTACGTATAATTTTCCTCTCCTCTTTTATTCTCCATAACAAGTTACAGAATTTCGTCTTGATTTAATTACCAAGGTGAATCTATGTGTTGCCTTTGTTCGTCAATGTATGAAATAACTTCTTTTAGCGTTAACAAAAATCACTTTCTGAGAAGATACACCTATTTCAGAAAGTAACTTTCGTGTTAATAGTTTTGGACATTTTTGTGTTTATATGTTTACAATTCAATAAGGTAATGTCAACTACTTATATTTATTTATTTTGTCTCAACTTTATTGTCGTTCCCTTCTTCTTCAAATGACACTAAGTAGAAAAAAAAAAAGTCTTTTGTAGAAGAATAAAGGGTTTAGATGAAATTTAAACAAAATACTGGAGGTGCAGGAAGCAATCATCTTTATCCTAAGTCACGGACTAAGATTGGGCTGTTAGAGATAGCGAGGCCCATTATTTAAAAAGTGCTTCCTCCATCCATTAGGGTTTTTTGTATTTGGAGCAGCCTTCTGGTTCGTTAGTATCCGTTAGGGATTTTGCACTTGCAGCGTCATTCCCTGCACTACACACAAAACGGTGCGTGTCACCCCCAAAATCGATAGCGTGTTTTGCATACACTATGACTTCTTCTCGACTCGATTTTTTTTGCCATTTGTGTGGGACAATGCTAATTGTTCCTTCCCGTGAGTACGCTCAATGCCCTTTGTGCAAAACTCTCCGAGATATAGAAGGTCAAACCCTTTTTTTTTTTCTTTCAAATCAATGCGCTTATTTTACTTTCGTAACGTGTTTTCGAATTTTCTTAATTCTATATTTCTGTGTTGACATGCATAAATTATATATCACTTTCCTCACTTGATCTTTCGCTGTGTTCAGATATTCGTGATAAGGAAATAAGTTACACAATTGATGCTGAGGTATGTTTAATTTCTCTTACCTCACATGACGGTGAATTATTATTATTATTGTTTATATGCCAGTGTTCTGTTTCTGGGACTTACGTATGTTGCTTCATGCACTTCTTTTAAAAGAAAAATGTACATGTCTACCTCCACTATGACTTCACACACGACTCACAAATTCATGGTAGACTTTTTATAATTTTTTGTTTTTGTGGTATGTGTAATTAAATAACCGTTCTGGTGTGTGTTTGCATGGGCTCATGTTGAAGAAATAATAATCTGTTCTTGCCAACTTTTTAACAGAGCGTTTTGAATAAGTGATTATATCCCTAGAAACAGCTTATTTCGTGTACTCTCCTAGGCCTACCTTGATTTGCTCTGTCCTGGCGGGAATTGGTGAAGAGACAATGTTATTGGAGTTATTTTTTTTTTGTTTGAAACTAATGTTAGGCATTGCTCCTTCACTGCTCGTTGTTGTAATACCAATTATTTAAAACATCACTTGGTTGTATTGCATTGAAGTAACATCAAAATATTGAAGAGCATTCAAGTTTTATCTATGCATGTTCAGATATCTTGTTATTAGAGTTTGATTAGTTATTGGAGTTTGGAATGATAGAAAGCAGAGGTGAAGTGATATTGTGAAGATACTGACACAGTTGGTTAGGATTGCTAACTTTTTAGGTTCTAAATTTCCTAACAGTGGTAGTTGCTTTGCAACAGCTTAGCTGACCAGCTTGAGTGACAGATTGCAGTTGATCTCATATAAGTGAAATGAGCCAAATTTGTGATTTATGATGACCATGAACATAGTCACTTTATGTAGACCATTGGCAATTGTTCTTTAAAAGCAATCTTGTGTTTGGCAGGAGATCAGAAGAGAGCTTGGAATGGAAATAATTGAGGAACAAAAGGTGCAATTGTCTAAGGTAATGCATCATTCAATATTAAAAATAGCTTGGTATCTTAGAAGATATTTGTATGATTTAAATGTTATTGTTTCTTACGTACTATTTCTTGACAGGTTAATAAGAAATGTGAAAAATGTGGTCATGATGAAGCTAACTTTTATACGAGACAGGTACGTTAGACTTCATAACGTAGATTTGACAATTTCATTTGAGTCTTATTTATAGTCTAGAATTTTTTATTTCAATCATTCTATTTTCAGATGAGATCAGCAGATGAAGGACAAACTACTTTTTATACATGTACCCGTTGTGGTCATCAATCTCAGGAGAATTAGTATTTATTTTAAGAAATGTATTGGGAAAAATATCTTTCGGAGGAATGTATTAGGAAAAATAGAATGATCTTCTTTTGTACAAGAGAAAATGAAAGAAAAAAAAGTTATTTTCTTTCTGTTTTGGTAGTGTAGATAAATGAAAGATATGATAGACACTTTAAATTGAGGATTCAGATGAATTTTGATTCTGTTAATTTTTTGTTATATTCTTATACAGAGTCTTCAAAATATATGATGGACATTTGATGTTTTAAATATATTTGAAAAAAAAGAAGTAATACATTAACATTGGTGTGTATGTTTAATGTTTAGCCGTGTGTGTATTTTTAATATTCAGTAAAAGATAGGTCACAGAATTAAAAAATTAAAAAACTTTACAGTGAATCTGGATTCAAAATTTAGATGTTGTAACTAATTGTTGGATAAAATTATAATTATGATTATTGTTATGTATAAGCATTCTTTTTTATTTTTCTAATGCAATATAAATAATATAATTACAAAAAGGAAACTTTTAGTAAATATTTTTGCATTACTTATATTTTTTATAAGATTTAATTATTTAATTTGTCAAAATTAACGAGGAAATTAATTTTATTATTAGAAACAAATCTGCCTTAATTTTATAATTTTTTTTTCATCTAAAACTATTTTTGTTATATAGAGTGTATTAGGTAAATAAAACAACAGAAAGAAAAATTTAATTGAAACATAAAAAAATTTTAATTTTTTTCTTTCCAAGACTTAAGAAATATGGCCTCCGAAAATTCCTTCTTAAAAATGCAAAATCATAATAAAACTCTTTCAACCCTATGATCGGATTAAATAAAGAAAATCATCTACTCTTCTGCAAGGTTCATCATATATGATCATTCTATTATTCTCTAAACAGATAATAATACATGATGTGTATTTAGTAAAGCAATATACTAATTCTTCTTTAATTGAAATAAATACAAAAATGTTAAATATTTTAAGATAACTTATTTTAAGAGTTTCTAATTTATAAATCATAAATTATTTTTGCTAATGTTTAACTTATAGTTTGTTGAATTTCCTTTAATCATTTATATTTTAATACACTTTTCTTATCAATTTTTTCCAAATTTTAAATTAAAAAACATTAACAATACAAATGAAGACAACATATTTAATCATGTGATGCTACGTAAAAATCAAGCATAATAAATATTATAAAAAAGAAATTTAATTCATTAGTTTAAATTAATAAATAACAAAATTATTTTTATAAAAAATAAGTTAAATTAAATTTGATTAACACTTATTAAGTAAACTCACTAAAAAATTGATTAAACGAAAAAACATATAGAACTTTTAAAAAGTAATTAGAAATATACTTAAAAAGTTTATAACAATTTAGTTATTTTAAAAGAGTCTAACATTGTTTTTATTTAAAAGAACAACTATCATTAATTTATCAAATAGTTTACCAAACTTCCTACAAAACTCTATTCATTATTACCTAATTTAGTAACTAGTTTTCAGAAACAATCCCTCGTAAGACGTCATTTCAATTTAAATTGAACAGTCACGATGATAGAAATCCAGATTGCAGTGCCTTAAAAAAGATAAAACGATTTTATTTTAAGCCTGTTATCTGTCAACCGAACATTATTCTACTTACCATGGAGCAATAATGAACTGTAATCACTAGAGAGAAGATTGTAGCTACTGCTTTAGTTCCCTTAGCCAAAGGAGCTTGGGTCTTCAGGGAAAAATATTTGGTAATCCTATATACTTTTAAAATTCTAAGTTTCGCTTTTCTAAACTCGTCAACCAAAAAGAATCAGATATGAATGATCAGTTAGGGAGAAAGATGGTGATTTAACCATGAAGCACTAATTTATGCGGCTAAGGTTTCTATCAGTAATACACGGGTAGAAAAGATCAAAATCAACGTCATGCAAGACTCCACGGAAGAAGAAGCTTTATCTAAATAGTACAATTTAAACCATAGAACATAAACCGAGTACAGAGTCTACTCTCCAGGTGCAGAAACACCTTGCTTCAGTCTCTCCTTCTTCATCTTTTTCTTTGAAACAGGCTTCTTTTTTCTAGGAGGGAGGGTCTTCTGTGCATACGTGTAGAGCACAAAATTTCCAACGAGGAATGTCAACAGCAACCCACCAACAACCAGGAGGACAATTAAGCCTGGGTTGAACCCTTGGTTTGAGGCCTAAGTATAACAAAACAAAAAGCACTGAGAAAAAATGAATGGCAAATAAAATAAAAATGCACTTATATAAAAAGGAAAAATAGACAAGCAATTCATCACAGATAACAACTGTTACTGAGTCACCAACATGTGAATTATAGTCCTCTTGAAGGATGAGTCGCTTATTTATAAAACTACAGCTGCAGAACAATCAAATGATTGAACTTGTTTGAGAATGATTGATAAAAGAGGTTATCATCAATAAGGAAGGTGCAATATAGTTGAGAAAGCTTGATACACTAAACAGGCATAGATTTGACTCCTCTAATGTGAGGAGATGTACTTAAAAAGATAAATTGCACTTAAAACCATTGATTACAAAATCAGTGATTGAGAACTGTGATAAAAGCAAATACATATGTAACAAAATCAAAAGTCCAGTACAGTCTGAACCATTGATTTTCTAATTAATGGTTATTATTCCACTTTATCCTCTAAGGTGTGTTCCGCTAAGTTCTGAGAAATCAAACCCAATATGTCGAAGGATTGATGTGAACTGCAATACATAGAACATTGCAGAAATGATACAAAATACTTTTTAAAACTATTTCGAAGCACAATTTGGAAGGTAGGGGATAGAATAGAACCCTTAAAAAAATTCAACTCATTCCTTCCATCATATAATCTCGAAAAACGTTATTCCACTGAGACAAACCCCATCATTTGCTGATAAGTTGTGGAAAAGGGTTTAATTGTATGAAGTTAAGACTAACCACAAACCATTTGCTATGTAATATTGCTAACATCTAGAATCCAAAACATTGATTGGCCCCAACATCAAAGTATACAAGACAGCAACGCAATGAATAACAAACAAAATTTAACCTACATAAAAACACTTGACACCACGATTTACGAAAACGTAGCTCCACCAGATCACAGTACTAATGCAACAAACAATAGATTTGCGTAACACAACAGTCATTAATATAAACAATCCGACAATCACATATAAGTCGTTTAATCTGAACAAGAAATTTACCTGATCAAAATCCTAACTGAAGAGCTGAACGATGAATATTTTTTTTAAAAGAAAAGGAATCCTAATTTAATTTTCACTAAATCTGTAACATTAGAATCACTGATAATTGGGAACATTGAAAAGATCAATGACGGAAGAAAAAAAATCAAGCAAAATGCTAAAGAATTCCCAATTCCAAAGATCTGAGAATAAAACACGACAGGACCACACATGAAAGGTTCGATCCATAACTTTAAGACCTAATTAAACCGTGGAAAACGTGGAAGAAGGAACATTGTGCAGGAATCGATTAAGATGAGATGTAAAGTAATAAGCGATGATGAAATTGAAGGTTTGCAAAAGTAATTGGAAGTGTACCACTCGATCGAACGAAGGAGGAACTTTATCTGCGAACTCGAAGTCATCGGCCATGGCTGACGCTGAAAACTCGCGTTTCTGTCAAAACAAACGGAGATTCCAATGCAGATTTGAACCACACCTCGAAGAAGGTTCCAGAAACCACCCACGGCCCATGGGTTTATTTAATTTGAACCGACCAAATCGATTCTTTTTTAAAAAAAAAAAAAAACGAGTGAGTTTAGTTTTTGAAATTACATATGATATTCTGTTAATGCTTGCAATTAAAAAAAAAATCAGTTTTTAATTCTTTTAGATTTTTATTTATTTATTTTTCGTTGAAATTTTAAATAAAAACAACAACATATTTTTCAAAATAAAATTAAAAGGTTTAATTTCAATTGTTTAAAATTCCTTAGAAATAATATAATTCTGGACTTATATTGATTATCTAATTTTATTTTCATTGGAATTTATTACTGCGGACATTTGTATTATGGGATAATCTATCATTAACGTTTATTAGTGAAACATTTATATAATTTTTAAATTATGTTTTCTTAATTTTATCATTAAAAGAAAATTAATAGTGGACATAGGAATATATAAATATATATAGTAGAAAAAAATTATAAATTGAACTTATTTTTCATATAGAAACTATTTAAATAAGATTTTTTTTTTTAAATAGTGGCCACAAAAGTAGTAATATAACATATTGTTTAAATATTTCCCACTATAATCATTAATGAGCTTACTTTTTTTACTTTCAAAATTTGGGAATAATTGATGATTTTTTTTATACAGAAAATAAAATTTCAAGTAAAGTACGTAGCTTGAATGGATAGATAGAAATTGTAATTAAAAAAGAAGAATGATTAATGTTATGATAAAGATTGCCTAAATTCGTTCAAATAACAGTGTGTGTGCACGTGTAAGAAATATTGATACTAATAAATGATGTTTTTACTTTTTTCCTTTTGTTTCCATAAGCGGTGTGTGTACAAAGAAAGTATAGATAGGACAGGGTAGGGTTGAAGCAGGTGCAAAACCATTGTTCCATTGATGTAATAAGAACAAAGAAGCCAGACATGACACCAATAACGATTTCTCCGGTCACATATGCCAACAAAAAACAATGGAACAGCTTGTGAATTCTTGAAACCCCACTTGTGAGGAAAAACCACATCATAGTTGTAGGGTCCCTCCTTCTGTTGTCTGTGTTTATCTTCTTCCTGCTTTATCTACCTAACTAGTATCAAACTCATTAACTAAGCCTCCACATTTGGTTCCAATAACAACCTTCCCTTTTATTGCATACCAAACAAAAAGGAGATCGAAGAAATCACAATTCAGATTGCACCACCTACCTCTCTCGTTATGCTTTTATTAACATACAATTATTTCGCTATGACATGTTATATCACATGTGGCGGCTCCTCATATGGACCATAACTCATTTTTGGTGGATTTCTGAGGCCACAGTTTTAGCCCAGAACCGAAGATGTTTCTTCATATTTGCAGATGAACAACGTTTCGGAATTTTCAAGTTTAGTAGTGGGGAATCTGGTCTCTTTATAAGCCATGCCTCTGATAAATATGGTCTCATGATATCTCTCTTTTCTTCCTCTGCTTCCGTGTAATGTCCTTCAACCGTTTCTTTTGAATCCATAACACCGAGTCTCTGCAACCCGGGAACAACGCTCATCATTCTCGGGCTTAGATACTCTTTGTTGAATGTGAAACCAAGATCCATAAAACCCTTTACTTCATCAAGTTCTAGTTCCCCAAATGTTCTGCAGCTTACGGATTTCTGCAGTTTCCTTGCACTAGTAACCGGATTCCTCGATTTTCTGTCACGGTTTTGACTTGATGGGGAGGTTGAGTGTGAACGAGTTTTGTTACCCACCAACAAAAGCTCCATTCTGGCCAATCTTTCCTTTGTTTCTTCTTCTTCTTCATTGTTGATTGAACCATCCTTTTGCGTAAATAAAAACAAAGTAGAAAGAATGGTCATGACATGAATAAAAAACGAACTCATAATACCGAATAGATAGAATGCTGAGAAGTACTGACTCTGACTGCTTTTCAGTTATATTATACCTGAAGAAGCACAGATATTGACTCTGATGAGAGTGGTTTCTCTGAAGAAGCTGATTCATCCGCTGAAGTTTCTTCATCTGGTGGAGGTGGTGAAGAAAGAATGAAGGATGAGCAAGACGCAGATTCTGATGTGGGAATAGGTTTTTCTTCATCTGGTGGAGATGGTAAGGAAGTAACTGATGCTGTTGGACTTGGTTGTGAGAAGAAAATGAGTTTGTGAAACCAAAGACTATCCATTTCTTCTATAGTACATAGAAAGTTTTTGTTTTCCATTGCTTATGTTTGTGTTTGTGTGTGTGTCTGAGAGAGAGTGAGATTTGCGTATGAGAAGGCTGAAGAGAGTAGTGGCCTGTCGGCAAGTGTGGTGGTGGTGAAAAGAAAGAGAAGTAGAGAAGCGAGTGAAGGCAAATGAACGTGGAGAAGTGTGTGGGACAACCTTGGACAACTAAGGGTGTGGTCACCATGGACATGGGACGTGGATTCTAAACTCCACAACTTCTATGCTGATAAAAAGACTGTTCTGTCCATGCTTCAAAAACAGAATACGATGCTCCATGCATGTCAAAATCATATGCTTGAACTAGTTAGATCTACCAATTTAAGTGGATTCATCATGATTCACTCTAGCATGAGATGAGACTAAGGCAAGACAAGGAACCAAATAAATGGTTTCTCCTTTAAGTCCAAAACTTACTTTAAGGTTGTAAAAAGAGCAAATATTCATGAAGATTAATGACCCAAAAATGGATTCGGGTATCTTGACATTACAGTTGTCATACCAACAAAATCTGATTTGCTAGCTGGTTAAGTTCAATCTAGAGTCACGATGGGGGGTATTCCGACATGGAAAGGTGCTACTAATTGCATGATTGGTTTCACCCAGAGACACCACTTATGGGATAATGCACTAGTCAAGTAATAGTGACAAAAAACCAAACTGTTCTTTTTATCACTTGTAGTCTTCTCATCCTTGATGTGACATTTGGACGCTACTAAGCAAATTCATCCTTGTAAATCATGACTCCTTGTCCTCACCTAACACGACAAGTAAGTTAACTTTACAAGAGGATTTTCATGTTTATATGTTTCTATGTTCTCTTCAACGATATGACGGGGTTCATATTGATATTTAAACGTTATGCAAACGATTATTTAATGGAAAACTTCTGGTTTGAACCTCATAAACAAGTGTGATTGGGTATCACAGAAAAGATTACTATCTTAAGTAGTTCAGAAATTTCTTTTGAACTTCTAAATAATAATGCACATTAGATTTTACTGTATTAGCGGAACAAATTAATGCATGGAACCAAGAGATTGACACAATATTACAATTTCACTGCTAAAAATCTGGTGCTCAATAGAATCAATACTAGTTGAAGTTGTGATGTTTTTATGTGGCAATTCTAATTATACAACACTAGGAGGTGGATGACTTGATGAGTTTGCCTCTGTTTTCATCGCATGCTCCAACTCTTCTACAATTTCTCCTTCACTAGAGGAACGAGTGTTTTCACGTAGCCCTGAAGAAAACTCAGGGGCACTCTTATTTTCTTGGCTCCATTCTGAAGACATGTTTATGTGGTTAAAGCTAAAAGACTTCACAAGTTTTTGTTGCTTTCTCCTTCTCTCCCTCACCTCAACATGCCACTGCCTCAGAATTTTAGCCAAGGCTTTGCTCTTCACCTGTGACCCCATCTGTAACAAATCCAATGTTAGGACACTAAACTGTTTGGGATTCACTTTAAAATCAATTTTATAAAAGTTAACCAAAACACACTCTCTCACACTATTACATGAATGTGTCTTTATAGAGTTTACCTGTGCCACTAGTGCATAGAGGGGAAGAGTTACATAGCTGCATAGGACTTGAACTGCCACCCTGAGGAAATAGTAAATCAAAATATCACTTAGGATCAAGAAAATTCACTCCAGGAGAATCAACATGCCAAAAGAAAGAAATTAGAATAAACTTTAGGTGGTCATTACGCTATCACCACCCTTATGACTGTAAATGTTCTGTGTTCGTGGTGGCAAGAATTTATTCCAAACTGTGTCTGTCAACCAAGAAAACAACAGAGAAATAAAGAGAAGGGTGTTAAAGGTAATACATATATTGGATCAATAATGTTGATTTTTTTTAGCAAGTAGATAGAGAGAACTTACTGATACCCATATAAAGAAGGCAAGCTCGAACGCATTCTGTCATGATCAAATTAAAATCTTAGTTTAATCAGTGATTCAATGTGTCATGTCATCACGGATATCACTGCAATTATTCGTGTCATATATACATGTTCATAGATAGAAGAAGGTTTACCACAAATAAAGTGTAATGCAGAAGTGTTAACACGAATCCTGGATGGCCAAACCAGAAGAATTCGTCACTTGGACAAACAAGTGGTGTTCCTTTTGTAACACTGTTGACATCTTTCATCTGAAGAGCCATTTCGTCTACTATGACTTCAAGTTTAGCTCCTACAATCAGAACTAGCTGAAAATCAAAATTCAAGAAAGCTGAATTAGAAGCCATGCAGATTCATTATTAGTTAGGACAAAAGAAGATGCAACATTCTTGTTACTCACCAAGAGGGGAATATAGGATAACCAGAGATATACATGCCAGCCTGATATAGTTCACAGAGAGAAAAATAACTTGTGACTTAGACATAGGAAAAGCTTTTTAAGAAATGGAGATGAAAGAGTAAAACATTCTAACCATGTACGTCCACGAGCAGAAAAATAACAACAGTGAACCACATCACGGGGCTGCAAAGTAACACACATAATAAATAAAATGTGATTAAGATGTGCTCAACACAAAACTGCAGTTGATTATTGGTTGGAATTAGATGAATGGACTGATAAAAGACATAAAATTTGGTTGGTAAGTAACAACCTAATGCTCACTATGATTCTGAAATCTTCCTCAAGTGACTGTTCAATGTAATTTTGGAAATCGAAGTTGCTGTTTCTAGCTGAAAAGTGAGCCTGAATGGTGCATGGAACATCTTAATTGGAGGTTTAACGGTAATAATAACAATAATAATCATGGTTTGACTGTAATAAATAACAATAATAATCATAGACTTGACTTTGATGTGTTAATGTGTACTTAACTGATATGAAACCATGCCTCAGGGTGAGGTAATCAACTTTTTCTACCGAATGAAAGAACTGTCTGAAAAAACATTTCTGTCCAAATTTCACAAATTCATAAACAACGTTAGCCAATAACAAACTATGATACAAAATCATTTCCTCGTTACATTTATTTAATGATGACTCAAAAAAATGCTTACAATCCAAAGAAACACTGGTGATGCAGTTGTAGTAGATATGTGGCGTCTTCCGAATGTTGTTTGCCTTGCGTATCTGAATCTATTAGGGTCTGATTGTGAATCACAAACGTTGAAGGGTCAATTAGCCAACAAAAAAAAAAAAAAAACTTCATAAGCTATGAAGCCCGGACACGACTCATCAATGGGCTTGTTAGACACGTATCGGACACCGACACTCGTATGATACTCATAGGATACATATTAGTAAAGTGTTCAATTTGAAAAATATTTTTTTTTGTCTTTAACTGATATTGACATGACTCAAACATAATATTAATAACCACAAATTCAATGATTTTCTAAAAATTACATAAACTTGTAAATTTATTATATAAGTTTCTATTATGATTATAAAAATAAAGAAAAAATATTATATTATCATTACTTTTCACTTTTTCTATATTAGATAAATAAATTATATTTATTTCTATGTTAGTTAATAATATCTTAGTTGAAAATTTAAAAATAATATATATATATATATATATATATATATATAAATGTTGTGTCTCGTGTTCTATACTTTTCAATTTAGTTGTATCTTTGTGTCCGTGTCGTATCCGTGTCCAGACTTCATAGTTGATAAGACTTTGTCTATTCTATGATGCCAAATGAAATTGTTAGCATTATTGGAGAGGGAAGTCATGGAAACAGAAGAATGATTAATGAAAACGAAGAAAAAGACGTATAACCTATTGATATGATTGATGATGATACTTAAAACAAATTACAAGTATCGTTAAAATTGTGTGTGAGGATTTAATATTCAATTATTTTGTAGTGGTGATTATGCAGAGCAACGAGTATCGTTATCGTCACTGGTCACTGGTTCAACTTCAAGTCTTGATAATGATAACAACACAGAAGTGGGGACTTAGGAAAAACAGGGTCTCAATGAGTCAGAGCCATTAAAATGTTTGGTCCTCAAGGGGACCAAGTTTAAGTAGTTTTGACGCATCTATTCCGGCGTTTCGTGGAGATTAAACTACAACAATAGTATTATTTTCACGTCCAATCATTTTATATTTACTTTTTCTTTTTAATTTTCTTTTTTTTATAAATATAAAAAGTTAACATTTTTTTTAATAGTCAAAATACTTTTAAAAGTATATTGTCAAATGGTGGTGTAAAAAGTATTTTGGACAAAATAAATAGTAAGTTTAGAGGATTAAATATGAAAGGGAAAATAAATAGTAACTACCCAACATAAATAACCAAAAGACACAACACGAGAGAGAAAAAGTAAGTTTATAGGATTGAATATGAAAAATAATGAAGGATCTTTTTCTTTGTATGCAACAAAAATAAAATTATGGAACTGTAGGAAGTGGAAGACAAACAAATTGGGCAAAATAAGGCCCTTTCACTCATCCTAATTAAAAAAATGGGGACCCCGTTATACATTTATGATTAATTTCAGTTTTATTTATTATTAAATCAGTGTTTTTTTTTATGATATATATATATATATATATATATATATATATATATATATATATATATATATATATATATATATTCACAAAGTAATGTTTTTTTTAAAGGAAGAATTTATGTACTTAAACCACCAATTATTTACATATATCATTCTTCTATTTTCTTTCCACGCTAGAGCATTAATATACAACATGTTTAATTTTTTTTTTATAATTATGTTATTGATATGAAGTATTCATTAAACATTTTGAGTTTTATCGGTTGTTTATGAATTTAAGTTTGTATATTCCTTAATTATTATGAGAAAGTAAATGCATATGTTGTCAGCTGTATAAAAAATGTCTACTCGCATATTAAAAATTATAAATTATACCAAAAATGAAATAACTTAAAAAACATTAATTACTTTTTAAGTTCATAATAAAAAAAAAATCTCTGAAATGAAGGCAATAATACGAAGAAGTTTGTAAAGAATAGCACCGCCCAAGAAAAAAATGATTTTTTTCCTCTCCATTTATTTTATTATAAAATCAAAACTTCATTCATCACCTTTTAAGTGTATGTTTTGGATTCTAGGCGTATGTAAAATTAATTAAAAAAACTAACTTACGAGAGTTTTGGCCAATGCTTTTAGTTGTACAAAAATTAATTTCAAGTACATAATTGATCTTATTGAAAAAATTTAGTTAAAACTCGTGTAAAAAAATCATTTAAATTTTTATCTTAGAAATAAACTCGTGTAAACAAATTCTGCATTATATAATTTAAACATAAAATTTTACTTATAATTTGTTACAGAATAAAAACATTTAAACATTCCTCTAAACTAAATTTTATTAAATCAATTTATTTCAAAATTATTTGCGTCAACACTCATTCAATACACTCTAACTTCTAAATTAAGGAAAGGATTACAAAACAGGTAGTACACCATAAATTACAGACTAGCAACTCAATGCAAAAATCAAATGATTAATTCTACGAATATAAAACTTTTTCTAAAATTTATGTTAGTAAATTTCATGATAAAGTAAAGCTTATCAAAACAAAGTGAATATTTAATTAGTCATTTGCTTAAAAACAACTTTACCGTTGGCAATTTCATATTCGATTGTCTGAGTCTCTTCATCCCAAGCTTTCCAGTGCCTCATCTGCAAATGTGATTCAAATGATATTGGAAAAAAACTCATAGAAGAATTCGTTTGCAATAAATAAATAAATAATAATTTATATTACAATTTGTTTTTAAGTGAATACTTTTATCAACAAACTATCACATTGTTACAAATTATTAACTTGCATAAGTAAGAACAAAATAATTTTATAGCCAACTAGCATAATGTTTTATTTAATTAAAAACCGTTAAACAATAATCAATCTCTAAATTATGATATGGTTGAGTTCAAAACAACGTAAATAATTTATATCATATTAAAAATTTCCAGAAAAAAATTATTTTTATACAAGTATACATGCAGGAGTAATTTATTATATTTTTATTTCGAGTAAATGACAACAAGATCTACATATGTTCAGGATTAATTCCATCCCATTGATTAACTCGAAATAAATTAATTTGAGAGTAAGTTCTTATGGGTCGTTAACATCTAAACTGTCCCATATTTTTATATGAAAACAAATTACATTTTTAAATAAAACCTTTAAATTAGTAAGTAATATTTTATATGAGATGCTATTATAATTATATTACCAAGGGGAATCGCATAATTATCCTGCATGTTTTTAAAACATACCATGCATTGTTTGCATTTGTTATTTCTGAATTAGATTTCTTGCAAAGTAATAGATAATTAGATTTTGAACTGGCATTAAAAGAAATAAAGACCAATTATCATGAAATATGTATCATAATCATAATTAGACATTTTTTTTTTATAATTATATAAGTAATACTAATTCACGATCTTATCTCAAATATAGAAACCTCCACAAAGCTTACAAAAGAAAAACCTAAAAAGTGAGATCTCAGGTTCTTGATTCTTACCTTAGCCCTTGCCAGAGAAACGGTGAGAAAACTGTACACAATTTGCATGACAGCAAGAACAAAGATGAACATGTGAAGTTGATGGATTCCATGTCTTGACACTAAAGCAACCTCACTTGCCTGCATATGTAAACAGAGTTAACACATTCAACTCGCTCAGTAACATTTGGGATATCATAAGATTGATTTGAAAGATTTCATCATACATTTTTGGCACTGCAAGAATCCAAAATTGCAGTATCATTGGTAATACGTTTTCGACATGGAAGCATGGTATCTGCAGCCCTCACTGGAATGCAGATTTCTATTATAGCGTCTTGAGTTACTGTCAACAACAGCGACATGAATCCTAAGATCATCAACTCTGCACAAAACACACACACAGGGATTAAACCTTATATTCGAATATCATAACACAATATAATAATACAACGCATTCATCTATTAACCTGATTTAAGCCTCTCTATTGCTTCCACCAAATCGCTCTTTCGATGTTTCCTCAGCCACTGTATTATGAGATGAATGAGATGCTCCAAGATGATTGAGATTGAGATAAGAATGAAGGAAACAAGGGCAATAGCCCAGGTTGGAGTGTGTTGTAAAGAATAACCGAGTGTTGCCATGTTCATCACCTAAAATTCTTGTTTTGTCTTTAGAGTTGAATCTTTCTATATATAAATTTGTTTAAGGGACCATTAAGTGTCTCCCTCATACACATCACTCTCAGTTATAGTTTTCAAAGTTGGACAATTTTTCAATCCATTCACATGCTTCATAATACGCGCCACTCATGTCTTTTCATGAATATTTTCGATCTAAAATCATTAAGTGATGTGCATACGTGACTTCTTCCCTTTTTCTAATTCCTGTCAGTTTATGTCATTCCTTTGAGGATTTTTCCATGGAAGCTCATTTGGGCACAACCCAACACCGTTCATTTTGAGACTCCTGTCAACTGAGGAACCTTAAGAGGATCTTTCAGCTTATAAGGACATGAATAAATCATTCAATTCCAATTCCATTGTTGAAAATTACTGATGAAAAAATCAGTAATTGATGCTACATTTATACACAAAAACCAGTTTTATATACTACCTATGGAAGACATGATTACAGTTTTAGTTTCACAGTTCAGTTGGATCCGTTTGAAATATTTTCATCCACAATTATTTGACTGACATGTGTATTAATGTGACGTGTTAACGTAATTAATTAATGACTAATTGATTGTGCAAACATGCAATCAAAAAATTGAAAAGAAATCGATACAGATTCATTTTCTTCAATCAGTTATTCCTTAAGTATTAAAAAAATTTGCTAACAAATAACATCATATAGTGTATGTGTGATTGAAACATATGTAACATAATTCCAACATGTTGCTATCATCATCATGATGTCATGTTTATACACACCAACATTATTGGACACCTCTTCTTAAAATGAATTCAAGAATAATGTTTGAATTGCGAAACACAATCAAAATAAAACAATGAATAAATCGTATTGTGTATTAACTATCAAAGTCAAGTTAAAGTCTATTCTAACAAATTTTTTTAAACATTTTGTCTATAGAGTTGAGTTAAGTTTAAAATCTACTTCTAACAATAATTAATTCTTTACAAGGAAATACATAAACAACTACAGGTCATTTAAAATTGTAAGGAAAATCGTAAGTATAAAAATATACATGATATATATCATATATATCAAAATTTTAGTAATTTTAAATCTCATACACAACTTTGATAGTTATTCTCATTTGTGTGCTTCTATTCATGTCCACGTTGATTCCAAATTTATGGGTTTTGTTCGGTTGTCCTCCTCGCTCGGAGAAGGTAACTTTGTGGAACACACTTAAAATTCCACCCGTTGTACATTTATGTAAACGAACTACATTTTAATTGTTCCCATTAATATATTCAAATCTATTTATATATTTCATATCTGACACTGCTTTTATGAATAAAAATACATTTTCACTTTTACAAATAATTGTAAAACTATCACATTGTTTTTATCTTGGCCACTTCTGAAGATTTCTATAAAAAATTGCAAAACTAACACTCTTTTACAGAAAGAGAAAAAAAAAACATTACCATTTTCATAATTATATATGAAAACAGAAAAGCTAAACATTTTCTCCTGTCAAACATGAGAAAATTAAAAAAAGAAAACAATTTCAAGGCTTCGCGTAATTGAGATCGAAGCCGAAAATAAATCCATTGACATAAAGTAGCATTCCTCTTACAACATTTCCAAAAGCAAGGTTGTTTCCTCCATTTGGAGGGATGTCTCGAAATATATATACAATGATATTAATTATAATACACTACTAGTTATTTATCCTTTGTATCCTCAGCCAAAGCAGAAGCTTTGCAGATAGGGCATAATTTCTTCACAGATAACCACTTTTTAATGCAGCTCACATGGTAGTCATGTCCACAAGTTTTAAGTGTCCCAACATCGTCCATGTTCTTGTACTCTTCCTGTAATTTTCAATAAACCTCGTGAGCATCCCATTATTGTTTATCCAAAAACAAGTAAAATATTTACCATTACCATTAATGCGAGAATAAAAACATACCAGACATATTACGCAGTTTCCTTCGTCTTGACTTTGCTCAGATGAACAATATATTGTTTCCGTCAAACATTTGGAAAACATGTCCTCGGAGAGTCCTGTGTTCACATTGCCAATCCTTTCACCCAGTGCAAGTAAGTCCTGGCCAAACCAATCATTAAAAATAATTAGAAATTTTGAAAAGTCACAGTATTAATTGTAGCACAAGAAAGCTGTAATAAATATATAATCACCTCATAACTCATGTTATCTATGTCCATTCTCATTTCTCGGTGCTGATCAAGCATATTCCTGGAATCATACACCGATGCACGCTCAACAACCAAGAAACCCTGAAACCCAACAAAAATACAAGAAAAGAAAATTGAGTCAGCCAGTACTAGTAATACCAGAAGGAACAATTTCGCTGTTCTCAATGAATGTCTTGTAACTTGCTCAAAGGGATATATTAAACTAATTTAGATTTTGCTAATAAACCAAACATCCCTATTTAACGCTAACACTCGTTAATAGAGTGGATTTATGTCCAATTCAACCTTTGCATACCAATTCATATCATACGGTAAAGATTGTCTCATCCTATATACTATAATTTATTAATTCTCCAACACACCATCTTGAGGACTGAAAATTGGAGTGGAAATAAATATTTATAGGTGTTTCAGTAACAACCTAACAACAACAAATATTATTAAGATAGTATCTACTATCATCTTAAAAAGTAGATTTAAGATTTAAATCAACCTTACGTAATCTTCTTGTAAGGTAAGAATTGTCTTTACTTATATACCATAACTCATCATATATGGATCTCCATCATTGATGCACAAGAATAAACATGTCGTCAAAATTCCAGAAATTATACACGTATATATTACCATCAATACTGACACAAACAGTAATTCCTTGAGATACTGGCAAAAGATACCTCAGAAGCAAACCGTTCGGCAAGACCACTCTCCTCAGTCAATGTGCGATATCTTTGACTCGAAATTCTTGACCTCCCATTTCTATCACCATTCCGCCAGCCAAGGGTGCTCAATGGCCTTGGATGTCTAGAAGAGTAACTTTCAGCTACCATAGGCAATCCTTCATCCAAAGATGTCACATGTCCCATGCGCAAGCTTGAAGAAGCCCCAAAAGTTGGAGTGGATCTCTGAGAATAGTTGCTTTGAATTCCCCTAGCATTCTGAGTTTGATTATTTTGAAAACTTGGAGTAGGAGCATGATTTCTGCTTGTACCAAATTCATGATGGAAATACCCAACATCTAAAGAAGCATTGCTAACAGTAGCACCACTTCCAACAAGGAAATGGCTTGTCTCAAGACCAAAAGCACTTGTATCTGCATTCCAAGTCGGCTTTTTTAAATATAAAGGCAAAAAAAATGGAATGCGTATGTATTGATACTGATATTCATCAACCGGAAACTAACCTGGTAATAAAACCCTTCCATTAGCTGAAGATATGTTCATTTGGCTCCAATCCCTTGTCAATGTAGAAGTCTGACCAGAAGCATCCACCAAACTAGAATGGTCTACTGGTGGGAGAGTAGGGTAGGAAGTGTGTGAATGATTAGTAGTGGATAAATGGGTCCTTGATGGGTGGGAATCCAAATCAAGTGCGGAGCGGCTCCTCACATTCCGCAAAGAACCCTCACCCTTTATTGAAAGGCCAGTACCTCTGAATGTGGGTGTCATAGTAAAATGATCCCAGGGCATATATTGAGAATCAATATTTGGCTTATCCTGCCATAATTCCGAAGATATAGGAAGATCAGTTGAACTTCCAGCATTGAAGTATCTACTTGTACTGCCTCTCTCGTAGACTGGAGAAATTCCAGGGCTCTTACGCTTGAGAGGGCCTTGTCCACTTCCCATTGTAAGATCAACAAAACTACTATCAACATGAAATGTATGTCTGTCATAATTGGAAGAAGAAGGTTGGTGTACGTGATTATCTGACACTGTAAAGAATGCTCCAGCATTAGACGAATGCACAAAATGATCATTATTAGAAGTGCCTGATGCATCTGGCTGATGAGGAGGTACATCAATGTTGTGACCTGAGGATGCATATCCATTTGACCTTGTGGAAGAGTTCCAATGAGAGGGGAAAGAAATGCTATCTATAGACATATTTTCCGCAGGATAAATAAAAGAACCATTCTCTGAAGTGCTAGTTCTACCTGCAATAGTGATCTGTTTAAATGAGCAATACGGAGCTGACGCAATCAACTAGGCTAGTTTCTTTCTTTCTTTTTTTTTCTAAAACGGACTAATGAATCAAATAAGAGTAGAAGTGAGGCGTATATAACATTACCAAGGTGCACATAGTGTTGATCAATGTGCATATGATTCCAGTTCTGGTCAGGCTCACCCTCAAACAATGGAGATGTGTTATATACATGCCTATGCCCCATAATTGTCAGTTGGAATCTCTACGTGTCAAAATAGACACCGTAGTTGACTTAGATCTGCAAATAATTCACACTACCTGCAAGTCAAAAGAGCAAGCATTAGAGCTGAAGAAATTTAATATCAAAACTAAAATTTAACAATTAAACAAAGCTGCTTCCAAATCACAACAACAGAGAAAAGCTTTAACGAGACTGTAGTGTATGCAATAATACTAATAAAACAAAAATATAACTGCTATTAGATACTCGGTGACACCTAAACTATTCCGATTAATGTGTACCATATATTTCTCATATAAACCTATTCAAATTAATAATGTAATAGAGAATCCACAGCATAACTGAAAGACTTGCCTGGATGCTAAATTCAATGCAGACACTAACAATGGAGATTCATATTGCATGTAGAACCATAAGTAAATAGAAGATATGTTGATCAAGCACTGTTGAATGTGATCAGCATGTTTGGATTGGAGTTGAAAAATTTTACTTTGGGTTTTGGAGTAATTTGAGTAACATTTAGATACTTTTATCTCAGATTTGAATTCAACAAAATGAAGGATGTTAGGACGATATAAATCAAAAACACTTCGTAATTACTGAAAAAAAGATGTGCATATTTTAATAAAATATTAAATAGGAGGATATAATACTAAATTTTCGAGGTATTTTTGTCAACATATACAAAGTGTTTTTCCTACTGCAAAGGCAACAAAGTATTTTGCCTGAAATGCCAAACATGTTTGCACCACGTTTGTAGTCTTTTTTAACCCAAGCATGCTTTTGGACTTGCTGGTAAAACCAAACATGCTCTTGATCACTAGGAAATATTTGCATGCCCAGGGGATGGGCAATGGAGAGAAGACACAAGAGAACACATGCATACGAATATGTGAAAAGGGTAGGGTCAGAAATCACAACTCCCACAGGTTTTGTTTTTTTCTTTTTTAAGTAAAAGTTAATAGTTATCACAAACTGCAAGTAGCGCGTCATGGGCAAGAAGACCAGGAAGAATACTACTGATAGCACAGCAGGACAATAATACCCAGAGATGACATAAAATTTATAGATCAGAATAATTCTCCTCCTCAACCTTCCTAGTAACTAAAATTATATCTGGCCAGCCTTTTCTTTTCCACTTCCAGAATATACAATAATACAACAAACCACCACAGCTACTTCCAAATCATTAAAAAAATCCATCAATTTGTCATACACTATTCATGAGGTTTCACCATTTCAATTCAATACTCTCTGGCCTTACAAAATGACCCCCAGCTGAACTATTTAATTTTCCTGAGCAAACAAAAAACTATTTCATATATATGCTTTCTGGTTACAAAATTCAAGAGTGTGTTTAATAAGTAAAGAGGACAATGCTCACGTCATGTACTAATATCCATAAAATGCCATCAAATGGCATGCATGAAAACTGAAGCAAAAATAACGGCCATTCAAATTTGGCCAAAAGAGGAGAAACAACTCAAGCAATTAAATCAGGAGAGAAGGAAATCATAATCAATCTTAGGAACTAGCCTCTAAACACTAAATACTTGATACTCATGGTATCCTTAACCGTAATTAATTACCAACTGCCCCAAAAATGTTCACTCACTTGAAGCCACCCATGCCTCTATCCACTGATACAGAAGGAGCACCTTCTAGTCTGAGGCAGAAAACAAAGACGACGCAAAATAAAAATAAACATATGGGGAAAAATGACATAGCTGAGATTTAAATTAGATGATGGATCCTCATGAATATCAGAAAGTGTTAGGATAGACTAGATAAAAAGAGGAAGGATCGAAAAGTAGGATGACTAACAAATCAGATATTACCTGGGTATGGTTTAGCAAGTGTTAGAAGGTGTTAGCATTTTCTACTCTCTTCCTGCACTTTAAAATAATTATCAACAATGCACAGGCATTGAGCACATAGGGAAGTACTCTTATCTATGCCCTCTAAACAGTAAACAGGACAAGACCAAAGAAACATAAACAAAATTAAGTAAATCCAAGGAACTAAAGAAACCACAGAACATTTCACTCCACGGTCTTTTTTATTGGGAAAAAAAATCAAAGCAATTTAGAGTGAAATTTGCTTGAAGAACAAACTTAAAGATTTTTCCTATTAGAGAAGTAGAGACAGAGAGACAAAGAAACAGAGAGAGATGTATGTCTAATACCATAGCAGAAAGGTAGAGGAAAGTATTGATGAAAGCATATAAAACAATCGGATAAAAACTGTTTACAACAAAACAATAATTTTAAAACGAGAAATATCATTGAAGAGAATATTATATTTGCAAAACTGTAAACCCTTGCATTAATCGATATTATATTAAATAGAAAATATAAAATCATTCATTTATAAGCAGAAATTCAAAAGAATCAAAACCTAGCTTCCTCGGGAAAACCAGAAAAGGCATCACAAAATTTGTTACCTTTAATAAACCATGATAAATCAAATCAACTTTAAAAGAGCTTGGGCAAATGAATATCAGCATGCATATGATAATTGTATATGTTAGTGATCTCACATGTTTGGTTTTGCTTAATTTTACACAAAATAGCTTTGCAGTTGAAAGCTCTGTCTTGAGAATTTTTTTATTATAAACTCTTGTTAGCACAAAAAAGCACTACACCGAAGGTGATAATAACTCAATGGAGAAATATTACTAAAATGTTAATTATTGAAGATGTCAAATATCAGAAAATAATATATTAGACATTCAACAATTTTAAACTTTAGTTTCAGATTTCTTTAGAATTCAAACACTATCCAAACATCAAAACAGAGAATCAGTCATTATGTTTTTCACGGTTAAATATTCTACATGATATTTTGTGTTCATCTTTCAAGCTACATCTTGGGGTATATTGGGGCTTTGTTTAGAAAAAAATGGAAAATTTTCATATGAGTACAAAAGCTTCAGAGACAGTAGTATGGGATATCTCCACACAGAAGTTTTCTGTGTACCAAAAATAGTATTAACAATTGAAACTCCTTGCTAAATCCAATTCTAATAAAACTCAATTGTTTGTCCTGTGAAGACCATTCATTGCCCCCAGTAAAGCATGACAATTAAAAATTAGGATGTGCAGGCTTTAACACGGAAGTAAAATATTTTCCATTGCCCTTAAATAGGTAAAGCAAAAGGAAGAGTGCCTGTAATCTTGTTAGGCTATCAACACCTTGACTTGACATTAGTTTCATATGATTCCAGAACATTTATAATCATGAGTGAAGATGATGTAACCAAATCATGCCTATCAAACAGCTTCCATGCCAACGAACTCATAGGTTCACGTCAAAATAAAGAATTGTCCATTATTACACCAATCCCAACCATGAATTGTTGCATTATTGGAGAAACCAACTGTTCCCAGAAACCAGAAAACTGAACTGACATAGAGGGCAGTCTATGTCATTTAAGAGAGTAAGCATATCACTACAGAAGCCTCCTCCATCTATGGTATGCCCTAATGGTTCAACACTGAAGTCTCCATAATCCATGTTAATGTGTTGTGAGTGCTCTATGAAATTTGTACTTCTTTACTCATTATATCAGCCCTCACTAAGCAACCACTTCCGTAACAGATTCCATATTAAGAGAACAAGCACTCGACAAGAAATTCTAGAAGTTATGGGCAGATAGTGCTGAGGTTTACTGGCATCCATATGTTAGCACTTCAGAGCACCAATTAGAACAATCACAATGGTATATGACATGTTCCATCCTCCCTAAATTTCCTGTAATAGCTCACAGTGACAGCTTGCATCACTAAACATTAGATGTGACCAGTCTATTGCCACAATATGCTCAGAACAATAGCTATGGCATTTCACGCTAAACAACCATGCAATACCAGAAGAAGGATGACGATGACCTAAAAGGACACAATGCAGCTGATCAAGGCCTATACAATTCTTCCTAACTGATATTCTTTGGCACAATATACCTTCTTCCTATATGAAATTTGGCTTACAACACTCCATAACTGCGGCATACAATGGTCATACGTCCTGAGTATATTGAACATGCCAAAGTTGTCACCCTCCAGTTCTATAGTCTCCCCGTTAATCCAAGATTGAAAAGGACCTATAACACCACGTGCAATTCAGAAAATGTAATGGAATATACCAAATCAAGAAATCACCCACTTCTGTAACCTGCACAATGCAAAGGCAAAACCAATGTTTTGCCTAAAATATAATATCGATAATAATGATAATAATAATAGAAGTAGTAGTGATAATAAATTTAAAGTTTAAACCCATAGGTATATAACTCTGTGTGTGTATGTGAGTAAATAAACCTTATTTTAAAGGTTCTATGAAGGATTACTTATTATTAAAGGTGGGAAAGAAAGGGCAATGAAGGAGAATTTCTAATGGAAGTGCATCTCACCAGAACATGTAGAAATAATGATGTACAATACACCAACAGCACCAAGAAACCTGCAAAACAAAACACCGTCTGAACCTAATCGATTCTAGGGAAATTTGACAAAAAGCAGACCAACAATATCCGAGAAAGCATCCGATATACTGTAATTATCAACAAACAATTACTATTCAGCATCTTAGTTTAAGTTACAAAGACAAAAATAAAAATGTATTAAATAAAAAAAGTATATAGATAAAACCATTATACTAAAAGACAAGAACTTCTCCCCTGATGACATATAAAGACAACAAAACATGGGAGAAGCACAGTGGAGAAGACTTTCCCATTCTTACACAAGGCAAGGGAGTAAGTCGGAACTAAAAAATTGGGACATAAGCAAATGCAAAGGAAAACGGCGTATATCATGTGGTACAAGCAAATATCAATGATCCATAATTTTATCCTTTCTTCTATGAAGAGATATTTAGTGAGAAAACTTTCTGCGATGTCTGTCCATCATTAAGCAGCCAAAACAGACAAAAACGGATGATTTAGGCCCAGTTTGGAGTATCATCTTCATAAGCAATTGTAGAAGAAGAAAAAAGGAAAGTAAAATGGATTAAACTTCTCCCATAAGTTAAGATCAATTTATGCACCTCAACTTTATGAAAAGTTGGATGAGAGAACTTCTATAAAAGTTAAGTACGTAAGTCAATTTTAAAGAGAAACCCAATGTATTTTTCTTCTCATATAAGTGATTCTAAAGAAGTTCATCCTAGACGGGTAACCCGCAACACTTCAAATAGGCTCAATCAATATAACTAAATGCAGCAGGTATGAAATATAAACAAAGAAAAATCTACTCCACGATAAGATTCTTTAACCAGACCAGAGGTCCACAATCACATGGCTTTGTAAAATAACAGCTATGTCGTCCCACCACATTCGAAGATATACATTTTTTTCTTTATTTTTACTTTTACACATACTACAAGAAGTAGATATAGATACATCACATATATTAAGATGAAGACACATGAACTCGGATGTTTTCTGCCAACCTCGCCAGACACTTGATACGCCTCTGTCACGCAAGCCAGGGAAACACGAAACACAAACAACCAGAAAAAAAAAAAAAAAAAAAAAAAAAAAAAAAAAACAAGCCAGACTAAAAAATTCGATAAACCGTATAAATTCCCAACGGAAGTCCAAAATCCTCAACCCTAATGAACAATCTGAGGATTAGCTTGAAGACAAACTTGTGGCAGAAACAAAACAAACCGCACACACGGAAAAACTGAAAAATCGGCTTGAAGATGCATCGGAAACAAATCAAGAGGAAGCGAAAAAACGATCAGAAAGAAGGATGAGGCGAGTTCATACCGAAAAGAAAAGACGAAGAAAGCGTACGATCGTGAACAAGATTCTGACAGAAGGAGGGAAATGAAGGTGAGACTATGGAATTTATAAAGAATAATTTAGGAATCGGAGAGGAAACGGCGGCGTTTGGGTGAGGATCGTAGAAACGCAAGGTGAGAGAGTTGCAGAGGAGAAGGAGAATCAGAAGAAAGTTGTTTGTTTGTTGAGAGAAGAAGACAACGAAATAAAGCGGTAGCAGCAATAAGAAAGAAAAACAAGAGGAGGAGAAATTCCCATTCTCTCCACCACCACCACCACGTTTCTTACCAGTTACCGACGCAATCTGTATGCTATGCTTATATTAATTGATGTTCAAAATTAGTTTAGTTTTTTCAGTTCTCTTTATTAAACTAATCAGCAATTAATGCTTCATTAGGTTTAATATTTGAAAAATTGGTTTTGATTAAATTAAATATTATAATTTAGGTATAATTTAGTTATTGACTTAAGACTTAAATATTTTTTTCGTCCTCATTTTCATAATTTTTGTTGCGGATGGTCCTCAATTTTACCAAATGTTTAAAATGGTCCTCGTAGTATGTGTTGAGAATGATCCTCATTTTTATTAAATGTTTAAAATGGTCCTCATTTTCGCAATTCGTGTTTAATTTAGTTCTTTTATGTGACGCTGTTTAAATCAGTAACGGAACACTTTACAAGTTGCATGGTTTGTATTACATTGTTTTGGGGTATATTACGTGTATTGTACATGTATAGTAATTAGATATTTGGGGATAAATAGGTGAGCTAGGGTTTATTGTTGAACCATCAACATTGTACGAATTGCTACAATACTGCTGCCTCCAACAATTACAACCAGAGGTAAAGGAATAAGATTGCAACAACTGACCAACTGCCCAACAATTCATTTTCAAATATCTAATTACTACCCTGTACAGACCCTGTGCAGCATACGTAATAGACTCTAGTACAATGTAATACAAACAATGTCACCTGTACAGTAGTGCTCCGTTACTGATTTAAACGGCGTCACAGAAAATGACTAAATTAAACACGAATTGTGAAAATGATGACTATTTTAAACATTTGGTAAAAATGATGATCATCCACTACGAAAATAAGAACCATTTTAAACATATGGTAAAAACGAGGATCATTCGCAACAAACATTAAGGAAATTAGGACGAAAAAGGTAACTAAATTTTTATTTATTTTATTTCCATGAATTCTTTAATGATTACATTATTATGATGCCGTGATGACATCACCCATAAGAATGTTAATTTTATAACTGTCATGAAGAAGTTAAAATAAAAATGTAATTTATTTATAAAAGAGTAAAATAAATAAAAGTATTTTAATTGTGCATGCTAAAATAAATGAAAAATAAAAAATAAGTTTTTTTTTTTGTTTTCAATATGCGGTTGTACGACTGTTTAGAAAAATTGTATATTAAAATAATTGTCAACTACTTTTAAATATTTTTTTGTTGTCAACTTGAAATTTCATTTCTACGGAAATGGGAGAATGTTACAGAGAGGTATGAGGTTATTATTTGCATTTTTTAACAGTGAAAAGTTCCAGATTACACATAAGTTAGATCTTGGGTTTTTTTTTTTACTTAAGAAAACCTTTTCTATTTTCAAAATTTACTATTTTTCACGCACGAAATTATATATTTCAATTTAGAGTGTAATTTTTGTCCAACTTCACTTGATTTACAATTCTATTTTAAAGCCGATTCATCAATTATTTTCAACAACTAAAAGTTAATGTTAGTAAAAATTAATAAGTACAACAATATTTAGAAAAAAGATAAATTATATTTATTTTTTATTGTAAATTTTGCCAATAATGATGAATGTTATGGTAGTTAAATAAATATTATTGTAAATTACAAAGTAGTGTAAATTTACTTTGTAATTATAGAACAAGTTATAATCAAGTATTACCATAGTATTTAACCAAGTTCACTTGTTTATTAACATATCACATGAAATGATGTTGCATGATGGTTTTTATTAAAAACATGTAAGTGGTTATTAAAAATAAGAAAAAGTTATTTGATTTTATTTAATAGTTTTTATAGAGATAAAATGGTTTTAATAAAATTTAATTTTTATATTAAAAAAATGGTGAAAAGTAATATTAAATGGATGTAAAAATATTTTCGTGTCAAATACCATTGTTCAAAAAATTTGGCACGTTTTTTTGTCTCAAATTATTCTGGCCATGACATGTCGACACAATGCTTCATCTCTTATTAAAAAACTCAAAGCATTTAACTCAAAAAAGTAAAATTCTTTTTTTTTTATTCTTGGATCCCTCGTTATTTTGATCATAATGTCAATTATAAATAAAGGGAATGAAGAAGAAAAAGAACATTTTTACTTTAAAAATTGACAAAAATAACGGACCTTGTTCACAAAGAATAGTCAAAAAATGAGAATATATGCATTAGTTTTGGTTTGGCCAATGCCTCCGTTGAAAATATCTCTATAAGAAGCATTAATCAGAAAGGTTCCATTTTTTTTATCAGCAAGAAAGGTTCCATTTACTTTTTCGTTTGCGAATTTGCAATGTGCTTAGTGGAATACGAATTTAGTTTTATCAAACCAAGAGGAACATATTTGAGTTTTTTTTTTTTACCTATAATTTCAACAAAACATCCCATAAATACAAAAGATGCGTGTCTAGTTTCTGAATTTAGATTTTTTACTGATTTATTTGGTGTTATTTTTGATTGGATATTAAAAATACACTGTATTAATATTTTAAATATTTTAAATATATTTTAAAATATTAAAATTAGTGATAATCAGTGTATTATAAAAATATAAATTTATAATTTCTTTGTCCTCCGTTAAAAAACAAATGCATTTTTTAATGTTAGCCACACCATCACTATTTACGTTGTATTTGTGGGTGGCTAGCGTATTTTATTGACCCAATCCTTCAGCTACTTTCGCAATAACTAAAGTTTGGAAACGACTAAAATCAGTTATTGTTAGGGGGACTACTAACCCGTCCTACTAAATTCAGTAATTAATTTAAAGTATTAAAATATCTATTTTCAAATTTAATCAAAAATAAAAATTTAAAATAAACCACAACTAAAAAATCAACTGAGATATCAGCTATTGATGGAACGATTTCCATCAGCAAAAGTTGAAAATTTTAATGTATGGTGAGAAGTTTTGGACTTTAATGCAAAAGTTGAAAACTATGTTATTTTTTTCTTTTGATAATATTTTTCATATGATTGATTTGAAGTTCACTTTTTAATATTGTATCAATATCAGAGTTCTTAATTAGAGTCTATCCTAATGAGATTTATTATTTGTTTGGTCCATTGTAATATCTGATATGGAAAGATTTATTGTTTGTTGGGTCTATATTGTCATCTGCTATCATACATCTATCAGATCATCTGTTAATGTCTAATCTCACATTCAAGATGTATATGTTTCGACACAAAAATGTGTGTTGAAGATCCACATCGATAAGATATGTTCATAGTATATAAGTGAGTGTAAACTTCGTCTTATAAACTGAATTTATAAATTTGAACTTAAAATCTATTTCTTAATATTATATGATAAATTTAAGACTTTGGGATATCACATAACTTAGCAATCAAAATTTAAAGTGATGTCTAACCCCAAACTCTAACATTAACCTATTTGAGAAGTTTTGGAGTTGGTGGTGAACTTCAATTTCCAATCAAAACCCCATGAACACTATTTCTTGGACCTTGGAGGGGTTGTGGTTTTGTGCCATGACAAGAACAAAATTGTACAAGATCATGACTGTGACGAGGATCTAAAGGTAATGTAGATAAATTTATTTATCTTTATTATCAAGTATTATTGTATTGGAGAGGTTGATTGGTATGACTTGTGATTCAAGTGGTGGATTCCTATCTTTCTTGTTGGAAAAACAATCTATGTTTTTTTCCATGCCAATGACTTTCGTGTTTAGACTTTAGATTTAATTAAAGTGATGGTTGAGAATTGAGAGTGAATGAGTAATTGATGGCAGAGAAGCTGCAAAAGTTAGAATTTATGAGATTGAGTCTTAGAAAATTTATGGTCACATCCTCAGGTTTTTTTTCCTGGAAAGTTCTTTTGGTGGTAGTGTTTGTCTCAACATATATCAAATACAATTATTGAAAAGGTAAATTTAAGAATTTCATGTTCACAATTTTGTACGAGTTTTAGAAAGATATTTTAATGATGGGAAATCTTGTATTGATTAGAGATAAGATAATTTTATATTATATTATATAAATGAGATGAAAATTTTTTCTTACAATTTTATGAGATTGATTTAAACCGTTATTACTTTTTTCATTTGTGTGTTTATTTTAGATTTTAAGTAAATATAACTTTTTTGTTCAGAAATCATTAAATATTAATATAAAACATGTTCATAAAAAACATTTTTTTAACTAATATTGTTTAGCACAAATAATAGTGATTTGTGTCACTTAACCAAATGATGTAAGATTTAAGTCACATTGATATCACTTTATATATAACAAAATTATGTGGTATTTTCATGTAAGTCCTTAAATACTAAATAAACATTTCACGAAGATCAGATTCATAAATATTACATTTCTAAAAATGTCATTCCTAAAAGGTATATCATCAAACAAACGTCTCTTCTAAATCTATGAAATTTCTCTTTTCTATTTCTCAAATCAAAGAAATATAAATTTTTAATATTTTGGCGTTTTCCTCTATTTTGATAAATTCAAACAAAGGGGGGGGGGGGGGGGGGGGGGGGGGGGGGGGCAATGATTGAACCATGGATTTCTCTTACAATTTTTCTTTTTATGGTAGAAGTCATTATTCTATAATTAGTTTAACACACGAAATGAAAATCCTAATTTTTTTAGTTCAAGATTCATGTCATCTATATAAAAGGATATGAAGTTAAAGTTTTCAACTAATTCAAATTGATTCACGTACGAGCGAGATATGTGCTTGCTTAGGTAAGTAAGTGAACTTACATATATATATATATATATATATATATATATATATATATATATATATATATATATATATATATATATATATATATATATATATATATATATATATATATATATATATATATATATAGATCTGTGAATAATATTAATATAATAAATAAATTATTCTTCTGTGTCACAGGAATAAATTGTATTTATACATGTATATTACGCAATGAGAATTTTTAAAGAGTAACATTGATTAAGAAATTTAGTAGCAGTGATAACAAATATAAGTTGACAATGTTTAAACATCTCTTCCATCCAATGAAATAAGTGCACGTTTGAATAATTGTTTTTTTAAAAAAATATTTTGATACATTAAACTCATTTTTGAACAAGGATAATTTTGGTTTTTGTTGGCTTTTGTGTGAATAGATGATGGAAATAAGAAATTGTGAAAGGAAAAAAAGAAAATAAGAGAAGTAAAGTGAGAATTGAGGTTGTTTAAATTACGAAAAAGAGAATGAAAAGAAAAGTTTATAAGTGTGTGATTTGATTTGAAAGAGAGGAAAAAGGTGATAGTTGATTGGTTATGATTCACTTAATATTTTATGTTTCTGACTAGATGATATACGAAAAATTAAATAAGTGTACTTAATTTATGTAATTGATGTTCCATGAATTACATAAATAAATAAAAAAACTTTTGTAATGTATAATTCCATGAAATTTAAACATAAAACTGTAATTTTAAAAATTATAATAACTTTTACTTCAAAAGCTAAAGTTTAATTCTAATTTTATACTCTATATTCTAAACATATATTAAGTATTTTTTTTATATTGCAAACCATATCTTATATTTCTCATTAAAAAAAAGTCAGATATTTTTATAAACAAAAATGTCAGATTTCATTTCCCATATAATTAAAACTATTGTCGAGTTTATTTATAAACATGAAAATGAAAATTATGATTCTTGGATGCTAATTTTCTTAGATTGGAAATCACCCTTTATTTTTATTATTATTATTATTATTATTATTTTGATTGAAAGAAATCTATGATGCACTGCTTAGGTTACGTCAAAAAAATCCGTACTCGCAGGTATCTGTGGATAAAACCCGCAACGGTAGGAAACAGATATTTAAAATGAATATCCGCTACCCGTAGATACAAGTATTTTTTATACATGCATGTTAATGGGGCGGGTACGGGTATCATAGTATCCGTATCCGTGGATACTCATACCCGCTAAACTTTAATTCAGAAAATACCCTTATATATATATATATATATATATATATATATATATATATATATATTAGTAAAAAACATTATGAGTCTTCATTTAATAATGGTGATCGGATTCTTATCCCATAGCGGAGTAGATTACTTCCAGATACATACTGGGGAGGCATTGATGTGTCTCCAAGACTGGTTATGGACCAACATGGAAGGTAATTAAATTAACACTCTTACTTAGATATTTTAATTAAGTGATTCTTAGAAATTTGTAATGAACTTCTTATGTTTTTAGGCTCTTCTAGATTAAAATTGGACAACATGAAACTTTATACAATGTTGCAAGGAGTGGAGATTGATGAAGTTAGTAATTTCTTTAATATTTCATTGAAAGATAAATTACATTATAAATTGTTAGCGATTTTTTATTTGTTTATTTTTGAAGAATCAATCAGAGAGAGGGGACTTATTGATCAAAGCACTAATTATGGTTAAATATTTGTTTTTTTAAAATATTTTTGTAAATACCCGCGGGTACCCATGGATATCCGCAGATATAAAAAAAATAGGTGGGTACCTGCATAACGGATACCCGGCGGATATGGGTACGGGTACGAGGCGAATATTTATCCAGCGGGTAGAGTACGAGGGAGCTACTACATGCCCCGTTGACATCCCTAGGTCACGTATTCATGTTTGACACGTATCGTATCTGATACTTTACCGAATGAAATATCTAATTTATAAAGTCATAGTACAATACAATAAAATTGTTGAATAGTGACAAATTTGAGTGAAAAAATAATTAATCACTATATAGTGACCAAATTGAGAATTAGAATAGTTCAAAAAAATTATAATTAGACTTTAAATTGATAATTATAATAATTTTAATTATGAATTGATTTTTAAATTGGTCACTAATATTAACTACCAAGTTTTGGTTACTAAAATAATTTGTCTCTAATTAGAAAATTTAGATTCACATATTAACAATCATACAATCATATATTTATTTGTTTGTAAGAATTATTGTACATTTTTCAATATTCATCATCATATATCTATCACGTATCTTATTCTATGATTTTGAAAATAATCAAGTATCGTGTGGTATCTGATACACATATCGTATCTGTGAATCATAGAAAGAAATTAGGTTAGCAGTTTCTATTATTCATTTTCCATTTTCTTTTTGAAATTATTATCTTGATTTTATTAAGATTTTTTTTTTGCATGAAAACATATTAAAAGTGTAAACAATTTCTTAGTACATCATTTCTTTACTTTGATCTTGACAATGGTCACTGTGTGAAACATGAAAACAGTTAAGAAGTTGGTGTTTATGGTTGTTACAGGCTGGACGGCGTTGAGTTCAACAAAGGGATGGAGGTGTAACAGTGGAGTCTACAACACTTACTAACCAATATTCGGAAAAAGGAAAAAGTTCCGAAGTAACAACACCAGAGTCACGCCATGAGTGTCATCGACATTCTCACCAGAGTTGATTTCATCTGTAAAGAGTACGATAAATACGACGTCGAAAAACAAAGGGATTCCAATATCTCCGTCGATGTCGAAATCGAGGCCTTACTTCAGGTCACTCTTTTCAAATTCGTTACTAAATTCATGTGGGAATCTGTACCCTAATTCATGACATTTTTGAAACTTTTAAATGTGTCCAATGTGATAGTATGTAGAGTCAATCTTGTGCAGACAGCAGAAACCGCTTCCAAGGAGAAAAGTAAGGCGTCTACTGTAGCTATCAATGCCGAGATTCGTCGTACTAAGGCTAGGTTGTTGGAGGAGGTTCCCAAGTTGCAGAATTTGGCTATGAAAAAGGATGGTTCTTCGCTTTCTCTGCTTCTTGGTATCATTTGCACGGTGCTCTTTGTTTTGTTTTATTTGACTTCTGCTTTTTTCCTTTGCGGGATTCTGTTAACTTTTTTGACTTCGTTATATGCATTTTTTACGATTTAGGTGAGAACCAGGAATTGCATTCATTGCATATGATATCTGTTCTAGTTCTGATTGATTAAATTAGTAAAGTATTGTAGTTGTGAATAGTGAATAATTCTGTAATTGGCACTTTCATCTGAAGTGAGGAGTAAATTGATTATTTATGCAGTCATCGAGATTTCTAGATAGGAAAAAGATACTTCGCCATCTATTTTTTTTTTTTCTATTACAAACAGATGACAACTCACTTTTAATAATATAATATTAAATTTAGAAATTTAACGAAAATGTAAATTAAATTATTGAATGAAAAAATTAATAAAAATAGTTGTAGGATAATTGTATAAAAGAAGTGAGATTGTCAAGATATCAGCTCTAAGCTAGCTAATCACATGTTATCTGAAATGATAATTTATTTAATCTACTTGAGGTGCTTTATAATAAAATTTGGCAATCAGAAGACAGATTAAAGGGAAAAAAATCCAATTTCTTTTTCACCTATCCATCTTGGAGGATGAGGTAGGTTTGTTGTTGATTCTATATGTAGTTTTCACTATTTCCAGAAAATGTTGACTTATTTTATTTGGCATGTATGTTTCTCAATAGTTCGACTGTCCTTTTTTCACAATAATTGACATACTGGCAGACAGATGTTCAAAATTATTGATCAGGCTATACATTTTTCCAATGCATGGTACAATGTATAATCGCAGGTAAAGGGGCTTTCATCACAAGAATTTGCTGCCCGTAACGGTTTGGTTCTTGCATTGCCGGATAGGATTCAAGCTATCCCAGATGGGACCCCTGCAGTACCCAGACAAACGGGAAGTTGGGCAGCTTCTTCCTCACGTCCTGGAATTAAATTTGATTCAGGTAATTGAAGTGATCCATGTCTTATAGTGATTCAATCGTAGTGGTTTATAAATGGGAGACTTTGTAATTGATGGTCCTCCATTCAATTTTGTGTATCTTGCTAATTTCAGATGGACAATTTGATGAAGAATACTTCCATCAAACTGAAGAATCAAGTCGATTTAGGCAGGAGTATGAAATGCGTAAAATGAAACTGGTAAGTAACTTTTGGCTTTGTGACCAGAGAGACTGAATTTTTCTAGCCAATGTTGTTCCAGAAATGGTTTCATTCAAATCTCGTTATATGAACCATTCTTAGGATCAAGGTTTGGATATGATAGCCGAAGGATTGGATACTTTGAAAAACATGGCACATGATATGTATGAGGTCAGTTTCCCTGTTATGTTTGTCTTTATTCCGTTGTGCATATATGCATTCCCATGTTTTTTTTTTCGCATTTAAGCTCATTATTTATGGGACAAGTGCAGGAACTGGATAGACAAGTACCACTGATGGATGAGATTGATGCTGAGGTGAGATTTGTCAATTTCTGCCTCTACCCATAAGCTCCAAATCATGGAAATCATTTTTTTTTGAAACTAGAATTAGGAAGTTGAAGTTAACAGGCCACTGATTTTTTTTTTTATTTTTTTGTCTTTATAGGTGGACAAGGCATCTTCCGACCTTAAAAATACCAATGTTAGACTTCGAGACACAGTGAACCAAGTCTTTTTGACTGAAAATCTTATTCTTAAATTTTCATCAGTTTCTAATTGCGTCAGTGATGAATTTTATGTTGAATCTTATATAGTTTTGGTATTCGTCCAGCTTCAGTCCAGTCGAAACTTTTGTATTGATATTGTTTTATTGATTATAATTTTGGGAATTGCTGCCTATTTGTACAAGTAAGTCGTACCCCTTCTCTTTTCTCTCAGTTCATATATTGTCTACTGCTAAGTCTCTGTTTACCTGAATACTGGAAATTTGATAGCGTGGAAATTTTAAGGTTCATATTTAAACCTTTTTGCCCTGTAAACTTAAACATCTGAAGTTAGAAATTGGTGCATGGTTTCCTAATATAAAAGCATTCTTTACACGTTCCTTTTAGAGGGCGTTTGTTCTTCATGGTATGAAGTTCATTCCTAAAATTGATAATTGGAAATAGATTCTTGGCATTCGAAATATAATGTGTTTGGTTAACAATAGAAATTCCTGGAAATACACGTTCCAGAGAATATATTTTGCAGTCCTCAAATTGCCCTCTATTATAGAAAATACTATTTAAATACTCCATTTTCAAAAGTTAATATAGATTAGTGTTTATGTTGAAGTATTATTTGAGAGGAATCAATCTTTTTAATATGCAGTACTTTTCGTTCTTTTACTTATTTTTTATATATTTATTGCTTGGTAAAGACGTAAAGTTACCGGTAACATCAAAATACAAAATAAGAAACAATATTTTGGTTACTTTGTATTATTATTATTATTATTATTATTATTATGATTATTATTATTATTATTATTATTATTATTATTATTATTATTATTATTATTATTATTATTATTATTATTATTATTATTATTATTATTACTGCATGCCGAAGATAAATAATTACTGCAGGAGTTATGACACAAAAATAACCACATCGGCAATTATTCTGTAACATAGTCAAATTATTGTTACAAGATTAAGCATAAAAGAATGTAAAGTTAAGCTACCCTAGATGAATCATAACTTACATTTGAATACATGCCTACCATACGGGAAGTGGAGTGTCTCTTGAGAAATTTATGTGGGAAATACGTGGGTATTACGTATTTTAGAAGTTTTGAATAAAAGTTTTATTCCCTTTACTACGCATGGAAATGCATCTTTCCAGACATACGTGCGGGAATGAAAATCCATTAGAACTTGGGGACCTTTTTTTTTTCCTGATGATAACTTATACCAGGAAATAAATATTTTTTTAAACTTCTTGTAAAACCAAGGAATCTTTATTTCCTTACCTGTACTCATGGCAATGCACCTTTACTATATACATTATTCCCAGCGGCCACTTTACTTTTTTTCTGATATTCAACTTTCACGTATCTCTTTTCGTTGTAATTCATACCAAGATATCCTTTATCTTTATCATAATAAAAAAATGTTTCCCCAACTCTACTGGAATTCTTTGCTTTAATTGGGAGGAATTTTTGGTCTGCATTATGTTTGAATAGGCATTCCTTTGAAAACAGAGGAATATATATGTTTATCTAAGGCTTCATTACATCCGAGGGGAGAAGCCCGAAGTTCTACACAAGTGCATCGATTATAAAGTTATGTTGATGGATGTTTCTCTAGATTATTTGCTGGTGTTCTAGTTAAATAATAAATAGTGTATCAAATACTTGTGTATTTGTTTCACTTTCGCTATGGCTTACTGCATAAGAACTTGTATAGTAAAACTAGAACTATAATTTGAATTGGTTATTTTCCAACTTCTCTCAAAGGAATTTCTGACTTCTGAGAAGTTAGTAATGATACCAGCAGATAAAAAAAGCTTAGCTTGGCTATATATACAAGGATCTTGTTGACTTTATAAGAGGGAGTATAAATCTCTTTGATTTGTTAGTCTTGGGGCAATAATGTCAATGTATCTTTTACAGCGTCACTTACATTCACTTTAAATATAAAAGAGCTACTGTGCATTCAATTTCAAATGTAATGTTGTTGAAAGATATTGTGTCCTGATACTACACACATATATGAAATCCTCAAATTTTTGAGATGGTTACTTCTTGTTTCTTTCCTGATAGGATTGGTGAGATCCTTAATATATACGTGTTTGAGAAATTTGGATTCTTTACTATGTTTTTATATATCATTCGTCTGTATTTTCAAAATACACAGGTAGATACGGATTTTAAAATTTTAGAATATATTAAATTTTGTTTTAAAGTATCATCGTTCCGTTATTTTTAATGTTCAGTAAAAGAAAACACTGAAACACTCAACAATTCAACAAAAAATTTGGACTCGTGTTTGAGATGTTTTTTACTAATCTTGTGTGTTTCCTTTTTCTTCTTGGATACCTTCACTGACTTTCTGTGCTCTTATTGCAGTGTGCTAAAGAAATGATACGGCACAGAAGACAGATCATCGGATCAATTTGTATGGCATATCTCTATCTCTTGTATTTTCTTGGTACTATCGTGGTGTAACTCGTATCTGTTTTTTTTTTTAAATCAATATTTTGCACTTGTTCCTGCTACTTAAGAGATGCACTTGTCCTTTATACAGACTCAAGATGCCACTAAATTATGTCACAGTGCGAATTTGTATTTGTATTGACACTTGTGTATAGCAAATTAAGATGGATTATCTATAACAAAAAAAAACATTAATGCCAGTTTTTATTTTACGAATATTAAACCAATACCTTTAAAAGTTTAAAGTGCAGCATTAGACAGAGACTGAAGAAGGTGTTGCGTTGTTTTCTTACTCCCAAGTCTTCATCAGGTGGCCGGCAAATGATTCCTAATTGATATTCATCCAGAAAGTTTGCAGGCATGCGTGGTTGTTGTAGCTGAACTCGTCACTCCACATGCAAGATATTTCCAATAAAACTGCACCATTCAGACAAGTAGCAATATGCCAAATTAGTATGGATTAATAGTAGTAGTTAAAACTTATTTAATATTTTTGTTTTCATGTAATATTGTTATTTTAAAATTTTTTCTCAATTATATCTAAGGAGTAATGCTTAAGTTCATAGATAAGAGTACTTTTTTTAAATAATAAATTTGATTTAGGAAATTGAAATTAGTTTATCATATGGAAATTTTCACTCCATTATTTAGTATATTTAGGGTTAGTTGCATAATATATTATTTAAACTTTTATCTTGCATATTTTTATTTTGTCAAAGATTTCATGTTTTTTTGTAAGTTATTATCAAATTATTATGATATATAAATAGATATAAATTTTGTTTTTCAAATAAACTTTTGTTAGATTGAATTAAATTTAAATTTATTTTCTAAGATAAAAATTATGTAATAAGTCGTGTTAAATTTAAAATTCTTCTTTTAATATATTTCTATTTTACTTTTACTTTTTAGGTGTTTTATACATGTGAAAGGATATTCTGAATGAAATCACACTCCAAATAGCATAATAGCACAGTTATATTGGTCTGCTTTGCGGTCTATGTGTCCAACATGATTTTATTTTGTTTTATTTCTGCGTAGACCTAATATTGGTGTTGTTGAACATATAAGCTTTAAATAGACAATATTTATGATAGAGAATTTACATAAAAACAATAAACTTTCTTAGGATTGTTCATGATTATATCCAAGTAAATTCTATGTATTATATGGTTGAGACTTAAATTATTTTTTATGACTGTTGATTATATTCATTCTCTTAATTTATCTTTTATTCATTTTATTTTATGCAAAAAATTTAACCATTGATTTACATATTCATAAATATTTTTGAATAGAATTTGATATATAGTTGAACTTAATTACATTGGACAGAAGAATATATTTTCAAAACTGTAGTTTTCCTGTGTAGAGAAAATCTTCAGAACGTTCGAATAACATTTTTATCATACATGAAAATAAGACAGGATTGGCAAATACTTCAATTTCCATAAATTAATTTCGAAACATGATACAATCACCAACTCAATTGCACCATATATGATGCTACTTTTCAGCTCTCCACATTTCTGCATACTGAAAAAAAATAATCACAATGCATGAACAAAACCCAACTGCATCTTTTCTTATTTACATACAGAATTCACTGTCGTCTTCCCATGCACACAAAAAAGCATGATCTCTGAACAGTTCATGCATATTTCGAAAAGGCTACGATATTAAGCTCTTGGGGTTGTATGATGGAACTCCAGTGTTCCAAGTTATTAAAATTGTAGTCTTTGTTCAGATCACGCTCGAGTTTTTCTTTCCCAACATCAAGTTCTTCGCTTAGTTTTTTATTGAGTGAAGCATACAAGTCCAACTCCTTCTCTTCAATGTTTTTTCTCTTCAGTGGATTAAACAAACCCTGAGGTGTCATAAACGGTGCTCCAATTATTACATTCGAGTTCTTATTATGCAATGAAGCATATGCTTTTCCATCATCATTACAACCACAGCCCGAGCCTGAGGCTACGCCAATAGAATCAGACACAGAACTCTGAGAAGCGAGAATATAAGGCAACATTGGATATTCATTATGCACACAATTTTTGGCTGGTTCAGGATTTGAGTTCTCATTCATCTCTTCAAAGTGGGTTGGTGCTTCATAAATAGAGTCTTCCCAAATGCTTCTTGTGCTGCTAGTTTTCTGTCGGACCCGGCACAGCACCCACTCATCCAGCTGCAGCACATGGAGAAAAAACAAAAACAAGTTTCAAAACCTGATATATTGTATCACTTTAGCCACAAATTGTTGACAGCACCCACTGGTTTTTTTACACATCTTGTACAAATTTGCCCATATACTATGTAAAAAAACCTAGAAAACCACTTAGAATATGGAAAATTGAAATCATGCTATTGTTGACATACTCTCATGGATCCTCTTTGCTGTGGAATGAAGTTCATGGAATTGTGCAACCTGTACTCGTGCATGATCCAATCAGTTTTAGATCCTTTTGGTGCTCGACCCTTGTAGAACACAAGGGCCTTCTTCACTCCAATATTCTTCATTCCACATGAAGAAAAAATGGGTCTGTCAGTGCCAGTAGCTTTCCAATAACCAGAAGCAGCTGCTCTATTAGGCCTCACTCCATTGGGATACTTCCTGTCTCTGGGAGTAAAGAAATACCATTCATCCTCCCCAAACAAAGCCTTACCTGTTCAAAATTCAAAACCTATATTACTTTAAGATGAATAACAACACACGCTTTATCTCACTGGATGAATAATACTTTCCAGAAAACAATGAAACAAAAACTAAATCACTGCAATTGCTAACACAGACTTTGGAGCTCCCATGGATTATACTTGTAAAGATCTATTTCTGCTATGAATGAGGCAGGAAGAGGTGATGATGTCACTTTGTTTCTCAGATAGTGAATGATCAGCTCTTCATCAGAAGGGTGGAATCTAAACCCAGGAGGGAGTTGGATTTCTGAATTACCATCTTTGTCCATGAATATAAAGATACAATGCCTCTGGAGGAACAACCTAGAAAATGCATCAACCAGTTGCCGATATTTTCGCTCAAAAAGGGTGTAAGCTTGAAACTACTGTGCATGGTGTTTATATATATATATATTGCTTGGTCATGCAGACAGGGATAATTATTCTATAATAGGTGTGGGGAAAGAGACTTTGAAAGCAACGCGTTTGTCCCATGTTGAATGACCAACATACTTCAAAGGGTATCTATAATTTCATCAGCAAGGTTGCTTAGCAATTTAGCCAAAAGATTGAGTTCTGGGTGGCAACAAAATCAGGTTGAATCATACATAGGATACAGCTCGGTTTGAGGCTTCATCAAAGGCAAAGTTTGTCAACTTTCAGCTTTAAATTATCAATATTTCTAAATCAATTTGCTAATATGTCTCACGTTTCAGACAGTATAGTTGTATTTGAAAATTAAAATATGTTAGTGGCCCAGAAACTTCAGATGATTGCATATTCATAGGAATGTCCGGCGAAAGTCACATCCCTGAGATGGCGCAGGGGTGTTCCATTATTCTGACAACGTTGTTGCTTGGATTTGATTTGGTTTTGCGGAGCAGCATGGGAGAAATTCCCAGATCTCAATTAGCTTATGATAATTTTCACGAGAGGCCACAACATCTCATGAATTTGTAACGTGTATGGCAACAGCAGCACTTGCGAATATATTTTTAAACGTTTTTTTTTTGTATTTCAGAGTTCATTTGAAGTTAAATTTGTAAAATAGAGTTAATTGAAATTTTTGTTTGAAAAACAAGATAAGTCGTTATGGTAGAAAATGACATTATAAATGAACTCATCCATCAGAACAAAAGATGAAAAGTGAAATCATCACACAAAAATCGTCTTCACATAAGAACAACCTACCTTAAGTTGTCACTAACTTGAGTGTAAATGTAAACTACATGAAAAATAAGAGTTTGTAATTCTTTTTGTGATTGAACCCATTTAAATTCTTGGTAACATTCATAATTATCCACTTTAGTTAGATCTCATTGTATTCTCGAAGCCCGAAACATCGTTCTTAATAAACTCCAATAAATAACTTCTTTTACATCAACAATACCAACGTCCTCAACCCGTTCTAAAAACATAGGATTTCGCGCGATAAGTTTTTGATATTCAATGATACTTGATAGTATATATTACTATAATGAAAAATTATTTAACGTGTTTTTTCCTTTCTAATATTCATCCTTTAATTCTTAATGGTATAGTATATCATAGAAGAAAGCAAACTTGATGACCAAAAACACATAGCACATATGAAATTTATGGAGTTCTTTATCCTAACAGAGTAGTAGTTAACTAATACATTGTTGTCCATTATATATTATAGTATCAAAATTTATGTAACAATTATAAAATTGATTGACAAATGAACCACTATATACATAATTGACCATTCTGAATATCTCGTATTATTTCACATATCACGTACATATTTGTAAGAAGCTACTATAAAGTACCAGAACACACTACAAAATATTGTACTTCTAACTAGTTTTACAAAATATTGTACTTCTAACTAGTTTCCAACTGAAAAAAAAAATCATCTAAATTAAACAACAAAATATTGAATGAAAAAAAAAATGTACTTGAAAATCTTGAGATGGCAAAAGATTGTGTTGCAAGGTTGGATGAGTAAATAATAATGGAGGTGTCAGATATTTCTAAAAAAGGGCATGAAGGGGAAGGATGGTTGCATTTGGCGTGATTGCAGAAAAGTCCAAGAAATAGAAGATGAAGGAAAGGTGAATAAACACAATAAGACCAACTTGATTCTGTAATTTGGTTTCTTCTTCTTGGAACTAATCAATTCATTTCAATCTCCAGATTCTTGTTCTCTCCTTAATAGACACCCCTCTTTTCACCTTCTATGTCACTATACTCTCAATCAAATATGTCACCTAATAATAATGCACAAGTTTAACAATGCTATCATACTTGTATTAAAATCAATAATTAATTCTAGAATCTATAACAAAAAAATGGGAATCTTTGTTAGAATTGATTAGCTATTTATATCCTACTTCAACTTGGATCTTTATTAAAAGCGATATTTAACTAGTATTTGTGGCACCTGAACACAAATACAAAATAACCATATTTTTGTATTTCTTTTTTTTTTATTATTCTATTTTTCTATATGGATCGCGATATCCAAATGTACTCGTGTAATTTAATTATTTAAAAAAAAACATTGTTCCATCAAAAATTCATTCCTTATGGTGTAGTCAATCTTATCAACAAATAGTGATAAATTTTGACTAATAATTGCAAGGTCATTATAATATACTTAATTACATTGTAATATTGATATTTAATATTTATGTAAAATAATTAGAAGTCCCAAATCAACTAAAAATAAAACAATTTCACAATATATAACTGAGTACAATCCTTTTTCTTACAAATTGAGTTTGTGAGATTGAGTTAGATGTCTCTTGTAAACTCTACCACTACCAACAAATACCTATGATTGTTCGCACATTTGGACTTTGAAGGTTAATTCGTTTAAACTCTATACTCGTAAATCAAGCCAGATTAGTTGACTCAAATCTTAACCCTACACTCTAAATACTTGTTTAAATGGATTATATTAAGTTTATTGATTCGTAAATTATGTTTTTATTTGATTCCTAACTAATTAATAAACTAAGATTTAGTAAACAATATGAAAATTTTGGACCATGACATTTTCTATAAGAAAATAAAAGTAATTAAAAAAATTATGCAAAATATAAATTAGTAAGAGTTGAAAAATGGTCTTATTATTTAAAAAACATATAAGAAATATATTTAAATTGATAAAATAATAAAATCTTGGTTTAATAATATTTTTTGTCCTCATTTGTAACATTTATACAATGTTTCCTTCTATTTATTTTTAACATTGATATAACAGAAGATCACCTCAAGTCTTTTTAAAGAATATAAAAACCACATTCAGTCTATAAAGAAAAAACATTGATAATATAAGGACAAAATGCTATTAAGCCTAAAATATAATAAAAGACTTCATCTAAACCAAACACTAACCATGCAAAAAATTATTATCCCTATCTTACATTAAAAAAGTATAAACATTTAAATATTGAGAAAGAAGTAAAATAAATATTAAGCTAATTATGTAAATATGTCAATAAAGACATAAAATAATAACAAAATAATAATAATAATTATATTATTATTATTATTGGTTCACAAAAATTTCCAATTTAATGAGTCCATTTAACAAAAAGATTAAAAGCTGGAACCAAATAATAAGTCTGTATTTAAATGAACTAGCTAGTATTTTAGCTTTTTTTCCTCCTCGTTTCTTAATCATCTAAGCGATCGTGTAAAAACCTAAACATATACACCTATCTTTTCTTATTTAGTCGTTCATTTTATTTTATCTTTTTTAGAAAACAAATATCAGATATTAAAATAGCAATTGTGATATTGGAATCACGTAAGAAAGACGTCTAGTATATGAAAATAGGGATTTGAAAACATATTATAGTTATGAATGTAAGTGTGAGTCTAAATTTTACATTGGTTAGAAATGAAAAATAAAATATTATATAAGAATGAAGATTCATAAATTCATCACTTTAAGATTTTGAATTGAGAATCATATCAATACCTTCTGTGATTGGATTCAAGTCTTATTATTATTTTTTTATTAGCAAAGAATGAATTAAAATTAGAATAGTACTTAAGGGGTACTCTAACCCATATATAAAAAGTTATCCTATATACAATAATGCACTAGTATGGTATCATAATACAAAAAGTTATATTATTGTTATTGTATTTTTTGGTGAACCTCCTCCTCTTTAAATTCAACATATAAAAAAAATAGTTTAAGTGATTAGTACCAAGAAGTGATAGGTAGATTTATATTTATTTCAATTTGTTTACCTAAGTATAAATGTTGAAAGTAGGCTTCTGATTTGTCTTGTATTCAAAGAATGGCATCTAAAACTACACGCAATGTTTTAAATTATACACTTAACAGATTACCTAAAATAGTGTACGGGCATCGTAATCTCCTTTGTGTTGTGTGTAACTTTACCAATATCATGATAGATTCACATAATTTCCTCTATGATTGCGATTATAAACAAGCTAAGTTTTCAATTTCAAAAAACAATTGCTACTATATATAAAGAATAAAAAAAAAAAAAGCATTCACGCTTCATGAGAATATTTCATCTAATCCAAAATCTTTACACACTAATATAAATATACACGATATTTCACGATCACAAAAACTTATACCACCAACAAAGACCAATAGGTTGATTGAAATTCTTATTCTAAAACGTGTTTTAGGGTAACAAGATGTTAATTTAAAAATATTAAAAGGTTTATCAGTGGCATGTTGCCGGTGACAGTAATTGTCTCGTGGTGAAGGTTGAGTGAACCGAATCACAATCGAATCATGACACTTGGATTCATATGCTCTTAAGTAGAAAGAGTTATGCTCTAACTAAAACCTATAATTTTTGGTCAAGTGATAAGTGTTCGATCCAACGATTGGTATTAAAACCAAATCATGGCACGAAATTGTTATAGTTTTTGGTCAGATGATAAGCTTTCGATCCAACATGACAATCAATCGCAAACCAATTAACTAAGCATAGATGGGAGGGAATTATTATTATAATTTAATTAAAAAGAATTAAGCATTGGAATTGCGGAGGTTGCAGAGAAGATGAATGGAGGGTTGCTCCTTATGTCGTTATCTGGTCGGATATAATATGTTTTTATGTCTCCTACCAGAGTTCCAAAATTCTATTTTAATTATAGAATTATTAATTTTGACACTGGGTTTTGAATCTGTATTATGTTTGTGGTGTTGTTGTGAAGATGTTGGGGAGTGAGCATAGGATACCGATTATACATTGAGACGAGGAAACATACAATATAATATGGATTTCATGGAAAGCTACCTCCAAATATGTCAAGCCAAAAGTTGTTGAATTGGCTAATAATATATATTATATAATTACATTTTCATCTGAATTAATTAATTATCTTATCTCTTCTCTCTCTGTCTTTTATTTTTCATTTTCCATATTTAAGTGTATATAATTAACGCGAGATCATTGAGTGTGATGTAGCTCTAGTCTCGCCGGCCAGGCTCATTCACTTTCTCAATATATTTATGTTGCCAAACGAGTTGAACATGCGCTCATTTTTTATCATATATATATATATATATATATATATATATATATATATATATATATATATATATATGATATACGCGTTAATTAATTTTTGGTTAAATTAGTCTTTCTATGTTGTTCAAAAATATCAAATTGATCTTTCCGTTCTTTTGAATCTTAATTTAGGCTCGATTTTTAGAAAATTGATACAATTTGGTTATTTTTTGTTAGATTTTTTTAAATAAATAAATGATTTTTTTTATTAAATTTGACACTATGATTATGTTAATTACACCAATAAAGTATATCATTATTATCAACAACTTTAATTTTGATGAAAAATTATTGATCTATTTCAAAAAAAATAACAAAAAGAATCGTGTTGCATCAATTTTTCAATGATCAGAATCAAATTGATATTAAAATAAGATTAGAAGACCAACTTGATATTTTTAAATAAAAATAAGAAAAAAAGGTAATTAAACCTTAATTTTTTTCCATGTATTAATTATAGGTCACAAGTTATAATTTTTTTTAACTTAATCCGTAAGAACAAGTTAGAGCAACCTTGATTCTCATACCCCTTTATAAAAAAGACCCCAAATCAAGTTGATTATGCAATTTATTGTGTACACACAGTGTAGAGATGGCTAAATTTAAGTTACCACAAAACATTCATTATTGGGCAGGGGAGCTTAAGGTTTTTTTGGTTTTGTTTACTTTTCAATTTCAATTTTAGTAAAAACCGAAAACAGAGGTGAAAATTTTAAAAAGTCAATGACTGGAAATAAATAATAATAATTTTTATTTCATATTTTCAAAATTTTGTGACACGCTTTCTGCTTTTCTTATGTGAAACTTTATATCCTTTTCCTTTTGTATATCCTCTTATTATCCTTCTTTTCAATTACCTTATTATTGTCTTTGCAATAATGTTGTCCTTATAAAACATTTCCAGAGAGAGACGTGAAACTTTGAGTGCTCTACCTATTTCAAAATCAGTAGTAATTGCCACATTTACACGCCTAAGACCTAAACACATAATTGCTTAGAAATTTAACTAATGGTTGTCGTTGTACATCAAGAACACAAACATTGTTTCATAACTAGTGCAAAAGCATTCATTAATAACTAAATTAACTATGGCTAACAGTCATTGTTGTAGAAAAAGACCGTGATGATAAATATGTAAATAAAATGAAATTTTTGACAATGATTCTATGAAAATTGTTGTTAAAAGTTGAAAATAAAGAAAAATAACAACGGTTAGACGAAAAATTATAATTAAAATTTTTAAGGCTTAATTATCATTTTGGTCCCTGATTTGTTGGTTTGGTTCATTTTGATCCCCTTATTTTTTGTTGGTTCAATTTGGTCCTATAATTCTTTAAAATGGTTCAATTTGGTCTTTGCCGTTAAGTTGACGTTAACACTATTTACGTACATGCCACGTGTCATTTTGTGAAATTTTTTAATTTTTTTAAAAAAATATTAAACTGCCACGTGTCACTTTATGGTTGTGACACATGTCAAATTGAGATTTTTTATTTAAAAAAATAATAATGCCATGTGGCAGGTCACAATTATGTCACGTGTCAAGTTAACATTGGTTGTTTTCAATTTAGTCCCTCTACTTGAATTTTTGATTCAATTTAATCCCCCAATTTTTTTAAATGATTCAATTTTGTTATCTTCAATTTGATACCAAATTAATAATTAAGCTTAATTACAATTTATACATTCATATTAAAATAATTTTTTTATCATTTATACATCAAATCTCTCCCTAAATATTCATGTTTTTTTATTTTTTACTTGTAATTTTTCACACTTAAAAATTTGTACACATGTAAAAAAAATAAGATTAGAATAGTTAGAAGGAGTAATTTGATATATAAATATAATAAAAATTATTTTAACATGTATATATAAGTTGTAATTAAGCTTAATTACTAATTTAGTCTCAAATTAGAGAGAACAAAATTGAATCATTTAAAAAAATTAGAGGACTAAATTGAATCAAAATTGTAAATAGAGGTACTAAATTGAAAACAACCGATGATAGTTTGACACGTGGCACAGTCGTGATGTGTCACATGGCACTTGTTTTTTTTTAAATTATAAAATTAAAATTAAAAAAAATTATCAAGTTGACACGTGTCACAACCATAAAGTTCAGTGGCAGCTTAATATTTTTTTGAAAAAATTAAAAAATTAAAAAAAAATACAAAATGACACGTGACATGTACGAAAACGGTGTTAACGTCAACTTAACGGCAGGAATCAAATTGAACTATTTTAAAGAATTAGAGGACCAAATTGAACCAACAAAAAATAAGGGCACCAAAATGAATCAAACCAACAAATTAGGGGACCAAAATGATAATTAAGCCAAATTTGTAAAGTGAAAAATAACAACAATTGGATCAAAAACTATCATTAAAAGTGTTTTTCACTTTAAAAAATGCAAAGCCCTTTTTTCTTTCTCGCGTTGCATTTCATTGTTCTTCTTCCTCAACTTTTCCGCTTCTAACATCGTCGCCCCTACTTTACGTTGTCATCGACGTTTTACCGGCACGGCTCGTTCTGCTAGTTGTCTCACGTAACACATTTTCTCCTTCTTGTGTGTGCTAGTTGCATAATCTTTGTCGTCATTACATTGCGTTGTCATTGTTGTTGTTACTCTTATTACCTTGTCGTCTTGCACTACTTGTGTCATTGCATCTTGTACATTTTTTATTTATTTTTTTCGACTGTTTTCTTTTTCGGTCCCATCCATTGCCGTCGTTACTCCCTCTTCATTTCTCTATGAGTTCCTTCCTTCCCATGCTCGTCACTTCTTTGTTGTGCCACTCTCCATTCTATGCTAGAATTTTATTTTTGTTTTATAAGTGCATAAAAGACTACGATTCTTTTCCAAAACCGTTATTAAAAGTATAACTTTGGACAACAAAATGTAACTATCATCAATTTCTACAACTTTATACGACTTTATAGTGATGTCTATATTAACGGAGTTCTAGAACTGTCTTTCGAAAGCGTTGCTTACAATATATAGCATATATAAGAATTGTATAGGTTTTCGTCACACTTCAAATAGTTATACATATAAAATATACAATTCTCTTCTTCCTATAATAATAATAATGTAAATTTAAAGATGAGCACCATTAAGGAAAAAGAGTATGATCCTCTCTTTTGTATGAAAGTCAACTAATCTATATGTACAAGTAAGGACCAAGTTGACGAGATGCTGCTACATCTATAAATAATCATTTATAAAAAGAACATTAAAAATCTTTTGGAGACACTTGTGCCATATGAAATAGTGGCAGTGATTACTTAAGTTGAGGACGTCAATGCTGTTACTTGTGATGCAAAAAGTTGTTCATATATGAGACATCATATGTAGCTAGCTAGGGTTGTTGGAAATTGAGAGAGACAAATCATTAGAAGGAACCGGAAGAGAGAGAATTTATATTTTAAACTTTGTGTTGCAAGTGATATCAATTGTTTTGTGATAGAGATCAAGTGGACTAGATCACATTCGAATAAATCGTGATATTTGAGCTTGTGATACACTCTTAAGTAAAAAAGAGTTGTGTCCTGACTAGTAGTTATAACTTTTTGTCAAATGCTAAGCGCTCAATTTTAATAATTGATATCAGAACCAAGATCACCAATTTGATTCCTAACCAAGTGGTAAACACTCAATTCTAACATTTTGCTTTAAAAAACATGTGACCCTACATTAAGATTAAAAATTAAGTATGATTTATCTAATTAAACTAACTTTTACTGATCTTCCTGCATGAATTGAATTGTTAATTTCTTATGACTTTTTTCTTCTGAAAAAAAAATGCACGATAATGATTAGAAATAGAATAAAAAGGAGATTTAGAATATCTGGTTGAATTGCAATCAATTGCACATGATCATAGGACGAAGAATTCCAGCGAAACAAAATTAGAAAGAGAAAAAAGTGAAAGGAAAATAAGAATCCACAAAACCACATGGGATGAATGATCATCACGTAATATCTTGGTTTGGTGGTGATCTAATTAAATCATCAATTATGAGTGTGACTGTGAGGTAAGATGTCTCATCACTCTTCTAATCTTCCAGTTCTTAATTAAGTTCCTCTTTACTACAATGGATTAAAAATAAACTTTAAACTTTAACTCAATTTTAAATATTTATTAAAAGTGAACTTTAAATCTAACTTAATTAAAAAAATTGATTAATAAGATAAGGTTTGCAATTTCTTATTTCGATCTAACACATATATTACAATAATTTTGGTTTTCTTATTTCTAATTCTTAATCGTGTTAAAAGTTACAAATCTTTCACAAACAGAGACGTACAGTGACCGGGGAAGTTAGCTAAACTTTATAATGTAACGTCGTCGTCAAGGTGACCGAACAGTTTCGAGCATATTCTCAAACATGTTTCGTGTCACTCTGTAACTTAGAAGTTTAAGTCACTATATAGATGGGTACATATCTATACTCGTACTTAGTCTTAGGAGTTTCAATTCAAAGATTTAAAATTCATCTAAATATCGATTACGTTATGCGTTATATTTATTTCATTCAGTTTATATTAAAAAATATTTTTTGTCCAACCTATTTAGACACATAATATATCAAGAGTTGACTCCTCTAGTTAAACTTATTTTAACACCTTATTTATTTATTGTAGAAAAAAAAATAACATAATGAAGTGAGAAACACCGAAGTGGGACATGGTGTGAGTTATCACAACTAGGATAGGTCCCACGTAATTTTTTTTTTTTATTTAATATGATTGCAGTATTTTATGTAGTGTTTATTTTAGCCGCAAGGATGATGTTATATATTTTAACTGTTAGTTTTTTGGAAAAAAAATGGTTATTTCCCTTTCAAGTTTTAGGGATGAAAAGCTAAAGGAATCAAATAAACAAGTAATTATAGAATTAAATGAAATAACTTAGGTTCCTTCGAATTTCTTTTCTTAGAATTCCAGATTTTATTTTGACGCAACATTGATTATAAACAAAAGATTAATGTCGTGTCCTTCAACTTACTATTCTACAATTTCTCCTGCAATTTTATAGAAAAAGTTCAATGAAAAAAAAAAACATTTTGAAAGATTGCATTTAATATTTACCATCGAAGGTGGTAGAAGATGTATAAGAAAGAGGTGTAGAGTTTAGAATTTAGAATTACTCAATGCACAAGCATCTATGTTACTCTTGTATTTAAATATACAGGAAATTCAATATTAATTTTTTACACAAAATTCTTGTAACAATAAAAAAAAACACATTTTAACTAGAGTTCGGTGTGTCAATTCAATTTACAATCATTTTGCATAAGCTCACAATTAAATAGGCTCAACTGGGTAATCCATTGACGCTGGGACTAAATAATTAAGCCTATAAAATAAGTAATATTTACATTGTTCTTGCGGTTAAAAATTATTATAGAAAAAATTGCATGAAAATTATATAAACTCAATTAAACATGCCACTTTTTTTCCTATTTAGTAATGGACAAATATTTACCAAAAAAAAGAAATCCATCACCGAAATATCCAATATGATGTAAAAAACGGTCAATATCTTCTGCATCAATCAAAAATAAATACCCAAATATACGTACATAAATATAATCAAATGTTCACATTCAAAAATTCCAAGCATTTACTAGTAGTGATGTAAACAAGGCGGGATACGGGTAATAGTTCTCTTGTACCCTACCCGTTGGATAAATATATGTCCCGTATCCGTACTTATATCTATCGGGTATCCGTTATACGGGTACCCGCTTATTTTTTTCATATCCACGGGTATCCACGGGTACTCGCGGATATTTACAAAATTATTTAAAAAATAAATATTTAATAATAAATTAAAATTAAATTAAATAAAATACATCATTGTCATAGATTTTAAATAAAGTTCAAATAAACTCAATTTCATACAAGTCCAAATAATTATCAAAATAATGTTCAACACAATGGAAATTATTTAATTAGTGTTTTGATCAACAAGTCCACTTTTTCTTATGGATTCCTAAAAAATAAACAAATAATAAACATCAATTGTCACGTGCCAAGTATTCTTATTTTGATTTCATCATTTGACAACAAACATACTATAAACGTCACTGTCTATATAGTATATAGGGTTTTGGATATATGTCCAATTTCAAAGAAAAGAGAAGAATGCCAAGGAGTGTACTTGGATAAAGACAATGTAGCAATACTTGAAGTTGGAAGAATGAAGACAAAAGACAAGATAAGATGTGCATATATATATATATATATATATATATATATATATATATATATATGATGGTATTTTTGTGAATTAAAGTTTAGCAGATACGGGTATTCACGGGTACAGATACTATGATACCCGTACCCGCTCCGTTAACATGCGGGTATAAAAAATACTCGTACCCGCGGGTAGCGGGTATCAATTTTTAATATTCATTTCCTACCCGTTGCGAGTTTTATCTGCGGATACTCATGAGTACGGATTTTTTTGACATCCCTAATTACTAGTTTAGGTTTTCTTTCTTTATTTGTTAAATAACCAGTTAATATAACATATAGTTAAAGGGGCTGATTCTCAAATATGGAAATCATGTTTCTTGATGGATAAAATAAGTATAATTTAAATGAATTAATATCTAATTTTGACTCAAATTATTGGTAAATTAAATTGATTAATGAGTTGATTACGGAAGAATTTTCGACTCTCGTAACATTAATAGAAGGTTATTGAGGAGAGAATTTATTAGGTAAATACAACACATCAATCGAAAGAGTTGAGTTAAATCTATATATAAAAAATTGATACTATTTTTAATTTAAAATCATAAAATGATAAATTTATAATTTTTTTATGTTCAAATTTCTAATTCTAATAACCTAATATAACACTTATACTCATATTTAAATTTCCAACGATATTTTAAAATTTTTGAACCATAATAAATGTTAAGCAGATGAACAAATCCATATAAAATGTATAAAAATAAGAATAGTAAAAAACATTTTGGTAGAAAATAATGGACGTAGGAGTGATACCTTTTGGGATGATGGACGGTGCAGCGGGGACCCCCATGGTTCAGTTTTCTTGAGCCCTCACAATGACTACGCAGTGACAGAGTATCACGGACGGTCCTATCAACTTGCATCGGAAAAAGAGAACCTCAGACACTGTCCCACACTGCATTGCATCCTACACTTCTCTATTGACCCCACAACACACATGCACCCTTTTTCTCTTTCTCTTTCTCTTTCTCTCTGTTACCACAGTCTCTCGCATGCCAAAACCCTACCCTCACTCTAATTATGGCTTAATCATTCACTACCAACTAAAGCCTCTTATAAAGGTAAGTAACTTTTTCTGTTACCCTCCTTCTCACCAACACCATCATTTTAACCTTCATTTCTTCCATCTCACGTGCACCACAGCACAACCCTTTTCATACCTATTACTAATAATACTATTTCGCTACCAAAGAGTCAACCTTTGTATATAAACTAACTGTACTATTCACTTTTACCAAACCAGGTACACTGCCACCTTTAAAATTTTCGCCTTTTATTTTAAGGACATTGTGCTTATATTTTATATGTTTTTCGCTTTTTATCTATTTCACTTGCTATACCTAAGGCAGAGGAAATGCAAAACACACATTCTTCTACGGATGTGCATGTGGTTGTATCTCTGTTCTGAGAAAGTTCTGGTCTGTTTTGTGTATCTGTGGCTGAAAGAGTGTGTGTGTGGTTACGTGGTGGCCCATTCTAATTTATGACTGTGTCACTTTGAGAATGCCAGTAAATGAGTTATTAAGCAAGAGGGTACGCGTAAAACCAAACACAGTAAACACCAAGTGAAAGGAGAGAGAGAGGAAGAGGGTGACGCCAGAAACAGAGCCGACATATATTTGTATAACTTTCTTTCAGAGAAAAGATTTTGGGTATGTCATAAGATATTATATCTATAACTTTATCTTATGAATTATAGTTAATATAAATACTACTATGAAACATTTTTTATACAAAACAAAAACAAGTAGGTAACGTGAGAGGAGAGTGTGACTAAGGAGTTGTAAAGAGAAAACAGATACAAAATGTGTATAAACAATAGTATAACACTCTCGTTATATATATATATATATATATATATATATATATATATATATATATATATATATATATATAGTATCATCATGTCATAGTCTTTGTTATATCTTTCAAATGTTAAAGAAATAAAAAATAAGGGTGCAGACACCAGTTGGAAGCTCTTACACAAGTGTGTGCATATATATAATATTTTTGTTGGGGTTAAATATATTTTATCCGATTCAAGTTTCGTCTATGGCTTTTTCTTGTCCTTGGGCCGAATAATCACATGAAGCCAGCCACTCCCTCTTACAGAATATGGTGGTAACCTCCAAAAAACACTTATATTATATTTCTTGGCTTTATAGCTATTCTAACATCCCTTGTTTTCTTCCATGTACTGTCTGAAACCTATGAAACTTAGCTGTTTGCTTCTACTTTGCTAGAAAGCAAAACCACTCCACAATATAGCTTCACTACTCCCCTTTTACCAATATGCAAATGATACCCAGTGACCCCTTTTCACTTTCCACTACTCTCCCAGGGCTTCCCAATGAACAAAACACAAACCCTAACCCTAATCCTCCTCCTCCACTCACCAAGAAGAAGAGAAATCTTCCAGGAACACCAGGTAATATAAAACCTCTAATTCTTATCAAACAGATTGGTTTAATTAATTTTTAATTTGGACTGGATTATGCAGATCCAGATGCTGAGGTTATTGCTCTTTCACCCAAGACTCTCATGGCCACCAACCGTTTCATCTGTGAAATATGCAACAAAGGGTTCCAGAGGGACCAGAACCTTCAGCTTCATAGGAGGGGTCACAACCTTCCATGGAAGCTACGACAGAGGTCAAACAAAGAGGTTCGGAAGAAGGTATATATCTGTCCAGAGAAGACCTGTGTCCACCACCACGCCGCCAGGGCTCTCGGAGACCTCACCGGAATAAAAAAGCACTATAGCAGAAAACACGGTGAGAAGAAGTGGAAGTGCGAAAAGTGCTCCAAAAAATACGCAGTTCAATCTGATTGGAAAGCTCACACCAAAACCTGTGGCACCAGAGAGTATAAGTGCGACTGTGGCACCCTCTTCTCCAGGTAATTGACTAATTCATGCAACTTCCTAATGAATAGTCACATGTTGATTTGATTCATATGATTTAAAAACTTCTCGTAAGTAGACATAAATTAATTCCCAGTTGCAAAGTCACGTAAAAATCTACCTCTATTCTCGTTTATTAGTAGTATAACTTACTTTTTACTGGTGTGTGCTTTTTTGAGATGGAATACATGCTCACTCTACATGTATAAGGCTTTTTCGTTTGGTGGTGCATTGAGTTTGAGATTTAATGTGTGATTATTGTGTAAGTATGGTTGAAATGATTAGATAATTAATGGGGAATTTTCACTGAACTTTGCACAGGAAAGACAGCTTTATTACTCACAGGGCTTTCTGCGATGCCTTAGCCGAAGAGAGTTCGAGACTTTCCTCAGTAGCTACCAGTAGTCTAAATTTCAAGAGCGAAGATGCAAGTGTGATGAATACACAAGCTGGTTTGTCGTCACGTGGATTAATCACTGGTCAGGGAATGCAGAGTGTTCCACACTTTGGTCCACACGGGTTTCGTTTAATGGGGATGGGTGCAGACCAACAAAGACCAAACTTGTCACTGTGGTTGAATCAGGGACATCACATTAATAACCCACTTGATGTGCCATCATCAAGTTCCTCAGGTTTGCCCGAGGTTGTGCAAATGGCACAAGCTATTGGTTCTTCTTCTTCAGTATTCTCAAATTTCGGAACCAATTCAAAGGGAGAAGGTGGAGCTTCAGATTTGGCATCAATTTATTCTGAGAGTCAAAACAAGAACTCGATCTCAGCTTCCCCAATGTCAGCCACTGCCCTTCTGCAGAAGGCAGCACAAATGGGTTCCACCAGAAGCACCAACCCTTCAATTTTCAGTGGCAGTTTTGGAGTGATGAGCTCATCCTCAACCCAAACTACCACTCTCAATAATACCAATGCAAACCAAAGCAGTGACCAGCTCAACCAAGTGTTTCAGAACATGAACCAACAGCAAAATTTCAATGGAACAAGCAGCAGTGCAACTATGTTAGGCCATTCTACTAACTTTCCCTCATTGACACATCCATCAAACAGTTTTGATCAGTTTCTGATGCAAAACAACGTGGAAGCAACTCAGATAAACCTCCATCCAGGCTCAAACACAGTGGAACATAACTTGACGAGAGATTTTCTTGGCATGAACAGAAATGGAGGTGGACATCCATTTCTACCTCAAGAGCTTGCAAAGTTTGCTTCCTTAGGGTCATCAATGGGTTTGAACCAATTCACTGCAGGCCATCAATGAAGTCCTTTCTGACTATAACTCATATGACATATCTAGTGGTCCCAATTGAGTACAGTGAAAATTATTGGGAATTGTTGGTGAAGCTTAAGACCAGTTTAGAGCGATTTTGTGATCAGATATGGTTCTGTGTATTGTCAGCGGTTCTGAGGGTAGTAGGGACCCACTGCATGTTTGAGATGAAAGAAGGAACAGCGAGTTCCCCTAGCAGTGCATGTTCTCTAAGTAGTAGTTGTTGTTGTTGGTTTGTCTTCTGTCTTAACCTTGTTATCGTTTTTGGCTTCTCTTCCTCGAGAGAAGCGGAAGATATAAAGTAATCATAAAACAACTACAAAAATATGAACAATGTAGAAAAATTATTAAAAAAATACTAGAACTGCGTAGTGTTTGGTTAGTACAACTATTACTGTTGACCTTCGGTCAAATTTCGGTTCCTGAACAACCCTACATGCCATGGGTTAATGAGAAAAACAAAAATTATCATTACATAACGAGAAAGTTGAATAGTTTGCGTATTGAAATTATTATATCAATGAATAAGTCTAGCCAACTTTACGTGTTTTTATAGTAGTAATCATAATATTATAATAATGACGATCAAGGGAAGTTCACGAGCATTTTTGACGTTTTTTATCAAGTGCTGGTAGCTAGAAGTGGTTTGAAATAGCCAGAATCTAGATGCTATAGGCTATCTTTTTCATAGAGACTAGTTATGATGACTAAATCTGTAGCTAGAGGTGAAAGTTTTTGTTTGATTTTCGTCGAGTAAGTGTATATATTTATTGAATTAAAGGCTATGTTTTATTGGCACTAGCTTTCAGGTCAAACTTCTTAATTTGGTGGCATACTGAATTAAAAAACAGTCTATGTGGTTGCTACTTGCTTCTCTGCATTTATGGAAACTTTTAAGTGTGCCCTAGACCAGTTCAGATGTTTGGAAATCATCCATGGCGGATCCAAACGTACATAACCCATGCATGTAGAAAAAAAAATTGCCAGAATAACTATTGCCAAAGTTTCCTGTTAGGTTTTCCACTAACAAATGAAAGAAGACAAATTTTATTCAGTATCAGACACACATGTTATAAGGTTTTAATTTAGTGAAAATTTACAATGGAATGAAACAATAGATGAATATTGAATAAGTAATTTGATTAGGGTAAAACATATATACTAAATAATTATATATATATATATATATATATATATATATATATATATATATATATTGTTAATTTTAGGAATCCAAATATGAGTCTAAGTCTCACATATAAAAATGAGAAAGTAGAGCATTATATAAGAATAAAGACCCATTGACTCAAGGTTTTGAGTTGAGAGTGGTGTCAATACCTTATGTAATTGGGCAGGTCTCATTGATATTTGTTCTTCTCGGTAAAATCCTCTTTATAAACCTCCTAATAGTTAACATACACTATTATTGTCTAACACGATTATTATCTTTCTAAACATGAAAAATTCCTTTTTCAACAAAAAAATTAGGCTTTTATTTTTATTATTCCGTGAAAGTGTTATTTGGTGTCGATTTTTCTACAATATAACAAATGTAAACAATTACATACACTTCTCTATATGCGTCATTTGGTTGAACTAGATTATTTATTTTTTTCTGATGAATATTACATATAAAATATGCCAATAAACAGTAAATGAGTGCTTTAGTTTTGGGGTGTTTATTAAAGACGTTTCTCATCATACCCCTATATATTGTAGGACCTTATAGAAATGTTGTACTTGCGTTCATTGCAAAACAGTGTTTGAATTTTCAATACTTTTCTCCGTCCATATTTTTTAAGGTATTAAAAGGGAAAGATTTTTGCATAAAAAATGATATTATAGTTATTGTCAAGTCCAACCGCCAATTGGTGGTTCATGTAAGTCCCCTACCAGCTATGTTTGAGTAACATGATTCTTAACATGTACGAAAAGAATTATATATATATATATATATATAAAAGTTTAAAAATAAAATAAATATTATTAAAATATTATTATTTTAAATTATTATGTAAATATGTTTTCAAAAGGTTAAAATATCGTCTCAAAAAGCAGATTAATTTAATTTGTGGAAAGTACTTGAGTCGGGTCCACCAAAATTCTTTCAAGTTTGGACTTCCTGTACTAACAGTGGTTTTGCCTAATAACTTTTACAGTATTTACTTTACAAAGACGGAGAAATACCGTAAAAAGTAAATTACAATGTAGGACTTGAAATTATATCTCGCCAATTCAATATATTAACTTTTTAAACTTAAAAAATAAAATAAATTTATTTGGTTTCTTTTAAGTTCAAAATATTATTATTTTTGGGACTTAAATTAAATCTTATAATGTTAAGAATTTATTATATTTTTTTAGTTTCAAATGGAATTATCCAATTGTGTCTAGATGAATCAATTAGAATAATTTATAACTAAATAGTATAAGGTTGGATTGAATTGCACAACATAAATTAAATTATATTGCTTTTAGCATGATATGTAACTATGTTTAACCTGCAAGTCAAATACACTCACATCACTGTACACTTTTGAGAGACTGGTTGTAGAAAGTTAATTATAATTTCAAAAACAATAAAGTGATATATATATATATATATATATATATACTTTTAGAATTTATCAAATAAATATATTTAATAATTATAATTAATTTTATTTACGTGACCTAAATATAAAATAAATATTTCTATATTTTTTATTTTGAATTTTTAACTTTTTAATTTTGTATAAAAAAGAGAGGTATTTTGGAATACCTCATTTTTCTCTTCTTTTTCTCTCTTCTTCTCTCTCTGCGCTAGTTTCGAACCAAGGACTTGTAGCTTAGAAATACTAATTCAAACCATCAAATCACTTAGGAAACCGGCAAAGTCAGTAGCAGAAAAATAGAATTTATTAAGTTTTATATGATTCTTACGTTGACATTTAAAACCTTTGTAAAGCAATTGTGAAATGTTACAACAAAAAATAAATAAAAATGTTTGAGAACCGATAAAAATGATAGAATACTCAAAATTAATGAGACGTTAATTTGGATGTTGCAACCAAATATTTTAAAATTATTTATAAACCATTTAAGAGAAGTTTGTACGGTAGAAACTTTTTAATAAAGAAAGAATATGACTTGTAAGAATCAGAAATTCTGAAAATTATAATTCATATAAACGATTAAAGTTTATTTAAAGTATTTGTATTAAAATTATTAAGTTAACTATCAATTTATTTTACTGTCTTGTAATTAAGTTTGACGAACCCAAATATGTTTAAAAAGATATCTTACTAATTTAATTAATAAATATGTATTATTTTTTAAAATTTTAAATTACAATTACATAATAATATATTTTTATTTAAAAAATTTGCATTTTATTTATATAATTATGCTTTGTATGACTTCTTGCATTTATAATATACTGTATTAAATAGTTATAAGAAAAACTTGTAATTTAATAAGCTAATTTATTAATTTAGGAATCATAAGTTATTAATTTTGAAAAAAACTTATAGAAAGTTATCAACCAACCTATCACTTCACTTAATTTTGTGAAACAATTAATAATTTAATAATTTAATAATTTTTTTATCTTTGTAAAAAATTTGACAAATTATTTCAGGTTTCAAGCCAATAAAACATATCTTTAAAGTCGAGAAAACACTTATAAGAAATCTTTAAAGATTTAAATACTCCGATAGTCGTATTTTGATAGGAGTGTAACAATTTGATTTTCACTTTTTAAAAAATTAATTGTATCTCAATTTTTTAAAAAGTGTTTCAATTAGATATCTTTCTAATAAAAATTACTAATGACATGCCACGTGTTAATTTATGATTTTTCTTAATTTTTTAAAAATTTTCAAAGATTTTGTTGTTACATATATCAGGTACCTAGTGTGACACAAGACATTGTCAATATCACGTGATATGTCTTTGTGATTCAATATATTATTTGTATAAAATGTTATATTGATATTTTTTTATTAGAAGTGACTTTTTAGTAAATTACATTATTGTTGTATATTATTAACTCATGTTTTGTTAATCACCCAATTTTTTTTTCTTCAAAATATAACAATATTGTCTCTCTCCGATTTGAGACCAAATATATTATTTTTATGAATATTATACTAATATTTTGTATTAAAAACAATTTTTAACATATTACATTATTGTATAGTATTAACCCGTTGTTGTTAATCATGTCTTTTATCATTAAATTTTAATATAAATATCAGTACTTAATTTTACAAAAATATTTATACTTAATTAGTTTTAATCTTATAAAAAAATGATTAAAAAAACTTATTTCAACTATTACAAAAATTAGAATAAAATTGAATCAAAGGGGTATAACAGAGACTAAAGTGGATCAAAGAGGCATATCTAGGAACTAAATTGAAATCAAGCCAATAATATTTGGCAATGACACTAACATGTGATATTGCTCCTGCTAGGGACATGAAACGTGACAATAAAATTCCTTGCAAAAAATCAAAAAGTAAAAAAAAAAACATATATTGACATGTGTTTTTAAATGATCTAATTGAGACACTTTTTTCAAAACTTGAAACGCAATTGAAAATTTTTAAAAAACAAAGACTAAATTAACATACTCATATTAAGGTAGGAACAATCTGAATAATCAAATCATCTTTAGCTTTTTTGAATTTTTAAAGACAGATTAAAATTATTGAAATGAAAAAAAAAAACTAAATTAAACTGAAGACATTAAGATATTGAAAAACTTTAGAAAACAAATGAAGACAAATTTGATTTGAAAAGGACTCAATGGGTAAAACTAATCAAACTAACTTGATAAGACTACTCAACAAGATTTACCAAAGCAATCAAGCTATCACAGTCATAAAACTCACACAAAAAGTTGTTAGGTATATAAATATCCCTCATAGTTAGTTCAACTTACTATAATATGTGTTGATAGGTTTCAAATAGTAAATTGTCTCCAACTTTCAACTTGAGAGATTCTTCTAGAAATTTCACTTGAATGTTCACCACTCTCTGACAAGTTGGTTTCATAGACAAACCTACTTACGACGAATATGTTGCCACATATTGCTTTTTGAACTTAGGGTTCAATAATGAAATAACAAAGGAATACAATCGCAACAGAAATTGTGATAATTCAAGATATGACAATGAAGTTGGCGAGAATGCCCTCTCATACTCTATCCTGTTTCAGGTGTTGAATCAGAAAAGAGAGGTATTTTGAAATACCTCAATTAACGGTCATATATTTTCCCAATTCAAGGTGTGAGGTTCGATCCCAGGGCATGCAGATGGAAAATTAATCTTTCACCATCAGAACCTTAAATAACTCACATTCACTTATATACAAATTTTATATTATAGAAGTGCAATCACGATTTTTGCCATTCAAAACTTATTCTACAATTATGTTTCTCTTCTAAATTAAAAGATTTATCATTAATAAGATGTTAATTATTTATATACAAGATTATGATATTATCTTAAATTTAATATTTATAATTTTTTTTCTTAAATATTGTTTATTTTTTTTATCAATATGAAACTCGTAATTTATATTTAAAATTCTAACAATTACTTTTCCTCTATATTTTTTACACACATTTTATAAGAGTGCATGAAAGTTTCTTAGGCATCTCATGTTTTCCTCTTTATTCTGTTAGGCAGTTCAATAATTTATGTGTTGCTATACAACTCAAAAGCAGCTGAATTTCTTCACAACCAAATAATTCTCAAGATAAAGCAAGTCAATGAAACTTGATTTAATATTTTACTGAATATAAAATTTCAACAAAGTATTCCAAACAGAAAAAATAATACTGATTACAATAAATCATAACAATTATAGATTATTAAAATACTATAATTTTGGTTATTCTTCCAAATACACCTAAGTCTAAAAAAATTGATTATCTTCTTGGTTTTTTCACCATGGATTAAAATTTTGGACCATTAAAATACAACTTATTATTTTGGTTCAGAAATTTACTTAATTTAAAATATTCAAACCAACACCAGAGGCAGTTTTATTCACAACTACATAGATGCTTGGCGGTTTTATTTTAATAAATTGTTGTTCGGCGTATGGATAGTCTGGCCCAATTTGTTTTTGAACCAATGGTCTGGCCCAATATTTCAAATTAATTGTTGTCTTAAATCAAAGTTGCCTTTTTATTAATCCAAAACCACTTTTCATTCCCTCTATAGAAAAAAGAACACATAATAGTTGCAATTATAATGTTTATTTATACACATATATGGAGGTTTTTAATAGTTTACTAAATTAGTATTTTATTTTATGTACTCAAAATAAAAGTTTATTTTATATAAATTAAATTCAGTATAAGTAATACATCTAAAAATAAAAAATATATTACAGATTTGTGAGAGATAGTTTATACCATGGTATAATATTATTTGTAATAAGTGATATATTTCTGAACAATATTGAAATTAAATTAAAATAGACAAGAGGTTATTTTTTAAAAAGGTTATGACTAAAGAAATATTTAAAAAAACTAACAACTACAGAAATATTGAGATTATATTTTTGTTATCTATCTGTGTATATGGTTTAAATTATGAAAGGTCGTTATTTATCAGAAAAACCATTTTATCATGATATATATATATATATATATATATATATATATATATATATATATAATCTTCAAAATTACATTTTTCAGAGATATAAAATATATTCTCTTGTGTTTTTTATATCATTTGAACAATTTAGTTTGACTTTCTATATCTTACAATATTTAAAATTTGTATTAATTTTAATTATAATTCAAAATTTACTGTTTAATTAAAAAAATTTAAAATTAAATATACACAATATTAATTATTTATAATAGATTTAAAATATATTCGATATTTCAACAATATTTTTTACCAAGATTTAATGATGTTGTCACTTATATATTTTTAAATATTTATTCACCATAAAGCTAATTTAAGTAAAATAAATATTTATTCAAGTCATACATATGGTAAAATACTATTAGTATAAAGAAATCTTCTGACATAGATAAGATAACAACTACTATCATGAATTTAATATATCTAAAAGTATTTATTTGTTTTAAAATTGAATTTTATGTAACTTATATATTAAAATATGTATTTATTATGAATATTAATATTAATTATATAAAATTAAATATTTCTTTCAAAAGTAATGTTTAATGTTTAATAATGAAAATGACGACAGGGAGTTTAGTTTAAAACTAAACAAAATGACGTGTCAGATATTTATTGGTCTACATTTGGCATCAGAAGTTTCATAAGGGGAAGGGTGTCGAAATCCACGTGTGAAGCGTCTATTGGATAAACCACGTGGCGTGACATGTATGTAGTGGTAGCCCAAAATATTAAGAAATTTACGAAAACCCCCCTCCCTCTGTTTCAAGTATTGCAGTTTATAGTTTTAGTTTTAGTTTATGTTACAAAACTTAAAAATAAAATAATAAGCTGCTTGTGGTGATTCTTGGAACAGTGTCCTCTGTGCGAATGTGGAAAACAACCAAGGATTCCAAAAACTAAGAGGAAGAGGAAGATCACAATGTTCAATGTTATCGGTTTTTCGTTATTGACGATGGATTCCGTGGCCTACAGAGGATTGTTCTACACATTCTTCATACTCAATTTCGTTTTGGTCTGCCAACTCATTCTCCTTCACCCTCTCGCTTCCGGTACACCCTGATCTGTCTCTATGGATTCAAATTTCTTTTGAAATTTTCTGTTGTACTTTTTGATTTGATGTTTTTTTCGTTTTCCCCTAGTTCTCGTGAGTTGTGTTATTGCCACAGTTTAAAATTCAAATTTCTTTTGAAATTTTCTGTTGCACGTTTTGATTTGATGTTTTTTTTGTTTTTTTGTTTTTTTTTTTCCGTTTTGCCCTAGTTCTCATGAGTTGTGTTGTTGCCACAGTTTAAATTTGTGTATGATATCAGTTTCTGTATTTAACACCTGAGTTATTCCTGTTTTTTAGTATATTTTAATTGTAGATTCTTATGGTTTGCAAAAGAAAAAGTGCATTTTGCAAGACTGCTATTAACCAAGTTACTCATTTTTTCCAAGATATATCAATTTTATCAATAGACGGTGGCATGGTTATTCCACTGTGAATTATGATTTTAGAGCTGTAACTTCATGGAGTTTTTAGTGTAGGGTAGTATCAACATTAGAAACTGAAGTAGATTATTAACAAGATATGTTGTTGTGCGGATGAGAAAATTCAACTGTGATGTTTTCAACCCAACAACAGAATCTTATATATCATAGAGGGATGAGAAAATAGAGATTGTGAAAGAATGTATCTGTGATATTAGATTGAAGTATTGCAACGGTTCTATGTTTAAGTTTGATTACAGTTTGTGTTGCCTTAACATTCTTTGTTTTGGTTCGGATGTGATCAGCTGAAAATGCTGCTGAGTTGTTTGAGCGGGTATCGCAAAGCATAAAAGTGAAACACTATACTGAGGCACTTGATGATCTAAATGCTGCAATAGAAGCAGACCCAACCCTTTCAAAAGCATACCTTTTCAGAGCCTCAGTTCTTCGTCAGATATGCAGGTGTGGTTCATTTGCAATCTTAGATTCATTTACATCTTATATTACATTCCTTGTTAAATACCGCATGAAATAAGCTCATCTTATCACGAAGACAGGGGATACTGTAAAAAATGCTGGTTACTGAAGTGTGTTTCCTCGAGTATTTTTTATGCACATTCAAAGTGGTTTTAAGACTGTTTTATTTATTTAATTTAATGCTGACTTGTTCAAAATTATTTTTATTCCACTTTCCTCTTGTTACGAGGGAGGGGGAGAGTATACCCCAAACCTTCTTATTATCAATCAAGAATTATGAAAAACAGCAGTACTGTACTCCTTTCTGCTGCATTCCTTCCTAAAGTTAGCAGAGACATAATAAGGGCCTTCGTTCAAACTCTGTTTCAGAAAATGACGATCATATGACTCTTTCGTCTCTTCTCCTCACCTCCTATCTCTAATCTACCCCTCATCCCAAGTCTCTCAAACTCCTAATTAAGAAGTTATATCATTCAGGTGCTTTTTGGCTAATGTAGATATGAGCAATCCGAGAGGAGCTACAAACAGTTTCTGGAGTTGAAGCCTGGAGATTCAGCTGCAGAAAAGGAACTCTCTCAACTATTGCAGGCTCAAAGTGCCCTAGAAACAGCTCAGTCCCTCTATGATTTGGGCAACTTCTCAAAATCCTTGGACTTTATTGATAAAGTTGTTCTTGTTTTCTCTCCAGATTGCACTAAGGTAACTGTTTCATTCTCTTGTAGTTTTATAAATGTACTTTCTGTTTTTGTGTCTGAGTAGTTACAGTATATAGTCTTAAAGTGAATGTATAAATAGGCATTGGGTTTGTTCTGGCATTTGGTTTGTGGAACCAACATGTTAACTCTATGTGCATTTTTTTATGCAGGCCAAGCTTCTTAAAGTGAAGGTGTTAATAGCTGATAAAGACTATGAGGGTGCCATTGCTGAGTCTGGGTTTCTTCTCAAGGAAGATGAAAATAATTTAGAGGCATTGTTGTTACGTGGTCGTGCATATTATTATTTAGCTGATCATGATGTTGCCACGAGGTGTGTCTTGTGGAAATATTGTTAAATTTGTATGGTATTCCTCTAATATTTTTTTTATATAATATATCTTATATGTGAGTATATTTTCAGGCATTTTCAGAAAGGTCTTCGCTCAGATCCAGAGCACAGTGAACTGAAAAAAGCATATTTTCGATTGAAAAATCTACTGAAGAAGAGTAAAAGTGTAAGGCCTTGTATATTGTGGATTTTTTTTTTTTTTTTATTTTTTTTTTACATTTCACCTCGAGTCTATTTTTCTTTTTTCTTTCTTTTGGTTGTTAAAGAATGGTTGGTTTCCTTTTATTTCAATGTGAAAGGCTGAAGATAATGCGAGTAAGGGTAAACTACGTGTGTCAGTGGAAGAATTCAAAGTTGCTCTTGCTGTAGACCCAGACCATCTTGCGCACAATGTACATCTTCATCTTGGCTTATGTAAAGTGCTAGTCAAGCTTGGCAGAGGAAAAGATGCCTTGGAAAGTTGTAGTGAAGCTCTTAAGATCAATGAGGAACTTGTTGAAGCTCTTGTTCAGGTATGCTATGAACATCATTGCCCTTTTGTTTTGTTTTTCACTTTTAGCAGTACTGTTTGGCTACAATCTGCTAGCAATTTGTCTCTTAATTTTTTTATTGTTGTGTTGTGTAATGGGACAAGTACGTGATTACAGTAAGATAACTGTGGTGTACCTTGCTCTTGTTGTAATTTTTTACAGAGAGGAGAGGCTAAGCTCTTAGTAGAAGATTGGGAGGGAGCTGTGGATGATATGAAATCAGCTGCTCAAAAATCTCCTCAGGTTTGTTTAAATACATAGTACTCATATAGCATGTTCAAGACCATTAATAAATTAAAACTTTTTGGGATGACTTTTTGTGAGGAACAGATGCTCAATGTTGAATTCCCTTGAAAATGATACAAAAAACATACTCATCCTACCAGTGTTTGATATTGCTGTGATTTGAAAGTTTTCAAGTTTCGACAGTTCTTTGATCGTGACATCATAAAGATTCACTAATACTGTAATGCCTTAATATTTCTGTGCGTTTGGTAATGGTTTGTCTGTAACTGCAGGATATGAGTATCCGTGAAGCATTAATGAGGGCGGAGAAAGCTTTAAAGATAAGCAAACGTAAGGATCACTACAAGACTTTGGGAATTTCTAAAACTGCTTCTGCTGCTGATATAAAACGTGCCTACAAGAAACTAGCCTTACAATGGCACCCAGATAAGAATGTGGACAAAAGAGAAGAAGCAGAAGCTAAATTCCGAGAAATTGCTGCTGCATATGAGGTGAGACCTATTCTTTTCATATTTTGGTTACCTTACCTTTCTCCTACAGTATTTAACGGGGACTCACGGATCATTGTTGAATGGGAATTGCTAACAACACATTCCTTTTTAACACATGTTTTGATATTAGTGAAATTTAACTGGGATCAATTAAATTTTGTCTTATTCTTAGTTTGGTGGGACTTATACCAAGTTCACCCAACAAGTGTGTTGAAAGGACTCTGCAATAACTGGTTGTTGCAATTTGTTTTAGGTTCTGAGCGATGAAGACAAACGTGTAAGATATGACAGGGGGGAGGACCTTGAAGAGATGGGAGGTGGCGGCGGCGGTGGTTTCAACCCTTTTGGTGGTGGGGGCCAGCAGTTTACCTTTAACTTTGAGGGTGGCTTCCCTGGTGGTGGTGGATTTGGAGGGGGCTTTCCTGGAGGGTTTGAATTTCACTTCTGATTGGAAAAGCCTCACCCCTTATTTTTTATGTTCTGAAGGGACCACAACAATTTTATTTAACTAATCCCTTTCTAACAGTTGTTGAGATCAATACGTAGGCCATCCCCATTTACTTGTAAGATAAGAAACATGCTTTAGAGAAATTTTTGCTTTAAGCAGAACTCTTGGGGTTGGCATCATGGAATTGCTTCACAGTTAACACCTTCGCAGTTTTGAGCTACTACTTGAGATCTATTTAGTTGCGAACTTCCAGTTATCTAGTAAAATTTAAAATTGATTAGCTGTTACTGTGGCTGTGGCTCTACAATTTATTCACAATCAAGTTTTTCTTGTTTCAAATTTTCTTTTAATGAACTGAGTCAGTTTAAATATTTTAAATTATTTGTTTTTAAAATATTGTGTTTGGATTAAACAATTGATTTTTTTTAAATATTTTACTTAGTACAAAATACAAAGAACATTTAATATTAAAATATACAATAATTAAAAAAAATGCAGTCAATAATAGTATTTAGTTAATATTTGAATAGAAGTTTTGAAAAATTTTAGTTGAGTTATTTTTTAATGAAGATTTTTTAGTTTTGGAAGATATTAACGAAAGGTTTTTTCATTGATGTTGATTAAGGTTATTGCTCGTTAGTTACATAGGTTTTTGTAATGAGAGTTTTTTTTTTTTCTTTTTTACTTAATTAACTAGATATTTTTGTCAACTTTTGCTATAAATATTAATTAAAATAATTTTTTTAGTTGATATTGATTAAAATAATTCTGTATTCATATTTTTTTTTACTGACATTAACTAAAAATGCATTTCGCATCTAGGAAATCTAATATAATGTTGAACTAGTTTATATTAAAAAAAAACTCCGAAAACTCCTATTTTAACCTCACTAACAGAGACTATATGTGAAAGACAATAAAATATAAAGTGTTTCAAATTCTTACTTCCAAAATAAAATTTGAAAATGTATAACTTTAGATAATGAAATTACCTTCATATTTTTTAATTAATTTTAATTTTCTGTTCTCAAATAATATATTTTATCATAAAATATTTCTAATTTTTTTATAAAAATATTTAATTGCTTGATCAAACATTTATGTCATTCTTATTAGACACCTCTTCCATTTAATCTTAATTTTTGGTATCATTTACCCCAAATATTTGTTGTTATATTTTTCTCCTTTTCTGTCTACCTGTCTTGGGGAGTGTATTATCATTCTTATGCGTTTTTTTTGTTTAACTATCAGATAAGGTGTCCTTTTCATTTCTTATTAATCAATATAATAACTCCAAAAAATATAAAAAATAGTTAAATAAATGATGATGAACACGTGGAAGTGAAAATAAAGCAAATGTGTCATGTTCCATAAAGTAAGAAGAACATCTTACATTAATTAAAATCTATCAAAAACTTAAAAATAGGAAAGAAATTCATTAATAAGACTAACCAAATTTTATGATTTTAATAAATTTCAATTAGTGAAAGAAATGGATTAAATAATATGTTCTAAGTTTTTTTAATAGGCACAAAATCAACTAATTACTATAATTGACCTATTTTTATCACATTAACGTTAAAGAAAATCTTAATACAATCCTTTATACTTTTCCATTGTATATAACTAAGATATTTTGAACACCATCTCCCAAAAAGTGTGATGACATTTGAAAGATACAGTTGTTTAGCATAATTGTGACCATGGTTAAAAGTTACAAACTTTTTATTTTTTTTTCTTGTAGAAGTGCATGATGAGATAGGAACAAATATACATTTTAACAATGATAAACAAACAATGGCTCGTCCCAAATTAACTGTTTGAGAGAAAGAACAAATCATTTATATTGAACCCAAAATTTTTTAACATCTTAGCAACAACACCACACAAGATCTGCATCTCGATCATCGTCATCATCGATCAATCAACCCAAACTTGCTTCAGGGAAAAAAAAAATTAAAACAGGAACATGAAAAATGAGGCATCCTGGGACTTACATTCAGAAACAAGAAACGGCAATAACTGCAACAACAAAGGTAACAACTTCAACTGTTTTCCTTTTCAAACTCACTGCACTGGAAGCATCAGCGGACGAGTCGGAAGACCCTGCCGGAGAATCAGCGGCCCCTGCTCGGACATTCTTCTCCGGCTTGGACGGCGCCGGAGCCTCCGCCGGTGCTGCCGCCGGAGCCGTGGAGCCAAAAAGTGCCATAGGAAGAAGCACCTTATCGACCTGATACACCGCGAGCTGGTTATCGCTGAATATAGTGTTGGAAACTGTTGTATCAACCACCCCGGTTGTTAGATTCACTTGGTTCCCGGAGGTGGTGACGTTCAGAGGGTATTCTCCGTCGTCGCTGTTCCCAGCTTGTGTGTGTAAAGGGTTACTTGCGGTTTGGAACTGTGAGATGGAGTAGAGAGTGGGGAGGATGTGGAACTGCACCAGCTGCATCTGGTCTTGCGAGTTTATGGAGTTTAGTGTTCCTGCTTTTAGGCTTGAGAATGCGTTGTCGGTGGGTGCAAACACTGTTATGCCTTGGTTTGAGTTGTTGAGCTGTGAGTTGAGTCTGTCAGCTGTTTGTGTGGCTTTGAGGAGTTTCATGAAGGTTGTGAATTGCCCTGCTTTTTCTAGCACCTGGGTGATGTTGGTGGGTCCTGCTGGTGCTGCTGGTGCTACTTGGGCTGAAATTGTTTGAATGAAGAGAAGAAGGAGGAAATGGAAAAGCTTTGCCATTGCTGTGAAGAAAAAAGCTTAGAAGAAGATTAAGATGGTGGAAGGAAGAGATGTGGTATTGTAATATATACATCAAAGAGAGGGTGCATGGAGATTCCATATTAGGTGAAAGGTTGCAATTAGTATAAGGTGGCAAGAGGCCCTCATGCAATCAATTTTCTTTCCAAAAGCTTGATATTACAGGGAGGGAGAATTGCTTCCTTTGAATGGTCATTTTTTAAGTGGCCTTATCTCTAGTGAATGTGTGACTTGTTGGTGGTCTGTTAGCAGCTTGATATCGGGTGGAATAGAATGTTTAAGAAAATTCGTTAAGATAGACTATAACTTGGTTCTGATACCATGTTAGAAATGGGCTTTAAACTTAATTCAACCCCACAAAATTGACTTGTAAGGTGAGGATTGCACCCACTTATATATTGTGAATTAGTCTTATCTCTAGTCGACGTGAGACTTTCAAAAAAATATCAATTGTCCTTCATTATATAGTTACAATTTTGTCTGTGAAAGACATTTTAAAAGATAGAAGAAAGAAGAGATATTAAAATATTTTAGATCTCGACTTCTAAACGACCTGAAACTATTGAATTTGATAATATAAGTGTTTTTATTGGTGAAGATCCGGAAATGGGTGATGATTTTTGTTTGAGAAAGTTTTTGTTGAAGGGACCACTTGCTAATGGTGTTGTTTAGGTATGTAAATACTTAATAAGGCAATCCTAGATGCTTGTAAGAAAAGCAATGTGCTTTACAGAAATTTTTTGCTTTGTGAAGAAGTGATGATGAGGTGGGTGTTAGTTAAGGAGGGTCAATTTGATGTTGTCCCGTTTCCTTTTCTGTGGTGGTTGTCACGATGCAAGATGACTTTAAATTTCAGGTAACCGTAACAGTTTCTCACACATTTGTGTCAATTGAATTGATTCAGAGTTAATGGTATGAAAACTTTAGTTAGTGATCAGTGACCATAATATACATATTTTTTAGCTGCAACTGTACGTAGTGAAATTTCAGTTCATCTGCTATACCCGTATATCTAAATATTGTATCAACAATCCATTGCAGTAAGAAGTAGGTTTTCTATTTATACAATGAAAACGATTCATGGACATTGTTTGCTATAAGACAAAAAAAATGGTTATGATAGAAGGAAGAGTTAATATGATATCAGAAGAAGAAAGAAAGAGACAGAAATAATTAATGGCGTCCACTGCATCTAATTAATTCTCTGGATTCGAGTTATTTTGCAGTTGATGTTATTTTTTGTGTTTGCATACTAAGTGTGCTCTGTTTTTGGTGTACAATGAAATTGTGAAACTATGTACTCTCTTCATTTATCAAGAAATCCAAAGAGAATAGATACATGCTAAATGTAAAGTTTCAGTAGAAAAAAAATTAATGTTTTAATATAACATTACTTTTTTTTTTTTTTTAATTTCATTGGTACTAAACTATGTTTTACTTTGATGGTTTTATTTTGTTTTACTTTATTTTTATCTTTTAAAAAGTTATGCAGACGACACTGTAGAAAATGTCATAAGCTAACAAAACAAATATTGCCATTATACTTGTTTATATTAGTATAACTTTCGTCTAATGAAAATCAAGCTAATAAAATTTGGATTGATTTATACTCACAACACGACATAAATTTAGTAAACACCTTTCCTACATCATTTCATTAAAGTGATATATCGCAGAGGTTTTTACACTAATAACTCCAGTTTCGTTATTAAAAACTGTACTAATAATATCAAGCTTAATATAACAACTAATATTTTTAAGATTTCTTGTTGGTGGGTGTATACATAAATAATCTCAATTTATTCACTGAAATAAACTAAAGTTAATTACAACATATAGCAAATCAAATAGACAAGGAAAGTTTTGCATACATACATTAACTAACTAGACATAACTTTTCATTTGGATTAAATATTTTTGCAAGTGTACCCATTTTTAAGTTTCAGTATCAAGTACCAAGGAATCAGAGTAGTATTCAAGTTATACAATGTTTGTTTATAAGCTTTTACAAAAATTTAAATGAGTACTAAAAGATAAATAAATAAAAATAAAGACAAAAGATAAATTATAAGATATAAAAATAAAATAACAAGATAAAAATATATTAATGTTTTTTTTTTCAGAATGAGTCTTCTTAAGTGAGAAAACATGTCTTTAATGTTAGATATTATTTTTTAATCTAATTTTAAGTATTTTATCTCACTTTTAACAAATTATCCAAATTGTTATATTTATTAATAAAGATAAAATAAACAAATAATAAAATTTCTAAAATAGAGTCATTTAAAAAAAAATCTAACTTGGGAGACCGAATGAATACAATCCAAAATACAAAAAATTATTGGAATGTAGGTCAAAATCATGGAGGTGCATTAAGAAATGTTATATACCATAGCTGACCCAACCTTCGGATAAGCCCAAAGTCTCGGTTTATGTTGGCCCAGTAAGCAAAGAGGCTTAGGATTCCGCATAACACACGCTCCTGGATCATATAATTGGAATTCATTTGTAACAAACTAACATTTTCTTCAATTTCTAATGATAGATTTTGTTTTCTCAAAAACAAGATTATAATTATTCTTAAGAAATATAGAGAATAAGTCTAATATTGAGAGTTCCCTCTCAAATGAACTCTGACTTGAGATGAGAGTGGATTTCGTAGTATATTCCTTTTAACAACTTCATTACTACTACGCAACGCGGTTTAGCGGGTTTCGGAGAATCCATTTAGTGGGCCTTTGACATGGACTCCTAAAAGGCCCAAATGCCTATGGCACGCACGCACAACAAAACATGGACAGTGAAAGATTGCGCAACACAACAAATCAGAAGACACACATTGATGAAATGTTATGGTGCTTCATTGTAGAGTAGACTAGCTTGCTTGCCTGCAGGAATTAGCGCATCGAACCTATCGGCGGAATCGGGTTTTTCTGTTCAAAAAGTGTGAGCTGATACGATCAGATAAGATAAGAAGAGAGCAAAAAAAAAAAAAAGTTGTAACTAATTCGCAAATGGCAATCGTGACCGTCGATTACGTTGACCGATGAATATAAAAAAGACGCGATTCGCACTTGCCATCCCCATTGGCATCGCCAGCGCACACATCAAATCAAACAGCCGCAAACCCTTAGTCTCTTCTTCTCGTTGGCGTCCCCTCTGATCCGTGCTGGCAGCGAAGAAGCCATTGCTGGGCCTTCCAAACCCTAACAGAGTCACGCACTCAATTGCGATGTGATGATCGTTCACACGTGACGCTACACGGCACGAAGATGAACACATCCAACGGCATCATGACACAGTCGTCTTCGTCGGGAGCCACACAGTCGCCGGGGCTCAAAACCTATTTCAAAACTCTCGAGGGAAGATATAAGCTTCAATACGAGAAGACTCACCCTTCCGGTCTTCTTCATTACGCCCATGGAAAAACCGTTACTCAGGTTTTCTCTAAACCGACTCAATTCTCTTTGTCATGACGCTTGCTGCTCTTTTTTGCTATTGCTTGTGATTTTTGGTGTTAGGGTTGTAGAGACTCGCTTTCTTCATTGCTTATTATGTGTAATTTTATAATCTATCTTTTTACATCGTTTTTTATTTATTTCTGCTTTGATTCATTCCTAGGAGTTTCCTTGATATTCATTATATTCTCTAATCTTGACTCACCTGCGTTCTGATTTTCTCTTCTGAATTCAATCGTGGCGATGTTTTTTAGGGGAATGTTGGCATTTTTGGGATGAGCAATTGATCTTGGCATTCTATTCAACATGTGGTTTTATTGCCTTTTAGTATTATTTTGTAATAGTTTCGGGGAATTCTGTAATGCTTTTTTCGTTACTGTTTATTGAGTCAAAACGATGCTTGTCTTGACATATGAGTGTGCATTGCTGGTTTGATTGAACGATTAGGTAACCCTGGCACATCTCAAGGACAAGCCTGCACCGTCTACACCAACTGCGTCGTCCTCAAGTTTCAGTGCCAGCAGTGGTGTTCGGTCTGCGGCAGCTAGATTATTGGGTGGAAGCAACGGAAGCCGGGCACTTAGTTTTGTCGGAGGCAACGGTAGTAGCAAGAATAATGGAGGGAACAGTAGGATAGGTTCCATTGGAGCCTCCAGTACAAGTAGTTCAATGGCTAATCCAAATTTTGATGGGAAAGGGACGTATCTTATATTCAACGTCGGTGATGCAATTTTCATTAGCGACTTGAATTCTCAAGACAAGGTATATTATTATTCGGACTTTGATTGTTTTTAAGAATTTTGGATTCACTTCATGAGGTGTTTCTTTGTTGCGTGTAGGACCCCATAAAGTCTATTCACTTCAGTAACTCGAATCCAGTGTGCCATGCGTTTGATCAAGATTCTAAGGATGGGCATGATTTGCTCATTGGTTTGAACTCTGGCGATGGTAAAGAAGTCTTTGCTAAAATTTAAATTTTCATGTTTTAAGGAAAATCAAGTGTTATGAATTTATTGTTTCTGTGCATTATTGTAGTCTACTCAGTGTCACTGAGACAGCAATTACAGGATGTTGGTAAAAAGCTTGTTGGGGCCCTGCATTACAACAAAGACGGTTCAGTCAATAACAGGCAAGATATGATTATCCTATCCCTTGTGCTCTTTTAATTATGGGTGCTAATTTTTCTCAGAATTGTTGAATGGCCTAATTTTCAAGAGTTCTTTTTCTTTATGCAAAGAGTAGTAGGCAATTGGAATTACGTACAATTCTGAATTTTGAGTGCTTCGTGTGCTGATACACATAAGAGGGAGAGATTCATTCTCGAATGTTGATTCTGATGAGTCAACCTTATAAGCAACAACCATTTTTTCTTTTAGAAATCTCTGGGTATTGATTGAGCTCGTAGGTCAGTTTTCAAGAATAGATTATAAATTAATATTATGCACCGGTGGTTCGACTTAGGTAATTTATATACTTTGACTGTCACTCTGTAATCAAAATGAACAATATAGGTCGTGCTAGTTTCTGATTTAATGGGTGTCCTAAAGAGTCTGGTTATGGAAGATTTGCTATTTCTATTAAATGATTTGAATTACTTCAAAAATTAAATATTCTTAATTTATGATTTGATATTAATAAATACTTTCCTTTTCATTGAAACACTTTCCAATTTTCTTTCCTAAACTAGTGAGTGAGTAAGGCGCTCATTAGAATTCAGGCAAGGTTATTTATTGTTTATGTTGTTGTGGTTGCCGATAATGATGCCTATTACGTTGTGTACATGCTCATTATTACTCACATATCCTGATTCCTTCCTATCAAACCCTATTTAAGAGTAGATGGAAGGTTTTTTTGTTTCCTATGGGTTCTTTCAGGATGTCATCCTGAAAACTAAGAAAGATACTATTTCAGTTTGTGAAAACACGTTGAGATGTGCAAATTTTTTTTGTTTGAATGTCTTGGTGAATGGTGATCCTGGACATGGTGATTTGTCTGTTATGTGAATGAAGATTTGATGCAACCATTATCCCAAGGCTCAGGTACCATGTCACTTTAATGTGACTGGAAGAATGGTTGTTAAACTATAGTGTCAATTCATAAACTTGTTAACTAGCTCATTCCTGCAAATTGGCCTGAGTTGATTGTAAAGTCATTTCTTGGTGAACTCTGAGGCGAGATCGCTTATAATTCCAAGTTCATATGCGAGTTGGCAGGTCGACCTCCAAGTCCATTTTATAATGGTGCTGCACCATGTAATTTCTCCAAGTAGTATTGCCTGTTATGTCACCCTTGGCTGGAGTGCTCATTTAGAACCCCACTTTTTGATTATCCCTTACTATTTGTGATTGATGCTACTGCTGCTAGATGTTTTTCTGCCATTTTTGCTAGTTGCTTCATTGCTGATGCTGCTAGCTGTTTCATTATTGCTTGGTCTGTGAGAAAAGTGCATCACAGAAGTTGGCAACCTTGAGTGAAGCATGCTTATGAGATACTAGTCTCATAGATTTTCAATTATTCATCTTTCTTCAATTTTTACAATTTTAGAATTCCTTTATCCCATCCTTTTCAATGTCTATTTGTTCTTTAAATTTCGACCAGAATTAATTATAAATATAAAAATGATAGTTAATTATGTCTAAACATTTTCTATGATAATGACTATGGTTAAGGATTTATTCTTTTCGATTATTTGATGCCTTTTAGAATAGGGGTCCTATTCAAATCCAGTAGACTAGTTGGCCTAAAAAATGCTCTGAATTGAGTCAGAACATGGTTTTCCCAGTCAGTGGAAAAGTTTGTTTGATGGTATGCACGAGGTTTGTCTTAAATGTATTATTTAACTTGGTAAATTATGTGAATGTTGATATCAGTGGTTGTAATGCTTTGCATTGAGTGGTAGAGAAGTTAGAGATCAGTATCTGAATTGTGAGTTGTTATAATTGTATGGCTAACTTCTAGAGCTTTAATTTAATATGTTGGAATGTTTTGCCAAAGATTCTGATTGAAACTCTTAATTGGTGCATTTTGAATTGAACAGTCGTTGTACATGCATTGCTTGGGTGCCTGGAGGTGATGGTGCTTTCGTTGTATCTCATTCTGATGGTAATTTGTACGTGTATGAGAAGGTAAGTATCGATTATCAGTGGAGAATCTTATTTTATGGTTCACTAAGAATGTGATATTTCTTATAGTAAGTTGAGATGATATGTAGCTTTTCTTTCCCATTTCAGAACAAAGATGGTGCTGCTGATTCTTCTTTTCCAGTTGTAAAAGATCAAACTCAATTTTCTGTTGCCCATGCACGTTACAGTAAGGTATTGAGTTTAATGACTTTTTGTTTTCTAAATAACTTACTGCTATAAAACTTACTTTCCCCCCCTTTTGATCTAACTATATATTTTAATTTTTCTGTTGTGAATTAAGCCTATATCACTTGTTAGTAATGACTGCTTAGTTCTTGTAGAACTTTGCAGCTTTCTCACTCAATACTTTATTGGCAATACTACTAATACATCCCTAGGCATAATTAGTTTTTGGATGATATGAACTCTACAGCTTGTAGTTCTGGAGAATATGTTTTCTATCCTTTTTTGAAAAATGTTGACTTTTGCAGAGTAATCCCATAGCCAGATGGCATATATGCCAGGGTTCAATTAACAGCATTTCTTTCTCAATGGATGGAGCATACTTGGCAACTGTTGGACGAGATGGTATATCCAATTTTATCCTCACAGCATGAAATATCTACTCGTTTCCAAGTCCTTAAAAGTATAACATCTCAATTTATTTTACTTGCTGCGTCCAGGTTATTTGCGAGTGTTTGATTACTCAAAAGAACAACTTATCTGTGGCGGGAAAAGTTACTACGGTGCTTTGTTATGCTGTGCGTGGAGGTTAGGCATGCTTGGCTCTAGTCAATTTATTAATGAAAATGGCAATTATGGATCTTTCCTATTTCTTTTGTTTGCCTTTTAATCTAGAGCTTATAAAATATTAATACATTAGATTTTTTTATTGATTCTTATTTCTTTGTATAGAAATTCATAATTGAAAATCTGCTTTGACAGCATGGATGGAAAATATATTTTGACGGGAGGGGAAGATGATTTAGTTCAAGTTTGGAGCATGGAAGATCGGAAGGTTGTGGCATGGGGTGAGGGACATGGATCGTGGGTAAGTTACGCGTTAATTTTTAGCAGTGGCAACTTTTTCTATATATAGGGCTTATTTTGGTTGGCTTCAAATGCTGTGATCAGGTGAGTGGAGTTGCTTTCGATTCATATTGGTCATCACCAAACTCAAATGACAATGGAGAGACGGTTATGTATCGTTTTGGTTCTGTTGGTCAGGTACTCAGAAAAAAAATGTTTTGTTTAAAATATTTTGATAGTGGGAGTTGAGTAATAATTGAAATTGAGTGATGGTTTTATAAACTCAGGATACACAATTACTTCTATGGGACCTGGAAATGGACGAAATCGTGGTGCCATTGAGACGGCCACCTGGTGGATCCCCAACATACAGTACTGGAAGCCAGTCATCACACTGGGACAATGTGGTCCCATTGGGTAGCTTGCAACCTGCTCCGAGTATGAGAGATGTTCCAAAAATATCTCCTTTGGTTGCTCACCGCGTGCATACTGAACCACTCTCTGGGTTGATATTTACCCAGGAATCTGTCCTCACTGCCTGTCGGGAGGGTCACATTAAAGTCTGGATGAGGCCAGGACTTGCTGCTGACACCCAATCAACCAACTCTGAAAACTTGTTAGCCACCTCTCTCAAGGACAAGCCTTCACTCTCAACCAAGATCACCAATTCTCCCTACAAACAATGACACACTGTTTGGTCCAACTTATTTTTAACTTTTCTTCTCCTGGGCCAAACAACATTTATATACAACTTATTAAATTTTTAAGCTACTACTTATTTTATAATGTAAATCTCTTCAAAAAACACTAGTTTTTAGATAAAAGCTACTTGGAGCTTTTTTTTTGTTAAGCCTCCTTTCGGTTATATTTATCCTTTTTCTATTCTTTTTCTAAAACATCCTTTTTTACTGCTTTCCCATTTTGCTTCTTCTCTTGCTTCATTTTATTTTCAGGTTACGTCTCAACCTTGCCACTTTTTCTTACTCTTTTCTCTAAAACAAATTCTAAAAATTCTCAATCAACAAACAACTCTTGTCACATTTTTAATTTCCATGCTACAACAATCTAAAACTTCAGTTACACAATCGAATAATTCCGTCACCATTTTTTATGATAGACTTTCACTAATCCTTTAGTCATTTTTTTCAGTATTTATATATTAGTTGCTAATTGATAATTTTTTATGTAACTTGTACTAATAACAATCCTTGAGGGCTTTCGAAAAAAAAATTCTGCCGTCTTTGAAAAATATAAACAGCGAAAATCTAAAACTTCAAAGCAAATGTCGTGATTTGGGAGCTGAAGGGTGGCGGAATCGTGTTGGCGGTCATTGTTGATAGGTTGAAATACATCTGATAAAGATAAAGTCACATCATCATTTACAAATTCGAGAAAATTAACAAACTTTTGCGCTCTTTTATGTTTGTATTGTGAAGGAGGTTCCAGAGTTTGTCCTTATTTATTTGCAACATTAAAATCCAATTGTGAAATGGAAGTTACTTAAAATACATTTTTTTTTGGGATGTGGGAAGTATTTGAAATAGTTGTTAGTGTTAACACAAAAGATAAAAGTGTTTTTTTATTAGTGTTGGTACATTTTAATATTAATAAAGTATGTAATTGGAAAGTCTAGTGTAGCGTTCCATAGCCATACTACGGTAGCATTACAAGGGATAATTGCTTCCCTTGGTAAGAGATTTTCTATTGTCATTTAATATTTCATTATTTTTTATGTAAGGGGAAAATAAATTACAAGGTAAATTTATGTGCATGTCATGAACTAAAGGTTTTTTTTTTTCAATTTTGGTGAGATATTAAATTAGAGGGAGAAGATAACATGTCATGAAATTCGATTTGTTGAAATAAAGTTAAATATTATATGTCCATTATATTTAAATATAAATAGGTTGAAATAGGACTATAAAAAATATATTTATTCATCTTTTCTCTCTTGTGTTTGAATTAGAGAGTGAATTTAAGCTGTCATGCAACAAATGTACCAAAATAACGACATTATAAATGAAAATTCAGACTATCTTTTTTACCAATGCATTTGAAAACCACTATACTGGAATCCACACCAATGCTATTACTATCATCTACATTTAGCCTTTTTTATTAAATATTATAGATGTCAAGTAACATTTGTGAATGCCATTTTCGTTGAAGAAATTTGATGACCACCTCAAATATAATTTTTCCTTCCGACTGAGCCTTTTTTGTTCACAAAATTTCAACTCGAGACTCTACAAGGAGTTGAGCATAGTTGTACCCAACTTAACATAACGTTTTTTATTTACATTTCAACTTATTATCCATGGTTTTATGCCTTCAATCAAGTGTTGCAATTAATCATTTGTTTTCATGAGCTATAAGCTGTCTGAATGCAGAAAGGGGTTATGCATAGAGTAGATGAAAGCAAAACCTTGATGATCATTCATCAGTGTATAAAGGCATGTACAGTGATAATGCCCTTACAACAAGAAGCCAATATTCTAAAAGTTTCGGTACATTTTGAAAAAACATATACGAAAAAACAAAAATAGGCAAAGGAAGAATTGAAGAACATAAGAAAATAGCACCTTTTGGTCATATATGAAAGGATTTAGCGGAAAATTCAGAAGCAGAAAAACATCACTCGTTTGTGGTGACATTATTTTGCAGAAAAGAATGGAGAAATCTTACTGCGATCATTGGAGCTGGAAAGAAGCACAAAAGGTATTAAGAAAAGGAGAGAAGACAAGTCGCATAAAAAGCTTTATGTAGACATTTTCTGTGACACAAAACTAAAAAGTTAAGTGAGATTGATACTAACTAACTTCACCCTTTTTATTTCAATTTATGTATGCCAAAAGGTAGAAAAAAAGACCACATTGTTATCTTCAATTTGATGTTCTTTATAAGAAAACTATCATAAACTTGTTTTAAATCACTCCTTTAATATGTCCTTTTTTTCTAATATTGACATATATTTATTAAATATCATGAACTTTAATTTATTTTGCTTTTTCTTTATTACTAAATTTAGTGATTTTCCATTCATTTTATTTCATAGTAAAAAGAGTATTAAAGAGTAGTCTTGTTCTAAAAATATTTTAGGACTCAAATTTATAATACACTCGCGTGATAAATTTCAGTTATAAAAAATTAAAATAGATTATATAATTTGATGTAAATATTAATATTCTTTTATCCATTGTAAGATGCATTTACCTTTCATGATTTATACATTAATTTATACATTAATTTCTAATAAAAAATAATTTTCATGACATATGATAAATCATTTACAATATAAAACTTTGTATAAATATTTACCACTACACTTTTCGGACAATATATTTATTATCCTCTTGCAGTGTATGAAGGAAAAAGATTGCCTTAAATTTAAGAAAGCTGTGTCTATTAATAAGGGAAAGAGAAGTTTAAAGTATATTAAAAAGAACAATTGTTTACGTTAAATATATAAATTTATTATAGTTAAAACTTGTAATAAATACATTATATCCATGAAATATATTTTAAAAAGAAGTAAGAATCTTTGTCAAAACATAAACCACCCTATACACTCTCAAGGCAACAAGAAATCAAAGAATATTGATTTTGCTTTATTAACTGTTATATTATGATATTGAAAGTCTTATATTGACTTGGTATAGGACAAATTTATAATATATAAGTGTAAATTTTATTGTACAAATCAGTTTTGTAAGTTAAATTTGATTTAAAGTTCTTAATATGATAACAAGTCATGAATTTAAGTTCATCCTATTATATTTATTGGGTTTATTGTGTTATCTATATCGAAAAAATTATTTTTCGTTAAATCTACCTAAACGTTGTTCTCAAAATATTCAAATATAAGCTAAACATGTAAGGGTGTAGCTTTCATCTCATCACTTGATGAAACCATTGGTTTACTTCCCCGAGTAGAGCATAATCACATCAAATAAAAAACACTATAATATCAACATAAAAAGGATTAATTAATTAGTCATCCCAAACACAAAAACCCATCAAATTTTATAGTACCAACAAAAGTGGGAACGGTTGTTTGCATAAACAAAATGTCCACCTCATTAAAAGCTCTTTTAAGTTACATTTCTAAGTAAACCATGTTTTAAATAAATGGGAGAGATAATACGGGTAAACATATCACCTTAATTTAGCAATAAGACAAAACGAAAGCAACACATTAGGATAAAAAGAACAACTTACATCACACATACTACATTGGTTGGTGGAAAATCAACGTAAAATTAATATATGATGACTTATTTGTTAATGAAAAAAAAAATCTTTGTGAAACCTGTATTACAAAATATTAGACCCTTTGAAAATGAATTTGGTGACGACCAATAATAAACGGTATGATAGATTATCAAATCGTGTTAGAATAAATTTTTAATATTTTTTATAGAATGAATTTTAAGTATAATCCAACTTTACATACATCTTAAATAAAATATTACATAACTAAATAAAATATTACATTTAAAATCACTTGTCTTTTCTCTTTTCTAGATCTTGTGAAGTTGTATTATCTATGGACTAATATTGATGATATTTAAGGCAATCTTGACTCCAAAAAAATTAAAAATTTATTTTACTAGATGGACTTAGAATCGAGGTAAATTTGAAAATAAAAAATCATTTTTATTACTTAGATTTTTCATGATCAAGTAAACTTTTTAAATTTATGGGAATTGTACTGTATGGATTGGTCAGTAGGTCGATCATCGGCCAATTGAGATTATTTGAAAGAAGATTTGTCTAATGGAGGTTATGATATGACTCTCCTTGACTACTATGGTCTGTCAGCACAGATGTAAAGCGTATTACATTGGTTGATCACTGGTCGGTTGAGATCACTTCAAAGAAGATTTGCACTTATGGAATCAACAACGAGCGGGAATTAGTCATATTCCTTATACAGTGCCAACAATTGGACTGTCCATGGGATTTCACCCTTGAGTCCACTTATGAAGATATGTGTAACACCAATCGGCTACGAGTCGATTTCCCTTTCCAATTTGAGTAGTTGGATTGTCCCCAATATTCCACCCTAGTGTCCTCTTATGCAAGATAGGTAAGACATTGTCCAACAAGCCTAACAAAACGACGTCAGAATAAATCAAGCAACTTCGTAGGTTTAAAAAGTAATTGGACCCTGATTAGGCCAACCCTAATTGTGGGTCCACGTAGAAAATTATAAATACAAGTCAAAGCATGGTTGTTGTTAGGATTGTTTCTAACATTTATGACGACATTTATTGTTTTTGTCCGATCGAATCCTAACTGACATAAGCATCATAGTGCCTTTAGCAGAAGGATCGATCGGAACGGACGACTGGAGCGAATGATTAAAGACTCGACAAATTGTTTTAGTAAACGTTCCAACCCCTACACCCGAAACATGAATAAATGTATTATGGGTTAAATATACTTTTGATCCTTCAACTTTTAGTAAAAATTGAAATTAGTCTCTCTTGGAAACTTAAAACCAATTTAGTTTCTAAACTTTGTCGATGCGTGAATTTTGTCTTTTTAACCAAATTTTATTTAATTTATTTGACGTTTCAAATACTTTTCATTATAATATTTTAGTTTGTTTCCTGTTTGACATATATTCGCTTTAATATTAGTTGTAAAATGTGTTCGAAACGTCCAATAAACTTTTAAAAAAATTGGTTTAAATGACTAAATCCACGTATTCATAAAGATAATAGACTAAATTTATTCAAGATTTTCAATAAGGACTAGTTTCAATTTTCACTAAAAATTGAAAGATAAAAACATATTTAATCCATATATTATTTATAGGACATATATTATTTATAGGGCAAGATGATATTACTTACATAGATTATGATATTTCGATCTTTGTAAGATAACATGCATTATACACCTAATCATCATATTAAATGCAAATAAAGTATAATGACAACTTAGACAATTAGCTTGAGCTCATTCAAAGTCGTTAAAATATCATAAATATGTATGTTATTTATTTATTACACATCTTTTTTAATCTAATTTATGTCTTTACTAAAAAAGTATTAATATTATAATTTAAAGAAATACCAATCTATTATTATGGTGATCTAGATCCTACATATTAATATGTACGTATAAATATTATTTTGTTTAAGATTTGTAATGTTGTAAATTGAAGATATAAATGAAGAGATATTTCAAGTATTAATGTGTACGTTAATTGTAGGATTAATACAATTAAACTAAATAATCATTTTAAAAATTTTAGTATTAGAGTCAATTTCGGTGAAGATACTGATATCTCCGTGACTTTGTCGGTGACATGTTAAAATGAACAAATAATTATATGCTATAAAACGAGTAAACTGAGTGTTCAACTCAGTTTTCTAGCTCTAACAAATAAGCTGTAACGAATTTAAAGTATATCATTTACTAATTTATAATTGTTTCTTGAACAATTTTTTTATGTAACAAAAACTAATCACTTATGATAAATAAATAAAAAATAAACAGTGCCGCAACATAAATTCTTTAATAATGATCTAATACAGGATACGTGCCTTCGCATGAGTCTACTATATAGTATAAAAATTAATGAATATGTTTTGAAAGTAAATAAAAAAAAAACATTAATGTAAATATTTGAAAGAAACATGAGAAGGAAGAACAGGGACATATATAATGTTCAAATTAAAGATTAAATATATTAAAATCCCAAATAAAACAAAAATAATATGACACAAATTATAGAAACTATGTTAACTGTTTGTTGATTTTGAACAATATTTATAATATAAGTAACTTGATAATGAAGTGAAGTGTGAAATGAATTTAGGGAAACTATAGAATTAATTGTTTATCAGCAGAATATTATTTTTAGGCTACTTGCTTTATCAAAAACTTAATTTTATAAATATATATTAATCTCTTTTCGGTAATTACTAATATTAAAAATTAACAGTTATAAATTAAGAATTATTTAACAATGTAAAATATATAATATTTGGATTAAAATTGGAAAGGAGCCTGAATTATGAATATGATTGCTCATTCCATTAACATTATTTTGTGTCAGCCTGGCATATTGGGGACATGACACCTTCATTTTTGTCGAAACTCGTACATAAAATTTTAATATTTTTTTCCTTTTTATCAATTTTGTCACTAAAAAGTGCTTACATAATCTTACCTGATCTTGTCACGTAATATTTTTTTATTATTTGTAATATGAAATCACCACGTGGCAGCATCTGAGTAGTTTAATGGCAAAAGAAATACAAATAAAAACCGAAAAAATTATAGAAAAGTGAAAATTAATATTTTTTCAACTTAAAAACATGAAATCGAACCCTGAAATTAAAGGTAGATAAATAATAGTTTTAAATACACTCTTCACTTGAAAATATATTAAACTTTGTTTTCAATTTTTTAATTTCTTACTTTTATTTGTGTAATACTTAAAGCTTTTTGTTTCCCGTTATAAAAAAATTTCTCAAATAAATATTTTTTTACATAAATTCATCACTTGATAAACTCGTGAAAGCGTGTTTGTAATAAAAAAAACTAGTGTAAATTTTTTGACTGCTAAAAGATTCACAAAAGGAATAATTTAAAAAAATGAAGAAAAATCAGGAGAAAAATTGATTTAACCATAAAATTAAGGATCACTGCACAAAAGATGGAAAGTTTTGTTTGAATTTTGAAGTTTCCATTTTAGTTTCAGCATTTATTATATCTGTCAGTCTTTCATTGGCTCAATGTGTCGGTGCACAGTGTCTGGACAGTACACAGTTTAGCAAGTTGCAAGATTCTTTTTTTCTAAAGTATTTATATTTAAATAAATATTATGTTTATATGAACATACACTTTTACACAATTTTTCTTATAATTCAAATTTTTCTCTATGAAAATATGAAAATTCCTTGAAACATGAATCAAGCTATTTATATTGAATATATTAGTTTAAATTTATTTTCCTAACGTTCTTGCAACTTTTTCTCTCTTTTATGTTGCCGTAAGTATTATTTTAGTTTTTTTTTTTTCTTGATACCTTTTCTTCGCTCTAAGGAAGTGTGCACTATTCCTCCACTAACTTAAATCTATTATATCAATTTTCAAGAATTTATTAAGATTTTAATGCTTACAACCACTCCATAGCTAACACACTTACATTGAAAATAAAAAATATAATAATTTTTAATTTCAAGCCCAACTAATAGATTCAATTTAATAAGATTATATGAAATGAAATTTCATCCATAAATGTAGACAAAAAGGGAAATGTATGATGAGGGTTAAATTTTTAATTTTAAAAATTGTAGTAGGGTTTCCAATTCTAATAAGTGTGGTTGAATTTAAGCACATAAAAGGCCATTAAATTCTTTACGTTTCTAACAAACCTTATCATGTAATTGAGCAAATGGACCTTTCTTATGGTTGATGGAACATATAGTTATATCAATGGTTTTCACTATTCTTTAATAATGTGATGTTTTTATTTCTACCTGAAATTTATTATGGTTATAAATTCTCATATGTTTACTTTATTAATTGACTAAATATAAAGGTAATAATGACGGGTGTGGATTTTGAATTAGCCTTTTAATTAAGTTAAGAAAATAGTGAATATAATATATAAACAAATGTTTTGTCAGAATATATTTATTTGTCTTTTTGTAAAGTTAAGAAATATAATTTTTTATTCCTATTTTATTCTTCATTTTCTATATCCTTCTATTTTCTTCTACATTTTTCCTTTACGACGGTCTCTTCCAACTTCATTACTCACTTTTGTTAAAGTAGAAGATTTTAAGTCTTTGGAACCATCGAAACAGAATCCTAACATCAAATTATGATAATTTTAGTTGAGTAAGTTCAGTTATTTCTTATAGTCCATATGCAAAACTTATAAAAGCGAAAAAAAAAGGTTTAAATTAAAATCCAAATGTAAATCTTTGGATTATTATAATTAAGATTTTATTTCTTGAAAGTGATTTGTTTAGGGATAAATTTCGGAGACTACAAAGAAATTGAGGCGAGAGAAGTTAATGAATGTTTCATTTATTCCACTTATTGAAATTGAAAATTGTGTATATATCACACTATTCGTATAACCAAGGAAAAACATTTATTTAACACCATCATGTTTATTTTATTTTCTTTTTATATGTATATTTCATCTTCTTATTCGTCTATATATTTATCTATTATTTTTTTATTGAATATATTTAAATTCAATTTAAATATTTTTTAAAATAAATTGCTAAAAAAAAAAACTTTCGTACTATTTCTCTATGATAATTTCCAAACCTAGATTATAAAACAACTTATAGTGGAGAAAGAGAGTTCCGTTCCCACTAATAAACTGTTAGGTGTAATGTCTTTTTCTTTTAAATTATAACATTGATATTTGACAGATGAAAATATATCTAGAAGCATCTTATTTTAAAAATATTTTTCAAAATTCTGCTAAACCTTTATCCTAAGAAATAGTTTAAAAAACTATGCATTAACTCTTCCAAACAGCCATAATAATTGTTTCAAAACGTTTACTTTGTACGTATTGTCTTGTGAAGTTTTTATTCCATTAGCAATTGTTCTACGTACAAAAATCAATAATGTCAATAATTTTTTTATTGTGCTTAAATTAAAGTGATATATTTGTGAGCATTTTACACATTTTTGTATTGAGTACATTGTCATTTATATTACTATTTAATTGAGTAAGATTATGGTTTAGGTAATTTGAATATATTTAAATGTCTTGATTTTGACGAATAAGAATGTTTTTCTTTAATTTTCTTAAATTGTTTTAATAAATTATTGTTAAATTCAAATTTGTTTTATTGAGTTAGGTCCAAAATTACACCAGACTTAATCAAACTCACTTACACCCTTAGTTAATGCCATAACTAATTATTCGTCAAGTATCAAGAACTTCAATAAATCTTTCCCTAGTAAAGAATGTCGTTAAGAACATATGTTTAATATACCAATAAGTTAAATTAATTGAAATTTATAAAATCAAGAGGTAACTATTAAATAAGAAGCAGGACTCAAAAATGTGTTTTTCAGTCATTTTCAATCAATAGCAGGGAAGGCGTTAAAAGGATACATTAGGAAATATGTTGCAAACATTTTTCTTATGTCATTTATTAAAAAAACCTCTCTGGTCCCTTTTACTCATAAAGTGTTTTGGATTTTTATTTTATATTTCTATTTATCTTTTATTTCCCAAGTTGATAAAAAAAATATTTTCGCAGTATATTAATCTACGTATCTAGTATAAAAGAATTAAATGAGAAACTTTAAAACTATTTTATGAAAAATAAAAAAAACTATAATTTTTTTAATTCCTACGAAAAAAAGGCTCGTGATAGATAAAAATAAATTTAACGGAAATAATAATGAGAGGATTCTTGAAGTGGTGTTAACAGAAAAGCATGATGTTGGGAAAAGAATATCAGGATTCATAGTTTTGGCTTGTTACGAGGGTAACTATAAAACAGTAGCCATTGGTTTTAGAAGGTATTATAATAATGGAGGAAGCAGTTAAAAAAAAAATGTGCGATGGAAAGAGAAGTGAAACTTGGATGGGTTGACACGTAATGGGAGAAAGATGACGTGTGGTCACAATCACATCACAGATAGCACCTTCACTCGTTCAGCGTTAGCGGCATCATCTTGTGTTATATCTTTCGATCTAAATCTGCACTCCACACACTCCACACTCACTTCATCATCATCTTCTTCTTCTTCTTCTTCTGGTTTCAGATCTACCATTACACACTGCAGAAAGGCACAAGATGAACAAGTAATGAGGTAGCCGTGAATAGAAAAAATGGGTGGGGGCCGGTTCAGCCCGACGCAGAAGGGGAAAAGGGTTCCGAGGAGGGTCTGGTTAAGCTTCCAAAAATCAATGGGAGTCCTCGTGGGTGGGAACCATACCTCCTCCAGGTTTTGCACTCGCTAATCTTCTTCTTTCTCTCATCTTTCGGCTTCAAATTTTTTCTCTCTCAATTGAAATCAATCAATCAATCTCTCTTCATCCAATCATTTCAATGGACACCAAGGCCTTCTTCAACCTCCACATCCTCAATGCCTCCATCGCCAGGCGCGTCCTTCTACGCTCCATCCTCCTTGCCTGCGCAATCTCCATCGTCTCTCTCTACCGCGCGCAGTCGCTCTTCGATTTCGCTCCCATCGCTACCTACTTGGACTGCGTTTCCGGTTTCCACGGCGTCACTTTCCGCCCCGCGTCCCATTTGCTCCGAACCCGCTTCTGGGTCCCTGCCAATTGCGAGAAAGACGCCAACTTGACCCTCACCGTGGTCACCGAGCTCACCGGGAACCGGTTTCTCTACCCCGGAGCGAAGAGCCTCTGCGTCGGAGAAGGATCTTCGATGGCCGTCGCGGCAATGAAACAGTTAGGCTTCTCCGCCGTCAGCGCCGTCCAAACGCGCAGTTTCGAGCAGAAGGAGGTCCTGTACGAGGATTCTTCCTTCGATTTCGTGTTTTCCAGGGACCTCGACAAGGTATCTGTCCCTGCTCTGTTGGTTCTCGAGATTGAGCGTGTTCTTAAGCCTGGTGGGATTGGCGCCCTTATTGTAGGTAGCTCCGGTTCGCATCCCAATGATTTGATAAGGGCAGCCACCCCTGTTTCCTCTTTGTTAAGATCTTCCAATGTGGTGCATGTTGATTATGTCAATGAGCTTAACCTCGTTGTTTTCAAGAAAAGACATGACAATACTACTTCGTTTTACCAACATAGTTTACCCGCTGATTGTCCCAGTCTCACCTTCACCCAACCCCTCATAGAGTTAATGGAGCCTCTTGTGAGTGAGAAGCAGAAAGCAGCACCTCCTGAGTTTCACAAGAACATTCCCTATTTGCCTAAGTTTGTGGATGTTTCCAGTAGGAAGAGGTTGGTGTATATTGATATTGGTGTGGGGGAGCTGCATAATGCCAATGTCAGTGATTGGTTCCTGCCATCATACCCTATTGATCAGAAAGATTTCAATGTTTACTTTGTTCACTACAACACTTCCATCATGTTGTCCTATGTGAAGCGACCTGGTATTACCTTTGTTTATCACCCTGGCTTGGCTGGTATTGGGAAGGTCACAGCTAAACTTGGAACTGATGATAATGATGATGATGACCTTGATTCTTTCCTTGGCGAGGAGGAGTTTGATTTCCTTGCCTGGTTCAGAGAAACTGTGCAATATGCTGATTTTGTAGTCCTCAAGATGAATGCAGGGAATGTTGAACTCAAGTTCCTCTCGGATATATTTGAGAATGGAGCTATATGCTTTGTTGATGAGTTGTTTCTCAAGTGTCCCGAGAGGGGAGGTGGTGATAAAAGTGTAACCACCATGGAAAGTTGTATGGATATTTACAAGGGTCTCAGAAGCAATGGTGTCTATGTCCATCAATGGTGGGGAGACTAAGTTGCAGCACTGCATATCTTTGTGTTGTTACAACTTTCTCTATGTTTCATGTGTTTGGACTATAGTCCAATTGTTGTTTTTGTTGTCTGTGAAAGTGTGAAGGATGCTATGAACATCCTTGTGCTTTTATGGTTGGGCACTGAATGCTAAATAAACAACCACTGTCGTTCTCGTTTGCTAATAAAACCTGTGATGATTTCGTGTTGCTGTGTGAGTTTTCTTTTTGGTTGTTTTTAGGTTATAATGGCAAGTTGGAATTGGTTGGCTCCTGACACAATAAATTCCGTAAGGAAGGAATCATTTCTTTAGATGGGATCAAAGCTCATGTTGCCATACCGATTAAAATAATGTAAAATCAACAACCTCAGATTCACTGTATTTGGAATCATTGCTTTTCCTTTTCGAAAACATAAAAAATGTTATCGTTTTCAATGTGGTGGTCTGGTTTTAGCACTTCACTCGATCTTCAGTTTACTTTCCAATTACAGACATTGAACCGAAAACACCTTTGAGAGACACTCTAAAAACTCGTCAACTGATTCTAACATTTGAACTCAACCATGGCTAATAATAACCAAACTGATTTATTGACATTTTCCAATTTAAGGTGTCTCCATGAGCAAAGCATATGAAACTAAATGAGGTTCTTAATTAAAAACTGTTACATAGAAAATCGGGTGTTAACAATATTCCAATATCAACAATTATTTAATAATGTAGTTCAGACCTCATTTAATCACTTCTCTCATTTCAAGCTAATTGTTCCTTCTTCTTTTTTCTTTTATTTATATATAATCTATTTGTCAGTTTTTGATCCTATAAAAATCAATACACAATTGGAAAGATATATCCCCACATGAAAGAAAATGCACCTTGAGTGTAAAAAGGTTTAGACCTCATCCACCTTATACATTTCAATTTTGAAATTATTTTGTCTAGGATCCAACGCTTCTGTTGAAAGGTCAATAATGAAAAGCCCTACATCCAGAAAAATAAAGTATCAGTATTTTATATGACAATAAATGTTTAGAATTATTGATAAAGGGCAAAACAACTATTTATCAAACAAAATAAAAAATCTACAATGCAGATGGTGGACAATGTACATTTGTTAACAAAATAAAGCCTTCAAATTCTACTCTTCCAAATCTGATTTAAACTAACCTATGAATTGTACCTAAGACAAGTTTGTAAAAGAGAAAGCATAAATTAAAGATGTTATTGTTCATACAACTTATATAATGTTTTAGACAATAACAGTTTTTTATATATTACATTATTTGTTACATAACAAATCTCTTTTCCTTTTCTCAGATTCTTTTACTTAACTAGTAAAAACACAAATGTTGTCATTGTATTTTTAAATTAAAAAAAAATAGAAATAATAGGAAGAAGTATTAACATAAAAACTACAAAAGTAATAAAATAAATAAATAAAACCCGTGACGGTTTAATTCAATACAACGGTTAAGCTCAATTAATAATATCATAAAAGGTAAAATTAAAATTATAAAATGTGTAAAATTTATAAAAGGTAAAATTAAAATTATGAAATGTGTAAAATCTTCTTTTTAAGTATAGATTAAAAAAAATTTTCTTCATATATGTATAGATCACGTAATTAGTTATGTGTTAAAATGAAGTTTATTATATATGTTATTGTACACATAATATTTGTAGAAAATAAAACATAAATGGAACTTTTTATGATATTGGTTTCATATAACAGTTTTAATCAACAGCATCAATAAGAAGACTATTTTTAGTATATACAATTTTTTACCACTTCTATTTTTAAGTTATCACTTATTTAAATTTAATTATTTTTTAAATTAAAATAGTTATTTTATCATCTTACTCTCTAAATAACTGTTTATTAAAATTTAATCATTTTTTTAAAAATAAAATAATGACCCACAATAGTATTACTTCGGAAAAACATCCACATTATTCATCAACTCATCTCGATAGTCACAAGGGGTTTTCATTTTTGTTAATAAATTTATTGACAAACGCATTGATAGATATAATTGTAAAAAAAATGGTTAAACTAGTTTTAATTAATTGAATATTGATGGCATAATTTATTAACGTTTTTTTATAAATAATAGATAAATTATTAAGTCATGTAATTTATTTGTTATCTTTTAACAATGAATTTCTTGTGGACAGATGATAAATAATTACATTTTTTTATCCCTAATAACTGAAAGGTGCTTGATTAAACTCAATCAACCAACAAAATCTTTAATAAACCGACCCTACCAAAAAGTTGAACAAAACAAGATTATATAAAACATATAAAAGTGAGTAGCTATCAGGTTAAAATTAAAAATTAGTACTTAAAACCTTTTTTGTTAATTTTTCATAAGAATACTCATAACTAGCAAACATGAGAGATTAGCCATTACTTGTCATGTCATCTTAAAAAAAAAACATAACGTACCCATTAACACGTTAATTTGTAAAATATTTCTATTATAAATAAATAAATAAATATATATATATATATATATATATATATATATATATAAAGCTATAAGAAAAATCTTATTTTAAGTACTAATTTATAGTATTTAAAAATAGAAACCGAAGTACAGCTTAAAACACCGAAAGACTATTGAACGAAATACAAATAATTTGCAGGTACAGATAGCAGCAGCTCCACACAAGTAGAAAAGAAAAGACCACTTTCTACACCTAATTTTATATTCTCTTTCTACCCTTTTAGTTCCTTCAACCGTGACATGCCAAACATACCCAGTGGGATTGGAAACTTCTCCATATCACAAAGACAAAATATATTTAATGATATAGAATGATATTTAGAAGCCCAGAGAAACAAGCTCATTGGAGGCATTGTCATGTACAAGTTATGAGCAATGCCAGCCTGTCGTTCACGTTGAATCACAAGTATATATAAATTCCATTTTCCTTTGTTTTTGTGATTATAGGAAAATAGAGAAATTAAGGTGAAACCATGAAAATAAGACAGGGGGTGATGTTAAAGTATAACAGTTGGGCTGTACAGGAAGCTTGAGGAGTTAACAATGTATCTTCTTCTTCTTCTTCTTCTTCTTCACTCCTCAGACCCCACCTTTATCTCCAAAAGCCTCTCCACTGGTTGTCTGCAAATTGGGCATCTATTTGTCTGGAACCTCAAAACCTTCGCACATCCACTACACATACACTGAAAATACAAAACCAATTCACCCAACGTATTCAAGGTCTCAACTTACAAATAATTAGTTTTTAACCCAAGATTTGAACAGTCATAGATTCATACTGATTCTATCAACAAATCAAAGAAAAATTCATTCAGAAAGGGAAGCTAAAATACCATATGGCGGCAGGGATGAACAATTGTATCTCGAGGCTCCGACAAGCAGATAACACATTCTTTTCCTTGGTCACTCTCATCCAAGTCAGCTTCTGTTGAATTTCCAATGCCATATATCTCCTGCAGCTCATACCTCATTCCATTCACCCACAAGATCTGCTTAATAACTTTCACCCGGAACTCTCCTTTCTCCTTCTCAAACACTGCTTGGGTAATCTGTGAGTTTGTGCTACCAGATGCTGGAGTTCTATCTGACTCATCATGATTACCAGGGGATGCGTCTGCCTTTACCGCTAGGGGGTACACATCCATATCACCCACTTTCAGTAACTCGGACTCCTCAAAAACAGAAAAATCAATACCAGTTCCAGATGGCTGCTTAAACTTCTGGCCAAGACCTTGCTCAAAGTTCACTGTCAGTGGAGCAGGATTGTTTTCCTTCACTGGTGTGAGGATGGAGTCTTCACCTTCTTTTGCAAAGAAATAAATGGTGACGCTGTTAAACAGATAAAAAGAAACACTACCTTTAGAACAAGTACATGAATAAATATAGTTCAAAATATTCACACGCACAACCATCGATGACAACTGTCCCCTTCCCCCCCTGCCCAATGTCACAAATGCGCATTAGCCTTTACAAGCCCTAAATATCAAACATGTAGCAAAATATGTGCCCATTAAGCTCCACAATACTCCAAATCTGAACATAACTGACAGTAACATTTTCACGAGTTCAAAGTTTCTTATGCAACATAGGTAAGAACTACGAAGCATAAGCCAAATATGCATTAAATTAACCATTCAGATATCTTACAGAAAAAAAAAAGGTACTGTTTCCTACAACCATAATTTTAAAATTGCAATAAATGGAAGTAGAACCTCAGTCTTCCATTATCTGTCTCCCAAAATTCAAAGTAGAACTCCAATTTAAATATAAGGGTGGAAAAGATAAAAAAAAGCATAATTAAAGATTATATTATCATTGTAAACCACCCCGAACAGCACAAAAACCTAGACAATCAAAAGCACTTCAGTCTCCATTACCTATCTCCCAAAATTTAAAAACAGAACTCCAATTTAAATATAGGGTTGGACATAATTAAAGATTATTTTAGCATTGTAAACAGTCAAACTATTGTGCAGCTACACCTCTTTGATATGGCTTCATTACATTCTCGAACAAAAGCTAAAATTAAAATGGAACAAACAATAAACTCCAACCCTGGTTTGATAGCTATAACAGCTTAAAGATACAGAACGAAACCATGGTAGTTGAATCGGGATCTAAAGTGTAAATTGAAAAACCCATTTTCTGAATTCCAAATTGAAATTACCGTGAAAAGTAAGATTCATGATCAATCATAAAAATTTAGCACACACACACACATATAAGACAGAAGCACAAATTGATTAATAACTAAAATAACATAACTCTAGGATAATTTTAACAAAAATAAACATGTGAGAGATGAAAACATAAATACTATCTGCACATACACTAGCATTTTCAAGTCAAATAGCTAATAAAGTGTCGTAGAAGCATAAAAGCAAACACTTGTTGCAAAATAACAACCACAAGGCAAAAGAGAGTAGTTGCCCGCTACACAGATTCACTACTTCAGCACACAGTAGTTGGTGCTGCAGAAATTATGGGAAGAGAAGTATAAAAGTGAGAAGGAAGAATGAGAGGAGACAAAAGTCATTCATGGGGCACTCATGTTTGGCAATGGTAGAGGGAAGAATGATAGATGCTAAGGCCAAGGTCTAACAAGAGGGGAAATAAAAGTGCATCCCTTCTCATTTCTGCTAATTAATTTTGAGAGGGTGTAGGGTTTTACAGAGTCGGTCACGCATGACCCAACCTAGTTTTGAGGACATGACCAACTTCGCTGCCAAACCATGATTTGTGTGATTTTGGAGCAATACAAGCAATTTGCTTACAAGTCAAACCCAAAATCAATTCAACCCTCAATTTTATAATAATCAAATTATTCAATTTGCAATACAAATCATGCTATACTTACTACCATTGATAATATACCTTCACTTGATCATGAACATTACATATAAAGACTTTTTCTTTAAGCTTATATGATTGGACTAGTGGCATGGCAAAAGGTTTGGGTAGTTTGAATGAGGTTATGTGATCAGTCTCTTTGCTACCATTGTAACAGGATTTTCTACAAGTTAATTAATGCTACCCTTTTCATGATGGTTAAAAGAAAAGTAGTTGCCATTTTGCCAGTCATGGTAGTCAGTTTGAGAGCAAAGGTTCATTTTGTCTGAACATTAGCTTATCAATAACGCTATTCCTTCTATTATCAATTTATCACTCTGCCAATCTGTAGTAACAAAAGATTTCAAAATGTTCAAATTGATTCTCCATCTCATCAAAGATAATTGAGTACACACTTGGTTTCATGTTAAATTCTTCATACTCACATTAAAATACTAGCTAACGTGATTGTAGGCACATTTTCATATTGATAGTTTCATGTTAAATAATTGATTCATGGTCCAAAATTGATTGGTTGAAGCACACTACGAACCCTTTACGTTGGATAAAAAAATAGATACCGAGTTTTATTACCAACTTACTTATAGAATAAATACATCCAATTGAAACACAAATCACATCACTTCAATATCAATTTTAACCAAAATCTACTTTGTAAAATCAATTTCATTCAAAAACAATTTTGCCAACACATCCAAACACACACTGAACCCTTGAAAGACACAATTACCCAAAAACAAGATACCCATTACAAAACTATATCCACTCCCACGGGAAAAAGAAACTAGCTATCTAAAGCATCAACTTATTTAATGCAGTTACCTTTGAAAAATTGCAGTTACCCTGCATCATATGCATGTTTTACACCTTACAACACTAACCAGAGCAATGTCCATTATGCTACCCAGCGGGTAACCATAGGATGACATGTTGGTAAGGTAAAAGAAAATGGTTGCCATAACATTCCGTAAAACTCAAGTTACCATGAGAGCTAAAATGAACGAGCCTAAGCAATACAAAAGATAAGACAAGCAAGCAAGTACCATTCGAATAATCCCCCACGAAAGCATCATTCCTATAAAAAAAATCCCTCGCATGAGCATAACTCCCATTAGCCTGTAAAATACTCAAGATATATTAAATAAAAATTAAAAAGAAAAACCCTGGTTGAAGTTGGTTCCATATACTTTTTAGCTTCTGATTGCTTGTGTATAGCAGAACCCTGCTTAATTGCTCACGCAAAAGTGAATGCTACTTGCTACTAGCTTTGTTCGTTCTCAGTTCAATTATTTGATTAATAACTAGAAGCTAATTAGTAATCTAATCCCACCCCCAACAAGCAGATGACGGCATCCAAAAACCCTACACCCAACAATCTCATCTTAGTGCAAGATAAACCGCATGCAGATAGCTTGTCACAAAGAACTCAGATCCCCAATTCGAATCAAACAACCCCTTCATTTCACAATTGCGATGATAACAATACATTAAGCAATCACAAAACTAATATTAACGAATTGTCAACAAAACATACCTCCCAGAAACGGTGGCATCGAAGGAAAACGAGATAAGGAAGTGGGAAGAATTTCCCTCATCAGGTTCAAGCCTAAGACTCTCTTTCCTGATATTGACATCGTTCCTTATGGTAACGGCCTTCTGGTGCTCAACAAAAGGTGCAGGGTTAGGCATCACGGGCCCACAAGGGTAACGCCCTGGAATCCACGCCGGGTCCATGTGCAGATGATGTTGATGTTGATTTTGTGGATGATGATGTTGATGCTGTAGATGATGATGTTGATGCTGTTGATGATGATGCTGATGAGGTATGGGAGGCGCCGGAGGGTAGTAACCGGGGTAATGGTACTGCGGGTAATGCAGGGTAGGGTTCGGATAAGGTGCGGCACCATGGTACACGAACGGATTCGCGGCGATCTCAGGCTGCGGCGTCACCGGCGGTGGAGGCGGCGGGTGACTCCGCCTTATCGCTCCGCTGTGTCGGCGACGGTGGTTGGCGCCACCGCTTGAGACGTTGCCCATGAACGTGAGGAAAGAAGGAAACAAAAGCCCTAATTTTGGGTTTGGGTGGTTGGATTGTCCGTGCACCCCCGGAGGTGGTGGTGGTGGTGGTTTAGTTTTGCGCTCTTTCCTTCCCGTAGTAAAACTGAAAAAAAGTTGTATTAATTATTAATTAAATAATTAATTAGTTGATATAAAAATAATAAAAAAAGAAAGGAATGAATTGAAGGGTGAAGCGAAAAGTTAAGAGTTGAAAGGGTAAGAATAATAAATGCGTGGAGAATTGATTTTGGAGAAATGAAGGAAAAGAAAAGAATAGAAATAGAGAAAATAAAAGTAAATACAGCGAAATTAACAGAGATATTAGATGGCTCGCATCATTTTCTTTTTAAAAATATATATTCAGACAGAGACAATTTTTGTTGGCACATTATTAGGAGTTGTAAAATTTAGACACCCACAACGGTACAAAGACTATGTATTAATTTATTTTTTCTCGTCTCACTGTAGTTGTCCATGTCCTTTTTCTTATACGAGATTATATATAGCATCTTTCACAAGTGGAATAAACGTCCCTACCCACATTCAATCTATGGAAGCTTTGAAGAACGAAATTTTAACATTTCTTCTCCAACTTATATTCTTGATCAGACCTATAACGTTTGTGTATGTAAGATAAATTGTCTTCATAAGTTGTCGTGTTGTAAGTATATATTTTAAACTTACTTTATCTTTAATAAATATATATGGGCAAAACATCATAAAAGTTCAATAACAAAGTTTCTGACATTATTTGAATAAATAAGTAACCTTTAAATTTATGTTAATCTTACAGTAAAATTTACATATACTTATGTATCTTAAATTTACTTTATATCTAAATAATATGGAATTTTAACACATTTTTTCATATATAGCACAAAAATACTCAATTATACATCATTTATGAATCTTATATTAAAGTTTCTGTTAGTTTTTTTTGTTGTTCATCTATTACGTTTTTATAATACACTGATTATCACTAATTTTAATATTTTAAAATATATTAAAAAAATATTTAAATTATCAATACAATATATTTTTAATGCTTATTTAAAGTCAACACCTAAACAATTAATAAAAAATCTGAACTACATTAACTTGCAAAAAGTAGAAAAAAAAACACAAAACAAGAATCGAGTGAATTAAATAATTGCATTATCTTTTAATTATAACCGAAGTAACTTGACAATCCAAATGAATTAAAATTTTTTAACTTTAATCTAAGAATTGTCGGTGAAATTTGTTCTAACAGTAGATACCTAGAACATGAAGTTTGTCGGTCCACTGCATCGAGTATATTTGATTTCCCAGAGAACCTTATTTGATCATTAAATCCAAATTCTCATAAAACAATACTAAATCATGTTCTACGTAGTTGCTATTGATGTTTTAAGATGATATATATGTACTAAAACAATTAGTGAAGTTTTCTTAATCTGTATTTCCCTTCTAATATCTTGTTCCGTTCATTGCATTACAGCTGATAAGACATCACAGGCAAACTAGTGCTCCATTGTTGTCACATAATTAACAACACCACGTTAAGGAACATCACCTGTGATCCTTATGTGGTTTATAATGTATTTCCAAGTTTATACCTAAACTACATTCTCATTCACACTTTTCATTTTTTTCTTCTTTTTCATGAGAATCTCATTTTGTACTCTAACACACTTTCCAAATTCTTATTTCCTTCACACGTAACTTTAGTACTTTGCACTAGTTTTAGATAACTTGAATGTTAATCTTGGCACATTTAGTTAGAAGATGATAAATATTGCAATCAAGAAATGAAGGCAATATTTCTTATGCATGATTTTCATTAATCTTTCGTTATGATGATGATTTCTTCGTTATATAACATTGTAAATTTTTTATACAGTCCTTAACAAATTACTGCCGTTGTTTTTTTTTTCTTTTTCTTTTTAATGAGGAAATGTTCCGATGTTGGTGTTGACTCTAAAATATGTACGGTATTTTGGTCAAAATTTATTTTAGGAATCAAAATTTCTTATTCACGTTATAGTTGTACTACTCGATTATCCGATTAATTAAAATAAATGCTTAAAATTAGTCAAGTTTTAAACTTTGTTCAACATGAAGATGTATCTCGTTGAATATACATGATATATATGAATCAAAAAGTTTCTTGATATCTTATCTCAAATGTATTCAATTGTAAAACAAATATGGGATAATAGATAAATATACTATTATGAATTGAGATTAAATTTTAATGAATATTAGATTTAAATTAAATAATTTATAAGTGCGTTTATTTTAGATTTGGGAACAATTTTTCTTTTTTTTTTAATGATCGAGTTTAAAAATTGTGTTTGGAAATAACATTTTAAGAATAATTTGAGAAAAAAAAAATTGTTCTATTGGAGTAAAGTTACTTTTGTATTGGTCCAACATCTATAATCAATTATAAAACGAGTCAAAGTTAGGTAAATTAATTAAAATTAAAGTTTGTTTTTGTAATATATAAAATAAATATTTATATTAATTAAGTAGTGTAAATTATTAACATAAATTTTCAATTTTAAAATTACATCTAAATTTTTATAGTTTTAAAAATAGAAAAATATTAATGTACAACAGAAAAAGTTTAATCAATACTCAATATATAAAAGTGATAAAATTTATAGGATGTAAAATATAATTACAAAAAATAAAAGGAAAAAACAAATGTATAATAAATGTAGACAAAATCAAAGTATATTTATATTATTGTTTTTAAAAATATTTTCCAAATATACAATTTCTCGGAGAGCTTTTAACTTCTTGTGTTGTGAGATTTGAATTTATACTCTGCAGAATAGGACTAGGATGATTCATCATTTTATTGTGGGCATCATCTCGACCATAATTAAAGATATTGTTTAAAATAATCACGTAATTAATATTCATATTAAGATACTCTAAACAATTAAGTTGGATTTACCAAGTGAGACACAGTTTACCAAGTAAAAACTTTAATTATTGTTATATTTATTATATTTCGCAAATTGCTGATTTAAGCGTTAAAAGTGTCTTTACATAAATCCACCTCACATCTAAACCGAAGAAAATGAATAGAAAAGATGAAAAATAAGGATACTTCGATATATTGTAAGAATATATAGAATTGGAAATTGGAAGTGATTATTTATTCTGTAACGAATATATAGAAACTTCATAAAAAGTAATAATTTATCCTATTTTATGAATTTTAAATTCTGGTATTATGTCACAACCATGTTACTACATGACAGGGATGAAATGTTACACTAAAAATAAAATCCTATATAGCTGAGAAAACCTTGTCATGCTTCTCAGAATCTTTGAAATTGGTCAAAGAATGCATTATTAGTTCCAGTTTGAAACACAAGGAAAAGTATTATAAGAAGACTCTGTCACCCAAAAGAAAATACGTTGAAGATGACATTTTTCGAATGTACAACTTTCTTTGACCTAACATACTTCTTCTGTTATAACATACATTTCAACAGAGTCCTTATCTCACAATAATCTTTGAATTATGTCTTTATTTGTTAAAGACTGTTACTATTATTTGTTATTATTTTTATTGGGGACTGGATTTTTTTTTTCAGATACGTATTTTGGACGGATAAATTAGACTTAGATTAACTAATAAAGTTTAAAATGATAACTCTAAAATTAATAAGACTTTTCATATCAATCCGACATTTATTTGTCCTCCTGATAGCAAAAATATACATTTTCAAATTTTACTTATCAAAACAAATTAGAAATTTCTTAATTTCAAGGTGTAATGAAAATGTTCTATACGAAGGTTCGTTGTGGATAATATTCTATTTTTTTAAATTATTAGGATTTAGCTCCAATTTGTGGAACGGCAATAAGAACGTGCGAGAAAAGAGGAAGAGAAACACGTCAAGCTTAAAAAGTTTATTTTTTAAAAAAGCGTACTGAAAACTTTCCATATAGACGTAAAAAAAATGCACATAGTTATATAATAGATTATGTTCTCAGAATAATTTAATTCAGTTGATTTAAAACTTATAATCGATTCAAATTTTTATATATAACTGATTAGATTTTCTTTCTGTATTATTACTATTTTCAAATTGTTTCCTTACTACTTTTTTCTTACTTCACCATTAAAAAAAAATAAGGATTGCGAAATAGGGCAAAGGATAACGAGTAATATATAATGAAAAAGTATTGAAAAATTTCAGGAATTTTTATTCAAAACAATTATTTTTTACTTGCATAACTTTTTGCCAGCGTGAAACAGGTTCTTAAACAAACTTTTAAATCAAGTTGAACTCTTAAACTATCTTGATTTAAAAAGTGATCAATTTCAACTTTCAATTAAAAAAATAAAACATAGTCAAACTCCACCACATTTAAAAAAAAAATGACAAACTTGGAACCAGTATCATTTTCATCCATAATCCAGAAAATCTAGAAAATCCAGAAGTAAAATCTAAGAGACAGGAGTGAAATGAAATGAGATTGCAACATGGTAAACAAAAGAATCTGTCAGAAATAGAGAAAAAAAAATATAAAATTTAAGTCAATGGGTCAAAGACTTAGCTTAAATCACAAACCTTTGTGTGCCGCCTCCTCTTCGTTCCAACCTCCGCATGCTCTCCTTCGATTTTTTCACACCATTGCCATTTCCAAACAAACCTTAACGAAACACACACCCATATCAATCATCCTAGGAATTGTTTTACACGTGTCTCAAGGCATGAAGATTCCCTGTTGTTCTTTTTGTACTTGTTTCTCAGCATCGGTCAAAGAACAAGAAACTAAGCACGGTACGTGTAAACATGTCAATGTCTTTTCTTTCTCCTCTCATGATTTGCTTTTTCATCACATTTTATCTTAAAGTCATAGAATTCTGCATTGGATCTGTAATAATAACCCAACAGAAGAGCCAGGTGAAGAGAACGATGGAAACTTTCGCACATTCACTTACAGAGAATTGAATTCTGCCACGCGGGGTTTTCATCCCTCGGAAAAGATCGGAGAAGGAGGCTTCGGCTCTGTCTATAAGGTTACACACATATCATATCGTCATTTTTCTTTCTTTTTTTTCATGTGGGTATTGAAGAAATCTACGATTGATGATGAATCGAGAATTGAATTTGAAGTTGTTGTGTAAATTGTAAAGGGGCAGCTTCGGGATGGAAGTTTGGTGGCTGTTAAAGTGCTCTCGATTGAGCTAGATTCCGTAAAAGGAGAGAGGGGTTTTGTAGCAGAATTGAATACACTTGCAAATGTGAAGCACCAAAATCTAGTTATTCTTCGAGGGTGTTGTGTTGAAGGAGCCCACAGATACATAGTCTACGATTATATGCAAAACAATAGCCTTCGTCACACTTTCTTAGGTGATCTTCAGATTATTATTATGTTCTTAGTGTAGAATTATACTCATACTGTCTTTTGATTTTCTGTTACTGTTGAAAGGTTCTGAGGAAAAAAGAATGACATTCAGCTGGGAGGCTCGGAGAGATGTATCAGTAGGTGTGGCTAGAGTGCTTGCTTTTCTTCATGAGGAACTTCAACCCCATATTGTGCACAGAGATATCAAATCCAGCAATGTTCTTCTTGATGAAAATTTCACACCAAAAGTCTCAGATTTTGGCCTGGCCAAGCTACTGAGAGATGAAAAATCCCACATCAGTACCCAAGTTGCAGGCACATTGTGAGCAAAACCACAACCAAAACTCCTTTTGAGTGAATGAAACAAATTTGGATTCTTTTTACTGAATTACTGATGGGTTTCTTTAATCTTTTTGTAGAGGTTATCTTGCTCCGGAATACGCCAGTTCTGGCCACCTGACACGAAAATCAGATGTTTATAGTTTTGGAGTACTGCTTCTAGAAATTGTGAGTGGCCAAAGAGCAGTAGATGATCGTTGTTTCATAGTTGAGAAGGTAACAGAATTGGAGAAGTGAACATAAATGTTTTATTGTTTGGACATGCATGTTGATTGATTGTGATTGTTTGAACATGATGATGACAGTCTTGGGCTGCGTACGAGGGTAATGATCTTCTGAGAATGGTGGATCCAATGCTGAAGATGAACTATCCCATGGAAGAAGCTAAACGGTTTCTAATGGTGGGGCTTTGTTGCGTGCAAGAAACGGCCAGGGTGAGGCCACGAATGTCAGAGGTTGTAGACATGTTGAGCAAAAACATTGAGATGGAAGAGTTTAATGTTTCACGACCAGGATTTGTGAATGACATGAGGAACGCCGGAACGAGGAGGCAAATAAATTCGTCAGAGGAATCAAGTGCAGCAGCATCCTTTGCAGATTCCTCGGGATGGAGTACCACCAATCTTGCTCGTTAGATTTCATAGATGCGTGCTTAGGTTGCTCTGTAGGATCATAAATCGTTAACTGCGTTTAAGATTCATCATAGTTTTTCTCAAGTGGTTACAATCATCAATTTTTTTTTCCTGCATATATATGTAACATGAATTTTCTCTTTGGAAGGTGTTTTATACATATCAGAATGAGACAATAGAAATATGTAACAAGAAAGAAGTGAGAGATAGAGATAGTTTCATTTACTGCGTGAGATGAGAGGTCAAATTGTTGATTCAATAATCCAAATAATATTGCTTCCACATGGAATTTTTTTGATTGGATGCAAGTGCTCAAGTGAATATTTATGATTCTTGATTGTTGGAAGTCATTTGTGGTTGAGAAAAAAAGAAGGATTGATACATTAGTGCCCTTTTTATGATTGTTTAAATAATAATAAAAAAAGAATTTCTTTGTATAAATATTGTGAAATGATTAAATTTCACTCAGAAAAGTTTCTTAAGGCACTGAAAACTTTACATTGAAATGAGAATAGTGAACCATTTTCCACAAGAGTACCAATTAGATATGCGTTTTGACCTAACTTGACCTATTCAAGTTAATAGTGTTGTTTGGTTTTATTTTGTTGCATGTCAATTCATTTGGGGAAATCATAATGCATATTTATGGGCTTACACAAAATTCCTTTTAGAAATCAATTGGATGTGCAACTAACATGTAAAGGAAAAATTAGCAAGTCCATTAGTTACTTATGCCAATCTGTTTTGAGTTTATTTTTCTCTCTTTACACTCTCCTTAATTATGGGATTTTTCAAATATTTTTACTTCTATTTGTGCATCATTTTAAAATAGTATTAATTATTTTTTTTATTGATTGCATATTTACCATTTTACTTCCTTTTTAATTAAGTGATTCGTATAGAGAAAAAATGATAAAAAAATGTATTTGATCACCTTATTATTATTTTTTAATTTTGAAAAAAAAATATTGTAAATAATTATGGTAACATGAAAAAATTATAACTTGCGTAATTTTAAAAGTAGAACCAAATAACATTTTGTATATCACTAAAAAAATATAAAAAACATTATAACATTATGTATCAAATTTGTATTTGAATAACACTAATAATTAAATTTATTAACAAAAATAAAACAAAGCATTATATGTATGAATTACCATCAAATTTTTGTTTCTGAAATCATTTATCCAAATACAATGTGTGGAGGTTGGAATACATTAACAAAATATATGAGTGTTCATAAAACCTTTCTGCGTGATTTGAAACAAAAAATACAAATTACACAAAATTTTCAATAATAATGAATAATGTAGCCAATAATAACAATTATACAAAAATATTTTGGAGTAAGTAACATATATTTTGTTTTCGTAAAAGTACTTGTTCATAATAAAATATGTTTTTCACTCTCAATGGATTTTAGTATATTCGTCACTTCAAAATGAATAACATGACTTTGAATTTCAGAAAATCGAAGACGAAGAAATTTGGTTGAGGTTGTAATAGACTCAATAAAACATTTACATATAAAAAATTAAATTGGTTATGATAAATAATTATATATGAAAGTTATATTTTCTGATTAGACAATAACAATAATATGATGATATGCAATTGTTCATAACATGTTTTTAGTATTCTGATTTGGTAGTATGACAATTACATTGAGTACAAATTTTGTTATCTCTTAATAAAATTATTTATGTTCAAACCAAGAAATTACAAAATCTATATAACTTACAAAATCACAACTCAAATCAGAATTCCTTATTTCAATATTATGTATTTTTATTATCAATAGATTTAATTAAATTTTAAGTCACTCATAAATTTAGATACTTTTAATTTAATTTTTATTTTAAAAAAATATTTTGAGTAAAAAAAAAATCACCATGGTTTAAATGTTTTATTCTACATAATTGTTCACTTTCAAAATTATACAGAGACAAATATCATTAATATTCATATTATAGTGAATGTGAATGAGAAAGATATAAAACTATTTTAGATAATAATGAAGTACTTAACACTTTCTTTCTACTACCATAACTAAACTTTTGATCAAGATGGTCATCAATACAATTTTTTAATATTAATAATGAGATTGTTACCAATACAAACTTTTTTAACTCTTGATGATCGTTCAAATCTAAAACTTGGATATTTTTTATCCTCAATGTTAAACAAAATAATCTTATTTGTCCAGACTGCAAACTCTTTTTAAATATAAAAAATTATGTTCCAAAAGAAAAAAACATTATTTAAGTATGTCAACATTAAATATCTGTAAAAGTCACTTGTTTAACACTTGACAAAGTTAAAAAATCTTCAAACTCGGTTTCTTAAAGAGTGTGGTGGCATCTCAGTTAAAGATACAAGGATATAAGGATAAAATGTTAAAAATAAAGACAAATAAAACTAAAGATATTGAAATTAAAAATAAAATATACCTGGTCATAATTTTTATGTCATGTTGTCGCACTTCTTATAAAAAAATTATTTTGGAATTTGGATATGTCTATTTATTATAAATGCAAGTAATATATCAATGGTCATCCTTATCATCGATAATATATTTAATAGTTCCTGGAAAGAGATAATTTGTTTTATCAGCAAATAAGTAAGTTTATCATACTTTGATATGTAATGTTAAAAAGAAGACTAATTAATTTTAACCAAGCAATTCTATTTTATAATTTATTTATAAATTTTGACTTAATTAACTTTTAAATTCTTAATATATGATTAGTCTTTTTAATATTAAATAATTTTTTCTTTCAATTTGTTGCCTACTAAATTGTTTAATAAATTATAAAATGCTGATTTAAAATTCTTGAAAAAAAATATGGACTCTTTAAAATAATTCTCTTCCAATGTATTTTTTTTCACCACCAGAACAATCAATGTTGCTTTTCATAATATAATAAATTGTCTAAAAAAATATATATATTAGAATTTCAAAATTATTTAAATCTAAACTTTTTATATTAATTCATAAACATTTTAATACTTTTTAAAATAGCAAAGTGCTCAAATAATTCTTCAAAATCACCAAAAGTTGAAGGTTTCTAGCATAGGTTGATTTAAAATTATTTCTACATGAAGGATTAAACCTATAAATTATTATTTGGGGGCATATTACATTTTGTTCTTCTCATTTTTTTTCTTCTTGCACTTGCGTATTATTAGATGTGTTGTTGAAGATTCATGATTTTTTTTTTCTGAAAAAAATAACCACAAAGGTGTGTACTTATGTACAGACCTAGGAAAGAAAAATACTTGTTTTCACAGCTCTTTCTCTTCTCACAAATATCTAGATTTACAACTCCTTTTAAAAAAAATTATATTTAAATAATAATAATAATAAATATAAATAAAATATTATGGTATAATAATAATTTATATAGTTGCAGAACAATTATAAAAAAAGAAAATATCAACTTATCGTGTTGACTGGCCAAGTAAAATAAAATAAAATTGGTAAAGTTATATAAATCATGACAACCAGAAAGAAAAAGAAATAAATACTTGTACTAGTGAATGGTTCAGTAAACATTCAACAATAGTTCAAAAGTTGAGTCATTACTGAATTATAGGATGTACTTCTCACTCTAGAACTCATTACTGAAAGCAATAATTGATATTAAATATTGTGTAACAAAATCTTGTGAAAGTTTTCTGATCAGTAGGTACAAATTGGATGAAAAGAAACCAGAAAAACAAGAATCTGTGACTATACAAGTCTTCATTTGCATCAAAGTGAAAAAATGAAAACACATAGGTAGTGGTACTTAAATAAAACCATCTTCACAAATGCTTGAGTTGAATGAAGAAAGTGTTCTGCACCAAGCTTTTGCAACAATACTAATCAATCTGACAAGCATCGCTAACATAGGCTCCACGAACAATGACGTAACCCCAATTTTCAAGAGAGTATACCTGTGTCACTAAAAGGGTAATAGAAACATGAAAGAGACAGAAAACAATTAAGGAAAAAATCTACTAACTACAAGACATAATATATTTGTTCTATGTTATATCATCAAAATTTACAGTTAATGATGTCACTGTTTTCTTTCTGTCAACGAATTCAAACTAGTGAAATAGAGAATATCTCAAAACCTGGTGCATGATTTGGGTTGAAATGTACTGAATAGAAACAAATGCAAATGAAGCCAAGATGTTAACTAGTCAATCACAGACAAAAAAAATGACAACACAACAATGAAAAGGATTGGTGCATGCATCAAATTCAAGATGACAATGATCTTTGAAGGACAAAAGATCTCAATGTAATACCGATAAGAAGAGAAAGCAAATATCAAAAGAAACAATGTTTCTTTAATTATTTTATTTCCTTCACTTACCTCTCTAGATGATACTTTGAACCAGGTAGGCCATGGATTAAACCTAACACAATCAAGCATGATCAGTAGATATATCATTTATCAGACATGAGAGGAAATTAATATGAGACCTTATTTTCAAACCTCTTCTAACATCATTCATTCCGACAGAAGAGGTAGAAAGAAACATTAGGAAAACAAAAGAGACATCATGAACTGAGTTTCACAGAAAGTATGAAACCAAACTACATCAGTTTTTGTTTTAACTAATAACTAACAACATGCATGACTCCTCGCACGCCATTAGTTAAAGCCATCACTGTTCTGATGGGCTCTGCAAATGGCATACAGGGAGCCAGGCACGCCAAGCATGTTAACAGTAACATATAAAACCAAATGCAAACTTAGCCATGTTTTTCTCAGTAACATGGAAGAAGGTATGTATATGAGGTAGAAGCAATTGAACAGCATGTTATATATATATACACAAAGACAAGGCCTTCTATGTCTTCCAAATGACAAAAACACCCCTAAAACCCTTCTGGCTACTGTTTTAACTTGGGAAACAACTAAGAAGCTAGAAATTTGGCATGAAGCAAAGTTTGCTTTGTAAATAATTCTACCTGAACCTACCTTGTCTCTCTCTTTTTCTGTTCCCCACTTTACTTTTTCAAACTCCCTAAGAGTTACAAACTCATTGAAGAGAATAGTGTTACATATATAATACACTCACACACACATATATATATATATAAAAAAGTGATTGAAGAGGGACTATGAGGGTCTTGTCATGTTTACTGTTGGCTGAGATGGCTCTAGGCATGGCTCAGGATTCAACTTCTTTTTCCATTGCATAAAGGGCAAGTCATTTTTATCTTGAGAAACTAACTTGTCTCCAAGTGCTTGGATCCCCTTAAGATTCCTATTCCCTCACCATTCAGTTTCTTTAAAGAACAAGATATTTCCCTCTCTTGTCCTTTTCCCTTTACACAAAGTGTTTCTTTTTCCTTTCTCTTTTGGTATGGTATACATGATGTAAGAATACAACCTAGAATTGAAATATTGAAAGGGAGCTACTCATATGGAACATATTTATTTAATTTTCTTATGTCCTTTTTTTTCCATTGAATCAACTTCTGCAGAATAAACTGTTGTAAAATCATTTTTTACCACTACCATCTTCGTTGTGGTCCACTGTGTAAACCATATGATAATTAAATGTTAGAGCAACAAACAACTGTGATAAAGTGTTCAGTAATCTGTCTATTTCTTATGAACTTTGGTTGTAACGAAAATTTTTGAATCAGAATTGTTTGTCGTCTGTACCAAAGTATGTAACCTATTGTCTTGCGTAGTATACACGGGTGCTTTCAAATTTTGTCTGTTGATACTCCATGCAAGAACTGATAAACTCCAAAATGAAATTATTAAAAGGGAAAGCACGAAACTTTATTCGACCCAGAGAAAAAAAAAAAAAAAAAGAAAAGACAAATTGAAAGGCATTAACATGTTAAACTGCTGAATGAATTGCATGCATGATGGAAAAAAAGCAACGTCCTGGGTAATGCTTACAACAGTCACGGGCAAAGACACATGCAATTATGCAAAAGCAGAGTGGCTAAAGTAGAGGGTTCCCTTCTAGTTAGACAGGAATCTCACGTAGGACCAGAACCAATCCTGAAACAAACACGTTCAAGTTGCAAATAAAGCTGCAGATTTTCCATACTCAGAATCTTGTAGAGAATACTCGACAAGACAAATATTTACAAAACATTGTTGTATGAAGTAGGAACCTGCTATATCACTCCTTTGGCAACATATATGTGTTTGGAATAACCTTCTATGCTCTTCTCTTCTTTTTTGTTTATGCTTTGCTACCAGCACTTGTGCACATGCCTTCTGCTTTACTTCCAACTTTTTAAGTTGCTTGCCCTTATATTTTAATTACTATTACATTATTCGGATCAATTCAACACAGTTTTAAATAATTATATAAGACAACACACTAATAGACACTAGTCAACATTGCATCACAAAGCATGCATGTCAAATTTATAATATAATATTTATCTAAAATTACATTATCTAACGTTACAACGTGATTTCATACTTATATGTCAATTCAAACATGTAGCCTTAAAAATAAAAACAAAGTTTACATTGTTGTCTTCTAATTTCAACTTTTCTATGTTGTATCCTTGAGTTGTTTTTTTTTTTTAACATGACATGCTTAACCCAAAACTATCTTAAATTGACAATTCGATTAAATGTGGGGACAGTTTTGTTTTTTACAAGGAAACCATATTAATGATTTTGCAATGAGGTATGAGTGGTCCTCTTTTATTTTCATGAGAGCAACACAGCAATTGGTACTTCAAATCATTAGGAGCTATGTGTTACAATTAAGTGAGGACACAGACAATCGGCCAATACATATAAACTGCCATAAATTATTGAACATCGGTGTGAGGGAGAGATCACGTTCCAGAAGGATCGATATAATTTTTAAAAGTAAAACATTAATAATAAAAAGCCTATTTTATCAATTGAATTGTTAAATTATACTTTTTATATAACAATGATTCTTTATGTTAAATTTTTGTTATGGTTTAGCAACATAATGAATAATTCATATTTAATATATTTTGAAAAATATATAAACATAATTTTGAAAACAAAATTTTGTTTATAATGTGAAAAAAAAAATCCATGACTTCCAATGACATTAATAATATGTTTAATTATTTTTTTTTCTATTTTTATTCCAAATTAATAAATTGATCTTTCAGTTTTTTTAAATTTTAATTTGGTCCCGACTTTTACAAAATTAATATAATTTGGTCCTTTTTTTGTTAAATTTTTTGAAATGAGTTAATAATTTTTTATCAAAATTGACAGTATAATTATGTTAATTACATCAATAAAACATATTATCATTATTAATAACTTTAATTTTAATTAAAAATTCTTAGCCTGTTTCAAAAAATTTAACGAAAAAAATCATATTGCATCAATTTTTTAAAAATTGAGATCAAATTAAAATTTAAAAACATTAAAAGATCAATTTGACAAAAACAAGACCAAAAGAATAATTAAACCTTAATAAATATATCATTCAATAGAAGTTATATTATAAGGTTAATCTAGTTTCCCAAAACTAGTAATATTTAACTTGAACTTTGTGTAACGTTGGTTCATTGGTTTTTCTCTTGTCTGAAATGTCTTGACTTTTGTTTTATTGACAAAGATGCGTGAAAAGAAATTATTATTTATTTTATTTTGTAGATTACTGAAATAATATTTTCTTTTAATCTGATGTACAACTCACATTAGATATACAAAGCATATCAAGGTTACATTACAACAAACTGTGCGCCATTGTAGAACTAAACTCCAAGAATACTTTTAATTGAAATGTAAAATCATTTGCTTCGTGAATCAAATCAAGTTACTATGAACCATTATGAACAATTTTGAATTTTTTTATTTTTATTTTTATCTGCTTTCAAATTATATAAACTATAATTATTTAAGAAATATTTGATAAGTGTTATTTATACTTAATTTATTAACTATAACATTTACTTATTTAAGTTTTTTACACACTTTATTTTCATAGTTTTCTATTCGATTTTTACATTTATAGGAAAATAGAAGGTTAACTATATATATTTTTTATTAATATATATAACATTTTAACATTTTAAATTCTTTTTGTAAAATTTAGTGATGGAATAAAAATTACAAGAACTAATGAACATAGAAGAAGACAAGATAATCAAACTTATATGGTCTCTTGCTTAACTAGAGTAGTTCCTTGCTTAATCATAATTATTTAGTAGCATCCAATCAACATTTTCCTTGTTCAGTCAAACCACGAACCAAAGAACAATATATCTTAAGCATCGAGATTCACCTAACAAGAGACGTTACTGACCAGTGAAAATTGTAAGTAAACAGCATGAGAACTTTGGTTGCATATCTCACTCAACAAGTCTAAGTTTGACTTAACAAGTCACTTATGGAATGTTCTCCCTTTAGCTCGAAATCACATATAAGAGTATAGGAAGATAGAAAAGAGAACATAGCAAATAACAAAAAAGGGAAGGTTAGGTCACTTATTGGAGACACCACCCATGACTACTACCTCCATTTGTTCATTGTTTTTATATAGAGATTTCATGTTATTCAACTTCATAAGTAGCTAAATATTCTTTTGTTTGGACTAGATATAGTCATAAAATTATTCTTTTACATTGACTTTTAATCTTGGGTTAAATATGTTTTTGGTCCCTCAAGTTTCAATGAAATTTGGAATTAGTCCCTCTTCAAAACTTTTGACCAATTTAGTCCTTCATTTTTAAAAATGCGTGAATTTAGTCCTTCCAAATTTTGTTAAGTTTATTTGACATTTGAAGCACATTTCATAAAATATTTGAATTGTTTACACCATTTGACACATTTTCGCTTCAATGTTAACTCAAATATTATGATAAAATGCGTTTAAATTGTTATATCTCCTCTTCAATGTTAACTCAACTTTAATGCTTCTATAACCAGGTTGTATCTCCTCTGAAGCATCCGACAACAATGTTGTGTCTGGACTAAAGAAGTATGTCTAACAGTTGCGTACGTCCTCGATTTGTGTACATGTTCACAATGCGTTAGAAGCGGGCAAACGTGGGTCTTTGAGACGTCTCCACTAGTGCAGATTATTGTTTTTAACTCGTCTTATATGTCTCGGTTATCCAAGAACCGAAGCATATAATGGCATGGTGGTATTTTTACAATTCTAGCCAACTTTTATGCCTCAGTTCACAGAACACCCGAAGCAAAAAAAAGGTTTTATGCTTCAGTTCATTAAAAACTAGTGCCAAAAGCTCGCATATGTCTCGGTTGCGGAGACTCGAAGCCAAAAACTTGCTAATATTTCAAAAATGCCACTAGTCGATACATATTTGGCCTCGGGTGGCAGCAGACCGATGACAAAAGCTATCATATGCCTCAGTTATTAATTGAACTGAGGCCATAGAGTTTAATTAGGATTCAAAACGTGAACCCCTTTTTTCTCTTCTTCTTCCTCGCGCTTCTTCTCTTCTCTTCTTCGCTGCAACTCCATTTCTTTCTTCTCTCTCCCTGCAACCTGCACCTGCCACCTCGTTACCACCACCCTGCTCCGGCCACCGTCGCGTCGCCTCCGCTGTTTCGCTGCACCTTCATTTACAGCACCTCCATTTTGTGCACGTCCATTTCCTGCACCTTTTTCCCCATTTTCCGACCTCCGTCACGCCGTCTTTCCTCCAAGGTAAGTTTCCAAACGCATTTTCCTTTCATTTTTTGTTTTGTATATATTTATTTTCAATTTGGGTTATTGTTGAGTCGCGAGAATTGATTTGCATTAGGTTTGAAATTGTGTGGGGTCTTTTGAGTAGTTTTGTAAGAGAATTGGGTCTAAATTTAAGAGCAGTGGGTCTAAATTTTAGAGCATTAAGTCTGAATTTAAAAGCATTGTAACAACACTACAATTCAATATGTAATATATTTTGTCATGGTTTTTGGTTGTTTTTTCTTTTTTGTGTTATTTGTGACCTTCTCTTGTGTTTTTTATTGTCTCTTGTAACTCTTGAAAACGTGGTTAGTGTTGCATTGCATCATCTTCCAGTGTCATTTGCTTTTTACGCTCCTAGGTTCCTAATTCTACTATTTTTTTATGATTTTGTAGTTTGTTATGTATTAGTTTTATATTTTATACATTAGTTTAATTATTGGTAAGAACTTCAATGTCAATCCTATGAATATGGCATGTTATCTCAACGGCTAAGGCATAATATCTTGCACGGTGTTTCCTCCAAATTTGATATTTCTATCATATATTTATAATTGTTTATTTGATTTTCTTCCTTAATTAATTGTAATGTTATTGATATAATATAGTCTAATAGATAAAGTGACTCATATGAGTACGGTTACTATATAATACAATGGATGACAATCATTGTGTATGCTTGTATTACAACTAATTGGGAAACGGTAATATATATTTGAATTAAAATGAATACTTTGCAATATTGTCTTTATATATACTAACTTAAGTTAATGTCTTATTTTGCAGACATTCAAGATTTCTGTGCCAATTCCCGCGAAGTCCATACAATTTGGTAGGATAGCATGTGCAAAATTTATAATTCATATGTACAACAGAATTGATTAGGATATGTATTTGGATTGTGGATGTTTCATAAAATATTTTGTTCTAGTCTATGCTGGTTTTAAAAAAAAATATGCAGGTTTAAATGTGTGAATAACAATAAAACAGAAAATGTATTTAAAAAAAATAGTATACTAGACATCGGTTCTTACCATAACTAAAGCAAAAAGGTGGTCTATAGCCTCAGTTCTTACCATAACCGAGGCCAAACGCTCTGTGAATTTTTAAATTAATTAAAAATTTTGTGAACCTATGGCTTCAATTCAGACAAGACCCAAGATAGAAAAGCGCCTCTATGGCTTCGGTCCCCCTAGAACCTAGGCAAAATAGCGCCTCTATGGCTTCGGTTCGCACTCGAGGCCAAAAGTCATCCCCTTTTGGCCTCGTCCAAATATGTCTCAATTCTAAAACTAAGGCAGAATAACAAAAACAACTGGGGCCAAAAGTCATTACTACACTAGTGCTCGGAGCTTCATAAGTTGTAAGACGTTGGAAAACCCTTACGATTTCTTGACCGAAGATAGGGTAATCAATAAACCATTTGTCTAGACACGAAAAGTGAGTTATTAATCTTTTTTAAATTCTTGACCTTAATGAGGTTTTTTTTTATTAAGTTGATAAGGAATTGTAATTCAATAGAGTATACTTAACGTTTAATGTTTAATGTAAGATATTGGTGTATAACTTTTTATGATAAAGATTGATGACCATGAAGAAGAGGAGAATCATTATTCTTGAGCTTAATGAAATAAGAGAGTGGGGTGATGAAGTCGAATCTTAACATATTCATCCAACTAGCTTTCTTATTTTAAAAATACCAAAAACTATTGTAATGTTTAATGCTAACTTCTCTTTTAAGTTTTGGTTATTTAATCTCATTTCATGTTTTATGGTTTGTTTTGTGCCTAGTAGTATAAAGTTGATATGGTTCTTAATATGCGATGATGTTTTCTAAACAATCATTTACAGAAAGTGCATCGGTGCATAGTAGTATCAAAGTGTCGTATTCATAAGGATTTAACAAGTATATTGATAGTTAGTTTTTGAATTTTGATAAATAGTACATCTAAATATTGATAGTAGTAATTATATAGATTGAGCGGAGCAGGGACTTTGATTGGATTTCATCTCATTTTCTTCAACTGCACCACTACTATCTTGTCTACTTAATATGCAAATTATTTAATATCCTAGAGTAGGCCCATTTCTGCAGTCTAAAACCTAAGGACTTTAAACCCAATATGATTTCTCCACTCCTGATTGAATGAATCCTTGCTTTACTGTGCAAGACTCCTTCATCTTGAACACCCTCTAAATCTTGTGGAAGCTTATAGTAAGACAATGATGGTCTGATTGGGCCTCAATTTGAGACTAGTCTTCCAACTCAATCAAAACTAGTGAAGTACGATGAGTTGTCAATTCATTCAAACAGTTGAGACCAGTCTTCCAACTCAATCCGCAAAAGTAAAATAAGATGAGTTGTTAATTCATCATTAAGCATAAATCAAGCCACAAACTATTGAATAAAAGCATAAATAAATACTCAAGAAGTAGGAGCATAGATAATTAAAATTGATTACATCAAACCTGGACATGAGAGTTCAACTATTCATAGAATATTGTAATACAACTTCATCGGACATAGAATTTATAATAAAAGTATATCTCTCTAGCCTTAGAGTCATATTCCTGCTCTACTACTACATTTCTAACTCTCCACTCAATACTTAGAATGAGTAAATGGGGTATTTATTTATAGGAATTTTTTAGCAGTGCTCAACTCAACTTTTGGCGCTCAGCCACATGGGTTTCTTCACAGGTTGTTTTCTTTCTCAAATTAGCCCATTGTGTTAGTGTTTAACACTTGACCTTTACTTCTTGGGAGAGATTTCTTATCTACTCAACCTCATGGGTTGGTGCTCCAGATTTTCATGCAAAGAATGATTCCTCATGTAGTTCAACTCCAATTTGTTGTGCTCAGCCAGAAAGTTAAAATATGTTGTTCTGTCTTTTTTACTTTCATGGTTGTACCTCAATGACTTTGACTCAGCTGCATACTTGATATTTTCTCTCACATAATTATAAAACAACAAAATATCATTACAATTCATAAAATTCCATCTCTTAATACCTCATTTTGTATCTTACACCACATTCATGTGAATCCAATGCTCTTTACCAGAAAGTTAACAATATTTCAATGCATTTTTCACATTTTCAATTTTATAATTTTATATTAAATCAAAATGTTTTATTTAATGATAATTTAATCTTTTTAGGCTTAATAACTTTCAAAAGTCTAATAAATTTTAACATTTCTAATTGAGTCCTAATAATTATTTTTAGTTTATGGAGTACTAAAAGTTTAAATATTTTTAATTGACTCCTTGTCATTTAATTTTTTTCACATAAGTATAAATTAATGAAAAAGATAACAATTACATCACCTAGTCAAAAGAAACATTAAACAACATGAATTCTATTTAAAAATATAAAAATTTTGATTACTTAATAAACCAGAAAATTTTAATAGGAACTCAATTGAAAATACGTAAAATTTATTAAAAATTTAAAATTTAATTAAGTCATATTTAAAAACTAAAATAGAAAATATTTAAATTTTTAATGGAGTTAAGCATCAATTTAATTTTTTTTATCATTCTTCAAATATGTTTTTACATGAAATAATTTTTTAATAAATTTATTACTAGGCTTAGATAAAATATTTTTTTCTTTTTACATTTAAATTGAGTTTTCTAATATTTTTATAAATATACTTATTACTATTCTTTGATAAGATTAATCTAACCATTTTTTTTATATTCATCAATCTAGTCTGTCTAAACAAATTTAATAAATAAATATTTTATTTTAAATAAAAATATCTAAAAGCATCAAGAAGCAGTTTGTAATCTTTTTAATTTAAAACTGTTAAGTAAATATGATGGTTTTATTAGGCATGTATCAACTATTATATAGCTGAATAGAGTGCATATGATTAAAAGGATTTGATAGCAGAGCAATAACTATTAACAAAGAGAGTCTCATCCACATTTGAAGACTATTTTGATAAAAAATGGTCTTATACAACTATTACAGTAAATTATCCAAATGTGTTTTACCGTTAAACTCAAGTTTCACATGTCACGGATTTAAATTTTATTGCATTGCGTAAATAAGACTTAAGTGTGAGCAAGTCTTTATTTTTATTGAGAATAAAGTTTCAGTTGTAATATTTGGTTAGTTGTTTCTCTAATTTGCGATAGAGAAAAAAATACATTCTTAGGTGAAATTAACACGGTGATGTATATCTAATTTCATTATGACTTTAATCCAATCACGTTATATTACTGTATTTGATTATCTTCCTTCTTGATCTTTTACTCTCTCTTTTTTTTCTCATATGTTTGTTTCTTCCAACAGAAATTTTCTGTGAAATTCCATAATAAAAACTTATAGTCGGTTGAATAGAAAGCTTTAAAAAGATGATTTATTTTTATAGAAAATTTAAAATATTTTATGTCAAGATATTTGTTTGGATCAAAAATTAAAAAAACAGAGAAATTTTATTAGAGATATTAGATTACTTAAATTAGGAAATCTTAAATTTTATCTAAAAGTATGGATTTCAAATCATTTATATTTTTAAATTCACTTTTTTTCCTTCATATACTTGTCTTAACTCGATATTGGATAGGATTTTTTTTTTTTTTTTTTGACATTGAGACACTGTTGAGATGACTATTTTTCTTATTGATGTCAATTATAGTTGTTTTTATCTATGTTGATAGAAGTTATTTTGTAATATAAATTGTTAGATTTTTTTGAAACCATTGTTATTTCTTGATTAATATTAGTTAGGATTTTCTCTATCAATGTTGGAAACACTATATCTTTTTCATATATGAATTGAATTTCTTCAATTAACGTTTGTCAATATCAGTCGTAATTATTATTTTTATCATTAACATCAATGCATAAATAATTGTGATTGACATAAAGTCAATCAAAATCTCAATTTAACTAAAATATAACATTAACCAAAATTGATTTAAAAACATTATCAACATTGACATTTTTTAATTATTAACAATCATTTAATATTTAAATAAATGTTTATATTTGGTGGTAATGGAGAAATATTTTATTCAAACAATAAAACTAAAATTTACTAAATTTAAATTTCCTCATCCAAATAAAATATTTTAAAAAAATAATGTAAAATGTGATAATTAAATTTAATATATTTAAATATTTAAGAAATTGTGAGATTTTGTATTCATTATTTTGATATTTGAAAAAATTTAAAATACCATAAGTTCATGCCATAAAAGCATGTTAAGCAATATAATACTAATATAAATTATCATAATTGTATATAAAAGATAATGTGATTAGTCTTATTGGAATTGAAAGGTGACTTAGTTGCGGTTTTGTATTTTTCATATTTCATCTCTTTTTGGAATATAAAGGATTATTATTTTATTTGTGTTTGAGAGAATTGTTACTATTATTTTTTTGCTTTCTTTTTCTTTTCATAGGTCATCGGCGTTATTTACTACTGACACTTGTATATTACTCTTGGTAGTTAGTATTTCCTATACTATACTCAATATAGTTATAGTTCAATATTTCTTGTGTGTAAGTTACATAATATATCAAATTAATATAAAAAATTAATAAGTTACCCTAAAATAATTTCTGGTTCGGTCTTAACAAAAGTTAGTTTAACTTCACTAATATGAAACATGCTTACCTTAACCTTGGACAAAACAATTCCATTAAAGTCTTGAACCTAAAAAGAAAAGTAAAGAGCTTTCAAAAGAGAGCTTCAATCTATTATTACTCACGGTGGAAACTGCAATTAACAGACTCAGTCGAAAAGCCAAAATCAGGTAAAAAGGAGAATATGATGGTGTTTACAAAAGAATAAATCAGTGGTTCCAGCTTTACTCAATATAAACTGACAAAGTGATCCTCGGACCTCTGGTAAAATGTGATACATAAAACATGTCTATGAATTCTTAACCGCTTATTTTAACAAACTGAAAATTAATTTTACATGGCAACGAGACACCACATATCATAGCAAAAAGGCAATACTCTATCTCCACCACAGTCTAGACCAATAATAAACACAAGATAAATGAAATATATTATTCTGCATAACTTGAGAGTTCCCAGCACCAATATTTAATTATGCACACTAGTTACATACTTGAGGAGCATGGTGACAACGTCCCCTGATATCCTCCCTGCCTCAGTTTTCAGGTGATGGATCTTTGCTCCAGTATCTAGCTCAAGTCTCTTCACATTAGCACCAGAATCTCCACTACTCTGTATTCATAAAAATGAGACCATAATAATTAGAACAAGACACATTACAAAAGCTATAGTTATTTTATTTTACTGTAGTCAATTATAGACTTGCCTCTGACACTTTCTTTTGAAACTCGTACTCCAACTGAGCTCTGTACTCAGCAATTTCCTTTTCAGCCTCTTCTTTGGCCTGCTTCAGTCTAGCCAATTTTTCTAGCAAGGTACAATAATGATACTGATAAGTTCACCAATGAAGAGATTACACCAATATTCAGCGCAAGTTATAGAAGTACAATAAAGGAAAGGGAAAAAACAAAAGAAAATTATATAACCACTCCCATTTTTTAACTCTCGTTCTTATTATCGGATGTGCCTTAGTATGGATCATTAATTATTTAAGAAAAAAAAGATAATATTACATCAATCAATAGATTACACTAAACTACGTTAGAAAAATCAAGGATTGTCCATAGGGAGGAGGTGGAATAACTTATTATAGTAATAGTTAAAGAATTTGCTGTCTGATTATAATGAAACCAATAACTCAGACCTATATATGTAAATGAAAATATCAACGCAAAAGGGAAAGAAAGAGACAAGAATATGAACAATACCATTTTTTGCAGCATTGACAATCCTTTGGGCATCTTGTTCAGCCACCAGCAACTGTTGAATTCCACCTTGACCCCTGTTAGATGCCATTCTGTGATAAAATCAGTTGGTACCGATCAACATTTACGAAATTACTAAAATCTACAAATTAGACATAAAACAAGTCCTTCAGCAATTCAAACAAATTCCTTTGCAAACAAACCACCACAATCGCGACATGGAAATAACTACGCATAAGTTGTAACACAAAGACCTTGAGCTCAACAAATTAGACAAGTAATCCCACCGGAAACACTTCTCCTCACTCCAAAAGGAGGAGGCGGAGAATAATCATCAATTATGTACAACATTTCAATTTTAGACACTAGAGTAGAGTCTCCCCTAATTTACTTTTGTTCTCCCTTGGTGAAGTGATTCAATATACTTACAATGCTAATAAACTTAAATATGAAAACCTAATTCTCCTTTTTGCGATTTAAGACAACGATATCGTACAGAAAGCAGATCAAACACGCGCATCAAAACGCCAATTGAAAAACGACATATACAAATAATCCATGGTGATTATACATTGCATCAATCAGATGAAAATACATAGTCGATAACAAGCAGATGAAAAGCCAAGCGTTGATCATGTAATGAAAGCATAGAGAATAAAAAAGGATGAACGAGAAGAGGAAAACGAGTTGAGAATAGCATGAAAAACGCATGATATCTAAAAGGCCTGCATTGACATGGAAATCGTAGATCTGAAACGACGGAGAGAGAAGAGAAAGTACCGTATCAATTGGAGTGTGTCTTGGATTCAGAGAAAATCGGAGGTTGTGTGAGTGTGATAAACCTTTCTAACCGGCTGTGAACGAAAACCAGAGGACTGTTTTGCTGATTTGGTTTTTATTTACCCAATCAACACAAATTTTAAAAGAAAATAGTTTTATTCTTTTTCAATAACACTTTAAATGCCATTCTGTAATATTTAAAAGGTTAAAATACTTTATTTTTCATGTTTTTTTCAAAAATTTCAAATAGGTGTTAAGATTTTTTTTAGTCTTAATTAGATTCATATTTTTGAAAATGTATAATAGTTAGGCCAATTCCGTTAGTATGGTGTTAACGGTGTTAAAGATATGTCATGTGTTTTTAATATTTTTTAATTTTTTTTAATTTTTTTTAATTTTTATTTTTAAAAATTATTCATGCCATGTGTCACATCAATATTGTGCCACGTGTCAATCAGTAAGGTGACACGTGTCATGTCATTGTTTGAATCTCAATTTGGTCCATATTTTTGTTATTTTAATTATATTTCAATCCATTTTTTTTAATTTTCAATTTCATCCTCTCCAAATTGATATCAAATTTAACTTTTATATAAATTTTATAATGATATTTTTATTAAACATATTAATAATATTAAGTTTATTTTATATTTTGTTTTAAAATTTTAAAATATTTATTTTAACTTGTTACAAAATTATTTTAAATAATTTATATACAATTAGAGTTGGTTAAAAATTAACAATTTTATAAATTTAAATATAAAATTTTAAAACAATTTTGTAAAAAGTTAAAATAAATATATTTAAAAAATTTTAAAAGAATGGACTGAAATGTAATAAAAATAACAAATATATGAACCAAATTGAGATTCAGACAATGATTTGACACGTGTCACCTTATTGACTTGACACGTGACACAATACTGACGTGACACGTGGCATGAATAATTTAAAAAAAAATTAAAAAAATTAAAAAAAATAATAATTTTTTTTTTTAAAAAATCAAAAATATGTGGAGCTGACACATGACACATCTTTAACACTGTTAACTCTATACTAACGGAATGGGCCTAATTGTTACACATTTTCAAAAATATGGACTTAATTGAGACTAAAAAAAATATTAAGACCTATTTGAAATTTTTCAACAAAAACATGAACCAAGGGAGTATTTTAACCTATTTAAAAAGATATATCACACAATTATTAATATAAAAAAAAATATTATACAGTGAACTCCGATGCAATGCATCTATTTGGGCAGGCCCAATTTGAAAGTCCATAACTGGAAGCAACCCTTGACTCCTGGGTTTCAGTTAATCCAAATTCCTTCCTCCTTGGGTGTTTCTCGTTTTCACGAGGAGGCCCATGCACAAATGATAAAAGGTTTATTTTAATCAATAAATCATTATCATGAGATAAAGTATATTTTTCCTTGAAATAAATTTGATGTGAGAGAATATGATTTGTTGACCACATATATAATAAATATTAATGATCCTTTTTTAACAAAATTTTAATTTCTAAAAGACTAAACCAATACACTTTTGACTTTTCAAACATTGAAAGAAAATGTTTATAAAATTTAATGTTGTTATCTGTGTGAAGCTTTAATCCAAGAATTCATTATTATTATTACTAATTTTTAAATTAAAAATGCGTAAATTTATAATTCTGAAAATTCAATAAAATTTTGAACCAATATTTTTTATCTTTTTTATTTTAATAAATTGAATTTGTAAAAATAATACAATCAATCTTCTATTTTTTACCAAATTATGAGTAACGTGTTGAAGTAAAATATGTTGGTTAATATCCATCGAAAGTAGAAATTAAGTCTGTATCAATTAAAACTCAAGAGATGCGTTTTTTAATTGTATATATTTGCTTATCTCTAGTCAATATACTTGAACATGTATATGATGATGATTTGATAATTATTTGTATAAGCAGATATTTTGTTTTAGTACATACATCACACAAAAAAAAAAAAGACGTTTCTTTTTTTCGTATAAATTGTATTTCCAGAAATGACATTTTAAATAACTCTACCTTTAAGAAACTTATTTCAATAACATGCTTAAAATTTTATTAAAATCATTCCTTATATATAGATATTTTAAATTACAAAAAATATATAATATAATTAACTTTACGTAACAGTTATATATATATGGGATGAAGTCGTATAGTTGGTGTTCTTATTTACTTGTATGCTACGTACGCAAAATCTGCTTTCCTATTTTATAAAAGATTTATAATATCTCTTTCCTATATATGGTATTTCTTATAATATTATCAATGAATTGATAGATTTTAACGTTTGATAAGAAAAAAAAAATATTTATTTTAGAATATTTTTAAAATTAATATTCATGATTGACCCAAAACAATGGATTTGTTATTGAGGTACGTAATTTGGGCATAGGTCGAAGACAAATCACATTCACTTAACAAAACTTGTAGAATTTTTGTTAAATTTTATGAGTAAATGATAAAGTGATAAGAAAACGTTAGATTCAAGTTCAAGTGTTTGAATAAAACATTTTATAACTTCCAAAAAGTTCAAAATATATTAAGTTTGAATGGCTTCATTTTAAAATTGATTAATATTTGAATAAAATAATCTAGTATTAAAGCATAATTTCATTGAATAATATATATATTAAACATTCGTTCAAGTTTGCTTGATTTGAAAATTTTGACGTGGATTTAATTGATATGTAAACTTTAGAAATTATATAGGAATATTTATGTTTTTAAAAATATCTTTCAATTAAAAGTATCTAATATATATAAAGCAACAATACTTTTATGATAACAATAATTTATAATTTTTTATGTTGATAAATTTAATACTTATGATTTTAATTTGGATATACAGAATAACATTAATATATTTATCATGTTTTTAAAAGATATTATACACTTGTCAATATTAAAATATAACGTATCATATCTTAATATTTTTATAATAAACTATTATGGTTGTAGGATACGTGTCATACATATCGTATCCATACATTAACAAATAAAATACTTAAATTAATATTAATTAAGAAATAAGAAGCACCCTAACTTAAATTATTATATTATTTAGAATTGGAGACGATTCTTCTCTAACTAAATATCCTAATTAAAATTATAACTAAAAACCATAAAATAGAAAATATAAAGAAGGCTAAATTTAATATTAAACCTAATTTATTTTTAAAATAAAAATTTTAAACATCTAATTTTAAATAATTAAATTATCCTTATAAATTCCAAAATTTTAATTCAAACAACGTATTTTCTATAAAACATTTTAAAATTGTATTCTTTAAAAAAAATATTTTTATATATCTTTTTGTATCAAAGAAAACTTTACAAGAAGTCAAATCCATTGTAGGTTTTTCCCCAACTTTAGAGGTTGACATAAACTCTACGTAAGGAAAACAATTGCATCAACTCACTTGAGTTGAGCCTCAATGATAGAGTATCTAAAGTTTTTTTTGCGGGTAAATAATTTTAGAAAAAGTTTACCAAACACCAGATAAAAATCTTTGATACTTTGAAGTTGGAACAAAAACAAAAGATTTTACCAAATAGCAAATAACTATTTTTTATGTTTTGAAAAAAAAAATGTAATTAGAATTAGAAGTAGGTTAATGAACTTCTTTTCACCACAGTTGTTTCTGTTTCAGTTCACTTTTCAGAATTTATATCTCATCATTTCATGTCTTCTTCAACAAAAATCTACTCTTGAACTGCTAAGTTTACAATTTTCATTAAGTATTAAACTTCCATGGCCCATTTCTTATACTTATATATTCCTCGCTTCCGAGCATGTGAATCGTTGAGCTCGATTGAAGAAGAAAACGCTTCCCACAATAAACTTCCAATCCAACAAAAAGTCGCAATCGCATCACAACTTCACTAAAGACACCCTTGCACGACGCAAAAACGTTTTGTCCAAACTAAATTTGCACCTTGCATACACTTACCTTTTGCAATATCTTCGGTAATGACAAATATGTTTCGTGGGTAAAATGACGTGCACCCGTTTTCAAGGTACATATGAATTTTCATCTTTTAAGTTTGTTGTAATCTTTCAGCTCAAATCATGACAAATATTCAGAAAGTGTTACACTAACTTGTTGTTTAGTTTGTAAGTTTTGGTTTAAAATTTGTTCACCGCCTCACGTTGAAAATAAATAGACACTCTGGAAAGGAGTTTGGTCCCCGTCATGAATAAAGCATATAACGAGGAAAGACAAGGACGTCATGGATGAACCGGGAAAAAAGATACGCTATCTCAGTCCTATAAAAGTCCGCACTGGACCACACCACCTTCAATTCAGAACAGAAAAATTAAAAATCATGGACCACACAAATAGATAAATTCATTAATCGCGACACAGTTAAGTAGACACGGTACAACGATCTCGCTCTCAGAAACACCTCTTCACCACTACATGTGATCCCATCGTCTCAACGTATCATTCAAAAATTCCCGAAAAATAGGGCAAACAATAAGTTCGGTAAAACGACACGCCACGGGTCATTAGCGCACATGTAGGATAGAGGAGAGGATCGTGTAATGTAACGCTTAAAAAAAATGCATACACAAATTAACATGGACATGCATGTCTGTTGAAGGACGTTACTGCAAATAGTAAACATAAATAAATACACACAGTGACGAGGATGTACAAATCCCAAATCCAACATCCATCGAACACAATTAATTAAGGCTGTCTCCATATTACAGGTGTGGGGAGCTCCTGAATGACCCGAGAGCCTTTGCCGCTTGTGCTCTCAATACGTACTGGTGGTAGACTGCAGCAATGGTTGCACCGATGAAAGGTCCAACCCAGAAGATCCACTACCATTCCAAAACAATTTTCAGACTCAATTATAATTCATTTATCGGCCAACCATTAGTAACGAAATTTATTAGAAAATTATACTTTTTTTTGTCATTAATGTAGGTTACAAATATTATAATGACCTCTGTAAGTTAGTATATAGGATTCTCTGTAAAAACTTGTTTGTCTCTTTTACAAGCTTCATTTCAAGCTATTTTTTTTTCACTAAAATGTGACTAATTCCTTTTCAACTTTTTTATTTGATAAGTAATAAATATTATGAAACATTAAAGATCATGTAGTCAGCGTTAATTAGTTTAAGTAATAATTTGACTAATTAACAAATACTATAATTATTAATTAAATAATTGCAAAATATTTATCAATAAGAACATATTTATGGAAAGATAAAAAGTTATTTGTAATTTCAGCTTTATATTTGGAAAAATAAATAATTGTTTATAAACAAGTTAGTTGAATGTGAGAATTTATATATTAGACTTATTTCTTAACATTTTTTTTCTCTTTTTGTCTTCACATGCTGCTATTTTTTTCTGGAAAAAAAAAAAAAAAACTGGTTTTATTTCATCCGGAAAAAAATAATTATTTTAAAGACCACTCTCGACAAACTTATCTAAACAAAAATTGATTCAATTATGACAGATTACAAAGACAGATTATACGTACATATTAACCCAAATTTTTGAAACACATCCAGTGAGAAAGAGAAGTACACTAGGACATATATAAACTGTTTGATCGTTATTTTTTTGTAACATAAAAGTTAACACAGAAAACTGAAATGAAATATGTGCATGTATCTCGTACCTGGTCATCCCATGCTTTCTCGTTGTTGAATATGACAGCAGGGCCGAAGCTTCTGGCGGGGTTGATGCCGGTGCCGGTGACAGGGATGGTGGCCAAGTGAACCATGAACACCGCGAACCCAATTGGAAGTGGTGCCAAAACCTGCATAAGTATTTGAGTCACTCAAGTTTCTGTATCAAATTAATGTGGTATAATTAAGTATGCATATTTTTAGTGTTCCAAGTTCCAACACTTGTTTCTGAGGATATGGTTACGTTGTGAGTGAAAGTAAAAAGAAAAACGTACGGGAACATGGGAATCTCTGGCTTTTCTCTTGGGATCGGTGGCGGAGAAGACGGTGTAGACAAGAACAAAGGTGCCAATAATCTCAGCGCCCAAGCCAGCGCCTTTACTGTACCCATCAGAGAGCAAGTTCACGCCACCCTTGTACCTGTTGTAGTAACTCTTCTGAAACGCCTTTACCAGCCCCACGCCACATATAGCTCCCAAGCACTGAGCCACCATGTAGGCGATTGCTCTCACCAGCGACACCTTCCTGGCCAGAAACAACCCGAACGTGACGGCGGGGTTTACGTGACCCCCGGAAATGCCCGCTGTGCAGTAGACGAGGACGAAGATCATGCCGCCGAAGGACCAAGCGATGCCGAGAATGCCGACGCCATCGCAGGAGTCGCCGACGTGGATCTGGTGGTTGTAGCCGATGACGGTGAGGATGGTGACGTAGAGGAAGAGGAGGGTGGCGACGAACTCGGCGATGAGGGCCCTGTAGAAGGACCACTTGCGGAGCTCGGCGGCGTCGTAGAATGGGGTTGGGGGTGGGTCGTAGTAGTCCTTGTGGGTCAACTCAGTTCGTACCTCGGTTTCTATGTCCTTGGCCATGGTTGTGAGAGTTAGCAAGTTTCAGCGGGGTTGTGTTAAGTGATAAGGTTCACAGGAAATGATGGAAGCAAGTGTATGTATATATATACAAAGGGAACATGGTGTACCGTGGCTTGAGCTTGAAGGGTGAAGTTAAATTTGGGGTTAACCAGAGTTGCTTTTCCATGGCTGATAACAAATTTCACTGTTACTCTGCCCCACTCACCCCACATTTGTACTTCTATGCTCCTGATTAACCCCTTTCGGTGTCTTCTGCTTAAAATTAATATATATATATATATATATATATATATATATATATATATATATATATATGTTATTTGAAATTAGTAAAAATTAGAATTGGTATTTCTTAAAAATTTTGAATCAATTTAATTTTTTATCTTTAAAAATACCTAGACCAGATTTAATCATTTACATTCATTTTTTATTAAGTTTATTTAACACTTTTAAACGAGTTTCTCAACTGCTAAAATATGTCAAAGGGTGGAAACAAACAAAAATACTATAATGAGATGTGGTTTAAACGTCAAGTAAACTTAATTAAATTCACCCATTTAAAAAAAAATTAAATGACTAAATTCATTTAGAGAATTAAAGGACTAAATTCATACATTTAGATAATTAAATGACTAATTTCAAAACTAAAATTCAAATTTTACCAAAAATTCAAGGACCAAAAACATATTTAATCCTATATTTATTTATTTTATGATCCGACCCAAGTTTTTCCAACAGTATTGTTACGAACAACCACCGCGGTATTGTCTGCTTTAGATCAGCATGAAACTCCGTCACGGTTTTGTCCTTAAAAACATCTCAAAGCATGGAAGAAGGAAGGAGGAAGAAGTATTTTAAATTGTGCTTGACTTCAACTTTTAAGCGTGATGTGGGACTTATTGGGTGTACCATATATATATATATATATATATATATATATATATATATATATATATATATATATATATATATAACTATTTTTCTTCAAATTTTTTATTTTGTTCGGGTGCCTAATTCATTGATATTCGTTCCGGTGTCCTTTCATTATCTCATCCCGAATTGGACAGTCTTTCCATTTACTATATAGAAGTTTAGGGAAGAAATACATTTGCATTTAGAAATAGTATTAATTTTGAGGTTAGTCAAATTTAACATTTTATTTAAATAATACTCTTACCATTTTAAATAACACTCTTTCTATTTTTGTTGTTTTAGATAATGTTTACTCTCTAGAGTCAATGGAGTTTAAGATTAACAATAATGAATATTTTATTTTAAAATATTTTACTAAAATAGTTTTACTATTTAATAAATGCAGAAGTGATAGAAAAAAAAGTAATTAGTTTGAAGAACAATCAACAATGACAATACGAGATAGTTTAGAATTTCTCGGAAAGAAAATTAGGAATGAGAATTTGGTCCCAGTATTACAGATAATAAATCCTACTTTTATTGTAAAAATTATAAAAAATCTGCATGCAGACTCTGTGAGTATAATTTTTTCACTTATGGGCTCGGTCACAAGCCTAAAACTGAAATATGTTGGATAGGTGAATTAACCAAAATAACTAAAAACATGAGAATTGTGAGACAGAGTAAGTATTTTTTTTCGTATTTTTATTTATGTTTTAAATAATATATTTATGTATAATTAACAATAAGTAATACAAAAAGATTTAAATTTAAAAGAATTTTAACTAATTATGTATTAATTTAATATTTATTGTCTTCGATGAATGAAATATAAAGAATCAATTCTAACTTGAAAATTATGGTGATGACACACAAGACCAGAAACAATAATTTTAATGTTTTATATAAAAATTATTTATGATTATGAAACTAGTTCAAATGTATTTAAAATAGGGAATTTTAGTATAAAATGATGGTATGATTCCATAAAAAACCAAAAACATTATTTTATTGATTGACCTTCATAATAAAAAATTAGTAATTAATTATCATGATAAAAGTAATTCAAAACACCCTATAAGAGGGATGAAGCATAAAGTCAGAAGGGTATTTTACCATAAGAACAAATTATATAGTGATTCACTTACATGTCTACTTAACAATTACACCGTAATTATTGATGACAACTTATAAAAATATTGTTTGATAATAAACAATATTGTTTCGTAACATAATATTATAATTTTGATATTGATGTCAACTTATAAAAATGCATTTTAGTTTTAATTTTATACTTCTTTAATTATTGATTTAATTGTACATAATTTGTTCAGAACACAAAAACAAAAACATTCTCGTGCACCACCTGCTTCTGCACTGAACTGCTGGTCCTATAAAACAAGTTTGAAAGTACTAGTAGTTAGTCAGGGGGGAGAAAGATAGGTGAGATTATTAGATGATGCCATTATATTTCATTATTAAAATATTTATCTACACAAACAAAACATTAATAAAGAGTATTTCGTTTAAAAGTTGTAATTTTTAATCACTAAATTAATTTTAAAAGCTTTTATTTTTTTTATTAATATGATTTAAATGGAATATAAGACCACAAGTGTGATAATTACTTAATGGTAAGAATCTCTTATTTATTTTTTCATTTAATTTTGTGTTATTTTCATGACAAAATTTAGGATTTAAATTCTTTTAAAATAGATGTAACTATTTTTTTGTTGGTTTATTTTTGTAGAGAATTTGAGGTTTGAAGAAGATTGAATGAAGCTTCAAATGTGTAGGAGTAACTTCCTTATTCATTGAGTTTGATGTAATGTATCTAAACTTATTGTATCTTTCACTTAAGCAATATCCTTCATGACTATTGAGATTTTTCCTTAATTTTCATGTGAATGATTCATTATCTATGTTATTTTGTGGTATCTAAATATTAAAAAATACTTTTGAACCTGGACAAGGATAAAACAACTTAAAAATTTAGAAACACTTTTTCATAATGCATATCTTGTGTAACATAATTAAGGAATTAATTTTCACAAGGTCTAGAACTTGTTTTTAAGGAATTAGGACTTGTGAAATTATGGTATGAATGTTTGAGACATGTTAGAAATATATCGTTTAGAGTATTGCATTAAGTTTAGCTCATAAAATCTAACCCTAAGAATCTTTGCCATAATAGAATAACTTAACTTTAATTTAATAGTTTTATATGCTTTCAATCCAAGTTAAATAATAGGTATAGACAATTAACTACACACGAAAATCCTTTAGGAAACTATTTTCAAGCTTTCGAGTTATTATTTGAACACTTTGCTATATTTGTGAAAGAGTTAATAATCACTACATCTTTATTGTTATTTTCTATAAAATTTTGATCTTAACATTATTCTAAACCAAAAATAAATATAAATTCTTGATTTTTTTTTTTATTTAAACTAACAATTCTAGATATTTTAAATTTTAGTAAATGAAAAATGTACGAAACAGTTTAAACTTACCGAAACAATAAATTTCAACAAAACAATTAAATTATAGTAAAAAGATTGTTTGTTCATAAAAGTTGGATTTTTTTTAATACATATAAAAACAAAGGTTATATATTTTGGGTTTTTTCTTCCTGTAAATGGATTTGGAAAGAAATTTACAAAACTAAATGATAACCCTGAACCAAAATAATTCGAAAAAGAGTAAATATTAACGAAATTATATTAGTTTTTAAAAAATAAAAATAACTCAATTTTTTTTTTAAAAAAAGACCAAAACATGAATAATTAGTAAATACTCAATAAATATTAAGCAATCGAAAATAAACATTTGGAAACATGAATAAAACAATTTACGAAGAATCATCAAGAACAATAGATTAGTAATAAGGACATTATTGAATAAGAGAGTACAATTCTCATCTTCTTTATAACTTATATATTTTTTGATTTTTTATAATTTTTTCTTAGTTTGCAAGGACTAACATTTTTTTTAATTCTTCATAGTACTTGTGTATTTATCATAATTTTATTGAAAATGTGAACCTTACTTTCCTCTAATTTGATTAAAAAACTTCAAAACTAATTTTTTTCATAATAATTAAAATCTAAAAAAACAATATATTCATTGAGTTCTTCCTTCAATTCTCATGCTTGAAGATATATTTTCATGCATTCTTGTCTTTCTTTATTCTTTGACTATTATATCCGATAATAACAATTATTTATATTTGTAAGGCTAAAGTCGTCTTTTGCTTCTTGTTTTTATTAGAAAATATTATATTAGTCCTCCATTTTTTTTATCTCAATTTAGTTATACTTTTTTTAAAAGTGATTCCATTTGGTTATTTTCGTTAAGTTTTTACAAACAATGTTAAATTAAAAATAAAAATCATAATTATTTGTGAAAAACTAACGGTAAGTATAAAATTGAATCACTTTTAAAAAAATCAGGATCAAATTGAAAAAAAAAAATTAAAGACAAATTTAACATTTCTTAACAAAAATAAGGTCCAAACAAGTTATTAAGCCTAATTGTAAACATTGATAGTTAGATTTTGAAAATATAATGAGTTGTAAGATATGCATACTTTATTAATTATTCTTTCTTCTTTTACTTCCACCTTCTTCTTATCTATAATCTTCACTCCTTCGTCCTTTATTCATATCTTGAATAATGTTGTCGTTGACTTTTATGAATTTCAATTAGAAGCACGCATGTCATATTAATCGAAAGAAGATCAAAGATAACACCAATGAAAACACAAAGGAGGAAAGAAAGAAAAGAAAAAAAAGAAAAAAATATATAATGCAAATGATAGAAAAATTAGTTATTAGAATTTGTTTCATTGAAGCGTTACTATCTACTATTTCATCCTCCAATCTCCTTGTTTTTCAATTTCTTTTGCTCAGTTACTTTCTATTCTTAATTTTGGTTTTGATTATTAAAGTATTTTTCTATAATAATCATAATAGAAAAAAGAAAGGTGAAGGAATGTTTGGTAGAGCAAAGGGATGGCTTCTGTTCACTTCTTTTTCGTTTGTATTACTGATGATGGTAGGGTTCTTTTGGTTTACCATCTCAGCCTCTCATCATTTTTGTGATCTAAGTTTTATTATTTTTCTTCACTCATTTCAATTGAATTATTTGACAATCAAGTTACTTATCTGCTTTCATTACAAGAAAATAAAAGTTTCGTTTTCAATATTAACATTGTTCAAATTACAACGTAGTTTAATCAATTATAATACAAATCGATTTCGAAATTTATTTATTTTTAATATTTATATTTATTTAATTAATATCAGTTAAGTGAATATTAACTAAAATATAAAATAAATAAGATTATGCTTAGAAAATGTTAATTTTATTTAGTTTTAATATTTTATTTATTTTATACTTAAGATGTTGTTACATATAAAAAAATCTAAAATAGCGAACACCAAAGATAACAAAAAATTAAAATAAATAAGATTTGTCGTTCCGACTAAATTTATTTTTAATATTTATATTTATTTTAGTATTATATATTTTTTAATTCAAGTACGTTATTCATGTTAAATATAGATTATAATTCATTTTTAATATGATGACTCAGATTTAGGTAAATATCAATGTTTATGTAAATATCAGCACATGTATATTCTTTATTTATGTTCTAAAATATTTTAACCCTTATATATTTTTAATTTATATTCATATTTTTCATTCATACACTTTTATCTACATTTTTTTTTCATTTCTTTCATCCTCTTTTTCTCTTCTCTTTCATTTACTTTATTGTCTCGTCTCTTCACTAAAAAAATTCTTTAAATAATAATTAATTTTAAAAAAATATTAATATAATAACTAATTTAGATATTAATTTATAAATTATAAATTATTCGTATTTAAAAAAGTCACCGTTATAAATAAAAAATTATAAAGAATGATCAATTAAACTCTAAATTAGACATTAATATTAACTACCAAAAATTTTTATTATAAAAAAGTTAATATCTAAATTGATTAATCTATCAATAATGTGAAATATTTATATTATTTGTCAAAAAGATGGATTACAAAAAATACATACTGGGAATTTTCATTTTCTACTAATAATACATAAAAGGAAAAATCTGACATGATGTGTGATTATAATAAAGTCGAAAATCAATAGGGAACAAAAAGCGTTAGACAAATCATGTATCTACCAAGACGAAAATTTATGTTTGAATAAACATGATAATTAACCACGATATTTTGGAAATTTTCAAATAGCACTGGTTACACTTTATGTAATTAACTCCTTATATCGACAAACAATAACCCTATTTTTCTCACTGTTCATTAAGATTAAAAGTATAAATAAAAATTAATAATTACAGAGTTATAACAAAATGGGAACACATAATATAATTTTCTCCCTTAGTTTTTTGAATATAAAAAATATTTGACTCTAAATATTGTATAATTAGTAACTAAGTATAAGAAAAAATTGCTAGTATAAAAAGTAAAGGAGTAGAAGGATACATAGGATACTTTAGTTTTTGTTTACAGTGGTGCACGTGCATCTTGGGTGAGGTAGGGTACAGATAATAACAAAATAGCAAACTGTACCTGTTTGTTTCCCTTAAAACAAGTTAAAATGTAAAGATTGTTTTGGGGTTTAACTAGTAAATAAGGACTGTTAGTAGAAATGCCCCAAATGTATTAGGTCATGCACCACCGCTTTCTACCTTCTAATCAAACCTTTATTTGTGTAATCATGGGCTCAGCCCAGGTCTTACGTTCAATTTAATCATATTTTCTCGATCAGGTGCTTCTTCCTGCACCACCATATTCTCTCCCTGCACCTCCTTTGGTACGCTTATCTTCTTCATTCCTCCTCTCCATTCGCACCCCCCTCATCACCATCTTCAAAAACCAAATTACAGGGTAAAATTGGAATTTTGGAGTGTATGGAGGTGCAGGAAGAAACGCACCCCTTTTCTCTTTCCTGAGCTAGCTTGTGGGTTTGCACCACATTTTGTGATTATTTGTATATTGGTCTAAAAAGGAAATAAAAAAGAAACGCACCCCTTTTCTTGACGTAAGTTCATGATTAATGATTTTAAAGAATTACAAATTTAAATTAATTTATTAAATTTTTTATCTGTTGCAAGAGATACTTTAATAAAATTAAACCATTTAGATTACATGTAATTCAAATTGAATATTAGATATAAAAGGTGTAAAAAAAAAAAATAGAACAAGAAAGTAATTTGAGTTAGAATTTCGTGGATTAACGTTGGCGCAGAGAAAATTGTATAACAATATTGTAGTTAGGAATGAGTATTGGTATGGGAGAGTGTGTTTTGCTATGTTGTTAAGTGTTGATGGCGTTGCATTATTAATTCATGTAGAAAGAAGATGTGAAAAATATAATTTGTAGTTGTGTTCGCGTGAAAATGATTATTGGCATTACTCAATGCTTACCCCACCACCGACAAAGAAAGAAGGAAAGTGGACAATTTTCTTAAATGGAGAAGTTGTGGTATCATTACTTCATATGCTATTGCAATCTTTTTCCTTTTTTTTTTACATTATGCAAAACATCTAGAATTATATTAGGTTGGTTTTTGTCTCAATTTAAAAGCAGAAATAATTAAATACAAACTTTTATAAATGACATGAAACATATTTTAAAAGAGAAATACATTTTACACTTATATTTGCATATTTGCAGAGATATATTTTTATAAACTAGTTTCTTATTCATCTTTTTGTAATTTTATAAAATAAATACTATAAGAAAATGATAGATTTTTTTTGACGGAAAATAAATGTTACTAATTTTGATTTAACAATAGATTTTAAAAAATTATCAAGAAAACTATCAAATAATAATTAAATTTATTACAAAAAAATATGTTTAGAGACCAATTTAGAAATCAATTTTCAAATTTGAAATTACTTTTTTTTTGTTACCAAAACTTAGATAGTTAATGTTAGTAACTAATTTAGAGACCAATTCATAATAATAGTTATTTTAGTTACCAATTTGGTGACCGATTATAATTATTTGAAACTATTTTAGTTACCAATAATTTTTAATTCATAAATTGGTATCTAATTGATCACAATAGTGATTAATTATTTGTGGTCACTAATAAAAACATTTATGGTAGTGTCTCTTAGTAATTTTTTTTTTTTTGAATTTGTCAATAAATTTGTAAATAATTGATTTTTTTTTTTAAATTTGTCAGTCAAATTCATTAATAATTGATTTTTTTTAAATTGTTGATAAATTTGTTAATAATTTGATTTTTGTAATTTTGTCGGTAAATCCATCGATAATTATATATTTTAGGATTCATTAGTAATTTCATTGTTAAATCTATTGGTAAAATGAATGACAACTTTAATGCCAAATCAAATATAATATTTGTCATAAATTAACTTAAAATAATGAAAAAAATAATAGGAGAAGGGGAAGGATGACAAGAAGGAAAAAGATAAAGAGATAAAGAGAAGGTGACAACAACATTTGTAACGGTGGCAGTAGCCATGATGGTTGCAACGATAGGCACGACAATGATAATGATAGCTATGTCGATTGCAGCTGCATATGCAGTTGCAACGATGACAACGACAACTGCGACAACGACAATGATAATTGTGAAGGTCACAACAACAATGACAAATGTTGTGACAACTAGCAATGAAGGAGAATGAAGAATAAGAAGTGGACAAGGAGGAGAAGGAGAAGGAAAAGGAGGAGGAAGAAGCACTACTAGAATTTTTCATATTTCATGTAATTTTCTACAAAATTGTTATAACATTTTGCAAGAAAAGGCTTCGTTTTGTTATTTTTTAAAAAAGTTTTAGTTAACAGGTAATTCTTGTGTAGATGATTATTTCCTATAAATTTGCAAGTATTTTTTACATTTTTTTTTGTGAAAAATGTTGTGTGCAAAATATTTTGTAAAAAAATTGTTAACAGGTTCTTACAAACTAATATCTATAACAAAATTTGTAAGTGTTTCTTAAGAAAAAATTTTCAAAATAAAATTAACAGAAAACGTAAGTTTTTTTAGTAGTTAAGAGAAAGAGAAGGAAGAGTCACAACCACCAAAGATGACAAACGTGATGGTGACGACAATGATGAGGAGGAGAAGGAAGAGGAGACATAGAAAAAACGAAAAAAAAAAAGAGAAGGAAGAAAAAGAAAACAAAATTATAATATTTATTGACATATTGATAACTAAAATATGTCAATAATTATGGATTGATATTCACGGGCACATAATTATCGGAAGATTTAGAATGTCACTGATTACCGATGAATCTTCGATCATCCATAATCTCTAACAAATTTTTTTATCGTCAATATAATTTATTGATGATTACTTTACGGATTATTTTTTCCACTCATAATTTTATTATTTACCAATAAATTTACCTTTTTTTAGTGAAATATTTGATGTAAATATTTAAATCAGCAAACCTTCTAGACTTGTATGGTCTCAACCACATTTTAAAAATTATTCACCTGATATAATGAGTTTTCCACGTCCTCTTAAACAAATATCTATATGAGCCGGTCTTCCTCCCTTATGTGCAATCACACTCCAATGAAAAATCTGTAATGTAAAATCATTCAAAATTCTAACATTAAACTCAAATGCTTCACATCAACACCATTATGCTAAATTCATTCACTCGCTCATCAGACAGGAGACTTTAAAACACGTTTTCACAAACTTTAGTTAAAGTGAAGGTTAGAATAATATTTTTCAAAAGAAAGGATCAATTATTTGATAATTTAGCTTTAAATTTATTTATGTTTTTCTTTTTTGTTTAGAAGACAACGAAAAAACCCTAAAAAAAATCATTACTTGATTATTGTTCAAAAGAACAATATGAAAAAAATGAACTCATTTTTGTCAGAAAATATTTTCCTTCTGAATAAAAATGACCCGTGTCAACAACTTCTTTACGGCACAATACAAAATTTCCTTCCTTAACGTATAAATATACATGACACTTTAATTAATATATATATATATATATATATATATATATATATATATGTAATATCAATTTTTTATATGTATTACACATATATGACATATAATAAAATTTAATAGATAAATGTTTAATAAATAAAAAAAAAAATTAATATATTGGCACATGCTATTTATTTAATAGATTGAATATATATAAAAATTGAAAAATGTTAAAGAATAAAAATGATGTAATAATAATAATTGAGTAATAAAAAGCTTGAATAAATACAAATTAAACCAAAAATTCAGAAAAGCAAGCTAGTTTACCATTTTTTTTTTCTAACTTCTGTCAATCAGGGAGAGAGCATGACCAAGAGAAAAGAGAAAACTGCCACATAGACACAGGATTTATTTATTTTGAAATTATATGCAAACTAAAAGGGAAAATTATATACATATATACATATACATATATATAATATGCATACTAAAAAGGAAAATTACATAATTAATTGCATATATATTTTACAAATATACAAAGTTGCTGCGAAGACGAGCATGACGAAGATCACAGAACAGGATTCTCTTCATAAAACTAGAGCCTTCGGACAAACGTTGTCATCTTCACTGGACAAAATCTTGAAACATCATTAAGTATTTCACCGTTCCAACACACGTAAAAGCCTGGGTTGGACGCGACATGCAGGTACGAACCACCCTCCAAATGCTGCACATGCATGCATGCATCCATGATGAGTGGATAGGTACCCCACGCCAAACGATGAACAACTTAATTACATATGTAACAGGTTACATCAGTTAGAGCAGAGATTAGGTCGTTTATTATAGCTGATCTCGTCATTTTCGAAATCCTCAGCAGCTTCCTCGGCTATTGTTTCCAGCGTAGGTGTGTTCGAAGGTTTCTTAGGAAAAATTATAGGTGCCGGGGCAACCTCGATCCACGAACTTTGCTTTCTCATTCCCTTGCTCATTGGGACATATATGTATTTTGATGACAACAATGATTGATCTTGCTCCTCCACCACAATCTGCAATCCTTGTGTAGCAAAACGAAATTTTTTTCTCTCCTTCTCCTATGTCTAGAAAGAGGAGAGAGAGAGAGAGAGAGAGAGAGATTGAGAGTTTTTTTTTTCTTTTTGTTTTTTTCCTAAGAGACTTTTTACAAGGGTTCAGGATTTGTTGGTTGCTATGTGTTAATTGGCAAAGACCTTCGTGCGTGTGTGTATATATATATACACACACTTGGTGGAACTTGGAATGAGAGATGGGTGGAATTATAGGTGGGAGATATTTGGAGAAGGCATAAATAGGAGCATGTATACCTGGACGGTTTTCGGGAAATACACGTGGAGAATGAAAGAGTTTTCGGAAGCTTCGTTTATGACAACATTAACATAAAAATCTAGGAACCATCTAACCACAAACGTGTCCTGTAATAATTCATTGTCGGTTTCTAAAGCCCTACTACCCCCAAACCAATTACCTGTTCCAGAGGCAAAAGAAAACGTCAACAACTCCTCACTTTTCTCCTCTCCATCAAAATATTCGTATTTTCTTATCCTAAATCTTGACAATTTGGGCATAGCCTCTAGAATATACTGGAATATAGCCAACACAGAATGGATTCCAAATTTGGAATTAGTATTCGTAATTAGTCTTTCAACATGTTACTAATATTATTATTTTCTTCTTCTGTTCTTTAAACATGTTACAGAAAGTTTTTTTTGGCGATATACAAGGTGCACTATGTTTTTTTATTTAGGTAGATGTATTTGGTTTTTGGTCCTATTATGCCCAACGAACTCAGAGTGAAGGCAACGATGTCCTTGAAAAAGGATAAAAAGTCATAGGCCACTTGAGATTGGATCAAGGCCTTTGTTTCCGTGTGGTCCCCAATGAGCCCAATTAAATGAGCCCATAAATTGGTTCAACAAAAAACTATTATAGACCGATGACTATGATGCCACGAGCCTATAAATACTAAGTACCGAGTCTACTCTACAAGGCTATTACCATGCTACACAAAACTGAGATCCATATTTTTTAAAAAAGAAAAGTTTAATATAATGTAACTTTTTCTTTAAATTTGAACTAAACTTATTATTACTTCTTCAAATTTGATAATTGTTCGGCCTAAGACCACAGATAAAGAGATAATTGGACCGGATATGAATAATATCCGTTTTTAAAATATATATTTCATTATTTGTAAGAAAATACTCAATTTTTTTATTACTCATAACGTGTGTGTATATATATATATATATATATATATAAATTTTGAATAAAATTATTTAAAAATAAGGCTTTAAAATACAAACTTAGATAAACAAATTGATTTTAAACTAAAACTTATATCAAATTTATAATTAAGATATAAATACAAATAAATTTAGTCTTTCTAATAAACAAATTTCAACGAATTGCACCAAAAGAATGTAAATTTTAAAAATAACTTCAATTCTATAAGTTTAAATAAAAATATACAAAAATATAAAGTCAAATTTTAAATTATTCTTCATTTTCACAATAATTTTATTTAATCTTCATAAATAAAAAACTCAAATAAAATTTGCTAATAAGTATTAACAAAATTTTAGACTTAATACCATAATATATGTAACAATTCTATTAAAAAGTAGATAATTAGATTTCTTTATTAATTATTTGTGGATATTTATTAAAGATATCATTTAGTATTCTTTACAAATTATCTGTATAAATATATATATATATATATATATATATATGTATATACATATATATATATATATACATATATATATATATATATATATATGCAAGTATGAATTCTTTTCTCATTCCTAATTGTGAAAAATTCCTATAGAGAGTGATGGACTGAAAAAGTCTGAGCTAAGCATTGAATTATTCTATTCAACCTAACCCTTTTCTCTCTATCACAATTTCACATGATTTATGAATAAAAGAAGAAGCGGCAACACAGCATGGTGAAGAAGTTAAACAAACAGTTGCCAATCAGCTACTGTTGAATTCCCAGTCAAATTCGTTAACAATTTGAACTACTACTGTTTGGAAGGAACAGTTTCATCATTTTTTAATGATACAAGGTCCAAACAATGGCATCCTTATCTACAAAACAGCAAAACGACAACGTAGGTAATCATGTTCCTGAGGATAGACACACTGTTTCCACATCCTAAAACTCTAACCTAACTCATTTGACAGCACCCCAGAATCTGTGAATGAATGCGCATGCATGCACCAGTAAAACCACTTGTTTATCTTATAAAACTCCTCATAATATAATGTTGCATTATATAACAACCCCGGTCTCGAGTATCAGACCAAAAATCAAGAACAAACTACCTCTTTTAACTCTTACATCAACAGATATATGTTTTTCATTTTCTGGAGTTCAGTAGTTCTGGTTCTAAAAAAGATTTATCTATCTCTTCCTCTTTGTTCTTTTATATAGGTCTTCTACCTACCTGATTTGTAGGAAGACGTATTAATATGGCAAAATATCATTAACTAATTCATATTTTTCGACTGGATATTAAATCTTTTTTTTTAGGAACGAACTAACCACTTCGGCCCAAATCTTGTTTGACCCAAATCCTGTTCAGCCCACATCGTACTTGGTCCAAATCCTACTCAGTCCAAATCCTGCTTGGCCCAAATCCTGCTTGGCCTAAATTCTACTCGGCCTAAATGTTCGTCATCCGGTCCAAATCCTGCTCGGCCTAAATGTTTGTTATCTTGGTCCATGACTAAAACTCGTTTTATAATAAATATTTATCGGGTCAAAATCAAAATGAACATGTTGAGATCTGCCATTATCTGGAGAGTACACAACCATGAACACAAGTTGAAACGTGGTGGAGATTAATATAGAAGAAAGAAGGGGACAAGGCACATGCTTTATTAGGCCTGGTTCATTTTTCTAAGCCATTTCGATGCTTCAATCACTCACTTCAATTAACATTTGGTCTTCTCTTCATAACTTACACGCCACTTTCTGTTTCTACCTTGCTTTTTCTAACCAGTTAGGACCATCCTTTTTACCTTCCTCAATAAAAACCTATATATCATTTCAAACTTTCTCTTAAGTATTACAGTATATATATCTTAATTAAATTTTGAGAGTATAAAAATTTATGTTTTGTTTTTAGTTTTTATTATTTTAAGATTACGATGTTATGCTATTTAATATTATCTAATTATTATAAGTGTTTCATTAATACTGTTCGATCATACTAGATCATTAACTATTGAATTAATGCATGTCATTGTCAATTTAATCATCAGTCCAATTTTAAAATATTGATTAAAACCTCGAGAAAGTGGCATATTCCAAGGTATAAATCACATAGGAAAATTGGCTTCAAGTACGCATAGAAATCTACTCTTATTATACTCCTAGCATCTCATGGCTGTAGAATATACGTGTATTTTTCATTTTCAAAAGAAACTTTTTTATTTAATTGCGTCGTTAGAACGATTGTGGAAAATGGAGAGGAAAAAGTTTGAGAAATTTGGATGGTGTTAATTAGTCTAAATAAAGATTCTTAAATTATTCTCTTGTCATGTTTTGTTTTCTATTATTGGAAAGGAAGGGAAATCTGTTTGGTAATATTTTATTCTGCTGAATCAATTACATCAAGAATATATTCACCCTCTCTTTCTTTTATTAATACTTATAAAAAGATTAAACAATATATTACTATAATTCAGTAAAATCAGTAATATTAATACTGACCTAGGTATGAATTTTAAAGGATTAAAAGACGAGGCAGTTTATTGAATATTTTCCATCTTGGTTATAATAAAGAAACGCTTTAAAAAGCTAATTACAAAGACGCGTTGATACAGTTTTACGACACATAAAGAAAATTATTAAGACCTGTAAAAGTTTTAATCAAGAATTAGCCTCTGTAATTGATAACCTTAATTATGGTTAAGAATAGGGTTTCCTTTTACAATTAATACCTATTATTTAGTCACCTATATAGAATACCAGAAAGTTATAATAATAATAAATGATTTTTGTTACAGCATAAAACTAAAGTCAGTTGTTTCCAAAGAAAACCAACATTTCGACTGAATGGTGAGCCATTTTCAACTTAATTAATTTGGCCCCCTTTTTTACTTTTTGTTTTCTTATATGCATTTTCAGTAGCTTATTGCATACCAAAACCCTTCACGTCTTGGGGTTATGAATAGGCATTTCTCAACTAGTCATTATTATTAGCCCTTTCTTAATTCTTGTACGTATCACAAACAAAAACAACGTCAACACCATTTTTTTTTCTTTTCATTCAAAACAATAAAATACATCATTTGACATCACTCTCTATGATTCATACAAATATTAAAGAGAAACAAAATGAAATCCTACAATAATAAATAAATAATAATACTCGTTTTCATTTTTTCTCACTTAATCTAATTAACCTCACTTTTTGGCTCTGGAATTTTCTTTTCTTTTGTTTCACACTTATTCAAAGAAAGTACTAGTCATGTCTAATGCACCAAAGGATAATAGGATTAGGTTAATAGGGGTGATTAAAACTTTCCTTCTTCTCAAAGAACTAATTAATAATAATGACAAGGTCGTGACAAAAGTCTATGATAACGTGTCAAGATATAGACATCTTGATCTTGATTCAACGGTGGTGATGGGTGGAACCCACAGCTTTAAATATTTTTACAAATTTGTGATGAATGTGAAATAAAAATAAATGAAAAATGAGATAAATTGAATAATTTATAAGAAACTAATATATAAATAAATAACAGAACTCCTTATCTTTATTCTCAATAGTAATAATGGGAATATGTTGTTTTTTTTTTCCTTAGACGCATAGGTAGTATAGGAGACTATTTAAATTATACTTAACCTCCTCTAATCCAAACATATCCTGCTTGCATTATTTATAATTATTCATTTTACGTTTTTCTTATTTTTTTTTTCTTCTAAAATACGTGACACAAGGAAGGAAAAATTGTTTGTATGCGAAAAAAAAAATAAAAACTCGCTCTTAACCTTTATTAAAAGGCAATCGAAATGCTTTATTTTTAGTAATTTTTTAACTGTATTCAGTCGCCGAACAGAGATCCCATTGGTTCAAGTGTCTCACTCATGGAAATCGGATAACTCTATGTTTCTCTATCTCCTTTCTCTTCGTTTCTATATTTATAAAAAGAAAAAAGCTATGTTATTATTTTAATTAAATTAGCACTAACATATACGAATTTGAATTTTCTTTTAGGTTTTTCTGTGTTATTTTTTTACTGTATTTTTATGATACACTGATTATTATTAATTTTAAAATTTTAAAATATATTAAAAAAATATTCAAAATATTAATTTACTGTATTTTTAATACTCAACAGAACAACACAAAAAAAATTAATAGAAAATATGGACTCTAACATATACTTGGTAAGACTATGCCAATGAGCGATTTCATGACTATGCAAATGAGCGATTTCATGGACAAGATATGTCTAAGTTTTGAATACTACGGCAAAACTTTTTCAGCGAATGACAATTCTTCACTTTCGAAAGTTACGTAGCGGTTTTTAAAACTCTAGCTAAATCATGTGTAGAATGTGACTTTTTCTTTCATGTGCATGCATCATTCGCTCCATATTTATCTTTTTCTCTGGTGTGCAAGGAATTTAAGATTGAAGGGGAAGGTGTGATCACGAGGTAAATATTTGGATCCGAAACATTAACGGAAGGGTTCGTGTAAAATCACGTGAGGACAACCCTTTGTATAGTTATATTACAGTTAATATTTGTTAATTAATTGTAACGCGTGTAGTGAGCCCTATAATAGAGAAAAAGTGGATTTGATTAGCTTTATCCTTTAACAGCCAAAAAGCTATTATATAAATGAGAAGAAGGAATAGTCAAGAGTGTGAAAATCGCAAAAACATAGCCAAAAACAGAGAGAGAGAGAGAGAGAGAGAGAAATAGACATCAATTATTGAGAGGTTCTTTGATCGAGAGCTTCAATGGCGTCAAGGAAGGGTTTCCTTTCGAAGGTGAGTTCCATGTTTGCATCATCGAGCAGCGATTTGGAGGCAAAAGCCATAGAAGGTGGTGACATGGAATTGGATGAAGCTGAGGTGTGGAACTGGAACAGTACCAACACTGTAACAGAGTCGAAGAAGTGGTCACGATCTGGTAAGAAAGGGTTTAAAAAGGTGGAGGGTGGTGGTGGTGGTGGCCGAGTGAACCCTGTTGCATCATCCTCAATGCCGGTGAATATTCCGGATTGGTCAAAGATTTTGAAGGAGAACTATGAGGAGCACGAGAACAGAGATTCTGCGAGTGGTGATGATGACGATGATGATAATGATGGTGGCGAACGAGTGCCCCCTCACGAGTATCTTGCTAGGAACAGAGGAGCTTCTCTCTCTGTGCATGAAGGAAAAGGGAGAACCCTCAAAGGTAGGGATTTGCGCAGTGTTAGAAATGCCATTTGGAAGAAAATTGGTTTTGAAGATTGATTTTTTTTTTTTAATCTGATTCCATTCCACAACTTTTTTTTTTTCAATTTTAGGAACCTAGCTCTGTTAGAAAGAGTTCGTCTTGTGCTCTTCATCAACAATTTTTTCTTTCTTCTTTTTGGACCATTCTTGTTTGATAAGTTATCTAGGAAGATATATAAGTCTCTTTCACTTTGAGTGTCTGAAGGAAGAATCACTCATGCTTGTAATTAACTATTTTCAACTACCTCAAAAAAAGGTTTGGTTTTGTATTTATGATATCTGTAGTTTTGTGTCCATCTTGTACTTGTTTTTTAGTCTTACATCATTTGTTTTTTGTTTTTCGATTTGTCAAAAAGGTTTTGGGTTTGAGTGAGGAGAAAAGGGTATGGTGTTGCAGAGACAAAAGGCAAAGTATGGTGAAATGAATTGTAGGAAATTTTAGTAGGATCGGAAGAAAAGAAGACATAAGAAAAGAAATTAAATACGTTTGCGGAATACACGGGTAACAGGGGAATCCGTTTTATCTGTTGAGTTATTTTTGTAGTATATTATGAGGATTAAAATTATACTATGTATTTTAAAAATAATTTTAATATATTTTAAAATTTTAAATTTAATGATCATCGGTATATTTTAAAGTCACTACAGAAGAATAGAGAATCCAAACTTATAATAGATTGTTGGTTAGATAACACTTCTTAGAAAAAAAAATCATGTTATTTATAAGTAATTTTCTTTAAATAAACCTAGAAAAACACTTTTTTAACTTCTAGGTTATCACATAAATAATGATATTTATACATTATTTTTATTGCACTTTTATACTAATAAAGCATGTAGTGCATATTTCGGAATAACTTCTTAGGAAAATAATGATTTTTAAATTTATGATGTAAGGGCTTTTAGCTTTAAAAAATAATTATTTATTTTGAGATTTTTAATAACTTAACTTTATGAGATGATTAGTTTCTCCTAACAAATCATTCCCAAAATGGTAGTTATGTATGATATAAAGTGTCTTCAAAAGTAATTACGAATTTTGTGGTATTTTTAGGCAAGCATAGAATGGATTAGAGTGAGTGATGATGACAAAGGTCCACCTGTGAGCTGAATAGATGAGAGATATAAGAGGAAAATTAAAGAAAAGGAATAATAAATAAAAAAATAATATTGTTAAGAAAAGAACCTATATAAATAAAATGGAGAAAATAGTTATGTATAATTTTTCAACTCCCCTCACCTCAATTTTTTTTTCTTATTTATATACTAAAAAACGTTGTACAAGGTGAATGTTATTGCCAAGTCAATTTTTTTTTCTTACTTTTACTTAACACTTTCCGTTTAATATTGTATCTATAATAATAAAAGAGATTCTTCTTTTTATGTCCATGTTTCATAATACCTGTTTTACCCTTAATTATTTTAAAAATTAATTATTTTATAAATAATTTACTTTTAATCATTTTTCTACAAATCTCTTTTGTCTTAAATCATTATTTAAATTTTCTTTTTACATATATTTTTTTTAATTTTATATTTAACAACTATTTTAAAAATTATATATTTGTTATTGATCTTAAATTTCTTAAAAATTAAAAAATACGAATACACAAGCGCAACAGCGCATGTGTGTTCGCTAGTTTTTAAAGAATACGAATATTTTCGTGTTCCCTATCCGCACACACCTCAAAAATAATAATTTGATTTTAATTATTTTATTTTTGTCCCTCTAACTTAAATTTATTTATTTCTTTATCCAGAAAAGTTGACGTTAAAATAACAGTTAACCGTAAAAAAATACACATTAAAAATAAAAATAACGTATTTTCAAATTAAGAAAGACGAAAATAACATAACTTGTTTTAAAAAATTTAATTGGAGAATTTTTTAAATTAAAAATTATATTTTACTTTTTCTTTAAAGAATAGTTCAAAAATATTTTTTAACACGAATTCTCTCGTTCTAGAAAATCTTAAATAAAAGACGAGAAGGTAGTGTGTATTTTATATTCGCAAAGACAAACATAGCCTAGAAGTCATGACATGACTGACCTATGAAAATAAATTATACGCGTTTTCCTGGAGAAAAATAACACAATTGATAAGAAAAAATTAAGAAGATGAATATTATCCAATTTTTTATTATTAATGTAAATTTATATTAATTTTAAAAATTATTTTTAATCCCCTATTTTAAACTCAAAATAAAAGTTGAATGATAAAAAAATATTATAACGTTGAAATCTAATCTCACACTAATTATCCCTTCAAACGATGACACTAAAATTTTAATATGTTAACAACTATCTTTCGTTTCTATTAAGTATAGATAAATTAGTATTGAGAATTTAAGTACGAGTCTAAGTCTCATATTAGTCAGAAATAAAAAAGTATAGTATTATATAAAGATAAAATTTCATAAACTCATTGTCTTCAAATTTTAGATTCAGAGTGATATCAATACTTTATTTAATTCGGCTCATATCTCATTAACATTAGAACCGAAAAAATGAAAAAGAGCAAATCACGATTCCATGGTTCAGACTTTGGTTAAGAGGAGAAGGAGGAAGATGAATCCCATTCACAAAACGTACAACACCAATTAATTTCAGTAAATCCACAGTACACACGTACTCACGATTCTTTAATTGTACAGTATCAAACGCTAAAATGTCCACCGAAAATTTAAGAGGTTTCATTTCATATGCTAAAATGGTAGGACCCCTTAAATTCACCAAAACTACTCACAAAAAAATTGACAAAAGTAAACCCTAAATTAGTTCCTAAGCTTTAGACATTGTCAGTGTCATCACTTAAAATCTATATGTTCCTAAGCTTTATTTTCTAATCCTTATTTAATGTAATTAAATATGTTTACTGAAATCATTTTTTCTTTTCCTCGTAAGAAATATATAATGTCTTAACATTTCATCATCATATTAATTAAAGATTGTATTCACATTTGAATTAGAAAAAGAACATTCTTAGATAGAGTCGAGTAGGATTTAAATTAGTTGGAGTCTTCAAAGATTTTATTTTTCCCGTTTACTTAAGCTTTACCACTAAAGAAAATTTAAATGAACGACACTTCAAAAAATCAACGAATAAACATAAATTAAAAGAAATAAAAAAAAAAAAAACTCAGTAGCTTTGAAGCTACTACCGTCTGGTATAACTCAAATTGAAAACGAATCTAATGGTGTGTTTGGTTTCCCACTTCCAAGGCACAAAATGAGAAGCTACAACGTTGTTGCTTTTGCAAAAAAGCTTGTTACGTTTAACGTCAAAGATGCACTAGATGGTCAAATAGGAAACAAAAGTACAACACACATATTGGAGTCTTAAATATATACAAACTTTCAGAGTTCAATCGATAGATTTAAGGAACACATTCACACCCTGATTTTTTTTTTCTTCATAGATACGGTGATCTACACACTAACAACCAAAGACTAAAAGATTAACTGCAGTGTATAATCTAACCAAAGTCAACTTTATTGAAGTAGAATAGAAGAAAAACAAGAAAAAAGAGTGATGCATTCAGTGACTAGGAAAGATCCAAAATCCAAAATACACAACAATTTTCCAGCTTCCTTTCCTACAGGATGAATTACCAGCTCAAAGGCCCTCAAAAAACCGAATGTGGTCTTCAAAAGTCTCTCCGTGTCTTATTTTGCTCACTGATCCATCATCTTCAACCTGAAATAGTTTACAGAATAAAAATCTCATGCTTTATAACAAATCAAGATGAGTTAAAATTGATTGTGTTCAAAACCTGCATGGTATTCTACAAAGTGAGCAAATTGATTGGCTTCAATCGTTTGATTATAACAAGCAGTATCCTCGTTTTATATAATGTATTTTCTCAAAACATGTAGAACTTCAAATGATTTTGCCAAAGAAAAAATCGTTGCAAAAATCTTATTCATATTCAGAAAGGTTTTCCTGATATTATAAGTTCATTGACGATTATCAAAAGGCATGTTCACTGAAAAATCTACTCCCTAAGCCTGCTCAAAGAAGTTAGCAAGTGGAGAAAAGCAACTCCATACCCAATACTCAGGAGGCCGCATCTTTAGATTGTATGTTGATGCCATGCTCATGCAATATGCGCCAGCATCATGAACCACCAAACCAGTACCCTGACAATAAAATTCAGATGAGATAGTTTAAACAAGTTAGCATTGTTGTCATCTTCTTTGTTTTGTATAATTATGCACATTTATTATTTAAGCATGTAGTTCAATTTAAATTTAAGAAAAAAATATTATATTACCTTGGCTGGAGTAGGAAGTTCTCTTTCTTTTCCTAAGAAATCTGCAGACTCGCAGACTGGGCCAACCACGTCAAAGGTTGTTTTCTCAGCATTTGATGGGGCAGGGGAAACCAACTCTATATGCTGCACACAAAAATTAGATGTCACTTCTAAACATTCACATAAACATAAATTAACACAAGGTATAGCTAAAATGACCTTGTGCCATCCAGGAAGTTTCTTTAGAACATGCTAAATCTAATCGAGTTCACTTCTAATCTGCTTTCCAATCAATAGTGTCAAGATTCCACCAGATTTGGAAAAACAGAACCAGAAATGCTATTGCATGCTTTGGCATGGTGAGATCCAAATCCAAAAATAAATATTGTTGTTTTCCAATATGTGTTATCATGTTGAGCAAGTTTTAAGAGTACATTATATGATACTGGAAACACAACCATTCATAGGGCCTAGAATTCTTCATTAGTTTCTGTCAAACACCCACACCAATATTGATTGTATTGATTAGAAGATATAACAAACCTTTGGCACTTGTAGTACATACCTGGTAAGCATCATAGAGACTAGGGCGGATAAGTTCTGCCATACTTCCATCAATTACAATGAAGTTTTTAGATCCATTAGTTTTAACACCTGTCACCCGGTTAACTAAGCAACATGTGTTAGCAATGAGTGATCTCCCTGGTTCAATGATGAGATTAAGACCACGGGAAAGAACAAGATCTCGTACCTACTCCAACCACGAAACAAAAAATTGATATTAGCAGGTATAGCATTACACAGTTAATAAAACACAGTCCAATTTACTTATTCTGCTATAAAGGGGCGGTATAACAGCTCAAAGACTAATATAAATTGGCAGTGCAGAAGCATGTGCTCCTTATGATACATAACACTTACAAACATATGTGTGAAAATGTGTTCATAGTATGTGTTTTCAGCAAATACGTGAGATGTTATCAAATCAACATGATTAATACGAACTGCTTATCTATCAGTTATCACACATAAACTATGCTCATGTCATGAGGACCTCCAGCACCAGTCATTTGCACATCAAAAGGTCCAATAGTTACTGCTATGAAAATTCAACATACATGAAAGCTTCTATCTCAATAAAACAAGAGAACTGCTAAGAACTTCAGATCACAATTGGCAAATGAAATCTTGTAATTGATGAGATAATTGGGTCCTTTGTACTATAGCATCTTTCAACAACCATAATTAATGAAAAAATTCTCAATGACATTAATCAAGTTCCTCAAATACTGTAACAAAAACATATATCAGGAATTTAACATTAGCTCAAAAATAACTTATTTATCACGTTTGTGTGCATCTCAAAATTAGAAAAATGGTAAATGCTAATTTTAATTGTACAACATTGCAACATTAAGAACATCTATTTATCAGGTAATGCTCATTAGTGATATTCATTATGCTAGAAAGCAATTGCAAACTTAATTACATATAAAATGTAAAGATGAAATGATATATGGGCCAAGTCCTCACAGTGTCAATGAGATCTCTTGGTGAAGGAAGGATGGCACCAGAATGATAATAATCTATCCCAAGTCCTCCTCCAATATTTAAATAATCAACTTCAAAACCCTGAGCTCGGATTTGATCAATGTAGTTGACCATAATGGTGGCAGCATCCCTGAAAATGTCTACCTGAAAGAGTGGAACAAGGAAACAGCTATATTTAGATAAAGATTAAGAATCAACATAAAGTAGTGCAAATTGAAATTAACCTAAGCAAGAATGTTGTACACAAAAAATAAAAATAAAAAAGGTGTATAACTTAATATACGGAAACAAAAATAAAATCACCAAAAGAATATTAATTTCCATCTAACCTTGGTGATTGTTGAACCGAGATGGCAGTGGGCCCCTACAAGTTTGAGCTCATTAGGATGCTCCTTCACTGCATCTAAGAACCATTGCAACTTTTCATTTCTAATGCCAAATTTAGAGTTCTTATTCCCGGTGGCAACATAAGGATGGACCTAAGGATAACAAAGTTAGAAGTTTAAACATTTTCAAATAACAAACATAAATTATGCAGATGAGAGCTCGAGGTTTCAGGTCTCCCCAATGGTGAACTGTGCACTAACCAGTCAATCACAATTAATACAGAAAAGTTTTAGTACAGTGATGATAAATGCATGAAGAGTAAAGGAAACTGCTATAAGTGCCGAAATGGGGGATTTTATAATGTCAGTGAAAGGAAGATATCGTATGAATGGAATATGTAATTGCCTGAGCACATTGACAATTAATTGTTGAAATTAAGCAAAGCTGTTTGCAATCAAATGCCCTGAGCAATGCATTGATTAGAAACTAGAAGAGTCTCATTAACCATGTTCCATTTCTTCAACATCAGAAAACTTATTTTAGCCGCATTAATCCTGATAACAGAAACACATTTTAAAGAATTAAACATTTATTCTTTTCAATGGAAGCCTCTTTCGATCTGTTCAACTACAGTTGCCTATCAATAACACCTAATCTGCAAAAATTACAAGATTCATGAATCAAACATGACTAGCAAAAACTTGGACAACAACACACCTGTGGATCTACATCAGGATTAATCCGAAGCAAAACGTTGACTTTCTTTCCAGCCCTTTTTGCAGCCTCTACAATGTTCTCCAAGTCAAACTCACTATCAATGTTGACAAACACACCTGCTTGGGCAGCCAAGACCAAGTCCTCCAAGATTTTACCATTCCCATTAAAGATACACCTATCCATTCAACCCAGAAAAAAACTAAGAATACATGAAACTCTTAACAACACAAAAAAACAAGAATGCCACACAACATGCAATGTGGGTAGAAAAAACACAACAACACATTAATCGGTTGATTTTATCGAACCTTGTGGGATCAAAGCCAGCACGAAGAGCCAATCTCAGCTCATTCCCACTAACAAGCACAGCTCCACAGCCCAAGTGCCTCAAATGTTCCAGAATCTTCAAGTTATTGTTGGCCTTAATGGCATACCCAATTATAGAATTCAACCCTTCCAATGCATTTTTATAGGCTTCAACATTCCTAGTTATCTGGGGCTTGCTGTAAAGATAGAAAGGCCTTTTCTCAACAGATTCCATGATGTCATGTACCTTGAGGCCCTCACAGTAGAGATACCCATCTTCGGATTTGGTGAAACAGTGCTGAAAAGGAGCCTTCTTTGAGTCCTCTACCGCGGTTTGAGCAGCTTTCTGGGAGAGAACAGCCCTGAGAGCACGCGGTCTGAGGGTGGCTTTGAATTTGAGGGGTAGAAGAAGCTTTTGAGATAAAGGGTTTTGGTTAAAGGAGTGGTTATAGGTTTTGGGAAGGGAATGAGAGTGAGAAAGAAGGTGTGAGCCTGCCATTGCAGTGTGTTAGATGAATGATTTTGCCGACAAGACAATGAGTTGCAAGGAAAATCACATGTCAAAACCCTCGTCCATGTTGCTTTTTTTTTTCTTTCCTAAAGCTAAACCAAAACAAGAGGGCTACTTCTAGGTTTTTCTTCCTGCACCCCGTATTTTTCTTCCTACACGCCAACTTTTTCATAATTCCGTTGTTACCCTTTTGGTTTGTAGTTATCGACTTTTCAGAAGTCGGTGTTAAATAAAAATTAATTTTTTTAATATATAAATTAATTTTATAATTAAATAAAAAGTTCTTCATTTTTTTTATTTAAACAATTTTTATATAGTGATTCACATATGCACTTTTCAATTTATAATATTTTTAAATCATTGAATTCACACAACAGAGTTATTATAATTTCTACTTCAGATCATGGTTATCCAACTAATTCATTATGTATAACAGAATTTGTAATGCAACCCAAGATATATTCATAAATTTTACCATTTCAGCAGAAAATATAACAACCTTTAAATTTCATAATTTAAGGTTGTACTAATTTGGGTAAAAATATAATTAAAATTCGTGGCAATTTGATAAAAATATTCCTAAAATCATAATTAGGGTTCATACTAATTTGGGTAAAACTTAATTTGGAAAAAAAATCATAAATTTAAGATACATAAACCATAATAAAATATTAATGATTTATGACAAATATTGAGATAATAATTTATCTCCTTACTTTTCTTTTTTACTTTAATACTTTATTGATGATTTATTGAGAAATAATTTTATAATGACCAGAGATAGAACCTTAATCACTTTTATCAACCAACATGCATCAAATTAATTTTTATTTTTAAACAATAAAAATATACAACTAAAAATATGTAAATAAAATTATTAGAAATTTTCTTAAACTTAATATAAATAATATAATTATATATAAATATAATTTTAAAAAATATAAAAATATATATAAAAAATTAAAAATAAAAATTGGGGTTACCGGTTTTTAGAAACCGGTGTTACCGGCTTTTAGAAACCGGATATATAAATATAATTTTAAAATATATAAAAATATATATAAAAAAAATTAAAAACAAAAATTGGGGTACCGACTTTTAGAAATCGGTGTTACCGACTTTCAAAAATCGGGATACTGAATTTCATTCTTGGGGTGCGGGATGCGGAAATATTTAATTTATAATTTATTTTTATTTTTGTGAAGGATATAATAGTCTTCACAGTCAAACTTGGAGGTGCAGGAAAAAAACTGGGGGTGCAGGAAGAAAAACCCCTACTTCTATGTAGTATTGGCCCATTGGAAAGCACAAAAAAGAGCCCAAATATTTACATTTCTTTGCTGGTCCAGTATCTATAGACTAAATGAACACATCGTTTTTGTCAGCCCAATGGATTTTTGCAAGATTGAGAAGGTTAAGAAACATAATTTCCAACTTAGTTTTTTTTTTCTTTTTCTTTCTTTTTAATTTAATGTGCTGAATATTAAGAAAAGAAGGCGTTGAAATCAGATATTCTCTGTTCACAATACATTTTTTACTCTCCAAACATAGAAAGCAAACGTTGCAACTAAAAACGTTTTCAGAATCTTATGAAATTGAAAATGAAAAGAATTTCAAAAAATTAATGTAAAAAAATGCTTTCTCAAACCAAATAGATAGTAATCTTTATTTATTTTTATTTAAAGTGGAATTTTTCATTTTGCAATTTCATCTAAACAGATGAATTAATAATGTTGATCTTGTGTATCCTGAAATGCGATTATCCTCCAATGTTCTTTAAATTCCAATTAACTAATTTCTAAGAATTTCAAAACAAAAAAATTGATTATTTTTGTTGTCATATCATGTGCATAAAGTGTTCATAATTTTAGCCTCAGTTCTTCACCCCAATTTTTTATTCACAATATCTGAAAAATAAAGTATTGCTTAAAAATAACCCAAAACAATTTATAATACTAATATAATGTTGACAATTAATTTAGTTAGTAGCATTGAACCTTGTGAAAAAAATAACTAAAACACAGTATAATCTCTATCATTTATTATAAAAGAATTAAGTAAAACTTCTCATTTAGTTATTATACATTATTGAGGAAGTATAATTCTACATAGGTTTCAAAGCCAGTTTATATGGAGTATTCAACTTAGGGATGTCAACGGGGCGGGTAGGGTACGGGTAGTAGTTCCCCCGTACTCTACCTGCTGGATAAATATTTGTTCCGTACCCCTACTCATATCCGTCGGGTATCCGTTATGTGGGTACCCGTCTATTTTTTTCATATCTGCGGGTATCCACGGGTATTCGCGGGTATTTACAAAATTATTTTAAAAAATAAATATTTAACCATAATTAGTGCTTAGATCAACAAGTCCCTTTTCTCCTATTGATTCTTGAAAAACAAACAAATAAAAAATCACTACCAATTTATATTGTAGTTTATTTTTGAATAAAATATTAAAGAAATTACTAACTTCATCAATGTCCACCTCTTGCAACATTGTATAAAGTTTCATGTTGTCCAATTTTAATCTAGAAGAGCCTTAAAACATAAGAAGTTCAGTAAAAATTTCTAACAATCACTTAATTAAAATATCTAAGTGAAGTAATTTACTCATTTGTGGGGTAAGAATCTGACCACCATTATTGGATGAAGACTTATAATGTTGTTTACTAATATATATATATATATATAAGGTAAAGTTTAGCGGGTACGGGTATCCACGGGTACGGATACTATGATACCCGTACCCGCCCCGTTAACATGCGGGTATCAAAAATACCCATACCCGCGGGTAACGGGTATCCATTTTTAATATCCATTTCCTACCCGTTGCGGGTTTTATCCGCGGATTCCCGCGGGTACGAATTTTTTTGACATTCCTAACTCAACTCCTCTAAAAATTATTCAATATCTTTTATATGGAGTATTCAAAATTATACCCAAGTGTCATTATCTTTTATCTCTTAAGGTCTTTATTCAATATTTTTGGGTTCAATATTTCTATATATACTACACAGTACTCATGAAGTATCAATTCACATTCATACTTACTAGTGTAAACACAGGCGCTATCGCGCCTGTGTGTACACATTTTTTTGAATTATATTAATAATTGATGATGTTGTAATGTTATTAAGTTAATAAATAAAATAAAAGTATATTTATAAAAAATAAAATAAAATGTACGGAGAAAATAAGAAAAAAATAACTGTTGATGAATAGTAAGAGAAAAAAAGAAAAAGGAGATAAGTAAATAATTTTATAAAAACTTATACAAATAACCATTAATTTTTAAAAATTTAATAAATAATTAAATTATAAAGGGTAAAGTTGGAATTATGAAATGTGGACACAAAAGAGGGAATCCCCTTTATATATAGTTATAGATTACACGTTATCACATATTCAAAAAGTGTCAACTCCCCTTAATAATTGTTCGACAATTCCTAGTAGGAACAATAATATTATTAAACAGGCTCTATTATTAATTTAAATTTATTAAAAATCATAATTTTTATGATTTTATTCTGTATTTAATAAAATTTTTTGATGAATAATACAAATACATTAAGAAAAGTGTATTGAAAAAGTAACTATAAATATCGTCGAATAATTTATTACGATCGAGGGTTTTTCTTTGGCGTTGAAAGTGGTTAAACATGTAAAGATTTACGTGTGCCCCAAAAGTGGGCTACATATATTTTTCTTTCCTTTATGTCTTTGATTTATTTGATACGAGGTGGTTTTTTTAACATTACTTTGATTTTGTTAGGATATTGAAGTTATTCTCTGTCACAAAATGTTTTTGTGTGACTTCAAACTTTTTAAGACCAAAAGCTCATGTTAAGTTTAACTTTATTTAATATTAGTTGAACCATTCTTTCTTTGAACGTGATCTCTTATTTATATAATATCAAAGGAGGTTGATAACTTTTTCTTTCTCTTTTAAACATTAACAAAGAAATTAATCAACAAAAGGTGAAATAATCACCACTACTTTAAAATACATAAACTATTTATTACTTATTATTCTAAAGACACTTCTTTCTTTCACGTTGATCTCACTTTTCAGGATTAGTGTAAGTAAATGAATCTTAGACAAGTAATTAGCAGCGCTAAAGTTGGCCTGACATTGTTCTAAAAGGTGATTATTCTAAAAAATAAACAAAGCCAATCATAGGTTCATGATAATTTTAAGATCTTGATATGCAATTTCATAGAAAAAAATTGAAAATGCAAAATGGGCTAATTAATGTCATTAAAGTGGGTCTTCACATTGGGTTCAAATATTATGAAGAACGCCATGGCCATGATTAAGACACTCTTGATAACATATATTTCTTTTTATGGAATACAAAAAAAAGGGGCCATTGTCGGTTAAAAGAAAAGGACAGAGGAAGAGAAGAGATAATTGTCGACATTGTTTAGACTAATACATTTGGACATATATGGGTAAATTTCTGCATATGGTGAAACAATGAAATCGTTTGGAATCGAATTTTCCTTATCCAACAGACACAGTTGAAGAAATTGTTGTAAAAAAAGTTTGGGGATTTGGCAATATAATGAAGGTGGTTTTAAGTTGAGAAAACTGAAGCATAATATAGAAACCATGTTACCCAACATAACAATAAAATATTCCTTGGAAGGTGCTTGCACAAGATAGTGGTCCTAGACGTATAAGGTTGCCAAAACTAGCACTACATAATGCACAGTCAACTGTGTGTAATATAGTCAATACCCAAGACTAGGTCTTTAATTTAAACAAGTTGACTGATACAAAGAAAGGAGCTTTTCCATGCCCTTTTTTCCTCTTTGCCCAAAGATGAAAGCTTTCCGAGTCCTCATGTACTACCACATTACTTTTTCTTCCATCTATCATTGCATTGGTTGCTTCCTGCATATTTTAAAACATTTTGGATTTGAATGTTCAGAGAGGGAAGAGGATAATGAATGCATTATTCTGTCTGTCAAATCCCCCACTTTTTGTTCTGTTGCATGTTGGAGGCATGTTCTCTTGAGGCAAAAGTAATTGAATCCTTGATTTGTTTATCCTAAGGCTAGTTCAAGAAACAACATAAGAAGTGGTGAAGGAATAATGAAAGGCCTTTGATTCCTGTTTGCAGTAGTTTGAAGATATGAAAGGGAAAAAATACGTGAGAAGTGATGACTGCTACTACACAACCACTGAAATGTACAAAGCAGTTGTTTCAATTCAACCACTGGCAATTGTTAGATGAGACCGGGGACCAAAGATGGCCATCATATTGTCTTGAGATGCATGTGCCACATGACCCCTTTAACTTTTTCTTTGAATCCCATGTTGTCCCTGCCAACACGTGGCACTGTCTCATTCGCTGAGGGATAAAAGGGTCCCACAAACCTCACTCTCTTGGTCCAACTCATTTGAGGAGTGCAACCCTTTCTTTCCATTGCACTTCCTCCCAAGAATTGGCCCCGGTCACTCAACACTGCTTCCTGGTCGAGTGACTTAGCCTCTTGTTTGTTGTCTTTAGTTCTGTCACTCTCTTAGAACTCAAAATCCAGTTACTTCAAGACAGCTCTGCAACATTTCTGTCTCGTTTTTGGTCCCATTCTTAATTATTAACACTTGCCAACATTTAAGTCGGACCATGGTTCTGTACACTACTTTCTTTTCTTTCCATCAACTCATGGACACTGTTTTTTCTTTATTCTTAGTTATTTGCTTTAATCATCTCACCAAATTATACTCCTTTCAAGTTATTGCTAAAGGAGTAAGTACTGTGCATGGAAAATTTTGTTCAGGAGTAAAAATTAATTGGCATTGAGAAATAACAGTAAGTTCAGAAGCAGGTACTTACAACTTCAAGAAAATCATCAAAGTTTCACAAGTAATGGCAATAACTAATAGAGTAGTAGTATCACATATCAAGGTCAATCCTGGTAATTTACACAAGAAATTAAAAGGATGAAAACAGAACAGCGATAGAAAATATAACTTCTTCCAGCTTCAAAATTCTATGTGGTCTCATCTTCCGTGCACGTGAAGTAACCTAACTACCTTGACATGTCATAATCTTGAGGGTATGCAAGCTGCTGTTCTATCTGCCAGCTCAACTTGGAAGCAACACCCTCATGGCAGGGAACGTAATCCTGTGAATTAAACACAAAAATATCTTACTTTCTTCTTTCATATTACTCAACTGCATAGTTTTGCACAACAAAAGTTGATTACGTATACAATTCATAGAATAAGCTTCATGACATAAATGTGCATGTCCTCGGACATCCAACAAAAGTTTTGTTTTGTGCGTCTACAAATCTTTTATTTACCTGTTTGCATATACAGTATGAAACCAGAGAAACCTTTGTTTTGATGTGACTTTTCCAATGAAATCAGAGAAAGTGGTTTTATGTAACACAGTTGCTTCAAATTGTGAGAATCAAATTGAAAACGAGTTGTGTAATATGCCCACAAAGCTTCACCAGAATTTTCAATATAAGGTTGATTCAAAAGGGTAAACGTCAACATCATTTTTATTTTAAACAATACGCAAAAATGGTTTTAGTAAGGAAATATTACCTCCAATTTCTTCACCAACTCCTTTGCTGTTGGTGCCGATACAATTATGTGACGAGCATTTGGACTGATAAATCCCTCTTCCACGGCTTTGTCAATAAATGACAGCAAGGAATTAAAGTATCCATCAACATTTACTAACCCCACCTACAATTTTTGGAACGTCAAACCTAACTAGGCTGCAAACACCAGACAACTAAAGGAACATAAAACATTGAGTAACATAATTCCCATAATGTTCAAGTCAATTACCGGCTTGTCATGAATCCCAAGTTGTGCCCAGGTTATGACTTCAAGAAGCTCCTCTAGAGTCCCATATCCACCTGCATGTGATTTTCATGAGTCTCTTCAAGAATTGAAAGCACAAACATATAATGAGAAAGTCAAATTGAAAAGGGTTTAATAGAAAAGGGAAATAGAAATTTCAACTATTTTTTTTGTTTGTTTTTTAGGTATGACTGTGGTATCTATGACTCTAGCATTTAGTACTACCAACTTGTTGTTGAAACAGAATCATGGATTTGGCAGTGTCAAGGGAGAGTTCATCAGAGATCATGAATTGACCCTCCTGGGGAATCCTCTTTCGTACGAGGGACATCCCAAGATAGAGTGAATGACAACATTGTCTTCCAGCGCCTCCTCTTTCTCTCTCTCTCTGTCACTAATTTTCAGCATTGAATTATACACTGAGGATGCTAACAACGGGCAGTTAAAAAAGTCTTAGAAAAGGGTCAAGCATTATTCCGTGTCAGGTGCAGGTGCTAGTTGGAAACGTTATCTCGTGAAAGTTCTCTTGCTTTACTCTCCCTCTTTATCAAATAAGGGAAGTTTTGTAGAATCACGTCACGGTCCAAACCAGAGTTGAGGGGGAAAATGGTGTATGTATGTATATTCAACCTGAACCTAACCACAGTGGCTCAGAGCTGCAGAAGCTTAATTTATATTCCAAGATATATATATTAAGGGTTCATGAAAGGTCAACATCACTTTCAGCCAGCTTTGAAGGGTTGCTATCTCTAATCATAGCCTTGGGATGTGCCATGAAAGTTGGTTTTGCAGCAGTGTCAATTGAATTGAATAAAAGAGGCACAAAAGAAGGTTTGGTTAGAGACACTTTTTTAAAATTACTAAATTCCTGTCCTTTCCCCATGCCACAATGTTTACTAAATAAGTGGACACTAGTCAACATTATCCATTACGTGTCGTGCCTTCCAAATCATCACACAAGTTTTTAACGCCTTGTCAAGTAGTATCCATAATTAGGCGTGGTAAGCACTTTAAAATTGTTTAGCCAAAAAGGTTTAGCAAAGAAAAAAAAAACACCAAACAAAGCCAGTGTCAGTTTAAAAAGCTTGTAAACTTTTGTAGACAAAACCATTTTGCTGAAAAGCAACACAAGTAGTAGTAACACCGAGAAATCAACGGGAAACATGTCGGTTAACTAGCCTCGAAACAATCATGCACAGATATGGCCATTTAAAATTCTCTTTCAACCTATTTTTATCAATCCTCTTAGTCTTTGTATAAAAAGTTTGTATATCTCAAATATCTATTATAAAACACTTTATTTTTTTGTCTAATACTTGTTTTATAAAATATTAACAAGATATGACATAACTAAAGTGTGGTTACAATCTTTTCCTCTTTTTGTTAGTGTATCTCTGATTCTAATGTGCAAACAAGTATATTCGCAGTCTAACCTGGTAAGGCAATAAAGGCATCTGAATGTTTGGCCATCTCTGCCTTCCTTTGGTGCATATCAGCAACAGCTTTTACTTCTCCCACCGTTTCACCAGTTAGCTGCAAAGGAGCATCAAAACAAAGGAATCCAAAGAAAGAGCATTTAGTAATGATGAAAGTTGCAGGGATGAAAATCTGATACATTTAACCTATTTTCAAAATCTATTCCAGTGGAGTACTACAGTACAAGACACCAGCACAAGCATTTGGTCGACAGAAACAAGTTACTAAAAACAAAACGCAAAAAAGAAAAAAAAAGTGAGCTTTCAAATACAGAATTGACAACATGGTCGTGAAGGATGGAATAGAATGCATGAGTAGAATCCTTGATGAAGTTGAGAAACAAATTAAATAAACAAATAAACACAAGTAGGAATAGTTTAAAGTTTAAAAGCATGAAGAAAAAAGGGGCTAAGCTTTTTCTACTGGTTTAATCAGATATACATACCTCTCGAGGCATGAGCGTCTTGGGAATAACTCTGCAAGAGACAATTACAAGACAAATATAGCATCAATAGTGAAAGAGACTAACAAAAAATACACAGTGGTTACTCATTGACTACGAATCCTTGTTCTTGCCTTTTACCCAACAACTTTGTGGGAAAAAAGAGAAAGGGGAATTAAAAAGAAACAAAAAAAAGGTAAAACGGTGAGGAAAAGAGTGTTTATTTTACTTACCCAATGACATGGCGACCGCCATCATGAACAGCTTGAGAAACTAAACCCATTAGACCAATGCTTCCTCCTCCATACACCAGATCGATGTTCCTTGAGACCTTCCAACATCATTCAAAATAATATTAGTCACCCTAGGAATAGTAAACAATAATAGTGGTGGTTATGATTGCGTATGATCTAAAACAAAGAGTAATGAATGACACTATAGAAAAACAATCCCCTGAGAGTACATTCTTCAATGTTTCAAAATGCAAGAGTAAAAGGGGAAATTATTCCTCAAAGCTCAATCACTCAACAGAAGGCACTTGCTAACCCCGTACAGTGTTCAGTTCAGAGCCCCTGAACCAAAAGCTCAAGAGGCAAGAAAAAAGAAACAATGGAGTCTTCCAGCTCTGAACAAAAACCACTCAAAGTTTAACAGTTTCAGAATGCTGAAGAGACATCATCGTTTGCATTGCGAACATAACCAACTCACGCGTTATGGTTTCAAGGGAATCAATAGCCATACCCAAATGAAAATGTAAGAAAGAAGTGAGCTTACACATGATGAAGTTCACTCTGAGGAAAAATATTTAACACCCATAAGAAAAATAGAGGAAAGAAAAGGTTTTGAAGATGTTGAAGAAAACAAAACAGAAGCATAATGCAGAGAAAATAAAGACATGAATAAACAGCGTACCAGTTCATTGCCGAGCTCAATAGCAGCATCTTGATAGCTACTCTTCTTTCCGGGGCTACTTCCACAGAACACACAAATCCTGTTGAACTTTGAATGCGCTATCTCACAACGTGTCTCCATTTGTTAGTTGTAAGGAAGATAGTTAGTTATATGTTATCTTTCACAGTCACACAAAGACTTTGTAATGTTTGTGAAACAAAAAGAGTGTCACAAAATCCAAATTCTGTTCCAAACACTATCTTCCCCTGTTTCAAGTTGTTACAAACAAGTGTAAGAGTGAGTGAAGCAGTAACAACAATAACAAAATTACACTCCTTGAGAAGAAAAGAGAATTTAGGAGAAGACTCTGTGATTGCTTGGCTACTACTCTTAGAAGTCTCATGCCTTTATATAATAAAACCATGTTGGTCTTCGCACGTGACCGCCATAGCAGTTGGCACGCGCGCACTCTTACCCTCCCACTCCCGAACTCTATTTCTGCAGAAATAGTAACTATTTTTCCGCTACAATATCTCTAAAATTAATACTCCTTATTAATTTTTAAGTTTAATATAGAAATATATGATACCACTTTCACCTGTTTTAATTTTTAAATAATTATACATAAAAAATAAGGTGATTTCTCATTATTTAATGTTGAATTCACAATATATAGAAGTTACCCTCTGATAATTGCATTTCCATACGAATTTCAAATGAAATAATGTCATTAATTGAATATGAAGATAGAAAATATCTTGACCTTTCTCTCCATAATGGTTGAGCTTTTTTTTTTCTTTTCTAGTAAAAATACACGATAATTTTTCGTTGTTAATGCTTGTTTGTTCAATAATGGAATTGTACTTTTCTCCATTCCATGCGTAAAATAAACTTAAATACGACTTTTACCGTAGTATCATTTTTTTTATTATTATCATCATTTAATAATGGATCACAGAGCATGATAGCATTATTTACAAAATCGTGTATTTAACACTATCTATAATTCGTTTAAAGAGTAAGTTATTTATGTTGATTATGCATTAAAGTTAAACTATTCCGTAAATGGACTTGACTTAAAGCAATTCCTTCTCCCAAATTGGAATGAAACAGTAGGGACTGTTTTATGTTACATAAAAATAATAATTAGTTTTAGGCTATATGAGAAAGACATGTTGAAAACCACATAAAAGACGTGATTTAAGATCGTAATAAAAAAATTGTTAAAATATGATTGTTGAATTAATTAGCATAGATTTGTTTATTGTTGATTCTGCAGAAAGGGGGGTATGTAGTGGAAACTAAGTTCTTCCAAAAAGGACATGTTTTGGATTTTTTTCGTGAATTTTGATGAGGACCATACCTATGTGGTTGCAAATCTACATACAAGTAGTGGAGATGACATTCTGAGGTCTAATATCTCAGCATGTTGCCCTTATCTCTTCCTTAAATCATGTTCTTGTTCTTCTTTTGAGTTTTTAGACCTGTGATGTGAACATAGAGAACAGAGACTTATCCAAGAACACAAGGTGTGATGCCCAGTCACGAGTCTTATTAGTGTCAATAATGACTATGACCAACATTGCCATTTTTCTTTCCCTCCCACCCCTGACACTTGTTATGTTTTGCATTCATTCAGTTCTTACCCAAAAGTCATGAAATCATTTAGCTGGGCTTTATCTGCATCAACCAACAAAGTCATCGCTCCATACATAACTTTTCAACCAACCAAAACACCAGTGCTTCCTCAACTAATGAGAACAAAACCTCTTCTTAACCACCAAAAACACTTTAAAACAACTAATAATTCTTCCCTTGAAAAGAACAGCATAGTGGGAACTCACTGTCTCTGCTTTAACCCTACAAGGCCACCATGAAAAAATGACATACAATTCTTACCACCCTTGTGCCTTTCATTAGCTTCGCCTCCTAAAATGGAAAAAGGGTCTCCATCAAATCAAGAAAAATCAATTTTTTTTGTATAGAAAGAGTTGAGTTTGTCGTCAAAATAAAACGTGAGGTTGGCACAATTTATTAATCGTCACCGGTGGACACTGCTGTCAGATTTTCTTATTTAGTCTGTGTAGGAAATTTTTTATACGGAGCAAAGAGTTATGGGTAATGGGAAATGTTAGTGTAGATTGGACTCCCATTGTGCATTGATGATTGAGAAAAAACATAAGTGGGTTGTAGTGTCTGATATATATACCACCTTCACCTTCCCTTACTCGATACTCTTGTTCTATGTAAAGGAAACATTTCATTTTTAATTTACACGCTCCTTTCCTTTCCCCATATCCCTCTCTAGTCCCTCTATTCTTCGACCATATTCTCCAAAAATCACTTCTTTATCTATCTACTCATTATATACTTGGCTCTATAGAATATCTGTAAAATGATATTTTTTCTTACTATTGTTAGGTTTTGACAGAGGATTTTACCGAAAAGATACAACACCAATAAGATCCAAGTCCAATCACATAAGACATTGATACCACTTTCAACCCAAAAACATAATTAAATTATGAATTTTTATTCTTATGCGGTACTCTATTTATGACTTACATTTGGATTCCTACCTTTGATAATAATTTAATGTGACTTCAAAATTTGATATTTAAAAAAAATATTATATATTTTAAAATATCAAAATAAAGATCTATTAATATATTTTAAAAACACGTGAGAAAAATCAGAAAATTAGAGAAAAAACATAGCAGAACCATGATAGGGTTGGTTAGTGTATCTGAATTGATGGAGGCTCTGATTGATTGCTGACATTTTGTATATATCTGATTTAGCAGGATTATTAGAAGTGAAGTGATGCCTTTAAGCAAAGGGTTATTATATTAGTTTGAGTTTCAATCCCCAAATAACCTTTTTGGCTGTTGTGGTTTAGCTTTATTGACACCTCTGTTTTGTCTACTTTATTGTCTTCCCCTATGTTTAGATATTATAAACTCATAATCACTCTCTTAATGGGGGATTGAGCTTAGGCATAAAAATTTATGTGAAACTCCTGCATGCTCGCACGCGTGTTACATCATGTTTTTGCGTGTTAGTGAGTTTGCTGCTTGTCTTACTATGGTGGTATCATGATACTGATATTGAAATATGCTTCACCTTAATGTCATAAAATGAAAACTATTGAGTTTGGTTTGATTATGGTACATTCACAGGAATTCAAGGCACATATATACTTGGAATTTTTTTCTGAAATCCTTCCTACTACACAAGTTTTGAGGTTGTAGTCTCTGCAGCTTGTTCTGTTCAAGGTAGGACTAAAAGTTACCAATTGGGGAAATGATTATTGCATTGAATTGATGTCAAAATTGTGTTAAGAAAAAGGTAGAGGCATGTGCATGTAATAACATAATTTAAACATTCAAATATATATATATATATATATATATATATATATATATATATATATATATATATATATATATATTAATATTTAGAGTTTGACTATATTTTAAACAAAATTGTCCTCAAAACAAAATTGTCTTCAAAACAGAAGACTTAAAAAATTAAATTAAATCTTAGAATGCAAATTTAATGAAAGCAGACATAAATATATACAATTTTTTTAATTATTATTATTAAAAACACATTCGTATATATGGATACATGTATTTACTTTTTTTTATAAAATAAAAAATATATTAGCAATAGATCAAATTGATAAAAATAAGTGTCCATTGAGAACGTTCACAAAACAATTAAAAGGTGAAGTAGAAAAAATATTTCAAAAAACTAAAAAAAAAAATATACACTACTAAAAAATCTCGTATTACATGAAAATTTTCTTGAAAATTTGTTGAAAAATTTTGCAAGAAAAGACTTTTTCCTACTATTTGTTCTAAGAATTTTAATTGGCGGGTAGTTCCTTCGTGGGTAATTATTTCCTACAAAATTATAAAATTCGCAAGTATTTTCTACAAAAATTATTGCGAAAAGTGTTTTATACAAAATATTTTGCAAAAAAATTGACAGCAATTTCCTACAAATTTTTTTCATAACAAAATTTATAAGTATTTCCTACCAAAAAAATTTTAAAACAAAATTGGCGGGAAACATAGTTTTTTTGTAGTGATATTAATAAAAGGTAAAATTGTCCAAAAATTGTGTATACTAACACCGTAATTACAAAAGTTAATCAACATGGTTATATATGTATATTTAATTTATGGTATTTTTCAAAACATTGTTTAATTATTAACTAGATATAGATTATTTTAAAAAAAAAATTATTAATTTTAAGGTTTTTAATTTCCTTCCTCGATCATACATCCATTGTTTGCACTTTATATATATATATATATATATATATATATATATATATATATATATATTGTACTATAATATTATAATTAATAGGAACTAGAATCTGTGAACTTAAAAATATACGTCATGTTGGGACTAAGACAAAAAGTGTGCAAACTACTAATATGAAATATCTTTTAGTTTGTCTAAAAATTGTGCATACTACTAATATGGACTAAGACAAAAAAGTTTGTCTAAAAAGGCTTAGTAAATGTATTAATATTTCCATTAAAGAAATATTTTAAATAGAAAGCAAACAAATATTATTTGTATATTTAGAGAAACATTATAAATTAATTCATAGATTAATCCAAACTATACGTGAGTTGATGATACATGAATTGACTTATCCATTAAAACTTTAGTATGATTAAGAGTGAAAGATTTATTAAAATAACAAAATTAATATAGAAAAAATTAACTTTTTATTGATGTAAAAACGGTTTGAAGGATCTAAATATTACCAAATATTATAGAAAAATATATTTATATAAATTCAAAAGAATTAACCTTGCGCCATTGTTACTCTTACTCTCGTTGCACATTTTAGATTATGAACTTTTGCTCTTCATACAAAATGGTGTTATATGAAAAAGGATAGTATGTGTTCAATTTATGTGTTACAAAATGGTGTTATATGAAAAAGATAAGTGAAAATCATGGCATCATATCCACATATTATCATATAATTGATTGAATCTTTATTTAACAATGGACCACATTCATGAACAACAGAAAAATTGAAGTATACCCAATGCAGGGGAAATGCATGCATCATGTTTGTATAATGCAGTGGTTGTTGGTTCAATGCAACAATTACGTGTTAACATTTATACGTAACTACTAACACAAATCCTCAATATTATTAATAATATTCACATTCTTTTTTAAATCTATGTTGTAGTCTTGACGACAAATTTCTAAAGGTATGTACATTATTAATGTCATATATTTGACATATGTTTTTTTTTTATGACCTTTATGGATGATGGATTTAGAAAGATTCTATAAATGTATGAGATAATATATATGTATGTGGTTTGATAGGTTTAGGATATGTCAAGTGTTATACTTTGATGCAACTTGTTTATCATAACTTAGTGCCTTCCAAATTATGCTAAAATGCATGATTTATTTAGATAAATATGGATTCACATGCATTATGTTATACTCCGATATGATATTTAAATTTCATTAGTTTGCTATTGTATGTTTGTATGTATACTGTGATGATCATACTTAGTACGAAAAATGATATTAAGTGAAAATAAGTGAACACTTCATACGAAGTAGATATTGTTACATGTGAACATAAAAGTGGATAAAATTTCATATGATGGGTTAACATGTAGTGTAGTGTTTTATTATAATATACTTTATTTCGATGATTTTGAATTATAAATATTTGTATTTGTATGATGTAACTATGTTCATATATTTTGCTTAAATTATACATTATCCTATTAATATATAAATGGAGAGTTATGGTAATCAATTTTTTTAGAAACATTTACTTTCAAGTATTGGATATTCATGAATGAAAAGTGAAAGAAAGGAAAGATGGTGAAAATTTTAATTCTTTGAATTAAAAGATAGAAAGTACCAAAGTGAAGAAAAAAGATAAAAAATTTCTTAATAATTTAATTGATAGAATAAATTAAAAAAAAACTATAAAGTGATATATTTATAAAATGATCCAACTATCCTTATTCTTGTAAATTAATTTTTCTTAAATATTGAATTTAATATATATATATATATATATATATATATATATATATATATATTTAAAAAAGTATTATTATTTTTTTTATAATTAATTTTATGTTATAACGGTCAATTATATGTACATGTAATATAAGCAACTATCGATTATATGATATAAGATACATAAACTTTGAAAACAATAGTAAATAAATTAAAAGTTTGATTAAGTTTTCTTTCTTTTTATTTTGTGCTTTTCTTTTGTTATAAATCGGTGCACATCAAGGAAAACAAACACAAATGAGCATGCATTTTAGTAGGCTTGAACAATATATCAGTGGAAAAAAAGAAGCAAAAAGAGTAGGATGAAAAAATAAACTAGCATAATATAAATGTGTTGAAGATTTTAAATTGATTAGATGTAAGACAAATTTATTATATATAAATGGATACAAATTTCACTTAATAAATTGATTTTGTGGGGTGAGTTAAATTTAAAATTTACTTTTTAACCTGGTTTAAAAGTCGTGAGTTTGAGTCTTGTTAGTTTTATTTTATCACCTATTATCGAAAGATTTATTGTTTGTTTGAACCTTATCAGACCGTTAACGGATCACTCATTAATATTTAGTCTCGTGTGTTCGAGATGTTGATATCTTGACATAGGAGATGTGTTGAGAATCCAAAATTGACTAAAGATAAAACAAGTTTATAGTATATAAGTGAAGTCAAACCTCACTTTACAAGCTGGTGGGATTTAGTTAGACTTAAATTCCACTTTTTATAAAATAATATGTAATTTTTTAAATTGGTATGAAAATGAAAATGAATATAAATCAAAATTTGTGTGGTCTTTACACATTATTAAATGCACTTTCTGCATTAGTATTATTTTCATATTCATCTCTACTGTATTATTTTAGTGTTTTTTATAATTTACCTGATATTTATAAATACATACAGAGCTAAGAAAGATTAATAGTAATAAGAGAGGTGGGTTAGAGCATTAAAAAAAAAAGTTTGTAAAGCTTGCAATGATGCATAATGATGAGGGTTGAATGAGATATAGGGAGTGTAGAGTGGTGTGGTGAATGGTGAATGTGGTGTGCAATGCAATGGCTCTGACACTTGGCCCCTGTTCCTATCCCTCCATTATCTTTTTCTTTTATTTCTGCCAATTACTTAACTCAAATATGCAGCAATTACGTGTAGGGATCTTCTGTTTTCGCCACCACAAACAAGATGCGACGTTTCCTGGTTCCACCCAACTCATCATCATCATAATAATGTCTCCTTTCTTTGCCTTCTTCCTTCAACCACCCTCTGTTTCCACCAAAACATCAACGCATACGCATTCTTCATCTTCTTCTCTTAACAATGTCAAATACCCATCCAAATGCATATGTAATCAAATGTTTAGATTCTAATTAATCAATGTTAATTAATTCACCCAGGTTCTTATTTGTTCCGGTTCCGATCCAAGTTCGTTCGTCAGTCATCGTTAGGAACAATTATCACGTTCCTGAAATATTGTCTGTTTTGGAGAGTTGAGTTCCGTCACAATTTTGTCTACGTCGAAGGGTAGAGGAAGGTAAAAATATCTAAATTTTGTTTGACCTCTAAACGATATAAGATTTTATTGGGTATACCGAAACAATTTGGACTTTGATTTATTTTGTTTTCAATTTTTATCTGTGATTCAATCAAGTTTAATTAAGTGTTAAATTGATTTAATGTCATTCTTTTCATTAAATTAAAGTTAATGTTATTCGAAAGATAATCATGTGTCCATCTAATCAAATGTTTACCTATTAATTTCATCCCTATATTCTTTTTTTAAATTAAATTGAATTTTTATATTATTTAAATAGAAATAATGTGGTCAGTAAAATCAGAATAATTACTACGTCTAAGTTGAAGCCATCTTATCTATCTTTAATCCCTTCTTTTCTAATAGCATAATTCCACCGTCTCATTTAAATTTAATATAACATATGCAAGATCTTTATTTTTGTCAACTGCGTCGTCGTTGGAGATAAACATATAAACTGGATATGATTTATGGATTCGTTCCCAAGATCTATAAAAAATAATTGATGAACAAAAAATTACATTGTTTATATGTAAAAAGAAATATAAAGATTCAATTAAACATTTTATTATATTAACATGTGATCATTTTCAAACAACATTACATAGATTTAAAGTAGAGAACCACGTTAAATCAATTTAATATATAATAATATTTGATTGAATAAAAAATAAATATTAAAAAAACAAAAAACTTAAAATATAAGTAAAAGAATAATAATTAAACCTTGAAAGTACGAGCTTTCATGACTCAAGCTCTTATAGCTTAAGTTCGATTTTCCAACGGACGCTATCAAATTTATAATTTTAAATCTTGAACCGAAATGATGACACAGAGAAATTAATATATTCAGTCGAAATTTATCAAGCCATTGAGTTCTTAAAAATCTTGATAAAATGAGTTGAATCTGAGTTTTTTTTTTTAGGTGAAAAACATAATTGGACAAATTAGGTCATCATCCATTTGCCTCTCTCACCTCTTGCAAACATGACAGACTAGAGTGGGATAAGACGATGACCCATCTGTCACTATGAATTTTAAAAAATACATATAAATATTAAGTATTTATGTTTGAAGTTTAATACTATTTTTTTTTAAATTAAGAAAACCAAAATATACATTTTTTATTTTTTATTTTAGAAATTCAACCTCTCTGATATTAATAAAAAAAACATATTTAAATAAAATTTAGATTAATTTATTAAATATTTTATGTCTTATAACTAAATTAATTTTTTTTACTTTCATGATAAACTTTAAATATTTTTTTTTTCAAATTTAGTAATTTAACAACCGATATCAGTATTGTCATTGTTTAAAGAAAATGTTATTGAATTGAACTAACACGAACAAATTCAGAAGAAAGCATACAAAGGTATTATGATATCACTTATAATTTATGTAATTAATGTACATGGATTTTTTTTTTTGTCTCATTTTAAATTTTCACTTTTACTTAATTTAGAAATTTTAAACTCCTACTTCTACCTTAAACAAATTATCAATATCTTTGTTTAACTAGTTAATATCTTGACTCGTTTTTAAGGTGTTGGAAATGAAAAGAAATTGAATTGATAACTACAACACCCTTATCCAGATTCTCGTCCACCTTTGCTTCTTGTGTTTTCTTTTCTCTTCGAAATGTCACTATAATTTATCATGTTTCTATTTTTCTTTTTTAACTATCATTTTTCTTTTCTTTCTTGGTCTCGTAAAGGTGGAACTAGTGAAGCTGAGTGTCCCAATATAAAGGTGGCATTAGGTTCAAAAGTCTTCATTGAAATTACTCAGAAAAAATGATGAATCTTGTTAAAATTGGTGCTTTTTGACCTTGTTCCTAACCAATAAGCAGGAGCGTTATGTTTCAAAGTGAGGCAAAAACTGGGTAGGAACGTGATGGGATGTCGGTAATATTTCTCCAAAAGTAGTTTTTGTGTTGCTTCTCACTTTCACTTTCCAAGCCTAATTAATCAACTTGTCCAGTGTTATTGTGACGTGAAAAGGAACTCATGTGGCTGAATGATAGAAGAGGTAGTTAAGGTTACATATTCTTGTTGGGAAGAATTTTGATACATTCTGCATTCGTCTGAGTCGATCACCGAAACCAGCTATCGATTCTGATATCACTTGTTAGGTTTAAGGAGGGAAGGAATTTACTTGGAAGATACAACAATAATAAGATCTGAGTCCAACTACATAAGATATTGACATCATTCTCAATTCAAAACTTTAAGACAATGAGTTTATGAGTCTCATCCGTATATGATGCTTCACTTTTTTATTTTTACCCCATAAACTTACCGATAATAACTTAATAACGACTAAAATAATAAATCTAATAAATAATAAATCTTATTAGGATAGATTTTATAAGTTAATAACAAGTTTACTTCAACACTATGCACTCATACCACTGTTAGACAACTTCAATTTCACCATTTAAACCGGCTTTTACTGTCATTAACTTTCTATCTTAATCATATCGTTAGTCTTCTCAACTATACCTAATTATAAAGTGATTATAATGATGATCTTTCAATTTTTAAAGTTAATTTAATCTCTCAGTTTTTTTCCGTTATCATAATTGATTCTTTTCGTTACTTTTCTTAAACTTCAAAGAGTACATGAAGAAAAGGCGAGTACACACATGTAAAATAAATCCCATTAATTAGTTTATCTAATGTAATGTTAGCATCAGTTTGAAAAAAAAAAAATGGTCTCTGTTAAAAGGAGATGTGTAGAATGCATAAATAAATAAATGAGAATTATGATTCTAATCATGCTGAAAAACATAAACAATTTCATTTCGTATACTTGAGTTTATTTTTTTGTATAAAAATGTTGTGTGGTTTAGAATTTTTGCATGTGTAGTTGTCCTCCGACTCTTATGTTATGATAGCTATGTTGCGTACAATAATCCAAATAATAGGACAGATGAAAATGATATAACTGCTAAAACTGTCATATTCTAACTAAAATTGTCGCCAGAAACCTCTCCCTCATATGTCATGGACATTCTAATTTTCAAACGTAGGTCATAGAACAAGGATAACGCGTTATTTGTTGGAAGTGACATATTATTATTATTAAGGGACAACAATACATATATTATATAATATAAGCTATTTCTTACACGGTAAGGAAGACGCACTCTGAGACAAACTTTTATCCAAAACCACCTTTATAGACTATACATGCATTTGAATATTTTTTATTTTATGGGAATTGTCTTTGCCTTCCCTCAATTCTTGAAGACAGGTTTACTTGTCAAGAAACATCTACTTTCCTTCAACATAACGTGAAAAAATTGGTCGGAAAACCATTTCATTTCTTTCTTCTGCACATGCTTTATCCTTAAACTGCTGCGGCAATTTGAACCGAAAGTGTATGCAAATTTTAAAATTAAGGTCAATTTCATCTTTTTAGAGAAGATCCTTAGGTATAATGGTGGTCATTTTCTGTCCCCTCCCTCAGGTATTGATGTTCAATTCAAGATTCATATATGCTTGGACGCCACTCAATATTAATGTTAAATCCACTATAGTTGATTTTACTCCATCTTAAAAGTTCATTTGGTACAAAAAGAAATGCATAGATATTTTTAATTAACTTTATATATGGTTATTTTATTTTTTATTGTTATCATAACAAAGAAATCTTGTTGGTATAAATTTTTGGAATAATGATATTTTGACTACTAAATTTTGACAATTTTTTCTTACAACATGAAATATCATCTTTTAAAAGGTTTTTGAATATTAAGAATGAGAAAAAAGAAAAATAGAAAACTACTTAAAAAATGACACCTAAAATTATAAAATATAAGGTTATCAAGATTTAGTAGTCAAAAAATCATTTTTCAAACTTTAATTATGACTGTTTGATATCATATTTAAATATTAAGAAGTAAATTTTAAATTTAACTCAACTTCATAAAATTGATTTATAAAATAAAATTTATATCTGATTTATATATTATAAAATTATCTTATTTATAACTGATACGAAACTTTTAACATATTTAACATTAATGAATAATCTAAACTCGTAGTATATTATTTTCAAGAAATATTCATACAAAAAGTAAAAAAAATGGAGGGAAGTAAAAGGTGAGGCCTGAGATGTGAAAATGGAAGCACAAGGGTATCTGAAATCCCTAGGGTTTCCTGAAAAATATATAGACAAAGATAAGGGGTGGGAAAGTTGTTTGGCAAGAAGTGATTGGCATGTTGTAGCAGTGGATGAGGAAAAGAAATGGTAACATCTACAGTGGAAGAAGACGACAAATTCTGCAAAATGTGCATTCATTGGTTTGAAAATGGGGTCCACAACCACATATCTATCTGCTCGACAATAAGCATTGTGGCACAATAAAGAGTGAGTAATAAACCCTGTGGAAGGGTGATCAATCATTCTCCATTCAATGGGGTCATTACACGTGTCATCCCACTAGGACACTCCTACACGCACCCTATCCCTATGCTATGCCTACCTCTGCCTCTGCCTTTGCTCTAGTGACCTCATTCATTACTGCTACAATCATGATTCATCATTTCTCATTTCTTGCATGCAATTGCAGCCTGCAGAGTACGATCTTCCCATTACTTGCATGAAAATCAACCTCACTCCCTTTCTTTTACCTTAGGACTATCTACATAAGGTTCCATTTTTTTGCCATCACTCTTTCTTAACATCACTTTTCAATTATCTCTTTGTTTCTATGTGTTTTATGTGTTAATCATCTATTCTTGTTTGATTTACTGATAAATCTACTAATAGTCCTCGCAGATGAGACAAGTTTGTTGCATTGTTACCATTAATTAGCATCTATGTTTGGAGTGGAAGTTGGTGATTTTACTCATCATTAGTCATGAGTGAAGTCCCAAAGCCTGATTTCAAGGAGTGCGACCTGTGTGAGTGAAGTGAGAACATAATCTGGATTCCCTTGTTTTTTGGAGCCACCTTAGTCAATTTGGCAATTGGTAAATTTAAGAGGGTATTAATGTAATACACACAACTAGAAACAATACACTTTATTTTTTTCGAACCGATATTGGTGTCGACAAAAGACATAGCATTACATTAAATGATAAAGTCTGATTAGTCGGGGACAATACAAGAACATAAATGCATGTATTTCAAAGTTTCTTTTTGCAAAAACGGACACATAAAATACTTTCTTTTTTTCTTGAAGGTGTGTAGCAAATTTGGTCTCTATGACCTAACTTGTTTCCTTCATCGGAAAAAGAAAGGATTTAAAAACATGAATAGAACAACCACCGCCATTAGTTTCCTATATACCTTTGTCTGTTATGCAAACAAACTTCTCTGTTTCAAACTGAAATGCGCAAGAAGCTTCTTTGAATTTTGGAAAGTTTGGACGCGACACCTTTCCTATTCCTATTCAACAAATTATCAACTTTTGGAAAGAAAACACACACAATTATGAATTCACAACAGATCATTTACTTTTTCTTTTCCCTTTTGTTTCTACTTAAAACTTCCACACAGGAAAACCAATCTTGAACCAGCTCTGGTCAAATAAAGGATTCCAAAGCAAGAACAATGATATGTAATCGATTGGGTTGCATGTGCTTTTGATTGCTTTATTCAACATTTGAAAACTGTAGCATATCCCTTACATACCCACATTTTTGGATCATAAGTTATATCTATGACCCACCGCAACTCAAATTTAAAAGCATCTCTCACTTTGTTTAATCCTGTTCCTTACATTCTTTACCGCACATATGCATGCTGCCTTTTTATTATTTTCATCAAAAAAATTGTGCCAAATTTTTAAGGTTTAGTCCCATTTTTTTTCTTATAATTCTGAGCTAGCTATGCTGTCCTACGCCATGCCATACATACTAACTCCTTTGTCAATGTGAATTTCACAGTTGCAATGATTGTTTTAAAAGGTCACATGAAAACCACACAATAATACTACTTGTTATACTGTCAAATTAGGACAATAAATTTATTTAAATAAACGCATAATCAAGATCAGCCCATGATTGTATAAATTATAATGCGAGTATTTTTGGCTCCATATTCCTGTGCCCAGTTTATTACTTTATTGTTTTTTTCTTAAATATTTCAAAATACAATTTTTTAACCATAAAAACGCTGACGAACTGTTGGATTATATATTCTTTTATATGTTTTGGTTGTAGGCAATAGTTTTACACATATAAAACATATAAAACATTTGATACAATTTTTATTCCAAAATTTTAAAATAATAATATTATGGATATTTACTTTTATATAATTTTTAATTTTATCTATTCTATTTAAGAGGAGACTTTTAATTCACACTTATATTTACAAACGCACATCTTGTTAAACTTAGGCATACCTTCTTAAATGATAAAACTGCAAATCCAGTAGGTGGGTCGAATCTGCCATATGCAAATTTTTGAATTGTGTGACTACAATGTGATGGGAATTATAAAGGTGGATGAAGAACTATCATTTTGGAAGAAAAGACAAAAAAGCAAAGGATGCATTTGAACATGGATTCCATTTGACATGGCTACCTTAAAGACTATTTGTCGCCAATTTCTGAGACAACGTCATACTAAGACTGCATTTCGGCACCACTAAAGCTGCTTCTCGGAACTTTCTTTCTTTCTTTTTCTTCATTTTCTCATGTTGCATGTTTTTGGTTTTTCTGATCATTTTTCTTTAGTTTTTTCCTCGCAAACTTAAGAGATAAAATCATTGGAGAAAGAGGATTAAGACGAGGAATCAATAACTTTTTCTTAGATAAAAATAGAGATTAAACATACTTTTTTGAGAAAAAACAAGATAACAGAGAGAAACAGAACAGAACCAATAAGTTATAACATGATGTGAATGGTATTTTTGTGTCTGTAAAAAAAGCAACCAGTGAAGTACTATAATGTCAAAGCATAGTCCACGCTAGACATGATAGTAAATGAATGAGTTAGCCACATGGATTATTAGTGGAACAAAAGCTTTATGGTATTATTTTTTGTTTTGAGTTAATATTTGTGATTGAGTCAGCTTGCACATGATATTACCAAAAGAGTCAACTCTTGGGTGTACTTTGTCTTACAATTTTATGTACTCTCTAATCATTACATTTAATCAAATCATTATCAAGTAATGAAAATTCGTTATAGTATATATGAAGTATTGAGTTGATACTAATAAAAGATGGTGAAAATTAGTTTTTGTAAAATGAAAGAATTGGAGAAAATTTGAATTCAAAATGGAAATATTATTAAAATAGAAAAATTTTGAAGAGAGGGAAGAGAAATAGGTTAAAGAATCTTTGGATGAAGTTGGTCAAAAGAATATGCTATGATTCCCATGCTTGTAGACTGTGGTGATTCCATTTATTTCTTTGCAGTCCAAACTTTGTGTCTCGACTACTATTTTGGGACCCACTTTAGCCATTAATGAAATTTTCATCATTTCCCAACGTCCATTCCATTCCAGTCATATATCTCATACCTATTATCATCACTTCATATTCACATTCATTCCTTTCTATCACTTTTTTTTTTCCTAACTTTTTAAGAAGAAATTTTACAAATAAAAAATTTTCATAACCAATTTCTCTTAGGTGTAATTAGGTTTTTGAAAAATGATTGAATCTTAACAACTTTTTTTTATAAGGTATATTTTAAATAATTTTTATTTTTTTATATTTTAAAATCAGTTAAAAGATATCATTTAAAATTATAAAAAAAAAATTGTCAAAATATTATCGTCATTTTCTTTTTTATCTGTCAAATACAATTAAATGTGTTGCAATTAAAATAAATATTGTAATATACGCGGACTATTGATACAATATGTTGCAAACTTCCAAGATCTTAAGCCATTTGTTCTTGTGGAACTTCAATTTACATTTAGACTTTAACATTATTATATATTTTACTTTGAAAAATAAAAAAATGGATTATTTTAAATTTTGTTTATATTTATTCTTTTTTAAAAAAATTCTAAAAGAGAAATATAAAATTATTTTTATACGAATTAAAATCAATTTATACATAAATTAGTCTGTATAAACGTTCTCATATTTTTCTAATTTTATTTTTAACTTTTTTATGATATAATTCTGTTATAAAAAAATCGATTTTTTTTTATGGAGTGTTCCATTCCATAGATCCTTCTGGAGAAGCTCATGCAAGATGATGAATGAAAATGTTTAAAAAGATATCATTATTTAAACAATTTATGTCTATTAAACATATTTAATAAATAAGGGAATTATAAATAGTAAAAGCCCTTAAATTATTGGAACCAATTTGGGCCTGAATGTTTTGTAGAAGTCCACCATAAGCATTTTGCAACAGGTTTTCACGTATGCAACTAATTTTTGCACCCCATGGTTTCTTCCGCCTGAATTTCTATGGGTGTTAAAATGTCCGAAAACATACATCTCTTATATATTTTTTTTTTATTGTGAAATTCAAAAATAAGCTTCAAGTTATATCATTCATAATGTATTTTTGGATTTGATAATGCATTTTCGATTACACAATTAAAAAAAATTATTTTAAATTATGTAATTTGTAAATATATTTTTAATTTCTTAATCCTAAAGTTTTCGATTGTGTCTATTATAAGTTACGTAATCTATAATACATTTTTAAATTTATACATTACACAATTTAAAATATATTTTTAATTTTAATTTATATAGTTTAAATACAATTTTAAATGATGTAATCCAATATGGTATTCTTTATCAAATTTATAATATCTTGTAGTGAAATCCAAAATATATTTGTGAATTCGATAATGTATTTGAAATTATAGAATTCAAAATACATTTACATATTTGAGTTATGAATTTTGCTATTCACAATATATACAAATTATACAATTCAAAATATTTTTATGCATGTGTGCATAAAGAAAATAAAAATGTGTTATAAGAAATGTTAAATAGGTTTTTAGTTCTTAGATTTTAATACAAAATTGAATTTTAGTTATGTTCTAAAATTTAATAGAGTTTAATTACTAAATTTTAAAAATAATGAATACAGTCTTCTAAATCTAATAATATTAAATTTTATTTATATTTTAAACAATATCTTAAATGTTTGTCTAAAATGTTATACGAAATATAAAAAAAAATAATTAAATTAGATTATGAAGACAATGTCTATTTATTTTTTAAATTTTGAAACTAAAATATATCACTTAAGATATGGACATATTTTATTTCACATGAAGATTTAAAAACAAAAAGAGTATTTAACCCTTTTCTTCTTCACTTAAGTTGTAAAAAGCAACATCCTCAAGCCTCGATCATTACCACTCCTTTTTGTTTTTCTTCATATCCATCTCTGCTTAATTTTTTCATTTCATTTGCGTCCATTCAATACACTTTCACCCTCTTTACTCTTTATCTCCTTTCACTCAAACACACCCAACCATGGAGGTGTAGGAAGAGTGAGAAGAAGAAGATCATCAAGGAAGAAGAAGAAAGGAAAAATAGTTTCAAAAACACTTATGGTGGGAATTTTTTTTAATGCATTCCGAAATGGGTAATCTAAAACATATTTTTAAATCTAAAAATACCTTTCAAATTTCATAAAGTGAAATATATTTAAAATATATATTTTGGATTGTACTGTGAAAGATATATTTCTAGGTTCGAAAATCATTCGGCATTATACATTTTGAAATTATGAAATTTCAAAATATGATTTTTATACTATAAATTGTGCATTTCGAAATGAAAAAAAAAAAGTATTTCAGATTACAAATATATATATTTTAAAATAAAAGGTTTACATTTTAAAATACAAGAATTTATAATAATTGTGATTAAAATTATGGAATTACAAAAAAAAAATGACACAATTATACTTTAAGTGGGTCTAGATAATATCTCCTGTTTCCAAATAAGCCCAATAAATTAACTTACCAATACCGAAGGGGTAACCAATCAAATTTCACTAACTAAAGTCCTATTGTTTGAGGGTTTTTATCCTGTCCAAAAAAGCCTAATAAATTAACCTGCCAAATGTCGAGTGGTAACCGTCAAATGGGTTTTTCTTCTCTCAAATTTTTTTTTCACCTCCAAGTTTGACTGGAAAGATCATTATATCCTTAATAAAATAAAAATAAATTATAAACTAAATATTTCCGTAGCTCGCACCTTCAAGAATGAAATTTGGTATCTGGTTTCTGAAAGTCGGGCAATATTAGTTTCTGAAAACCGGTAAATTTATTATTTATGTATCTTAAATTTATGATTTTTCTATGATGTTTCTTCCAAATTAAGTTTTACCCAAATTAGTATGAACCCTAATTATGATTTTAGGAATTCTTGTATCACATTGACATGAACCTTAATTATATTTTTACCCAAATTAGTACAACCTTAAATTATGAAATTTAAATGTTGTTGTGTTTTCTACTGAAATGGTAAGATTTATGGATATGTTTTGGGTTGCATTACAAATTCAGCTACACATCATAAATTAGTTAGATAACCTTGACTTGAAATAGAAATTAGAATATTTCTATTGCGTGAATTCAATGATTTATAAATATTATAAATTAAAAAGTACATACGTGAATCACTCAATGAAAATGGTTTAAGTAAAGAAAATGAAGAATTTTTTATTTAACTATAAAATTAATTTATATATAAAAAAAATTAAATTTGGTACCCTAAACTTTTTATTCATGTTTCGCCACTGTTTGTATCTTGAAAATCGATAAAATCGGATTCTGAAAGCTGGTAACACCCGTTTCTGAAAGCCGATAACACCGAATTCTGAATGCCGATAACACCGAATTCTGAAAACCGATAACTCCGGTTTCTGAAAGCCAGTAACTACAAACCAAAAGGGTATAAGTGAAATTATAAAAAAGTTGGGAGTATAGGAAAAATAATTGGGGGTACAGGAAGAAAAACCCCGTCAAATTTTACTTCATAAAGGTCTTCTATTTGAGAGTTTTTCTTTCTGTTTTTTTTTTCTTCATGAACCTCACATAAATCTTCAAATTACTTCTTATTAAAATTATAATATAAGCTTTTGCATCTAATTTTTTAATTAAGGGTTTGGAAAAATATTTTAGATCTAAAAAATGATTTCCAAAATACACAATCCCGAATGTATGAAAAGATACCTAGATTGAGTGTTTTATGAGATATTTCCGTATCTGAAAAATATCTTTCTAAACCTACCTTCAATGTAAAAAATATTTTTATATTCCAGATTTGATGTATATGAGGAAGGAGAAAAGAATGAAAAATGGAAATAAAAAAAAAATAGATTATAATATATTTTACTAAGGTTAGTATGGAAATACTAAATTTTATTGGCGTGCAGAAAGAAAAAATAAAAAAGAGTTGCAGAAAGAAATGCCCTTAATTTAATAAAAGGTTTGTGAGACTTTTGATTTTGGCTCTATACTATTTTTTTTACAACTTAACTGCAACAACAAAAACAAAAACAGTTTTTTCTTATAGCACTCCCATATCTTCTTCTTCCTGCACCTTTGAGCCACACCAACTAATAGGTTCAGTAAAAGATTACAACATATGTGATTGTAAGTATATATAATCTAATAAAAGTATAAAAATATAAAAAGTTGAAATTGATAAATAAAAATTAAAAATTATATAGGTTTCATATTAAATGTTGAAAACCAACCCAGATTAATTTGAATTAATCCGGCACATGTGTATATATAAGTATAAAATGTATGAAAATGTTTATATTTTGATATGTCTATATAATTTATACTAATATGATAAATTGTCTTATATTTAAATTAATTTTGACAAAAAACATAGAAGCCAGGTTTGAGATAGAAGGATTGTAGGTAATATTGCAATAAAATTCAATAATAAAAAGATTTTTTTAATACTTTTACTTGAATTTTTTTTGTATGTGTTTGAGAATTATTCATGAACTTTGTGTATTGTATTATTAATTTTCATGTTAATGTTAAACAAGTTAACTCTATAAGATATGACTTGTAACTGATTTCACATATTGTTTTTTTAGAAATATTTATTTATATGTCGTTTAAGTTTAAGTATGTTTCATCGTATCTTTAATATGTGTTTTGTTTTTATTATTACAATAAATAAATTGATTAGAAAATTTTATATAGTGGGAATGTATTATACGATATAGGTTAGGTAGGAACACATGTGACTATAAATTTTTTGTCTATTTTTCTCAAATATTTATTTGATTATTTATTTATCATAAATAACACAATCAAATTAAACAAATATTATGACAAAAAATAATTAAAACAAAAACAAAAAAATCAAAATTATATTTTAAAAAAATTAAACTGATATTTACAGAAATAATATAAATTGTAAATAAAAATTATTTCAAATTAAAATGTGAAAAAATTTACAAGTCACGGACGTGCACAACTATTATTATATAAATAAATAAAATGAATATCTAAAATACTTTTATCACAATTATAAATAAAAAAATGACATACTTTAGACAGAAATAGTATGTAAAAGATGTTTATTGTTGCACCTAGATCTAAATATAGAAAGAAAATAAGATGGGTATATGGTGAAGCATTTTCCCTGTGGAGGAAGTAACAATAGAAATGGCGTGAAGGTAGTGGTTGAAAGCATAAACAAAGTGAGGATCATGGATCACATGATTTTTTTTTCCTTTTGATGGTTCTGAAGTTGACATCCCAAACATATTTTTATTCTCACATACCATTGCTACCAAATCTCACTATAATTAGAATAAAAAGTACGTTTGTATTATAATTTCGCATCCCATTACATCTCTTAATCTAGTTTGTGTATATACTTAATATTTTATTTATACGTTTATCTTAAAATAGGAGGTTCATGATAAGTAATATAATTATAAAAGATATATTTTTAAATAAGCATTATATATAATTTAAAAAACAATTTTTTTTAAATAATTTATAAAAAATATTAGTGTTTATACATTCCATTATATAAAATATGATATTTTAGTTAACGGGAACAAAACAAAATTTTATAGTTATACATTAATAGTTTTTTTTAAGTTTCATGAAGTAACTTCATTTTACATCTGATAAGGGTTTCATTCATAACATTGATATTTTTTAAGTTTCATCAAGTAACTCCGTTTTAACGTGTTTAAAGAATATTTTCGTACCATTATTTTTTTCATTTTTGTGTAAAATATTCTTTTTTAACTAAAGCAACATTGTTTTCATAATATTCTTTAAGAAATCAAGTTTAATATGTTTTTACACAAATAACAAATAAAGTAAATAGAAACCATAAAATTATACCAACAAAAAAGTATAAGAAAAATATTAGAGAAAAAAAAAAAAAGTCAACCGATAAACTGTTGTGACCTAAATGTGTGATGGTAAAACAATAACAAATCACCACAATTACAACTAAATGTACTAAGATTTGTAACGTAAAATACTTTCTAAATAAAGGTAAAGACAATAGTCTTTTAGATTGAAGAGTTTCGTTATGATCAATGAGGGTACACAAAAAATCTCCATCAACCACACAAAACCAAATAACAAAACTTTCAAATATAGAAGAAGAACACAATTTTCAAATATAGAAGAACAAAAGAAGAAAAACTTATAAAATTACTGGCACTGCTGCAGTGCGAAATTAATATCTCCCAACTTAGATCTTGTATCAACAATACTCGACCAGTCAAAATAAAGAACAATATATTTCGAACCTGCTGTAAAATTTTTAGCTCGATTTAACGGTGAGCGAATCCACAGTGCTGATTTTATGGTGACAGTTTTATGAAAAATGTGAACATATTTATCTCTATCTTTCGCTTGATACAAGATTTTCAAAGTGTTCTAATTTTATTATTTTACCTCTCTATTTATTTTGCGGTCTACTGTTAAATAAGACCTGAGCTTCTAAGCTTTTTTTTTTGTGTCTTTTTTACACAGAGTCTAATACCCAACAATTTTGAGAGTTTTTGTTTTTTCTCTAAAAATATGAGTTGACTTTTACAATTGATTTGGCTTTTTCAATCCAAACTCAGTATAAATTTTCTTGTTATAAGAAGATCAACCATGGTTCTCTTTTAGTAGGAAACTTGTAAATGCTTAAATTAATATTGTATAGTTTATAATTTAACTAAATCTTACTGTAACTATAAATACCACCCATTTTTTATTTTTTATTTTCAAACCCCACATCTGACAGTGGAATAGATCCAGAATAATATATTATATTGTGAAGATAAAGTCACCCAACTCTCTCATGTTCAATCAGTTTCATCATCATTTTTCATGTTTTGTTTCTTAATTATATTTCAGCCTTTGGATAAGAACGAATTCAATTGCATTCAATGACCTCTCATCCCCATTCTGTATTTAATTTGATCTTCTATAATTTCATGCATAAAAATTTTACACACTAATTGACACGTAAGTTTTTCAATGTACAATCCCAAATACACCCTTTTCCCCCTAACATCCCTTTCTTCCCAAAAAATTCAACCTTCTTTTCGAATCTCACTTTCTCTCTGAATCATCACTCAAATCTTGTTATTCCTTTCCTCTTAATTATGTCAGTAAGCACCTTCAAAGTCTTCATTAATGATACACGTGTCAATTCATTTTCCATATTTCTTTATTTTTCATCGCATTTGTTATTTTATTTTATTTTCTCTCCTTTGCACTGTTGAATTGAATTTCAAAGCACACCCTCTGTTCGTTTTAACTAAGTCGTTTTTGTAAATATTTTCATTACTTAATCTGAATTAAAACAACAATAAAAAACAAATTAATTGTAGTATCTATCTTATATTATCTTTATTTATTCTATTTGCGACCATATTAACCAAAAGATTCACATTGACCAAAAGTATTTGGAGTTTCCTTTCTGTCACTACAACCACCAATTTGACTTTTGGTATCTTATTGTAAGAAAGAATCTATATCTTACCTTATTTAATTATGCATAAATACACTTATACGCAAGCATTTAGAAAACAGTATTCAAAACAAAACTCAACATAAATAAAATGCATCCGATGTTTGAGGCAACATTTAACAACTCTATTTTACTTTGAATTTACGTCAAAAGTTAAAAAAAAAATGCAGAAACTATTATATTTAACTTTCACGATTACCCTCTATAAGTATAATGAAACAAAGTTTTAAAATCGCAGAAAGGTTCCCAACAAATTTACATAATTGGTTTCAAAAATTACGTCGGTAGGAGTGAGACTGCATTATTGTATTAAAATCTCATAACAAAAGAAAATGCACTTTATATATTTTTAAGCACTGGATTTTTTTCTTTTAAATTTTTCTATGCATCTATAATTTCTTTTGACATATTTATCCATAAATTTTAAAGATTAAATATTTTTTTGTTAATTACGTTCTTACTATTTTCATCTAATTTTTAACTAGTTTATATGGTATATTTAGTAGAATATAAAGAACAATAAAAATATTTATTATAGTCAGAGAAATTGTTGTATATTTTAAGTTTCATAAAATCTTAAGAACATAAAAATAACGAAGAGCATGATAATTTAAAAGAAGAATTGAATAGTTTTCTTTTTTTAATTTTTTTCTCATAAAATAAAAATTGAAACCATTAATTGGACTATTTAATAAAAATTAATTGTCAATAAAATTAATAAATATTTGAGTCTGAAAATAAAAGATCGACAACTCACTCACGCACATAATCGGTAACACCGTTATTGCAGTTAATAAAGACAACTATAAATAAATAGAATTTTATTTATTTTCTAACAACTAACCATTTTTAATTGAACTATATTTTCAAATCTGATAGCTAAATTGGAAGTATTTTTTGTACATAAAATTGTATATGAATGTTATATTAATACAGGACTATTTAACAAATTAAATTAAAATCGGTATAATATATATTTTAAATATACAGAAATATTTAATTGTTTAATTTCAATGGAAAATTTCGTATATATTTATAGTGATACAATAACAATTCAACTATTAATAAAATTAACTAATGTGTTCTTTATTGAGTAGGGACATTTCATAAATTTGGGCGAAGAGTGCTGAAATGGTTGCATCCCCTACTTTCCTTTCCTTGACAGAGTATAATTATGATAATGGCGAAGTTGAAAATATTAAAACAAATTATTTTCCCCTTTTTGGAAGAAAAGTTGCAATCAGTTAGAGGTAGATATAAATGAAATTTCATACATAAAACGCCAAAACGGTAACTGTCTTTTATAAGGGCTTTGGAGTTACCAGCCCCTTTTCAACACTCAAACTTTCATACTTAAACATAACAACAACACAACTTTCTCTGTTTGCTTTCCCAGAACAAGTTCCTCTCTCTTCCTCTTTCTTCATTTGTATAAATTACAATAATAATAATAATAATACAAAAGTAAATAGAATATTCCGCTAATATATATCTGAATGCACATGAAACTTTGAATGGCCCCGTGAGAGTGCGTGAGATCTGGTTAGAGCAATTGGCAGATGAAGAAAAGAGAAGAAGAAGAGAAGGTAAATATTTATTTTCTTCGCAACCCTAACTGTACGGTAATATGTGTCATCACCATCGTCCTCGAGTTTCGTGCAAATGGTTATCCCTACTTCGCTTGCATCTGATCCACTCCAAACTTTTCGTCGCCTTTGTTATCTCTCTTACTTGAGCTTAGCTTTTCCATTCACTGAGGGTTTTCACCTCTTTCGCTTTTTCTGCTACGGTGTTTCCTTCTTCTCCGTGATTTTGTAGCTGAGTTCTGTTTTGCTGCTTGTCTTATACTGTTTCCACTGTTAATACTTAATTTGTTTCAACTCTCGAATGCTGTACTATTTGTTGCTCTGATTACTGCTATTACCGAGGGTCATGTGTTGATGGTCTGATTTTTGGTTTTTTGAGGGAGTTTTCATGTGGATTTGGTTGCGTTTTACTTGTTTCCAATTTTGAGGTTTAGTAGTGATGGCGGATTCTCGAGTGATGAATGAGTGTTCTGCTTTTTAACTATTTTTTTGTGATTTTTTTGTTTTGTTTTGGTGCTAATGTTGTTACATTGATCAACTTGATGGTGCAGGATGGGGAAATTCGAGTGGAGAAGTAATGATTATGGGTGTGTTTGTGAAAAGAGAATCGCTGCAGTTGTTTGTGAAGATTGACGTCAATTGGACTGATTTTCAGTCGTGTTGACTTGATTGAAAACCTCAGTTTTTTATCTCATGATCACAGCTGATAGTTGAATATTATTGGCATGCTGCTGGCATACACGGATGTGCTATGCGTTTAACTTTTGCGAGTTGCAAGTGTTTTTTTTTAGCAGCTTAGTTTATATATTTGAAGCTGCTAACATATTTGTGATTGTAAGAAAAATAATCTATTGATAGAGGTATAGTTAAGTTGTAGGAATGGAATTGTCTACGGGTCATGGACAGTTTTAGCTACTTCAAACGTTACGTTCTGGGTATCTTATTCTTTTCAGTAGCTTTATTGTTGCTGGCATGATATCAAGGAGTAAAATGGAGGCAGAGAGATTGAGTCCCATCCACTCTCCTAGCTTTCTTCGTCAGTCACTTCCTGCTATCGGACCTATGCTTTTGATTTCTACAGGATATGTTGACCCTGGAAAGTGGGTAGCGACCGTTGAAGGTGGTGCACGGTTTGGGTTTGATCTGATGGCTTTCATGCTTATTTTCAATTTTGCTGCTATATTCTGTCAGTACATATCTGCAAGGATTGGCGTAGTTACAGGAAAAAATCTAGCACAGGTATTTCGTCTTCCATTTCAGTAATTTATAAAATTATGTTCTTGAGATGACAAGACTTCGTTATTTTGAAAAGCTTCTGCACTCTGAAATGCTCTTTATCCAGCCTGGTATTCACTCCCTGTTAAATGAGTTGTTGCTCATTAGGAAGAACATTGAGAAGAAATTACTTCACAAAAGAAAATGAACCCAAAAGAAAATTACTTGTGTGTGTTTCCTCTAATTTCTCCAAAATAAACCACATTATTTGAGTTTAGGAAAGATTTATTAGTGGTATTTTCCTAGAAAGCACCGACACCTCTGTAGAACGTGTCGAAGAATTTTTGGATACGATACCTGTTGACACATGTTCGACACTTGTCAACCATGTCAAAATAATAAAAAGAAAAACAGAAAATCAGCTTAGACATCTTGGACACCTCTTTGACATGAGTTAAAAAATGAGTCCACACCTATTTGTAACTAAACACTTTCTAGACACTATTATCATAAAAAAATTAAAAGAAAACAACTTATATTATAAATAATGCATGACTAGGCATATTTTGTGATGTTTGTTTTATAAGACTTGACTAGTTATTTTAAATACTAAGAGACATGTTTCTTAGAATTCTATTGTTAGGATTGTTGTTATAGGAAAAATGTAATACTTAACAAATTCGTTTTTACAGTGTACATGGAATAAATCTTAATTCTCAATTAAGATTTTTGTCATGTTGATCATGTCAATGATACTTCATAGGTATTATCACTCTTCTACCAATGAATCTTGTTAATATAATCTCCTTTTTAGTTTTTGATTCTTGACAGACTTAGAAGTTTATAAAAGAATTGCACTTTTGCTAATAAAGTTTTTATTTTTGGTTTGTTTAGTTTGAATCACATGCAGTACCTTGTTTTTTCAAGCTAATTGAGTATCCTTATATTTAAAATTAATTTTCATAAACTGAATCAATTAATTTTCATCCACTAAAAAAAATCAAGTTTCACTCAAAATAAAATAAAAATCAGAATGTTGCCCTCTTCAAAGCCTAATTTCACATTTTATAAATTTAATAAATTTTATCAAATTTCCACTAATTAATAACTTTTAAACTTTCAATGTAATTCATGTCCCCAATTTATTATAAGCCTCCAAATAGTGGGAACCTAACAAGAAGCCCAAATTTGCTTAGTTTTAAAAATAGTTAATTGGCTTAAAAAAGGCTTGGGTGACTAAAATAACACAGTCTAAATCAATAGGAGAAAAAAAAAACGATTAAGCTTATGGAAATGCAATGATGAACAATTTTGTCTTTTACATTTCCTTTAAAGGGGTGTCTTTGAAGTAGGAAGTATGGATATAACATTTAATTATTGATTTTTATTTTGCTTATTCCATCTTTAAAGAATAACTAAATAGAAGGAATCAGATTATCCATTCCCTCCCATAATAATTTCTTATCGTCTCATTTTTCCTCAATTTTGTTACCACTTTCATGAAACTAAGTTTTTAACATTATCGGTATTAATTCAGTTATGGATAAGATCTTTCCGTTTATAAAGGGAAAATCTATCTTAATATCTTTGATCCTCTAATGAAATATTTGAATCGAGGCAATGAGTAGGGCTGCCTAATGGTCATTTTTATAAGTGTCATTTGCAAAACTTTCCCAAGCCTCAACTGTTTGAGCCATATTAGTTCACCAGTGGGTATGGCCATGACTTGATATTTTGTTTTTGCCTATAATCTTGCAACAACACTTAGAGTTTCCCATAACCTGATTACGATCACCGTCTTCATACGGGAATATGTTAATAATTGCATCTCAAAGCCCTTCGAAGAGAGTTATGAACTAACTTATCACGCTACCTGCAAAAGAGATATCGAGACAATTGAGTTAGTTCAGTTTCCCCACTAGTCCTTTATATTTTTCCATATTTGAGAATGATTCCCCCTAACTTAGCAGACGCTTGACATTAGGATCTGCATACATGTTTAGTACCAATTAACTTTGCCTCTTGTAAGATGTCCATTGCATACTTTCTTTGGAAAATGACAATGTCATTTTTGGATCATACCACCTCTATACCAAGTAAATATTGATGTCTTACAACATATTTGTTTTGCAAATGTTGAGTGTGGTGATTCTGTACTTTTGCAATGCTATGGCGATCTCTTCTTGTAAACAATGTTGTCAATATACACAATAAAGTGTATAAATTTTGTGATTTAATGACAATAGAAATTTAAGCGAACATTTTCACTTTGAATCATATGACTCTGCTGAGCGACAATATTAAATCGGCTAAACATGCTCTTTAAGACCTTACAATTATATTCAGATATGACAAAGTAGTTTGAAATACACTCCAACTGAAAAAATCAAGAGGTTGCTCCATATATACCTCATGAATGAGATCATAATGAAGAAAGATGTTTTATGTGAAGTTGGTAAAGAGGACACTGACTAATTGCAAACATGAGCAAGAATAATTGAATTGAGGCAATCTTAGCCAATGGAGAGAACTTACCTCCACAATCCAGTTCAAAGACTTGAATATAATACCCTTTGGTCTCTAAACAAGCCTTAAGCCATTTAACTTTACCATTACTGTTCTAATAATTTGGACTTACGGCCTACGTAACCCACCAAATTGGTTTATGAGGTGAGGATTGCCTAGCCAAGGGCTCTATTGGTATTTAGTTATCATAAGATCTCAACATACCTCCTCAGGTCGACTAGACATTTGGAGCATGGACAAATATGAGTGACCTAGTAACAGCAGCCCCCATGCCTGGGATAGAAATCTAGAATGTGGACACATACTATGGGTAGCTCAATAACAATTACAGGATAGACTAATTCCATTTTATAACCGGGTATCTCTCTGGATCTCAGTTAACTCCACAAATAAGGTGATGGTATTTTACATAAATGCATACTTACATAAAGCTCCACAAGTATCTTTTGATAATGCTAATTACAATATTTACATAACCTAACATGTTTGCTGAGTTGATTACTGGGTTTATAGTTGATTTATTTTTTGTATTTCTGCCTCTAACTCGTGCAATCAAGCTCATACATGCTGCTTAAAAAGCAAGCTCAGATAAGGCTTCATGCATGTTCTTAACTAGGGTGTTTTGCTTACAGACTAACGTTACTTTCTTTATCCAAAGATTTGCAGTGACGAGTATGACACATGGACATGTATGCTCCTCGGAGTTCAAACAGAACTTTCAGTGATAATGCTAGACCTTAACATGGTAATATTCTTAATTAACCTCAGATTTCTCTGCTCTTGAACAATGAATTTAATTTATACATATAAAACTTTTTGACTTGAAGCTATGATTTACCTGTTTTGCAAGATCTTGGGCATGGCACAAGGGTTAAATCTTATTTTTGGGTGGGACTTGTTCAGTTGTGTCTTTTTAGCTGCTACTGGTGTTGTTTTTCACATACTTCTTGCAGTCTTACTTGTAAGTATCATCATTTGCTTATTCATAAATCTCTTTTGAACAACACTATACTCATCAAATTACTTTGTCTAGGACATTGAGAAGGCAAAATTCCTAGGCCAGTTTGTTGCAGGCTTTGTATTGGTTTCTTTTATACTTGGAATGCTGATCAATCAACCGGAAATTCCATTTTCCATGAATGGAATACTAATAAGATTGAGTGGGGAGAGTGCATTTGTGCTAATGAGTCTTCTAGGAGCAAATCTTGTACCTCACAACTTTTACCTGCATTCCTCTATTGTACAGGTATTATTTCCTCTCATTTTCCTCTATGCATATACAATGAAATGTCTGCGTCCGTGGCATGCTGCAAAAACAATATCTTTAATTTGTTTGTGGATATTTTTTCTCATCATATTCTGCTTGTTCATAAAGGAAAAACTCGCCTCTTGCAAAATGGTAACAGGCTTTCGTGGGCAGTTGCCTTGCTGCTGGACTTCTGAAGGTTTACTATCTATGATAAATCTTATGCTCAAGTTGACAAGTACTTTGAGCAATGCTGGACTTTAATTTCTTTTTTATTATGGAATGATACACTCATTATTCGTTATTCGTACTTGATTGTGTATACTTGTAGCAAAAACCTGGTGTTGTGAGTGGTTATCTACCAAGTCTCTCTGCTCTTACATCATCAGATTGTTTTGTTATCTAATTAAATCATGAAAATTATACATTCAATGCTTGAACAATTTCTAATTTGATTGTGGAAACCAAAACGGGCTTTGAGCTCTCTTGCCTCAAGCTCTACAAGTAAACTATAGGCCCTTTTGGCTGTCTTATGTTTGTTTTCATTGATTACTTATTCTTAAGTTCCTTCAGTTTAATGTTATTCTTGCAAGCACCCTTGTGAAGGGAAATGAGGGCATATATACTATTGCTTTGGATTTTAATATAATATTGGATGCCTTGAAGTTGGCTCAATGGGATTTCATTGGGGCATTTGTTTCCATGAAGCAGGGATTGTTTTAAAAAGGGATTTTATGCAGAAAATAAAACTAGCATTCTTTTTTACTCGATACTGTTGTTTTGGGGAATGCATCATTCACCAATATGCTAGTAATGTTTATGAGTAGTTCCTGTTACCTGTTTCTAAATAGGCGGCCAATCTCAATTCTAAAAGAAGGGTTAGTAACTGATAGTTTCTTCTACAATATGGTTTGGACAAGTGCTCCATCCACTGTATGTCGCTTGCATGGGAGCATGTTCACATCGTATGGTTTTTCTAGAAACAGTTTTTTGAAATTGTGAATATCGATGATTTAGATAAAAAAAAAAAGGACTTTTCGTTCTTAAAATCCCGTAGAACTATTTTATTAATCATTTAGATTTTATTCCATGGAACACTTTGATCTATGTTTTTTAATTATTTTACTCTAAGGATGTTCATCAGTAGTGCCTTAGATGAGGAAGGTATAAAATGAGCTTACTAAATGTTAATGGCATACTTAAAACGGAAAGAAAAATAGTTTGTCGCATATTCTCAAAGTGACATTCCTTGACTGATGTTTATTTATGCATACAGATGTAGTCCCCGGTAGGTTTATCATGAGTTTAGGCTATAGAAATGTTTCTTTTTATAAGGTTCTTAATGTTGTATTTATGAACTTAGGTTTGTCTTTGTTCAACCATCACTTCCCATATACACCTTTGATCATTTGTGCACCTAGGTGAAAAAGATTGTACATCATGCTTTATGTCAATCTGAATTTTCTTTTTCTTTTCTTTACAGTGGCATCAGGGACCAACAAGCATTTCAAAGAATGCTTTGTGTCATAACCATTTTTTGGCAATATTATGTGTTTTCAGTGGTCTTTATCTGGTAAATAACATGTTGATGACTTCCTCCGCAAATGAGTTCTACAGTACAGGGCATGTTCTGCTAACTTTCCAGGATGCATTGTCACCAATGGAACAGGTCTCCTTTCCCTCTACAATTGGTTTACTAAAGATAAAGAATACTTACAGCATCCTATTTGCCGTTTCTGTTCTGAATGCTGAATAAATATTATAATAATCCTAAGATTCTTATGCAGGTCTTACGTAACCCAATAGCTCTACTTGGGTTTTTACTCCTTTTGTTTCTTGCAAATCAAATCACCGCATTAAGTTGGAGTTTAGGTGGAGAAGTAGTAGTGCAAGGTTTCTTAAAATTGGATATTCCGGGTTGGCTTCACTATGCTACAATTAGAGTGATTACTGTTTCGCCTGCCCTTTATTTTGTCTGGAGTTCAGGAGCCGAAGGGATGTATCAGCTACTATTATTCACTCAAGTTTTGGTAGCTCTACAACTTCCATCTCTTGTGATCCCCCTTTTTCGTGTAGCTACATCTAGATCAATAATGGGTGTACACAAGATTTCCCAGTTTCTGGAACTTCTGGCATTGATCATATTCATTGGGATGCTTGGCTTGAATATTGTATTTGTGGTAGAAATGGTGTTTGGAAATAGTGATTGGGCGAGTGATTTGAGATGGAATGTGGGGAGTGGTGTATCTATCTCATATTTAGTTCTTCTAACAACTTCCTTTTCATCGTTATGTTTTATGCTTTCGTTAGCTGCCACACCTTTGAGATCTGTCAGTGTTCGATTAGATTCTAAGACGTGGAACTGGGATATGCCAAACACTCTGCCAAATCCACCAATTATTGGCGAGAAGTCTTATTTAACTGAAACAAGGTGTCGTGAAGATGCATCTATGCATGTACAGGAACCCACACCAGCTGTAGCAAAGACCTTGGAGTACTCTGACGTATCATATCCAAGTTTTCATCCTGCTCTACCTAAATCTGTAATGGAACCTGAACTCCTCGTGAATGTTGCAAGGGCGAATCATTCTGCTATGTTGGCTTCCACATCAGAGTCAGAAGTTGTAACAACTGTGATTAATGAGATTTCCCATTCTCAATTGGAAGACACCAAAACTATAACAATGGAAACAAATAACCCAATTGAGAAAACTATGGAAGTTGAAGGAGATTTAAATGCTGAAAGAGATGATGATGATGATGGTGATTCGTGGGAAGCTGAAGAACCTTCCGGATTTGCGTTAGCAAATGTACCATCTTCAACATCAGACGGCCCTGCATCATTCAAGTGTCTTAATGGAAAAAGTGATGAAGGAGGGAATAGCTTTGGAAGTCTTTCGAGAATAGAAGGCTTAGGGCGTGCAGCAAGGCGTCAGCTAGCTGCTGTTCTTGATGAATTCTGGGGACAAGTTTTTGATTTCCATGGCCATATAACCCAGGAAGCAAAGGCTAATAAAATTGATCTTTTGCTGGGAGTGAGTGTCGATTTAAGACCCACCAGTTCTTTGCAAAAAGTGGATGCATGTAGAAAGGACTATTCTGAATACTCAGGATCTTTAGGAGGTAGAGTTTCTAACACTTTAGCGAACTCTGATCTATATGATTCTTCCCAGCAGCCTTTGATGCAATGTAATTCAGAGTCTTCTTATGGACTTCAAAGGAGTACTTCCTCAATGCGGCCAGATCGCATCCAATTATTGGATGCATGTGTGCAGAACTCGAGCCACAATCTCCTTGATTCTGGTGAGAGGCGCTATTTCAGTGTACGTAATCTGCATTCATCAGAGACTCGGGATTATCAACCAGCTACCATACATGGTTATCAGACTGCATCTTATCTTAGTCGACTTGGTAAAGACGGAGATTCTGCTAACCTAAATGGTCCAGTGGACTTGTCATCACTGAAATCCCCTTCGATAGTTAATGCAAAGTACAGGGATTCTCTTGCATTTGCTTTGGGTAAAAGGTTGTGTAGTGGTCCAAGTGTAGGCCAACCTCCAGGATTCCCAAAATTAGCTACCACTAGTAGAGATTGCCAATTACAATCTGAGAGATCTTATTACGATTTCTGCCCTTCTGGATCTGTAGATAATACAGTCAACTCAGTTAATACTAAAAAGTACCACAGTTTACCAGACATATCAGGATACTCCATCCCCTACAGGTCTGTTTATGTGTCTGATAAAAATGCTCCATGGGATGGTTCTGTTGGACATGGATCTTATGCTAGTAGGACTAGTTATGAAAGATCACCATATTCAAATTCTGGAACAAGATCAGGGAGTCATTTGGCCTTCAATGAACTCTCTTCATCTAAAGCTTACAACGAGGCAATCTCTTCGCAGTTGAGCTCTGGTTTTGATACTGGACCTCTACGGTCTAGACTGCCTTGTGAGCAGTTTGGGCCTGAGAAAAATATTAACATTGTTATGGAAGGTGTGGGAAATAGGCCTAATGCAATAGTTCAAGAAACTACTTCATTTGTGGATATAGAGAAGAAACTTCTTCTGTCAGTTAGACTTTGCATTGTGAAGCTCTTAAAATTGGAGGGTTCTGAGGGGTTGTTTAGAAAGAATGGTGGAGCTGATGAAGATTTGATTGATTGTGTGGCCTCGAGGGAGAAGGTTGTTTGTGAATTTGAAACTAGGGAGATGAGTCAAGTCAATCATGTGGGTGAAGCTCACTATTCTCTTTCTGATAGGAAACTTGGTTTTTCTTCGTCTCCAGTTCCTAATTGCGGGAAGGGATGTATATGGAGAACTGATCTAATAATAAGCTTCGGGGTGTGGTGTATCCACACTATTCTTAACCTTACACTTGTGGAAAGCCGGCCGGAGCTTTGGGGGAAATACACCTATGTTCTCAATCGCCTCCAGGTAAATTATCTAAACTGTTTCTCATCTTTAAGTAATCAGATCAGATTAATTGTCTTGCCTGTATAATTTCTCCACTACATTGGCAGCTCTATATTTTTTTACTTCTTTTTTTGGTCTATGAGCAGGGCATCATTGATCCAGCTTTCTTTAAGCCTCGTAGTCCCTTGGCCCCATGCTTTTGCCTTCAAGTTCTACCCGCGCATCAGCGAAAGTTAAACCCCCATCTTTCAAACGAGATGTTACTCCCAAGTGCAAAACCAAGCCGGGGCAAATGCACAACTGCATCAGCGTTGCTTGAGCTTATCAAGGATGTGGAGCTTGCGATCTCTAGCAGGAAAGGACGTACAGGAACTGCTGCAGGTGATGTTGCTTTCCCTAAGGGGAAGGAAAATTTGGCGTCTGTTCTCAAACGCTACAAGCGGAGGTTATCTAACAAGCCAACCGGCACTAATGAAGGCACAGGTTCACGAAAGACCCCACGTTAGCATTTGCATTAACAGAATCAGTGTAATTGAGCTGTTTTGTGATTTACTTTCTAAAGCAGCTCATGCTATCAAGAAATCTTGACCCCTTGTATCATTTTCCGTGCTGATCATGCAGCAAGTTTAATCCAATGTATATTACATGCACCTTGGTTATACCTTTTTTGCTCGTTTTTTGGTTAAAATTCTCTCCTTTGCATAGAAGGCTGAAGAAGTAATGTTTTGAAATCATTATTACGTTAAGAGCGAAGTCTTTTCAAGTGAGATGTGAATAACAAACTCACAATAAAGTTTACTACGAGGCTATTAGTATTAACGGAATTGAGGTTGATCCCACCAACAGGATTGTTTAATCTAGGATCAAAAGAATGATAGTTCGTTTACAATTGCCTCAGCCTGTATATGATGCACTTGTGTCCACAGATTTTAAATCAGAGCTGACATTTTATTTGGCAACGGAAACCTTCTTCTATAACTTAATACACTAGGATAACTGTTACTCTGCCATTTTTGTAAGAACTAATTAATTAATTCAATCGGATTAAAAAAATTATAAAATGTAGATATTAATATTAACTTTATCTTTATTTATTGACTTTAATTCTCTGAACATTAGTTATTTATATCTTTATTTGCATTCTAGTAACTATCTCTTCACATGCCCCTTTTACATTATGTGCCCACAGAATTCTTAATAAAAAGTTGTTAAGTTGTCGTTTCCCTTATTAAACTACACGACTTACGTAGAAACGGATTATACATTCCAAGGTATTTATTTATAATGAGTTTTACTTAATTTTAAAACTTATGCACTTAAAAGTATTTGTTTTATTATTAAATTCAAACTAAATTTCATAAATCTGTAAACAAGACGGAAAAGAAAGGTAGGTCGTGTATTATTATGCATCATCGTGATGGTGGTATGATGACTTTTGAATGCAAATTAGAGCAGATTGCCCTTATCAATCACCATCAAATTCCCAAGCGAAACCATCTTCACTCATTCACTCAATCGACCACCACGGATTCAATCTTCAATAGTGCTTTAATTAAACCCTCATAAAAGATTGAATCTATACGTTTCAAACTGTCCAACAGTGTTGTGACACGTTGGATACGTTTCACCTACGAACCGTGTCACGAGCTTTGTATCTTATTGCTGCTCCACACTTCCATTCTCGTAATCAGATCGCATCTATTTCGTCCCTTCGATCTTTCATTAAATCTCTTTCCTCTCTCTCTCCACCTTCTGTGTTGCAGAAGCTGCTTCTTTCACCGACATCATCGCTAACAGGTACGCGTTATGTAATTTCTCAATTCAACTTCTTTCTTCCCATTCAAACAATATCCACTAAATTCCAATAAATTATCATTTCTTAATTCTCAACTCATCTGTTATTTCAATTCTGGAATAAAACCCATATGTCGGTCAATCATGCTTCAGTTCAGTGCAGATTTCTATTTTTCTAGTTTGGAAAATTAAATCACGAATATTCTTTGTAACTAAAGACCATAGAAAAGTGAAGTTGAGACTTCAGAATGGGGTTCGTGGTGGTGATATCATTGCCGTTAATATTGATCATCTTGATACTGGCTTTGGGGTGTTACCTGTTGGGCCGGGCCAAGGGTCGGCGGCAAAACCCACAGCATTATGGGCCTCCTGCTCCTCCAGCACAGGCCCAACCTAAATAACTAGAGGCCTAGAAATGCTACCCTTTTGTCATTGCTGTTGCTACTCTGGGGTTTGAGTTTGTTCATCATCAACACTGCAGCCACTTTGGATTGGAGTTTGAAAACTGTTGTATAATTATAAATGTATACGTGTATATACATATATACATATATATATATATATATATATATATCAACACACAGTTTTTTTTTTCTTGGGTAGCATGGTTATCTACACAGTTGATGAAAAACTAGTGCAATAGAATGCTATTGTTCATAACTTAATCTTGAATAAAATACTAGAGCATTGACATTTGCTTCCACATTAGTAATGAGAAAAGGAGAGGGAGAGAATAGATAATTATATAACATGAGCATGTATTTTATTATGATCATAAAGTGTTAAAAAGAAATCCTATATCAATTTGTAATATAAACTCATATAGAGTCTTTTTGTCATTTTCTAAAGATTTTATGTTTAAGATGCTTGCAAAAAAGTATTCAAGACATCTTAGACATTCTTATTGATCTAAATATATGTTTATTGAAAAGTTTTTGCAAATCACAAAATATTTGTTTCACGATGTTCCATGCTATTATACATTTCAAATCCAGGAGAGAAATGTGGATATGATAAGTAATATAAAATAATAAATAATCAATATTGAAAAATAATTTTAAACATAACTTATCTCTAAAAAAATGAAAATTATCTTCATTTATATATTGAATGTACTCTTTTTAGATTTTGAAGAATGTAAATGTCGCACATAAGAGTAAATATTTGGGAATAGTTTAATAAAGAGTGGTGCAATAAAATCAACCAACTTCATTAAAATAGTTTTTGATATCATATTAAAAAATAAATTTAAATTAAATTAATTTTAAAAAAATAATTTATAAAGTAAAAATTATCTTTACTTGTATACTATGATTAAGTAAATTAATGTTATTGACGATGTTAATGAATTAACGAAGATACATGCCATTGAGTTCAAATATAGCCATAATATACGAACAAAAAATTATATTCCATCTACAAAGTAAAAAACTCCATCAAATACAATTTTTGTTTGAGTTTCATTGGATACATTGATTCCCAATGTTCAAGAGAAGAATTGGACTAGTGATAAACTTTTATTAAATACACATTGGATTTATTTTTAATATATATTAACATTACTGATTTTTATTCAATTAATTCTTTTTTATAATCTAAAATATTATTGAACAAATGAATGGTTTAAATATTTTATCTCATATAATTAACACTCAAACTTTTTGTTAATATTATATGTAGAATAATTTTTGTAATTCATATCTAAAGTTAAGTTTTATTCATTAAAATGAGTTCTCAAATTTTAAATGTTTAATAAAAGAACAACACTAAAGTTAGTGAATAATATAGTTAAATGAAATGTGATATTTCATTTATAATTTTTATTCAGTAATTTAATTATAATTCAGATTTTTATATTGTTTAATTTATGGTTTATTTTTTGAATTCTTAATTACAAGAACATGTTTTACTATATACTTATTACTATTATTTATTTATTTATTTGTAATATAATTATATTATTGAATTCAGTTAAATAATGCGTTTTTATATTGTAAACCATTATTAAAGAATAATATAAAGTTTAAATATTTTATTTTTAGTTATACTTAATTTTCAATACGATTTATAAAAAAATGTTTGTAATTCGTCTTAAAATTAAATTCATTACTTCTTTTTTACATTCTTAAAATTAATTTTATATATATATATATATATATATATATATATATATATATATATATATATATATATGAGCGCATTTTTGTTATAATTAAAATAAATGTCACTAAATTTTCTATTAAAAATCTTTTACTTTGAAATGAGATTTAAAACTAAAAAAAGTAAATAAAATTTAGGTCAAATTTAATCTAGTTTATATATATGTAGGTTATTTCTTCATCTTGTTCTTAAAGCATGTACCGAACACATACAGCAAATTTGGAATTTTATTTTTATTTTTTCTTTTAACTCATCAAATAGGGTTTTCGTGGGTTGATTTGTTTTTGGTTCATACAATCAAGTTTAATTGATTTAGTTTCAGTTAGCCTTTTAAATATTTTTCAATTAATTAAAACCAAATTGAATTGATTAAGTGTGGAGATTGGTTCAAGACACTAGGTTATGATAGATATTTTAAGTTTTTATTTCCACTTATTCTACTATTATATACCTTTTTAGTTTTAATTAATGCGTGAAAATCATCAATTGCTCTTTAATATTAAGAACATGGCAAAGATAAATTATGAGAAAGGTTTTTGTATTATATAAAATCCAAAATCATCTTTGAATAGTCTCAATTAATGAGGTCGCAATAAGTCAACATTACTTTGAATACGTTTATCTGAAGTGTCTTAGGCAACTTGATGAAGTAAATTTAGCCAACCCGGAACAATAATAAATAACATAATATAAATTGTACTGATTAATTAACCAAACTAAACAATAATTATCTATTTAGGTAATATCACCGTCCTCATAAAGCTCATAAAAGCAAATGTTCATCAATATCCTATAAGTTAACATACTGTGGACTCAAGATTTTCCACTATTTTTTTTTTCCTCTGTTGAACATTAAAAATACATTGTATTAGTATTTTAAATATTTTTTTAATATATTTTAAAACGTTAAAAGTAGTGGTAATTAATGTATTATGGAGTCACAGTAGAAAAACAACACAACAAAATCCAGCAGAGAATCTTAATTCACGTATGTCAATCTTGACAATTTTTCAAAACTCAAGTATATATTACTTCTAAATACTTACACTAATTTAGTATTGAAAAACCTTTTATAAATATTATCTTTTGTGTTAAGTAATTTGTACGTTGTTATATTTGGTACGGTAATAATATTATATATATATATATAGTTAGTGACGGATCTTTAACTAATATTTTAGATATGTCAAAATTTCGTTTGAATTATTATTTTATTTATTTTTTCATCTAAAATGTCAAGTTTGTTCTTCGGTTTATTTAGTCTTAATTTTGTCATTTTTGTTAAATTTTGTGAAGCGGTTCAAAATGTTTTCATCAAAATTGACATTATAATAATGTTAATTATACTAACAAAGTAAATCATTCATATTCATAACTTCAATTTTGATGAAAAAATCATGATCTATTTCATGAAATTTAACAAAAAGAATTAAATTGTATCAAACTTTTAAAAATCGATACCAAATTAAAATTAAAAAAATAAAATAAACTAGAGGACCAACTTTGTATTTTTAAATGATAATAAGAACAAAAAAAAAAATTAAATCTAAAATAATTTTATATAAACAAGTAAAAACACTGTATTTAATTTTTGGGTTAAATATGTTTTTGATCTTTTAACTTTTAGTGAAAATTAGAATTAGTCCCTCCTCGAAACTTTAGACCAATTTAGTCTCTCATCTTTAATAAATGGGTGAATTTAGTCATTTTAACCAAATTTTGTTAAATTTATTTGACGTTTTAAACACGTTTTTCAGTAAATATTGAAGCGAAAATGAGTTAAACGATGTAAACAACTAAAATACTATCATGAAATGGGTTTAAAACGTCAAATAAACTTTAAACAATTTGGTTAAAATGACTAAATACACGCATTTTCAAAGTTGAGGGACCAAATTAGTCTAAAGTTTTAAGGAGAGACTAAGGGACCAAAAACATATTTAACCCTTAATTTTTTATGATAATAAAAAATATTAAAATTATTATTATTGTCATTTTTATAATTACAAAATTAAATATAAATAATTTTTATAATTTTACTGAAATTAATTTTTATTTATTATGATTATGTGTAAAAAACCAATCTTGAAAAGGAAAGTTAAATTAACAAATGCTTACTTAAAAGATTGATAAAATAATTACTTTAATTTTAAAAAAATTATTTAAAAGGTAAAATAAAAAAAAAAATGTGGACAAAAATAGATAACTTTTTTATATATAAATGTAGATATTTAAAAGATTTCACAAATATAAAATACATAAAGTATATTAAAAATATATTAAATTATTAAGAGAAATATTTAAAATTATATATTAAATTATATAAATATAAAAAAATTAGGGACCATGACTGCTCTCTGTTCATACAAAGATCCGTCTCTGTATATAAGTAATTAGTTATATGATATATGGATTTATAATAAAAGAACATTAGGAGAGTTAATTATCAAATTATATTTTGAAATTCGACGATTTGATTGTAATTTTATTGACTGAATTGAACTGATTTTCATGGCCATTTTTCCATGGCTTAGACATCTTTAAATTCTAAATTTATTAAGTTTTTATTGAAAAATTATTTTGTTTTGTGTTTTATTCTGTTCATATTATGTTAGGTGAGCTATCAGAGTCAACTTTTGGGTATTTTCTCTCTCTCTAAAATATCAAAATCACTTTAAATAAATGAGGAGATATACATAGTTGTGTTTTAAAATACTACGTTTAATTTAACGAAAACGTTTTCAGAACAAATATTTTTTAAAATAATAAAAATGTCTTTTAGAACTCAATTTTAATTATTTTTTAAAACTTAATTTTTGTGTTTTAAAATATGATTTTAAATTTTTTTAAAATTGTAATCTAAAATGTGATTATTTTAAGAAAACAAAGTCATGTTTTAAAGTCAAGCTTTTAGCAAAAAAATAATAATAATTGTATCAGAAAAATAGAAGGAAACATTTATTATCGAAAACTACAGTGAAGGAGAAAGTTGGAAGAGGGTTGTTGATGAGAAAGAGAAGGAAACACGTTATAGATATTTTAAAATAAAATAAAAATAAAGAGAGAAGATGTAAAGAAGACTGAAAATAAATGAAAAGAAAAGGAAGAGTCTATATTTATATAATCATAAGTTCATAACAGTATTCTTAAATTATTTGTTAATTAATACATTGATGATTTTTATAAAATTAATGTAATAAGAGTAGTTAAAGAGTATAATGTTTAATATATTAAATGTTAAATAATTAACAAGTTCACTTCAGATTTTGAGAGACTAAAAAAACTGATACTAATTTAAACATCAGTTTGAAAATACAACTTTACATTAATATCAATAAAGGAAAGAATGACCTTTCTAATTTTGGGTCAATAAAGTTTAACAAATTTCTTTCCAAAAGCATTAATGTGTTAGTATTTCTAGTCTCTGGTGACTTAAGTCTGGGAGGAAATTCGTTAGGAACTTGCCTCGAGAAATTAAAGAACAAGCTTTATAAAAAGCTATGGAGGACAATAATGGCAGTGGAGTTGGAGAAGAAGACTTAAAAGAGTGACTTTTTCTTCCAATATTTGAATCTCTGTTAAAACAAAAATTTCCGATTTAATGATTGACACGTCGACATGTAAAAATGAATCGATTCTACTTATATAAGTTGGCTCATCACGAACTTGAAAAATAAGTGAATCCAACTCTGTTCACTTTATGGTGAGTCAAAAATTTTGTAATCTGATTTAATTCACCACGGGTTAGTGAGTTGGTTCACCAACCCACATAAAAATATATTTATTTATTTATTTTTAAGAATTTAAATATTTAAATAATTTTTTAAGCAACCCATGATATGACAATCACACTAAAATCAAGAATCAATGTCTTCATCATCCTCACCACCAATATATGATGAATTGTTTCCAAGAAAATATCATATAGTATAAGAAAACATGGTTAATATTACACATTTTCTGAGTCATGCTATTGAACAAAATATAAATAAACAAACTACACATTTTTATCATACTAATTTAGAAAATTTTGTTTATTAGACAATTGCTTGAGTAATTTACATAAAGTTTGTAGTTAAAGATTAAAGTATATAACTTGACAACCAAATTAATTAAAATATAAATTATGAATCTATATAATTAGGAGTAATAAATAATTATTAAAAAAGATTAAAAAATTGTAAAAGATGTTAGTGGATTAAACGAATCGACCCACGTTCAATCGGAGTCAAACTCATAATGCATAATGAACTAATTTAACTAATGGTTGAGATACATTTTGACATTCCTATTCACGTATTTGAAAAAGATTGTATGAGAACCTTTTAAAAAACTAATAAAATATATGTCAAGTAATTGGATGAGTGAGATACATTCAACGTGTAATAACTCTAAAGCCTAAATTATTTACTGATAGAAATTTTGCCATAAGCATATAAATAAAAGACCGAAACTTCTCCTATTCAAGGTTAATAGGATATGTTTGTTTACTGATTTTTAATGGTAATTTAGTACATTTATTACTTAGTTTAAATTGAGAGGATCCAAATTCCAAGCGAAATGAAATAGATGAACCAAACACATGTTATAAGGTTTGTGCAAATTTTTTTTAATTAGTCATTCACTAAATTTTACATTAACATTAAATTTAAAATTATGTACAAACTGTCCAAGATACATATTTTGGACAGTTCAATATAAATATATTTTCTCACGAAGAAATACAAATATATTTAATATTATTTTAAAAAAGTGATATTTTATTTATTTAAATATTAAAAGAATTCTGAAAATAAATATCATAGAAGGATTTAAAATTTTTATTTTTCAGTTATATTTTTCCTAAAAAATTAATAACATATAAAAGAATATTATGTAAAGATGTGAAAATGAGTTTTAATCTATAAATTAATATGACTCACTAGACATTCACTTAAGTTTTAAATACTCATTTAAGTTTGTATATTGGTATATGGTCTAAATTCGTATTTAAAAGAAAAAAATCTTAAATTAATTCACTAACTCACCCATATACAGTGGATCGAGTTGAATTATAAAAATTTTAACTTATTAACATATGTGTAGGATTGAATTTATCATTTTTTAACTTAACTCATGATAAATCAACCCTTATAACTCGTATGACTGCTTTAACTACTTTAATGTTAACATATTTTGTAACACTTTTTTTTAAAATATATCCTTTATTTATTGCTATTATTATTGAAATTCTATTAAAGCCATACAAATATTTTTGAATTTCACCACTCAAATATTTACATTACATCATACACATGTCAAGTCAAAATTAACCCGCATAACATCATCCATAATTATATCTCATTATTTTTAATATAAATTTGTTTCACATCAATCAATTAAAAATCATAAAGTACAATAATTATAAAAATATTCATAATATCACAAAAGAAAAAAACAAAAATTTTCATTGGATACCTTTTAAATCATAATACAATTTTAAAAAAAAAGTTCTTTTTAGCGAATTTCCTTAGGTTTTACGAAATGCCTAAATACGTATGTGGAAAAATAAGATACCGTATCATTTTTCCCACCAAGTCAAAATAAAAACTCAATTAAATCAATACCATCTACACTCAAACTATTCGAAGAAAACTAAAAACAAATTTTAGGCTCACCAACAAAAAAAAAAAACCAAAATTACTAATTTTAATTTATGTCATGCTTCTCCACCAATATTTAATGTAAATTAAACCACTTTTATTAAATTTAATATACTGCTTAAAACAAAGAAATACACATATACTAAATAATAAGCAATACCTAATAATTATAATATAAAAAACGCACTTATTTTTCCACGTTCAACCAATATTCAATCAATCGACATTAAAACTTTCAAGCAAAGCACCAAACAATAAACTTTAATGCCTTTCCAAGTTTCCATTCAACAAAATGCATGGTTTCAAAGTAATATAAATTTATCATTTCTAAACAACATCACATACTCGTATTACTGAAAAAAAAAATCACCTATCCCTATGGTGATGGTGGGTCTTTACATTAAATACTTTATCGGTTTAAATTAACATAAACTTATCTATCTATTTATTTATCTAAAATAGCAAAGAATTATAAATACGGCTAGAATATAACATTAATCGAGCACCGAAAAGAGTACGATTTTACTTACATTTAGTTTTACTTTATTAATTATGTAAAAAAATCATATTAATGTAATTGATATTTCTATTTCTACTAAAATCAACTTTAATTTTTAATGTCTTATTATATTACAACTATAAATTATTAATATTATTATATTTATAACGTGTATGTAAAACATTTAGGAATTAAATATAAATAATTATTAATTGAATATACTAGACAACTATTATGTGCAATAAAGGGAATTCTGACGCTTACTTAACATTATTTTGTCCCACTGGAAATTTTTTCCATAGTGATATATTGTTCGATTAAATATTTAATTTAATATTGTTTATTTTGATTTGAAATATATATTCTATCAGTAACAATCCCATTATAGTTATTTCTCAACAACCAAAATATTATGAAATGACTAAAAGTTAATTACTCCATTTGCCCATTATGGTTAATCACACTGGTGATGGAATGGGAGCAAATCAGTGAAAAAGGGGACACAATTTTCGTAGTCTTTAGTCCAACTACCATTGACTTTGTTTTCAGTTTTTCATCAACAGAACCTCCTTGATTTCTTAACGAGATATTTTCATAACACTTCAAACTAATACTTTTATTTTGTCAATGTCAATTAGTACTTCCGCTAACCAAATACATTTAGAAATGTAAACGGAGCATGTAGAGTACGAGATAAATATTCATTCCGTATCTATATCTATACGGGTATCTGTTATGTGTGTACCTACATATTTTTTTAATATCTACGAATATCTATGGGTATCTACAAATATTTATAAGAGAAAATTTTAATTTGTAATAACAAATTTTAATCATAATTTCAAATAAAAATACAATCCATAACATTTATAAATTTCAAACAAAGTGAAAATGACAAATCCATTTAAATAGTGTTGAATGACAATTTACAAATAAATAAAGATTTTTTAAAATCAATTGATAAAAAATAACCCATTCAAAATCAATATTGTTAATGTTTTATTTATTTTTTTAATTTAAATTACAGTTTAACAGATACAGATATCCACGGGTACGGATACTATGATACCCGTACCTGTCCCGTTAACAAGCAGGTCTACAAAATACCCGTACACGTTACCCGCATGTAGAGATGGCAAATAAACTCGTGCTCGTGGGTATCACCCGAACCCATCCCCGTTTTGACGGGGAATCTCCGCTTTGACTGGGTATGAGTAATACCCGAAATTTTCAACTGGGGATGGGGATGGGGATGGGGATATATATATACCCGCCCAAATACCCGTCCCCGCTTAAATTACTAAACTATTTATAATTTATTAAATAATCTAAAAAATATATAAATAAATAATATATTTACACATAAAATATAATATAATATAATATAGTATATATACATATAAATAAAATATACTTATATATATATATATATTTACACATATACATGTAATATAATATAATATAATATACATATAATATATATACATAATAATATAATATAATATATATAATATATACGTATAAAACAAATTAATCATTTAACTAGTGAGATTTTATATAAACAAATTTATAACATTACAAATTTATAAAAATTTAAAAGAAATATATATATATATATATATATATATATATATATATATATATATATATATATATATATATATATATAAAAGCATAAAATATCTACGCATATACATATAATATATATACATAATAATATAATATATATTATTATATTTATATTATTATATAATATAATATAATATATACTTAAAATAAATATATATCTATAAATATATATATATATATATATATATATATATATATATATATATATATATAAACATAAGATATCCACACATATAATATATATACATAGTAATAATAATATAATATATAATATAATATAATATATATAAATAATTATATATATATATATATATAAACATAAGATATCCACACATATAATATATATATATACATAGTAATATAATATATAATATAATATAATATAATATAATATATATATATATATATATATATATATATATATATATATATATATATATATATATATAACATATTTCTCATTCTCTTTGTTTTTTGTTATACACTTTGTTTACTCTCTCAATTGTCTGGTTTGTTTTTCAAGATTTAATTTTGAAGGTAATTTTTCTTCTTCTTATTACATAATTTTTACTCTCTGTACATGGTTATGTTCAAATAGGTGTTCCTCAATTTCATTCTATGAAATAATTTTTAGGTTACACATTTGATTATCTTTATTTATTTATTTATTTTCATGAAAATGTTTGACTCTTATTTTGTAGCTCTTCTTTTTGTTACTTTGGTTATACACTTTTTTACTCTCTTTTAATTGTTTGGCTTGTTCTTTAAGGTTTAAGCAGATCTTCAAGGTACTTTTCCTTTTATCATAATCTTAATTATACATTTTTTTTTTCGTTATGTTATGTTCAAATGGATATTCTCAAATTTGGGTCACACATTTAATTATCTTTACTCCTTTATGATAATTTTATTTATTATTTATTTTTTGTTTCATGATAATGTTTAATTCTCAATTTTAAGTGCTCAATTGCATAAATCCTTAATTTAATTCAAGATCAAAAGATGAAGAATCTATGTTTAAATTTGAATTATTATTAATTTAATTTTGTTATTTGTGCTATTTCGTTTAAGTGGTATAATATAAATTTTTAATAGTGTAAAAAATATTTGAAATATTTTTAAACTTGATTATTGGTTTTCCTTTTATATTTTGTTAAAAAAGAAATTAACCTTTTTACTTTGTTTGATTTTTTTTGTTACGTATGTTAGTTTCTAGAGAAAATGAGCACAGGAGATCAAGATTTGCAGGTACCAAGTCCACCACAGTGTTCATAACAACCAACTCCCTTTCAAAGTTCCAATAATGACAGTCAATTATAATATCTAATTAAAATATAAAATTTTAATTAAAATTTCTAGTAATATTCTAGTAATTAAAATTTTCAATTTCAATTATTATATCATATCTAATTTTTCATTTTTTTTCTATGTGTAGGTGGATCGAATGCAAATGAAACCACTGATCATTTGTAAAATTAATAAATATTTTGGTTATTATAAAATTTTAGTAATGTGTAATTTTTTAGCTTTTATATAATTATTTGAATTTTATTTAGTTGTTATTTGATACTTTAATTTGAGATTTATACTATTATAATATTTTTCTTAATATTTGACATCATGAAAATCAAAAAGAGTATGTTATTTTAATATTGAATATTTTGATAGTATCATGATTCCGTTGGTGTGATTTTTAAATTTTTTTTATAAAAAATATTTAATTGATATATGGAACAATAAAAAAATGGGTATGGGTATGGGTATAAGAAAATACCCGTTACCCGGTGGGGATGGGGATGGGTCAAAAGTTGTATACCCGTTGGGTTTGGGGATGGGGATGAGGATGAATTTTTATTATGGGGATGGGGATGGGATCATGATACCCGTACCCGCCCCGCCCCGTTGCCATCCCTACCCGCATGTATCCATTTTCAATATTCATCTCCTACCCATTGTGGATTTTATCCGCAGACATTCACAGATATGAATTTTTTTGACATTCCTAAACATATTTCACACCCTTTTTATCCTAAAAAACTTAATTAATCATCTTAAAACACATTTCACTTAATATATAAATAATCATTGTCCCTCATAAGATGTAGACTTATGCCTAATTCAATCAATAATATCAGTATTTATTTATATACTGTAATTTCATTTTTTACATTTAGTTTATGTGAAATTTTCAAAAAATATATACATTTTAAAATTTTGATATAATAAAATTTGGATAATTTTAATATTATTTTAAAAAATATATTTTAACTCTAACTCGATGTTACATAGTTGTAATAAAATTTTTACTTGGTTATATAATGTAATTTTTTGTCGTCAATGATCAATACAAGTAAGAATTTACGTGAAGATTTCACCAAGTCATAGAGGGAGGAGAGTGTGTATATAGTAAGGGGTAGGTGGAAATTACCTGTGGATTTTTGTTGCAGGTGAAGTGCAGGCAGAACAGTTGAAAACCTTAACAACAAAGCACATGTTTTTTTCCTTACCTAATATAACGTTGGACTTTTTCTTCTTCAATCTTTTCGTTAGACACGGTCAGCGTTCAAACAGGGTGGCTTTTTTTTTTTTTTTGAGTGCTCACTCATACACATACTTAGCATCTACAAGTCCCCATCGTTTGACGTTAGCACAATACAACGCATTTCAATAATTGTTTAATAAAAAACACCAAGAATTTTCTTCCGATTATTTAATAAAAAATAATACTATAATTTTTATTTTTTGACATAATTTAGTGTAGAATATTAATTCTTTTAAAATAAAAAAAAGATAATGATACATTAATTAATGATCCATATTAAATTATGTCAAACAAAATATAAAAGTCAAAAAATGGGAATAATAATATATATTTTTTATTTAATTTTGTATTAATAATATGTGTGCCTGTATCACAAATAATCTTACGTTGAAATTAAGAGAATAATATATACTTTTTTTTAGTACTAAAATAAAATTAAAATAATCATTACAATAATAAAAAAGTATTAAGCTAAATTTTAATTTTAATGTTGTTAGAAAAAAAAAAAAAGAGAGATGATGATGAGAGTAGTGTGGGTGGGTTGACTTGAATTGGTTGTAGCTCTCACCCACAGTTTCATGGTAGATGCAAGGGACAGGGTCTTTCTTCTTACACCTCCAAGCATTTCTTCTGCACCTCCAAAAAATCTTAAAATTTCCAAAATACCCTTTGACCATTTAAAGAAACGCACGGACATCACACCCCAAAAATACTTCCGGATGTCGACTTCCGGAAGTCAAAATATATGACTTCCGGAAGTCAAAAATCATCACCGGAAGTCGACTTCCGGAAATCAAAAATCATCACCGGAAGTCGACTTCCGGAAGTCAAAAAAAATTACGAAAGTCGACTTCCGTATATAAAAAAAAATATATTTTATTTTATTTTATTTTTTAAAATACGTATACAAAATTATAAAACATTTAAATATAAAAAGGATTACTTTAAAAAATAAAAAAATAATAAATAATAAAATTACTAAATAAAAAATTAAAAAAAAAATTGAAAAATAATTTAAATTCAAATAATAAAACTTTAAATAATTTAAAAATGAAAAAAAAAAAAAAATATATATATATATATATATATATATATATATATATAAAAACGGAAGTCGGACTTCCGTATATATATATACAAACGGAAGTCGACTTCCGGTATTAAAAATTATAAAACATATATATTTTATAAGTTTTATTATTATAATTTAAATTATTTTTGAATTTTATTTTTACTTTTACTTATTTTATTGATATTATTATAAATATTTTATTTATATATTTCATGTATATTATTTTATATTTTATTTGAATTTTTTAATTCTGTTTAAAATTTAAATATCTAATTTTAATCAAATTTTTAAAATTTTTTCACTAATACACTTTTTATATTTTTAAATTTAAATTTATTTTTATATAATTTATTAAAAATTTAATAAAAATAAAAAAAAATTAAAAAATTAATATTTGAAATAACATATATTAATAATCAAATTTAAAATAAATTATATATCAATTCGATTTGTATGAATATTTCTATTTATTTTTATTTTAAATTTGATTATTTATATATTATTTATTTATATTATTTCAAAATTTCTAAAAAAAAAATTTAAAATATATATATATATATATATATATATATATACACACGGAAGTCGGACATCCGTATATATATATAAACGGAAGTCAAAATCCGTTTATATATATATACCGGAAGTCGACTTCCGTGTATATATATATATATTTTTTTTTTCATTTTTTTTAATTTTAAAGTTTTGTTATTTTAAACATTTTAAAACTTTTTCAATTATATATCTTTTTATATTTTTAAATTTAAATTTATTTTTATATAATTTATTAAAAGTTTAATAAAAATAAAAAATAATTAAAAAATCATATTTAAAATAATATATATAAATAATGACATTTAAAATAAAAAAAAACGAATATATATGTATATATATTTTTGTTTATATATATTTTTTTTTATTTTTTTTAATTTAAAGTTTTATTATTTTAAAATGAATTTAAATATTAAATAAAATTAAATGAAGCAGAATTTTTTTTATTTTTTTGTTTTTTTAATTTAAAGTTTAATATTATTTTAATTTTACTTATTTTTATTTTTATATTTATATTTATTTAATGTTTATATTTATATTTTTATATTTATATTTATTTAATATTATTTAAAGTTAAAAAATAAAATTCTAAAATGAATTAAAAATGTTAAAAGAAAATTTTTTTTTATCTTACGGAAGTCGAAGAAGTTTTCTTTGACTTCCCGGAAGTCAAATATTTTTTAACTTCCGGAAGTCGACTTCCGAAAGTTTTTTTTGACTTCCGGAAGTCGACTTCCGGTGATGATTTTTGACTTCCGGAGGTCATTTTTGACTTCCGAAAATCGACTTCTGGTGATATATTTTGATTTCCGGAAGTCGACATAATTTTGGGAGTGTGGTTCTTAAATGGTCAAAGGGTTTTTTGGGAATTTAAAAAAAGTTTGGAGGTGTAGAAGAAATTTTGGAGGTGCAGGAAGAAAGACTCAAAGGGACATAGTGCTCCACCATGTGATGCATACTTTTGTCTCTTCTCATTACACCCCCATTATTACTTTATATTTTTAAGTTCATACTTCTTTTTCCAAATATTTTCTCATTTCTTCATCCCTTCTATGATAGAATATAATACTTATTTTTCCACACTCCTTTAGTCATAAATCTATTCAATAGTCTTTTCCCAACCCTTCTTCTGTTGCATGATATCACTAGTCTTATCTAGTTGCTATCTTTATTAATCAATTAATTCACTTCAATTTAAGCACATGAAAGACAAATATGTCCGTAATACAAACCACTTCACATTGTGCATTTTTAATATTTAATTAATATTCATTATTAATGGATTCTAGAATAAATATCTCCAAAATTATTAGTGTATAATTTCATCAAATATGAAGAAAAAAAACGCATATACTTATCAAATATAAAATAATCAATCATATGAAAAGTTTAATAAAGAGTATCTCTCATATTTCACAGCAATTTAAATTCCTAATTATTAATGTTTTTTCTTCACATTATTCTTTATTCGTACTTTTACTTAGTGCCGATAAAAAAATAAAACATATGAATATATTGTCATTTCCGTTTTTGTGTTAAACAATAGATTTAAAATTATGTTATTAATTTTATATGATAATGTTGAAAATAAAATGTTGTCCATCAGTTAAATAAAGAATCTATCAACGACGACATTATTTGTAAAGAAAATTATTGAATAAGGTAGTTAAAATGTCCACGTCATCTTTAAAGAAAAAAGAAAAGAGAATGAATTATGTGTCAGGGAAAAACAAGTATAATAATTAACACAAAAAATATATAAAGGTTTTGATGAAATTGTTTAATGAATATGATATTTATTTATTTCACTGGAAAGTAATGTAAAACTAAATTTAAAAATTAAATCATCGAAATGTATATTTTTTTCAAAATTATAATCCTAGTAAAAAATATTAAACACAATTGAATTGTATTGTTCTCTTTAAAAATAAATTTCGATTGAAAATCACAAAATTTGTTTGTATTACTAAAAGCTTAGATTGAATATCATAAAAATAATTTATAGTCTTTTAAACTTTTTGAAATTTTTATCCAATACGACCCTTTATCATGCACCTTAGAAGTTGAAAAAAAAAAACCATATTTTAATAAGGATTCATCCATAATGACTCTATGGCTTAATTATATTTTGATATAATAAATTTAGAAATTTTTAATTAAGTCATCATATCATTATTTGCATTGTTATTTTTCATGAATGTACATCACGTAATATTTTGTTATAAAACTGATAATGAGATCTTTTCAAAATATTAATTGTATTTAACAAAAATTGTTTTTAAATTTAATTAAAAATAAAAAGTTTAAAAAATATAATTTTATAATTTCTTAAATTTTGTAAATTTGTACTTTTTTAATTTTAATTTTTTTAATTTTATAATTCTAATTAAATTGAAAATAATTTTCGTTAAATACCATAAATATTTGGAAAGATTTTGTCATCAAAACTTTTTGAAATAAAATATTATTCATAAAAAGTAAGAATGCAAGATAACTATCATATCAGAAAGTTAACAATAACAATTAACTGTAAAAACTCAATTAAAAAATTTTAAAATTTAAATAACTCAATAAATTATAAAAATTTATTAAAAACTCAATTAAAAATTCTCAAATTAATCCAAAATTCAAAACATAACTAAACATATCCTGTACTATACTACCGACAAATATATAAACAGGCTGATTCACGTACAGTTATCAACTACTAAAAAAATTGTAGATATTGAAAAGGACGAAAAAATACACGTAAATTTGGAAATAGTAATAAACTCTTGTAAAGAAAATGGTTTATTCCAGTCAAAGACCTTGACCACTTAAGTATTAAAATATAGGCCAGTGTATGATTAATTTTTTTTAATTCTTTGGTCACATTTGGTCTCTCACGTGCTTAGACTCAACCAAATAGTGAGAAATATATACAGCAAAATTATCCTATAAACAAGTTATGTCAAGAAAAGTATCCTATAAACACAAGTCCATCCTTATCACCAAATAAAAGTCTTATATACTGATCTATATAAATGTCACAAAAACTTATAAACTGGAATAGAATAGTTAACTAGAACACGTAAATATAAAATTAAAAGTCTTTCAACAAATTTTCTATTAGAAAAATTCTACATTTTTGGTAAAAAAGACTTTCAAAAATATTTCTATCTTATATCTAAATAGACAGATTTTTGCTCTATATGGTTACACAAGGCTAGGTCTATCAAAATGAACTAGTCTTATATAACGTGATAAATTAATATTTAAATTCCTATGGATAGAAATGTGTTGTATTATTATATAGGTTCCACTTCAACAAGTGATGAGAAAAAAAAAAAAAAATATATATATATATATATATATATATATATATATATATGGAAGTATAACTAGGAATATTTAATATAAAAAAATAGATTATATATGAATAGAATGTCTTAGTTAATTTGAGGGTGTGGAAAAGTAGGAGTGTGAAATAGTAGTAAAGCAGAGTAAGTGAGATGAGAGGAGGAATTACATTAAAAATAATTATTGACGAAATGAGATGATTAGGAAGAAATTAATTAGTATAGTATTAAGATTACTACATGTGGTGTTTTGTTATGGACGTTATGGACATGCAAGGTTGACCAAGCGTTAACATGCTTATTTCCTCCCCCCAATGCTCACCAACCAACCTCTTTCTCTGTTTGGTCCACTCAGTTGGGCGCCACCACACTCAGCTACCAAGAAACAACACCATCCAATGCGCTGCTCCACGTGCCACAATCCCACGCCATGCTCTAATCCGACGTTCCTAATTCATTTTCAACAAACCCCATTTCTCGTTCCCTTCAGCTACCTACCCAACACACCAACACACCAACTCACCTCTATATAACTCTTCCACCAAACGCTTTTCTTCTCAGGGAATCCTCAAACTCATAAACACACAAACACACATTTCCTCTCTCTCTCTCAATCCTCTCTCTCTATACAAAACTCCATTTTTTCATTCTCTTCACTGTTTTAAGATGGAAGCAACCACCCTTACCAATGGCCACCAAAACGGTTCCTTCTGCATGACTTCCACCAAGAGCAGTGATCCTCTGAATTGGGGAACGGCCGCGGAGGCGCTGAAGGGGAGCCACCTCGATGAGGTCAAGCGCATGGTGGCCGAATACCGGCAGCCACTGGTCCGCCTCGGTGGCGAGACGCTCACCATCGCTCAGGTGGCGGCGGTGTCTGCACACGACCAAGGCGTGAGGGTGGAGCTTTCGGAGTCCGCTCGGGAAGGTGTTAAGGCGAGCAGTGAGTGGGTGATGAACAGCATGAACAATGGCACTGACAGTTACGGCGTCACCACCGGCTTCGGTGCCACCTCACACCGCCGAACCAAACAAGGCGGTGCACTGCAGAAAGAACTCATCAGGTAACTAACTAACTCTACTCTACTCCCTCTGTGTATATAAATACACACACACAATACGTATATATCTACGCTCACTACTATACGTACTATTTTCCGTCTTTTCAATATTTCATGTGTCCGGTGCTGCTTACTGAGCACGGTACTGGCTGGTGACCTAAATTTAACAGCATAAAAATTACTAGCATACCATCTGATCGTCTTTTATATATACTATTCATTCAAAGACATGCATGATAATTAAGGTTCTCCTTCTAAAAATATCGGGAACAAATTCTCAACTACGAGAACAAACTGTTTTATAATTTTTTTAATTATTTTTAAACTGTCATTACATTTTTTTATGACCTAATATTAGCTGAGAAAAAAAATGTTTTTGTGTCTTTAATTTTTTTGATTTTTATATAATGTATGATGATATTTTTATTCATAATGCATGTAAAATAATTTTTATTTTAAGCTGGACGGCTTTAAAGAAATTTCTTACTTACCTAACTCAACCAGTGTTATCACACAGAATTGGGTTTATATTGGGTAAGCTACAATTAATATGTAACTTTATTTTTCAACATTATATATTTAGGGAAAATATTTTGCAATGTTCATATTAAATTTCCGTTTTTAATTATTTAACTATTAAATTCAAAGAACATTTTTCTTCTGTTTTGTAATAATTAATTACTGCAAACATATATGCTTTCATCTAGGTGGATATATTTTATGATTAATTTAAAACAAAAATTCCTAATTGTAATTCTTTTATTCCTTTTCAGGTTCTTAAACGCTGGAATATTTGGAAATGGGACTGAATCAAGCCACACACTGCCACACACAGCAACTAGAGCAGCCATGCTAGTGAGGATCAACACTCTTCTTCAAGGCTACTCAGGGATCAGATTTGAAATCTTGGAAGCCATCACCAAGCTCCTTAACAACAACGTTACCCCATGCTTGCCTCTTCGTGGTACAATCACAGCTTCTGGAGATCTTGTTCCACTTTCCTATATTGCTGGTTTGCTAACTGGCAGACCCAACTCCAAAGCTGTTGGACCTTCTGGGGAAGTACTTAATGCCAAGCAAGCTTTTGAATCGGCTCACATCAATTCTGAGTTCTTTGAATTGCAGCCCAAGGAAGGCCTTGCCCTTGTTAATGGCACGGCTGTTGGTTCTGGCATGGCTTCTATAGTTCTCTTTGAGGCAAATATACTGGCTGTGTTGTCTGAAGTTCTATCAGCCATTTTTGCCGAAGTGATGCAAGGAAAGCCCGAGTTCACTGATCATTTGACACACAAGTTAAAGCACCACCCTGGTCAAATTGAGGCTGCTGCCATCATGGAGCACATTTTGGATGGAAGTTCCTACATGAAGGATGCTAAGAAGCTCCACGAAATTGATCCTTTGCAAAAGCCTAAACAAGATAGATACGCCCTCAGAACTTCACCTCAGTGGCTTGGTCCTCTCATTGAAGTCATCCGTTTCTCCACCAAGTCAATCGAGAGAGAGATTAACTCTGTGAATGACAACCCTCTCATTGATGTTTCAAGGAACAAGGCACTGCATGGTGGTAATTTCCAAGGAACCCCGATCGGAGTCTCCATGGACAACACACGTTTGGCTCTTGCATCCATTGGCAAACTCATGTTTGCTCAATTCTCCGAGCTTGTCAATGATTTTTACAACAACGGTCTGCCTTCAAATCTCACTGCTAGCAGAAATCCCAGCTTGGATTATGGTTTCAAGGGAGCTGAAATTGCCATGGCTTCCTATTGCTCCGAACTCCAGTATCTCGCAAATCCAGTTACAAGCCATGTCCAAAGTGCTGAGCAACACAACCAAGACGTGAACTCTCTTGGTTTGATTTCAGCTAGGAAGACAAATGAATCTATTGAGATCCTTAAGCTCATGTCTTCCTCCTTCTTGATGGCACTTTGCCAAGCAATTGACTTGAGGCATTTGGAGGAGAATTTGAAAAGCTCGGTGAAGAACACTGTGAGTCAAGTTTCCAAGAGGACCCTCACCACAGGTGGCAACGGAGAACTCCACCCTTCAAGATTTTGCGAAAAGGATCTGCTGAAAGTGGTTGACAGGGAGTATGTATTTTCGTACATAGATGACGCATGCAGTGGTACATACCCATTGATGCAAAAACTAAGGCAAGTGCTTGTAGACCATGCCCTGGCAAATGCAGAGAATGAGAAGGACGTTAACACATCAATCTTTCAAAAGATTGCAACCTTTGAGGAGGAGTTGAAGACCATCTTGCCAAAGGAGGTTGAAAGTGCAAGGGCTGCTTATGAGAGTGGCAAAGCTGCAATTCCAAACAAGATCAAAGAATGCAGATCTTACCCACTCTACAAGTTTGTGAGAGAGGAGTTAGGGACTGGCCTGCTAACTGGAGAAAAGGTGAAGTCACCAGGTGAAGAGTTTGACAAATTATTCACAGCGATATGCCAGGGTAAAATCATTGATCCTCTTCTGGAATGCCTTGGAGAGTGGAATGGTGCTCCTCTTCCGATATGTTAATTTTATCGTCACTTTCATAAATGTTTTTTCTTTTGTATCTATGTAACTCGATGTTTTAAAACTATGCAATGTAATTCAATGTTTTCAAATTTGGATTAGTATTCAGTTCAGGTTGAATATATATATATATATATATATATATATATATATATATATATATATAGGTCAATGCATCATCAATTATATTAACTTATTAATTAAAGTGAGTAAAAAGTGCTTTATTAATTAAAAATATAAGAAAAATGGGCACCGACACTGAAATTTTGTTAAGTTCTATCATCATGACAAGTGCACACATCACACTGCTATCCAACAAAGTCTTTCAAGAGATTACTTTGACGAGTTCCTCTCTAATATCTAAAACGTTCACGGGTTCAGTTGATGATGAATCAGGATCAAGTTCAAATGCAAAACTTCAATGATTTTGGATGGTGTGATACTTTGACTGACTTGAACTATGATTTAAAATAATGTTATATCATACATTAACATTTGAAATTATTACATGAAATACATTCTTAGTAAATCCACTACCAAAACACTTTTTTTTTTTTTTAAATAACATCTGTGCATTCACCTCATACAAATCACCCCTACACTTTTACAAAACAAAATATTACACTATTAAAGAATACGACATAGTTTTCTTATTTATTACAATACTAATTTATGAATAACAAAATTTCACTTTAATATAAAGAAATTTTTTATTTAAGCATCATTTTTTATTTATTTGAATGTCTATATATAGTATTAGTGGTAGAGTGGGTTTAATTTAACAATTAGATTAGATGATTTATACGACGGGACTTTGCCACCTATTTTTTTTTAAATAGAAATTTATATTAAAAATTTAAAGTTAAATTTTTAAGATGTAACTTTTATTTTTTTAATTACTATTTTAATTCCTATATTTTGAACTTTGATTTGTTTTGGTTTTGATCTTTCTGGGATATCGAATATCTATCTTTAGACGAATATAAAAAATTAATAATATTTGATTTTGTCCGTTGGGTTTAGATCCTATATTTATAACAAGAAATCATAATATATCAGTATCATTACCTAACTATCCCTAAGTATTCAAATGGAAATTAACTACTCCACTATCCCTAAGCATTAGAGTGAAAAATAACTATTTCTATATGCCTCTAAATAAATATTTCTACTTCACTATCCTTTTATATTATCATTAAAGAGGTATAGACATCGATTACTTTTTAACTAGGTATATTCTTATATTTAGTAGAAATATGTCTCGATATTTATTCTTGGTTCAATCAAGTCTCATACTATGCTAATCGATTCAATGTGGTCTCATGATCAACTTTTTTCAATAAGAGATTATCATTTTTGTCTATTACATTGTTGAAAATAGAGACATAAATCCAATTGTGATTTTTGATTTCATTTTTTAAAATTCGTGAAGGATAATGATAACAAAAAATGGACCACATTGTCTTTATGTAAAAAAAGTCCCAAAAAATATAAGGATCAAATTACTAATTAAATATTTTATTCAATAACTCACAAACATCATTTGTCATTAATTATATCTTATGTACTAATACGATTTTTGAATGGCTATTAAATCTTTCAAAGTCTTATATGAAAGGTCATATGACTAGAGTATTTTTTATTATATATATATATATATATATATATATATATATATATATATATATATATATATATATATATATATATATATATATATATGCAGGAGAATCTACCTTTAAAGAAACATCGCACATAATTTTTTTATACAGGTTAAAGCACTTCAAATGTCTTAATATTTCTGTACAATATATTTTGTTGATAAAAAAACTCTTATTTAACTACGTAGTCATCTTCCAATGTTAATACCAATCTAACGAAATCAATTATGTTGAATTAAACAATAATAAAACTTCATTCAACAAAAATAAATATTATGACCAAAATAAATCACATACCAAAATGTAGAGATCCAAATAGTAACTAAACATTTCATTATTTATTATTTTCTTAAATTAAAAATTATTTATTATTGTTATTAATTTATTTGATCAATATAATTTCTCTAATACTAAGAAAGATTAGCTGAAACTAGAGTTGACCACCCACATAGGTTTGGTCCATGGTGATAATTAATATAACAGTCGAGTAAATATTATATTCACGTTTTGCTGCCACTATGGTCTGGAAACACCGCCAGTATCCCCAGTGAGCTAGATTTTACCAACAAAGTTCCCTTTTTCAACGGTAATCATCCAAGTCTAACTCAATATTTCTATTTAACTCTATTTATATATTATAATTTGACTGTATTTTTAGTTAAAATATAATTTGTAACACACAACACAATAGGTTTAATAGTAATGGAAGAAGCAACCCAAATACAGATTAAATAAATAGGACTCTCATATATCATATTAATATAATAAAATTTAAATTTTTCAATATTAATTTAATATTTCATATATATAATATAAATTACTTTTATTTTTAATCAATATAAAATCTGTTTTTATTTGGTGTTTTTGGACCCAAAGAGGTAAGACTGGTCTGAATTGTGTAGCCAGTCAACAGTGGTTCCTTCGTATAAAAAAAGAAAAAAAAAAGGAATTTTCGTTGAAGTAAAAAAAAATATAAAAGATGGATGATTAGAGCAGTTGACTTGAATTCGCATGTTATAGATCAGGCCATGTGATTCACACATTTCTTTGACTTGGAGTTACTATTCATATTTGCACATGATTTCCCTTTGATGCTATATAAAGTATGTTTAATATATACCATTTTAATTCGTCAAATGAATGAGTTTAGATTTATTATATATCCCATATAAAGGATTTCATATATTGTTATATTTTAAGAAAAAATTCCTTAATGATGTTTTTTTTAATAATTTTTGGTTAATTTTAATTTATGATATATAAATACTTTCATTTGAATAGCGTATCCGTGTCAATAATTATTCCTAAATATATTTTTTATGGACGAAAGAGAGAATTATAAAAAAAATCGTAAACTTGTCTAAAAGTACCTATAGAGTGAACTTTTCATATTCCTAGTACTACTTTTTAAATTATAATTAAAATAAAAAATAAAGTTACAATCAAGCCTATAAAATAACTTCTTTTATTTCCAATTATTATAATTTACTCAAGCTCTTAACGTAGAAATCTATATTGTACAAATAAGAAATATAACTTTTTTAAGAATAAAATATATATTCTAATACTTTTAATACCTTCTAACAAAGATAAAAATAAGCATACGTACTTTCAAATTTTTACTAATAAAAAAGCTACGCGGTTTTGTAAAAGAACTTTACTTACAACTAGAGCTATTAAAATAAGTTGGAATTCGCGAGCTAATTCAGCTCACTACAGGTTCAAGCTAGATTGGGTTGGAATTCTTTTATAAATTTTAATACATGTTGATTTTTGATCCGACCCACTTAGAACCCAGCTCACCCAAATTGAATCCATGGTAAGTCGGGTTGGCTCACCAACCCACAGATAAATGGTTACATAAGTATTTTTTGTTAAGTTAGGCTTTGCATTTAGATCATGTTAGGTTGTTTTTTTTTTAGCCAATACATAGATAATTTGTATTTTTGTGATTTTGGCTTGTTTTTCGATTGTATTAAAGTTTATTTAGATTTTAATTAGATTTATAATTGAGTTTTGACTGAAAAAAAATAAAAAATTGTATTATTTTTAATTAAGTGAACTTCTGAGCCAACCTGTTTAACCTACCAACCCGTGGTGGGTCAGGTCGGGTTCGAATTTTTTTGGCTCACTAATAAGTGAGTCAGGTTAGGTTGGCTCACTAAGTGATCAACCCATGGTGGATCAGATCGGATCGGGTCGGGTTACCCGTTTTGACAGCTCTACTTACAACTACCACCAAATTTGATTAGAAAATGGTTTAATCATGTCTTTGGTCTCCATTTTCGTAGCGAAATCTCAATTTGGTCCCTTTATTTTTTATCTCAATTTGGTCCCTATTTTGGGAAATTTGATATCAATTTAGTTCTTTCCGTCAGTGGCACAGTAACAACATTAAATGGGATGTCACGTGTCAGTTCCTCGATTTGTTTTTTTGAATTGTTTTTAAAAAATAATAAAAAAAATTGCCACGTGTCAAAATGTCGTCGTGCCATGTGGTAATGACAGAGTGATAAGGCAGTGATAATGTCAGGTGTTAGTATTATGCCAGGTATCATTTCCTCAGTCTCTCAATTTGGTCCCTGTATTCTAATTTTTGTCTCAATTTAATCCATATTTTTGTAAAAATAATACAATTTCGTCCCTCTCTAAACTGAAACAAATATTAAGTTTTATATAAATATTATTCAAATATTTTTATTCAAATTGATATTTTGATTATATATTTTTAACATAGCTAAGTTTATTTAAATTTGTGTTTCACATTCAACTTTACTTAAAATTATTTTCAAATTTCAAATTTATATGTTTTTTATTGTTACATGAATTAGTTAATTTATGAATTTTTTTTATTAAAATTATTTTCTATTAACAATTTTAAAAAAATTTAAATAAAGTTCAATGTAAATTATTAATTAAATGAACTTAATTTTGTTAAAAATATTTACTTGAAATATCAATTTTGATAGAAATATTTGGATATATTTATATAGAAATTAAATTTGATTTCAATTTGGAGAGGGACAAAATTGCTAAAATTTTACAAAAATTAGAACTAAATTGAGACAAAAGTTAAAATAAAGGGACCAAATTGAGAAAGTGAAAATGATACCTGTCATATATAAGTCACGTGTCATTGTCACTATCACTGCCACGTGACAATTGTTTTTTCTTATTATTTTTTTAAAAAATTCAGAAAGATAACAGAAAATTCAAAAAAAAAGAAAGAAAAGAAGTCAAAAGTCAAAAAATCCAGAGTTACTGTACCATTAACGGAATGGACCAAATTGAGAGAAAAAAAAGTAAAAGAATTAAATTGATATTTTTTTACGAAAATGAGAACCAAAGACATAATTAACGTTAGAAAATTGACTACCACTTATCACAATAAATTTTCAAATAAGTAATCTTTAAAATTTAAAAAGGAAAGAACACTATAAACATTTCTCTGAAGAGAATGGTGTATATAGTAAAAGACTTTCTCGGATTGTTTAGGAGGGGCAAGAAAGAATTTTAAAACATTATAAACTAACTACACCAATATAAAAAATCGAAGATGATGTATTCATTGAGTCATCTTTATACCTGTAAACACATGAACACCGTATTCTTCTACAATATGTCAATTTTGACGTAGAATTTCATTATCTCATATTCCTTCACTTTCAAAACTCCATCATATATATTAAAAAAAAAAGTTAACTTCTTGAAAAACTTATAAATGGCTTTCTATATTAATAAAAAAACATAAATTAAAATTTTAGTTTGAAGTATTGCTACGTTTGATTAGAAGGAGTACGCGTATCGTAAGCCTTACATAAACAAAACTTATACTCTAGATTTATCCGAGAAACAATTATTTGCCGTAAACATGACGTATATATAATTTTATTACAGAAAAAAATTATATTTAATGTAGAAAAATGTAATATGTGAATACTAATGAGATAATGAGTGAGATTAGGAGTGATTAAAAAAATTGATTATTGCGCACACTAATTTGAAGTAAAGGATTAATATAAAAAATATAGATGGATAGAGACTTGACCAAGTGCTACATAGAATGTGTTGTTCGTAGCAAGTCTCACCAACTACTTTAGTTTGGTCCATCCCGTTGGGCGCCACCACACTCAGCTACCAAGAAACAACCCCAATGCGCTATCCCACGTGTCACAATCCCACGCAAAGCTCCAATCCAACGCTACTAATTCATTTTCAACAAACCCCATTTCACATTCCCTTCAGCTACCTACCAAACACCGTTGCATGACACCACACGAACCAGACCTCTATATAAATCTCAACCAAACTCTTTTCCTCTCAGGAAATCCTCAAACACATAAACTTCTAAGCATTTCCTCTCTCAATCCTATCTCTCTATACAAAACTCAACTCCATTTGTTCATTCTCTTCATTCTATCAACATGGAAGCAACTACCCTTACCAACGGTCACCAAAACGGTTCCTTCTGCTTGACTTCCACCAAGAGCAGTGATCCGCTGAATTGGGGAACGGCCGCGGAGGCGCTGAAGGGGAGCCACCTCGATGAGGTCAAGCGCATGGTGGCAGAATACCGGCAGCCGCTGGTCCGCCTCGGTGGCGAGACGCTCACCATCGCTCAGGTGGCGGCGGTGTCTGCACACGACCAAGGCGTGAGGGTGGAGCTGTCGGAGTCCGCTCGGGAAGGTGTTAAGGCGAGCAGTGAGTGGGTGATGAACAGCATGAACAATGGCACTGACAGTTACGGTGTCACCACCGGCTTCGGTGCCACCTCACACCGCCGAACCAAACAAGGCGGTGCACTGCAGAAAGAACTCATCAGGTAACTAACTAACTCTACTCTACTCCCCCCTCTCTCTGTACACATACACTCTACGTATATATACGTTTCGTAGTCGAATGTATTTTCTGGGTACGGTACTCATCGGGTTACCTATAAATAATGTAACCGTTTCATAAATTACTACAACTTAAAAGTAAAGTTTTAGATATATAACTTTACTTGCGTATTTCTTGATATTGAATTTTTAGTTTATGATTGAATTGTCATATTTTCTTTATTTAAAATTATTTGTAATAAAGTTGGTTTAAAGATATTTTTATTTTTTAAAATAAGTAAAATCGGATAACTTAGTGTTGGCTTACAGTAGAACACTAAAATTATATATATCATTCTATTATTGCTTTTATGTATATCATTCTATGATGAAGAAACATGTTTTCTTAGAAGGAATTGTGGCTTTTATGATTTATTACAATTATTTTTTTAAATTATTATTAATAGACAGAAATAATATTAAAAGATTAAGTGTATAAAAGGGGTGGAGTGGACCAAATTAACCGTCCCGAAAAATAATCACATTTTTTGGAAATATGACTTCGATGTGAAAACAGTGATGAAAGGGTTTGGGTGGGAGTTTGAGATGGAGAAAAAAAAAATGTAATTTATTAGCATGGCATCTTTAAGTAGGGGGGGTTGGTGAGACTGCAACCCCTCGTATCATCGCAACTACTACTACCCATGTTTGACTCAAGTTCTTCCCATTGATGTCATTTTCTAATTTTGTTTTATTTTATTTTATATTGGACGGCTCTCACCAAACTGTACCCAGATCGGAAAATTGCTATCAAACTGCCACTTATACTTTCACGGCTAAAAAGATTCAACTTTTATATCAACGATATCAAAGTGAAAAGGTTTTACGCTAAAGTGAAAATATTTTTTATTTCAAAGAATAAGTCTTTACATTATCTCTTTTAGTTATGATTTCTCACTTACCTGAATTATCTGAGTCTTATCTTAAATGTTTTTGTATTAATTGTATGTAACTACGCGCTTTCTTAAACATGGATCAATTTTTTAATTAATTTAAAACAGGAATTCCTAATTATGATTCTTTTATTCCTTTTCAGGTTTTTAAACTCTGGAATATTTGGAAATGGGACTGAATCAAGCCACACACTGCCACACACAGCAACTAGAGCAGCCATGCTAGTGAGGATCAACACTCTTCTTCAAGGCTATTCAGGCATCAGATTTGAAATCTTGGAAGCCATCACCAAGCTCCTTAACAACAACGTTACCCCATGCTTGCCTCTTCGTGGTACAATCACAGCTTCTGGAGATCTTGTTCCACTTTCCTATATTGCTGGTTTGCTAACTGGCAGACCCAACTCCAAAGCTGTTGGACCTTCAGGAGAAGTACTTAATGCCAAGCAAGCTTTTGAATCGGCTCACATCAATTCTGAGTTCTTTGAATTGCAGCCCAAGGAAGGCCTTGCCCTTGTTAATGGCACGGCTGTGGGTTCTGGCTTGGCTTCTATTGTTCTCTTTGAGGCAAATATACTGGCTGTGTTGTCTGAAGTTCTATCAGCCATTTTTGCCGAAGTGATGCAAGGAAAGCCCGAGTTCACTGATCATTTGACACACAAGTTAAAGCACCACCCTGGTCAAATTGAGGCTGCTGCCATCATGGAGCACATTTTGGATGGAAGTTCCTACATGAAGGATGCTAAGAAGCTCCACGAAATTGATCCTTTGCAAAAGCCTAAACAAGATAGATACGCCCTCAGAACTTCACCTCAGTGGCTTGGTCCTCTCATTGAAGTCATCCGTTTCTCCACCAAGTCAATCGAGAGAGAGATTAACTCTGTGAATGACAACCCTCTCATTGATGTTTCAAGGAACAAGGCACTGCATGGTGGTAATTTCCAAGGAACCCCGATCGGAGTCTCCATGGACAACACACGTTTGGCTCTTGCATCCATTGGCAAACTCATGTTTGCTCAATTCTCCGAGCTTGTCAATGATTTTTACAACAACGGTCTGCCTTCAAATCTCACTGCTAGCAGAAATCCCAGCTTGGATTATGGTTTCAAGGGAGCTGAAATTGCCATGGCTTCCTATTGCTCCGAACTCCAGTATCTCGCAAATCCAGTTACAAGCCATGTCCAAAGTGCTGAGCAACACAACCAAGACGTGAACTCTCTTGGTTTGATTTCAGCTAGGAAGACAAATGAATCTATTGAGATCCTTAAGCTCATGTCTTCCTCCTTCTTGATGGCACTTTGCCAAGCAATTGACTTGAGGCATTTGGAGGAGAATTTGAAAAGCTCGGTGAAGAACACTGTGAGTCAAGTTTCCAAGAGGACCCTCACCACAGGTGGCAACGGAGAACTCCACCCTTCAAGATTTTGCGAAAAGGATCTGCTGAAAGTGGTTGACAGGGAGTATGTATTTTCGTACATAGATGACGCATGCAGTGGTACATACCCATTGATGCAAAAACTAAGGCAAGTGCTTGTAGACCATGCCCTGGCAAATGCAGAGAATGAGAAGGACGTTAACACATCAATCTTTCAAAAGATTGCAACCTTTGAGGAGGAGTTGAAGACCATCTTGCCAAAGGAGGTTGAAAGTGCAAGGGCTGCTTATGAGAGTGGCAAAGCTGCAATTCCAAACAAGATCAAAGAATGCAGATCTTACCCACTCTACAAGTTTGTGAGAGAGGAGTTAGGGACTGGCCTGCTAACTGGAGAAAAGGTGAAGTCACCAGGTGAAGAGTTTGACAAATTATTCACAGCGATATGCCAGGGTAAAATCATTGATCCTCTTCTGGAATGCCTCGGGGAGTGGAATGGAGCTCCTCTTCCAATTTGTTAATTTTACTGTCACTTTTATAAATTTTTTCTCTGTACTTATGCAAGTGAAACCATAATCAATTGGTTTGACAAGCCTTTTAGTAAATCTATACGGAAAGCCTTATTCTAATGTTTCCTACATGTCAAATAGGACCTTGTAATTTAATATTATAGTAAAATTCCAGAGTGTAATTTTTGTTTTCTATTGCTGACATTCCCAACACATCCACTTTTCCCTCCTTGGTTCTCTTCTCCTATTCTATATCACTGGGTTTTTACTCCGTCTCAAAACAAATTTTCATTCTCTTAACTTCATTGGTGATCCTGACTGCGAAAATGAGCAGCTCGACATTCTAATTGAAGGGCTTCCAGTTAGTTGAATATGAATCCTTCATATCGTTAATCAATAACAAACTTGATTTGTTCTCTTATGATGAAATTAAATTTCTACTTGTCGCCTAGGAAGCCAGAATTGAGAAGTTTAAACAATCTGGTGACAATTTCTCTTTCAATCAGGCAAATTCACAAACAGTTTATGTTCCTACTGTTCAGCTTGCTCAAGCATCATCTGCTTCATCTCAGACTTATTCTCCTCATCCTTTTCATCGTGGTGGTTATGTTCATCGTGGTAAAGGCAATCGAGGTTGTCGCAGTGGCCATAATGGGCTTCCCTCTACACCAATCCAAATGTGATATCTCAATCATCGTTCGAGTTGCAACTTTCACATCCTTAGGGTCAACCACAATTTTATATGCAGCACCGTCTAATTCTCCACCTCTCATTCCTGCCAATCCATCTCCTCATTGATTCAAGAGCTTTGCATCATGTCACTTTTGATCCTAACAATCTTGTGGAAGCCATACCTACTCCAGCAGATGCCAATGTTTTTCTAGGGAATGGACAAGGTTTGCCTCTACACGTTTTTGGTTCTGCCACTTTTTTCTAACATATTAAACCTCATGTCACACTTTATCTGAAAAATACTTTACACATTCCTTCCATGAGTAAAAATTGTGAGTGTTAGTAAATTTGCAGAAGATAACCATATCTATTTTGGATTTGACTCATCTACTTATTTTTTCAAGTCACAGGTTAATCAATCTGTTCTTCTTACGAGATATCTTGGTCCAAATGGGTTATACTAGTTTCTTCTCTTCCATTTCATCCTTCACCCAGACCCTCTCACTGTCATCTGTCCTGACACTCCATTTTTAACACCAGTAATCATCATCCACTCCTACATCATCTCCAACCGTTACTTGATATTCTTTGTGGCACCATAGACTAGGCCAACCTTCCTCTACTATTTTACATAATGTTCTGAGATGTTGTAATATCTCTTCAGTAAATAAAAGATATATTGACTTATTTGTTTCATGTTGTACGGGAAATCTCATCAATTTAACTCTCAACCCTCTTTAACTATGTTTAGTCGTCCCCTGCAACTTTCTTTTTGTGATCTTTGGGGACCATCCTACATTCCATCATCCCTAGGATACAATTATTACATTTTCTTTGTTGATGCTTATAGTTGATATACCTGGATTTATTTTTTCAAGCACAAATTTGATGCATTGCAAGTGTTCAAACAATTTAAAACCCATGTTAACCTGCAATTAAACCAGAAAATTAAAGAAGTTCAAACAAATTGGATAGGTGAGTTTAGGCCTCTAACTCGTTTTCTCCAATCTGTTGGGATTCATCATAAACTAATTGTTCACACACTCATCATATAAAAATGGTGTTGTTGAACATCTATTTTTTCCTCTCCTGAGTCACCTCCACCTTGTCCTGATAATTCCTCCAATGAATTACCACACTCATCTAGCCATTGACTTACCTCTTCTTCCTTCCACGACTGCACATCATGCTCCTATTGTTCCTTCCACTTCCCAATCCATTCACCAAATGCAAACTAGATCCATGTCAGACATTGTCAAATCGTGTCTTTATCCCTATTTTCTTCTCACTACTGCTGAACCTACAACTGTTAAATAGGCCTTGTCCTCCCCTCTTTGGTGATAGGTTGTGGCATTATCATTTTTATCAGTTCATAGTATTTCTGAACAATATAATACTAATAAATTTAGTGCTGATGACTTTCCCCATGTTCAAATTTTGCTTTTATAAAGCTTTTTCATTTCTCGTTTTATTCCTTAAAATGGAATAAGACTTCAATTTCTTATCAAGAGACTCTTAAGATTACAAGGTTAACTCATTCAATCCATTGGATTGAAACCTCTAGCGTGTGCATAATATTAAACCTTACTAAATAATTTAAACCACTTTAAGCATTTACTTAATGATTTTTGTATTTCTAACATAATAATTTTTTTATTTTCTAACAATAGTATATTTTTCCTGTTTCATATACTGGGGAGCACATAGCAGAGACAATTTTAAAAGTCGTTCAGTGATATAGCATATTTACATTCATTTCACCAGACGATTACAGTGGTTCAAAATTTGATGTACAAATACATCAGCCTAGTGTTTTACAGGACACGCCCCACCAGCATGTTTTACCTGGTTCTTCTAAATGATACTAAGGTTGCAATTTGTACATAATGTCAAGGCAAAATTGCTGCATAAGATGAAGCAGCTGCAGAGGGGACAAGTACACCATAGCCATCATGGGAAATCGTTGCACAACTGAATCATGGGATCAAAGCATGCTCTGAGGGGGTTGATTTCTTCTGGAATGGTTGTCCTGTCCGAGGATTGACTATGATTTCTTCTGGATTGACCTCGACCATCACAGTGGGAGTGAACAAGGATGGGTTAATTATGAGTGAACTTGATGAGAACTGGGAATTCCCTCTGCAGAAGGGAAGAAGAAGACTACTAAGTAGATCCAGGAGTTGCATATGCATGAAATAGAAATAATAGGCACGCAAAGTTGCATTCACCACATCAATAATTATGCAGTTAAGGTACAAACAACTAAACTTAAAAATCAGGGTTGGTAAACAGCTGAAAGAATTATGTTTAGGAAAAACAGGGTTCATAAGTTAGTAAATGAGTCTAGACTACATTTAAATCTGGATTGGTGCGTTGGATTCTAATGTAAAGAAGATGGGTGATTACTAATGGAATAATTAATGTAGACTTCTTTCCATTAATCTCGCTAATCTGTTTCTATTCTATCTAATGACTATTATACACTAAATGGATAATTAACAGACTCAATAAATATACAAACCATGATCTCGATACCTTGTTCTGAGCATTGTCCCACGACCATTTCACAATCATGAAGCATATTATGGATCCAAACTTCAGCTAATTCCTCACTGCTTGACACTAATTTACATTGTGTCTCAAATTCCATTTTTTTGAGTGCTGCTTCAGTATCAACATTCTGAAGCAAAATCCTGTACTTTTCATTCAATTTTTCAACTTCCTCTTTATATTCAGATCGGAGCTGCGATATCTGCTTCACAGATAAATAAATGTAAGCTAGAAGGAATTGGAAGGAATCAGAATCAAAGATTATGATTTAAGAAAAATGTGGGGATAAAGAAAGAAATGGATTGCTGCTCATACCTTCTTTTCATGTATCTTGAAGGCTTCTTCTTTATCCTTTTCTATTCTCTCCATTGCAATTAGTAGTGGATCTATGAAGGCTTCTTCATTTGTGTTTTCTATTATGTCCATTTCATCCAGTAGCGAGTCTAGATAGGCAACGTCGGATATTTCAGATGCCACATGGTGATGTTGAATATAATCACTGTTCATATATCCAGGAATAGTAAAGCTGTCAGGTACATGTGTCCTATTTTCATTCATGGGCACACTTGTGAAGGGTTGCAGTATCACAGGTGAACCAAAGGAAGAGTTAACTGGTTCCACAGCGTCATTTGGTGCTTCCAATATTACTTCAGCCTCGTGAATGTGACAATGATCCTCACGACTATGATTAAAAATATCATCTAGAGGCGTGACAGCACTACCTGAATTGAGCTCCGGAAAAGATGGAATATATGACATTGCCATCTGAAAGATACGAGAAACAGGTGTGAATGCATATGATGAGGATATTTTCAGAGCACTCCAAATAAGCATCCCATGACCATTTTATCTTATTTATTATGATAAAATAAAAATAATTCTATTTCTGTTAGAATAATAAAGAAAATCTTTCTTTTCAGTAACCTCTAAGTCAAACAATTCAATAGAGAGGCTCCTTACAGCACAGGAAACTACTAAACCAGAAAACACAGACAAATATGAGCACAATAGACTAAGGAAAACTAAAGATCAAAAATAGGAATGAACATTATAGGGAAGTGTGTACTCCTCGCTTACCAAAGTCCCCTCCTCTCTTGAAAGTCTGAAACACTCTAATAACTCCCCGTCCCCAAAAGTATACACTCATTCAAGCCCCTCCCCTATCTTATTTCCCTCAGCATTATCCAATTCTCTTCCCCTGTTAGTGTATATATGGGTCTCTCCTGCTACTTGTGATTAACTAACTCCTAGTAAGACTTAGTTGGATTGTAACTGTAATGTGGAATAGCTTTGCTTATTAAGCTGTACTCAGAACCATATCAGAGGTTGTGCTGGTGGAAAAGGTAGACGTTCAGTTTAATGCCAAGGGTGCTACAAATTTGACGTGAAGCCCAAGTCTGAGAATCTGCGTTTTCAAGTACCAATCTCTGCTTCCTAAACAAATGCATTTGTTACAGCATCAGTCTTCTACTCCTATTCAGTTTCTTCACCCTAGCCATGGTCAACCATGTCATCCCTGGAAGTATCAACCTCAGAGCACATGCGATAGTCTTCACTATATAGCTATATGAAACATGAAATTGGACTGGGGTGAGATTGAAGCAAAATTGCAGCAGCAAGATCATAGGATCAAGCAAGCTTCTCAATCCTGCATGTGGAATGTTTTATATCATAGAATCTTATGATCCTTATTACCATCCTATGTTTTGCGATATTGCAACAATGCTCCCCCTCCCAACTCCAAGTATGATCTTCATCTTTTGAGTCTTGACAACATTGGATTATCATTTTATTTTAAAGGAAGTGTAAAACTATGTTCACAAAGAGCTGCTAATGTGGTTGTTGTTAGAAGAAAAGGACCCCTCTAAACAATTTTAAGTGAGATAGATCCTTTTTCCTTTAACATGTTGAAGAATCTGATAGTAGATGCTTTCACATTACTAAATAATAACTAAAAAAGCTATATATCACCTTTGCTCAAGACCATTACGCTAAACATGTAGCTAAACCACAAGCTCAACATAATTATCCAATAGAAATGTAAATGAAAACGGAAGAAAAAGGAAAGCCTGGATTGTTCGAAAAAATGTTTGGCTAGAAACTAGGGTCATCTAGAAGAACGAATTACAAACTTAACCACCCAAGTGATGTACATAATGACTTTCAAGTTTGTTGTCATGTTCACGAGGCAACACAAGAAATGACCACAGTTTGTTGTTTTGTTTCTAAAACACAGATAATCAATAAAAACTTGAAAAATAACACCAAAAGGCTTTTTGTACAAAAACTACTAACCAGAGGCAACGACCACAAATTAGCATCCGATGGTTGTGTATTTGGAAAGGTTGTCTCAGCAAACTTCAAACCAGTTGGCTCATCACATACAGGACTCATTACACTGCCCCACTGGCTGGCCTCAGGAACAGCAGAACCAATGGAAGTTACAGCATTTGCCTCAACACTTTCAAGCTGCAAAGAATGAGTAGGCATATTCATAAAATTCTCAATAGCAGCCAATTCATTCACTAAAATTTGAGGATCTTCGCAAACTTTGCCATCAGATTGTGTAATATCTGTACTTCTAATAGGACTCTGTTTTTCCAAATAATCAGTACGAGGGTTGACATCATTGCCTCCGTGCTCAAGAGCTGAATCTTCTGAAGTTATTAAGGGTGTAGATTCCATGACGTCATTTTCTGAGCCAAACTCCGAGGAAAGAGCAATTGCTTCCACAGGAATACTTGCAGGTGTCTTAGGAAATGAACAAATTTCATGAGTAGAAGTCTGGTCACATGAAACCACTGTAGTGGGAGATTTCATTTGAAGATCAAGTTCATTCGTGATAGGTTTCACGAGTTCTGTAACACAAGTATCCAGAAAAGCCTTCTGCTTTTCCTCGGTCAAATCATTCAGCTCGGGCACGTTAGTTTCTGAAGCACCATTTATATTATATTTCTCAACACACAGTCCATTTTGTATATAATTAGAAAATGTCTCCAAAGTTCTGAGTAGACATCGGTGGCTTCCTCTTCAGTGGAATTGAAATTCAAGTACAGTTTTGCTAGAGTGAGTGAATCCTTCTTATCAATGTCATGTTTCAACAAAGATGCTGCTAGCCAACACTGAGATACAAGTTTAATCACACAACTATGATATAATGCTTTATGACTAGTAATATTGGTTTCACAAAGTTTTCTCCAAAACAAGTAGTCACAAACAGCAGCGAGCAAAAATGACAGCCCAAAACACCTTTTGCAACATATTTGGTGCAGTAGGCAAATTGAACTCAAACATGATTTTCGACCAACCATACACTGTGATTTGAGACAGAAAAAGAGAAAATGAATGGTGAATTCTCAGCTTATTTTGAGATTTCTGGAATTCTTAATTTTCTTTTAAAGGAAGCTATGCCCTACCTAAAAAATTACCATAACTTAGCAGTCAAAACATTCATAAAAGTTCACACAACATTCCAGCAGTTTCCCAAAATTCATAACAAGTGTAGAAAATATGCTACAAAAAGCATAAGCTAAAAGAAGTTCTCAAGAACTAACTGTTGCTAGCCATACCTAGTTTGAGACAGACATGCATTATGAACAATCGGGGAGCTTAAACCAATAAACAAGGACAAGGTAGTAAGAATTCAAATTATTTGCAGAAGAATTTAAAAGAAAAAATATCAGTTCTAGTAGCTCCAACGTTTTGTCCATAATTGAAATGACTAGCTACTAATGTTTTTTATATAAAAATTCAGAGCAAATACTAACCACAGATATTTCAAAAGCCTGTACAGTAGAAACTTCTTGGAAATTAACATTGTACTGTTTGAATATGTGCTCAAGAATCCTCAGGGCAACAACCTTGACATTTTTCTACACATGAAGAAAAGCATCAAGGTCAATTACGATCAACAAAGAACCTACAAAGCTCAAAAGCAGGTTTTATCATATTGTTAATCACCCAGCTATACTAGTTGAACTACATTGGGATCAAAAGAGAAATGAGAATAGCATAATGAGAATGCTCAAATCAAATGTTTATATATGGCTACACAAGAAAGGAGACGATATGAAATGATTATATATGAGCAGATATTGGTGTAACACTAATTCAGGAAAAGATGCAGAAAATTAGTTCAACACGTATAAAGAAGGTCAATAGAAGCACCGGTTAAGGGAGTAGATTGCATGGTTATTTTAGTCCTGTGAGAAGGGAGAGAGAGAGAGAGACAAGGAGGGTCATTGGAAGAAGTTGTCAAAAGGAATCGTATAGTGAATAATATGTCAAAGGATTTCATATTTAACTGAGCCAAATGGCATCATGTGATTCATGTAGCCACCATCACCCAATGGAACAACACTTGTCTTGTAGATGATGGTTGTAAACTAAAATGATAAATCTTCCCTTTTTTCATAGCATTATTGTAGTTTTCTTGGTAAGTTTCAATGGGTTTGAGAATGCAAGAAAAAGAAACCTAAGGCAAAGTATAAAAATCTGCAACAAAGCCATTTCACACAATATATATACGCCTTACGTACCATATACTTGCATGAATAGTGTACTGCACACTTGAATTTTACCATATACCCAAGATTATTGTAAGCCTGATAACTATAGGTAGAGAGCCATCTTTTAGAGGATTTTCATCAAGATATCCCCCATCAGCTTGAAATAGATTAAATCCCTCTTCATAAGACTAGGGGTAGTAAAGTAGGCCAAGACCCGCCCAAAACAGGAAGGGCCAAGTTGAAATTTTAAACCCACCAGTCTGTTTTGCCCGGTCCACTAATCAGATGGACTGTCAAATTGGCGGATCAAAGACAGACCAGCCAACCCCAGCCTGCTTTTTTATTAATTTAAAAATTAAAATAAAAAACAATTTAAAAGATTAACTTTTCTATATTATATTTTTTCTAAAAATGAAAATATGCAATAGTATTTTAATTTAAATCATTAACACTTACAAATTAAGTTCCAATCATTAGTTATATAAGGATAATTTAACATGTAAATATAATAATTATTTTAATTTTAATTTTAATTTATCTAATTAAAAATATTCATTAATCAATTAAAAGTTTAGAAAATATTTATATGATTAAATATGTTTTTAATATTCATTTATATGTATATATAAACAAATTTTAATTAAAAAATAAAAAAAAAAAGTGGCAGTTTGGTCTATCCTGTGGCAGGGTGGGTTAAGATTGCTGGTCCGTTTTTGTCTGATAGGCCATCTGGCCCATTATTGGAGGGTCAAATGCGGGTCGGGCTAAAATGATCCTTTCACCTCAGCTAGCTTTAGGTGTTAAGTTGTGCCTCATTCATTTCTAATATAGTTTTATACTTGCTTCAGTCCTGAATTTAAGCCACTGCAGAATTTACGCTCCAAATATTCAATCCTATGGAGGAAGGTGGATGTTAAGATGTCTCACATTGGTCACAAAAATTGTTTTGTTTTGGGAGGAAGTTGCACCAGTTCTTTTCTAATACTATGGAAAGGAGAAAGGCCTGAAACTGATTTGGGGTGATTCAATGTCATTGAAAGTTTCACTACTAAAAAAACTCATATTTCCTGTCAATTTTGTTTTGAATTTTTTTTGTAGGAAATACTTATAAATTTTGTTATAAAAAAAAATTTGCACGAAATTGCTGTCAATCTTTTTGTAAAATATTTTGTATAAAATTTTGTAGGAAATACTTGCGAATTTTATAATTTTGTAGGAAATAATTACCCACGAAAGAATTACCTACCAATTAAAATTCTTAGAAAAAATTACAGGAAAAAGTCTTTTCTTGCAATTTTTTTTAACAAATTTGCAAAAAAAATTCCATGTAATATGAGAATTTTTAGTAGTGTTTGAACTAGGACTCCCTGAGAGAGTATGCTTGCACCACCATGGGGAGCCATGACCCCCACCTGAAGGTGTTTCTAAAGTTTTAATAAAAATAATGCATATTTAAGCAAATGATAGTTAAGTGAGTATTGAGACCCTACCGGAAAATGTAGAATCTCACAAAGACCTGAAATATCCGACTTTTGCAAGAATTTGATGCTATTTGGTCCCTCAAGCAGTTTCCTTTTCTCTGAAAGTTGCATGTTTGTAACAGTTTCTCCCGTAGTTTGATGCCCTGGGGAATCAAGTACACTAGACAAACCATTTGTACCTGAGGGCATGAAAATAAATTAGCACTAGCAAGTACCTAAGAAAATAGTTCTGCCATGAATAAAACTCATGGTTTACAAGTAAAAAGTTGGTTGAAGAAATAAATTATAAAAGTGGAAGAAAAAAATTAGTCATACCATTCGATTTACTTTTACTATTGGCAACACTTGAATTCTTCTTGCTCCTCAATCTTGGTTTCCGATATTTGGAAGCAAGCATTTTCTTGGACATTTTCCTGCGCCCAGAATTAACAATACCATTGCCGACCTTCCTAGTCTTAAGATCAATGGCATGATTTGACAGTTCCCTCCCCTCTGTTTCAACAATGTCTTTGGACACTTTCCTCCTATTGGGCTCAACTTTATCCTTGGTCACTTTTCTCTTCTTGGAAGCATTTGATGCTGTCCTCTTTCCCATAATTGTATGATCTTCACATTCAGATTCATTTATTATGTAATCAGAATGCTTGGCCCTACTCCTCATCCTCCGAGACGAAACAGACAAAAATTTCCACTGAGGATACTTTCCTTCAAGATCACTCCAGGAAAAAGCACCTGGCTCACTGTGCAGTTCCTTCATTATTCTTTCTCCTAGCAATAAAATGTTCCTCGAATATTCCCCTCGATTCTGCTGTATTGTTGATATGAATGAGCATTCACGATAATCAATATCATCAGCATCACAAACCAATTGGGATGATAATTCACAGAGTACATCATGCAGAAGAGTTTGATCTGCAATGTCTGGAGTACAAACAGCAGTTACACTGGCATGTAAATCATCCAGCTTATTGAACATATGAGAGGTGCCCCATTTTAGAAGGGTGTGAGAAATACTATGACTAATCAACCGCACGTTACTGTCAAGAGATATACCCTCCTTTGCAAGCATTAAAATATTTTCTTCAACAGTGTAATATGAGTACAATCTGAAAATGGTTAACTGTTTCAACTGCGTGCTGATAGACATCTTTTGTAAACCTCTTAGGTCATTCTGTGGGTCAAAATCACTGTCAAACAGTACAACAATGTCCACTAAAGAAAGCTTAACACTAGGGAGACAAGCACGGTTTTCCATCAAGAAGACAAATTTACCACTGTCTCTATCATTAAATGTGTCTAAAGCAGCTTCCTTTGTTTTAGGGGTATAAGCTCTATCATATCGCACATAGCAATCTTTTCCAAATCTCTGACAGAGAACATCATCCAAAATATCTCCAATCGATCCAGAACCACAAGATGACTGTAGTTTTTCGAAATGAAAAAGAGCTAACTGAATCCTCAAGAATCTTAAACAAACAGTTTACAACCACGACAATTAACAGCCACAATATGATATACCTTGTTTTAATTGGAGCAGCAATTCTCGTATTTTCTAAACCCTAGACATGCAGTATAAATAATAACTAAAAAAACAAAAAATTCATATATTCACAAGGTAAGGAAGAGAGACTAATGTAATATTCAAGAGTAAGTCAACAAGGACGCAGTACTGACACAACAATTCTCGTATTTCTAAACCATAGACACATAGTTAAAATAATAACTAAAGAAAGCCACAAAATCATATATTCACAAGGTATATAGAATGTATAGGAAGAGACTATTTTCATATTCAATAAGACACGGTACCGACAAAGTACTTGCACTGCTTCAAGTTTACGCATTTCATGGAAATCATATTCTGATGTCCTTGTAAAAGATAATGCAATGCAATACTGACGAAGTATCTGACAATCTACTTCAGAAAGCTCTCAATTTCAGTATCAAGAAATCAAAATTGGATGACAATTTTTATATGCTAGCCATGGACTTCCTATTTTCGTCGCAAACTTTGAAGAATTCTAGGCGGGCCTGATTCTACCAACTTCCCTGTAATATTCCTAATATGGGTTGTGCCAACCAGCATAAAAGAGTAGACAGTAGACTCCATTCACAATTCACAGCTTAAAGTAACAACAGTGATCAACTGAAATAATACAGTAATACTATACCAAATTGTTGACAATTGTATGTGCTTTTCTTTTAAATTTAAAAAAGAATTATAGAAGATTTAGATAGCAAAGATCAGGATCAGATTATTCAGATCTGATTTGATTTTATTCTCCTTTATTTTCATCCTATCTTACCTTTATATTTATTTTGTAATCCCTGCCCAGCTCTACCTTTAGAACTCTTGTAATTATGGTCAATCAAAAGCTTTGGCTCTCTTATGTAATTCCTCTCCAAAAATTACGTGGTATGTGTTAAAATTATGATTGTTACTTGTATTCTACAGCTTTCATAAAGCTCTCTTTCATACACACACACACACACACACACATATATATATATATATATATTGACACACACACACACACATCAGCTAAGTAGTACTCAGTGATTTTTATCACATCCAAATTCAAGTTGGTATCAAGAGCCCTGTCACCGGACCACCACTATCCATTGTCTCTAGCCATCACCATTTTGTTTGACACAGTCAAGGTTAGGAGCACCTTGAGAAGTGTCACCTAACCCTGAAGGTCATGTGACCACAACTTCGTGATGCACTGATCTCCGTCAGCCGCTCACCAGGTGCATTTGTCCCACACACCGCCTCACGGTGCTAAAATCACATCAGACCACTGCCATTCATCTTCTTGGCTTCTTCTAGGCACACTTCTGCCCTTGTCTTCCTAGTTCAACACACTTGGATAGCTGGTCAAGGCTCTCTCGACAAAGCTTAGGGTTTTATTCCCTCTCCTCAAATATGTTTGTGGCTGTCTCTGGAATGGCTTCTACTATTTCTACTTCTTTTGCTGCCACTCCTACTATTACCACAACAAAACTCAACTGGAAAAACTACTTATCTTGGTCCGCATCATCCATGGAATTAAGGTTCCTAGGTCAAGGATACCATGATCATTTGGAAAAGGATACCACAATATTTGGAAGGGCGCCCTAGTTGCAACAATACTAAAGGTATGCTATGTAAGGGAACTTATTGCTAGTTACAAGTGAAACTAGACATATCCTGGTCAAAGAGCAAAAACAAACTTAATGCTCTCTTTATATTATATAAGGGGGGAAATTTGACCTTATTCTCTTCTTTCAGTTGACAGACAGGTTTGCTAACTGAGCTACTGCTCATCTAAATTCCAATCACAACAACAATCATAAACAATAATGAAGAAAATAAAAAAATAAAAAGTACTGTATAAGTTAAAATGTATAGAATAAGTATATGATATTAAGATGATGATGATGATGATAATATGACCTCCAAGATTAACTGATTAAAACAACAATGTAATAACAAGCAATATCTGTATTATCAGATCATCCCATAATTTTGCACTATAAACAAAATATTAGTTGGTAGATGTGTATTACATCATCGATGAAACATGCATAATATTACAATCAAGCAATCAGCATTAGAGCTTTGTCAATATAATATAACAAGTCAATGAACTCACAATAATACAACAAATGATAAACAAACAATAAATTTGAATAGATGACTACCTGGAATAATATTAACACCCTTAACCCACGACATTTTGCTTCCAAAAGGATTTTTTCAAGAAGTAGCAGTTTTCCGCTTGCTTTTATACCAATATCTAAATGTTCTTCAACAGGTAGACCCTTAGCAACAGAATTATGCAGTGCCGGCTCCAGGAGATAAGGGTGGTCACAGCACTATAAAATAAATTCACATATGTAACTATGATCGTATTGTCGCATTAACATTTAGTGATATAGCTTCTATAAAATTTGAAGTAATATGAAGAAAGGAATATCGGAACTACAAGCTAATGGAAAAAAATATGATGCATGAGATTTTAGCTTATTTGAAACTGTGTTTCTTTTCGTGTCTACCTTCCTTGTAGAGATAATAAGCTCATGGAGTGCACCAACTGAGTCGGACTTCTGGCCTGAGCATAACAAAATTAAGTTTGAAAGCAGCATTGAACAATACTGTTCAAGCTGCAAATGAGAAAGGCAGGCAGGAACCCAATACTCTACAAACCTAGTAGAGCCAGATTTGCATTTGAATACAACATATTTTTCCAATTGGCTCTTCAAATTGGAAATGCTAGCACTGAAAGAAGTTTCTATTGGAGCAATACTTGGCCCATGATGTGCAGACTTGAGGAATGAAAGCAGTTTGATATAATCAGATCGATCTTCCTGAAAATATATCACATACAAGTTAATAGGATGAAAAATATAAATATCAAACACAATTAGTTTACCTTTATTTGTCCACTAACAAGAAGGAGCTTCATTTCAGTTTTTAAAATCTTGATACTGTCCAAGTGTCCTGAAATTCTGGATTGCTGGCATTCATCAATTATTATCGCTTCCCATGGAATGCATCTTAGTTCATGTAAGTCCTGTATATCAAATTAAAAAATAATGAGCAACAAAAAGAAAATTAATAGTCTTTACTTTGAAACTTATTATAGAATTCAAAATTGTTTCTGGAGTCACTTATCAGATGAAACTTCAGATATAAGAAAATACCTCAACAACAATATCAGAAGATGACAATAGTATTTGAAATAATATACCATTTTCTTCACTATAAAACTCTAATGCCCTGATGCCACTCCGTACATCTCTGTTTCCCTTGTAAACTACAAGATTGGCAGATGGTGCCAAATGTAAGAACTCTGTTTCCCATACAGAGAGGGCAGTAGAAGTTGAGATGATGAGAAAAGGCCTCTTGCTATTACAATTCAAAGATAATACAAACAAAATCACCTTTATAATGCGCTCCTGCAAATGTAGTTTAACAATAAAAATCAAGAATTCTAATATGCATAATCATAATTGATGGTTATTGCAACCTACACACTTCTTAGACAGTTTGAAAACAAATGCAATATTATACTTATAAAAGGTCTTCTCATCAACATTGCAAATTTTTGACACCATCTTCACTATAAGCATGCACCAAAGTAATAATAGCCATCATGCTTGGTTGATGACTGAATCTGAATCTCTTTTCTTCCCTCTCCCCTGAGTTAGAGCTGTGAAAACGGGTCATCCAATCTAGCCCACCATGAGTTGACCACTTATTACTCAGCTCAAAAAATTTGAGTCTGACCCGACCCATCACGGGTTGATGGGTTAAATAGATTGACTCACTTAACTAAAAAAATGAAATTTTTTTCTTCTTCAACCTAACATTTTCTTTTAATATGTAACAAAAATCAAAAAATTTCAAACCTATCTTAAAAATTTGTTTTTTCCTCATCTTAAACAATAAATAAATCATTCATCCCAAAAACTAAATCATAATTCTAAATAAAATCAAAATAATCTCAAAAGTCAATCCAACATATTCATCTTAAAACTTAAATTTCAATACAATCCAAAATCATGTTAAACTCCACATACAATCTAAAATCGTGTTAAACTCCAAATACAATCCAAAATCACAAAAATACAAATTACTATCTAATATCAAATCATTGTTGCCTCTCTCCCCCAAAATTTCAAAAAAATAAAAGTTTGTTTGTGTTTGGGTTGGACTGTTAAGAGTGAGGTGGGTTTTTGTTTCTTTTTTATGCCTAGGTTTCTATTTTTGGTCCGTATTGAAATTTGCAATTTTTTGTTAACATAATCCAACTCGAACTTGTGGTAAGCCGAGCTGGCTCCCAAGTTCTAATCCATTTTGACATCTTGTGCTTGTCCATTTGAATATCCTATATTTGTGCACATATCATACACAATATCTTCAAACCCTTGGAAGCATACTAAATTGTATGCAAACTATCGCATGTCCTTATCTTCCACAGATGTTTGTTCACTGTGTTTCCATTTTCTTGACAAAATCATTGTTTTCATCATTTCTTATACAAATTTAAAACAAGGTAGCATTTCTACAATTACTTGTTAAAATAGAAAACATTTTCTCAACTAAAACAGACCCTAAAAGACTGACTCACATAGCTTTTTGGATACATGTTATTTAAATGAAGTACTACAAACACGATAAATGTCATTTAATAAAGATGAATTCGAACAGCTAAGACATGAAGTCACTGTATAACACAAAAACTAGAGTATATGGAGAAAAAACTGACCTGGTCAATTTGATCATCTACAATAAGAGCATTTTGGCCTTTGTGCCAACACTTGCGAAGCTTGTTCACATAACTCAAATACTGGTTATAAAGGCCTGGTGAATCTCCAAATGGCAACACTGATAAGTCGACAATGAAAGATTTTGTCTCCTGCAGTGTCAAACAAACTGCTTATTAAAGAAACATACTTTTAACATAAATTTAGGACATGTTTCATAAAGGTAGTCAATTGGCTAATAAAAGTCGAGATTTTGCTTTTTGTATCAGAAGTATCGTCTCCATCATAGGTTTAAATCTAATCATAAATGACTTGAATCTCCAATTACATGTGTTTCCCAACTTGACTTGTGGTGAAATCTCAAACAAGTGAAAATAACAATTTTACGATATAACACTTTACCATCCCTACCATTTTATGGACATACATAACTGTCGTGTAAAACAACCCTCGTTTTTTTTTTTCATGCACATGGTAACCGATCAACTTTTTAAATAGCCTTGATAACTTAAGTTGAACAATGCAACAGAAATTTTCATAACATAAAACATTAGTCCAAAGCTGATGATAATTCCACATTTTGCAGGTTACAAAACTATGTTATACCATTTAATTTTACCTGCAAGCACATTTATAGAGAATTGAAAAACCAGTTCAGATTAAAATAAATTATATCAGGAAGTAAAAGACATTATGCTTCCCGACACTAATATCGTTCTTCAGACTTTTCAGGAGTGTAAAAAATGCAGCTATTTAAAAACTTCACGTTAAAACCTTGACCGTCAAAACTAGTAAAAATATGGCACTGTAATATATACCATAAAATTAAATTTTGTATATCATGTTAAACTAAATGAAGCACCTCATTGTCTTCAAAGTGACTTTTTGACAGTTTATCAACTCTCTTTCGACGACTTTCATAATCACGTATGAGTTTCCTGCCTTTTGCTGATGTCAAAAATGAAGCATCTTGTAACTCCCATGTGGCATTATCATAACCAAGACCGGTCCATTTGACAAGCCACTCATAACAGCAAATTGGATCATTGTCACCATGCGCGGCATAATGCACAATTTCTCTTTTAAGGAGTAAGCGGTGAGGTATACTCCAATCTCTTTTCCACCTGGTAACCTGATAACTCGGCAACATAGAAGAAATTATTTTCATGGATAATTCCAAAGGGAGTGCAGAATAACAAAACAAAGGACCATTGGTGGTCCAAAGAATGTGAAAAGGTAACTGAACCTGCGGTTTACTCTTAAACTTGGCCAAGAGCTTAGGAGCCTCAAGAAGCATTGTTGATTCTGTAATCCAGCGGTTATGAGCATGAGCGAGACCTTGATACTTGACAAAGTAATCCCTTTGCATCACTAGCAACATGCCACTTACTATCAAACATCATCTCAAGCATTATCTAATATACATCCACGAATAAGAAATGTAGATGAAATACAAAGAGTGAACTCCCATTGTAGTCCCTGAAATTGTATGTCCATTACATTGGTCCCTGACTTTCTAAAACACATTCAGTTGTCTTTTATCTTGCAAAAGACAGTGTTAAACAAATTAAAGTAATTTACTTTTTGTAAAGATAGCAGTAAGAGTGAGTATTCTTTGAAGTTAATGATTAAATTGACCAACGCTTTCAATCTCGAAGACTAAAATGGGAGGTCTACCTGTGAGCAAACAGGGGAATTTTATAGACCATACCTTTATTATTCGAAACCACTTCTCTAGAATCCAAGATAGATTTCACTCCTTTAGAAATAGAATGCACACCAAACTCTATTTTTTTCATAGTGCACCAGATACAATGCCAAAACCTCAGAGGAATGTACTTGAGAGGAGGATCGACACAAGAGGGATGGTACCTCTTCTGGCATCCTTTTCCAGAGCAACATCTAAAATATCGTTCCACATTGATAAACAAAAGCAATTGATAACAAAAAAAGAAGTCTTAATTTAAAATGCCCAGGTTCATCTTAAACAAATACAGATAGACAAAAATATTTTTACTTGCTACAAAGACAAGTGGAAGTATAAAAGCAATCATTTCAGGAGATGCTCGTTTTCGTGCTGATATCCTTAGAGGTTAATACATTTTTAGCCTAAGTAAAGTTGGTCAACACGTGTCAACGAGGTGGCAATGTGTGACATGGGTGACACATGACATCTACATGACTACCATGCAGCAAGAGTTATTTTAAAAATGTTTTTATCCAAAGAAAATTTACAATTTTAAAAATGAAGGTGAAAACAGCCTAATCAACATTTAAAAGTGAAATATGGAAACTCACAAAAGTACTCCACCACCCAAGCAATTGGAACATACAACTTCCTTGCCACCTTTTCTATTTTTCATATACGGATTTGCTTGTGCATTATTTTGATACTCTTTAGCCAATCCCTCAATGCACCCAGAACGGGCATCCCCTCCATCCTAGCAAGATGTATGAGTCAAATCAATACAACCACTAACAAGTAAACTATGCATCTCTAGACAGACTGCTATTCTTGATCCAATTAAAGTCATTGTATATATGTTTGAATATAAGAAGTTATCTAAAATAGATGGAATAGTGATGAGTTGGTTAGTTGAGGTTTTTGCCATATATATATATATATATATATATATATAGAGAGAGAGAGAGAGAGAGAGAGCACTTCCTCCATATGAGGTAATGGTTTCATTGTAGTTTTGTCTTGAAAAGACATCTTGATGGATTAAGACAGAAGGGTATTTATGAACTACCCATGACCTCAACACCTAAGTAATGTGTGTCAGATTTCACCTTTAATTCATTGAAACAATAGAAGAAAAGATAATTTTGCCAAGATGGATGAATTATAGGCTCTCATACCATTCCAAATCTCCTCTTAAAATCAATTGCCATTAAGTGAAATTACCCAATAGATATATAAGTTAAACTCCAAGAATTGAGGCACGCAATATGGGACTTTTAAGTCTAATAGAACAATCCCCACAATCAAGGTTAAAGGACAAGAGTGGTATTGATTGTCCTTCTAGCATCAATGTTTTGACCACAAACCCGTAAACATCATTGGGGCCATCACATCCAAAATAATATCCCCTTTGATGTTCAATGGCTCCATAACAAGTTTGTCCTGAAAAAGCAATTTAGTGTGTTAAGGGAGGATGGCGTTTCTATTATGTCCTTGAAATTTTCAGATTTAACCAAGCAGATTTCTCCTTCAACAAAGAGTTAATGTTCAATCTACAAATGAACCTATCAACCTCTCTCCTATTCCTTTACCCTACATTTATATTTAACTACCACTTAACCAACTAACTCATTAATGTTCTAACTATTTTAACTAACTTTTTCTTCTCCTTATACCATAACAATACACCCTTGTAAAAATCAACCTTGTCTTCAATTGTGGAAGCTATATTTTGTGGCTCATCTTCATCACCTTGATCTTCATTTGACTTCCTAAAAGCATTTTTATGCTTTCATACCATAGGAATGGGAACCCAACAGACATTGCATGCAAGCCAAAGTCCAAAGGCTAAGGTGGTAATAGGGATGAAGATGGGTCCTGTATAACATGAATCACTTAGACTGCCTTTGAACCTTCATTTTTCCTTAACTCCATTGTCAAGCAATCATCCAAAGACGCAACAAAGTTTAATGCTATAGGTTCACCCAACAAGCTGAAATTTCAAGATTCTAACAGCATTTATATTAAAATCACCTTCATGATCGAATCTAAGTTCAACAAGTAACAATACTTGTATGGAAATCTGATTTTGAAAATAATATGCTTGTTTGCATCTTTCCCTTTAACTCCCTTCACGATCAACTCCAGTATTGGGTTACCAAGAAAATGGTCTTCGTAGCCCAAAATCTTCACTTTATTTTCCTAGCGTTTTTGCCTCCTAATTGATGCATTAGCTTTGTCCTCCATCATAATCTTTGTTTCTCGTCAATTTTTTATTTCATCAATTTTGATTTCCTCTTTTCTCTTGCAAATTTTGTATTAGGACAGATTGAATACACACACTCACGAAAAAAAGGATAGATGAAAAGAACATAAAGTAGGAATACTTGAAACGAGGATTTCTTTCTGATTATTATACATCAATGAAACAGTACATGTCTTTTAATAAGTGATAACTGTCATAACATAAACTAACAGCAGTTTTGTTTCAGTTTTTGCCTATTTTTGGATTATACACAACACTCCCCGTTAATTCAAAAATTTAGGTGACACAACACTCCCCTTTAATTCAAAAGTTTAGGTGACACAACACCTATCCATCCCCTTAGTTTTTAAAATCTAGCTTGTCTCAAAGGTTTGGTAAAAATATTTGTCTCTTGGTCTTCAGTGCAGTAGTACACAAGCTGCAGTTTCCCTTTGCTCACTTGATCCCTGAGAAAGTGAGACTTAGTATCTATATATTTACTTCTTCCATGGAAAACTGGATTCTTTGACAAACTCAGTTGATTTATTATCAACACATAGTTGTACTGGTTTCTTATAAACCGGTTTCAACTACTCTAGCATAGACTCCAACCACAAGCTTTGAGAAGTTGCCTCAGCCGGAGCTATGTATTCAGCTTCATAGGATAAAAGAGCCGCCACATTACAAGAAATTGGTGCATTTAGATATTTAAACAAATATTCAAATGTACTGTTCCTTTCTACTTCGTCTCCACACCAGTCCAAGTCCGAAAAAGCTTCATGAACAGCTTCACTTTGCTCATCTCCCTTTGGCAATAACAATCCAAAGTCAGAGGTGCCTTTCAAATACCTCAATATGTGCTTAGTTGCTGTCATATATTGTGATCTTGGATTATGCATAAATTTACTGATTAGGCCAACACCATAGCTAATGTCGGGCCTACTATTGCAAATAAACCTTAGTGAACCTACAAACTGTTTGAATAGTGTTGTGTCCACCGGTTTGGCCTCCAACTCTTCTACCAAGGTTTCCCCTTCATACAGAATTTATTCTTGCACAAATAACTAAATGTCAGTATACCAACACTCATATCTCCCTTTGTCCTATCCTTCTTCCCTTGTATATACCAAACTAACACCTCAACCAACAAACTCATTAATAATCTAACTATCTTTACTAATTTCTCCTTCACCTTTTACCCTAATAATATCTTCCCAAGATACTTCTCATAAGCATATATCTAGACTCTTTGTATTTTTCTGCTTAATTTTATACATTTGAACCATACTCCCGAATTTTGTCACTAATTAGTGTATACTATGAGTATATAACTACTTTCCTACATTTCATTTCATTATAGCTCTTTGTACTTCACATTTTATTCAATTGGACATTTCATTTCACTCCATTACATGATAATTACTATTATTATTTATTTACTTTAAATAATAGTTAAATATGTTTTTAGTTCTCAAAATTCGTCGTGAAATTATAATTCATCTTTATTCCAAACTTTGATACAGTTTGATCTTCAATCTTAAAAAATGAATAGATATAGTTCTCATAACCCAACTTAAATACATTTTTTGAATGTGTTAATAGACGTTTAAGACCAACATTTGAGTCGTTTACAATATCTGACACATTCCAACTCAAATGTTAGTTCAGAAAGTCGTTAAACACGTAAAACGGAAATTAACATCATTGAGTTTCCATTCATTTTTAAAATTCAGAGATCAAATGTATTAAAATTTGGAATATAAATGAATTTCAATTTTACATAAAGCTTTGAAAACATATTTAACCCCTAAAATAAAGAATAGAACACTTCACTTCTGCATGCGAAAAAAGTAGTCGACAAAATGCCAAATGAATTACAAAACCTACTTCATCCATAACAAGTGTGTGGTTGCTCATGTCAAACAGAGCAGCCTGGTTATCTGGTTATCTGGAGAAGTATCTCTCTGTTATATAAATCACGGACTACCTGAAACATTAAAGGAGAAGAATCGGTAATGTCTATTCTAAAGGGTCGTATAATATGCATAACCTCCAAACAAAATAATCTGAAACCCAAACTACATTCTTCTAACTTAATTAATTTACAGGTAAAATACCATCTTTTAGAGCAAAGAGCACCAGACCTACCTTATAAAAATTCATTTTCTTAACTTAGTCAGACGAAGAGAACAGCTCATCAGCAAGAAAATAAAATCGGAAGTTCAAACACTCCGCCGTACAAGTTTTCTTACGTATAATCCACCGAAACCCTACTGTGTAATAACCCTCACCTTACTGTGATCACAAGCAACTTTTGGTATATATACTACGAGCCTGTACAGAGTAAACAAAGAAACTGCAAAATAAAGCAAAATAAAGCAATGGATCGACTACAGCTACTCCACCTTAAACTGCAAAATGTGAGAAATGAAAATATGGCATTCACCAACTAATATATACTATGAGTCGGTTTAGCTAGCTACTGTTAAAGAGTGATTTATCAACATCTACCCTTGCATTTACTGTTTAGAGTTAAAAAGAACATAACAAAAATAGCATCCAGAGGAAGAACGGACACACAGAAGAACCAAGAGAACCAAGGAAGAAGAACCATGGCCACAGGCAGGGCCATGCCTCATATAATTTATTGTCTCACCTTGAGATCACACGTAGTCCCAAACCGTGAGATCACAAGAGTTTTTTCCAAAAAGTGAAATCCCAATAGTTTGAAATACCTAAACCAAAATACATAAAATTGAAGTTAGAAGAGAGTTAAAATAAATTTAAGAATGAAATGTTTTATATTTTAATAAAATATATTTTAATTTTATTTCAAAATTATTTATTAATTTATTGTAGTTAATTTTATTTAACTTGTTTATGTATTTAATAAAATTCATATGTTTAATATTTATGGAAATATTTATTTTAATGTAATTAAAAATATTAATTTGTTCATTATTTTTTAATTTTGTAATTATTTTAAAATATTTGATGTTGTAAATAAATTTAATTCATCTAAATTCAATAAATTATTATATTTTAAAGTTTGTAAAGTTCAGACTTTTTTAAGTATTTATGATATTTATCTTTAAAAAATTATATATCAGTAATTTTAGAAGATATTTTTTATTAATAAATTTCTTAAATTTATAATAATACTTTTTTATTGATTTTGATCGTATATATTTTTATCAAGAATATATATTATTTAATACTTAAATGTTCTCCTAAATATGATAAGTGATAATCAAAATTATCTTAAATAATTATTATTTATATATTCTCTAGTATTCATATATGTGCACATACATTCAAACAATAATGAGCATTCATATGTATTTTTTAATTCAACAATCTTTTTTATTTTTATAAATTTGTTTATGACGTCTTTTTATAACGAAATGAAAGTCTCTTTTTTTTTCTTTTAAAGTTTTGAAGAATTTGATTTATAATTTTATATAAAATAAAAAGTTATAATATAAATTATTATTAAAAATAATTATATAAAAATGAGTAAAAAATAATAAAATTTGATTTTGATTATGAAAAATAGATTCGATAGTGAACTCTTATATATTAAGATTTTAAATTTCTTTTTTGTTTAAAATAAATACTTAAATTTCAATTTTTTCATAAGTAAAATTTATTTTAAAATTAATTATGCAGTTAATCTTGAAATAGAAACTTATTAATATTCAAATAACTTATTTATATAATAAAAAAAATATGAGAATATTGTATTTAAAAATATTAAATTAAAATATTTTTAGTAAAAGAACTAATTATAATTTAATAAGGGAAGGAAAGACGAGTACTGCATTGGCGCCGAAACCGGGCCACAACAAAGAAGATGAAAAGACTGCAACTTTTTACTTTAAAATGATTTTACTCAATGAAAACATAACATTTATAATTATAAGTAATAAATAAAATTATCTATATATGTATGATAAAAAAAAATTATATTTAAATTTTTAATGAGAGTCGACATCATTTATTAAATGTCGTAATAACAGTATATTTTTTTACTTGTAGTTGTAGCGATATACAGTGAAATAGGATTTACATACATTTTAATAAGTTTTTAAATGATTTTTTATTTAAAAAGTTTTTCAGGAAAACTCGTTGTTAAATATAGACTTGGAAGAATGGATATAGGAAATAAAAGTGAAAGTGAAATTGTTGCAATGAGAAAGATTGTAAAAAAAAATATAAAGTATTTAAAAGAAGAGTTTATAAAAATTAATGAATAATGTAATATATTTGATATATTAAAAAATATTTTAATTAATAAAAATAGGATAATTTGTTTTGTTTTCTATTTTTATTATTATTATTATTATTTATTATTTTATATTATTATTCTTTATATTATTTTCATTACTATTTTATAATTCTATTATTACTATATTTATATATATAATGATTATTTATTATATTTAATATATTATAATATTTTATTTATTTATATTTGTTGTTATCATGAAATTAAACTTATTCAACTGTAAACAACTATGTAAGGAGAAAACCGTCATTGTAACGTATTCCATCTCAACTATTCTAATTTACAAAGAAAGTTAACATTCAAATATTTGTTTCGCTTTTTTGTTTTTAATTATTTTTTTGTTAATCGATTTTTGTATCTCTCGCAAATATTTTATTTGAAATAAACACACGGTTAAAGATGATATTTTTTTTTTCTTGTTATATACGTCATTATTATTCTAACATATAAATGTGAGTTTGATATATTGTTATAATTTTTTTAAAAAGTAACTAGAAGAAGTTTGATAAAAAGAAATTGTATTAAAAATATAATATTATTTTTCACCCAAATTCTTGAATAATAAATTTATAAATATTTCCATCTATATATTATTATTTTTATTCATTTTCAATTGACATTAAACTTCTAAATCCTCTTAAACATAAAATGGAGAGTTTCAGATCATTTAGTTCAAAAACTTCTTAACAATAACTTTAACATTAAAAACTAAACCCAGATAATAATACAAAATACCATATCCTTTTATTTTATTTTATTTTTCATGTTTCAAATAATTGACATCCAAAATTTTATACACAGTTATCCTGCTAAAATATGTTAGATCAAATAATTATAAAATTCATTTAACTATAATTGCATAATATATTAGATATTAAAGTGGGTTAACTTAATTTAAACGAGTGAGTTCGTTATTACATATTGAGCTAAAAATATCAACCTAATCTACTTCGTCTATTCATAAGTCAAAACTTTGTAATAAAACAAATTATCTTATTTAGGAATGTTTTGTTTTTATAAATAATTTTATTTATTTATTTATTTATAGTAAAATAGAAATTATTGACTTAATTCATTTTTTATAACGGTGAAATTAAAATATTTATCTAATTTTTCAAATATTATTGTAAGACAATAGTTAAAAATTAAAATATTAATGTATATATAAATTGATACAAAAATAAAATAAATACATTTTTGAACAATAATTTAGTATTTAAAAGATGAAATTGTATATTTACCTCTGTTTGATAATAAGCCTATTTCTGATTATAAATCTTTTATCTGATATTATAACCACTTATACTACATTTACAGGATCTTACAAAAAGTTGTGTATTTTTATTTAAAAATTGACAATGCTATACATATTAGGTTGTTCCTTAAATAAGAGATATAAAATTAATATTACAAAGAAAGTACTAATGCACCTCTATACATCACCATAAAGTAATACAATATAAAAGGAATGATCTAATATATTTTTATTGAAGAAGAATTTCATATAAAAATTTGATATAATATAATTATAATAGTTATAAGTGCTATAATTTGTTATTAGAAAAGTTGTTCATATTGAGTGTTGTAATCATGAAATAAATGTATTCATTCACATCAAAATTATTTTCTTATTCTTCTTTTTATTATTCTTTTTTCTTTAGTATTATGATCACCCTTCTAACATTTATTGTATTAATATCATTGAAAATACAAATTCATTATTTATCTCATTTTGAATGCAATTATTTATATAAATTGTTTGATGTTAAACAACATTAATTAACACAACTTGTCTTTAAAATACTCTATGCTCATCTTTTCCAACAAGAAGAAGTACATGTTAAACTAAGTACACAAATAACAAACATTTAAGCTTTGAATGTTGATCTTCATAAGACTCTCAACAAGGTTTTTTCCCAATCGTCTTAATAGTTAAAGAGTTACCAAACAATTTTTCTTGGTTTTTGAGATCCCTCCAATGAGAAATCAATCAACCATTATTCCTCTAGGTCAGCCACTATCTTTTGTATACACTGTAGTATGTCAATTTTAACTTTTGTTTCAGCTTTAAAATCGAAAAAATAATGCAATTCAAAATTTATATAATAATATGCAACATGTAAAGACCTATAGAGTTGATTGTCCTATCTCCTATCAATAATATTCCACGTGTCTTCATAACTAAAAATACAATTAAACAAATGTTGTATTATTTTAAGATATAAAATATAAAAGATAAAATAAAATTTTAATTTGAAGATTAGTAAATTGCCAACCTTTTTCTTATCAGCATTCGACTTTATTTATATATTTTCTTTATCCTGATCCATTGACTCGTAGATGAAATTCATGATTGATTTTTGATCCAAATGTATCATTTTAAGCCGTTGCATTATAGGAAATGGATCCTTCAAAGATATATGACAATATTTTTCCAATATAGTTCTTCCTTTTTCTCATTAATGACTCACCTGCTATTTTATAACTGGACAACATTCTCCTCACCAATTTCTTAAAAAATGTCATCCAACTTTTTAGAAATTTTTATCAGCTTTTTTTAAATATAAGATGCATCAATAAATTTCAAAAAAGGTTTCCTTTGGACGGTTAACTAAGAAGTTTAAAATAGTCATTCCAATTTTGTCAATCCACCCATTAGTCATTATTATGCAACTCGTTTTATTCCATGCAGTCCTATGAATCTCCAAAGCATCTTTTGTTGCCTTAATTTCTTCCTTCAAATACTTTACTCTAATTTCATGGTATTGCCCTAATTTGAAACTGAATCAATCATTTTCCTAAATGTTTTGCTTGTTGCCACATTAAACGGTATGGCATTTTCAAAGAAAAAGTTTTCTACATTTCTACAAGTACTTTCTCTTTTCTCTTTTATCCTTTTTGAACATTTGATTGATTGTAACGTGAGGATGTATTCTTCTCTTCTTAAAAATATTTTTACTATTGCTCACGTCCTTTTTTTCAACTTTTTTTTTTCAGTCTCTACATCATTATCCTCGATATCAAACCTTGGTCTTTTCATTATCTTTGTTGCAAGCCCATAACAACTTCAAACATTTATTTTTGACTCCATCCGTCAAACTTTTGCAAGCAATTACATCCCTTTGAGTTCCCGCCAAGTGGCGCTTCAAGCGATAAACCCCTCCTATTATAATATTTTGGCAAAATTTGCACTAAATTCATTTTTTACTACTTTTTAGAGTGATCATTTAGTAAGTTGTCAGCGACACCATAAAGGGTAGAAGCATGTAGAAGCATCGTAAACCATTGTAATGTTAACCATACGTATGCCTCTTGTTTTGTAGAATGAATATATAAATGTAAAAAAGACGATACACAAAGGAAAACACAAAGATACAGATGGAAGAGATAAAAAGAGTGTGCAGGTACCTTTAGTGTAAGTGTTGTGTCGACGAACAAGGAGTGTGCAGATAACTTTAGTATGTGAATCTTTTCAGGAAAATAAACGAGAAGCAAAAGAAAATATGGTAGAATTTTTACTCCTTGAGTGCCACTAAATAAGTAATGTTTTATCTAAAAAAATAATAATCATTGGATGCAAGCGAAGATTAATCCAATTTTACCCTCTAAAATTTTAAAAATATTTAAAAATAATTAACGTAATAAAATATGAGAATACAAACAAAATTAAAATAAAACAACAGACGAAAGATAATCATAATAACTTATTATTGTATATATTAAAATTTAATAAATTGAATACATAATACCAAAAAAATTTAATGAAAAAAACACATCAAAAAAGTGACACAAATAACATTAATATATTTTGTTTTATAAAAAAATAATAAATAACAACATTATTATGTTTTTATACGAGAATTAATAAATACTTACAATCAATAAAGAAGGGTGTTAACAAATGCCTGGATAATGCCTGGATAATGGTTAAAGAATAAATATTATGTGTTGGATTTATATTCTTACATTAAAAACTGGAATAATTAATTTTATTAATTAAAATAATATAAATACATATAACTAATTTTATGAAAACAAAAATATCCTTTAAAATATATAAACAATAAAAAAATATTTTGAAAATTCAATTAAATCTCAAATCAACACTTTAATTATTTTTTTGTAATTTTTTTAGTTATTTAATACTATTTTTTGTTAATTTTTCTATTAATTTAAACTTTTTATGTTTAATTATATTTTAAGTTTTAATAACATTAAAATATAGTTATTTTATTATTTAATTATTTTTTAACTTTTATCGGTAAACATTAAATAAAATATTATAACAACTATGTAATACTTATGGATATTCTTATTTTTTAAATAAATGAGAATGTTAACTCGTACCCTTTTAAGACACTCATTAAAAAATTATTAATGTTCATTGGTAATATTATTTTTACATTGAAAACTGAAATAATTAAATACATTAACTAAAATAGTATAAATGCATATTGCAAATTGTTTAAAGATAAAAATATCCTTTTAATTTTTAGACAATAATTTTTGATACAAAATACGGACATTAAAATTTTTAAAGTCTCAACTCAAATTAATACTTTAATTATTATTTTTTTATAATTTTAGATGTTGAACACTATTTTTTTTCTGAGATTTTTTTGTTAATTTGAAATTTTTTATGTTTAATTATATTTAATTTTTAACAACATTAAAATATATTTATTTTATTATTATTATTTTTTAATTATTATTGATGAGTATTAAATAAAGTATTAAACATATGAAACACTTAATTATAAATTTTATGTTTATTAATTATACGATAATGAGTTAATATTCTCCTATTTTTTTTATTACATACAATTAAAATCATTGATTAGAAGGACCGACCATTATGATTAAATTTATTGTTTCCATCAATTATCCATGTTACTTTAAATATAATTTTCTACTAAAATGTTAATATTTATAAAATAAATATATATTTTAATTACAAGAGATAATAACAAAATAGAAAAATTATAAAGACAATAATCGTATCTATCATCTTCTTTTTGTACAGTATTTGTTAATAAAATTTGACCTAATTACAAGATAGAATTAGGTTAATGTTTTTGAACTTACCAAGTTTTGGTTCAGTTTTAGATATTTCATCCACCTTCGATTATTTGGATCCTGACGAAGGTGAATAATCATTTTAGTTTATTTTTATCTGTGTGATGACGTGGAAAATGGCAAACAAAATATCAATTTCAACGTGTGGGCCCAAGAGACGCACGGCGCTGCTAAGTAAGCACCACGTATAAAAGCGTAGCATTGTATTTTCGTCGTTCATTCTCACAGTCACTTACTCTTCTCTTACCGTTTTGTTTGATTCGATTACAATGGCGTCCGAAGGCATTCTTCTCGGCATGGGAAACCCTCTCCTCGACATCTCCGCCACCGTCGACCCTGAGTTCTTGAAAAAGTATATACTCTCGCCACCTTTCTCTTTTGCATGCCGTTATTTAACGATTAACCTCGTTTCACCGTCGTTGTTTTTAATTTCCTGAGATAACGATTAACCTCGTTTCTTGGATGGTGAAACGACGTCGTAAGTCGTGTGGTTTGCTTCTGAATGTTCTTTCTTTTGTTTTTCTGTGACATGACAGGTACTCTCTGACCTTGAACAATGCGATTCTTGCGCATGACAAGCACAAACCTATGTAAGGATTTCTCTGTTTAAGCAGCGCTGTGTTTTTCTTCTCTGTTGTGTTGATTATTGGTCTTGTTCGTCCTGTAACGCCGTCGTTTTGCTTGGTTGAGTTTTGCGGTTTGTTGATTTGCTTTGGTGACTGAGGTTTTTTATCATTGGAACGTCGAATTTTGTGTCCTTGCAAGCACTGCAGTCCTTTACACTTTGGAGCGTGATGTTGTATGACTTTTGAATGTGTTCTTTGGGATATCAGAAACGTGCTAGTTTGATACGGTTCTTGGTTTGCGTGGGCTTATTCTTATTTGGACAAAACTTAGATACAGATATATGGTCAATAGTTGCTTTGGTGATTCTTATTTTTTTTTTTAAATTAGAATTAAAGATTTACTTTAACAACCAGGCTAAAGATCTGCATTCAAAGATTTACGGTGAAATTTCAACTTTAATTGAAATACAACGCAAGAAAATGTTTACAGAACTGGATCAAAGTTTTATATCAACTATTGAAGGAATACTCAGAATCTGGCTTATCTTCCCTTAGATACATGGTAATTGATATCAGTGTGTGTATTTTTGCATGATTGTAAAGTAAAGACTTGTTGCAATAGTGCATGGGGTATTCAGCCTCATATTTTAATAAGATTTTGGATCTTTCTCTGCTGATCTTTAATTGCAGATTCTTTTATGATTACTTGTTAAAAGATATCTTTTTAGTTCATTTGATAAGATGCTCCATTTCAGATATGAAGAATTGGTTGAGAAATATGACGTGGAGTACATTTCTGGAGGTATTTCACTAGATCTGGAATATTGGATAATATCTTAATATTTAATGTCAAAAGCGAATTCAATAAAAGAAAGAAAGAAAGCGATTAGCAGTGGAAAAACATAATTGGTAATGACTGTTGCTACAATTTGTTTTTTGTGCCGGCAGGTTCTACTCAGAATTCAATCAAGGTTGCTCAGGTATGTATTTGTATAGTTAGTTAGTAATAATCTGGATGTGCAGTAGCTTTGGTTAAAGTAATTTACCATTACTTCTTCTTGTAGTGGATGCTCCAAGTTCCTGGTGCAACAAGTTTCATGGGTGGCATTGGAAAGGATAAGTTTGGGGAAGAGATGAAGAAGAGCTCAAAGCTTGCTGGTGTAAATGTAGGTTTAATCACTCATTTTCTCCTTTCACTGGCATGTGCTTCTCTGTACTGGCTTAACAATTATCTTATTTTTCATTCACCAGGTTCACTATCATGAAGATGAATCCACACCTACTGGAACTTGTGCTGTTTGTATAATTGGTGGCGAAAGGTCAGACAATCAAAATTTTCTGTACCTTTTGCTTCAGTGTTTTTTATAATTGAAATTATTTTATGCCGTTTATAAATAAAGTATATCCTTCGGCCTGACTTCTACTTGATTGCAAATTTTTGGAAGCCTTACATTTTGATCGCCTCTGAATACAGGTCGCTTGTTGCAAACTTAGCAGCTGCAAATTGCTACAGGTCTGAGCATTTGAAGAAACCAGAAAATTGGGCACTAGGTACTTTGTTGTTGGTCTATGCAGGCACTTTTTTTTTCTTCTTTAAGTTCTTCATGCCTGAGTAATTCAAACTTCGGTTGACTGACATATTTTGCTGTGCAAATTTCCCTCACACAGTAGAAAAGGCCAAATATATTTATATTGCTGGCTTTTTCCTCACTGTATCACCAGATTCTATCCTGTTAGTTGCTGAGCATGCTGCTGCAAATAACAAGGTGAAATATGATTGAAAATTTTGTTTTTTTCTTTTGAAGGAGGTTTCCGATTCTTAATTTTATTTATGTATGCAGATCTTCTCGATGAACCTTTCGGCCCCTTTCATCTGTGAGTTATTCAGGGAGAGACTGGAGAAAGCTCTACCGTAAGGATTCATCTCGGATAAATTAAAATGATTGAAATTTTACATATTTGTTCTTAAGGATGTCCATTATGTGATTCAGGTATACAGATTTTGTTTTTGGAAATGAGATTGAAGCAAAAATATTTTCTAAAATTCAAGGCTGGGAGGTAACCCTTGTATATCAGATCTTTAGAGAAGTTGTGGTTTTGGACGTAGAATGTTAAACCATTACATTTATTGGTCTTTTTTTTTTTCTAGACTGAAAATGTCGAGGAGATAGCTCTAAAGATTTCGCAGTGGCCAAAGATATCAGGAAAGCATAGAAGGATAACAGTTATCACACAGGGTGCGGATCCTGTATGTGTTGCTCAGGATGGGCAGGTGAAAATGTTTCCCGTGGAACTTTTGCCTAAAGAGAAACTAGTTGACACAAACGGAGCAGGTACTGTGCTACTGCTTTTAGGAGTTCAAATGCGGTTATGTTACGTATTTATTTATGTAAATAAATCTCGTAATGGTCTTTCATTGTGATAGGCGGATACATGATCAGGGCAGAGTGGATTAGTTGAAGAATAGCCCCATAGTTAGAGGTGCATAATCATTAGGTTAGGAATGACTTAGATCGAATGGGGAATTAATTTTCTGATTATTTAGTTCATAATGAAAAACATAACATTGTTTGACTCCATATATTGAAGAAAGGCTCCATTTGTTATAATTATTTAAAATAATATCATTATTATGGCATCTGTTATAAGTATTATAATATTAAATTTTTAAGTATTTTGAGAATATGTTCTTATTGTTCTATTTAAAGGCTTAATCTTTTTAATAAACATGTAAGTTTAAGTTTAATATCCTATTTACAGGGGTGTTGTTTACCTCTGTTTAAAAGAGTTCTTTACCAAATAGACTTTAGACTAGAGTATGTTTTAGAAAAATGCTAAACCGGCCTTAGGCTTTGTGTAGCAAGCCTATTTTCACATGTTTCTGTTGTCTTCAATTGTGATATGCTCTATACGAATACATAATTCCTCTCTGCATTTCTCCTAAATGCATTGTATATTATTCTCATACAACATTGCTACCAACATGGAAAGATCATAACATTATTTATGATTTTTAAGGCACGGATATGTTTCATTGGTAGGTGCCAAACAAGATGTGGATTTAGTTTCATCCCTTTTATTTTTTCTCTGTAGGAGATGCATTTGTTGGAGGATTTCTTTCACAATTGGTTCAGGAGAAGCCCATTGAAGAATGTGTGAGAGCTGGCTCTTATGCAGCAAACGTTATCATCCAAAGATCTGGCTGCACTTATCCAGAGAAGCCTGATTTCCATTGAGTGGTTTCTCCCGGTTGTGTTGTTGCCTTTATGAACTTTTGATTGTCATCAGGAAACATTTTGTTGTATTGTGATAGTTGCTGTTAACTGATTTTTTATTTTTCATCCCGAACTACTAGGGTAAACGAGGAAAAGTTTCACCGGAGAATTGAACTTTTTATATGGTAATCTTATTTTTGCCAAGTTTCTTACAAAGTCTTTTTTTAATTAGATATTTGTTCTAGCCGAAGGTAAAAATTCGATCAGTTTGAGCATGATTAGATATTTATGGGTATTGTTTAAACTCGTCCTGTTTTAATGAAGAATTCTCGTATTGATTGGGTATGAGTATAAAAAATTTCTAACTTTTTAATTAGGTATGACATGTATATATTCGTCCATGTACCTGTCATAATATTTGTTTCTACCATATTTTTATCCCATTTAAATTATTAAAATATTTACATTTAATTATGTAACATTATATATATATATATATATATATATATATATATATATTATTTCTCCTAGTTGTTTGGTTTTGGTTTGTCATTTGTATTTTCAATATATTTTTTATCTTATCATAATCTTTATGTAATTATGAAATTATGTTCATATAGTGTATGTTAATTAAATATTTTTTATGTTTCATATTTGAATATTTTTATTTATTATATATTTTTCTTTCACACGATGATATTTAACCCTTTTAATTTAAGTGTTTAATAACGTAAATCTTTCATTTATCTTCTTATTCTATTGTTATTAATTTTTGTTTCATTTGAATAACTCTTTTTGTTTTGCTAAAACAATTTTTTGTTATATTTCAACCATTGACTTGATATTTGAAAAGGTTTTATTAAATCTCTAAGAAATTTTTCATTTTATCATACTCTTAATTATACATTTGTTTTGTGTTGTGCAATTTCATTCAATAGTCTCTCAAATTGTTTTAAAGATACATATTTGATAATTTTTTTATATTTTTATTTGTTATTTATTTTTATCATGTAGAATACTATTTTGATATATTTTATGTACTTATTTTTTATTTTCTAATTTATTATCAATCATACTATAATTTTGTTATTATAATTGTACAAATAAATTTTATTTATTATAATATAAAAATGTAATATAATTGCCATGAATTTTTTTTTATTAGCATCCAACATATATTGAAGTTCAAAATATACAATATCTATTTTAAAATTTTATTATTATTATTATTATTTTAATATTTATTCTTTGTGTAATTTTAATCAAGTGGTATATTATAACTTCTATTAGTGTATAAAAAAATATTTATTAGAATTTAAAAAATTGAAATAAACTGACATTTAAAATATATTTTAATTTGAATATTTATTTAATTTTTATATTTTTTAAAAATATTTTAAAATTTTATCAAATAGATTCTATTAATGTTTGCAAATTTAATAAATGTTTTAGTTTTGATAAAATTTTATTTGGTATTCTAACTTAAGAAGTATACACTTATGATTTCTTTCTAAATAATTGATACCAAATAAACAACTCCCTCTTAATATTAAATATTTGATAATATTATGTTTTATTTACTATTTTTTTTATTTTATAAAAATTAATTAATATTGAAACACTAAAAAAATGGATACGATAATATACTCATTATTCGGTGGGGATGTGGATGAGATAAAAGTTTTATATTCATTATTTTTAGGTGTGGGTATAAGTATGAGGATGAATTTTTTCTATGGGGTTGCATATGAGATAGGGAAACCCATAAACCCACTTAGTTGCCATCCCTATATATGATCCCCTGTCTCTCTTCTCATGTGCTCCTGTTTATTCTACTTTTTATGTCTCCTCGACTTCTTTGCTCCCTTAATGCTTCTCTAGTGCACAAGTTTAATGCCTTTTATTCACTCATTTTAATGCCTTTTTATTGCACTCCTCTACCTCCTATTATCTGTTATCCGACTTGACACTTTAATTTCCTCAACTATCATCATGTGGTATCCTAGGTAGCACTTAATCTTCTTTCCTATAAAGTGTTCAATCGGTATTGAACTAACTAGTTGGGGCCTGTCACAACATAGTCTTTCAACTTTTAACTTTTTTGTGCGTAAGGTTAGGAAATGCCTAACCTAATAGCATAACCAGTATTGGGCCGATTGGTTTGGGTCTATCACCACAACCCCTAGCCTTTAGCTCTTTGGAGCCTAAGGTTAGAAAAAGTTCTAATTTAAATGAAACACTCCTATTATGAGCCCAATCAACATTGGGCCCAAAGAAGCTGCTATAATACATGGCGATCCATCACATTTTCCTAATGTTCCAAAATATGAAGTGTCCAAAGTATTAAAATGTTCCCTATCTCAAAATGATTCATTGTATGCAGCGTTTTCCTCGAAGTAGTTTAAAATACACAATAAAATATGCCATAAAAACTTTAAAAGTAAATACCTTATGTTGTCTAAGGCTCAACCAATCGCCTTTTAGGAGATTTATTTTAGCTTTACAAGCATTTTAGAAAAATTAATTAGAATACATACGTTTTATAAGCGAGTCTTCAAATTTCTCATGACACGTGTTTTGTAAATAAAAGATCTAATATTCAACTCATTTACATTTTACAAATGAGTGATAAGAAATTTTCTACTCAAACTTGCATTTTATTAGTAGGTGATTGAATTTTCATCTCATTTTACAAATGAGAGACTTGAAAAATATTTGTCTAAGCTGCAACTAGACCTGCACCATCATAGTTAAATGTGTCATTAGGGAACATAATTATCTTTTTTTTTTATCCTCTTGTTATTCGTCATCTATGATTTTCCAAATTACAAGACACAACTTCAAATTGCATATTACTGACTGATATGACTATAATTTTTAAGAGACTAGTTATATTCAACAATATTACCATCCTTAGAAACAGAGTACCTCTAGTGGAACTTTTTTTAGGAAGTATCAATTGCTTAAAGTCGATTGATTAACTTTACAAAAATTGTGTTTTTTAAAAAAATATTATCTAATTTATGAGAAAAACAACAAAACAACACTTTTTCACATTGCATTTTTAGATATTTGAAAGTATGCTGCACTGAATTTTTTTAATATGAACATTGAATTTGATGAGTTTGTTCATCTGGTGGTTTATTAGTTCTTTCAATAATTTTATTTCAAAATTGTGTGCAATGTCATGCTTTTTATATGAACATAATTTATCGGACAAGAAGGAGACAAAAAGGTCACGAAGTATTTCATTATCGTGTAACAGGTGATTATCCCTTTGCTTAGATCATATTACCAATTGATTGGTTCTACGGCTTGTTTGGAACAAGGACAGCTTTGTGCAGCTGGATCGCTAAAACATCGTCATCCAACATACTTTTCCTCATTAAGTTTAGTAAAATATTATCGTACATTTTATTTAGTGATGTTTAAAATTCCGTAGTTTTAATACTTTTTAATCAATAATAAAGTGTAAGCTATCAACACTGTTTTGCTATCACTTTTCCTAAACTATTTATCATACATTTATACTCACTTTCCGTAATTCGTGCTCCTTTTCTTTTGCTACCGACCAATGCTTTGTCGTTACTTCTGTACGTAAAAGGGTCGTTCAAATAATCACCACATTACTCCAACCAAAATAGCCTAATTAGAGCTATCAGAAACAAATTTATTTTGTTTAGCAAAGACATTACAGAGCTTGGGTTGATATTTTATGACTATTACTTTCATGGGTATTCACTGTTCAATTCAATTCGAAATCTAAATCAACCTTCAAATAATACATTTTTTATTTCAAACAACACAAGTCATTTCCATGGTAGTTTTTTTTTTTGAAAAATTGATTCAATTATATATTATTGTCTTGTAATCAATTTGATTCTTATATTTATTTTTTAATTTAATTCAATTTTATTTTTCTTTTAAATGTAACACTATTATTTTTTTCTAAATTGAGATCAAATTTATTTTTTTATAAATATTATATTTTTATTTAAATTTAAATTTATAATTTTATTAAATATTTTTGAAATTATTTTTAAATCAATTCTAACGATACTAGTGTATTCCATTTAAATAAATTACTTTCAATTTTATACAAAAAAAAAATATGCGCTAATAATATACTAGTCTAAAATACCCACTCTTTCTGTAAATGGATCTTAAATTTATTTAAAAAATACAATAATATTTATATATAGATATTTTTATTAATTAAAGGAAATTTAAATGTATTTATTATGATTATTGAATAAATAATACAACATTTACCTTTGTTCTTAAAATAATATTCATGTAATTGCAAGTTGTCAAAATCTTCATCCACATGCACATCATAAAAGAAAAACAATTAAATTTTAGATGCAAGTATAATAGGAAAAACAATATAAATAAATGATTAAAATAATTTTTTGGTCCTAGTTCAATTATTAATTAAGTCTTCTATTATTTTTTCAATTAAGTTCTATTTTTTAAAATTTAATCCAATTTGGTCCCAATTATTAACAACATTAATATCGTTAACAACGGATGGATAGTTGGTAAGTGTGTGCAATGTGGTGATGTTATTTGTTTCTAATGTGGACTTTTTCTTTATAATTATTATGGTAAAAATTGAGAATGAAAAATTGTTTAACTTGAGAGAGATGGGAGAAAAAATTCGTGATAGATTTGAACTAAAACATTATGCGAGAAGAATTAATGTATCAATTTTGTGAATTAGAGTGTTTTTCCTCGGAGTCTCAAAGGCGTTCAGTATCAAAGGGGAGTTTAAATTATTATTATGCGAACGTGGGTTTCATTTTGGGTTTTTTTCACTAGTTTACTGTTGCCACTTGTTTCTAGGTAAAAAATGTTGTGGATTGTGTCATTTTTTATGCCATTTGTCAGTAATATTGTGTGGGAAAGAAGTACATGGTTGTGTAACCCAAATAGATGGAGTTTGAGGTGGAGATTTGGATTGTGTTTGAGTTTTAGGTGGAGAGTTGGACTAAGTATGAAGGTCAGGTTTGAGTGATAGGGGAATAGATGAAAAAGTTGGTGATCTTTAAGTACTAGTTGATGTGAGTGTTAATTGTGATATAAGTGGTGTAGTTGAACATGTATGTCTGTTATACAATCACTTTTATTTGGTTTTGATCACAAATTCTGTATACGCCATATGTATATACTAATTGGATCAACTTTTAAAATAAGATGACTTAATTGAAAAAAAATTTAGGAAACCTAATTGAATATTTAAAACAAAATTAAAAAAATAAAAATTAAATCAACCTCAACGATAATTTTACTTTTGTAATCAAATTGATCAATTTATGATTTTTTTTTAAATTTAATTAAATTTCAAATTTATTATGAACGTAAATGTTTTTAATTGAGTTTCTATTAATTTGTTTTAAATATTCCAAATTAGATTATGTTAAGCATCTCTATAATTTTTTCTATTAAATTTATTTAGTTACTACAACATTTATATTTTTTTAATTGAATTTTTATCCTTTAATATTTTTAATTGAGTAATATAATTAATATCTTGCTATTTAATATCAAACAACTTAATTTTGTTTACTGAATAATAAAACTTATATATTATGTTAACCTTAAGTTGACAAAATAATAAGTAATAACAATTAAGTAAAGTGAAAAACAAAATAATGACCACGTTAATTTATAAATTTAAATTTTTTAAATACTGAATAAATAAAAATATAAAATTTATTGTTAACTTGAAATTTACTTAAACTTTTTTTTTTGTATAACTTAAATAATTGAAGACATGAATAAAGAGTGATTTGCAAAAGCGGTAGTTTCATTTTAACGGTTTTGTTTTATCGTGGTAAAGTAAAGGTTTCTGAAGTGGAAGCCCAAATCAAGATCCCCGACGAGACGACTCATCTTTTCATTCTCATCTTCTCATCTCACCTCAGAGTCTCCTCTCGTATTGTCACCTAGAGCGTTGAATGCACGGCCCTACCGAAGCGCGTGAGGAAAACTCCCAGAGTCATAGCCAGCCAGCGACAACCACCTTCTCTTACCTTTGTTGAAAGAAAATCGCAAGAAAAGAAAGGAAATCAGAACGTAACCAACGAAACAAATCGGAGGCATTCTTTGAATCGCCATGAGCGACCACCACCCACGGCTGCATCACCTTCGTTCCACATCGCACCTATTGAAGGAATCTCTGTCATCGTTCTCATCCAATTTCATCACATTCCTTTTCCTCTCTTTGCTAACCCTCTCCTTCCGAACCCTTGTCGAGACAGGCACCGCCCATGTCACCTCCTTCATCGACCGCGACCCTTCCCTCCGGGCCCTCCTCTCCCGGCTCGACCTCGCCGGCAACGCCCACCATCACGACCACGGCCACGACCTCCCATCCACAGCTGCCAACCACGCCCTCCGCCACCGACGCCGCCCCTTCCTCCACCTCACCCGCGTCGGAACCCTAGACGATGACTTCTTCTCCGGCGACGACGACGACGACCGCTCCCTCTTCGGCTCCATCCCCAAATCCCCCGCCAACGCCACTCTTCTCACCCTCTTCCCCTTTTCCCCCACCTCAGCCTTCTCCGATCTCCTCGCCGACGACGGAGTTAGGGTTTCTCAAGTCATCCGCTCTGGAACCACCTTCAATACCCAAGGATTGTCCTCCCCGTCGTCGCGAACGCCTCGCGACGACGATAGCGAGGAGGAGAAGCGAAACGAGAACGCGGAGAGGAAGGAGGGCGTGGATTTGCAATTTTTCGTGAAGGGGATCGAGGTGGGTCGTCGGGACGCGGCGGCGCTGTTTTTTCTGGTGAGTTTCCTCTCCGCCGCCTACGGATGGGTGATTCTCGTTTTTCTCGTGACGTATTCGTGGGTGTTGGGTGTTGTGTTCGTTTCCGTTGTGAATGATCTGTTGGGGAGGTTTAGCTCCGTTACGGTTTTGGTTTGGGATGGTTCGAGGTTAGGTCTGAAGAGGCTTTCGGGGTTTATTCTGATGCGTTGGGCTGTGAGGGACGCGTTGACTCAGCTTCTGGGGTTGTGGTACTTCGGAGAAATTGAGGATCAGTACTCGTTTTTCAAGCTCTTTGTGAGGTTGAAATTGATGCCCTTCTCTGTTATGTCTCCTTGGGTTAGGGGATTTGAGAGAGAGATTTCTGGGTTCTTGTTTACTTGGTTTCTGGTGGATACTTTTGTTGCTTTTATATTCTCTGTGGATGCTTGGGTTGCCATTGTGGACTCAAGGAAGAGTGGGAGGGAGATTGTGAAGGAAGGGTGCTATTTGATATCTACTATGTTCAACCAGGCTATTCAGGTTAAGTGCTTGGAGGCTATACTTTGTGGGTCCTTTGTCAGGTGGGGTTTAGGCCGGGTTTGCGGGAGGTCCTTCGCCAAGATGTTTCAGTCCACCATGGAGGTTTACTTCATGGTTACTTGGCTTTTGTTTTACTTTGCGGCAAGGTGTAGGGACGCTGATCTTCATGGTAGGAGATTTGGACAGAGGGAATTAGAGGGCTTGGTTGAAGGTCTAAGATGATGTTTGGGGGTGGTTGAACTAGGATGGATGAACGTGGTTTTTTCTTTCTTTTTTCTTATTGTGATGCACAAGTAGCAGCAGCAATGTTTCAAAGGTTCTTTGTGTCTCCCACTTTTACCGTCGCTGTTGCCGCCATTCTCTAGTTTTGTCACCAGCGATGTGTCGAATGTGTACTTCACCAAAAGGCTGATTACTTCTCGTGTATATTCTGAATGAGGGTAGTTCTTATGTATATTATTCATGGAATTGTTGAATTAGTTCACTCAAATATGTGTTGGTGATGATAGTCACAGATTACAGGGTTTGGGGTATAATGAAGAATGGTAATGATTTTTCTCCATGCAACTTGGGCTTATGTTGTGATGACAAAAGTAACTGCATAGCCTTCTGTTTGTTTGGAGTGATGCTCCATCTATTAGGGAGATTTGGTGGCATGACTTGGACATAATCTACAAACAATGAAAAGCACTTTAACCTGCTACATAGAATAGGGACAATTATTAGTTTGAGTTCTGCATTGTGTCCCCCTTTTAGAAATTCGCCAGGAAGGCTGTTCATGCTAAAACTTTTTGTTCTGTATGATTATCAAATCCTTTTCATTACAAGCCTTCACATTTGCTGTATGTATATAATCATCTTGTAGAAAGTTCATAAAACTTGTTTTGCATCATGGAGTTACTCGACTAAGTTTGAATGAGAGGAAAATTTTGGCTGATGATAACAAAACTAGGGCTACATCAAGGGGCATTCCAAGTTTTTAATTATTTTTTGGAGAGTTTTGTGTGTACTTCTGCTAGTCTGATATTTGATAGTTAGAGTAAACAGTTGGTGTTTTCTGTCTGGTGTTTTGTATCTTTACTTTATAGTCATTTGTCTTCCTGAATTTACAACCCTTTCCCTTTGACTAGCATCGTGGAATGCGATTTTTTATGTATAAATGTTTTGTTAGAGGAAATGGGATTTACCTGAAGATGAATTGTGATATAAACTATTTGTAAAAGCAACTAGATTGCAAATTAATGAATTGTACTCTTCCTCCTGGTTGTTTGTGACTGATAGGATTTTCCGGTTCTTTTAACAGAGCATATGTAAAATTGTTGGACAGTATTGTCCTTGGGAACAACGAAATGCAAAATAAAAGTGAAAATACTTGAGTTTCGATGATTTACTAAATAAACTGTCTTTTTGAGGGTGATTTCCCTAAAGACCAGAGGATTTCTTAGTATTACTGCAAGAAAACTATAGAGGAGATAATTTTGAAATGTACATTGAAGAAAAAATGGAGAGAGGGAAAAGCATAAAAATTTGTTTTCCAAAATGAACCTTGCTTTCTTTTCATTGCATTAAAAACTTGAACGAAATGAGAGACCAATTACATGGTTACTTTTATTTGTTTATTATATCTTGGTATGTAAAAGCTGTAGACCATAAGAAGAACTCTCTTAACTCAAAGTTAGTCACAATAAGACCAAAATAGGTTTGTCCAAAATAGGTTTGTCGTCTGATGAGAGGAGTTACTGGAGTTACTGCATTGTTTATAAGTAAAAATTGTTTACAAATCACTTTTCATTTCCTTAAAATCTAGGGAGATATTTTAGTTATACGAGCAACAATCAAGACTCGGAACCACCAGTAACCGAGCAAAATTAAACGTGTTGTGTAAATAAGGTAATTTAAATACATAGTGAAACAATTGTTAGGTTAAGACTTTCATGCTGATCGACCTCCCTGCTCGGTGCAGATGCGTCCAAATGCTAACTTGACTTTCTGAAATTTGAATGATCATGTTAAAATTGACTAATACTTAGATGGTACATAACCCTTCAACCTTGAGTTTGTTGGCATTCCAATCTTTTGCAAAATATTCTCCTAGGCTCATTATGACAACTTTTCCTAACTTATAGCTTCAGTGCACGTGCCTTGCATTTTTGTGTTTTTTGACAGTTAAGATTCAACTTTGAGAAGTAATTATTACTATTCCCTCTTTTTTCACACTCTTCAAAACGTTTTTACTTATATGTTTACTTATAAACTACTTCACCTTCAAACTTTGCGTTTTCCTCTGAACAAGTCCCTGATGTTTTGCTCCTTTATCTTTTTTCTTGCCATTTTTTCGTTGCCATTTCTTTCTCCATATGTGTTTCTATTCTATATTTATTTGCATTTGGCCATATTTGCATGTTCTTTAAGTGTTTGTTCTTGGATGAGTGCATATGCGTCTTTCCTCTACACCTACGATTCCCTGCATACATGTCTTGGTAAAATAGCATAAATTTCTACCATTTAAATGTTTGCAATATACTCGTTCTGATTGTTATCTACATATTTCTCCCTATAATCTTTCTAGGGTTTTAATTTTTTGTTTAGTTTTAGGTTTAATGTGTGTTTGGTGTTTGTTTTTGGGTGTTATTCCTAGTTTACATGAACTTGTTTATTTGTGATGATCTCGTATACCTTTATTTGTTTATATGCTATTATTTAATTCCTTTTTCCCTCTTTCCCCCTTTCTGGGTTTTTAGATTTTTGGAGTTTTAAACACTTATGAACTTTTAAAACTCCTAACTAACCATCTGACTAACTTATAACAAATCGACCTTCCATCATGGCAATGTCTTATGACCTTTATTATCCTTGGGCAAGCATGAACCTGAAGACAGAATACACTACCCTATACTCGCTAAAACAAATTAAAGCTTTCAGACGTCGCTAGGCTATATGAAAGAGTGATAAGAAAGATGTCATAGTCGGTACCTGTGACCTTGATGAACCTATAAGCACTTTTATTTGTCATTGTTTTTGAAAAACTCATTCCCCAATCTAATTTCATCTAATAGTTGGGCCTTTGTGAGGGAGTCACATATCTTGTTTATCCACTTCGATATAACTTTGACCTCTAACATGTTTTTCTACGTTTTTGAACTTGAAAATGGTTCTCCTAAGCAAATTTGGGTGATATTGAATGGCGTTAACGGTCGTGGTTTACTGACTTTGAACCAATCCTTATATAAAGGTTTCAATCAGATTTTTGGCTAAAATTTTAGCTCCTGAACATAACCCTTCTTTATCGGAAGGTTTCCTTTTATATTGGAGTCCAGACCCTCACATCCAAAGTGCTTGTCAACCGGAAGATCTGGATCATACCAAGCAAAGAGATTGTTTAATGTTGGAGACATTAGACATTGTTTTTTCATTGTGTATTTAAGCTATCTTGTTTACATAATATTTGTAATTTTGCTCGGTCACTGGGTGGTTACAGAGTCTTAGTTGTTGCTTGTATAACTTAAATATCTCCTTGGATTTTAGGGGAGTGAAAGCTATTGGTAAACACTTTTTACTTGTAAATAAAGCACTCTTAAAATTTACACATTTCATCCATACATGATATTCATTCATAAATGCGCTCAAGACAAAAACAAAAAACAAAAAGTTGGATGCATTACATCTTTGCCTTTTGAAATCAAGGCATGAGATCCATAGATCCGGACAACCAATGATATATATAAACATATTTTTTTTAAGTGAATGATATCGTTTTAATAAATTTTAAAAAATCAAGTTTTATATTAATGATTGTTAACTTGTGAAAGGTATGCGATCTCATTTTTATATCATTTTTTTTTCAATCTTGAGACTTAATTTGATATATTTTATAATAATATATTGACATGTGTTAGTTTTTAAAAGATAAAAGAGATATGTTAGAATAAAAATAGTATATAATAGGAGTTAAATATGTATAACAATGTGTATTAGCAATTCCTTGTTTTAATACACATTTTATGTTATTATTTTTTACTTAATTATATTTTAAAATCTTAATATTTTTAAATTTAAAATTATTGTTCTGTCATATATATAAAAATAAGAGTGAAATATAGACCATGTGGTTAGTCAACAATCTACTATAAAAAAGCATGAAGCTCACTAAACATTTGAACATGTATACAAATATATCTTTCATAAATCATCATAATCCATATTGATCAAAGTACTCGTTAACCCGTCCAATCTTACAACCTATATATATATATATATATATATATTAATTTTGTATTATTGTGAGTTTAAAAATAACTAAATATTTCCATTCATTTTAATTGTGAAATCCATAATACATTTTTTATTTAATTTTTATTTCAAATTAATTGAAAATACAAAATAAAAAATACATTATGGGTTATATATCTTGAAATATATTTTTCGACAAAAAAAAGAGGATAAAGAGAGAGAGGGATGCAAACTGGTGTATAGTATGGAGAAGGATATTAAATTTCACCATCCCATGATAGTGAAAGTTGAAATATATGGAGGTTTTCTTTTGACGGATTTTAACTAATAGCTTTTTAAAACCAAAATAACGTATTTAAAATTTATATATATAATTATAGTCACCGATATAATAAAAATATAATATAATTATAAGTATAAAAGGATAATTCGAAGTTATATATTTTCTTTTCCTTTTAAGTTTAGAAAAATAAATTTAAGTTTAGAAAAATAAATTTAAATACATTTCATTGCGGAACTTAAATTTTCCAAAGTAATTATGAAGTAACTTTCATTTGAAATTTATTAAAAACAAGAAAAATGATATTTTGACTATTAAAAATTAACAAATTAAGTGACATCTTTTAAATTATTTTTGAAATATAAAAAAATAAAAAAAGAAAAAAAATGAGAAACTATCGTAAAAAATATTATTTTAAAGAAGTAAAAGTTGTTAAAATTTAATTGTTAAAAAATATTTTTTTTATTTTTAACCAAATTTCAGATGAAAGTTACATCAGAGTTTCTTTGAAACTTAAGTTGCACAGTGAAATTCATTTAAATTTATTTTCTAAACTTTAACCTAAACACCACATAGTTACTCGAAAGCAAGTGTTTGAAGTGATTTGGATATGAAAAATAGAAACATTTTCCTTGACAATGATTTTGATGGCTCCAACAGATGAAGACGGAAAATCTAGGTCAACCTCTGCAAATATCTTTAGGTTAGGCCCAATGCTTCTGCTACAAACTGTTTGGGAGCTATCATTTGCAGAAGGACAGAATGTGTTGGATGAGAAGACAAAACTTGTGTCCATCAACTCAGTATGACATGGTGTCACAGGGATCACCAGAGCTAACTCTCAATAATTGAACTTCCCAAAAGTTAGACCTTAATTTTCCTCCTTTAATTTTTTTATACAGTTTTTAAAGATTAAATCGAAATATAACTCTGACTTCTAAAGAAAATAGTATAAAGAGACTACTTTATCATTTCTACTTTCATGTAGAACTTAAAATCTCCTCTCTATATTTTCTTGTATATGGCAACGTGAGAAACTTATATTATTAAAACAGTTTCCAAATACATCCTTATCAAAATATAAATGCTGTTCATAATGTACATAATCAGATCTACCTTGGACTTTGGTGGGCACACATGTCTCCACAAACTTTTAACTTTTCTTCATATATTTATAATCGTAAGTACCTTAAAATGTGTGTTTGTCTGCACATGTGTGTATAAAATACCGTAAAACTTTAAGTTTTTTTATTCGTGATAATACAATTTTATAATATATAAATAAATACAAATCTCATTTTATATAATTTTGGAAGATTGATTTAGGTTTAAAACTCATTTCTTAATAAGATTTGTTATTTGTTGGATCTATATTGTTATCCGTTACCAAATCATTTATTAATGAGTATGCTAAAGATACCACGTCGAGATCAAACAATTTCATAATATATAAACTTGATTCTTAACCTTTGGAGTATTATGCGTATTTGCGGTTCATTTTCTTAGTGGTATCAAGAGATCCTCATCATCCTTAAATAATCCAAGGATCAAGTAATTAACTTATATTGAAAACTAATGAACTTCCCTTAATTTACTCAATGCGCCGATTAACTCTGCATGTTCCCTGATGAGAGAAAAAACACAGATCAAACAAGAACCTGGATCTACAACATAATATTATGGCTACATACATATATCCTGGTAGTTGTTAGAGGTAAATGATGACTCAGACACAGAGAGAGAGTCGTTGGTTATGCGGAGAGGTTGCGCAGCGAAGAACAGTGAGGAAAAGATGCTCAGTGCAAGGAATATAGAGCTTTGAGTCAGCAATGAAATCGTACTCATCCTGAGCCTGATCCAGCAAGGTCTTGAAGAGAGGATGATGGAGCAACGTGATCTTGATCACATATCTCTTGTGCTGTTCTCCCACGTACACAACCAAATGACCCTTTGGCACATCGTTGGGAATATCAGATTCTCCTTCGTTCTGCATCGATGGCCACACTTCCCATTCGCAGCAGTAACCGTAGGCACCACACTGGATCACTCGACTCCCCACTTTCTTCCACTTGTTAAGACACCCTCTCAGAAACTTTCCCTTCATTATTATTCTTCTCTTGAACCTTCTAAATGTGTGTGAGAGAGAGAGAGAGAGAAAGAAAGTACGTGGAGTACTGGGAACATGAAAAGGTTTATATAATTGCGGCATGGGAAGTACAAATGCTCCAGAACATTATGGGAGTGATTTTGCTTTTCTAAGTCAGATACTTTTTTTTTTTCTCCTTGTCTGATATAAAACTCGTTTTTCTTACCTACTATTCTTTTAGATTTTTGTTTTCAGTGTGACATGCAACTTTCATTTTAAAATGGTCTTTCTAAATTAATTCAAGCATGGCAGGAAGACTCCAATCTGAAAAATTAATTCATTAAATGGAAGAATAAGCACTGCATCAAGTAACTTGCTATTGAACACACGACTCTTAACAATGAGAAACATTTTATTTAGGATTTGTGTTACATTCGGCTAGCTAGGTTTTACTTGAGCTAAAAAAACCAAAGATACAGTAATTAAATGGTTGACATGATACATCGAAGCTTTTGCCTATACAATTATGGCGGAAACATCAATATCCAATAAGTGTGTCAGATACTTGGATACATCAAAATCTAATATATATTATTCTAAAGCGTGTCACAGATACTTAGCTGACTTTACTTGTTATAGCAGCTTCTTTGTAGTATTGTACCCAGTTCTGCTTAGCATTAAAAATATTTAATTTTGGTATTTTAAAGATATTTTTAATATATTTTAAAATTTTAAAATTATTTTTCATCGATGTATTTTGAATGTATAACAGATAAACAGTACATCAAAATCCAATAAAAAATCCAAATTCCATTACACTTACCAAATTATACCAGCATGCAATGACAGAGTGGTTATTTAGAAAATAGTAAATTAATTTCAGTTAAAATACAGTCAAAATAAATTTATTTGAACTCTCCCTATATATATATATATATATGTCACATTATATACACGGAGGGTATTATTATCTGTTAACAGGTGTTTGATTTATAGCAGTAAATTTAATTATAGAATGTTTTGAATTTTAAGTTAAAAAGGTGATTTTTAACCAGGTAAACGTATTGAAAAATCTAGGTTTTATGTAATCTTGATGGTACAATAAGTATTGTTCGAATAGTTGTACTTACAATTACATTGGCTCTTGAACTATTAGAATCAGGCCAAAATGTCAAGTATATACCAGCAGTTAAAATATGAGGAATCATATTTACATAACCTTTTTATAGAAGTTATACAGAAGAGAATGAAATATATGATAAAATATATGACATGATTAAGAGAGACAGAGAAAAAACAGTATAAATAGTAAACAAGTCTGCAACATTATAAATAGAGTTTAAAAGTAACCTATATTATGAACATTAAAGGTTTGGTCATAAAAGCCACTTGACAGTAAATTCAATATTCTAAGATGTAAGGATAGTGTGTTTCTCTGTAATTCTTAAAGGCCGGTGGTTGATGGAGTGACCTTTCGAAGTTCTTAACATTCAGACCCCACAACTTGGGTAGGAAAAGATAAGATATGAATGAGGGATGGGAAAAAGTTTCTTGGGTGAAGTGCAAAACCACTTATTTCTCTTCAATTTCCATATTTTTATATTCCTTTTTATTTTACAATATATAAGTGATAATAATAAATTCTAGTATAATTATTTCTGTGTATCACAGATAAATAAACATGAGAAGCCACAAACATGTGTCTCGAGAGAATGTGATACCCACATCTGTTTATTTTCTTTAGTGTATTTAGATCTACTCAGACACTTTCACTGTAGAACGTTGGTGTCTTTGTCAATTTATTTTTTTTATAAATTTGGACTTGTTTCAGATACAAAAACCTTGTCCAAGGCTTTTACTTTTGCATAGAATGAGGAGGTACTTATCCGTACAAAAATGTTACTTATTCAGTCCTTTAAGAAAATGAGTTTCATTGTTCCTACTTGGCCCTTACGTATTTAGGAATATGTTTCCTCAAAACTGTTTCTATAGTCAGGGAAGTTTTGGGAGAAAATATATATATATATATATATATATATATAAGATAACTCATAAAATGAATGATGCAATGAAAATAAATAAGTAAAAAAAATGATAGAAAATTGTTAGAATAAAATATCTGTTTTATGGGCTATACATTGAATAAGGGATGGAAGAAAACATATACATTTGCAGACAAAAGAATGACTCTCACAGTTCTTTACCCTGCTGAAATCTTTGCCTTGATATATGTGACATGTTTGACTTGATTCCCGCAATCCGGTTTCTCATGCAAAATTCATTGGTTTTCAAGTTTCAGTTATTTATTGATCTTAATCTTATCATTTTGTAGCACATGAAACTTTCTGAGAAGGAAGGTGAACGGTTTTTACCAAGAAAGATAATTTTGTAATAAGAAAGTATATACTATACTGATAAACTGAAAGTGTAACCAAAAATATAAACTAAAAAGATCAAAGAACCAAACAATTTGTATCAGACAGATGATTTTGCCATTCTATTTTGGTTGAGATGTTGAGGAAAAGGTAGGGTATTTCTTAAAATCTTACCTTTTCATACTATAATTAGAAAGTTATAAGGGAGCAGGAAACACTATTTTCTACGGAGAAAAACTTTAAAACAATGATATTTTAACTATTAAATTTTGACAATTTTTTCCTATGATATCATTTTTTGAGTGATTTTTAAATATTGAGAATGAAGAAAAAAAATGAAAAATTACTTAAAAAATGACACCTAAGATTGTAAGAGAAAGTTGTCAAATTTAGTAATCATGACACTTTTACCGAAAATAATTGGCGATGGGGTTTGTGATCTTTTTTTTCTGGTCTGTTCTTCTTAGACAGATGCTCAGAGAGCACTGATACTCAGTGTGCTGATCGTAGACAAAAGTGGGTCGTGCTGGGTTGTTTGAAAAGAATAGCATGTTTATTTTGACACAACCTTCAACAGTTTTCCAGATATGAGAGGGACCATGCCAAGTATGTGTTATGGAAAAGCCTTCTTGTGGATTTTGTAAAATTAATTTTGCAGTGGAAATACTATATTTATACAAGAAGATTAGTTCAACAATAAATCTGGACAATTATTTCCATAAAAATTGCCATGTCAAATAACCAAATTTAACAAATCTGTGTAGAAAAGGAAAAATCATGAATTGTCACAAATGAAAGTCAACAACTTCCACTTTCAAAACTATAAACTCAATCTTACAGTAAACAAACAAATCTCATTATGAGAGGTTTTAACACATGACCTTACTTGATATTACAGTGACCTTGCTTGATATTACAGTAAGAAGTGAAATTTAAGTCTAACTCAATTTTACAAAGTTGACTCGTTGTATCCACTTATATATTATTGTAAATTAATTTTATCTCTAGTTGATCTGAGACTTCCGACTGTTATCTATATTATCTGTAGTTTGTGTTATTATAGTCATTGTTGCTGCAAATTGAAATGGATCATATCTGTGCAATTGTTGATGTAACAGTTATTATTGTTGATCCAAATGCAATGACTACTTGTGCAACATAAGATAAGATAGGGTCTTCAAGGCTAAAGAGGTAGTTGTTCAAATTGAGATATGATAAGATTCATGGTGCAAGTGATATTCTTTGTTTGTAGAGTGAGAAGTGGAAGAACAGGAACTTGGTTACAAAAAAACACTAACACAATTGCAATCACCATCCATTTTGTGCACTGAAATTATTTGATTTGACTTACTTTGCTCCCATTCCACGTGCATTTTCTGTTCACATGAGCTGGTGCTACAGGCCACTTTATCACTTTGTTACTACTTCTTCTTCCTGAGTGCCCCATCTACATCCCTCCATTAATTACTATCCATGCTTCCTCTTAGGGAGCAATGCCTCTCTGTACACTTACTGTGGGGATTTCATTATGTCAGAATCGTGTGTGAAATTTAAATTTAGTGTCGGTTGAGTATGTGGAAACCTTGGTTTTGAGAACTAATACCTACTATTTTCTTTAGTTGTCATTCCATATATAAGAGTTTTAAATAATGTTTTAGAGCTTGATTGATTGTCAGAAATAAGGTTTGCAGAATGTCCTAAAATGGAAGACAGAATTATAGGCAACAGCAGGTTGTATCTCATTTTGGACTTCAAATTATATAAGTACATGTTCTGCATTATCAGCATTATCCATACTTGAAGCTAGCATTGTTCATAAGAATGGCATTCTTGTTTTCTTCTCACTATGATTGGATTCAAATTTGAACATTGCTTTTTTCTTTTTAAACTTCAGTACACAGTTACAAGTTTTGATGTACTAATTTATGTTTGAACTTTCTTAGCTTTAATTCAGACATGTAATTCTAAATTTATTTCCTTAAAGAATGAGGTTTTCCATCAGAATCCCATTTACCTTACTAATACTATCCTATATTTCAATTGTGATGAAAAAAGAACAGTGAAGAACATCTAAGTTTTGCTAAATTAATGGCTGACATGTGTCTTTCATCTTCCTCGGGCCCTCTCACACAATCATTTGACATGAAAATGTATATATATGGTACAACAAGCGGGTACTATTGTTAAAATGTGATGTGATGTGTATTACAGTGTTCGTTCCTTTGTTTTAACGTTAAACAGAACAGATGTTAGATAGAACTGATAAAAGCTAGTAAACATAATTAAGATGCGTGATTAAACTAATTTCATTTCTCTAGTGAGAAAACTTGGTTCTTTACCTGAAATAAACATATCTTCAATCTCTTACTCATTTGCATCATAGTTTAAGTGGATCTATTAATGTTTCTGACATTTTCTTGTGTGAAATGAAATGATTATCTTACTCTAGAAATCGCGATTCAGGTACTCTAAAAGCATTTTATGAAAGAAACTTTATGGTTTTCACTGCAAAGAAAAACTTAAAAAAAAAAAAAAGAAGAAAAAAATCATAGAAGCAACCCGAAAGGATAAGCCATGAGCTGTCAAATTATTTCTTTATCTGATATGACACAGGTAGGGAAAACTGAAATCAAAGAGGAGATACCATTATCCTTTGCCTACATTGTTATTGCACGAGATTCAAAAATTGAGCCTTGGTGCAATTGTGCAAAACTCTTCTTATCTAACAACCCACAACAATCATAATATAACATAATTAGCATCTGGGGTACTTGAGGCTTTCATTTTCAATTTTACAGATGTTAGTTGCATTTTCTGAAGATGGTGAAAATAGAAAAGAAGATTACACTTGCAAACTTTATCTTACATGCTACTTTTGTGATATTAAATTATATTTAAAATTCAACTCTTAATATACTATCAGAGTTCTACTTAAAGTTTATCTTTGAGAAATGTGTTGTTTATTGAGTCTACTATTAGGTTCGCTATCGGATCACATCATATCATCTATTTTTGTCTTACACTCAAGGTGAATATGTTTTGACAGAAGAGAGTCTCTTAAAAGTCATACATCATCAACTAAAATCAAAACCAATTTTAATATATAAGTGGATACAGATCTCATCTTAAAAATTAATTCTATAAAATTGAGTTAAACGTCAAACTCATTTCTTTGTTCCGATTCAAACATGATTCAGCATGCATAGGTTGCATGTGATGGTCTTATATATGATTGCTCTTTGTTGGTGGTGGTAATATATTATTTTTTTTTTTTTAAATGGTTGACTTGTGTTAGGAATCCAAGTGTGAGTCTAAGTCCCACATTGACCAGTATTGAGAAAGTAGAGCACCATATAAGGATCAAGGCCCATAAACCCATTGCCTTAAGGTTTTGGGTTGAGAGTGGTGTCAATGTCTTATGTGGTTGGGCTCAGGTCTCATTGGTGTTGTTCTCCCCGGTGAAATACCCCCTCCTTATAAACCTGACAAGTGGTATCAGAGCCGATGGTTAATACCGGCTCAGACGAGTACAGTATGGTCCTAGTATCGAAAGTCTTCCTGGCAACAGGTCCCAGGTAAGGGTTCCAGGTAAAGCGTGTCCCGTTAAGAATAACGGCGGTACAGAAAAAGGGCAGAAAAGGAGTACTCGTGGTTGGGCAGCTTCCGTTGGAGGGGGAGTGTACCAATGTGGTTGAAGGGACTCACCCTTGAGGGGGAGATTGTTAGGAATCCAAGTGTGAGTCTAAGTCCCACATTGACCAGAAATGAGAAAGTAGAGCACCATATAAGGATTAAGGCCCATAAACCCATCGCCTTAAGGTTTTGGGTTGAGAGTGGTGTCAATGTCTTATGTGGTTGGGCTCAGGTCTCATTGGTGTTGTTCTCCCCGGTGAAACCCCCTCTGTAAAACCTGACAAAGTGGTATCAGAGCCGATGGTTAAAATCGGTTCAGACGAGTGCAGTAAGGTCCCTGTATCGAAAGTCTTCCTGGCAAAGAGTTCCAGGTAAGCGTGTCCCGTTAAGATGAACGGCGGTACGAGAAGGGGTACTCGTGGTTGGGAATGCTTCCGCTGGAGGGGGAGTGTACCAATGTGGTTGAAGGGACTCACCCTTGAGGGGGAGAATGTTAGGAATCCAAGTGTGAGTCTAAGTCCCACATTGACCAGTATTGAGAAAGTAGAGCACCATATAAGGATCAAGGCCCATAAACCCATTGCCTTAAGGTTTTGGGTTGAGAGTGGTGTCAATGTCTTATGTGGTTGGGCTCAGGTCTCATTGGTGTTGTTCTCCCCGGTGAAACCCCCTCTGTAAAACCTAACAATATATATGGTACAACAAGCGGGTACTATTGTTAAAATGTGACCTTGAGCACCAACAGGTATGTGGTTTTATTCGGCAATATGTTGAAGATAATGTTTATAATCATATTGCTAATGAGACACATGCCAGAGCTTTGTGGGAGAAGATTGAGTCTTTGTATGCTTCTAAGTCGGGCAATAATAAATTGTATTTGTTAAATTGCTTGATGAATTTGAGGTACAGGGAGAATTCTTCTATTTCTGATCACTTAAATGAGTTTCAAGGGCTCCTAGATCAATTGTCAGGAATGGGCATAAAGTTTGATGACGAAGTTATGGGATTATGGTTGCTTAATACTCTACCAGAGTCTTGGGAGGTATTTCGGGTTTCAATTACGAACTCTGCCTCGAATGGTGTTGTTTCTTTTCAGATGGCAAAGAGCGGTGCTCTTAATGAAGAGATGAGAAGGAAGGCACATGGTTCTTCATCTCAGTCTGAGATGCTTGTTACAGAAGCTAGGGGGAGAAGTCAGAAAAAGGAACATAAAGGTGGTAGAGAGAAGAGTAGGAGCAAGTCCAAGTCAAGATACAAGAATTTAGAGTGTCATTTTTGTCATAAAACTGGGCACATTCAGAAATATTGTTTTAAGTGGAAAAAGGAGAACAAAGACAAGAAGGGCAAACAGAGAGAGAATGATCATGATGATGATGATCGTGTCACTACTGCTACAGATGGTGATCTTGTTCTTCTTCGTAACTTTGAGTCTGTTAATCTTGTATCTGATGAGAGCATGTGGATTATTGATAGTGGTGCTACACTGCATGTTACACCTAGGAAGGAGTTCTTCACATCTTACACTTCTGGTGATTTTGGAGTGTTGAAGATGGGTAATGATGGTGAGTCTAAAGTGATTGGTGTTGGTGATGTTTGCCTGCAAACCAACATGGGAGTGCAGTTGTTGCTTAAAGGAGTCAAACATGCTCCAGATGTTCGTTTTAATTTAATCTCTGTGCAGTTGCTTGATGATTGTGGTTATGACAATCACTTTGGTTCTAGTAAATGGAAGCTCACTAAAGGTAACTTGGTTATGGCCAGAGGGGAGAGACAATCTAAATTGTATTGGACTAAAGCTTTGGTTGCTAAAGACAGTGTGAATGCTATGTATATGGAGGCATCTTTGTGGCACCGGAGGCTTGGTCATATAAGTGAGAAAGGGCTTAACTGCTTAGCTAAAAAGGATGTGCTTATGGGATTGAGAAATGCAGAATTGGAGAAATGTTCTCATTGCATGGCTGGTAAACAAACCAGAGTATCTTTTAAGAAGCATCCTCCCTCAAGGAAGTCAGAATTGCTTGAATTGGTGCATTCTGACGTTTGTGGCCCATTAAAGGTAAAGTCATTTAGTGGTGCACTTTACTTTGTTACTTTTATTGATGATTGTTCCAGGAAGCTATGGGTCTATGCTCTTCAGCGGAAAGGTCAAGTACTTGAAAAGTTCAAGGAATTTCATGCTATGGTTGAGAGGCAATCAGGCAAGAAGCTGAAATGCATCCGTAGTGATAATGGTGGTGAGTACCGTGGACCTTTTGATGTTTATTGCAGGCAGCATGGTATTAGACACGAGAAGACTCCTCCTAAAACTCCTCAGTTGAATGGTCTAGCGGAGAGGATGAACAGGACCTTGGTTGAAAGGGTTACATGTATGCTTTCAGAAGCAAAGTTGCCTAAGCACTTTTGGGGAGAGGCATTGCTTGCAGCTGTGCATGTTATTAATCTCAGTCCCGCAGTTGCTTTGAATACTGAGGTGCCAGACAAAATTTGGTTTGGTAAGAATGTTAGATATGATCATTTGCGTGTCTTTGGTTGCAGGGCATTTGTTCATGTTCCTAAGGATGAAAGATCCAAGTTAGATAAAAAGACAAGGCAATGTATCTTTATTGGCTATGGTGAGGATGAATTTGGCTACAGGTTTTATGATCCTGTTGAGAAGAAGCTTGTTAGAAGCCGTGATGTACAATTCATGGAAGATCAGACCATTGAAGACATTGATAAGGTGAAGAAGACCACACCCGAGAAAGACAGTAATCTCACTGATGGTAATCCGATGAGGTTGCCCACTCACAATTTGGAGAATGTTGAAACGGAAGCTCAAGACAATGAGCAACATGGTGATGTTGATGATCGACAGTTTGGAAGTGGAGTAGAGGTTCCAATTGATGATGCTCAAGAGGAACATGATGATGATGACGATCTTGGTGATATACCTGAATCACCTCAAGTCCAACTCAGGAGGTCTAATAGACAAAAACAACCTTCTACAAGGTATTCCTGTGATGAGTACATAACCTTGACTGACGGTGGAGAACCTGAGTGTTTTGAAGAGGCTTTGGATAGTGAAGAGAAGAAACAGTGGCTGGATGCAATGCAAGATGAGATGAAATCTTTGCATGATAATCACACTTACGACTTGGTGAAATTGCCTAAGGGCAAAAGGGCATTGGAAACTAGGTGGATTTTCAGGGTGAAACAAGATTCAAATTCTACACTTCCAAGGTACAAGGCCAGATTAGTGGTGAAAGGTTTCAGACAGAAAAAGGGTGTTGATTTCAATGAGATTTTCTCACCTGTGGTGAAAATGTCATCCATCAGAACTGTGCTAAGTTTAGCTGCTACTCTTGATTTGGAGGTTGAGCAGATGGATGTGAAGACAGCTTTCCTTCATGGTAATTTGGAGGAAGAGATATACATGAAGCAACCTGATGGTTTTCTTGTTAAAGGCAAGGAAGATTATGTGTGTAGACTAAGAAAGAGTCTATACGGTTTGAAGCAGGCTCCAAGGCAGTGATATTTCCAAAATTGACAGGTTAAAGAAGACACTTGGCGAGTCTTTTGCCATGAAAGACTTGGGAGCTGCTAAAAGGATTCTTGGCATACATATCTCACGTGATAGGAGAGAAAAGAAGATTTATCTATCACAAGAGCAATACATTAGGAAGGTGTTGCAGAGATTCCAGATGGAAAATGCTAAAGCTGTGAGTACTCCTCTTGCTACTCATTTTAAACTGAGTGTTAAACAGAGTCCTTCAAATGAAGTTGAGAAGACCAATATGAGTAGAGTTCCTTATGCATCTGCGGTGGGCAGTTTGATGTATGCGATGGTGTGTACAAGACCAGATATTGCACATGCTGTTGGTACAGTTAGTCGATTTTTGTCAAACCCAGGTAGAGAGCATTGGAATGCTGTGAAATGGATTTTGAGGTATCTTCATGGTACAGTTGATATGAAGCTTTGTTTTGGAGGTGATAAACCTACTTTGATGGGTTACTCAGACTCAGATTTGGCTGGGGATATTGATTCCAGAAAGTCCACTTCGGGCTATTTGATAAAGTTTGCAGGGGGAGCTGTGGCTTGGCAATCAAGACTACAAAGGTGTGTAGCGTTGTCTACTACAGAAGCAGAGTTCATTGCTATTACTGAAGCATGCAAGGAGGTGTTATGGTTGAAGAAATTCTTGCAGGAGCTTGGTTTTAGGCAAGATAACTATTCATTGTTTGTTGATAGCCAAAGTGCTATCCATCTTGGTAAGAATCCAACTTTTCATTCTAGATCCAAACATATTGATGTGAGGTATCATTGGATACGTGATGCTTTGGATGCTAAGTTGTTGGAGTTGAAAAAGGTTCATACAGATGATAATGGTGCTGATATGATGACTAAAGCATTGCCAAGAGGAAAGTTTGAAGTTTGTTGTGAGATCGCCGGTTTGGCGGTTATCTCCACATAGTTGTGAGGGGGAGATTTGTTGGGTATTGGGCTCCCTTCCTATGTGGAGAAAAGGCCCAAAATTTGAGAAGCCCATGTCTCACTTAAACCTAGTGGAGAGGAGGCTATAAAATAAAGAGAGAGGCAGAACAATAGAGTAAGAATACACTGAAAGCCCTAACACATAGAGGGAGAGGTAGAGGGAAAATTCTGTTCACGTTTTTCATAGAGCTGTCGCAGTAAATTCGGCGCTGCGGATTCGTTCACCGTTGGATCGGGCTGAAATTTTTACAGCAGGTTCGGAACTCATTGCTCTTCATTCTGACCGGTCGGATCTTTGATACGAGGTCTGAGTTGGGAGATATTAATTTCGCACTGCAGCAGTGATTTGTAGAGGTTTTCCTCTCTTGTTCTTCTCTATTTGAAAGCTTTGTTGCTTTGTTATTTGGTTGGGTGTTGGCACTAATTTGTGCTATTGATTAAGACTCTTTTGTACTCTTGTTGATCATAGTGAAGCTATTTCTTTGGTCTGGACGACTCGTGGTTTTTACCCTTGATTTGAGGGGTTTTCCACGTTAAAAATCTTGGTGCCTTTATTTGTGCTTTTGGTGGTTTATTATTGCTGCTCTTTGATTATTGCTCCTCATAGATTCTTGCAAGTTAGGGGAAATTATATCCGCTGCATTCTCTGGTATATTGTTTGTTATTGTTTTCCCCATCAACTTGGCATGAGATATACGAATTGTTGGCACATAACATAACAGGGGACATCGTTTGGGTTGCTTAGTTGATTGGAGTGTATGTTGGTAGTTTGTAACTTTTTTAATGTATCACTATTAGGGATATCAACGGGGCGGGTAAGGTACGGGTAGTAGCTCCCCCGTATCCATATTCGTTAGATATCCGTTGGATATCCGTTATGTGGATACCCGTCTATGTTTTTCATATCTGCGGGTATCCACAGGTACCCACGGATATTTACAAAAATAAATATTTAATCATAATTAGTGTTTGGATTAACAAGTTCACCTTCTACGATTGATTCTTGAAAAACAAACAAATAAAAAATCACTAACAATTTATATTGTAGTTTATTTTTGAATGAAATATTAAAGAAATTACTAACTTCATTAATGTCCACATCTTGTGCAACACTATATATATATATATATATATATATATATATATATATATATATATATATATATATATGAGGATATTTTTGTGAATTAAAGTTTAACGGGTACGGGTATCCATGAGTACAGATACTATGATACTCGTCCCACCCCGTTAAAATGCGGGTATCAAAAATATCCGTACCTGCAGATAGCGGGTATTCATTTTTAATATTCGTTTTCTATCCGTTGCGAATTTTTTTTGACATCTCTGATCGGTACTTTAGTTTACTTACACTATTGCAAAAAAGGAAAGTTGATGAATTACAATGTTGATATTTTTTATACACGATATTGTTTTTTTTTTTTCTTCTTTTGGGATTTTGGTCTCATGTTTTAAATATTTTTAAAAAAATCAATTTCCAATTTTATATACACTTTAATTTATTGCCTTCATTTAGTTAAACTTCAAACCAAACATGTTTTAAGATACAGAAATAAATAATTTCATTAATGAAAATCTAAAAGAACAAGTCAAAACTATAATTTTTTCTGAAATAGAAAGATTAAAAAATACATATATGAAAATCCTAAGTCAAAAGTTGAAGTGTCAGATTTACTATTTAACAAATAACAATTACTATTTGCTTCGTGTTTCATTCATGATTAGCATTTAAAGACATAATACTAGAAGTATTTGTTAGCATATACAACAAAATCAAAATCACAAAAAATTATAAAATTTTAATTTAACAGGTTAAATTTGAGGTTATTATTTGTTTAATTTTTAAGACCTCACTTTGTTATGCAATGGCATATAAAACTACTTGTAGACATTGCCTAAATTTGTCATGATTTTGAATATATATATATATATATATATATATATATATATATATATATATATATATATATATATCCGTGTTATTGTTTTTATATACACCTCTTTTTTTCAGTGTTTACTTTTTTTTATAATATATTTGATATTTATGAAATTTTTATTTAGAATTCTATTATTATATTTATAACTTTTTTTTGTTGTTTCAAATTAGATTTTATATAATATACTTTTTCCCATAATTTTTATTTTTTTAAAGAAATTATACATTATATTTTTATACAATTATTCTTCAATGGCTCTCTGATTTTCAATTAGTGCTTTCTTGTTGTATCAGGAAAAGTTGAAAGTTTTATTTGATTGTATCATGGTTTTAATTTTAAAATTTCTCACATTTTTCGAGCAAACCCTATGCGCCACGATTAAGTTAGTGTGAATACATGTTACTTCTTCACATAAATTTTGATTTTAGAAATAGATTTGATGTCATAATATAGATTCTCTTAATTCATAGATTTTGATTTAACTTCTTGTATTTTTTGTTGTATTGTTTCTTTTTCTCTTATATGTGCTGGAGATGAGAATTAGTTACTATTTAAACAAATATAGACACAAATATGATAATATTATTGCTTTAACAAAAAATAAATAAAACCTAAATTCCAAATGAGCATCTAGAATAGATGCTAATTTTTACATAAAAAATAGAGACAAGTATAATCAAATCCAGACCGGTTATCCCAACACCAGTTTAAGCTTGTACATACCGTGTTACTTGCTAAATAAACGAATTACCTCCTTGATTCTCACTTTCATGTCTCCTGGATTCCTTAATTAACATCAATTTATAGCTGGAAATTACTTCATTCAGTTCAATGATGACCAAAGAGGTGAGATTAAAAAGTCAATCATCGGTGAATTGAACGTACCATATTTTCCATTTAGAACATTGTGAAAACAGAGTTCCCAGTTCTCGCAATGGTTTTGAGAGTCAGCACCAAATATAGACAATTGTATTCTTGCTACTGAATTTTTGACTTGCCTTCATCGAACATTACAAATAGAATTCCAGTTACAGCTAACAGAAAGTCCAGCAGCATATTAAAGTATTTAAGGTGCATAATTGTTGAGCAGTCAGTAAAGCTCCATGTAGTAAGTTCTCTTGCTTTGGCTTAACAGCTATCACAACTAAAGATTGTCCTTTGGTTCCTTGATCTCCAGGTCTCCAATTGTCTCACCATTCGGTGTCAAACCCCGAATTTTAACATCATAATAAACTTCTTCTACTTTTCTTAGGTCATACTTCATGCCTGCCATGTCAAAGGTTGAAAGATATCATCCAAACGGACGGTATGAGTGAACACAACTCCTCTATGAAAAAGTAATATATGCAAACAGTGCAAGTATCTTTGGTGCACGTCTTTTGGGGAGGGAGAGTGAGCCATAGCTGGTATATATATGTTCTTTTAATTATCGCCCGTTTCTGGGTAATGCCGTTACTCATTGCAGTTAGTAGACTAATCTTGCTTTAAGATGATAGATATTTGTGTCAACATTGAGAATGCATGGACAAGGTACAAGTAATAACATACCATCAAACTTCTTTCGCAAAAAATCATTGCGAAGATTAAGCATACGAAATGCAGCATGGAGGTCTGTCAAGAACTTTAAGACCTTCTTTGGACAATCGTAGTTCCCAGCTGTCACTTGATTCACCACATACCTTGGCTGCAATGTCAAATGAATAGAAAATTAGGTTGCAATAGTCATGATATTTTTTTCTTAAAAATACAGAAGTATGATAATCTGTTGTGTCTGTATATACAAACATTTATCCACATCTCTAGTCTACGTTCCTCTTGACAAAATATGGTTAAAACGTAGTGTTAGTGAATATCTCCTCTATTTTGTGCAAGATGATACGTAGCAGTTCAGAGGAAGTTAGTTCTTACCAATTCATTAGACATAAAACAGACACCTGCATGGTAAAAAATGAATCAGTACACATACGATACGACAAACATATGAAATTTTGGTTGACTAATTTAATCAGGAAAAAAAATTAAGGAATCATCAGTACTAATGAAATGACTAATGATGACTAAATATAACACTAACATACACATTTGAAAATTATAACCATATTTAAGTTGACCACGCTCCCTGATGGAAGCTAGCCCAAGAATAAGCGCAATAGGATCATATTCATCTCCAGAAACGATTATTACACAGTTAATGCCAGCCAAGTACATATTTTAAAAGACTCACCTATTAAGTAGTCTTCAACGTCTAGACCAAAGTCTGAACCCACTGCAAAACAACAATTAGCATACAGAATTACTAAATCTCAGTGACTAGGGATGAATGGTAAGTAGTCGACGTCATGGCAAAAAAACAGGGAGGAAAAAACAACACAATTTGCTTCCACTTATTCTGAGTGACGAAATACAATTGCGGTATAGTGCATATAGAAGATAAGTAGATAAATTGCCATAAACTATCAACCATACAAGATTACCACAATCCTAACTTAAATGCCTCTTAGAATTTAAAACAGTGTTGAAAAAGGTTCGAAAATTTAACTTTCCAAAAGATGCTTAGCTCTCTGATTTAGATGTTAAAACCCCCTGTTAAGGGAAATTTACACAAGGCAAGACACTTAAATACAAACAAAGAATTCAATGGCATCTGAGGCGATAAAACCGTTGATTGATTGAATGGAAGGCTTTGGTACTTCTAACATATGTAGGGCATACTTCAAATTTTAAAGAGTATTAAGACATACACCCAAGTTTTTCCTCAGCCTCTTTGTGCTCGAGAAGGCTTCCTGTTTCTAGCCAGTGCATGAACGTAAGCATCGAAACTACAGTCTGTGTTTCACTCTTCCAATCACCATGATACCTACATTACACAAGAAAAAAAAAAAGGCAAAATTACAAACACACGAAAAATTAAAACATATAAAAAAAAAAGATGAAAAGTTCCTCCGAATTTAATCACCGATAGTATTGCCCAGAGCTTCCTCCAAGAACTTCAGCGAGTTCCTTATACTGCTCCTTTAACACACTGACCTGAGACTTGGCCTTCTCTAAAAGCCCTGTTCGAACCCAAAAAATCAAATATCCATGAGATAACGACAGAATGACAGAATGCATTGCCTTGCTACAATAAACTAAATCATAAACAAAATAAACTTAACACACTTCAACCCTCAAAGTAGTTAGGGTTAAGGAAAGAAGAAGAGCATAATGTGTTCGGTGGTACCGGGAGTGGGGCGAGACTGATGAACGAGAAGAAGAGTGGCATAGATGAGCCTAGTGGAGGACTCAATCTCCGAAACGACGCTTCGAATTCGGTCGCGGAGCGTTCCAGATTGTTCCAGCTGAACCCTAAACGAGTCGAACTGCTTCTCTAGCGACGACTGAGGCTCCGCCATTGAGGAGGAGAAGCACGAAACGGGGGCTGAAAGGTGAAACGTTTCGGGTCTCCGAAACGGGGATACGAGAAGGAGAGGGTTAGGGTTTAAGGATCGAGAGAAAACGTGGCAGTAGGGAGCCACATTTCGAAACGCTGGTTTCATATATTGCATGGTATTAATGTGAAGGTTTTCGTTTTCCCTTTCTTTTGGTGCATGCCTAGTGGCGCTCTAAACAAAATTATCTGTCTTCGTGGATATTTGTGGATAAAATTTTTGATGAATAGTTATTATTCGTAGATATTTATTATTTGCAGTAGTAGATATTTTAATACCTGTTTATAAATAGGTTAGGTACGGATATCATACTATTCGTATCTGCAGATATCCGTTACTCGTAAAAAATTAAAATTTAATTTATATTTTATTAAGTTAAATTTAATTAAAATTAACAGTATATTTTATTATGTCAAATTTAATTTAATTTATATTTTATTTTTATAATTTTATATTAAAAAATTTATAAAATATTTTTTTTTAATATTTACGGGTATCGCACGGTCTTTAAAAATATTCGTATGTATTTTTTAAGCGGATACCCGACGAGTAAACGAGCGAATAATAGACAGATTTTTTTTGACGGGTCGAGTTGCCAATAGGCATTATCTGTGCCTGACCCGAACAATTGTCATCCCTATGCTCTGCTGTGTATATATAATGAGTATGTTTACATTTGTTATTTACATTTTTTTCCCTTTCGGTTCATCTCAAAATTGTTAATTATATAAAAATACTTACATAAGATTTGGATTATTTTAACTAAAAAACTAACATGTCCTAAGTGACATGTATTACATTTTTTTTTATCAAAGTTGTCATAACCTTACATGAGTTTCAAGAGTTTGACAACAAAAACAATCATTCCAAATCAAACTAGTTTTTTAATAAAATACTATTACTTTAATTTTTTTTCTCTTAACCCCATTTGCTTAACTATGTTTTATTTAAATCTTGTAAATATCTTGTTTTATGTTTAACTTGTTTAATTTAGGGTCTTTTATTTTGAAAGAAATTATCATTTCAATGTATTAATTTTTTTTTATTTAGAAAATATAAAAACAGATTAGAAAAACAACAATAAAGAGTAAAGCATTTATAAGTCAAAACTAACAATCTAGAATGGTGGTAAACTTATCATGTATCAAGTTCATGAACCAGGTAGAATGTTTCTCTTTGAAAACAAGAAGGGAATAACTTAAAATGCAATGATAAACAACACACATTTTTTATGCATATAGATAAACTTAGAGCATCTCCAATTAGAGCAATTTAGGACTTAAAATATCATATCATAATCAAGTTGATTTAGTTATATTTTAATAGAAGAAATTATAAACAACTCATTGTTTTACATATTTATTTATTTATTTAAATAATATAATAAAAAGTGTGGAGATAGTTATTTTTATTAGTAAGTAACAATTACATGAAATAGGAAAGTCTGATTTCTTTTATATTGTTCATATCAGACTTTGGTCTTCAAGATGAATCAACTTCTAGAGATCGGACAAATATATATATATATATATATATATATATATATATATATATATATATATATATATATATATAGTTTATCAATATTTATGTAACTGTGATTACGAGCATTTTGGGTTCAATAATATAAGAAGAATTCTCGAAAAACTTTTGATTATGGAGAGAAACTTAACTTTTGACAATTTTTTTTAAGACTTATACACAATGATGGAAACAAAGTAGATAACCGTCAATTACTCACAATTGATGTTCATCAACTTCTATTTGAGATTTGAAACTAAAAAAAAAAAAAAGACAATATAGAGGTCTAAGCAATTTCAAAGTATATAATATATGCATTGTTGGATATGTAAGACCGAATTGGCTAAGTGATGCTCATTAGCGTTATTTGTTTTTCAAAAATGATATTAGGAGAATTTGTCTTATTATTACTTACTTGATACTTATTTAATAAATACTCATGATTTCTTTTACCCGTAAATATTCACACATACTTTTTTTTTTAAATGTTAGATTATTATATTATTTTAAAATATACAACCAAATAAAAAGAATGATCTTAAACTATAATCCAAATAAAAATATTAATATAAAGAAGTTAAATAACAAAATATAAATTTAAACAAATTAAATTAATTTTAATTTCATAAGTCAAAAAATATTTAAATATATAAAATTATTTGTATACAATTTTGTAATTGTTAATATTTTTCTAACTAATCTTTTAGATTTGGTCAATTGATTTCAAAAAATGGATAAAAATCACATGAATGGGGTATAATATTTGGTAAATAAATTTGGAATAAGTTTATTTTTATTATTTTCTTTTATAAAGATTATATTTAAAAAAAAATGATCTTTTGACTACTAAATTTTGACAATTTTCTCTTACAATTTTATGTGTCATCTTTTAAGTGATTTTTTATTTTTTATTTTTTTCAGTTTCAATCTTTCAAAACCACTTAAAATTACACATCATGTTATAAAAGAAAATTATCAAAATTTAGTAATCCAAAATATTTTTAAAAAATGGCCTCTTGTCCAGTACCTTGTTTACTCCGATGCGTAAAAATATATTTGAATCATGACTCCAGTTATCTTTTAAGACACCCCTAATACAGCAATTGTCACTAATTGTTTGAACAGTCTAATTTATAAACACCATTCACTTTTTCTTTTTTTTTCTCTTTCTTCTTCTCTCAATTTAAACATTTATATACACTCACTCACTAGAATATCGTATTTTTATAAATTATCCTAAGAGATTAGTATGAATAAGATACACTCTTTGCAGTTACATGTCTATGCAGAAAAATAATAAATTAATTACTCTTCCATGTATGCAGTCAAACACTTAACATGAAAGGAAGAAGCGTGGTGGAAGGTTCACCATGACATGACTATGACGAAGAAATGAAATGTGCATTTCTTTCATCGTTGCTATCTTAACTTTCCAATTATATTCCTTTTCATTCTATTGTGCTTCTTCCACGTTCCTTCCAAAGTTTTTCTTTTCACGTTTTGGATAAGTTATTTCATTTCGTCCAAATTCTGCGTATATTCATTTATGCACTTCACTATCCACTGTTCCTACCATTAGTGTAAGAGAATGTATGGATCAGAATATTTATAAAAAATAATGAGATTTTCTTACAGTAGTCTTTTGTTTTTATTTTACTTACTTTACAACATTGTTTTTAAGATTTTCTTTTTAATGTAAGAAATTTATAATCTAAGCATTATATTAGAATTAAATAATCGTAATTTTAAAGCTCATAATTTCAACATTTAGGTTCTTAAATTCTAGAGTCACTCTTGTCAAATCCAAAACCACACCCTTTTCACACTCTTTTTATCATGTTAATGAAGCTTCCAATATTTATTACTTACTTTATTAGGCTGAACTTTGTTCGGTAAACTAAGGTGACCAAGCCAGCATCTGCTGCCGTGTGGAAAACTTCTCTTAAACTCATTCTTTCTCCTTTCACTCTCTGAAGTCTCCACTTTTGGAGGCAAATGAAATGGTGCTGGTCCTCTTCGGAATCTTGACCCAAAGGGGACTGCCAACATCTCACTTCTGTTAGATCAAAAGTTTCCTTTTGCACCAACCAGAGGTGAGTTTCACCCCCAAAAATCTCTCCTTTTTGTAGTTGTTCCTTTTGTATGAGTAAAGGGTGCATGCAACTGATCCCATATGATCCTTAATACGATTCCGGGCTTCTACACTTTCAGATTGTTATATGGATGACCAATTTGGACACTTTCTAGTCTTAATCTTATTTCCCGAAAACAAAATTTTGTTTCCATTACTAATTTTTAACCTTTTGTAGTTTTAAAAATTGACTTATCTGGTACGGGTTGATGGTTTCTGTTGGTATTTCTGAAAGTATAGAGATTTGGTATTGCCCCCAAAGACAAAAATTGAATTCATTTTGTATTTCACGAAAGCAAAACTTAGTTTCTGTTAGTATAAATGGTTAATTGGGCTACTTCCTAGATTGTGACTGGTTATCTGAATACTTCTGACTTGTTTAGCTTTTGCTGGGGGTAAAAGAGACATGGAACAGTGATTGAAAACATTTATATTTGGATTATCTAAAATTGGAGATGTCGATGACAGTGGGAATTAGGCTGACAAGGATGCTCTAGAAGGTGTTTGATGATATGGTTATTTGAAGCAAGGGTTTTTTTTTTCTTTGTGAATTCAATTTGAGGATTCTTCGTCATATATATGTCTTTACATTAGATGCTGTGTTGCTTCTAAATGAATATAAAAATCTCAACATTCTCTTCTGAAAATGAAAATGCAGTACAGTCAGCAGCCATGAAGTGTTTTACATTCTCCTATGGAGAGAAGAAAGATGAGCCTAAAGGCTTGCGATCAACATCGGGCCGGTCGGAGAATTCCACGTGTGCTGATATTAGAAGATCTGGTTCTGAGTTAAATTCTCAGGAAGTTTCAGACAATGGCAGCACAGAATCTCTCAGGAGGAATGCAATACCCAGTTTGTCCCAGAGGTCCAGCAACCTCAGAGTGTTTACTGTTTCTGAACTGAAATCAGCCACAAAGAATTTCAGTCGCTCTGTTATGATTGGAGAAGGCGGGTTTGGGTGTGTCTACCTGGGATTGATCAAAAGTGTGGAGGTCCCCTCTGGAAGAATTGAAGTTGCAGTTAAACAGCTTAGTAAAAGAGGAATGCAGGTAAGAGTTTGGCTTCTGTTTTTATCTTAGGCCCTCTCCAATGTAGGGTTCATCTTATGATGTCTCATTTATTATGTGTGTTCCTATCATTTGTAAATCTTCTTGCATTTTTTGCCTCTGCAGAACACCCACAATCCATTTTTTTATTCTTATGATTCATAGTCTTGAATTTCATGTTACATCAACATACTCCTGTCTTAAGCCTGTGATCCTTGCATTGGAGATGCCCTTAGTAAAGGCATTGTCATGCACTAGTCTGTAATTAGTTTTCTCTGTGCTTTTTGATATCTCGAGGAGAGATATAATGTATATATTACAAGGGGTAGCAAACTAGATGGATTAGATAAATTTTATTTTGGATAATAATCGGTGGGATATAAAATTTCATTAAACCATTTTGATCCATTAAAAAATTACTTGAAAATCCGATCTCCTATCTGATCTACGATAAACTTTTACGATTACTTTTTTAGAAAGTTTAAAGGAAATGTGGATGTTTGATATTTTCATTGCATACATCCGATGCACATGCTTAAAGTTAACTATAGAAGCCATGAAGAGTAGCTTCTCTGTTGGATGTGAATTTGATGTGCGTTCCAAAACACACTAAGATGCTATGGTTGCTACTGAAGATATGAATTATTTGTTTCTATGTATTGTTTCCTCCGTTTTAAATTTTGGTACTCTACTTTTGGCTTGTAGGGGCACAGGGAATGGGTGACAGAAGTGAATGTTCTGGGTGTTGTTGAGCATCCGAATCTTGTGAAACTAGTGGGTTATTGTGCAGAAGATGATGAAAGAGGAATCCAGCGGCTTCTGATTTATGAATACATGCCTAACAGAAGTGTGGAACACCATTTATCCCACCGATCAGAGGCTCCTCTCTCATGGAGTAGGAGATTGAAAATAGCACGAGATGCAGCTCGTGGATTAACATACCTGCATGAAGAAATGGGTTTTCAGGTATAGGTTTGTGGCACAAGTTTCATAAATTCCTATTCAATTTAATAAGCCTTTCTCTACAAATCTTTCTCTGCACATTTATATAATCCACATCCCCAATGGAAAAAGGTGAATTATTCTGTCCTCACCAAATAGATGCTAACATTATACTTTCCTCTCCCTCCCCCTATGACATGAAATGTGTTAGTCCATTTAATGCAAATAACTACTAATGAGTTCCCCAGGGACATTTTTCCTCTGTACAACTTCAGCTAGTTTTGAGCATCCTATCATTGATTTTACACAGACTTTAGGACTTCAAATAATGAAATGATGTTTTTAAATACCCTTGTTAATGACTTTGGAACTTAAAATCTTTATTTCATCTTCTAGCATTCCAGAGTCTACCTACTAAGCTAAAAGGCTGTTTGTTATCTGATACATTTTTTCATATATGGGAATCATGAATCGTAGGAATTATAATACTCATGAATGACTAAATTCTATTTGGTTAATAAAAAATATTGCTAGAAATTTTTAATTTATTACTGTGTTAAATGATGTAATAAGGCTAACATGGTGTTTTTGTCATTAAAATTTGTATTTAATTAAGAAAAGTTAGCTTCCTACCTTCTTTCGTAAGAATCTTTCTTGAGGGTGTTATTTTTTAAAGTAAACTAAACATACAAAATATAGTTTACCAATTTCAGAATTCACGGGAAACTAAAATTTTTCTTTCTACTCACAAAGATAGGAAAACTAGTTGTAAGAGGCTTGTTCACGTTAAAATAGACTAAAGCATAAAACATGTTAGTTTCTTGGGGAAGGCACTGTAATTTAATCATATCTCACGAGAGAAGTGTAATTTAGCTAGAAAAGAAGAAAGGTATCTCGGAGGAGTTAATTTGAGTACTTTGATCAATGTCATGTTTAATTTATATACCATTCATATCTTGGTGCAGTTGATTAATGATATGCTAACTATGTACGCATAATGCAGATAATTTTCAGAGATTTCAAATCTTCAAATATCCTTTTGGATGAACAATGGAATGCAAAGCTCTCAGACTTTGGGTTGGCTAGGTTGGGACCATCAGATGGACTGACTCATGTCTCAACCGCGGTATGCCTATGTGTACTATTAATCTATGATTTTGTAAATAGATGTTGCTAACATTTGAAGACCGGTAATTGCCTTTAATCTTTTTAACTAATTATTCACATGAGAAAGTAGAGAAATTCAAAACAAGACTAGGGTAAATCTGTGTTGGCAATAGTCCAACCACAATCTTTTAGTGACCAACCCATATGAAAAAAATAACTCATCAATCTTTAGTCGTCTGTAGATCTAGTGAGGCTGAATAAAGATTGTGTCAAATATGAAGTATAATAGAATGAATATTGATTCAGTTCTGAAAATCGTAAGAAAGTCTCTGTCAAAAGTTGAGTTCATTTCTTGATTATTCTTACAAAATGATTAAGGCCTAACTCATGAGGCGAGGTTTATATCCATTTATATTCTGTATTTGACATTATTTATAGTTGATACGAGATTTTAAGTTTTTTCCAATACACTTCCTCACATCAGATACTATTGGACATCATATGTGTATAACATGGCGAGTAATCCTTTTAGATAGACTCTAATATAACAGATAAAGAAAGAAGAACCTTTATTAATTCTGAATGATGCAAAAGCTATCTTCTTAGGGTGAACAAAAGCTATCTATACCTGTACAGAAAAGCTACGAACATAGATTACAGTTAACTAACACTAGCACATAGTCAAGAAGCCAACTAATGACTATTTTGATACAAAATAAAACAGAAAACAAAAATTATAACAGCAAATAATGTATACTCAATCTAAATTCAGCTTTCATTTTATCACTGTTATTTCAACATGGGCATGCAGATATTTAAGTTACCCTTTTAGCACCCCTTTTGTTGTTCAAGTGTGTAGCATATTGCTCAACAGCACCAAACCATAAAAAACTGGAATCCATGACTCTATATTACTTGTGTTCATATGGCTGCCTATGCTTGTCAGGTTGTGGGAACAATGGGATATGCATCTCCAGAATATGTTCAAACTGGACGTCTAACATCAAAGAATGATGTGTGGAGCTACGGTGTCTTCCTTTATGAACTCATCACCGGTAGGCACCCTATAGATCGAAATCGCCCCAGAGGTGAGCAGAAGCTCTTGGAATGGATAAGGCCATACCTATCAGATGGGAGGAAATTTCAACTGATATTAGACCCAAGACTTGATAAGAAACAAATCTTCAAATCGGCCCAGAGACTTTCTATGATAGCAAACCGATGCTTGGTAAAAAATCCAAAGAATCGCCCAAAGATGAGTGAGGTATTGGAAATGGTGAATGGGATGGTAGAATCATCCTCATCCTGTTCCAGTCCACAATTGCCCTTGAGGAGTGTGTCAAGAGTGGAAAGTTCCCAGGATACTGAAACAAATAACAAGAAACGGACCATGGATCAGAAGCCTGGAGAAAGTAATTGGTTTGCTAGGATGTGGAGACCAAAGCTTGTAAGAACATGTTGATTATTGCAATTTAAAACCATCAAGCCTGAGAAAAATTTCTTCATGATCAGGGAAGAGCTCATGCTTGATATGGTGTCTCCATCCATGCTGTCATAACATAAATACTGTGTGCAACTTCTCTCTTGATAGGATGTGTATAAATCTGCCATCACATACTACTTACCAAGTACCATAGCTGTTTCTTTCTTGTCAAGTTATTGAGGAAATTTTCTGCGATGATTTGTGAACCTAAGGAGAGACGACAGGTTTCTGATGTAAAATAGTTTAGCTATAGAGTTTTAAATTAATCTTGAGCCTCATCTTGTAATTTTACTCCTTCTAATAGAGGTCCCTGGAAGTTCTGCAGTGTCTGAAACAAATGCATAAAATGCATGAATGATTCTTGCCTAAGATCACAAGCCAAGAAATTAATTCCTACTTGGAAATCACCTTATCCTTGAGTTTCTTTGGTTGAACTGATATAGGTTTAAAATTACGTGAACTTGTGATTGTTGAGATATTATGTGCTCTTTAAAAAAATGTACGAATGATTATTATGATAGTTTATTTATATAGGTTGATTTTGTCTGTGTAAGATTTTCATATTATTACCAAATCATCATGTAATAATGTCACAATCAATGGTACCAGATTTAAAACCAAAGTCAAAAAGGGTTTCATTGCCTTTCTGACATTAATATCGTCTAAACCTCAAGCAGCAACATCCAGCCATTGGTAAGTCATAAGGGTGGGATTTATATGTAAAATGACCCATCATTGAGAATGAATAAGTTATTTGCTTTGCTCATAATCCTAAGCTTTAAGAGAGGCTATTGAGGATAAGAAGACTTGATAAAAAAACAAGTGATCAAATTAATCATACTGGAACCATGCTATGATTGGTGAAGAACTGATGCATATTTTACAATGGCATGTTGTGGCAGAAAAGTGCAGCCTTTTTATCTGCTCTTAGAGATGTGTATAAATCTGCCATGTGCCAGCATATGCAACTTGTGAATTAGCATAGGTGCTGCTTCTGTGTTGTCAAGGCAATTGAGGAAATTGATTATGAATCTCGTGGGAGACTATAGCTTTCCATGGAAGACACTGTAGGCATCTTGGCTGATACTAGTGGTGCTTCTATCTGTTCCACTTTTTAGAGAAACCATAATTGCTGAAAAGTAACCACTCAAGAGAAAATGGTTGCAAAAGTCTAGCTATATTTTTAAACAAATCTTCATCAAGATATTCTGGTTTTACTACTTCCATGAGAGTTCTCTACAGCTTTTGCAGGGTCCTACATGCATAAACAGATTTCATTTTAATGTTCTCAACACAAATATACACATTTCCCTAATAAATGTATAAACATTTCCCTACAAGCCATCAAAGTTTACACGAACTTAATTTTTTTTTTTTAATTTAAATGTTTCATAAATTGAATTAAATAGTTCATGAATAACTTTTTTTATACCTTTATATGCGAATAAAGTAATCACACACCCTTATGTTTATTTAGCAAGTACTATTAGAATAATCTTTTGAGGTAGCTTATTAGTTTAATAATATGTTTGGATAAATTTTCTATAATTGTTAAAAGGGTAATAAATTAAAGCTGGTTTATATATGATGTTAATACATAGATAATTACACTGACTTTTCTATGTATACAATTTAACTTATCTATAAATTAAAATTTATCTTTGTCAATTTCTTAAACGAAACTCCTTAGAGAAATAATTATTAACCCTTAAAAAAAAATCGTAATTTTAATTTATACAAAAATCTATGTTATTCTCTCTTTTTTTTTTTAAATTACTTGAAAAATAAGTTATTTTTAAAAACATTATCTGATCATGTATGTCCTGTCACTTTAAGAGAAATAACCATGACAACGCGGTTATTTTGATTGCTTAATATTCTGACTTTTTACTTTGCTTTTTTGGGATAAAAGAAAAGGAAAAAGAAAAGTGCTTTTCCTTTCATTTTCCATGGGGAAACAGTTGTGCTAAAAAAGAGAGCTAAACTCTAGTTAAAATGTAAAAAAAAAAAAAAAAATTATACGTAAGAATTCTTAGTTTTTGAATTTTGTAGTTTAAGACAAGTTTTTCTTATTATATTATTTTCAAAAATTTTATTTCATTTTATTTGAAACGTATAAACAATGATGAATTTGATTGAATGCAATTGTAATCGGATTGAATTGAACGTATCGATTTGCACTCGTCATTGCATATGTGATTCTTCCGTGGACGTGATTAGAATTAGAAGTGTGTCTTACAAGTTGCAACAATAATCCAATTCTTTGAATTATATGACATACTAACTTTGACGTTAAGATTTTAGGATGCTTGCACTGACTTTTTGATACGTTCAAAAAAGGGCAACAAGAAGGAAAAAACATATGAGATTGAGAGCGACACGAGGAGAAACAACAAATATTTGGCTATTACAACTATAACGTATAATCAAATTACACCATATGCTCTGTGTGACATAGAGGCGAATGGGATAGAACTAGGGATGTAAAAAATATTCGTATCCACGGGCACAGGTACCTTTGGATAAAATTCGTAATGGATAGGAAATAAATATTAAAAATGGATACATGTTATCCGCAGGTACGGATATCATAGTATCCCTACTCGTGGATACTCATACCCGCTAAAATTTAATTCACAAAAATACCCTTATATATATATACATATATATATACATATATATATATATGTATATATATATATGTGTATATATATATATATACATATATATATATATATATGTATATATATATATATTAGTAAAAAATATTTTAACCTAATTTCTTTTAAATTGCACATCTTGTCTTTTGTCTTCATTCTTCCCGTTTTAAGTATTAGTACATTGTCTTCTTCCAAGTACATCTCTTGACATTCTTCTCTTTCCCTTCTTTGAAATTAGGCATATACATCAAACTCTATATAAATCATGACTGGGCATATACATTAAACCCTATATAGATAGTGACGTTTATGATATGCTTGTTGTCAAATGATGGAATCAAAATAAGAATACTTGACTCGTGACAGTTAAGGTTTATTATTTGATTATTTTTCATGAATCAATTGAAGAAAATGAGTTTATTGATCAAAGTACTAATTAAAGAATCTCCATAGTATTGAACGTCATTTTATTATTTATTTTTATAATTGTCTGGACTTGTATGGACTTGAGTTTATTTGAACTTTATTTAAAATTTAGGACAGTAATATATTTTATTTTATTTTATTTGAATTTGTGATTAAATATTTATTTTTTAAATAATTTTGTAAATACCCACGAATATCCGTGGATACCCGCGAATATGAAAAAAATAGACGGGTACCCGTATAACGGATATCTAACGGGACATATATTTATCCAGTAGGTAAGGTACGAGGGAGCTAGTACCCGTACCCTACCAGCCTCGTTGACATCTCTAGATAGATCCATTATTTTCAAACTTTTTTTTTTTAAATAGAGTTAAAAGTTAGTTTTATTAACTATTAAGGAGTGTGCAGATGTTCAAGTAAAAGTGGTGCAGCAAGATAAATTAGCTCAAACTACCTAAATTTAGAAATTTTGTATAAAATTTAAACAATATTAGGTTTAATTTGAGTATATTATTTTAACTCTTCAATTTTATCGGTTAAAATCCTCGAATAATAATGTAAAATACAAAATAAAACTTTCATGCTCCACAAATATTTAACCGTTTTGCATGTTTCAATCCATTAAATAGTCTCGCCAGTTAAGGACAATTTATATTGTACCTTATTATTTTAACTCTCCAAAATAGTTTTTAAAGATAAAACCGTAATAATAGTTTCAAGTTTTAAAACAACCGATATATCATATCTAATTATTAACCTTGACAATGTTATATAAATGAACTAAATATCATAATACTATAAAATAAATAAAATTTATTCAATTTTCTTTACCAAATCTTATTAACTATTTTACTTTGATTAAATATTTTAAACCCCAAATATTTTAGGGTTAGGTCTTGACATTTACGATTTGTCGTTTTTTTTGGTTGATTTTTTATATATAGATTTAGAAAAAAAAAAAGTAGTCGGATAAGATTGAAATCAATCGTTTACAATCCCACGAGGAAATAAGATATAAGGGCTACAAAACTCACAAATAGATTAAATTATCAAACACTTTTACTTAGTTCAAATAAATTTAGTGATAGACTCAAAGTCAATCACGTCTTAGATTGATCAATTGTAACAACTAAAGGTAATATAATTGTTAGATTAATAGAATTTATAGGATAGGATATGAGTACAAAGAGTTCAAAGTTAATAATTTAAGTAACTGTTAGAAAGGTCATAGTTAAAAACATGACAAAAGACATAAATTAAATAGGAAAATTTGATGAACATGAACAAAAAATTTCAAAAATCGTAAAAGTAGACATAAAAGATAAGTGAGACAACATATTTTGAGTATTCTGATTTATTGGATTTTAAACCTTTCGTCTGGACCATAAATAAAATAACATTATTTTTACTAAAAAAATATTTATTGAATGCTATAATATTTAATATTTTGTAAGTTTTTTTAATAAAAATTTGAATTTCCTGTTAATTATTTTTTGAGTTTTGTAAAGTCACACCAAATATTTATAAGCAAATTTCTACAAAATATAAACAATTAATATCGAAGAGATTGATTTTTCAAATCTAGAAATTGTCGAAAATGAGTTTTGTTTTTCTTGAAAAGGTTTTTGCTTTTATACGTCTAAAAATCGAATGTACGAGAATAATATGTTTAAATATCTAACTATTAATAATTGTGTTAGATTTTTGTTTCTTACATAAAATATTTAATATGCTTTTTTTATTATTATTTAAGCTTAACAAAGACCAAAAGCTTACAAGAAATGTATTGAAATTAATTTGATGTTCCTTGTTGCATGGTATTCCGCTTGCCAACTCAGACCTTAAGATAAAAACAAAAGTTTCTTTCATAGGAAACCATTTTTCAAACTGCTTGAAGTTAAGAGAAAGAAAATATTACTTGTAAGTTAGAAAGTCACATATAAAATTGAATAACAGCATAAATATTAAAGAAATGAACAAAAAGTAGTAACTTCTCATTTCCATCTCCAACGTTTTATATAATTCCATGAAGTTAGTAATTGCAATAGTTAAATTGTAGTAACTAATATTTTCTACGTGACCACCATAAATATTTATGATTTTTTGTTGTTGTTGTAAGATAGTTGATGAAATAGACTCAAATTATATAATGCAGATAAAGTAAGAAAAAACTGTAAAGGAACAAAATTAAATTAATAAAAATTATGATAAGTAATTAAAGACATGATTAAGCCAAACTTCTAAAATTCTCTACAATTCTGATTCATTAACATTATTAACCAAAAGTTTCTTTTACTTAACTATAATAGGATAGGATACAATGTCAATCAAATTGATATCACAGACGGGATATATATACATAGTATTTGTATATGTGAATATTCGTATCCGTTATACTTTAATTTAAATTAAAAAATAAAAATAAAAAATCACATGATTAAAATATTAACTCATTCATTTTGAATGATTTTTTCATTAATTGATTTTAATAAATTTCTATTTTTTTATAAACAGTTAACAAATACTATTTAAATTAGATATTTGCATCTTATTTCGTACCCGTACAAATATGAATACAAAACGGATTTATCAATCACATAAAATAAAAAAACCAATAATTATATAATTATATACTACCCCCTCCATTTATATTCCTGGTCTTAACCATTTAGTTTTATTTTGGTAAAAAAGAAAATTCATGGGTACAATTTTAGTACACAGAAACTAAAATAAAACTATATATTGCAATAAAACATGAGTGCGTCATCTCGTACTGAATTTCTGCTGTTGGGTCCTCATTTTCAAATGATTTTTCTAAGAAAATAATTTTATTTGCTTAAAAGCTTCAAGGGAAAGCAACTCTTTCTGAATTCTTGTTTTTCTTTTCTTCCAAATAATTGCTAAAGATACTATAAATTATTTATCTTCAAAATAAAAAATATATATTGTATTTAATTATATTATGAATAAAATCTTTTCACTTTCTTTTTCCGGATTACGTTTTACGAACAATAGGTATACAAAAGTTTGAAAGTAGTGTGCTAGATCTTCGGCATCCAAATGGAAGACTGAATTTCAGAAAAGAAGGGAGAGAAAGGTAAAAGAAAATGAAAAGTCTATTTATTTGAAAACAAATTTCTGAGAATACTGCACCAATCAGAGACGTTGATTCTCTGTCTTTTTCACAGAGCAACAGATCTGAACCGTCCTTTTCTTTCTACAGTCTCAGATTCGATCCACACCCAGCCCCACCCCTTAATCAACGGTCATTAGTACAGAAATTTCCCCAAGATCCCCGACACACGAAGAGCATCACCGTTCGGAGATTTCCAGGATCGAGGATCATGGGTGTGATCAATACACAAAAATAGAAACAGTAGTACAATTAAACACAACATAAGTAATAAACGAACGTGTTCGACCTTTAACGGCGTGGCGAACCGTATATAAGCGCGTCAGCGTGAATTGGAGTGCGCCTTTTTTTTATTTAATTAATTTCAATATATATTTCCCTCTTCGTATCATAAATATTCATTCAATTCAATGCATCCATCGTCGTCATCTATTACGATTGTACCTTCCCTATGTGAACAGTGATTTCACCTCAACAACCCCTTTTTTCCTTCTTCTCTTCTCTGCGCTTTCTCAATTCAGTTGGCGCTGAATCGAAGGTGGGGAACTTCTTATCTCTCTTCTTTTTCATCACCCACTTCCATTGTGCTTTTCAATTTCTAGTTCACTTTATTTTTCAGTGTTTCCTTCTCTGCATGTTACTGGATTGGATTACTTAGCGTGGAACATATTTGGGTTTCTTTAGTTTTAGATTGGTGTAAGCGGTAATCTCGAGGTGTAGGGTAATAGTTGTTTGATCTCCCAATAATGAATGGTGAATATGGAAGAATGTTTATACTTTTGTGTTGTGATTTTTTATTTGTGACGCATAAGATCCTCGAAGGAGGCGCATTTTGATTCGTTCAATTGAAAAGGAGAGCAAAGTGTACTGTTTTTTCCTTTGATGATTTAATAATATTGGGTGGTGTTCAAAGTTGAAAGTTGAAAGTCATTATCATATATAGTTTTATAGTACTTTTATGAACGATTCCAATTAGTTAACTTCTTATTGACCAATGCCTGGGAAGCTGTCCTTGCGGGATTGTATATTACTATTGGAGTTTAACGTGGAAAATGCTTTCAGTTGGGTTTTTTTACAAGGGGAATATTGTATACTTTCTTGGTATTGCATTGATTTGCTTAGCTTTTCTTCACTACTTGCATTGATTTGCATTAATCTAAGTTTATGTGTATAGGTGGGTTCTTTCTGGTTTGGAATCATTTCAACTTTGTCAGCAGAAAAGGCTTTTGGCTCCTTGTCATGATTAATGTTTAGAGATGGTTTTGTATGAGCATTCAGATGTTTTTCAGTGGGGTCTTAATCTTCTTGATGGTGACCCTGCTTATGGTCCTGGATACTATGGCAACATAATTCAACATGATTCTGGAGACATCTATAATGGACACTACTTCCATAGCCATTATGATAATGAATGTAACCATGTAGAGAATGATGAGATCATTGCCCGTACACTTCAAGAAGAGTTTTCACAGCTAGAGATTGCTGAATCTTCTGGATATTTTCAGCAAGGTGAACAACAGTTCCATGTTCCTGAGACTCAGCCTGCATATGATTGGCATAACTCTTCAATGATGAACTACTGTTCGGGAGGTATCATTCAAGATGTAAACTTATTTTTCTTTGGTATATTTGGGATTTATTTATCTTTTTACCGGGTATTGGTTTATTCAATTAAATATTTTGCACATGCAGATCATGATTATGCTCAAGAAGGAGTTGGTGATGGAGAACCCTCTAGTTCATGTTCTAGTCCTTGTGAAACAGAGGAATATTCATTGGAGCTAACTGACAATTATCCACTTGATGATGAAGTTGGGAGGAGATTGAGTCAAATGATACCGATTCCCGTATGTTAAGCCTCCTTTGCTTCTGTAGATTCACTTTTGGATCAGCTATTGAAGCAATAAATATATATATATATATATATATATATATATATATTTATGCCTTTTAATGCTCATTAGGTACCAAGAAGCTAATTCACTGTGTTGTACTTTTGTCAACTTATAGTGATCTTTTTCTAGTCCACATTTTCATTTTACCAAATTAATTGGTATTTATAGTAAGAAAGTCATAATAAATTATCGGTTGTTGAAAGTCTGAAATATTTAAGTCCTACAGAGCATTATTTTTCATGCTAATTGATGAGTGAAGCAACTTCTGGGTTAAGTCATCTACCATACAGTGGTCTATTCAGTAGAACAAAATAGATGCTGAATTTATCTAGTTTTCTAACAATGTGGCTTCACAAGCACTCACTTTTAGAAGTTTTAACTTTTTTTATTTTTCCTTTTTCTTTGTAATGATGAATTTTGTCCCTTCATTGGCAACCTGCTGCTTTTCACTTGTAGTATGATTTTAAGAAAGTTCATTTCTTTGGATCAGTTGTAAGACTTTTGTATTTGAATGCAGTGCTTAAAATGCCTTCGTTTTCTTGTTTAGCATGTTCCAAAAATTAATGGTGAAATTCCTTCAATTGACGAAGCAACTTCAGATCATCAAAGGCTTCTGGATAGGTATTAGTCACAAAAACTTAATATAATTGCTAAAATGTGAATAATTTTTCTCCAGTAACTGAGTATTCACTATTTTCTTTGTTGTTTTTTTTTGGTCATGTGCCACTTTTGCTTCTTTTCTGTCATTCAAGCTTTAGCTATTGTCACATATGGGCTTCATTTCAAATTGTTTTGTTTTTGAATTTGTAAATAAATTAATGGTTAAAATATTATTGGTTGCATACATTTTTTTTTATCTGATGTACTTTTGACATGCCAAACTAAGCTGTCAAAATTTCAAACAGATTGCAGTTATATGACTTTGCGGAGAACAAAGTACAAGGCGACGGTAATTGTCAGGTGTGTCACTCATATTTATTCGATTCTAATGTTCTGAAAATCCATTGGCTAGAGTAGATTTCATTTGTTTTAGAATGTAATTATTGAGAAATATCTATTATTTTAATATGATTACGACATTATACTGAATATCAGTTTTCAAACGGGTTAGTTTTCCATTTCTGAAGTCATTTGTTGGAGGTTTCTGGGTCTTCTATTGTTCACCATCCTCATATTTCATTTCTAACCTAGTATCCACAAACACAAAGCCTCAGATTTTGAGCAGCCAAAGCCCAATACAGTTATGCTCTTACATTGGATGAGCTACACGTAACTACTTGCTCAACCTACCTTGAAAACTTTCCTAATCACATAAAAATAATTTATATTTTTCTGCTGTATCAATAGTTAGAGTACTTTATAGTTTTCATGTAATTTCCTCATGATTATTCCTCTCTAGTTCCGAGCACTGTCTGATCAATTGTATCACGCACCTGATCACCACAAGTTTGTGAGACGACAAGTTGTCAATCAGGTTTGTTGCTTGCTGTATTATGTTTCGCTTTTCTTTTATGCCTATCAGGCTTATAATATCTGCTAATGGTTTTGTGCAATTATTCTCGGATTCTTACTTTAGTTGTGTTTTTAACCAGCTTAAATCTAATCCAGAGATTTATGATGGATATGTTCCCATGGAGTACGATGATTATTTGGATAAGATGTCTAAGTAATAATCTCCCTCTCTCTCTCTCTCTCTCTCTCTCTTTATATATATATATATATATGAGTAGTTTGCGTTTTGTTAACTGACAGACCCTTTTGCTTGGTTTTATCATAAATGGAACTAGGAGTGGCGAATGGGGTGATCATGTTACTCTTCAAGCAGCTGCAGATTCGGTATGACTGCAACCTATTACTCTTCCATGTATACTTTTCTGTCGCACTTCTCTGGTCCGATTATTATTCAATTCTCTGCACAAAGACAAAATGTTTGGTTATGGACAACCTAGCTACTGTATCTGCTTATAAAATGATTCATTTGTCGGATGTTCTTATAGTGTGAATTGTCATACCCTTTCATATTAATAGGGTTTTAATGAATAGAGTCTGTCAATGTGAGTTTGTAATATTTAAAAAATAAAAGATGAATGTTAAGAGTGTGTATATATATCATTTGAGGCATTGTCTGGTAGAGTTTGTTAATCTTTTCGCCATTTTTAGTTTTCCATAAATTACATTTTGTTTCTGTAGACATTGTCAATGCAAAGTTTACAGTAATATTTGGAATTGGCTATGAAATTATATGTCCTTTTAGTTGTATTATTGTATTTGATTTTCTTCTTTCTTTTTCCTCCAGTATGGTGTAAGAATATTTGTGATGACTTCTTTCAAGGACACCTGTTGCATAGAGATACTTCCTCATTTTGAGAACCCAAAAGGAGGTTGGTTTTCTTCAAGAGTCTGGGAAAGGATTCTCCTTTAACTTTTTTTTTTTTTTTTTTTCTAAATATTGATTCCTCGCTCTCATCTTTTTAATCCTTTTCTTTTTCTTCCTTTGATTTGTTCACCTCACATTATTTCTTGAATCTTTCTGAACCTTGATCATAATTTAACTTCATCCTTTTTTCCCTTTCAAGGGAATGTTGTGCATGCTTTTACCAAGATTCTATAACTTCATCTGTTTCTATTGTATTGGAAATCTTCAAGATATTTGTTTCAAATAATTTGTCATACTCACAAATTGTGATAATTATTTTTTGTCGTGTGCCATTAGTAGTTTTTGCATTTTTCATCATATGAACAACTTGGCTAATTTGTCTGTTTTGTTGCAGTGATTTTCCTGAGTTTCTGGGCAGAGGTGCACTACAACTCCATTTATCCCCAAGGAGGTATTTTTCATATTTTGCATTTCTCAAACAAGCTCCGAAATTATTTGAACACTTGATTGGAGTTTGTTCGAATAGATTCTCTTGAAGCTTCTTTGTGTTTGAAAAAATTTACTCTGACTACCTTAATAAAATTTAAGGTTGGATATATGTATATATTATTGATGACATGTTTATTTATTTGTCAAAAAGTTTGGTTATTATTTTTTGGCTAATCCTGTGTATGTTTTTCCATGGTGATCCAGATATACCATCAAATGAATCTAGAAAGAAGAAAAGGTGGTGGAGCTTTGGCAGCAAGCATTAGAGTCTTAGCTGAGCCAGTGAGCACACACCATTTTGAACCTGTACAATTTTCCTTCTCCAGGAATGAATTTATATCTCCATATTTTAGCTGCTTATTTTTTATAATTAATTTCATTTACCTCTTCTATTAATTATAATCATAAATTTGGGTCTGCTCACTTCACACAGTTGCATTCCAGTGACATTTTGGATGCTTTGGCCAAGAAACTAAACTTTATACATAAAAATGATTATACTTTAAAGTAGATACGATGAATGGTTGCTTTATACAAGTGTTTCCATCTTGATTAGCCTTGGGAAAGTGTGAGTAAGTTGATTTTGAAATATGTTAATTATGTTAAAAAAATCATTTTAAAAGCAAGTTATAAAAGCTTGGGATAATAATTCTTCTATCCAATATTAGACATGTTTATAGACATTCTTAGTGATCAAGAGTTGAAAGGTGAACATCTTCCTATTCTTGAATGGATAGTTTGAGACTATATTTCATAAACACTTAGAAAATAAATTAATATAAAATGTATCGACCTGCTTAAAAAGGCTAAAATAAGCTTATACAATTCATTTATCTATAAGTTATATTGCTTAATTTCTTCGAAAGTTAGAGATGTATAAATTAACGGCTTAATTAATTATGATAAATTTTAATATTTTTAACAATCTTTATTGCGTACTAAAAAAATTTTTGTTTTTTAATTGAATTTTTATCGATTAATTTTTTAAGTGGGTTATGTGATTAATATAAAGTGATATTTTAAGTAATTTTAATTATTTTAATTGAAAATGTGTTGAATAAATGGTGGTGATGGAGATAATCTCTTAATCGTTGTAGGTGGATGTGGAAGTCATACGAAAACATGATCATTTTATTATATATCACGTTTTTAATTGGAGCAATAAAAATTATATGATGTTTTACATTTACTGCAATATTCATTTTAGATTAATTATAGAACTTTATATTTGTTATGAAGATAAGATAAGAGACGCATTAAACAGTTAAAAGAAAAATTAAACAAATATAATATAAATATTTTGAGTATTTAATATAAGAAAATTTGATAAGAACACAGTTAAAAATAATAAAATTTATGAGAAATTTGAAATTTAAGCTTATATTAATTTATGAGATAAGTGCAATTTTTTTAACTTCTAAATGTTTATGAAAATTTCATTTACACGAAACTAAGATAGATTAGTTAAATTTTCTATTGGAAGTGAGATAATGAAATTATTCATTAGAACACACGCAGAAATGATTTTACATTAAGGACTAATAAAAGAACTGATAATTAATATGCATTTCAAAAAGCTTATTAGCCCATAAAACGAGCTTGTTATATATTTGAGTATTGTTGGTGGTAAAAATTAGTGAAATGAAATATTAATAACAAGGAACGGTTACAATACATGAATGAAAGAATTTAAATAAGTTTGAACTTGTAAATAAGAGCAATAATGTACATTAAATAAAATATTTTTGAACTTGTTTAAAAAGTTTAAACAATCATACTATAGAAATGTAGAGAGTTATTTATTTAATAATATAATCCGACAAAAACATAATGTGATATATATCATAAATTTGTTTGAGTTTTATTTCGTAAAGTTGAGTATTCATATATTTTTAACAATCAATCTCTATAGAACTATAGAAAAAATTTATTGATTAGACTTTTTTTCCACTCAATTTCGAACTATCCGAAGTACTCTTTACCATTCATTATGAAAGAAATAGAAAAAATATTTTAACCGCTAAATTTTAACAACCATTTTTAATATTTTTGTTATAGAGTTAATTTAATTTTATAATTAATTTTTTTAAAATCCACAAATCACGTTGATAAAAGAGTCATAAGAAAAATGTCATCTCAGACTAAAATAATTATTTTAAAAATTTGAGGTGAGCAAAAATATTGGGGAGGTGCATGAAGTAAAAACCCTTCAAGAATAAAAATTGGGCTTCGGGAAGGCCGTAACTGTGGGTGTCTTTTTTATTCTTTTTAAGAAAAAAAAATTATTGCCCAGACCGAAACTTGAGGTGAGGAATAGTAGCAGTAGCAATAGGTTACACTTCATGACATAAACAGAAAACTAGAAAATAAAAAAGGCCTTAAGCTTCATACTTTTTTTTTTTTTTTCTCTCTCAGAGATATTTTAATTATGTCAACATTATCTACTGCAATTGCAATCCCTCCATAGAAACTGGAAATTGGAGACACAGAGAAGAAAGTAATTGAGTGTGTCTAAGACCATGTTCTCTTCCTCTCCACCGTTTCCTTCATCTTCTTCGTCTTCCGGTAACCTTGTTTCAACTGCTCCATTCATTTTATTCTATTTCAATTTTACATATCATAATTGTAAAGTGAAAGATTTTGTTTCCCTAAGATATTCAATTCACAAATGCCTCTGTTTTTCAAATTATTCCCCCGCAAGCTGTTTATTGAGATAGTTTAAATTGAGGGTTTTAGGGGTATTATGCCTGCTAAGTAATTTTCTCGTTCTACGGTCTTGTGGAATTTCATTGAGTTGAAAACTGTGTGCAGTTATGATGCTTCATGAACAAGCTGCTCCAGCAGTTGCATCCTGGTCCTCTAGTTCTACAGCTCGGCATTTTCCTACCTCTGTTCTTTTACAAGAACAGCGTGAGGAGTATAGGCCCTTACTGCACGCGTATAATAAGGAGGTTCAATTTTTTTTTTCTTTTTTATATACCAATTTCTTCATTCTTGGGCTTGTTTATAGTGTATAGAAGAAAATAAGAAAATAAAGAAATGAAAGAAAAAAAATTCTCTATAAGCTAAAATAAACTAGTGGTGTAGAAGTTAAAAAATCAACTCTTTAGAGAATTAATATTAAAGAATTTTAAAGATTGGCGTATGTATAAATGAATTTTAGCTTGAGATTCTTTTTGCATTTTTTCTTTATTTTCTTCTCCTAAAGATTCTTCCAGAGAATTTTATATAAACAAATTAATAATAAGAGTGTCTTATAAAATGCTAACACTTTATATGCTTTAGACATCCATGTTCGTATTTATCTAATATCAATATTGTTGGATATATTATCGATTCCTGAAGTATCCAAGCCTTAAAAGAAGTTAGGAAGATCTCATATAGCTACTTATAAGACATATAAGCATTTATACTATAGACACATTGAAGCATTGCCCCTTATAAAAGCTTTCTCTTTATGGATGATCTCAACAAATCATACTATTTCTATTTGTAAGCAATAGGAATTGATTTATGACTTATAATTCTTTGAAAGTAATTTCAAACTTAACTTAACCACAGAAAAGTGACTTTTAGGAAGAGATTTGCACACCTATATATTACTAGTTGACATGAAATCTCCGACAATAAGTTTTATTTTGTTTTCAATATAGTCCAACCAGTATGTTATGTTCTTAATTTGGATTTGTGGGATTGCTATTATATATTTATTATGTTTTATGAATTTTTGTGCAAATACATGTATCTTACACATCAAAATCTGTATATTTTTGGAATTATCATATCATCTTAATGGATGTGTCATATCTTATACAAGTATCATTTATGTGCTTCATAGTCTTTACTTGTTTTCTTAGAGTGACTTTTAATGTTGTTCGATGTGATGATCCCTTTTTTTGTTCATGTTAATAATTAATTCATTACCCCTTTGCTTTTACTGAAGGCAACGTTAAATACAAGGCAGATGGATATGTCCTCAGTTCAAGAGAAATGCAACACAGGAAATCCTGATCAGTTGGTGCATGATTTTGTTCACCAGTTGCATCTCCGGTCTCATTTACAGAACTTGTAAGATAAATTGAATTGCAACCTCATGTTAACTTCATCTGTTGTAATTGATAAGTTTTTGCGTCTCCGGTCTTCTTAAAGGGTGCGTGTACCTATTGCAGACTGACTTGTTATCCTACTAGGGAACTTGCTGCTTCTTTGACTCTTCAGCCTGTGGATAACGACTCAGAGAGGCCTGCAGATGGTCTGCCAAGTAATGCGGTTTCTCTTGCTCAGCAAGCTTTGTCAGCCTCAAAGCAAGCAGCTTCATCAGTTGAAGTTGATGATGATGATGATCCACTTTCTTTTGGGTTAGTTCTATCTTTCTCGTTGTCTTTGACATCATCAATTTGTTTATTCTGTTTATAGGATAATTTGATTTTAAGAATAATGGCTAAAGTATGTCATTCAGTTTGGCCTCCACAAGTTTGGTTGACTCTTCACCGAAAAGGAATAAAATTGTGAGGTCAACACGGATTATAGAAAGACGATCTAAACAGAGAAAAGCATCAAAGTCAATACTCCTTGATGAAGAAAGTTACCTTGACAGAAAATCTTATGTACAGAGAAAGTTACGTTTAGAAAAGAAATTAAATGAAGGATTTGATCAAAATGACCCCCTGCGCATGTTCTTGTCGGGTCCTGAATCAAGGCAACTTTTGACCCGTGAAGAAGAGTCTGAATTGATTACTCAGCTTCAGGTGTCACTCGAAACTCTATATCCTTCTTAAAAGTGCGGTATGTTCTATGAAGGTTCTTTTGCCATAACATGGAATGTATAACAGGATTTCTCAAGATTGGAAGAAGTAAAGATCAGGCTTCAATCTCAGTTAAGACGGGAACCAACTTTAGCTGAATGGGCTGATGTCTTGGGCCTTAGTTGTTGTGCCCTGCAGACACAGCTTCATTGTGTTAAGAGAAGCAAAGAAAAGCTGTTTCATGCCAATATGCGCATGGTAGTTCACATTGCTAAACATTATCAGGGACGTGGTCTCAGCCTTCAGGACTTATTACAGGTATAGCCTCCAAGGAATTAAAAGTCACCATTCCCCACTATCAAAGTTTTTATGTCTTGACTGTTGCATAGTTATTGTTAATTCTTAATACTGAGTTTTCCATGTATGGCTTCACATTATGTTGAACAGAAAAACCGTAAGATAAATATTTGGCAAAAATTGATTTGGCTAAAGGATATTTTTTATTTCTTTTGAAAAATGTTGCAATCATTACCTTAATACATAATTAGCCAGTACATCTTGACATTCCTTTCCTGGTGACATTATAGGAGGGAAGTACGGGTCTTATGAAGAGCATTGACAAATTTAAACCAGGAGCTGGTTGCCGATTTGGTACTTACGCATACTGGTGGATAAGGCATTCGATAAGGAAGGCAATATTTCTGCATTCCAGGACTATCCGTATACCGGTAAAAACAATTTGTATATTTCTTTATAATCTAGTTAGCCAAATTTAACCTAACTCCTTCTGCAGTGTTGTTATTATTGAAATTGTTGCATGTTGATTAATAACAAAATACTGTTACTTCTGCATTAACTTTTTTATAATATATCATCTGTATAACAAGCAACAATTCTATTTACACAACATGGAATGATTGTTTGATCAGGAGAATTTATATAGACTTTTGGGCAAGGTCATAGAAGCAAAGAAATCATTCATTCAGGAGGGAAACATTCACCCATCCAAAGAAGAATTAGCAAGAAGGGTGGGAATTACAATAGACAAGTTGGAAACTTTACTATTTGCTTCAAGACATCCAATTTCCATGCAGCAAACTGTGTGGGCGGACCAAGAGACAACTTTCCAGGTAAGGCCTTTAAGTAAATTTGTTTTTCTCCTGTGATATGATTTATTAGATCTAAAATTTATAAAAAGGGAAAATAAAAGTTCTATATTCTTATAATGATTTCTTAGAACTGCTGATGCTTATTATTGAGCTTCTCATTTTACATTGGCAAAGTATCTAGTATTTTGCCTGTATTGATAACTGTATAAACAAACGAGCAGAAATCAAACTGCAAAGAAAATTAAAAAAATGAAAATGCAATTGATTGCGTGCACAATTTCAAATTTGCATAGTTATTGCGTTCTGTTGAGTGTGGATGGAAATGACTAAGCAGCATCAGGTAAAGGGTTTATTGTGGCGCTAAGAAAATCGTAGGTCTCACTCCAACAATAATTTAATTGACCTCATTCATAATTTTAAATATGTTTTCATTAATGCCATATGTGCATTATATACTTACTAGTAGAATTTGGAATACCAATGAATTACGGTTTTTTATCGTGAACTGTGAAGTTTGGTTTGTTTTGAGGTTGATCCTCGGACAGAACAAGACATTCAAGAGACCACGATCGTCCCCGACTAAATACCCATGCGTCCGCAAATATAAGGTACTTTTAAGTGATTAACATATATTAAAAAAGTTGGTTAATTTAGTTAGTAACATTAAATTTGTTTGTAATTGTAATTTTTTTCAAATTACCCTTCAATAATTAATGTATGGATAGAGAATAATAGTAGTGAAGTTTTAATTTTCAAGACAAAACTCTTAATTCTCTGATATTTCATAGGACAGAGAAAGAGACAATGGCATTATTATTTATTGACTAAAATAGTGAGAATATTTTAACCAAAAAATTAATTAAAGTAAACGACAATGTGAAATAAGATTTGCTGAAAGGGACAAAAATCTAAAAAACTGTCGTATATTTTAGGAATGAAGTGAATACGTTGGAAGTAATAACTGGACTATTGGTCAGTAAACTCTATCTGGTTCCATATTAAAGTTAATCCCCACTATATATGGATTTGTTGACCATAAGAGTCCACTGACAGTCTAAAATTCCCTTGTATTGATTGAAGTGGCTTGTCATTTTTGGCCTTGGTTGGGAATATTTCATAATCTTTTTCATGTGTTCCCTATATTTGATTTGAGCTTGTGTGCTAGTGTCCAGCAATCCCTCCCCGCTTTGAATTAATATTTGTCATTCTGCTTTTGGTGTAAATTTCTGTTAAGTTGGTCTTCTAATGTTGGAGGATTAGGTAGGGTCAGAATAGACCCTCTTCCGTTACTGATCCCAATTTTATTACGATTGCAGGAGATTACCGCAGACTCAGCAATTGAGATCCCAGATGTGTGTGTTTCAAAACAGCTAATGAGAAGGCATGTGCACAACCTCTTAAATATCTTAAGCCCTAAAGAAAAGAGCATAATCAGGCTAAGATTTGGTATTGAAGATGGCAAGGAAAAAACATTGCAAGATATAGGCAAGGTATTTGGTTTGACCAAGGAAAGGGTCCGACAGTTGGAGAGCCGAGCATTGTCCAAGCTCAAGGAGTGTCTTGAAAGTCAAGGACTCGACGCATACAGTGACTTGCTTATATAGATAAGTAGACACCAAGATTATGCAGTTCATCTTATTTCTCTATGACATTTTTTTCTGGCCAAGTGCAAAAGCAATGACTAGATCAAGCTTTTTGAAGAGAAAACTGACACCATGGTAATTGAGGATGAACCGGGTACCTTTTTGGGGATGAAGACAATTGAAGAACTAAAAAAGCTTGTGCAGTTTGTAAAAATTGAGAAGCCAAATCAATGCCAACGAAAAGAAAAACATATTTTGATTTAAACTGCTGTAATATATAGGTAGAATCACATGGGATTTTTCTATTTGCTTATAAATGAAGAGATATATCTATATTGCACTGGAACGAACTAAGCTGTATCTTTTTTACACAGGAGAGGGAGCTCATAATGACCACTATAAATAATGACCACTATAAGTTGTAGCATATTAAACATTTCAATATGAAATGAGAAAAATAAGTTAACATGCAATTTAGATAATTGGCATATTTGTCTCTAAATTCATTTATACAAATCAAAATGGTTAAGAGACTACTTAAACAATTTTTTTGTAAAGGATTTTAAAAGAAAAGAAAGTATATAAAAAATAATTCGAATTAACTTTTTCATAATTAAATTTTTTTTATATGCACGTTGATTTATAGAAGTTTTTTAAATTAATTTTTAAAAAAATTGAACATAACAAAAATGATAATAATAAGTTATACAAAAGTTCGTTCTATTTTTTTTTTTTTTCTTAGAAGTTTTTGTACAGAAATTTGTTCAAGTATATCCTAATGACTTGTAAGCATGATAGGAGTTACATAATAAAAAAATAAATTGACTCAAAATGTTAATTATGAACAAAATCCTCTCCTGGGAATAAATTAATTTATTTGTTCAAAAGAATAAGTGCTCTAAAAACCCAATGCCTTTTGGTACCACTAAAGTTTGCTTTTTCAAATTTTATTAGAAAAAGCCACATGTGGCTGCAGATCTTTTCAACTGAACCTATACAAATATACATGGTAGGGTTCATAAGTTTTACTGCTAGATTCGTTTACGTTTCTACCTAAACACACTTAAAAAAACATTAAACTAACCGGATTTTTACACGCCACTTCTTCTGGTGGGGCTAGGTAGTTTATATGAGAGATTTTAGGTTTAAATTTGTCATTAGAGAAACAAGCTTCAGAAAAAGAAAAAAAAAATTTCTATAAAAGTAATTTGCCAGTAACCGAGAAATGATATAAGCACATGCAGACAACACGAATTAATTATGAAGGGCCTGATTGATTTAGAGCCTGAAAAAGTTGATTTTAATAAGACTGATTTTGAGTCATTGACATATGTACTTGAATTAATCAGAACCACACACATTTATTGAAAACTACGAGATATTTCTTCCTTTTCAAAACAAACCAATTAATTTGATATGGTATACGACATGTGAGTGACACATTAGAGACACTTAAACGACAAAATGATACATGTGGAAGGAAATGAACTGGTGGCTTTGCAAACAGCACTACTTGGTTGATTTTCTTGTATCTTTCTCCAGAACTAGCACTTATGTTACATCCTTAAAATGGAAACGTATGAATCTTTTACAAAGAATGACGGTGATCATAAAGTTTAATTGAGTTAGATTACGTTAGATAAAGACCTCACATAGAAAAAGGTATCTTGAACACAAAAAAGTTATCAAAGACAGGCTTAACACAGGATAGGTCCCGTGAAGTGGACCTCTGTTTAATTAAATGTTAACGTCACGAAATAAAACCAAACCCCATCTAACTTTATTGTCTAATTCCATTCTCATAATCTCTTAGCAAAAATAGAAAATGGGATTCTAAGTTCTTGATCCAAGGATAGCTACAAAGGTGTCAACTTTCACCGATCCCTTCAAATTTTGCTTTATGATATCATTTTAAGGGTACACTGCAGGCACGAAAAGGAACACGGTGACCCAAATGAAGCTATAATTAAGATCATAAAAAATCGAAGTTGCACCCTTTTTTCACTTTATGTTCTGGTGGGAGTAGAAATGAATAGAAGAAAAAGAAAGGAATCTGGAAATGCCAAAATGTGAATAGTTGTGCAGGCCTTAGACATGATGTAGCAAGTGTGAGCAATGACCCGGACATTACATATGTATGCTTGATGAAGGAAATTTCATGTCACAATTTCCCCAAACAACATTGAAACAAGAAGAAAAGATAAGCTCTATTATGCTCACACCCACAACATTTTAAGAACAAAAAACAATCCTTAGGGACCTCATAGGCACTATAGATGGGTCGTTTCCGCTAGCTCTGTCTGTCTTATTGCATATATGAGGCATACACATAGCCTGGACCAGTGCTTGTGTCCTTCCCGGTGGGCAAGTGTGTTAGTACTAACTACTCAATCCAACATTACCTTTTAATCCCACAAATCTAATGTGGGATATATTATTATTAGTATTGTTATTATTATAGTCCGAATTAACATCACATTCTTAGTCTTCAACTTTGACACGAAATTAAAATTTATGTTTAAAACTTTGATACATTTTGATTTTCATTTTAAGAATGAATGGATATAATTCTTTTAATCCAATTATATTTTTACATGTCAAACACGTTTTTTAACTGATATTAAAAAGTCAATGAGATAAATATTTACTGACATAAAACACGTTTGACACATAAAAAATTTATATATATATATATATATATATATATATATATATATATATATATATTTATAAAGTTTGGAGATCAAAATATATTAAAGTTTTGAATAAAAATGAATTTCAATCTCGCGTCATATTCTACCTAGTTAACCCTAAAAAATATGTTTAGAAACTTATGCATGAAAGTAAATCAGGTGGTTGATTTATGTTCCTTCTAACTTTATCCCTCTAGGTCCCTCCCTAAAAACAATAAAAACATTGAGATTGGAGGAGAAATGAGTAGTACCTAGGAGGTAAAATATGTAGCAACCTTGGCCCATTCTATTTTGATATGGTTCTGACAACTGGTGGTTTTGTAATAGTAACAGTCCATACTTGATCTAGAAGACCCAGAATTACTAGCTTCCCATCTTGCCCAAATAGATGTCTACTTGTGCTATATAAATACCTAGTGGAAACCTTAGCCACCATGTTTCCACCACCATATTTACTGCTTTATGGTGCCAAATCAGGATCAGTACACCACTTGCCAGAACAAAATCATTCATGGCAGTGAAGGAAAGCAACACAAGCCAAAATATTCAGCTGCAGCAACAGCAGCAGCAGCAGCAACAGCAACAAGCTTGTGACCCTTGCAAGTCTTTTGGCCAAAAGTGCAGTCACTTGGTCAAGAAGCAGCGTGCCAAATTCTACATTCTTCGCCGCTGCATCGCCATGCTTTTGTGTTGGCATGAGCGTGGTGAGACATAATAATACCAAGACCTGCAACACAGTATCATCCATCCCTTTCTCTCTATCATTGTAACATAAAGAGGGTACTATATTACTGCTATGTCACACTGCAAAATTGTTACTTTTTCTAATAGGATTACTACTATTATTATTGCATTCTGTGTAATTACCTCCATCTAACATGTGAAAGAGATTAGATCTGTTTCAACTCTCGCAACCACTATTGAGTAGATCTTCTTTTTCACATGTCAAGAGCCTCTCAAACCTGCACATATGTTACAATGTTGGAAATCTTAAGCCACTATATCTTTCTCCTTCAGAGTAATTTGTTCTATCTTTTTCAGTTTCAAATGAGGGAAAAAGGGCTTTCACTGATTGCTGTAATGATCCAGGACTGGATTCAACAATCAGTTTAATGTTGTTGATGATGATGATGATGATGATATCTTTGTTTGCATAGAACCATGTCTTTATATTTCATCTGCCCAGATTTTATGAACTAACTTTACCATATGTAATCAGAGATCCCAGGTGGTAGGTGAGTACCAAATCAATGTAATTAATCACTGTTCCTAACTTTTGCTTCTTTGATGCATAGTTCTCACGGAAGATACTAATTGGAAACTAACTTGGCATTGCGGTGAAACCATTGTACGTGTATGAAGGAATACATGCATTTGTTGTATTTATTTAATAGGAAGAAATTGAGTTACCCAGATTTAATTTCATTCACCAGGCCCTGCATGTGAAAAGAAGAACTGAAGTTAAAAAATGTTTGATTGTTGTGAGGTGATGATACAGGGTGGTTAGCAGGACTCAGCAAAGGTTCAAAAGTGCAGAAGAGTTTAGAAGAGTATGAGTTGTTTATGCATCAATTATGATGAAACCCACACCTTCAAAATCCGATATGCATGATTAGTCAATTTTTCAGACAATGGTCCTCGTGCTGAGGGAACATCAGACAAGATCAAGCCTCAATTTAATTTTATTTTTCCTCGGTTCCATCGCCATTCCCTTTTTTAACTTTCCACTTTTTCTATAATATTCTGTGTCCTCAAATCCCACACCGTCGTCTGTGTTAAATGTTTCGATCCGGGCAACAAATAAAACTCTAATTAAGACACCACTCTAAGTTTCAATTAATTAACGAACTTCTCGTTACGTAATAGTAGTGTTGTAGGTGATGAATAATAACCACCACTAAGGCTGGGTCAGAAAACAACAAGAGCCGGAGAAGTCACGGCAACAAAGTTATATCAATTCGATTTTACGTAGGTGAAACTGTGACTCAGCATGAAACAAACTTTACGTCTGGTTGCTTTCTGAAATCATTAGCTTAGCGATTTTCTTTTCCTCTTATCGAAAAGAGAGTTTCTGTTCCACCCCTCATATATCGATAGGGTAACTGTTTTTCTACTCTGAAATTTCTCACAAAAATCTGTTGCTAGGTTTATGGGTGAGTGAGCCCCTACTCCTCCTCCAGTGTGAAGCTAGTGAGGAATATGATTAACCTTACCTAGGACTAACTCAAACATGTGTTATATCAAAAAAAAAAGAACCTTTGAAGTTGGGTCCCTCGGAAGCCAAGCAAGAATTACTTGAGGCTCCTCTCACAGTAGACAGAAGAAAATGGTGTGTGCATGGTGTGACAGAGTAGGGGTAGGAATAGGAATAGGTAGGATAGTAGGGTGGATGGGGATTAGTGAAGGGAGTGGGGTCATAAGAGGAGACAGCAAGAATCGTAATGAGAAGAGAAAAAAGAGAGTTGTGGGTAGCAGCCAAGGTGCTCCTCTGGCCCTCGCTCTGACCCCGACCCTCGTGCGCCCTCACTTCTCTTTTCCTGCACTGTGGGCCTCTCTTCTTTTACGTCCCTCAGGTCCCACCTCTCCACCCACTCTTTTTCCTCTCTTCACACACATCCATAATTTTCTACATCTATTTCATTCTTTTTTCTTCATTATGTTTTAGAGTATGGAAATGAGTGGTTGAGTTCTTTTTGCCATATCCTTTTTTTGTTGCTGATATTTCTGCTTCTTCCCTTCCAAATATATGAAAGTGGGAGTAATTCACGAAATGGTGTAAAGCCTATTGACATAATTATAGAATGGATAATTCATAATTGACCCTTAGAGCCTTAAAGAAAGTCATAGAACCATTTCATAGCATCTTAATGCAATCCAATCATGTAATAGGGTGTTCTTATAAACGTATATAAAATGAAGATAACTTCATCATTAACCCTGAACACAAAAGTCAACGAATTATTCCGGATCATCTTATTCCATCATTTGACAAGCAAACTGGATCATTTTTATATGCTTTGCACTTCAAAAATGCTATAATTTACTATAGTTAAAATAATAGTAATCTAAACCTTTTATCATGATATTGTGATTTTATGTCTTTTCTCTAAAGTTTTGGCTTGTTATCATTGTGTTGAAAATCCAAGTGTCAGTCTAAGTCTTGTATTGAGTAAAAATGAAATACTTGAGCATCATATAATTATGAAGATCCATACATATAATGATGAAGATCACTGCCTTAAAATTTTGGATTAAAAATGGTATCAAACTTTACATGTGAATTAAACTCATGTTTTAGACAAGATTCTGTATCAGAGAAAAATTATATTATATTATATTATATTATATATATATATATATATATTACATTTCAAACCATAAAAATGAACATTATTTTTAATTAAAATTTCTGGATATTGAATTTTGAATTTTTTTTTCTTATGTAATGTTTAATTTTGTCATTTTATCCTATGTAACATTTAAACTCACATTTAGATTATTCACAATACTAAATATTTAATATTTCAGTTATATGATAATATTTATAAAAAAAATGAAATATGGGATATGGGACGTACACATATTCCCAACGTGTGTTTGTTTGATGCTTTTCCGTGACTGGCCCTTTTTAAATTGATTGTCCATTTGATCCGTGCCTCTTTTGGATAACACCTTTCTAAAAATTAGATTCCCTATTCAAATTTCAACGACCCTTTTTTGTATTTGTTGAAAATAATTCAGGGTTTAAATGATTTGTAATTGTTGAAACATACAAGTGCACTCAAAATGGAATCCGATCCTATATATTGAAAAGAGAAATTAAAAGTGGTTCCGTGTATCCTATACATTTGTATAAGCAAAATTCACTGCAGATAGGCATGTAAACTTCTGAAATAAAATTAAATGAATCTTTTCGTCTATTTTCCCTCACACTAATATATATATAAAGCCTACTAAAATCACAGGTAAAACCATCTATCTCTAGAATGAGTAATTCTTTATAGATTTTCGAAATGTAATTTTGGGATAGGTAATTTTGTTTTTGAAGATGGGATAGGTAAGGTTTAAAAATATTGATTTGATCATAATTTCGTTCATTTTTCTTATTTGGTTCTTATTTACATATTTTTTTTATTTTGTCATAATATTTGTTAATTTTGTTTAATTTATTTTTTTTATTAACGTTATTTAAATAATTAATAAGGGTCACATATCATCTCAGTTTTTTTTATTTTTTAATTTACAAACAAATGTCCACATGTTTATCCTAACATGTGTTAGAATCATTTTTCTACATTCAAGTTGCTTCTCAGTTATTTTTATTCAATTTAGTTTTTTTTTAATTGAACAGTTTAACTTTTTTTTCAAAGATCAAATTTATTTTTATATAAATGTTATAATAATATGTTTTAAAAAAATCACATCTTAGGAAATATTTTTGGTTTAAGATTACATATAATTTAAAATTAGAACGAAAGTGTTAAAAAACTGAACTATTACCATTTATTTAAAATTTTAAGATGTTAAAAATCACAAAGTATTAAAAATTACATCAAAATATCATACAACATGATATTAATCGATTATATTACTTTATTAGATTTTTTTACTTCTTAAAATTTTAAACCAATATTATTATTCCGCTCTTTTAAAATTTTTATTTTAATTTTAAACCAATTCTAATTCTAATTAAAAATATTTAATAAAAATGTGATAATTTATAAAAATATATTTATAACATTTATATAAAATTAAATTTGGTCTCAAAATAGAATTGCTTGAATAAAAAAAATGAGATTGAATAGAAAGAAAATAACAAATATAGCATGAAATTGAATATAAAAAAAAACCGACTTACGTGAACATTTTTTAAAATAAAAATAAAATAAGTAAATAAATAAAAAAACCATAAAATGACACCTGATTTTATTGTTCGTTAATTATTTAAATAACATTAGTAAAAATTATCAAATTGACAAATAATCAAATTAAATTGAAAAAAATAACCAAATTGAAAAAAATAAACAAAGATTATAAACCAATCAACATTTAAGCCGATAGGTAATTTTAGGTATGTTTAGTAAAATTAGATGATAAATTCACTAGTAAGTGATAAAATATATGTTAAATATAAAAAATAACATAATATATATATATATATATATATATATATATATATATATATATAAAAGTTGTATTATATAAATGAAATTTGTGTTTTCAAATAAAAGCATCCTATAATATAATAATTTTATATATTTTTTAAATAATTAAGTTGTTGTAAAATTTAACTTTTAGTTCTTTTATTTATTTTTAAAAACTTTCATTTTTTTTGTTTAAATAAATTATTTTATTTGGATTAATTGATCTAGTTTATCAAATCCATTGTTATTTGTTTTTCATATATATAAATCTTTGTCCTTAATTTAAACTATTTATATATTAAAATATTGTAACTTTTGTTAATTGTAATTTTATCATCTAACGAAAACATTTTGTTACTTCAATATTAAAATTATTGTTTTGAATTTAAATAGAAAATTAAGTAAGCTATAAACTAAAAAGTATAATATAGATAAAATAAATTATAAGTTAAGAAAATCCTAGAAAAGTTTACTTTTAAGTATTTACTAAACACTTTCATGGTGAAACTAGTAAATAAGTTAATCAAATAAATTACTAGTCCGACCAAAACACTTTTAATCTTCAAAATTTAGTTTAATTTATGAAGTTATTTTAATGGGCATTAACATTCAGTAACTTTAAAATAAAGCTTGAATTGCTGTGGTCTCAATGCTATGAAATCATTAACAAATCTTTGAGATCTAGCTTTGATCATTTTTGCTGGAAAAACGGAACTATTATAAAGTGAAAATATAATATCATTAATGTATAAAACTCAATTTTATATCAAGTAGAAATTAAAAAAAATGAAGAAGAAGATACATAAAATCATTATTTTAATAATATTAATTTCTTGATAGTAAATTATCAAGATAAATCATTATTTTTAGAAGATTCCAAAGCACTTCAAAAATTGAATATATTAGCATTTAAAAACTCCTTCAGAATTTTTTTTAATTGAAGTCTATTTTATTTTTCTGATATGAGATGACATTTAAAAGTAATAATGAAATCATATGTTCCAAATTGATATATAGACTTGATGATTGACTTTATATTACATAAAATATTATATTTTATATATACTCAAATTTTATTAATGTCTTTTGTCTTTTTGTTTTGAGTATAGGATTCAACATCCACTTGAATAGTTTTTTTGTATGTTCATTTTGATGTCGTGTCCTTTTGAGTCGGATAATTTGATTATCAACTGATCGATGAATATATATATAATAAAACTCATAATTTTTTTATCTATATTTATAGTTTTTTCTATAAACTTTCAATTAGGCACAATCTAATTACAGTTCAATTCCTTATAAATTTGTTTACTAATTTATTTGCGTTAATTACGTCCTTAGTAGACTTTAAGGATGATCTTGATCAGTTTCCTTCTCACTCAGTCGGACACATTTGATTTTAAATTTGAAATAAATGGTAACCACGACTTATCAACGATTAAAGTTTGAACGGCTTCTATATATTATTTCAAAATATAGTATTTGCAATTTTTTTAATAATAAAGGAAAAACAGTGTTAAATATATCATCGCAATGTTTTATATCAAAATAATTATTTAATATTTCATACGAGTATTTTTTGTATTTTATTTGTTACTAAAACTAATTGCTCCTCCATACATATACCACAAGTTAGAATGTTTAACTAGTTAAATAATTAAATAGGCTGTTTTCCAAAATATGCTTCAAAATGAAATTCTTAATATCTATTTGTACTTCAAAGACAATGATGAAAATATTTTCTGCTAGGTAATTTCAATTTGTACTTAAATCTATACAAAAATAAATAACGCATTGACGAGACGATATATTTACTTACATTCTTATTTAATCAATTCTGTCATGTATATAGTATGAATATGAAAGCAGTAAATACTAATTTAAATTAGGCTACCAAAAGAAGGCGTCAAATTTGAGCAAATTTAATTCTTAAACAAGTTAGATAGGAACAGAGTAGATGACATATATAATGAAAAATAAATAAACAAAGAGAAAATAAATTATAAAACAAACAACAGAAATTAACCATTGATTTTAAAAATTATTGATCTAACGGACCAAAATATGTTTTCCACGGTGTATATGGCCTCCACTGTTTGAGTGGAATAAGTTGGTATAGTGTTTGTTTGTTTCCTTTTCTTTTGTCTCCTTCAATGGAGTTTGCATATTATTTCAAAGGCTCAAAAGTACTTTACACAAAATTTTCCAATTTTTTTTTTTGTTTTCACACGTTTTTTTTAGTCCAAATTGTTTGTTAGGATTTCTTCGTGCCGTTTTATATTTAATATTAAAAATACATCAATATCGATACTTTGAAAATAATTTTAATATATTTTACAACTTAAAATCAGTATCTATAAATAAGTTTATTTTAAATATATAACAGAGAAACAATATATTAAACTCAAAAAGAATCTAAATTATATTTTCTTTAACTTTAACCATGTCTTTCTATAATTAGTTTAAATAAATGATCAGTGATACACACTTTGCTCTTTTTATAATAATAACAATAAAAAAATGATTGAAGTTTGATATTCACTATAAATTAGACCAATTTATAATATATATATATATATATATATATATATATATATATATATATATATATATATATATAATATGAGTGCAATTCTTATTTTTCAAATCGATCTTGTAAAGTTAAATTAAATTTAAACTTCACCTCTAATACAATAAAAATTAAACATGTTTTTAATATATAAATTTTAATATAAAATTAAAATTTGTTTATATCTCAAATTTTTAAATAATTTAATTTTCATGTTTGAATTGTTTATATTTTAGTTTAAATGAGTCTGAAATGATACTTAACATGTAAAAAAAAATTAAAAATGTTATATTTTAAAAATGAAAGTATATGAAAATTAATTTGAAAAGAGAAAAATTAAAATTTGATATTTATATATAAAAATGTGAAAAGGTGTGGTAGTGATAGCATAGAAGATGAGAGTGGAAAAAGTCAAAGAAAGAAACTGCATGCATGAGGTAAGTAATGGTGGTTGAATTTGCAGTGAGAGGGGGACCTAGTGGGAAACACGTGCAGAACTGACAAGGTTGAAATGTAAGTGAAGTGTTATTGTGATGTGTGATGTGTTGTTTCTTCTTTTACAACCAAATGAAATATGTGAGTGCCCATCATCTCTTGTGTTTTTCTGTACCACCCACTCACTACTTCCCACGTGGATACGCACGTGTGCCTGTTCATAAAACTACTGCACACCTCATTCCCATCATTCAATGCTTTTCTTTAATCATAACCCATTTTTAGGTTATCTTCTCCAACCACTTGTCAGTGCGCCATAATTCTCCATTCCCTTTTCTTCTCCACCATTTTTCTTAATAAACATTTTATCATACATAAATAATAATCTTTTCTTCATTTTAGACCCTTGGAAAAAACAATTCATCTCAAAAGGGAAACAATTTTTGTAATAATAATACAATTCACTTTTACTTTTGTCATGATTTTTTAAAACGCAGATTAAGAAAATCAATTACACTATTTTAATTAATACATACAACAAAATGTTTCTTTATTTATATCATATAACAACACCCTTTAATTTGAAAAACTTCATGATATTAATTCATTAAAATATTTTATATGCGGAAAATAAGAAAGACTGAACGTAGAAGTAATTACAACATTAATTATAGGTTGCAAAACGTTTTATTCGAAAAAACCTGAATTTTGGCCCATGCAGGTCTCGAACCTGCAACCTTCGCGTTATTAGCACGACGTTCTAACCAGCTGAGCTAATAGGTCACATTTTATGATTAAACAACTTTGATATAAAACTATAAGTACACTTCACTTACTACCGCCAATATAAATATGTATAGCTAGTAAATTTTAAAAAATAATACAATATTAAATCAATACTAAAAATTATATTATATATGATAAATTATCATATTTATCATATTATGTGCTAATGTTAAAAATATATTATATTAATTAAATACAATATGTATATTATCTAAGAATATGTTTATTTATAATTTTTATGTAAATACTATAATAATGTTAATGTTATACTAATACTCATGCCACCTTTTCTTTTAAAAAGTGTCCACTTTAAAATTTATTTCATGAACAAGTTTTGAAGTAATTATTTTATAATTATGAGCTTGGCATTGCAAATAATTAATAATAATTTTCAAAATTAATTATTATGTTTTTATAATAATAAAGAAAATAATTATTGTATATTAGATTCTATTCTATTTTTCATTTGATCACTTTAAAATGCATTTTATAAATAATACTAACATTAAATACTACATATTTTTTAACTAACTTTAAATAATTTTCCAAGGTAATAATTAAAAATATTAATTACTATTATACAAAATAATCATGTTATAAATATGTAATCAAATTGAAGATGTTAAGGATAAAAGTTGATAGATTAATTATTATATTCACATAATTTTATTTATTTACTCACTTCATATTATGTTTTACGATCCACGATAATAATAAAAGAAAAAAGATGTTTTGGGTATTCTATTAAATTCAATCTACACATAAAAACAATTAGGTATAAATTAACATAAAATATGGTTATGGATATGTTTCTCATTTTATATATTTTACTAGCTAATATTTTCACATTACATTACTTTTGTTTTTGTTTCCTTGTCTAATTTTTGAAAAAAAAAATAATAAAAACAATACATTGTATTATATATATATATATATATATATATATAAATATATATATATATATATATATATATATATAGAGAGAGAGAGAGAGATTTTGTGGTAACTTTAGATGTATAGTTGTGTATTTATGGTTCAGTCTATATTTGGAAGAGTTTTGAGTTAGTTTATGAGACATAAAGAAAAAAAAAATCCATAACTAGATGTGTGTATGTTGCAAGTGAAGTAATGAAAAAAAAGAAAAGAAAAGTGAAGGGTACAAGGCACCCTTCTTTCCTCTGCAGCATAATTGTTATCTACGTGTATGATATGATGCTGCTCTCTCCATTATTAGTTCAACCTATATATCATATGATTTGATGTGTTTCTCTCCAATTATTGTGCCACTAATGCATCATTGCCAACCAACCCACTCCTTCACCATTATCATTCATCAAATCCTTCTTTTCTCTTCTATCGTCGCTAACATTTCATCTCAGATCTCTCATACCAACTTTCCTAACTAAACAAGTTGCTATTGGAACAGTACTAAGATTTTCCTAGGCTTCGATACTTATAATCAGTGCTTAACCAACTGATTAAAATAATGAGTTTACGTAAGTTTAAGTACATAACTTAGAAATGCAAATTATGTTATGATATTAGGTACAAAAAGTGATGATTAGGTTGGGTTTGCATGCACATGAGAGTGGTCCTGAGAAAGACATTTAGTCTAATCAGAACCCATCTATCTTGGTCTCAAATGATGTGTGTAATGTTGGACATAGAGATACCCCCAAAGAAAAAAAGGAAAAAATGTTTGTACCACAGCAACGCTAAGGCTACAAACTCGTGGGTTGTTTTGCACGTAGGAACATGAATCCTGTTTCTCCCGCAAAGCTTGACCTGGGTCATTGTGTTGTGCAAGTCCCATCGTTAAGCATGTGACCCCGTTTATTTGACTCTAACAAATATTCCACCCACTCTCTAACCCACTTCGACTCTGATTCTATTATGTTTTCCTAAACTTTTAATCATAAGTGCACGGGCTTGCGGATAACGGGGGAGAGACAACAGGGACGGGATAGTCAAACAAACAACAAAATAGGATACAATTTCTACAATTTTCTTTACTATTTCATCATTTTCTGGCCCACCTATTTATTATTCTTTCTTTCCTCTTCCCAACCAAATGCTTTCGTTCTAACATAAATTATTTCAAATAACGGAAACTTTGAATAACAATGATTTCGTAAAATATAACGTACGTACACAACAGGTTACGCCATACTTACTGTGTCTTCCTTCTTTCCCTTTTTGTTTTCTTCCTACACCCCCCCTAAAATTGATAAACCCTAATTTACTCTTCATTCAAATTATAATAAAAAGTAAAAGTTATTCCCATATCCCTTTCTTTTTAACGAATTATAAATTGTACAATCAAAAATTATTTTCAGATTCGAAAACATGTTCCAAAATATGTTTAAAAATACATTCTGAAAAAATATTTCTGGATTTAAAAATACTTTTTGGATTGTACAGTTCAAAATATGTTTTCTAAAAAATTATAATCAGTAATTTATATTTTGAAACATATTTATGGATTCAAAAATACTTTCTAGATTGCATATTCTGAAAAAAACTTCAAAATATACATTTCTTGAAGTTATTTTCAAATTTGAAAAATATGTTTGAGAATGTACATTTTGAAATATATTAAAAAGATCATTCAAATTGCAGAATTCGGAAAGTATTTCCGGACTACATTTCTTCTTCTGTATTAAGTGTCCACCCCACATTTGTATTTTTATCTTCTTCGCTCATTCTTCACCACTATCGCTCATTCTTAACTGCATCTACGCCACCAGAGTGCCAACAATGTTTTGTAGCCACCAAAGGAGGTGCTCTCACCGACACGGCCAAAGACCGAACTCGTTGGAATTGACTCTCACAATCTATTTAGCCGGTGGAAGTACATGCAACACAATAAGTCGATGAAGTCATGGTAGTCTAATTGCGATTCACTGCTCAAATATGAAGCCATCACTGAGGGCTTCGACTTCGTAGTCGTAATCAGTGTATCATACTATTCTTATGCGGATATAATTTATCTGTAAAAAAATAAAAATAAAAATAAAATTAAGTTTATATTGTATTGAGCTAAATTTAATTAAAATTAAGATTTATTTTATATTTTATTAGGTTAGATTTAATTAAAATTAAATTAAATTTATATTTAATTTAATTTATAATATATATTGTATTTTTGTAATTTTATTTTAATTTTATTTTAAATTTTGATAAAATATAATTTTTTAATATTTACGGATAATCATCAATACTTCTAATTTTTTAAATTTGTCGGGTATTTTTTAGACAGATGTCCAACAAGTCAAATCTTAAGTAATCCGACCCATTATCTTCCCTGTGGTTAGGAGCAACTCTTTTGGTGGAGCTTTATGATGAAGAGAAACTCGGACAACGTTGGGAGGTGGTAGAGGTTCGAAGTCTTCGGGTTCGCCTCATTACAAGCGGTGGTCCTCACACCAGCTCCCTGCCGGAGGCTGGTGGCAGAGAAGAGACATCGTAAAACTACTATGTCAATGTACTTATGGGGTGTACAAAAAAAAAATTGGTGGTGATGAAATAAACTGCCTGGATACTTAGAAGTGAGCCTTAAATATATAAATAAATACTTTCGGGCTTAGAATAAAGGCCTATCGTGAACTAAAAGTGCCCAAGGAGCCCAAGGAAAAACAGTGAAATGATATGTGACGTTTGTCGGACGATTATTACTTATGTTTAAGCCCAATGATATCCGATAGGGGTGGACATGGATTCGATTTTTAATGATCTAATCCACATCCATTTTAGATCTAAATAATTGGATTAAATTTTTGACCCAAATCTATTTTTTTAGCAAAAGTAGTTTGGATTAAAATCCATATCCAAATATTTGGATCAAGATTTAAATCCAATCCAAATATTTGGATAGAGTTCTAAATCCAGAATCCATTTTTTATAAAATAAATTTAAATTGAATTTTTTAAAACTTGTATCATTAAGGCCTGGATGCCCTAGATGGGCTTGACAACCTGGACGGGCCCAACGACCCGAACGGGCCCGATGACCAGGACAACCTAAACGGGCCCGACAACTCGAACGGGCTCGACGACCTGGACGGGCCAGACAACCCGGACGGGCCCGACAACACGAACAGGCTCGACAACGCGAACAGGCTGGTCAGACCCGTCTGGGTCGTTTGGCCCGTCCAGGTCATCCGCCCCATCCGGGTCTTCGGGCCCGTTCGGGTCGTTGGGCTCGTCCAGGTCTTTAGGCTTGCCTGACTCGTTCGGGTCTTTGGGCTGCCTGACCTGTTTTCGTCATTGGTCCTGCCTGGTCCGTTCGGGTCTTCGGGTCCGCCTGACCCTGTCGGGTCTTCGGGTCCGCCTGACCCATTCGGGTCTTCGGGCCCGCCTTACCCGTTCGATTCTTCGAGTCCGCCTGATTCGTTCGGGTCATTAGGCCCGCCTGACCTATTCGGGTCTTAGGGCCTGCCTGATTCGTTCGGTTCTTCGAGCCCGCTTGACCCATTCGGGTCATCGGGCCCGCTTAGCCCGTTCGAGTCTTCGGGCACACCTAGCTCATCAGGTCATTGGGCCCACCTGCTCCGTTCGGATCATCGGGCTCACTTGAATTTTTCAGATCGTTGGGCTTGATTGACTCGTTTGATTTGTCGGGACCGCCTAGCCCGTTCATATCTTTAGGCCTACCCAACCTTTTATGGTTGTCGGGCCTGCCCGATCTGTATAGGTCGTCGAGCAAGGCCTGTCCATGTCTGAATTTAGCATATTACATCTCAACCTTTAGTCTAACCCAACTAAAAATTTAAATTGAAAATTTGGATTGGATTTTTTGGATTATCCATATTTAAAAATCTTGATTTATAAAATGGATATCCAATCCATAAAATATATAAAATGTATATTAGATTGAAATCTAGATCCATTAAATGGATTTTAAATGGATTGGATTTTTAATAAAATGGATTATAAATGGATTGGATTGGAGCAAAAGTGGATTGGATTAATAAAATTAGATTTTTTGCCCAACCCTAATATCCGACCATGAGAAAAGCACGATATGTACGAACTAGATACCTGCCTGTCCTTAGGTTTTGTTTTTGTTACGGACAGATTGAGGTTGTTTTATGGTGTCTTAGATTTTGCAATCTTAATTAGATTCGTGAATAGTTATGATGGAACAATATTTTAATTTAGATCACGTATTTATGTTTAACAAGTATTATATTTGATATTTTATAATATTTTAATGATACTTATCAATGAAGTATCTAATTTATAAAATTGTAATACAGTATAATAAAATATTTGAGCAGTGACAAATTTTAGTGACAAAAATAATTAGTCACTAAAAAGTTACTAAATTGATAACTAAAATAGTTTTAAAAAATGATAGTTGATCTCTAAATTGATATTTAAAATATAATTGGTTTTAAAATTGGTCACTAACATTAGCTATCATGTTTTGACTATCAAAATAATTGGTTTCTAATTAGAAAATTTGAATTTACACATTAACAATCATATATTTATTATGTTTGTCAGAATCATTATACACTTTTTAATATTCATATTATCACGTATCATATCGTAATTTTAAAAATAAATGTATCGATATATAGGATATATGTCGTATCTTATCCGATTCGGTATATGTGTATATAAGTAAACACCAGATAAAGCCGTGTTTGGATTTTATGGTTAGTTTATTGTATTAGTAGGAGGGCTGCTTTTGGGCCCATTTTTTATCGGTGGCCCGTGATTGTTCTTGCTGTGTTGCAACTGTTCATGTTGGACCAAAAATCAGATTTGTGAGATGATACAAGACATCTATATTCATATGGAGAATAATATATATATATATATATATATATATATATATATATATATATATATATATATAAATTCTTTCTAAAGTTATTTGTTCAAACTGATTTAATCCGTCAGTTTTTTACCTATTCTAAAAATATTCAATAAGATGCAATTATTATACTCATTACCACCTTGGTTTCCAATTTGATTAGTTAAACTAGCGTGCCAAATCGAGTTTTCAGAACTAGGATTATAACTTAACATCTTTAAATTAATTTAAAAATTCGCATAATTTGTGTTTAAGTTTGAAGTTACTTTTTTCCTCTTTCAATTGTTGTTGATAAAGAAAATTTCAACCAACATTATAAAAATAACTCTAATTCTAAATATTTTAAATATTTGTGATGAAATAAACTATAAAATAGTATTGATTTATGTTAATCAAATAAAATCTTCACCAATATCAATTAACTTTTTTTAACAAAGTTTTGTTCTTAAAAGATATTATAAACTAAGATAATCTAATAAAATCATCGTGATTTCAAATTACTAACAATTATTTAAAAATATTATGTATAGTTTATTATAACGTATATTTATATGTTTTAGTAGTTAAAAGAATTGAAAATATAAACTAATAGTAGGCGAGCATCGGGTAAAACCGAAAATTAGCGTTTGTGGCCGGCGATTGAAAACCCTGTGAAGGTGTTGTAGAGGAAGGCGAAGAAAATCGTATAGATGGGTCTAGCTTTAACCGTCGGAGTCTTCGGTGTTCTGGTTCTATTTCACGCCGCTTATTCAACTATCCACTGTATTCTACTACCGATTCTTACGATTGTTTTACTCTTGATTATGTGTTTGAGCGTTAGGGCTCGTGGATCTGAAATTGGATCTGATTTTTGTTCCAGACAGGGGTCTGTTGAAGATTACAGAGGAGGAGTTTTCAGGGCCTCCATACAACGTAATTTCATTAATGCTGCAACCTAGGGTTTAATTTCATGTAATGTATCTCATTTTTTTTTTCTGGAATAATGCAGGTGGTGATTGAGCTGTTTGTTGGGCTTATGCTTTGTTTCTGGGCTGCGCTCACTGTGCCCGGGAAGTTTAAATCCATTCACCCTCACTCCGAGGAGAACAGGTAACTAAAATTAATGCTAGGATGGATGTAGCTGTAACCAGATGAATGTGAACTGATGAAACTGATTGTGAAATAACATCTCTTATTTCTATGTTTTTGTTTGGATTAGACGTAGTGAATCTTCTAGGAGAATTAAATTTTTAATTATTAGTTTTGGAAGATTGAACTTTATGTTAGGCACCCTTATGAAGAAATTTTTTGTATTTTTCTTTTCCTTTGGAAGCGTTTATCGAAGTATATATTGTACTAACTTAAGTTTCTCACAGTAGGTGTTGTTTTGGGCTTCTGTCATTTTATTTAGTTATTTTCGTGTGTTTTGATCTCACGTTAGGGGCATAATTTGATAGGATTATGATTAATTAATGCAAATCTCTTCTTGTGATTTTCCTGTGTGATATGTACCAATCAAATCTTTTGTTTTCTATCATGCTTTATGAAGTGGATGCCTTCCTTGATGGTTTAGAATGGAGATTGTAGGAGGTATGATCTGTATGTATGAAACCAATAATTGTTGATATGTCTTCATTGATGTAAGGTATCAGGACCTCTCGTAAGTCTGCTTAATAGACAGTTAGTAGGCAAATGGGAACTGTAAAAATAAAAGTGGGGAGGGAACTCAGGACAGTTGGGGTTTAATTGAAATATCAAGTAGAGGAGAGCCCAGATCTCGAGTACCTGGCACAAGGGTTATTTCGTCTGGACTATCGTTGTATCTTCAATTTTGCCTCAGAACTTGTATTTCATTGATACAGATCAAGAAATAGGGATTTTTGTGTCAATGTACACTGTTTTATTTCCATACTCTAATCCAGTTCTGTTACCGGAGTCCATTATTAGGGGTCACTTAAGTTACTCTTGTCAAGTTCTGAATTCATACTCTGTTGGTAGATTATGGGTGGCTGGGTTTGATTTGACTAATATACTCACTATCCACATCATTAATAAAAAATGAGAAAGAAAAAGGGAAATTTTATGCACGTAGATTATATTTGGTAAGACATTGACTTAGTTTCTAGTTCTTTTTATTAGCTTAATAACTTGTTTGATTTTATATTTGTCCATAGGTTCCGACACTTTATCTAAAAAAATCTGATTATTTCATATAGAATAGAAGTTTTTTTGATGGAATCCTGAATAAACCTACTGCTTTGGATCTGTATGGACCCCCTTATTTCATTTACAATTATAAATTGGACGGGCCTTACTTCAAAATTCTTGATCATATTGTCACCTGGGTATTTAGCTATTTATCTAAAGGCACTTATCTGAAAAGTTTTTCTTGAAAACCATTGTCATTTCTTTGGTTGTGTTGTTTGCTTGGTTGAGGGATATGCCTTCATATAGTAGTCCTATATTCTGGCACTAGTGACAAATATTACATAGTATGGAATTACGTGGATCCCCATAAGCTGATTTTCTCTATGCAGGATTGTCTCTTTACCTGCCAACCTAGACTTCATGATCTTCAATCACCGAGGTAAGGTCTTTCCTGTGGAACTGGATGCGAAGCTGAGACAATGAGGACTGCTATCCCTCACACGAGGAGGAAAAAATTTACTCTAGAAAATTAAAAATTTGGGATTCGCATTTGAGTGTCCGTTGTTTGATGCATGAGTCTGGCAGTTTTCTTCTGTATCTTGTACTTCCTTTACTGACCACTTGACATAGTAATTTAGACAGGATGTTATTATTTGAATCATACTTATAAAGAGTTAGCTTGCACTTTCAACCATGTCCTAAAAAATTATTTGCTAAATGAAGCATCAGTAAACATTTTAGTGGAGTTATATGCTTTGTCTGTCGAAAAGGACAGCAAGTTATCTCAATCATTTAGAGGAATGAGTCCTTGAGTGTGTGATGATTACCAATAATTTTGCCCAATATAAAATGGGGTGTTCAAATTCAAAGCTGGTGTTGCAAGGATGTAAATTATGATTTGTGAATCAATGGATGTTAACGATAGAAGTCTTGAATTCAAGGATGAAGTTATATTTTTACATATGCGATTCGCATATTTCAGCCTGGTTAGGAAAAATACCATTTGCATAAAACTGTTAAGTTACTGATTTTTCACTTTCACTTCCAAACAACCATGAACTTAAACAGAAGTTTCTGAAGAGAAAAGGTTCTCTTTCAACCGTCCCTCGAGCTAGTGCAGCACAATATCATTTTTCTTCCAGCACCCAAACACTTCCGGAATTAATTTTCTGGAATACAAAAATAGTTCCGGTTTTGTTTTTACGGATAGCAATCAGCTTTCCTGTTAAAAAGTTTCTGATAACTGTTTTGACGTGGTGATGAAAAAATTTGTATGGGTGCAGGAATCAACACCCGTGTTCAAATTAGGAGCGTCAAATAAATGGATCAGTTCAATTTTTGTTAGATCGTAATGGATCGGATCAAAATATCTAGACAAGGACTTCCTCCACCCTATCAAATTTCTTGGTGCACCCATAAAAAACTTCTAGAAAATTATTTACTTAATAGAAGTGAGGTAATTGTCTACTTGAACAAAATTTATAAATTTGTTTTAATATGTTATGGAAAATAAATTCCGAAATGATAGGGTGTAGGGATATGGTGCAAGAAGTAATAGCCTAATATTTATTTAAATTATTTTGATTTGTTAAAGATATAATTGAAAATCCAATCTAATTCATGTTTTAATAATTTTATTGATGATTGAATATACAATCCATCCATAAAAATACTATTTTAAAAAAATATACACGATATTTTTAATGATACTTTTAGAGATGTTTTCAAAAATAAATTTTGTAGGAAAAAAATAAAAAAATATTTTTTAAAATTTTCAAAAAGGTAAATTTAATATTTAATAGTAAAAAAATTGGTTGGATTAATCTTTATTAATAAGAAGTTCATTAAATTTTGAGAAAGAACGAATGAATCATTAACCTTGGATAAAATTAAATGAATGATTTTGATTATGGATTTTCTTTATATTTTTATAGTGGTAGATAACTAGAAAACTTATTTACTAAAACTTGAATGTAAAGACAATAATTGTTAGAAAGAAAATTATATTTGGCAACTTCCTTTAACATTACAATTAGTTCACAACCAATTTATAGTAATATCTTAATCAAAAAGCATTGTTAAATATAAATATAACGTAGGAATTGCCAAATATTAATACACGGAATTTTCAAGAGTTATTCTATTTCTTTTAAAGACTTACAATTATATCACCTTTCTTGTTATAAACACAACCAAGACCTTTCAACTTTCCTGAATTTCTTGCTCAATCTTATTCTCTTGAGATTATTTTGACTGTGATAGGGAATAATTTTCTTGTTAGTTTTTATTAGTGAGAAGAGTTAAACCACAACTTTTCTTACCTTCCTTTCTAAATTTAACCAAATTAATTTTATTTTTTCAACAAGAGGAATCAATCATTTATATAATCTAAGAAATCATGTTAGACATGCTTCAAATATTGTATTAGTCGAGATTCATCTGGAATACATATAGTAGAGTTGAGAAAGATTTTTCCCGGACGATACTTTTGGTTGCAATGGTATTATAGATCCTCCCTTCTCTCTAAATGACAACACTTTCCGTTATTAAAAAACGTGTTGTTATTCTTTGTCTTCTTGTTGGTGTATTAGTTTAAGCATTGTTGAAAAGTTCTTTCCATATTGAGCTTCCAATGATTAATTATTTAAAGAGTTGGTCTCTTTTTCTAGTCTCATTTTAGAATACTATAATCTAATGCCGGAAGCACTTGATGAGCCATAGGGTTTCCACACGCAAATGGAAATTACATAAATTTAATATAAATAAAAAAATGAGAGAATTGAATATATGAGAGCATGGCGTATGGTCAACATCCCCATTGTCGAGCTCAGAACAAAGGGAAAACAACTCCATGTGATGCTTCATGAGCTGTGAGTATCAAAATATAAAAACTACTAATATTAAACTTGGAAAAATAATTGACCATATTATCAGGCTGCTTGGGATTAAAAAATCCAAAAAATAAAATTATTATAAATAATATGAATGAAACAATTAGTTAAATCAACTTGAAATAATTTAACTATTTTTATTTAAATTATAAAAATTATTGCATCAATCTAATGAATATATGAGAATGGAATTGGACTTGTGATGAGGTAGTTTGGTCTGATTAGTGATTGGGCCAGCTCTGATCAACATCTCAAATCCACATTAGCAAGAATTTTATCTTGGACTAATATAATCCGGTGCGTAATTTTTTTTTTATCTGTATTTAATTGTTAGTAGCTGTAAGAAGATTTGAACCACAACCTCTTCTACATTTCTTTTGTTTAAATTCTTCTACATCTAAGTGCGTAATCTAACTGTTTAATTATTAAACTTTTTTATTTAAAAATAATTAAATATGATTAAGACAAATTTAGGGTGTTGATGAAGAATATTTATTTTGGTCTTGATAAGATGGGAAAAGAGATATGGTTGGCTAGCTTGACACATAACTTTGAAATTTCACGATTTTAATGTGGAAATTGTGATGAAAACAAGATGATAATGTGGATTTTTATAAAAAAAACAAAATAATGAGATTGAGAAAAAGAGAAAAAGAAACATGAATTTGTTGAGAGACGGTGTGGAGGAGTCTTTGCCTGTTGGCACTGAAACACGTCATTTAATGCAAAATTTTCATTTGTTTAGTCGTTTTCTCTTCACGCGGGACATCGTACGGACTATGTTTACAATAATCTCTCTTTTTTTTCTCTTTTCTTATATAAAATATTTCATTGTAACTTTTTATCATTTATGTTGTGTTTGTTTAGAGTAATTTAGTGTATAGGATTAAAGGGATTTACAGTAAATTTCACAAATAGATTTGATAGATTGACCTCTTCTTGCATGACTGATGAAAATAAGAAAGTCAGTCTATCTTAAAGTACAAAAATAAACTTTTATGTTGCATTGTACATTTTTAACAATATATATATATATATATATATATATATATATATATTTTTTTTTTTTTCTTATAAAATTACTCAATTTTAATTTATATTAACTTTAAACAATCAATATTTTATTACTTAATTTATCAATATTTTATTTCAACTTAATTTATTCAAAATTCATTTTAATTTTATATAAATTTTTCAATTTTAATTTCTTATATTAAATACTAACCCACATTCCATAATAATATTTTTTAAACTAATTATTCACCTACAATTTATTTAAACTTAATTTCTATCAATCCTATTTTATTTAAATATAATTTTATCATATTAAACTTTTTTAATTTAAATAATAATTCACATTTCATTTTAACATAACTTACATTTATTATATTTTATTTTAACTTACTTTTATGATTATGGATAAAATAGTAATTCTCTAATTTTAATAATTAAAATATTTTTTTAATTTATTAAATTTATCACACCATTTACTATTTTGCCATATTTAATTCCTTACTATCATTTTTTTTATCCAAACAATTCATTTAATTTCTTATTATCTTTCCTGTGATCCAAACAATTCCACTTTTATAACTCTTTTTTCTCAAATTCCTTTACTCAAATCCCTCCTTGTAAACAGACTCGGCCTGAAAGATAAAATATAAAAATATGTGTTTGAGTAAATTGTGTGATGAATTGACTTCGCAATGATTCATAACTATTTCCCAATCATTCTCCGCCGGTGTCCTTCAAATTTGTTTATCACAATTTTCCCAGCATTTAAAATTTCGAAAATTCTTTGAACTTTCATGTGTACGAAACAAAAATCACGACACTGTAGCTTAAACTAAATGGATGGAACGGAAGGGTACGTACGGGAAACAGAGGGAGAAAAAGTGGAATCTCATAGTTTGGCTTTTCACGCGTAAAAGGAAACCATTCGTCATGTGCCACTCAATTTTCTTTTTCCCCTTTCACTTATATTTTTCCTATGCCTATTTACAGAACCTATTTCAAATTTCTAATTAATACACACTCACTGATTATAATAATAATCACCATCTTTTTTCGTAACTGTCTACGTCAAACCATCCACCACTCATTTTCCTTCTCCTATAATAATAATATTTCGGGAGATGCGCACATGTCTGGGTTACGTAAAACTTTGTAATTACGTCATCACAATGTTAATGAAATATGATTTTTTTTTTATCTGGTAATTAAGAAATAAATTTAATGAGTAGCATTATCCTATATATGTAAAATATACCTGCACTTGCATTCTGGATATTATGTTTCTGATTTACCATGTAAGAGTGATGAGAGCCATATATGTATACCAGACAGCTACTTCATCACTGTAACATGAATAATGCACTATGCATTGAATGAGCTTCAGCATTCTCATGTTATAACTCATTTTCCATAATATATGCAACAAATTCGAGTATATCTGATCAAAACTAAAACATGACCAACTATATCGTATATATTTTCCTTTCTGTAATATTTGTGGAATAAAATCATCACACAAACAATGTCATATGTTCAAGCTACATTGAAAAAAAGAAAAAAAGAGTATTCGCAATGGCAAAAGGTAAAGCCATCCATTTTATAATTAGATGTCAAACCTTTGCCAAATGTGTGAATAGATCTGTGTAACAGCTCAACACATATTGACAGAGTGTTTGTTAATTGAGTCGTTTATTCTCTATAATCTTCTGAAGTTCTTCAGGGCTGCAAGGAACTGCAAGTGCACCCTTCTGTCGAAACCCATACTCTTCACGAGCTTGCTCCAGAAGCTTCAAGAAAGCAGGATCAGTTAAATAATCCAACTCAACAACGAACCTTTTGGTCTCTTCACCATGCATTGCAATAACAGCAAAATGTCCTTCCTTAACATCTTCCGGCACCCATGTCGCGTTTTCGTTTTCCTCGTCAATGTCACTCACATAGCAAACCCTTCTCGTACGCGCTCCATTGGGTGCCAAGAATAACGGAAGACCCTTTATGACCTTTGAGATCAAAGACTTGAGCATCTTCTTCTTTCCAACCTCCATCACTCTACAATGTTCTTGCTTATTGACAACGACGATAGTACTGTGTGCTAGCTGCTAGATTCAGTTAGTGTTGAAACAAACCAGCTTTTGGATCTTTCAGTGCCAGTGTCCGTAGCATATATATATGTGTGTGTGTGTGGATTTTATAAAGCATAAATAATGTAATCGGAATATTAGAGCATATGAAAGACACAGGAAGTTTCTCTGGTTGCATGTGGAGCCATGTCTAATTTTCCGCGTGCTGCAGCTAGGTACGTACCATTTAATGCAAGTTTGACGCGTCGGTTTGTTCTCTAATTTTATACGCGGGGCTTTTCTTCTTAGCCCCAAATTTGTTTAGGCCTAATGTGCTGTACCATAATTGAGAACCAAAGTACTTTATCCTTTTCGGACTAATTTGCTGTCTTTATGACTATCATATTATATAATTTTTTTTTAATATGTAACTACTAACAAACGTACTCAACGAAAGTGTGAAGGCAAATTTGGTGTTGGTCGGGTGGAATTAAAGTAATGTCAAGTTCAAAAGTCATGGATTACGTTTGCTACAGAAACATCGTGGCCACACAACAAATCAAGGTTTTCATGACGGTGTTCTTCGTACGTCCTCTAGATGTCGGCGCGATGAGATTTTTCAACCTGTGTGTTCATACATCAATAACACCCTTTCCTTTCTTTTCTTTTTTCCCTCTCTCTGCCCATAATTCTGTCAGTAATATTAGAAATAAATTACGAGCACTTCTCCATTGTGTTCTGAGCATGTCAACTTTAAAAAAACTTATTAATTATATAGTAAACCATTGGTACAGTTATATATATATATATATATATATATATATATATATATATATATATATATATATATATATATATATATATATATATACTTAAAATAATTGCTACTGTTGTCTTAAATGCGTCCATTTTCTTAATTGTACCAATCATTTAGAATGAGACTGTTCAATTCAAACTCAATCCTTAACATTTACTTAGCATGTTATAATATTTGGAAAGGAATATTTCTTCATTTATTTGTTTTTGGTTGAATAAAGCACGTTGAATGGATATAGAGTGGAATTTGGACAACATGATGGAATAGTTAAAATCGATTACACCAATGGTAATATAGATTTATAGAACGAATTGCTATCTACTATTTTCCTTTTTTATTTTTTTATCATTGTAAAAATTTATTTTTTTAAGAGATGAATAATCAATTGAGTATAACAAATATTGACGTATTTCATTTTTAATATAATTAGAAAATATTAACATCTTAAACTCCATTAATAGTTAATGTAATTGAATATGTGTTTAATCTTTGATAATTATCAGTTGTGTTTATTAAAATAAGAAATAATTGTTGTTAATACACAAAGAAAAATTAAGAGTTTTAAATTTATAAAACAAAAAATAGGATAAAAAGTTTTTATTGCATAGTATTATGAGTTTAAGTGTGAGTCTAAGTCGCATATTGAGTAGAAATGAAAAAATTCAGTACCATATAAGAATGTTGTTTTAAGGTTTTTGGTTAAAAGTGATGTCAAAATGTTATATGTGGGTTTGACTCATGTTTCATTTGTGTTATATCTCTCCAGTAATCCTGGAAAGACTCAACATATATTAACCTTAATTTTATCTTTAATAATTACAATTAGTAAATGTTAAATATGTGTTCAATTACCTTAAGTTTTAACCAAGTTTAATTAAAATTAATGAAATTAAGAGGATGGTTTAAATGTCAAAATTTTTTAATCCAATAGATTAACATAATACTGAGTTATAATGTAAATGTCAAGAAGCTAAATAAATTTTATAATATTTATTACAAACATTAAATAATTTATTGATCATTAAATAACAATGAAAACTATTTTTTTTATTAGTATAAAAATATTCACATAAATTATTTTTTTCCTTTTACTCACTCTTTCCATTAAGTAGATAGAAAATTATCATTTCTTCTTGTTCCCATTAATCTGGATAACACAATTTTTCTAATCTATTATACTATCTTTCTTTGTCATTTCTTTGCCTTTTTCTATCTCTCACACGAATGATGAAGGAATTGAGTAGAACTAATTGGAACAGTCCCTTACTTCCAATGAATTTGATTGAAATTAAGTTGGAGGTTTTTCGTTAGGATACTAGTTAAGAGGTAATTAATAATAATAAAATTTATAATTAAGTGTGACATTAAATAAGTTTTGACCACAATAATTATTGATGTAATTTTATTTTATTTTAAAAAACAAAAACATCCACAAATATTATACAACTATAATTGATAATTTAATTGATGCTAAAAATAAAAGTTAAAATAAATAAATAATAAAATAATTTTAACATAGTTGTAATTGTAATGTAGTTAAATAAAGTTTTATTAAAAATTATAAAAATTATAAATATTAATAAAAATGATTAACACAATATAATATTAAATAATATAAAAATCATTAAATAATTTTATTACGTAATCAAAAATAAAATAGAAAGTTAAATTGAAGAATGAATAAAAAAGTTATATATAGATTTCCACCAAACAGTATTAATAATAGAGAAATACTAAATTTGATTATATTAAATTTGATTATTTAATTATTTTGATTATACAATATAACTACTTTAAAATTATTTAATTAATTTTTATTTTTTTTCCATCAAAGAAATTATAATATTTTATAGATAATTTGTCCTTTAAATAAAATAAAACAACATTAATAATTATCAAGGTTAAAATTAACAACATTAATAATTATCAAGGTTAAAATTTATTTAATATCGTGATTAACTGTTAAATTTTATAAAATTAAATATTTATTAATTAATTCGTTAACAAATTATATAACTAAAAATTTAAAATAAAAAATAATAATTCATGAAGTACTTTTTCGTCATGATTTTCATGATAATTAAGTAGCATTTTCCTTCCCAAAAAAGTAGCAGTTTCAAAAAATGCTTAGATATTATTATAGATAACCAAGATTGAAAAGTGAAAAGAATTCAAAAAGTCTTATTTGAAAGTGAACGTGACTTTAAAAAAAAATAAATAAATAACTGCGACTTAAATAACTAGTGTACTAGACTATGGTATGAGCTTTATTTCTGGACCACTGAATTCAAGCACTTAAGAAAAATGAAAGAAAACAAATTAAGTTAGGATAGCAAAAAAGAAATGAGAAAAAAAAAAACAAACATTTAAGAAAAAAATTATTTTTGAGCACAATCGAAACGAAAATTGTATGTATATTCTGATTAAAAAATTGAATTTATAATTATTTTGTTAGGTAAGAAAGCTAAATAGTTTGAACTCTTTTTTGTGCATGTGCTTATTTGATCTCTTTGACTGACACATACTAAGAATTTTTTGGGATGAAGTAAGATACTGGGTTAGGGTTTCAACTACTTTGGTGTGTATTGCAAGTAATGAAACATTTCTTTCAACATTCTATAAAAAAATCCATTTTTAATGTTATTATATATACATACTTGAACCACATTTTCAACCATATGGGGACATGTGCCTCCTATCAATCTCAATTTTTTAATACTACTATACTTTTAATTAAATTAAATTAGCATCCTATCTCAATACTCTTTAAGTTTTTTTCTTCTATATATAGTTCTGTCTAATAAATAAGAAGACAAAAGAAATAATATAATTAAATATGATTTAATTTTAAAATTATTATTTACAAATATTTAATTTATTATTAATACCCTCTTTTTATTCATACATATTACCAATTTTATTTGTTTTTATTAATGTGAATATTAAATGAAAATGAAAACGTAAAACAAAGATGAAGACATTAAACAAAAAGGGGATGAGAGGTTTTAAACGACAAAAAAAAAAGAAAAAAAAAAAAAGAGGGCTCATGGTTGGTCTATTGATCTCAGAGCCCAATAGCGATGGGCAAATAATCTGTTTTATTGCTTAAACTCTATTTAATCATATTACAAACATCTTTTGCAAAAATATTTTGATAACCAATTCCAAAAAAATGAAATCAATTTTTATAAAGAAAGATTAAATTTATAAATCATTTTTCATTAATTAATACAAAATCAGATTTTTAGCTCATATATTAACTAAAATGGAGAAATTGATTTTTTATTTATAGAAGTGTTTGTAAATAAATTTGTTCCAACATATGGTCGACGCCATTTTATTCATCAGCTTTTGCGGCGTTTTCTTTCAATTTCTTGATTGGAGGCTGAGATTAAGTTTTAGATTTTGAGAAAAGCTTGCACCATGATAGAATATCTCTATACATGTAATTTCTTTCAATAGTTTGTGTTTTTGAAATTAATTTTCTTATTTTTAATGTGTAATTTAATTCGGTTATGAAAATTCTCGTCCAAGAATGACTTCATGACATTTAATTTCATAGTTATATCAAAAAAAGACTGCTAATCAATAAACTCATATCTAATATATATATATATATATATATATATATATATATATATATATATATTATTGTGTACAATAATATAATATAGGATTAAATATGTTTTTATCCTTAAGTTTCAGTGAATTTTGGAATTAGTCCTTATTCAAAACTTTATACCAATTTAGTCCTTCATCTTTAGAAATACGTAGATTTAGTTCTTTCTACCAATTTTTGTTAAGTTTATTTAACATTTTAAACGCATTTTATGATAATATTTGAGTTAACATTGAAGCCAAAATATATCAAACAGTATAAACAATTCAAATACTATCATAAAATGCACTTGAAACGTCAGATAAACTTAACAAAATTTGGTTAAAAGAACTAAATTCACCCATTTTTTAAGATGAAGAACTAAATTAGTATAAAGTTTTAAAGAGGGACTAATTCCAAATTTCACTGAAACTTGACGGACCAAAAACATATTTAACCCTATAATATAATAAAATAAGTGTTTTCATCTTCATTTATGCCTTTTACTATCAATTGATTTTAGTAGTACTTTATTTTGTCTCTCTTAAACAAGGTGTTATATTTGAACTTTGTTAATGAAGAAACTTCTTGGTTTGAAAATTAAGTGTTTTATTTTATTGTAAAAATAATAGATAATGTGAAATACCTTTTTAGAAATATAAGAAATTGTCAAAGTTGTAAATATTTTATACATATAAAAAATATTTTATTCTCAATTCACCTACATGTGTAACACATGTCCAAATTCTAGTTTTTTTTTTTTTTCGTTTATCTTCTTACGTTAACTTTTTTTAATATTTTAATAAACATATATTTGAAAAACAAGAAAACATCATTCTTCATTTTTTTATTTATTTATATCTTATCTCTTTTGGTGGTTTTCAACGTAGTGGTTGGATGTCTTCCTCTCAAAACTATAGTCTTTATTTTAATTCACCATCTCAAGATCCAAACACATTCAGAAGTATCTTAAAGTTTTAAAGTATCTGAGATAAAATAAAATATAAAAATAAGAGACATAATTTAATTTTAAATTAAAAATGGATAAAATTAATTAATGTAATATCATGTTAACATGCATGCATGTGTATATGCCTTCTTATAAGGAGAGGAAGTTTAATTAAATTGAATTGTGAAAAGTAAAAAAAGAATGCCTATTTATAAATTTAGGATAACCTTTTTTTGGGAGGCATTTTCTTTTCCTATATTAACATGAAATTTTGAGTGTTGAAATTATAAAAAAAACTTAGTCAAGATACTCACTTCAAATGTAATTACATTAAATGATTGTATGATAGTAACATTTTAAATCAATTCTTTGACACACTGATAAGCCATTATGAATTGAACTACGATGTCCTTATCACTTATAAAGTAGTATCAATCACACACCCATTATAAGATCACCCTGTTAGAATCTATGATTGTGTTTTGTTAACATTGTTAATTATTATTGATTAAAACTATGATACGGTCTAGTTTTTACATGTAAAAAACACAATCATGAACTGTGTGTTCCCTTGTAGAGGGTTCTTATGTAATAGAAAAGGAAAATGATTTTTTGACTACTATATTTTAACAACTTTTTTTTATTTAAGTGTCATCTTTTAAGTGATTTTTTATTTTTTAATTTTTTCATTTTTAATATTTCAAAACTATTTAAAAGATGACACATCATATCATAAGATAAAGTTGTCAAAATTTAGTAATCAAAATATTATTCTTCAATGAAAAAACACAATGTCGGTTGTTTCATTCTTTAATTGGAAGGTATAGTAGTTTTGGTTTTAGGTCAAAATCACCTGTAACTGTTCCCATGTTCTTCCCTGCTCCATACCCTGGGGATAGAGACTGGAATCTGCACTGACACGAAGAAAAACTTAAAAGCTTGCATGATCAACTTCGTATATTCACATGGGTTAGAGCAGAGTCTGCATGATTGAAGTTGTGATGCAATAAGACAAACTAGGTTTCGTTTCTTCAATCACAATTCTAAATTCAACTTTTATGTATTTCATCTCATTCACATGGGCTACACCAGTGTCTGCATGATTGAACTTGATGATGCAGTAAGAGAAACTAGGTTTCATACATTCAAAACACAAAGATTGAATTCTTCTTTTGTGTGTTTCATCTCCTTAAATCGGAATTTAGGAGTGATTTTAAAAAATATTACTCTAATGAAATCGATACATACATTCTGATCAATGTAATAGATATTAAATAGAGAGAAAAGAGTTACATTATAAAAAATATAAAAAAGTTGCATATTAGTTACAAAATTTTTTTAGCTATTCTGTAGTTAACCGTCGATAAATTTTACATAAATTAACTATCAAATTTTTACAGAATATTTCATAACTAAATCTAAATAACTAATTAGAGAGATATAATTCCGTTATTCATGTAGTTAATTTATTGCTTGTCCTTCGTTAGTTGAAGTAATAAAGTATTATAATTTCTAACTAATTTGATTTTATTTGCGATTTTAGTGAGATGAGTTTGTAATTAATTCGTCATAACACTATTGATATGTAACTAATTTATCATAATTTTATTTTTATTAATTCATAACTAATTTATTACAATTTTATTATTGTTTATCTGTAACTAATTTGTCATAATTATATTTTTATTAATCAATAATTAATTTGTCGATTATGTTTTTGTTAATTCATAGTCGATTGATCATAATTTTATTCTCACTAATTCATAATTAATTTCTAATTCTATTCTTTTATATTTATATTAGATATATATATTTTATTTATTTATTTATATTTTATATTTCAATACATACCATTATATTTAAAAATTAACATTCACCAAAAACTTATTTTCCTAACATAAATTATAAAAAATTAACATTAACATTCTGAAGGTTAAAATTATAAATTTTATCGATTAAAACTTGTCACTAATAACATTTCTGATTATTTAAAAAACTATCAAAATTACATGTTAAAAATAATTTATGAAAATAAACTTAAATCGCATTGATATTTTTACTAAAAAACGTAGCAGTTAAAAAGCACTACAAAATTCATCATTAGGTCACACTCAATCCAGAACCATAACCAAAATCAGGTTTTTGTCTCCATTATATGTTCATTTGTAAATACGTAGTTCTTTATTTATTATTTTCACATTGATTTATGGAGCATAACAGTCTTTTCAATACGTCATACTTGGGTATATTTTATACAAATCTCAGATATCTTCAACACTATAACGAATTAAAGAATTGAACACATAATGAAATAATATTGAACAAGAATGGAAGAAAAGAAAATGTGGATGCTCCGTTTTGGTGTTAATGTATGCAGGGTGGGGCTCCATGCATGTGTTGCACTGCTGCTCAACGTGCCTTTGGTAAGCTGCTGTAATTAACATAGGTTTCAAGTAAATTTCAAAGTCCAACTTTCTAAAGTTAATATTAATATTTAATGAACATTGTTACTCATAGTCCTCATAAAATGTTGTTACATTTCTGAACTATTGACTCAAGAAGTGCGCCACTGAAGCATCTTTCCAAGTTTCACGAATACTCTTACAAAAACTTGATCGACAACAATTTTTTCAAACTTTGGGCCACCTCACACCCGCATAACTTTTCAGTCACTAATTTTCACTCTAACTTCATAAAAATGGCCTTTTTTCCGTAAAGCTATATACTCTTTGACTCAAACATGTAGAATCTTTACATTCACCGTTCACATATCTCCTTCGAAGAGATCACATGCACTTTTCTAGCTCCACCTTTGTCTCTCCAAACAAAGGATTAACACTTCTGGTCAATAGCATTGTACACAGAGGTGGAATAACAGTAGTTTGAATCCTGCAGACTGCTCTGCTAGCCATAGAAACAAGTTACTATTTTAAGTCTTTCGCTTGTTTAAAATCAATTTCTTAATATAGTTTTAAAGTTATGAAGCTGAGTTTATTCTAACGATATATGTTATTTTTTAAATTTATTATGTTATCCATTGTCCAATAATTTATTAATATCAAGTTTTACTTACAAAATGTATATACATTGGTACGACGAGATATGTTGAAAGTCTCGTACTCATTAAAGATAAAATCAATTCATAAATATATAAATGGATGTATCAGTATTTTTTCAAATCCGTTTTACATCGGTAGTCAATGTTAGACGAAATTTGAAGAAACACATTGGTAATGATATCTCTAATTTCTCAGTCCATACTTCTGAAAAAGTAAATCTTTATTTTATCAGCGATGATTTTGAATCAAGAACTCTCACAAATGTGTTCGATGTTTGTTTAATAACACGTACCTGAGCTTTGGACGCTTCAACAAACAAAATTAAGTCACCGACAAAGCATAGTGAGAGATAATATACAAGAGTTGAATAGGTTTCCAACATTTTTTGGAGGTAACAAGATTTATAATAAGATGTGTGAATCATGTGTGAATCTTTTCAAATAGAAGACAGAGATAGGGGAAAAGGATCCTTGTCTTATCCCTTTATTAAGAAAGAAAGGTTCCGAAGCCTTCTCATTTCACAACATGTGTATGTTCACTTAGGATATGCAATACTAAACAAAATGGACAAAAATAATACTATTTTGTAGGAAGAAAAAGATTTCTAGAGACAAAAGGAACAGATGAGTTTGTATATATCAGAAACCTTCATTCCATATTGTATATCCAAGACCATCTTCATCATAGTCATCAATTTTTCTTTCTTCTGCTCATAGCAGTACGTACATGGAAAAAATTGGTGTCTGTAACTTTGCAACTAAATATATATATATATATATATATATATATATATATATATATATATATATATATATATATATATATATATATATATATATATATATATACTGACAAGGTCTTAAGTATTCAAAAAATTTGCAACCAGTCTTATAAAAAAGAGAGGAAATACAAGCAATTTGGAAGCTCTCATAAGCTATTGCTGTTTGTAGTGTTTAAAGAAATCATATTAGTTTAATCTGTATTCTGAAAGAAGTCATAAAAATAATCATAACTATATAAGTTAGTCAAAGCTAAGGCTAGATTTAAAAATGTCACAACGATTCACTTACGGGGCAATATCCATGCTAATCTGCTTACGTTATTATTTATTTCCAAGATTAATGTCCTTCCTTGTATATATCATATAAGAACTCGTTTGTGAAATATTCATGTAATTCAGTAGGTATCCATGGTCAAAATGTTTTGCTTTATTGAAAATAAACAAAATGTCCGTTCCCAACGAGACAACACTAATAAGAGAACCAGATGGTAATAGTTAAACTGACAAATAAAAATTTGAGGAATGTTTTGCACTGTCTTTCTGTACAGAATTTTAAGAACAGAAAAGAAATTGACGAGAAACAGAAGATAAAAACAAAAGTGTAATCCAAGTATTATTAGTTGTTTTTGAATAAAAGTTACTTTAAACACAGGTAATATTTGTTTGAGTGTGTGCATGAGGTTTTCATTTAGCAAACTTCACACTGCATTTCATATATATATATATGGCGACAACATTATTACAAAGAAAGTGAGTAGAACAGGAACAGAAAAATTACAACAAGGGAAGTCTCATTTCATGCAACTGGAATCCCCGTGTTCCTATTCTTTTCCCTTCCAATGATTCTCTTGAGTTCATCAGGTTGACAAGGGATTGCAAGTGCTCCCACCTGAGAGAACCCGAACTCTTCTTCAGCTTGCTTTAACAACATGACAAAGTCAGGGTGATCCAAATACCCCAATTCAATGAAGAATCTCTCAGGCTTCCACCCTTGAGTTGCAACCACCACAAAATGGCCCTGCTTCACCCCTTTTGAACGTGAGAAAGAGTTTTGTAGTTTCCTCATCACAGGCACCACGACTCCAAGCCCTCCCATCCACACTCCCCAAGAACAGCTTCTCCATGTTTTACCCATGCCCAGAGAGGAACAAATAGTAATAACCAGAACAAGTTTTTTTGGAAGTTCTTACATGCAACGCAGGAATATATATAGTGCCATGTGTGGCCAAAAGATAAGAGTCAGGTGACAATGGAATTGGAGTTCATAATTGCATCGATCGGGGTGGGGACAATGACATGTGAGCTTTCGTTGGAGGTTAATTAATGTCACTGTTCCACTCCTTTTGGATACCAAGTTAGCCCCCATCCTTAGATGCATCATCTTTCAACTCACTACACGCAAAGAAGAAAAAAAAACATACGCAAGGAAGACTAAGGTACAATACTATTTCAGCTTCCCTTCATTCAGTAAGGCTTTAGGGGGCCTCTCACTTCACACGTGAAGGAAGGTAGCACCATCTTTAAAACTGTCAACAGAAAAATTCATCCATTTCAGGTTTATACATGGATGCAAAGACCAAGTCAAAAACTGAACTATTGATAAGACACTTTTAGGAAAGTGTATTATAAGTTAATGTGCGTTTTATATGAACACCATTTCATCTTTTTTACTCACATATACCTTGTTATGCAACAGTGATGTGAGATATCATCCTTTGCATATGGAGAACATGAACATGTATCACAGGTATGTTCTACCAAGTTGCATAAGGACAATTTCACAGTGTAGTAAATTCTTCGGAGAAGTTAATGTTACAAACACATGCAGACAAAGTAGTAGCATCTGGATACATTACAAAGTAATCCTCTTTTTTATTTTACCTGGAGGAGGACCCAACAAGTAACAGCGTAAAAGCTTTGAAGAATTAAATCAGCAGAAAAGAAAAATTCTAATCAAATTATGTTGTGAATATATAGCGTTTCAAGTATACATCAACGTGTACAAGAAATTCCTGTAGTTAGTTGTGTTGAAGTTAAAACATCTCTCTGATCAGAAACAGTTTCTAAAATAATAGACACCAAAAACGGAATCCGATTTCTCTACCAGAAGATGGTATGCATTAAACTCAAAACTTAGATCCTGGGGTTAATTTTACCCCAAATTCAAGGAGACAAAAGTGAGAGACAATTAAAAATAAGCTTTCATAGAAGAAGATGGGAACGTGCGTGGTAATTAATTTTGTGTCTTAACTAACACCTGCGTGATAGTAACCTTAACCTACCACCACCACCCCCACTAGAACACAGAACTGGAAAAATAATAATTGCAAAGGAAGATGTAACGAATTAAGTTATCTGAGAGTCCCACATCGAGAAAGGTAAGGGAGGAGGAAATTGTAAGGGTGTGTATAAATAGAAGTGGACGGGCACATGGCTGGGGAAACACGATCTGAGGTACAAGTGTAGCCGTACATGAGGGGGGCAAAAGTATTTTGATGGTATGTGGTACGATAGGGTACGTACAGGTGCCCTAAGCAGTGTAGCTCTATGCAAGAACCAAAGTAATAAATTAATATGTGGAAAACTCACCATTTTGAATGAGAATCAGTGGAAGATGAGGTGAACAAGGTGGGTGCAGAGAAGGAAGAGCAGGAGCAGAAAGAGGAAAATGATAGCAAATCTTAAGAGGAAGAAGAAGAGAAGGAGTGTGATGATTATGGAAATGGGAGAGTCTGCCAACACCACCAACATGATTGATTAGTTGCATAATATTTGATTAGGGAAGATGTTATTGATTTTGTTGAATTCAATTGCAGAGTTGCAGGGAATGTCAAACCTACTGTACTAGTGGTTGGAAGTTGGAGCAAATTCTGGTAGTTGAAGCAAATGAAAAAACTATCTTCTTCACTTCTTCCGTACCCTCCACTTTCAAGTTTCTGGTGGAAAATAATACCCTTATCTTTCCAGCTTTTTACTTTTTGTAGACATGATAATATATTGAATTTAAAGTACAACCATGAAGATGTTGCATTTTTAGTAAATTTTAAAATTAGTAAATTTTAAAATTTTAGACCAATTTAGTCTTTTATTCTTCGAAATACGTAAAATTAGTCATTTTAATCAAATTTTGTTAGATTTATTTGACATTTTATACGCATTTTAGGATTGTATTTGAGTTGTTTATACTGTTTGACACATTTTTGCTTTACTGTTAAGTCAAATATTATTATGAAACGTGCTTGAAATGTTAAATAAATTTAACAAAATTTGATTAAAAGGACTAAATCCACGTATTTCGAAAGATAAAAGACTAGATTGGTTCAAAGTTTCGAAATAGACTAATTCCAAAATTCACTTGGACAAAAACATATTTAATTTTTTTTTTATAAATTTTTGTAAGGTTATGAGATAGGCTATAACAAACAATCCTACTAAATTTGAAGAGATGTGAAGTGAAATTGAGTATATGATAAATAAATAATATTAGAAAAATAAAATTAAGTAAAATGAGGTTGAATTTATATTTTAATATTTTTAAATTTTTAAATTATGAAAATTATGCATATATTTTTTTAAGTTAAAGATTTATTAAATTTATACCATTTATTAAAAACAAAAACAATTCTTTTATTAAAAAGTTTAATTTAATATAAATTCAAATTCCAAAAAAACAGACTAAATTAATCTACAATATAAAAATTTGAAATTCAATTAACCTGATAAAATAAATAAATAATTGAATGTAAAATTTAAAATATTAAATTCAAGTTATATTTAAGATTAGATCTCCAATCAACCCTATCCATACTCATACCTAAATTGGCCATATGCCATTGCTGTAATGAAATGTATTTCATTACAATGTGAAATATAAAATACAAGACGTGAGATTAATCTAAATAGAAAGTTGTACAACGAATTTGAATAAAAAAAAAAATCATATTCTAACTTTTAGGAATGAGACTCCAGAAAAAAGTTTATACAGGCTGAGTTTTTTTTTTTTTTTTTTTATCACTAAGCCTGTTTGGGATCATAATGAGATTAGGTCAAAAAATATAAATTGTGATTGAAATTTAAAAAATATGTAAGACAAATTTAAGCTTGACGTTACTTACAAGTTAGAACAAAAACAAAATACTCATTTAATTCAATCTATTAAAAGTAGTCTAACCCTACAAGCTTTTGTAAACAAAGTCCAAATCTGACTTGGTGCAAATAGTCAACAAAATCATTTTTTGGCCCATTACTACAAATGTAAAATAGCATAAAAAAGAGCTTAATATAAAAATAAAGGCTTCTTCTTTCTCCACCCATACTTTATTTCCTGCACCCTCACATTTTTCAAATTTTCAAAATTCCCTTCTCTTTTTTAAAGTGTCTAGGATTCAGTTAACACATTTTGAAATATATTTTCTTTCAGGAATATAGTTTCTAAAATTAGGTAAATGGTGTTTATTTTACATAATTTTAGAATGCACATTTCAGGATATTTTTTATGATTATTTCGAATGGTTATTTTGAAAGATAATGCATAATCTGTAATATGTTTGATATTATTCGAAAATACCCCTAACCCATTTATTTGTTATTTAGCTCTTTTCTTTTATTTAATATATCTAAAATGGCGAAACTATTATTAGAATAACACTTTTTTTTTGCTGTAATCCGAAATGTTTTTTAAAATGTCAAATTCAGAATCAGGAAATACCTTTTACCATTATACCATAATGTGCACTCAAAAAGGCATAATGTGTTTTAATCTATTTAAAAGGCATTTAATTACAATATTGCATGAAAAGCGCCTCTTCAACAGCATTTATATTTGACTAATACAGAGATTATTTTATTTTTAGTCTATTTAAAAGGCATTTAATTATATTTCTCATATTTCTAAAACTACCCATTATGTCCCCAATTCAACCCAATATACAATTCTTGCTTCGTCAAAATAGTTGAAAATTCAGACAGTGGGAAATGAAAATTAAAAAGTTATGGATTTCAATTCGTATTCTCATCAACCTCTAAAAGTCAAGAATTGAAATAATCCATCTCAAAACTTTGTTTTTTCACCTCAAAAACCAAGTTGTGCCCACACGTTGGGCAAATTTTAGTGTAACATCAAATTGCGACCAAAGTTAGATGGAATGTACGTGTATTTTAAGAATTCAGACTTTTGTGCTGTTATGGAAAAAGGTGTTGCCTTAGAAAAATATAAAAAATAAATTAAATTTTCAACCAACCATCGTAATTTAACACATTTTTAAAAAATGTATATACAATAGCGAAATTTTTGAAAACCACAAGGAACATGGATAAGAGACGTGTAACAGAGTAAAACGAAACCCCACTATGGCGTGCAGATTCAAACTCCAAGTGCCACGTGTCGATGACTTGGAATGGACCCACCAAATCCAAATCTAGGCCCATGATGGCCAGGCTTAACTCAATTTAACTAAATTAAGATAATCATTCCAAATCTGCAGCTAAACTCCTTAACCTCTTCATCCAGAACATTCCAAATCTGCATTACCAATATTATTGCAATAATCATTCCAATGACACACATGATCCATGATGTATGCATGTTGATGTTAACATTTGAAACGAGTAACATGATGATAACCGACACAGTGTTTGGTGTCACAATCAAGGGTGAGTCATAATTGGGACCTCACTCATGACTCACCTTCCTCTTCATTCTCACTTCCCAACAACACCACAACATCGTCTCATTTCGTATCTTGTATTTCACCAAAACGTTGTTGCCAAAATCCTCTTTAATGTTGTCTTCACTTATTCTAAACTAGTTCTTCCTCACAACCAGACACGTTGTACAAATCCACGTGTCACCATTTCAGGAACAACCTTGCGTCGTATTCTGTACAATGAATGTCTATGATGTGTCTTCATCACCTAATCCACCATCCTGATGCAATATTACAAAACAATCATCCAAAAAATCATGAACACTGTAAAAGAAATTTTGCATGTATGTGGATATGTCCAAAAGATTTTATACTCTAAACATAATGTTATTACAGTTCTCGTACATTGTTATATAAAACGGCAAAGGAAAGGTTCTTATTAGGTTATTAGGTAGATAAGATAAATTATTGACAAGAACACACGACAAGGTGTTAAAATATAATATCGTTGAAAAGAATATGCTATAATATTCGTATGTAGTACGTATGCATAACATAAGAAAGGTACTTGTACTACGTTTTTTCTTTTCTTTTTTCCTTAAAGAAAATAAGTTTTATGACTAATAATAATTACATTATCTTCTGAAATTTAATTTCTTATAGTGTGTTTGGAAACATATCTAGGACTGACAAAAACTGATTACAAGATTTAGAAAAGTTAATTATGGTATCCAGCATAATTAGAAAATTTTAATTTCTTATAGTATCCAGCAGAGACTCTATGTGGCTTAATTATGGTCATAAACATAATTAATCAACTGCTATAGTCTTAATCTCTTAGATCATTTTACCACTAAAAAATGGAGGAACGCTTCTGTTTCACTGGTTCTTCGTTGGCATGAGTCACCGTCGGTGGAATTGGACGTTGCGAATTGTAATTTAATTTATTTTAATTCGACAACGTGAAAGTTGAAGTGAGAGATGAAAGCTTACGTGGTGTACAGTTGGGGAGAAGCGCCATGGTGGCATGGTGGTGGTGGCGACAAGATGCACCTTCCTGGAACTTTCACACTAACCACCACTTTTTCCAAAGGGAATGTCTATGCTGTGATCAGAGAAATGGACAAAAACCTAATCTTGTCCTTCAAATATGTCTAGGTTTGAAATAACGGTTGATACAGTCTCTATGATTCTTTCTAACGTAGTACGTGGATGGTTGGTGGTAGCTACTTTACAAGGTTAAAGTAACAAAATGTCAAAGTGTGTGCTTTGGCTGGATAAGATCATCGAAACATTGAAAGAGTTATATTGTTTGAAACAATAAGGAGTTATTATTTTGAAAAATCCAATAATAAGTTATAATGATGAAGATAGGAGTTAGATAGATGATGCAGAGAAAAGAAAATTGCTTGGTGGACATTGTTTTCACATAAATCACGAATCAATTGTTATTCTTACTCAACAAATATGGATTGAATGTAATATTTTTCGTGTAAGAAACTATCTATAACTTTTTCATTTATGGGACAAAAAATGAGAAAAACTAATGTATTGTTGATGTTGTGTCGTAGTTCAACTATTTGAATAGCATGTACAAGTTATTCAAGGTTTTTACATTTATATTTCAATTGTTCCTTTAATTACTTAAAGTCCTTCCTTTTTTATTTAATAGTGTTATTGCACTATTAAAATCTTAAAAAATTATTTATTAGAGATTTTCCAAAACCCGGAGGAGAGTGGACAGATAAATGTAGAGCGGAAAATAATTAATAGTGACAGTATCTTTCTGTCTATTTTTATTTATATATCTGTCTCTAAATAATTTCTATTAAATTGATCTAATTACATGATTTAAAGAATATTTTATTTCTATATTATCAAAACAACTAAATATTCGGTTTAATTTCTTATATATTTTCTCTTAAATTATTTATTTTCTATTTTAATACATTTATTTCTCTTCTTGCACCGGAAAAAAGGGGTGTAGTACAGTCAAATCGTGATTTAGTCTTGCCGTAATTTAATCTTTCAACATTTAATAATTCTAGAAACATGTTGCACGATATCTATGTACATTATCTCTAAAATAAATTTTGTTCACAGAAATACTTTTACATTTAAAATTTTTAAATTATTATAAAAATAAAAGTAAGAAATGAAATTTCTAAATTAAATATATGTAGCTCTCTTTCAAATACCTATGACATTATGGTGGACCGCGAAATTAACCATCTAGAACGTGACATCATAAGTACAAAAGAAACTACCATGAGATTAGTTGCGAAAGGGGATGAAATGAACCTAAAACACAGATATTGTGACTCGCAACATTGTTAACCGAGTTAATGAAAAAGTAGTGACAAAAACGCATTAATTGACGAAAGGATAGAAATGTAGTAGAAGAACGAGACACACGATTAGATTCGATCTTAGACTTTGTTATCACAATTTGAAAGAATTAACAACTAACCGCAAAATTAGATAACAATCCAACAAATAAAGATTCCCTCCAACACATATACAATGACGTATTTCCACCTAGACACAAACATATGGAACCAAAACCATACAGTCATCCAAACTACCAGAAATACCAGCTTTGACAAAATCTAAAATGCATCATCGATAACTTCAAAAGCTGCTGGAATTGATTTTGTACATTAGTTCGCGTAATAAAATAAAACACAAAAAAAGCAGAACAAACAAGAACTACTCGGCCTATCTAGAACTCAAATTTTTAAACAAAATTATCCGAACCGGATTCTCCAGTCAGCCGGCCGTACCACATCACCACATCACTATTCATCATAATGATGTAAGCAAAGCTATTATACAAAACATAGCATAAACCTCATTTTGAATTTGTATATAAAATTGTTATTTACAGCCTGCACGTAGTTTTATAGTCTATACATCAAAATAGCCATAAAGTACTGAGAAACAGTGGCTCACATCACGAAACACGCGTTGGGGTTCTCATCACTGAACATCTGCGGTGGAGGATGGTAAGGGTTCAAGTAGAACGGAGGTGGGGGTGGTTGCTGTACCATGTACCCTTGGTTCCCATACCCGTTATGGTATTGCTCATGGTAATTCCCGTAATTACCATCATACCCTGAATGAACCCCCACCGTGTAACCACCACCACCACCGCTAGTACTACTTTGACCTGGTGCATATCCGTCGTACCAGTACATAGGAGGAGGTGGGTAAGCGTACCCGTAGTGCTCCATTTTGTTAACCTCAACCTTCGGTGCACCCTCTTCTTTCTCTCCACCGTCTTTCTTAATACCACCACCACCTTCTTTCTTCTTCCCTTTCTCCTTCTCTTTCTCCTTCTCCTTCTCTTCATTCTTACCCTCTTTCTTTTCACCCTCTTTCTTAGGTGGGACCACCTCAACGTTCCGCTTCAGCTTCTCGTTCAGATACGCTACCAATTCCTTCACCTCCATTGTGCCATTTACTGTCACCAAGTCTTTCCCTCCCTCTATGTTAACCGATTCAACCCCTGCAGAAACACCTCGCCTTATTAATTAACTCTTCATAATGCCGGTTGTTCAAAAATAAATATACAACCTACGTTATAATTTTATATTGTGGGCTCCGGTATCGTCATCCTAATATACCATACCTAATTTAATTCAAAATAATTTACGCAAGAATTGTAAATGTCGGTCAAGATACTCGGACGCCTAACCTTTGATCTTGAGAATAATCTTTCGAATTTTCTGTATGCAACCGTCACAGTGCAATCGAATCTTCAACACCACCGCGCTCTGGACAAATAGCAAAACTATGAATACCACCACAATTGAACAACTCATTGTAATTAATGAAATAATCTCAAGTGAAAACGGTAAAGCAGTAAAATAACGCTTCAATTGCAATGAAATTAACTTGCTTTCTGTTTCGTCAACGCTCCGCTAACCGTATTGCTGAAGGCGAGAAAAGAAGAATTGAAACAACGCACCTGTTTCGGGGGTTTTTCTTCCGTTTTCTTATCTGCCGGTTTCTTCTCTTCTGTTTTTTTCTCTTCCACCTTTTTCTCCGGTGGTTTACTGGCGGCGCCGGAATCTTTCTTCGGTTGAGGAGAAATAATTTCTACCTTCTTCCTAGTCTTGTCCGCTAGTTTGTCTCGCACTGCGGCAGAGTCGACCTTCCCGATAACCGTTAACTTGTTACCTAATAGATCGGCCCTAACGTCTTCCACACCTGCATCCGCAACAGACTATGAATGTTAGTGTTGTAATCTCACTATCAGTTAACTCAATGGATAAACGGAAAAGGGAAAACGCTTGATCAAGATCTGAATAATGAGAGTAATACCGTTGAAACTGCGAACGGCGCGTTTGATCTTTTTGACGCATCCCTCGCAATGCATTTCGATTCTCAGAACGACAGGGGCGGGTACGTCGTTTTGCTTTCCTCCAGAGTCAGGCGTATTACCGGCCTCATTCTTCGCCTTCTCTTTTTTCTGATAAAAAAGAAAAAAATCAGCGACAACTGAAGTGAACAGTGAACGAGATTCGAGAAATTAGGAAGAAGAAATTAGAACTAACCTCTCCCATGTTTGTGTTTTAAGGAACAGAGCTCTGTTGTCGAGTGAAATGTGCCTTTGAGAAAAAAAGATGGAAGGAATGCGCTTATAAAGAAAAAGAAGAGTCAAGGGAGTGAGAATGCGCCACACTTATCTATGGCGTTGCATCGGTATGTATGTATGTATGGCAACTATGATATTGATATATATTTCTTATTTTTATGCGTATTTATTTATTTATTATTTATCCGTGTTTTAGAGGAGTGTGAAAATATGCCACGTGGAGAGGAAACCTTAATTTAATTTCCGATGTTGGCGCGTGTAGTTTTTGAGGAAATTGAAAATTTGACCAGACGCTGACTTGACGGGAAAGTGACTGATTTACCCCTGGCAGGAAAAAGCGTGTAACCTTTTGAGATGCGAAGCCGTAGAAAGTGAAAAATAACCGTTGGGTTTGACACAGAACACAGATTTTGAAAACGGAGAGGTACACGGTGAGGTGTGTGGAGCAGAGCACCCAATTAATAAAGGTCAGACCCGTGGGCTTTCCCCAAGGAAAGGATCATACTTTTCCCCAGTTCTGTCCCTTTCCAAATTACCCAGAATATGCTTTATTTTTATGTCCATGGTCAAAAAGGAAAATATATTAATTAATAAGTAAAAAGTAAAATAAAACTTTTATTAAGGTAAGTTTCACCTTTTTTTTATATAATTTTTTCTCTTTTTCACCTTAATTTATTCCGGGTTTGCAGATTAGTCTTGGTGTACTGTAAATAATTATGATGGTTCAGAGAATACTCACGCGCACACATTGCCTCTACAATTCTCGAGATGGCTTTGACCTAATGTTTATAATTATTTGTTTAGTCTTCATAATATTCTAAACGTATTTACTATTTCCGAAAATATAAAATACAAACAATATCATTTTATGAATAAGACCATTATAGGAAGATACAGTCAAATTCCTTATTTATTACATTGATGGAGAAAAATTTAAATATATTTTATGCTTTTAAGATTGAATGATTGCTCTGAACAGTAGATATTGAACAATCTTTTTTTGATATTATTTTTTATAAAATAGTAAACGAGTTCAATCCCTTGAAGAAAAGGTGAATGAGTTTAATGATTATCCACTCTTACTGGGAAAAACTAAGCATCCACCGTTAAGAAATCATCTTTTGTATTTTGTATAATATATATTACAAAATCATCTTTTGTATAATATATTATTAAATATTAATTAATTTTAATAATATGGTAAAACTAACGTATTGGTTTCGCATAATAATTCCTGACTAAATTAGTATATATTTTAATAAAAGAAATAATCACGTTAGGCGTAAAATGTGTTAGGTTAATATATTTCCTTGAATAAAAATACAAGTAAAACAGAATTAATTTCACACTACTAAACTAATATAATTTATTCTTATTATTTCCAATTCAAACATACTACCTCGTCTCTCATTATAATCATCTTCCAAAACAAAATATTTGTTGTTTTCATGAGACAGTTTTTAGATAATTGTCCAGTGCATAAAATGTTAAACATTGTTGGGATAACGTCTTTCTCATTCTTTATATTTTAAGTCCATTGTTTATGGCACTGTTTTCTTAATTTTAAATATTATTGCTATATTTTCTTAAAAAATGTATTTTTCTGGGTTTAAAAGAAATAAAAATTTATTAGATATGTGCGCAGATTTTTGCCACCACTGAGCATATTAAGCAACAACCCATCTTAAAGTGTCTGCGAATATGGTAAATGAATATGACATTTGGATAACTGGTGAAAAATGATTCCATAGAGAATATATGGAAGAAATGATTTATCGTTATCATTTCATATACAAATCTTTCGACTGTTATGTTTCTTTTTCGACGAGTAATGTCGAGATTTAATTCAACCTAATTTTAGAAATAATTGTACATTTTTCAAAATAAAACTTTTGAAAATAACTATTTTCAATTTAATTTATTGCCAGAAATGTAGGAGAGAATGATATAAACACATGTCCTTCTACGAGCTTGTTTTCCTTTCGTTATCATGAATATCGTATATAATTATTTAGGGATGACAAATATGGGCATGGGATCGGTATGCACGTCCGTGAAAAAAAATCAGGATAGGTCAGGGTAAAAAATGCAGGACAGGTTATAGTAGTGAACTCATAATAATTCAGCATGCATAAGTTCGTATGCATAAGTTTGTAGTTTGCATGGACTGATCCGTAGTTTGTGTAAAAAAAAATTATACTTGTGTATAGTAGCTTTTTTTTTATAGACTCTTGCATGTTCCAAATTATTGTATAACTGGAAAAGACAAATATTATATATCTTTTAATGTATTGAAATTTAAGAATACATTGTGTATCTCATAGTGTGAATATAAATATGATGAAAATGTTGAATTATCAATTTATCATCCAATCCCCAAAGTCTTTACTTAATTTTGTGAACTTTTTAAAGTTTCTCAATTTTTAAATATTGAAAGTTTTATCATAATAATTAAAAAAAAAAAAAGCCAAGTGAGGGACGAACCAGTAATGCAGCCCGCATAAATTGTGCAGGAAAGAACCCAACCCGCAATGTGTGAACCTTATGCAGACCGAGCCTAAATGGACCAGACCTAAACAAGCCAGACCGACCCGCATTGTCATCTTTATAATTATTCATACAAGATTGTATGTCGTGTGCAACTCACAATACATGATTATTCGAATTTAAAAATTCAAACGAAGTTCTTATTACTTTTTTTAAAATATTTTAATCTCTTTTTTTTTTTTCATTTCCAAGGGTCAAAAATCAATTTTCAATTTTCCAACCTTTTCTTCCCTTGTTGTCTCGAATGGGTGGGTTAAGAAGAACGGGAAATGATCCATCAAATACTAAGAAGTCTCATTCAAAACACAAAACGCGGAGTGTCAACTTCACCAATTGGGCCATTAGCTTTGTGGAATTAATGTGAAGACAAAATACGACCTATTCTAAGATGATAATAGCAAAAAGCCTCAATTATATACATCTGTGATGGACATGAAAATAAAGTATGTGCTTTTTTTTCAAATGCGACCTTCAAATGAAACTTCCACTTATTAGCCTCCTAAAGCTGATGTTTACATGCAAGAACGATAATTTGAACATTACAAAAGTAATTCACACTATTACAGTGATTATTGATTATTTTCTTGTAAAAAAATCTTTTAAATTCACTAAAAAAAAATTTTCTTCTTCCTCTCCAAGAGGAATATGAATACACTCAATCAAGTTATTTTAAAATAAACTACACAATTAATCAAGCATGCAAAATTGATTATTTATTATACCTTTGGGCTGTGTTCGCTTCCATGTATTTCCTGTTGCAACGTAAATGGAGAGATGGATCAGCGGTGATCTGCAGTGTTCAGTTGGTATGATTTGCAGGCAGGTTTTTTAGAGGATTTGAAGGATCCATCGATTTTTTCATCCCGCTTATTTAGTTCAGATTTGAAGGAGAATTTTATAAAATGACCCATTTACCCACTCACAACACAGCTTGGAACGATTTTGGTGACACGGAACGGATCCAAAAGTTTCTCATGCAGCTTGGAACGATCCGGTGAAACTTGGAATCAATCCCAAAAATAGCAGATCCGATTCCCAAGCTTTGGAATAGATCCCTCCATTCATGAACTTCGTGCAACGTGCTGGATTTTGGTGCAACTTGTTGGATTGGCGCAGAGGGAGAATAAAAAATACAAATTTATACAAATTGATTATTTATTTAAAGTTTAGCATTAAATAAAAAATTAAAAATTGATTAAACTCATACAAATACAAATTTATACTACTTATTACATAAGGACAAAATGGTAAATTATCTTTTAAATATATTAAAACATATTTTTAATCTATCATATCAATCAAATCACTCACTAACTCTCACAAATTTTATTACTAAATTCACTCATAATCACCTCTAAATCCCCTAAAAAAAACAACATACCTTTCACTCTCAAATTCACTCAAACCCATTTTCTCCCTCTCCCTCAAATCCATCTTAGGAAGTGAACAAAGCCTTAGGCTATGTTCGCTTCCACTTATTTACTGTTGATGAAGAAGGAAAAGCGATGATCGATTATGTTCGTTTTCACCAATTTGAGTGAATGTAGAAGCGGAGAAATGCAGGATACAACATCCATTCACTCCTCGCTCTAATGAGGAGATATGCGAAGAAAGACCCGTTTTTGTGCATGAAATTACAACAGTAACCTTTTTTAACTTTTTACTTATATTTTTTCATTGTATCCTGTATTTACCTTTTTACTTTTTATATTACTTCATATATGTTATATAATTTTTAATTCTTAATTCATTAATATTCAAATAAAGAATGTTGAAAAAATATATAAATATGCGCATATGTTATAATAATAATATATTTTATTTTTAATTATTTTTATAGTCAAGGACAAAATGGTAATATTTCATTTTTATCAATTAAAACATTTTTTTTAATCTATTACATCAATCAAATCATTCACAAATTCTCACAAACTTTACTTCCAATTTCATTCACAATCACTTCTAAATCCCTTAAAAAAAATAACACACAATTCACTCTTACATCCATTCAAATCCATTCACTTCATCTCCTCCAAACCCATCCACTCAAGTGAACAGGGCCTTAGTCTAAAATGTATTGTTTTTTTTTTTTCAATTGATAAGAGTTTATCTTTTATAGTGTGTTTGGAGACAACAGTTTACGAGAGTGATTATTTTATTTCATGAATTTAATTTTTTATCTAGGTATGGGTTGATTTAACCTGACTTGAATTTTAATAGTCTTGACCTAACCTTGTTTGGGATAGACTTAATTTAGTTTGAAATGGTCACTCCCCAATGTCTCAATAGAACTAGACTTGGTCAAATTTAATCCAATTTATATTAGTTTTGTCTAAGTTAATTCAATCAGGAGTTTGATTAAATCGAACATAACTTAACATAGATATGGTCTAACTCAATTAAACATGATCCCAACTTAACTCGGCTTTATTTAGATTCAGGTTAACTCAACTTAGGTTCAACTTGACATAATCTTATCTAGCCTAGATCTACCTTGGTTTTGGTCAAATAAAAATTTACCCGTAGCCTAATTCAATTAAACGTGGTCATATATATATATATATATATATATATATATATATATATATATATATATATATATATATATATATATATATATAATCTTTTTATTCAATCAAAAGAATTGAAAAATAAAATAATTCGACGTTTTCAATGAATTTGAATATTTAAAAAATTGTAAAATCCTTCTCCAAAAGTTAAATTTATCTCAAACTTTATTTTTCTTTTTATTTAGTAAAATATTTGAAAGCCAAGTGAACGCATAAAAAAGATACATTTGTATACTATAAAAATTAATAAAAAAATATTATATATATGATTAATTACAATAAAATGAAGTTTAACTATGCTATTTTATATCATATATGTAAACATATAAATACAGTACACATAAAAAAGTAAAGAAATCTAAATATGAAACTTGACCCAACCTTTTGAGGCCTAAAATGAAGGGCCCAATAATATTTCATCCGACTCGTTCCTGTCCATCTATCTTGTATTTTCATCCATCAAGCTAGCTCGACCCTGATAAGAAAAACAAAACAAAAAGAAAAGCTAAGCTAAGCTTCACTGCCATGCCTCCAACCTCATTCTCGTGTTCGTTCCTCACCCTGCAACCACGCTTCAATTCCTACGTTAACCCTATTTTCCGTTCACTCAGCTTCCAACTATCTTCTTCACCTCTCCCGTTCAATGCTCACTTCTCCAGCATTAGACTCCGCTCTTCGCTTTCGCGACCGGCGGAAACTGATTCTCCCACCGGCGGCAGGTCTGGAGCGTTAACTCCCGGTCCCTCCGTCGGCGCCGATGTTCAGAAAATCGACGTGAATCCTCCCAAGGGGACGCGCGACTTCCCGCCCGAAGACATGCGCTTGCGGAACTGGCTCTTCAACCATTTCAAAGAGGTGTGTGTGGTTTTGGACTCGAATTACTCATTGCCGTTTCGTGCCCATAACTGCTTCAGCTCGATTACTATTTTTCTACTTTTATAATTTGGTATTTCACCGTGAGGATCAGGTTTCGCGGTTGTATGGATTCGAAGAGGTTGATTATCCGGTGCTTGAGTCGGAGGCATTGTTCACTAGGAAAGCTGGAGAAGAGATTAAGGACCAGGTATCTCTTCCGTTTTATCAATGACACGTTGAGTGCGTATCAATGACGCTTGAATAACTAGTCCAACAACAAGACATGGATACGGGCCAAGACAATTTATTTTTTTTGAAATTTAAGGTTACAACGGTAGGCAAAATATATATAATATTTATGTAGATTCAAAATTTTGTTGAAGTAAGAGACACTGATTATTTCTTATTAACTCACAACTGCGATTATCACAATTTACAAATAGACATTTGTGATTATAACAAAAAAATACAGTTTCTGTATATATTATTAGCAGTCCTGGGTAACTGTTATCAACAAAAACAACTTAGGTATAACTCATTGTTTTAAGTGTGAGTTTAGGTTTCACATTAACTAGAAATGAGAAAGTAGAACACTATATAAGAATAAAGACCAATAAATCTATTGTCTTATGGTTTTGGGTTGAAAGTGGTGTCAATGCCTTATGTAATTAGGCTCAGGTCTCATTGGTGTTTGTTTGTTCTTCCCAGTAAAACTTTCTCGATAAACCTAACAGGTATAACTCAAAACAGGTATTGCTTTTTCTATACAATAACATACAATTCACATGCATCATTGTTAAATTTTTGTCTAATGCGAATTAACGTTCTCCTATCCTCCGTTACCATCATATAGCTTTTAAGTATGGAACATCAGGAGAGAACTCTGCCAATTCAAGAAGCTTAACACCATCAGGAGAGACCTCTAGTGTAATATATCTCCACCAATGATGTCCCACTACCCTGTCTCTCCTTTTTATTCAGTAACACCTTTAATCCTTTCCTGGCAAAAATTTACTGTAATGCTCATAAACCAAATGTTCTGTCCATTTCGGATCCATTTTTGTTTCTCTTGAAAGAATGAATGAATACGTACTTCAGTTTCGCTTGTAGCATGAGGAAGAATATAGCTGCTCAATAATCTTTAGGTCAATCTTTTTAGATATTATTTGAATGTATCAGAGTCATATCCTAGAAAAAAGGTTAAAAAATCAAATGAAAAAAGATTGGAAAAATATAGCGGATCAAGAATCTTTTAAGACGTGCTTTTTGGATACTTTTCAAATCTGGAAACCTACACATTCCAAATTTAGGCCAGTAGTATCTCAAAAAAAGAATTCGAATAAAAAATTCTTTTCCAATTTGTATTTCGAAATATCGGAAGAGTATCAATATCTGACTTGAGTAAGACATTCTCGAATGATGTAATTTGTGCCTTGTAACTGGTGTGAATTACTTTATCTGAAAGTTTTCTGCTCTTCATCGTTGCATTATACTTGGGACAATGATCAACTCTGTGTTTCTCTGTTTAGCTCTGGTGATGATATTGATGAGTTACTTGGTTTAGTATTTTCTATGGTGGTAATATGTCATTCTATGTTTATTGTCACGAGTCTCTGATAGACATTCTTCCTCCATGTCTTGTTGTTTCAGTTGTATTTAGATAAGCATTAAAACTGCAAATACTTATTATCAGCATTGAGTTAACTGATTATTTACTGTTTCATAAATTATATTTATGTTTGATTAAGTGCATGCTGGTTTAGTGTATGGACCAAGTTAAACAAAGATTCATGATATACCTACAAGCTGAAGGTTCTTTGAGTAACTTCCTTTTTTTCAGATCCAAAATACGGGTCTTACATTCTAAATGGCAATGCAAATAAGTTATGTTTCTTTTAAAATGATCTTGGTGTTTTCCTGTTATAATTTTCTTAAAATGATCTTGGTGTTCCCTGTTTCGGCAGTTGCGGCTTCTTCTCTCTTATTCTGCACACCACACATAGACAATTAATACAGTGAAAATCAGACAATATGCTACGTGCAGTGAGTCTTGTTGGCATAATTCTATTCATTGGCTTTATTCCATTAGGAATTGCTATAATAGAGCCATGGTATGCCTTTAAGGTATTTAGTGGCTGTGCTTTTAATTTTTCTAATAGCACAACTGTAATTAAGTATGTTAGAGCTAGACATGTATGCATGGTTGAGTGTGTGATAAAGTTTTTGTGTCACACATATAACATGCCGGTGGTGTGCTTAAAATATTAGCATTTTAATAAAATATCTTTTGATGAAAAATAATTTTTATTAAAAGAGTAGATAATGCAAATACATTAAGGATTTTTGACAAAATATTAGGATTTAGTTTTAGGGTTTAGGGTAAGGTTAATTCTTATGTTTTGAAGATCAGTTTATTGAATTTGCAGCTTTATTGTTTTGAAGATCGTGGAAATCGCCGTGTTGCGTTGAGGCCTGAACTTACTCCTTCTTTGGCAAGGCTGGTGATACAGAAAGGGTATGGTTTATTCTTATGCATACTAAGTTTTCCTATATTTGCAGTTTTGATGTTAATATATGCCAGAAAAATTAAGGTTGAATATACGTAACTTGAATATCTTGTATGTGAAGGCCAACTTATCTTTTCCATATTTGTTCTTTAATTTCTAGGAAGTCGGTACCCTTACCAATTAAGTGGTTCACTGTTGGACAATGTTGGCGGTATGAGAGAATGACAAGAGGCCGTCGTCGTGAGCATTACCAGTGGAACATGGATATCATTGGTGTTCCTGGGGTTATGGTATGTGCTGCCTGATATACACACTTTTTTGTTGTGGTTTGTCCTCTTTCTGGTCAAATGTTTCATGATTGATCCAGAAAGCTAGGCAATAAGGTGTCATCATCGATTAGTAGTTGTACCATTATACTTATGTTTGTGTAGCAGTTAGGCTGTCTTTGAGTAGTGATTGATTACTCTATCTTATTCATTCTCCCTTCTCTTATAACAATACAGAAACCTGTGTTTTCTATTTGTAGTCGAGTCAGAAAGTAATGAAAATTTCTGACGCTCTTTGTTATTAAGTAATAAGATGTGTTGTTTTTCTTTTTGTATTTTGTTTCTGGCATTCTTTTGAGTAAATTTTTATGGTTGGTTTGCATTTATTTACCTTATTATAAAATCTTGAATGATGGTAATTTTAATTGAATATATTGGACTATAATCTATTATATGTATTTTTTTTACCATGCTTCTTTTGATGTTGTAGGCCGAAGCAGAGCTTTTATCTTCTATTGTCACTTTGTTTAAGCGGATAGGAATTACAGAATCAGATGTTGGATTTAAGGTTTCCAGTCGAAAGGTGGAGATTTCATTTTCATTGTATGTGTGAGATAGCCTATATAACACATGGTGAATATTTAAATGACTTTTACTAGAAATTTGTGGTGCAATTATCACAGTTTTAGTTATTTGATTTATTCTTATGTATTTATAAGTGATTCTGCTGTACTCTATTACGCAATTATAAATAATGCTCATGTAAACGCCAGGACATATCTCCCTTCTTTGGGGTTTGTATTTATTTCTATTACTAGAACATGCAACCTGTGAATTTAAAGATTTAACTGGTCAAGATATATGATAGATTGAATTTATCAAATTCTTTTAGCTATATGCTCCGCATTTGTGGTTGAAAAGTCATTCAAATGTTGGTGTAAGGGTGTTGCTATGGGCAAGAAAAGTAGGTTGGGATAATTTCTGACGAGTGTGCTGTTAAATTTTGGTTAAAATTGACATATTTTGGTTTAGTAGTACCGAGGAGTATTGTTGATATAGATATATCCTATATTTTTGCACAATATTACAATATAAGACCTTGCCGTGTTTGTTATGACTCTTTTTGGTCACATGCCTGTTTTGCATGATTGTTCTATCTTCATTTATTGTGACAATTAATTGATAATATTTTGTCAAGGACATTTTCATTCGCTCGATGCAGGTAGTTTGTTTCAACTTTGTAGGTAATCGGAGTCTGCATACAATTTTAGTTCTAACATATTACTTCATTAATATGGTTCGTTGTATTGCTTTGGCTTATCATGGTCTTACTCTGTTGGATTCTCATTGTACAGGTTCTACAGGAAGTATTAAATTGTTATTCAGTACCAGAACAGTTATTTGGCAAGGTCTGCGTCATTATTGATAAAGTGAGTGATACGTAATGTTGCTCTTTTAGTTTATTTTTCTAATTGTTGATGCTGCTGTAGCATTCTTGATCCTTATTTGTCCATGAAAAAGAGTATGATAAGGGATCGTGATAAGTTCAATTAGTTTGTGTAGCTTTTTAATGACAAAAAAACATGTACAAGTAGAACCAAAAGGCTGAAGCTAAGATCAAATGACATTAAGTTTCTATGTACTATGGCTAGTTCATGTTTATAGGATAAATGATATTTCACATCACCCAACATTATGCTAAAAGTATATACAAAATTCAGTCTTTGTACAGAATATACTTTTGCTATATTTGTTAAATGGAAGAGAAACAAGAGGCATGTGATTAAGTCTATGTGAATTACACAGTGAAGGAAATAGTCATGCTAGGTGTACAAGAATAATTACAAATAACTTCAAGAATATGCAACTAACCCCAATTAACACAATACAAGAATATAATCTGCCCAATTTACATGAAGATATATGACTAGGCTGCAGCTCATGCAAATCCTTTGTTAGTGCCTCCACACCTTCTTTGGTGTATCTTTGTTGTCTGTGGTCATTAGACATCCTTGACTGATGTGAAGACTTTTACAAGTATACCAAGTCCACAAGTAGGAAGTTGGATATTTCTGGTCCAAATTTTTGAATCCCAAAGAACTAGTGTAATACTCAAGTAAAAGGATGTTTGTTTATTAAATTAAGGTTGTAATTGTAAATGCATGTATTTGCAAAGTAGAAAAAATAGTAAAGCAAAAGAAATCAAACTTGGTGTAAGTAGTTGAATAGTTGGCAAGCAGATTGAACGAATGTTATAGATATGAGATGTCAGGGTTGAGTTTCACTAAACTACCCCTCATGCAGACCACTATAGCTATTTATCGATAGTAAGTTCCAACTATATCAACTTCAAATCTTAATCCCTTTAGCAGATGAACCTAAAGGAATTGATTAATTAATCCCTTGAGAATTACAATCAATTAGTCAGCATTATAGATTAAGAGTTGAAAGATGCCTAATTAAAATTAGCATATTCCTAGTATTACTTTTAAATGGGTCCAAAATTCTAGGTTGAAAAGCATTTTCTAATGTCAACCAAGTCTCAATTAGTCAAGTAAAAGATGATCGAGCTCATACAGACATTATACACAGAGAAGAACAATATAATCATAAAAAACTATGATGAAGTAAAATAGAAATTAGCCAAGTAATTTGGAGAAACATCCTTAACTGAGGTTGTGGACCCTAAAACCACAGGCAGCCAGACCAGGCAAACCTTTTGAATCCCCTATTGATTGACACTTGAATAGGTGACTTTTTATCATTATTGAACAATAACATAATGAAATATTTTCTAAGGAGCTCTATTAACCAACCAATCATGGTCATTTTTAAGGTAAGATTCGCAAGAAATTATATTTAGTAGATGTCTCTAATATGTCTTTATATTTATAACATTCACCTAGGCCAACAAAACAAATGATAAGCAATATTACAAACCTTTGTTGTCACAAAAAAGAACCTTTATGTGTGGACTTGACGATCATAATTTTATTTGTTGTAGAGTCATATTGTGTGGGTATCCTCCTTTCTATTTCTTTTGGACTAATACAATTTTTTCCCATTTTTAGTTCATGTCTATGTGTGATTGAAATTTTATATTCTTGTCTTTGTCTCTTGTCTACTGTTGATAAAGGTCTGATCATAATATCATAGCAAGTTTTTTTAATAAAAGAATTATTAATTTTGTACAGATTGAGAAAATTCCAGTTGACGAAATAAAGAAAGAGTTGGAAGCTGTTGGTCTATCACAAGAGGCTGTCCAGAATCTATTGCAAGTCCTTTCTGTGAAGTCATTGGCAGAGTTAGAAGGTTAACCCTCTACACTTCCTGAAATCTTATATCTTGTAGGGAATACTAGAAACACTATAAAATAGCCTGTTTGTTTTAAATAGAGGACTATCAGGATAAAGCTACCCAAATAGTAATTTGAACAAATATCCTTAGAATATTCCCTTTCATTCCAGAAGATTTTATTTTATTTATAAGGGAATATGGTTTTTACAAAATAGAGGTCTTGAGAATGTAATTAGTATGGTTAATATCTATAATATATTTCTTTATTCTCTCATTATTCAAGTCTGTTGTAGCTTTGTGCCAGATGTATGTATCATTTCCTTATGTTATGGCTTGTAAATGATGAAAAGTTCATTCTTTTTCTTGATCAACATCTTTACTTTGTTTCTTTTTCTTGTAAATAAAGAGAAAAATATAATATTCCTGTTTTTGTTTGTGATATTTACTTCTACATACTTGAAGGATGCAATGGCACCGCGATATTGCATGTACTATCTATTAGTTTGTAAAATCAAGTCATACAACTTACAAAAAGTATAAATGTGGTTGTATTCAGAGAGACTTGGGAGCAGTGGGGAAGCAATTGCTGATCTGAAACAGCTATTCTCTCTTGCTGAAAAAATTGGTTTCTCGAAATGGGTTCAATTTGATGCGTCAGTTGTTCGAGGTCTTGCTTACTACACTGGTATTGTATTTGAGGTTAGAATTTCATGGTTAATACCAAATAGGTGTTATAGTTTATATCAATTAAAATAATGAGTTAGGACCGTTTTTGACTAAAATCTGGCTTGTGGATTACCTGTGTTGCATAATTATATACTTCTCTAGTTGGACTTATTCTCTGACAAGCGTGTAAAGGTTCATTCAAATATTGAGATGTTTCTTGGGGCTATTTGTTTTCAAATTTAAACCCTTCATGCTTAATATCACTGAAAAATAATTCATGATTAATGGCTTGTGTAACAACATTTGTGATAATTGACTCTGACAAATAAAGGTTAAAGTCTATTTTATTAATGGCAAACATAGCCATTGGTGCAATAGTATGAGTAAGAGATCCTTTTCATAGGGACCCATACCATATTTGAGATATTAAAACATTGACTATGGTTGAGAAATATGATTTCAATTGATTTGAAATAATATAAGAAACAAGAAAGAAAGAACATGTTTCCATTGTATATATTTGGTGTTTGTTCTTGATTAATCCTTTTATATGAAAAAGGAAAAAGAAAGAACATGCACTTTATAGGTAACTAAACTGTCATGTTACTAATGCTTACAGAGTAGGACTTGCTATATTTTAGTGTGTCCAAGTTACATTCTTTATGATGCTTTCCATTTGTTTTAACATGTTTCCATTGTATATATTTGGTGTTGTATTGCTTTCTTTCAACTGATTAATTGTCTTCAGTAGGGTTTTGACCGAGAAGGAAAGCTGCGAGCAATTTGTGGTGGTGGTCGATATGATCATTTATTCTCAACTTTTGGTGCTGATGATATTGCTGCTTGTGGTTTTGGGTTTGGTGATGCAGTTATAGTGGAAGTAAGTCTATAGCTTCAGTAGCAAGAGAAATTGAAAGCCACAATGTTATTATTCCAATGTCATTATTCCGTCATAGCACTACCATAGTTCCATAACATGGTAATATCAAACCAATTTTATTTCTCCAAATTGTTAGTTCCATAACATGGTAATATCAAACCAATTTTATTTCTCCAAATTGTTGCAGGGAATTAAATCCATGACCTTTCCCTCCCTTTCTTTTCATCTAATCAATTAGCCACCTTATCACTCCTTATGTATTTTGAAGATTGTAGTGCAATTCCATCGCCCTACATGAAAGCTTATCCATAAACAAATAATAACAAATCAACACAAACATTTCAAGAATTATTTACTAAGGTTCCATATGAGGGAAGGTTACTTTTGATGTCAGATTTTGAGGTTAGGGTTTTCATGGTGAAGACTAGATTAGTCCTACTCTGGATAAATATGGTGCACCGTAGACCAACCACAAGAGTGGTTCACCGTAGCATTAGTCAGACAAAATATTTTCTGTTCATGCATAATAAATGTAATGAATCTATATGTATAAACTCATCATCATATGTGTGGGTACTCAAACTAACAGTATTCAGTCCGTTGCTTCTTATGTCTGCTTTTTTTGTATCAGTTACTCAAAGAGAAGGGTCTGTTTTTTTGTAAATCTCTATTATTATAGTTATGCTCCACAGCACTTTTGCTTAGGCTGGTGTTTCTTCTCCTTTGGCAATTGTGCTTGATGTCTTTCTTTTTTTGTAACGGTTGCTCACATAGAAGGGGATGTCTATTTTTTAAATCTCTATTATGATAATTATGCTCCAGAACACTTTTGCTTTGACTAGTGTTTCTCCAACTTTGTCAATTGTGCTTCATGTCTGTTTCTTTGTCTCAGTTGCTCAAAGAGAAGGGTCTGTTACCGGAGCTTAACTTGCACGTAGATGACATCGTGTGCGCATTGGATGAAGATCTTCAAGGATGTGCTGCAATGGTTGCTAATATTCTCCGAGAAAAAGGGCATAGTGTTGAGTTGGTTTTGGAAAACAAACCACTAAAATGGTATAGTTATTTTTTCATTATGTTAGTTCCTTTTCTTAAAGCATAGTTGCATTTCTTTTGTAGGGCTTCTGATATGGTACATAAATCATTAATGTTTGTTCTCTTGTAGGGTTTTTAAACGAGCAAGCCGAGTAAATGCGGAGCGGCTTGTATTAGTGGGGAATTCAGAATGGCAAAGAGGCGTGGTTGGTGTCAAAATTCTCTCTACTGCTGAACAGTACGAGGTTAAACTTGATGATCTCAAGTAAATCAGATTTTTTTTTTAATTTTTTGGTTTATGTATTTTTTCTTTATTATTGGTATTAATTTACCTTTATTTATTTACATAGTCCTTGAAAACTTGTTTTGAATGTGTGCGTGCTTACTCACCATGCATGTGATTGATTAATGAAACACAAAATTATGATATTTTACTCTGATAAATCAGATATTATTTCTATTTTATATTAAAAATTTCCACAAGGATCTAGCTGGAATTTTCACTTTAAGTGTTGGAACTATTTGTTTGATTTTGATCGTGGTGCCTTGTATGACTGGTATGCCAATACATTTTTGTGAAAGTTGATGTGATTTCGATTATTGGTTTAATATTGTCCTTGTATTTTTTTTTTCAAATTTTAATGAAATATTTATTTATTTTATTAAGAAAGGATATCAGTTATAAATTATAATAAATTAGAAATATTTACATAAATACTATGAAATTCAATTTATAAAAAAATGATTGATTATAAAAATTTTAAAATAATATTTTTTTGTAATTTTATAATTATCTAATATTAAAATTTGATTTGATAATTAATCACTTCCTTATTTATTTTTTTAAGAATTTTACTTTACTAAACGCATTCGATAATATCAATATTTTTTTAAATTAGTTTTCACTGCTGAATCTTCTAAATATTTCACTTTTGTTATTTTGTGAGCAGGAGCTTATTACGTCGTATAAACTTATTTTACTAGTTTTCTGTGATTAATTTGTTTGGGGAAGGTTGGTGAAAGATTTTAAGTAAACAATGTTCTTGGAGTAATTATACCTTTTTCTCTGAAAAACTAATCATAAAATCAAATAAACAAAGTTTTTGGAATAATTATGTTCTTGTTCTTGAAATTGCTGTACATTGATCCCAATCATAGTTACATAATGCTCTCTGAAATTATGTAAGGTTGATTAAGGTAAAGAAAGACCACATGCGAAAATCATCCATTTTGAAATGATATTTCTTGTCTGTCTAACTCAGATAATTTATTTCTTCTGCAACAAGTGATCATTTGGTTTATCTGATTTATTTTGTACACTCAAGTTCGAAGAGAACAAATTCTGTATTATTTCAGCTTTACTTCAATGAATTGTCTGTTAAAAGTTATGATCCATGGTTGCTTTCGTTGTGCTATTGGATTGGAGGTTAAATTAAATATGGATTACTGAGATGATATTTTGTATCAGTTGCAAAATGAACCGGACTTTCAAAATGTTTTGGTATTCATAACGATGTTGTTTTACAACATGAGTTGTTTTGCCATTTATTAGGAATAGGAAGGAAAAGCTGAAAAGTTAATTTAAATTTAAACTCTCAAAATTAACATTTACAATTGGCTATTAAAATCCAAAACAGAGTATAGCTTTGCGGAGACTTGGGATTTGGTGAGATAACTAGAAAGGTTGAGTTTAATTTTAGTATAAAAGGTTTATATTATTAATATAATTAAAACCATCATAAATTTGATTATAAATTTTTTTTCATAAAAGTAATGGTAATATTTTAAAATGATGCTTTCAAACATCTGGACGTTGCATCGGTAATTAGTTACTGTAACAATTGCATATTCATGCACAACTACGGATAAAATCTATAATGAATTTTTCAATTTTTAAATACCATTACTCTAAATTACTAGTTAGCTTGTCCAACCATGACTCCAAATATTTTTACTGAATCTCCATTCAGTCTTCAATATTTCTAAAAAAAGAAAGCCTTAGAATCTGGTTTTAATACCCTGCCCGCAAGTTGAAAATTTCTTCATACACCCTAAAAAAAAACTTAAGTAAAAATATGTTTAATTGGCTTCCGGACAAAAATTTTCGGAATTGTTTATTATGTTTAGAAAAAATAAATTACGAAAATGGTAGGGTGGAGGAAGAAAATGGTAGAGTGTAGGAAGAAAACCAAACAAACAAGTTTATGTGAATGATATTTCGGTTAAGAAAATAACGGGTGGTGCAAAGAGCAAAGAGATCATGCAAGTGACAAATTCGAGAAGGTTTTTGAACATGTACAACATGGTCCATGTCTTAGTAGTTCCAAATTGAACGTGTATTTGGAAAATTGTTATTGAAGATGTAAATCGATTCAGTTGTTTATGAACTATTTGAATTTTATTCTTTAAATATTTAATCAAACTTCTTTGCTTAATTGATTATTAATTAAACTAAGTTGAGGCGGAACTCAATGACTTAAAAATGTTCGTCCAAAGTTCGTAAGTTCAAATTAACAACTTGCAAATTATTCATTTTTTTTTATCGGTGATGATGAATGTTAGACACATATTTTAATAAGTAGACAATCATATACCATTTAAATGTTTATTAAATACGAAAATTGTAAAATTAAATAATAATTTAATAAAATTTGATTAATATAAAAAAAATTACAAACTAGACATCCAAGCTATGTTTAAGGTTGCTTTTTCTAATAAGTGGAGTTTTTTTTTATTAGCATTGAAATGCTAATAAATATTCGTGCAGAAACATGCCAATTGTTTAAAAAGACAAAAACTTTAGAAAAACACAAAAACATCATGCCATGTTCTTTTGCTTTTGAAGGAGAACAACATGTCACGTTGAAATCAACGAACAAGGTGAATGAGTTTGAGCAGTTAATATATGGAAGGATCTTTTAAGCAGATTACAAGGTTTGGTTCACAGTGCGAGTAGAAAGATATGTATCAGTAGATGAATTACTTTTTAACTGATACTTTACTTCTTCTGAAGAATGATAGAAAAAACGCGACGTTGAAAATAATGTGAAAAAATTTGAACATTACATTACAGAACACGTAATCTGATTCAAGTTTTGAAAATGTGAAAGAAAAAATTGAACTGAGTTGGGACCTTAAACATCCTTAATGTTCCTGAAGAAGCCTTGGAACGTGCCTAATGTCAGTAGCTAGTGATCTAGGAAATCTTGGAAGTAGATATTCTATAATGAATGGTTTGATTGGGGTGATAAAAAGTTGTCTACATTGTTGGGTGAATGGAACATATAATATCATGATTATGAAACCGTATGAGTCACACAGCATGTGTTGTTGTCTGAAAATTTGTCGTTAAGTAAAATGCTTACCCAACTCACTATCATGAGCCTTGTTAACGTACCATGGAATATGTCATCTTCACCAAGCCATTTTCAATCCAACCCTTATGCTGCTTCATTCAAATTTCTTACCTTTTAGTTTTAACAAATTAAAGGGACCAAGGTTTTGGTCCCCATTACGGATAGCAAGCACTTTTGAGCACCATGCACACTCTCTTTTCTGTCATTTTCCTGTGCTGTACTTGATTTCTGTGCCTCACTTGTCCACAAACTCATCCCACATTTAGATCCTTCTCCGATTCTCACCTGCTGTCTACTTCAATGCCATGCACGTTTGTGCCACCATCATCTCATCTTAGCTCAATAATGTTTGTCCCCTTCCTATGCACTTCCCATTCCACCATTGGGATCATAGCCAATCAATATTTAGGATTTCCATGAAAGGGATGCTGCATCATGTTCAGAACCTGATTGTGATGTCTCTCAAATGGCCTAAGAGGTTCAAGTGCTACAACACTCGGGCCACCGCCACCGCTGTGCCATCAATGTTGGAAAGTGATAGAATTTTAACAGGACCATTTGTTGCCAACACAAAAAACACTTTTTTTTATTGTTGATAGTCCATTTTGCACCTAGAAAATTGCTAGGGTAAAGCTAACTCTTGTTTATTTGCATGACTTCAATGCAAAGAAGTTCAGTTGCAGCCTGATAGCAGTGTTTTTTAACTAGTTACTTAAATTATCAAGGAAATGTATTTGCTGTATTTATTGTTGTATTTACCGTTATAGTCAGTTTTGTAGGATTGAATTATGAATCGTTGATTCTTTGGAGCAAAAGTTGCCTTCAATGAATTAAAAAGGATGAGCGTAGTTCATCCATTTCAACCTTGTTCCTGTATTTGTCTCTGTCATTTTCCTTAGTAACATTCATAAAGACAAGAAGAAGATACATTGTTGAATTGGAAGGGAAAGAAGGGGGTAGGGATGATACACAAACTATACTATGGTCAAAGCAAAAATGCCAATAATTATAATGGGTATATGGCTAATAATCCTGTAGCTGGTAATATCATTGGAAATGGCTAGCCTTCTCTTTCATCATCTTTTGGTCTTGTTGAAGAACTTGAACCTGAGGCCATTCCAATGACTTGGGTGTGTGTGAACCTCTGCAACTGAATCATGCGTGCATAAATCCCATCCGGGTGATTTTTCAACAACTGTGAATGGGAGCCTTGCTCAGCCACTTTACCATCATCAATCACAGCAATGAGACTGGCATTCCTTATAGTTGATAACCTGTGTGCAACAATGATGGTTGTTTTCCCAGAAGAGGCACGGTCCAGAGCCTCCTGAACAGACCTCTCAGATTCAGCATCAAGTGCACTTGTGGCCTCATCAAGAAGCATAAGCTCAGCTTTCCTCACAAAAGCTCGAGCAACCGCTATTCTTTGCTTCTGTCCCCCTGATAGCTGAACACCTCTCTCCCCAACAAATGTTTTGTATCCATCAGGCAAACCAGATATGAACTTGTGTGCATTGGCAAGAGTTGCAGCTTCAATTATCTCAGCTTCAGTGGCTGACTCATGCCCATATGCAATGTTCTCATAAATTGTGGTAGCAAACAAGCATGGCTCCTGAGGTACCACTGAAATGTGCCTTCTTAAGGACTTGAGATTGTATTTCCTTATGTCCTTGCCATCAATCATGACTCTACCAGATGTTGGATCATAGAATCTCTGTATAAGTGCAATAACCGAGCTCTTACCACACCCACTAGGTCCTACAAGGGCAAGAGTTTTACCGGCCCTTGCCCGGAGATTGAGGTCGCGAAAAACCGGCATGTCAGGACGAGTTGGATAGAAGAAATCTACATGCTTGAGTTCAACTTCACCCCGAAGACGATCCGGAAAAGGAGTGGCATCTTGATCATCAGGTTCAATTTCAGTCCTACGGTCAAGGAGTTCAAACACTGACCTCATGGCTCGGCCTCCTTTGATGAAATCAGGAGCAAGTGTTAGAGTTTCAGCAGCACCGTTTGCAGAAACCATTAGGACCATAAAAACTCGGATTGTTTTAGAGAAGTCAGAGATACCATGCTTCACTAACCAAGAAGCATACCAAAGACCAAGGGCATAGGAAGCATAAAGTGCAAACTGAGCTACACCATATCCACTTCCAGAAATTTGTCCCTTCCAAAAGCAACGCTTTAGCGGAGCCTGGAGATTGGAGCTGAAAAGACCGACAATTTTTGTTTCTGAATTGAAGGCTGCAACAGTCCTTACATTGGCTATAGCTTCTCCTGCAAGTTGTGTAGCCTTCGCATGAGCAGCTTCCAGGTCACCAGAGAAACCAGTCATGAACATTTTCTGTACAGCACACAAAAAGAATACAAATGAAACAACAATTGAATCACAAAAAACGTGTCAAGAAAGAAATGTAGAAAAACACAAACCTGCAAAACAGTGGCTGCGACAACAATAGGGAAGACAGCTATGAGGACAAGGGCAAGGCGCCACTGCAACACAAAGCCTGCAGTACAGGCAACTAGCATAAGTGCAGTGTTCTGCACAATTACTGAAATTCGATCTCCAATGGCTGATCTGACATTGTTGGCATCAAGAGCCAGCCTTGCGGCAATCCTGGCACTCTCATTTTCCTCCTGATCAAACCACGCCATTTCATTTTTTAGCACCGCGGTAAGCATTTTCTCCCTCACACGTTTGGTGAGATTTTCCCCAACAATGTCCCAGAAGAAGTGTTGCAGTGTGTTGAAGAGAAGTGCAGTTGATGAAAGACCAATCAACAAGTAACAGTACTTTTCTATTTCTCTGATCATGTATCTGTGGTCTGGATTGTAGTACACACTGAGGACAGCACTGAGAACATAAGCAAAGAAGGCACTGAGAGATCCACAAATAACAGATCCTATAGAGCCAATTAAAGCATAAAGCCATTCAGGAGAGTTCATTTTTGCAAGTCTCCAGAAGGAACTAGCTTGCTCCTTGAAAGCAAGCTTTTCAAGCCTGTAATTTGAATGTGATGCATCTAGGGACAGACTAAAATCAGATGTAGAGAAATCAGACAGCCTACGCGAGTATGGTGACCGACCGTAAGAAGAATTCCTAGCAATTATTGGTGAGCTGACAGAGTTTCTGGCACTTGAAGGCCTGCAAAATGAAAATTTAGTGGCCAAATGATGAATAATCTTTCATAAACTATGAAAATTAACTATAATCAGTTTTTTCAAAGAATGCCAATGCTGAATATTAGTGAAAGCTACCTTGCACTGCTCTTTCTGGCATTACTCATGGCAGTTTCATGAGCCATCTCCTGCATCTTTATAAGCTTAGCATAGACTCCATTTTCACCTTTTGAGAACAGCTCATCATGAGTTCCAATTTCAGAAACACTTCCTTGCTGAAGAACAGCAACAAGATCAGCTTTGCGAATTGTGGAGAGGCGATGCGCAATGACAAGAGTTGTTCTGCCAATCATGAACCGGTCAAGGGCTTCTTGCACCAGTTTTTCTGACTCTGAGTCCAATGCACTTGTTGCCTCATCTAGGAGAAGAATTGCAGGGTTTTTCAGCATTGCCCTTGCTATTGCTATTCTCTGTTTTTGCCCTCCAGAAAGTTGCAGCCCTCTTTCTCCGACCTGCCAACACAATACATTTTAACTTCATCAGACTTCATTCTAACAATTTTTCATTTCCAAAGCCTATGTTCAGATTGATTAGAAAAGGTGGAGTGAAATAAAACAAATGAAACGATATATCACATTCATCCACTTCCAGAAGAGGTGAAGGAAAACTTTACCTGGATCTATCTATCTATCATAAAATAATCAAGCAATTTAGTTGTATCTACTCCACTCATCATTTGATATCCAAACAGAGGTTAAGACTCTTGTTCCTTGGTGCGGAATAAGGTTACTCTCAATGAGAAAGTCCAGGACTAAAATTGTGAATATACTACCTCTTTCTGCCTCATCATCTTGAAGTTATACTATATGATTCCTTCTTTCTGTCAATGATAATTAGTTTATTAAGAGTCCTATCCATAAATTATATATACTCTAATGGAGTCTAATTGAGAAGAATTTTCATGGTCTTCATTTTTTGTTATATATCCTGAGCATTTCCAGGTTGGTCGGTTGTCATGTCCTTATTTAAGAATGAACATGCACGTTGACAGAAGCATGTTACCCTCTTTGCCTTTTTCATATGCAACGCATGAACATGCACTTCTTGGCTTTGACTTCTGAACATTTGTAATTTATATTTTATCCACTTTTTCTATTTTGCAATTTATATTTTCTTTTATAACTTATAATCACGCCAAATATTCAAAAATCCAATGATATGACTAGTTAAAAAGAGGCATCATCAAACATCACTGCACATGCAATTCCTGAAGCCATTTTCATAAAACACAGATGGCTAACCTGGGTTTCATAGCCTTCGGGAAGTTTAATGATGAAGGAATGCGCATTAGCAACTCTAGCAGCTTCTTCAATCTCAACCTGGTTTGCATCAGGCCTACCCAACAGTATATTTTCTCGTATTGTGGTTGCAAACAAAGCTGGCTCTTGGCTCACTAATCCTATCTGCTGCCTCAACCATCTAAGCTTCAAAGTTTTAATGTCATGCCCATCTAATAGGACTTGTCCTGCACACAGTTTTTTTTTTTTCTCAATGTTAAAACATCAAACAAACCAGTCAAACTTTGCACAGCACAGTGAAACTCTAATTTTGAAAGTTTACCTGAAGTTGGGTCATAGAATCTCTCAATGAGGGAGACAACAGTGCTCTTACCAGAGCCGCTGCTACCCACCAGAGCTATGGTTTTACCAGCAGGCACATTCAAGGAGAAATCATTGAGGATCCGAACCTCTGGCCTAGATGGGTAAGAAAAGTCTACATTTTTCAGTTCCACAAGTCCAGTAACAGTCTCTAGTTCAATGCCAGATTCGCTATTTCTATCAATACTCGGCTTGTGATCAATTATTCGGAAAATCTTTGCAGCAGCTACTCTGGCCTTTGTAAATGCAGCCATGCTCGGTGCAGATTGCCCCAAACCCCTGTGTGTACAACAATCAAATCCTTAAACATGTTACTAAAATAAACCTTACATGAATAATTGTTCAATGGCTATAACACGAAAATGCACACTAAAAGAACTCACAATCCACCGATCATAACAGCAAACATGGTTGCAATGGCAAGTCCTCCATTGGTGGCATGGTGCCTGACAAGATAGCCTCCATACCACAGCAGAAGCGCGTAACAGCAGAAAACAACAAAGTAGGTGGCCCCCAACCCCATTCCCTTTGCAAACCCAGTTTTGTAGCCAAGCTTCTGTGCAACCCTCAAGGCTGATGAATAGGCCTGTAATGCTCTGGACTCCCCAACGAAGGCCAGCACCACTCGGATTTGTGCAACAGTCTGCAATGAGAAAACAGTGAGAGAAGTAATGTAATGCTGATTCAAATCAAATGCATTAAACAAAGTTTCTTACCTGTTCCACAATGTTGCCAGCTTGAGAGAGAGCTTCCTGGCTCTTGCCAGAGAGCTTGGCCAAGGTGGTGGTGTGAATGCCTCCGATCACAGCTATCATAGGAACGACAGCGAGAGTGACCAGAGCCAATTGCCACACAGCAGTGAAACCCACCACAAAGCCAGAAACAAACGTAGCCATGTAGTGAATGAAATTCCCCAACTGCACACCAACCACCAATTATCAACAAAAGAAAAAAAAAACAAAAAAACTAGTTCAAATCTAATAGCACAGCCAAACAAAGTAAAAAATAAATAAAAAATTCTTCAACTTGCTACTGCACCTTCTCACTAATGGCATCCTGCACCATGACAGCATCGGTGTTGATGGCGAAGACAACATCGGAAGTCCGAACATCAGTGTCGAAGAACTGAATGTCCTGATTCAACGCAGCCTCCAGATACTTGATTCTCATCTTGGTGGATTGACGCTCCCCACTCCACATCCAACACGAAATCTCTGCGACAGCTCCAAACCCATCAATGAAAATTCAAAGCCGAAAAACAGAAACAAAGCGTAGAGACGTAGAGACGCAATTCAATTCAACTCACTCACCTGCCCAGGATGATGCCCATATAGCAGCCCCCACCACCAGGAAGTAAAATGCATACTGCAAAAATATCACACAACACGACTCATTCACATAAACTCCAACAACAAAAAAAGCACCTGAGTTTCGTCTGTGATGTTTGTTGTGTTTAATTGTTACCTTAACCACTTCCTGAGTCATCTTGTCGACATCATTAGCATTGGAGCCAAAGGAATTGACAAGATCCGCAAAGAAGCGAAGAAAGAGAGGCAGTGAACAACCGTGCACAACTGCTCCAACCGTTCCAATTCCCATGAGAACATAATCCAACCCATCAGCGAATCTGAAAAGCTCTCCAAACCCAACAGAGGGAACACTCTCTGCCTTCTCCCCACTAATGGAACCACCGTTCATGGTAGCCGCAGGAGCAGCAGCAACATCTTTGTTGGGTTGTTCACGAGTTGTCTCCATTTCCCTTGGAACCTGGCCTTGTTGTTGTTGCTGTGGTGAAGTTGCAGCATCAGGAACAAGCTCAAGGCCTTGCATTTCTGACCATTTCCACTGCTCTATGGTTTTTATCTCCTCAGAATCTTTTGACATTTGCAGAATTGTTTATGCACACTTCCCACCCTCCCCTCTCTACTTTATTGTCTCACTCTACCACTCCTAACTCATGCTAGTACTGCTAACCAACTCTTCTGCTCTCTCGTAATCTCTCTTTCTCTATTATTTATTATTATTATTGGTGGAACTATTTTGATCTGGCTAAAGCTTCTTAATTTCACTCTTTTTATTCTTCATTCTTCTCGTTCTTCGTCCCAGGGAGTTGTGGGCACATTCCTTCCTTCCTAGATTATCTTCTTCTTGAGTTGAGTTTAGTGAGTGTTAAGTTAAGTGGGTTAATGTGGAGTTTTTCTGTAAAAAACACCGAAAGTGACACATGGTGAGAACCTAGACAGAGAAAAGTTTGGAGACATTCATTGAGATGATGAGATAGAGAGAGAGAGTTTTGAATTTCCACCCGACAATCTACACTGTTCTCACTAAACTTCGAGATCAATTTTTGACTCTATCATATGCAATACAGAACAGGATTATAGTATTCTTCTTGTACGTATTTTCTTCATTTTCACTTTTAGAATAAGAATAGGTTTCACACGTTAAAGTCCCTCACTGTTTAAACCTTTTTATTACATCTGTAAATTTAAAATCTTATCATCTTTTCTATTTTTCTGATGTTTCAACTTAATAAAACCGCCGCAGATAATTCTAACGATTTTAAACTGCATTATAGTTTAACTCCAATATTCAATTATTATCTTTTTTTCAAATTTAATGACTTGTTGTGTTGTGTAGTGCATGTTTGTCAAATTCCACTTTTATCCCTTTTCGTGTTATTTTATATTTCTCCCTTTTCATTTTAAAAGTAAAAATAGTTTTTTTTAACATGGTTCCTTTTTTAATGGAATCATTTGTTAGTCAAAAAAATAATTAGCAGGATGCCCAATTTATTCTTCAGCCTCGGCTTCAACTTGAAGTTAATAATTTACAAAAATTAAAACAAATAAAAAATGTCACAAAGAAATTTATAGCTACTTGTCCCAATCACAACCCAGGACTCTGCTTTGCACCTTTGTCACATCCCCTCCTCTTTGTGCGCCACTTTTCTCTACTCCAACCCACAAAACCTAAAAAAAAAAGCACGTCACATAAAAGAACAGCCATTTTTTTTTTCAAAAATAAAGCATTTATGCACATGATCTACCACCAATTATTTTTATGCTTTCTACCTTGATAAATAATTGTAAAAGGGTGTTGCGGTTTCAAAACCTGTTAAAAAAAAAAACATTATGGTTAACCCAGAAACGTGTTTGTTCTTAGGCTGAAAACCTAAACGTGGACACCAATATTTGCAGTAACATTAAAACCATGAAACATTTTAGGAATCTTATGTACTGAAGATGAAGAAAGCCAAGTACTTGCACCACATTTGTCAGGCAATCCTCAACGTATCTGGGGATTCCTCCATTTTTTCTGAATTGTATAGTGAAAAAGACAGCAAATAATGATTTTTTAAGTGGCAACTACTATCTCCTACTAGGGTTTAATTAAAATATTAGGAATTTAGGATGATTATTTTTCAGATTTTGAATCTTGAAATAGCAAAATTAACGTCTACTCCATCAGAGACTGTAAAGTAAAGCAGCATCTGAGTTTGATTAAGATGAGCCGCAGCAGAAAGAGCAGGGTCAGCTTCTCTTTTTAGCTTAAAAACAATAACGTGTCTGAACTTCTGACACTGTTAAAATTCCTTTTAGCTTTTGAGACTCTTTTTCCTTTTTTTCCCAATTGCAATTAGTGACATGACATTTTGACAAGGCAATAATTAGACCAATATAATATTAATATACACAATAACAGAATTTCTTTTGCTATTTTTTTAAGATTGACGTGAAACCGAAGGAACCAAAAACCAGTGATGAAGAATGGTTGAACATATTGGTATTATTGTGAAAGAAAAGGGAAAAAAATAGAAAGGGGTATGTTGGATTTCTCTGTTTTCTTCTTTTTCACGCTTACCGTACAGTGTTGTTTGTGGTGGAACCAGAAAAAAGAGTGAGGAATTTAAAATTGATGATTTTACAAAAATATTAATGGTAATTCATTTTTCCTTGTGTTTGCCTCAAAACAGTTCCTATTTACTACTGTGCTATACTATACTGCAATTGTAGTCAATGCATTATGTGATTAATTTTGGTTGTACTAATCAAAAGCTTGTCATTTATTAATCTGACTTATTTAATTCAGATATTTAATTTTGATTTCTTAATGAAAATAAACATTCCCAGTGAATGAAATAAAACAATAACATTTATTTCACACTTTATTGCCTTTTTCACTGTTTATTTTATTCGATTTCGTACAAATTATTAATAAATGGTTCAATTTTGTCTCACATTTTTAAATATATGTAATTTATTTTTTGTGTTAAAATTGATGTAAGTTTGTGAAGTTAATTAGCAATCAATTTACACAGAAAATATAAAATTAAATTGATTTAAAAAATATAGATTAAATTACTTTGATCTTAATATCGTGACAATTTAATATAATAAACAATAAGGAAAAAAAAGGTAAGCCTTTAGTTTATATATTGTTAATATAATATATATATTTTCATAATTCTTTTTTTCACATCACCCACTAAACCAAAGCATAAGATAGGACTATCAATAACACTGAAAATTATACACTATTATTTGATAGTAAAATATTCATAAAATTAAGTTCACAAACTTAAACGTTATGTTAATTAATGTACGAGAAAAACCTTATAATCAAAGATTAAAATATAAAATCGTCATAATATAAACGGAATTACAAGAAAAAAGTTCAAAAGGTAGTGAGAAAATTAGTTCCACTTAAATCGTAAGTTTTACGTTATAATTCGATCTGAAATATACTAAATTAAAAGTTATAAGATAGTTTAGCGATAAAGTTGAAAGAGAAGATATAAAAGTTTATGAGTTTAACTCTTTCCCTAAGGTTAAGGGTTATAAAATTTGTTTAGTAAACTTGAAAGAAAATCTATTCACGTATCAGTAGTGACATGCATATGTAAGGTTACTAGACTTGAGAAAATTTAAGTGTCAGTGTAACTTCTGCATTAGATATAATAAAAAAGTTGAGTATTTTACAAAATAAAAAAGGTTAAATATGTTCTTGGTACCTCAAATTTCAGTGAAATTTGGAATTAGTTTCTCTTCAAATTTTTTGACCAATTTAGTCATTCATCTTTAAAAATGCATGAATTTAATCTTTTAATTAAATTTTGTTAAGTTTATCTGAAAATTCAAGCACATTTTATGATAATATTTGAATTGTTTACACCATTTGACATAATGTCAAATAAATTTAACAAATTTGATAAGAAGGACTAAATTCATGTATTTCTAAAGATAAAGAACTGGATTGGTATAAAGTTTCTAAGAGAAACTAATTCCAAAATTCACTTAAACTTGAAGGACCAAAAATATATTTAACCCATAAAAAAATAATAAATTTACTATTTTCAATATCGATTTTTTATATGAATTGAGCTCTCATATTTGTTTGATATTAAATGTGTTTAATAAAGAGTTATGATGAGAAAAGAAAAAGTGTGAAAGGTTTCGATAAGATGGATATGGCAATGAGCAGAGTGATAGAGTGTGAGTTGAAAAAATGTATGAATGTGAGTAGTAATATTACGTACACAGAGATGTAACAGCTATGTGTGTATAAATGGAATATGGAAGGCTGCAACTGAAATCGGAAAGTCGTAAAATGCAAGTAGAAAAAGTGAGTTTCTGCTTTGCTTTTCTTTTTTTTTTAACTTCTTCCCAACGCCATGCACTGCATGCATAAACCCTCTATCTGCTCCAACTTATTTACTTCCTCATCATAATTTATTATTCACTAAAAATTAATTACACTCCACAACTTTTTCGTTTCCTCAAATTGCATATCTACGTACATTAATTATACAAAACATATTTTGGATAACAAATTTAATCTAAATATAATGATTAAATTTAGAATGATAAAAATACTTGTGTCCGAAGGTATGGTGTGCGGATAAAATCCGTACATATAGTTAGTATCTGCGAGTATTTATTATCCGTGGATAGTGGGTAACGACTATTATATTAATCGTTCATAAACAGATCAGATGCGATATCATACTATCCGTACTTACGGGTATCTATTACCTACAAAAAAAAAATTAAAAATTTATTTTATTTTATTGAGTTGAATTTAATTAAAATTGAAATTTAATTTATATTTTATTAGATTAAATTTAATTAAAATTAAAATTTAGTTAATATTATATTTTGTATTTTTTATTATTTTATTTAAAATTTTTAAAAAATATATAATTTTTAAATATTTGCGAGCACAAATATCCACGAATACCCGTGAATTTTAAAAAAGTTCACAAACATCTTTTAAACAAATACCCAACAGATAAATGGGTGGGTAACATGTAATTTTTTTTTTTTAGATCAGGTAGAAGGTAGACACTATCCATGTATGACCCGACTCGTTGTTATCTCTAATTAAATTAGTTTAAGTGTGGTTATCACGTATATTAATGAAATCATAAAAACCATAAAATTTTGTTCTAAAGTTTCAAATGTTATAATTACGAGAGTGTATTATATAAACACTTAAAATTATTTAAAATGATATATGTTGATATATTTTCAAGTCAAGTTCAAATTTGATGCTTGAATTGTTGTCATCATCAAATTTACAACTTTAGAAAGTAAATTAAACTAATAATAGTTCAAAGTAGCTTGAATTTCCTCTTTTAATTTAATTCAGTCTGTTGGATTGACCGGACCCGTGAAACCATAACATAATTAGATTTTTTTTAATCTTTCTTTAATCATGTTAATTATATATTGGATCCTTTACACTTCTCCTTTTCCCTCTTATATCTTCCATATTTTTATTCTCCATAAGAAAAATATAGCCACCATCTTTTTTATTACTTATTAAGTAATGACTTTAATAATTGGATGATGTTGGATGGTAGTATACTCACTTTCATGAATGAAAGAGTACTATGCACTGAGTTGGTAACCTCTTGTCCCAAAATAAATTTTAATAACTTTAGATCATAACAAATAATCAATTCCATATTTTACTCAATCATGAGATAGAAATTTTTCAAAAGGACACTTTCAATGTTTTAAATAATATTTATACGATTCACCTGCCATTTTCTCCTACATTTTTATGACTTGGGAGATTTTAGGTGGTTATCTGTTTTGACTATGAATTATGGTAATCATAAAGAAGAATGAAAGTTAGTTAGTTCAATATTTTATTTTGAAATTTTTCGATACATTGATTTTCTTTTATGTGGATGCATATGTAGGAAGTGATATTGATAAATAAATTTTGAGAAATTAAAATAATTATTTAAATTAAATATAATTTTAATGTCTAACCTTCTTGCAAAAATTATTAGAATTTGTTGATATCATTGTGAGGTTTTTTATGAGAGAATATACTAAAATATTGGTCACCAATGAGTTATAAACAAGTCTACATAAGGTATTAAGATATTACTAGAGCGATTAAAATGTGTTGGAACCTGTGAGTCAACCCGACCCGAACCTGTGGTAGACTGGGCTGGATTGAAATTTTTTTACAAATTTCTATATGGGTTGATTTTTGACCTGGTTCATTCGGGTTGACTCACCGACTCGCAAATAAATGATTAAACAAATATTTTTTTATTAAGTTGTGCTTTACATTTGGATAAGGTTAGTTTTTTTTTTTGCTAACAACTTAATAATTTGTATTTTTGTGATGTTAGTTTGTATTTGGAGTTTAACATTCTTTTGGAATGTATTTTTGGATTGCATTAAAGTTTTTTTAGATTTTAATAAAAAATATAATTTAGTTTTGATTGAAAATAAAAATAAAAAATTGTCTTTTTTTTTAATTGAGTCAGGGAGCCAACTCGTTTAACCCACCAACCTGTGATGGATTAGGCCAGGTTTGAATTTTTTTGGCTACCTAATAAGTAAGCCGGGTTGGATTGACTCACTAAGTAGCCAACCCGTCGTGGGTTAAGTCAAACTGGATCGAATAATCCGTTTTAACACCTCTAGATATTACTTCCAATCCAAAACCTCAAAGAAAATAAATTTATAAATATTTTTACTTTTGTATTAGTTATCTTTATTATTTGTACTCAACACAGCTCTTACCGTTACGATCCACAATTGGATGTATGTTTTAAAATTACTCTTTCTAATAACTTTTCTCTTACCATTGCCTTTCGATAAAATACTTCGGTTTAGCAATGCAAACCAAAATTGGGTTACATTTTCAATGATCGCCCTAAATCTCAAATGGCATAGGCTTCATAAAATATATGATTTGATTGCCCCAAATCAGAGGCTAATGGGAAATCAGAAAATGCAAGATATTATATATAAGGTGTTCGAACTTTGAATTGAGGATTATGTGATATGGCCCCACTAATAGAGAGGATGAAGATTGTTAAGAGGTAGGATTTGTAGGACACAGAAAAGAGAGGGAAACACATATTAATAATGTATGGTGAAGAATTCCACTTTGAGAACAATTTGATCAATCAATTCCTTGTCTTGAGCGTTACATAAGAAATAAAATAGGGTTTGATGATAGAGGTATGGCCCTCCCATTCACACAACAAGTCCAACATCCAATGAGAATGTAATAAAATAAAGAGGGAAAAGTCAAATAAATTTCCCCATTGTTTGTTAAAAGATTAGGTGAAAAGAAAAAGGGGTCGGTGATCAAACTTCCATAAAAAAAGTAAACTAATTAACACACCACAATCATATTTTATTCTCTCATAATGAGCCAAGTTTGAAGAGAGAGAGAGAGAGAGAGGTAAACTATGATGGCATGAAAACCTAAGGGTGATGTCCATAATGGGTTTTTGCATACTTGTGCCATAGCTTAGACCATTAAAGTTTTTCAAATACAACAAATACTCAAGTATCCACTCAAATACTTCTCTCAAAAGTGGTGTTTTGTGACACTAATTATGTCATTCCATTGTCTTTCTTGTGACTAGTTGTGCACAAATTGTGTATATTTAAACCATCAAAAAGAGATCATGTGATCTTAATTATTAAGTTTTCTTCATTCCAACCCTTCCATACACAACTTCTCTCACAAGATGCATACTGAACTTGTCACAACAGTTCCTGGCCCCACACCCAATTCTACCATTTTCTTAACCTTTCTGGACAACTTTTTATCTCTTGTAATTTGTAATAATCTCCTGAAATGTTTTTGTTTTGGCAAATAAAAACAATTTTGATTAAGAAATTCTTAAGGTTTATGAATTGAAGGAATCATGATTGTAAGGGATATGTGTATTATTTATTTCATGAATAGTATGCGAAGTTGAGAAAGAAGAGGAGTATAGCAGAAGGCAACAACTTTTGCAGAACTTTTTCCATTTCTTGAGCAGTGCAAAGCAGAGTGGAAGGCTTGATTCAGGTTGAATCTCATTAATGTTCAAATTAAACATAATGTCTGAAAAGGGATAATATGTGTTCGCAATTATATGTTTAGGGATGAGTAATCAACATCTCCATGCACTCTCTGGAATGCTTCAATATATTTCACATTAAATTTCAAAGGTAAAGATAATAGGTATCTTGAAAAAATTATAGGAGCTACACTAAATACAACATAAGTCTAATTTGCAGATGAAATTGATATTAACTTTAACCTTTCTAATTTATATATAATATTGATGTTTTTAATTAGAAATTTCAAGATAATTAAATTATGTGTATTTTTTTTTATAAAATTTAATTTTTTTAATTTTACTTGACATAAGATTTAGATTGATTTTTCAACATAAAGAGTTACATTTAAGAGAGAGATTTAAAAAGATTTAAGTATGGGATTAGGAATAAATATGAGTGGAAAATACTTAAAAATTCATCTTTATCTCTCTAAAAAGAGTGAAATGTACTTTAAAATGGCTTAAATATAGTCTTTGGATGCAAAATTAGAATCCTTCTTTATCTCAAGTTTTGATTTATTTTGGTTGTCAAACTTTATAAATGAATGGATATAGTCCTCCTCACTCAATTATATTAAATTTTGTTAAGATATGACGTTTGAGTTGTTTGTACCATTTTGACACGTTTCGGCACAAATGTCATATTGGGACAATATTTAAAAAGTCTCAAAAAATAATTTAAAGTTTGAGAATTAAAATGTATGGAAGTGTGTGTGAGAATAACAAATTATAATATTGTATGCAAGTACAAAAACATACTTAACAAAAAAAATATAATTTATAAATTTAATGCTTATACTTACCACTAAAATTAGAGAATTATTGTCTTTGAGTGTTTTTCATTCCTTTTTTTGGGAATAGTTTTTTTTTCGGTTTTAATTATTTTTTATTTAGTATGAGTCTTTATTCTTATATAGTGTTTAATTTTTTCTATTCTATTCAATATGAGATTTTTTGACTCACACTTAGACTATTTTCAATAATTATTAAAATGTTTTATTAAACAGATTTTTTTTATATTTTAAGATTATGAAACAAGCAGCCTATATATACTTAAAAGAAAAAAAGTATATATATATATATATATATATATATATATATATATATATATATAATATAATTGGAAAATGGTAAGAACTCTATTCTTTTTTTTCGTAGCTACTCAGTTGAAATTCCAGTTGATGTTATATATTTTTCCTGAGTAACAGCTCCATTAAATTGCAACAAAAAGGAAAATAAAATATAAACATAAAAAGTTTACTGTTTAAGAACTATGGCTTTCCTTACGAAAAGAGTCTCTTAAAATTACAAATTTAAAATCGATATTCACAGTTAAAACGAAACTTTTGCACAGTATTATTAAAACATATTTATCAACCATTGTTTAGGAGGTTCCATTTCTTTCAATAAAGTTTGTTGATAAAATTTGACAATTCCTTATAACAAAGTATCAATCATATGGATGCCAACGTGGCTTCCGCTACAAGTGTCATTAAGAAAATAATTTTTTATTACTCAATTTTGACAATATTTTTCTTATAATTTTAGGTGTCATTTTTTAAATAATTTTTTATTTTATTATTTTTAATATTTCAAAATTATTTAAAAAAAATATCATCTCATATTGTGAGAGAAAGTTGTTAAAATTTAGTAGTCAAAATATTATTATTCATTATATTATTATGTAATTCGAGTCTACAATTTTCTTGGTTCACAATATTTACCCTTTCTCATTCAATGCTGCATAACATATTTTAATACCACTTGAATCTAGACGTACGCAACCAAGTCAAAATTCTGATATTTGGTTTTGTTTTTCGTCCAAATTGTGATATTTTTTTCTGCCTAGGAATGCGAATTTGGTTGATTTGTGTTTAACAAGAAGGTGTTCCCACCATAACATAGACCATTTAAATAGTTTGTTTATGATTTTGAAGTGAGACCAGACAATAACCTCGTTTGTGGTGTAATATATTTTGTGCTGTCCTCTCATGTTGTTGTTCCAATTGAAATTATTGGCAAAGATTTTCTCAAGAGTTGACAAGCAGAGAGGTGTTTGAAAATCCCAAGTCCCAAACCTCAACAACCATGCATGACTTTCCAAACCCCTCATTTTTGTAACTTCTCTCAGATCAGAACCCACTTTTGGTTTTAGAATTTCTTTTCAACCTTTTCTTTGATTAAAGTTCTACCTAATAATGGCAAATAATGTCAAAATCCCTGCAATTATCAGTGCCAAATCTTGTCATCAACACTTGGATTTTGTAGCCAAATTTCTACCAACAGATATGCATGGACAACCTTGTGACAAGGTGATATCTTAGTTCTTCTTAATTTTATTATATAAAATAATGATACTAATAAATATACACTACTATAATATCTTATTGTAAAATAGATGAAAACTTTGAGTACATATATTCCCTAGCTACACAAGTAGGAAACTGAGCTCATGTTACAACTAATTAAGAATATTGTGTTCATAATTTTTAAGTCTCTAAAGTTGTATGGATATAAATGATCCGTGCATGAATGATTACACTTTTCTAAAGAATAGCATGTTCTTAGAATATAACGTTGGTGTGTTTAAGAAGGTGAAATAATCGAGATAGGGTCACATTTGTATATGCATGCATTTGAGTTTCTCTTTAAACGAGTGCTTCTAGGTAGTCCACATCTTTATCTGAAGAAATCTCTGGGCACTTACTTAGTGGTTGAGTAGTCATTTTAAAGGTGAATATCAAGAAAAACTTTAAAATGTTTGTTTGTTTTCTCTAAGATTGGAAGCATCTTATCATTTTCTTTGTTTACTAAATGCTATTGATTTGAAATATATATTGCCTTTATTGATTAATAATATTTATAATATAATTTTTATTTGTTTTTCACTCAAACTAACTTAAAGTTTCTATGTATCCAAGTCTAATGAATTAGAATATAAGTAATTTTTAATTAATATAAACATATATATTTGAGATTTTTTATTTTCTTAACAAATCAAAATACCTTCTAAAAAAACGAGGTTAGGTTAATCCAAATTTGAGCATTATTTCCAATGAACACGATCAAGTATTGTTACAAAATATAGTTTTTTCATATAAGATAGAGAAATTTAAACAGAATTTTTAATCAATATGGAAATAAATATTTTATTTTCATTTTTACTTGAAAGTGAAATAACTCATCATTTAAATACTATACATACTCTTTTTTATTATAGGTTTTTTCATCCAAATCAAATAAATTATGGATTCTCTTTTTTTTTTCTGTCGTTTAAAGTTCATTTTAGAAAGCAAGAAATATAGTAATTTTTTTCTTTAATGAAATATGTATAAGATTTTCTATTTTACTTTTTTTTTATTTCTATATCACAGTAATTAACTATACCAATATTAATTATAAATTAGGTAAAAAATAAGTGTATAGATGCAAAAGAATAATTAATATTCCGTTGACTTTCAAAGATTACAGTTAAATAAATATTTATAGTTAAATTAAAAAAGAAATCTTTGAAAATAACGTAAAGATATTCTTGTAAAATACGAAACAATACAAAAAGTAGAACTGTGAGAAATCATAAACTAGTCCAATTGGATAAGGTAAAAATATCGATGAAAAAGAGAAAGGGTAGTAAACTCATTGGTGAATGAGCTACTTTTTACCAATAATGAGAATATATAATTGAATCCTGGTATTAAAAACTTGAAAGTAATGCAATGTAAGTTGGTTTCACTATCACAAGCAAAAAACCATTAATTAATTAATAATTAATTAATTAATGAAGGAAGCAGAAGAATATTCCAGCTTGTTCTGAGCTGCATCAAAAGTTATAAACACTGAAAAAAAAAGTGATTCAGACTACGATACAAATCGAAGATCTTCATCTCACTAAAATATTCAAACTTCCATGCCAAAAACACAATAAAGCAGATACAATGATCAAAGAAATTTGATTAACAAAAAAACACAACACATTATTACCAACTCATTCCCTCCATTTGTCAGCATATACAAATGCTTCATCTTAAAGTACCTCAACCTTCTCTTTAGTGTCTGTAACAACATATTTTTCCAGCTTGTATGATACCTCACTCCATCATTTGCTTCCAATCAAGAAAAAAAAAAATCTCCACTCTCTCGCCACTAGGCTTTTTCATCCATTTTGAAATAATTCAGAAACCTTTTGTGGATTCCTATAGTTAAGAATCAAACAAAGGTCTTCCTTTTTGTGTAATAGAGAAAAATCCTACATAAGATATTTGATTCTTCCTATGTGTCCACGATATATACATGTACATATTTTTCTCTCATAAGGTGAGTTGGGACAGAAGAAGGGCGTAGCCACATGGCTCATCAGGTATCTTATTTAATTCCTGCAAGTACAGGTGTTTGATTTTAACGGATGTTTAAAATTTAAATTGCTTTATTGCTGCACATGTCTGTCCTTCTAATTTAAGGTTGTCTAATTTCAAATATGATAATTAATTTGGACTTTGTAGGTGGTAATGTACAAGTTCTATTTTTCTAGATGCAAGTTTCATTAATTAATTTGAATAGTTGAACACGAGAATAAAGTTTTGATGTTTAAGATGTTGACTCAAATAAAACCCGGATTAAGTGACGAATAATATAGTAGTTTATATGCATGGGAAAATAATTAATTAAAGAGTTGGTTTTGAAATCCCATACTTTATATATGTTTGGTGGAAAAAAGGTTGAGGGAAGGAGAATCTTCTCTTGGAAAGTTTTGAATGAAATAAAAAAAAACAAAATGAGGTAAGATAGTTGAGATGAAAAAGAGAGTTATTGAAATGTGGTGAAGAAGGTTAAAAAGGTATATATATAATTGGTGGCATTGATCGGTGAAGTGAGGGCAAAGGGACAAAATGATTTTTGAAGATGAGAAAAGGTAGGCAAAAGGGTTGGGTGTGATCCAAGATGGCATAGTGGAGGTGTGAATGGGGTGCTGTTGTTCGTTTTAATCATCAAAAACTATTTGTTTCATTGGTGTTCATGTGTCCCATTTCGTTGTATGCACTTCAAATAAAAAATTGTAATTTTTTTAATTACATGCTTGAAAAATATCATAAATATTAACTCAAATTAACCATTAATAAAAAAAATATTTTATTTCTTGTGCATCATGAATGTAGATGTAGTAGTGGTTTTACTAACAAAGGTGTGCGTGAATAATGAACAAATCACAGTTTTGAATAACATGGCATCAGTTACTATTTGTTCTTCAATAAAGAACTGTGACATAGTGCTCTTTAATACTTTGGTTGTGTCTATTAATTACCTCATCAAACCATACAACAAGCACAAACTTGAGTTCCGTACAACATGTGTCCTCCTATGCTACGACAATTAATATAAAGGTTAGTTATAATGCTAGAATTTTCATCTCAAAACATTTATATATATATATATATATATATATATATATATATATATATATATATATATATATATATTATATTTATATTAAAAGTAAAATATATTATCTGTATTACGATCCTACGAATGATTATATTACTCTTCATTATCTTAAGTACAAGCTCGATTTTATATTAAGTATAATTTCTATTTTAACTACCTTACTAAAACTCTTATTAAAGATAATTCAACATTTGGCATAATCATTTATTGAAAATCAAATGCTTTTAATAATAAGTGCAATTATCATCATATTTTAAATAGATGATAATTATCCTCACAACGATGCTAATTTTGTTTAAATTATTTTTCAAAATCTAGGCATTTTTTTTCTTGTAATCTATTTGTTTATAATAATTTAAGATTGAGTCTAAATCTCATATTGTGTATAAATGAGAAAGTTAAATATCATATAAGAAAAAAGTATCATAAACTCAATGTCTCAAGATTTTGGATTAAAAGTGATATCAATATCATAAGTGATATCATAATCAAGTTCAAGTTCATCTTGGTGAATGATTTAGACCGTTGTACCCTTTTTAGGGGAGATTTGTTGGAAATAGTTCAAATGCAATTCTAAATTTCACATTAAATAAGAATAATAAAGTTAAGTACCATATAAAATAATACCCATGTTATTCGTTCATCATAAAAAAATTGAAAATCACAAATAATATCAGTTTAAATAATAATTGATTATTAGATTTGCACATTACAACAAATATCTATGCATATATAATATACTCTGTGAGTGAGTGTGCACGCCATAAAATAATGTTCTGTTATGATTTTTAAATTTATTATATTTTTTATTTTTTAATTAATACTTTATTTCACTAAATATGTGTCCTAAACATTATTTAATGTATATTTTTATAATTTAAATATAGTTATTATACACAATCGAAATATTGTAGGTTTAATTACTTAATTGCATTCAAAAATTTCAAATTCGTTATCCAATTTTTTTAGTTTCAATTTGATATCGAATTTTGAAAAATTAATGTATTTTGATAATTTTTGTTAAATTTTTTTAGACAGACAAAAAATTTTTTAACAAAGCAAACCATCCTTATTATAACCGTTTCGATTTTGATAATAAATTATTAACCTGTTTCAAGAAATTTAATAAAAGTGATCAAATTGCACAACTTTTAAAAATTATGATCAAATTGAAACTGGAAAGAATTTGAGAACCAATTTGACATTTTTTTTATAAAAATATGGACCAAAAGAATAATTATACCAATATATTATATAATGGGATAATACAATGAAGATATTTAGATACACAATCCTTAATATGTAAAGGTCATAAATTTGAAAAGTGTTGCATAAAATAAAAGGCAAAAAAAAAAATGACTTTTTTTTTATTTAATGATAATGCTAATCGTTAGTATTTATTAGTGGAAAATTGAATTCAGAACCTCTCTTATCCTTTCTTTTAAATCCATCTAATCAAACCAATTCGGAAGAATCGGTTCTCGGAAGCATATGATTTTGTTTGAAGTTCCTTTTGAATGTGTTGCCTATATATAATTTATTCCCGATCTCTTTTAGAAGTGATGTCGTGATCACACACTTGAATCGAATCACTTTATGCATGATTCATAATAAAGAGTAGCATAGTAGCTTGAAAATGACGATGAGATTGATAATTTTGGTTGGTTTGTGGCATTTCCTTTCTTGCATTTAAGCAAGAGTGTAGATGGTCACATAAAGGTTGGAAGATGTAACATTACTAGCTACCCAGCCACCTATCTACATCATTCAATGAACAAAACAAAGTGTGGCCCTTCAATGTGCTATGCTACTAGACATGTGCCACCCACAAACAACCCATGATTTCGTTAAGATTCACATCTCTCAGGATCATATACATTTTTCATTTGAAAATGATGTTTTAAAACACACAACATAATTCATGCGCAAATCGACAACTCTGGTACTTTGTGTTTATTAGCACAAATGGATCCTTATGATGCACAGACCCTTGTCTCCACACTTGCGTTTCGGAGTCACTTTCTGATGGCAACTCAAATCCACCATAACAGATTCAAACCATGTGAAAACTCCACCATGGGGGAAGCTTCATTAAGTGGAAAATGGAAAACTCTGTTACACCAAACCATGCTTTGACCCAAAAGGAATGGCCTATTTACCAAATTCTTATATGTTAGGTTTCACCAACAACTCAGATTAGGCAAATCCTGGTCATTTTTTGTTTTTGTTTTTTCTATTCTTTTTACATCGCAATCATAAAATATAGCATGTTTGGTTGGTCAGAGACGAAAGGAGTTAGGCGTTTTTCTGGTAGAGTGGTTAAGGAGTTACTGCATGAAGGGATAAGATAAGAAAGTTTTGTTTTTGATCTGTGTTTGTCAGTAACTGCAGAAACAATACATCGTAAGTGATATCTTTGTTTGTTGTTCTGAAATAAGAAAATGATGAAAGTAGTAGCTTTTGGGTATTTTGTGTATGATATGGCTGAAAACAGAAAAAGGAAAGCAGAGATATCGTTGTAATTAGCCATAAAAATGAGAGCATAAAACGTATTTATTGAGAAATGTGTCTGAAATTTGGTGGTGTGGGGAAGGATATACCGTGAGGCAGAGATGTGAATCGGAAGAAGTTAGTTATAAAGTGGGATGGGATTGACAATAAATTGGCGGGGCCAAGACTTGAAAAGCTGAAAAGTTTAGGGTCATGGCGTGGACTATGTAAGCCAATTGGGTAAAGAAAGAAAAAAAAGCAGAATGAAAAGAAGGTGCCATGTGCTGAACTGAATTATTGAAGCACAGGGTCGTGGCCTAATAGCATCTCATGTCTAAATCTTGAAGGTGGGTGGGGAAAAGTGCCACAATCATTTTACACCACTTCTCACCTCAATGCTACCTTCACAAATCAACTACATCATCTAACTCCCTATATCCGGAAGAGGTTTCATGGAAGAGATAGAACATTTAATGAGATCTAAGTTCAACCATATAAAACATTTACGCCACTCTTAATCAAAAATCTTAAGATCATAGGTTTATAGATCTTTATTCTTATATAATGTACTATTTTCTCATTTCTAACACATGTGTGACTTAGACTCACACTTGAATTTCTAACACTTTATCTATTTTATGAAATTAAATAAAACTTAAAATCCAGTTCTTAATATACCACTAAAACCCTAAATTAAAATATATATTATAGAGATCTGTTATTTATTGTACCTATTATACCACTATCAGACTACTCATTAATATTTAGTCTCACACTCACGATTCAATATGTCTATTGCAAGAATTCTCGATGAAAAGATCTATCATATCTTTTTTTCACGTCAACGTAGGTATCACCTTCACTGGTCCCTACACTTCTCGACAAAACAAAGTCATTTCCGACCTAAAGCTTTTTCTTTTTCTTGTTTGAATACAAGTGATAAGTAAGGTATTGCAGCCCGGTTCTTGAAAGAATGAATTAAGTGAAGGATCTGGGCTTGGACAACAAGGTGCAATTTGGGTGAAGCCCATTTCTCAGTGTTACATGGAGGATTGGTAAGGACAGGGAGAATGTTCCATAATGGAGAGTGTGTGAGTTGAAGCAAGAAGTTGTCAGAGAATGGTGGGTGGTAAAGAACACTCTTTTTACTTTCCTCCCACTCCTTCTTTTTCTTTCCCTCTCAACCTTTCTTAGGTCGTCAATCAAGGAATGTTGTTTCCTTTTACATCATCAACACTCACTATATATTCCCAACAATTTCTGCTCTTTTTACCTTTTTGTCGGGAAACAACATCATTTTTTTTTAAATAATAATATTCAATCTGTGTAAACTTATCTACATTTTCCTTAATGAAATAAAAACGTTAGTGGAAACAAAGTTGGCTGAAGATGTTCCAACATGGTTCCAAAATTTAAAGAAACATGAGGCGATTTTGTAAGTGGCCAGTATGATTGACAATGTTCTTGAATGCAAAATAACAAAGAAAGCCCAATAAAGCAAGATTTAACCGAGCAAAGTACAAAATCCCACAAAAAGAATAAGAAAAATAAAAGTAAATTGTATTTATACACGCTTAATTTTACATTTAAATTAAAAGTTCTGAATTGTAGGAGTTTAAAAAAAGAAGTGTAGAAACTATATACAGTTATAAACAGCTAAACGCTAAAAGTCTGTTGTTGAGTCTGGTACAAGATCGTGCCAAAATAAAGTCCAATGCAGATACACCAATCAAACAAAAAAGCCCGATTCAAAAATTATGTGAGCCCATTTAGAAAACTTCCATTGTTTACAACCAAACAAAAAACACCAAATCCACAAATTGCAGGAGAACTTCGCTTCAGAAAGTGTTTAATGTTTTTTTTAAGTATTTTTTATTTGTTTAAAATTACTATAATATAAAATAAAACATTTTTTTATTTTTTAAAATTATTATTCAAATTTCATTTCACGCCCTATTTAAATAATTTAAAAAATATATTTTTTAACCTCGTTAGATATTTTAATTACTTCTTCCCTACTATCCTCTATCCTCTCACATATAACCTTATTTCTATGTTGACATTACCCACGTTGCTTTTGTTATAAACTATAACACATATGCTATATATGCATGGTGGCGAAGGCTCATTGTTAAAGGATTTAACTTATTTATTCTTCATTACTTTAAGTTTACTCCATTTACCTTTTGCTATTGACTCCAAAAACGTTTTCACATTTGATGATAAAGATTGTTATTAATGACAGATATAAGATTTGGTCAATACTAGTGACTTTCCTACAATTGTTAGGTTTTTGAAGAGAAAAAAGGAAAAGGAGGATGATGGTGTGTTGACATCGTAGTTTGTGACAACCTATTAAAACTGTTGTTAGTGGTGATTTGTAAGAAGTCTCTAAGTTAACTTTAGACAAAAGTAAAATTTAGAGAAAATTATAAACATGAAAAGTCAGAATATTGAACTGGATTAAAAGGTTAGAGGAAAATTTTGAAAAAAAAAACAAATAGATGGCCAAATATGGAAACCTAATCTGAACTTAAAAGAAAAAATATAACTTTTTTTCCGTTGTAAATTGAAATTTATTCTCATAAAAAACATAATAATACAAAAAATGGGTTAACTTATTGCTATTTGTAGTCTTTCAGTTATTTTAATAATTTTGGTTTATATTCGTACTTTTAGAATATTTATCTGTTTATATATATATATATATATATATATATATATATATATATATATATATATATATATATATATATATATATATATATATTATAGATAACTACAGATGTATTAGTTTTATAGGGGTCAAAATATGGATTTTTTTTTTTAAAAAGAGAGATAAATGTTAACCTTTTTTTTCTTTTTCAAAACATAAAATTTGAGAAATTTGAAATCTTCTCCCTGTAAACTCGTGCTAGTCATACTCATTTTCTCACTATTTTATTTGAAAATTTAGGAAAAAGTTAAAATCGATTAAAATCGTTAATAAGTATTAAAATAGGTAGTGTTTATTATACTCTGTATATGTAAATATGTTGTGGATATTAACTAATAATTTTATGGTTGAAATAATATATTTTAATATATAATTTCCGTACAAGTTACTATTGTGCATTTTTCATAAATAACAAGGTAGTATAGACAAATTTGTGTTTCTCTTTTATACGTATTAAATAATATGGAATAATTATCTTTTCTTAATCCCAAAGAGCAATCTCACTAACTTTTTTTCTCCATTCTTTTTCCCTTAATATATTTTTTATGTAGAGAAATTGGTGTGAATGTAAGTTTTAGCATTTTTGGACCACGTCGCCACCGTCACAAGAATCAATACTCAAAATATGAATGAATTGGTCATTCCAAATTTAATTTCTTAGCTACCCATTAAAATTATTGAAGACTACGATGTTCGGAAACCCAATTTCTAGAACACAATTCACTGTTATAATGCTTATGTTTAATAAAACCTGTTTATAGAAAGACTTTGATTCAAACATTTTTTATTGTTTTGATATAGGTTTTTGTATATTATTATAGGCATATAATCATCCTTAGTCATTAATTAATAACTTTTTGAGTTCCTTCTAAACATTTAGTTTAAACTTTAAAAATAAAGGTAAAAAATATAATACACTTCCTTAATTTTAACAAAATATTGTCTATAAGATTTTTTTAGTTTACTCTTTTCATCTACACCGTAAACTAATTAAAAATTAAGCCAATGTAAGAGTATCAAAGAATAACTAACATTATCTTAAACTTTGAAAATAATAATTAAATAAAAACAGTAACATTTAAAAACCAAAATATTATATAACAATCAACATAAACAAGTAATATATAATACGAATGTTATATTATTTATTTTTATTATATATATATATATATATATATATATATATATATATATATATATATTTCTACTAAAAAGATAGAAACATTATGAGAACTATAATGTAGGCATGTTTTATTGCACAAGGCTAAACCAAAATGCTAGAACTAATTTGTGTACTTAGTTATATATTATCATTGCATTTGTCTATACCTATTCATGTGTAAGATTTTTCTGTCTCTGTTTTTGGTTGTGTATTTTGGAGTAGCAGAACAAGTTTGTGGCTACTGTTTTAGTCCCATGTGCATATTCTTTAGGGTCTTTTTAATCTTTGATGAATATCTAGTTATTGACTATCATGTCTTGAAAGATTTCGATGTCAAGTTTTTCCATCTTTTTATACAAATTATTGATCCTTTTGTAGAAGAGTTAGAGCACCCCAAGAGATGCTCTACCTTAATTTATTGATTCTTTGTTGAAAAAAATAATAATTGAACATATTGTTTTTAAGGTGATTTAATTACATTTTTAACTTTATTGAGTATTGATTAGATAAATATTATAACATGAAATTATTTTCTTTTTATTTGAATTCAAAATATAAAATTATTCATTTATTATTAAATCAATAAATTAAAGTATTGAGAAGATTACTGCTAAAAGAAATTAAGATTACAATAGAAATACTAAACTATATTAATTGATTACATTTAAGTAATATATCATTTCTAAAATATAATTAATAATATTGTAGCGATTACAATTTATAAATGAATACTTTAAAATTTTAATAACTTAAAAACTTGTCTAATATCATGTTACATAATAAACTAAACAAGTTAATATTCTTGTCTATTTAATGAATTATTATAACTAACTTACTATAAAATATTGATAAATAATTTAACAATCCAAAAAAAAATATTAAGTAAAATCTTTAGTTTAGACACAGTCCCCGACAAAGAGAAAACTTTGGTATTACTATTTGCTACTCCATCAAGCACAATTTCATTTTATTTAACGTCTTCGCCAAAACAAAAGAAAAAATGTGGCTTGGCTTGTAAACTCTAATGATTTGGAATTGTTCAACCATAAGAAAAGCTTCTCTTCTATTTTCATAAGCTTATAATTCAATGTTTTAGGGTTTATAGCATGAATCGTGTATTAGGTCATAAGGTTTTATAAATTCTTTCTATTAAAATACGTTGACAAGATTGGGAGTCTTAAACAAATTTCTAGCTTATATGAATAAAAAATATTGTTTTCGATTTTAAAAACAACCAAATGAAATGTTAATCAAAGTGTAAGTTTACTCTTATATAAGAATAAAATTTGTCAAAAGATTTTAAAAATGATATGATGCTTTGCAATAAATGTTCTCTTAATTATTATTTATATATGCTATCCTTTGAATTTTGGTATACGTTTATTATGCCTTCCCAAGGTCAATAATTTATCGTTCACACCAACAAGTATAATTTTCTTCTAAGATCTTCCAAGATTCATTACTGTAAATTAACGATGAAAAATGCAATATTTGACATGCACCACCAACTATATATATATTAGGACGATCAAATCATTGGTTGCGGTCAATAACCATACTATTAAGTATGAATCATTTTCCTTTGGAGAGTTATTGCAAGAGAGAGAACAATTATTAATAGTTCAAAGTTTATTATTCAATTAATTATATTTTAAAATTTATATATGTAAGAAAAGACTCTGACAAAAAAAACTGTAGAAAAATACTAATTTTACGGACTTCAATGCAAAAAAAGAGAAGGATTCAACTAAAAGTTGTAATCCAAACAAAAAGAAGAAGTTGAAAATGAATAATAATTTAAGGATTAGTGAGAAGTGTAATAATTTAAAATCACTAGGTAGAATTAATAAATTTGTGGATAATGATATTGCCACTTGTTGATTGGGTAACACTCGTTTTAAGGAAACATCTGAAAGTCCAAGTCTTTGAAAAGTTGTGTATCCTCGTGTATTAAGAAATAGAAAAATTTAAAGCAACTGGGAAAACCAGTTCACATGAAAGTAAGAATATAGTATTGAGAGTGGAACTTTTTGTGACAAAGATATTGGCTATATAATTTGACATTTTTGCACACTCCACTACAAAATATCCTTCTAACAAACCCTCTTTCTTTTATTACTTTATTTATCCCACTTATATCATTTTTTTAATCCCTCTTTATTATCTCAGAGATGGAACCAAACAAAAATGGTGGAAGAGGTCAATGCTTATTGTCTTCTACATTTCCATTGCAAAAATTAAACTAATCTATCATCTTATAAATATTTACCAAATGCCACACCCAAAGTATCACTATCCCACACCCATTCTTTTATCACTTGAATAATGCATATATATATATACTTTAATTAATCTTTAATATCTCTGTTCTCCCAGTTGGATTTCTTTATACATAACTCACTTTCATTCCAAAACTAATCCTAATCCTGTGTTTTCTTATATTGATGATGGTTAATCCATATGCAAAAGTGCTAAGAAACGTAATTAACTAATTAATGTTATCCCTAGATTGGCCATGTTTAATTACCTCAATTATGGGATCTCTTCTGTATCACAATCATGGTGATTATACTGAAGCAAGTTTCACATGTTTATAATAACACCAGTGAAGTGATTTTCTTCTCATCATATATATGGTTTTGGCATGATCATTGTCGTGTCCAACACATCACAATCCTCCATCAACGTACACTACATGTCAAATTGAATTCATACGACACTCTTCATTAAGCACTTTTCGTATTTCATTTGTATACTTCTTGTCCCACCTGTACTCCTTCCCTCTCTTGTCCTAATCAGCTACCTAGGACCCTCACTCAATTATACAAACAGTACTAGTGACAAATAAAAGGAACGTAGGTCACTGTAACATGCTCAATTTTACAAACTCTAGCCAACTTTATGTTGCGATCGTAATCTCATAATAATCAACACTTCAATAATTGAGCATTAAGCACATCGGTGTTTGTGCTTTTAGGTGCTTGATTGACTTTATAATAATAGATAATGCATGCGATCGATACACGATAAATATATTACTGAACTATGATGTTTCGAAGATAAAGGGATAACATGGTTGGTGTTTTAGGACATCGTTAATTATAAGGTTGCCTTGGCAAAGGGAACTGCAGAAAGAAAAAAAAGGAAGCTTTTACAATGTAGTATGAAACAAAGAAAGTGGTTATATTGATGAATACTAGATAGTAAAAACTAAAAACCCACCCCACAAAGGCACAAGTCTGAGATGTTGTTGTAACCAGAGTCAGCATCAGTAATACGTGACCCTTTCTTGTGTCTTCTTATCATCAAACAAAAAGTTGTTAAAACTGTTATTAGTGCTAATTAGCTGTTTAATTTCCTCTAGACCATAATAATCCAACGGATTTTGTTCCCACAATCCATTTTGTTTGTCTGTCCACCCACTAACACTAGCACTGCCACCACTGTAGAGGGGATTATCAGCAGCAACACCTATCTGCTCCACAAAGCTAGCCTCGCCAAATTCTGGCTCCATGATTTGGCTGATCTGGTTGTTGCAGCTCGCATCAGAAGAGCTGCAACTAGTGGCCGTGGCTTCACCACCGAACACAAACATGGTGTTGTTGGTGCTATCTTTGAATTGGCACTTCTGGGTTGGGTCCATGAAACTCTCTTGTGCTTGAAAGAAGGAATCAGCAGAAGCAGAAGAGTAGGAAAAGGAGGCAACGCCTGTGAAAGAAGCGTGGGGATGGTAGTATGAGTTGGTGGTGTCTCTGAATGACAATGGTGATGAAGATGGTGTTGAGCTTTCAAGGATGGATAAAAGGGTGATTTGAAGAGGCTTCTTCTGGGGAGAAGCATTCATGGCCATCATTTTCTTCTTAAGCTTCGTGTTCCAGTAGTTCTTGATATCATTGTCAGTCCTCCCTGGCAGCTGAGATGCTATTATGGACCACCTGCACTCAGTCAAAATGTCTTCCCACCATAAGAATCTTACTCACACCAGATCTAAATTCGAATGCATCAACCGATGCACAACATCTAAAATCAAAGTACACATCGTATCTCTCTCTATCGTACTTAACATGTTCTATTTCCCAAAACTGAAAACCAAAAACATAAACAACCTTAAAAAATGCTTCCCACTGTTTCTTGGTAAGGAAATTATTTGTACGGTTTGGTAAAGATAAAGCCTCTGACAAGTGAGAAATTGAGTGTACCTGCTTCCAATGCTAGCGAAGAGGCTACAGATTATTTTATCTTCTGCATCAGAAAATTGACCGTGCTTAATGTTGGGTCTAAGATAATTAAGCCACCTTAATCGACAGCTCTTGCCACATCTTTTCAAACCTGCGATAAAGAAACAAAATCAGGAACAGGAACAGAAACACAAAGGGGTATCATGATGAGATGAGTGATGATGTTTGTAGTATGTATGCACTTACCAACTTTTTGGGGGAGCGCAATCCAATTCCCTCCGGTGCCATGTTGGTCTATGTAGTCCTTTAGCTTTGCATCTTCTTCTGGTGACCATGGCCCTTTCTTTACATTTGCCTTGTCACAGCAAGGAGCTCTACCCATGGATGTTTCTCTGGGATTGTGAGAAAGGTATGAAGTAGAAGGATAGTGAAGAATGGAACGTGGGAGAGGGGCATGAATAGAAGTTTATTCAGATAAGAAATGGCACAAGTCAAAGGGAACAGCCTCTGTAACTTCAATTGTCTTGTCAGTTTCCAAAATTATATATCATTGATTAGCCTATAGAAGGTTCTATCAGCCTTTTACAAGGACCCTTTTGTAAGAAGGAGTTTAACTTGGTCACAATTTAAAGTATCCAAAGTCTGCTCTAAGTTATAACGTGTATGATTTTTTCCCTTGAAAACGATGGTCTAGTGATACACAATTTCAAGCAATGGGCCAAGTCATGAGTAAACTATTGTCAAGTTGAAGCTTCAATTATATGCTGCTTCCTTCCACTGCTCCTACCTCTTTAGACTCCATCTTTTTTTTTAATAATTCTTCAATCATGTAACTTCGGATCATTATCAATTCATGCTGTAATTTCTTCAAATCGAAAAACTGGCATAATTTTTAATATTTCTCTTTTATTATTTTCATTTATTATTATAGGATCACATGGTCTCACCAACCAATTAAAAACAATATCGTTCTTTCCTATCAGAATTTTGGGAAAAGTTTGTTAGACACCCAAATGTGTTTAACACATTAAAAGAGAAAAGTTTGGAAATAATAAGGGACCACGAGAGCGAGTGAGAGACATTAATTCATTACTCTGTAATATATACTTTTATATTGTCAGTTAAAATCTATTGAAAATTATACATCTCGCAAAGGACTGTTTCTGAAAAAAAAAATATTTGTATTGAATTAAGTTTTTATTAAAAAGTTTTTTTCTATGTTTAAAATATTTTTTATTTTATATAAATACTTCTTTCTTGTTTTCATTTTCAAATCACTTCTCAAACTCATGCATTTTTTCTTTGATTATTTTGAATCTGTCGATCAGTTCATCCTTTTCCTTTTTAATAGCGAGTTAACCAATGAGATAAAAATAAACAAAAAAGACACTACGCTTGTTGATCAACAAGTTAGAAATAAATGAAAAGACGAGACAAACAATTATTTAATCTCATTATTACAAAATCAAACAACAGGATTTTTTAACAAATATATATATATCTATATATATATATATATATATATATATATATATATATATATATGATAATGGTAAGAACTCCTTAAAATAAAAAATAGAAAATACTTAAATTTACAAAATAGTTAAAAACATAATAAGCTTTCTTATTAAATATAAGTCTATAATAAAAAAAAAGTGTTTTTCTACATTTTTCAATAGATAATATTAAAAAATAGATGGACAAAAATAATACTTTTAATATATATATATATATATATATATATATATATATATATATATATTATGTATTTGTACTATTCACTTTTTTATTTATGTTCAAGATTTGATAATTAAATATTATTTCCAAAAAGTTGGCATTAAAGATATAATATATTACGACCGTATCCAAAAATTACGGGTGAGAATTGAATTTTAATAAAAATATAGTCCTATATAGAAGACAAAGTTGTGATGATTCCCGCAAACGCACATAGTTTGTCCCATGTTTAGAGATAAAATAAGATGTAAAGAATGATAGAGTTGAGGAGAGGTATAACTAAAAAGTACTCCACCGTTTCTTCACTAGATGCTGTAAAAATTTTGTTTTCATGAAGAGTGGATTCAAATTATCTCTAATATTCCATACCATCCACTTAATATCAAAAATTACATAAATTGTTCATGTTAAAAAAAAAACTTCTTTTTTCAATTTATATAAATGTATTTTGTTCTTTTGATACACACTTGATTATGATGAATTTAATCTCATCACTTCTATGTCGTGTTATTGAAAATCAATGTAAAACATTATCGTAATTTTTTGTGAAAATAAAAAATAAAACTTCTTGAAAACATACTTATAAATATAAAATAATATATTTTTAAATATGATAGAATGACATTTTTCATACAAAAATTCGATACCTATGCATGATAATTTTTTTAGATTGGGATATTTAAGAAATTATATAACGGTGTAAACAACTCAAATACTATCTTTTTAGTTAGCATCAAAGTGAAAATATGTCAAAAGGTATAAACAACTTAAATACTATCGTGAAATACATATCAAATGTTACATAAACTTAACAAAATTTGGTTGAAATAACTAAATTTACGCATTTTTTAGGTTTGGTGACTAAATTGGACTAGAGTTTCAAAGAGGAATTAATTTCAATTTTGATTGAGAGTTAATAGATTAAAAACATATTTAACCCTGTTAAATCTAAACTCTACAAGTTATATAGAATAGATTTTATTTACTTGAATAAAACAATACATTTTAAATAAACTACTTTTTTATTTTAAATATCAAATCACAATTGATTAAAAGAAATGAATTTATTGAGAATTAAATTGGAACAAAGATTCAAAAGGAGATTAGTGAAAGAACCAAAATAGTTTTTAAAATGTTTTTCTCTTCAAAAAAATATAAAGTAATTAAATACTAACATAATAATATAAGAAACTTTTACGAGAAAAATATTTAATGAAACTTAACAAAGTTAATATTTTTTATTTGATAATCATTAACTTTTTCATAAAAAATATTAATAATGAGTCCAAATATTTCTTGACCGCTAATGGTAAAGATTTTGGATTTGCTTCTTCTGCACATTTTCCAGTCGACTTTAAGAGGAAAAAGAAAAGAACGGATGAAATTAGTTTCACCAGAAACTAAAATTCACTTTAAATATAAATTAGTTTGTTGATTTTTTCCCATATTATTTAATCAATTTTTTAACTTTTATATACACTAATGTTAACTTAAAAATATTGGTTTTTTCATACTTTTTTCATTGTTCAAAGATAGTCTTTATTTACCTAAGTTTCAACAACCATAATAAATATATATATATATATATATATATATATATATATATATATATATATATATTCATTTATTAAAGTAAAAAAAATCATTATATTTTTCCTCCAAAAAAAAAAAACTTTAACAACATTTAGAAAAACAGTGAGTACTATTTTTTTTTCTCATATGAAAATGGATTAAATATCAGTGATCGGAATGTTGCAAAAGTTTATCCTTTCAATTTTAATCTCTTGACAGTGGCATGATCGGAAAGGGAAAATTTCACAATGGACCGTTCCAAAACGATAAACTTGTCAATGTTTAGCATCCACATCATGTTATTAATGCCCTAGCTTGGGGTGTTGCACAAGTCTCTTCACAATTTCAATTTTTTCATTTCGACAAACCAAAATTTTCTGGACTTTCAACCCACATTAATTTCAGTTTGACTGGATTAAGGTTCATACATTTTATAGGTAATAATTATTTGTGACCTAAACATTATTCAGAATATATTGAAGGGAAAAAAGCTAGAACAAAATTGTTGAAAATTGAAACTTTATAATGGCCTAGTCAATACTGGCTTGCCTAATAGACACAACTTTCACCATAAGGAAATTGTCATTTAGTATTCAAGTTGATTAATTTGTCACACACTTTAAAACAATTAAAATTAATTGCTAGTGTTGGTTTTTTGTTAAATCAAAGAAAAAGAGTTAATACTAGATTAAAAAAACAAAAGATAACATAAACAGTGTCTACTACTAACTGTTGATATTAGATAAAGTTATAGTCTGGTACAAGGAAGAGAAAACAAAACAATATTGTCCACAATTGGGCTTCTTCGTCATAAATTAGGTTTAACTATCTTTATTTTCTCATTGCTTATTTTATTTTCTTTGTTATTAACAAAAAAAGATTTTTTTTTTTTTGAAAAATAACAAATAAAAATTTAACATTACATTAATAGTGGTATAAAATTTGATAAAAATAAATAAACCATGAATCCAATAAAGTAATTAAACGTAAAAGTTATTATATACTTTTATTGTGGATAAACAAATTAAACTTAATGCAAAATTTGAATCCACAAACTTTATAAAACTTCATCTACTCTAACAGTTGTATGTGTGACTTTGCATGATATGATATGTCAGTGGTTTTTCATGCAACCCATTTCCATCTGTAGCCGCTATAATAGGGCTGTTTTTTCTGGACAATTTTTGTCACAAATTTTTATTTTATACTTATTTGACGCTCTCTTTTTTTTTTTTTTTACAAGTACAAAAGTTGACATTTTTACCTTTACAATAGATTGTCAAATGATTTATTTTTTTTCATCAAAGAATTTTTCTCTTTCCCTTACTATCAAAACTTACAAGTTTCTAATAAATGGTTGAGTGCATGACTAATCTTTCGGGGTAAACTATACCATAAATTTGTATAAAAACGGATAAAGATAATGTATTGTTTATGAACTAATATTATAAAAAAATATTTATTATTAGTGAACTTTATTTATGTGTCATACTAAGCCAGTTTATTGGCTTTTAAATAAGATTATATGTATGAGCTTAAACAAGTAAATGCTATTTTTTATGATGGAATAATATCATATTAAAAAAAACACCAATCTTATAAAACAAGTAAATGCTATTTTTTTTTTATGATAGAATACCTTTATGATAATGAGAAATATATAGTTTTAAATATTAATTGGTTTAAAATTCATATTTTCTCTTCATCAGAAAATATTCTAAGTGGTTTGACCTTGTTAGTTTTTATTTATCATTTTTGATAACGTTCTTAAAGGATAAATTTGAAGTAAATATTCATGTCAGACGTCACCGGGATCACTTCCAGTACTTCAAATATAGCATGTTGTTAAATTGTCTGGAGTTGAGCGCCACAGGACTGAACAGTGATGATGTTGATGTGCCAAAATTTGTTGGATATGTATAAATCATGAGAAGGAAGAATGTGTACACAAAAGGTGTTTGGTGGAAACAATTCAAAGAGAGTTTGCTTACTGATTTATTAAAACTTTGTTCAATATATAGTACATTGTGGAGGTTGTTAAGAGTGTTGAGAAGTTCTCCCACTTCTCTCTTCATGATGGCTTTCTCTCTTTTCGAGTTGGAGAGGAAGATGAGTTGCGATTTGGAGTATGAAAACGTGAATGAGAGGCACAATTAAAACATGAAGTGAAAGCAAAAACCCTTGGGAGAGGTCTTACATCTTCTCTTTGGTTTCCATTTCTTCCCTTTCTCTTCTATTTGTAAACCCTAGGTCCTCCACCATAGAGAGTTGATCTTATTTGTTGAGATTAAATGTAATGGAATAAATTTTTGTGTAATTTGTATTATTAATATATATATATATATATATATATATATATATATATATATATATATATATATTCCAATTCAAGTTAGAATGTTGTGTGCCCTTGATCTCCCATGGTTTGAACCTAAAAATGAAATTGACTACCTAATGAAGCTTGTATTTAGGGATAGAACATGATTTCATTAGTAATCTTAAAACTCTTGAACTTAATGCATGATTGCTTGTTAATGATCTAAGGGATTGGACTTTGATGAGTTATCATAGGCTCAAAGTCACTAGGAATAGGATTTGACTAAATTAGTGAGTTGATTTTAACTTGAATATGAAATTGAGATGTTTGTAAACACATGAGAATGAAGTGAATGAAATATAGTTTTGACAATTGTATGCACTATATGTTAAATTTATATTGCACATCAATTATTTGATAAAATACCAAAAATAGTTTCTTAGTGTTTTTGTGAACTTTGTTGTCTAATTGAATTGTGAATTACGAGAATTGTCATGTGTTGCACAAATCATTGCGAAGAAAATGATATTTATTATTTACTACGTGCGACCGGTGCCATTAATGTTTTTTGCTAACAATATCCAAGTAATTTGGCATGTTGTACAACATATAGTATCTTACATACATACTTATGTAATTGTACATAAACTATATAGCAAAGAACTATAAATATTTTACGCCATAAGATGCTGTTTAAAAATAGTATTGAATTGACAAAGTGATGAATATTAAAAGGGACATAGAAAAGACCAGATGATTAATCTTAATTGCTGTATAGGTAGTGGTGGTGGTAACGGATAGTGTTTGGTGAATAAAATGAAAAGAAAAACAAGTACAAAGCCTTTTAATTTTGGGATGTATTGATAATTACAGAGACGCGAGACGAGTGTGAGTGTATATAAACTACAAAATTTGTTATATTAAAATGATGGAACGGTACTGTTATAGACGTGAAGTTTATCTGAGTACACATGAAGACTAATGATGCATGAATAGGTAGCTAAGGATCCAAAAAAGCATATTTGGTGTTTGGAAGATATTATAGTAAAGTATTGTAATGGAGAAGAACAAATGAGTAGATGGCAAAAGATGAAAAGGTTGGTTCAGAAGTCTATGATGGGTAGGTTCCACCACGGAACAAACTCTGGGTGTTTTTCTTCTTCTTCTTGGATTCTTCGCTTCTAATAATCCATCAAGGAACGACAAAATCAAAAGTTGCTTGTCATCTTCTGTGTTCTACAAATATTCTTCTGCATGGGGACCACTCGTTAGAGGTCGGAAAAAAGCCACGATCCTTTCTGCAATAGTTCTAGAACACCAACAATAAAACTATGCTTAACCTCTAATTTTTTATATGCTAGGTTATGTAAAATCAATAATATATACGGAAGGTGAGTTTATCCTTCACTTATCTATTATTAAATTATCTTATCTTTAATTGATATGAAATTTTCAAGCTTGTAATACATCACTTATTTATTATAAAATTATTTTCTTTTTAATTGACGTGGGACTTTCAATTTAAATTTTAAATTGAATTTAAATAAATAGTAATTTTGAATCCCATAGGAGAATGACGATAAATTTATTATAAATATTTGTATCTTCTTAATCTCTAAATATAAATATAATTAATCACATCTGCAAATACTATTGCAAATCTGTGTTTATTTATTAGATTTTTTTCATACTACAAAATCACTTTTAACTTCTCTACAAAATTAACATGCAAATAATATTGCTAGGCTTGTCATCTATGTTACTCCTCCGCAAAGGTTCAATTTTTTATCCTACAACTCTTTAGCGCAACATTAAAGCATTATTAATTTTAAATTGACATTATTGTGTTGGTCCAACCTAATATTAGTGATGACATTATAGTCTTAATAACAACTAAAATTAACGCTTAAATTAATTGAAAGAAGATTTAAAGTAATTCAGTTCATTAATTACGTTTTAGCTTTGGTCAAGCCAATGTTAAAGCCTAATGAATGAAATAGCATTACTTTGACCGATGTCAAGTTTAAATATATAGTCTACCTTGATCCATCATAGTGGATCTCTTGTAATGAAATTTAGAATGGATATAGAAATTTAACCATAAAAATAAAAAGAATCAATTAAACAGGTATGAAACCCGTATTTATTGGTTTGATTTATTTTTTCAACTTTTAACAAAATTATTTATAATACAAATAAAAATTTAATATCCAGCTACAACTAAAAATATCAAAGTGAGTCAACCCGACTCATCCATATTGAGCTAAAAAGGAGTATGTTCAACCCGACACACTCTCTTGGTGAACCAAAAATTTTGCAATCCAATCTTGACTCACTTAAAAATGTCTTTTTTTTACAATTTATTATATTTATTTATTACATTACAATGAAAGTGAATTGACTTAATTTATTTTTTTATAATAGTGGAATCAAAGTGTTCATCTAATTCTTGAAATATTGTTATAAAGATAATAGTTAAAAATTAAAGTATCAACATATATAACGTGTCAAACAAATTAATTATACATCAAACTATTAAAATATTATTGAGCAACATCCTTGTAATTAAAAATATGAAAATGTGAATCCATATAGTTAGCTAAATAATTATAACAAAAAAAAAATTAAAAAATGTAAAAAAATGTTAGTGGATTAAGTGGATCAATTCACCTTCAACTTGATTCGAACCTGTTTAACCTGTGAGCTAAATGAGATGAACTCAGTTCAACCCACTTTTAAAAAAATTAAATTTTCTTTAACCCAACTCGTCTTATACCTGTAGTAAGCTGGGTTGACTCATAGCTTAGAAGCTATTTTAAGATCCATAACTACTCAAATATAAACTTAAATGATAAGATAGTGTATATTTAAATGTTTCCTTCATGTACATATGATATACATTTTACAACGCATAAACTAATCTATTTTAATTTTTATAATTTAATTCAATGACTGATTTAATTTAGTTTAAGCAAATTATCCGACATGTAGGACGCTCGTAACGAAACCAAAATTCCTTAATATAAATTTAAACATGATAATGATAAAAAATGTATACTCTTTTTAAATAGTTAATAAAGCAATGAAAACAAATAATTGGAAAAGAAAAACTAAATAGGTTGTGTCTTGTTGTGGTTGTGAGATTGGTTTTGGGGTTGGTGTCCTTAGAATGAGTCTTAGGTGTGTTAGGCAACCAAATTAAATCTTGAGTCACCAAAATATAATAAAATTCACGTTCTACTTTCTGGTAGAGAATGATGTGACGGAACTACGGGACCTTCAAATTCATCACCGTTATGTTTCTTCATCCATTCATCTTCTTCATTTCAATATTCAATGTAAGGAGGATTCAAAAGTCTTCTGCCTACTTCCTTCCAAAATTCTTATGTCTCCATGTGAAGTGTGATTAGTAGTTTTTTTCTTAAATTAATGTCTTCTCATTCAATTTATATATGCTACAAGAAAATAATATCGATAATCATCAATATAATGTTCATTAGTAAAATTTGCTTATCAATAACAAAAAATTTTTGATAATTTTTTATTAGTAATTACCGATGAATTTTGGTTATTGATAAATATTAAGATTTGGTGTTCTTTTTCTTTTTTTCTCTTTTTTTATATTTATTCTTCCTTCACTACAATAAAACACAGATTTATTGATGAATAAAATTCATCGATAACAACAAAAATTTGTCAAAAATTACAAAAAATTGTTGATAAAACATAATTGCTAATATTACCAACGGTCAAAAAACTGTTGGTAAAATACTCATTGATAAATTTTACAACCATATAAGAAAAATTGTCAGTAATTACTGATAACAAAAAATTCATCAATAATTACCGACAACCTAAACCATCTATAATTATTCGTTAAAAAATATCTTTGACGCCCACTTTACAAATGGAATTTAGTAACAAACATTTGTCATGAATACAAATTTTGAATTACTAACGAAATTTGTCATAATTGATAAATATTTGTCAATAATTAAAATTCTAAAATTCATCGATAATTATCCATGGATATTTCCGTTTTACCCATAATTTTGTTTTATTAGTAAAATTCGTCGGTAAAACGGTATTTACTGACGATTTTTTTCTATAAGTAAAACTTTGTTAACAATATGGTATTTTCTTGTTGTACACTTCTTCATTTTCTTCCTCCTTTACCACTATTATCGTGTTCGTCATCGCAATCGCAACGTTTAACGCCTATTTTACCGGTGAATTTTACCATGACATGGTCAGACCCTATAATGGAAACTTTGGTACCATTTTACTAGCAAAATTCATTGATAATAAACATTATAGTTACAAATGGATTTCACCAATTGATGTTATCGACAAATTCACTACCAACAAATATTTTTGTCGATGATAAAAAATTTAATTTATCAATGGATATTACTAACAAATTGTACCGACATATTCATTACTAATAGAAATATTTGTTGATAATATTTTTTTTTTGTCAATGAAATTTCATCAATAATTTAACTTATCATTTTTTTCTTATACATTTCTGAACCGTTTTTTTAGTCGAATTTCTAACCATTCTCTTGATCTTTTGGTGGAAAGTAAATTGTTAACCTTAGTTTAACTATTTAGGTTAACACTTTTAAAATATAAATTAAATATGTTTTTAGTCCCTAAACTTGAACACAAAATTAAAATTCGTTCTTATTCTAAACTTCAATATAATTTGGTTATAAAATTTAAAAAATGAATAAATATATTCCTTATAACCCAATTATGTAAATTTATTTTGACGTATTAAATGACATTTTAAGTTAACATTTGAGTTATTTACAGCATTACACATTTTAGCTCAAATATTAGCCTAGAACATCATTTAACACACAAAAAAAACTTGACTTCATTGAATTAAAATAACTTATCCATTTATTTGAAGTTTAAAACTAAAATGTTTAAAAATTTAAGATAATGACAATTTTAATTTCACAATAAAATTTATGAACTAAAATCGTATTTAACTTTTGAAATAATCATGGATGAAGTCTGGAAATTTTATCTTTTGGTGTAACCGAAACCTATGTAATTGTAAATGGTTGTTAAATGTGTAACTTACACAACACCTCGTATATTCTATTTATGAAGATACCAAATTTTACATCACTCACTTACAAAGAATTAAAACCTTTATTAACTTTCCAACATATAAGCAAATTAATTATACTATATATGATTAAGCTAATTAAACGTTTGAATTCATAAGCTAGATTTTGACGCCGTCGTTGTTAAGTCAATAGGAAGTTGTTTTTCCCCCTCTAAGATCTTATTCGTTTTATAATTTTTTTTTATTAACATTTGGAAGCAAATATTTGTTTTTTGTTTATTTTTCATTTTTAAAGCTCAAAATAACATCATTTTTATATTTTCTGAATTTGTATAAAAAATTAGAGAATAACAGATCGATGTACAAAATGTTATGATTGTTTGATTCGAATATTTCATATTTTTCATTTATGCATGATTAAAAATGAAAAAAAAAAGTGTTTGAAACATCGTTTTCATTTTCAAGTATAGGAAAAAACCTCTGATTTTTGAAAATTAACAAGGAACAATGAAATGTTTTTTTTTTCTTCTAAATTTATATTTTTACGTACTTTCTAGATGTGGTGACATTTCAATATGATGCGACTCATGTCATGTGTCACCTTGCCTTTAACTCTTTCCTCCTTTATCTTGTTTCAAACAGTGATGTCTCTTCTCTCTATTTTAAAAATATTAAACAAAAAAAGTGGAATTCAAAGATCTACATGTTAAACATTCAGGAATTCAAATAATAAAATTGACAATGATAATTATTCATTTGAAGTAGAATTTGATAAATCCATAAATTAGATCGCTTGAGACGAAGAATTAGGAGATGATGAATCTAAACTCCAAAAAATCATAAAACAAGAGGAAGTTAATAAGTCATAACAAACCCTAATATGAGACGAAGAATTTGCACCAAATATCTCTCCCAATGTTAGGTTTTTTATTATTCTTTTAATTAAGGGTAATTTAGTCATGTAGGTGCAAAAAGAAACTATGGAGGTACAGAAAGAAATATTCTATACGTATTTACTTCAAAATGTGTTTCTTGCTTATGATGTATTTACTAATAAGTATTACCGAATTTGTTATTAATTAAGTTTGTTTTCATGGGAATTTCATCATTTTCTAACTTCAGCTAATTAAAATTTAATTTTTGATATTGTTTTAGTTATAATTTCTACGAAACTTATACATAAAAATTATAAATTATAAAATTTTAACCTACTTATTTTAAAAAATAAATTTCAAAAATTTATTATTTTTACTAATTTAATTAAATAAAAACAAAGTTATTAAAAATTCGAACCTTAGTATTTTGCTATAATTGAAGGGAAAGATTACAAAAAATAATTTCTTATGCAGCCTTTACTCAAGTCCTCGGACCAAAATGTTATGGAGGACAAACGATAAAAAAAAAAATCTAATACATTAATTTAAAGTATAACAAATTTTAAAAATGTATGTTTTTTTTCCAACAGGAACTAATCAAATCTTACTCGACTCAAGTAAGCTAACTCTAAAGAGAATATAATTGTTCAATTCTCATACAGTACATTATAATTAACTATTTTATTACAAAAAGAAATGCAGAGACATTATTCATGCTTCATTTGGACTTCAATTAGGAATCAATTACCACATACAACTGGAACTTAATCAAGTGTTACGTTCTCTTACATTTTATTTCAAAATTAATGAGCAAAAGCCATAGGCTGGTTTACAAGTAATTTCATTTCCACTTCTCAGCACAAACAGGGGAATAAAATCAATATTTGTAGAGTTAGACAGTTAATGTCTTTGAGATTCCATTGATTAAAAAAATATACTAAATATTATAACTTTAATTATGCTGTTATACAAAGAGATAGGGAAAAATAGATGTTTATTAAGTGTTTAAAAATATGATATTAACATGTATATTATACAAAATGAGAAGTTAATAAACATTAGGAAAGAAGTAGTAACAACCTAAAAAAAAGGTGATATTATAAAGACATACAAAGAATGAGAGTTAAAAGTAGGAGAGAAATGTGAGCGAGTCATTCGTCGTTTAATTTTCTGAAAGTGTAGTACGTGTGTCTCCATGTATAAATACATATAACTTCTGAAATCTTTGCTTTCCCTTCAGCATTGATTTATTCACCTTTCTGATTTCTCATTCCCCTTTCTTCTTCTTCTTCTTCTCTTAAACCACCGAGCATTATTGGTATGTATCTCTTCTACTTTCACCTCGTACAATTTACTTTTCATCCATTGATTCTTTCAGCATTACCAGTATTCAGATCTTGAAACAATGTCTGCGTCTTACAATTTGTTTATTTGGCATCCTGCTATAGATCTAGCTGTTATGATAATTCAAGTTTTATACGTGATTGTTCAATTTTCATCAATTTGTTTTCTTAAAAATATGTGTTTATATGGAGAGCTAAGGCGTGCAAGTTTTTTAACGTTGTCGACTTGATTGGATTTGTTTATTCCTGCGATGATATACTGCTGTTGTTTGTGCAGCATCGCAGATCTATGTTTGCTCATGTATTCCATGCTTGATGTTGTCTTTATGATTCTCTGTTTGGGTTTGAACGATGAAGTAATTAAACAATGGTTGTGTGATTTGGGATTTATGTCTATAATGCAACCAGGTGTAGCTTTAGAAATGTGTTATTTTTTTTTAGAAAAAGAAAAGAACTGCAACTAGCTTATTTCTTTTGGGTTAAATTTGTTTTAGATATCTTAGTTTTGAATAAAAATTATAATTAATATTTTTTTTTAAACTTTAATTCAATTTAGTTTCTTGTAGATCCAAAATTTAATATAAAGAAAAACGTTTCAAATTTTAAATAAACTTAAAAATTTATTTAAAATAATTAAATATATGTATTTCTGTAAAAAAAATTATATCAATCCAAAGTTTCTTAACTAATTCTATTTTTTACTTAAAAATAAAGAACCGAAAATATATTTAATTCTCTTTCTCGCCATTAGTTTTACTTCTTGGATATTTAACCACGGACATCAGAACAGTTATTGCAATTTGTTTCTTTTCACGGACCTGCATAAAATCCTCAGATTTCAAATAAAAGTTATTGAATATTCTTTTATTTCATTTTCTTTGCACCTGAACTTTATACAAAAAGGAAAAATGATAGATTTTTTTTTTATCTTTTAAAAAGCATCTCATAATAAATAAATAAATAATATACATTTTGACCTCCACTCGAAAATAAAAATCATCATACATCATACATTTAATGACTTTTATAATTAATGAAAAGTTGTATATAAGATTTTTTTTTAATTGGCTGACAATACAAAAAATTTACATTAATAGTCCATGTCTATCAAATATATACCAAGAGTAAATATGTCCATTAGAATAGGTGCAGCAAAAATTAAATATTGATCATTTGATTTAAGTTCTTGATTCTTGTAATAAAATCAGTATTTTAGGTCCATGGAATAGAATATGCACTAATTGTCAAGTTAATTGCTTCCACAGTTTCTCTCTAAAGCACAATTTAACCCCTTTTGTTTTCTTAACACCAGAGATGGAAACTTTCCTCTTCACCTCAGAATCTGTTAACGAAGGGCATCCCGACAAGTTGTGTGACCAGGTTTCAGATGCCATCCTGGATGCATGCTTGGAGCAAGACCCAGACAGCAAGGTGGCGTGTGAAACCTGTACAAAAACTAACATGGTTATGGTGTTTGGTGAGATAACAACCAAGGCCAATGTGAACTACGAGAAAATAGTTCGAGATACTTGCAGAGGCATTGGGTTCGTGTCGGCAGATGTTGGTCTTGATGCTGACAATTGCAAAGTTCTGGTCAACATTGAGCAGCAGAGTCCAGATATTGCTCAAGGAGTTCATGGTCACATGACCAAAAAGCCAGAGGAAATTGGTGCTGGTGACCAAGGCCACATGTTTGGCTATGCCACAGATGAAACACCGGAGTTAATGCCACTCACTCATGTGCTTTCTACTAAACTTGGTGCCAAGCTCACTGAAGTGAGAAAGAACAAAACATGTCCCTGGCTGAGGCCGGATGGTAAAACCCAAGTGACAGTTGAGTACAAGAACGATAATGGAGCCATGATCCCTATCAGGGTCCACACAGTTCTCATCTCAACTCAGCATGATGAAACTGTCACAAATGAGAAAATTGCTGAAGATTTGAAAGAGAAAGTGATCAAACCCGTCATCCCAGCCAAATATATTGATGACAAAACTATCTTCCACCTCAACCCCTCTGGTAGGTTTGTCATTGGTGGACCACATGGAGATGCAGGACTCACCGGAAGGAAGATCATTATAGACACCTATGGCGGTTGGGGTGCTCATGGCGGCGGTGCCTTCTCCGGTAAGGACCCAACCAAGGTTGATAGGAGTGGCGCATACATTGTGAGGCAAGCAGCCAAGAGTGTGGTAGCTTCAGGACTTGCTCGACGTTGTCTTGTGCAGGTTTCTTATGCCATTGGAGTCCCAGAGCCCCTTTCAGTGTTTGTAGACACATACCAAACGGGAAAGATTCCAGACAAGGACATCTTGGCTCTGATCAAGGAGAAGTTTGACTTCAGGCCAGGAATGATTGCCATCAATCTTGATCTCATGAGAGGAGGCAAGTGCAGGTACCTGAAAACTGCTGCTTATGGGCATTTTGGACGTGATGATCCTGATTTCACTTGGGAGACCGTGAAGATCCTCAAGCCTAATGCTTAAGTCAGCCACCCACGATCGAATTCGTTGCTACTTGTGGCTATCATCGTAGCCATCTTTCAGATTTTGGGTAAAAGGAAAATAAAGAAGCTTCTCTGCGTACATCTCTTAATGAAGATACGTTTCACAGTTTGGACTAGAAAAGGGAGGAGGGAGATATCTTTCTTCATTTTTGGGTAGTTGGTGTAAACTTATAATGTTCATTTGAATTTTGAGGGTGTTAGTTAATTGTTTACTTCGTGAAAACCAAGATTTCCTTTAATATGTTTTTAGTCTGTTCTTATAGAACAATTTTTTATATATGATGAACAAATTTTAGTTTTAGTCATTGTAATTTCCTTTGGTTTTAATCCTTCTAAAGTTCAAAATTACTGATTTTGATCTCTAAATTTCATTTTAAAGTAATAAATAATATTTATTTTAAGAATCTGAAACTCTTTTGAATGTATCACATATTGATGTTATACCATTAACACTCGTGTAGTTAAGGTTGACTTAGTAGTAAAAGTTGGAAGGGAAGGGAGGGTGGAAAAAGTTGTGGGTTGAACTCCTCCCACTAACTTTTGAGAGTTATAGGTTAGTTCGAAGAGATTGAGAGGGGAGGTAGGAGAAAGTTGTGCCTTCAACTTTCTCAACTAACAAAATACTGACATTTGTCAATAAAAAAAATAACACTCGTAAATGTTATTTGGAATAGTCAATTGAACTTTTGCCCATTACATAACAATAAGCATCCCTTGATAATTGAGATAGAAGCAAAATTTCAACTTAAAGAGGGATACATATAGTCTTTTTTTTTCTAGAGACTAAAGTTAAAACTAGTTAATTTTGCAAGAACTAAAATAGAAATTAAAGCCAAGAAAATTTCTTATGGAGACATAGAATAACTAGATTTTGTTCTACAATTCACAAAAATTATTCATGGATGATAGTGCTACTTACATGGATAGAGAAATTGCAAACATAATGTTTCTCTTACGCGGAGTAGTTAAGAGTGCAACCACAGGCGATCATGGAGCCTCTCTTCTCCAGTACCATACATCTCATCCACCTTTTCCCCATTCCGGTAAAATTGGAAGGTTGGGGTGTAGCGAATGTGTTGAGTTGTTTCCGGGCATTCATCAATGTCTGCGTACACAAAGGTAAGCTTCGGAAAATTATTGCTCAGTCTGCAGAATGCAGGCAGAATTTGGCTACAAACGCGACACCTGAAAAGCCAGGAAACAATAGTCATTAACGGCTGATCTTCCAAACCACTGTCCTTGAAAGAGTTTTTCATTTGGAGTGCATAAAAAAACATAGAAGCATGCATTCTTACACGTTCAAATAAATAACTGTTCTTTTTTAATTTCTTAGCCACCTGGATTGTAACCGCTCCCCAAGGAGAAAGTTTCATCGGAAGTGGATTAAAAAAACATTGGACAACGCATTTTTACACGATCAAATAAAAAAAATTCCATTTTATACTTTTTAAGCAGAGTTTTTAGCATTTGCAACAACTAACGCATGCCACCTGGGTCATAACCGCATCCCCTGTGCTATGTATCATGTTCAATTTCATTATTCCAAACCCAAACAAAACAAACTTCCAAATATCATGCAAACAAAATTTTAACCACAAGGTTTGGACTTTCCAATGATTTCGAGAGTTCCAACATCAAACACCTGGTGCTCAAAACAATTAGAATCCACATATTATTAGGGAGAAGCAGTAACATACCAAGAAGCGCCATAATTGATAACAGCCTGCAATGAATTTTGTGACAGAACAGAAGAATCAGATTTATGCAGTGAAGTTGAAAAGTTGGAAACAAAAGGGATTCTGTTGCTTACGGGGGTTTTGGAGGATTTGATGTGTGCGAGAACATTGGTGAAGTCGTCGTCGCTGGTAGCGCTTTTCAAATTGGCATAACGGTTGATGGGTATATCTAAGGCAGTGCCTTCCAACCCTTTCTTTGCCTTATCATGCTGGTTGCTCACCATGCTTGAGCTTCCCTCCATTGTTGGTTCTTTTCCAATCCAACGAAATATGTGTTTCACAATCACGCAAACTCATATTTTAAAGATGGAAGTTAATGGTCAAGAAATTTAACAATATGTTAATTTTGGTAACTAGGAGGAGGCGTACGAAAAAGTCGAAGTAACCAATTTCTAGAAATTTGAAATATGGATTTTTTTTTCTAGTTTCAAAAAATAATATTCTCAATTATTGGATAATGTTTTCTCAAACACGTCAGTTGGAATAAATTAACTTGGTTATGTTCAAAAAATTTACATAAAAATGCCATATCATTCTTAGTTAAATTATTTGGTATATGGTGAATAATCAAGATCTTGCTAAAACATTGCCTTATTATAAATATTTATATGAATATTTATGACAAACCAAAAAAATTTTAATCATTAGTGACGGATGGTTTGCAAAAGATAGTAAATTATAATCTTCCTCGGTTTTGATTTTTGTAATTTGCAAACAATGTCAATTTAACTACCACATCGAATCCTTAAATAAAATTAGAACTAAATTCAGGACAAAATAAATTAAGTGACCAGGTTAAATAAACTCTACAAATATTAGGATTAAATTACTCATTACCCATGAACCAAACAACAATTTTGTTTATCAAATATAATGATATTATGTTCCTCCACAGTGAGAGGATCTAAATCGACTCCTTGGGATTTTAACTGTTGAACAACACTAGAATTGGTGAGAGGTGTATACTTGCACACAACAAAATGTCCAAAAAACGAAAAGTGTACGTTGACTTTCCCACTAAATATACCTTGGAGCATTGGGCAAATTATGCCTCTGTTGAATGGTTAAAATAATCAAAATGGTTCATACACCAGATAGAGAAAGTGTAGTTTAAATCAGCATAAAAATCAGGTATATAGCAGCCAAAGCTAACATGCAATTCGAGCTGCTAGTTTAAAGGTTTAATCGCTGGATTTTCAATGAAGAAAACTTTATATTTGTAAAAGGTGGTGCTGTAAGTTGAGATAATTTAATAATAATTCTACAATAATCAATAGGTTGTCCATGCCCCCATGAAGAAGTTAAAAGTGCTGTGAATGGCAATAGAATTGAATCTCCAGCCACCTGCTTGTACCATTGTTCTTTCTTCTACCAACACAGCAGCACCCTTGATTTTCTTCCCGCTCCATCTGTATCCCAATGCATCTTAGTATATCAGAATGATAAGATTCAATCCCATGAAAGGTTTTCATTCTGTTGGCATCCAAAAGATATGAACCATAGCATTTACAATATCATCTTAGTTCATCTCAATGAATGCACCAGGCTGAAACTTCTTGTGCAATGCTTTTATAGCTGAATCAATGCGAGCTAGGTCCTGTCATAAAATTAGAACTGGTAAATATGCAGGCAAACTTGTTTTCTTAAAACAGATACTAGAATAGGGAAGTTTTGTTCTACCTTTCCTTTGAAGCTAACAATAAGAGATCCATATCTGGCTTTGCGGTAACAACCTAAATGTTACAAAGAAGAAAATAAAAAAATATAGATAGATAATAAGTCATAACTGGTAAACGTCAACAACAACTTACAAACTTCATACCAATATAAAGGTCAGGAAATTCAAGGCAAAGCTTTGACAGAGGTTGAGCAATTTCAACCTGCAGTTTCGTAAAATCAGATGAGCTCGGGAAAGAAAAGTAGCAGAGAAACAAGACTCATCAGAATAAATTGTCTCATGCTTTAAGAATTTCATCAATGATATATGAGTACACGTCAAATGCATCTCTGATCTTTTTATTGCAAGGAAGCAAAATCGAATGTTGCGTACTTGCATTTACATGGGCCAATCAGCACAAAAAGTAAAAAAAAGGATGTTATACATAATGATGAGTCTCGCAGCATAGACAAAGACTGCAGAACACGTTATAACTGAAATATAAATGAAGGTAGTAATTGTGTCCAACACACGGAAAATAAAAACAAAATTCCAAATAATCTTCAAAGCACAAGGGAATGAAATCATGCGGATGCATCATTATATAGGAAAGTTAGTACGAGTACATACATCTGACAAATTGGTTGCCGCGTTCTTTGATACATATGGTTCCAGCAATGCTAGTAGGTCACTAGATTTTGCTAATTCAATCCAACAGTCCCACTGCTTTTCCAGCTCCGAAACATTTGTTGCACTAAGAATTATTACATTTTGGCACTTGATCTGCAAAAAACATTAATTATCTCTCACAATTAAAACCAGTAATACTTCAAAATTTTCATCATATACAATATAGGAGGTGGTCAAAAGTAAGAGAAGAAGTACAAAAGTTTTCCTTCAGTTCTTCCTTAATGTGAAAGTAAATTTCTGGTGAATGACATAAGGACACAATTTTCATTAACGATGTTCTGAAAACATACCAAGGGCACAGACAATTTGTCATGATGCCATAATTCAGTTATGCCCTCAGGCAATTGAGCCATCTGAAAGGTGAAAGGCAAGGAAAAATCAATACGAATGAATTACATACTAAAAACATCATGACAGTATAATGTGCGGGGCATTATGAAAAGCATATTGACGTCTTGTTGGAAATATAGCAATCGAAATATATATGGCTATACCTTTAGATTCTTTTAGTGTATTCTCATTGTTTCCTCCCACCCAACTCATATAAAGCAAAGCACAATAAAGGAGTTTCCAGAAAACATGCCGGAAACAATGAACAGCCCTGAGAGACTTGATCTAGGCTGAGGCATTGTTACGGATTAGACCTTAAAAAGTTAACGATCTTGGCATTTGTATACGCATGAGCATGCAAATCATACTAACGAAGTCACGGTTCAAATGTTCCTACCAAAGAAGTAATTGTTGGGTACATTGCTAACTTACGGTACAACTACTAAAAAAAACACTTTGTCTCACCCTCGCCTCCCATTTACCAGACAACTGAAATCAAACAAGCGCTTAATTCAACCAGACCAACATAAATTAGAATTAGAAACTTAAACCTGTGATAGATAATTAGCTTATTTTGGTAAGTAATAATTAACCAGTGGTTGAGGGAACTGACAATGTAGCACTTGAGCCAATAAAGAGAAATTGTGGGGAGTGATTGTCTCAGTTTCGAAAATGAGGATTAGTCCCATACCTCATTCCGGTCACCAGTACACTGGTCACCGATTATATGCCTGAGATACTCTTCAAATTCTTCATCAGGAGCCTACATGAAACGCAAATAATCAATTGACAATGATATAGAGATTCTTGGAAGATGAGATAACAAAGAAATTGAGATGCCATCTGAACTGATTGTGTTATTATTTGCTCATTTTCTGATATAATGACAATTACAATATAACAGTACCCATAACCGAATCCTGTTTACAGCAATATGATAGGCAATTTCTACAACTTCTAGCAAAAGAAGTATTAATAACTCTAATAGATATTGATGGACATGGCATATTTAGGGAATGATTATAGTAGCCTCAAATTTAAAAATACAGCAATTGCAGGAAATAACGCACCAAACGAACACCAAAAGCTTTTGCAATGCCTGCTATGGTAACATCTGAATGCAGTGGACCTACACCTCCATATATAAATACCTACAATAAGTAGGACAGGTAAATATGCTGCATCATCATTTATCATCAAGAAATTCACGTATATAACTTCCCAAGTGAGCGTATAGTACCATATCACTCTTAGATTTTTGTCGCTCAACTTCTTCAGCTACAGAATCTATCTGGTACAGAAGACACAAGTCACAAACCATGAAATTATAATATTAGATGAAGAATGCCTGACTTAGAGTTTGCATATGGGTCATTAACAACAGACCCATAATAACACCTTTAAGTGATGATGTCTGCAAAGAAAAATTCATACAAAATCGTGTAGGACTTCTGCAGAAATGAACTCACATTGTTGTGCACAACAGAAAGTTTAAACACAGACCAACCAATCGAATGCAGCTTCCTACACAAATAAGGGCCCAACTGATCTTCAACAATGCCAAACCTGAGCTATGGAACAGAGTAAAGAAAGAGAACATCACCAATACAGCAAAAAGGATCATAAAAAAATTCACTACACAGCATGATATATTTTAAAAATTTAATAAAATTCACTACACCCTTAGTGTTTTTCTTTCGTTTTCTTTAGAAATTCAGCTCCTAATAAAATCCTTCCCTACTTTAATTTATCTCTGAGTGTTATTATTGTCTCTGTTTTCGTGAACCTATCAGGCACACAATCAAGAGATTCAACAGTAGGTTAACCGCTTGCAAATCCTTTCACCAAAGCTTGAAAACAGGCTAAATAGTCTGATAGAATAAAGAAATCTCCCAATGGAAAATTATAAAGCAGGTCATACCAGTTCCTACAGGATAGAGTTTCCAATATATTCCACAAAATCCAATTATCCATGTGACATCGAGGTACTTACAAAATCTCATCTCCCACAGCAATGATCGATGCTGTGAGCATGCTATTTTTATGTGAATCCAGGCTAGTCAAACCATTGCTATCGACAGGAAGTTGTCCACCAGTAGAAGATGGCCTTTTAGCCCTCCCAGCTCTCTCTAATCTTCCATCAGCAAGTAAATATGCAGGCTTGAATTTGTAGGAAGAATTGCTGACGGACAATAATGAGTTGGGAACTGTATCGTGTATACTCCCAATTGAAGTATAACTGCACAAATAATAAAGAAAAATTGCACACCTAAATTCCCTGAATAATCACAAACAACTACAACTTAATGTCAACCATCACGGACCAATTATTACGTTCAGCAATAAATGTCAACCATGTTTACTGAAGCCTTTTAAATTGTTCACAAATGATGTAAAAGAAAAATTATCAGATATTCATCAAATTATATTCCTATTGTCCCCTATTTGGGAGGGAAATATTAAACAAAAAGAAAGAAAAATATGGCAAGCAGACATAATAAAATCCAACAATAAGGTTCATCATATTTATTGAGTATTACCCTTGATCGTAAAGGCTGCAATAGTTCACCTTGCAAGTTAAAAGGAAGGCCCACACATCTCTGTATAGAAATATAGCCACCATAAGTAAATGAAGCAATTAATATTATCACATTCCAAAAGCGCCAACATAAATAATCATGGAAAAAAACGAACAGTACATTTTCCAAGTGATAGTGCTCCTAAATTAATATGTCAATAGATGGAAGGAAACCAAATAATATCCAAGTTGTTTGGCTAAGAAAATTGCGCTTTCAAAAAATTCAGATTACTAAAATAAAATTATATTTCAAGTTATAAACTATAACAACAACCATTATTGTCCCATTAGATGGGACTGACTACAAGGATCAAGCAATGTCATTGAGTTATATCAAGAAAATAAGGGTCTCTTCACTTGGGTGTTGGTTTCATGTTTTTTTCTTCTGTTTGACCTTTTCAGTACAAAATTGTCACATTGTTTTCAATTTATTCATTAGAAAGTGAAGACGGAGAATGAAAACAAAGAAAATGGGTACTAATTTTCAAGAAAATCCATTTAGAGTAAAGTCTTTTTCTGGTTTTAACAAGCTACCCTCAGGGTTTACAAGAGGCTTTCTAGTTTTCTCTAACTATTCATCCACATGGCTAACCAAATACGAAAGTCTGTGTATTTCCAAAAGACTATAAATCTAAGATATGGTGTACTAAGGACAATACTGATATGACTGTATACAAAAGGGGAGAGCTTAGATATATAACTGAGGAAAAGAATAAATCAATTTGGTAATGAGGTAGTCTATCTCTTGGTGCAACTGCTCACACAACTAATAAACACATTTTTTTTTTCTCACTAATGTTTAAGGGAAAATAAACATAAACATCCAACCCTACCAAATATGTGATGGCAGCCTTGTGATGAGTACACAAATGGAGATAAAGAAAAGAAAAAGAACAATAACACATCATTTCGAGGAAGATAACTAGGAGCATAACAAGAGAAGATATTCTTGCTCACCAAAATAGTTTGTTAGTTTCTTTATTTTGTATTCCTTGGCCTCATTAATTGTATGACTTTTCCTTTATTTTTCTTTATGGAACAAATGCAAATAGTAATTTTAACCTAGGTTGTACTTGGGCCTATCCAGCCAAAATGGAACGAGGAGATGCAACCAAATAGTTGCAATGAAGCAAGGAGCGTGATGTAAAATTCATGCCCAACAAAAGCCCTTTGCCCATATGAAAGACAAGGCAAGGTCAATGTGAGCCGAGCATGAAGAGTGTGACAAAAGCATGGATACGATGGGGATGATCTTGACCCTAGATCCAGTCACCTTGTAAGTGTGGAATTTACAACAAAAAGAAATAATTTATAACAAAGTTGACTCCAACCAAAATGAGCTTACAAGAGAATATTATTCCTTCAGATCTTTATATTGCTTGGTCATTCAGGTAAGAATTTAAAAGAAAAGCACTAAATATAAGCACTGGTTTTAATACTTAATTAAAAGCATGAAGAAACTGCAGAGAAAAAAGAATCAAACCTGTATGACCAATCTAAAATGGGATTCACCCTCATGAAAGGTGGCCACCCAGGTGAACTTGGGGAGAATTGTTCTTGACCAACCTGTAAGGTAGGAGCACACATGTAAGAATATAATACGTTAATATTCCAGTTTTTGTAAAAATATTGTAATAAAAAATTCGTTGAAATCAAGCATACATGTTAAGCTTTTACTTTTTACTTAGGCCATACACTTGACGTTTTGTTAAAAATTGACTCTGAATGGACATGTTTGAGAATAGCCTTGAGGAACTAAAAGTGGTAAATCAAGATTCTGGTAAGTAATTTGACTTTGACGCATATTTACATATTGAATTGAATAGAAATTTGAATCATTTTTTAAGGAATGTGTTAGTGTTAGGCTTTTGAAAACATCTTCAGGTTTGGCCCAATATATGAAAGATATATTTTGTAAGAACTAATAATTAAGAGAACCTCAATAAAAATAAAAAAAACAATGCACACTGCCGAACTTCTTGATTAATTTCAATATTCACATGCATTAGAAGATCTTCAAAACAAAAAATGATTTTGCACAAGTGCCCTAATTATCCTTTCCTCAAAAGCTTAGAGGTGATCTTTTTATAAATATTCTGATTACTAGTAGGTAGAATTCTGGTGATTTTCAAACTAAAAGCAAGATTATACAGAAATTGAGGAACCAAAATCTAGGTTGAATTTGCTCTATGCGCAAATTCCAGTGATTTTGAGCTCGCTATAGCATGGAAAATTGAAGGTTTAACATTTAGATATTTAATGCATGCTAAAAATGTTCAATGATTGTAGTATTGGCACATCATAAAGTATACATAATATGTATAACGGTCATTTATAATGAGACTAATAACAATGCTGAGGTATTCTAGGAACACTGGAAGTTATGAGCTAATGCAAGTGCAACTTAATGGTATAATAAGCATCATTCTTGTGATGGTTTAAGCCATTTTATCTTTACTAGATTGCAACTTACTGAGTAATGAGTATGTAGCTTAGCTTTTTACTTTATAAAATCTACATATCAATAATTATATACATGTGCAGTTTTAAGAAAGATGTTCATATATTGTGTATTGCTTTTAAAAGTGGATTTTAACATAGCCTCAAGCACATTCAGAAAACAGCATTGAGTTTTGGACAAACAGGAGATCAGAGAATATGTAATTTAAAACAAAAAACTGTCTCATGGTTAAGAAATAAGGATACCGCAGTAGGGTCTCCAATTCGAACTCCAAGGAAGATAGCCCGAATTGGCTTTTCCTTTAGCAAAGCCTCCAAACCAGATTTGAAATCTAAGCTAATGGTGTCAATTTGCAACCCATATCTGCACAAGAAAAAACCATTAATTGTTCAACCTTTAAAGGACAAGTCTCCACGTAGAAAATTACAAACAACTATAAAAATTAATATAGGACAATATCACTTCAGCATAATATCTAAACTGCAGTGACGAATTAATATATATATATATATATATATATATATATATATATATATATATATATATATATATATATATATATATAAAGTCCGAAGAAAGAAGTTTCACTCACGTAGCGGCAGTATCATAGGTAAATGAGTTTATTTCTGGGAATGCACAAGGGCTCTCGAAATATATTGTTCGAATTGGAAAATCTTTTAAATCCCCATTGACACTATTTTGCCCCTTTTTATGCAAGAAATAGCCAGCCCTGAGTATGTGCAACAAAACCTGCATGCCAAAGCTCACTGTCATCATTAATGAGGCCATAGATTCTGATGAGTAATAAAAGATAATAAATATTAGAACATACTGTTGAATCTTTTCCTCCATTGAAGCTGAATGCAACCTCTTCAATACTGTAGGAAGAAAAACATTGTAAGTACAGACATCAGACAATCAGCATTGAAAAGATAGATAGTCACCGAAAATCATATTTTTTAATTCAAAATTTAAAACAGGTATGACTTAAAGCAAATGATGAGCAAAAAGAGAAAAAATGTAGGGGGCATCACTCTATAATGTATGACTCATCCTTAAAAATCAAATTTCAAATCCCAAATTCCGACATCATCCAATGCAATGTTCTTCCTATAAAGCTACAAGAGTCAGTAAGTTGTTTCGAATTTCAGCGACCACATATCGTCCTTTCTTCATAAACTTTCATTCAGATACAAATATATATAAAAAGAAAAAAGAAAAAAACAATATTTCTAGTTTTCTATCCTCAGTATTCACGGGTAACTTAGACCAAATCGCCACAGACTGTCACTCTTTACATCATTCTTTCCAGATAACACATTTCCAGCAACATTTTCAGGTGAACAGACCTATAAAAGTTTGCCCCTAAGACAATAATAATCAAGGAAGGAAATTCAATACACCCATGCTCTCGTTAAATAGATCAAACATAAATCAACAATTCAGCAATGAGCCCCGAGTAACAAAAATCAAGTCAACAGCACATAACACTTTCTCCTCTTCTGATTCATACTAACCAACAGAAAAGGGACTAAAGAATCCAATCCTTCACAAAAATCCAAACCCATCTCATGCAAAGGTTTAAGATATCGACCCCACAAATTGCATGTCCCTTCTCAGAGGAGACAAAGAACAACTTACGAATACAGAGTCAAAGCTCTCTGAACAACATAGGTGGCGTTCTTGTACTTGGTCTGAAGTCTTCGATCGTCACACTCTCTGATTGCTCTATCGATCTCCATATTGAAAAACCTGAGAATATCAATCAAAGCTGAATCAGAACAAAAGGGTTCCGAAAAAATAGGAAAATGGACATGTCTTCTGAGAAGCAAACGTGGGTTGTCGTCAAAATGATACCTTGAAGCGAATTGGAGAAGGGGTGGAGCGAGAGTGAAGAAAGTTGAAAAGGGTGAGAAGTGATTGAACGAACGATTGTGGCGTTCTCAAAAAAGGGTTGGATTGGAGTGAGAGATGAGAGATATTTTGGAGGAATTGGCAGAATGCTGTTAGTTGGTTGGTTATGTGATATGTGAGAATGATGTAACAGCCTACACAATCTCAATACAACAAAACAACAAAACAGAAACAACGATGGATGGATTCTTTCTTATCTATGTGTGTTGTGTTGTCTCAGCGCAGCGCAGCGCAGGAAAAAGTAGTAGCTGCTCCCACGAAATTCAAGAACTGGATCCAGAGTCACACTCTTCTGCCAAAAAGAAAAAAGCAAAGATATTCCCCAATTAAAGCCCAAGTTTTTTGTTTTGTTTTTTTTCTTCTTCAAACTGCAGGGAGAAAATTATTTTAGAAATGAATCAACTATACATTAATTTGTAATTAAATAATAAATAGTTAAATATGTTTTTGTCTTCGATTCTCGTAAATCTTGAAATTAGTTTATTTTTGAAACTTTATACAAATTTAGTTTTTCATTTTTATAAATACGTGAATTTAATTTTTTTTACTAAATTTTATTAAGTTTATTTGATATTTTAAACGCATTTTATGATAATATTTGAGTTAACATTGAAATAAAATGTGTCAAACGGTGTAAAAAATTTAAATATTATCATAAAATACGTTTGAAACATCACATAAATTTAACAAAGTTTGATTAAAAGGATTAAATTCACATCTATAAATAAATAAATAAATTGATTAAAAATTTTAAAAAGAAACTAATTCTAAAATTTACTTAAATTTGAGGACAAAAATATATTTAATCCAATAACAAATACAAGTATGAAAAATTATATTATTGATGGAGATTTTTATTCTTATATATCTATAAAATTAATTTAGTAACGGCGTTGATGAATTGTCCCATAATTGTTTTGTAAGATTTATTTAATGGTCTAAATTGGACCTAATAATAGAAGTTTGAATAGTTTACACGTTTTCACCTTTTATACGGAAAGAAAAGATACAAAATTAATTATAAGTGTTAATTAAACAAGTACTTGATTTTTTTATAAATGTCAAATCACTATGAATTTTGTAAAAAAAAAAAAACGTGTCTATGGATAATATTCTATTATACCACTGAGATTTGCAAATATTTTTCTTATCAAGCAAGTCATGGAAAAGATCATGAAATATGGAAAGATATTTGTAAGTATTAGTCAAAAAAATGGAAATATTTTATTTATTTATTTTTCTTACTATTATCAGGCATATTCCTTTCTATATCGTAAGGAAATATACGGAATGTTGTCGTTTCATCGTTGTTAATAATAAAAACATTCGCAATTAATAACAAAAAAAATAAAATGTCAACATATATGCAAAGAAAATAAGATAACGCCATGTAAAATATTTGATACATTAAAGTGAATGTTTGAAGTAAGAAAACAACAAATTAATCAATTAATGTAGCTTACATATGTATGTGGTTTTCTTATTATAACAATTTAAGTTTGTTTACATCTTTCATTGATGTAAACTCATATTTTATAACTTAAATATAGTTCAATTAATTGTCTTATTTGTTCAGTAAAACTATTTGTTGGGATTTTTAGGGCTTTTGAAAATATGAGAGATATGAGATATATGAGAGATATATGTGATATGTTATACGGAGGAACATGTTTTTGTATTTTATTGATATACTCTATATATAGAGCAAAATATAACAAATATCAAGTATAAAATATTTATAATATCTCACTCCTAATCTAAAATAATAACAAATTTCTAAAACTGACACATATCTCTAAACTGAAATATTTTCTAAAAACTAATTTAAATAAAAAAGATATTAAGTAATATTCTCAACATTCCTCCTTGCTTAATATCTGTTTATTTTATATCTTCAGATTTGATTCTCCATCTTTTGATGCTTGATTTTCTCCTCTTTTTGTGTTTGCAATATTTGTTTTTCTCCTTCTTCCATGGCATCACATCTTTCTTCAATTTGGCATCATCCTTCATATTTCTTCTTATATCAGCATCATCTTCTTTTTCTTTGTTCGGTGTGGATTTCATTGGAGTGGCATTGGACCTTTTGTGAATATTAAAATGTGAACCTCCATCTACTTTCTTCACTTGGACATCTACTTTCTTCCAAAGATATTTATCTTCTAATTTTGATCCTTCTTTCATGTTCACTTTCTTTGTATCAAATTCCTCCTTCATAAAATCCAGCGCAAATCTTTTGTCTTTCATGTGGACTTTAAATACCTCTATGTTGTTTGCATTTTTGATCACACATACTTTATTTTCAAAGGAGACCTTATAACCTTTCTCTAACAATTGAGCAACACTTAACAAATTCTGGGTAATCTCAGGAACATATAAGACATCAAAAATTAATTTGATACCTGAATGAGTTTTAATTGAAACTGTTCCTGTACCTTTCACAGCAAGTTGTTCTCCATTCCCAATTCTTACCTTGGAAATATTTGATTTATTCAGCTCCTTGAAAATTTCTCTATCATGAGTCATATGGTTTGTGCAACCACTATCTATAATCCAATCTTTTGAAGATTGGTTGGTTGTGACATATGATGTTGTAAAAAGTAGATCTTCCTCTGATTTATCCTCATCTGATTTATTCTCCACAATTTGAACATCTTCTTCAGAATCTTTAGATTTGCATACCTTTTCCACATGTCCCAATTGACCGCATTTGTGACATTTGACATCTGGCCTCCACCAACACCAATTGGGTTGATGACCTTTTCTCTTGCAATGGGGACAAGATGGAAAAACCTGTGTGTTGTTGTATTTGCTCCTTCTATTTTTCTTGACTATGAGAGCATTATCTTCCGTGTAATTTAAATTACCTTCAACCGCCTCATGATCTTCTCTCATCAATCTTCGTTGTTCTTGTGTTTGCAAGGCATGTATCACCTCTGTAAAGGTGATTGTAGACAAATCTTTTGTGTTTTCTAAGGAAGCAATAGATGCCTCATATCTTTCCGGCACCGTCACCAGAATTTTCTCAACGAGTCTGGAATCTGAAAACTCCTTTCCCAACAATTTTATCTTGTTGGCAATACCCAACAATTTGTTTGAGTATTCTTTAATCGTCTCTGACTCTTTCATTCTTTGCATCTCAAACTCCCTTATCAAGTTCAAAACTTTCATGCCTCGAATCTTCTCGTTCCCTTCATATTCTGCTTTCAAGTATTCCCATATTTCTTTGGGAGACTTTAAAGTCATGATCCTGGTCATAATCATTTGTGAAACACCTGCGAACAAGCATGATTTTGCCTTTGCCTTTCTCGTTTTCTTTTCTTTATGCGCTTTCATTTGAGCCATGGTGGGATTTTCAGACAAGGGAACATCATCTTCCTCCACAACTTCCCATAGATCTAGCCCCTCTAGATATGTTTGCATCCTTACCGCCCATAGATCATAGCTTTCACCATCAAAGAGTGGAATAGCGACGTGCGACATATTTCCTTCCATTCTATCGGCAGTAAGAACAATGGCTCTTGATACCAGTTGTTGGGATTTTTAGGGCTTTTGAAAATATGAGAGATATGAGATATATGAGAGATATATGTGATATGTTATACGGAGGAACATGTTTTTGTATTTTATTGATATACTCTATATATAGAGCAAAATATAACAAATATCAAGTATAAAATATTTATAATATCTCACTCCTAATCTAAAATAATAACAAATTTCTAAAACTGACACATATCTCTAAACTGAAATATTTTCTAAAAACTAATTTAAATAAAAAAGATATTAAGTAATATTCTCAACACTATTAACTATTACATTTGTTTCATATACTCTTTCTCTTCCTTTATGAATAACTTACATTTACGCATTTTGTGTGTATTAACTTCTAATATATTTAAATTTAGATTCTCTCATGGATTTTTTTTTATGTTGTTCATCTGCTGTGTTACTATAACACATTAATTATGATTAATTTTAATGTTTAAAATATATTAAAAAATATTTAAAATACCAGTACAATATATTTCTAACATGAGTATTCAAAAAATCAGTAGAAAATTTAGAATCAATATTTTTCTGTTATTTGATCCTAAAACAGCTTTATAATTTCTTTCTACGTAAAATTTACTTGACACTGTTAAGAACAATTTTCGGATGCACAGGAAATGCATGCATAATATACTTATATGCATATTCGTTTGTTTTGTTGAACAAAAGTATTTTCAACCTGGTAAATAGAAAAATATTATAATGAATCAGGTTTGAGTGTTATATCAAGTCGTAAAAAAGGTGCACAAGGAAAAGGGGAAACAAAAACAAGAAAAAGGGAGAAAGGTGGAATATACGGAAAACAACGAGACATTCCACACGGCAATTTGACCAATTAAATTGCTACGTTGATTTGTGAAAGCTCAAACAATATTCGAATGTCCAAGTTAGAAGATTAACGAAAAATTAATGGTGATAAGTGAGACAAAATATTACTTATTATTTTTATGATATAGAGAAAGATAAAGCGAGAATTAATTTAACACTCCTAAAATAAAGAGACATAAAAAAATATTGGAAGAATCTGTATTAAACTAAACTCGTTGGTTTCTTTATTTTAATTTAAATAATCCAAGTAATAAAACCTAATAAAACTTAAATTCTTTCGTTACTAAAAGACAGTCCGAAAATGCAAGCTCAAATATGACTTTGTAGCTTTTTCCTGACAATGGAAAATGGTAAGTGGTAACAGAAGACATCAGTGGTTATAATTGTGTAATAGAGATGGTAAAATGGATTTTAATTGCTGAATCAACCTAGTTAATCACATGTTCTAGTTAGATTGAATTGAAAATAAAAATATAATTTTTTATAATATGAAACCCATTAACATGTGATAAATTGAATTATGTTACAAAAAATTTTATTCGTAAAAAATAAATTAGATTGAACCGATTATTTTTAGCTCAACCTGAAATAATAGAATTCATGTAAGTTGGATTGATTTACTTACACACTCTTATTGCATAACATCAATGTCATTTTGGGCATTTCGGACCCATTACGAATAGTAAAATTGCAATTTTACAATTTGGACTTTCTCAAGCCCAAAACTGCAGTTGGTTAGACACGGTCAAGATTTGGGCAATGCTTCCTGCCCCATGCTTTTTTCCTGCACCCCATATTCTTTGAAATAATAATTATACCCTTCTGGAAATAAAAAGATGGAGTGTGTTTAGTTTCTTGAATATTTTGTTGGTTTGGTGTGAAATAGAGATGTCAAAATGAATTATAATCCCTAAGTTAATTTAGCTCACCACAAGTTCGAATTAGATTGGGTTGAGAAATTTTATATTTTCTTTTTTCTTAATGTGGGTTGAAATGAATCTAACTCACTTAATCCATCCATAAATGGATTCAAGTTGGGTTGACCGATAGTCTATCAAAAACAAAACTATATTAGTATTTTTTTTTACCATTTTTTATAAGTACTTTTACTATTTCTAATTATATAAGTCCACATTTTGATCTTTTTAAGTACTAGAATATTGTTCCATAATATTTAAATAGTTTAGATATTTAATTTTTTTGTTTGTTAAAATATATATGTTGATATTTTAATTTTCAATTACTATTTTTATAATAGTATTTGGAGAATTAAGTAAACACCTTTATTCCACTACTATAAACAAAATAAATTGAGTCAATCTATTTTTAATGTACTATAATAAAAATATAAAATAAATTATAAAGACAAAATATTTGTAAGTGAATCAATCCATTAATCCACTAATTCATTATAGTTAAGTCAAGTTACAAAATTTTTGACTTTCCAAATTATGAATCGAGTTGAGTTGATATTTTTTAGTTCAATTTGTGATTAACCAAATTGACTCACTTTAATACCTCTAGTGTGAACGTTGTGGCCAGATGCCAGTGTGTTGGTGGTGGTTTGTAGGTAGATGTGGTGTTCAATGATGGTCATGGTGGTGACAGTGTAAGGTGGTTTTGGTGCATTGTGGGTGAATTATTTTTTGCTTTTCACTTGATGCAATTCGTAGATCTCTCAAATTACACCACTTAAAACGCGACATGTTATATTTATATATTTCAAATTGTACGATCTAAAGTATAAATGCACGTTCCAAAATATAAATTTTACAGTACATTCCAAATCATACAATCCAAAATATAAATTTTAAAATATATTTTAAATTGTACAATCTATAATACAAGTTATACATTTCAAATCATACAATTAACAGAGTTCCTTCTCATTAAAAAACATGTTTGGTTTCTATGAATGCAGCTCATTTATGATTCAGGCATTTTCATATATACGAAACAAAATCAAACCAGACCACTTTATAAAATAGTTTAAATCCAATCGAACGGTTACAGAACAGTTAGGTTTTGATTTTTGACAAATGATTCAGTTTATGGTTTGGTTCAGAATGATCTCTCAGTTCGATTTTTTCTCAAACTCGCAATACTACACGAGAAAGCTGTTGAACAATTCGAAGACAAATGCGTTTTCTTTCCAAATTTATTACAAATTTGAGTGAGATGTGCATTCCAATAGTTAAATGTAACTCGTCGGATGAATGTTTGCTGCAGCAGCTAAAATTTGACCAACAAATCTAAGACATTTTTTTTTTTATCCACAAATGTTAGCCGTTAGTTAGTTTTGTTAGGGATTGAACCCATAACCTTTCCAATCTTCCAAATCTTTCAAATCAATCTTATATCTTCAAATGTTAGTGAGAAAATTGAACTCAAAACCTCTTTCACTCTCCCTTTCAACTTTTACCACTAGATCAATCATATAATTCCTAACAAATTTAAGTGTTGAAGACATAAACTGCTATTGAAGTTTATTTGTGCAGCTAAGAGAACTAATTATACTTTCATTCATAAATAAAACTATTGCTGCTAAGATAAACAACTTGATTCCGTGGAATCTAGACATAAAAAAAAAAAAAACTGTGAGATTCTCAACTAAAATTGAAGTAGAATTATCTTCCTTCTAATCATAGAGACCTTCCTCGTGCCAAATTTTAACTTCAAAACTTACAATCCTCATGCAGAACCCAGCATGTCATCTTACCATAAGTATTCCCCGGAATTTGATATGGAAGGAATGTATCTTAAAAGAACATACTCATAATAAAATTATGGTTGTTGGAAAGTTCTTTACATAGAAGCACATCCTCGTAAGTCTGTCATGCTGCAAGATGTCTTAGATATGTTTGGCAACATGAAATGGATAATGGTTCCAAAATCCTTAGGATGGGTTACAAAGGCATAAACAATAAAGGTGATATTGGACCTCCCATTTTATCTAGGCCATATTTATTGGCCATATTTATCTAGGCTTACTGAAATTGAAAATTCACAGCACCTCTAGCAACAGAGTCCGATAATTAGCATAATGTATGAGTATAACACGCAAATGAAAACACGGCAATAAGACTAGCCTTTCGTTTTTTAATACGAAGAATAAACTAGGTGTTCAATAAATTTGTCCAAAGCAATCTTGAATGTGCTTATATTTATTTGGCGCCTATACTTATGTTAATTTCATAAACAACTTACATGATCCAGTCTAACCTAACTAAATAATGAGTATTTTTCTCTTCTAAACGAAGGAAAAAGTATAACTACACCATTGACTAAGCATCCCCACTTATTTTTCAATCATATTGATACCACTTGATGAGTCTCCCTCCTTAAACGTGTTGGCTGGAATTAGAGGCTCCATGAAGTGTTTGAGCGGAAACAATTGAAGATTAGAGGCTTAGGTGGTGGGAGATTGAGTGGTGGTGAAAAAACTCTAAAGAGGTGAGGCCAACTTAGAGAGGAAGGATAGAGGAGATTCTACCAGAATGCTCTAACTAAGTGAACTTTGCGGAGTAATCTCAACAGCATACTATTGCACATTCAAGAGTGTCTTACAAGGAAGGAAAAACCTTTGTTTTTAGTAGAAAGCAAGCTCCCAAATGCAAGCTAAATGCAACTTGAAATGGAATGCAAATGTGGCTATGCAATGTGAAACATCTAGATCTAAGATCCATGGATTTCGGATCACATGCCACCTGGTTTGGTCACGCCTCCCTCATCTACAACATGTGTTCAATGTGCAATGCATGGCTAAGCCCAACCATAGGCCCAATCAGAAGGATACAGGAAGAGCTGGATCTTCATGAGCCCAATGGGCTTCATGGGCTTCAAATGTTATTTTCATGGGTCAAGGAAGATACCAAGATATGATGGGTTTGTCCTGGTCCAATAGTATAGATTTAAAGAGGGTTAAGTGTTTAGGTCATGCTTTCCAAAAAAATTGGAAAATTCCTAAGAGTAGTTGGATCATAACTCACCTAGCTTTTGAAATTGGGTTCGCTCAAGCCCAATTCCAAAATCCAAGGCCGATGTTTCATGGATCTTATTGTGATCCGCAATTCATGGATCTTAGATCTAGATCTAAGCGCACATGTTTCACATTGCATAGCTACATTTGCATTTCATTTCAAGTAGCATTTCGTTTGCATTTGAAAGTCTGCTTTCTACTATAAATGAAGGTCTCCCCTCTTGTAAGACACTCTTGAATGTGCAATGATATGCTGTTGAGATTACTCTACGAATATTCTTTCGGAGTCACCTAGCTAGAACATTCATTTAGAATCTCCTCTAGCCTTCCTCTTCTAAAGTTGGTCTCACATTTTTAGAATTTCTTCATCACCAATCAATTCGCCACCATCTAAGTCTCCAACCTTCATTTGCTCCTGCTCAAACACTCCATGGAGCTCCTCATTCCAACCAACACGTCCAAGGAGACTCACCAATCCCACACTTATTTTTTCAATCATATTGCAAGAATGTGTGAATATTGGTACTGTGTATATATTACCTTGTAGTTGAAACTTTTCGCGGCTTCTCTAACCTTTTTTATCGATCACCAACCCATTCTATCTTCATTTAGTACCAGGATAACTCACTGCACGAGAAAATTAACATACGTGAAATTATTGCAAAACGAGGCACATAAGTAGACTGCATTTGATACTGGAAAATTGATCATATAAAGAGTCTCATGGCAGTCAATATTAAAGGAGAAAATTGTATGAATATATTTTGCATTTTCTGAGAGGCTCCAGGGAACTGAAAAGGATTAACATCAGATTTTTTTCTGTAATAGATTCTTCGTGCATTTATTTGTAAGTTTGCAATTGTGTTTGTCAATCATATTGAATAAAGTGTAACAAAACAGCTAATATAACCATATATCAAACAACATAACTAAATTTTTACATTCTTTACCTACCCCTACTCCTACACGAATACCAAGGACAGGAACTATATGCAAGTTGTCTCATAACTTACCTAGGAAACAGATAAACAAAATAATAACGAATACTAACATATTAGTGAAAAAATTTACAACTTTCTCAAGTGGTAGGAAATCAAAACTACATAGATTTAAACACAAATACATTAATTTTGTTGCACAGCCTATTAATTTGATGTTTAACCTGCTGAATAATACATATATAGGAGTATTATTCAGCACACCTACATAGCCACATGCCTACTGGATACTTGAGAAGCATAAAACCATTCCCAGGCCACCAATAAATCTCTTGAGCTTTAAGACTTTGGGTACCCATGCACAATAACCTCTAATTAAGCAATTGAAAATGCAGATTAGGCCTTAAAAAACTAAAATGTGCACTAACTGGAGGCCAAATGAAATGAAACTTTTTTTCAAAATTTGAAGTTTATTACCAAACTTTTTCAGGAATAGATAATTCCATAAAAAATATATCACCAAACGACAACCATAAGTTACTTGCATTAGAAATTGCACTAATCAACCAACATATCAACTTTCACTAATTTACAAGCACAACACAATACGTACAAAATCAGAAAAAATAAATGAATAAATAGACCCTTCCCTCTGTTCAGAAAATAACAGATTACCAAAGGAATTCAGAATTTACAGTGAGGACAAAACTTATCTACGAAATAATGGTGTTATTTACTGCAAAACATCAAACGGAAAATGCACAGCATAGAAAGGAGGAAAACCTTTAGAATAATAGTGCAGTGAAGTGTACTGAGGAGAGAAAGCAGTATACGGTTTGGTGTTTAGCGTATGAAGAAAGAAGGGTCAGTTCATATTTCTCCACTGACAGTTTAACAACCATGGGGCAACAGCTAAAGCTTCCAGATCATCTGAAAATGAATTCATATCGGCTTCCATGTTCTGCAACCAAATTTCCCATTTCAGAAATTCATATACCAGAACAACTCGGCCCTGGACTAAATTTTACTGCAACCAGGTATCTTACGCACTCTCCTTTCCCTCATCTTACTTCTCACAAGGGAAACATCAATCCATCGCTCTGATGTCGCATAGATGTCAGACAACAGCACGTAGTTAGCTGCATTCAGATGATCAATCTGCAAAAGTCGATTGGCAACAATCTCTCCCAGCTTTGAATCACCATATAGTTTACATGCCCCAAGAAGTGCACCCCAGGCACCGGCATGAGGCTCAGGCATTAATTTTATAAGTTCATAAGCATCCCTTATGTGTCCTGACCGGCTTAGAAGATCAACCATACACGCGTAGTGATCAGGCGAAGGACTAATGTAGTATTTTTGTTTCATGGATTGGAAGTAGTTCCAGCCCTCATCAACAAGCCCAGCATGACTACAGGCTGTGAGAATGACTGTGAAGGCCACCTCATCCGGATACAGCCCTTCCATCAGCATCCTGTTAAACAGATTCACGGCCTGTTCCCCACGCCCATGAATCGACAACCCTTGTATCATCGAACAATACAAGACTAGATCTCGTTTAGGTCTTTCCTCAAACAATTTCGAAGCTCTATCCATGTTTCCACATTTTGCATTCATATCCAGAAGCGCCGCAATTACATGGTCCTGCTGAACATCAATACAGCTCTTGCTTACGTAAGAATCAACCCATTGAGCGAGTTCTAAATGTCCCAACTGCGCCGAGGCGGACATTAAGCTAACCAGTATGAACTCATCAGGCTTCACATTCATCGATTCCATCTCAAAAAACACTTTCAACGCCTGATTAGGCTGCCCATTTTGGACATAACCCGATATCAAAGCAGACCAAGCAACAACATCCTTTCCCGTAGCACGATCAAACAAGAACCTCGCGGCCACCATGTCACCCACTTTAGCATACCCATCAATCATGGTGGTGAAAGAAACAACATTCTTCTCCGGCATAGCGTCAAACACGTCTCTAGCACCACTCAAATCCCCCGCCTTGATAAAACCCCGCAACATCGCATTCCAAGAAGCCACATTTCTCTGCGGCATCTCACCAAACAGCTTCTCGGCCTCCATAACATCCCCAACGGCAACGTACCCAACAAGCATAGCAGTCCAGGAAACGACACTCCTCTTAGACATTCCATCAAACACCCTGCGAGCATCAGCAATCAGCCCGCATTTGCCATACATGTCGACCAAACTGGTGGCCACGTAGAGGTCCCGATGGACTCCACACCTGAACGCGGACCCATGAAGCGATTTTCCTTCCCGCGGCTTGCACGTGGCGGAACAGGCCTTAATGACAGAAGGGTAGGTGAAGGTGTCGGGAAGGACCCCGTGCGCCTTCATGCGAGTGAAGGAGGAGAGGGTTTGGGAGAAGCAGCTGTTGTGGCAATGGGATTTGATGAGAGTGTTCCAGAGGAAGGTGGAAGGGGTGAGGACACGGAGGAAGACGGAGGAGGTGTAGGAGAGAGTGGAGAGGGTGTGTGAGAGGGGAATGAAAAGGGAGATGAGGAAGTGGTCTTGCTCGAGGCCTCGGTAGATGATGGAAGCGTGCACTTGCTTCAGCTGTTCACTGCTCTTGCACGCCTTAAGAAGGGTGGTGATGCTCGCGCCTGAACCAAGACCAACAGAAGAAGAAGACCAGTTATGAGAGATTGAACGCATGGAACTGCAACTAGTCCACGTCCCAACGCGCTCTTATATCATACAAGTTATAACAAAGCTTATGGGTTTGTTCACTTGAAATACCGAATTGAGAGAGACTAAGCTAATGAATTTGAGTGAATGTCCATGGATCTGAGTCGATTAATTTTAGTTATTTCTTTTAATAAATTTGGAGGTAAAGAAAATGGATTTAAAAGTTAAATTTGTAAAAAATTAAAAATAAATTAATTAATATAATAGATAAAATTAATATAGTATTATATTTATTTATTATTATCATTATTTATTATAATAATTATTATATATTATTAATTAAATAATGTAATTATTATATATTATTATTTAAATAATATAATTATTATATATTATTATTTAAATAATATAATTATTCATATATTATTATTTAAATAATATAATTATTCATATATTATTATTTATTTAATATATAATAATAATTATTATTATATGTAAAAGTTAAAGTTAAATCACCATCCCCAAATCTTCTTTTTTAGGAGAGATGATCATTCCAAAACACATATTTCTATATCATTTTACATCTTTCAAAACGAACAAAGACAAATTCTGCAAATCTCCGTATAAATTCTATCTCTGCTCGCAAATCGTGGGAAACGAACAGACCCTAAATGTTTCTATAATACAATAAATACAAGAAATTAAATAAAAGTATAAAGGCTTAATTGCTCCACTAATTTTATTTGAATGTTTGAAAGATCTCTAATTTTTTTATTTCTTCAATTTAGTTTTCTAGTTTTTAAAAAATGTTCAATTTAGTTCTTTCTATTAAATTAACATTAACGTCGTGTCCATACAGTGTCACGTGTCATATTATTGTCACCTAACAATGTTTGTTTTTAATTTTGTCTCCTTATTTATAATTTTATCCAATTTGGTCATCCTTTTTTCTTATAATAAAGTAATTTGGTTCCTCTCAAATTTGACACAAAATTAGTAATAAACTTAATTACAACTTATATATACATGTTAAATTTAAAAAAAAATTATATATCAAATCACTCCATCTAAATATTCAAATTATTTTACTTTTACATTTTTACATCAAAATAATCCCTACTTAAACTTATAATATTTTAAAAATATTTGTCACATTGAACGTTTAAAAATTACAATTGTCACTTTACATTTACATTTTTAATATTTAAAAAAATATATAAGTTTAAATAGAGATTTTTTTTTATGTAAAAATGTAAAAAAAATAATTTGAATATTTAGGTGGAAATTTTGATATATAAATATTTAAAAAATATTTTAACATGTTTATATAAGTTGTAATTAAGTTTAATTAGTAATTTAATCTTAAATTGGAGAAGGACCAAATTGTTTCATTTAAAAAAAAAAGTGATCAAAATTATAAATAAGGACACTAAATTGAAAACAAACACCGTCATGTGACAATAACATGACATGTGACACTGTACGGACACGGCGTTAACATCAATTTAACAATGACTAAATTGAACATATTTAAGAAATTGAACAAATAAAAAATTAAAAATCTTTTTAGAAATTTAAATAAGATTAGAGGACCAAATTTAGTATTAAGCCAAGTTTAAACTATAAAATAATATATTTTATTAGTTATTTAATCTTTATTTGAACACAAATTCTACATTTCAATCCTTTTTCCTAGAAATAAATATTTTGGTCAAGCATATTTCATTTTATATTAGTTTTTTGCCTCCAAAATTTTAGAGTCTAAAATACATTTAAAAGTACAGATACATGAAAACCGCAAGCAATCACTGCATGTAAAAGTTAAAATAATGAAAAACCATTTTTAAATTTTTTTATTTTAAATATTTTATTATTTTTAAGAGAAAATGGTGTATATGTGAAAATAATTTAATTTAAAATAGGGATAAAAATAGAATACAAATTATGGGGATGCAACATGTAAGTGCATGGGTGCATGAAATAAATCAGTCCAGAAACAATAATTCATAAAAGTTATGAACGATAGTAAATGAGTGGTGTAGTGAGCAATATATGTATGGTGTGTGTAGTGAGCACGGAGGTGCAACGAAGAAGATATAAACAGGCCCAAAGATAAAATAAGGAAGATGGGGTGTGCATTGTGACACGGTACAGGAAGTAAATACAACCGGTCCTAGAATTAAGGGATAGAGACGGTCTAATCCGTGGAAACAGTTGACACGGTCTGGATCGACGGTTAAGACGGGTCGGTCCAAATTGACGGTCGAAACAATTTAGTTTGCGTTTACGATCTGTTCCCGGCTGAGACATATCATCTCTAATTCATTTTTGGGTCTTTCTTCCTGCACCTCCAAAATTTCTTCTACACCTCCAAACCTTTTTTAAATTTCCAAAAAACCCTTTGACCATTTAAGAAAATCCGCAAACACCACACCCCCAAAATTATGTCGACTTCCGGAAGTAAAAATATATCACTGGAAGTCGATTTTCGGAAGCCAAAAATGACTTTCGGAAGTCAAAAAGTATCACCGGAAGTCGACTTCCGGAAGTAAAAAAAATTTCCGGAAGTCAACTTTCGGAAGTCAAAAAAATATTTGACTTCCGGGAAGTCAACCGTAAGGTAAAAAAATTGTTTTTTTCAATATTTTTAATTTATTTTAGAATTTGTATTTTTTAACTTTTAATGATTTTTTTAGTTTATTATTATATTTATTTTTTATGTTTTCATATTTTTTAAAATATAAAAAATATTAATATCTATATATATAATTTTATTTTTATTTAATATAATAAAAAATAAATATAAATATAAAAATAAAAATAAGTAAAATTAAAATAATATTAAACTTTAAATTAAAAAAACAAAAAAATAAAAAAATTCTGCTTCATTTAATTTTATTTAATATTTAAATTCATTTTAAAATAATAAAACTTTAAATTAAAAAAAAATAGAAAAGAAAATATATATACAAATATATATATATATATATATATATATATATAATATATATATATATATATATATATTCGTTTTTTTTATTTTAAATTTCATTATTTATATATATTATTTTAAATATGATTTTTTAATTATTTTTTATTTTTATTAAATTTTAAATAAATTATATAAAAATAAATTTAAATTTAAAAATAAACAAAAATACATAATTGAAAAAGTTTTAAAATATTTAAAATAACAAAACTTTAAAGTTAAAAAAATGAAAAAAGAAATATATATATATAGAAGTCGACTTTCGTATATATATAAACGGATTTTGACATCCGTTTATATATATATATATATATATATATGGAAGTCATATATATATATATATATATATTTATATATAATTTTTTTTTCTTTTTCTTTTTTCATTTTTTTTAATTGAATTATTTTTCAATTATTTTTATTTATTTATTTATTATTTTTTGAATTAATTTTTTTTAATTTATATGTTTTATAATTTTCAATATGTGTTTTTTAAAAATTGAAATAAAATAAGTTAGAAAATATAAATTTAAAAAAAAATAAAAAATGTTTAAAGTTGTTTTAATTTTACTTATGGAAGTCGACTTTCGTAATATTTTTTTATTTTCGGAAGTCGACTTCCGGTAATGATTTTTTATTTTTGGAAGTCGACTTCCGGTGATATATTTTGAATTTCAGAAGTTGACTTCCGGTGATATATTTTAATTTTCGAAAGTCATATATTTTGACTTCCGAAAGTATTTTTAGGGGTGTGATGTCCGTGAGTTTCCTTAAGTGGTCAAAGGGTATTTGGGGAATTTAAAAAAAAATTGGAGGTGCAGAAGAAATGCTTGGAGGTGTAGGAAGAAAGACCCTTCATTTTTTGAGAGGGGTTGGCCCAAGTCCTTTGTCATGGCAAATAAACCCGTGCCCGTGGGTATCACCCGAACCCGTCCCCGTTTTGACGGGGAATCCCCGCTTTGACTGGGTATGGGTATGGGTATGGGTAATACCCGAAATTTTCAACTGGTGATGGGGATGGGGATGGGGATATATATATACCCACCCAAATACCCGTCCCCGCTTAAATTACTAAACTATTTATAATTTATTAAATAATCTAAAAAATATATATAAATAAATAATATATTTACACATAAAATATAATATAATATAATATAATATAATATAGTATATATACATATAAATAAAATATACTTTTATATATATATATATATATATATATATATATATATATATATATATATATTTACACATATACATGTAATATAATATAATATAATATAATATAATATAATATACATATAATATATATACATAATAATATAATATAATATATATAATATATACGTATAAAACAAATTAATCATTTAACCAGTGAGATCTTTTATAAACAAATTTATAACATTATAAATTTATAAAAATTTAAAAAAAATATATATATATATATATATATATATATATATATATATATATATATAAAAGCATAAAATATCTACGCATATACATATAATATATATACATAATAATATAATATATATTATTATATTTATATTATTATATAATATAATATAATATATACTTAAAATAAATATATATCTATAAATATATATATATATATATATATATATATATATATATATATATATATATATATATATAAACATAAGATATCCACACATATAATATATATACATAGTAATAATAATATAATATATAATATAATATAATATATATAAATAATTATATATATATATATATAAACATAAGATATCCACACATATAATATATATATACATAGTAATATAATATATAATATAATATAATATAATATAATATAATATATATATATATATATATATATATATATATATATATAACATATTTCTCATTCTCTTTGTTTTTTGTTATACACTTTGTTTACTCTCTCAATTATCTGGTTTGTTTTTCAAGATTTAATTTTGAAGGTAATTTTTCTTCTTCTTATTACATAATTTTTACTCTCTGTACATGGTTATGTTCAAATAGGTGTTCCTCAATTTCACTCTATGAAATAATTTTTAGGTTACACATTTGATTATCTTTATTTATTTATTTATTTTCATGAAAATGTTTGACTCTTATTTTGTAGTTCTTCTTTTTGTTACTTTAGTTATACACTTTTTTACTCTCTTTTAATTGTTTGGCTTGTTCTTTAAGGTTTAAGCAGATCTTCAAGGTACTTTTCCTTTTATCATAATCTTAATTATACATTTTTTTTTCCGTTATGTTATGTTCAAATGGATATCATATCTAATTTTTTATTTTTTTTCTATGTGTAGGTGGATCGAATGCAAATGAAACCACTGATCATTTGTAAAATTAATAAATATTTTGGTTATTATAAAATTTTAGTAATGTGTAATTTTTTAGCTTTTATATAATTATTTGAATTTTATTTAGTTGTTTTTTGATACTTTAATTTGAGATTTATACTATTATAATATTTTTCTTAATATTTGACATCATGAAAATCAAAAAGAGTATGTTATTTTAATAGTGAATATTTTGATAGTATCATGATTCCGTTGGTGTGATTTTTAAATTTTTTTTATAAAAAATATTTAATTGATATATGGAACAATAAAAAAATGGGTATGGGTATGGGTATAAGAAAATACCCGTTACCCGGTGGGGATGGGGATGGGTCAAAAGTTGTATACCCGTTGGGTTTGGGGATGGGGATGGGGATGAATTTTTATTATGGGGATGGGGATGGGATCATGATACCCGTACCCGCCCCGCCCCGTTGCCATCCCTATCTGTCATGACAAGTCGTGCCCACGACGGAGATCGTTCAGATGGAGCGACAACTAGGGATGGCAACGGGGCGGGGCGGGTACGGGTATCATGATCCCATCCCCATCCCCATAATAAAAATTCATCCCCATCCCCATCCCCAAACCCAACGGGTATACAACTTTTGACCCATCCCCATCCCCACCGGGTAACGGGTATTTTCTTATACCCATACCCATACCCATTTTTTTATTGTTCCATATATCAATTAAATATTTTTTATAAAAAAAATTTAAAAATCACACCAACGGAATCATGATACTATCAAAATATTCAATATTAAAATAACATACTCTTTTTGATTTTCATGATGTCAAATATTAAGAAAAATATTATAATAGTATAAATCTCAAATTAAAGTATCAAATAACAACTAAATAAAATTCAAATAATTATATAAAAGCTAAAAAATTACACATTACTAAAATTTTATAATAACCAAAATATTTATTAATTCTACAAATGATCAGTGGTTTCATTTGCATTCGATCCACCTACACATAGAAAAAAATGAAAAATTAGATATGATATAATAATTGAAATTGAAAATTTTAATTACTAGAATATAATGTACCTTCTTCATCAGATTCATTTTCACTCATGAGAACATCTTTTCCTTTTAATTTTTTAACACCTACAAACACCAAATGTAGAATATTAGATGAGAATTCACAAAAAATACTAACAAAAAATATTAATAAATTTGAGTAACTTACCTAGATGGTTTGAGTTCCATATCCAACTTCTTGTACACATCAAAGCCTCTATAGTAATATGATGAAGTCGACTACGGTGAGAAGTTAATATCTGACCACCAGTACTAAAAGCAGATTCAGAAGCTACAGTTGTTATTGGAATAGCTAAAACATCCCTTGCAATTGCTTGAAGGGTTGGAAACTTTAACCCATTTGTTTTCCACCATGATAGGATATCAAATTCTTGTGTAACCGGCAAATTATCTTCTTCCAAGTAATAATCCAACTCTGTTTTCATAACTGTAGTTCTAGATTTTTTCTTTTTTGCCATAAACTCTAAAAATTCATTCGCATCATTATCAACCTCCTTTCCCAACTCCAATGATGTAGCTCTATAAGAAGAAGTTTCATTCTTTTTTGATTGATATTCCAAAACCAAATCATAGCACATTTGACGAATCCTACTAAGTTTCAGATCAAAATCATTACCATACAATTTATAAAAATAATATTCTAACATGTCCATCTTGTACCTTGGATCTAAAACTGAAGCAATTGCCAATATGTTATATAACAAAAAACAAAGAGAATGAGAAATATGTTATATATATATATATATATATATATATATATATATATTATATTATACTATATTATATTATATATTATATTACTATGTATATATATATATTATATGTGTGGATATCTTATGTTTATATATATATAATTATTTATATATATTATATTATATTATATATTATATTATTATTACTATGTATATATATTATATGTGTGGATATCTTATGTTTATATATATATATATATATATATATATATATATATATATATATATATATATTTTATAGATATATATTTATTTTAAGTATATATTATATTATATTATATAATAATATAAATATAATAATATATATTATATTATTATGTATATATATTATATGTATATGCGTAGATATTTTATGCTTTTATATATATATATATATATATATATATATATATATATATATATATATATATATATATATATATATTTCTTTTAAATTTTTATAAATTTGTAATGTTATAAATTTGTTTATAAAAGATCTCACTAGTTAAATGATTAATTTATTTTATGCGTATATATTATATATATTATATTATATTATTATGTATATATATTATATGTATATTATATTATATTATATTATATTATATTACATGTATATGTGTAAATATATATATATATATATATATATATATATATATATATATATATATAAATAAAAGTATATTTTATTTATATGTATATATACTATATTATATTATATTATATTATATTATATTATATTATATTATATTTTATGTGTAAATATATTATTTATTTATATATATTTTTTAGATTATTTAATAAATTATAAATAGTTTAGTAATTTAAGCGGGGACGGGTATTTGGGCGGGTATATATATATCCCCATCACATCCCCATCCCCAGTTGAAAATTTCGGGTATTACCCATACCCATACCCAGTCAAAGCGGGGATTCCCCGTCAAAACGGGGACGGGTTCGGGTGATACCCACGGGCACGGGTTTATTTGCCATCTCTAGCGACAACTAATATTCGTCAGCTCAAACTGATTTAAATCGAAAGTTTAATAGTATATTTAAAAAAATAATATTTTTTTTATTTTTTTTAAAAAAAATCATGGGCTGATCTGATCGACAGAATTTTTGTAGACTTTGTTGGTATGAATTCAAGTGTGAGTCTAAGTCCCACATTGATCAGAAATGAGAAAGTAAAGCATTATATAAGAATAAAGACCCATAAACCCATTGCTTTAAAGTTTTGTGTTGAGAGTGATGTAGTGTCTTATGTGGTTAGACTCAGATTCCATTGGTGGTGTTCTCCTCAGTGATACCCTCCTTAAAACCTACCATTTGTAACCTTATAATTACTTTTAATTGGAAATTTTTTAACTCGTGAATTTTTTTAATTCCAACTCACATTACATAGACGAGGAACAAGCCTTATGAATCGAGCGAGATTGATTGACGGCTCTGGTATTTATTATTAATATTCTATTGTCAACATGTATTTAGAATTAGAATTAGGAGATTATAACTATTGATTCATAAAATGGATTGGGTTAATCTGTCATAAATGCCCTTCTTCTTTTTTATTATAAATGTTTTGGATGATGTGATAAGCATCCAAAGGATTTTCAGAAATCATTTCCCATCTTATGATATTCCCAGCATCATGTATATTGCAATCAGTTTCATTTTACATTTCTCCTTACAATTATATTAGATATATAATATGTCGCCGTATGTAATTATGAAAAATTCCAAAAGTTAATTACAATTTACAATAAACAAAGTATGTTAATATCAATAAAATTAAATGTTATAAATTTATATTTATAAAACTCTGGAACAATTTCTCATACTCGATACTTGTTCAATAAGTGAAAACCTTATTCATTGTGAATAATTTTTATGAATAATTTTTGTTGATTATCACTCAGAAGCAATATAAATGTATTTCATAAAACATGATATTTTGCTAAGCATAAAATTAAAATATTTATGGCCCCTCCTGTTCCTTTCAAGAAAGTTAGTTTTTTTTTTTTTTAATGAGTTTGATCACAAATGTATAAGCATAATTTGAGACAGAGCAATTGGCGTACGCAAGACCCATTTTAGCATGATAAAGGGATTTGATATTCTGTCTTTTGCTATGAATATCATATGAAGTGATAAAGTAGCAACAACAACGTCTGAGGGTATTAATAGTTAGGTGGTGTGTCTTGAGTCAAGACAAAAAATCAAAAGTCTCAATGTTTTTTCATAACCTAATTTCGATATAAATTTAGGTAAAGCATTGCATCTGGTAAATACACTAGAATATAACACAACCATGTGTATATAAAAGTCCTATCAATGTTTGTAAATAAAAGCCTAAGTATATAATATAGTTTGCAGTGAATTTCCATTTTCTTCTCTACGTGTAAAACATGTTTTTCGGTCTCTATACTATGAGTAGAATTTATTACCGTTATTTTTATGTATGTTTCAAAATAAATTGACAAGGATTAAATTAAAAGTATATAAGAAGATGCTGGATTGACAAAGAAAGGGAGAGAAATCTTGAGACAAAGAACAAGCGAAAGGAAAGAATATCACTAACAATATATTAAGAAGATTTTATTTCCTGTGTTAACAATTTAAAATATTAATTTTATCCTTTAAAATATAATTATTTATTAAATTTTTAAAAATTAACTGTTATTTTTACAAACTTTTTTATAAAATAGTTTATTTACTCTTCTTTTTTTCTTTATTTATTAACAATTATTCTCTCATCTTTTTTTATATATATCACTTTATTTTAAATAAATATTATTTTATTTTATATATTAACTAATAACATTACATTATAATAACGCTTTTGTGTATGCTAGTTGTACCTGATAGTTCTACCTCGCTTAAAAATTGAAGTTTAAAACAATTTTAATACTACTTTTTCCTTTAATCTTAAGAATATTACTTTACAAATTTGAAATCGGGATACTTTGTATTAACTATTTTCACATTTTTATATAATACACTTAAAAAGTCATTAAAAAGTCATCGTGTAATAAAAATTATATTGTAGTGACTTTTGAATATCAATGAACTTTATCTTTTAATAAATTAATTTTAAACTAACTAAAGACTAAAGGACTGTTTTGGCTTCCTTTTAAAAACGTAAACTGTTAAATTAAACTTAAAAAGAAAAAAAAAACTGAATAATCTGTATGATAGACAATTTTAATAATTTAGCCTTCTAAAAAACATTTAAAACTACAAGTGTAACACTTCAAAATAATCTACTCCACACACCAAAACTAAAAAAAAAACAGTGTATGAAAAGACTAGTTATCCAACATCATAGAAAAAAAATAATGTAATAAACTACACTTCTATATTTACTTTATTTTATTTTCTCGAACTAAAGCATAATTTTCTATCTATCATATACAAATTACAATTAAAATGAAAAATTAAACAATAAAATTAGTTATGATCCAGATTACGTTTATGTGAAGTCATCTAAAATATGATTATCACAATGCTCAAATTTTCCAATTCAAACTTAACATTCAAAGTTTTAAGTCTATACATATCATAAATCACTAATACCAACTATTTCAAAATATATCACATCCAATATTTCATTATATGTTTCTTTAGAATGTTAAAACCATTTATAAAAGCTAAAAAAAAATTGTAACTTGGTATTTTATCGGCAAACTAACTTCTATACAAAATTGATAGGTTTCTAGAGTGAGAGTTCACTAGAAAAACATAATATCTGTGAAATATAAATACAATCAATAAATTAATTCTCGGCTTTTATTATTATTATTATTATTATTATTATTATTATTATTATAATACCGATACTATTTGACAGAAAAATAAACAAAAAATTGCTTCATAATAACATTAGAAACATGAAAAAAAATGTAAAAAGAGTCTTAAAATACGGAATGGAAAAATAAAAGTTGACTTATAAAATTCAAGTAAAATTAATATATTCTATAAGCAATTAATTTTTTATAATAGATTTAAAATGATTGTTTTCATTGTCTAACAAGTTTAAGATGAAAGATTGTATTAGTTCTCAAAAAATCATATAACATACACATTTTTTTGAATGTAAATAATTACACGTAAATGTGTCTGTCTTGTTGATAATGAATTATATGTGATTGAAAAATCGAAAAATCATCAATGATCCTGCATAAATCTTCTTTCATTATTTTTCTGTGATTTGATGTCATTTATAAAAGCCACCACATACATGTATCATTAACTCCTCTGCCACAAAGTTCATATCTGAAATCAACTCCTTTTTTTGAAAGGTCAATAATTCTCTTTAATCTTAAGTTTAGTTTCGGTGTATTGTTGCAACTTTCTGAAGTATACATCTATCAACAAAATTTTCATTTAGAAATAACCAAAACAATCAAATACACTTTCAAGATGTTTTTGTGGAAGTGTCAAATGATGTTTGCATCGAGTTTTTAACTATTTTTTTTTTCATATAATATCAATTACCAGATGATAAAAGTTAACCAAAGTTAGAATCAAATAATTACGTTTTTGACAATTGTATTTTTAGCCGAAAAAATGACATCCTAACAGTTAATTATAATTTTTAATTTATTGATAAGTAATATATTTAATAATTAATACTATTATCATAGTTAGGAGTTCCATTTTCAATAAACGAAATCCAAGATGAAAATAACATATCTTCGATAATCATAGTTCACTGACATAATAAATGAAAAGAAAAATGAAATTTATGTTTCATGGTAGCAGCAGAAGGATAAACAGGTATAATGTGATCAATAATACAATTTGGTGACTAGGGAAAAAAAAAAAGAAGGTAGTGTAGTGAGTAAAAAATGCACCTTAATTAGTATAGGTAAAAAGATTAAAATGAGATTAATCTATATAAATTATTAACATCAATTGACTATCAAAAATACACTGTGTGCCTGAATCTTAGTTAAGAAGTTAAGTTAAATTTAACTCAAAAAACAAAAAAAAAACAAAAATACTAGAGCAAACACAATTTATAATTGTATGGTCCAAGTAACGTGTTATACAGGTTAAACATCAAATATTTAATAAGTAAACAAAATACTTGATCAGTCCTATATATTCTGCAAAAATGTTGACTATTATAATAATTATTGTTTTAATTTTATAATATAACATTTATCATTTTTTTTCACTAATACTTCTAATAAGTATTATTTTAACTTTTTAATATGATAATTTTTGTATTCAAAAGTAATTAAAAAATTTTAAATCTTGCTATACAATTAATAAAGAAGATTATTTTTTTACACAATTTTCTTCTAGTTTTACCATTATAGTAACCATATTTTTGAATTTAGATAGTTATTCAAAATAAAAGAAAATTAAATATTTTTTTAATGTAAATAATTATTATTCATAATAAAAAAATAATTTACATAATAAAAATATTATTATAAAAAATTATAAAAAAATTGTATTTTTATAGTTTTTTTATAAAAAATATTTTACAGTTAAAAAAATATTTTTAATAATTAAAAATTATTTTATAATTAAATAAATTTTTTGTTATAATAAAGAATGACACGTATACCACATATGTTTTTACTATTTTTTTAAGTTTTTTTATTTTTTTCATTTTTCATTTTTTATAATTTTATAATTATATTATTTTTTTCTTTGATTTGATATTTTCCTTTTTTTTAAACTATACGCGTCAAGGAAAAAATAATTTAAAATATTGATTGTAAAAGTATTATTTAATATTTTTTCAAAATAATTAGAAACTTTAGTAGAATATCTCTAATCTTTAGTACATTATTTCTGAGTGTGAATGTAATATTCTTAACGAATTATTTAAACTAAGATATTAATATTTTTTAATTTATCTGTTTGCCCGGAATGGTTGTTGATTGGGTGCACAGAGAAAACATCCTCTTTCTGAATTACTTCGAAATGCGTGTTTATCTTTTTTATTGATACTTTATATAAAATGAAGAAATATAGATGAAGTATTCACTACTTTCAAATATTATTAACATATAGGAACTTATTTCAAATTATTAAAAGTACAATTCACTTACCTTAGAATATCTTTATTTTTTTTACCATAAAAAGAATATATTTTATTTACACCTTCACATTATATTATTATCACTAAGTTAAATAGTTATAAAAATCGGTTACTGTTGTCTTCAATAAGTTTGGTTGACTTTCAAGGTCTGTACATATAGTGAAGTTTGTTCATCCCTGGGAAAAAAAAAAAATATATATATATATATATATATATATATATATATATATATTAAAAAGGAATTAAAAATAAAATATTAACAGGAAAAACGAAATAAGATATTTTGAAAATCTTACATATTTAATACTTTATATTTCAAAATAGTTTTTGTTGAAAATAATAAATATTAATTTCTTAACAGAGGTCTTTAAAAGTTAGCCTTTACTGTTAGTCGGTGGACAAAAATAAATCACAATATTATATAAGGTGTCATTCATAATTAAAAAGGATGTTTATATGTTTTATACCACGAAGTTACGTGATGAACATGATATGTAGAAAATTATATATATATATATATATATATATATATATATATATATATATATATATATATATATATATATATATATATATATATATATAATCAAGGATCTGTAGTGCTTACCTACTTGAAAAATTGGATGCTTCCTAGTAGCTGTTTACATAAAAGTTAGTGCAACAATTTAAAATAAAAAATCTGCATCAATATTTTAAGTTAAATTAGAATAACAATTGTGAGTTAAGTGCATACTTTTTTTTAAATCTAATTAACCTTTTGATTTTTCGAGAAGAATGTTTGATTATAATGTAAAAGTCGGAAGATGAAACATTAAAATGGAGAAAAAAAAATACCATATGCTAAAACCAACTTGAACAAAAACTTTAAGACACCTAGTGTAATGTTGGCATGGTCACAATTATGGTTCACATTAAAAGTCAGGTGATTATGCTGTTCATGTGAGCCTATATGTACTAACACATAATTCGTACACATTCATCGTGTTCGGTGATTGTAACAAAATGAATATTAGCTTATAGCATATTCAAAAGCAAAGGCTATGGTATAGGCTTTTGGTGAATGAAAAATGTGATTAAAGCAAAAGCATCCACATTGAACCTACTAATCCAAAAATATGACAAACACAAATGATTCATACCCTAACATGTGTGATGCAAGAAGAATACACAGAAATAGAAGGTTAATTTGACTTTGGCAGAGATTTTACAACAAGTGAAGTATTGAATTTTCACTTGTCGGCCAAAGGGACCCTACTGGCCACCATCTTCCAACCTTCCTCCATTTTTCTTCCTCTGTGTGTGACCGACAAAACAGTGTTTGCCCCAATCTTGTAAAATTTGTCTGCACATAGAGATCAAGAAAGAAGCTCTTGCAAGTTGTAATTGAAAATTGAGGGTGCGTGCACATTAATTATTTGCTTCAGTTCAGGCTGCACTATACCTGTGTTACTTTCAAATCTATTTTGTGGGGTTATTAGTTCAAGAAATTCCTGAAGCCGTGTGTGTAGAGCAAGACTTGTGCTCAATAATAATGCCTCCGTGTATTGTGATTTTGTGGTTCCTCAAGTTCATGTACTTCGACACCTCATACCTAAATTGTAGTTGGATTCATGGGACTCTGATCCACAAGATCAATTTGAAAAGAGGTTCGAAACTTCTTCTTCCATTAGCAGACAAAATTGAACATCAAATTATTGACTCACCACTTTAACATGGTCATTTTTGTTCTTTGTTCTGATTATATAAATTCACTCATAAAGCATAATTTTCCTCTCAGTCTAGTTATCTGCATAATTGGGGTTATAAAGTCTAGTTATCTGCATAATTAGGGTTATAATGGATAGTTAACAAATTCTCTGAGTTACTAGCCGTGAGTCTATCTGTTTTTTTTTCCTTTTGTTTATCAAAGAGAAACATTTGAAGGGAATTGAAATTAAATTCGGTATGGTTAGTACTTGTCACTATTGAACGTATTATTCTAAGTTTGTTTATACTAAAAGGGTGCATTGGTTGCAACCTATTTAGACTCATTTCCTTGATTGATCAACATATTAAGAATATAAGGTATAGTATTCTACCATCACAAAGAAGGATTACTTACTATACGTGTCAGTCAATCATTCATGTGCCCCCATTTTCAATCAAATAAAGCTTTGGGGTCCATTAATGGATAGCTACTGACCCACCACTCCATTGATGAAATTCACAGGCTATTATAACACACCGTTACTCACTTTGATTCATGAGAATTGACTAAATCAGAATCTGCCCCACAATGCCTTTCGTTTTAACTTTTATCTGTTTTATCATTTATTCATTGGCTCACTTTGGTCCTTATATAGACATTTTATGCTTGACTGAATGGTAAGTGACAGAAGGGGAAGGGAAATTGTGCGGTGAAAAGCACCAAACGCTGGGGTTAATCCAGATATTGCTTTCATAGCTCAGACAAAAATACCTGTAGCCTTCAATGAAAAGGGAAAAGCCTACAGACACAAGCCTAGGTTCTAGTTTGAATGTGAAAGCCATGCAACACAAAATAAAGAGCCACATTTAAGGCACATCCATCTACCCCTTCTGGATCCCATCACCTGTTTCAACCTTTCCAACCTATCTTACAGATTTTCTGTCATAAATAGATGAGGGGTGAAAAAGTGGGAAGAAAGAAAGTTACACTAAGCTAAGTGCCTAAAGCTGTAAAAAATGCAAGGTATAATTGAATCAATGATATCTAACTGTTAAGGAACTCCATTTTTTTTGTAATGATGTATAAATAATAATTATTACTGATATGTTTAATGCATCATTTGATCTCAGATGGGGACCCACTATTTTTCTTATTTATATCAAACTGACTACCACACTATTCTCCCATATGCACCTTACCTTTAGCAGCTTCTCTCTCACACCTTTCATTTATACAAAACAGCATCATTCTCCTTTCTGCTAACACTTTAACTAGCTTTTCTTCATGGCTCTCTTTCTCTTTGCTATTTTAATCTTCATGGCCCCTTCAAGCAATGCCTATTGGCCACCTTCACCTGGCTACTGGCCAAGTTCTAAATTCAGGTCTATGAGTTTTTACAAAGGCTTTCGAAATCTCTGGGGCCCTCAGCACCAAAGTCTAGACCAAAATGCATTAACAATCTGGCTTGATAGAACCTCAGGTCTGAATCCGATCACTTTCGATGCTCTCTCTTTCTCTTGCATGATATCATTGAAATCTTAATCCACCTTCACTGCTTTGTTTCTGATGATCAGGAAGTGGCTTCAAGTCAGTGAGGCCATTTCGATCCGGTTACTTTGGGGCTTCCATTAAGGTCCAACCTGGTTATACTGCAGGAGTTATAACAGCTTTCTATGTAAGAAATGGCCTCAAGAGATCATATAATAAACTGTTATTGGTAGTGTAGTTAGTTAATTAATTACTATTATTAGTGAGTATAATGATTGTTTGACTAATGGCAGCTCTCAAACAATGAAGCACATCCTGGTTTCCATGATGAAGTGGACATTGAGTTTCTTGGGACAACATTTGGAAAGCCTTACACTTTGCAGACCAATGTTTATATAAGAGGGAGTGGAGATGGGAGAATTATAGGCAGAGAGATGAAGTTCCATCTCTGGTTTGATCCAACCCAAGATTTTCATCACTATGCTATTCTGTGGAGTCCCAAGGAAATAATGTGAGTCACTATACACAATACACTGTTACTGTTTCTGAATGTATGTGTGTGACTGTGGCTCTTCTTGAAATTAAATGCATAATTTTTCAGTCCTAATCCAAAAGAAAGAGATAGACAAGGTAGGAACTACTTAGATATAGGTAGGAAGGAAGATCAAAGGAACTTAGTAAGATTGGATTCTGTTAATGTGGGATCAGATGCATTGGTTCTTATCACAAGGTGTCACAGTCTAGCCAAAACTGATTGGTTAGACATTTGCTATTCAGAATACTTTTTTCTTGTATAGAAAAGGACTAAAAATAAGTGTGAGATTAGATAAGTGATAGGATTATCGAAAAATGATATAACCGGACTGATATTTTGTAAGATGGAAGGGCAATAATTTGATTTTCTGAAGTTAAGGCAAGTAGAGATTTTGCAGGAACAGACATAATGATGTAGAAAAATTGTAGAATCAAGGTCACATGAGTGGCACAAAAAACCCAAGCATCAAAGTGTGGGGTAAGCAAAATCTGCTGACTCCCAACTAATGAAAAAGCTAAAAGAAACATTTAAGTAATTGATCTACCAGTTCCTTAGACAACTGTAATTATAAAATGAGTTTCAAGTGCTGAGTGGTGCATATGGTGAATCTTAAAAAAGGTGTCTAATTTGTATTGTATTGCATTGTATTACCTGGTTAACATTGCTTTCACTGACATTGAATTGCGTGTCAGATTCCTAGTGGATGATGTGCCAATAAGAAGGTACCCGAGGAAGAGTGGTGCAACGTTTCCTCTGAGGCCAATGTGGCTATATGGTTCAATATGGGATGCTTCATCATGGGCAACCGAAGATGGAAAGTACAAAGCTGATTACAAATACCAACCCTTTGTGGCAAAGTATTCGAACTTCAAAGCTAGTGGTTGCTCAGCCTATGCACCACGGTGGTGCCACCCGGTTTCAGCCTCACCATATAGGTCCGGTGGGTTGACCCGACAACAAGACAGAGCCATGAGATGGGTGCAGAGATATCTCATGGTTTATAACTACTGTCAAGACCCGAAGAGAGATCACAGTCTAACACCTGAGTGTTGGGGTTGAAGTGTTTGAAGTGTTTGAAGTATCGAAGATTATTTGGGAGTGAAAATAATGTTACTTTTTTTTGGTCGCGAAAACAAAAACACTGTTGTCTTGTGATTTGTTTTGTTTTTTTGTTTGAGAAAGTTTGATTTAGTTTATGTGGGTCAGTTGTGATGGGGCCCCTAGCTTGGCAGCTGCATAATGCAAGAGTACGGGGTTTTGCGTCCAAGGCTCTCAAGACACGAGAATATTTGGAAGATTGTGTGTTTTGTTTTTCTTTTAGACAGAGGAAAAGGAAAAGGAATAATATCAATGTCTAAGTCCAATGAAAAATGGGTCGGTGAATGTGGCACCATTGAGTGCGAATACTAAAAAATCACACACTTTATTTAATAATGTTATTGTCATTTCAATGATGAAAACCAGAACCTATCTCTCTCTGTGTTATGGGGAGGGGGTAAGTGTGTTTTCATGACTTTTTGGTGCATGTGAAACTTTATTACTACCATGAAAAAGCTTGTTGCACCAAAAAAAATAATATTTATAGATACATATAGCATGATTATGTAGTAGGAGGTTGTGGACCTTTGGTTTCATTGGAAAGCAATTGAAAAGGAAGTGGGAATATTTAAAGAGCATGTAAATCATATGGAAAACTTTATTAATGGGTAAATAAATAATTGCATTACTTTTGTCCATGTAATCCATAATTCGTTTGATAGGTATATTTTTATTAGTCGTAAGTATTTCAGAAGTTAAATTCACCATCTCTCACATTTTTTCATATATATCAAACTAATATTATAATTTGTACTTGTTATATCAAATCTCATTTCGTTTAAGAATAGAGGTTAAACACCAATTTAAATATTTATTCTTTTTTCCACCTTTTGAGATATTTTTTTAAGGACAAAATTATGATGGAACTTTCATGCTCCAAAACGGACAATGTCTCAAAAGCATGGACGTGTTTTAAGTATTTATAATTAGTTTTAGATTTTCTTAAACAAGTAATATTTATAAATTTTTTAATAATAAAAAAAAAACTTAAAAGGTCATAAAAACCGTGTTAAAAATATTTTTTTATTTTAAAAAATTATTAACATGTTCTTGTAATGGTAAGGAGTCAAATTTATTTTAAAATAATGTTAACTTGATGTTTGAAATATAAAAAGAAATCTAATTCTGATTTTTAGAATTTGTTGTCTCTTTCAGTATATACTCTCTTCACTCCTTTATCTATTGCATTGTATGTTTAACCTTTTCTCTGGTCTTTGCTCAATATAGTAAAATGAACTAAATTTACCAACTTGTACTCTTCTCAATTAAATTTGTGTAAGAATTCAACCATATTTCAATACATGTTTATTCTAAAAGATTCGTAGAATTCCAATTAAGTTCTATTATTGTATGCAGCAGTAGGATTATAGAAAAGAGTAAACTAAATCAAATTGGTCCTAAATTGAACTATACGTTAAAAACTTAAATTGTTTGGAAAAAAAGAAAACTAAACTGAAATGTTATTTTAAATTAGTTATAACAAAACAATTATTCTTAAATTAAACTGAACTTTCATTTATAATATTGGGAAATATGCTTTAAAATAAGACATGAAGAAATAATGGTTTAACTAATCTAGATAACTCTAACACTTCAACATCAATTAAAATAGTTTGCCTTAATTCAATTTATTTAAAAAATAATATAATTTAATTTTAATTCAATTATAACATAAATTTAATTCAATTTTATAATATTTACTTTTAAAATTCAGTTCATTTTTATAATAATTCTGTTTTATTTATATATTTTATCAGTAGCTAATTGCTTATATTCATCTCATAATTAACCTAACCTAAACTTTCTTAATGGATTATAAAATTTTACCTTTAAACTTTAGTATAATTAAATTTGTATTTTTTAACTCTTTGGATCATCTCAAATTAGGATTAGTTAGTAAAACCATAGAAATTGAGCTTGAAAGTTTTAACTGATTGGGAAGTTTGGCCAATGCATTAGTTTTATATCAACTCATCTCAAACCCAGGCAATGGAATTTTAGGTTATTAAATTTTGGACATAAATTAAATATATACTTTTTTAGCATGATCATGGTTTATCTTGTAAAACACTCGTATAAACTGAGTGTTCAAAAGTTTGAATTGAATTTGACATTTTTATCTAACCCATAATAACTTATGATTTGCATCAAATATTGGACAAACTCTAGCTTAAAGGTACGGTTTAACATATTTACCGGATCTAACATCTCATTTCAAAAGCATAAGTAGAGTAAGTTTTTGTTCATCACTGTTTGGAAATCAAAAGTAAGTTTAAGTAACATTTTAATTAAAAAAAAACTGAACAACATATAAAAGTAAAATTCAAAAATTTATTATTTTAATGTTTTGAGTTGGTGTAGCGTCAACCCCTTAGATAAATTTGGTATATGTTTCATTGTATTGTCTTTTTCAATAAAACTTTTAAAAGACTCATCATTAACACTATATGTTAGGCGAAATATTAACGCTGGACAAAAATTAAGAGAAATAGTGAATTGATTTGTAATAAAAATCGTATTTTTAAAATATTTTTTTTCTTTTAAATATCTAAGTTCAATTAAAAGTTTTTCTTTAATATAACAAAAGATAATTAAAGAGAGTAGGGGAGAAAATATTGACACAAGGTATTTTATACGAGTTTGGATTAGAAAACCCTATGTCTAGTTGTTAATGTCTCTAAAGAGGAATTAACTCGATCACTAAAATAAACTGAACTTACAATCACAGAAAAAAGTGTTTAAGGTTTAGAAAGTACCTCTCTTGAAGACACAAGAGATGAAAGAGACATTTCTTGAATCACATAAAGAATGAACCACCTCCTTTGATGAACAAATTTCCTACCAACAAGGACAACACTCAATCTCCAAAGAATTCACTTGATGAAAGTTATCGTTCTTCCCACACTAAATTTTTCAAAACCCTTTTTACGAACACATAAAGTTTATCTAAGAGTCACAACTCTAAACCTTTGAATGAAAAAGTTATTTTCGAGATATATTTTGTCAAACATATATAGACTTACTCTTTAAAAAATTAAGTCAAAAACCTTTACTCTTTAAAAAATTAAGTCAAAAACCTTTACTTTTTAAAAAATTAAGTCAAAAACCTGAAGAGTAAAGTAACAATTGTAGTTGGTAATCGGTTATTTCAAGAGATAATCGATTATAACACAAGCTTTTCTAAAAATATTTTTTTGCTATGATAATTGATTATTCCATAATCATTTTTGAAAAACTTGAATTTGTAGCTTTAATGAAAAATATAATTTTTTCAGAGTTAATCTTTGTGTATACTGATTTGTGAATTCATATACTAAGTCTTACATACACAATTTTTCACTTTATAGATCTTATTACTAAGGCTTAATATAGAATACAAATCTTCTAATATGTATATCATCACTTAAGGTCTTGGGATTTGCTTTTATCATCATCAAAATTTATAAGAATGATTTTCTTTCTTTACCTTATGCCCACATTATTGTCAAAGATTGATCTTGATGAAGAACTCAAACAAGTCTCATCACCCACCTATATCAAGTTTACTACTTAGCTAAACTCAAATCCACCTAATAAAGTGGGTGATTAATATTTGATATCTTAAATTCAAATTGAATGGAAGTGTTTTAAACTTGGTATCACTGTGATCCAATCTAAAATTATTAACAAATGCGTGTAAGAAACCAGAAAAGTACAGACAAAAAATCAATTCAAACTGAAACCTTAGTGAAAAACTCCTAAAAAATTGTGTAAAATAACTACTGCCCACCTCGTATTTAATATATATATATATATATATATATATATATATATATATATATATATATATATATATATATATATATATATCATTGTCATAAACTAAGTGTTTCGTAAGAAAAAAGGGTTAGAAAAATATAACTCACTAAAATTAACTTCACAGATGAAGATGATCCAGTATAATATTTACAAATGTTCTTGCAAATATAACACTCGCTTCTTCTTTTTATATATAAATAAAAGAATAAGAAAAACTTGTATTTTGTCCATCAATTAAAGTTATAAACGGAATTAGTTGGCACATTTCAATGGCATTGGTTTATTCGATAGGATTCAATGAATCTAATACACCACTTGCTGATTTTTGTTCAGCAAATTCTCTTAAAAATGTTCTGTTTTGCTCCGAGGTCTGGAATCCATGAACAATTACTAATCTTATCTCCCATGTGTATGTGTTGTACGCCGCTATACACCGTGTGCGCATGTCAGATGAATTTTTATTTCTTAATAATAATTGCTTAAATTATAAATTTTGTTTAACACTTCATGGAAGATAATATTTAGTTAAAAAACTAATATAAATGTATTGATCCGAAAAGTCAAATTATGCTCTTAAATATGTTGATGAGAAATTACAAGAAATAAAAATCAAATTTACAAAAGAGTAGTAGTTAGAGAGTATTTTGCTCATGTATACTTTTTTTTTGTTTTTCTATGTTTAAAATTAATGTGTGCTTCTTTATTTATTTATTATATATTATATATAAATAAACAGAGTACTACTATCATGTTTGTGTGATGTGTGTCAGAGCAATTGAAGCCATAAACCAACACATCAATAATGAAAGGAAAGCAAACATAGAAAACGGTGATCTACATGGCAGCCTAAAAATTATGAAAATAGAATTCTTCCATCGCCTGAATAACAGAGAATTATTGATCGCTGAAGATGCTGGAAGACGATAATAATGCATAAAGCAGAGGGCCATAATGCCAGGATCAAACAAAAAAAAGGTCGTTGGTGGATAGCTTTAAAACCATTAATGGAGTGACAATGATTGCATGTTTTCCAAAAGCGATATATGGTTAAGCATTGCTTAATGATTAATTCTCTTCTACAGTTCTGTTCTACTAACCCCACCCCATTTCTCTTCATTTGGCATATTTTAAGGATTAGTTATTTGATTGATGTGAGATGTTTTATTTGAAAATTTACGTTCATGATATTGGCCCAATGCATGCCCACCTATACGGCAAAAAGTTGGAAATAGTAATTCATTTCATTCTAGCACATTTTAATAAAAAAAAATATAATTGAAATTAATCTAATCACACGTTCTAATTACATTTAACAATTCAAGATTAATTATCTATTACCATCCATTTGACTAACTTAACTTCAATGTAAAGAAGTCCTTCAACTTCAACGTGTCATAATGCAATTAAGTAGGGACCTATAATTAGATAAGGACAACAAAGAAAATCACTTTCTTGGCATCGTGTAGGCCAGGTTATTATGCTAACCATTTATCTTAATTTTGTGTAACATGTATTAAATAGAATAATGGGAATTCTAAACTTTAAATGTAATTTAGTTATGTGAACAATTAATTTAATGTCAAAGCCGCATGATTAAATTTTGAATCAATTTTTTTAACCATAATAAGACACTACATAAACACTCAATACACAAGTTAACGAGCAACTAAACATTCATTCAAAACACAAAAATCACAATAAACATAATAATCCACAATTAAGAAAACTTTAATGTTCAAACTCTTTCAAAATTCTTTTTCAACCTCACTCTCACATTTTTTGCTCAACAAGTAACCGTATATAAAATACAGACGCGTGGCAGCAACCACAAATTTCGATTTTAAAAAGTTTTTCGAGTGAATTTATAAAAAACAATTTTTTTTATTTTCTCTATTTTTATCAAAAAAAAAAACTCAACTTATTTTCTAACCAGTTTATACTACCAAAAACTCAGCAACTTTTACAGTGATTTTTGCAACAAAAAAGTATCCAGATTGCAAATCCCACGACTACATACGTGATTATTACCAAGACTTGTTAATATTTTATTCAAACAAAAAGTAAAATTTGTAAAATTATATGGAGATGAAAAACATAATTAACCTAATAGTTTTCTATTGCATTGAAAACAGGTAACTTTCAGTAATCATAGTTATTAATGACAGTGCTGATCTTATTATTGTTACATACAGTAACTACTGCTACAATATTACCAAAAAATGATAAATAACCTACAAAATAATTACAGAAAAACGAAGGCTCGGGGCAGAGAAATACCTATTCCAACAACTTTAAGGACAGCTAAATTCTAATATAGAATAATTTAGAACAAAGATATCAAAGCCAATGATACCTTTCTTGAAAGGATTGCGGTGATAAGAGCAAATGCGAAGCATAGAATTACCTTACCGACGAGTGCTTGGAATAGAAGAGCTGCAACGTGTTCTCACTTAGACAACCAAGTACGCCGTGGCTATGTGAGTATCTAAGATCACGGGCCTGAGCTGGCATTTTGAATTGCTGAAGAAGTCTAAAAGATGGCAACTCGTGCAAGACCAAATCACATGTAACTTCATCCCAAGATGCTAACAATCTGCTCTGACTCTCTACGTCCATAATTACACATTTTGGTAGTCGAATTTTACTTACATTTGCATGGGAGGAACCCACCTTTTGGAAATGATGACTACCCATTCTGTTGAACAAGACATGAGTGCCCTGTACTCCTTGTCCAGCAATAAGAGGAGTGGCCAACGGTTGAGATAGAGGCACATCCATCGACATGTTGAATTTCGGTCTGTAAGAAGCAACAATGTCATCACTGCTAGGGCAATAGGCAAGGGATATGCAGACTCCTTGATTATCAGTTTCAGGAACCACGAGCGGCCTTCAAAATTAAAAAAGATGCAGTATTAGGAGAGCTATTTACAGCCAAAAAAAAAATACAGGATGACACTTTGTAGATGATTGCTTGCAAAATCACCACTATCGTCGTGAACTAAATTGAAATTTCGCAGAAGAAAAGAGGAATGATCCATCATATACTATCTTATAAATGCAGGAAGCATTCCAAAGTCGAGAGCTGATTTAATTAAATTTACAAAAATAATGTAAATTTCAAAAATGCAGAAAGAAATACGACTCTAACACAGGAAAATCACCTAAAATAATTTTGGCAATACAACATTGCATGTATATCATACAAAATGAAGAATAATAGGAGCAAAAGGAGAGAGAAGGGAAAGGTACAATGATAGACCAAACATTGTCAATGTACAATTCGTAATGTTAGAATACTTTCGAAAACAAAACCAATTATATCAACAGGTAGGCCCACACAAATCCAAAAAGAAAATGGGTAAAGCGAAGTATTTGCCTCTCATAGTTGAATGATTGTAGCGTTAACTGGATAGTGCCAGCAAATCAAAGTTTACCACAATATATATAAGGCAATTATAAAATGCAAGCAGCCTACCGTTCTTCAGAATCAATGTTCCACTGACAAAGGCCAAACGCAGATGCCGATAGTATGGTTTTAACACTCGAAGAAAGACTTGAAGTTTGTGCAAGAGAAGTAACAGTATGCACAGGGTTATTAGTCAAACCAACTAAAGATTTCACGGGGCCCACAGTTTGACGCATGTCAAACACTAAGACAGAACCATTCTGCAGGAAATTAATATGAAAATTAGAATTTGAAGCTCCCACCATCCGATAAATACAAAACCAAATTGCTGACCTGTAATCCAGCATATATGTTATGCGAATTGTTCAGATCCCACGAACAAGACCATGCAGGATCCTGTAACAGTATTCAAGTAATGGTTAAAAACACAAAGAGGGACTACTAAACTCTGAGGAATAAATTAGTACACAGCACGAAGGTGAATGAAAAAACTATCTTAAAAATCTATTTCCATTAGTTAGGAGAATTCCCTCTTATATACGTCATTTCCAAGAATTTAGAATCACCGGAACTAAAGAGGATTGCCTTGCCATCCTGCTGTATGCTATTCGATGTTATTTGGTGCGTGAGGTTGGAGAAAAAAGCTAGACTTTCCAGGATAGCTACTTACAACACTTCATCCTTTTTGGAATTCAGTGATTTTCTTATCTTCATTATGATGTTGGGTTGATGGTTAGATAGCTTGCCGTGTTTTTGGACTCCTTAATGGTTAATGGTGTTTGGATGGAGTATTTTAATGAAACAATTCAATTTTTTGAAGAACTTAGATTTTTTTATAATGAAATGCTTTGTTTGAATAGAGAAATTAAAAAACATTTAAAATGCAAGCATTTTTTTGAAGTATTTCAATTAGCTAAATTAGTAGAAATTTAAATACCCTCAAAATAGATGGAATTTGAAATTCTTTTCACTTCACACTCTGAACACTCCATGGGTCGAACGACCTAGAGATGTCGGACGGGCTCGACGACCCAAACATGTTGGACCATATGGGCCATCGGGTTGGTCAGTCTTGTTTGGATCGTCAGGCCGGCCCAACCCGTTTAGGTTTCCCTGTCAGCCCGGCCCGTCTCAGTCGTCGAGTTAGACCAGCTTGGTTGGGTAGTAGGGTCAGCTCGGCCAATTTGGGTCGTCAAGCCCTTTTCAAATTTATCATGAACTCAAAACATAATTAAGCCTAAAATATATATTGTTAAAATGAAATTTCATCTCACAAGAAATTCAATTGTTTTATCCAAATAAGAAATTGAAATATAAGGTATTTTATTTTTCTTTATCCAAACAAATTATTTAGAAAATGAAGGGAATTTTAGAAACAATTCATATACAATGCATTTCAATTTCTCAGTATTGTTAAAATGTTTCATCCAAACACAAGGTAAGGCTTTTGGTTACTCAATTCAAAGAGGATAACAAGTTAAATATACAAGCAATACAAATCTGAAAAATCACAAAGCATAGAAATTATACACTACTGCAACAAGCTTTATTACTATTAGTTTACCAAACGAAAATATTGAATCAAACTTCACCTGTAGATCATAATTGATAACAAGATTGCCACTGTCCAAGCTGTAACACAGGAAAATACGCCAATTACCGAGGTTTACTATGTCAAACAAGATGAATTAGTACTCAATGCAACTATACCTGAGCACTGATAGTTTCTTCCCCAATGAAGAGAAGAGAGCCATACTACTATTAGAAGGGGAAATATGAAGGTCTTTAACACCACTTGTTGCAGAAGGAAGTAAGATATCTTGCATCTCAAATGGAGACAACAAGCTCATCTACAAATTCAAGTTTCCATGAAAGTTAAATCAAAATCCTTTTTGCACAAGAGAAACTAAAGCCACACACAATACACATAAATACTTCAAATTGAAAAATCTTACTTTAGTTAGCAAGTGCATTCCACCAACTTCCTTTGGCTTTTGTGCGATTAATACAATTTGATTAGAAATGTCCATATCAAAAACGCGTGCACCATCGAGATGAATCTCTTTCTAAAACAGGTACACACTAGTTAAATAAAATTCAAGTCATCAACAAAATATAAAATTTTTCTAACAAAATAAGCCGATTATAAGAGGAGATGTGGTTAAAAAAAAATAGGGTATTATATTACACATAACCTCTTTATAGTTCCACATATTCCCAGCTTACCATCCTAAACTTTTTTTTCAAAACCACTTAACCTCCCTGAGTTTGGTTTAAAGTAAACTATCAATTCAATAAATTCCGTTAAAGTTCTATGTTTCATGCCAAAGCTTTAACAATGGTCAAAGTAAGTTAAAACAAACTTTGGGGTGCTAATGGGAAAAAAGTTTAAGACGTAAATTTGAGAAAGGGTGAGACTAGAAGAGAACAAGGTGAAACTTTTCCAAAGTGGTGATGTTAGGTACGAGAGGAGAGGGCGAAATGAGATAATGGCATACCTGCAATTTAAAATTACAAATGGATCCCTTTCCACAGTACTTTGGGCCAATGTTGTGCTCTACAAGTTACATTCAGTTAAAGTCGATGCGCCAAGAGCACAAATTAGCAAGGAAAGAAACTTGAGCAATCAATGAAATCAACAGCGACTTTTTCTTGAAAAAAGAGTTTGTTATTTTAGAAAGAAAGTGAGAGTGGGTGCTGGGTGAGCAAAAGGAGACAACTTTTATGAGGCAGGAATCAGTCATCTCATTTGAATGCTGAAAGAATGATTACCAGATTCACATCTCCCCTGCGAATTTCCATTGCGACTTATCAATGCAGATTCCCTGCTCTGCATATCTAGTAGCAGCTGCTCCAAATAAGTGTTTCTCTACAGGCCAAATGTACATAATAGTTTAAGACATACATACAAAGATCGAAACGGATCGAAGAGGGTTTTATGATTTGGGCCAAAGATTTAAACCAGTTTACACTGCATAAATGTCTGTTCCCAATGCTCCTCAAGCAAATGCCTCAATTTTTAACATCAAGTTGTCAAAACTAAGAAAATGGCGTTTGATGCAACAAGGTTTCTGTTACAAGCTAAAAATTTAAATGAGAAGAAAAAAAGGAATTTAATGGAATAGGGTGAGAAGAACAATGAATACGAGAGCAAACTACCCTCCACGGGTGCCCCTTCACTAAGACCCAACCAATGATCAATACAATGGCAACAAATCTCCCTCTTCTCCTATTCATATCTAACTACCCAACTCATTAATATTCTAACTCCCCCTTTTCCTTATATCCTAATAGGTTCGGACAAAGCAACAAAAGCGTGGAAGATGTTAAATTACTGGTCATAAAGGAAGTAAAGAGGCAAACAACAACAGCAAGAGTGGTAATAGTCCAATAAAGTAGGTTAGGGTTAGAAGATGCAACGGTGTGGCATCGCAAACATGACATGACATCATCTTCTATTTCATATAAAAAAATATTAGGGTAATAAGAGTGGCTCCAACCATGGTCTTTAAAAGGTTTTCAAATTCAGAAAACCAAAGATTTACTGACAAATTGTTTGTATATTCTATAGTAATGCATAAGTGATACCTGTGTAAGATTCTGAACTTGAAAATGCAAAAGGTTTTCAAATTTGGAAAACCACATATTTACCGACAAATTGTTTGTATATTCTAAAGTAATATAGTAATAGTAATGCAGAAGTGATACCTGCGTAAGAGTCTGAACTTGAGAATGCAAGGTGATTTCTCGAAATTTCCATCCCTCTTCTTTCTTACGCCAATCACTGACCTAAGAATGTATTTGATATATTGTTTTAACCAATAATATAGCTTCGTATTCGAGTATAATCAAAATTTAAAAACCCACATAAAGCCAGGAAGAAAAAATAGCATGTAAAAAAATATTTCATAGCATCCCACTACCTTACTTTCAAGGGCAGCACATTTGGCCTCAAGCGACTGAATTCTCTGCCAACAGCGAAAAAGTAATCAATCAGGTAACCTATCTTCTCAAAAGGTTTCTTTCACATAAAATGCGCACATAAACATGGCCAAACCTTCTGAGATTCTTCCTCGACCGCAACTACTCGGGAAGCAAACAGTTTCCTCACATCCTTCAACGTACATTTCCTATTACATTGGGGACACTGGGACCAAAAACACACAAAAGATAAATGTAGAGCCACTTTAGGTTGCATAAATTTCAGAAAGCACCACTCAAGTCTCACCTAAACACAATGTGTATTTACCTTGCTGGAATTTTTTCGCTGTTGAAGCCATCTTTTGATGCAAGACATGCCATATATGTGTCCACAAGGAAGACAACTGAACTCATTCACCCCAAAAAAAATAAAATAAAAAATCATCACATCGTTCGCATATATTCAACAATTTAACCACCACAAAAACGTCTAATTAACAGTCAGTCACTGTGAGTGCGCGTGTGTGAGTGTATAATTTAGGGCAAAGGAAATGCGGTTTCACCAGATATGATGTTCGCCGTTATTGGTCCAAACATCCATGCAAATAGGGCAAAAGAGACCGTCAATGTCGGTATGGTCGTTTCCTTGGCTACCATTGCTGCTCCCAGTCGCGAAGGAACAAGAAGCCTCGCCTCCTTCGAACCTGCGGCGTTTATTCCTTTCCTCTTCAACGCAGTCCTGTGATTCGTCGGGGATAACGATTACGTTATCGGATGAAACAGTTGGAGGAGTGTCATGCGAAACCCTAAGGGTGGCCACACCAGGAACGTAATCCTCGTCGTCTTCATCTTCTTCGCCTTCGTCGTCGGTTTCTTCATCGTCGGTGATTCCATAGTCTGCGGGGTTTCCAATAAGTTGTGGCGCCGCAATTAGGTTTTCATCGTAGTCCGCGAATTCAATAAGAGAGGCCATTACGAGAGAGGAAAGGCTAACCGAGTTCGCAGAGTGGCCCCAAACCTAAAAACGACGTTATACAACCGTTTAAACATTGGGTGGGAAACGAAAAACAAGCGCGCAAACTATGTGTTTTTCTCATTAGTTCAGGTTGGACTCTCTTGAACATTTTTGTGGGTAGCTAAACTCGCACCTTCAACAGACATTTTATTATACTAATTTTAATATTTAAAAAAATTAACGTGTGTTATATATATTAAAATAGTGTATTGTAAAAACATAAAATAGTAACAAAATCCAATAAAAAAAATATGTACTGTATTTACTTTTCACTGGTGAAAATATGTAATAAAAAATAATAAAATTATTATTATAATTATAAAATTAAATTAAATAACTTTTAAATTTATTGTGAAATATTTTTATTTATTTTGTAAGTAGTTTTAGAATTAAAAAATGATTAAATTTATTAAAAAAAACTAATTAATAAAAAAAAATTAGAAAATAAATAAAAGGTGTTCTTTCCGGGATTTGTCATGTTAATCTAAGGTGGACTGAGTCTTCTACTGTCGAGTATCTAAACTTCAAGTCGTCTAAAATGTCAATAAAATATATTTGAATTAATGAGTATCCAGTTATATTACTCTTTCTTCATTGAGGATATTTATAGGTTTTTGTGGGTATGATATGATAACAAATAAGACAAACTCAACATATAAGAAGAAATTAATTAATTAATGAACAAATATAATAATTACATTTTGTTTATTTTAATCTGGATTCTGTTCATGTTATCATAATACCATATTTTTCTGATTTAAGGGGTATTAATATTCTTTTTAATACTTCGTATAGATCTCATGGACAATATATTTTGGATCATTTATGTATAGAAGGTGAAATTATAAAATAAATGTGAACACCAAAAAATAAAATCTTTTTATATAGACTAGGGGAAACATAAACGTTATTATTGTGTATGTGTGTTCTCGTCTTTTAGTTTTCATAACAAGTTAAGACTAATAAAGAATAAATAATTAAATGTAAAATTAGAAAAATAAAATATGTATACAAATGAAGTTTTTTAAATAATTGTGACAAAAAAAAAGGTTTTTAGAATAATGGTTAAAGATAAACTATTTATAAAATAATTAATTTTTAAAATAATAATTAAGGATAAAACTGAAATAGCGAAATGTGAACACAACAGAATATATCTTCTATATATATTATTATAGATTATAAATGTGTAAATAAACTATTTATTTAAATCTTGAATGTGATTTTGATTCCATTATTTTCTTCTAAATAAAGTAATGTTAGACATAAATATGAATTATGCCATCTTGCATTTCTTCCAATATGGATTTATGGGTTTTCACCCTCATGTAGTACTTTACTTTCTCATTTTTATCTAATGTGAAACTTAGACTCACATTTAGATTTCTAACAATTTTTCTCTCAATGATGAGTCTCTTCCACCACGTTGGTATACTTTCCCCTCCCACGGAAGCATCCACAACCACAAGTTCCCATGTCCGTATCGTTGTTCCTTTATAGGGACCATGTTGCACTCATATGAGTCGGTCACCATAACCAGACTCTAATACCAGATATTAGGATCGAGTGCTTACCACTAGACAAAAAATTATAGCGATTAGTTAGGGCGCAACGTAACCGTCAAAGCCTCACGATTCGATTGTGACCTAATCCACTTGGCCTCTACCACACTAGACCAAAAGCTACAATGATTAGTCAGGGTGATAAAGATATTATATATTTTCTAGTATTAATTATATTGATAGAGATATCATATATTTGATTATCTTTTATTATTATCAAATATTTTGTTTTATTTGGTTTTACTTTTCCCTTTATATGATGGGACATTGTACTATATATATTGAACAAATTTATAATAAATCAATAAGCAAGCTCTTATTGAGTTGTTTTCATCAAATACCTATTGTTAATATTTTTCCTTCTCATGGCTTGTACTTATCTAATATGGAATCAGAGAGCCAGGTTAGAGCCTATATCAACAAACTTTCTTTGACATTTTGTTCCACCCGATATTTGGCCGCTAACAGACCACCCACTAATCTCTTGTTCCACGCACGAGATGAATATACCTCCGCGTGAGGGAGTGTGTTGGAAGTTCTACATCGACTAGAGATAAAGTCAATTCACAATATACAAATGGGTGCAATCCTCACCCTAAAATCCATTTCTAACATGGTATCAGAGCCATGGTTGATTTTGCGGGGTTGAGTTATACTTAAAGCTCACTTCTAACAAGTGCAACATAACAGCCCAAGTCACAGAATTCAATTGTGTGTTTGGCCCACACTGTTTTGGTTCTTAATGGAAGTCTTGATTCATGCTTAGACCAGAGGATTGGATAAGGTGTGTTAGGCTTAGATAGGCGCAACAAGAGGAATCTGAGTGTTTTTACCTTAGAGAACAAGGATAGTAGTATTCATCACCTTTGAATAGTATCGAGTAATCTTGCAATAGAGGAATCTGAGTGATGTTACGTGGGGAATCTGTTTTAATCATTTGCATATTGGAATTGTTGTTTAGTTGGTGTGCTTGTGTTTATGTTTTGCAATGCTCAGCGAGTCATCCTGGCGCCCAATGGTCATTTTTTGGCCTTACAAGAGTGGTCCAAGACAGTATATACATATGAGTGAGTTTTTTCTCCATGTTTGCAGTGTTGGGCTTGATCTCGGTATCCCTCGACATGGGTATTTGTGTAAAAATCAATATTTCATGTCCAATCATGCTTCGTGTTGAGTTTTAACTTGTTTTTTTAACTACCAGAATTGTTTCCTATTGTTTTATTTTACACACTCATAATAGAGACTAGAAATAAAAAAGTATAAAACAACTAAAATACGAAACCATGCAAAAACAACATAAATTTGAGGATTAAACAAGATAAAAACTACGCAGGAATCGATTTTATTCACAAAACTTAACATCAATAAAAGGTAAAAAACAATTTTATCAAAATTAATGTATCAATACTAATAAAGTATACGAACTTAAAAATGTAAAAAGTAAAATTACGTAAACTTAAAATCTAAACTAAAATATTTATTTAATTTTATTATTTCTTGGAGAAGGTAATACTTGATATTAATCACTTATTATTGATTTTTTAGGGCGAGTCAATATCAGAAAAGTTTAAAAAACTAAACCATTAATAAACCGTGTTCTTTTTGTTTGTTTGTTTGTTTGCATTCAACTCAAGTTAACATTAATTTAACTCAATACTCTCTTTTTCACTCTAATAATTTGAAAGTAGTACATACAGAATTAGTTTTACACACAAACCCTAAAAAAATTATGTGCATAGATTCAGGTAAAAAAAAAAATTGGGAAATTGAGTTGGTGCGTATCGAAATTTGAGTTAAATTAGAAATGAGAAGAGTGGAGAGGCGATACGAGATCATGGCTCGCAGTATATCGTACATTACAGGCACACAACTTCTCTCTCTCAGACGCCATCCAAGCATCGCCATCGTCGATGTCAGGTACCATTATCACTGTTTTACTCTCTGCTAATTGCTTCATCTTTTCTTCAATTGCCTCTCTTCAAACCTTATTATATACTCGTTGTTGTTAAGGGACGATGAGAGGGGTTACGATGGACACATATCAGGGTCTCTTCATTACGCAAGCGATACTTTCTCCGATAACATTTCAAACCTCGTTCAGGCTGTTAAAGGCAAAGACACCGTCGTCTTCCACTGCGCTCTAAGCCAGGTTCTTCTTTTTTCTTTTAATTATGTGTTATACATGTTTTTTTTTTTTTCTGCTTCTTCGATTTTTGTTATTCCAGTTCCAGTGACCAAATTCCGATCCTTATGTCAATTGGATGTATTGGTGTGATGATGTGACTGTGAAGTTTTTAGGAATCTTTTATTTTATTTTATTTTTTATTTAGCATAGGAGTTCGATTTTGCCCAAGATGGGTAGGGCAGTAAACTCTACATGCGTCAAATCCAAAGGGCTCTTTCTTGCCCGTGTAGTGTGTAAAATCGTTTATGGATTGTGCGTCTAACAATGTTAGAATTCTGGGCAAGTTGGTTTTGTGAGACATTTTATTGCATCGATCATGCGCTGAAATCTGTCATAATTTAGCCCAAACCTGCTAGTTACCAAATAAACCAAGAGTTTTGACAGTCATGATGTGAGGGAAATATTTTGTCAGTGGGAAGTCGGAGGTTGTGGAATACGGTTTTCATCATCACATGGCAGTGTTTTGCCCTGCTTCTCACTGGTTCCCTCCGGGCACAAATCATGACGATATGAATTTCTGTTGTGAGAGGCATTGTTCTTCATTTTGGAGTTTGTTTTGTCAGGTTTGTAGCTGCTGTGTCGTTAGATGTCAACTTTTATTTTAGTTGGCTTTGCTATCATTAGTTTATGACTGAATTTTCTTATTTGTTGTAGTCAAATAAACGCGAACTAGCAGAGTTAGGGACCAAGAAAAATAAGAAAGATTAGATAATTGGTTAGTTAGTCATTTATGATGAGCTGGAAGTTGTTAGCAGTTAATGGGAATTGTTGAGGGATCTCTGACCAAATAAAAAGAGAAGCGGTAAACAGAAGAGGGAGAGAAAGCTGTTGTAAGGTCGAGATACAATCTCCAAAGGATATCTTGCCTCTGGTTCTTTGTAACAGTTATTGATAGTGAATGATACTCTTCTCTTCTTTCAATTCTTTTGGGTTTGGTCAATATTCTGTTCTTTTCGTTATGTTGATTGGTTCGTATTTCCTAACATAGTAGTTTGATGCAAAGTAGTGTTTCAGAATCGGAAAGGGATTTGGCTAAAAGAGAGTCAATATTGAGTAAAGGCAACAGTTTGAGTTGAAAGACCTGCAGCTATTTGAGGGTATAAAATCCCTTTAGAAAGAAAAATAAGGAATCGAATTTGGCAATATTGTCTTTTGACTGCTTTTACCATCTTCCATTGGCCATACCAAAGTTTCACTGAATATGCTATAACTGGTTCATTTTCTGAGGATGATCTTTTCATTTAGAGTTGCAATCTACATGATTGATTGATTAGCTTCTTATATGCATATGCTGATTTACTCAGATTATTTTTTGCCTTACCATTGCCTGTGCTTTTTCAGAATTTAATACCTGACACAGTTGATATTTAACTTTTGTTTCAAAGCTTCTTCATTTGAGATGGTTCCAAGATACAATGGATAAGCCAGGCATTACATTTTTATATATAACTCCGTAGTTACATCGTAAAACCTAAAAATGAAAATTGTCATATCAGAAACAAGTTTCTACTGATCATAGAATTTGACAATTTTTTTGTAAGTGGGCGTGTCTTCCTATACTTTTTTGTACAATACAAGAATGTTTCTCTCTAGACTGAACATGTCGTAAGCTATTTTGTAGGTTCGTGGCCCAACTTGTGCTAGGAGGCTTGTCAATTATCTTGAGGAGAACAAGGAAGATACTGGGATAAAGAACATTATGGTGTTGGAACGTGGCTTCAATGGGTGGGAAGCTTCTGGTAGACCTGTTTGCCGCTGCACTAATATTCCTTGCAAAGGAGAGTGAGAGCCTTAATCAAAGACGCGTTTGCTGTTGGTTGGAATTAAGGAGGCATATGATATTTGTTGTGTGCACGCATTTGTATACAAAATGTCAAAAACAGTAGGATGACCACTATGATTGCTTCATTATATCTTGGTAGAATCCTATATATATCATAGGTAAACTGAATACCGTGTTTCTGTTTTGTCCATCACTTAATATGTAACAAAATCCTTCGATGAAAATTGCTAAGAATAACAAAGGTACTCCTTTTCTTTGTGAACTTCCCTTCTATAACAATGAATGAGGGGGTTCTGCTTTGGCAAGTTTCATGGGTTAGTCGTAGGGAAGACTTGGGAATTCCCTGAAACTCAACTAAGGTTGTCCGTAACAAGTTTGCTAAAATGAAAATGGATGTGCTTAACGGCCATATCAGTGAATCCCAAGGTTGTGGCGTAATGGCACAACAAATTAAACCTTTGGCATCACTGAAGAAAACAGAAATTCTCTAATGCTGATACACAACGAAAATCCAAGCGATCTGAAGAAGTTGTAAAACAGGTTCTGAGTCATAATAGTCATATATGATTTGTCATAGTTTATATATGATCTTTATCGTCAACGAAAGAAATTTTAATCAATGCAGCAGCGGCAGAAATAACAAGTTGAACGTGTTTGCTGCCTGGGTGCACAAAAGCCGTGACATGTTTGAGCAAACAAAATTTGTTTACACTGGAAGCTCGAATCTTAGAACCCATTTTGTCATCTTCCGGTCGCTATTTTACTCAATGATTTAATGCACTTGTTTCTCAAATTTTTTTTACTCGACTTATTTTAGAATGGGATATGACTATAGAAGATTGTTTGGTATGCAACACTAACTCTGGATTAGCACGAAATTTAATCACAAAACTCTTCGATCAGAAAAAAAAAATGTCCAGGAACATCTTGCAGTATCCCTTATGGCTGAGGATACGTGTCTGGATTTTGAACCAAGTTTATTAATAAACGGGGGATATCATCATCAAAGATATGTAATGTTCTGGTTCCATACTTTTCAATAAGTGTGGTGATTGATTGAGTTTTGTTTACCGCAAATATGTTTGTAGTTTGTACTGATGGCTATTAGCATTAAGTGTCAGGAATTTCTTGAGATTACATAATACGAAAACCTATAATATAAAACTTAAATCTTTGGTAAATGGCCTATTAGCTCAGCTGGTTAGAGCGTCGTGCTAATAACGCGAAGGTCGCAGGTTCGAGACCTGCATGGGCCATATGTTTTTCGTTTCCATAAAACCTTCTTCTAGAGGTCGCAGGTTCGAGACCTGCATGCCATTAATGTTATATTTTTTATTTTCCTCATTTTCCCCATAAACCCTCATATTTCATGTACTTGCTTTGATTATAAGCAATACTTAAAGGAGGTAACTTACTATCAATTAAGATTAGATTATATTTTTCTTCTTTTGTTTTACTTGGCTGCCAAGGATTACTGAGATTCTAGAAACATTAAGTTAGGATCGTATGTGATATATTTCATTGTTTATTTTAGTAGCACCCATGTTGTCTGCATCAAGTCAATATTATATACAATTATTTATTCTGTATCATACATCCCACTTCACCAATTCAGGTATTTCTTTAATACATGTTTACTTAAAATTATTCATTATCTCCACCGGCTTCAACATTTATACGGTGACTATTGTCATTACAAGTCAAATAAATAATTGTTGAATATCACATCATGTGCTATAAACACATTTAACAATGCTGTAAATTAGTTATTTATTTAACAATACATGTACTGAAAAATTAAATTTAAAATAAAAATAATATTTTTTATATTGTTTTTAAGATTCCACCTTCAATGAAAGATTCAACCTTTTGATTACATGTTTTTCACTTTCCCAAAATTGTCAAAGTTCGGTGGTCGTGCTTATGGCTGTCCTAAAGTTTGAATACGAAAATCTGGAAATATCATATAATAATAGTGTGCGAGAAGCACAAACTAGGCACCGAGAAAAATGAATTGAAAAAGTGATATCCTTGGTTTTTCCAACAAAAGAATGGACTTAGTCTGAACAATTTGACTGAAACAGCTTGAAAGAAGAGACAACCAACCGTGAAGATCACGTTACATCGGACACTGTCTGTGAGTAAATTCAGCAACACAAGAAATGAAAAAAAATTGAATATGGTAGAATCATAGCAAATGTATCACAGCTACACTCACCATCATGACCATGTGAAGGTATATATTAAACATATATGTAGTCTTTAAATTCGTATTTAAAATTATAGTTTGTATATATTTTAAAGATTTTAATTTTTAAATAAATAATCACCTTTTAATATAATATTATTAAATTTTCGTTAGATGTTAAACTATATTCTATATACTGGTATTGAAAGTACAATGTATCGAACTATATAAATAGTTCAAAAGTCATTCTAATACACGTAGAAAAATAACGTAATTGTGTTCGAAATGATTATATCTCTTGTTTTTAAAATTTAAAGATTAAATTGTATCAGAATTTATAATAGAGATGAATTATATTTTTATGTCAAAATTTAAATACTAAAAACAAAATTTAACAAAAAAACTCATAATTTTATAAATAATATAAATTTCACTATATATTGATATGTTACTTTTCCTGTGTGGATAAATAATTCATTTTATTTTTTTATATGAATTTTATGTATTTATTATTTAAAAATAATTTCTCTATATGTGAAGTATAGATGACAAATAAATTCACTTTGTGGATATTGTCCGAACTCGTTCTTGTTTTGATAAAAAATATCCGCATTGACTGTGTATGGATATGAGTATGAGGAATCCTCAATTTTTTCAATTGGGTATGAGGATGTATATATCCCCACCCTAATACCGATCCATACCATATTTTCATCTTCGTTTAAATTATTAAAATATTCACGATTAATTAAATAATCATATATATATATATATATATATATATATATATATATATATATATATATTTGGTTTGTAATGAAACTCATTCGTATCTCCACTATATTTTTCATTTTAGCATAACCTCTGTATAATTATCTTAAAATGATGTATGTTAATTAAAAAAAATTATGTCTCACATTTAAATATTTATATTATTTTTTAATATTTTATTTATTGTATATTTTTCTTTCACATGAGAAGGTTTGATACTCTCAATTTAAGTTGTAATAGCATAAACATTTCATTTACTAGGTAATACAAAAAATATATATTTGTTATTATTAATTTTTGTTTCATTTAAAAAACTCTTTTGTTTCGCTAAAACAAGTTTTGTTATTTCTCAATCATTTAGTACATATGTTGATATTTGACAAATTTTCTTATATCTCTAAGTTATTTTTCATCTTATCATATCCTTAATTATACATTTGTTTTCTTTTGTGTGATTTCTTTCGATAGTCTCTAAAATTATTTCTAAAACACACATTTGTTAATTTTTTAATATTTTTTGTTGTTGTTTATTTATCATGTGGAATACTATTTCAATATATTTTATCTAATTATTTTTTATTTTCTAACTCATTATTAAACATACTGTAATTTTTTCACTATAATTGTATAAATAACTTTTATTTACTACAATATAAAAGTTTGATGTAATTGTCATGAATATTTTTTATCATCATCCAACATATATTGGAGTTCAAAAGATATAAGATCTATGTTAAAATTTTATTATTATGTTTATCATTTGTTCTTTGCGTCATTTTTATCAAGTGATGTATTGTAACTTTTATTAGTGTATAAAAAATAGATTAATTAAAATTTAAAAAATTGAAGTAAACAAACATTTAAAATATATTTTAATTTGAATATTTGTTTTCATTTTATATTATTTACAAATATTTTAAATTTTATCAACTAAGTTTTATTAGTGTTTGCAAATTTAATAAATATTTTGGTTCTTATGAAATTTTATTTGGTATTGTAATCTAAAATGTAAACAATTATAATTTATTTCAAAGTATTTGATATCGGAAAAAAAATCATCCTCCTAATATTAAATATTTGATAATATTATATTTTTTTACCGTAATTTTTATTATTTTATAAAAATTAATATTGAAATAGTAAGAAAACAGATACGGGTATGGGTACGAGATTATACTTGTTATATGTTGGGATGAGATGAGACAAAAATTTGATACCCCTTAAGTTTGAGTATGAGAATGAAGATGAATTTTTTTTATAAAAATAGATATGAGATAACGAAACTCGTCCTCGTTCCATTTCGTTACCACTTCTGACGTGTAGTATAATAATACAAATAATGTAGATAAAGTTTATTTGAAATTAAAATTATTTATTGTAAGTGGACGAAAATGGGATCATGAAGACGACAAAGCATGTTATTTCTCGTAAGTTTCCTTTGAAAGAGGAAGTGGGCACATAGTGCACTTATCCACAATAGATACATACGACATTGATCACACATAGGAATCTACTCTTTTTTTAGGTACGTAATAGAATCTACGATTAATAATTCTTTAATCGATTGTATACTTTTCCCACTTCAATAATATCATATTTTATTAATATTAATATGGTACACTACTTAATAGTGGTTCAAATAGTTGGACTTTATACGTTAAATTCATTATTTAAAGTTGACGTTGATTGAATGTTTATAAAATATTTTGATAACACAACATTGTCTACATACATTGGTGGAGATTAAATAAAATGTTAGGAGGGACTAAAGTTATAAAAAAAAGTTAAATACATTGTTTTTTAAAGTACTGATTTTGCATGTCATTTTATTAATACCACTTAAATATTAAACATTATTGAGTGATTTTTTCTATTTATTAGTTTCTTTTTCATTTTGATTGCGACGGTAAAAATCAAATATAATATGTTCATTATTCACCACTTTTTCCATATGTTTACAGCCCCTCTCTATCGTATATATAAAACTTAGTCACGAAAATTAATTAAGTGCATTAAATTATACGAATATTTAGACACTAATTACAATTAGATATCTAGAAAAATATCTTTATATAAAGCAAAATTAATTAAATGTGGTTAGAATTAAGATTTTTTTTTATTTATAAAGGAGGTTGGAAACAGTAGATACTTAGAATCTTAGAAGTTAAAATGACCTCCAAAATAATACTATGGATGTATGCTATCTTCATTTTTTTTATGAACAAGTAGATATAAATTAATAACTATATACACAAGTATACACCCACTTATAATAAATTGAACCCTAACCCCCATTAACTCCATTTTATATACTATGAATCAACTTTGTTGCTTTTGTCCAATTTTTTTCCACGAGTAACTTCAGTGAGAGTTTCACATTTTTAAAATGTTTTTTCTTAGATCCTTCTTAATTTATTTCTGAATTAAAATTATCAAGTGGAGCCAGTTTATTTTAGTAATTTCAACCTACAGTTATCAAATCAAATTGCAACTGGTGTTTTATCATCTCTAAACATCAAAGTAAAATGCAACCTTTTCAAAAATAAAAATCATGGTATAAACGGTAATTTATATAATATTAAGATAATAATATTTTAATCCACTTTTATTTATTTATTTTCAATTCACAACTTCAAACATTATTAAATTTTCATATCACACTATTAAACAAAATTAATTTAATAAAATAATTATTATCATTTTAAAATATAACTTTTCATATATAACAAATTTAGAATAATTTATAATTTATCGAACCTATTATATTTTTTACTAATTTTCATAAACTCTTATCTCAATTATTTTTATTTCTTACCATATTTCTCTTAATCCAAACAATCACACTTTTATTTCATTCTCTTCTCAAACTCATTCAAATTCACTTTCAAATTCAAAGATAGTCTTAAAGGTTATTTGTTTCCAGCTATGGAAATGCGCATATGTCCTGTGCAAACAAAAATGTGAAAACCAATGAAAGTTTGTATAAAAAACAATATATGATTGTAAACTTTTTTTCTAAATGGAGAATATTTCTGGAGAAATAAGTATTAATTCAATAAAATAATCATCATTATTTTAAAATATAACTTTTCATGTATAAAAAATTTAGAATGATTTTTAATTTATCAAACCTACCTCATCTTTTAATAATTTTTATAAATTTCTATCTTAAATCTTTTAATTTCTTATCATTTTTCTCTTATTCCAAACAATAATACATTTACCTCATTTTACTCTTAGATCCATTAAAATCTAAATAAAGTGAAAGTTATCCTATATATATATATATATATATATATATATATATATATATATATTTTTTAAGAAGGCATTAAAAGAAAAGAATAAAGTTGAATTTCTCGTTAATCAGAACGCACCAACGTCATAGCGACGTTAGGGCATGACGTCATTCCCTTTTCTTTAATTACTTGGTACCGCAAAGGAGTGCTTTTATTTTATTTATATTTCTTTGTATACTTTTGACAAATATATTTATGAACAAAAAAAAAACGCTAGTTCTTAATTTTTCTGTTTTTTTTTTTCACTTTCCAGATTTTGAATATAATTTATTATTTATTAATCATTTTCCTTTAGCCAATCTCCTCTTTTTGCGCTTTAGTTTATTTTGAATAACTTTTTATTTGTTTATTTATTTATTATTTATCGAGCAGGCTGCCAGTGGAGACAACTTGGTGCATGGATGGCTTTCCCTTTCTTTACAATTAAGTGGAATCAAAAGAATTCCGACAAAACAACTACGTCCTTTAAATTAATAATCAAAAACACAGATAATGACTCTCTTTATTTAAATTATTAAAGGCTGGATTTGAGAAAATAACAGTTTATTTGTAAGAAACAATAACAGTTTTTATTATTTCATCATGACAACAAAATGTTATTCAAAAATCATAATTTATAATTTTGAAATCATTTAAAATAATTTACAAAAAATAAAAAAAAATTATCTTCTAATTTATTTTTTTATTATAACTAAAGTTACTAAAATTATTTTATAAAAAAGTGCCAAATAAGTTAAACTAAATACGCTCCCTTGTTGACTTGGTTGGAAGTGGTGGGGGGATTGTGACAGTGGATCCCACAGATAAATACTATTTATTATATGAATTAACTTAATAATAATCATAATAATATTATTATTATTATTATTATTAGTTGTTTTATTTTGGGTCTAAGTGCAGTTACACCCACATTTCCACATTTTCATTTTCAACAAAAGGGGAAGACACAATCACGAGGCTAGATTTTCAATGTTCTTTCTAAAAGAATATATAATCGTTCTTTTCTTTTTTTTCTTCCTTCAACAAAAAACACACTCATATTTTTTTCAACACATACAACTTCAAATGCAAAATCACTCCATTTATGTTTGTAATATTCAGCACCATTGAAGTTGTAACGTCCCATTTAAATAGATTAATCTACTAAACAAAACATCGCATAATTATAATAATTGGGAGCAACGCTGACAAAAGAAATCAAAGGTAAAGAGTGTACTTTAACAGTCATCCATAGGAGTACTTAAGGGGAACCTGGGCATACAACACTACCATAAACAAAACAATTCTAAAGTTTAACGATTGTGCAAAAGAAATGCTGTAAGAGCACGGAATTACAAGGCACTAGGGCCAGAGAACTTCTTTGAAAGCCATATCAACGGGCCCACTAGGCTGCACTGCTACCACCATCAGGCCTACCTCCAGAAGCATTCCCATCTGCTCCCACCAAGGGTGATCATCGCAAAAGAGAGAACATAACAAGAACATAAACAGGAATGCAAGGGTAAGCTAGCGTATTAGGAATTTTATCATGGCATAATAGACAAGTACATAATCAGTACAAACATGTAACATTGTAGGCACAGAAAATCATGTTATACAAACAAACAGGACCCTATGACTCAATTATCCGGATACATATACTAAGATCGGATTCACTGGACGCTTGCACTTGTGGTGGCCGCTACTGCTCTGCAGAACCATTGCCAATGGGTTTCATCCTATCACACACAAGGTTAGCCTTTAAGCGTCTAAGGCCATTATCCTGCCAGAGACTAGGGCCTCCCGCTACTCTCACCACTTGGGTCAGTTTGCTCTACTTGAGACTCACTGACCCTTCAAAGCTTCAGGATGCAATCCTTACTTGAATCCATATCTTAATATATACACTACACACCACCATGAGATTTCTCCACGAGACTCATGGAATTACGCCTAACTCATAATCAGAATCATGTTTCTCATGCAATTTCCACCACTTTTGGTCATTCATGCAATTTTCATGTTAAAACATCACGCAGCCCCAAACCCATGATCAATCTCATACTAAGCATGCCAATTTCGTTCATAAAATCCAAACACCCAAGCATATTCACGTACATCATATTTAGGAAGAATAATCTAAACAATACATGCAACAAATCATCCAAACAGTCAAGAAAACATAGTACACATTCGCAAACTCGCTCAGGCGAGAAGCTGGCCTCACTGAAATAGCGGATTCTCGCCCAGGCGAGATATGCAACAGGGGTTTTCACGAATTCTCGCTTAGGCGAGACCTCCTCGTTTGAGCGAGACAGGGCGTCGCTCAAAACGTGGATTGGTCGCCTAGGCGAGCGTTCGAGGCAGAACCTTAGGCGAGCCTATGATATTCTCGCCTAGGCGAGACGAGCTCGCTTGGGCGAGAATATCAGATCTCCCCCACTGTTCCGCGCATGCAACTCCAGAAACAACCACATCAAGCATTTTAACTCCATCTTACACAAGTACACGCATTCTCCAGTCATTTCATGCATAACAGTAGTGGAAACAAGCACATGCATTTAAAAGAGACGAAAAACTTAGCTCCCCTTACCTTGCTTAGATGCTAAAACGAAATAGACCCGCAACTAAGAAGTATTTCAGCTCCAAGGGCTAGAGCAGTGAGCTGAAACATGGAAATCAGCATAGAACGAGGTAAATAAATGGAACCCTAACTGACCAACATGCTCAAACAGCGGGAAAAGGGGAAAGAATGGATTAGAGGCTCTAAGGTTCAGCTTACCTGGAAAAGGAGATGGTTTTTGCTAGCTCTGAGACGGATAACCTTGTGCCCTAGCAAGACACCTTGTAGGGGACCAGAGGGGAAGAGGAAGCTGTTGTTTCTGAAAAGGGAGACAAGAGGCAAATGAGGCAACTGAGTGGGGTGTAGGGGTCCTACTGTAGGGCTGGCCTTGGGCCTCCGAAAAGGCCAGACCCAAAACTTTATAACACTAAAAAAGGGGCTTACAGAAGTTATTTGTGTACAGATTACTTAAATTTGTTATTTGGTTAATGTAATTTTATAAATGTGAAATTTCAATTTCTATAAATTTTTTTTGTATTTAATCTTTAATTTTTTCATAATTTTAGCCATTTTGGCTCATTGTTCAAACAGTTGCTAACATAAAATGTCCAATATTTCAAAGGGACAATGCATGCTATTCCGGTAGATAGGTTAGCGTTCTCTGTTAGCCATCACCATACCTAAAGTTCTTTAAGTTTTAAAAATGGTTAGAATTAAAAATATAATTAAAATATGATAAATATATCTTTAGTCCACATAATAACAGAAATATTAAAATATAATTAAGTGAATCATTATTCAAACTTACCAATTTGTAACGAGACAAATTGTGTTACAAAATTTTTTGTTTATAAAAAATAAATCGATTTAGATAACTTCATTTGAATTCAATCAATCAAGTTATGTCACCTAGATACGTCAAGAAAAAAAATCTAATTATGTATACAATCAAGATAAACATGTATTTAATTAAGCTTAAAATATTTTATTTGTCCTCCTTTTTTACTAAAATTTTGTTCCTCATATTTTTATAGGTCTCGATTAGATTTATATTTTTGTAAATGAATAACAATTAGGTCAGTTATGTTAATATGAAATTAAAATTACCAAGTAGACATCACAGGTAGTCTCTTTGTGTTTTTTTTTTAAATATTTATGTCACTTGTTACATCTTTAATGTGTTATATGTCAATCTAGTATGATGACATATATCAAGTCATGATATGAATCTCAATTTGGTCTCATATTTGTTAATTTGATTTGTAAATGAATAACAATCAGGTCTTTTATGTTCATATGAAACTAAAATCATTAAATAAATATTACATGTCAGCTCTTTATTATTGTTTTTTTAAAAAATTCATGCCACATGTCACGTCTGTAGTGTGTCACGTGTTAATCTAGTATGATGACATGTATGAAGTTATTGTATAAATCTCAATTTGATCCCAATATTTGTTAATTTAGTTTGATTTCAGTCTCAATAATTTCTAAAAATTTTCAATTTCATTGTTCCAAATTTAGAACAAATTTAATTTTAATATAAATGTTATGATAATATTTTCATCTGTTACATATTTTTAACAATATTAAGTTTATTTAAATTTATATTTCACATTAAACTCTATTTAAATTTTATTTTAAAATTATAAATATATAGATCGATAAATTTATATTTGAAATATTTTTGTAACATTATATATCAACAATTTTTATACAAATGTTAGAGTTGACTTAAAAATAACAATTTTATAAATTCAAATGTAAAATTTTACAACAATTTTATAACAAATAAAATAAAAATATTTGAAATTTTAATATTAAATAAACTTAATATTATCAAAATATTTAAAAGTTAAATTTTATAACAATTTTAATATCACTTTTAATAAAAATAATCATAAAATCTATATAAAAGTTAAATTTGGAGAGTATGAAATTAAATTTTTGTTAAAAAATTTGGAGTCGAAAGCAAATCAAATTAATAAATATGGGAACCAAATTGAGATTCATACAATAACACGTGTTACCATACTTTAACACGCGACATGTGACATAATTTTTTTTAAAATTAAAAAAATAAAACAGAAAAAATAGGAGTTGACACGTGACACCTATTTAATAGTGTTGTTTCACACTAACAAAAAGGACTTAATTGTTATTCATTTACAAAAATATAAACTTAATCAAAACGAATAAAAATGTGAAGACCAAATTAAAATTTTTACAAAGATCAATAAAATATTTTAACCTTTAATTAATGAACATATGAATTTGATTTACAACAAAATTTCGATTTTTTAAATAACGTTAAAGTTGTATTTAAAATACGCCTTTAGTTGAATGTCTCTCACATTATACATTGTAAATCACAGTGTTTAAGTGGTATTTTAAAATACACTTTAACAACAAAGGTAAACATTACCCATTTGACAATAATTTATGTAAATTTTATCAAAATCTAAAAAAATATCTGGCAATCATTCAAAGTTTAGTTATTCTATTTTTTAATTTATTTATTAATTTTGAATGATAAAATTAAGAGTTTTTTTTTCACAAACTTCTTTCCTTTCACGGAGTCAGATTCAGATATCAATAGAAAATAAATAAAATTTTCATTTAATTTTAGTCAAATTATATAAAAACAGACGTCTAGAAACTATTAAGTAAATAACTTGAGATTTTGATGAACTAGGTCATAGAAAAGCTTATATTTAGAATCTATAAAACAACTTTGTTATGATAAAAGCTAAATTATGGTTAATTCCAACTTATTTTTCGGAACATTTTAATTTTTAACCCCGTTTGCATTTTAAAAGTCACGTTTCTGAACTTTCATCTTAAAAATATTTGGTTAAATTATACTTTTAGTCCCCATTTTCGTAGCAAAATTTGAATTTGGTCCCTCAATTATTTTTTGTCTCAATCTGGTCCCTATTTTGGGAAATTTGACTTAATCAAGTCCTTTTTGTTAGTGGTGGAGTAACGGTGTTAAATGGGGTGCCACGTGTCAGCTTCTGGATTTTTTGAATTTTTTTTTGAATTTTTTTTGATTTTTTATTAATTTTTTTAAAAAATTAAAATTTTGCCACGTGTCAAGCTGACATCGTGCCACGTGGCAGTGACAGTGCCACGTGTCACTATTTGGGATGTGTCATTTTCTCATTCTCAATTTGGTCCCTGTATTTTATCTTTTGTCTCAATTTAGTCCCAATTTTTGTAAAAATTGTGCAATTTCGTCCCCCTCAAAATTGAAACAAAAATTATAAAATATTATACAAATATTTTTATTAAATTTGATTTTTTTATTCAAATTGATATTTTTATTATATATTTTCAATAAAACCAAGTTTCTTTAAATTTGTTTCACATTAAATTTTACTTAAAATTATTTTCAAATTTTAAATTTATTTGTTTTTTATTGTTACATAAACTAGTTAATTTTTCTTAAATTATATAATTTTTATTTTTATACTAACTAAAATATTTGTATAGAAATTATTGAATTTTACACATTTTAAAAATATGCAATTATTTAAAATATAAATTCAAATAAAAAACAATATTAAAGTATAATGTAATAAAATATCAATATAATTTATGAATTTTTTCATTAATATTATTTTCTATTAACAACTTTAAAATAATTTTAAATAAAGTTTAACGTAAAATATAAATTAAAATAAACTTAATCTTGTTAAAAATATTTACTTGAAATATCAATTTTGATAGAAATATCTTTGCATATTTATCTAGAAATTAAATTTGGTTTCAATTTGGAGAGGGACAAAATTGCACAATTTTTACAAAAATTGGGACTAAATTGAGACAAAAAATAAAATACAGGGACCAAATTGAGAATGAGAAAATGACAACTCCCAAATAGTGACACGTGGCATTGTCACTACCACGTGGCACTGTCACTGTCACGTGGCACGATGTCCGCTTGACACGTGGCAAAATTTTAATTTTTTTAAAAATTTTTAAAAAATTAATAAAAAATAAAAAAAAAATTAAAAAAAAAAAATTCAAAAAATCCAGAAGCTGACACGTGGCACCCCATTTAACACCGTTACTCTACCACTAACGGAAAGGATTTGGTTGGGTCAAATTTTTCAAAATAGGGACCAGATTGAGATAAAAAATAATTGAGGGACCAAATTCAAATTTTGCTACGAAAATAGGGACTAAAATTATAATTTAACCAAAATATTTTTATATTCTAACGCTTTCTGCGCGTGCACAAGGTGGCTCCTTCCATCCGCACCAGATATTCCTCCAACTTCGCACCAGTTTATGAAACTTCCAGGAAGCCACGTCTTCTCTTTTTTCTATTACTCAATTTATCAATTAGTTCATAATACAAATTTTCAACGGCATAATAGGATTTTAAATAATTTTAGTAAATAAAATAGTAGGTTTAAGTATTTGTTAAAGCCTCACTTTTAGTAATTTTAAGTGAGATGAAATCGTCTATTTATTCTAGCTACGATTAATAATAATAATAACAGTATAAATAGATCTCTTAGGAGTAGTAGAAGTGAATGGAGTTGAAGATCAACTTAGTGGAATCGAATTGCACAAAACAGTGGCAAAGGTTGCGTAGCAAACAAACACGTCCTTGTCTCCTACGGTGAGTGCAAAAAGTATTCTTAAACATGTTTAGTCGGCACTTAGTGTTTGTTAAGAAAGCGTGCGTAATTTAAGAGAGGGCGAAGGCCATGAATGTAATTTCAGCTTCTTTTTCCATCCAGTTCATTAGTCACAATCCACTACCTCTCAACCAGGAGAAAGAGAAGCATTCACAATACAATTTCCGTGTCTCTCTCTCTCTGTGTGTAGAGCAGGAGTAGTGTAGAAACTGTAGTAGGAGAAAGAAGACGAACCCTTCTGAAACATAGGAAGAAGAAGAAGAAGATTATGGGGATACTGCACGACGACGTAGTGATTATCAGGGAGGCCGAGAAAGAAGGTGAAAGCACCGTAATAACAGTCAACTGCCCCGACAAGACCGGTCTAGGTTGTGATTTGTGTCGTATAATTCTCTTCTTCGGTCTTAGCATTGTAAGAGGAGGTAATCCACTTATCTTTAGTTTCAGTTAACTGTGTGGTGTCTGTTAGACGCTGAGACTGATTCCTTTGTTTGTTTATTTGCGATGAAGATGTGTCCACTGATGGAAAATGGTGCTACATAGTTTTCTGGGTGGCGGGGAAGCAAAGGACTAGTTGGAGTTTGTTGAAGAAGAGGCTAATTGAGGCGTGTCCTTCTTGTTCCTCAGCTTCTGGGATTTCGTATTACCGTTCAGAATTGCAGCCTCCTAAGCCCTCTGATGTGTTCCTCTTGAAATTTTGTTGCCATGATCGAAAAGGCCTTTTACATGGTAATTTTGGAATCCTACTCGTTGTCTTGAATTTGCTGTCAGGGATTTGGGGTTTCTAGTTTTCTGATGTGCTATTGCTTTCCACTTTTATAGCTTTGCATCTTTGTGTTAATTTTCTCCAACCTGGTGTTCCCCCCACTTGTTGGTTCTTATGTTTGTTGCCTAAGAAAATCACGTCGCTATCAAAATAAGCTGATTGTTTTGCAGTGTGAAATACTTTCAAACTCTGAAGTTTTAATTTTGTATTATTCTTGGATTCTTTGCCTGCCCTGGATTTCGCCATGTTTTCAAGATATTTTACTGATTGTTAATTGTCATAAGTTATCTGGTTGACGCCGTGTTGTGTATTATTTATGAGTTGAGAAAATAACTAAATGCTTTTATTATTGAAATTTGGGACAGATATTACAGAGGTTCTTAGTGAGTTAGAGCTCATCATACACAAAGTGAAGGTTTCTACTACACCTGATGGAAGAGTGGTGGATCTGTTTTTCATCACGGATACCAGGTTGAACATTTCTGTACATTCAGTTTTTGGTGTATGCTTGTGTTGTAATGTGGTACTGTTTTATTGGTAGACCATTTCAATCGAATTGACCTTTTCTGAAGCAGTACTCTATTCCTAGAGAATGTTGAACTTCATTAGATGAGGGTGGAGATTAATCTGCTGATGTATAATGCGCTTTTGATTACAATTCCTTATATTTTCACTAAACTAACATACTGCATAATCTTATATACATGAAATCAGAGAACTCCTACACACAAAGAAGAGAACTGATGACACAATTGAACAGTTGTCAGTTGTTTTGGGGGATCCCTCAATTACCATTGACATTGAATTGGTTGGCCCAGAAATCACTGCTTGTTCTCAAGCATCTTCTTTCCTTCCAAGTGCAATCACAGAAGATATCTTTGATTTGCAATTACCTGATTCATTACAAAGCGGGACTTCCACATCTGATTCTGTTTCTGTTGTAATGGACAATTCGTTGAGTCCTGCTCATACGCTCGTCCAAATCATATGTCAAGATCACAAAGGTCTTCTTTATGACATCATGAGAACTCTGAAGGACTACAATATTCAGGTATAGTAATTTCAGAGCTGGATAATACAATATGTTTTAGTCATACTTTTAAACTGCTATGAGTTGGATACTTCTGTCAAGTAATTTGAAACAATCACATTGCTTTCCACTTTTATTGATCATCTTATCAAGTCTCTTAAAACTAGTCCTAATTTGTCTTATAAACAGATTTCTTATGGGAGATTCTCAACAAAAACCAGAGGAAAATGTGAGCTTGACTTGTTCATAGTGCAAGCAGATGGGAAAAAAATAGTTGACCCGAACAAGCAGAAGTCTTTGTCATCACGCCTTAGGACTGAACTACTTCGTCCCTTCAGAGTAACCGTTGTAAGCAGGGGCCCTGATACGGAGCTGCTGGTTGCAAACCCTGTGGAGTTATCTGGCAAAGGACGACCCCTTGTTTTTTATGACATTACTCTTGCTCTCAAAATGCTTGGCCCCTGCATCTTTTCGGTACTTACTCATCTAATCACTATGCTACTTCCTACTGTCCCCATTCCCAATTTCTAGAATTATGTTCACAAAACTAGAAAGAAGCAGAGAGGTTAACTGAGAATGATCATTTACAGCATGTTTTTGTTTCAACAGGCTGAAGTTGGAAGACACGTGATTGGAGATAGGGAGTGGGAAGTTTATAGAATCTTGCTTGATGAGGGAGAGGGTTTATCTGTTCCGAGGAACAAGATTGAGAAAGGAGTTTGGAAGATGTTGATGGGTTGGGTGTGATTTTTGGTTGGTGTTTCTGTGTACAGATAAGATGTTTATCATGTAGTTATGATATATGGAACTTGTTGTAACGAAGAAATGTATATTGTGCAAATAGTGGTCGTGTTCATGCTGTATTTTTGGAGCTTTTGTAATTTTAACTTTAGCGTAGAAAGAAGGGCAGTAGCAACTAGCAAGTATAGGGGAAAAAGGAGAAAGAAAGGTGGATTCTTTAGAGTATTTATTATAACTGAAAGTGAATTATTGTAAAGTGGTTATACTCCGTTCTTTCATACATATGCCTATATGTATATATAAAGTTTTAATTGGTTGCATTCTGCAAAATTTAAAAGCATCCTTCAAACTTATTGGAACTGTTTTCTGCATTACTTTTTGATTCTAACGTGACATTTTTTAATTCATTTTTTGTTTTTAAAGACGTGTCTAGAAACACTGAAATTATTTTTTTTGGGGATAAATTGAAAACACAATGACAGATTATGATTAAAATACAAGTAAAGGTTGAAAATCTGGGACCCTGATGTGTTGATCAATGAATTTCTTAAAGAAACAATGACACGTTTAAAATAGGTTGACAAAAGTTTGTCTGATTTATGGAGTGATGTCCTTTGCTGCCATCTTTACTCTTTGTATAGGATGCAACCATGAATTGGTAGTTGGTTTCCTCACCTAACTGCTGATTGTTCCTTATGCTTATTCGTTTTTTATCAAGTCATTTTCCTAAGATACAGTTTCTATTCTACGAGCAAGTTGTCCCTGTTGTAATATTTATCTTGTATTCTTATTTAATAGGTTAGTTCAACAAGGACTTCACCAGATGCCACCTACATGAACATCATAGGGAGCATCATGTCACATCCATTTATGGCAAACTATGATTCTGTCTATTGATTCACGAGTTTCTGAGCACATGTTCAGCGGTCTTTGGCCACTGTTTGCCGCTGTATTTTTATAAGGACACCTTTCGGTCACTGACATAGACATAGCTTCTTCACTGATCTTGTTAAATATGGAGATTCCATGGTAATTGCAAATGGAGAAACATGAACCAACGCAGGTTTTTGTCTCATCTTTTCCTGCTAAAGAAAATATCTTTAGATCTCATTTTTTATGTTGTTTTCACTGAACACGTTAACATCAAGAAAAGACCCCATTTGTTGCTAAGCCGTAAAAATTCTCCCCATTCATGTCACAAACCGATATTTTAAGATTCTGATTGTTGCTATTCCCATTTGTCGGCATCTTATATAGACTCCGTGAGGAACAAGAATTTTGAAATACTTGACAAAAGAAAATGTTGTCTTGTATTTTAAAATGTTCTGTTATATTGTATCTAGTGCCACTTACAGTAGAAAAATGGTTTTTCTTTGTTTTCATTTCCAATAAGATAGAATTTGGTTGCCCTTCACTTGTCCTTGTCTGTGTCGTTTTGAAATGGTCAGGGAAATCATATATTTATTTTTATTAAAAAATAGGCATATTTATTTTATTTATTAAAAATTAATCTAATATGAACCAATCTTAATAACTCACTCAAAAGATATTTTTGGATTATATTGGATTGGACCGAAACTTTGGCATAACTAATATACTCTAACAATAAAGAAATGAATAACCGAAGATTATAGAGATTCAATTTAACATGAAAAATAAAATAATTTTTGTTAATAGAAATTCAATTTAAAATATCAAAATTCATTCGGTAATTAAAACTTAACCAAACAGAAAAAACATTAGTAACTTATAAATGAAAAGGAAAAAAGAAAAAGTATAAATATCCTTAAATATATTATACTTTTTTCTCAAGCATTTTAAACTCTACTGCAATGATTTGTTGACCAATACTCTTTGAAATGTGAACGCTCTACACCTTTTCTTCCCTCATGTGGGTTTTATAGTGGCATTGCACCAAGTACTGTCAAGTATGTGTGACTTTTCGTTTTTATTCTTTTGAACCATCATTCTTCGGAGTGTTACCCACTCTTTTTGGCAAGAAAGCTATTAAGAAAAAGAAGAATATAATTAACAGAGGAAGAACAATTAATGCGGTTGGTTAATTGTTACATATCTAATTATAGTTTCCAATATATTCCTAATTTGTGTAAGACGCCAGCAACCACGCTCCAGAATGTGATTTCTGCAAATATCACATACATTATGGTTCCCACTCTCTCCGAGTGCCAAACATTGTCAAACACATGTTTCTTGATCCAGTGTACCTATTTTTTTTTTTTTTTTTTTTCACATGCAACAATATTCGTCAGCACCTACTTTAAACAATTAACGAAGGGGTTGTGAAATTAAGTATGATAAATCATAAAGATTGGTTCTTACCAGAGAGTTACGTGGATCTTCATAATACCATCCATTTACAAAAGCTGCAAAAATGCCCTGAGCTGCCATCACAAATACTAGCATAGCATTCATTCCTATCCATTCCAAGAACAAAAATGGAGTTCGCAGCCCCAAAACATCAATCTGTGTAATATTGTGTATTAGTACGTAGTAAGTTAGAATTTATTGTGTATTAAAGCATTCTGCACTTGTACCTACCAGTATGTAGAACCCAGAGAAAACAATTCCAGCAGCCCCAGCTGTGAAACAAACATAGCTGAAGCTGTAGAGTTGCTTGTTAATTGGGATAGCTGCAATATGTCACAAAAAAATGTTAAGATGAATCTTATTAATTGTATTCAGTTTTAACTAATTAGATAGATTTTATTTGACTAGCTTAATTACCATCTGTGAAGTGAAGGATGATGGCTATGATGAGTAACACAAACCCCATTGAGACCCAGTGTTTCAGCCTCTCCAAGTGACCCTGTCAAATTTCATACATTTATTACTAAATTTTAGATATATAACAGATGTTTATATAACACTGGTGAAGTTTTGTAACCTTAAAGTGAATCAAGACGTGCCCATAGTGGATCCCTAAAGTGCCAGAGATGATAGCTGATATAGAACTAATCAAACAAACACTATTTGTTAAGAATTTCTGATTCATACAAAATTTGTATAAAAGTTAAACGCTGCAATTTGATTGATTCTATCTTTTTATTTGAACAAATGAAGATAATTAAACCTCAACAAGCCTTCAGGTTCAAAAGGAGCACGACACCAACTTGGAGCATCCTCACTGAAAAGACCATCTCCAGGAGAATTGAGGGTGCACGCCTATAAACGTCATAGAAAAATTAGAAAAACAATTGTGGAATGAATATGTTTAGAATAATACCAAAATAGTGTTAGTTTGAAAATGAAAAAAAATTGAAATAAAAGTGTTGGACAAATTTAGCAGCAGAAGCACGTGACAGAAAGTGCTGAATAGTCAACACTCACCTTTAAGCGTCTCCACACGGGTTGAGAATAAAGATGGTTGACCCCCCAAACCTGTCGGTCCACGTGTCCGACAGCGTTACATGCTGGTCCTAGGTGTCCTCTCATCCCACAAATGACCTAATAAATGGAAGAAAAACAAAAGGTTTAAGATTTATGAAGATAGAACAAAGATTTGGACCACTCATTTGATTATGTACCGTGTATCTCTTCGGTTCATCGCCGTTAAAACGATCCACGAAACTCCAATCAGGAACGTAGAGAGTGAAGGTTGTGATCATATAAATGAGAAATGCCACAAAACCTCCAAGCCTAAGCCACACGTGTAATCAATTTCAGTTGAATTTTGTTAATCTCTCTAGCAATGAAGCAGCATATTTGAAGTCTGAAGTGTTTGTATTTTCTCACCATTGCCATTTATAAGCAGTAAAAATGGATAGGTGTCCAGAACCCAGTGTTGTGGGTCTGAGTTTGGTGGTAAATGTCTCTATTAGAGCTACAACACAGTATACAAGAGCTATTCTCTGCAAACAAAGATTCAGAAACGGGGTTATTTTGCATCATAGCCCTATATGCATTTACTTCAATTTCAACAATGTATACCTGGAGAATGCCACACCATCGGATAAATTTCATGTTAACTCCGTATACAAGGTCATTAGGAGCATGAGAGTAACCCCCTGTAAGATATTATGTATAATCAAATTTATCACTGCACCATGATTTATATATATCAGAAAATGCAACGATTTGTTTTACCTTGCAAAATTATACCCCAGAAGAGAAGTTTCATCGTCCTAAGAATTATCTTCTTTACAGCATCCCTTTTCTTGGGGATTCTCTGCATCATGTTAATCAATCCATCCAAATGTTAATTTTTAGACGAGTAACTTAAAAGAAATTGAAAAAATTGAAGTATAACTTGCTTATGAAGTTATTCAGATAAAGACATATATCTATCTTGATAATTGTATATATCTGGCCTGAATCATTATTATTGAGTTATTTGACTAAGTTATTGTATAAGCAGGTGAAAATTGCACAGAACATGGTGGCATATACTCATACCTTGAGTGCAAGGGCTATGGCAACCCCAACAATGAAAAGAAAGAAAGGCATAACGAAATCGGCCAAAGTACATCCATTCCATGGGGAGTGATCAATGCGTGGATAAGCTTCACCAGCATCGTCTACCAGGATCATCAACTGCACATAAATTAGGGGTGAAAAATGTTTACCTGTTAATCCTTATTCGTAAAAGCGGTGGTAAGATGCTCTGAATTTTAAATTTAACTCAACAACAAAAAAATCCGTTTATAAGTTGAAATTTGCATTTATACATGTTCTTTAATTTTTTTTTATATTTGTGGAATCTTTTACGCATATTACGAAATATATATATATATATATATATATATATATATATATATATATATATATATATATATATATATATATATATATATATATATATATTAATTACGAGACTAGATATTAATAGATGGATCAAATAGGTTTAACAAACAACAAATATTCCAGTAATAATGATATAATACGTCCAACAAATAATAAATCTCATTAAAACTAACTTTGAATCACTTTGATACGATATTAAAAGTAAAAAAGTAAACCTTAAGTAGAGATGTCAAAATGAGTTTTAACACGTGAGTCAACCATAAGTCTAAGTCAATCTTAACAAATTGGATATTAAGAAGTGAATTTTAAATATAATTTAACCTTATAAAATCGGCTTGTAAAATGAAGTTTGTACTCATTTACATATTGTAATTAGGAATGAAAAAAATATATGTGTCCACAGCCCTACAAGTATTCGGAAATAAATTTCCCAAGTAGATAGTCGGTACCCGCGGGTAAGGATTAACAAATATATTAATACCCATTTATAGACGAGTCGAGTACGAGTATCATATTACTCGTACCACGAATATCTGTTACTTGTAAAAAATTAAAATTAAAATTTAATTTATATTTTTATTAAGTCGTGTATTTTTTTGTTGCGGTCAGATAACTGGTAGACACTATTTGTGTCTAACCTAACTCATTGTCATTCTAACATCGTACGTATTACTTTTAATTGATGTGAGACTTCTAACATATCTCACGACCTAAAAAATTGTTTCGATATGATTTATTCATATTTATAATAGATGTAAAATTTTCAATATATCACACTTAAAAATAAACTGATCGAACTTGAGATCAGATATTTATAAATAATTTAGTAAAAATATGATATATATATATATATATATATATATATATATAAATAAAATTGTGACGTAACATTTGTTCAGAGAAAAACCAAATTAAGATGACCTGAACCTTTATTATATTGTTACTTTTATATCTTTTCCAAAAAAAACCTTATTTTGGGATTTAATATCTTTTTGATCTTGAAAAAATTGTGTTTTTTTCGTTGGTTGATGACTTTATTTTGTTTTAAATCTCCTGAGCAAAGGTTCCTTATTAAAAATATACTCACATTAATTAGGACTAAAAATTTAGAAAGAAGAAAGAACTAATTTAAGGAGTTGTGATAGCTTCAGATCATTTTGTGACTATGTAAAACCCATGTCTCAAGATTAAGCTTGTGTTTGTTTTGTACTAAAATCAACAATTTCTTTACAGTGTTTTTAACGAAAACAACATTTAATTGGTCTATAGTAAGTCTCTAGAATGAGAAGTGTAATATATTTAGATTTTAAATTTAATATTGGATTCGAGATTCACTTAAGAGAAAAAAAGTCTTAATTATATTCTATCTTATGTCCCTATTACCAAATAATAGGACAGATATTAACTTTTAAACTTTTATATATATATATATATATCGCTACTATAAAAACATGTATATTTAATGTTTCTAAACTTAAATATATCTTCAGCTTTTACTAAAACAAATATAAATTTAGGACTACAAAATTTAAAACAATCGTTGTATCCACAATATATCATTAAACTTTATAGTAATGAAAATTATTTTTTTAATAAAGTTTTGAATAAACTTTTGATAATACATACATAATAACATATGAATGGAAGAAAGATGTGATTTGTGTTAAAAAGTAAATTTTATAGAAAAAAAAAGTCAAATATCATAATCCTTAAGACAAATATGCATGGAATACTATGGATAATAATATTTTGACAACTTTATTTTATAATATAAATAAATATTTTTTAAATGATTTTAAAATATTAAAAATAAAAAAAAAAATCACTTAAAAAATAAATCTTAAAATTATAAAAAAAATTATCAAAATTTAATAGTAAAAAATGATTTTCCACAATTGTTTGCAGAATGTTTGACAAAGAAAAGGGTTTAGAGAGCACAAACCACTATGGTGAGACCCCTAAATGCATCGAGGGTTGCAACCCTTTTGGTATTCTTCTTAACCACCGGTGGCTCCGCCGCCTCATCCACAGCCACAGGCTTAGCCATTGTGTCTCTGTGATGCTCAACAGTAGAACCTCCGTTACCGGTTTTAATGGTTACCTGCTTCTTCAAATCATTCTTATTACCATCTTCATTCAGTGGTGAATTCAGGCCTTCTTCCATTTTCTTAGTTCCTTCATCCATTGTGAACTGTATTCAACAAAGTTCAAATGTGTCCTTGTCTCTTCCTCTTGCACTGGAATAGAACAATTATATATAGAGAGAAGATAGAAATAAAGAATTAATGTGACAGAGAGGTCCAAATTAATGAAGTAGAAGGCCGGCATTGTTGGCTTCATCGTCAAGGTGGAAGTGTTTCATATTACATTACAAATACAAGAGACAGATGAAGAACTTTGGCTATTGTTTTTTTTCAACAGAAACAAATATAAAAAAAGGACATTGGAGAGAAAGACAGGAAAGAGGTCAACACTCTCATTTGTTATATCAGTTTCAGCACAGTCTAAACTTCGAATAATTTCTTTTGGATGTGTTTGGACAGTGCTAATTGTCCGGCTAAATAAAGTAAAATATAAAACAAAGATGATAAACAGCAAAAGAGCTTTCAAATAGTTAATTACTCATTTTCTTATAATGAGCATCAAAAGATGATGCATATCTTGAAATCCTAGTTTGTAGTAACAGATTTTTCATCACTTTCATCGGTAACTTCCATTCAGAGAACATCTTTATTTAATCAAAGAAGAAAAAAAGTCTTGAAAAATAAATTAAAAAAATTAAAAAGTGATTAACCGTCAAGATTGTAATTTGAGTATAGTGAAAAAAAAAAATTAGAGATGACAATAGGAGGCAACCAGCTCACATGTTCGCAATAAAAAGTGTGGAACGGTCTGAATATTTAGGTCGCTGGCCCGCTTAGGCCTGTTCCGATTAACTTGCGATCCACACATAACTCAAATTGATTTAAATCTATCAAATTCCATGATATCAACATAATATATCATGTGAGTCTTTTATAAGTAAGTTGTTCATTAGAGTTTTTTCTCGGTCCATCCAAAAGCAACTCTATTATTCACATGTTTTACCTTGTTCTAAATCTAGATCAAAGATCAAACTCATATTTATTTTCAACATACTTGTACTTAAAATTATGTATTATAAAATTTGAATATTTTTTTTAAGAAATAGGCTATAAATTTTTTATTTTTATTAATTTAATTAAATAAAAATAAGGATTGTTTACGGTTATACTTTTTCAATTATTAATTTAGTGCTTACTTATTTACTATTGTCTTAATTATTTAATATATTTTCATTTTTAATAAAACATTTATTTATTTATTGAAAAATAATAATTATTTTAAATTATAATGATAATTATTTTAAATTATAATGTAAAATACTTTTTTACACAAATACTACTTCAAATTTAATTTATATAAACTTTGTAGGTTATAATTGTGAGAACCAAAAAATTCCTTCTTTAGAAAACCATTTTCTTCTCTGTAAACATAGTGGTTCCAAAAAAAAAAAACTTCCTTTTTCTTCCAAATTTTTAAATCAACTTCCATCCTTTTTAAAGAATCAATTCTATTGGAGTAATCTATGTGAAGAATCCTATCAAAACACTCAGTCAATTTCTTTAATGGTGAGTTCGAAAAGTCTACCAATTCTCTAAGGACAATCTGTTTTTCTTTGCATGCAAGCCCATATTCAGTTTCATGTCGTTCTTAATGAAATCTTTTCTGTTTATGATCCTGAAAATTTTTCCTTGACCGTTAATCGGACATTTGATTTTGTAGATAGTGATTTTTGCATGTGACATTGTTTAAGGATGAGAGCAGAGGCAGAGGCCAAGTGGGCTGGGCCACAATTGAATCGTGGCGATTGGATTGGTAAACTCTTAAGTAAAAAGAGTTGTTCCTTGACTAATAGCTATAACTTTTAGCCTAGTGTTAAGAGCTCGATCCTAATAGGACAGGATGACATGTGCAAAGTCTCTTGAGTCCATTCAATACATTCGTCTTTTGGAAGACTGAATCTAGATACTCCTCTTTAGTTTGATGCTTGACTGATTTCTTTATTTTATACATCCAAAGGATTTATTTTGACGATTTTTTGTGTGAAAATTATAGAATTTTTTGAATAGGATTTTATTTCTGTGATAATTAGCTTACCCTTGCAATTTTGTTGTCTTTTATTTCTTTTATTTTGCGATTATCATATTTTAAATACGGGAGCAGATATAAGAGTCAATAATGATAGTAACATTAGAGTTGGAACGAGTCATTTATGGAGGGGTATATAAATATGAGTTATGTTAATCACATGTTAGAACGTAGAATTTTCTAGTTTAAGAACGGTAACGAAAGTAAGTTTAATTATCATTACTGATATTATTAAGGTGTTAAAATATAATCTATAATTATTATGTGATGCTTAAAAAAAATAGGATTGTTACAATAACAATTTTAAATAAATTAAAAAATACAAAATTATAATTATTAAAAACGTGTGATTATTTAGTGTTAAGATTTGTTTCAATAATTAATTTTTATTTATTAATTTACAAGTTTGATTAACTAGTTTTGTTAAATCCTTTTAGTTATTTTGAGTTGTTTTTGTTTTTGTTTTTTAGTTTTTAACTACTTTTGTTTTACTTCTCAACTACTTTCTCAATAATTCTAAGTGAGTAATTATAAATGAGTGATATTTTTTAGTTATTAGTTAAATTCCAATGTTGCTATTATTATATTAATATAAAAAATTATGAATTAATTATATAAAAAAGTTTATCAAGCCATTATTTTCTTAATTTCATAAGTGAATTTTCAGGAGCTTTCAACATGTCATTAATGTCTTCTTCAATAGAGTTCTACCACTTAATTTTTTGAAACTAAAATTAAAGTAAACAGGTTTAATTTTAAATGTCTATAAAAAATATTATTTTAAAACAAATACCATGTGTTTAGGTTTAAAGCATTTATATGCACCTATAAAAAACATTACCCTATAAACTTAATGCAATAATAATTGTATCATTATACTATACGTAGTCCTTAATAATAATAACAATATTAATAAGTGAATTGAAATTTAATACTTTTTATCAAATAATTTAGACAATTTAATTTGTTTTATAAAGGACTAACTTAAGTTTGATGTGAGGCCATAGGAGCCTTTCAAAAGCCGAATTATTGAAAGTAAATATGGACAATATTTTAACATTGTTTTTGTTTAGGCATTCATTCAACAAAAATATTGAAATTAGAGAAAAAATAATTTAACATAAAAGATATAAGAATGTCATACATTAACTCATTGATGTAAATAATTAAAGCAACTGTACAACTATTTGGGATTACAGATAAGATTTGACAATTCCACTCATCGTATACATGTTCTACCACCAGTTTGCACTAAACAAGTTGAAATTGTTTCAATTTTATAATTTTAGGAAAAATTAACCTCTTTAAGTTATGTTGCAGTATACACTTAAATTAAAAATAAATTTAACATAATATACGAGAGAATTTTTATAAACTAATTTTTATATAAATTAATTTATTTTTATACATTTTTAAATTGAAATAAGATTATAAAAAAAAAACTGGTCAAAACATTATTCAAGAGATGAGTTGAAACCTACTCATATTCCAATGACACCAATATGACACTAGTAATCATGAATAAGAAAAAGAAAAAGAGGTGGATCAGTAATTATTGCGTCTTCAGTTAATATATATAAATTGAATAGAATAAAAAAAAACTAAACTAATAAAAAAAAGGAAAAAAATGTTGTGGTAGAAATGGTGACAACGATATGAACGTTGAAAATAACAAAATATACTATTTTATGAACATTGGTAAATGAGTGCAGGAATTTTTTAGTCCCTTTCAAACATTTTCCAGTTGCATCTTTATGGATTACAATTCAAAATCCTAAAAAATAGGAATGAGAAAAAGATTTGTGTCAGTTGCAGACAAATTTTTATTCAATTGATACCAAGTATCTTTTGATAGATTCTTACGAGTAGTAAATACATTTTAGTGGGTTTGTATAATATTTATATAAGAATTAATTTTTCTTTTTATTTAGAGATTAAATTATTTAATTTTAATAAAAATTAAGAACAAATTATGACAGTTGATAATACTAACAGTTACAAACGTCGTAATAAAACATAAATTATAACGTTTTTAAGTGTCACGACTTTTAGTATATCTAATTTTAATTTAAAAATTACAGCCCTTTTAACTATCACAGTCTATTTTAAAAAAATGACACATTATATAATATAAAAAAATATTGTTGCGACGATTTGTTTGAAACCATCATATTATACTCTACGATAACACAAATTACAAAAATTTATAAAACCATCACAAGCGTAGATTGTGACGCTTAACCGTTACATTTTATGAAAATAATTGTCACAATTTACACTATTTTTTAGAGTGACATCAAAAAAGACTATTAATACTGTTTAAATTATTATTTACTCTATTTATTCTCCGATTAGATGAATTTTACAATATATATTAGACGAGTCGAACATTACACTAATTAAACAAATATAACAATACATATTAATTTATATATTAATTTGTACTTTTAACTAGTTTACTCCACATATTTATGCATATTCCATTCTTCGTATGTTTATAGAGTTTACTTTATATTCTTTAAATATATTTTATTTTTTGTATTTTTACAAAATCTACTTTGTACATGTTTACATACATATTAACTTTCTAAACTTATAAATTATTTTTCACTTTATTCTTTAAAACTTAATTATAAACCTAAAATTATTTATTGTTTTTTTAAATCTCCAAATATATTTAAATAAAACTACAAATAAACATTAACTCGTTGTAAGCATGATCGATTTAAAATTATAATATTTATAAAACATATAAAGTTGTGAAATTAAAGTGGAGGAATGGCGAAGATGATACCCTAAAATACTTATATATTAAGATAATTGGACACGTATTATAAAAAAATAATAAATATGCTATTTTTAAAACAATTTTATTAAAATATTTTTATATATTATGTTATCAGTTTTTTAAGTAGTAGATGAATTGGTCAAGTGGGGAGTTATGATATAGCATATGGCCCCTATTCATCCATCGTTTTCATCATACTGTTTAACATCATCCACCTTCTATCTATGAAGTAAAATAACCTACCATCTCACGTCCTTCTCTTCTCATTCATATTACACTAGTAACACTCTCATTTTGATTTTATTTAAAATAACATAATGACTAAACCCTAAAAAAGAAAGTTATAAAAAAATAAAATTAAAGTTTTCAAATATTAAAACTTAAAAATTTTATAAACAAAAATTAAACAATTTAATTATGTCAATACATTAACATTACCATTTTAAAATTAAACAAATATCTTGTACATTCACATTTTCTAATTTTAAAATAAACATTTACATATTTGATGTTATCAATAAATTATTATTTATTTCATCTATATTTTTACTTATATTAAAATTATATAAAAATATATTATGATAATTTTCTAACATATTTTTATATAATAAAATTATAATTAAATAAAAATATCATTTTTTATATTGTTAATGAATGATTGTGTCTATATAAAGAAGATGAGTGATATTTATTCAAAATATAAATTACGGGAATATTTATTTAAAAATTAAAGGAGGAGTGATATTATTTTATTGAAAACCTACAAAAATTGGCTTATTTTACAACTAAAAATAATATAAACCTTATGTAGAATGATATTTTTTTTTTCAGGTAAAGATTTACTTTATTCTTGTTAAAATATTGTTTTCTTTTGTAAAATAGTTGCTTGCAAGCAAATTATTTATACAAACTAAATTTTTTTAACATAATTACTTATATTTAGATTTCCAAATACATTTGTCAAATATTATTTTTTAAATAATAATTTTACCAACCAATAATATTTGTGACCAAACACCCCCACAAACAATAAGACTTTATACATCTTTTCATAATAAAATACTTTTTTTTTTGTATAAAACAAAAAAGGACGTGAACCAACCAATCACCCTCCTATTAGATGGATTGAAGTGTCTTAATTTCCACAACTTAGGCGTCACATGTCAAAATGGAAAAAAATATTCCGTTTGAATCACCGTTTCTTTATCAACGGAAACACTCTTCACCCTTTCAGTTCTCCATAAATTTCCCCACCCATGTATACTTGGTTTTCCACGAGAAAGAGTGTTTAACCCCATTACCGAACATCATCGTTGCAAAATGGTGGCTGGAGAGTTCGCAGGTGGTTGTTCGAGAATGAAGAACTTGAGCTACCATGTTATCGCTGGGCGTTGGTTCATGTTGTATGCATCTTTGCTTATCATGGCTGCTGCAGGTTCAGTTTACATGTTTGGCATGTACTCTAACGAGGTCAAAACCTCTCTGGGGTATGACCAAACCACTCTCAACTTGCTCAGCTTCTTCAAAGACTTGGGTGCCACAGTTGGAATCGTATCCGGGTTGATCAACGAGGTAACACCACCCTGGGTGGTACTCTCAATAGGGGTTCTTATGAACTTCTTTGGCTACTTCATGATATGGCTTGCAGTCTCAGGCCGCATTTCCAAACCCCATGTTTGGCAAACATGTCTCTACATTTTCATCGGTGCAAATTCTCAAACCTTTGCCAACACTGGTGCTTTGGTCACATGTGTGAAGAACTTCCCAGGAAGCCGAGGTAGTCTTTTAGGCCTACTCAAAGGTTATGTTGGTCTAAGTGGAGCCATCATCGCTCAGTTCTACCATGCCTTCTATGGTGATCACAACCCTCAAGCCCTTATCTTACTCTTTGCGTGGCTTCCTGCTGCTGTTAACTTCCTTTTCCTTCCAACAATTCGGATATTCAACAACGTTTACCATCACCGTCCCAACCAGAACAAGGTTTTCTATCACCTTCTATATATTTCACTCGCCCTTGCAGCTTTTCTCATGGTTTTGATCATAATGCAAAACAAGCTCAGTTTTACAAGGCCCGAATTCGTGGCCGATGCGGTTGTGGTTCTTTTCCTTCTCCTTCTCCCGCTTGTTGTGGTATTCAGAGAGGAAATAAACCATTTGAAAGCCAAAACTCAAGGTGTGACCGATTCAGAGTTTAAAGTAGTCACTGAAATTACTCCACCTCCAACCGTGGAGCCAGAAGTACCAACAACAACATGTTCATCAAGTTCTTGTTTCAAAAACATACTCAACCCCCCCAAAAGAGGGGAAGACTACACCATTCTGCAAGCACTTTTGAGTATTGACATGGTGATTCTGTTCGCTGCAACAATATTTGGTGTTGGCGGAGCATTAACAGCCATAGACAATCTAGGACAGATTGGAAGCTCATTGGGGTACCCGAGGAAGAGCATCACGACATGCGTGTCCTTGTTAAGCATATGGAACTATTTGGGACGGGTAGTTGCAGGTTTTTCCTCTGAGATGTTGTTGACCAAATACAAAGTCCCTCGCCCCTTGATGTTCACTCTTGTTATGCTTCTCTCTTGTGTTGGCCATATTCTGATTGCCCTTGGTGCCCCAAACTCCCTCTACTTCGCTTCCGTGATTATAGGGTTCTGTTTGGGAGCTCAGTGGCCGCTAATGTTTGCGATCATATCAGAAATATTTGGTCTCAAACATTACTCCACGTTGTACAACTTTGGAGCCGTGGCAAGCCCTGTCGGATCTTACATTCTAAACGTGAGACTGACTGGTGTTTTGTACGATAAAGAGGCTCTGAAACAGTTGAAGGCCAAAGGACTCTCGAGACAAGCGGGGAAGGAGCTTAACTGCGTTGGAGTGCAGTGTTACAGAATGGCGTTTATCATAATCACGGTGGCAACGCTGTTTGCTTGCTTAATTTCGCTTGTTTTGGTGCTGAGAACTAGAAAATTTTACAAAGGGGATATCTATAGAAACTTCAGAGTGAAAGATGTAACCCAAGAGAATGAGATCACCAAAACTGGTATCAGTTTTGTGTTTGAAACTGAAGGACACGGAAGTGCATTAGGAGAACAGGATAAGAAAAACAGAAAATGAAGTATTTTTTTTATGAACTTTTAATGGAATACATTAACTTAATGATACCTTTTCTTGTTTATAAACTGAATTGTGAAACATAGTTATCCGAAACGTAGGAAGGGAAATGGTGAAGATTGAATGATAGAAAGTGAAGCACCCACTTACAAAGATTGAAACATTAATGTATATCTTCGTCACCAGGATGCGTCACTCATATAATCGCAGACGTCATGCTCTTCCTCTCATAGACTCTACTTTCCAACATTTATCCTTTTGTTGGCTTTTTCTTCTTTTTTTCAAACGTGGGTTAGTTTGCCACTAACTTACGAAATGGGTGGGTTTGACGGAAAATTTAGAGATTTGGGTGAAGCCCACACTGACTTCTTTGTAATTTTGTATGCTCTACTAACATGATTTTACTCTTTTTACTTTTACAAAAAAATATTTTAAATGATTATTTTTTAATTAATTTCAACTTCAATCCATATATTTCCACCGATTATTTATGTTAATTTTACTTTCATATCACATTTATGTTAATTTTACTTCCGTATCACGTCTCAATATATAAAAAAATAAATTAACGTAAAATATATAAAAAAATAAACTAAAAATAATTAAAAAAAAAATCAACAAACCAAAGTCATTATTAATCAAGACAACTTAAGTTCAGTTGAAGTCGTCATTATTATGACAAATTTGCCTTTTTAAAAATTTACAAAGACACCATCTATATACATAACCACTTCTAGAAGTCGTCCTCCATCCTAATCATTTTATCCATATTTGTAAATTTTCCACGCACTCCCATTTTGTAATTTTGTGACCAAACTAACCCATATTTGAAAGAAAAAAACCCTTTTGTTACAAAGGAAAGTAATATGCACGATAAATAAAAAAACATTGTTTTTATTAGTATGGATTAAAATAAATAATTTATAAATTTATAAATAAATAATTAAAATAATTTGATAGTATTTCTTTAATTTGTTTTGTACTTTTTCTTGGTATTAATTATCTATTATTTCTTTAAAAAATAACTAACCATTTAAGAAATTAAATGAAAAATATATAATTTTAAAAACCAAAATAAATCTTTAAGAAGTTTTAAATTTACCTTTTTATTTGTTCTAATAAGAAATTTGATAAAAAGAAAATCTACGTGATTTTCAGTCTTCTCATAAAAGAATTTATTTTAATATGAGATTGACGTTTTTATATTTTTTTTGTATTTCTCACAAAATAACTTTAAACACTATAACTGCCTTTTAGTTTTAATTTTTTTTAGCATGAGATACACCATTTTTATACTTCTTTAAGGCATTTCAGCAAATTAAACAAGCTCGATTTTAATCATTCTTTAAATTCCTCTCTTTGGTTTTAATTTCCAAGTCTTTTGAATCCTACCACTTCTCAATTTCTGTCATTTCAGCTCTACAAATGTCTTTGTTGAATCGTAGAAACTCATGAGATAAATTTTAAAGATCATGATATTTGATATGAGAATTTTTTTTACACTCATTTGGTGTTACTTCCCATTACTCTTGTTACTCTGCACTGTTTATCTTTTTAAAACCATTTTAACCCTATAAAATTGTTAAATGGTGTCAAAAAATTATTTTTCCAATTTTAAGACAATTTTACACGACAAAATGTATAATTGAAAGACACCGCAACACTCTACTATTTGTTAACATAGAACTTTCACAACTACATGAGCACTTATAGTGTGTTGGTTTCAAGGTTTCTTCTCCTTTGCATTAAATGATTTACAAAGAATTGTATGTGATCCGAGTGCAATTTTGGAAACATAGTTAGAATTAACTACCGCGTTCTCGAAGTATTGTCTGTTTTGGAATATGAAGTTTCGTCGCAGTTTTATCCTTAAAAACACCCTCATAAATGGAGAGAGGAAGTAGTATTTAAACTACGTTTGACATCGATTAGTGAGCGATGTTGGACTATTGAGTATACCCAAACAAACTCTTGAGATGAGGAAAAGGGAAGTTGTTGTCCTCACAGACGACCCCAATGTTATCGCAAGTCCACAACATCGTTAGGATCAACTAGCGCGTTTTCGAAGTATTATCCGCATTGGAACGTGGAACTTTGTCACGATTTTATTCTTAAAAGACAAACGCATCGATCCATCGAGGAGTGGAAAGAGGAAATAGTATTTAAATTGTTTTGAACTCGAGTACTAAACGATGGTGGTAGTGACGGATCTTGATCAAAAGTTTTGAAGGGACCAAAATAATATTATTCTTTGATCATTAGATTGAGTTATTATTATAATGCTTAAAAAAATAACTGAATAATTGGACCATTAGATTGAATAATTAGTATAATGTTGTGAAGAAATATAATCTATCTTGTTTTCATATTCACGAATAGCTTTCCATTTATCATTTTTAAACCGTGAATTTATTCTTTCATTATTCATCAATATACATTCTTTTAAAAATTATATTAAAAAATAATTTATCATAATCTAATTAAAAATTGAGAAACGTAATTATTAAAAGAAAAATATATTATAGTTAAGTGACAATTAAAAATCGATTATGAAAAATTACATAATATATTATTTTTTATTCTATATTCATAAAAAATGAATATACAAAAGACTCATTAAATAAAAAATAATAATGATGTTAACTATTAAATTAATATATCATCATCATATAAGATATGAGAGAGTTACCTTTTTTTTCTTCCAAAAAAGAAGAGGACAAATGAGAAATGAAAAAAAAAATAATGAGTTTGTGTCTAGCTTCCTTTATTTGTTTTTCAAAAAATAAAAGAAAAACATGCGAGAGTGAGAGATGAGTACAATTGGTGTAAAACTAACAAGAAAGTGAGAAAAAAAATAAAAGATATCTTAATAAATATTTTTAATTACTCTTTTGGTTTTTGTTTTCCTCTAAAAATGTTAAGTTGGTCTTCATATTTTTTTATACTCAATTTATTCTCGATTTTTGAAACACTGATGTTTTGATGTTTGTTGGTACGAAATTGCACAACTTTTTTCAAAAATCTGAACCAAATAGAGATTAAAAAACTCGAAAGATCAACTTGAAATTTTTAGACAAAAATAAAGACCAAAAAATTAATTAAACCTAAATATTTTTATTCTTTATTATATTTAATTTTATGTTTTATTATCTATTAACATTAAATATTGTGCATTATAAAAGAAATAAAAATACAAACAATTTAATATCCATTAAACTTGCAAATGACATATAGGAATTCGGTGGATGATCAGCCAGACTTAGTTCCAAGTACTATAGATAGATTCAAGGAAGAAGACATAAAAGGGAGTTCATAGTACAAAGGAGATCAAATATAGAGTACGACAGATGGACTACGAAGAAATTATTAAACTGTGCTTTTTTCTATACGAGATTTTATGAATGAATAGTGTAAAGAAGAAAAATAATATATTCTCTTTAAAATCAAACGTAGAATGGATTATTGATATATATATATATATATATATATATATATATATATATATATATATATATAATAGTAATAATTAACAATAACACTATATAAACTAAATATTTATAAAAATACTAAAAAATAAAAATAATAGGATTATTAATTAAATTAATAATAAAATTCTAATTTAATAATTAAATAAATTAATTTGAAATAATTTTATGATACTCTTTTATTTTAAATAATAACTTGAATTTTATTTTAATTTAATTTTAACTAATCATATTTTATTTTAAATTAATTTTAACAATGAAGTTAATAATAATAATAATAATAATAGAAATTAATTTATATCTAAATAATATAAAAATAATAATAATATAACTACAAAAATAATTTTATCATCTTACAATTTTATCTATTAAAATAATTATTTTATTATTCATATCTTTCATAAATTTTCTTTTCATTTCTTTATAAATTTTTGCTATTTTTCTTTATTCAAAATAACCTCATTTTTACTTACTTATCTTTTTTCTCAAATCTATCTATCAAATTTATCCATAATACAAACACAGCAAGCAATTCGAGGATTTCCAAATAAAAGATTGATGAATAACTGACCACTTTTTGTTATCTGCTAAATTGATGTCTCGTTTGTGAACAATTTCATTTGCTTCATCATACAACTTGAGATAAACCAAACAATACTTTTAAAAAATTACACTTTTCTAGCAGAAGAAAGGCAACCACAGCACAGCTGAAACAAATAAATTCATATGGGCCTTGGCTTAAATGGGCTTACCAATACACCATTTGTTACGCATGTTGCATTCGACCGGACCAGAATTTAGGTACATTTACGAACGAAATTCATCGAATCCTTACTCTTTTGTCTTCTCTTTGGATAGTGGAGCGGGTAGAGTTTGGAGAGGATGTCGATCACGCGAACAAAAAAGAGAAAACAAAAATGAACACAACGATTCAGGTCACATTTTATTAGAAAGAAAAATGGATGAAAAAAGAAGAAGAAGAATAAGATAAAAACATACAAGTTATAGAGATAGAGAGTACCCAAATCACGTAAAATAAAGCAAGAAGCCAGGGATAACGATTAATTATTTGTGTCACATACACGTCCTCGTCCAAAACAATAGTAGAGCTTCAAAAGTTAGCTTGGACACACAAGTTGTATTCAATATATAGTTAAAATTTTGTCTTGGCAATACTTAACATAAGTGGTCATGGCGAAATCTAAAGCGTTGGATTGCACATTTTTCGTATAAAGCGGTGGCCACATCCAGTTTACCATTGATTCCAGGCTCTACTCCAATAGTGGCTTCTTAGGACCACCACGCTCAGTGCTAGTCCCTTTCTCCATTCATATAATTGTACTTACCACAAAATTATTATCCCATCTTTTTCTTTTCCTCAAATACCTCATAACATCCTTCCCCTCATTCCACCGCCCTTTATTTCCAAAAACCACCGCGTCAAACTATAATCATTTCTTCCGTGTGCAACTTTTTTTTCCTCACATATAGGGAAACAAAACCAATCTTCCCACACCCCACTCAATCCATATACATTCATCCCTATATTACAATTTCTTTTTTGGAACACGTGCCTCGTCCTAATCTCTACAGATTAACCACATTGGTCGAAATCGCTATAGTTTCTGTCTGTATATATATTCGTGGTTCTGTGTAGCCTCATCTCACTTCAATCAAAGTGTTTGATCCCATAATACAACAGAAGTGAAAAATGGTGGTGGCAGAGTTGAGAGGAGGAATGAAGAGTTTGGGCTACCATGTTATCACCGGGCGTTGGTTCATGCTGTTTGCATCTTTACTTATCATGTCTGTTGCTGGGGCAACCTATATGTTCGGAGCATACTCTAACGAGGTTAAAACCTCTTTGGGGTACGACCAGTCCACTCTAAACTTGATCAGCTTCTTCAAAGACCTAGGTGCCAACGTTGGAGTCATATCTGGGTTGGTCAACGAGGTAACACCACCCTGGGTGGTACTCTCAATAGGGGTTCTTATGAACTTCTTTGGCTACTTCATGATATGGCTTGCAGTCTCTGGCCGCATTGCCAAGCCCCAGCTTTGGAAAATGTGTCTCTACATTTGCATCGGCGCAAATTCTCAAACCTTTGCCAACACTGGTGCTTTGGTCACATGTGTGAAGAACTTCCCAGGAAGCCGAGGTAGTCTTTTAGGCCTACTCAAAGGTTACGTTGGTCTAAGTGGTGCCATCATCACACAGCTCTACCATGCCTTCTACGGTGATCACAACCCTCAGGCCCTTATCTTACTCATTGCGTGGCTCCCTGCCGCTGTTTCCTTCCTTTTCCTTCCAACAATTCGGATATTCAACACAGTCCACCAGCCTAAGAACAACAGAGTTTTCTACCACCTTCTATATATTTCACTTTTCCTTGCAGGGTTTCTCATGGTTTTGATCCTCGTACAAAACAAGCTTAGTTTCTCAAGGATTGAGTACACAGTCGATGGCCTTGTTGTTCTCTCCTTTCTTCTTCTCCCACTCGCTGTGGTATTCAGAGAGGAGGTAAACCATTTAAAAGCCAAAACGCAAGGTTTGACCGATTCAGCACCCGAGTTGAAAGTAGTCACTGAAGTTACTCCACCTCAAATCATCGACCAAGAAGGGCTACCAAACACCACAAGTTCACATGAGAAAAGTTCATGTTTTAGGAACATACTCAACCCCCCTAAGAGGGGAGAAGACTACACCATTTTGCAAGCACTTTTCAGTGTGGACATGCTGACTTTGTTCGTTGCAACAACGTTCGGTGCTGGCGGAACATTAACAGCCATAGACAATCTAGGACAGATTGGACACTCATTGGGTTACCCGAGTAAAAGCACGACAACCTTTGTGTCCTTGGTGAGCATATGGAACTACCTAGGAAGAGTAGCTGCTGGTTATGCCTCTGAAGTCCTCTTAGCCAAATACAAAGTCCCTCGTCCCTACATGGTCACTCTAGTTTTGCTTCTCTCTTGTGTGGGGCATATTCTGATAGCCCTTGGCATCCCAAACTCTCTCTACTTGTCTTCGGTGATTATTGGGTTTTGTTTTGGAGCTCAATGGCCACTGATGTTTGCAATTATATCAGAAATATTTGGCCTTAAATACTACTCCACGTTATACAACTTAGGAGGCGCGGCAAGCCCTGTTGGATCTTACATTCTAAACGTGAAAGTGGCTGGTGTTTTGTATGATAAAGAGGCTCTGAAACAGTTGAAGGCCAAAGGACTCACGAGAGAAGCAGGGAAGGACTTAACTTGCGTAGGAGTGCAATGCTACAGAATGGCTTTTATCATAATCACAGCTTCAACGTTGGTTGCGTGTTTAGCCTCGTTCATCTTGGCGCTGAGGACAAGAAAATTTTACAAAGGGGATATCTATAGAAAGTTTAGAACGGAACATGAAACAACAGAGAATGAGACGGAGATTACAAAGAATGGTGTTCGATGTTCTGGTTGAAATAGAAGGACACTCAAGGAACCAGAGAAAAACTATATAGAAAGAATGTGTTTAAGTTTAGTTGCAGTAAATGCATGGCTTTTTGTTGTACATTAATAAGTTTGGTTCTGTAGAATTAGTAAATGGTATAAGAAGCGTTAATACTTAGAGCATTTTCATCAGAGGAAAGAACTGCATGTTAATATTTTTCTCTCACGCCAAATTTATATGGGTGAAAAGGGAGAAGTTATCGTAAGATTTCAGGATAATTATTACATCTTTAAAATTCCCCTCAATATTTACCTTTCAAAAGTTCCTCAAGAAGCATAAGTTTTGGTAGAAACAAGACTAATTTTGAATCATATACAATAGTTTTTTTATATAATATATATACACGCATTTAATGACAAGCACAAGAGATCACAAAAAAATTACATGATTCAAATTTATTCATCTCACTCTTTCAGTTCTCACAAGTTACTGTTTAGTTACATTACAGATCATATGATCTCAACCAATCTAAACATGACATTGTTAACTATTTCCACCATAAATATATACAATTACATTAAAGTCATAAAGTTATGTTTTTAATTATTGTGTTCCTCATCAAAAGAGACCCACAAGTGGACCACTTGATAACTACATTACATTCATCTTATGAAGATAAAGTTGAACTAATTAATTTTATATTCACTTTTAGGTCTTCAATCTCCTTGCTTTTCCAATTCTTGTAATTTATTAGTATATAACTAATTGCTGCCGCAAAAATGTATACCCCATTAACAAATGCATCCACATTGATTTGGCATTCGTTGAATCCTTAAGATTTGTTTTAACACGTGGTCCATGAATAAATAAGATTATATGTCATTTCAAACCAAAACGAAATACAGTAGTGAACGAGAACCACATACGTATCTCTCTTTGTATATATACATATACCTATCGGCGTGACAGTGGAAAAGGTGACGAAGACAAAGTGGAATGGCCTTGGTAGAGCAACCTTAATTCACAGCCACATGAAGATAGTAGTGGTGAAGACTGGTACGTGCCAAAGATGAATATTGATCCAGAAACATAACGTGGGTGGGACCAAACCCTTTTCGTCATTCGTGACTGTGTTCACGAGAATTCATTCATTCAATCATGTCAACCCCTACGTACCACAAACCAGAATGTTTTGTCAACAATAAAACGTTTACGTGTATATCATGAACATTCCTTTTAGTAAGTAATAAGTCAGAAACGCTAGTGAACAAAACCTAAGTGACTTCCCTTGTCAAGGAATCTAGGTTAGTTCGTTTGAACCTGTAAACGCTAATAACTCAATTCATTAAGCAAAACAGTGTGATAGTAAATTTATTTGTTAAATAGATTTGATTATTGAACAATCTTCAACACATTGAGCACATTTTAAAGAAGCAAAGCTGGACAATGTTATGATGAAATAACAACAAAATGGCATTAGACCTTTTTGGTATAACGTGATACATTTGTAATGGTATTACGAGGAATAATAATTACAAGAAAATTATCTATTAACTATAAATTTTAATAACAAAAAAAATATTAATAATTATAGTGATCAATTTATATATTAATATATAAAATAAAAAATTATAAGATACTAAAATAGTAATTAATATAAATAAAAAATTATAATAGGTCTTTAAATTGGTTTCTAAAATCCTTAAAATGATGCATATATATATATATATATATATATATATATATAAATCAACAAATATTAATCAGAGATCCAACAATTATAATAACAATAAAAAATAAATAAATGAGGAAAGAATAGAAGAAACCTGGGTTGAGACACGCATGATGTTATCCTTAAGAGAAAAAATGTCCCCACTATACATAGTAATACAAATATTATGTTTTTCAAATCATATGCATTTCTCTCTCAAGATACAATAACCCGTCAAATCAATCGAGTGCAGCGAAGGATCCCCAAACCTTATGAACATCAATGTCTTAAAGATAATGTTGAGAAGGGAAGAAAAACACTTCGAAGAAAACTCTAGTGTTTGTGGTTGTTTTGTTGTGTCTTTCTCCATGCACCTAGGTGGTATTTATAAGTAGAAAAGGTAGACACAAAGTAAATTATAATAAAAAATATAGTCGTTAACCATAAATCACATTAACCCATAAGAATATGAAAACTTTAGTAACGGTAGAATTTTTATTTTTATTATTTATTTTTTAAATTATAATAAAATATTTTCAACACGGATAGTGCCTACCTACAATCCGATCCACACAAAAAAAATGCACTCGCTACCTACCTTGCTACATGTGTAGGTTACCTGCCTATTTAAAAAATATTTGTGGGTATTTAAAAATCCGCGAGTACGGGTGGATACTCGCAAATATTTAAAAATATATATTTTATAAATTTTAAAATTAAAATTAAATAAAATTACAAAAAAATGTAAAATTAAATTAAATATAAATTTAAGTTAAATTTAATCTAATAAAAAATAAATTAAAATTTAATTTTAATTTAATCTAACTTAATAAAACATAATTTTAATTTTAATTTTAATTTTTTGCGGGTAAAGGGTACCCGCGAGTACAGATAGTAAGATACCTGCACCTAACCCGTTTATAAACGGGTATTAAAATACTTGCTATTCGCAAGTAACAAATACTTGTGGGTACCAACTGTACGCAACATATTTTATCTACGGATACCCGTGAACACGAGTATTTTTTCCATCCTTAGATAAAGTCACACATGATAAGGTGGAAAGCATGAGAGCACATTGATCACAAAGGAAGATCACCTTTGAAATAGAAAAAAAGGTGTTGTTTCTAATCAAAATGCTTTGTTAGCACAAGAATGACATGAGTAGATTTTGACGTTATAATATAAAGCTATTTGCGATGTCAAAAAAATATTATGTATAGGATAATTATGTAAATTTTTGTATATGGGTTAAGACACCCCAAAGTGTCCTATTATCTATATATTTACCGATAAAAAATAAGTATTGATTTCTAATATTTAGCTATCAGATTTTGACTATAAAAGGAGTTAGTTTATAAATTGATCATTAAATTTAATTATAAAAAAATTAGTTTCTAATTAATTAAAAATTAATTTGACGACCAATTAAAATTTTTTATTTTTACTAATAAAACTAACAATTTTTAATCACTCAAATTAGTTATTATTTAAAAATTTTGTTGTGGTAAATGAACTATACTAATGAATTATTAATGAAGGGTATTCAGGAAATGTGAAGAAACATCAAAAGAAAACATTTAGGGAAAAGGCAAGAGATTTACAAGAATATTGTTGACATGTTAAGAGAGTTACAAAAGTTCGGTGAAGGAAAATTGTCAATTTTTTATGAGTATATATAATGTGGAAGTATATGGTGAAGTTTTGAACACAAGAGTAAAATATTTTGCGAGAAAATAGTAAAAATTAGCGTGTAAAATATTGTGAAAGATTTTCGAGCACTTAACAAGAAAATGGAATTGTTGTTTGTTAAATTATATTTTATAACTGTTTGGTAAATTTTTATTGACGTTCAAATATGATTTTAAAATAAGTAGTTGACTCTAAAAGATTTGCTTCCAATGAAAAGTGCAAAAACATAAAAAATAATTCTCTATGAATTATTTATCTCTCACTATGTTTCCTAAGGATTGTTTTCACTTCTCTATCTGAATGTTTGTTTAAATATTATTCATTTATTAATATTAAAATGTAACATTTTGTCAAGAAAGGTTCTTATTAGTAAAATCATTAATTTAATGAATGGTTTAAAATTTTAATAAATACTTAATTCCCTTAAGGTATTAATTTAAAAAGAGTATATTAATTTTTTATACGTGTTTATTTATGACTGGTGGTATCGAGTCTCTCTATGTGTCTCTTAAATTTAATTAAATTTATGTGACAAATATTAAATTAAACATTGTTATGTCATTAATATTTCTAACCTTTTCTATATTTAGAATGTCATGAATTTAAAAGACTAATAATAATTAGAAGAAAATAACAATAATGTCATTATTGGACCAAAACCATATTTAAACAAATAAAAAAAAAAACTAATCAATTGAGAATTTTATATGACGTTTCATTGAACGATAATTAAACTGCATGACCTGGCCAGTTAAGATGAAAAGAATTTTTTTCGTCGATGTGAATTTAGTAAACAATTTAATTTATGAATATTATTAATCTAAAATATTTAATAATAAAAAATGTGATTATTTTAATTTCCCAAGAAAAAGTAAAAACCTTTTCTTATGAAGTGGTACTGTGGTAGTTTTTACTAAATATCTACATAAAATATTTTACATTATCAACATATGTAAATTAATAATTTAGATTTACAAAAAATGGGGAAGAGAAATATTTTTTTGCAGTCATAATTAATAACTAATTACAAAAGACAATGTGATCTGGAAATAAATTACCATGAGATAGAATATGCAAAATGCAATTATGTGGATGAAATAATAATGTGAATGAATGAATAAAGTTGCAATTTCAATTTGCAAAGAATAGCACTGAAGCAATTATAACCTATTTCGGTCGGCATTTCTCCCAACCAAACGCACCTTCCTTCCATCAAACTTCCCTTTCCTCTCATTTCATTACAACATTTATTCAAAATTCGATCATTACATCCTTTCAATTTCATATCTTTATTTTATTCACTACTTCCCTCATTTTCCATGAAATAGGGGGACATGCTTCTCATGATTTTTTGTTTCAGTTTTTTTAACATTAAATATATCTTTTTTGTGAGAGACACATTTTTTTGGTTAAATTTATTTTAATTTGTAATAAAACTTTTATGATCCTACATGTCAGTACTCGTTTTTATGCTAACTCTCAGGTTGCCAAAAATGGTAGGTCACGATCGCAGTTGGATCATTATCATCTCTGTCCTTAAACTTTCAAAACACAAAGCATATGATCTTATGATCCCACTTGAGAAGAAGATTTAAATTTATTATTAATTCGATTTGTTTTTCCAAAATTTTAATTGGGCCTTCAAATTTTAATCCCTCTTGATTTTCATTTTTCTAAATATGTTTTAATTTGAATTCTTTTTAATGCAATATTAAGACATTAGTTTCATATTACATATCCTGATTTTTGTTTATTATTTATTATTATTTTATTTCTTTTAAATAACTTTCACGTATCAAATTAGGATTTTATCATGTGTCAGTTTCTTGTTTTTCTATTTTTCTTTTTTTTTTATTTTAATTTAAAAAAATGTCATTGTCAAATTAAGATTCTGTTTCGACTCACGTGTCATTATTATTACGAAAAATCTCGATTTGGTCTCTCTATTTGTTATGTTGATAAGTGATAGAATTTAAAAAAAAAAATAATAGCTAAGACCTGACATTTTTTTAATTAAAAAATTTAAAATAATCAAGAGTTAACATGTGACATAAAATTAACGTCGTGAGTGTTACACTAACAAAAATACCAATTTGAAACACATCTTAAAAAATAAGGATCCATTTAAAATGACTTAAAATATGATAACTTAATTGAGATTTTGGAAAAAAAACAAAGACATTCCAATGATTTAATTTTTTATTTTTTTTAACAAGAACCAACCGTGTAAAAAATCATATAAAAGCGTGACAATTTAACCTGATTTTGTATAATATAATAATGTAAAGAAAAACATATTTATAATTTGTTTCAAAAATAAATGTTACATATGTTTTTGTCCTTAATTTTAAATGAAAATTAAAATTAATCTTATTTTTTAAAATTTAGGTAAAATTTAGTTCATAACTTTAGAGATGTGTGTCTTTTTAATAAGATCTTATTAAGTTTATTTGAGATTTCAAATGCATTTATTAACTAATATTGAAGCGAAAATATATCAAATGGTATAAACAACTCAAATGTTACCGTGAAACACATTTAAAACACAAAATAAACTTAATAAAATTTGGTTATCCACGCATTTCAGTATTTGAAAGTCTATATTGAACAATATTTTCGAAGAGAACCTAATTTTAATTTTCACCTAAAGTTAATGAATAAAAAACATATTTAACAAAAAAAGCAACAAAATTTTAAAATAAAAAAACTAACTTATATACAAATTAAAACAATATTTTTTAAAATTAATAAAAAAGTTATATGTATATGCTAATTTTAATTCATGATTTTCTTTTTAAAATTCTTGTAAGTATTTTTCCCAATTAAATACTTCTTTATACGTAATACAATCTCTTGTCCATTTAAGTTTTTATAATATATAAAAAATAACTTACTTCCCATACATAAAAAAAAAAAAACATTACCTTTACAGTTATAAAAATACACTATTATACACAAATTAGAATATATATAAACTCGCTTCAGTCTTATATAATTCCTTAATTATAAATTTTCAATATTGATACTATTATTTTTGAATATATATTTTATACATTACACTTATAAGAAACATTGTAAATTACTATCACTTCATTTATGTTACTAATATAATTTATCTTGTTAGTAATATATGTCTTTTAACTTGTTATGTTTTTTTTTCTATTTAAATTTTAATGTTCTTTTAATTGATTAATAAATAAAAAGAATATTGTATTATAATTTAAATAATTTTTTTTTATTATCTAATGACGGATCACTTCATTTTTTACATAGTAAAATGGAATAGATTAAAACGGGTTGATTGAGCATGTCAAAACGGGTCGAATTGATCGGTTTTGTCAAACTATTATATATGTGATATTTTTGTTTTAGTTATATTTTAATATCAGAAATTTTTTCAACATTTATTTTACATTATACCTCATTATTTTTTATTTTCATTTTTTCTTTAAAAATATATTTAAAGTTATTTTTTTACACTCCCATCAATATTGTGAAATAGTATCTAAATGATGTTAAACTACGTGAAATGGAAGTTTTATTTTTGTAATGACCATCCAACAGTAGGAAAAAATGAGCACAAAGTTTAGTTAATGAGTTTATTTTATTAGGTGGATGTACATACATGAGTATAATTCATTAGTAGTGAAATTTGATGGTGAAAAGATAACCTTTATTGCACATACATGAGTATTAATACTTAAACCTTGTGAAATGTGATGAATTATATATACACGTGTAATTTTTGCACAATGCAATTTTCACGTACTTTGGTTTAATGTAATATAAATACAGATAGATTAACTAAATTACATTGTAATTGGTTATCTATATTCATTTATCACCTTTATTAGGATAGGATATTGCAAGGATCATATATATAAAATCATATGTTTATGGTATGAATTTTAAAAATTCATTACTAGAGTATCATAAAATATTTACCACCTTAGATCATTTTTTTTTTCTGATTTCAAAATATCAACAATCAAGTAAAAAAACTAAAAAATCAAATAAAAAATGAAAGTGTAAATCTTATAAAACCATTCCAAATAAAAATTGCAAAAAATATCTTCAAATTTATGACACATTGATACTAAAAAAGAAAACAAATTAAAACCTCATAATATAACCTTAAATAATTTTTCTTTCTCACATTATCACAAAGAAAAAACTAATTTATATTCTCAAACTAATACACATAATTATTAATTAAGACACTAATATTTAATTAATTATTAAGTTTAAATGTCTAAACTGATAGATGTTTAAATGATAAAATTGTGGTTTATTTCTTAAATAAAATGTTTCCAACATAATGAAAAAAGAAATATTAGTTATGTAACAATAATACATCATTATAATAATTATATTATTAAATTATACCTTACTTTTGCAAATTAAAAGAATTTTAAAACTGCCTAATGAAAGCTAAACAAATTACAAATTTTTTGTTTAAATTTAATGTCATATATTTTCTTCTGTGTGGCATTATACTCAAGTTGAATAAAATCAAACTGCATATACATGTTTAATTTATATTTTATTCGAACTATCTTTCTTTTTTTTAAGAAAACACAAATAAAACTATATTACAAACACCTCGAATTATCAAAACTGGTGTCCTTTATTTTTTGTCTTCAGCATCCCTAATTAATCTTAATTATGATTTATTATCGTTTAACACGGACCTCGTTATAATTTGTATTTTACATTACCATCATAATAGTGTTATTTTATTGCTAACTCTAGTCACTCTTGTCCTATTCTTAGTACAATAAATTTTATCACTGAGAAAATGTACAGGTAAAATGTGAGATATGTGTAGTAAATAGGTTGAAATTAGCACTTTACAACACGTGGTACCCATACAACACTCTCAATAGTTTGAATTACAACAATTAAAAAAAAAATGATTTAGAGAAATGTTTTGATAATCATGATTTGTAAGATGTGAAAATAAAGAAACATTATTTTTAGGTCAAAGAAGGTTGATACAAAAGAGATTTTCTGTTCAGTTTAATTAAATGTCTGAACCTGGTAAACAAACAAAACTTTTAAAGTAAAACTATCATATTCTGATTGGTGTTTAAGTCCAACTCAGTGCATAAAAATCATATATTGATTCAGAGTGAATGTTTTCTTATTTGTGTTTAATATATGTAGGTACAAATACAGACAAAGACATGAAGAAAAATAACCTTGTAAGTCACATCAAATGGTTTAAAGAGCAAGTGACAACTCTTTTAATATCTGTGGAAGTCAAGCTAAATGTCATCTTTTGTAAGGCATGGTTTAGTACAACTGGAGTTGAGTAATAAATGCAGAGATACTAAAATTGAATGGATAAAAGTCATATGTTGATTCAGAGGGAATGTTTTTTTGTTTGTGTTTAATATATGCAGGTACAAATACAGATAAAAACAGGGGAAAAAAAGAATCTAGTAAGTCACATCAAATGGTCTAAACAACAAGTGACAACTCTTATGATATCTGTGGAAGTCAAGTTAAATGTCATCTTTTGTAAGACATATTTCAATACAATTGAAGTGAAGTAATAGGTGCAGAGATATTATAACTGAATGGATTTTTTGTTTGTAAGAGATATAGACAACATTTTTTTTTTCAGTTTTGCCTTGCATGAGTTAAATAATCTCTATGTTTGTATTTTTAGTTTTTTTTTTGTTTGAAAAAGGATTTGGACATCCCAAATACACATTTTGTTCAATTAATTTTTTATTATTGATAAAATAAAAATCATCAAGCAAATGTAAATAATTAGTGATCAATATATTGAATTTAATTTTTGTACCAAATTCATCAAAGTGAGTTTTAGAAGAAATTTTAACTAAAATAAAGAAATTGAAAAATTGTTTTAATTTTTGAAAATTAAATCCGCACCAAATTGAAAACATATATTTATAGGAGCAAAGCTTTCACGGTTAATGTAAAATTCGTCCATTAATATCTCATATATACTTTCTAAATCTTTCATAGTAGATGAATCACAATGAGTTCATCAACTGAACTAATCAAATAGTATCTTAAGTTTATTTTTAACATAATTATGACAAAAAATTTCAATAACATTAGCATAATATATTTTAAGATTTATGGAGAGTATAACAATTTGTTTGTGACAATATTTTAATGGTTTTCACCGGAATTAGCAGAAAGTAAGTTAATGGAAGGTGTTCATTGAAAAAAAAAAAAAAAAGAAATGTATAGTGTAAGATGCATAGAGTGAGAAACATATATAAAAGTGAGAAAAAAAAAAAAAAAAAAAAAACAACGATACAATCCTATCTAATCGAAAAAGCTGAACTTGAATTCAATATTTGAATTGGCATGTAGGATGATTAAAAATGTAGAAATGGCTCTAAACTCAATCTCAAAGACTCCTTTTTTCTTCTAACATTATCAAATCCATTATCGTAATCCACAACACAATTCTTCACTTTCCTTTCTCTGACCTTATGCAATTCTCATTCTCATTTTAGTTCTCATTATAAACTCACTATCTCACTATCTCTCTCTCTCTCCCTCTGCCATATATTCACTCGCCGGAACGCATCGCCGATCGACGAACCACAGCCATTCCGCTAATTCGCCACTTTGATCCTCCCGGAGCGCGGTTGTCAGATCCATCGTCCTTCGCTCTCGCTGTGATGCGAAAATCGTTGGAGGCCAAGCTGCATGAGCGGATTGGGAAGGAGCTTCTTCCGAATTCGTTAGCCTAGGGTTAGGGTTTCTTCCATCGTTCCCCAAAAATGTTTAAGCGAATCATGAAGGGAGGGCAGAAGAAGCCCTCCAAGACGGACCCGAACGATCCGTCCGCCTTCGGTTCGCCGGCGACGGCCGATGCTCCGGCGGTGGTGGTGCCGCCGCCTCCGGGGACCATAGAGCCGCTGCCGCTGTTCCGCGACGTGCCTGTGTCGGAGCGGCAGACCCTGTTCATCCGTAAGCTTCAGATATGCTGCCACCTGCTGGACTTCTCGGACACGCTGAAGAACATTCGCGAGAAGGAAATCAAGAGGCAGACGCTGATGGAGCTCGTGGATTTCATCCAATCGGGTTCGGGGAGGATAACGGAGATTTGCCAGGAGGAGATGATCAAAATGGTGTCCGTCAATATCTTCCGGTGCCTCCCGCCGGCGGCGCACGAGAACACCGGACAGGAAGCCACCGATCCGGAGGAAGAGGAGCCGTGCCTCGATCCTGCATGGCCGCACCTTCAGCTTGTCTACGAGCTTCTTCTCAGATACATCGTTTCCTCTGATACTGACACAAAGGTTGCGAAACGGTACATTGATCATTCTTTTGTCCTCAAACTGCTTGATTTGTTTGACTCTGAGGACCCCCGTGAACGTGAGTACTTAAAAACCATATTACATCGCGTGTACGGGAAATTCATGGTTCATCGCCCCTTTATCAGGAAGGCCATTAACAACATATTTTTTCGGTTTATATATGAGACGGAGCGGCATAGCGGTATTGGGGAGCTTCTTGAGATTCTGGGGAGCATTATCAATGGCTTTGCTCTGCCGATGAAAGAAGAACATAAGCTGTTTCTATCGAGGGCGCTTCTGCCTCTGCATAAGCCCAAGCCGGTTGGGGTGTATCACCAGCAGTTGTCGTATTGCATTGCGCAGTTTGTGGAGAAGGATTTCAAGCTCGCGGATGCAGTTATTAGGGGCTTGTTGAAGTATTGGCCCGTAACTAATTGCCAGAAGGAGGTTCTCTTTCTTGGGGAACTGGAGGAGGTGCTGGAGGCCACGCAAGCTGCGGAATTCCAACGCTGCATGGTCCCTCTTTTTAGACAGGTTGCTCGCTGCCTCAATAGTTCTCACTTTCAGGTTCGTGTGGAATTGTTTTTCATCACGTTTGCTGATGCAAGCCTTTTTTCAACGTTTCCTTTACTTTGGTTAGCCGGGTTATGAATGTGCAATTTGTTCAACTGTTTCTTTGTTTATGAAGATACATCTAATCTGAGGCTATATATGGTATAACTATAAGGTTAATGCAAGGTTCAGCCCTAGGTACTAGATTAGTAACTAAACTGTCGCATCTTTTTGGTCCTAAACTACACTCTTAATCCATTTATTCCCCCCTAGTTTTTTTGGATAATTTAGTTGTGCCTTTTCAATTTGCAGCTTAATGATGTGTTGGTTGATGGGAAAAAAACCAAGATTTTCTAGCAATGTAAACCCCTAGCATGTAGAAGTAGAAATAGTAAAATAGCTATTCATAAGTCAAGATCCCATGTCAACTAAGAGATATGGGCAGAATATTTCCAGGCTTGGGCAATCCTCATCTCATGAATTTGCTTTTGGGATTGAATTAGCCCCAACTATAGTTCAAGATGGTATTAGTAGTTATAATTCTAAGAGGGTAAAGGAATGTAGATATGGTATGATAGGAGCGAGGAGCAAGGAGGAAAATATTAAATGACACCCTGGCCCTGCAACTTTTTAAGTGGAATCTACCCAGCCCTATAGATTTCATTGTGCAATATAAAAAAAAAAATAGCTCTAAATGGCCTTGTAGCTTTCCTAGTGCATTAAAAGACTACCAATCTGATAATTGCCATGCTCTACATGTGCAATTTTGGGCATTGGGAGAGGGGATGTATTGAGATCTTACATTAACTATAGATATTGTAAAAGTATGGCTCATAAAGATTTAGGAAATACTCATCTGATGAGATATCTTTCAGGGTTGAGTTAAGTCAATTCAAGTTCAAGAAAAGGCATATAATTTTCTCACATACTGAGGTTATAAATTCATTTTTGCCTTGATTTTAAGCTTAAAGTTGAATTAGCAAAGTCAGTCAGAATTGAGGTTCAATTGATGATCATTTCATAGCCATTTTACTTTATGGAACTCGTAATTATGTGCTGTATCTTTCAAATGGTTTAAAGACCAGTAAAAGTCTTATATACTTGATTTCCCCAAGCCAAATTGGTTATGTAAAAAATTCATTCTGGAGTGCCAGCCTCATGATGTTGTGGATGTTTCTGACTTGAACAAGATTGATTTCAATGGAGGATACCTCTAGATCTAGAAAGTGGTTAAAAATCTCAGATTAGAAAAAGAAATGTGTTTTTCTTTATTGTCAGAAAAAAAATGGTTAATGGCTTACAATGTGATTGTAGTAAATTTTCTGTTTAATAACTTAGTAAGTTTGTGGTTTCATTTGTGCATTATTTAAGAAATCTTGAGTTATAGTTTTGTTTTCTCCCCCCTTAATGTTACAATCATATTGTTATTATTATTTTGGTGAGGTTCATGTTCAGATTTATTAAGAATGGCAACGGAACTAAATGGTGAAACTGAACTTTTATTTTTGCGGAGCTGGTTGTTTAGGGTTAATTATTCATAGTAAGCTAATCTACTTTCACTTCATTAAAGTCATCCTTATTACTTGTTAGTTATGAGCACTCATTTTCGTCGCTCATTCTAAAATTTGAATCAGAATGCTGAAATTCTGAATCCTTGAGGAACAAATTGATACACACACAAAAGAAAATCTAACGTGAGTTTATTTATCAGATAATTTGTTTTAAAGCCATTTAGTAATATGTTCATATGATTTGTGTGTGACTTCTAAACTGCCAAACTCAACACTGGATTTGAATTGTTAGTGGCCTAATGCAATTTATGTTGTTAAGTCAAGGTAAAATAGATAATTTGTTAGATCAGGAGGACTTTCCAATTGAGTCAATAAATGTGGATGCAAAGGATAAATTATCCTTCAACTCATCTTTTTCCTTCATTTTCGTTGTTCCCAACAAGGTAGTGCTAATTATAACAATTATGACAACCATGCATTTTCATTTGATTAAACATTAAATGGAATTTTGGAACTATTGCCTCTTGGTTTCTTACAAATGCTTGGGTGGCATTTGGCAATGTTGTTTTGGCTTAAATTAAATAACATTTGCTTTAGCTTCGATCCTCTGTTGCCCACTTAAAACTCTTTACATTTGGCAAATATCCTCGAATTTTCTTTATTATAAAAAATGCTACCTAGTTTCACAGCTTGACCTAAATGCAATTAATCGGACCTCTGAATCATAAATTTGAGAGAAGTTTTACCTAAGCTTCTTTAATCAAACCTTCAGCAAACTCTAGCTCTGTTGACCTTCTTTATTTCCTTCCTTCCTTTGTCTTTTTTCTGTTTTAGTGAAATTTAGCTCTTATTTATCGGAGATGAGTTGAAGCGAGTCCTTTGTGTTTAAGCCATAATTTGTATTATAATTATTTTTTACTAAACTAGTAAGTATCTGTTCAGAATTATTACCTTGTGTATTGCTTTGACCTCTTGGCTTAAAAGGTTGTGTCCTTCTCGTTTTCACTGGGATCACTAAGCTGCAATATCAGCATGTCTTTAATGTGCAGATAATACTTTTAGTGCATTGTATCTTGTCTCCAGCTGAAAAGCTATTGATGTAGAATGTTGTCCCTAGGAAAAGTGTCTATAGTTTACAAGTTCCTTTATCGGCGCTACACAAATCTTTTCTCTTATATACATCTTGTTGTTTCTTGCATCTCTATATATGTATCTGTAACATTTTCATTTCTGCTCCTCCCACCTTTCTCTAAGGTTATCTCTTTAAAACCCAACATTCATTACCATATGTTATAATTTGAGCCCACGACCAATTGGTCACCAAGGTACAACTTTACTGTTGTGCTAGGGTTTACCCTCCTCATTTGTATTACAGATCCCTATATTTAAAATAGGAACATTTGGTCTGCCTCCAAAGTTCAAGCTGAATGTTAATTATTTTCCATGATTTCTCAGTCAAAATTATATAATCTACAAAAAGCATGAAATTAGGATGACCTTTTAGATTTCTTTGAATATTGTCAGGGAGAAAGAATTTGATTTAACAGCATTTCTATGGATATCTTTCATGCCATTTGGTATTGCAGCTTGGCAATAATATAAGTTTCACAGAAACTATAAGAAAGCCGTGGGGGTGTTTATTATTATAAACTTCTTTGTAGTTCCCTTCAATGCACTTGTTTCATCCTGGGATGTAAAACTTGGGCGTTACTTTGTAAAACTGAAGACAGGGAGGAAGGAGTGACACCGTTCTCCTGTTTCAAGATTCCAAGCTCCATATGTTTGTGTTCAAGATTCCAAATGCGATCTTGGTCATTCATTAATGATAATTTAAGCTTAAGCAAATGATAACAGGGTCTTGACCATGACCATCTAGTGCTTGTGGATAGTATAATAGTGTACATTTGCCAGGATGTGGTTTTCTTACCTTAAGAATGTTTAAGGTGATCTTCGAATAATTCTTCCATTAAGGTGCTATAATTATGGTCTTTTATTACAGGATCCAGAATGTCTTCACGTAATTTTTTTTTTGTTTATTTATATTTGTTTGATTTGATTCTGTAATCATCTCTTACAAATCTTATCTTTCCAGTCATAATCAAAAATACGGAAGTGAGAATCCTGATTGCTTTAAATCTCTATTATTTATTTTTTGTTTTGTAATTCCTTGTCTATTGATGCTTTTAGCTTTATATAATCCTTCAGAACCCTATGCTTAAGCATACCTTGCAATGCAGGTTGCAGAACGAACTCTCTTTTTGTGGAATAATGAGCACATTGTCAGCTTAATTGCCCAAAACAGGACTGTAGTATTACCCATAATATTTGAAGCACTGGAGAAAAATATCCAGAGTCATTGGAACCAGGCTGTTCACGGGCTGACCGTGAACGTTCAGAAAATGTTCATAGAAATGGACGCAGAATTATTTGAAGAATGTCAGAGACAGTATGCAGAGAGGCAGGCTAAAGCAAAAGATTTAGAAGAGCAGCGGGAATTGAATTGGAAAAGACTGACAGATGCAGCTGCACAGAATGGGGTGGATATGGTCACAGCTTAGTCAAATTACTTTTCAGCCTGAACTGGGACTGTGAATTGGATCGGCGGTGAAGGATTATATGTGCCCCTCGCCATTTTGGTGCCATTATTTATTGGTTTCTTTCTTTCCCACTTAATTTCTTTTTCCTCTCTATTTTCTCAGTTGGATACTCCGCAAGTTGAAGAAAGCAGTGATTAATGTAACTTAAAAGTGCAGTTGGATAATCAGTTAGACGTTGTTAGCAATGTCTGCAGATTAAGAATGTTTAATGAAATACTTTCTTGTATTTTTTTTTCACTTACAGAGAGAAATACGGATAACTTTTTTCCTTCTGGAAACAGATTCTAGTGACCTTTGTGTTTATGGCACAAGAAGTAGTAGGTGCCTGATTGGGGGAATTTTATAGTAAAACTAGGGCAGGTTTGGTTTGACACTAATTTTTGTGAGGAGCTGGTTCTCCCTGGCATGGGGGTTATGTACGAATCATATGAAAGGGCTGGTAATTTACTTGTACAATAGGGCAACGTTGCCTTCAAGCAATGCTGCAAACATGTTCGATGTAGCCCACCATTGATGATTACTCCCCTAATCTGGATCTCCGATCAAAGGGGTTGGAGATTTTCCTGTTGTTGATTTGGAACGCCCATCAACATGTCTCAGTTAATTGTATTGATTTTCCTTTTGATGTAACTGTTGATTTCTTCTCTTTGAAGCTGATATTCCTGTTTTAGATTGATATTTTATCCCTATTTTTCTCATGACTTTGCTCTACAAAATTCTCATACTCTAACTACTTGATTTCTCCATGTGTTTACTTCAATTGTTCTCAATGCTAGGCCTACTCCAAAGTTGCATTCAAAGAAGAAATGGTTCTTCTAAAATATCAAAGAAATCAATGAGTTTCTCTACGTTAACAATCTATTTACGCGACTTTTTCTTTTACTTTTTTTAATAGAAAAAACAAATGAGAAATCGGGAAAGTGTTAACAGTAGAAACTTCAATATTTTATATTGTTATTTAAATAGTTAAAATATTTTAAAATTAAGGGATACTAAATAGCAAATACTTTACCTTTAGTTGATTTTTTTTAATATAAACCACAAATTATAAGATTTAAAGTGTTGATAAAACATTTTTCCAAGTGTGGATGATTGATCTATATAAATTTTTTTTAATATAAACCACAAATTATAAGATTTAAAGTGTTGATAAAACATTTTTCCAAGTGTGGATGATTGATCTATATAAAATTGAGATTATACTCAGATCAGTGTATCATCAAACATACAGTTGTAAAAAATAAAATTAATTCCTTATCAATATTTAATCAAATCTAAATTTATAAAATTCATCATTTTCTCACCACTTTACTAAACTTAATTCATCTAATATAAATTATTGAAATTAAAATATCATTGAAATTAAATCAAAATCAAAATCTTCTCCCATAAACCACATCAATAAGAATATTCTCCTCTTCTCTATGTGATAGTAAGAACATAGTGTATTATAGAAAATACACACTTCAAATATTAAAGAAATTATTATATATTATTTTGTACAAAATTATAATTTAAAATCATAATAGTGTACACACAATTATAGTCAACAACAACATCACTAGATAGAGGGCTAGAACATTGCAAATCATTAGAACACTACCAACAATACATCAATAGTAAGGAGAGTTAGAAACACTCCAAGCCATTACAATATTAACTATGCTTTTGCATCTTGTTTTGTAAATAATATGAATATATAAATGTATAAACGTAAAGACAGATGTGAAAGCAAAGAGATAAAAATGATGGAGAGAGAAAAAAAAAACAAATTGTGTCAGTGTTAGTAATAGACAAGAGCTATCTTTAGTACGTGGGTGAATGTTTTTAAGTAGATAAGGAAGAAGAGTAGAAGAAATTATCTTAGAGTTTTTTGGTTATATAGTTAAAATATTTTAAAACAAACATATACTAAATAGCAAATAGTTTCACCCTTGGTTAAATTTTTTTTAATATAAACCACAAATTATAAGATTTGAAGTTCAAATAAAACATTTTTAAAGTGTGGATGATTGATCTATACGAGGATATTACACCTATCAAAAAAATAATTTTTACAATCAAAATTTGGACAATGACTATGTTAAGTATGAGTTTAAAATTAACTTGAGAGTTCGAACCATAGAATATAACCTGTATATCCAAAGTAGTTGGTAGTTAAAATTGAAATTATGCTTATGATCAAATATATCACATGTGAGTGCAAAGTAACTAATGTTCTACCAATAAAATAATGATTGATTTATAATGAAAGTAGAAATTAATGGAGGTTTGAGAATACAATTGTATTTGTTATTGAAGAACAATATAATATTGTTCATGAAGCATTCAACTCAATGAGTGTGGTATATGTGTTGTGTATAAGAATTTACAAATGTATGTAGGTGTATAACAAAGATTTTGATCTTATTCATTGTCGTTGCTCTTTGGCCTCCATTATGGTCTTCTCTTGTTGCTCCCCACTCATTTCGGCCTCATCATCTTGCTAATTCCACTCATTGCCATCAATAAAGACCTAAATGCATTACAATAGGTAAAGAAAAAAAAACTTTCTTATTATTTATATTTATTTTAAAAAAAATTCTTACTCAACACTTTAGTGCAATATTCAAAAATCAACACTATGACAAGTCAAGTAACTTCATAAATAATTTATTAATCTTTATTAACTCAAGTAGCGTAGTTATCAAGTAATTGAATCTTGATTAGGTCAACAACGAAAAGGTAAATTTAGAAATAATATAAATAACCAATCCAGGTAAGACTTTAAATAGGCTAACATTTATTATAATTGACAAAGATTCGAACTGACATAATTGTTGTAGTATTTTGTACATGTACAATTCAATCAAACCGAGAACATCTAAGCTTATAAGAAACTGACAATCCAAAAGACTCGAATGTCTGAAGTCTAATAAGACCATTTGGTTTTATAAAAACGTGTAATATTCATCTATTCAAAATTCATAGGACTTTATTAAACAAAACAATATCATGCATTATTAGTTGAATATCTCAAACTAGGTATTCTAATTATAATGTGTCGAATATCTATAATATTTTAACCTAAGTATATACATAAATCTTCAAAGTTTGAAAGCTAATATTACAAAATATAAAAATGTTATGACCTATTTAAGATGAAATTTATCATAAATAAGATTTTATTTCAATATTTTACACAACTCTCCATGTTTAAGTGAAAATAAAAACTATTAAACTGACAAAGTTAAAAAGTTTTGTATGTATATAAAATTACATTTTATTACTAAGATGCTAGAAAATAATAATTTTAGAAACTAATTTATTAATTTAAAAATAATGTTTTTTTTCTTGCCTAAAATGTTTAGACAAAAGATCAATATGACATTATTTTCGTTCAAGACTGTACATCCAACCATCTTTAGTTAATTATTAAAAAAATTGTAAATAATAATTTTCTCGATAAACTTAACCTAATTTGGTGGCGGTTATGCAAGTTGTTTACTTATTTTAAGATCTAAGAAGATAAAATTGAAAATCATATATTTGTGTCTGTGATAGTTTCATTTATCACATGAGGTGTGAGTGTGAAGAGCGTATCAGACTAGCAGAGGAGGAAGAGATAGTGAAGAAGAAAGTGTAGTGGCGTGGAAATGTCGAAGAAAGGAGGAAGTGGCGCTTCGTTCCAAAAGGACGTGCCATGGCGAGCGTCTTCTTCAACCGCGAAACCCCTCCCCAAAATTCACCTCTCTCCACTTCTTCGCGTTTCCCAAACACCCGTCACGGATTACGCCGTCTCCGTCATGAGGGTCTCTCTCACTCTCTTTCTTTGTTTTTTCACTTCTCGTCGTTGCGTTTCAATAACCCTTTATTCATATTTTTGGGAATTGCTGTGATTTCTCAGCATCCAGACCCTATAGGGAGTGGATTGGGTGATGAGGCCATAGTGGAAGCAGCTGGTCCCGACTGCCTCGTACCTGGTCAGAAAATGCCTCTCCAATTACTTGGCCTTCAGGTTCTCTTCTTTCTCTTCCTCTGCCTCTTCAGCTTTTGCAATCGTTTTAGCTATGCCTAATCTGCTGTTTTTTTGCTTCTTATCACATTCAATTCTTTCCTTTTAACCTTATTGATGATTTTTTTTTTCGGATTTTCAATCACTCCTTTTATAAAGGACTTCCCCAAAAGCAATTGATAGTACAATGTTTCCATATAACTCAACTTAACACATGGATGATGAGTCCTCTATGTAATTCAATTTTGTATTGTGCACTGTTAATCCATATTATACTAGGATCAATTTGCACTGCCACGGGCGGACTGAAAATAGACTTTTTTCTTTTTTGTTTTGAATACCCAATAAATATATTTCTTCACTTTGTTTACCTGGTAACTTAAACAATGTAGTTCAAGTCCCCTTTTTATCCATGTTGAAACACTAGTTATACAAGCTGAATTGTTGAGAAATGATATATGTATAAAGATGTTATGATTAAAAAGAAAGTCTAAAACCATCTCATGAATCAATTAAAGAAGTCAACAGTAGTATAAGTAAATATTGTTTTTCAGATAATTAAACTAAAATTCTATAATACATTGAAAAAAATAATTTATTAGGTACTCAAAATAAAGATCATTCATATTTTAAGAAGTTGAGCCTGAAAAAAAATGTGAATTCAACTACTTGTCTCTCTGAGCATATTTTATTTACTTTTGTCCCCTTGTAAAACATCTAGCTTTTCCCCTTCGTGTGGAATGAAGCTGTGAATGATTGATGGGTAATGCCAGAAAGTACTCGATCAAGCTTCATGCGTCCTTTGGGAAGACAACGAGAAGGACTAATGCGTTGCCTAGATTGACTGTTTTTCACTGATAACATATTAAGTATTAACATTTGGGGATTTGTCCAGAAAGTATTTTGGCTCACCATTGTATATCTTCCTTCAATCAAAATAGCCGCACAGTTAATGCTCTTCTTTGAGTTTTTGAACTCATTACTCTTTGATTTAGTTGTTTTGTTAATGTCATATAGGGGAGTTTGACTGTTGCTTACGGTGCTGAACTAATGGGCTACAATTGATGCATACGCCTTAGAACTTTGAAATACACTTTACAATCATTACCATTTGTCCTATCGGATTCTCTATGTGGTTTGCTCCATAAATGGCATGCTCATCTGCATTATATATCTTAGTTTTTCCTTTAATGTCTTCAATTTTGTTATGATATATTGATAATTACATATTATGTTTGAAAAAGTTTCCTAACATGACAATTTAACAATTTATCTCATAATTACTACTGTATTATATTTATATTTATTGTCTATCAAATGCTCGCCACTAATAACACAGAACTGGCAAGGACATCTATTTCAAATCTATCCATGAAACCAGGATGCTTCTCTTCCATTTCTTTCAAAATAACCAATTTTCTGAGCATGAGCATCAGTTGAAAAACATGTGTTATCAGATATTAATATAGCCAGAATTATTATTTCTTCTTTGTCTTTCCTGCATTTTTTATTCAAAATGTAATAGCAACGTGTCTTTGTTTACTTGAATTGAATTTAACCAATTCCTTTTAATTGGTCTTGGCATGTCAACCACATTCATAGCATTTATCAATCTAGCTCTTTGATGTAATCGTTATTCATTATTTTGTTATTGTGTATTTTATTTTTATTTGAATGTTATCGTAAAATTTTATCGTTTATATATTATTACTTTCTATTTTGTACTATTGTACAGCTATTAAATTGTAATTTATATACTAGTATGGTGTTTAAGATATAGAAAGGGATTTTGTTCTATTAGTGGCAATCTATGATAAGAATATTTCTATTCATTTATTTTTTGAGTTTCCTGTTTAAGTGGATCATATTTATAAAATAGGTCTTTTTCTATAGATATGAAATGCAAATAGAAGTGACGTTGGTGTAATCTGCTCTTGTTTTTTTTAAATCATTTGTTTGTTAATTTTTGTTTTAATAACTATCTTTTTTGTTCTTACTAAATGGGTAAGAAGCGCTGTATATTTGTTCTGTTTTATAATCTAAAAGCATGTTGTTATGTTCACTGATGCCAAGCTTTCTTTCTATTACATTGTGTTTCCATGTGTTTTCCCCCGTTTAGATTATATTTAAAAGTATATCTTTTTCTTTTGGAGTAATGCTCTTTAGAAATATATTGTTTTTGGCATAGAGGTGCAGTTTTAACTTTTGCCTTCTTGTTTGGACAGGTCTGGCCAATCCATGTTGACCTGAAGTTCTTGGAACCAGTTGGGCGAGAACTTAAGATGCTTGGAAAGGTGAAGTTTTTTTTTTTTTTTCATACATGCATAGGAATTTGGCCTTCCTGACGTTAATCTTAATGAGTTGTTTGCATTTGATATTGACGAAATAAGGAATATTTCATATAGATTTAGGTGCATTGCATATTTCTCAATTGATATACTGCATTTGAATAACAAATATGAAAATATATGCCGCCTTGTAATTCTAAAAGTTGAAATGATATTGATTTGCATTGCACCATATGATGTAGGATTTAGAGGGAGATAAAAGTGGGATGAAGTAGCTTGAGTGAAATTGCTTTCTTGTTCAGTATATCAATATATATAAATTGTTAAAGTGGGTACTATTTCTGGGAAATTTAGCTATATGTCCTCTTCTCTTGAAAAAATGCAGAGTCGGTTCAAGCACATTGGCATTGTTTGCTTCCACTGAACTAGTCAGATATGTTATTTACTTGAGATCCTTCAAGACCAAATTCTCCAATGGTCCTTCTTGATCTCTTTCTCTTCACCAGATTAACGACCATATATTCTTCTTTCTAGTGCTTTCCAGGGACCTTTCTTTATGTTCAAACTACCTTAATTTAGATAGTCATATTTGCCTAGGTTTATTTGGTTGTTAATTTATAATTTGTCTGTTTATTGTTTGATTTCCGGGGTTACACGTTTACGTGAGACGTGCTTTTGTAAATATGCGATGAGGTATTATGATTGACGTAGTTGTTATTATGCATGCAGTTCATGGATGATGCCGTTGAACTAATGAACAAATCATTCATAGAGCGTTGATGATACGTGCGTTGCGAAGAAATGAAATAGTTGCAATTTGAATTTTTTTTAAGGAATTAGAAGTATAGACAAGCAGAGTGACTATAACATTTGGCTGATTTTGTATGTAAAAGAAAATTGCAGTGAGATGTTTTTGTTCGGGGTACTTATTCCCAGCCTATTAATGCCAATCAGAAACTATTTCTCCCCTTTCCGCTTTCATTGGTGATGATGAAGTTGCAAAATTTTCGCAGCAATTTAGCTGCGAAGGATGTGAAATAAGCAAATGAAAAGTATGAAAGTGAAGGAGAATGAATATATACAGTCTTAATTAGGCCTGATCCATGATTAGACTTAAGGAGCAGACAGTTTTTTGATTCCAATGAAAAGAAACGAAAGAGCGTGACATGGTTGGTTAGTTTTGCTATAGAATAACCGTGAAGATTGTGGTGGAAGACAACAAGAGAAGGAAAAGAGACGGTGGAATGATTGTTGCAGTGGTGGACATTTCGTCGGTGTATTCCATGCCGGACTCCGTAGATTCATCACCAGGTCCTCTGCTCCACATTCCGAGGTTGTTGTCCCTGTTCATTGTGAGGTGAGACCGAATTCAATCACAATTTCACAAATAGATAAACAAGAATTTGATAATATATAGAGAGATTGATACCTGGCATTTCCAAGAACACCGGAGGACATGGTGAGAAGAGAGATACGATCGGCGGACTTAGGTTCGACGCTGTAGGCTTTCTCGTACTTGACCTCGAGTCCTTCGCCGGACGCAACGAAGAAGGCACCGTTGAGTAAAATGTCACCCTCGGACCTCCAGTTCCAGCCCTTCCACTTGGACTGTTGGGTGTCCACTCGTTTCGTAACCTCCTTGGCGAAGGGGTTTTGGGGTGCCATGTAGCGGTTCCCCTGGCTGTTAATGGTGGGTTCGCCGCTGCCACCGATGGCGTACATCTCCCACTCCGTGAAGTCGTTGTTGACGACGTGGATGTAGCCCCTCCGGCAGCGGGGCATTCTCTGGACCAGCTTCTCCCCGAAGTGGTTGAAGGCGATGGTTACCTGCATGCCGGAGTCTGGGAGGTAGTCGTCGCTGTGGCCCAGGAGCATCACCTCGTTGTGGTGGGAGAGGTAGTTGTTCGAGATGGTTATCCCCGTCGAACCCATCACCGCGTCTATCAGCCCGTCCTTGCACCGCGACAGCGTGCAGTGGTCGATCCATATATCCTTCGCCCCGAATATAGATATTCCATCCCCGTCCGACAATGTCCGGAATCCGTAGTGCTCCGGGCTTGACCGAACGTTCGTGTTCCCTGCACAGCCCAACTCAATTTTTAGCTGTTGGAATCTAACCAGGTATAAAATGCAGGAATCAACCCTAACATTGCTGCTACTACTACTACTATCAAAGAATATAGGTATGATCATTAAAGAAACTTATCCAATCTGATAGCGATGTAATGAGTCCCTACCTACCATTGTTGTGAAAAAATCGGTTTCTCATCCCATGAATAAAAAAAGTATTGATTCCAATATTTACTAAAACAACTACTTTTTTAAAGCTTGTCCAAATATAAAGCAAACCAATCTCCAAATACTTTATAACTTTATACAAAAACCCTCCAAAACAAATATCTATTTATCAAGCCCCAACTACACAAGGATGTCCCAACTGGAAGAAGAAAAAGAAAATTGGTATCATTTTTCACAACCTTCCAATTTGGTGTCATTATTATAATTGTTGTTATTCTCATTGAATCCACAATGTATGATTATGGTGAGGAAAAGAAGAGACCTGAGGGATGACAATGATGGATGTGAATGTTGTGTATGATGACATTGCTTATATACTGCAGAGTAATGCAGCCTCCTCCGACGATGTGCACATCAGCACCGCGTCCATCAATGGTCTTGTAGCTGTTAAAAATCAGCTCCTGGGACAGCTTAATCATCATGTTACTGGGGAAGACGATCCAGAGTGGCTCGTTCTGTATCACAGCGTATCTCAGCGTCCCAGGTTTTGGGTTCACAGGATCCCCGTCAGAGGAATCAGTCACCACGTAAAACTCACCACCTTTCCCTCCCTTTGCATACTGACCAAACCCAATGGCGCAGTCAGCTAGCCTCTGCCGATTGTTGGGCCAGTCTGGGTCACATTTCCAACAATCATCAATGGGGTTTCCCGTTAGACACGAAGACTCATCTCTCTCCGACACTGATAACATCTCCCTTCTTGCAATCGAAGCATTAACCTTCCTACACAACAACAAAACAAGGCTCAAAACTCTATCCCCTATAAAAGGTACAACTAACAATGAAACCTGACCCTTTTTCCAGATCTACTCTATATTCATGTAATATTGTACAAACTAACTACATTATCGAGTTCAACTACGATTATGAGCATAGCATGTAGTATACAGTGTATACATAGTGTGAAGGTATGTATGTACCTATGAACTTCATGGGCAACAGCTTCGGGGTCTGGATGTGCTCCTGGAAGAGTTAGGTTAAGCATTGCCGTTCCAAGTGGTGAAAAAAAACTTAGAAGTGAGAGTAGCAAAATGCAGGTTGTCTGGAGCATTGTTGATGAAAATGGGGTTGCTGTTTTTGGTTGCGCAATGCTCTCAGTTCTGAGTCACTCTGGGAGTTGCTAGTTACTGTACCATGGCAAGTTGTCCAAAAGTGTTAGCTAGTGTTGGTTTAGCCGAATTAATAAGCGGGGAAAGTGAGTGATTGCAATGATAACTAACGAACGAGGTTCAGTGTGAAAAGAAACAGGGATAAACAAACTTTTGTGTATAACTATGGTTATAATTATACGTGGTCGTATTTTAGCATGTTCGGTGGTGGTGAAAAATAATGATTGTAGAGTGGTTCTTTTGATTAATTTATTGATGGAAAAAGGCAAAAAAGGGAGCGGTGAGTGAGAGAAGTAGAAGAAAGGGTCGCGCATTGTCAAGGAATCACCCTGCTCTCGAGGAAATGGTCTCTTCATTTGTTTGCGGGACAGGTAGACACAGACACTGTCACAGTGTCACTGTTCCAAAAAAAAAAAAACTTATCCAATCACCATTCCATAAGGCTATAACATAAACATTAAAGAGAATTTGGATCTCTCTTGTTTTCCTTTTTCATAGTAAGGTTTTTTCACACACAAACACAAACTAAAAATGTCGTATGAAATTCTTATGAATATACTTGTACTGGATTTTTCGTTAATTCTGAGCGTTAATGGGTGATGAATGCATGGAAGAAGATGAAGTAGGCTTTTGACTTTTGGACCTATACCTACGTATGGGCCGCACAGGTTACGAGGTTTTGGCATGGTTGAAAGCTCAAGCATCCATGTAACAAGGCGCTGATTTTGAATGCAGACACAAATACAAACTTATTTATATTCCTACTTCATCTATTCACGAAACTTTTCAAATTATCTATTCACGAATTATCTTAAATAACCAATATTTTAATTTTTCGCAAGTATTTCTTAATTCATAGTTAAAGATTCATTTCTTTTAAGATATCAAAACTAGTGAAGACTGCTTTTTCTCCCTAGATAAAGTGTGGTAAGGTTTAAACTTTAACTACTTATTTGTCCTTATCGTTGTATTATTTTATCTTGAAAATTATTTCCTATAACCTTCAAAAAATTAAAGAATACTTCTTAAAACATCATTCCCAATGTATTAGCTTTAGTTATGACATTAAATTTAAAACTTGGATCCCAGAATGAAAAATGTTTAATTATAATAGATAAGTTATTTCTTAAAATTGTAAGAAATGAAAACAACATATAAAAAGTTAAAAAAGTGTAAGTCTTACAAGAACAATTAAACATATTTAAGCCAAAACTTAATATCTTTAGAAGATCTTAAGATTCAAAGTTGATAAAGTATGTGTATGCAACCAATATGTTTAATGGGACATCAGCATGCTTTAATTTTATATTATAGTTAGTGCGCATAAAAATGCTCTTAATCTTAAAATAAAAAATAGGAGAAATAACTAAAAATATGAATTTATTTTAAGGTCTTGTTAACTAGTTAACTAGTGCCCTAAACTCGTTAAAGATGGTTAATATACACGGTATTTTACAAAATTACATAATTAAGTGTGATATTAACTAAAATTTGACCTAACAACTATTAATGCAATTTTATTTTAATTACAGGACAAAAATGCCCGGTGTACATGTGTGTTTAATATTTTATTTAATACTCATCAATAAAAATATAAAATAAATATATTTTAGTGTTGCAAAAAATTAAATATAACTAAACATAAAAAAGTTTAAATTAACAGAAAAATCAGAAAAAAAAATAGTGTTGAACATCTAAAATTATGAAAAAAAGGAACAATTAAAGTATCAATTTGAATAAAGACTTTAAAAATTTCAAAGGTCCTTGTTTTGTATCAAAAAATTATTGTCTAAAAATTAAAAGGGTATTTTTATCTTTAAAAAATTTGTAAAATGCATTTATACTATCTTAATTAATGTATATAATTATTTCAATTTTCAATATAAAAATAATAATATCAATGTACATTAATAATTCTTTAACCGGTACCTAACGATATTGATTAACATTTTCTTTGATTTTAATTATGTGAAGTAGAGTGAAATATCCCACGTACACTCTTTTTATCACATAAACTTATTTTATTAGTAATAAATTTATTTGAATTTATAAAAACATAAACCATGTATAAGCCAAACTCAATATTTTCTCACAAATTCACTATAATCTATTATCTTCAATATTAAATCAAGCAGTTTCAAACAACTAATACTAAATAAACCCAAAACTAGTAATCATATAACATATCTTTTAATTTGTTAATTCTTAATATTAGAAAATTATTTTTCTTCTTACCATATATTATTAGATCTTATGTCGTTTAAAAATCGAAACTTAAAAATATTTAAATATCTCTTTCACCTTTTGAGATACTTTTTAAGAATAATTTTACGTAACCGCAAGTACAAAATAATGTTGAAAAATATAAAGTTATACTTTATTTTATATTTCTAATATTATTATACTATTGGATTGGAATAACCATTTAATAAACTAATATAATAACAGATATTGGGATTAGATTGGATTTAAAAGTGCTGTATATTAAAGTTGTGAAAGTATCAGTTTTCATGAACTTGGGATAAATTCTGGAAATTCTATTACCCAAATCAATGGGGAATGACATGCAGTGAACTTTTGAGAGTGCATACACTATCTATTCAACCTTTTCTTTTGGTGACATATTATGGCCCCAACATTAAAGAAAAAGGTCAAAAGAAGCCACAAAAGAAAATTGTAAGTTGTATCTATTTAATGTACGTATCTATATGAACTACACACTAATCACACAGTTGCTTTGCAAAGTGTTGTCCTTTTTAATATTATCCCACAAAACCTTTATAAACTGTTGTAGAATGGCTTTTATGGCGCCGGAAAATTGTTGCGAAAGTAAAATAAATATCTGCTGCATATTCCATTCATATATATATTCTTTTCGTCTCTTATATGTAAAGTAGAAAAAAACACCTCTACATCTGCCAGATACAGCTTCTTTATTTTTATATTGTTTTTTTTTTCAGACAGTTTGGTACCCTCTTTAAGTGTGGGCCTTACTCATTTACTAAAATTCAAAATGATGTGTTTTGGTTTTGACAATTAGGTAACTCATTTTGTATTGACGTGTAGATAATAAAATAAAAAACTTCGAGGAAATTGCTTTTTTGTTCTTCATGTACTCGCAATTTTAGTTTTTTTTTTTAAAGTATTTACTTCATAGAATTGATACATTTAAATAATCTTAAATAAGTTTTTCAAATAGAACCTTGCCACGACTGTGAGGTGGATGAAATCAAGAATAAATAAAGAGGAAGACATAACTAAGAGATAAGAATAAAAGTATAAAATCATTTTAAATATAAAAAAAAATACCCAAACAAGATTTTTTTTTTCAACAAAAAAATCCATTTTGAAAAGAATTCCACAAATGACCACGTGCCAATATTATTTTCCAAAATACACCCATTTATGTTTCACGTTGAGAATTTGAATTTTAGGAAACCGAATCTTTTTTGTATGCATATTATCCCACATGACATTTACCTAAATAGTTGCAATTTCAACGTGAGTTGTGATTCCTTGTTTGAATTAGGAAGCCATTAAGGAATATAATTGTTGATGGACAACATACTGACACTTGAAGCAACGTTTATGGTGGTAGTAAAACTCATAATTATATCCTACATTTTCTCTATCACGTTAACATAATTACCACTGATTATCACTAATAACTATTTATATGTTGACCATTACTGTATAAATGATAAGTTGTAAAAGAGAAATACAGTTCAACATGACCGTTAGGATAAAAAAAAAAAAAAGTTAAATATGTTTTTGTCTCTTAACTTTTATAGTAAAATTTAAAATTAGTCTATTTCGAAACTTTAAACTAATTTAGTCTTTTATCTTTTAAAATACGTGGATTTCGTCGTTTTAATCAATTTTTTTTGTTAAGTTTATTTGACATTTTAAGCGCGTTTTATAATAGTATTTGACTTAACATTAAAGCAAAAATGTGTCAAACAGTATAAACAACTTAAATACAATCCTAAAATGCATACGAAACATCAAATAAACCTAAAAAAAATTGATTAAAATGATTAAATCTACATATTTTAAAAGATGAAGAACTAAATTGGTCTAAAATTTCAAAATAGATTAATTCTAAAATTCACTAAAAATAAAAGGACTAAAATTATATTTAATCCTAAAAAAAATTACAGTAAATATGATAATAATTTTAGTACAATAATATTATGACTCTATTTTTTAATTTTTATCTTTTATTTTTTGATATGACCGAGTAATGGTACAGATTGCGAAGATGCAGAGCACTGGTACAGATTGCGACAATTAATGTTGAGCTTTTTGACTTTGTTAGAGTGATGTGGGATCCAGTATATGTGAGACAGTGTAATGAGTAATATCCCCAATTTGAGGCAGGTGAGGGTGAAGATTGTCATTCACAAAAGACGTAATTAATGGCAATTCATTTCATGCGATATGCTGCCATGCATGTATATATGCATCATCAAATTTTCTTTCCAAGTATTCTAATGCATCAGGCATCGAGAGGTTTTCTTTTTTTTTAAATTGATTTTCGATAATATATTTTAATTTTTGAAATTTTATTTTTAAGTATAAATTTATTATATATTTTTATTTCTGAGAATCGACATCTAAAAGTAATTTTTAAGGTGTGATGTTTGTGATTTTATTTAAATGATCAAAGAATATTTTTAGAATTTTAAATCTTTTAGAGATACAGAAGAAATTTTGGAGATGTAGAAAGAAAAACCTGGCATTGATGCACCGATGTAATAAAATGGATCGTTCGGTTGTAGCTATGGGCCTTGCATTGTACAGCGTATTGTGGAGCTATCACATACCACCGGATACTTCTTCCTGCACCTCACTTTTTTCTTTCTGCACCCCTATAAAACATGATATCCTCAACTTAACCCATTAAATTTATATTAAAAGCCCTAAATCATATACATCACCATTCTCCTTCTCTTTCTTCCTGTGCATGTATCCCTGCACCTCCATCCATCTTCAACTTTGCATGAATTTTGAAGGTTTGGATTGATGGTGGTGGAGTTGTTGTACCTCATGTCAATGACGATAATGGGGTGGTGCGTGGAAAAGTGGTTGAGGAAGAATAAAGAGCAAGGAAGGAAAAAATCTAAATGTAGAGAGAAAGGAAAAACACGAACAGCGAGCATAAAGAAAAATGAATGTCTATAAAAATTGACGATTATTTTTCTAACCAATATAATAACTATTTATTATGTCACTTAAAGAAAATAATTGACATAATTGATTTTTTGTATTTACAATTTTAACACCGAATTATTTACTATGACAAGAGACTTATAATCATCAAAATAATAAGACGTCATAAAATCGTAATTTTGCATTAGTGGATTAATAATACTAAAGAGAAATAATTATAAGTAAACAACAATTTTTGTAAAATATTCTATATCGGATAATTTGATTTTTTATTTGATAAGTATTACATTGGATAAAATTAAAGTTTATTGTTATCATATTATGTTACATTCATATCACATTCCGTAATATATTGTTCATCAAAAAGTTTTTAATAAGCTAGACAATATGATTTGACATAATATAGATTTTATTATTCTTGTAATTTTCCTATTTATTCCCACATTTTATTTCTTTGATCTTACTTTTTTTTCATTTTTTAATTATTTCTTTATTTACTTACACATTTACATATGGCGGACCAACGAAGGGATAGGGGAGTCGTGACCCCTAACTTTTTTTGAAAATTTTTTATTTGTTATATGAAATTTGTTTTGTTTTTTATTTTTTAAATTATGTGTAAGAAATTTAAATTTTTGGAATTTTTTAATAAAAGTTTATATTAGGAATTGATAAGAATTAAAATAGGTATCATTTTATTTATTTTATAAAATATAACATTTAATGTTAATAAATAATAAAGCACAAAATTAAATTTAATAAAAAATAAACAAATTTATTAATATATTTTTTATTTTCTCTCTCACTGTTTTTTTGGATTTCTCACACATTGTACCTACTTTAGACTTTTACTTGTTTTGTTTTTTTTTATGAAGAAAAAAAAGAAAGTTGAACACAAATTCATTATTTTGTGCTCTCATTTTTGTATGTTTTATTCTATTATTGAAGAAAAAAGTAATTCTTTTTTTCTCCATCGATAATGAAATATTAGTTTAATAATTAATATTATTTTTTATCTCACAAGCATTTGGTATATTCATTTTTATAAATATAGAAGAAAAAACAATGCACTAAATGTTTTTTAATAACTGGTTTTTAATTGTGACTTGATTATCATATATTTTTCTTTTATTAATTACGTATCACAATTTTTATTTAGATTATGATAAATTATCTTTTAGTCTTTTTTTTTTAAAACATAAGTATATTGATGAAGAAATAAAAGAATAAATTAATTATTTAGAAGTGATAAGGTGGAATCAGATCTCGATAAATAAAAACGGACAACTTGACAAATTAAAAGAAACTTTTCAAGTATTAAAATATTATTTAATAGACGAAAACGAGATCATTTATAAATCTATTCTATCTATTAACATCCTTTTAAATCCATTCTATTTGAATTGGCATTTTTTCCATCATAATTATTGTGAAAAAAAAAACGTTTTTCATAATAAGTCTTGGTCAATTTATTTGCGAAAATGTATGTATAGTTCAAACGAAAAATGAACCACACCTTAAATCGGGTCAAATTCTAACTGTTCAAATGGATTCTGTAGGACTAAGATCGGCTAACCCTTATTTGGAAGAAAATAGAAAAAATCAATCTTTGACAAAAATAGGAAGTCAATTACATTTACTTGATTGATTTTTTTAATCTGTCTCGTCTTATTTTAACTCTTCTTGTTTCTACAACTATATCAGAAAGATAATTTTCTGCAATGAAAATTATCAAAATAAGATTGCAAAATAAAATAGAAGATGAAATTTTTGCTGACAATATGATTATTTACATTGAAAATAAAATATAACTAAAAGTTTTAGTATTGATTCAATTATTATTGAGTTCAATAATCTTACAAATCCATAATTAAATATATAAATTTTAAGTATATTTTAGCACCCTCACAAATATTGAACAAGATCCACCACTATTTATATCTCTCTAATTTTGGCCATACATAATATTAATCTTGATAGTGGCTTGTTAATATGCAAAATAGTAAACTTGACAATAAACAAATTTTATTAAGATAAATTCTAATTTATTATTATGACATTACATTAAAAATTGAACTTTAAACCTAACACAATCTACAAAATTAATTTAAGAATTTAGATTTTTATTTATTTATATATTATAAATTAGTCTTATTTTCGATCATTATAACACTTTGGACCTCTTTCAAAATTTTGTGTTCTTAATATCCGTTTCCATGTATAAAATTATTAACAAAAGAAATCAAATTACTTATTTTAAAAGTTCAAAAGCCATAATTCCACTAAATTTAAATTAGATAAGCCAAATGACCAATTATAACTGTTCTTTCTCGGTCAACAAAATTTATAATCCCAAAAATGTCAAAAAAATACAGGAAAAATCAATTGAAAATACTTATTCGTTTTTATGCGCTTCCACTCGGGAAAACGCTTATTTTACATAAAAAGAATGAAGCAGACCAATGTAAAATGAATAATAAAGAAAAAGAAAAAAAAAAATAGAGCAATGCTGAAACTAATAGAGAGGCTTCTTTGAAAGGTAGAGCTGTAGGTTCCTCTGATTTAGAGGCTGTAGTGGCCTTGCATTCCCTGGAGCATACTGTGGGAGAGAGTACATAACAAAGATTAATTCAAGATGAAGTTCAAGGAATAAAAACTTAATTATGAATTAGGGTTTATTTTACTCAGAAGAAGAAATTTACTTACAGGTTTAAGTACAGTATCCTTCAGTAACTCCACTTGTCTTCTTGAAACACTTCTTATCTAATGAAATTAGGTCAAAATGCAGAATAATTAGAAGGTGTTAAAGCATTATATACGTACATATGAACTTAATTATGAATAAGAAGGATAATGTATAGAAAAAGGTATATTTATGTATACCTTCTTATCAATGGTCCAAATAATGCCTTCGGTGCAAGGTGGTGCAGTGAGTGATCCTATGTATCTGTAGAACATCTTACCACTCATAATCTCTGAGGGATCAATTTCTCCGATACTTTCCTCTTCATTTTCTTTAGGAATGTCCCCTAGGTATTGTTCCACCTGAAAGTAATGTATAAATATATTATCCATGCAACATAGCATATACTTTTGCTCTTCGTTAATCAATCGTAAATATTTTTGCACGTACGTACCTTAGAGAGCAATGGATCAGGAGAACCATACTTGTACAAAACACCAACAACAGCAGTTTTGTTTGTTCCATCAGGCTGTGGGCTAACATGCACCATGTGCAACTCCAAGTCATACCTACTCATAGTAAACACCGAAATCAGAACATAACATCCATCAAAGTACATATCAAACAACTACAGTAGTACCACTACTGTCTGTAACAGGTACCAAAGAGATGAAGACAAATTTTTTCAAGTAAAACATTAATGATATGACAAGATTGTCTCTCTTTTTCTCTTGACGAAGTCTGAACTAATCATCGTTGGTTAATTATATATGTTCTTGACGAAGTCAGTTTCTACTTCATAAAGCTTTAAAGAAAGACTGTTAAAAAAAAAAAAATATGAAGAATTTAGAGTATTTTTATATTTGAGAAGAAAGAAAACGATAAGAAGCGATTGTGAAGGGAAATTAATTAACCTCCGGCCGTCGATGGTATGTTCGGAGGGCCAGTGCCAATGGATTTGTACGAGGGAAAAAGATGATCCATCTATGTCTATTGAGCCCGCATCCCCTCTCAAATAATCCACCTGCAACCATTGCATTTAAGACTTCAATGACAACGTAAAATTTTAACCAGAAGTCAAATTTAGTATAGGTTTTAAGATAATGGTCGTTGAAGTTACATAACGGAAAACATGACATATTATGTTTTCTGGTATTTAATGCAATATGAGCAACCACCATTAACTACTTACTGCAACATCGTGACCTCTGTTGGAGAGTGTAGCATATTGAGGGTTATAGGTCCAATATTTGAGACCCCATAATTTGGGAATCACTTGCACATCGTTTCTGGACAAATCAATAGGAGATTGCATTTGCCCTGTTTTGCATGCTGCCCATGCTTCTTTAATATCGCCCCAGTGTTGAGGCCCATTTGCACTATCTTCATCGTAACCAAACTCTGCACCATATCAAGAAAACATATTTACAACACCAATATTTATTTTATTTTTTCATTTCTCAATGTCTCTTATGGAGCTTATATGCTGTATTACAATCTTTTAAATGTAATAATTTGCGAAGCTTAGCATAAGATTGGACGTTTCCATATACAATTTTGAAGAAGGTACACTTTTAACCATAAACAAAACTAGCAATAAAATTTACCAGGTTCATCAGGAAGAGCTCTAGTTAATATAGCGGAACATAATAAAATGGATATTAGTGAAATTGCAATCGAAATTCGCTGCATGTTTCAGGACGGTGGAGATTTTTTTTCTTCTTGAGAGAATGCCGAGTGCCACAGAGATTATTAGCTCTTGGATATGTTGTTGATGGAGAGATTTGGTGCATGTGCTTGGGTATTTATACAGTGCCAAGAGTAGAAGAAGTAGAAGAAGTGGTTGTGGATTTGGTCTGGTGGTAATTAATTAAGGAGAAACCTTATTTGAAGTTTTCTTTAATTAATTAATTAATCTTTCTACTTTCAGCTTCTCCAATTTGCCTCTCATTGTTATGCTTGTTAATTTCCTGCTTTGGGTAAAAATCAACAGAATCATTCTACTATCTGATTTTTGTAAGATACAACATGGAATATTTTACGTTGTGAGACAGTGGGAGAAAGCAAGTTCGATTTTCGTTTGTGGTTGACCTAGTTCGATGTTTCACCTTATGGAATTATTGATGTAGAGAGGTACTCTGTAAAAGAATTAAAATAGTAAAGTCGGCTTTGGACATGGTCATAGTGATCGTAACCATTACACTACACTGAGGTGAATGAGTTCGTGAACATTCATTTATGCATAAATTATTATATTTTGAGAAATTTTTTTTACGTCATTCTTAACGGAACTTTTGTCAAACTGTTTGTTAGGTTTACAGAGAGAGTTTCACTTAAATAATACAACACCAATAAAACCTGAATCCAACCACATAAGACATTAACACTATTCTAACAAGACCTTAAAATAATGAATTTATGGATTTTTATTCTTATATACTAGTTTACTTTCTCACTTTTAACGAATGTGAGACTTAAAATCATACTTGAATTCCTAACAATTATTACAAGTTTGTCAAAAAAAACTTTGTTAAAAAATAATTTTTCTTTATATATATATATATATATATATATATATATATATATATATATATATATATATATATATATATAACATGTTGAAGATATCATATTGGTTTTAACGGGTAAATAATGTTGCTGAAGTTGGTATGAATGAAGAAATGTAATTGGGCAAATTTGATATAAGAAAGTTTTGTTAGGTGATTCAGACGCACGTACATAAGCCTTTTTGAAGGTGTCAGATTGTTTAACAGGTAAATAGATGAAGTGATGTAATTCACGTCTCTTTATATATTATTTGCAAAATGGATCGGAAGATTAGCAACTAGGGTAGCCATTATCCACCTTGCTTCAGAAACCAAACCAGTGCACATAATTAGTAATAAAGAAACCGTGCGACTAATGAACATGCATGAAAAAAATTATACTTTTGCCTCCTGTGCTTAAATCACGTCACCTTTTAACTCACTCTTTTGCCATTTTCTAAATTAAGTGTTTTTTTTCCTTTTGGTATGAACTGATCAACTTATATATTGTCCATGATACGATGTATATGTTCCACCACATCATCTAAATCAATATCTTATATCTGCATATGGCAGCAGTGGAATTTTTATTTTCTTTCTCTTGTGTGTATAAATTCCTTATTGACTTGTTAAATTCAGTTGTAAATGGATAGGTTTGACATAAACATACATTTTTAGCCGAGCTCAAAAGATTGAGAAAAAAAAAATTATACATATATGTTCTGATCCTCATTTTTCTTTAATCTTACAAAATCATGCGGCCAATAAAATATTTAAATAAAAATAAATTTTAATAAAAAAAATAATTTGTTATTATACAAATCAATTTAGATATTAATTTATAAATTAAATATTATTAATAATTAAGTAATTTTAAAAAATTATAATTAATCTTTAAATTGATAACTAAAATAATTTTTATTTGAATTTATCACTAACATTATTTATCAAAATTTTAAATAAAAAAATTAATTTTTTATTAAGAAATTAATTTCTAAACATATTTTTAGTCATTAAAATTAATTACAATATTATTGTCGTGAGATTAGGAAATATTTATAAATCTTTCTTATTTTGTGTCTTTTATTTGGTTAATTAAGGGTTCTTATTCTCCTTTACAATTGCTTCAACATTTCTTCCCCCTTCCGTTCATTGTTTTTTGTTACGATAAAAAAGTAATTAATTTAAAAAAAAATTCCATGAAAACTTATTTGTTTACATATAGAAAGATTTAAAAATACATAAAAATATAATTTTACTATTTGAAATATTTATAATTAATTTCCTTTCTCTTCCAAATTCATGTGTGTGTGTTTTTTTTTTCATATTCTTTCTTTGACTCAAGATATCATAATATGAATTTGTTTTTTCATTGATGCCAATGTAATAATTTGTTAACCTAGAGTCAATATATAACTACTTTTAGTTGTTATCAGCCGTGTTAATTTTTTTTTTGTCAACCTTGACCAATGTTATTTCTCATGCTAAAATATTAGTTTGGATTTTTTTTTTCTTAGCATAAAAAATATTTTAAATTAATGTCAAATATATATTTTTTTGGTAATTAACATCCATAAATATTATAATTGATGTTGTTTAGATTATTTGTACCAACATTGTGTTTTCGGTCTGATGTTAGTTGTAACATCTCATTTAAATAGAACAAAAGTCGCATAGTCATATTTTAGAGCATGAGATAAATGGTATATAAGAATCCACTAAATACAATCATCCATAATTATATTAGAAGGGAAGTCAAGGCACAAAGCAATGTCAAACAAAATATAAAAAGGACAATAAATTTAGTGCAAATTTAGTGCACATTTGCTCACAGAGCAATTAAACCAACTAGGCAAAAGTGCCCACAAAAGATGCTCCAATGAGCGAAAGCCAACTCATGCTTGACTAGACTGCAACATTCTCACCATCACTGCAATCACCAGAGGTTTCCATATCTGTTCACACTAAAGATTTGATGATCATTGCAAAAAGGAAAAACTACACAAGAAGGCAACCACACAAGCAGGAAGGGTACGCTAGAGTAAAAAAGAAAATTTGAACATGTTATGACAAGCAGATAATTAAACATATCATAAACATGCGAAACAATAGACATACAATCATGTGATAGCAAATAAGTAGGATTCTATGACTCAATTATTTGGATACATGTAATAAAATCAGATTCACTGGATGTCTGCACTTGTGGTGGTCTCTACTACTCTGCAGAACCATTACCAATGGGTTTCACCCTACCACGCACAAGGTTAGCCTTCAATAATTTAAGGCCATTATCATGTCAAAGACAAGGGCCTCCTGCTACTCTCACTACTTGAATTAGGCTGCTCTAGGTGAGACTAACTAATTCTTTAGGATTTCGGGATGCAATCCTTACTTGAATCCTTATCTAATTATATACACTACAACACCACACCATGAAATCTCACTAAGAGTTTCATGAAATTACGTCTATCTCACACTATATCCATGTTTCTCATACCAAATCCACATGTTATCTTGAAGCATTAAACTTTCATGGTAATGCCCAACCAACCAACCAATTCATAATTATTTCATGTCAAACACAACATATAACAATCTCATTTCATCCCCTTTAACATACTCCACATCATACTTCATGCTTTGAAAAGGTAAACCAATTAATCATGCCACCAACAACCCAAAACATAGAAGAGAACAGTGTTAGAGCACGTCCCTGCACCCGTCTCGTTCAAGCCATGAGTCCTCGCTCAGGCGAGAGGGGGCTTTCGCTAAAGCTAAAGACTCTCTCGTTTAGGCGAGACTGCAAACAGAAAACACGGGGAGGCTTTGCGAGTTCTTACTTGAGCGAGACCTTCTCGCTTGAACGAGATTGCTCATCGCTCAAAGTTGAGATCTTCCGCATGAGCGACAACTCGAGCATAGAGCCTATCAAGTTTCCACGAATTCTCGTTTGGGCAAGACCTTCTCACCTTAGCAAGAGGATTCGTCGCTCAAAAATAAGTTCATCGCCTAAACGAGATTTCGAGTGGAAGCCCGGGCGAGCTTATGCTATTCTCGTCTAGACGAAACAAACTCGCTTAGGCAAGAAGCGCAACAGAGTTCCTCCCTCTCAACGCATGCAACTAGAAACTTATAAAAACATACATGTAATCATGGGCTCTAAGGAGGATAAACTTTCAACTAATATAATTGATATAGAATATTTTGTAACTAATATGGTTTATAAGATAGCTCTATTTCTTATTTATTTCTTATTTAATGTTTGTTAAAATTTTCTCAATCATTTTGTTTTTATCCGTAGTTATTAACCAAATTTTGTATTAAAATGTATTATAATTATTTTTTATTTCTACAAATTAAAATAATAACTTTTGTATTTAGTGTTGATTGAAATATTCTATTCAAATAAGAATTAAACAATTTTAAATAAACATAATTAAAATGTTTATTTAAAATTTTTAAAATTATATATTTCGCTGTTCAAATACAAATTGTCGAATTTGCAATTTCTAATATCGTTGATAATTTGGTTTCGAAGAAAATTTGCATAAAATTATTAAATCGAACTAAAAAATTTATTTTGAAGAATTGAATAATTTCAATAAACTGAACTGATCTTATATTAAAAATACTGAATTGTTACACGTTCTTGAACTTTTTTATTTAAAAGATGACTTTACAACAAAGTTAAACAAACAAACAATTTTGTATAGACTAAAAAATATTGTTCTATTTTTCTCTCTCTTTAATGCACACAAACCGTTTTTTTTATTTAAAAATATTTTTTCATTTATTTTATTTCAAATTGAAAAATCGTGATAGAATAACTTTAATAACAGTACTTTTATTTATTAATAACAGTACTTTCATATTCACTCTATTAATAACAAAAAAACACAACACAAACAACAATTCAAAGAGTAGTTTCTCATCACATATTATAATTTCACAATTTAGATAAAAATCATCTTTCTCATAAGGAGTATTCCTAAATTTCAGCAAGCATATAAAGACAACATTCATACCATTTTTTCTTTTTAATTCAACAATAAGACCTTAAAATTTCAATTAAATTATCTTCCCTTACTTTAAAGGAGTGTCTACCAACATCTTTCTTGAGCACTCCCATACTATTTAAACTTGTCCTATATACAACAAAACTCTAATAAAATTAGATTGTGATTTCATGACAACCAAGGGATGAAGATTCATCCAGAACACAAAATTGACTCCTAACAAAAGGGGCAAATGGTACTTACCTATATGTATAAATTGCTAAGAGCATATTGTACGGTTTGTTACAAAACTCTTACTTTCACTGCTTCAATCTTCCAAAAATGAGGAAAGGAAGGGTTGGATTCTAAGAGTTAGGGGTGACAATGCGAGCCAGCCCGACTCGTTTAGACCCACCCCGTTTTTTTAAAATTCTTATGATAAAACTTTCAATCTCCAACAAATTGAGAAACTTTAACAAGTTCACAAAATTAAGCAAAGAGTTCAGAGAGTTGGATGATATTTGATAATTCAACATTTTCATCATATATTTATATTCGTACTTTGACATACATGATATATTTTTCAAATGTTAGCACATTAAAAAGTACAAATACTTGTCTTTTCCACTCATACAAATTTGGAATGTTCATGCACAAATCTAGAAAGAAGGTAATCAATATAAACAAATGCAATTTTTTTTATACAGGTCGTGGGCCAGTTCAAATAGACTGCAGGATATACAGGCCAACATACTTAATATCTTGATCTGTCCCACATTTTTTTGGCGGACACATTGCCAGCCCTGTCTAGAAGGAGAAGAGGAGAGAAAAAAAAAAAGAAAATCATGAAAAAAAACGGGAAAATTGTTGTTTTGTTTCTCAAAAGAGCCAATTTTTATTAATTTTTAACTTTTTAATAAAAATTTTAAAAAACTAATCACTTATATATTTATTTATTGTGTTCTCGCATCATCAACTAAATGATGTCATTATTTCATTATACATATTTATTTTTAACATTCGAGCATTCTATAAAATTCTTAAACCATTTCCTTTTTTCTTGTTTGAATCCGGTCAATGTAAATACAATTACTTTATTTTTTTTCATTATAACTTTTTCATACATGCATTAACTTAAAATTTTTATGTGATAAAAAGTCTATACTAAAACATTATTTATAATATATATTTTGAGTTTATTATACTATATTTAGAACTAAGCATTTTTATTGTCAATCATATTTGTCACGGAGTTTTGGTAGGTATGAACTCAATACACTTTTACATTAAGTTAAGCTAGTGGCATAAGAGACAGATAATAATTTGTCTACAACTATTTGTAAATAAATAAGTTATTTTGTATACGTTTTTGGTGTATTCAAGTTTATATCTGTTATATTGTTCATTCTCAACAATTTCATTAGTATTTTTTATTTTATTCGCATTTCGACCCAACCCTACAACACAAATCATTCATTGTTTGTTTTAACCATAATTATTATTATTTTTTAAAATATAAAGATACAAAAGTGTTTCTTTCATAATAATAATAATTAGCAAACTTTACTAAAAGTGTGGGAGAAAATACAAAAAGAACAAAAAGAGATATTTGCAAAATGTGACTGGTCTTGTAACGATCAAAAGAACAAATAAAAAGGATAATTGGCAATATAGAAGGTGACAACCACCCAGCAGATCACAAAAACAAGTCATTAAGTTTAAAGGAAGGAAGAAATTATTCTTATTTGGTTTGCTTTGGGTTAAGAAAAGAGAAAAAGAAGAAGAAAACGTTAGAAGGATATAAGAAAAAGATAAAGATTTTTTTAATTGTTTTAAAGCATCTGAATCAAAGTAAACAAAATTAAAAGAAAAAAAAATTATATTTCAACTCTCCACCAATTCCCACTAATAAAATAAACCAATAAAAAAATTTACCAGAAAAAACCAAACCAAAACCAGGGCCTTAGTTCGGGTCAACTTGAGTCATTCGTTTAGATTCTTGAGTTTTTGTAATACGTGTCACCACCAAAACTGCAAACACAATATCAAGTCAAACATCAAAACAATTTCACTTTATCAAATTAGGATAAGGTGCATTTTTTTTTCCACACAAATTTCTAGGAGTGATGATAGCTAAAACTATAAAAGAAAAATTTAGAATTAGTAAAAATTTTAATCGAATTTTCTAATGTCATTGTCAAGTCACACTTTGATAATTTTAAAAAAAATTATATCCGTGAATCATCTATGTATTAGATAAAGTGATAATATCTAAACTGACACTTTAAACTTAATGCCTTATTCTATACGATAATTTCAACTGAGATTCCATATATATAATCTTTTTATAATAATAACTAGTATCCTAATAAAATTAGTTAAGAAAAGATATTATGAAAAACATAATATGTAACATTTTAATACCGTTTCATCATAATATTAGTAAAATATATTTATTAATCAAATATAAAATTCACAATTTTAATTCAAAATATGAAGTTGTAGATACATGTGTGTTAAGGATTACATAATATTCACTATATACCAAGATAATTACACATAATTGCATGTACGCATTTAGTATATTTTAAATTACTAAAGTTACAAATAAGAAAATGGTAACAAGTTACCTGTTAAAGAACCAGAAATGAAAAGTATTATTGAAAGATATTACTTAACTACAATTTTCTTTATCCAGAGTATTTATGGGCTAAGAATCAAATACAAAAATACTAGAAAATATTTAAAAAATGAGAATTATTAGTTTTAAATATAATTTAATGTGATATACTCTTGTATATCATCTTGTTTTTATTAATTTTTGAACATTGATATTTAACCTTGTAAATTGCAAAAACTTTGTCAACATTATATTTTTTTCTGTTATTCTTTTTATTATTAAAGAATTTTTTTAAATAATAATCAATAAACTAAATAAAATTTAGTTAAAAAAATTAAATTTACGTATTTATAATTTAAAAAATTAAATTATATTAAAGTTTTGAAAACAAAACTAATTTTAATTTTCAAGAAAAAATATATATTTAATCTTTAAGAATTTTCTGCGTATCGCTACTCATTAGTTATATAGATCAGTTGTTTTATATATATATTAAGAAAAATGATAAGTTGACACCCATATTTAACCACTTATTTACCACCTTCATAGATTATAAGTTAATTTATCTTAAGTTATAAGTTAATTTTAAGATGGTAAAAAAATGATCAAATGTGGGTGTCAACCTATCATTTCTCATGTATCAATCCCTTATTTGTTTCTTCTTTTCATATCTTTATCAAAGTACAGAAACCAAGTTATTAAATAATTATTTTCCTAGTTTTTTAAGGCCGTTAGTGACCGTAAACATTACATTACTTTAAAAGCAATATAATATATATTCATATTTTATTAAAAAGATTCCATATTTAAGTTCTTGTGGTCACATAATAAAAGTTCTCTGAAAAAAGAAAAAACATTTGATTCTATTTTTCTTATCTTGTGGTGGTGATGGATGGTGCGTGAATAGAGTCTTGTTTTGTTCCTGGACCTGATTACTCTGCTATGTTCGTGTGTAGGGACCACATAGTTTAACTCAGCAATTCAACACCAAGAAAACCATGGCCTTCTTTAAGTTAACTTGGTAGGTAGGTGGCTAAAAGAGTAAAACAGTAAAAAGTAACACACTCTCTCACCAACCAACACCAAACTACAAAACCAAAATCTAATCCAAACCTTAAAATTTACTACTAGCTTCGCACTCACCCCGACCGCAGCCGAACACTGTTGTTGTTTTTGCTGTTCTTCATCCTCTTTTCCCATGGCAGCAGCCTCAACATCACTGGCTTCGCAACTCTACATTGGCCTGCGCCGCCCCTGCCCCAAGCTCGATTCTTTCAATTCTCCATCTTTTTCTGCCTTCGACCCCAATCTTCGCCTATCCCTCTCTCCTCCCAAACCCTCACGCGCCGTCGTCGCCATGGCCGGCTCTGGCAAGGTGCTTTTGCTTCTTCTTTTATTCTTTTTAAATAATTCAACTTTATTATTCTCATCATTACCCTTGATCGTTAAATAAAACTTGTCTCTGTGATTTCGGTGGGGAATGCATTTCTCTTCAATGGGTTGGGTTGGGTTGGGTTTGCGCAATTCAATCAAAGCCTTTTAGGATCCATGCATTATTAACCACTAAGTAGACGGGGCTTTTTCTAAAAGAAAAATAAGTTTTTTGTGTTATATATTGCTTTATCTTTAGTGGTTGGTTATCCATTTGCCATTTGGTGTATTGATCTTTTTCTGCCTTTCTTCGTTGTTGCAGTTCTTTGTTGGGGGCAACTGGAAGTGTGTAAGTATCTTTCCCTCAAACTGTTTTTCTTGCTATTTTTTGTTACAATGCTATGTTTAGTTTTGGTGATTCAGTACTTGAGTTGTTGATTGATGTTATATTTTATTTTAGCATGAGTGTTATAACAGCACACTATTGGAATGCAAATTATGCACCATAAATCTTGGTCTATGATTTGGTTTTGAGTAAATAACCTATGCAATCACTTTTCCTTTTAAGTATTGAACTTATTGTTTCCATCTGCCATACCTCTCTTGTAAGGAATGCACTCTGCATTAAAGGACTAAAGGGACTCTTTCTTTTCCTTTTCTTCATACTTCATCAATTATCGCTTCGACCTATTTATTTTTTTAGAATAATGAAATGATTCTTACAGTTCTACCAGGTTATTTGAAACAGGCCCTTTTTGCATTGTTCAGTAGTTTTTGTTCTTTTGTTTTATGTGCTAAACCGCTAATAAGTACAAATGAAGCATTGGTTCTCACGGTTCAATCAGTTACTAGTTCAGTAGACTCTGCATATATCTCTATCTGATTTTCACTAATTTTTGCTGTTTTCTTCAGAACGGAACAAAAGATTCCATCAGTAAGCTTGTCGCCGACTTGAACAGTGCAAAATTGGAGCCCGACGTTGGTGAGACGTGTTCAATCTTTATTTATGTGTTTCTTGCTAAAAGATATAGAAGACTACAAAAAATTATGTTATGCTTCTTCCCTACTCCTAAAACTAAAAATAATTCATTGAGTTTGAACATGATTTTTTTCTCTGTATGCTAGTGCAAAATGACACATTTGGGGTTTGGTTGCAAAATGCTGATAAAATGATGATATATTTTCTGGTTGGAAATGATCAAATTAATTGTGTCAAAAGGAAATGGACATAATTCTCTATTGTCCATTCCCAGTACCAAATAGTAGCAAAATTCATGGAACCCCCTTCCAACAATGTGTCATTTGCAGAGAGAACTCCCTTGTACTTTGGAACTCACCAACATGATTCATCGAACTTACCAAACTATACATGATGACTCCTCATAGGGGGTTTAGGGCACATGCACAATAAGGTCAATATGCACTATTTGTTTGGTGTGTGCTGTGTGTGTTGGTGTGTTTGAAAGTATAAGTAAATTTGCAACCTATGATCCACAGTTGGAGAGGTTCCTTGTTTTCTGGTCCCTCAAAAAATTGTATTGAGTACGTTCTTTAAGTTCAAAAACTCTTTCTTAATAACCTTGAAAAGTTATCACTTGCATTTGGTCATCACAAGCATTTTCATTTTGAGATGTACAGATGTCGTTGTTGCACCTCCTTTTCTGTACATCGATCAAGTGAAAAGCTCACTTACAGACCGGATTGAAATATCTGCCCAGAACTCTTGGGTTGGTAAAGGTGGTGCTTTCACCGGAGAAATCAGGTTAGCTTGCTCTTTCCTGTCAAGTGTTAATTAATCCAGGGTTTCATTTTGTTTTTTGAATTATAGCTTTTGTCTCGTTGGATGATTACAGATACTAGTTCTTTTATTTTCAAACTGTCCTTGCTGTTTTCAATGTGATTCCAATGTTTAAACCAAATATGTTATTGTTTTCTGGTGGTCCTCGATCTGCTACAATTTAACAAGTTAATTCAGTTAATTAGTTGTTAAAAATCTGACTTTTGTAGTGCTGAACAACTGAAAGATATCGGATGCAAGTGGGTTGTTCTTGGACATTCTGAGCGAAGACATATTATTGGAGAAAAGGATGAGGTAAAGCAATTCAGAAATCAATTCTACAACACTTTTGCTAGAGATGATAAAGATTTTAGATATTAACTGAACATTGTGAACTGCAGTTTATAGGAAAGAAAGCTGCCTATGCTTTGGGCCAGGGTCTTGGAGTGATTGCATGCATTGGAGAATTGTTAGAAGAAAGGGAAGCAGGGAAAACTTTTGATGTTTGCTTTCAGCAATTGAAGGCTTATGCTGGTAGGTGCAAGCTGTGTTTCCTGTATAATCCATTTAAAATCGTTTGTGTTTTTGGGAAAAACAAAAGGGTAGAGGGGTTTCTGATTTTCTGCATAAAATCCATTGTCGGTTATATGCAGATGCTGTTCCTAGTTGGGACAATATTGTTATTGCGTATGAACCTGTATGGGCCATTGGAACTGGCAAAGTGGCCACTCCCCAGCAGGCTCAGGAAGTACATGTAGCTCTTCGGGATTGGCTGAAAAAGAATGTCTCAGAGGAAGTTGCATCTAAAACTCGAATTATTTATGGAGGTAAATCCTTTGTTGTACCTGTAGTTGCATTGTGAACTTTTGACTGTGTTATGGAAATTTAACATATACCATGGTTTAATAAGGTTGCATGTTTATTCAATTTAAGTAACTTTGCAACCACCCTCGTTGTTTTCCATCTGAACTTTCTTTCTTATGATGCATTCTATAAGAACATAGCAGAATCATGTATTCTCACAATGAACTTCTTGTCCTTTAGTGATATTGTGCAGAACATATCTTGTTAACATTAAGATTGTCCCTGACCTTGTCTATGCAAAATGTTGGTTTAGTTTCAGTATATTTACAACTTGAGGATGTACTACTGATTTGAATATAAAATTGATCTGTTTTCAGGGTCTGTAAATGGAGGGAACAGTGCTGAGCTGGCAAAGCAAGAGGATATCGATGGATTTCTCGTTGGAGGTGCTTCATTGAAGGTACAAACATAGTTTGTTTGAGGAAAATAATGATAGCATGAGTTAAGGAAGTGAGGTTATTATTTATACTTACAAGATGATGTTGTGGAGTTGCAGGGTCCTGAGTTTGCTACCATTGTGAATTCAGTCACATCCAAGAAAGTTGCGGCTTGATTACTTATTGTAGTTTGAGCAATATGAGAGGGCAAGTCTCGAATGTGGCAATAAATAATATGGGTCTATTATAATAATAACACTTTGCTTTTGTCATCAAAATTACTCACTGCATAATTTCTTTGCAATCATTAGGAGTCACATCCTGAGTTTTCTTTCTATTAGAGATACATAGAGGCAATAAATTTTAAATGTTTCTGAATTATTGTTGTTTTTTTTCATAACGTCACTGTTGAATCTTGAATTTTATTTTCTTTTGATTGTCGCCCTCAGTGATGTTGTCTACACTTTTGTGACTCGAAATGCGCCTTCATAAGTTTAACATACTTTTTAGATTAAACTACTTCTGAGAAGATAAATTGAATTAATTAAAATTCAGTATATTTAGTAAGTCATTCAGTTTAGTGTAATTAGTTTATAATGTGGTATAAACTGCCACCAGATATATTTTTAGTGGTTGGATAATGGGTTTGTGCAAATCCTATCCAATTCGACTTGCGGACACTCCTATTGGTTTAACTCAAATAAAAATAACTAATTTAATAATAATAATAATAATAATAATAATAATAATAAATATATCTTAAAATTGACATAAATTTTTTAAAATTATCATTGGTATTGATACTTAAATAGTATCGGTACAATTTCCCGAAAAAAAACTCCAGAATTATTTTGTGTTTGGAAATGATAGAAGAAGCGATAGGGTGTAAGAAGAAAATAATAGGGTGCATGAAGTAATTACCCTAACCTTTTTTGACACCCACTTTAAAAGTGTAAAGAGTGTTTTGATGTAGACAATAAAAGACTCCGTCTTTTGTGCTCAAAAGTTCACAACATCATGTACAATATTATGTCACACATTCCCTTCAAACTTTAAGAGATCAGACTCATCTTCGTCCTTGGACTCTATCACAAAGTCAATAGCAAATCCAAGCATGAAGCTCCAAAGAACTTTCACACCATTGCTAAAATTAATGGAAGAAATCTCCAAGAGAAATCTATGAAGCTTTTATGATGAAGGAACTTTAGCTCCTAATTTATAATAGGACATTCAACTTCATATTTGGGTAAGTCACGAAAGACTTTCCATTTGCTTTATTCCTAATCTAGGCAGTACCAAACAATATACAAGAGTTTAAGATTCCTACGACAAAACTTGTTCAGACATAAACAACAGATTGACCAAATTGAAACCAATGCCAACACTCTCATCCCAGAAGAAGGAAAAAGAAAAAAAAAAAGGCCGAAGAAAATAATCAAATAAGTGGCTGAAATCAAGAAAAATAATGTACCGTATAATGAAAGAAGGGCACAAGGAGAAAATTGAACCATGATGTTCCATTAGTTACAAATCAAGCAAAGATTAACGATGAATACTTGATTACCAGAAAGGTTAGCATAGTGTTTTTATTCAATAAACTGCTTGCTGAAAAGCAGAGATTCATAAATTACGCTTTTGTGTCCTTCCGAATTCCATTGCCAAGAAAATCAGCAGTTTTAGTTAGATACGTAAATCAACCTAACACTAGTTGCTATTAGCTTGGGAAATATAATATTTCAGGGGAGGAAGTATTATAAAAAATGATTTTAATAATTAATTTTTGATAATTTTTTAATAATATAAGATGTCATTTTTTAATTGATTTTTCCTTTTTATTTTTTAATATTTTATATTTTAAAATTATTTTCCGGTATTATATTAGTATTATATTGTCACATGGTTCCAAACTTTTCACTGTGTATGTAGTAAAATAGTGCATTATGAATCTGAGTCGTTCAGATTATGCCACTGTTTGATCTGAATCCAAATATGCTGTTTTGTACTTCAGATTACAAAATTTGTCTATGTGCTGTCATGTTAACGCTCTTATTGAATTGAAGAAAGGGGAAAACATAACTTGCGTATAAAATTAATATAACTACACCATTTTTTATTTTCAGTTTTCTGTGCAAATGACCAATGTTACCAACTTACGACGAACCTGTGACAGATAATGTTGGTTGTACATTCAGATAGCAGTAGTGGGTACAACAATTCCATTTCAGAGTGGAAATAAACAAATAAATAGATTATGAGATGATGAGATGAAGAATATAATTTTGCCGACGTTAGTTTATTACTAATCAGTGGGAAAGCACACTAATGATTGCAAGCCCCACACAGTATTTAAAATTTCTTGTCAGAGAAAAGACCCAACAACCACCAGATTCAACCCATTCAAAATTCGTGCTGGTGCTGCATGTTAAACAAAGTTGTGACTTGAACTGTAAAAATTTAGTTTTTTTGCTTAAAATTCATAAGGGAAAAAAGGAAGAGCTGTGTCTTTTGGGACACGCAGAAACAAAAGGCGATGGTACGACAATAAAGTAACCGGAAATCACGAACAGCACCGAAGAATTATTGAGATTGGTATTGTGTTTGGTTTCTACATCTGTCTATTATTAACCTTGCATGTGAAACCCGAGAATAAGGACCCCTACAATGTATAGTCATCTACGGTTCCTGTCTTATTCATTGTAACAGAACCAGCGACAGAACTAAAACAAACGCCGAATCATTAACATTAATTAACGTTGTTAGGCACATGCAAAGTCTTCGCTTTAGCCATCATATTTACTCTATTGGCTGTAATATGTAAATCGGTTCGAATCCCTTGATTACTTACTTACTCCCAATATCCTAGAAATTAATGTTACGTGATATTGCTTCGTTTACCGAATCCATGAATGAAGCCTCCAAAGTCAAATGAAATATAGCTGAAGATTATCATACGTCACGGGAAAGGATACACATCAACTACTTGTTCGTTACCTAAGTCTTACAAGTTTATGTTTTCTTATGATTTTGGTTGAAGATGAGGTTATATTGAAGCCAACGGTTGATTTTGCAGATCCTTCTGATAAAAACAGAGTCTTTCTGACAAGGTTTGTGCCAGATTGCAAGTGTCTCATTGTGTTCACGTATCTTTTTTATACTCAATCGTATATGCCGTTGTATAAAGTTAGGCGAAAAGCTATAAAACGTTTAGCGGGAATGCAAGTACAAGATTATAACATTTTTTTTTGTATGGTGTAATAAACAAGAGATTTAGGTGTGTAAATGGTATGGATGGAGTGGACCATAGGCACATTTCCATAATGAAAAAGTGTGTTGGAGGGGACAATTTTGCAATGTGGAATGCATAAAGTGAAAGCCCTGTTTGGTTTGGATACTAGTCTTTCCAACGCTTTCTTTCACGTGCTGTGTTGCTTTGCCATCTCATCATTGGTGCGCAATGTGCATATTCGCATCAATTTTACCTCCACCAACACCCATCTCTCCATTCTATACCCATATTTAAGACAAAACTACCAAAACCATGTCTATCACAACTTGCTCACATTTATTTCATTTTATCCCAATTACACCATGCCGCTTCAAATAACAAAATAATATCTTTACAATCTTCTAGTGTTCTCTTCCATTTTTACTCTATATATCCTTATCAGACCAAATAGTAGGTCTTGTATATTTTTTACGAAAAGGATGTGAAACAGTGTTTCAAGGTAGAAAGGAAACAGTATAGTCATAATTTGAATCTAATTTTATGATATAGAATCTTGCTTTGTTATCCAATTCTCAACAATATTAGATAAAATGAATACATATTTTGGAAGCCTCTGGAAAAGTTTGTAATTAATGAGAACATAAATAACACTGAGGAAAGATGCATAGCTATATGATCCAGTTGAATCTGGTTTAGTTCCTTTCTCTAATCAACGCTCTACAATCATTCTTCCTGGCTTTTAATAGTGTGATACTGTGGTCGGTACTTGTACGTCTCCGTTAGGGAAGTGAATTACTTACCCATCCACGTTGGTGGACCCATTCCTTGCATGTGCCTCAGCGATAACCTTTGTCGCATAGCATGATTAACTCTTTTTCAATTTTTTTTTTAGTTCAATCTTCTTCTCTGGATAGTTTGTTCATTGCCGCAATGATTGAAAGATTAAGGGTTAATAAATTAGAAAAAAAAAGGAAAGCATTTCAATTTGACAGAAGCATCAGTGAAATGGTACATTCAGCCAGAACCCAATAATGATACATTATCCAATGGTGGACCAGGTGAGAAAGAGAGAGACGGAGAGAGGATGCACAAATGATGATAATTTAACTTAAAAGGAGAACATGATCATCAACCATCCAACCAAAGATCAACCAACGGCCACCGATTCAACACGAAAGGAACAACCCGCGAAAGTAGAATGAAGAAAAACACAAGGGAAAAAACATACACAGATCGAAGAGAAATTCAGTAATTGACAATTTTTTTTTTGCTTATTTTTGTGATTTCTGGGTCTAGTAGTCAGTGGTTGGGAGCTGCTCGTGGGTGTGGCTGATGAAGACAACCTCGTAGATGACCCCAGCGAGCCCACCACCGATGAGAGGGCCGACCCAGTAGATCCAGTTGTTGTCCCAGGTCCAGCTAACGACGGCAGGTCCGAATGTGACGGCAGGGTTCATGGCTGCTCCGGAGAAGGCCCCACCCAACAAAATGTTAGCGCCAACGATGAAACCGATGGCGATGGGGGCGATGGTTCCCAAACTACCCCTCTTGGGGTCAACGGCGGTAGCGTACACAGTGTACACCAAACCGAAAGTCATCACGATCTCCAACACCAAAGCGTTACCCACTCCAACTCCAGCTGAGAGTCCAAATGCGGGAACAGTCTGCCAAACACAGGAACAAAACTCCTATCAGTTCATCAAACACTTCAACTTAAAAGTTAGTTATGTAAAAGTAAGTAACGGTAATAACGGTCTTACGGAGGAGGTCACGAAGGCCAGGAGGAGGGAGGCCACCACGGAGCCCAGGAGCTGGGCGATGATGTAGACGACACCGCGGAGGAAGGTGATGTTACCTCCGACGAAGGCGCCGAAGGTGACGGCGGGGTTCACGTGACCTCCGGAGATGTTGGCGCCGACGGAGACGGCGACAAAAAGGCCGAATGCGTGGGCGATGGAGGCGGAGATGAGTCCGGCAGGTGTGGCGGCGCCGTTGTCAGTGAGCTTGTTGTAGGCGATGCCGGAGCCTGAGCCGGCGAACACGAAGATGAGGGTGGAGATGAACTCAGCCAAAGCCGCCTTCAACGTGTCGGGGTGAGTGGCCTCCTCGGGCCTTCCGACGGCGATGTTTCTGATCGGCATCTTCAATCGACGGTGGTGATGATTACGACTGGTGAAAGATGAAGTGAACACCGAGATCACTCACTCAGATCACTCTCTGTTTCGCTGCCACTGGTTTTCGCTCCTTTGCTCGTTATATACCCACTCTCAAGACGCACCTGCCTCTGAGTCCACCGGCTCTACCCGGTTCCCGGTTATTTCTATTTTCATATTTTTCTTGTTAAGAAATTATGTGCAATACTTCCAAATATGACAGGAATCAAGCTTTTCAAAAACACCAACCCAAAAAAGAAATAATCTTATTTGTTGACAGCCTGTGACATGTTCTTCATTTCAAATTATCAATTGTTTTTCCTTTTCAATTTCATTTTTATTTTTATTTTTGATTTTGGCATAATGATATATCCCCACCACTACTCCTTGTTATTAATACAGCGAAGCTTTTCGGCCATATGATTGACACGTGTCCCAGATGGATAAGAGCCACGTCAGTCGCTGATAAGTGAATACTGTTTAATCTGTTTTTCCATCTGGATAGTTCGGAGTTGCCAATTTGCACCCTAATATTTTATTTATTTTTAATGATGTTTGTGCAGTTGTAATATTATATCATATCGCGTGTGATAAAAATAATAAAAAAAGAGAGTATTAGTTATAAGGGCAAAGTAAATACTTAATCTATAGTTATAAGGGCACAATTGATCATAGTATAATCAAGGAGATAAGAGGATATCACTGTGAGTCTGTCAGTGACCCACAGGAAAAAAAAGCTGGTATTATTAGCAGACAATGTTTTTTTTGTTTATCATAAAAAAAAAAACATAAATATTGCAATGAATAAGAAATTTTGAGACTTTGCATAAAGTTTACCTTTGTAGCAAGATGATATTAGTAACCAAGAAATTTAAAGAATTAAAATTAATCTACCTCTTTGATCCCTTGGTTGGATTAGTTTAGTTGCTCTCTCAATTATTGTTTTTTTTTTTTACAATTGGTGGATCGTGCGTATGGAATCACTGCTATATTATTTTTTTGGCATCTAATCATGTACATAACAAGTTTTATGCTATTTCTCTTCAACAAAAAGTTAAAAGCTCATTTTAAATGTGTCCCGTTCTGCCACCGTTGTTTATTTAATTTAATCACAGTAGTAATCATACTCTTGTTAAAGTTGAATGAATACGCGATCTGTAAACAATCAAACTGTCTAAATTTTTAATTTGATGTGTGTAAGAATTAGATTGGAACTGAAATTCCTAATGAAAATGAATAACTTGCAAAATCTGCATTGAAGTCACGATGTTGTGTGCATCACGAGTTTCCTTAATTGAAAGCAGATGTACTAATGAATTTGGATTATATATTAAGCATATGATTTGCCAACTTAGCTACAATCACTGGTTTTTAATGATTGCATTATCATCTATTTAAATACCTTATCGTCGAAATATTTTATAGCCCGACAAAAAGTTGAAGCACCGAAATATAAAATCAAAATTATATGTCGCTGAAAAATAATGTTTTCAAATTTTAAGAAGGATAAAACTAACAAAAAGAACATATATATTTAGGAACAAACCAAAAACCATACTTTATGGCATTAAAAACAGACACATTATAATTTCACCTAATTTGAATCCTCTTAGGTTATTAGTACTAGGTATTATAATATTTGTTCTTTACTAGCATAAAAACAAAATGTTTGCATCATTCAACAGAAATTCTCATTTTGGGAGGTGGAGTCTATACCAAAGATTAGCCCTCTATCAACTAGAAAAAAAAAAAAAACTGCACATCATTAATGCTTTTGTATTGACTTTATTCATGATTTTACTAAGGGCCGGCACCGATTTTCAGATTTTTAATTGCAATCTCCACCAAATCATGAGATCATTTTAGTGGTTGGGAGTCGATATTATAAACAAGGAATGGGTTATGTAAACCCAGATAACAGATATGGCTAATGTCAATTTCAAACAAAGTATTGCTAATAAAGTTACGCAATATATGATTTTCTAATTAATCCAAAAACCTGTTGGACCTGTTCAAGTTCTTCATAGTATAGTTGATTTATAATTAGAGTTTAATTTGATATTTAATGAAAACTCAGTCATGATTAGCTTAGTACAATCCCATTAATACTAGCTAGTACATTTTGGTGAAAACACACAATGCAGTCATTTTCTTTCTGAGACTTTTTGTCCTGCATGATTTGCGTGATGCAACTAATTAATTTATCATATATTCAAAACCACAATAGTGCTAATTAAGTATGATAACTATATCTAAACATGTGATTAGGAATTAAATTTTGATCCTTTATGAAAAAAGTAAATAAACTTTAGGAATATCTTGCAGCATATGCCAGCTTTAATTCTCTGGTCATTTCTATTGAGTGAGTCTCTCAGGCATGTGGTGAAAGCAAACACAGAGTAACAAGGGCCCACCCACGGGCTCCAAAGTCCAAGGCTCATATAATTCATGATTTTTCATGTAATAGTTTTCACCTAGGGCCTCAAGCAGAAACAAAACCAACATTATATTCTATGATTTTGTCAGACACACATAGTGTAGTTGTTTATCAAATGATTAGGTGTTGGAGGAGAAGTTGTGAGGCTGTGATTCATTTTGCGCTCGCCATAACACCGATTTATGAATAATTTAGTACGTACATCGACATGCTAATACAAACAATTGTATAATAACGTCATAGAAAAGAAAAAAAAATACAATTAATGACAGAGACCGAATATTTAAAAAATGAAAGACTAAAGAGAGTAGAAATGCAGAGAGAATGAGGTTTGGACCACACCAACACCACAACGTGAGACGAGACGGGGAGGTAGTCTAGCGTTGTCTTTGTCTGTGGTCACTTACGGTGTAATGTAACCGTCCAAAAAGCATCCTAAATCCATTTCCATTTACATCATTCACCAACTTTTTCTCTCATCTTAAACCTAAATAAGTACCAAACAGATTACTGTTGCTGCCTTCAGTGCTTAGTTCATTTCACACTGTACCATAATGTTTTATGTCAGTTTTTAGATTGTGCTTGAATTTATTAAAGTACTGTTCACACGGATGTAAAAACAGTGAAAATATGCTGAATTTCTGAGGCAGTTAAAATCCAAAATAATTAGTTTTAAGTATATATTAGTTTGTAGGAAAGAGAAATAGGTGGCAATGGCGTGGAGGTGGGGACAGCATGTGAGGTTACAGACTGGCATTGTGATTGGTCAAAGGAAAAGTGGGAGCATGTTAGCAAATACAGCTGTATTCAGTGGGCCATCACGTGAGCAATAGTCATTTTTTTTTGGATATCTGGCGCCACAATTCAATTTCAAATATCCCTTCCACAACCATTTTATTATCTTAAACTTGTACACAACATAATTCTATTTTAAACACATTATCTATAGGATTTCTCATTTAATTATTTTTGTACTGCTTATAAATTCTTATACTTTTACTTTTTTTAACTGTTTTTCCAAAATTTAAGTAACTATGTATTATAGGAAAAATTACTTGTATAATGAACAAAATTGTAATAAAATTATAAAATGTATTTTTTTATAATTACTTCTTATAAAAGTATTTCTACAATTTAATGACATTTTTTAATTTTAATAATTTTTATCATAATAAATTTTATTATTTTCAACTAATAGATCTTAAATAGATATTATCATTTATTTGAAACTGAAAAATCATTTAAATCAATAAATTAGAAGTAAAAACATTACATGTTTATTGTTATTAAAAATTATAATATTAAATTGATCTTGTGTTTTTAAATGGCTACCAAATTTAACTGTGGGAGTTTGGAAGAAGAAAACGAAGTATGGTGTTTTACTGATTAGAGTATTTTACTTTTAAGTTAAATTTGTTCTATTTCCTTAAATTTGAATGTGTATATTAAGAAAATTTCAACTGTGATTTATTGTTTTAAATTAAGTTATATTATCCTTATCACTTAAATATTTTGTCATTTTAAATTTTGTATTATTTAAGTTTATGTTTATCATATTATCATCAAAGTTTTTAATTTAAAATTTGTTATTTCCTATTTTTAATAGATAATATGTAAAAATAATTATTATACCCATTTTAAAATGCCTTTATTTAAGGATCAAAAAGATTATGTTGTTATCCATTTATTTTTTAATTGGAAATGTTTAAATGAAGATAAAATTAATTTAAATGATATCCTTAGTCAATTAATTTTGTTTCACATGTTCATGTAGTGTGTTATTTTGCATTATATTATACATAGTTATTATGTGATGGCAACGGGGCGAGGCGGCGCGGGCACGGGTTTCGCTATCCTATACCCATTTCCGTAAAACAAATTCATCCGTATCCCCATACTCAAATCCAACGGGTATTAAACTTTTGACCCATCCTCATCTCCACTGAGTAACGGGTATAATTTCGTACCCATACTCATACCCATTTTCTTACTACTTCAATATTAATTTTAATTAATTTTTATAAAATAAAAAAATTATGATAAATAAAACATAATATTATCAAATATTCAATATTAGAATGATGATTGTTTCTTCGATATCAAATACTTTAAAATAAATTATAATTGTTTACATTTTATATTATAATACGAAATAAAATTTCATGAGAACCAAAACAATTATTAAATTTGCAAATATTAATGAAACATAATTGATAAAATTTAAAAATATTTTTTAAAAAATATAAAAGAAAAATAAATATTCAAATTAAAATATATTATAAATGTTTGTTTACTTCAATCTTTTATAATACATCATTTGATCAAAATGATACAAAGAACATAATTGATATTTTAAATGTTTTTTTACTTCAATCTTTTAAATTCTAATAAATCTTTTTTTTATACACTAATAAAAGTTATAATACATCATTTGATCAAAATGATACAAAGAACAAATAATAATCATAATAAAAGTTTAAAATAAATTATAATTGTTTACATTTTAGATTATAATACCAAATAAAATTTCATGAGAACTAACACATTTACTAAATTTACAAACATTAATCAAACCTAGTTGATAATATTTAAAAATATTTTTAAAAAAATATAAATGAAAAACAAATATTCAAATTAAAATATATTTTAAATGTTTGTTTACTTCAATCTTTTAAATTCTAATGAATCTCTTTTTTATACACTAATAAAAGTTATAATACATCATTTGATCAAAATCATACAAAGAACAAATAATAATCATAATAAAATTTTAAAATAAATTATAATTTTTTACATTTTAGATTATAATACTAAATAAAATTTCATGAGAATCAACACATTTATTAAATTTGCAAACATTAATGAAACCTAGTTGATAAAATTTAAAAATATTTTTTAAAAAATATAAAAGGAAAACAAATATTCAAATTAAAATATATTTTAAATGTTTATTTACTTCAATCTTTTAAATTCTAATGAATCTCTTTTTTATACACTAATCAAAGTTATAATACATTACTTAATCAAAATGATACAAAGAACAAGTAATAATCATAATAATAAAATTTTAACATAGATCTTGTATCTTTTGAACTTCAATTATGTTGGATGGTGATAAAAAAATATTAATGACAATTACATTAAATTTTTATATTGTAGTAAATAAAAGTTATTTATACAATTATAGTGACAAAATTACAGTATGATTGATAATGAGTTAAATAAAAAATAATTAAATAAAATATATCAAAATAGTATTCTACATAATGAAAATAAACAAGAAATAAAAATATTAAAAAATTAACAAATGTTTACAAACAATTTGAGAGAGTATTGAAAAAATCGCACAAAAGAAAATAAATGTATAATTAAGGGTATGATAAGTTGAAAAATATCTTAGAGATCTAAAAAAACTTTTCAAATATTAGCATATATACTCAGTAGTTGAAAAATAACAAAAAATATTTTAGTGAAATAAAAAAGTTATTCAAATGAAACAAAAACTAATAATAAGAATAATAAGTAAATATTTTTTTTTATATTACCTAGTAAATGAAATGTTTGTGTTATTAAATACTTAAATTGAGAGTATTAATCATTTTCATGTGAAAAAAAAATATTAAATAAAAATATTAAAAAATAATAGAAATATTCAAATGTGAGACATAAAAATATTTAATCAACATACATAATTTTAACATAATTACATAAAGATTATGATATGATGAAAAATATAATTGAAATGCGAATGAGTTTCATGACAAACTAAATAATTAGAATAAATAAAAAATAATATATATATATATATGGTTATTTAATTATTTAGAAATATTTTAATAATTTAAACGGGACGGGTGATATGGCGGGGATATGTATATCCCCATATCTAATTGAAAAAAGTCGGAGATTCCTCATACCCATATTCATACGCAGTCAATGCAAGAATTCCCCGTCAAAACAGATACGGATTCGAACAATACCCACAGAAACATATTTATTTACCGTCTCTCACCGAATATAATAGATGATATATATAGTTGGTGGGTTGTATTATTACAGTTATTGCGATATTGCAGCACCTATCGAGTAGGTTTTAATTCTAGACATATGTTAAAAAAAAAAAAATCAATCTTTTTTTTAACACATTTTAACACTTGTTCAAAATAGAACATTTTTCATACTGTTTTTTCAATGCTTATGGCGTGTCATTTGCATTTATCATCTGTTAACATAATCAATGAAATCTTGAAAACTATAATTTTATAGTTCAACAGAAATATCACAAATTGGACAAAATAAACAATCTTGAAAACGTTATATTCACTAATACATAAATTATGTTTTAAACCAATATATATATATATATATATATATATATATATATATATATATATATGAACTTATCTTTTGAATGTTTACTCAAAAAATATAAATTGTGTTCTAAAATACAACTTCCTATTTTATATTATTTTTAGAAAAAAAAATGAAATGGTGTTTAAAATAGAACAAAACTTTTTAAAGAAAATTCTGAAAGTCATAATCTCTTTTATATATTTTTTAAATTATTAAAACACTAAAAACCCAACGAAATGAGAAAAGAGCACCAAATTTCACTTACACGGCTATCCTAAAATCAAATATTCTTTTGAAAATATAAGTCAAAAAGGACTCTCTTTTTTGTATTACTGCATTTGATAGGATTTATTTCCTTTCCTAATATGTAATTATTATAGTATAGTATATTAGTAATATTATAAAATTTTCAAATAGCCCTGTAAGTGAAACTGTCAAAAAGGTGCATTAAAATAGAGATTAAAACCACATTGCTTCATTTGAATTTCATGTTTTGAATTTTTGTGGTGCTGTATAACCTATCATAACATTTGTACAGGTACAACTCTAAAGTGAAACAATTTAACCATGAAGAGTTTTATCTATATATAAATGGTAAATATTAAAAAATAAAGAATCTATGAAAAGAAAATATATATTTGTTTTTTTTTCATTCAAAACTTTATATTATTATTATTATTATTATTATCAAATATTTGGTACAGGAAAGTCACTAATTAGATAAAGAGAAACATAACTAATCAAGTTATTTCTTTCTCGCTTAAGATTATCTAGTTTCAATGCAGATGTTGCTAGTATAGCTATTACAGTTTGACTAATCCATTTCAAGGAAAGTTTTTAATTAATAGATAAACTACGTTTCGTTCAAAAAAAGATTAATGTTTGTATTTATTATATATATATATATATATATATATATATATATATATATATATATTTTGTCATGTGATATTTTCAATAAGGACAAAATTAGGATTGGTTCAGAGTATAACTAGGAAGAATGAAAAATAAGTATATGTGGTATTTTTTTTTTTTATAATTGATTTAGTTTTATACATTGGATTGTTATCTTTTCTTTAGATTTTTCATGTTAATTGTCTTGTTTTTTTATTTTTATGTCATCTGATACAAAATCATCTCAAGTTATTTCTATCTTTGTCTTGTTTTTGTGACATTTTTATCTATTAAAAAGATGACAAACTTACTACACGAAATCTAAATATAAAGAGTAGAATAATCTTTTTAATGTCGATGAAAAGAAAACACGTTATTATGTAATTAAAGTTATGAAATCATCAGAACATAGAGACTAAAACTTTCTTCATCATTGATCAAAAACATGGCCATGTCCCGTGAAATGTTTTTACGGGAAATAATACTTTAATCAAATTTTATTTAACAAATTTTGAAAAAAAATTACTTTTAGAAGAAAAACATTAAAATTTTATTATTTTATTTTTATAACTTTTATAAAAAAAATATTTTATTTAGTAACTTTAGAACTCTTTTGTCGAAAAAATTATTTTCAATTTTGTTACTGCTATACATAATTGTCTAAAACCCATCGTCTCAGAATCCAAGGGATTAATTTTCATCTTTATCGTATACTAATCATTTCACGAAAGCCTAAAAGGGATTCATGAACTAAGTAATGGTACTATTTTTTAAGTGTTTTATCAAGTTCGTTGAGAAACATACTCCATTCAGTAAAAATTATCCTCAAATGTCATGTCTAAATTGCCACTCAATAATTTATTTAACATATTGGAAAGTTAAAAGATTCAATATAAAAAAAGCAACGAGTAAGAATTGAGATATATAATTGAAAATTTAAAAAATAGTTTAAGACAGCAAGTTTTAGTAAAATAAGTGTGAAGAAGTCCGCGACCAGTAGCCAATCATGACTGGAACCTTTTCCAAGCAATGGCACAATTGAAGACACCATTCTTACGTTTTGAAATACTTTGAATCAATTAAACCTTCTTTCAATTTTCCAAAACTGCACATGCCCCTCACCCTGAAATAACTCACTCCATTTATCACGGATTTTTTGTTACAACTCACACATAAACTTAAAAATGCCAAAGTTCTGAGGAACCAATTTTAGACGTCCAAATTCTTCACTAAGGACTAGTCAGAAAAAAGAAGAAGAAGGAATATTATATATCTATCCGGCATTAATAGCTTATGCTAAGAAATGTGACCCTATTAAGGTTTGATTTAATATTAATCGAATAAAAAATATCCTAAGATATATTTATTGTAACAAATATTCACATATTAATAAAAATTATGATAAATTTTGATAATTTGACTATTTTTGATATTATTATATTATATATTTATAAGATATTTAGTATATTAGATAAGAAATCACATTATTATTATTATTTACTTGATATAGGTCGTTAATTTATTAAATATTATTTTATATTATATTATCTATTTTATTACATGGATTTTAGGTTCAAAAGATTCAAGACCCGTAAAATACATTTAGTATTTTCAAGAATTACACATTCTTATATATTTATATCCACTCTCATAAAAAAAAATATTGACTAGAGTATCATATAGTCTTTTAGATAAAATCACACTGATCTTATAACTGGTAAGAACATATTCATATAATATTACATTTCTTTTTCTTTTTTTCAATTTTATCACCTAATCAACATTCTAGTATTTTAACAAAAACATATAAAAAACATATAAAATTGAAAAATACAACAACAAAAAAACATTTAATGATTAATAGGGTTGGAGAAAAAAATAAAAAAGTAATTGTTGAGCAAACGTAAGTGTCCCCATCTCCCACCGGCCACGGGTTTTGTGGTATAGAAACTACAGCAGGAGAACAAAAAAGACAAGATGTTACATTTATGTGTTATTATAAAATCATAGCCGTACGCTAATTAGGTGAAAAACAATATTGTATTATTCCACTTTAATGAAATTTCAAAATTACAACCGCTCATAAATTCTACTCCACCTAATCATCAATATAATAGAATGTTTCGACCATGTCCTTTGCATTTTATTTTGTCTGCATTCAATTCGATATTATATATATAGATAGCTAAGAAATTACCGAAAACAACGTTGCTCTTATTTTCTTAGTGAAACTCGGTTCTTAACAATTAAGTAAGCAGCAGCAATAAATGTCACTCTCGGTTTGTATATTTAATAATATGATTGGGCAGTAGCAGCAAGTTTTGATAATTTGATTATTAAATAAAGTTTATAAAAAATAGTTTATAAAAGTCTATGATTGTGTCGTTATCGTAGTGTGGTTGCATATCGTGAAGAAAGTGAAAGAAGTTTACAGAAAAATGTCAGCATATTGAGCAGTGAATAGGTTGGGCCGAAATAAAAAAAAATCTTGGGCTAAGATGGGGCCCATAGTGCAGCGAGCGGAGATGAATGTGAACCACACAAGTTCCATCATGGAACATAAGATAGAAGGAAGCATATGTTTAAAATGTGTGTGCGCCTTAGAAAAGTAATTTACGTAATCGTTATGTGTGAGTGGTTGGTTTGTTGTGAGTGTTTTTGCTACAAAGCAAAGTGAGAGTGGGCGAGGATTCTGGTCGAGGTTGAAAGGTCGGTTAGGTCGGCCACACTCACATTATGAATCTCTGAGGCAACCAGTCCACACTGCATCACAAGAAAAATAAGATATTCTTTCGATTTGTGGGGACTTACATTCCGCACTCTACGACTGTTGTACAATATTTCATTCAATTAAAAATTAAATAAATTTATTTTATCGGATTGAATTAAATTTAAAATGTATTTAATATTAAAATTATGAATTAGCGTTTATTTTAATGAATTTTATTATTTATTAAATATATAGATTTAAAGTTCACTTGAAAAGCAAATACTGTTTACTGTCACAATGAGCTTGAATTAAAGTTATAACATCTTTTATATAGGTATAAGTAACTTTGAAGTTGAAATATTAGAATTTGAAAAATGTAGTACACAGTGAAAACATTATGACTATATTTATTTGTGGTCAGGTTCGTTCTACGAAAATGTAGAATTATCTTAAGGTCACGTGCCTTTCTTATTACGGGTCAAAGATGGCTATATCTTTGTCCTTTGAACTATAGGGTTGTAGTCACCCGAGTTGGTACAGTCCTGATTATTGTTGGTTTGTTGGGAGTGTCAAAAAGTGGGAGAAATTTCACGAAGGGAATGAATTAGTCAACAAATAACCTATTAGCAATCAAAGTTTATACGCTTAATTATTTTCCCAATGTTTTAAATCCATATATAGCATCTAATTCCCACTCGATTGTTATAATTAGAGTTGTTGATTATTGTTAGCCCCCTTTATAGCTCGACATTGATATCAAGTTTTGTGGCGTCATTTGATTAGTTCTGAGTAAAAGGTCTCACATTAAATGAAGAGAGCATCTATGATGGTAAAAACAACTCTAAATCCTACATCATCATTAAATTGAATCTATAATTTAAATCTATCTCAATTATAGTAAATTGAATTATGAATGTTTATTCAAATTTAAATTAAAGTAAATTTACTTTGTATCACTTTAAATTTTATATCAGTCTAATTTAAGTTTCAATTAGATAAATTCAACCTAAAATGAATCTGCATCGACTTCTTTTAACCTGAATCAGCTCAATTAAATTTGGATTTTGTTTGAGCTTGACCAGTTTGACATGGTCTTGGATTGACCTAACATTACATAATTTTGTCGCAACCTGACTTATCTTGATGTAAACCTAATCCGATGTGGACCTTGACTAAGGTCTTGAACATAGACCTAATTTGTCTTAATCCAACTTAGGTCAAGTCAAACTTGGCTCGACTTAGTCTCTTCTGGACTAGGCTCGATGTTGGCCCGATCCAACTTGACCCCACTTGAGCTAAACCTAACTCAATGTGACTTCGGTAAGACGCAACTCAACCTAACATAGGTTTGCTTTAATTCAACCTTGTGCAAGTTCAACTCAATTTGGCTTGACCTAGACTCAACTCAACTCGACCTTGCTCTCATACCGATTAACTTAACATGGTCTTGGCCCAATTTAAAATAGCATTATGATTCATCCCAAATTGTCATAAGTTTCACCTAACCAAACTTAACTTAGGTCTAGCTCAACCTGAGTGAAGTTGACTTGGGCTTAACTTTACATGGTTCTTGCCTAGTGTGAATCCAATTTGACTTGCATCGATTCAATATGAATCCAATAAACTTAACATGGTCTCCATCTAATCCCGAACCAATTTAAGTTGGGACTCTCTTAACCCAAAGTTATTTGTGTCTATTCCAAGGAACTCGAGCATTAATCAATTTCATTTGTCCCGAGTTTGGCTCAACTTTGCATAAGTTGAGCATAGTCCAACTTGATTATTCTTAACCTCAATTTTAGATTTCAAAAATTAATTTTTTTACTCCACTCAAAATTAAATAAATACAAATTTTTAAAAAGTGTGAATTTTAATTTAAAATAAATTTAGAATATATATTAAAAAACACAAATATATTATAACAAAAATTGAACAAAAATCACGAGAAAAAAATGGCTTTAACTTTTTTTCACAAACATATATAGAAGTGAAATTTGTGTAAGTAATAAAGCAATAGCAAATGTTTTATTAATCAATTTATAGTAAATAATTAAAATAAAAAAATTAAATAGTGGATAAAAATAAAATAAGATAATTTAAGTTTTAATAAGTTGTAAAATAAATTCTTTTAATGTATTTCAAGGACATTGTCTAATTAATGAATTTATTTAAAACAAACAAAATATGAGATGTAATATAAAGGATGTCATCATTTGAGTGAGATATTATTATTTGAGTGGTATTTCTCGTAGATAGAGAATTTATATTGACTCTCACTTGCTAAAATTGTGCTTCATTGTTTGAGTGATACAATATGTTATTTGAACATTGTATTCTAATAGAGAGAATTGATTAATTGATATGAATTTTCTCAAACACTCGAACTACCACTTAGATGCTTAAGTGCTAAGGAACATTACTTGAGTAATAAGTTCCTATAACACCATTACATGTCAATATCTTAATCTCGTTCGAAGAGGATCAATCCATAACTCCAAAGTAACATGCAAATAACAACTAATAATATTTACTTTAAATACAACTAAAAGTAAACTTATTTTGGTTAAATGAATTACTTGAATAACTTCAAAAAATAGAATTCAATGTTAATATTAACATTTCTAATGTAAAAAAAATTATTCAACCAGTTTCACAAAAATAGTTTCAACAATCAAACATTAAACATCAACCTAAACTCAAACAAATCAATCCAAAATTCAATAATTCTTTAAATTCTATACATTCAAATTTCATAACACATAAGTTAGTTTAACTAACTTTCATCCCATTCTTAACTCAAATTTCACAAAAAATTTCAAATTATTCGATTAAATATCTGAAGTAAGCTTTTTTTTTTACTTGTACTTAACTCGTTCTTCAAGAAATTAAAACTCATTGAAGGAAAGAACTCAAAATCTACATAAAATGTTGAAGAGATCCCAAGAAGTTAAATCATAATCAAAATTTCTATCAAACTATGTTTAATTTACACCTGTTTCACTTCCAATGCTAAATAAAAAACAATTATGAAGAAATAAATCTCTAGAATCTCATACAAAAAACGATTCTAGAAATGTCATTTATAATGAAAGTAAAAGTATTTCATTTATATTTATAATCTTATTAACATTATTTAATCGGGAATATCAATTTTCATCCACTTGAAATCATTTTCTCTAAAATCTATAAAAAATTCCTGGTTTTTACATATTCCAATAGTGATTTTAATTGAGACAAGTTTGTTAGACACCGTAATTTTAATTAATTGATACTATGTAACAGTTTTACATTACCCGTGCATAGTTAGTCACTAAACTATTATTTTATAAAACATTGATAATGTTTACAGTTCGAGCACAAGAAAAAGAACAGGAATTTTTCTATTGGGCTCATATAAGCAATTCACATACAGAAAGAAATTACCCAACAGATGTTACATTTATGGCCCAAAAATTAGCCGGCAACTGCTTTTATTTGACTCCTTGTCTCTTTCTTCATGAAAATGAGTAAGAAATTTATGAAATTTTTAATTTTTAAATATTTTTTGTTTTGGTTTCAGTTCTCAATTTTTAAAAAATTGATTCAAATTCTTGTATTTTAATATAAGGGAAGATGTTAACTTTAAAGACTAACGTTTAAGTATTTTTAAAAGTACGAAGATAAAACTATTGTTTAGAAATATGGGAGACAAAAACAAAATAGAATATTTTCATTTAAGACACTTTTTACATATTAGAAATTTTATCTGTTTTTCTCAAATTAAGACACATTCACATTTTCTAAAATTAAGATAAAATAAATAAAAACTAACAATGGGTTGATAATTGTCGGTCAATAACCATTTGTCTCCATTTTTTTTAGGGTTTTTTTTAGAGAGATTAAAAAAAATGTCACACACAAACATTTATAACACAAATACTTAAAATGTAATTTAATGTTGATCTTGCTTCACAATAGAGTCACTAAAAAAACTCATGACAACTTTGAGTAATACGTGTCATTATACTTTCATCTTTTAAAAATATAAGATATTAATATTCTCTTATAATTATAAAAATGTCCTGTTAACCGGTGTTGTCACCGATTAAAAATAATCAATAATTATTAAATTTTACAAAAATTTAAAATTAATTACAATATTAAATGATTGTCCACTTAATAATCATTAATATAGTTTTATTTTATTTAAAAAACAAAAAGTTCCATACTATATAATTGTGTTTAATATTTTATGTAATACATATCAACAAATAAAATTAATAATAAAATAATTAATTTTAATGTTAAATTAAAATATAATTAAATATAAAAAAATTAAATTAATAGAAAAATCAATAAAAAATAGTTTTAAACATTTAAAAAGTAAAAAAATATGAATTTGAGATTTCATAGAGTTTTCTTTTCTATAAAGACATAAAACTAGTAATATAAAAAATTTAATATTTAAACTTTTAAATGAAACACTGAATTAAAATTTGCATTTTCACAAGTATTTTTTAATAGAAATCTTAGAAATTAAAAAATGATTATTTTGTGTAAGAGAAATATTATTTAAAAACTCAAAGAGTGCTTTTGTTTTCATAGAATCTCTTATATAAATTTAAATTATTTTAATTAATGAAATTAATTATTTAAGTTTTTAATGTAAAAATGATAGAATCAAATATGTTAGTTATACCATAATCAGTGACACTGGTAATTAGCATTCTCCTTATAAAAATTTATATCTTAACTATTATATTACCTTAAAAATAGGTTATCAAATTAAATGATTGTACAATTAATTGTACAATTAATGGTTAAAACATGATTTTTCCAAAAATTTATGATGGGAGATTTCATAGTCAAGCTAGATATGTTCTGCTGTTTATTTAGTTAATTATAACCTCGCTAGAAGAAATCTACGCGAAGGACAGTAACAAAGGTTACAGTGACGGTGTTTCAATTATCTGCATAATCTGTATATATATATATGAAAAAAAATAAAATAAAAGTGTTCTGTTGATTATTTATAAAGTAATAGCATGGATATCTTCGGTGGTGATATGGTTTTTCAGGTTAGAAATTCAAAGTGTGAGTTTTAATTCATATTGATTAGAAATGAGAAGATAGGATAATATATAAGAATAAAAAATACTTAAAAACTCATTATTTTAAAGTTTTATTTTGAGAGTAGTGTCAATTTCTTATGTATAAGTTGGACTCGGATTTTATTGGTGATTATTCTTCTTAGTAAAATCTCTTTTGTAAACCTAACACTTCGTACTAACTACGGTATCATAGAGAAACTAGAAAAACTGTAAGAAATGATTATATTAGAAAGCTAAACACCACTGCATTTTCAGTAAATTTCACATGAGACAGAAAGCAATGAATTAGAAGACAAGAACAACGTAGTTGGTGTCTCATGTAAGATGAGATGTGTTGGATTACACGGTGCTCTGGTGACCACTTTGTCTCTTGCCTAAGCAACATTAATGAATATATAATAATGAGAATTGAGGAAGATGCTTTGCTTTGAGGCATTAACTGTGCAAAACTAAAACCTAAACCTAAATGTGATGCTGAATTGGTGTGGAAGAACTTTACGTGGCTCTCTGAAATAAGCCCTTACGCTAAGAATCTAACTTCCCTCCTTATCTTCGCATATGATATGACCGAAGCTCAACACCACCACCGCACCAAACTCCATCCTTTACCTTATTCTTTACTTTTCTTCGTTCATTTCTTTCCCCAAAATCATTCTTCTCCAACACAAACACAATTTAATTACTCATGTAAATTGCGACTCTGCATAATTCTTAGTCCTCATTCAGTTGTTCTTTTCTGGGGTACGCAAGCTATTGTAAAAATATTATCAGTGTTAATTAATGGACATCTTTTTAATATAAAAACTTCATGTACATGGTTACTTCAGATCTATACGCAAACAACTTCTCAATTATAACGCTTTCATCAGAAAAAAAGTATATTTAATTTTAATTAATTATATCACAAATTCGAATTTTATTTTAAAAAAATTTCATGGAATTAAATGATTTATTGATAGTTTAAAAAACAAATACTTTTTAAATCAATTTATATTGTTAATAGTTTGATAAATACATTCATTTTCTGAAAACAAACATATGGTATACCGAAACAAGCCTCCCAATCGAGGATAACGGGAGTTGTCGTCAATGTTCTGATCCGATCCGAGTTGAGCAACATCGTTAGGAACAACTGTCTACTTTGGAGCGTGGAGTTCCGTCACAGTTTTATCTTTAGACGGTGTTCCAATAAATCTCACATAGCTTAGGAGTCGAGGTCAAGCGCAGTTTAAATACTCCTTCCTCCCTCCACCCTCTGAGACGCTTTTTAAAGATAGAATCGTGACGGAATTTAAACGCTCCAAAACGAAAAATATCTTGGGAACGCAGTGATCGTTTCTAACGATGACAGTCAGAAATGAGTATTTAAACTGCGTTTGAGTCGATTTTTTATGAAGTACTACACATGGCATCATTTATCATAGCACCTATTAATTTGGGACAGAGACATTTATTTTGAAAAAACCATCGATTATCACTGGTATAAAAAATTTACAGTTATTTGATTTTTTTTTATATAAAATTGGTATCATTCAAGAGTTGAAAATTCTTACAAAGTATATATATATATATATATATATATATATTATTAGCAAAAATAATTATATATATGAAAATATTTAGGATGTTTCCAAGACTAACTATGTAAGAAAATATATTTAATATTTGAAAACTTTCCATGATGCACGCTACATTTAAGAATATCTTGTTAAGTAGGGGTGTCAAGATGAGTAAACATGACTTATACTAGTTGATTCACCACGGATTGAGCTAAAAAAAGATAAGTTCAACCTAACTCACTTTTTTGTGAGATAGAAATTTTGCAATTCAGTCCAACCCACCACGGATTGATAAGTTAATGGATTGACTCACTTACTATTTTGTTTTATTAATTTTATATATTTATCGCATTATAAATGAGTTAATTATTTTTCATAATAGTGGAATCAAATATTCCACTATTATTGCTCAATATTATTTTTTATAATAGATAAAGATTAAATATCAACATATATAATGTTGAGAATGTTGCTCAATATTATTTTTTATAATAGTTAAAGATTAAATATGACCGTATATAACTTGATAAACAAATTAATTAAACATTCAAACTATTCAAATATTATTGAACAACAATCTAACATTTAAAAATATGAAATTGTAAACTATATAATTAGAAGTAATAAATAATTATAAAAAAAATTATAAAAAGATGTTGGTGGGTTTAGTGAGTTAATCCACTTTTAACCCGGCTCGAACCCGTTGGTTAAATAAGTCGAGTTCAGTTCAATCCACTCTTGAAAAAATTGAATGTTTCTCAACCCAACCCGACTCAAATTCATAGTGAGTTAAGCTAGCTCACATAATAGAATCCATTTTGACATCTCTACCGTTAACCTACTCTCACTAAAAATTTCCAATTCTAATAAGGAAAACTTCGTAACATTATATATTACTTTTTGTAGTTTTAAATAATTATTAAATAGTGTAAATACATAAATTTGATATATAGATCTAATTAATTGTTTTACATAACTTATAATTATAATATTGTCACATGCCATAATGCATATATTTGTTTTTTGTTTTAAGAAGAGATACAAGAGAAAACCCAAAATCTGGAAAGGTTACAAAGCCCTCGTATTAACCTAACAATTTAGTTTATGATAAAGAAATGTTACGCACCAATAAAAGTAGTAAAAGTTATCCAAAGGTTTACAAAAGTACATGCTTTTATATACATATTCTCACTTGGAGAAACACACCATTCAAAGTACGTTCAGTTTAATGACTTGTTGCTTTTAGTCAAAGACGCAGCCATATGCATTATCTTTACCATCTTACCCCTATCTAACTCTCGTTCTGAGTAAAGAAAAAAATATATGTGGAGAAGTTGTATAATATATACAAATAAAAGGTAAATTTGTTAAATTGATGTCATAGTAAAGTGTTTACTTATCAATGTTCTTTAGTAAATTTTGTTCCCGATCATGATATTCTAATATATACCTATTAAACTTTTACACTCATCATCTAAATTTTATTTTCATCTTCTTATTTTCTTTAATTACAAATATAAAAGAGAATCACATTATTTTTAAAAGTTGGTTATAAGTTGGTAGAGTCTGAAAATATTATTATTAGAGTGTTTAATATATTTCTTTCCGACTAAAAGTCTTTTTTAATCTCCCTATGATTTGAATTTGGGATTTTAATTTATTACATATATAAAGCTAGTACTTAAAAATAAGGTGGCATGAAGCAATTCTTTCACCAAACATAAAGTGACCAAAATCAAACAACCTAACATTTTTTTTTTCCTCTGACATCCATAACTTTAACTAGCAAACAAAATGAAATCGCGTGAATATATATATGTATTACAAATATATACACATAGCAACTTCTGAGCAAAAATTATGTTAATATATATTTTTTATATATGTTTCCAAATATAAGCTGAGGTTATTGTTATTATATAAAGATCTAATTAAAAGTTAAAAAATAAAAAAATAAAAAATAAAAAAAGGCAAAATCCTCATTATCATATAGTTGACTGTCTGGTGCCATGCAGTTGTGATTAATTTGTACAGAAAGAAACGTTTAGGTCAACAGCACATGAACTAACTGTTTAGCAAGAATAAACACATGTAAATTATATGAATCTTTTAATATTTAATATCTTGACAGATATAGGCAGAGAGATGGAATTATAAATTATTGAAAGATAAGATAGAAATAAATAATCCTACACTTGGAAGTGATTGGTTGTTAGTTAAAATGGGATTAGAATTAATTAAATTAAGCTGCAGTGGTTGAAGTAAAGGAAGCTAAAAATTAAGAAGGAAAAAGTAAACATATATATATAATGAATTAGTTGAAGGAAAAAGGTAATAATGAAAGGTGGTGAAAGTTTGGAAAATGTGTGTGGTTCCAGGCTTGCAAACCAATCCTCCAGAAAGGAATCGTTGCCAAAAAGTAATGGGTTTGCTTCAAAGCCAACCGAATCTCACTCGTTTCCTAGCCTCCTCATGCTTAACATTGCATCTTTTTTCTCTCTCTCTTTCAACACTTCACACATCTGTAATATAAGACTTCCAAGTTTGGAAAACGCAACTCTGGCAAAGCCAAAACACGTTACTATTACTATCATAGGGTACCCTTTTTCCCTCTACTTCAAACCATTCTAAATATATTAACTAACTCCCACACTCTTCATTGCTCTTCTTCCATTCTCTTATTCCTCACCATGCAAATCATCAAGGGCAAGCGCACCAAGCGTCAAAGGCTTCCTTCCCCACTTAGGTTAACCATGTCAACATGTTCCACCGACAACTCCGCAGGTTTTGACCCTCCGACAACCTCGAATGAATTAAGGAGCGAAGAGGATGAAGACCTGGCCAATTGTTTGATTCTCTTGGCTCGAGGCCATAACACTCCAAAACCCTCACACACCAAGGAATCGGGGCTATATGTTTACGAGTGCAAGACTTGTAACCGATGCTTCCCTTCGTTTCAAGCCCTCGGGGGCCACCGAGCCAGCCACAAGAGATTTTCCAAGCCTGGTGCAGAAGAAAAGCAAGGACTAGTTCATAGCAGTAATAGTAATCACGATGATTGTTGTGTACCCACAAGCACCACCCTCACCTTACAATTATCAACGGTTTTGTATAATAGCAGCAACAGCACTATTACTGCCAAATCTAGGGTTCATGAGTGTTCCATATGTGGGGCAGAGTTCTCATCTGGGCAAGCCTTGGGGGGGCACATGAGAAGGCACAGAAATTTTCTGAGTTCACCTTCGGGTGGGGCAATTGCATATGGTGGTGATGGAATCGTTGAAATCCCAGAAAGCAAGAAACAGAAAGATGGTTTGAACTTGGACTTGAATCTTCCGGCACCTGAGGATGATCATCACAGAGAATCCAACCTGTTTCCTTTTCAGTCCAAGGAAAAAGTCATTGTCTTCTCTGCAACTTCTTTGGTGGATTGCCATTACTGAAAGCTCAACTCTGTCTTTACTGTTAATTAACCTTCATTATTGCTATTTTTTTTTTTCTTACGTTTAGCCATGTAACAACCAATTGTTCATTCTTTGCATTCATTCAATGATATGTACACTATTAAATTTGAATTTATTGTATCGTTCCATTTTTTGGTTTTTGATAGTTCATATGATGGTTCCTTTTTCTATTTCACATATTCCACCGTCATGCACGTGAGAAAATTGAGAGAGTGAGAGAGAGAGAGAGTGGGAAAAATTAAAGCAAAGAAGAATAAAGCTGCAGGTATGAATGGGTGAAGGATAAGTTGCATCAAACTGATAGCAGAAAACGAAAGACCCAATGGCAAGCAAAGTCATCGGGTAACTTCTTAACTCATCGAACTTGAGTAATGAATATAGTAATTAATGAATGAAATTGTTTAAGGGAAAAAGAGTTTTAGGGCTATGCCAGCCATGAATACTTACTTGCTTGCTTGTAGTTAATTAATTAATTAAATGTTTACTCTTTTGTGTTGTTTCGTGTTTCTGCAATCAATGCTTCAGTTAAGTCTATATATTTCAACAAGTTTTTTTTGTTTGCTTTCTGCAGAACGTTTTGAAAAGACTTCAATATTTTTAATCCTTCTAACATAAATAAGATTTGATTTTTATATCTACAAAAGAATTCTTTGCTTTAAAAGATTAAAATTCACTTATTTTGTTCTCTATATGTCATTGGTTAATGTTTATGTGTTGAATAAAAGGTGAAGTCACCGTTCCATGGCCACATATTAGTATTGTAAAATATGATGTCTAAAAAAAGTTTTTGAATTCTGTAAATTAAATGTTCTTTAGTCATTTTAAAATAAATAGTTGGCACTAAGAATATTGCTTTTTGAAGATGAAATTTAAAGAAAATATTTCTTTAAGAAATACAACCAAAATTTACACATTTTATTAAGATTAAAAATAATGCTTTAAAATTTTATAGGAATGAAAAAACAATGAAAAATGTTATGAGAACAAAAATAAAAACTTATTAAGTTTATAGAAACTAAAATCATATTCGAGCCATTTCAAAATAATAATTGATTCTAATATTGTTGAAAGTTCCATATCAACTAAAGATAAGACAATTTCATAGTATATAATCTTATAGCAATATTAATTTTTTAATTATTTTTTACAATTTTAGTATTTTATAAAAATAAGAAAATAATTGTAACTCATACAAATATCATTTTATACTACTTTTTATATAAAGGGCAACATAGTAATCTATTTATTACTTTAATTAAAATATTTTTTTAATCTATCTAATCAATCAAATCACTCACAAACTCTTACAAACTTTACTTTCAAATTCACTCACTGTCATCTCTAAATTCCTTAACACAATCCACTAAAACCCATTCATTCCTTCTCTCCCAAACTCATCCACTCAAGTGAACACACCCTAATAAAATGTCCCTATTATTTAAAAGTAATATAAAATGATATATAAATTATTTAAAATTATTTTTATAAATTTTATTGAATGATTGAAATTATAAAAAAATTATTAATAAAAAATTGAATAATACAATATATTTGATATGAAAATAAATTTAATATGTAAGGTGGGAAATAATTTATTTACATGAAAATATTTTTAATAGTAATTTTAAAAGTAATCAATTTTTATTATGACCATAATAAATTTTTATTTGAATGATTGAAATTATAAAAAAAATTATTTATAAAAAAAATGAATAATACAATATATTTGGTATGAAAATAAATTTAATATGTAAGGTGGGAAATAATTTATTTATATGAAAATATTTTTAATAGTAATTTTAGAAGTAATAAATTTTTATTATAACCATAATAAATTTTTATTTGTGTTATTAATTTTTATTATGTTGTTTTCATAATAAGAAGAAAGGAAAAAATAACGTGCAAGGAAACTGAAATATGAGGGGGTAATTTCGTAATTTGGAGTGTGTCATCCTCTAATCTCATCCTGTAGAGGGGGTTGTATTTGGAATGAATCTCCCTAATCATTGTTCGACAGTCGACATCACCTTCTATCACCCCCAAAAGAATAAGGTAGTCACATGCTAATCTTCTCTTCCCATTTCACATCAACAGTAAATCCTTCCAAAAAAACACCATATAATCTAACTCAACCCTACACCGACTTGTGAAATGAAGTTTGTACCTAATTAAATATTATAAACTTGTCGTATTTACAATGGATACGTGGAATCTTCAACCACAACTACATTTATATTAATACCTATATTTTGTAATATAAAATATGAATTGCGAATATATCTATTAAAGAGCACTTCAATAAAAGTTGTTATTCAACTTTCATAACATATTTCTACAAAAGAAAAGAGTAAGTTATATAAGAAACTCTCTTCGATCTTAATAAATTCATATTTATGGGATTATATCAAAATAGTGTTTTCATTGATAAGTAATTCGTATTTAAAATTCATATAATGATTTATGGTTGGTGGGTGATTTGACAGCATTTCAATTTCGCTATAAATTTGTTTTCAAGATATTTGCTTTGAGAGACCTCACCAAAAAGCATAAACTTTGGAACACCACAAACTATTGCTACTTAAAGTTACATGTTAGGTTGAGAGGGGGCATTTCTTGTTAGAAAGTAGAAACAAAACATGCAAGGCTTTAAGCTACTTTAAACGTGACATTTTTAAAATGGGAGGTATTTCGTTATTGGAGAATGAATTCATAACATTAAAATTGGTGTTGCTTTGAACGAGAATGTCAAACACAACATTGTTTAGGTACTAAATAGCCCCCATCAATACATGCATTCACATACTCATACACATGATTTAAGTTACATGTTACCAATGTTGACTTAAATTGATTTAAATATAAATCAATTTTAAAAATCATTTGCTTTACTTTCAAATTTTAGTTTGAAGTCTACTTTCTTCTCTCTCTTAAGTTTATATTTATTATCTTCTCCTTTTACTTTTATTTTATTAGCATGTTATGTATATAAGCATATAATCTATTGTTAACATATGAACAATTTGATTTAAGCATAAGACTGATACGGTATTGATATTTTTTTGTAATTTTAGATGTTTTAGATTTTTATTTATTTTTTAATTTAAATGTGAATCTAAGTTTCACATCGAATAAAAATGAAAAAGTTAAACATCGTATAAAGATGAAGACCCATAAATTTATTATCTTAAGATTTTAAATTAAAAATAATATCAATTTTTTATGTATGAATTGAACTCATGTCCTATTAGTATTGTATCTTTCTAATCATCTTATCTCAAAAGACTCTACACTTTTCTTATTCTGATCTAAAGTAATTGATGCTGTGAAATTCCTTCATTTCTATCGGTAGAAAATTAAATACAAATGTAAGTCATTGGAAGGTGTACTAATATCTCAAAATATAAAAAAATAAATAGAAAATAAATCATGAAAGAATTAAGTGTAAAATCAGCAATAGACCAAAGATCAGCAATATAACCTTTCCGTAGTAGAAATACATCTGCATTAAACATAGAAGCGTGCATAATATAAATACATAAAAATAAAAATATTGTTTCTTGATGAAAAAATACAGAGATTATCGATGATTTCAATTCAAGTTCATTTGATTCCAGCCTAAACGAGAAAAAAAAAATGTAAATGGGGCCTTGTATTCTTTCACCTAGCCATCTCTATAGTTTGTACAAGTTTGTAAATTTACAAGTGCTAAGTTTCTTATTGGCGAGTCTTTCGCGAAAAGAGAATTATTGAAAAACACAACATTAAAGAGTACAAGTCTAATTCACGTAAGAGATTAATTATTTTTTTATATGTTCTCATTTAGTTTATTCAATGTAAGACTTATCTCGTACTTGAATTCTCAACAGTAATATGAATATCAGGTCAATCTTCAAAAAGTAGAGCTTAAAATAGTAGTACTTTTGAGGAACCAAATTCTGCTTTTAGAATACTTTGGTTTGGGTTTAAACGAAGTTATCCAAATTGCTGGATTAATTAGGTGTATACACAATACAGAGAATTTCATGAAACTGCAGTTGTAGGATGAAGATTGACTTGACACTTATGAGCAAATCAAATGAAAGTGATTGAAAGGCAAACAAATTTACACAAGCTAACAGGTGCCACTGTTGCCAATTTCCCCACTCCAGTAATACAAATAATTAAACAACCAAAAGACAATGGCAGTAACAAGTAAGAAACTAAGGAGGAAGCTTACATATACAAGATTTGTCCAAGATGTGCTAGTTAAGACTCAATGTCCACTCCACAACGTTTTCTTTTTAAGAGCAACAACCACTATTTTGGGAGCCTTGGGGCTCTTGTTTCGATTTTAAAACACTCCTTTTAACTGCTGTTGATCCTTCTTCCAAAAGACTCGGGGCTTCCATTATCTACAAAACAAAACACACCAAACAATTCACTCATACAAAATATCAAACACTTGCGTTGCGTTTTTTGAACAAGATAGAAACAGCATTGAAGCACACTTCTAATACCGTACCTTTAGAGCAAGTTCCTCAAAGCACTGCTCCACATTTTCCCGAGTTTTAGCACTACATTCAAGAAGCAAACACCCCAATTCTTTGGCAAGGGCTAAACCCTCTTCTCTGCTCACAGTCCTTTCAGTATCCTAGAAATTGAGAAATAAACCATGACAGAAAAGGGAACAGTTTCAGTTTCTACTGTCATCCAAAGAATCAATCCTATGCAGTTGGGGGCCTATTTATTTCTTTCATAAATTTAAGGATGTTATGATCTAAACCAATGCCATATGCATGTCGAATTGTATCTACCATAACTAAGTTGGATTGGACATGGTCTGAATTTGCTTCAAATGGACAGACAAAACTTGAACAGATAAGATTACAGCATTCATGAGAATAGCAAACTCATTTGCGTTTGTCATATATTTGAGCACAAAACTTACTCTATCAACTTTGTTTCCAACAAGCATCTTCACGCAATCCTGATTAGTTGAGTAGAGTTGCACTTCCTTGGACCACACTTCTGATAGGTTTGTAAAGGTTTCTCGCCTTGTCACATCATAAACTAGAAGTGAAGAAAACGAAGCACTATATAAATAGAAATCATTAAAGTTTCGAGAATGTTAACTAGCAAATAGTCAAACACATGCTTTATCCACTTTAAATACACAAAATTATGGTTTCAGAAAGTCACCTTAAGACCCAAGAAATTCTTCATACTAAAAAGGGAACATGAAAACAATGGCAAGAATCATGTTACTACTACTAAAAAGACAAAACAACAGGGGATGTCATTAAGAAAGGCCTTATTTTCCTAGTTGCAAGCGTAAAACCTATCTAACGATTGATAAAAATAACATCAGAATTTAATCATTTTATCAAAAACATCGAGCATACCCTGAAACCAAGGTTCGAAATAAAGGTCATAACTCCTTGCAATTGCTTCATTTTAGTCCATCTTTACCATACCACACATCACTCTTACATAAAAAAGTATCCAGAGTGTACATCAAAGCATAATGTTAAAACAGAGTTCAATAGCAATTGAAAAGATAAAGTTTTCCAAAAAGATATTGTAGAAAATTCTCTCACGTGGATGAATCTAATAATCCTACATTCTTGTAGTTATGTGCATTAATAAATTGAGCATACCGAGAATGATTCCTTGCGCTTTTCTATAGTAAGAACTGGTTAGAGTCCTGAACCTTTCCTGCCCAGCTGCAATAGATGTGAATGTTATCTTAAAATAATCAAAAGCACTATGAAAGGAATTTCATTCTATCTGTTCTAATCAAATGCTGCTTGCATTGACAAATGGTCTAATTTCAAGAACTGAAAGCACAAGATTTGACTCTATATTACCAGTATCCCAAATCGTTAATTTCAGTCTCTTGCCACCTACTGTGAGCATTTTGATCTTAAAATCAACACCTGCATATGATAGGAGCGACATTAGATCATATCAAAACTAAAGTCAGACGAACAACTCGTGACAGAGTATACAGAAGATAAATTCAATTGTTAATTAATTCAAGTAGCTAAATGAACCAAAAGCAGTTAAATCCTACAGAAGTAACAGGCAGAGACAATAACCGAAGACCAACCGATTCAATCTCGGCTTTTAAACGGAAAAATCGTTTGAAAAAAAACAGTCACAAACTTCAACAGTGTTACTGTAAACAATAGATCGACAAGTATGAGGTACCATTTGGTTGCAAACAATGTATGAGAAGTCAGACACCTAAATCCCAAGCATGCAAAGGTTAAAAATAGAAACTTGAAGGGTTGAATGTGATGTAATGAATGAATTACCAATGGTGGGGGTGAGATCTTCAACAGAACTTGAAATGAAGCTGACAAGTAGGCTACTTTTTCCCACCCCAGAATCTCCAATCAACAAGATCTTGAAAGAGAGATCAAAGCCACTGCTCTGACCTGAGGATGAACTCATTCTGATGAATGTGTTACGTGTGGCTCAAAAAGTACAGTGAAAGAGCAAAACAAAGTGGAAAGAAAGAGAGATAGAGAGAGAGAAAAGGCTAAGGAGGTTGAGGGGTAGGCAAGGCTACGCTGTAAGGAAGAGCAATGGGGCAACACCTTTGATTTATTTGGTGTGTAAAGAGAGAGAGAATGTGAGAAAGAAGATAAAAGAAAAGGAAAAACGGCCACCCTTTGGCACAGTTTTCTGTTTTGTGATACGTGTGTGTGTGTTGTAGGTGTTTGTAGAAGTGTATCATGATTTAATATTTTGAGTTCCCAACTTCATGCCATAATGCCCCACGTGCAAGCTACTGATTGGTGTGGTTTAATCTCAAACAGATGCTGCTATTCAAACACCATTCATAATCATTCCTCGAAGCCATTTTCAACTGCGCCATTTTTGGTTTTATTATTGTTTTTTCTTCCTCCTTTCATCTCAAAACCAACCACGACACGCTCCTTTTCCCCTTGTTTTTACATGGTTCAAAATCACTTTTTGCGACCATTATTGATGCCTTTCGTTCTTCTTGAAATTCAAATTTTAACGGCACTGTAAAACTTGTACATAAATCTATGCACTATTGTAATTTGGTTGTAGATTTCCCCACACATTCCACAATCTATCATTATCTTGTTTCTTTCTCTTTTCAATGCAGGCGTGCTCGTCCCATCTGTCAAATCTGCAAACTCGGTATTTTATAACTTAGATTCATATCTACTTGTGTTTCAGCATCAACTAATAAATTGTTGGCTTTTTATGTTAAATATGTGATCGTACGAACAACATTAAACGAACACAAACATGTTATATAACATGGGACTTGTTTAGTCATTTCCACCGAATGTACAGATCAACTTGTTTGGAGTTGTTTAAGCTTAAAGAGTGGTGGAGTTTAAGAAATCAAATACTAAAAAAATGTTGATCCTACCTAGTTTAAGAAAAACCTTCTGTGCTAAAGGATACTACTTATAACTATGGAGTGTAAAAGAAGCATTTTTAGCGATGCTGCTTCAGCTTTATCTCACCAATTTTCTTCAAACCCATCAATTTTAAATATTAGCTCATCCAAATATTAAGACTAAAAGAAGATGACAAAAAAAAAATTGTTTTCAATTAAAGTTGGAATAATCTTTCCTCAGTTGACAACTTCATTCAATACATCAACTTTGATTTTCTCTTGATTAAAGTCTGTGCATTGCAATCTTTGGACCACAATTGTAATGCACCAATTAACCAGAAATTGTTGAAAAAATCATTTAAAGTTAATAATGGTAACAAATTCACTTCTTTTTTTTTTTTAATTTTGACGGTAATAAACATTCTCAATGAAACTGGAATCTTACACAACTTTCTCTATATGGATTGTCTTTTTGATAATTGTCACTACCATAAAAAAAATAGCAAAGTAAATTGCAACTAAAGAAAAGTAAATTAATTGAGTTTGATGGATCCTTCATAATTCCCGTGATAATTTCTTCACAGCTATGTCTCTACTTATATCACATTATTTAAGTTTCCCAATATAAGTGAAACGACTTATTTAATGTTGGCAGGTTGTATGTCCTCGAGTATTTATTCTACATTCGTACAGTTTCAAATAAAAATTTGAATTTACATTTCTTGGCAAAAATCTGTCATAATTTGCAAAGATTATACAATAGCACATGGTTTTAAATTTAAAATATTTAACCTATAAGAAAATATTGCTTAAAATAATGTATTCTATTGGAACTCTCATTTAGAGTGTTACAAATATAAAGTTGGAAAATTTTATGTGTACCGGAATTAGATTCTATTTTGCCTCCAATAAAAATAAATGAAAACATGTTTTTTTTAATCAGCAAATATGAATTGAAAAAGCGACAATAAGATTGTCCAGTGATTAAATTTGGACAAAAATTTTAGGAGATCAAATTATATTTTTTATATATAAGTTTTCTTTTAATTAAAAAAAGTTTTTATTTCTTTGCATTATTTTTTCTATTCAAAATAAGCACACATGATAATAGAATACAAAAAATATGTCAATAATATACATGAAAATGTAACATAAAGTTTATTATCAACAATAATATATTAAAAAAAACAAAAGCTACCTTTGTTATCTTTATCATAATTTTTTTCATATAAATTTGTCACCTCTCACCCATTTAGGAAATGATAAATTATGAATACCCCAAATTAAATATCAAAATCAAGACTTAATATTTTAAGGAAATTAACAACTTTTAAATGATTAGGTTCTATATTACCTTAGAGTAGATTCATAATATTTATAAATGATTAACTTCCCTCACCTTAGAGTAGATTTATACTGTTTATAAATGATTAGCTTTCCTTACCTTAGATTCCTAATATTGTTCCTCCCTTACAAAACTTTAAACCCTAAAATAGTTCTATCTACACGAAGAAGAGTTTGATCAACAATTAGAACATGATTTTATAATCTCTAATGGGTAGGGATATGTCTAGAACGTATAAAAGTCACATACGAGAGAAAAATATATTGCTTGGAGAAAAAAAATAAAAAATGAATTTACTCAAATGTTCGATCCAAAATATCTCTTAACTTCTCAATTTTGTCGTGGTATAATTTAATTTTAAAAATGATAAGAGATTGATGATTAAAAATGAAATAGAAAGAAAATGAGAGAAAGAGACTGAGATATGACAAAAGGAAAAATCAAACAAAAAAAATAAAAGAAAGTACAACAAAAAGAGAAAACATAATTTTAAAATTTTTTTAAAATTTTTTTAAACTAAATTAATATAAATAATATAATAATATATAAATATATTAAAAAAGATGTTGGAAGAGTCGTGAAAGGAAAGATCTGCCTCGATTGCCCCTTATAAAAAAAAAAAGAAAAAAAAAAGAAGAAGAAGAAAGATACAAGTTGTAGACTCATATCTTCTATATGTTCCATTCATTGATCTTAAATCCTGTAGATCAACAAATTATATATTCATAAAAGAAGAGGAGATTTTTATGAAAAGGAAGTTGAATTTTCCCTTTCATACAACAGTTTTCAGGACTTGTGAATGTCTTTGATTTGTTCAACCTTTCTACTCACCAAATTATATTGCTTGACAAGAAAAACGTACCAATATTAAATCTCTAATCCAAAAATTCTATACATAAAAAAATCATTATTTGTAATGCTTTCTTTATTACATAATAACTCTTAATCTTTTTTTTTACAGTAAACAACACGTGATTTTACCTTGAGACTTGTATTACAAATTTGATTCGGTTTCTACATAATTTCTTCTCCATAGAAAATTATTATTCCAATTTTGTCTAGCTGAGACAAATTCTTAAATTTAATTTTATGTATACAAGATAATGAAATGAAAGTGATGTACTTATGAATGTGAACAGGGGATAATATCAAGAAACGAGTCACAATTGAAAAAATTTTTAGTAGTAGAAAATATAAAATTAGATAAATATAACTACAAAGTCTAAAAGTGAGATATTGTTTTAAAGAGATTAAAACCGATATATTTCTATTTATACTACTAAAAGAATTTTTAGTAATATCAATAAACTAGTTGTTAACTTATTTAATTAACTTAAACCTAATTAAACTAATCAAAAGTGTAACGATAACAAAACATAAACGACAAACAGAAAAAAAAAACTATGGGAAATTTAAGGCTCCTAATGTTAATTACTTTCAATAATGTTCTTTTGAGTGATTTTTAAAATATTCAATCTCAATCGTATAATAATAGGAAAAATTGACCACTTTTAAAGAGATGTGAGATTTTAACATAAAAAGTTTAATATTTGGATTAGATGGATCTTTTGGTGGTATAGTATTATTGGTTGAGCATTAAAAATATATTATATTAATATTTAAAAAAATATATACTTTTTAAAACATGAAAATTAGTGATAATTAAATGTATTTTAAAAGAACGATACAAGAAAATTCGAGAGAATCCAAATTTTAATATGGGTTAAATATGTTTTTGGTCCCTTAAGTTTCAGTAAATTTTAGAATTAGTCTATTTCAAAACTTTGGATCAATTTAGTCATTCATATTTCAAAATAGGTAGATTTAGTCCTTTTAATCAAATTTTGTTAAATTTATTTTGACGTTTCATAATATTTGACTTAACGTTAAAGTAAAATTGTGTCAAACAATATAAACAACTCAAATATAATCTTGAAATGCGTACCAAATATCAAATAAACCTAACAAAATTTTATTAAAAAGACTAAATTCATGTATTTCAAAAGATGAATATCTAAATTGGTCCAAAATTTTGAAATAGACTAATTTCAGAATTCGTTGAAAGTTCAGGGACAAAAACATATTTAATCCTTTCAATATTTAAGAGTTTTTTTTTTTTTTTTAACATGTCAGTTATTTTTTTATTTTACTTAATAGTTAATATAAGATTTTGAATTGATGCTTGACTTTCCCACATTTTTCTTACTTCCTCCATTATAAAAAATAATCAATTTCGAAAGCTTTTATTTAAATTAATTTTGTTTCACCTATATTAATATTTGTCCGTGTCTCCCTTATTGAAGGCATTGTTTGAAGTGAGGTATAAGCAGTCAACTCACCTGGTAAAAAAAATCGCTTATAAAGAATGTAACCGAGTCCTTACAAATAAAAATGGTCCCAAATTCATTTATCATATCAACATTTGAATCCTTAAATGTAACATAACTTACCTATATAATATGCATCTTATGATTCTTTTTCAACTTTAAAATTTCAATCCATGTCCATCATTACTTTATACTTTTGATCGTTTCCTTTTCCCCTTTTAAACATATGCGTATTGGCATGCACATTCAATTCAGAAATGATAACAAAATAATGTTTAAGAAGAATATTGGAAGATAATATATTTATATTTGTGACAAAATAGATTAAAAGATATCCAATTATTTTGAAATCTGGTGTCTTTTATATATATATATATATATATATATATATATATATATATATATATATATATATGTATGTATATATATATATGGAAAAAAATTGTTACAATAATTGTTTTGCAAATAAGAATATTTGAAGAAATCACTTTTTCAAGAAACTTAATGCAGTGTTCATTTTAATGGATTGTACTATTCAAGTGAATCTGCGAGCATGAATTTCATGCAAAAAGTGTGTTCATTTCTTGCGATATGTAGTGAAATAAGCGTGTGGATTTGGGGATAGAGGATTTAATCCGTCCACCCAAAACTGAGGTGATTTACGTATATTTTGTATAATATTACGAAATTGCCCTTTGTTTTAAACACGTGATTGCTCATTTCCCATGTAGCTTTCTGCTGGAGTGTGGTGGGAGAGGAAGATGAAGGAGGTGTTGGGCTGTGGTGGCGGACAAAGATGAAGGAGGTGGTGGGGTGGTGGGGGATGAAGCTCGTACATGTGGCGGAGGAATGGTGGTGCATTCAAGGTTATGCGCACTGGTTACATAATCGGTGCAGTGCATTGTGTTTGTGTGTGTATGGCACTGGTTACGTAACCGATGCCTTTGCAAAGAGGAGAGTGACACTAATTACGTGTCTGTGTGTGTGTTTTAACTTTTTTTGTATAACTTTTGTTTAAAATTTAATCGTATAACATTTTTTTTTAAATTTAATTGTATAATTTTTTTTACATTCATAAAAATTTAAATTTTTTTATTTTAAAATTTCGTTTAATTTTGATTTTTTTTTATTCGTATTAATTATTTATAATTATTTTTATAACATCAAATTACAAAATCATTATCTTTTTTCATCAAAGGTATTTTGATAAAATTCTAATTCTATATATTTTTACAATTTATTTTATTTATCACATCAATTAAATATTTCACTAACTTTCATAAAATTTATCTCTATATTTACTCACGTTACCTTCTAAATCCACTCCAAAAAAACATACAAATTCATCTTCTCAAATCTACACATATTAATTTTCTCACTCTCTCTTAAATCTATACACACATTAAGATAAAATCTATACACACATTAAAATAAACTAAGATCGATGAAACTGAATGTGAAGAGAGGCGTGAAAAAGGAATTGAAGTGTGTGCATGGAAGTGATTAGGATGTTCAGGTGAAGGAAAGAAAGGAAAGAGATGACATGAGAGGTGGAGTGTCACTATCAAAATGGGGTGGCACCAATATCAATGGCCCATATCGTGTCACCAACAAACTTCCATTGTTGACATTGGTTAAGAGGTCTATTATATAATATTTAAACAAAAAATCACATTTTCTATCTTCATCGCCACCTCTTGCCTTTTGGATCAGTATTTATCACTCATTTTATTTTGAATCAAGATGTCATCTCACATTTTTTTCTGCTATTATTGTATATCTCAGTTTGTTGGATAATGTTAATTTCACTTTTCTGATCTTGATTTTCTTTTTAAATTTAGAGTTTAAAACTGTTTCTGGCAAAAAAAAAATTAAATGGATAATTTTCATCAAATATAGGATATTAAATTTATGCAATCTACCTTATAGTCAAATGGATTAAAGGTACTCAGCAATTTCTCGTTTTAAAAATACTGTAAAGACTTTCTTTTAAAGTATAAAATTCACACGTACAATTATTGAATTACATATAAGTGTTTAAAAATATATATACTAATAATATAATTATATTTATCGATTGGTCACAATGATTATATACATATATATAATTTTTCTCAAAACTTGCAACCATGAGGCAAATTAAATGAGAACTTTATAATTTTTTTCAAAACTTGCAAGTAAACATATAAAATAATCAAATAATGTATAAAAAAGTTAATTGAGGTTGAATTTCATTAAGTCAACACAATAATTTTTAAGCTTTCCATATACTTTTTATTTAACTATTCCAACCATACTATTACTTTACTCAAATAAAAATTGTTTAACATAAATAGCATAAACCTTGATGTGAAAATAATCTTTTAATTCTTTTAAATATAATATACGCACCTGGAACAATTTATTATAAGAATTTCCAAGAAACCAAATATCATGTCCAATATGAAATTTTTTGCTTGTTAAATCTCAAGTCTACAATTCTAAAATATTTTTCAATGAAACTTAACAAAGCTTAATTAGACTATACAAACAAAGCATTACATGCATTATGTTTTAAATTTATTGAAAATCTAACTAGTGGAAATTGGTTAAGAAAAAATTAATATTTACTAAAAATTTAGGTAATTACATTTTTTTATATTACTAAATTTATGTATTTATAATTAAAATTTTAAAATATTGTTTGTTTTTTTTAATATAGGGATTTTGTTAAGTTAATAGAGAAATGTTCGGCAGGTTATCAAATTAAAGAAAATAAATTTAATGGAATTTCAAATTGATATTTTATTTTTATTTTTTGTAAATTTTTAGATGTTTAACATTATTTTTTTTGTTGATTTTTATATTAGTTTAAACTCTTTATGTTTAATTAAATTTTAATTTTGAACAACATTAAAATATATTTATTTTATTTTTTAATTATTTTTTAACTTTTATGAATGAATACTAACTAAAATATTAAACGCAATTATATAACACTTAAGGATATTTTTGTCTTTTAAATAAAATAAAACTGGATTAATAGTTATTAGGTTAAATTTTATTTATTATCATAATAACTATGAACTATTATAACATTCGATATATATTAATCATCCTTAACCAATACTTTTAGGATACTGATTAGTTATTATCAGAATCAATGCAATATGTACCTAGAATTTACATCAATTCTAATTAATTAGAATATCATTTTTTTTATCGATTAATTCATAATCAATGTTGGAAATGATATATTCTACATCAATTATTAACCGATGTTGAAAGTTCTCCAATTTCTAAGTCAATAGTAATTATGTCCATTCATCAATCAACGTAAAATGCAAAAAAAAAAAAAAAAATATCTATGTAAAAAGTAAATAAAAATGTTTTTTAAATTCCTATAACAAATAAACACATTTGTGTATACCTTTTGCATATATGAAAAAACATTTCATGTCAAGTGATGGACCTAACCATTTAGGATTTTCATAGTTATAATGGACAATATTAAAGAATAAAATAGGATGAGTCTTTAATGATCAATAAGTGTGGTAAAAAAACAAGTGTCAAAGACACACATAAGTTACCACGATCAAGATTTGAAGAAAAAAGGAATAGAGATGAAAATTCACCGAAAAGAAAACCTATAAAAAAATGCTAATGAAAACTAAGATTTTGATTAGAAAGACAAATAGTTATCAAGACCATATTCAATTATGATAGATAATGGATGAAATAAATATAAAGACAAATTATTGAATTGTGTAGGTGTGATTAGCATTATCCCTAGCAAATTGCCTCAATTCATTATGATTTCTCATATTAGCAAACATACTTGTAAAAAAATCAAATAAAACTAATCAAATGACGGACCTTTAGAAATAATGATCTTCTTAACATAAAGTATATTTTAGATTTATCTTCTTTAAATTAAAAAATATATATATAAAATAAAATAATATCCACCGTTGTTTAAGAATTGGTTAAACTTATTGAATATTTTAACTATAACAACTGTTTATGTATATTTACTTTGGGATAATTTACCTCTTTATTCACTAGATTTCTATTATCACCGTCATGGCCAAGCAGTGACCCACTATAGAAATTCTGGAGCAATTCACACTCTCTAAACAAATTAAGTGGTTAAATACAACCCCAAAATCTAAATTATCAACCTGCCATTGCATTTGGTGGAAACACTTTTTGAATAAACTCCAGGAAACGATGAGAGTAGAATGTAGGGTCCACAGCTGAGATAGACAATGAATCAAACTGAAGAGACTTATAAGCATGTTCAATCTTCTTGGTCATGTTATAGTCCTGCAATATATCAATGATACCCAGGTACAGCACCACATCGTACACCTCGTGGAACTTTCGTTTTTCTTGTTTTTCTGAAATCTGCTCTGCCCTTGAAGGCATGTTCACACCAAGCTGGATTTGGAGTCTGCTTAACAAATTGGAAAGAAAGAAGATATGCATGTCGGTATATCGGTATATAGCGTAAAGGAATTATTATGATCATTAAAATACTGAATAAAGTGCCTAGAATTATTACAACAGTCTACACTATAAGTAACACATGTGACAATTTGAAGAAAATACAGAACCAATTTATCTGTTATACTGAACTGTTTCGATCACATTCTATCTAATTTGTGTTAAACTTAGATACAGTCTCAGAGTGTTAGTTATTTATGCTGTTTTCCTATCAGAACTAAAACTTTCACTTTGATCATCTATAGAATCGTTCAATACAAAAATTTCATTAGATATTTTACTTAGGTGAAACTTGAATTCTGATTGAAAAATAATATCAACACCTAAAGAATTGTATATAGGTTTTGTCCTTTGATCTAACCTGCATATGCTGTGAAACACAGAACTCTCAAACAGAACCTGAGTTATTTAACCCGAAGATTAAAGGACCAAGGCAAAGTAATCAAGAAAGCACACCTTGCTGTACCAGGTAGAAGTAGATCCACCTCCTCATCACCAGCAGATGAAGCCCGCAACCGACTACCCCTCACATGTGAGCCCACAACAACACTGTTATCATCTGCTCCTCTAGGAACTAGAACAAGGCCTTGTGGATAGGATGCTTCATCCTCCAGAGGATCTATCAAATCATCGTTAGCATATCACAGTTTTTAAGTTGATCAGTTCATTCATGCTTATATATTGCACTAGAAAAAGCAAGAATATAATAATCTATAAACTAGAGAATCGATTCACCTTCCTCTGCAAGCATTGCTAATCCATCCACACTTCTACGTTGGTTGTATGATATGAGAGGACGCAGATGCTGTGGAGCTCGATAGTGAACACCTAGAAGAAGGCTGTAATCCATAATGTGTTGTGCTTCTAAAAATTTGCTGTCTATTTCAATCTGCCTGCACAAAAGTATGATAGTAGAGAATATTCAGTATTTGCAGTGGCATCATTTTATATTGGAGACATAGTCTACCCACATATATTTACATATTCATAGCTCACAGTATCAAAACATGATCCAAGGGTTTTTGCAGCATATTTCAGACACCAGTAATGTACTAAACAGAAGATACACACGTTTTCTGTTGTTACCTTGTCCAAGAAGAATATCTTATCTTCCTTTTCTAATACATACGTTATAATAAAGTTTCTTCTTTTTGTCATAATATTTTTACACTTGGGCATCTTCCGCTAGAAGTCAAGAACTAATCCTTTGAGATACTGAAAATTGACCTCTTTAAATAATTTTTTTTTACCGTGTATAAGAAACCCAAATGCCAAAGAAAATTCGTTGTAACTACAGCTTACTTTAATAAAGACTCCCGCCAAGACGGTTCCAAGTAGAAACAGTAGTTCAGATCCAAATCTTTTAGTGTTGTATTTTCGTCAATTTCTATCTTGTCTGATGATCGTCCAAAGGAAGAACCTTTTAAATCAAATCTCCGATGGATCCTCAGTTCCGTGCAGAACATATTTCCCATTACAACGAAGCGAAACTGCAAAAGGGAAAATTATATCCAAATATTAGACTCCTAGTTCAGGAAATGCATATGAAAAAATTACAGAAGCAAGATTGATTTTCTCAAATATCTGATATAGTAAATTCACTTTATGATATTTTTCATAATTTATATTTCAGATTGCAAGTATTAGGAAACGTGGCATTCCATCTTTATTGAAAATGACCCATGATCAGAAAAATGCTGTAAGGCAATGTGCACGTTACCTTTTGACCACTTGAAGCCTTAATCCTGTGCAAGCCAAAGAATTTTGTGATAAGTGTATTTTCGTATGTCTTCACATGATGATGATAGTCTGGCAGCATTCTTAGAAGAACCTGCATGCCAAATGTTGAACAAAGGAGTTCTCATTACACACTGAAAATAAGTAGATGATAACAGGTGAATACTAAGATAACATTACTAAAACTGTAAGTTGCCTCAGTACGTATTAAAAGCTTCTTGTTTTACGGGTTGCCTCTGAAAAAGGCTAGCATTATTCTACAACTACAACAAAAGCTCTATTGTAAAATCCTAACTCTGCCACAAAATTATTACGTACTCGAGAGGAAGAATAATTTGCTTCCTATTAGGACTCGACGTATATGTGGAAATCTTCAAAGCGGGAGAACTATTAAGCACTCTCTCGTTCCTTAATTGCAGTGAAATTCCATACTAAATTTCTTCAAATAAATTGTTAGCTTCAATTTGTTATGAGTACATTGAATGTACGCAACAGAGTCCACACGAAATATGATTCAGCTGAAACATTTGTAAATGTCATTGAAATACTATAACGCAATCTTCGACCTTCTATTGGTTCTAACTGAAACATTTATAAGAACACACCTTCACTTCAGACATTCGCAGTGTCTTGATCATGAAACGATCATCCTGAGACAGGAAAAAGACACTACCACTTTTCCCTGGAGAAGATAGTTCCCTCAGAGTATCGTTTCCACAAATGGACATCATGTAGTCGGCAGCGTCAATCTTGAATAATTCTCTCAAATTTCTGCATTAGGTTATATCAAACAAACTCATGGAAGGACTTGTGGAATTTAAGAATGCATATTATGATCAGTCAAACACTTAAGTCCCACATTATGATCTTACATTCTAAAACCCTACATTTATCTCACATTTGGAACACGTTTGTTCTTCTGAATATAACGAACAAAACTAAGGATAATAGAAGCACAGGTATGTTTCGAAGGAGACAATTCAATTCAAATTGGAAACATCAACAATATGATGGTAGCTAAGTAGGCTAACTATCCCAGAAAGAATTTTAAAATCTTGCTTAAAGAGACAGATTTACATGCAAACCTAAACGGTATAACAATTATATAAGCGCCACATGACACAGATCATAAAAAAATCAGGAGTAAATACAGACCTGAACACCATCGGGCAGTAATCTTTCCATTTAAAATCCTCTGATGGATGGGTAGGTGTTAATTGAGAACCTTCTTTAGGGAAATTCATCCAAAAGCTTGCTTTGGTACCAAAATCTGATATTCTTACTTCTCGTGTAGGTATAGGTGTTATCTTGCCCACGGTATACCTAACCAATTGAAGGACATTTACAAGGAAATCCATGGAAAAGCAATCATATTGAAGAATGATGGGACAGTTATGTCAACAACACGCATTTAGTAACTAATACATTGAGCTGTTGTGTTTTGTAACCATTATTGAAAAACGTGCTTGGTGTATTGAGACAGGACGAGTCTCTGTAACCATTATTAAAAAATGTGCTTGGTGAATTGAGAGAGGACGAGTCTCTGTTAGTGCTTAGGCCTATCTATGTATTGTGTATTAAGAGAGGTTACTCTCAATGAGGGAGTCTGTCCTTTAATTTTCTTTTGTTGTCTGGGGTCTGTTGTGACTTCTTTTCTGGTTTAATCCAGAATATATAAATTAAACTACTTGGTTTGTGTGTAGTTCTCCAGTCTAACCAAGAACTTCACATTGTTTAGGATAGCATTTTAACTTCAACTTATGTGAATTTTTGTGACTTCAGTTCACAGTTTTTGGCCTCCTGACGTCCTAGTCATAAAATTGGAGTAATAAAACAAGATGAGATGTCTATGTTCACTGTATAAGTTAATCAATACAAGCGAGAAACTTTGTTGAATGAAAACAGCTTATAGTTGTCATGCGATTCTCATATCTTTACTGGAGCTGCATACCAAAAGAAGTTAGGTATGGGACCTTCATAGGATTGGCGAATAGAACCATCAACCAGACCTATATTATAATTATGGTTTTATGACTTAGGTATTGCCTTCCAAATTTGGATTCATCTTGAAACGTTAGCATATGTCATGTGCAATAGAATAAATAAAGTATGTAGAAGTTGCAGAGGATAATTAGAGTGTATTGTAAAAAATGATAACAACTGAAGCAGTTTGAGTGTGCTACAGGTCAACATAGTGTCTTTACCTTATTCCAAGCTGCAAACTGAGCATTAGATCATAACTCCTGTGACCTTTAATGATTATTTCACCAGGTTTTTTACTCTCTTTGGCAAGCTTTTTTTGAAGTCGCCTTGCCCTTCTAGACATTGATGAAAACATATTATTTAACACAACCTCACTTATCAATACACCTTGCATGTACTCTCGTTCCAAAATTGGGATCGTTGTATCGACCTCTTTGTCGCTATTTTCTGGCACAGAATCTGCTAATCCTAATGCTGAGTCATATCCAATCACTTTCTCAATCGACACCTCAAGACTCCAACGCCTTTCAAGAGACACATTTCTTCTATTAGACTGTTCCAGATTTAACAGGTTTCCTTTTGCAAGCTTATCAGATGAAACATGACTTGACAGCGGGTTTTCAGGTACCTTGACATCTCTCACTTGCTTCTGTTTTCTCAAATCTGGCAATAGCCCTCTTTTTCTCAAGGCACTGAGATAAATTTCTTGCACTGATGGAAGCCGGCTACCTCTTGGATAAAAGGTTCCTTTGCCATCTTTTAGACCAAATGCCCAAGTCCCAACATAGCTTCCTCCATCACTCCAAGCGTAAACTCCAAATCCATGCATCATGCCATTTAACCAGTTTCCTTCATACGAGTCCCCATTTATCCAGGTGAGTGTTCCTTTGCCAGACATTATCCCACCTTTCATATTCCCCACATAAACATTTCCATTGGTCCAGGTATACTTGCCAGGGCCCTCTGCTGTTCCTTGCATCCAAGAACCTTCAAAGGTATCTCCATTAGGATAAACTTCATACCCCAAACCATGTTTAAGATTCAACCGCCATCTACCTTTATAGGTCAATTTATCAGAACGAATATATGTCCCCGTGCCATGGATATATCCACCAGAGAAATCACCTTCATACACTGCTCCAGAAGGCCATCTTATCTTCCCATAACCATTTCTAATCCCTCTCCTCCATTCACCCTCATATACACAACCATCACACCAAACGTACGTCCCATAGCCCTCGGAAACATTGCCATAAAGGGACCCAGAATATGACTCTCCATTATAGAGTAAGAGTTGCCCAACACTAAAGCCATCACTTTCACCGTTTGTCAGCGTAGAAGGTTGGTCTAATTCAGGAAGCACATCAACAGATTTGGTTCTCTCTGTAAAAGAAAGTGCTCCTCCGTTTGAATAATCTGCTATGGCCACGGGGCCAGACATTCATAATTACCAGAAGAAAGATTTCCTTGTAGAATTTCAAGTTTCCCGATTTCTCAGCCGCTCCAAGACAAGAAGGTTTGCATATAGGAATTCTAACCCAACGATTCACCCTTGAAACTCTTTGGGCTGGAATAGAATATGCTATTACTTTTAAGGTAAAATATATAATTATACTCAACGTCTGGATCGACTGAAAAGGTTGCTACAGCTTAACCAATGGTTTCAAATTCGAACTAGGCATGCAATTTGTATTGCCTATGGTAGTTTTATGCGACTCGAATAGACTTGTCTTCCACGAAGGATGCCTGTAGTCCCAAACAAGATCAAAATAGATATGTTATATTCTAGCTATTATAAAAAAGGGAAGGAGAAAAAAGAAAGATGGCCCAGAATTCAAGAATCAAAGTCATATTACAGTGTGTGTGTGTGTGTGTGAAGAAACAAGTTTAATTCTAAAGTGCATTAACCAGACACGCTATGTTCTTCATTGAATTTTGCAGACCACAAATTACTAAAAAAAGGACAGACCGCAAAGTACGATCATAATATTAAAATGGAGAACAACAGAAAACAATTAAACAATGGTATCATAAAAAAATTATAAACAGAACAAGAATTAAACCAAAAGGTAACAGCATTTTCCGTCATTATGAGAACATTCATCAAAGAAAGTAAATGAAGCCGTATACAACACAGAGTAAGTGTTTGGGGAGAATCAAAGAAAAAACAGAAGACTAATAACAACAAAATCTGCAAGCTCCTTGGTCCTTACATCATTACATGGCAATACTTGGAATTCCTGTGTTAAGATTTCATATCATAGTCGTATAAAGATAGGTTCCGTAGCTTTGAATACAGAAAGAACGGCCAAAATATAATACACAAGCAAGTTGCTGAAGAAATTGGAAAGCGAAGATAACAAAGATTGTGAGATAAGACATTAGTGAATAAGAAGTTGACATCCATTAACACAAGGGAAGAAGTGTGAGAAAAGTTTACCGGAGAATTGTGAGCAGTGATGAAACAGTGTTGTTGTCGGAGAATGCAAGAAGAAGAGAATAACTCTGTTCAAATGGAAGATTATATACTTCTAAAATTCTCAAAATTGAATGAGTTCATTTTTCAAAATAGCTTTTTAATGACAATTCAGAGCAAAAGTTAGGTCAATTGATCCAAATCAAGTTATGGGTCAGCTAACTTACAATAGCTGATTAATATGAGCACATCAACGCATTAAAAAAGTTAAAATGATTTGGTTTTCCATTTATTATTTTATAATGATTGTCATATTAGATGTAACGATTGGTCAGGAAACTAATTAGCATTGATTAGTAATATAAATAGTTGATAATGTAAAGTTTGAATAATTTATTACACGAACCATCCAATGAAGTAAGATTGAGAAATTCAATGGCCACATACTTAGGTTTTCTTTATTCGAATTGAACAATATTTTGATACAAAATCTAATTCAACAAAGATAAACACCAAGCTTATAGCGGAAGGGATTAGACACCCAATGTGGTAAACCAAGTTTTTAATTATGTTTTTTAAAAAAGCTTTAATAAAAAAGAGAAGGAAAGAGATACAGAAAGTGGACAAAAATAATATTAAATAAGATTAAGAGAAATGAAAGAGAAAATGTAATATTTATAAACAATATTGTGTGAGTTGTATAACTCATTAATTGTTTTTATTTATTTTATTTTATTATTATTTGTCAAAAATTATTTATATATTAGTATGTCATTTAAATTTTTATTATAATAATAATAATAATAATTGTAATTAGATAGGTTTAATAGTTTTTTCACTTTTGTTTTTCAATTTCATCACTAGAAGTTTCTCATTTATTTCCGTTTTTCTGAAAAAAGTAAGTCAAATTAATGGTGGTATCATTACATCAGTGACAATAACATTAAATCATGCTTCATTTGAAAAAAGAAAGTGTCACCTGCTAACAGGGATGTTAAAAAAATCCATACTCGTGGGTATCTGTGGATAAAACCCGCAACAGGTACAAAATGGATATTAAAAATGGATACTCGTTACTCGTGGGTACGGGTACTTTTTATACCCGCATGTTAACGGGGATGGGTACGGTATCATAGTATTCGTATCTGTGGATATCCGTACCCGCTAAACTTACCCCTTGACATTTTTCTTTCTCTTTTTTTTGAAATTGGACATATACATCAAACCTTATATAGACCATGACGTTTATGATATGTCTGTTGTCAAATGATGGAATCAAAATAAGAATATTTGACACGTGACAATTGAGGTTTATTATTTGTTTATTTTGTTTATTTTTCAGTATTCAATCGGAGAAAGTGGGTGGGTTTGTTGATCAAAACACTAATTAAAGAATTTCCATCGTGTTGAATGTCATTTTATATTTACTTTTACAATTATTTGGACTTGTATCAACTTGAGTTTATTTGAACTTTATTTAAAATTTATGGCAGTGATGTATTTTATTTTATTTGAATTTATGATTAAATATTTATTTTTTAAATAATTTTGCAAATACTCGCGGGTACCCGTGGATACCCGCGGATATGAAAAAAAATAGGTGAATACCCGCATAACGGATACTCGACGAATATGGGTACGGGTACGAGACAAATATTTATCCAGCGAGTAGGGTACGAAGGAACTACTACCTGTATCCTACCCGTTCCGTTGACATCTCTACCTACTAATAACAACAAATGTCACCTATTATTGTAATAACATTGTCACAATAAATTCATGAAAGATATTACTAACTACTTTTTAAAAAATAAAATTAGATTAAATTAATATATTCAAAATAATGAAACAAAAGTTGAAAAAAATTATTTAAACCAATTATATATAAGGTTCAGTAATTAAAATATTAATAAATAAAAGTCAATACAGTTTTCTAAATAAAAAACTCATAAGTGACAAATATTCTGCCATTGAGAAGACAAGATTATAAAAAAAAGGAGAAAATAATATTTTGTATGTGAAACAGACTTGGTAAATATTATGCTAAATTTAAAGTACTATGTCAATTTTTTAAAGACATATATAACACATCATACATTATAAAAGTATACATAGACGTCACTGTAACAATATAAATATCATATATATATATATATATATATATATATATATATAATATTACTTTCAAGACCATAAATGATTTTTTATCTGTTGATTTAATGAGTGGCTTGAACAGGTATCTGAGAATGCTTTATAGCAAAGTAAATGATAATTTAAAAAAATCAAGAACTAATTATTTAAATTTTAATATTTGTAGACTGTAACATTAAATGTGTGCACGAATTATCTATTAAAAATACATTGCTTTTAGAAATTAGTGAATCAAATTAAAATATTTTCCAATATCAATATACATACATAACTTTTTAGTTTATAAATATAATAGCTAAATCGGTGTTAAAAAAAATCGAAACTGGGTTGATAAGACAGCAATTAGATGTTATGGATGGCCTACTTGTCCGACATTTCAAAGACGGTTGGTGAATTGGTGTCCTTGTTCATGGCCTGCACAGGCTGGAACATGTTTGTGTCCTAATTATGCAGCAACAAAAATTACATGTTCTCTAATAAGTTTATTTAATCGCAGCTTAAAGAAATAATTGTATTTTTTTATCACATATTGCTTTAGATATAAATTAGAAATAGTGTGAGAATATATTGATAATAGTTTCAATGAAAAATATATATTTTTAATTCCATGATTGTCATATCTTTAACTATGTTGTCATATCCTGTAAATTATTCTGTTATTATTTTTACTATATGCCATTGGGCTTCTTTTTTTTACTCACCATCATCTTATATACAAAACAACAACAAAACGTTTTAAGAACATTAAAGAATCTTAAATGTAGTATATTAGATGTTTTTCTTAGTTGTATATATAATAAATGTAGTTCATGTAATTATTTGTTTTAATTTTCTCAAAGAATAATATAGTTTTTTAAAAGTAAACTTGGTATTCTATGTATGCACCTATGATACACCGGTACTTTAAATTTAGGTCACGTATCTGTATCTGACATGTATCTTGTCCGATATTTTAGGATACTTTAACTAGGGATGACGGCCTGCATAAAGCCCGCACATCGGCCACCCACTCTGCCCCACACAATTTATGCGGACTGCAATCACTGGTTTGCCCCGCCCCGCACTTAGCCTGTGGGCCCGCGGGCTAACCCGCTTTTTTTAAAAAAAATTTATGATAAATCTTTCTATGTTTAAAAATTAGGAAACTTTAAGAAGTTCACAAAATTAAGTAAAGACTTTGGAAAGTTGGATGATAAATTGATAATTCAACATTTTCATCATATTCATATTCATACTATGACATACACAATGTATTCTTTAAATTTTAAATTTTAGCACATTAAAAAATACATAATACTTATTTTTTCCAGTTATACAAAAATTTGAAATGTTAATATAAGAGTTCATCAAAAAAATAATTAATATATACAAGTGCAAGTTTTTTTTTATACGGGCTACGAGCTTATGTGGGCCTGGCCACTACAGGCCTGCGGGCTCACTACCCTGACCCGCCCCGCGTTTTTTTCGCGGGCCTGTGGGTTGACCCAACAGGCCATGCCCATATTTTCATCCCTAACTTTAACGATAATTATCAATGAAGTATCTAGTTTATAAAGTCATAGTACACTGCAATAAAATCTTTGAATAATGACAACAAATAATTAGTCATTATATAGTGACCAATTTGATCACTAAAATAGTTCCGAAAAATTATAATTGATCTATAAATCGATAATTAAAATAATTTCAATTATGAATTGGTTTTTAAATTTGTCATTAACATTAGTTACCAAGTTTTGACTACCATAATAATTGGTTTCTTATTAGAAAATTTGGATTCACACATTAACAATCATATATTTATTATGTTTGTAAAAATTATTGTAAAACTTTCAATATTTATATATCACGTATCTATCACGTATAATATTCTATTATTTTAAAAATAAATATATATATCATATACGTGTTGTATCCGATCTACGTATCTATGCATCGTAGGTACTGATATAAATGTAGCAAATCATTTAATGATTATTTTATTTTTCTATATGCCTCTTGATTGGACTTGAAAGTTCTCTTTCTATTGTTAACTTGTTTGAATGTTCATTTAATGTTATTATTGGTAAACCTTAAATGATCAGTGAATAAAAATGACACATTATAGATTGTATATATTTTACAGATGCGGATATGGATTTTTTTTTAAGACACCTATGACTGTAGAGGTATTGAAATTATATTTTATTTAGTTATTTTAAAAATAATTCACTACACATACCATTTTTTTTATACATATTCAGATTTGGGTGGTTTCTAATTGAAGACCACATCTATAAATTAATTATTGTTAGTCTTTTAATTTTTGTTAAAATATTAATTTCGATGACTTGTCATAACTCGGTCTACTGTGAATTTGCACAAAAACGTTAATTAAACAATAAATCATTTCGTAAAACTAAAGTAAATATCAAGTAAAAATAAGTAAATTAATACATAATAAAATATAGAAATAGTTTTTTGTTTAATATGGCTCCGCTTAAATAAAAAATAAATAAACAGACGAGTTTTCACAACAATAAATAAACGTAATTAAATTAATTTGTTTTATTTTTTATTCAAAATTATTTGATTCAGTTATGTTGACTCTTGACTGATTACATAATAAAATGAACAAAAAAAAAGACTCTGTTATTTGTACAAGGAAAACTAAATGGGACCTATTTTCTAAACAAAAATGTATTCCTAGTCAATTAATAGCACAGAATTAAATAGGATTAGTTGTCCATTATTATTCCGCCTTGCTTTCATTTTCATAATGTTTAGTTGTCCATTATTATTCTCCCTCTCTTTCATTTTCATAGTGTTTTTTCTTTGTTCTTACGTTTCCCAATACATTATTATTATATTTCAAATTGTTTCTACAATCAAAGTTATTATAATATAATACAAAATATAAAAAATAATATAATCATTTCTTTTACTTCTGAATGTAAAATTTTTGTAGTACTTATAAACCCCATCAACCATAACTCCTCTTTTTACCACCAATAATAATATTTAGAAAAAAAAAAATCTATAAAGAATGTGTGTGTATAGAATAGTGTTTAGAAAAATTAAGAAAGAGATTTTGTATATTCCAACAAAAAAGTTTAGTACACGTGTGGCATTCCTATTAGGTAACAATGGCTGAGTAAGACATATGGTAGTGGCCAAATTAAGCTTTGCAAATGAGTCTTAAATTGGTATATTAATAATGAGACTTATTGACCACAACTTTATGATATCTCATCATTACCAATTATTATATCAGACAATAAGAGTCGGTAATTATTATTACTCACTTGCACCAATTTCTTCCATTTTTTTTTTCTTTCTTAATTTTCCTTCAATTTGGTTGACTAACTTGTAATAACATTTGTTTCTTTCCACAATTCTATGTCCAATTGCATTTTAATTTCTGTGGCGGCCACCGACTCTCTCCACCCATTTAACTCTTTCATTTGGTTTTTTCATATAATAACAACTTTAAATAATCCAAGCTACTCCTCATTGGTTTCCTTTCCACATTAATTTTATATTCACCATAATAGACCTAATTCATACAAAAATTATTAATTTAATTTTAATTCATTCATCAATCAAACTTAATTAAAGTTTAAATTGGTTTATTCAAAATATACAAAAAACCCTTTTCTCGAAAATTTATTTATATATTAAAAAGGAAATAAATGGTTATATAAAAACAATTCAATATTAACTAACAGAATACAAAACGTAAACTGTGCTATTTTTCATTTTACATTAATACATAAATGTTAATTTTTTTTAATTTAATTTAGTTTACTCAAATAATTAACTTTAAATTTTATCTACTTAACTTAATAAATAGATCTAAATCAAAAGAAGTAATCAACAAACTAAATTTAGTTAATACACTAATAATTTAGTTCATGTGTGATGTGGAAACACAAGTGAATGTAATGTGTTTGGTGGTGGATTTGGTCTCAAATTTGAACCACATAATTAGTCAAAAGCATGCATTGAAAAAAAAAAATATAGACGTTAAAGAATAAGATAGGCATATACATCTACATTCGACAAAATCGTCTCTATCAAAATAATGACCGTTTCTTTTATTTAACAACTAATTTCAAAGAAAAACACAATACTTGTATTTTATATGCATTATATTAGATAATATGATTTTAACTATACTCTAGCCGTTTCACTACTATATACAATACATGTTCTTTTTTATTTAATCGTTATCATTTCTCATAATTTGCTTCTATTTTTTTAATTTAATATTTTGGAAAAACATGATTCACAAAGGGCTCTCTTTCCCCTTGTCCTTTATAATACTTAAAAATGAAAGATTTTTTTTTTCGTTTTTGAGAGTAAAATAATTTTGAAGATAAACTTATGCACGTAATAAACTTAGAAACGTGGGACGTGAATAGTGCCGATCATTGAAAAGAAAATTCTGAATATTGATGGCAATGTAAAAGGTGCGATCTTACTTGTAGAATATATATATATATATATATATATATATATATATATATATATATATATATATATATATATATATATAAAGTTATATTTTATTATCAAATAGTACTCGCATAGTTAAAATTAATATGCTAGCTAATGGTTCTATATACCAACAAAATAGAACATGTTATCAAATACATTAGACGTCTATTTTGGATGTATTTTGAAAGGTCTTTCAAAGTTGTGCCATAAGTCTCTAATGATTAAGATTAGTGTTTTACCGATATTTTTTTTTCTTTTGGTGAAATAACTTCTTAAAATTTTTTAATTTTAATTTTTTTCTTATTTTTTCATTTAAACATGTTTTGGATGAATTGTCATTAAATTGCTTCATCCAGACACACATTTAAAAAAATTTTGACCCTGACAAATTCATGCTTCAAATTGGTATAGAGGTGACAACGAGGATTGGTTCGACCCATATTTGACTTGTAAAATACAGACTCAAAAGTCTGACTCGCCTTGCATAGGTTATGTATGGCCTGTGGACTGGTCCATTTTTTTTTTCATTTTTTATGATAAAACCTTTTATGTTCAATAACTTGTGAAACTTTAACAAATTCACAAAATTAAGCTAAGATTTTAGGGAATTGAATGATAAATTGATAATTCATTATTTTTATTATATTTATATATTTTTTACATGCGCCGATGAATTCTATAAATTTTAGTACATTTTAAAATATATAACATTTTTTCCATTCATACAAAAATTTGGAACGTCTATACAAAAGTTCATAAAAAATTTAACCAATATACAAAAGTGCAAATTTCTTTTCTTTATGGCACGGGCTAGATAGATCGTCCTGCATCTGACACGCAAGCAATAGGTTAGGTGGACCGGAATGTAGACTCCACAATTTTTTTGGGAAACCTACGGAGAGACCCACTGGACCAAACCCATGATACCACCCCTAAATTTGTCTCCCCACTCTTTCTCCGTCATCTTCCTCTGCTGGTTATAGTTCTCATGAACTCCCTCTCAGTTTCCTGACTTTTTTTCACTTTCCCTTTTTTTTTTCATATTCATAACAATTAATTAGATATACAAAATCTTAAATTTCCTAACTTGAAAAAACCACCAATTTCCGGGGGTAGACGAGAAAAAGAGCAAGTGGGTGGAGACGAATTGTGAATCAACACGAAAATCGCCATGTAATAACAAAAGGAAATGAGTCATAAAGTTGTAAAGAAGGTTGTGCGGTATAAGAGAGAAGAAGATGGAAGTGGAAGAAAGAATATAATTTAGGTTTTTATTAATTTTTTTTAGGGTAAAATGGTTATTTTATCATGTTCATGGATGTAGAGAAAAAGCATGACGGTGCAGAAAGCATTGTCCCATTTTTAGATTTAAAAATATATTATAATTATATAATTTAGAAATATATTTCAAAAATTTTAAATTATATAATATGGAATGCATTTACAGAAATTGCGTAATGTGAAAGTGAAAATATATTACAAATTAATTGAAATATATTTTAAAATTATGCAATTCAAAGATGTACTTATACAATCTATAATACATTTTTATATTACACAATTTAGAAATATCCTTTGAATTATATGATTTAATATAAGTTTTTTATCACCTAATATAGAATAAATTTTGAATTATATTATTCAAAATATTTCCAAGTTATGAATAATTTAAACTTTTTCCATATCAGCCAAGTTGAAAAAAGAAAAGGGATAAATTGTCTCCTACTAATAGTCGGTCATTTCTTCTTCAACCTCCATAATTTCTGTACTCGTATAATTTATTTTAATTTAGAACGTAAAATTTGGAATATAAAAATTTATATTTTGGATAATATATTTTGAATACAAAATAAAAGAAAGCATTTTGAACTGTATAATTAAAAATACGTATTTTGAATTGTGCATTATAAAATACATGAAGTTATTTTTCAGATCTTACATTTCAAAGTGCCAAATAAAAAATCCATTTTAGATTATATATTTTAAAATATAAAATTTACATTCTAAATTCACAATTCAAAATACAAGAATTTTTGCGAGTACAAGACGAAATCTATGGAGGTGAAAAAAGAAACTGCCCTAATAGCCTCTCTTCTAAAGTTAGACTCAAATTATGTCAGACTCAACGATAAAAAAAAATGAAAACAAAAGGCTATTGCTTCCAACAATTTATAATTACTAACTGCACTCTCACAATATACAATATAAGAAAAGAAAATTCAAACATTCTTCAATGCACGCCACACCACCATTACACTGATCGCTACTGTAGTCCATCATCACCATTATTGCAGAGGAAGAGGAAGATGAAGAGTAGGACATGAGATATTTCTGGGATGTATTTCATGTGGAAGAATCATATTTTGACTATTTTTTTTATCCATTTTAATTCATCACTTTTATCTTTAAATTATTTTTTATTTGATTAATTACTCTTTTGATTTCTGTTTTGTTCAAAAATATTAAATTGGTTCTCTAATTTTTTTTTTAAATTTTAATTTGGTCCTGATTTATAAAAAAATGATGCAATTTGATCATTTTTGTTAAATTTATTGAAACAAATCAAGATTTTTCATCAAAATTGAAGTTGTCAATAAAAATTATATGATTTATTGATGTAATTAACATATTCATAGTGTCATTTTTGATGAAAAATCATTGATTTATTTCAAAAAAATTTAATAAAAAATGACTAAATTATATCAAAATTTTAAAATTGGATCAAATTGAAACTTAAAAAAATAGAAGACTAATTTAAAATTTTTGGAAAAAATAAGGATTAAATAAGTAATTAAATATTTTTTTATTTTTTTTAGTTATATAATGTGATAATTTAAGATTAATTGGAACGATGGATAAAAATAATAATCAAAATATCATCGTCTTTCAAGAAAAAATGCCGTGACACCCATTCAAGAAAAAAAGACGTATTTCATGTGTTCTGAAAAATTCTTTTCAAAATATATTTTATGCAAGGGTGTTTCAAAAAATTTATTAAAAAAAAACATTATATAGATTGTAGAAAGTTTATTTTGAAAATCCCATTTCAGAAATTTCGAAATATATTTTATTTTATCCATTTTGAAAATTAGAGCTGTCAAAATGGATAATCTGACCCGACTCGACCCACCATGGGTTGATGATTTAGTGAGCCAATCCAACCCGACCCACTTTTTAGCGAGCCAAAAAAATTTGAACCTGGCCCAACTTACCACGGGTTGGCGGTTAAACGGGTTGGTTCACTGGTTCACTTAATTAAAAAAAAATATTATTTTTTATTTTTTTTCCAGTCAAAACTAAATTGTAATTCTAATTAAAATCTAAATAAACTTTAATAGAATCCAAATACAAACCAAAATAAAAAAAATTACAAATTATTTGTGTTAGATAAAAAAATAACCTAACATGACCCAAATAGCTCAACTTAATAAAAAATAAATAAAAACACTTGTGTGATTCTTTTATCTGCGGGTTGGTGAGTCAACCCGGATGAGCCGGATTAAAAATAAAATCGTATTAAAATTTATAAGAAATTTTAATCCAACCCGATCCGAACCCGTGGTGAACCAGATTGATTCGCAAGTTTCAACCCATTTTGACAGTTCTAGCAAAAACTACACCCCAAAATTTGATTTAAAAAATTCTATTCGGAAAACTTCGTACTACAAATTCTAGGTTTGGAATTTCGTTCCAAAAACTCTTGTTTTGAAAAGTAAAAGTCACTTTTCTTTTGGAGGATAAAACAATCATTTTCAAAAATTTGAGGGGTGCGCGAAGGTGCAGGAAGTAAAAGCCGAAATAAAAAAAAAGAAAAATACCAAGAGTCCGTAACCATAAACCTTGCCCTTAAACCCCTCGACTCTGAAAGAGTCATCGCGGCAAAACCATGGTGAAGGCCTACCTCCGATTCGAGCCGGCGGCATCGTTTGGAGTGATAGCCTCGGTGGATTCCAACATATCATACGACAGCTCCGGCAAGCACCTCCTCTCTCCGGCACTCGAGAAGATCGGCGTCTGGAATGTGCGGCAGGGCCTCTGCACCAAAACCCTAACACCTTCTACTGCGTCGCGCGGCCCTTCCCTCGCCGTCACCTCCATTGCCTCCTCCCCTTCCTCATTGGTAATGAACTTCGAATCTCGATTGTGCCGCGTGAATTTGTGACTCTTAAACTGTTTTATGGTTGTGTTGCAGATTGCTGGTGGTTACGGGGATGGTAGCATACGGATTTGGGACTCTGATAAAGGAACGTGTGAGACTACGCTAAATGGACACAAGGGAGCTGTCACCGCTCTTCGTTACAACAAGGCTGGTTCCTTGCTCGCCTCTGGTAGCAAGGATAATGATGTTATTTTATGGGACGTGGTTGGTGAGACTGGGCTCTTTCGCCTTCGTGGTCATCGTGACCAGGTTTGGTTTTCTTACCTTTGGATTAGGTCCTGTTTGGAAAGACTTTTCAGCAAGCACTTAATAGAAGAAGGAAAAAGAAACAAAATGAATCAAACTTATGTAAGTGAATGAACTTATGTACATCAGCTTTTAGAGAAGTTACGAGAAAGATCTTATATAAAAGTTGAAGTAGGTAAGTTCATTTTAACTAATGGGAAAATTTTAATTCATTTTACCTTCTTGTTTTCTTCTCTTGTGAATACTTATTTGGAGGTTTATTTGAACAGGGCCTTAATATAAAGAGTTGTATAGGTTTTGGATAATAAGGGAATAAGGCATAATGGAACGATTTTTGACACAGTCATCTTTTTGATTTCATTCTAATATTTACCTGAAAGGAGATTGTTGCTCTTCCTTTCCCTCCAAAACCTTCTGTCTCAAACTTACCTTGGCAGTTTCGTTTATGTGGTTTTCGTTCATTTTGGGCAGGTGACTGATGTCGTTTTCTTGAATTCTGGGAAAAAACTTGTGAGTTCCTCCAAAGACAAGTTCTTGAGAGTGTGGGATCTTGATACCCAGCACTGTATGCAAATTGTGGGTGGACATCATAGTGAAATATGGTCCCTGGATGTTGATCTGGATGAAAGGTATCTGGTCACTGGTTCTGCAGATAGTGAACTTCATTTTTATGAAATCAGACACGAGTCTGTGGATGGGAACTCTGTAAATGGTGATGAAGAATCCTCCATTCAAAACAAATGGGAAGTGTTGAGGCATTTTGGTGAAATTCAGCGACAAAGTAAGGATAGGGTTGCAACTGTGCAGTTCAACAAGTCAGGAAATCTGCTAGCATGCCAAGTTGCTGGAAAGACTGTAGAAATATATCGTGTATTGGATGATGCTGAAGCAAAGCGCAAGGCAAAACGAAGGGTTCACCGCAAGAAAGAGAAGAAACATAGTAAAGAGACTTTGGGCGGAGTAGAAAATGGAGATGAGAATAATGCTAACAAAGGAGATAATTCTTCTGTCACTCATGTGCCCACAGAAACAACTAACCCTGCAGTTACTGTGCCTGATGTTTTCAAGCTGTTGCATACTATTAGAGCTAACAAAAAGATATGCTCCATTTCTTTCTGTCCAATCACTCCAAAAAGTTCGATGGCTAGTTTGGCATTGTCTCTGAACAATAATCTTCTTGAGTTTTACACCATTGAACTTGGTGAAACCAGAAAAACGCTTGCTATTGATCTTCAGGGGCATCGTTCTGATGTTAGAAGTGTCACGCTTAGTTCAGACAACACTTTTCTGTTGTCAACCAGTCACAATGCAGTAAAGATTTGGAACCCAATTACTGGTTCTTGCCTAAGAACCATTGATTCTGGGTATGGACTGTGCAGTTTAATTCTTCCCACTAACAAGTATGGGCTTGTTGGAACTAAAGATGGAACCATAGAAATTATTGACATTGGAAGTGGCACTTGTGTTGAAGTAATGGAAGCTCATGGTGGTTCTGTTCGCTCAATTGCTGCCCTACCTCATAAAAATGGTTTTGTCACTGGAAGTGCCGATCATGATGTAAAATTTTGGGAGTACCAATTGAAGCAAAAACCTGGTCAAGTATGTCCATCACCTTCATATAATTCCCTTTTCCTTTTCTTTTTAAGAAAAAAAAATTGTTCTGTTTTCAAAAATACCCAGAAATTTAACCTTTTGTTTGGTTTTATCTTATACTGCCTATAGAGCATAGGTAAAAATCTAAAAGTTCTTTTTGTTTATAATAATTCAATATTTCATTGAGAAGTTCATTTGTATTTGTCTTTATGTTTTATATTTAATTGATAGAATCAAATACTTAAACTGTAAACACAAAACTGTTTCCATGTAGATATGTACATAGAAACTACTGAATACTCATAATGATGACGGTGAACCCATTAAATCACTACCGGTACAAGAAATTTAAACTAATAATATTCCATATTTCCACTCTCATACTAAATTTATCAATAACTAACTTAAACTTACATTATAAAAATCAAATAAAAAATCATCTCACACCTTCTATATAGATGCACTTAACCTATGTTCTCTTTAATAACTTTTTCTCTGGTGGTACTACTCCAAAAAGGTGACAGAAGATGTTCTTATGTTGTTTATACTGGATTTGTTTTTGTTTTCTCCCATTATTTTTTTTTCTAATTCATGTGAATGTGCTCTACCACCCTCTCTTTTCCAATTTTCTTATACTTTTATGTGTCCTCTAATTAGTTCCAAGTTAATACATGCCAAATCATCTTAGTACAAATGGTTATCCAATTTGTTTATTTAGCAACTTCTTTTATTTTGTTTCAGGCTACTAAGCAACTCGTAGTGTCAAATGTCAGTACCATGAAAATGAATGATGACGCTCTTGTTGTTGCAATTAGTCCTGATGCTAAATATATTGCTGTTGCTCTATTGGATAGTACTGTGAAGGTTAGATGCCTTAATCATTCCTGTTCTGTTTATAATCTGTGGTTTCCAAAAACTCAAAACTAACTTGCAGGTGTTACTTTGTTTATTGACGTTTTTTTTTTGTTTCACCGTTTACCATTTCTTGGCGACTTGGGAACCTTTGCATCATTTCTATGTAGTGGCATAGAAATTGAGGACACTGCACGCACACTTGCAAAAGGAGAATCTAAGGAAATGAAATAGGAACAACAGAACAATTGATAATTACATTGAAAAGCCATTATTTTACTGGATATTTGGTATTGCAAAAGAATAGTACGAGACAATTTTATTTGATAAAATGATATGCCTCCTTTCAATATTTAATATTATATATAGGTTGGCTTTTCTAAAATAAAAATCCTTTTTCCAATAAAGTTACCCTGTGCTCATCTGTACGTCAGTGTTGGCTCTGGTAATCAACCTTATTGAGGTGGCAGTTCTAATGTTTGAGTTGGATTTCTTTAGTGGGGAACTTAATTAGTATTTTGATGAGAAGAGTTGAGAGTAGGTATTGGTATCAAAAACATCTTCTTACATTGTGACAATTCAGTCAGGAGATGTTTGTCGTTCATAGGATTTGATAATTTGATATACATATTTCTATTGGCTTTGGAGGCATTTGGAAGATTATGAAGGTTCATTTTAACTTAAGAAAATAGATTTCAACTCCCATAAAATAAGTTTTTTTTCTTAAACTTATTTCAATAAGTTTCTCAGTGTAGCTTACCCAAAATACGGTGTTTGTGTTTTTCCAAGAAGCTTACCCAAAATAGTTGCATAAGAGCTTATTGAATAAGAACTTAATAATGCTTTTTATTCAAATGCATCTGTAGTTTGAATGCTATTTTGGGAATATAGTGAGTGATACAGGTGAAAGGGATATGTTAGTTAATTGTACTTTTACTCATGCTGCTTTTCGTAGCAGATGCAAAATTCTTGGTGTGTTGGACAACTATGTGAGCCTTATTGAATGTTGGGTACTTTTACACTATGAGCTCTTGGTGGCTCTTGTATTTATGCATTAGTCCTATTTTACGGTTTCGAGTGTGTTTTAAATAATTTCATTCATCATTCAGGTTCACTTTGCAGACACGTTCAAATTTTTCCTTTCATTATATGGCCACAAGCTTCCTGTTCTGTGTATGGATATCTCATCAGATGGAGATTTAATTGTGACTGGCTCTGCAGATAAAAATTTAAAGATCTGGGGTTTAGACTTTGGTGACTGTCATAAATCCATTTTTGCACATGCTGACAGGTGCTACATAATATATTAGTACTTATAATTATTTGCTGTTCTTTATTTCTTTTCTTAACTGGGGAGCCTGGATGAATCTATATTTGAATTATATTATGCTATTTATGTGGCAGTGTCATGGCAGTGCAATTTGTTCCCAAGACACATTATGTGTTCAGTGTTGGAAAAGATCGCCTAGTAAAATATTGGGATGCTGATAAATTTGAGCTGCTCTTGACTCTAGAAGGACATCATGCTGATATTTGGTGTCTTGCAGTCAGTAATCGTGGGGATTTCATTGCCACTGGGTCTCATGATCGTTCTATCCGACGCTGGGATCGCACTGAAGAGCAGTTTTTCATTGAGGTATTCACAACTTGTATGAGATGGCCTACACTTGTTAAAAGCAGGACAAAGGGCCCATGCCTCTAATTTTTTACAGGAATACTTTTAATTGAATTTTCTTCATTTAATTTATGTCACTGGATTAAGGTAGAACATTTGAACTGCAGGAAGAAAAGGAGAAAAGGTTGGAGGAAATGTTTGAGGCTGATCTCGACAATGCATTTGAAAACAAGTATGCATCAAAGGAAGAAATACCGGAGGAGGGAGCTGTGGCTTTAGCTGGGAAACAAACCCAGGAAACCCTTACCGCAACTGACTTGGTTATTGAAAGATTAGACATCGCAGAAGCTGAAAAAAAGCGCATTGCAGAACATCAGGTTTACATTTGTTCCCTTGTAGATGACCTGAATCTAACATGCATTTTCTGAAAAGTTAAACCTGAAAACTTGCTTGCATAGTTAGTTGCATTTTTGCAATAGATGGATACCCATGCATAAACAAATGTGTTTTTAAACAAGTATGCCAGCCTCTACAGTGCACACGTGCTGCTCCCTAATCTATGACTGCCATGGTCTAAATGGTTCTTTTATCTCAAAAGTGAATCTGGAAAACATGCTTGCACAGACAATGTCTTTCTAAACAAGTATGGTAGCTATTCAGTGTACAATTCCTCTGTTGTGGCACCTGTATAATAGAGAACTAATGACTCCTCACTTGATTTCTGCAAGAAATTATCAAATTGTACATGCAGCACAAGTAAACAACTTTGGGCTTGAAAATATGTATACCGGAAGTTCAATAAAGCGTTTTTTTCCAGTAGGTAGGGTTAGTTACATCAAATTACACTTTTGGGTTCTATTGAAAACTTAAATTTCAATAAATACATTTAGTATGGATGATTGCAGAAAATATATTATATTTATCTTGTGAGACATGTAACAGAAAGTGATAAGGAGGATTGTCTTATATATTTTTGTTTTTAGTGCCTAATGTCATTGTTACAATTATTTCATTTTAGATTTCAGGAGAAAAATAAAAAATAAATTTTACATTTGGGTTCTATCAAAAACTAAAATTTCAATTCAATCATTTAGCCGGGATGATTGCAGAGTATATCTTCAGTTCATCTTGTGTGACATGTAACAGAAAGTGCAATGGAAGATTATCTTGCATATATTGTTAATTAATGCCTAATTTCATTGTTGCAATTATTTGAATTTGTATTTCAGGTGGAGAAAAATAATAATAATAATGTTGCTGTTTTCCAATCAAATCCGCTTATGAACGGGCTTTCACCTTCTGATTATGTTTTAAGTGCATTTTCAAAGGTTCACACCAATGATTTGGAGCAAACATTACTGGTATGTTTGGGAATTACATTTTTGTTGCATGATCTCATGCACGAATACAAGGCATTTCAGGGTACTGCATTTAGGCACATTCCATTTTTTGTTGTCAATATCTTAATCTCATTTTTAAACCATTGCTTTGGTATGCACTAGCCTATTGAGTTGGTTGAACTTCTTGATTCATTACTATTTCTGCACGTCACATTTATGATCTCTACTAGTTCTTTTTTCTTAGTTTTTTATGTATATATTCAACCATTTATGGAGAAAGTTATTGAATCTTGACCTTTCTATATGGTATCCGACTTGGTTAAATTTCCTCACCAACTCTATTTGGTTTTGAATATTTCATCCTCAATCATAATAATATTTCTGCAAATCATATTTAGTTTATAATTTGTTGAAAGGCAAAATGGTTAAAGGGCTCATTTGGGTACACAACATGGCTAAGGACTTATTAAGTACTTAAACTTGAGAATGAAAATATGAGAAAGGATGCGTGGTGATAATTGTCTCTCAGCCGTTCATGCCTGTATGCCCGCGCACACACATCAAAGATACAAAAGGGAAGATATAAAAAGACAACACGAATTACAGTAGGTGACAAATAGGTACAACAAAACATATCTTTTCATCTTTCCCGGAGTTGGTCAAAAGATTAGTTCTAAGCTATTCTAATACCTCCCAAGACGAAAATGCAAATTGTATGTACCAAAATTTTAACACAAATTGAATTTAAGGTCCTCTTAAGGATTTATTCAAAATATTTGCAAGATGATTATTTTTGCTGACAAATTTAATGCACATTCCTTGGAGGACACCTCAAACAAAATGACAATTAACTTTTATATGTTTGGTTATGAAATACAAGATTGGAAGCAATGTGTATTAGTGCTAGTTTATCACAATACATTCTTATTTGTAGAATTCTACAAAGTTTCAGCTCTTCGAGGAATTGTTTTGTCTACACAAGCTCACAAGTGAGTGACATCATTGTCCTATCCTCAACTTCAACACTAGATCGAACAACCACATTATATTTCTAGCTTTTCCAAGAAATAATATTACATCCAATGAAAAAACAATATCTAGAGGAACATCTTGCCCAATAAGCATCACAATACCTAGACATTTGAGTATTTCCCTCTTCATATATAATTATCAATGTCCTAGAGCCTTTTCTGAGGTATATGGGGATGCAAACAACAACATTCTAGTGAGCAACACAAGCATTCTACATAAACCGACTAACTACTTGAACTACAAAAGACAAGTTAGGTCTAGTAACAATTAGATAAGTTTCTCAATAATATTTTATATCTTTCTGGATCTGAGAAAGGTTCACTTTACTTGGTCATTAATTTTATTATTTGGATCTATAAGACTATGCATGGATCTATAGTCAATCATACTTGTTTCTTTTTCAAGATATTTAAGGCATTGCTGTTTAGATAGTGTCTTTTGATTGAGCTACTTCGATACCAAGGTACTATTCAACACCATGAGATATCTCACATCGATTAGAGATATAACTAAATTATAATATATAAGTGGGTTAAGTTGAGTTGGACTTGAAAGCAATTGCATAAGTGTTTCTCCGGTTGAGATATCTTAGTGGCATCATTCCTTGTGATGACTGAATTGAGAGCACACATTTCTTAGGAAAGGCTTTACAATAAAAGATTAAATTGTCTGTTTCTTTATGTTTTAGCCTAAATTTGTACAATTTAGCTAAATTTTCCAAACTAGACATGTTAAGATTGGTTGAGAGCATAGAGAAATCGGTGTAATTTACAAATGTACAAATCTAGTCTAACATATATCATTACATTATGCAGGCTTTACCATTTTCAGATGCTTTGAAGCTTCTCTCGTACTTGAAAGACTGGACTTCATATTCTGATAAGGTTACCCTTGATATATGAAAAATTACGTTATCAGACATGATGATGATTAAGTTAACAATAATAGATGTATAGAATTTTAGATATTTTTACAAGATACTCTTATTCATGTTTTTTTGATAATTGCAGGTTGAGCTTGTTTGCAGAGTAGGTACGCTGCTGCTGCAGACACATTACAACCAGCTTCTTGCCACACCAGCTGCCCGACCTATCTTGACTGTTTTCAGTGACATATTTTATGAAAGGGTCAAGGTAAATATGCTAGGTTTTTATTTTATTTTTTTAAATAATTGAAGCTTTGTCATATTTGGTACATTAAAAATTTACTGCCAGAAAGCATATTTAGATTTGAATTGATTAATTCATTATGGAAATTGATGATACTTTTGGAATGTATGTTCGTTGTTTGGACATAAATTTTCGAATTTAGATGTATTTCCGTGATACATTTTTGTTGTGAAAGTTTGGTTTAAAAAGTAGATGGGTTGTGGTATGCCCAATATTCAAACTCTTGAAAATTTCCTGAAGAGATAAAATTCGAGCAAAAGATAATAGACCTTTGTGAAGGATGATGAAACACTGGCTAAACTTTACAAAAATTACTCTTCTGATGATTCTTAATTATCTTCTATTCTAATGTTTGAGAGGCATGACATAATAGGGATTGTAGACATCTTATGCATGACACAGCGAGTCCTCAGATAGCATACTATCATATCTAACATAGGTCTTTTACAGACGTACGATGTTTCATAAGAATAAGATATCTCATGGTTATGGGTGATAATCCTTAATCTAAATAGTATTATTTGTTTGTGATCAGAATGAATATGTAGGTAGCCGGATAATTTTAAAATTTAATTTATCATTATCCAGCTCTTATTTTAGTAATATAAAATATTTTCTGCCAATAAAGGCAATTAGGATTTATATTTTCGAAATTAAATATTTTTCTTATTTCGTTATTTCTGTATGGTTAACTGGTGAACTTGATTGTATCGTTGACAACTTGGTGTCTTCACATTTTGCTAGGGATGGAAGGATATCTTTGGTTTTAACCTCGCAGCCATGGATCATATTCAGGTTTGTATAAAAATTCTGCCGAATAGTTTTTCGCCACTGATAAAGACGCTGATTCAATTTTGAAATGATGTTTCAGCAATTGATGGCATCTAGATCAGATGCTCTTTTTCATGATGCAAGATCAAAACTGGTAGAGATACGTGCTCGACAATCTAAACGTTTAGAAGAAAGGTCACACACTGGAGAAGTGAAGCGAAAGAAGAAAAAGACATAAAGTATCGTGTATGTTGGACATGGTTATGTGCTGGAATATGTTAATGACATGAGTATTTCAATCACGGTGGAAAAATTGATGAAACATTGCAGATTCAGAGCTTATTTTTTGTAATATAGCATACATGTTGAAGAAAAGAAGATGTTGAGTACAGGTTCGATCACCAGAAAAGCGTATGACCTTGTCAACACGGTTCAGTTTTAATCAGCGGCTTATATCTTGATGTCAAGATGTCATCATCATTTTAAAGAGTTAGTTTTTCACAGCATACTTTTACTGATTTGGGTACCTCAGAAAAGGTCGACATTTCCATGTAATATGTGTGAACATTATAAATTTTGCCTGAATTTAATTTAATTCATTATACACCTTTTTCTGATACCCTTTATGTACCATGTTAGGGAGTAAACTTTTCCCCGTTAACTTAAGTGCATCGCCTGTTAAGTCGATAAATAGGCACTTGTGTCTATATATTGTGACTTGGAAAATAAAGAGCTTAACTTTTGTTGAATGTAATATTTTATGTGATGCATTACTCTCAACAAAAATACATGTTATCTATTCCCCAAATTCTCTCCTAGATTGTTTTCCCTATATAAATTTTATATTTTAATTTCGACATACTAGAATATTATAATTCTGAGACTTGTTTTATTACAGGAAAAAGGTGAATTGTGAATGAGTTATTGTATCGTATTTGATGAGCAAATTTTAAAAAAAATGTTACATTTTGAATTGATAATGTGACTAACTAATTTTAATCTCACTATTAATGCATGATTGTATAATCAAATATTTTATATCACATAGTACTAAAAGCTACTAGTTATCCAAATTTAACCATAAAAGGAAAATGGTATTACACCTAATTTTCTAAACCGCAAACAAGGAGTCTGTGGAATGAGAAATGCGAGGACATGCCCTTATTTTTCAATTGAAGCTCTAGAGAAAATATTTAGGAAGGAGAAAAGCTTAGTGTAAATTCTATTATAGAATTTGTGAACAACAAACTAAATTATTTCAGCAAAGTAAAAAGTTAACTAAATAGATTTTACATCATTTGACAACTAGCGCAGAGAATAAAACAATAAAAACTAAAACAGGCTAATTTAAATATATATTAATTAATTAAATTCCATAGCTATATATATATATATATATATATATATATATATATATATATATATATATATATATATATATATTAACAAAAACACAAATATGATAGAATGTGTCAGTGCATATATGTTATTTTTTATTTTATGTGATTTTCTTTATTATTTGAAAATAAGATAATTAAATATAATATTTATTGTACTAAAACAGTATGATGAATTAAAGTACTTACAAATTAATTGTGTATACAATGTTAGCATTTTTTTTTTAATTTAGGTTGTGTTTTTGTTTTTTTAACTTTTCCACATTGGTGTGTTCCCTTCGTAAATTTTGTATTGTAATTTTGAAAAATTATTAAAAATAGAATCGGAGAAGAATTGGTGTACACAAAAATAATAATACATAAAAAAAACTATTATTGATATTTCATGTCTTCATTTTTATTTTTCTTTTCTGAAAAATAAATCAGACATGTCTGGAAACAGAAAGTAATGTAGGAATAATGTTTATCTGAGCTGAACTAAATCTCTACGCAGAGAAGTAATCTAGTGACTTCATAGACAGAAGGAGGAAGTTGCAGAGAAAGATCTAAACGAAGTTCTTGCCAACAAAAGTTTGACCAAATTTCCAATTACTGGGAGCAATCCAGCGAGAGGTAGAGTACCTGCGATCACTAGTTCTCACTCTGAAACACAATGCCTCTCCCAATAACATGACATCAGTTTCCCATTTTTGACCCCAATTTCGCTTCAATTTTGTCCAATTCCTGATTTTCTTGTCACCCTTCACCTGCACTTCTGTGACGTCTCCAGCTCCTCCAACATTCCACACTGATACCAGATTAAAATAAGGATTCCCGGTGATTGTGAAACGAATCCCTCCATTCTTCTTGCACGGTACCCTGCAAAAATGTAACACTCCTACGCTTAAATAAATATCACTGGAAAGGTTTTTGTACCATTCTAACTACCACCTTATGCAAATATATGAAAAGCATTTCTACGTAACCTGCGATAACTGATTGGGACTATGCCAGCCTTATACTCTGCAATTTTGAGATATGCAGGTTTGGCCAAATCAAAGTGTTCGCGTGGTGGGTTGCACCATCCTCCATTATCACCTGGCTTATCATAGTTAGGAGGGCAAAGGTTGGTTCCCGTCACAAATATCGAGGATTCCCCTGCCTTACATCCCGCACCATAATTTATGCATTTGATCTCGTAACATGCACCGCATGTCTGTCCATCCTTGAACAGAACTGAACTCAGTGCTGTCGTGTCTAGGCCATACCCATCCCTGACCACATCATCGTACCCACAAGCTCCACCTGCATGCAATGTAATCAACTTTCATTAATTAACAAGATACTAAACAACTTTCTAATGATGCACCTGTTGAGTATTTGGAGAGAGATTCATCCAAATATATAATACTAATAAGACATGAGTCAAACCCACACATATAAAAGATGGACACTATTCTCGACCTAAAACCTTAATACAATTTAGATTATTTTTGATTTCCAACAACATCATACTTTAAATTGAATTGGGTATTGTGTTTTATAATTTATGATACTTTATCTATATTTATTAATTAAGTATCTAATATATATATTCGTAGTAATTTTATGATAAAAATAATTTATGTAATAAAAGTAATAAAAATAATATATTTATTATATTTTTTAAGAATTTTCGTACACATATCGAGCATCTTGACTTATTGGTATATGCATTATATGAATTAGAGTTGTCAAAATGGGTAACTCGGTCTGATCCGACTCGACCCATCACGGGATGATCATTTAGTGAACCAATCCAACTCGGCTCACTTATTAACAAGCCAAAAAAATTTGAACTCAGCCCGGTCTACCACGGGTTGGTGAGTTAAACGGGTTAATTCACGAGCTCACTTAAAAAAATACAATTTCTTAATTTCTTTCAGTCAAAACTAAATTATAATTCTAATTAGAATCTAAATAAACTTTAATACAATCCAAATACAAAACAAAATGACAAAAATATAAATTATCTGTGTTGGTTAAAAAAAACAACTTAGGATGACCCAAATGCAAAGACCAACTTAACGGAAAACACTTGTGTGATCCTTTATTTACACCAATCCGGCTTATCACGAGTTTAATTTGAGTGAGCTGGGTAAAAAATCAACCCATATTGAAATTTCTAAAAAAATTTCAACTAAACCGGACCCGAACCCATGGTGAGCCAGGTTGGCTTGCGGGTTCCAACCCATCTTGACAGTTCTAATGTAAATGAGTTTTTATATCGACACATTGTATCTTATTTTGGATATGGTTAAAGAATTTTAGAGTGAAGAGCTTTGGATATAAGTAACGAAATGAGGTAAGAAATTGTACCAAATGTTTGGGAGTCTCCTTCATAGAAGGTAGCAAGAGCTTCTTTCCATCCAGTAGGCCTAAAAATGGGACGATGGTGTCTGAGTTGAGCTTTGTTGTTATATTTGTTGGTGTTGTGGGCAGCAGCATGGACATTAGGAAGTGAGAATGCAACAAGAAACAACAATGTTGAGGTTAGGAGTGCTCCCCAGAGGAAAGCCATGCCAAAGCTTGAGATTTGGTTTCAGTTCTCTCCGATGAGATGATTCTTTGATGTTTTCCTATATTTTCTCACCTGTATCTCTGTGTATATATAGCAAAATGTTTTTGGCACGTGTGACAATTTTAATAGGCTGCCACTTTTCAGGAATATTACAGTATGATGACCTGTTCTCTCGGGCAATCTTAAAAAATAGAAAGAAGAATGGTAGATTTAAATCTTATTAAAATTATATATATTTAAATTTATAAAATTATAAATGATAAAAGTATACAACCATAATCATAAGATTATATGAACTACAAGACCGTAAGAGAACAAAATTATAAAATTACATATAGCATAAACGGACAAGACAACACTACAACAGTTAAAAATAAATAAATTATAAGAATTCATTTGAAAAATATAAATTTTAATTTTTAATAAACTATAATAAGAACTAAGTTAAAGGTTCATAAATTTATGGTGAAGTTAAAAGTTAATTAAGACAAATAAAAAACTTGTTAATAATTATTTGAACAAAAATGGTATTGCAAACATACGCTTTAATTAAATTTTAAACTACATATAATTTTTATTCACACACTGCATGGAAGATTGTCCCTGGTTGTTGAGTTAGATTAGAGCTCTTAAGAGTTAATTAAAATTTAATGTATGTTTTAATGCCACGTCTTTATTAAATAAAAATTCGACCTTAATTAAGTTCTAGTTTAATATATAGTACTTCGTTTGTGCGTTATTTTTTCAATAAGTATTTCTGCGTATTGTAAATAATCATTTTATTTTCTATTATGATAATGTTTGAACTAAGTTGTAAAGAAAAAGCCACTATTATAGAGTCATTAGAGCATTAAGTTGAAATTTCATGTGATATGCGAAAATAGAAAAAACAGAGACGATAAAAGAGAATTGAATTATGCTTTAAAATATTATAGACTTTTTGTTGTTATCATTTGCTCAATAAAACTCAGATGACGATCATTTTGTATTTGTTAAGAAACCAGTTTAAAAGTTTAAGAGTTTTCATATGAAACTTATCAAACATAGCTTTAATTAAATGATTGATTTATTTGTTTTAGAAAATTTTCATTTTAAGTTATGTAACATTTTTCCTTTATTTACACAATATTTTTATATTGGTCGATCTTATTATACATAATATATTCGGTTTTTAATATTAACCGATTGAGTTCTATTAAAGATATTAATATTTTTTGGCTTTGTGACCACTTTCAATAACCTTAGTATTGTTTGTAATTGTATTTCTTACTAATTCTTTAGGTATTGTTTGGTTAGTAGTCACTTGTCTAATCCTTTGAATATTATTTTACATATTTTTTACGCCTGTTTCAGACATAATTGTTGGAGATGTAAATTTATGTATGTTATATTATAATAATAAACGTAAATTTACGTATGTAACAAAACATGATCATGTTGTTATATCTTTTACTGTTTTGCCACACTTTGGAAAAATCATAGAGTTGAATTTTTTCTCTAATAATATTTTCAAAGTTTCAATAATTTTTTTCATTTTTAATTAAAAATAATATTTTAATTTCACCCCATCTTTATCTAGAAGAATATTGATTACTAATTGAAGTTATTTGGTAAATAACAACCCACTTACTTTACTCGATAAACTAATTAATTTTTATACTAAATATTTTGATGGATGTAAAAGAAATTATTTCGAAACATAAACAACTTTAAAAAATCATCTATTTATACAGACTGTCTTTCCAAATCTGTATATAAGCATTATAAACATTAAACCAATAACTGTGAATGTACTTATATAAATAGTTAACATGTTATGTTTATAAATCTAAAGTTCACTACAAAAATGGAAGATTATTGACAAAATTTTGTGGATAAAACTTAAATTGTAATTTATCTATAGATATTTATTGTTATATTTTAAATTTTCAATTATCAAAATGAGAATATTTTTTAATAATAAATTCATCAGTAATATTACTAAATTATAAATTTTAATATTGATGAAAATATGTTTATTATACGGATATTTCTTTATTAATTTTTTTTATGTAAAATGGGGGCTACATTCTTTACTTTAAGTTTAGATCTTGTTATAATAAAATCTGTCGATAATATTTTTTTCTTAATCTTGTCAATAATTTTAACATATTTGAATGACATATTTCTATGTAAAATGTATGGATAATATTTTTTTTCTTAAATTTGTCAATAATTTTAACATGTTAAATGATATAATTTTGTGGTATATTATTATAGGAAAAATGTAGTTGTTAGTATGAATAATTGTATCATATTTGATGAACAAATTAAAAAAAGACACTAATATAACGAAAGGATATGATTACAGTTATTTTTTATATTGAAATACAGTGAATGGACCACAAACCATAATATATCCAAATGATAATAAAAGAAGAATTTAAGATTACGATTTTCATCTATAACTATAATACATAAGAGTATAATTCAGAAAAAAGTCATAACTTATAATTTACATTTCCTTTAGTAACCTTTAATAACTGTAGCCTAATCATGAAAAGGCTACAGTTGTACTTTTTGAATATTTAGAAAATACATGTAACTTTTTGAATTGAAATGACAAACTAATTTTAATCTCATTATTTTGTATAATCAAGATTTTATTTCAAGTAATACTAAAAGCTACTAGTTGTACAAATTTAACCGAAAAAAAAGGAAATGGTATTACACATAATTTTCTAAACTGCAAACAGGGGTCTATGGAATGAGCAGTGAGAAGACATATAAGGGATGTGAAAGTTATAATTGCGAGTATTTATGGATAAAGTTCGTAACAGCTAAAAAATAGATATTATAATTGGATATAAGCAGGTAATGGTTACGGATATTTTTTTTATACATGTATAGCATATTAACAAGATGAGTATATAGATATCATAGTATCACTAACTGTAAATACTCGTACTTATAATATTCTACTTTAATCTAAAGAAAAGAACATGATTAAAATATTAATACATTGATTTTGAATAAATTATATTTTATTAATTGGTTTTAAAAAATCTTTATTTTCCTGTAAATGGTTCAACACTAGTTAAATAAGTTATTTATACTTTATTTAAAATTTATGAATAATATTTTATTTAAGTTTATAATTAAAATATATTGTTAAATATTTAATTTTTTTAAATACCCACAAATACGTGTGAATATTAAACAAAATATGTGAATACCTATATAACATATATCCACCTAAATATGAAAACAATACATGACGAATATATATATCCCACGATTAAATTACAAAATAACTAATACCCATACCTTATCTTCGGTCGTACCCTTATTTTTCATTTGAAACGTGAGATAAAAAATTTAGGAAGGAGAAAAGCTTAGGGCAAGATATATTAAACTATAGTAAGTCCACAATTATATATATATATATATATATATATATATATATATATATATATATATATATATATATATATATATATATATATATATATTTATTATATGTGATTTTGTTTACTATTTGAAAATAAGATATAATATTTATCGAACTAAAACAGTTTGATGAATTCGACTTTTTAAGAACTTACTAATACAATGTGATCATTTTTGTGTTTTTTTATTTTTCCTTGTTACCTTTTAACGTTGGCGTCTTTCATTGTAATTTTGAAGATTTCTAAAAATAGAAGAGGAGAAGAATCGGTGTACAAAAAATAAAAATAATAATATTCATATATATATATATATATATATATTTCATGTCTTTATTTTTCTTTTTTTGAAAAATATATCAGACATGTCTGGTAATAATAAAAAGCGATATATTAGGGATAATGTTTATCTGAGCTGAACTAACTTCTATGTAGACAAGTAACCTAGTCACTTCCTAGATAGAAGGTGGAAGTTGCAGACTAAGACCTAAAAGTTCTTGCCTTCAAACGTTTGACCAAATTGCCAAGTATTGGGAACAACCTTGTGAGCGATACAGTGCCTGCGATCACTAGTTCTGACCCTGAAAGACAATGTCTCTCCCACTAACATGACATCAGTCTGCCATTTTTGTCCCCAATTTCGCTTCATAGTTGTCCAATTCTTGGTTTTCTTGTCACCCCTCACCTCCACTTCTATAACGTCCCCAGCTCCTCCAACGTTGGACACTGATATGAGATTAAAATGAGGATTCCCAGTGATTGTGAATCGAATCCCTCCCTTCTTCTTGCACGGTATCCTGCGATAATTAACTGGGATTACGCCAGCCTTCTCCTCTGCAATTTTCAGAAATGCAGTTTTGGCCAAATCAAAGTGTTCCTTTGGTGGGCTGCACCATCCTCCATCAGGGCAAAGGTTCGTTGCCGTCACCGATATAGAGGATTTCCCTTTCTTACATGCCCCTCCAGTATCTGCGCATTTTACCTCGTAACATGCGCCACATGTCTGACCTTCCTTAAACATAGCTATACTCACTGCTGCAGTGTCTTCGCCATAGCCTTCCTTAACCACATCTTCGTACCCACAAGCTCCACCTGCATGCAGTGTAACCGGCGTAATCAGATTCAACATTTGAGAGATATAAAGTAGATTTGATGGCTTTGGAAAGAAGTCCCAAAATCTTAACACAATGAAAGTAAGAATTTCTGATTTAAGAAATTTGGATATAAGTAATGAAAGTAAGAGATTATACCGAATGATTTAGAGTCTCCATCGTAGAAAGTAGCTTTGGCTTTCTTCCATCCAGTGGGCGCAAAAGCTGGTCGCTGCTTTTTGAGTTCACCTTTCTTGTTATATTTGTTGGTGTCGTTTTCAGCAGCATGGGCATTAGGAAGTGAGAATGCAACAAGAAACAACAATGTTGTGGTTAGGAGGGCTCCCCAGGGGAAAGCCATGACAGCGCTTCAGATATGGTTCGGTTTTCTACTATAAGAGATGTTTATTTGATGTTTTTTTGATGTTTTTTTATATTTTTTTATATTTTACTTCTCACTTGTGTCTGAATAATGTATATATAGGGAAATGCTTTTAGCTTGTGTGGCTATTTTAATAGGTTGTCATTTTTGTGGAATATTGCATTACCGGCCATCCTTAAAAAATGGAAAGAAGAATCATAAATTTAAAACTTATTACTATTCTAACTGCGGTTCTTTCTTTCATCTGTTCTTAAAATAGTTCTTTTACTTTGTCAACTTTTACGATTTCAAAAACATACGTGATTAGGTTAGGATGACAATATAAAAAAATGTGTGGATGCAATTTTTATATAATTTAGGATGACAATTATATTATGGATGCACTTTTTATGGAATATCTTATTATTAGCAATGTGTTTTTGATTTTTTTTTCTTCTAAAAAATAAAATCTCATTCTCTATTCTATCATATGTTTTATTTTCGAATAAGGAAAGTTTATATTAAGTTTTAATTCGTTGAAAGAATATAGTATAATAGTTATTACTACACTACATTTTAAGTTTTTTCTGTCTTAATAACTGGCAAGTTACTTTATATGTATACAAAATAAGGTTGATTTTGGAATATAATTGCATAGAACATATAGAAGAAAAACATTTCCTCATCATTAACTTTTGAATAAGAAATATGATTATAAACTTTAAAATAAAACATATTAAAAATATTATTTATGCTGAATGTTTTCTTGTAGTGTTCGTTAGCACTGTTATCGGAAATTTAAACCATTTTAAATAAATAAATTTGATTTTTTCTAAAAGAGTAAATATTTGAATCGATTTTAGAAGTTAAACAAGTGATTAAGTTCTAGTTTAATTATGATTAAGATAAAATTATAATGCAATTTTTAATTATTATCAAGTTATTTCTCAATTACAAATTATTATTTAATAAAGTTAAGTGGCGTATATAATAATTATTAAATATCTAATAATTGTGAATCTATACATTTTCGTGTTCAAATTTGTTTTCTAATTTTACTTTTTAAATAATTTCTTTGACATTAAAATAATTATTTTTTAATTTTACTTTTTAAAGATTTTTTTTTTAAATGTAGCTATTTTTTATTTGACCGTTTTTTAAAATTTAATTATTTTTTATTATAAAGTTATGTATAAAATAAATAAAATTTATTCATAATTAAATTATTAAATTTATTTATATTTAATTTTATAATAAAACAAATAATAATTTTATTATTTTTATTATCATACAAATATAAGCACACATAAGCGTTTTTATTATTAATAAATAATAAAAATATTATTTTTTTACAAAATTTAAATAAAACTTCGTTAATCACTTATATTTTTATTATTTTTTATTGAGTGATACTACAGAGACTAATTATATAAAATATAATACAAGTATTATTTTTTTTACTCATATTTATCTTTGACTAGTTCTTTAATCGTGTTTGAACTCCTAATCATTGGTAACAAATACATAGTGTATTCTTAGAGCTCATAGTTACTATTAACTAATCTATTAAGTATTATATCAAATAATTTTTTATTCAATCAAGTATTATTTTTTAAGTCACTCATAATTCAATCACGTTGTTTCTTAAGTTACTCTGAGTTCAACATAAATAATGTTTTGGCTTCGAATTATTCTTTGTTATTCCATTTAAATATTTTTTCTTCCAGTCACTTTTGACTCAAACAAATATTCTTTTACAAATCACTTAAACTTGAGCAAATATGCTTTTAAACAACAATCATGACTAATATAAATGGATATTTTTTTGTCAAATAACTCTTGGCTAATGTGTAGGGTGAGGATTTTAGTAATCTATTATCACATTTTAGCTTGCTAGGTGAAGACATTAATATGTTAATGTGTGTATGATTTAAGTACTATTCATTCTAGTTTGTTGAAAAGAACAAAATAGCAATATTTTTGTTGAAACCTTAGTTGGATAATAAAATTTTTGCACTATTTTAGTTATATATGTGTGTTGTCTCACCTTTCTTTCTCTTAAAAAAACTTCATTAAAAAAGGTAGAAGAAAATAACTATCGGAGTAGTTTATGATTGTTGAACAACTTCAACTTTTTTACGAAAAACATGTTAGTGATGAATGAATATATAATAGTCATTTTCTAATTAAATGCATGTTTTATTTTTACTATTTAAAGAGGTCTACCATTTTTAATGTTATTTCTATTATTAATATTAATTATTTAAATACTTAAATACTTAAGTTATAATAATAATAATTAAATAAGGTAAAATGTGTCTTGGATTCTTGAAGCAAGAATCGGATAAACTTAACATCATCCTTACCTTTTATTTATTGTTTTATGAAATTGAGGTTTTAGTCCTCGATTTTTTTAAAATAAGTGAGGTTTATCCATGTTGTCACGTAACTGAATCACGTTACACGTGCTAGCCACCATGGTGAAACTGTTGATTGTGTGAGTGACAGTTTCATGCCTATTTTCAAAATTTTGAGTACCTAAAAAAAGAAAACTAAAGTATAATGAGCAATATTAATTTTCTGTAAATTCAATCAATTCCATTCATACATCTGAGTTTTATATTTAGTTCAATTAATTTAAAGTTTATGTATTAAGATCAAGAATATGTCAAAAACCATATTCCAAACCAAAAATAAAAATTTTATATTAATTAATTATATATATTTTGATGGGAGTGATGTGATATTTAATTTTCTTCTGTTTATTTGTTTTTGTCAGAAAAACTATAAATACAAATTTGGACATCTTTGGTTTTGGAAATGATGATGTTATGGATTACGCAACATAAGAAGTGGAGTTAGTAACCAGCTATGAGTTTGCCATGTTGGAGGAGTATTTTAGTTGGTAGTGGTGGTGGCAACTGGCAAGTGTCAAGTTTAAGGAAATTGTTTTCGTCCTAGAATTCCGATTTCTGTTGGGTTGGGTTGGGACTTACTAGGATTAAGGAATAATAACGACTTGTGGAATTGGTGGCCCGCATCTTAACTTGCAAATACTAATGCTTCCGTAGTTTCAACGTCGTCAATGCTGCAAGATTTTGTTGCCAACTCCCTTTAGGGTTCCTCTGTTTCGTTCTTCACACCAATGGCCAAGAAGAGAACCACACCTCACAAGAACGATGAGAAGAGGAAGACCCAATTGATAATTCACATGCCAAAACATTCTCAACAGCCAAGAAGTTCACCTCCCAAGCGTCGCACTGATTTCTCCGTGTTCACACGCACTCCCTCCTCCTTCTCTAACCCTGCTTCTGGTACCTTTTCTGCTTCTTATCAACAAGGGCTTTTGAATTTTCTTCTTTCACGTTTACTCTACTGCTTCCTGAATTTGGTTTCGGTATGGAATTTGATTGTTTTTCACTGTGTGGGCTTATTGTTGCTAATTGGTTTTGGTGATTATTATGTGGGAATCGTCGTTTCGTTTTTCTTTGAATTAATCGTCAACTGTTGACTGCAAAGCTAGTGCCATTCGTGCAATTCCCCGCATTTAGTTCATTTTCTGCTTTTCTGTTCGGTGCGTTTGAAAAGCATTGAATTGTTGATTTCGTATAGTAAGAAGGAATTGGTAATGGGATTATGAAATCCCTTCCTCCTTCTTTGGTCGGAAGCAGTTCGATTTGTTGTTTATTGTGTCACGTCTTCATAGATGACGATGTTTGCAAAAATTATAGGGTGGTAGCTTGTTAGCAATGTGGTTGAGCTATGAAATAAACGTGTCTACGTGCTTGTTGCTTTTCCAATTTTGCATTTGTTTGACAATGGAATGAAATCATTCTTTTGTTACCGTGCTAAATGGTTTATGTGTACTGAAAATTATTCATAACTTTTTGATTTCAATCTTCCAGTCATGTGTATTTGTGTTGGAGGAAAAGTGCAGAATATGGTGTTTTTGCATGGACCTTTACAGTCCGTATCAGAAGTCACATGCATACATTGAGATAATATGTGTTTGATAAGCTTTGTCAAAATTTTGAAGGAATTAATTTTGTTTCTTAGATCCATATGACTTTATTCAGGCTAGTTTTATACATTTAGTACTCTAAAACTTTGTTGTTGATGTTGCCAAGCATGGAGGTTTTGCCAGTAGTTTGTTCTCTTCCTTCTAACATCTTGCTGTGTAACATGTGATTCAAATTAAATTAACCATTCTGTTAGGATTTAAACCCAGTGTCTGTCTTTCATTGCCAAACTTTGGTTGAATTTTTTTAAAGTATACTGATCTTTGATCTGACCAATTTTCATGCAGGTTCGTCTTCTGGTGAAGTGAGGTTGAGCAATGTCACTGCAAGAAGTTTGCAGGGAAAGGGAATGACAACAAAACAAGTTTCTGAAAATACAATGGTTCGATGCAGCATTTATCAAGAGGGTAGACCAGTATGTTCATCTGAGTTTTTTGATGCTGGAGTTGTTGAAGTTGATTCAGCTGTTCGAGATGAAAGTCTTGACCTTGGTAGCAATAGGTTTGTTATTGTGCAAGCGTGCTAGTACAAATAAGTAGAGTTTAAGACCTTTCGGCTTTTATGTTTCTTAGTGGACTGAAACTTAAAAAAAGTTTCTTGTTTTTATACAGGGATTATTGCAATGAAAGAAATGATATTTCCAAGATGTCAGAATCTACACTTCTTGAATCATCTGTCAGTGATAGCAGTTCTCTCGCTGCAACTCCCGGAAACGTTGTATGGGCGAGGACAGAGTGTCAATTGTGGTGGCCTGCTGAGGTATTTACTTTTATATCTGTCTTCTGGTTCATGAGTCAATATGGCATATGATAGACAAAAGGAATCCACTGATACAAAGTCCGTCATCTCTTTTTGGTATTCTTGAAGAATCTCTTGATTTTACATGCACTGCTCACTTACCACCTAAGTTCTTCAGGAAAATTCACTGACATCAGGGTATTGTAACATGCCCTTGTCTTCTTTAAAATTGGAGAACTTACTTTCAAATTTTAAAATGACTTTCCATATAATAATTAGAATAGTTTATAATCAGTTTAAGCATCACGGTCTTTGCCTTTTTCCCTTTTTAATAATTGATGTACTATAATGTATTATCTTTATTATCTCGGCAAACTGTGATAGACTTCATTTTTATTTTTCTATTTACTCATTCCACCCTGTTCCTTTCTATTCCTTCGGAAAATGTTTGAGACAATGTTGACTCATGGGAGCTATAGAAGTTAAGATCAATGTTTTAGATCAATTCATGTTCACTTTAAATTATTGAATATTGAACAATTTTTTCCTATTCTTATCTACGGTGCTTGATTTGTCAAAACTTTTGTCAATCTATCTGCAAAAAATATGAGGAAAACCAAATATTTGAACGTTTTTGTAGTTTACAAGATCAAAAACTATTGGTGCAAATCTGTCATACTTTTGACGTTTTTGAATCCAACCTTCTAAACATAATAGTTAATAAAAGAGATCAGCTCATGACTTTGGCATGGAGTTTATTTCTGTGTCACTATTTGCTTTCAAATTTCATGACCAATTTATCTATATTAATTAAAAAAATAAACTTTTCAGATCATGGAAGAAACATCTGCGTTATCCAAACCTGGTAGTGATGGGCATGTTTTAGTGCATTTTTATGGAAATCTTCCCAGGTATTGTCTCATATATTTTCCTGATGGAAGTTTCTTGGGTTGTCTGACTTGTCTACTTATTGTACTGAATGTTTCTTTGTTGCTTATCAGTGCCTGGATTGATCCAATGACAGATATTTCAACTTTTGAAGAGGTGAGTTAACCCTTTTCATGCAATATGCTTTTGTACATATGACAAGTTGATGGTGCTTATAACTTTAGAAATCAAGCCACTATCTTGCATCTTGTTGATATTTAACATCTAAGTTAAAGCCATGCTAGAAGAGAGGCATATAGAATGCCTAATCCTCATCTTCTAAATGAGAAAGCAGAGGGTGAATAAATGCTTATTTCTCAATTTTCTAATATGTTTCCCTGCAGCATGTCGCACAATTTTTGTACTGAACTATTAAAATAATGATTTGGATTAAGCATATTGTCTCTGCTGTTGTCAATCCTTCTATTCTATATTTTATTTTCAATTTTATGAATTCCCTTTTCTTTTCTGTTGAGAGGTCGGTTGTTATGGAATTAGGATGTTATTTTACACAGTTTTCTGTTAAGCAGGACATAATTTTCAACAATTGTGAAGAAGGTAGCTCTATGATTGTTTGCTTAATCATTTCTGGACATGATTTTTATTGCAGTCGTTTGAAGCAAGGAGCAATAACCCTTCAGAAAATTTTCAACAGGCTTTAAAGCAAGTATGTTTAATGTAAAGCAAATCTTTTGTATGGTTTGCTCCAATAAATTTTACAATTTCAGCCAACATAGTCTGTATATTATCTATTTTATAACCTCTCCCCCATTCTCGGTAAGATTTATTTATTTATCATTTTTTATTTTTTGATACTAGGCATTGCAGAGGAAGGCACAACTTAGTTCTTGCCAAAAGTTGACGGCTGATAGTTCTCCTCAATCTGATATGCAAGAACGTCCATTTGGTACCGTCTTGATTTATACTCTAAATTGTTTTGTGTATAGTGAAGTGAGATGTCACAACAAGGACCACAATGGGGGATGCCACAAAATAGAAAATAAACTATTTTCAACCTCTATCATTACCCTCATTGTGACAAATGGTGATTCAACTAGACAATTTGCAATTTCACATTGGCTTATTGGCAATCATCATCCCGTTGCATTCCATTCCATATGGTTGATTTTGCATTATAGTTTGAAGATTTAGTGCACGTCTAACTAGCAAATATAGTATGACATGGGGAGCTTAGTTTCATTCTATCATATGAATTGTTACCTCAAATATAGAACGAAAAATTGGATTGACAAATATTTCTTTGCAATCACTTCTTTGCGAGACCCATCAAAAGTTATGCCTACCATAGGGCTTGACTTAATGTATAATTCATTAGATGATACTCTTTCAAGTGTCTTTTGAGATCACTTTCAATGAGAAAGTATTGTCAACTAGAAACACTTGTCAAGATATGGTTTGTTGTGTATGTGGGTTGGGTCTATTTATGCCCAGCTCCATCCACTGACATCCCATAGGTAATTATTGGTAGTGATCCTAACAATGATATCTTCTCCTTTTTCCACAGAAATGTTGTGAACAAGGTCGATATCGTTCAGTATTGATAAATGTATTTTTCTTACTTTTTACTATATGGACATAGGACCAGATATATTGTTGTGCTTTAGACACACAAGGGTTCCATCATATGACTCTATATCTTTTATCTCTACATGGTATGTATAACCTAATTCGAATCTGTGCCCTTCCAATGGATCCAGTTTTCATCGGTGTCAGTTTTTATTTTCGAATATTGTCTCTTTCCAGTTTCCAGCATCCCTTCTTTGGTGTGCATATTTTTCCATCTATTTTCTGTCACTTCCTTTACTGTTGCTCTATTGTTGTTAGCTTTTCAACCTCATCCCCACTATTTGAGTTACCTTGCGTAGTTGACCATTGCATCTTTGGAGTTCCTGATGCTGTTGTGTTTCTCTCTCCCTTTACCGTTCCCTAGACACATGATCACAAAGTCATTTAATTTATTTGCAAAAAGTGTTAAAAGTGTTTGAAGAAGTTCTAAGAGGCTAAACCAACTGAATGCCCTTTTGGCATGAAGTCTGACAAGTTGGGTTTGTAGTCAACTAAAAGGGAGTTGAAGTGGATCTGACAGTATTGAAATGCCACTTTCTCGCCAAAAAAAAAAGTTTCAGGCCTTTAGTCAACTAAAAGTCAATCCACACTTTCTCCACCTAACAACTACATATGGTCCATCTTCAAATTGTTGTGCAAAATTCAACCAATGGAGTAAAATGATGTTTACCCAAACTCAAAGAATATTTCGGTCCTCAACAGAATCGTTGCCTTTTGCATCAATTAGCACAACAAAGGTGATGAGTCCATTGAAAATATCTTATTTTTTAATAACAGATAGTGACTTCATTTTGGGTAGTGATATAAGATTAGGGGTGTAAAATGAGCAAAACCCAGCTCACAGGGGTTTGTTCACTACTAGTTGAGCTAAAAAAATGTTAGTTCAATCAAACTCACTTTTTGGTGATCAAAAGATTTTGTAACTTGATTCGATCTATTACGGGTCGGTGAATTAGTAATTGACTTACCTACGAATGTTTTACTTTTGTAATTTATTTTATATATTTATTGTAGTATAATGAAAATGTGGATTGACTCGATTTTTTTTTTTTAATTGTGAAATCAAAGTATTTACCTAATATTCCAAATATTATTATTAAGACAGTAGTTAAAAATTAAAATATCAACATATATAACTTGACAAACAAATTTGATAAAAAAAATAACTTGGCAAACACTTAATTTAAGATCAGACACGTTTCTATTTAGCAAACAAAAGGTTCTGGGGCACTTATCTTCATAGAGTCCCATGTGCATTGTTTTTATCCATGCATCATTTAATGTTCTTGTATGTCTAGTGTGTTTGTCAGATTCGACAGCTATCTACCGGTTGGCAATGGTTTATTCGTTTTGGTTGTTCTTTTTCCTTTTTAATATGGAGTTATGGTTTGAACAGATAACTGCCCTTCTAGAACCACAAGCAAAACAATTGATGATTTTCAAGAGAGACGAAGAGGGAAAAGGGAACGTAAACCCAAAGTTCACTTTGATGTAAGTTTGTAATATAGAACCTGTGGCATGATCACTATTGGAACTTGTTTTTGACGGGCTTAATGTATAAATTCTTTTCCAGGAGGTTACATATCCAGTGAAATCAGAAAGAAAGCTTCGTCGGTTAAAGATAATGCGGTACCTCGGCCTTGCAGCTCCAATTGGTTCTCCCTTTTGAATTTTGACCGCGAGTAATGCATATTTCAAATGTTTGCAGCCTAATTTCCTTTCTTTAACTATAAATTATCATCAAATCTGCATATTCAAAAATCTGTTTTTACTTGTCATTAGCTCTGTAAATTTTGTAGGACTATGTAGTCTCATATTACATTATTATCTGTAAAAACCATATCAGAATTTAATGGAATATCAGATTAGTTCTCCAATAAAATCTCCATTTTCCATTTGTTTAGTTTGGGTTTATCTTAATGGTCATATTTCGTACAATTTACGAAAATATTTTGGTCGCCTATTCACTTTTTTTGTCAAAATAAGGCAAAAGAACCCAACAAAATGAAAGGGAAGGATAAACTCATAATTACAGTTGTTAAGTATAGTTTGTTGATCTATTATGAGGCAATATTTGTCAATCGTTAATGATTATTTTATCAATATACGTTAATTATTAAACCACCAATTTGAAATATTTGGTCAAAAATGAAAAGATATTATATAGTATAATTGAAATATTCTGATTTGGAAGCATCCGTTTTGTGAGGTTCATTATTGTACCATGCTTGAACTTCCAAATGCAGTTTATCTATCTTTGCTATAAATTTGTAGATGAGAGAAAAAAGTGAACTTGTCAGGGAAACATTATCCATCGATGATGAAACCAAAGTGACTACCCAACCACTTAAATCTGTATTATTGGCGATTCACAGCAGTGGGTGATGCAAATTATTTGCCAAATATTCAGGCTCGTATGTGCGTCTTATTCAATTCGGCCGAAATTTACAATAAAGTCTATAATACCAACACGATGAAAAAACCAAATGATGAGCAGGAAATGAACTAGCCAAAAGAATGGAATGAATAAGTAGAAGACGAAAGGGAACATGAAATACTGTTTGAGAAGAAAATCTTCACATTTATTCCACAAAAGATAAAAGGCCATTTGCATCACTTTAGATAGAAGATGCAAATTCAAATGTTTATTATTATACAATGATTTGCTAAACGCGTTATTTAATTATTTTGTTATTTGCAGTGTTAAACTTACTGAATCAGGTCACAGTATAATAAACTTTTGTGTATGTACCAAAATTAAACTATATGAGTTGTATGGTCTCGTACATTTTGTATTGTGGTCTTATGTCTCAGTAACCTAAAGAGATAACACATTACTGCTCTTTCGACACGTCTTTACTTTCTATCTACATTGGTGTTAATACAAAGGTTAGTGACGTTGCGGTTTAAGCAAGCACCCGAGAAGGAGAGAGAAGGAAGAAAAAAAAAACGAACTAGTGTGACTGATATCATCACTGGTACATCGTGGTTTTCGTGAATATTGTCTAATTTGATGGAGAATCCTGCATGAATATTGCTTGGATATAAATAATATTTATGTTTTCAATTGAATATAAGAATGTGGATGAGTATCTACATTTTCGTCCCTTCGGCTCTCCATACCCGCTCTAGTACACCATTTTTTCTAATTGGATCTACCATGAAATCAATTCACATTTTCAAGATATGTATGTATATTAAATTTTTTTTAATATATCATATTTGAATATTTTCACTCCTTTTAAATATTTTTATTTATTGTTTTTTTTTTTGTCTAAGAATGTTTAAATGTCAATTTTAAGTGTTCAATAACGCATACTCTTTATTTAATAGGTAATATACAAAATTTATCTCCTTTATTCTTTTATATTTAATTTTTTTTCATTTGAAAAGCTCTTCTTTTTCTACTAACGTTATTTTTATTATTTTTTGAATTATTTGACTAATTTCATATTTAAAAATTTTTCTTAGCTCTCTAAAGTATTTTTTTTTTGATATTTGATTCAATAATGCATCAAATTGTTTCTAATACACATTCAATTATTTTTACTTCTTTTAAATATTTTTGTTTGTTGTTTATTTTTATTATGTATAATGTTGTTTTGATTATATAATTATTTTTTTAACACATTATCATAAGTGTAATTCTATCATTAAAATTGTATAAAAAAACTGTTTACTACAATAATAATAATAATAATCTATAACAATAATAAAGGGGATTTCTTTTTTGTGTCCACATTTTAAAATACCAATTTATTAAATTTTTAAAAATTGACCATCACTTTTACAAATTTTTTATAAAATCGGCTATCTATTTTTCTTTTCTTCTTCTTTATCTATCAATGGTTATTATCTCATCTATTATGATATATTTCACTTTATTTTTAATAAATATAATTTTAGTTTATATATTAGTTTAATAACATTACAATATTATCATCTACTAATATAATATCACGCATATTTAAAAAATGCATACACACATGCTAGTAATAATAATAATAATAATAATAATAATCTAATGTCATTGTTATGAATATTCTTCACCATCATCCAAGGTATATCGATGTTCAATAAATGAAAGAGTTATGTTAAATTTAAATTATTATTAGTTTAATTTTTGTTCTTTGTAAGATTTCATTAGTATTATAATTTTTGTTAATGACATTTAAAATATTTTTAAATTTGAATATATGTTTTCTTTCTGTAATCTTTTAAAATATTTTTATATTTTATCATATTTGTTTGATTAATTTTTACAAATTCAACAAATGTGTTTGATTTTCATGAAATTTAATGTGGTAAATATTTGATATTAAATAAACAACAATATATGCTATTTTGGTATTGAATATTTAATAATATTATATTGTTGTAATTTTTTTATGATTTTATAAAAATTATTTAATTAATATTAAATTAATAAGTAAATATGTGCACGAATACAACAACAGTTACATAATGATAGTGAGAATGAAACAAAATTTCACAAAATTTGACACTCTTTGAATTTGTACGTGGAGATGAATTTTATCTTTAAAAATAAATATAAAAAATCGAAATTCACCTCAATCCGTTGTGAAACTAAAAAGATAGTAGTTGACCAAAAAAGGGAAAGCTAAACGAGGAAAAGATAATAAAAAACATAAAACGAAAAATCTCAACTACCTTTTAAAAATGATATATATCTAACAATTTTAAACCAGTCTTTCATAATGGTAATGGTGGTCACGTAGATATTCTCTACATTTCCATTTATTTTTTCGTTGCACGATTTTAACTTACCGTTAAAAGACTATGCATTTATTATATAAACGTTATAATTTAATGCAAATCATATTTGTAGATTCGTAAAAAGATAATCTCAACCATAAGCGCTCCACTTATCATGAAAATAATAGACCAATTTTACCTTTCAAACCTAATCTCTATATTTGATTAGAAAATAACTTCATCATTGGGTGTAGATCAAGTTAAACTCTTAAATAAACAAAACAATAAAAAGTAAGGGATCTGCAGAACTTAAAACATGTTTGAATTGTAAAAGCATTTTTAATATAAATTGTTTCCTATTTTCATAAACAATTTAAAATAAAGAAAAGTACATATCCGGGTGTTGTAATGTTTCCATTAATTTTAAAATACAAATATATTTCTCTCATATATTTATAATAAAATAATATTAACATTATTTTTAATTTGTAAAAAAAACCTCTTTCTTTATGTTTTTATGAACAATAACCTTCTTTATATTTTAATAAGGTCACGTTAACTTTCTTTATTTTATTTAAAATCAACGTATAAATAAAAACTTTCAAAACTTAAAAACTAAACATTAAAATAAAATAATATATACTAACATTTGATTTTTGACACGTGACTCTGAATTTTCACAAATATTAAATTTTACTGATTTTACACGGTTGGGACGAAAAAACATGTATCTTGAATTTGGTGGTTTATTTAAAAAAAAAATAGTTATAAAGAGAATTTTTTAACAAACAAGTGTTGAAAATTCAAAATTCGTTATTATTTAATTACAAACTATTATCTATAATAAGTTTTAGATTTATAATTATTATTGAAAATGATATCAACCGTAATTATTGATTGGTTTTGAGTGTAGATATTTTTGTCATAATTATTTTAGAGGTGATTTCAAATAAAAATGTTAAAACTAACATTTGATTTTTGAAATGTAATGTAACTATATATTTTCACAAATAATAAATTTACTGATTTTACACGGTTGGGTAAAAGAACATGTATCTTGATTCTTGAGTTTGGTGGTTTATTTTAAAGAAAGTTAGTTATAAAGAGAATTTTTGTGCCAATGAGTGTTGAAAATTCAAAATTCATTATTATTTAATTACAAATCATCATCTATAATAAGTTGTAGATTTGTAATATTGATTTGAAAATGATATCCACAATAATTTTTAATTGGTTGTGTAGATATTTTTGTCATAATTATTTTAGAGGTGATTTCAAATAAAAATATTATAACTAACATTTGATTTTTGACATGTAATGGAACTATAAATTTTTACAAATAATAAATTTACTGATTTTACACGGTTGAGACGAAAAACATGTATCTTGATTCTTGAGTTTGGTGGTTTATTTTAAAGAAAGTAAGTTATAAAGAGAATTTTTGTGCCAATAAGTGTTGAAAATTCAAAATTCATTATTACTTAATTACAAATTATCATGTATAATAAGTTGTAGATTTGTAATAATGATTTGAAATAATTTTTGATTGGTTGAGTAGACATTTTTGTCATAATTATTTTAGAGGTGATTTCAAATAAAAATATCACAACTAACATTTGATTTTTGACATGTGATGTAACTATAAATTTTCTCAAATAATAAATTTACTGATTTCCCATCAATAGGTGTTAGAAAATTTTGTTTTTCGGGCAAGAGGGGGAGTGCATCTTAAATTCGAACAAAAGAACCAAGAAATGTTCTTGTGTTGATAGTTGATGGGACGGGACCGATAATACTAAATGGAAAAAGGAAGAAAGAGAAGTACTATATTTAATTTCCGGAAAGCATGACATAGCCAGCGCAGCAGTGTCTGTGTGTCACGGCGTGTAGAGGCACCTCGCCACACCATACCACTCCTCTCCTCTATTTATGTTACTCTCGCCTTCGCGATTCTCGCACCTTCCAATTCCATGGCTTCCTCAACCTCGATTCCCGCATCCGGTACGTTCTCCTTCTCCGAACATTCGTTAAATTCACTCTTCTTTAATCTCAATCAATCAATCATCAATCAATCAATCTCTTTCTTGCAGAGGCCGTGCAGGTTCTCCTCTCTTTGCTCGCCGATGACTCTTCCTCCGTCAGAGAGGCCTCCATGTCCTCTCTCAAGAACATTGCCGCACTGTAATTACTTATCTTTTTTCGTTGCGTTTCTTTAATTTCGCTTCCTTCTTCATCCTCACAATTCATCGCGTCTTTCTCAGGAATCCTCTTCTTGTTCTTGATTGCTGTGCCGTCGTGTCGCGTGGTGGACGTCGGGTGCGTTTTCTCTCTCTATATCGTTTTTCATTCGATGCTTAGGTTTTACTTGACTATTCTTTTCTTTTATTTATTTTATTTCTCTCCTGTGGTGTTTCAGCGGTTCGGGAACATGGCGGGAGTTTTCCAAGTGATGGCGTTCGGCGTTCGGTCTCTTGACGCAAAAGACGTCGATTCTGCTTTCATGGCGAAGCTCGCTAAGATTGCTACCGCTGAGCTGATATCCTCTAAGGTGCTTTGTTTTCTGTTTTCTTGCGGGAGTGAGTAGCGTGCTGCAGTAGTGATAGTAATGGATACAATTCAGTGACAGTCACTTATATTTTACGTTGTTGGCTTAGTAGGAGTAAGTTAACTTGCGTGTGGTTTTTTGGAGACTCGCTCTTCGCATCTACTCAAACTAATTAAGAATAGAGGGAGCGCTTAGATGTCATCGGGCTTGAATTGACCGCATGGGACTTTTGCCGTTTTGAATTGATGGAGGATACGTTTAATTTTGTTTCCTTTTTATCAACATACGAGGACTAGCTTTTAAGTTTTAACAATGCTTTTCCACATTTTGATAGAAGTTTTTTACAACTTAGAAGTTAAGAAAGTAGGAGAAGAAATAGCTTGCAGCATTGAATAAATGAGAAATAAAAATAAAAGAAAAACAGAAGGAAAATTACATCAGCAAAGCACTGATTACCTATCCAGCTGCAATAGCAAAGGCGTAGCGGTCTATACATAAGCTGACATCATAAAGATACCAAGAAGGCAGTTTTGTTCCATGAACTTGACACAGATTAATGATCCTTGAAGATTGTGGCAAACATCTATATCTGCCTACTTTTGCTAGAAATAAATTTATGTAACTGGCACGTAATATGGATGTTGTCTGTGATGCTGCATCGACCATGGTCAATTTAAGATCCAGACAAGAGAGTTGAGGGTTAGAAGGTTTGGTAATTGGTCTTACCTTCACATACGATTGATTTGTTTTTTTGTCATCTGCAGTAGGAGAGGAAAGAAACTGACGGTGACCATGACAATGTTGATTTGAATTTGAAAGATGATTTCCTAAAAAAGTAGCCTGTTTGATTCTTGGAGGATTGGATGTTAAGCTGGTTGGCATGATTTTTTTGGAGAGATAAGCACCATTCTTGGGTCTTCATCTTCAAGGATCATTAATCTGTGGCAAGTTCATGGAACAAAGCTGCCTTCTTGGTATCTTTATGATGGCAGCTTATGTAATAGATGGTTGAACAAATAGTGATTCAAGGTTTGAAATATAGCTGTCCCTCCCCCCTTTCACTTTCCACATGGACAAATAATTTGCTGGAAATTGAATGGATGCAAATTTGCCAGAGAGAAGATTTGGATGAAGGTTGTTAAAATTGAAATTCACTTTACTAGAGGACAAGGAAAAAGAAAGGCAGGTTACATGCCGGACCTGTTGACAATTTTAGACATATGCATGCTAGCCGTGGTCAGATGATTAAAGTATAGTCAGTGCATAAGCTGGAGTTTGGTCATTATGAACTTCAAAAGTGTTACTGCATATATAGTTGGAACTAACAAAGTTGAGGACTAAGGAGAGGTCATTTATTCTTGGTCTATGTTTATAGCATTCTTAAATTGTTGGTTGGTACACAAGGTATTAAAGAACATGTTTATCAAAGAAAATGGTTATGGCTAGGCCTATGGTGTCCGAACTTGTTATTTGACTCAAGTGAGAAATCAAATGATTACTGCCAGAATTCAGAAGTTAATGTGGAAGGAGCTAAAGAGAAGTTGTAAGTTGTATGATGGTTTGAGTATGGGATTTTGATTAATCTGGCAAGGTTTGTTGGAAATTTTGTACTTTTAGACCATTTGGTTTATATGGGTATGCAAACTAATATGCTGTATTGTGCAGCTTGACTTTCTGTTCCTAACCGTTTGAGGTTTGACGTTGTGCAATTCTGATTTCTTTTTTCCTAAAGGGAGAGTGCCCATGATGGAAATAATTTTTTTCCAAGAAATACTCTAAACAATGAAATACAATTTCATTGATCATAGGCAAACATTTTCTTAGAAATACAAATTTTATGACTGTGTAATGTAAAATGGGTTTTATTTTTGAAATTAGGGTTTTATATTTGGTATTATTTGTTAGAGATTTTATCTTATATTGGACTTTCTTATTCCAATACAGAACAATATTGTCTTATTCCGGTGTTTTGTTGTGTTGGGTTTATAAATAAACCACTAATGTCAACATTTATGCGTTGTTTCCTAGGGAAGAGAGAAACAAGTCAGATGGAAATGAAAAAGATGAGTGAAAATTTGTGAGAAATAAAGCTACATGTGTTTGGTTGAAGAAAATATAAGAGACGTAGCCGGAGAGATGGGTAGAGATAAGTGAGAAATAATATAGTGGATTTCACTGTTTTTAAAATTATTTCTCCATCTTTCTCTCCTACTAAACAGCTTACATTAATTTCACTCTCTTCATTTCTTCACAACCAAAGTCACCATTAGTACCACATGATTATGCGACATAGATTTTCTTTTTCTCATAGTATCTGAGACCTTTATTAGATGAGTACTCCTCATATTTCTGTTCTTTCCTTTATTTGAAATGATGATAGGGCTCGTATGGATAAGCTTCACTGTAGACACTTATAGGACAGAAAAATGTTTATGGAGAAGTTTATCTAAACATATCCTATGTCTATTGTAATCTTATTGGATCCTCCCTTGTGTGTTATTTTCTTGATATCATGGTCATCTTAGAATATTCTAGCTGATGGCTTTACCAGATTTGCTATGTTTCAGTTAATTTTATTTAATTCACAGTGGTTGTTTTCTGCAGGAACTAAATTCTGACTGGCAACGAGCAGCAACAAGCCTACTTGTTGCAATAGGCTCACATTTACCTGATCTCGTAAGATATCTTCTTTTTTCTTTTTAACTATTGAAATTTGTTTTTGTTTGTATTAAAAATTTAGTTCAATAAAGAATGGAAAGATAGGTTTACAGAGCCATTGAAACAAGTATGACCAAGAGAAAGAAAGATCAGTTGCATGCAACCCTACTGTAGTACAGTTTCTTTTATCAACAGTTAAATCATAAGTTAAGAACTGTTGTCCATGCTCCATAGTTTTACTTTATCCTTGTACTTGGAATTATAGAGTATATTTCTATCAAGCTAAAGTAATAACTCCAATTCATTTTACTTTCATGGGATGTACCACTGTCTTCCATATATATTTTATATAAACTCTTTTTTGCAAATACCCTAGTTTTCCCTGGATTTTTTATCTCATGTCTCTGGTCTCCCTTTCCCCTGGATTGGTGTTGCAGATGATGGAAGAAATTTTTCTTCATTTATCTGGGACAAATTCAGCAGTACAGGCTATGGTTCAAATCCTTGCAGAATTTGCTTCTACTGATCGTTAGTAATCAATTTTAACTACGTGCATTCGCTGTAAAATTTTTCTGTGGGATCACACATTCAATTGTAAACACTGATGAGTTTTTCTTCCATTCCATATAAATCTGATACAGCCATGCAGTTCATTCCACGTTGGAAAGGTGTACTTTCCCGAATTTTGCCAATTCTTGGAAATGTACGAGAAATGCATCGCCCCATTTTTGCAAATGGTATAGTGATTTTTCTGTTACTTTGTTGATGGATATGTTTCTTCTGTCTTTGATGTCTTTTATGAAGCACCGGATAGATAGTACTTTGATTGGCTTCACGTATATGTAACCAATTTTGATACTCTTGGATACTTCATTGATACCTATTGGTCAAGTATCAAAGCCTATAATTTTTGTGTGAAAATCCAATACAACTACATTGGTTGTTATATAAACATATAATATGGAACCATGGAAGCACTGTCCATCTGTGAACAAAAAATGGTGATTGTCCTCTTTAGGGTTGATTTCAAGAACCAATGAGATGAATAGTACTGTTCCTATTTGTAAATAATTGGAAGTGATTTATGATGACAATATTTATAATTTTTTTATTTATTTTAACAATGTCCCTTAAGTATGTTCTTAATTTGGATTTAATTGAAATTATGTTTATTATGTTTTAGGATTCATTATTAATATCTAGATATGCATACTAAACATAAACGTATATTATTTACTTTTAAAATAATCATATCACCATCTTGAATACATATCATGTACGTGCTTGGTATGCATCATAGCTGACTTTCTTGAATTGGTTGAGGTTGGTGACAAGGACAGTTTATATCTGACAGGTCCAGCCTACGTGAATTGCATATGAATTCACCTTTTTGTAAATTCCATGACATATTAAGGCATAGAGTAATACTGATCAATGTTGTTAGAATTATTACCTATACCTATTGTATCATTAACCCTATGTGTAGGGTGTTGAGTGTGGGAAACTACCTACTGCCATATCTACTGTTGCATGTAATCATGCCTAGTATCTTAGAGTAGTCTTTTCATATCTTTTCATATGTACGTGCTTGCTTCACTATAAATAGAAGAGGAAGAGAGTGGTACTGTTGTCCACTACTCATATTTTAAAGTCTCAGTCTCAAGTTGGTATCAGAGCGGGTCGATCCCGCTCTGGTTTCTGTCTCAGCTGGTCCGTCACCGCTGTCCGCGGTTGATCGCCGTTAGTCACCGCCGCTGTCCGCGGCTGTCTAAGTTCGGTTAACCTCGTTTCTGAACTACCCAACACTGTCAAACAACTTCTCGCCACTGTCTGCGTCCTCCGCCGCTGTCCGCCACCGTCTGCCGCCGTCCGCCGCCGTCCGCCGCCGTCCACCGACGCAGTTCCGTCCGGAAACCACCGGATCTGAACCGCCTCTCCGCGCGACAGCCAACCCCGCCGGTGTCGCAGGCAGCGCCGTCGCCACGCGCCTCCACGCGCGTCTTCTCTGTTCGCTGCAGGCAGGCGCGTGCCGCTCACGCGCCGCCTTCCCGTCGCCAGTTCGTCGTCGCGCCACCTCCGTCGCCGTCGCCGGAGCCTCCTCTATCCGTTTTGACCATCAAATCTCTGTTCCGGTGAAGTTCAGTAGCACCTCTTGTGGAAATCGTCCCTTTCGAAGTCGAAAATTGTCACTGTTTCACTGTTTTCGTCACTGTTTTACTGTTTCCGAGATCCTTTCTCTTTATCATGGCCACTGGAGGAACTGGGAGTGCTATTTCATTCTCTGGAAGCCCCTGCATTACGTCCGAGAAACTAAATGGCCAAAATTACTTATCTTGGTCCGCTGCCGTCGAGATGTGGTTTCTCGGTCAAGGACACCACGAACACCTTGAGAAAGATGGCAGCCACGTACCGTCTGAAAAAGCTGAACAGTGGAAACAAGCGGATTTCCAACTATGTGCTCTATTGTGGCAATCGGTGGAACCACGACTTTTGATGTCCCTACGGGCCTTCAAAACTTGCCACTCGTTTTGGAAGCGAACTCAGAATATCTATGCAAATGATATTCAACGCCTCTATGATTCGGCGAACAAGTTGGCATCTATGAAAATGACTAACCATGATATGATGTCATTCATGAATGACGCTCAAGCTGCTGTGGAAGAACTTCGAATGTTCTTGGAAGTCGACTCTCTAGATGAAATGAAGAAAAAACTTGACAAGTACTATATGGTAATGATCCTCCGCGCTATACACCCAGACTTTAATCATATCCGAGATCAGCTTTTGACCTCTCATGAGGTTCCTTCCATGGAAACTTTGATCTCCCGCATGATACGTGCTCCAACTCTTCAAACTCCAGAAACTCTTGCTGTAATGGAACCATCTGTCATGGTTGCCACCCGAGGAAGAGGAGGTCGTGGAACTAGAGGGGGTGGACGTGGAGGTCGTGGGCGTCCTCAGTGTACGTATTGTAAAAGGATGGGTCATACCCAAGAAAACTGCTACACTTTACATGGATTTCCTGCCAAAACAGCCAATGTCTCCCAGGCAGAGACTACTGACTCCAAGTTCACTGAGGACGAGTATCAAGAGTACCTACGCCTCAAATCCAACAGCTTGGCACAGTCATCTCAAGCTCCAAGTACATCAACTGTTTGCATCTCTCAATCCATGGAAGGTCACAATTCATGGGTAATTGACTCTGGTGCTTCTGATCACATTTCTGGTAATACCTCCTTGTTCTCAACCATTTCATTCCAAGAAAAATCTCATTTTATAACCCTCGCAAATGGTTCTAAAACATCCTCAAAGGGAGTCGGTCAAGCCATCTTATCTCCGTCCTTAAATCTAAAATCTGTCCTTTTTGTCCCTAATTGTCCTTTCAATTTAATTTCCTTAAGTCAGTTAACCAAAACATTGAATTGCTCTGTAACCTTCGATGACAAATCTTTTGTTATACAGGAGCGTGGCTCGGGGAGACGGATTGGAGAAGGATATGAAGCGGGCGGATTATACCATTTTGGATCTCGTCCACGTGTGTCATGTGTTGCAGCCCCCAATCCTAAAATGTTACATGATCGGCTTGGTCACCCTCACCTGTCCAAGTTAAAGAAAATGTTTCCTGAACTTAGTCGTCTCCAGACTTTAGAATGTGAGTCATGTCAACTAGGAAAACATGTTAGATCTACCTTTCCTAAAAGATCTCAATCAAAGTGTACTTCTAGTTTTTCTGTCATCCATTCCGATATCTGGGGACCTAGTCGTGTCTCATCTTTTGGCTTTAGGTATTTTGTTACTTTCATTGATGAATATTCGAGATGTACTTGGGTTTATCTTATGAAAGATCGTTCTGAATTATTATCCCTCTTCACATCCTTTTTGAATGAAATCAAGAATCAATTTGGTCAAGTAATTAAAATCTTAAGAAGTGACAATGCCAAAGAGTATTTTTCGTCTGCTCTTTCTAATGTTTTGAGTTCCCATGGTATCCTGCACCAGTCTACTTGTCCTCATACGCCACAACAAAATGGTATAGCAGAACGAAAAAATCGACACTTAGTTGAAACTGCTCGTACCCTTTTGCTTAGTGCCAACGTTCCTGTCCATCACTGGGGAGATGCCATCTTAACTGCAGGTTTTCTTATTAATCGGATGCCATCTTCCTCTCTCAATCATAAGGTCCCTTTCTCCATTCTGTTTCCAGACAATCCTCTCTTTCACACTTCTCCTAGAGTTTTTGGTTGTGTATGTTTTGTTCATGACATGTCTCCCGGGTTAGACAAGCTTTCTGCTCGCTCTCTCAAATGTGTTTTCTTGGGCTATTCACGACTTCAAAAAGGGTATCGATGTTACTCTCCTGAAACCAAGAAATATTACATGTCTGCCAATGTTACCTTTTTTGAACAGACCCCTTACTTCTCTCCATCTGTTCAAGATGTCCATGTCATCCAGCAGGTCCTTCCTATTCCCGTGGTTGAGTACACTATTTCCAATGTCCCTGTCCCTCCAAGTCTCGACCAAAGTCCTCCTGAGCCATCATCTCCACCTATTGACTCTCTCCAACACAGGACGCCGACGAATAGTCCAGTTGTTCAAGAACATGGTGAATCCCCTACTTCAGATTCTTCTCCCTCGTCTCTTGATCCCACGACTCCTGATGAAGGTGATTCAGGTTGGCCCATTGCTCTCAGAAAAGGTACTCGTTCCTCTCAAAATCCACATCCCATTTATAATTTTCTTAGCTATCACCGATTATCGCCTTCCTATTGTTCACTTTTATCCTCAGTGTCTTCTGTTGTTATTCCCAAAAATGTGAATGAAGCACTTGATCATCCTGGATGGCGACAAGCCATGATTGCAGAGATGCAGGCTCTTGAAAGCAATCATACTTGGGAGCTCGTGCCCCTCCCTTTGGGTAAGAAGGCTGTTGGTTGTCGATGGGTGTATGCAATTAAAGTTGGCCCTGATGGTCAGGTTGATCGACTCAAAGCCCGATTGGTTGCAAAAGGGTACACTCAGGTTTATGGCCTTGACTATTGTGACACCTTCTCTCCCGTGGCCAAGATGACTACTATTCGCCTCTTCTTTGCAATGGCAGCAATTCGTCACTGGCCTCTTCATCAATTGGATATCAAAAATGCCTTCCTTCATGGTGATCTTGAGGAGGAAGTGTACATGGAGCAACCTCCTGGGTTTGTTGCTCAGGGGGAGTCTGGTATGGTATGCAAATTGCATCGATCTTTATATGGCCTCAAACAATCACCACGAGCTTGGTTTGGAAAATTCAGCTCCATTGTTCAGAAATTTGGGTTAAGACGCAGTGAGGCAGATCACTCAGTCTTTTACAAACATACCTCTCCTGGGAAATGTGTCTACCTAATAGTATATGTTGATGATATTGTTATTACAGGAAATGATACTACTGGAATATCTCAACTGAAGGAGCACCTGTGTAAACATTTTCAAACCAAGGATCTCGGAAGCCTCAAATACTTCTTGGGCATTGAAGTAGCTCAGTCAAAAGATGGAGTTGTAATCTCTCAAAGGAAATATGCTCTTGATATATTACAAGAAACAGGTATGATTGACTGCAGACCAGTAGAGAGTCCTATGGACCCGAATCAGAAGTTAACAACAGTAGAAGGCGAATTATTCTCCGATCCAGAGAGATATAGGAGGCTCGTTGGAAAGTTAATTTATCTCACTATTACGAGGCCTGATCTATCTTTCGCAGTTGGAATTGTTAGCCAGTTTATGCAGACTCCATGTCTTGGACATTGGAATGCCATCATCCGTATTTTAAGGTACCTCAAGAAGGCTCCAGGACAAGGTTTGTTATATGAAGATAAAGGCAATGTTCAAATCTCTGGGTACTGTGATGCTGATTGGGCAGGCTCTCCTGTTGACAGACGCTCTACTACGGGATATTGTGTCCTCCTTGGAGGAAATGTTATCTCTTGGAAAAGTAAGAAGCAAAATGTAGTGGCTCGATCCACCGCTGAAGCTGAATATCGGGCAATGGCGTCTCTCACGTGTGAACTCATATGGGTAAAGCAATTTCTTCGAGAGCTTAACTTCTGTGAAATTCAGACCATGAAGATGTATTGTGACAACCAGGCTGCTCTCCACATTGCATCAAATCCAGTGTTTCATGAGAGAACTAAACACATAGAAATTGACTGCCACTTTGTCCGAGAAAAATTGATGACTAAGGAAATTTGTACTGAGTTCGTTGGGTCAAATGACCAACTTGCAGATGTGTTGACCAAGTCATTAAGGGGACCTCGGATTGAGTTCATTTGTTCCAAGCTTGGTTCATACAATTTGTATGCTCCAGCTTGAGGGGGAGTGTTAGAATTATTACCTATACCTATTGTATCATTAACCCTATGTGTAGGGTGTTGAGTGTGGGAAACTACCTACTGCCATATCTACTGTTGCATGTAATCATGCCTAGTATCTTAGAGTAGTCTTTTCATATCTTTTCATATGTACGTGCTTGCTTCACTATAAATAGAAGAGGAAGAGAGTGGTACTGTTGTCCACTACTCATATTTTAAAGTCTCAGTCTCAAGTAATGTAAAATTGGAAAACCATAATGTATTAAATATAGTTGTGATGAACAACTTTAGAGTTTTTAAAGGACATGCGCATCTTGTGGTTTCTGGAATTTTAAAGAGACCTTGGCCATGAAAAACATTTTAAGATAAATTGGTGTTATTAGTAGGCTAACATTTTGAATGGATGGTAAAGTTGGGTTGGAGATTTCTATTAGCATGGACGTGAAAAATCTTGGTACCTGGTTTTGGAGCATGCCAATTATGGTGATTTTATTTTCTTTGTACGTTTTTTTAAAGTTCACTCTAGGTTTAGTTGGTAATGTGTTATATTATGGCTGATAAATCAATGAAATTTTTAAATTGTTTTAAAATATAAATTTTGAAAATTTATGATCCTTTTGTTATTATCTGTACCTTCAACTTAAGCTCTCATTTTTTTATGGTAGGCGAATGGGGGAGGATGATTTTTGGCTAACATTGCTCAAAGATGTTATTGTTACTGATAATCTGATCCAGTTAACTCATAATTTATCATTTTTTGCAGCATTTAAGTGTTGGTGTCAAGCGTCTTGGCAATATAGTATAGACTTTCCTTCACATTTTCCTCAAGATGGTGATGTCATGTGAGATCAATATACAGTCTTCTAGTTTATTTTCTGATTCAACACATATTGTTCCCTTTATTTCTTATCTGAAGGTGAGAATTATCTCTAATTCTCTTTGTAGTGCAGGTCATTTCTAAATTCTGCTTTTGAGCTCTTGTTGAGAGTTTGGGCAGCTTCGAGAGACCTTAAGGTCACTACTATTTTTCTTTACTTTTGTTCTTGCATTCTACTCCTTATGAGTCTCTATAATTTTCTAGATCCTTTTTTTGCTGATGCATCTATAAAAGTTGTGTTTCTGAACATGTGTTGTTTGTGTGGTTGGTTAACATAGATGAGTATTTTAGTGTATAATTTATGACTTTTTTACTTGATTGTTGTTGATCTTTGTCTTATTTAAACTTATTTGGTTTTAGGTTCGTGTGGCATCTGTAGAAGCACTGGGGCAGATGGTAGGTCTCATAACACGAGCACAGTTAAAGACTGCCCTACCAAGGCTTATCCCTACAATATTGGACTTGTAAGATTGGTCTTCAAAGCATTTTATATTTTAGTTATCTATTGTTCATTTTTAATTATTTTTTTTTTTCTATTTAATGTGTGATTTCTCACTAAATCATAATATGGAAGATACTTAAAATATCGACTAGTATTATCAGATGGATTCATATTCATATCTTCTTATGTTAGGTATAAAAAAGATCAAGATATAGCTTTTCTGGCTACATGTAGTCTCCACAATCTGCTAAATGCCTCTTTGTTGTCCGAAAGTGGTCCTCCTATGCTTGATTTTGAGGTATGAATACTATAATCTTCTTGTTTAAAACGTTTCATGGTATGTTGAATTTTTTTTATCATACTTCTGGTTATGTAGTAATTTTCAATCAAACCTTAAAAATTTGTATTTGATTTGTTTCCATATCATTTAAGTGATGGGAGAGTCATCGTGTTACTTTAGGATGTAGTATGAACATCTATACATTGTTTGAAAATCTTTACCTTTACTTTTCTCTTGTTGTGTGGGTTAAGCACTTGTGTTTCTGCCATCTACTATATACCTGCATTTCCTTATGGTCATGGGAAAAGAGGGCTAACTGGTTTGTTGAATGTTTGTTGTTGTTCTGCTGGTAATGTGGTCATCTCAAGCAATTTTTACCTTTTTCTAGTGGGAATGAGGGGACAGCTTCGTAAGCATACTGGAATATCTGCTTATGTAAATAATAAATTAATGCCTTGGTATATGTGACTAGTCTAATGCTCATAGTAAATGGTAAATGAATGAGGCTTTGAATATTGAATGAATATGGTTTGAAGGATGAATGTGGTTGTTTAGTTTAAATTTGTTCTTTCAGAAAAAAAAATAAAATCTCCTGATGTTCATATTGGATTGTAAGTTCGTAATAGGATTGCCAAAATTATCCAATGATCATACTACAGTGTGGTGTCAAATGCAATGGGCATAAAGAAGTTCAAACAAATGCTTTAAAAATTGTTTCAACCAGATAATTGAGAAACAGTGGTTCATAACCCATTGAATTAGTGCATGAACTGGAAATGATAAATATATGAATGCAAAAATTTAATTTAGTGGTATTCAGAAGTCAAAATAAAGATAAAAGAGGAACAAATAACTGCATGGAAAAGAAACTATAAAATAAAGTGGAATAAATATATAAATAAATTATGGCCTTCCTGAATTTAGGTTTGGCTAAGTGTTTGGTGTTTGTGTTACCTTGTTTTTATGGGTTAGTTCTTGTTGAGGTAGCTTGGTTTTGTCTTTGGGTGTGTTTTCTTTTGGCATGGGTTTTGGTGTGGTACCCCATATTTTTTGTATTCCTTTTTCTTTGTTTTTATTATGGGTTCTCATGTAATGGCATATGATTGTTGAGCTTTAGGGTGCTAACCTAGTTGGGATCTAAGGTGCCATATGCCTAGCGTGTGTTTTGTGAAAGAAAAGAAAGAACTTCTATGCAGACTTTGTTATAGACTATAAGAGAAGGATGCTGCATTCACAAATTAGACAAACATTATCTGCTCAGGTGGGGGAAGGGAGAGTTTATGATTCTTTTTGGTCTAATATAAACAAAAGAGAGCCAACAGTGAATGAAGGGAGAAGAGCTTCTGGATTCAACCAGTGTCGGAAAATTTTTGAAAACATGAGACTTAAGCCACAGCGGAGGACATGGATTTTTGTTTTTGGGCTGCAGATTTCTGAGGCTTCACTATTGAGCCCTAATAGGCATGCTGTCTGGTTGACAATGCAACTGCTTTTAGAGACTGGCGGTCAAGATTTATAGTCCCTTAAAACATCTGACACATTTCTGATTTTATCTTCTTGATGCTTTACGAACCACGATTTCAATGATGCATGTATGCAAGTGCAACACTATCTCAATTCTCTCTGAATCATGGACACATTCCAAAGTTGTGCTGTATCTTGCTGCACTTTTGTCACTTGTGAAATTAAATAAAATCATTGGTTGCAGGATTTGACTATTGTTTTATCAACACTTCTGCCTGTGATATCTACGAATAATGACGGCAAAGACCAATCAGATTTCTCTGTGGGACTAAAGGTAATACTATCAATTTCATTAGTTGGAAACTTAAGTTGTTTGAATATGATAACGACTGTCGCACCTGTTGCTACAATGGTCTAGCTTTATTCCTTTTTTTACCAACTCAACTTTTATGCTTTGAATTTAGTAGTGCAATTCTTTTTAGCATATATTTGTTATGTTCCTTTTGTTTCTTCGACTTTGGTTCCAACTGCAGGCGTAATAATTAGTTTACATTTTCTTGGTTCCTTTTGCAGTGTGGGCTTATAGTGGTTGTGTAGGTCAGTGCAATTTATCATTATGGTTTTGTAAAGATGTTCTTTTTCTGAGGGATGGTATATTTTTCTCGAATTTGTTGTTAGCATTTTTAGCCTCAATAACTTGTCTCTGATTTTAAGATAGAGTTGTATTCTTTCACTTCCTTATGGATGGGTTAGAATTAATGCTCTTTTGGGTAAGGAATGGTGTATCTACGCATACAATTTTTAGTGGATTAAGAGCACAATGTGTTTTAGATTAAAACCAAGAGTGGGTGGGTACACTCTTGCTCATTTTAGTGGAGCCTCATCGGGATTAGATACTATGGATTTTTAATGGGTTCTCTATAATGCATGGAAAGGGTTTGGACCTTAGAGAGTCTTTTTGAGATGATAATTCTCCATTTTGTTCGTGTTTTTATGGATTTCATTGGAGGCTTTCATTTGGATTTGTTCTAGTACTTTCCGTTTTTGTTAGAATCTGTTTTATTATTTGTATTAATTCTGTCAGGATTTGTGTTTTATTATTTCTTTATTTAACAAATTATAATTGCAGTTTATGATGGTATCCCTGAATCATAGGGATTTGATTGTCTAGGTGCTATTATTATACTTGCTAAAATAGGATTCTAGCCTTTTATATAGGAATTGTATTCTCAGAATAATATATTGAACAACTCTACCCTAAATTATGAGAGTTTTATTGATTTTCTTTTAGATACGGGTGTCCTCTAATATTAAGTTATCTCTAAAGTTAATAATGATTAAGATGTATACACCTTCAATTTGAAGTGTATCATAATCTTAACCTACTAAAATTTGAGGTTGAATGCATCTTTATTTACTCATTGAGTTGAGAATATCAATTTAGAATAGCTTTTTCATTTTTCATTATCCAGAGTAAAAGAGTTAAACATTTAATTTATTCAATTGTGCATAACAGATGTATAATGAGGTTCAGCATTGCTTTCTGACGGTTGGCTTGGTATATCCAGATGATTTGTTTTTGTTCCTTGTAAATGTAAGTACTTAAAAGTTGGTAGTATGCTTGTAATTCTGTATGCTGTTAATTCTTGACAAAGTAATTTTTCTTTTGGCCCCTCACTTGTTGATTAAAAAAGAAAATTTAGGAAGACTAAAAGATGAATAATATAATACTAGAAGATAGATAAAGTCAACAAATAAACATCAGGTTAAATTAATTAAATTTCTTGAAGAAGCTTCGATAGAAACTGGGGATGCTGTTTCTTTTGTCTTTATTTTTTCCTTTTTGGCTGGTATGTTTTCTTTAGTAAGTACAAAAAGCCTATATTGTTCAAAATTTATTGAAGTTTTTGAAACCAAGAATTGGGATTAAAACTAGGTGGCAATTTATAACTATAAAAACTTATCAATTAAAGTTAAGGCCAACAAATTACAAACCTCAGTTTAGGGTGTATTTAGTTTGTATTTTTGTCCATAATTTTTTTTTTTCATAATAGTACCTAGTTTTTATCTGAAACATTTTTTACTCCCTAATGAGTAAAACCACATCACTTTTAGTAAAATATTCTAATCCACACGTTTATAAAAAAATAATGTGGTTTTAGTTCGTCATTAGGGAATAGGGATTAAAAACATTTTTCTATCAAAATATGGGGATTAAAACCTCAGAAGATTCTTACAGGGACTAAAATCCAACATTTTGAAATAGGGTGACAAAATATTTTACCCTTTAAACTTTAAATGCTGTTAGCATGTTCAGTCAATGAGGGCATTTTATTGTCAGTATCTTTTATTCCTTGTTTTCTCTATCTATTTTCTTCTTTTTCCAAGTTGAACAATACTTTTTTTGTGTTTCTTGTAATATTTACAAATTGTGCATCTGTCTCTATTCTACCTGCTTCCAGAAATGCAGATTGAGGGAAGAACCATTGACTTTTGGTGCTCTTTGCATTTTGAAGCATCTTTTGCCAAGGTTTCTGCCTCCTCTATTCCTGATGGCAATTATTCATAATTATTAATTATAATGTAACCTACAATTCTTATTTGAAGGCTGTCAGAAGCTTGGCATAGTAAAATATCTCTACTAGTCGAAGCTGTAAAGTCCTTGCTTGAGGAGCAGAATTTAGCTGTCCGAAAGGCACTATCTGAGGTAAGTTCTGTGTTGGTTTTTTAATATTTAAATGAGGCAATACCATCTTACACTAATAGGTCAATATATTTTGGCATCTCAGTCTTTCCTCCTTTGTTTATAGTTAATTGTGGTTATGGCTTCTCACTGTTACTTGGTTGGTTCGTCTGGAGAGTTGTTCATTGAATATCTTGTACGCCATTGTGCTATAACTGATCACAATAGGAGTGATCTTGAAAACATACCGAACAAGAGAATAGAGGTACTTTCTCTCCCCCATCCCTCAAAGCAAAAAAAAACAAGCAAAGTGCATATCTTTGAATTGCCAAGAATTCTTGTGAATTTTTAGTAAAATATGGTTATATCTTGGAGCTTAGTACCAAACTGTGTGTGTACTTCTTATTTTCTTGGATATAGTAGTCCTCTTTACTCCAGTGTTTTCAGTGCTTTAGGAAAACTTTGATATCGTAATATGATTGGAAGACTCTGTCGTTTTGAGCTTTCCGGTCTCTAGTTCACCTTTCAATTGAATTTCGTTGTTGTAGTTATTATTTTAACTCTTCTCTTCTATGATACATTTATTTTATTTATCATGGACACCTAAGTTTTAATGATCCTTCTTAGATGAAAATTGGAGCAGTTACTCCTAGTGAGTTAAGAGCAGTTTGTGAAAAAGGTCTGCTTTTGGTAACTATTACGATTCCTGAAATGGAGGTAAATTTTATTTCTTTTCCTTATTGATAAATTTTTTTCACTTGTTTTCGTGGGCTCGTTATTATTATTTTTTTAATTCTCTATTTTCTTATTTTACCCACACATTCTTTAAATTGATTTTGGATTGTACAGCATATTCTTTGGCCTTTTCTGTTGAGGATGATTATTCCAGGAACCTACACTGGTGCTGTGGCCACGGTAAAAGTTCTGTCGGGAACTTCAGTTTTATTTTCAGATGCATGATTAATTTTATCCATTCATTGTACGATTTGCAAATTTTATGGAAATATAAATGCACTGCGAAATTGAATTTTTATTATTGCAGTTTTCTTTGGCAAATGAAATGATATCATTACTACTTTACAGGTGTGCAGGTGTATTTCAGAATTGTGGCGGCATAGGTCATATAGCAACGATATGTTGAGTGAGTGTAAAACCCGTGCTGATATACCAACTGCAGAGGTATGACATCACTAATAGTTTTAATTTTTTTTTATATTTATAATTACTAGCACTTTCAATTGTTGTTAAAAAAGAACCATTGTTTCCTGTATCAGCCCATATTGCCTGGTTGAATAATTTATGCTTGATGTAGGAACTTCTTGCTCGCTTGGTGGTGCTTTTGCATAATCCTTTGGCAAGGGAACAATTGGCCACCCAAATTTTGACAGTGAGCTCATGACATCCCTTAATATCTTCATAATATTTCTCGATAAATTCTTCTTTGATGTATATTGTCACATAGAGAGGCTTTCAGCATTAGAGGTATCAATTTGGCCCAGCCCACAGGGCTTGGCCCTGGCCCATGTGGGCAGGGCCAAAAAAGTCCACATTGAAAAAAAAGCCCCCAACAAAGAAGCCCACAGGGCCAAAAACCCTACAAAAGCCTTGTGGGCCAAGGCCAACCCATGGGCTTTCATCTTCCACATGAAAAATATATTACTATCTGTGGGACAGGTACGAATCGGACAAGCAAGACGACCCGAATAGGTCGAACGACCCGAACCTGCTCGACGACCTCGACAAGAACGATGACTCAAACGAGCCCGATGATCCAAACAGGCCCAACGAATCGAACGAGCCCAACAACCCTGACGAAACAGACAAGCCTGACAACCAGGATAAACCTGACAACACGGACAGGCCCCACGACATGGACGAGCCCGATGACTCGGACGAGCTTGACGACCTAGACGGGCCCAACGACCCAGACTAGCCCGACGACCCAAACGGGCCCGACGACCGGGACGGGCCCTACGACCCAAACAAGCCTGACGACACGTATGGACCCGACATCCCGGACGGGCCTGATGACCCAGACAGGCCCGACGACACAGACGAGCCTGACGACATGAACAGGTCCGACAACCCGGACGAGCCCAACAACCTGGACGAGCCCTACGACCTAGAAGGGCCCGACGACCTGAACGGGCCTAACGACCCAGACAGGCCCAACGATTTGAACGGCCCCAACGACTCGGACGGGCTCGACGACCAAAACGGACCAACGACCCGAACGGGCCCGATGATCCAGACAGGCCAAATGACCCATATGGACTCGATGACTTGGACGGACCCGACAACCCAGATAGCCCCGACGACACCAACAGGCCCGACAACCCCTAGATGAGCCCAATGACCGGGACGAGCCCAACGATCTAAACGGGCCCGATGACCTGGACATGCCCAACGATCCGACAGGCCCATCGATCCGGATGTGCCCGATGATCTAGACAGGCCCTTCGATCCGGAGGGGCCCGACGACTTGGACGGCGCCGACGAGCTGGACGGGTCTGATGATCTAGACAATCCCAACCACCCGAATAGGCTCGTCCGTGTCGTCGGGACCATTTAGGTTGTCGGGCTTGTTCGGGTCGTTGGGCCTGTCTAGATCATCGGGCCCATCCGGGTCGTTGGGCCTGTTTGGGTTGTCGGGCCCGTATGGGTCGTCGGGCCTGTCCGGGTCGTGTGGCCCGTTCAGTTCAATGGGTCTGTCTGGATCATCGGGCTCGTCCCGATCGTTGGGCCTGTTTGGGTCGTTGGGCCCGTTTGAGTCACCGGGCTCGTCCTGGTTGTCGGTCCCGTCCGGGTTGTTCGGCTTGTCTGGGTCGTCGTGCCCGTTCGGGTCGTTGGGTCGTTCTGGATCATCGGGCCCGTCTGGGTCGTTGTGAACGTCTAGGTCGTCGGGCTCATCCGGGTGTTTGGGCCCGTTCGAGTCGTCGGACCTGTCCTTGTCGTCGGGCTCGTCATCGCGCCCGTCCAGGTCGTTGGGCCCATCCAGGTTTTCGGGCACGTTTGGGTCATTTGGCCCGTTCGGGTCGTTGGGCTTGTTCAGGTTGTCGGGCCCGTCCGGGTTGTTGGGCCCGTCTGGGTTTTTGGGCCGTCTGGGTCGTCGGGTTTGTCTGGGTCGTAGGACTCGTCCGGGTTGTCGGTCCCATCTGGCTCGTCGAGCCCGTTCGGGTTGTCGGGCCCGTTCGGGTCGTCAAGCCCGGCCGGGTCATTGGGTGCGTCCGGGTTGTCGAGCCTGTTCGGGTCATCGGGCCCGTCCTGGTCCCTCGACTTGATCTTTAACTCTAGCTTAATGTAGTATTATTTGGGGGCCTAACCCACCTTAGCCCTATCCCTAACCCCCTAAAAAGGGACTTTATGAAGAGTGGGTTAGGGCTGGCCCATGGGCTAGGAGCCAAATTGACATCTCTATTCAGCATGATTTTTGGTAATTTTGCAATTCTGTATATACTAACATTTGCCAATCCATCGACCAAAAATTTTTTTTGTTAGCTTTGGGCTCTGAAGTTTGGTTCCTTAAGAGTGAACTTTTCCAAATCAAGAAGCGCAACACTATCATCATGTGGATATATCTCCACAAAATGTCCAACAAACTATCTGGAATGTTATTTTAATATGTATTTGATGTATTCTTTTTGTTGGGTGATGGTGTCATTCACTAAGCTTCTTTTTTTTTTTTTTTTTTCAAATTTAGTTGCACACAATCTATTGGATGACATATCAGTGAACATATTTTCTGCAGGTTCTATGTCTTTTGGCACCTCTATTCCCAAAAAATATTAATTTGTTTTGGCAAGATGAGGTAACATTTTTTGCTAAAAATTATGTGTTATCCGATTTAAATCTTCAGTTCTATTTATAATGGTATAGTTTATAGGTGAGTATATTGTATTTAGAAGCCGGTCATATCGGATTTAGAGAAAACCAAACCTCTCTATTTATGTGTAATTATTGTAATAAGCCTATATAAGCCTCCTTCAGTGAAGTCATTCAAATATTCTGTGAATATTGAATCATAAAATTATGCTTTGCTAGGCTTTCTGATATTGTAAAATTTTAGATGAAGAAAACGCTTTAGCAGTTTTATAATTTTGTATCTAATGTGTATAATTCTGTTTGTTATTGATAAATAACCAAAAAGCTCACACACTTATGCTCATTTTAAAATATAGTTTATTGTAATATGCTATTTTGAATCAGTTACATTACAACTTACAATTTCGGGATGATTATTATAGACCAAAGTGTAATTAATTTCTGTATTTGGGTAAGCTCTAGATTCCAAAGATGAAGGCATATGTTAGTGATACAGAGGACTTAAAACAGGATCCGTCATATCAAGACACTTGGGACGACATGATAATCAATGTGAGTGTGAATCTTAACATCCTACCCTCACCTTGTTCAACTGAATAATAGTTCTATAATTTGTAAGAACTACTTGTCATGAAGTCAAACTTTCTGATCAATGCATGAGCTATTTTTGTTCAAGTAGGTGGAGTATTTAGTTTGTTTGCAACTGAAATATTTTTTCAAATAGGTTAATTATGAACTGCATTATGATAGTTCTACTGAAGTGATCAAACATGTTTCAAATTTTTATGTTGATAAGAAAAAGCAGAATGATGGATCAGTATACAATTGTGGTTATTCAAAGCTAATGTATGATCTCTATTTTTGGGCTGCAGTTTCTTGCGGAATCTTTGGATGTGATTCAAGATGCAGATTGGGTTATGTCTCTAGGAAATGTTTTTGCCAAACATTATGAACTTTATGCTTCTGATGATCAACACACTGCACTTCTGCACCGGTATCAATGCTCTAACATTAATGTTCTCTTTTGTAAACGGAATATAAATACTTGTTTAATATTGCTTTCTGTTACTTGAGCAATTGCTTGCTTTATAGTTTATCTTATATATACAAAATAAGGCAAATGAAATTGTATTTGAACTGGTAATATTCAGGTTCACTGCAGAATATGAAATTAGTAGCATATGATTCATCATGGTTTGTCTGTTAAATTGTTTGCACCTTAGAAACAAAGACCAGAGAAACAAAACAAAGAAAAACCAGAGATAAACTCCCAAACTGAATTATTATCTTATTAGCTGTAAAAGAAAAATGTATTCAAAGGAAAAAGCTTAGAACATTGTAAAGAAAGGAAAAAGCTTCCTTTCACACAGGTTATTCCCTGTCACCAAAGTCAAAGACTTTCAATACCAAAAAGATAGCCCCCTAACACCTCCCAAAGGGAAACTATTTATAGATTTTCTGAGAAAGTCTCTCCTCCAAAACAACAAACCACAATAACCCCTTTTATTTCTAAATTCCCTTCTATAATACACATTCCTCTCTCTCAATATTTCCCTTCCTAAAGGTTGAATTCTGAAAATTGATCTTTAATGGCAGAAGTGTTTTCCCTCGTGCCAATCTTTTCTATAGTCTTGAACACGGTCAATGAAATTATGTTCATTGGAAACAATATAGAAGGCTGTGTTGCTTGCAAAATTTGGTCTAATCTCTGTTGCAATTTCCTTGCAAACTCCATCATCAATGAATATAGATCCAACAATAAACTAAACTTCAACATGTTCTTTACCCTGGTATAGTCTAAAAGTCTGGTATATCCGTGAATCGATTTGTTGATGCACTTCATGCACAATTGGTGCTCGAAAAACTTTAAGAGGAGACTTCCTATTGGAATTGTTGGGAGATGGTAAACCATCAAGTCTAATAATATGTGCTCCAAAAGCCTGACCAATTCCATCAAATCCTTTGTTGGCGCAAGATTTATATTCATTAAGTTTCCCTTCATTATTTCACTCCCATTCTTTGACTTGTAAGCTGCATCTCTATCTCAAATAAGAGGATTGTAATCAACAACCACCAGGTTTTTCCCATTGGAGAAGTCGACTTCTCCCGTTTTGCTCTATTGAACGGGCAAGTGATTCAGATACTGCATCTGATGTTGAGCCATAGTCACAACTTAAGCCAAAGAGTCCATTTTAGGACCTAAGTTTCTTCGCTTTAAAATGCTCAAACTGCTTTTTGCCTACAAATCTTCTACTCAGAACTATTGACAACTCCTCCCAAGATGGATTCTTGGTCGTTTGGCTCCAGAACTTGAACGAGTGACTAGCGTTTCCCTCCATGTTGTTATGGGCTAAGAGAAAATCTTTTGTTTGAGAGATGTTTTGCACCTTAAAGAATCTCTTAGCTCGGGTTATCCGTCTAAAGAACCAATACCCACGAACATTGACAATTCCACCCTTTAAACCCAAGGGTGAATTGGTTCTTCCTCCTCTTTATTATAAACATTATTGTCCTTGTCCTCCTTATTAGAGTTGTTCTTTGGGATTGACTGTTCTTCCCTTTTCTCTTCTACATCCACCGAATTCACTCCATGTTTGGACCCCTTTTTGTTCTTCTCATAGTTTTTATCCTACAAAGACCACTCTTACCTTTTCTCTTCTACATTCATCAAATTCTCCCCTTCAGACCCGTTTTTGTTTTGCTTAATAACTTTAAGCAATTCTTTAAGTTCTTTGATATCGGGCAAGCTATCTTTCACAATATCCAAACCCGTCTTTACCTTTTTCTTTCCTTTCTTTGATGTCTTGAAGAAGCTCTTTAATCTCCTTTATGTCGCATAGGATATCTTTTGTAATAGACAATTCTGTCTTCATCTCTGCCATAACTCTTGCTTACTCTTCCTTGCTCACTGGCCAATCTTTCCAAAGAACTCACTCTACTTTAAATAGTTCCCCTTGTCTTCGGATGTGGCAGGTCGGATCAATTTGTTAGGATACTTTTGTAGAAATAGTTAGTATATCTAGGTAATCATTATGTGTAAGTTAGGAGGTTGAGCGATGACGAACCGGCGACTGGACGGCGGCGCGTGGACGACACGCGCCTGGCTGCAGCGGACGGAAATGATGCGCGTGGAGGCGTGTGGCGACGAGTTTGCCTTTGGCACTGGCAGGGTTGGCTGTCGCTCGGAGAGGCGGTCCAGATCCGGTGGTTTCTGGATGGCGGTGGCGGACAGTGGGAAATGTTGTTTGACAGTGTTGGGTAGTTCAAAAGGACAGTGGGTAGATATAAAAGGAGATGAACTGAGTTTGGACAGCTGTGGTGACTAATGGTGGTCAGCCGCAGACAGCGGTGACGAATATTTTGTGGGCTTAATCAAACCCCTCTACTGTTCCTGATACTTATATAGATGATAAAGGAGATACAAGGGAAGTTAAAACATTAAAGGCTACAACTAGGTGCTAAATGTTTAGGGTTTAGGGTTTAGATATACTAACTAAATAATGATTGCCTAGATATACTAACTATTTCTACAACTTTAACAAAAGATAAAAGAAAGAGACGTGGAAAAAGGAAACTCAAAGCACCAATGATTAAAACTGGTGTTCGTGCTATCTTATTGCTTAGAAAAAACAGAAAACACATAGAAAGGAGCTCTCTCCTTTCACACAAGCTAACACTCGTTTACAACTCCAAGTTCTTAAGAAAAACGTGTCCCTCCAAAGTTTGATTGGTCTAATTATATAGACCAACTCTCACTCCGAAAACACATATTCATTTGCCTCCTTTATTGTGCACCGCTTCCACCTCTGCATTTATTGTTCCACTGCACCACTTCCATCTCTTCATTTCTTTATTGTTCCACTGCACCACTTCCACCTCTTCATTTATTATTCCAGTGCACCCTTTAGTTTTCCTTGTATAATAATCTTTACATGCCTTCTCATTATTCCCATTCCTATCATAACCCCATCTAATTAGGAAAACAAATTGTGAAATAAGCAAATGTGATAAAAATCCTTAAAGATAATGAAAAATAGGGGAACTATTCCTAAAGGGCAATAATCTAAGATACTATAAAGTATGATAAGACATATTCATATAAACAATGACCCTGAACTTTACTGGTACAAGCCAAAAGATGGCTAATTATTTTCTCTAAATGAAATGTTCAACAAAAGAATTTTTCATAAAAATGTAAGAATTGTTATCAAACTTGATGCACAAAAGAGTAGCATAAATATTACACATTGCTGTGCACATTGGTTTCTTTCTTTCTGTCAAAACCAATAAATCCAGTTAACAGAAACTAGTCCGCATGCCTTAAGGAAAACTCAATACTTACCCTAAATGACCAAATGTCTAATTAAAGAAACAGTTGGAGAACAAGATGAGAACAAATGTGGAATCAATTCGATTTTGCACTGTCATATATTACATTAGTAGTTCCCTTCTATTAATAAAAAAGTTTCTCATGTTGATTTCAGAAATGTTCTTGTTGGGAAAAAAACCAAGTCCCACATCGATTACGTGGGGGAAATCGTCACCTATTAAGCTGATTGAGTTAATCCTAAATCTAGTTTGTGAGATGCTATGAGAATCTATTCTGGATCAATTGAAAGAGTCACTTGTTGTATTATCCATGTGCGGAGCCTAATAGTGCTGGATCTGAGTGGGTGTATTGGGAAAACCCCAAGTTAGTCATGAGTTGGGCCTAGGCCTAAATCTGCTTTCGTAAGAATTCTAAAGCATGTGGTGAGACGTGATTGAAACAGATGAGCAAAAGATCTATAATGTTTCATGTTTTTTTTTCTTTTCTTTTTATTGTTCCCAATCTGAGCATAAACACCCAACAGTATTTATTTCCAACTTTTGGCATAACCATGGATTCTCCAATTTGGTTCTCTATTTGCACGTGCCTTCTGAAAATTCAAGTTACCATTATTTAAGATTGGAAAGGTGTGAAAAAGATCTTGTACTTGAACACAGGTGCCTAGGTATTCTGCTTCAAAAGGTTAACGAAAGAGCTTATGTCCGTGATAAAATAGATTGGATGTACAAGCAGGCAAACATTGCAATTCCAACAAACAGACTTGGATTGGCAAAAGCAATGGGATTGGTAATTTAATCTTGTTATTTATTTTGATCTTGTTGGATTCATTTTCCTTTCCTATTGCTTCTTAAACATACTTTCTATTTATTAAGGTTGCTGCATCACACTTGGATACAGTGTTGGACAAGCTGAAGGACATTTTAGACAATGTTGGGCAAGGCATATTTCAGAGGTTTATGCCAGATTTGTAGGATTATTTTTTGTGTGGATTGATTGATCATGAAACCTTGCTTTTGCATAGAGTATTAAACATTATTTATACTTTGTTTATTGAACAGTAAGTTTTGCATAAGAACATGATATCAGTTTGGAGAGAGATAGATCTTTATCTCCTTCATTGAACATTAACATTTTCATCCTTGCAAGTGTTCATTAACTTACCCTCTGAATACTCTTTTTTTCCTTATTCTGTTCTCAAGATTCATTTAGTTTCAGACTTTGTCTTATGTATTTGTAGCTTTTATTTGTTGCAGGATCCTGTCATTATTTTCAGATAGTTTCAGAACGGAAGAGTCTGATGACATTCATGCTGCTTTGGCACTAATGTATGGATATGCTGCAAAGTATGCTCCATCAACAGTTATTGAAGCCAGAATAAATGCCCTTGTTGTAGGTCATCTTTTTTCTCTGCATATATCTTTGTTGTCTTGCTCTATTTCTGATGAGATACTTAAGGAATAATCAATGTTTCAATTAGAACCATTATGAGTTCTGTTTAAATGCAGTTTTAATTAGGTATTGTTGAAACAGAAAAATGATGTTAGAGATGTGGAACTGTGTGCCTAACGTATTCGACCAAGTCCATTTTATATAAGTTGATTACAATTATTGAGAATAAAGAAGATAGGGATTGAGATTAATCTCCCTTGTGTATAAACCACACATAGGGTAATCTATTTATAATAGAGAGAGGTACAAGTAAAAAGAGTAACTGAAAATAAAAAGATTAAATAGAAGATATTGTTTGATATTGTGGTTATCAATATCTAATAATATCTTAATAATATCAAACTATATCTAACACTCCCCCTCAAGCTGGAGCATACAAATCGTATGTGCCAAGCTTGTTACAAATATAATCAATTCTAGGCCCCCGTAAAGACTTCGTAAAAATATCTGTTAACTGATCACTTGAGTTAACAAACTCAGTCTTGATGTCTCCAGACATAACCTTTTCCCGAACGAAATGACAATCAATCTCAATGTGTTTAGTCCTCTCATGAAAGACAGGATTAGAGCTAATATGAAGGGCAGCCTGATTGTCACACACAAGTGTCATTTGAGTAATATCTCCAAATTGTAACTCTTGAAGCAATTGCTTGAGCCAAACAAGTTCACAGGCAGCTAAGGCCATAGCTCTATATTCTGCTTCTGCACTAGATCTTGCTACAACACTCTGTTTCTTACTTTTCCACGAGATCAAGTTACCACCAATGGAGACACAATACCCAGATGTAGATCTTCTATCAGAAGGAGATCCTGTCCAGTCAGCATCTGAATAGCAAACAACTCTTGTATGGTTATTAGAACCATATAACAATCCTTTTCCAGGAGATTTTTTAATATACTTCAAGATGCGAATGACTGCATTCCAATGATCTTCACATGGAGAATTAAGAAATTGGCTTACCACATTGACTGCAAAGGAAATGTCAGGACGAGTAACGGTAAGATAATTCAATTTCCCAACCAATCGTCTATACTGCTCAGGATCAGATATAGGCTCCCCCTGATTTGGTAGAAGTTTAGTATTGGGATCCATGGGTGTATCAACAGACTTTGAACTCATCAACCCAGTTTCCTCCAGAATATCCATGGCCTACTTTCTTTGAGATATAACAATACCATCATTGGACTGTGCCACCTCAATACCCAAGAAATATCTGAGTTTGCCAAGATCTTTGGTCTGAAAATGGTGACAGATATGTTGTTTCAACTGAGAGATGCCATGGTTGTTACTCTCTGTAAGAACGATGTCATCAACATATACTATCAAGTAAACACATCCAGCACTCGAGTGTTGATAAAAAATAGAATGATCTGTTTCACACCGAGTCATACCAAATTGTTGAACAACATTGCTAAACTTTCCAAACCAGGCCCTAGGAGATTGTTTTAGGCCATATAGTGATTTGCGAAGACGACATACCATCCCAGAAGACTCCCCTGAGCAACAAATCCAGGAGGTTGCTCCATATAGATTTCCTCTTGCAAATCACCATTGAGGAAAACATTTTTAACATCCAGTTGATAAAGAGGCCATTGTTTAAGAGCAACCATGGCGATAAATAAACGAACAGAAGCCATCTTTGCCACGGGGGAAAAAGTATCTCCATAATCCAACCAAAAAATTTGAGTATAACCTTTGGCTACAAGACGAGCTTTGAGGCGATCAATAGTACCATCAGGTCCAACTTTGATAGCAAACACCCACCTGCAACCAACAACAGATTTCCCAGACGGCAACGGGACCAGTTCCCAAGTTCCACTATTATGAAGAGCACTTCACTCATCTGCCATGGCCTGACGCTAACCAGGATGGGCTAAAGCGTCACGAACAGTTTTTGGAATGGTTACAGAAGAAAGAGAGGAAAGACATGTATAAAAAGGTAATGACTAGCGATGATAACTCAAAGCAATATAATGGGGAGAGGGATTACGGGTAGAACGCATACCTTTTCGGAGGGCAATGGGAAGGTCAGACTCAGGTGTCAGAGCCGGAGGAGACAGAGTAGTTGGCACTGGAGTGGAGTCACATGGTGGTGGTTGTGATCGATTACGGCGACTATAAACCTGAAGAGGTGGTAGAGGAGCAGGTGACTGTGGAGCAGGAACAGAGGGTGAAGAAGACACAGTAAGAGGGTCACAAACAATAGGAACATTAAAGGTATTAGAAGAGTTGTCAGGATTGGATGGAGTCAGAGGTGAAGATTGACTCTTAAAATAAAGGGAGAACTCATTAAAGGTGACATCTGCAGACACAAAATAACGGTTAAGAAAAGGAGAAAAACATTTGTATCCTCTTTGTGATCTTGTAAACCCTAAGAAAACACACTTATGTGATCTAGGAGAAAGGTTGTCAAGACCAGGACTAAAATTATGAACAAAACATGTAGACCCGAAAACTCTTAAAGGTAAGGGATGAAGAGGTTCATGAGGGAATAAAATGGAGTGAGGTATGTTATTCTTTAAAACCGAAGAAGGCATACGATTAATGAGATAACAGGCAGTAAGAATGACATCACCCCAGAAATGTTCAGGGACCTTGCCATGAATTAAAAGAGTGCGAGTGGTTTCCATAAGATGTCTATTTTTACGTTCAGCTACACCATTTTGTTGAGGGGTATAGGCACAAGAAGTTTGATGCAGAATGCCGTGAGAAGCCATAAATTGTTTGAAAGAATGAGAAAGATATTCACGGCCATTATCACTACGCAAAACTCTAATAGAAACACCGAACTGAGTTTTAATTTCATTAAAAAAAGATTGAAAGATATGAAATAATTTCGAACGATGTTTCATTAGAAATAACCAAGTGCATCTAGAGTAATCATCAATGAAAGTAACAAAGTATTGAAAACCTAAAGTAGACTTAACACGGCTAGGACCCCAAATGTCAGAGTGAACCAAGGCAAAAAGGGACGAAGCATCACGTGTGACACTACGAGGAAAAGAAGTACGAGTATGCTTGCCTAATTGACACGACTCACAATCCAAACGAGACAACTTGGACAAGGCAGGGACAAGCTGTTGTAACTTGGCAAGGCTTGGATGACCAAACTGAGCATGAATAAGAGAGGGAGACTCCATAACTGCACCAATGTGTGTAGAGGGACGGAGATGATAAAGACCATGAGACTCATATCCTGTGCCAATCACCTGTTTCGAACTCCGATCCTGTAAACCATGGTAGTTGAATCGTGAATCGTATCGTGTATCGGAGAGCTTAAATTTTGAATCGTGAATCGTATCGTATCGTGAATCGTACGATTCATAAACATTAAAAAAATGTAACATATACTTAAGTATATAAGATATATAAATATGCAAAGAGACAATTAATAACAAAACAACCTCATAGTCAATTTCAGCAATGTATATATACCACATAGATTCACAATTTCAGCAACACAGCCTTCAAAAAACATTGTGGTTGCTGCCTAAGATTTCTTTAACTATGGCTACTAAACAAGTATTGCATTATAGCCATCCAAAAAATAAGTATTGTTGTTGCTTGGATCCTAAAGAACCTCAAAAAAACATTCTAGTCTAAATCATTCATATTTCATCATCATTATCTCCAAGATCTACATCACTTAAGTCATCTTCATCTTCTAGTGAAAGTTCTTCCCCTTCATTAATGTCTTGAAATTTCTCCTCATCTCCTACTATGGATTTTCCTTTTTTATTGGTCTTGGCATTTAAGTTTCTTGGCCCTATATTAGCAAAAGAAAAAGAAATAAAGTTTAGTTCTAGTTTGTTGACTTTCAAATTTCAACTTGTGAATAGAAATAATTACCTCTCTTCCTTTTTTTATTTGGAGCTCCCTCTTCATCATCAAAGCACTCATGTATATCCATCCATGACGAATCAATAGGCAAACAAGGATTTTCTTTTTCTGTAATCCATTCATCATCTGATTCAATATCTGACAAACATATGGGATCATAAGTTTCCCCCTTCTCTTCTCTACTCTTTTGTCTCAACTCAAGTTGGAGATTGTACTTGACATAGACAAGAGCATTTAGTCTTTGTTATTCCAATCTATTTCTTCTCTTAGTATGAACTTGGTCAAAGGTGCTCCAATTCCTTTCACACCCTGTTGCACTACATGTGAGACTCAAAATTTTCATGACTATCTTTTGTAACTCTTTACCTTCTCCTCCATAACTCTCCCACCAAAGAGCTATCAAAATAAAGAAGTATTGAATTATAATTTAATGTAATTAAAAATTATAAATCATATAAAAGTGGTAATGAGAGTAATTTCATTACCAGGTTGTTTCTTGTTTCTAGTAGCTATTGCCATGTGCATTCCAAAAAGCCCCTTAGCTCCCTTGAACTTTTCAAGTTGTTGATCAATTGTAACTCTTGTGCTAACATCCAAAACCATTTTTTCAAATGTTTCATATAAACCAATCAAGACATCCCTATCCGGATTGAAATTTTTGTCATAGTGATATCTAACACAAGAAAAATAAATTGATGACATGAGAAGAACGAAAATAGAGGTACTTGGTAGGAAAAATTTAGGTGAAATATGCATTACCTAGGATTGAGATAATAGGCTGCTGCATGGAGAGGCCTATGTAGTTGCAAATTCCACCTAGTGTCAATAATCTTCCACACTTTTTTATACCTTGTTTCTATCTTTTGGAAATTTTCAGCAATTTGCTCCTTTGCTCTATCCATTGCTTCATAAATGTATGGTATTGCTGGTTTTGCATCACCATCTACAAGCCTCAACACTTTTACAAGTGGAATCACACATTTTAAGCAATAGGTGATTGATCTCCAAAATCTACCATCACTCAACACCAAATTCATAACTTGCTTACCCTCACTTTTATTAGCATGTGGACTAGTAGCCCATTCCTCTGAAGCAAACATTGATCTAAGAGCATTCTTTTGTTGCTTAATACAATTTAATGTGAGAAAAGAAGTAGCAAATCGTGTGACAACGGGTCTTGCTAATTCTCTTCCATTAGAGTAGCTTCTATACAAATTAAGAACCCATGTATGCCTATATATGTACGTGGTGATTTTCTTTGCATTGCTAATAGTATTGTAAAAGACTGGAAGCTCTCCAATATCTTCAAGAACCAAATCAAGGCAATGTGCTGCACATGGGGACCAAAATAATTTGGTTCTTTTTTCCATTAACATTCTTCCCGCTGCCACAAGGTTAGAAGCTCCATCAGTAACTACTTGGACAACATGGTCCTCTCCAATTTCCTCCACCATGCTGTCCAACAACTCAAACATTTTCTTCCCATCTTTAATGACATCACTAGTATCAATAGATTTCAAAAAAACAGTCCCACTTGGACTGTTAACAAGAAAATTAGTCAATGATCTTCCTTTACCATCCGTCCATCCATCGCACATCAATGTACATCCCCATTTTTCCCAATCAGTTTTATACTTTTCTAGACCTTGTTTGACATTATCCACAACTTTTTTTAGATATGAAACCCTTACCTCATGATAAGAAGGAGGTTTTAATCCTTTGCCATATTCTCCAACAGCCTTCAACATTTGTATAAAAAGAGGGCTCCTTACAAGGTTAAATGGCAATGCATTGCCATAAATACAGCTGCAAATTTTTCTGATTACATCTTCTCTATTTTTATATGTTGCATTGATTGTCATTTGTTGAAGATCATTTTTTCCCTTTGTCACCTCTCTTGATAAGTCTCCTCCACAATCAAAGCTGCCATCCTCTGTCTTTTTTTCTTTACCTTTTAGCATCTTCACAAATATTTCTTTCACATCATCAGGGACACTACAACATGGAATAACATCTTTTTTTGTTCCAGCAAGGTGTTGTTTCATTCTTGCTATACCACCCCAACAAGTGTGAGAACAAAACTTGCATTTAACCTGTAGCCTATTTGGTGGAACACTGTCACAGTAATTCCAAGTAATGTCGACCTCCCTTTTCGACTTACTCATGTTTGAAGTTCAGCAGCTGCACAGATGAAAAATTCCCTACCCAGAAATGTGAAAACAACCTCCCTGCCCAGAACCCCGCACCACCACAGAACCACTGCGCAACCACCACAAAAGCACCGCACACACAAACAGAAGATGAACAGAGTAGTTCGCGACAAAAAAATGCAACCACCGAGTGACCACCGCGCGACCACCAGAAACACCGCGCGACCACCACAGAACCACTGCGCGACCACCACACACACGAACAGAAGACGAAAAGAGGCGTTCGCGAGACGAAACGCAACCACCACCGCGCGACCACCACAGATCCACCGCACACACGAACAGAAGACGAAAAGATGCGTTCGCGAGACGAAACGCAACCACCACCGCACGACCACCGTGCGACCACCGTGCGACCACTGTGCGACCACCGTGCGACCACCACGCGACCACCACAGCACCACCTCGTCACCACCATAGTACAAGCAAAGGTCGAAAGTCGAGGTCGAGAACGAGAGTCGAGAGGTCGAGTTCGTTAATGTTAATATGTTTGGAAGAGAGAGAGTTTCAATGTGAATAAAATAAAGGGGGGAAAATTTAGGGTTTTAAATTGGGGGTAAATTGGCAGGGGAAAAAATTTAGGGTTTTAATTTGGGGGTAATTTTGTATCGCGAATCGAATCATGATTCTTACGATTCGCACTTGTATCGTACGATACGTTTACGATTCGGGAGTAAAAACGATACATCGAACGATTCGTATCGTGGAGGGGGTGTATCGTATCGTATCGTACGATTCGTATCGTGAATCGTACGATACTTACTACAATGCTGTAAACAGACAGAATTGTTGGTAAAAGAAAACAACACAATCAAGAGAACGAGTTAGGCGACTGATGGACAACAGGTTAAAAGGAGACCCAGGGACATAAAGAACATTATCAATGGTTAAAGAAGGAAAAAGTTTAACAGTGCCAACACCATGAGATGAGACTCTAGAACCATCAGCCAATGTAACAGAGGGTAAAGGATTAGTAGAGGATAAAGAAGAGAACAAAGATTTGTTACCAGTAATATGATCAGTGGCTCCTGAATCAAAAACCCAAGGACCAGGAGAAGAAGATTGAGTCAGACCAACAAAAGATGTACCTGTGTGAGCAACAGATGCAGTGGAACTAGAAAACTGTTGATCCTTATACCATTTGAGAAATTTGTTGTACATAACAAGTATATCGGATGAAACAGAAGAGAGTTCAGAACTGAAAGAAGCAGCGGAAGACACCATAGAGGAACTGGAAGACACGCGGCTTCGAATGGCACGTGAGGGATGATCAAAACTGTATGGTCGTCGGTCGGAACTAATACTCTGGCGACGACAACGGTGGTGGCGACTTCGGCAGTGGCTCTGGCGGCGGCTCCGGCGACTACTCCGGCGACGACTCCGGCGGCGGCGCCGGTGGCTCCGGTGGCAGCAGCGGCGGTGGCGGCAGAGGCGGAGGCAGCGATAGCGGAAAAAAAAAAAAACCTTAAGCTCTAGATACCATATTGAGAATAAAGAAGATAGGGATTGAGATTAATCTCCCTTGTGTATAAACCACACATAGGGTAATCTATTTATAATAGAGAGAGGTACAAGTAAAAAGAGTAACTGAAAATAAAAAGATTAAATAGAAGATATTGTTTGATATTGTGGTTATCAATATCTAACAATATCTTAATAATATCAAACTATATCTAACAACAATAAATACAAATAAATATATAGATTTTTTTCCTATATACATGATATGATAAGCCTATTGATGAGATTCTAATGAAATTTGGTCGATATCCCTACAATTACAAATACCCTAATTAAATAAGGAAACAAATCACAAATATAAAAGAATAAATCCTGAGAGAATGTAGGATATTCCCAAATATGTTAAAATGGTACCATTATAAATATCTCTTATTTCTAGCACCCCCAAGTTGAAGTGTGGTAGCTTTAAGTAGTTGGAAAAGCAATCCAGAGATATTGGTGAATCTAGATAGAATAGCTAGAATTATAGCTTAGCCCAATAGCTAAAATGACCATTAGTCTGAGCAAAGATTCATAGCAAACAAGGCAAAGTTCATCCATCTCAAAGGTGTACGTTTGAAAGCTGCAAATCAATAGAGTTGTCAGCATAGTGAATGTCGGTTAAAAAGAAATTCACTATTAATATGATTCAAGCAGAAAAAGTTTCACTACCAAAATGATCTCAGATATTTATGTTCTTATCAGGATTGAATCCTGAATATGATCCTGTTAGGGACAAATTCTTGGGAGGGAAATACTTCCTTCTCTTTCTGAAGTCTTCTTCATTGTCTAAGGTAAGGAGGTTCGTCGAATGGTCATGATGAATGAGCCCTCCACTCTCCACCGAAGGAGTTGCCATGTTCTCTTGAAAGACTTCCAAACTTGGGATTTCAAATCTTGCAAATATTAAACTTAGCTTTAAAGGTAAGGAAGGGCATTGGTGCTCTCATTATAAGAAATTTGGTCACACCAAGGACACTTGCTTCAAGTTACATGGAAAGAAGTAAGCTCTCAATTGTTTAGCAAAACTAAATGGACAAACCTCGAGGAAAACTTATCAGGCATCTTCAGATTTCGCCTGGCTAGACACCTTCTTCCTCTTCAACTTAGTAAGGAAGGCTTGCGCTACATGTTGAGATTGAACGTCTAATGTCTCTAATACTTTTTGTGAGAACTCTTAGCTTCTAGACTCTGGTGCAACAAACCATATGACCCTTCATTCATCTCTTTCAACATCATGTGTTTCTCTGTTTGATAACTACATTACTGTTGCCAATGGGACCAGTATCCCAATAAATGGACGTGGAAATGTTTCTCTTTTGCCATCCCTTAGTCTTAAAGATGTCCTTTATGTTTCAAAACTATCTAATAACATTATTCCCGTTCAAAAGCAAACTCATGACCTAAACTGTTCTGTAACCTTCTTTTCCACTCATTGTGCTTTTCAGGATCTTACCTCAGGGACAATTGGAGTTGTTAAGGAACAACGCGACAACTTTTACACTAAGAATAGTATCGGTAGGCAAACAACTACCTTTTGTCTCTAGTCTTGCACTACTTTTGAGTCCTCTCAAATTTGGCTTTTCCACTGTTGTCTAGGATAGTAGCAGATCCTCAACAAACATTTTAAGGGTGCCAAAATCTTTATATAGATGTATACAAATTTATGGAGTTGCCAAATATGTAATATATATTAAAGTTTTAAAAAATATTTTAAATTATATATTAATTTGTATATATAAGAAAACCTTTAGGGTGGCCTTGCCTCCATTTAGCTCAACCTTTAGTCTAGGGCATCCATCCTTTTTTATTTTAATGTCTATGTTCCTTTCCTTGTTTATCAAAGAGTCTGTTGAGTCATTTAATTGTGATGTATGTCAAATTGTAAAGCGTCATCAGGCCACATATCCTTCTAGTAATAAAAAGAGTGTTCATCCTTTTGATTTGGTTCATTATGATATTTGTGGGCCTGTATCAAACTCTAGTATATCTAGTGCTAAATGGTTTGTCACTTTTATTGGTGATTGTACCTGAGTAACATGGATTTCCCTCATGAAAGAAAAATCTGAATGTTAGATTCTTCGGTATCATAAAAACACAATTTGGAAAGTCAATTAAGCGTTTGTGTGCTTATAATGGAATGGAAAAAGTTGGCATCTCCCCTATTATATATGACAAGTTCCTTATTTCTATAATTGTAACAGTTTCATCTCAGTGTAAATGTTTCCTTCTATCTGAATCCATCTTTTGAACTGGATATGGAGTATTCTTTTCAGATTTAGCTTATGGAACTCGATTGTAGAGAGCTTTCATCCAGATTCTGAATGGTTGTAATGATTGTAGATCAATCTTCGATCTGTTCTTTTGCATTTAGCATTTGTACCTTGTCATCAAATTGGTTTCATTCTTTCAAAACAAACGACAAATCTATATGGCTACCAAAGCTTTATAAGAACTGCACACTAGATGCTTCACTAAGCTTTTATTGCCACATCTCTGTTGGTTGCCCTTTTTGAGGCATTAGCAATCAATTTTGGATGGTGGCAATTAATGTGGGTTTGGGTGACTTAAGATACCTTTCCATTCCAACAGAGGGACACCATGTAGAGATGGATCTGAGATGATAATTTTTTTCTCAGAATCATCTGCTACAGTTTTGCAATATATTATAAAAGAAATTCTTCAGTTGTTTTCGTTGCTTTTAATTTTTTAATTTTCAGAGGGCACAGAAACTGGAGCCAAACATATAAAAGCTGTGTTTTCTATTGTTTTAACAAATAAATGCAACCATTTTTAATATTTACATAATGAAAACATTTTTCTAAACAGTTTCATCAATTTTCCTTTTGAAAACCATTGAAAGTTATCGAGCCAGTCTTAATAGAAAAGGAAATAAACATAAGGGGACTGTCGTGTGACAGTGTTGAAACAGAGAGTTGGAGAAGGGAGGGAATTGAAATTAGGAGTGGCCATAGGATCATAAAATTGCTCAATAAATATAGGGGGACTGTCGTGGTGTGACTGTTGAAACGGAGAGAGTTATGTGACTGAATCAGTGAATCAAAATTACAAAACAAAACAACAGAAAAAGTACAGCATCAGCATTTATATTTGTGCTGTGCAAATACATAGAATAACTTCCTATAACAGCAGTTTGAGGAAGTTAGAGACAGTTCCAGACCACAGTAACTTCCTGAAATTAAAAAATACTGAAAAGCAAAGACAATAAAACACAGAATTACAAGATAAACTAGTGTACTAAACTTAGAGAAATAAATAAAATACAATAACACTAATAAGTCTGTATCAGAACCTAGTTTTTTTGAAAAAAAGATTGTGTCCTGGTTTACTCTTCTGTTCAAATTATGCATGAAAGAACAAAATAGTAAAAGAAGTGTAGGTTGAGTGTCTCCTTTCCTTTAAGTGTGTTCTTTTGCTTATTTGCATATGTTTGTAATCAGGGAAAGTTGATTAGATTGTTTCATTTATTTGTGGGCAGGGCACCAATGTGCTCTCGCGACTTCTTCATGTGCGTCATCCCAAAGCAAAGCAAGCGGTCATCACAGCAATTGATTTACTAGGTTTATAGTTATCTTTTCAGAGTTTTATTATTTTTCATTCTTATTATTATCCCTTTCATTTTTTAACTGCTGATATTGTTGTCAGCAACACTTATCTTCTATTTTTATCTTCTCACTTGACTGGTAATTTATGCAAAAAAGGGGATCGCTACAAAACCTACTTTAGAAAGTGAACATCTGTGAAAGTTGTGGTTATTTTGCCCCATATACAATAGTTGTAGAAATCATGCTATTCATGATTTGTTTATGTTTAATGAATAATTTTTACCACAGACTTTGTTTGATTAATTGTGAACTTGATTTATTGCAGGTAATGCTGTTATTAATGCTGCTGAAAGTGGCTCACCATTTCCACTGAAAAGAAGGGACCAACTGCTTGATTATATTTTAACTTTAATGGGTCGGGATGATGAAGATGGTTTTGCTGATTACAATGACCTATTGCGTACTCAGGTATATAAAATTGAGTTATGCCTAAGATGAAGACAGTCATTTAAAGCTGAAACTATTTTAGTTTACTAATATGATTTTTTATATTTAGGCCCTTGCTATAAGTGCCTGCACCACGTTGGTCTCTGTGGAACCAAAGCTAACAGTTGAAACTAGGAACCATGTAATGAAGGTATGTGGGTTGCATTTGATTTATTTTTAATTGTACCTTTTAATCATCCAAGTTTCCTGATGAATTTGACAGGCCACATTGGGGTTCTTTGCTATACCAAATGATCCGGTTGATGTTGTCAATCCCCTTATAGACAACTTGATTACCCTTTTATGTGCAATTCTTCTCTCTGGGTAATTTAAGTTAAAATCTTATTATTTATTCTGCTAAGTTTCTAGTTTGTTATGTTACCTGTTCTTTTGAACATTGTTCAACTTTGTTGTTTTCTTTAGAACTGTGTGTCAACTGTGCATCATTGTATTTTTATTGTTCATTTCAAAAAACTTGATTTATAAAAAAAATTGTTTCTCTTTTGTTAGACCTGTTTTTAATTCCATCCTGGGCTCAATTCTATTTTGTTGGGTTGGTTCCACATCTTGTGCACTACAAAAAATAACATCATTTTTCGTCTCTCTTTGTGCTCCTTCTAAACACACCTGCCAGTCAGCTTTTGTCATTAAAGTTTTTTGTCATTTTTATTTGGTCACCCTGTGCATGTAGAGTTTCTTTTTCTTACTAGTGCTAATAAGTAAAAATTTATTATATAGTGGAGAAGATGGAAGAAGTCGAGCAGAGCTGCTAATGCTTATCTTGAGGCAAATTGATCAATTTGTATGTTCGCCCATTGAGTATCAGAGGAAACGAGGCTGCCTTGCTGTACATGAGATGCTTCTAAAGTTTCGGATGATTTGTGTTAGTGGGTATTGTGCACTGGGCTGCCATGGGAGTTGTGCACATAACAAGCAAATCGACCGGACTCTGTTTAGGAATTTTTCAAAGCTGCCATGTAAATATGTTGTTCGATTAGATACCATTGAATTTCTCTTCTTTCATATATTCTGAAGTATAGTTTTTCTTATAAACGACCAGCTGCATTTGTACTGCCAAGTCGAGAAGCTCTGTGCTTGGGAGATAGGGTTATAATGTACCTTCCACGTTGTGCAGACCCAAATTCTGAAGTCCGAAAAGTATCGGCACAGGTAAGTAGTATATGAGAAGTTGTGCTCCTTTACAGAAAAAGGCACAATCTCTCTTCAGTATTTGTATAGTTTCAGGAATATAGTATGATCTATATTCTATAGTGTGCATGCTCTGTGGTTAACTTCTGTAGGGAGGATATTGTGGACTTTTTCTTAAATAGTCTAATTAATTGTTTTTTGTGCAGATTCTTGATTTACTCTTTAGCATCTCTCTTTCACTTCCAAGACCTGCGGGTTCATCTATATCTGCTGAGGTTATAGAATTGTCATACAGTGCATTATCTTCTCTTGAGGATGTCATAGCCATATTGAGGAATGTAAGTTCACTGACCACTTTGTTTTATTACCTTGCTTCGTGTTCTGACTTTTCCATCTTTCTTGTATTTTATAGTTGCAGAAGAAATGAGACCACAGATCTTGGTTTTCATGTATATTTGTATATGTATGCAGGATACTTCTATTGATCCATCGGAAGTTTTCAACAGGATTGTTTCCTCCCTCTGCATTCTGTTGACAAAAGAGGAGGTAAGTGTCTTTGGTTTTGTGTGTGTGTGGATCATGTCTAAGTTACATTTAATAACTGTGTTGGCACTGGTGTACAGATGGTGGCTACACTGCATGGTTGCTCAGTTGCTATATGTGATAAGATCAAACAATCAGCTGAAGGGGCTATTCAAGCTGTTGTTGAATTTGTTACAAAGAGAGGGGGGGAATTGACTGAAATTGATATCTCAAGGTTTAAGCATAGTGTATACACCAACACAATGTTACTTCAACTTTGTTGATATCATACTGTCTTTTGAGCTTGTAAATTTCAGCATAGGTTACCGTGACATGACATAATGTTTTTGCCTACAGGACAACCCAATCATTGATCTCTGCTGTTGTGCATGCAACTGACAAACATTTGCGTGTGGAAACTCTTGGAGCTGTATCCTTTCAATATTTTTAAAGTTGACATTTTTCGTTGAATATCTTGTCATAATTTTAATTTGTTGGAATCAACGGAGTTGTTTATATTATTGGGAAGGTGTTGTTTGTTCTTCTCTCCCATATATGTTGTTTTCAAGATGTTTACTAATAAATCCCCTATAACAGAATGACAGTGTGTAAGGAGTAGGAAAATGTGCAACGCACCTGATCAAATTAGGAGAGTGGGGGTATAAATTGGGGGAGGTTGAGAGGTCAGATGGGAAGGAATTTGCTTTGATCTAGGAGAGAATTGGTCACTCTTCAATTTGCCCATATTATCAAATTTTCGTTCTTCTGCATCACTCATGTATTTCTCATACGTAGTCTTGGTATCATCCTTATACAGGCTAGGGTTTCACTGATAATGCATACCTGTTTCTGATTTTACTTCAATGTTTCTGGTGTCTGTCATTTTCTACCGGCAAATTTATCCTTTACTTGCTGAAAAGATTTCTTCTTTGGCTGAAAACACTAGCCCAAAAACTGTTTTTGATGAAGTCCTTGCTACTGCTGGAAGGGATACGATCACAAAGGATATATCTAGGTTACGTGGAGGATGGCCGATGCAGGACGCATTCTATGTAAGTCTCATTTTTTTCAGTATGAACTTCTTATCCACTGTTGTACAGATTGTCCACTGGTCATTTTTATTCAAGAATTGATTTACACATAGCAATGATTGGATATGAAGAAAACAGGGCTCTAGAAGTTGTTGCTGTTATGCTACGTAGATATGGGGTTAGGTATCAGGTATATAAAGAGAGGACTTAGAAGATCTATGCTTATAGAAATAAATATAGTCAGAGGTTATGGTAGGCAGGATTGTTAGGGTTCTACTAGGTAGTCAGTTAGGTGGTTAAATTGGAGTAAGTTGTACAGAGAGGGATTGAAAAATAAGTTTCGCAGCCAAACTGAGTCTGCAAACTTTATTGAGTATGGAAACCCTTGTGAACAATTAGTCTCCTGAATCCTGATTTATTCTCCCTTCAATAATAGATAAATTGTTATTTCAATTTTCCATTTTATTTTCATTGCACTTTGGTAGCTATCTCTTAAGCTTTACAACCCCTAGTGGATACTGGGATGTCATTTTGTATAATAAATTATTAAGTTAGATACAAGAATTAAGAGTTTCTTAACCTTTTACGAATTTCCCTACTAACAAAGCAACAGACAAGAATCAAGCTTTGGTTGGAATGCTATTCTTGATTTTTTTCTGAGCTTTTAACAATTCTAGCACTGTTCCTTGCAGATTGCATAATAGATGGCTTAATTGCATGGAAAAGTATAAAACATGAGGATTCATGTCACTAATATACTTGAGATTAAAGAATGAAAAATATTTTGAGGGCTTAATCAGACCCCTCTACTATTCCTAATATTTATATAGATGATAAAGAGATACAAGGGAAGTTAAAACATTAAAGGCTACAACTAGGTGCTAGGTGTAGAGGTTATCCACACTCAACCTCCTTACTTACACATAATGATTGCCTAGATATACTAACTATTTCTACACTCCCCCTCAGGCTGGAGCATTCAAATTGTATGTACCAAGTTTAGAACAAATAAACTCAATCCGAGGTCCCCTTAATGACTTGGTCAACATATTTGCGAGTTGGTCATTTGATCCCACAAACTCAGTACATATTTCCTTTGCCAACAACTTTTCACGAACAAAATGGCAGTCTATTTCTATATGTTTTGTTCTCTCGTGATTCAATATGGAGTTTGGATGCAATGTGGAGAGCAGCTTGATCATCGCAATACATCTTCATAGTCTGGATGTCACAAAAATTAAGTTCTTGAAGAAATTGCTTCACCCATATAAGTTCACATGTTAGTGATGCCATGGATCTATATTCAGCTTCAGCTGTCGATCTAGCCACTACACTCTGCTTCTTACTTTTCCATGAAATAATATTACCTCCAAGGAATACACAGTATCCAGTAGTAGATCGTCTGTCCATGAGAGATCCTGCCCAATCCGCATCACAATATCCAGAGACATGAAAGTTTCCTCTATCTTCATATAACAACCCTTGCCCGAGAGCCTTTTTTAGGTACCTTAGAATGCGGATGATAGAATTCCAATGGCCAACACATGGAGACTGCATAAACTGACTAACCACTCCATCCCTTAAGCATAGAAATGTCCAAGAGAATGCTAAGTCTTCTGCTATGATTTCATTTCGTGGTAAAGGAAATCGTGGTGCTATAGGAGGGCGTGGTGTTAGAGGGCGTCCCCAATGCACATATTGTTACTCATTACATGGCTTTCCTGGAAAGACAGCCAATATTTCCAAAGCTGAAAGTTCTGAGACAAAATTCTCTGAAGAAGAATATCAGGAATATTTAAAGTTGAAATCCAGCAACCTAGCTCAATCATCTACAACTCCTAGTTTGTCAACTGCCTGCATTTCACAATCTACGGAGAGTCAAAACCCATGGATTATTGACTCAAGTGCTTTTGATAATATTTCTGGTAATATCTCCTTGTTCTCCTCTCTCTCCTTTCCTAAAACATCTCATTCCATAACCCTTGCTAATGGATCCAAAGTAGCTTCCCAAGGAATTGGCAAGTTTCTCTTTCTCCTTCTTTGAACTTAAAATCTGTTCTTTTCGTTCCTGAGTGTCCCTTTAGTCTCATCTCTTTAAGTCGATTAACAAAATCATTAAATTGTTCAGTAACCTTTGATGCCAACTCTTTTGTCATACAGGAACATGGTACCGGTCGGATGATTGGCGAAAGACATGAATCTAGAGGCCTTTATTACTTTGGTTCTAGCCCATCTATATCTTGTGTTGCTTCATCTCCTAAATTGCTACATGACTGCTTAGGACATCCTCATTTGACGAAACTAAAGAAGATGGTCCCTAAATTGCAACATGACTGCTTAGGACATCCTCATTTGACAAAACTAAAGAAGATGGTCCCTGAACTTAATAGTCTCCAAACTTTGGAATGTGAATCATGTCAATTAGGGAAACATGTGAGGTCTTCTTTTCATAAACATTTTGAATCTAGATGTGATACTGTTTTTTCTATTATCCATTCTGACATTTGGGGGCCAAGCCGTGTGTCATCTTCTGGCTTCAGATATTTTGTTACTTTTATTGATGAGTTTTCTAGATGTACCTGGATTTATTTAATAAAGGATCGTTCTAAACTTTTTCAAATTTTTATATCCTTTTTATATGAAATTCGAAATCAATTTGGAAAAATAATCAAAATTTTTAGAAGCGATAATGCTAAAGAATATTTTTCCTCTGAATTATCCAAGCTCTTAAGCTCACATGGCATTTTGCATGAGTATAAATGCCCTCATACACCTCAACAAAATGGTATAGCAGAAAGGAAGAATAGACATCTAGTTAAAACTGCTCGTACCTTATTGCTTGGTGCAAATATGCCGATTCATTATTGGGGTGATGCTATCCTAACTGCATGTTATCTCATTAACTGGATGTCTTCTTCTTCTCTTAAAAATAAAGTTCCTTATTCCATTCTATTTCCAAAAGAGCCTCTCTTTCATATCACTCCACGTGTTTTTGGTTGTGTATGTTTTGTCCATGACATGTCTCTAGGTCTAGACAAACTCTCAGCAAGATCTTTCAAATGTGTCTTCTTGGGTTATTCTCGTCTTTAAAAAGGATATCGATGTTACTCTCCCGAGACCAAGAAGTACTACATGACTGCCCATGTCACCTTTGTTGAGCAATCTACCTTCTTCCCTACTGCTACTTGTAATTCAAATTCTATCCAACATGTTCTACCTATTCCCTTCATTGAGTCTCCGGCTCCGATAGTCCAAAATACCGTACCCGATCCTACTGAGCCGTTGTCACCACCCATTATTACTTATCAACGCAGGAACCAAATGGCTAGACCAATACTCCAAGGTGAGTCCTCTTTTGAAGGTCATTCTCCATCATCATCTGGTACCACGACTCTTGATCATGATGATTTGAATTGGCCCATTGCCATCCGCAAAGGTACACGATCTACTCGAAATCCTCATCCTATTTACAATTTTCTTAGTTATCACAGGGTATCTCCTTCCTATTTCTCTTTTATTTCTTCTGTCTCTTCCATTACTATTCCTAAAACTATGAAAGAAGCACTTGATCGTCCTGGGTGGCGACAAGCCATGATTTCTGAAATGCAGGCTCTTGAACACAATAAAACATGGGAATTAGTTCCTCATCCTTTTGGAAAAAAGACAGTAGGTTGTCGATGGGTCTATGCCATTAAAGTTGGACCCAACGGTGAAGTTGATCGACTTAAGGCACGATTGGTGGCCATAGGATACACTCAAATCTATGGGCTTGATTACAGTGATACTTTTTCACCAGTAGCCAAAATGACTACCGTCAGACTCTTTCTATGAATGGCAGCCATTCGTCATTGCCCCCTTCATCAACTAGACATTAAAAATGCTTTTCTGCGTGGAGATCTTGAAGAGGAAGTTTACATGGAGCAACCTCCTGGATTTGTTGCTCAGGGGGAGTCTGGTTTGGTTTGTAAGTTACGTCGCTCTCTCTATGGTCTCAAGCAATGTCCACGCGCTTGGTTCGGGAAATTCAGCCACATTGTTCAAAACTTTGGGCTGAAACGCAGTGAGGCAGACCACTCTGTTTTCTATTGCCTTACCTCTCCTGGAAAATGTGTGTACTTAATAGTGTACGGCGATGATATAGTGATCACAGGCAATGATGCTGGTAAAATCTCTCAGTTAAAAGAACACTTATGCCATCATTTTCAAACCAAGGATCTTGGAACTCTAAAATATTTTCTGGGCATAGAAGTAGCCCAGTCAAAGGAAGGAGTTGTAATTTCTCAAAGGAAATATGCTCTTGACATCCTTAAATAGACAGGTATGATCGACTGTAAACCAGTGGATTGTCCCATGGATCCAAATCAGAAATTAATGGCAGAACAGGGAGAAGCTTTCTCTGATCCAGAAAGGTACAGAAGACTAGTTGGAAAGCTTATTTATCTTACTATTACCAGACCAGATTTATCCTTTGCAGTTGATGTTGTGAGTCAATTCGTGTAGAATCCGTCTATCGATCATTGGAATGCTGTCATTCGTATTCTAAGGTATCTTAAAAAAGCTCCAGGACAAGAACTACTTTATGAGGATAAAGGGAATACTCAAGTTTTTGGATATTGTGATGCTGATTGGGCTGGTTTTCCTATGGATAGACGTTCTACCACGAGATATTGTGTTTTTCTTGGAGGAAATATAGTCTCGTGGAAAAGTAAAAAGCATAATGTTGTTGCACGATCATCCGCTGAAGCTGAGTATAGAGCAATGACATCCCTAACATGTGAACTTATATGGGTTAAACAATTTCTACAAGAAATAGGTTTTTGCAACATTCAAGCAATGAAGATGTATTGTGATAATCAAGTTGCTCTCCACATCGCTTATATTGAAATTGATTGTCACTTTATTCGAGAAAAATTGATGACCAAAGAAATTTGCATAGAATTTGTAGGATCAAATGAACAACTTGCAGATGTATTAACAAAATCCTTGAGAGGTCCTAGGATTGAATTTATATGTTCCAAGCTTGGCACATACAATTTGTATGCTCCATCTTGAGGGGGAGTGTTAGAATAAATAGTTTTAAAAGAGATTCATTTTCCTAGGAGCATGCTTTAGATCTAGTTCCTAGGAAGCATGCTTTAGTTCTAGTTCCTAGGAGCATCTTCTAGAATTCTCCTCTTTCCTCTTTCCTCTCATTCATTGTATCTCATGTACTATAAATATTGAAACCTAAGAGGAGAGAACACACACTCTCAAATTCACTCTAAAATCTTCTTCTCTTTAATTTTAAGTCGCCATCCAGGATGATCAAGTGCTTCCTTCACATTTTTAGGAATAGTAACAAAAGACACTGAAGATAAAAGAGAACAATAGGAACCAATTTTGTCCGTCTAGCTTCTCGGAAGTAATGCAGGGGCTTCTAGATTAGTTAACCAATTTTTGTATACTTTACCCTTGTTTACATGATAGGATAGTATAACTTTTGTAAATTCTTAGTGGGTTGTGGTCTAGTCCTCCACTTTTTTTTCTCTCGTTTATTTTATGGATTAGGTTGTTGCATATGATTGTTAATTCTTGCCATCTAACTTATCTATGGGCAAGTGCACATTGACATTTGGAGGAAAAACGAACGAATCAAACATGGAGGCGACGAAAGTGAAAGTGGACGAAGTAGTAGCGGAACACACCATGGAGGAGAGAGAGAAACCCTAAAAATTGAAAGTTCTCCAATGGAAACATGAAGCCCAAATCTGGAACGCCGAGGACGAGGTGAGTGCAGCGATGGTGATCGATGCCGGAGACAGTGGATGACCCCGCCGCCACATGTGGCAGCGAAACGGGAGAAGGCGCGGCTTCGAACGATGCGTGAGAGATTGTCGTTGCAACAATGGCGGTGATTCTGGCGGCGTTGAGGTCGCATGGCCAGGGCGATCAAAATCGTATGGTCACCAGTTGGAATTGACACTCCAGCAGCAAAGGCGGTGACAGCGACTACGGCGGCAAGGGCGACGAAAAAAAAATGCCAAAAAATACCTTAAGCTCTGATACCATGTTGAGAATAAAGAAAATATGATTTTTTTAGATTAATCTCCCTTATGTAGAAAATACACATAGGGGCTGTATTTATAATAAAAAAAATATGGGCTAAACCCAAAATACATATAAAAACTAGTAACAATAGAAACAGAAAATAAGATATTAGTGATATCTCAACAGAAGCGTTGGGTGCACTTCATTTAAATTTAACCTTCTATTAGAACAATGGTTGCAACATCAATTGGTCATATATGCTTTAATTAAAACTATGTTATGAACAAACTATCCTAAAAAGCTTAAGCTATTAGGTGATGACACTATTGATTTTAATTTTTACATAGATCGAGTAATATTTATGTTCAAATATTATTAGAAGACGAGTTTCATGTTGTCATCTTTACTCCCATTTGAAGATTTTTTTTGATAAATTAATTGATTTTTCGATTACAACTTTTTCCAGGCATTTTCTCAGCACATGGAACTGTCAGTTTTGTTTCTAGAACATGTGATATCTGTCCTTAGTCAGATTCCGATTTTAAAAGCTGATGTGGACAGAGTTGAGGATAGCCCCGTTGACAGTCATACAGAAGATGGCAAACTACAAGCTGCAATTTTTGCTCTTACTGCTTTCTTCAGGTCTGCATTATCAGCAATGCCTTTTACCTTCAAGATACATAAATGATCCAACAATTTTACAAACCATTATTCGATGCAGAGGTGGGGGAAAAGTTGGAAAAAGAGCCGTTGAACAAAACTATGCTTCTGTTCTTTCTGAGCTTACACTGCAACTTGGAAGCTGTCACGGTTTGACATATTCTGGTCAGCATGAACCATTGAGGTAACCACTTTGAAACTGTGCTTCTCTTTTGCCTATTTCTTTCTTACTGAGTTTACACTGGAATTTCACTTGCATGATAGCATCCACATTTGCGTTGCCTATCAAGTATGTCTGTATTTTATTGTTTTACATATAAATAACACTTTCAAATTTAAATGTTAGGGATAATTTTAAAAGGGTATGTTTTTGAAATCTACATTTCATATTATTGGGGGATGGTTTTCAATGGGAATTAGGGAGATATTTAAATTCTGTAGGTAAACCCCCAAAGTGAGTTTTAACATCTGACCTACCATTTTTTTTTTCTGAATATAGAATTGTATATGTTCTGAATGTATTGTGTGTTTAATGTAGACTATACAATATGTATTTATACTATTAAATATAATCAATTACAATAAAAACACCTAATAATTAGGAATCAATCATATTAATTTTCGAGATTATGTAACGGTTGATCTCCTAAAAATTTGTAACAGTTGATTATATTCTAACACTGAACATGATATTACATCATATGGTTTTGTTGGCAGCTTTTAAGGGAACCGAACATACAAGTAAAATAAAATTTGTGAAAAATTACTCAGAGAAATCAGTTATGGGCACAATTGCACTTTTGAATTTTATGTTTAATTCCACTTGTATTCTTGTGCAGGAATCTTCTTACTGCATTTCAGGCGTTCTGTGAATGTGTTGGTGACCTTGAGATGGGCAAGGTAGACAAACTTAAAATTGCTTCTTGTTAGGGTATAAGATATGGTCTTCAAATTAATACAGAAAGTGTTGATTTATCTAGATTTTAGCTAGAGATGGTGAACTATCAGGAAATGAAAGGTGGATTAGTCTCATTGGAGACATTGCATGCTGCATATCTATAAAGCGCCCAAAAGAGGTAATGTGATTTCAAATATACTTAACTAGTTATAAGCATTACCTTACATATCCAGAATTCCCGATCAGTTAATGATTATATGTCCAAAAGGAAAATGCTTATAGGATATTTGGTGTAGCCTCAGTATATATTGATGAAATTTTAGTTGTTGGTGTTGGAGATGTAAATCCAACCTTGAGTCACCTTTTCAAGTAAACCCAATTCTGGAAATTCTTTTATAGGTCAAGGCTTTTCAGTTTTTGACGATTAAGTTGTTGACATGGTATCTTAAATGGTAATCTCTTTGATAAACTGTTTGGAGTTCAATTCTCTCTGTATTAGTGGTTATGACAATTATATCAATTGATTGTTATTTTTTTTTATTGGACAAGTCTCAATAATTTAATAAGGAATGTGTGTAATGGGCTATTTGATGCTGTTGAGTACTAGCCTGCCCACTAGTCATGAAGAATGGACCAGGTCTTTGTATTTGGAAAATTTGCAGTTTAATGGAGCATTATCCTAACGAAATGAAATCAATAATTTTCAAAATCCAGTGTTTGCATACATTGGGTTGGATAGGTTATGATGGTATCACTGGAATACAAAGATTACTTTAGCTGTTTGTTTTGTTTAAAACACTATTGTCATAGTGGTATGTGATTTGGTGTTAATTTCGGTTTCCCTTCTCTTTTCAATAGGAGGTGTCTCATCTTTTCTTTATTTATAGGTTACTTATTCTAGTTCCACCCAGTCACCTTCCTACTCTTTTTCCTACACGAATACTGATTTGACTGATATTTGGACTATGGAATAGATTACATCTATGAAAGAACCTGACTAACCTGCAGAAGTGACTGCATTTTTTTTTCCGCTTTATGTCTTGCATTTGACCTTCTGCTCTTCATTTTCTACAAATAATACGATAGAAAAGTTGTATTGTTGGGGATCATTTTCTTTCCTTCAGAGCTATTTAGTAAAACATTGTATGCCCTGTGAAGTGTGAACCTTATTGACCAACTTTCTTTCCTTGTTTGATATATAGGTACAAAATATTTGTCTATTTTTGAAAAACTCATTGTATCGACCCCAGAAATACCAGAGGGAAGCTGCAGCAGCTGCACTATCAGAATTTGTTCGGTATAGGTGAGTTGGTATATAATGACACTTTGAATAATTGCCACTTGAAAAGATTAATTTGAAAGAAAGAAAATTCTTAGTCAATTGATTAGTTTAAAATCAACCTCTATCTATATACAGAGAACCGTAACCCTATAGTAATAAAATTTCCAGAGATCTCTAAAATCTTCTAACAGTTTCTAGTACACTTAATATCTTACTAATAACACTTTCCCTCAAGCTAGTGAATAAATATCTACCATTCTTGGTTTGTATGTGAGATCGTGAAATCATGTAGGAAGACCTTTGGTAAATAGATCTACTAACTCAAGTCCAGATGAGACATAAGAAGTAGGGATAATGCCATTATCCAATTTCTGTTTAATAGTATTGATCTATCTTTGAAATTCAGCCTTTGCATGAGTGTTACTGAAATTAGCGATAATGCCGCCATGGTAGAAATCAGTAGTGGTTTTGGTACTTCCCGCCACAACATGATAGTGGTGATGCATGTTTTTCGGTTCTTTTTTGGATAACGGGTAGCGGATGCGGAACAGCTATGGCGGAAAAGTTGGAGAAGGAAACCCTATTGAAGCAGCAATGGCTTGCAGAAGAAGACTCTTCAGCTAGGGTAGCAACGCTGGTTAAAAAAACCCTAGTTTAGGCATGAGAGATTTGTTTTGTTTTAGTGTCTTCTATTGGGTTTGAAGCCCAAATAACAACTTGGAAATTGGGCCGTTTATGGCCCAATAAAATCTTTATATTTAACCTAATATTCAAATAATGCTTAAACTTCTTCTCCTTCAACCACTGCCCCTTGCACTGTTCACCACCGTCGTTAGCCAATTGCATGTCTTTTTTCTTTTTTGACAAGTGTCACTTACGGTATTCATTTTTTTTTCTTCACTTCCATATTTGAGTTTCTGGACATAATATTATCACTTTTGCTTAACAATTATATTTCTGTATTTTTTTATAAAGTATATATTGTATTTCTTCTAACCTAATGTTTCTGTTATAACCCGTTATAATTTTATAAAGGGTTTTTGGGGTCTCCTATATTTTTCGTTATTAAGTTACCCATTCCCACAGTGCTATTTTCATTTCTCAACAAAAGTGTGTTGGATTTATTGGCTGAAACTAGTAAATTAGGATGCAGATAAGTAGTGACACCTATTCAGCATAATCACAAGCTTGGTGAATCACTTGATGATGTGGTTGCTTATAGGCGTTCTTATCGAAGACTGGTTGGGAAATTGATCTACTTGTCTCACCCTAGGCCTAAGATTGCATATGTTGTAGGGGTTATAAGTCAGTTCATGCATAATCTAAGGGAGACTCATCTCGGAATTGTTTATAACATTCTACAGAACTTGAAAGGATCTCCTAGAAAAGGAATCCTATGCTTCAAACATGAGACTCTAGTCATATAACTTGTTGGATCCTAACATGCTTATATTGGTTATATAAAATATTTTAAAATTTCGATAGTAAAAATTGTTTTTAAAGGTTGTAGATATTGGTCTTATTAGTCAATATCTAATTCCCAAAAGAGGTTGCAACTAAGTTGGGTCACTGGTGATCACAATTATAGGGATTTTTTATCAACAACCAAAAAATGGTAAAAGTCAATGAAACAAATAATCATTTCTTTAAAGTTGAGTAAACATGTTATAAAATTGATTTAATTTCTAAAATAATTTTGTAGATAAATAAGAATATTTTGAAATTGCGAACTGTAGTTATCATTAACTATATGAGAATAAACTCTAGTCAGTATAATTGTTTGTATGCAATGTATATTTTCTTGATTCAGTAGAAGTTTTATAATATTTTTATGGATGAAATCATTCATTGACAATGTTTATCTTTTAAACTTTCAATACTTGGAATATTGCAGTTTATTGTCTTGGCACCATATTACTTAATCACCGGCTTTCCTCTATGCATTTGTTGACATATTTTCTGACTCTTCAATTGAAGTTCATTTTGATTTCATCTTCATTTCTATAGTGGTGGACTTGGTTCGCTTTTGGAGCAAATGGTTGAGGTTTTATGTCGGCATGTATCAGATGAGTCTTCAACTGTTCGTCGATTATGTTTGCGAGGATTAGTGCAGGTACTTTGTTTCACCTATGGTACTTTGTCATGATTTATGCCACCGTGGTTTCTTTGTTTTCAATTGTATTTATTTTAACAAGAACTTAGTCAATTTATATGCTTGATTTCTTGCCAATTATCTTCTCTTTTTTTCAAATAATTAGTTTTCCTATATGAGAAATGTGTTTGTTTATTTGTAATGACAATCATGAGATTGAGACTTTAATGAATGTTATGAATTTTAATTGTGTTGTTTTTGGTTTATTTTTCAGCTTTAAGGTTTTTTAATATATTAACATTGATCCAATATGATCATTGAATTGTGGTGTATGTTATGAGTTAGATTTTCAATTCCAAGGAGTAGATCTATTATATATCAACATCACCAAATTTGAAATTGCAGATCCCACTGATTCATATTTTGAAGTATACAACTCAAGTCTTGGGGGTTATATTAGCTCTACTAGATGATTCTGATGAATCTGTGCAATTAACTGCTGTATCATGCTTACTGATGGTGAGGTTCTATGTTTCCTATTTTTGATTGTGCTTACTTATTTCACCCATTTGAAATTCAGTTATTTATTTTTCTTTTGAGTTGCTTGTAGATTCTTGATTCTTCACCTGATGATGCAGTTGAGCCCATTTTGCTTAGTCTTTCAATAAGGCTTCGAAATCTTCAAGTACGTAAATTTACTTTTTTTTATGTATCATTTTTATTTTGCTGATTTATTTATTTTGGTTCTAAATGTTTATTAAAGCTAGTATGTTCCAAGAAGTGTCATATTTCATCTTAAAACCAATTGACATCAAGGCAATCAAAATTTAGATAGGTGAAACTCCATCTCAAAAGACCAGCTTATAAGGTGAGGTTTGCACCCACTTATATATTATAATTTAACCACGTCTCTAGATGATGTGGCATTCCAATACATCTCCTCGTGCTGAAGACTAGACATCTCGAGTGTGAAATAAATATTTCTAGGTGGTCCAATAACAACTGAATAACATGTGGCACAATAACCCAAAAGACCTTGCTAGGATGAGATCTAATACCATCTTAGAAAGAAAACTTTAGGCCTAATTCAGTCTCACAAAATCATCTTGTAAAGTGAGATTTGTTCTCACTTATATATTATAATTTGATCATATCTTTAGTCGATATGAAATCCCCTACATCCTTTTCCATAGATGCTTTGTATACCAAGATGAGCTGTAGGCTATGATACCATATAAGATTTCATCTTAAAACTAAGTAACATTAAGTGAAGTTGCCCTGTAGAAAACTATAGAATTGTATATGTTCTGAATGTATTTTGTGTATAATGCAGCCCACACAATATGTATTTATACTATTGAATAGAATCAATGACCCTAATTTACGAGATTATGTAACGGTTGATCTCCTAGAGATCTGTAACCGCTGATTATATTCTAACACTCCCCCCAAGCTGGAACATATATGTCATATGCACCAAACTTGTTACAAATATACTTAATCTGAGAGCCTCTAAGGGACTTGGTGAATACGTCAGCCAACTGATTGCTAGAGTTGACAAAACCAATAGTGATTTCTCTAGGGAACACCTTTTCTCTAACAAAGTGACTATCAATTTCAATGTGTTTGGTTCTTTCATGGAAGACTGCTGATTATATTCTAACACTCCCCCTAAGCTGGAGCATATATGTCATATGCACCAAACTTGTTACAAATGTACTCAATTTGAGAGCTTCTAAGGGACTTGGTGAATACGTCATTGTAAATCTTCTTTTGCTTTGCGAGTTCGTCTCTAGTGGATCACGATTCCAAGTTACGTTGTGGTGTCGAGTGCGACTTTGGGTTTTGGCTCACCAGATCAACACGCCTATGAGATCTCTGTTTGTGGTGGCTTAGGGTTTCTTTTGTGTTAGTGGGGTATCTTGGCTGTTTGCGAGTGTAGCTTGTTGTAGAGGTTTTGGAGATAATTGTGTTCTGTTTTGGGCTACGCTTTTGCCTTTGTATGAAGGTGGGGGATGAGCTGGTGCTCCCTGTGTGCTTCTCTATTACAGAACTTGTGCGTGCTGTCTTGGGTGGGGTTCGGAATGGGGGCATCCTCGGGGTTCTCTATTCCTTGGGGTGTCTTTAGAATCTTTGAGCAACAACTCCTTTAAAACTCTCAAACAATGTTTGGACTCAAAAGAGAACTTTTGCTCAAGTTTTGCATAATGCTTGTGATATTCCGCTTTCACAACTTCCTTTCTCCTTGCATTAAGGGTGGTCTTGTTTCGGTGCAAATTGCAGTGGTGTACCTGGCTGGTTTAGAGGAGTGTAAGAATCGCCTTCATGGTAAGATGCTGTTATTCAAAGGAGATAAGTCTATGAATCACCTTCATCTTTGTAAGAAGCTTGATATAGCTTGGAAAAATCTAGGGGATTGGAAAGTTATGCCACTGGGTAAGGGTTTCTATGAATTCACATTCTCATCGTTTGAGGACATCAGGTGGACTTTGGCAGTTGATTCTTGGAATCTTTCACCAGGAATTCTAAGGGTGTTTGCATGGACTAAGGACTTTGCTCTGGCTTCGATGAAATTAACAAAACCTCAATGTTGGATTCGGATTCATGGGCTACCGTTTGAGTATATGCAGCCTAAAGCCATTTTCTCTATTGCTAGGGGGTGTCAAATCTCCTCGATCTCTAGATGATTGCACGACAAATAAAACAAAAGGGTTTTATGCTAGAGTCTTGGTGGATGTTGATATGGCTTTTGATTTACCGAACCAAATTTTGGTTGGAAGACCTAGGTTTTCTTTTGTTGCGGACATTCAAAGTGAAAAGCTCTCATCTTTTTGTTCAGTTTGTAAGTTGATAGGGCACTCCATTTTTAATTGTCGAAGAAAAACGTCTTCGAAACCAAAGAGAAAAGGGAGGTGGGAAAATCACAGTATGTGGGGTCTCAAAATAGGCAAGCTCTCATGTCTAAGGAAAACTTTGAGTCGGGAGCAGGATGCAGCAAGGCTGTTTCTTTAAATAAGGCTCATGTGGCAGGAAAAGATGCTCCAACTCAGCCCCCAGAGGTGTAAGCCGAACGTATGGGACATGATTTGGAAATTCCAGAGTTGCATGCTAAAAGTTCTCAGATTCCAACTTCTGGTTCAAAACACTTTACTGGCATGCCTTCTTTGGGGGCATCTTTAGATGGTCAGGTTAATGAGGATAATTTTGGGGTCCACCCTGAAATTGGTCTTTCTAACAACTTTCAGGATCTTCATGAGGACACAAATGATAAAGACGAAAACAGTGTTGAGATGGTTCCTGATTCACTTCAAGACGAATCTCATGACAACACACTTCCTAAGGCTGAAACGGATAGGAACTTTTTGGTTGAGAAAAATCTTTTTACCAATTGGGAGGATTTGGCGGGAGAATTTGAGGAATCTAGCAGTGAGCAAGAGGATAAAGATTCACGACCACTCCAAACCTATTCGAGAATTGGAGGAACAAAGAAGTTTGCTTCTAAGGATGGTTTAAAAACCTCTCAAGCAGGTTCCTCTATAAAAGCATCTGGAATGTAGAAATGAAACTGTTGTTGACTAGCCATCATGTCATAGGAAGGGATAGGGGTGCAAGCTAGTAGGTTGCGACTTGCAATTAAACACAAAATGGTAGGCTCAAGAACTACACTCACCCAGGAACACGTGAAGCCACATGTGGCAAGGATGGGCCAGAGGGGGTCACTAGAGGGAGCTCTTGCTAGTTGTGTAGTCACATGGACATAATCAGGCAGAGGCACAGTGGTTTGTGTGCAATTATTGACTGAATGTGTGTGTAATACCGTACACTTCTTCTCTATTTATGCTGAAGTACGCTAACAGTAAAGGGTACAAAAAATCAATTAAATCCCTAATTTCTAGTAATTTGATATTTCTGTATTTTTTGTATTTGCATATACTAAATGCACACGTATAACAAGAAGACAGCAATGCACTATCTCTATCAAAAGAGGGAATTTATATATGTATTTGTATATTAGTAGGTATTTTCTTGTTTTATAATTTTCTTTGGATATTTTATTCTCCCTTCATATTTCTTATATACTCTGTTTCTGTTAAAGAAAGAATAAAGAACTTTCCATTAACTACTCTTCGGAAATTCTTACCACTGTTATGAAACAGGCAAGCATGAATGCAAAGATGCGAGCCACTTCTTTTGCAGTATTTGGGGCCCTCGGCAAATATGGAACTGGGGCACTAAGTGAGGCATTTGTTGAGCAGGTTTTATAGCTAATTCTGGACTCTAATGCTATTATGTTGGTGGTTGTCAGTATATATGTAGATGGGAATAGCAAAGGGCATTTATTTTTTAATAAGGAAAATTGTTTCTTGGGCGTTACTATTTGCAATTATTTTTGTTAGTATCCATTTTTGTTTGATTGATATTAGGTGATGTCAGAAAAATTGTTTCTGGTATTATTTACAGAGGAACAATTGCTTTCAAATAGAATACATAGACATAAAATATACTGTCAGCCTATTAATCCTTCTAATCATGAAATGTAATTAAATCTCCTAATTATGTGATTAAAACTGTACAGGAAATATTAACCACAGCATAAATCAAGGGATTTTGACACCCTCCCTCAAGGTGGTGAGTGGATGTCATCCATTCCTGACTTGCCAACAATAGACTGAATGTAGCCCTTTTGTCAATATATTTGCAAGTTGATTTCCAGAAGATACAAAAGGTGTACTACATATTGTCCCATTATCCAATTTCTCCTTTATGAAGTATTTGTGTCTTCAACATGCTTAGTTCTATCATGTTGCACAGGTTTATGTGCAATATTTATTGTTGACTTGTTACCACAATACAATCTCATAGGCTTCTTTCAATCAATCTTCAGGTCTTCTAAAAGTATTATTAACCATGGCATTCAAAAATCCCTAAGGCCATGGCTGTCTTCTAAAAGTATCTTTAACCATGGCATTTCACAAATCCCTAAGGCCATTGCTCTAAACTCTGCCCCTACACTTGATCTCACCACAACATTTTGTTTCTTTCTCTTCCAAGGGACTAAATTTCCTCCAAGAAAAGTGCAATGTTCACACTTAGGACTCCCTTTTCCTTGTTTGCGAGGGCGAGTCCGGTCATCACGATGAGATGCCAACGCAGAAGAATCATCAACAAAAGCAGGTGTATAAGTGTTGGGTTGTTTTGGTACACGAAAAAGAGTAGAGCAGGTTAAATTCAAGGTGGGGACAATCGGGGAACCCAAAATTTGATCATGAATATATGAATATTTATTAGCAAGCTCGTGTAATGCTCTGAGCATGAAGAACTTTGAGCGTTGCTCGATCTCCGTGGCAGAGTCGGGGGAAGGAGGCAATAACTCATTGAACTCATGAAAAAGAGCATGAATTTTGCCCATATAATCAGTCATAGAGTCTTGATGTTTAGAGGAAATAAGATCTGCCAATTTTGAACAGGCACCATAGAGACGTTGAGTATCATTGGTGTATAATAACTTGGCATGTTCCTAGATTTGAGCACATGTTTCGTAGGAACGAAAAAGTTGCTTTAACGAAGGATCAAGAGTACCCTTGAGAACCACACATAATTGAGCATCAATGGTTTCCCAACGGTTGTCCTCAGCAGGAGTTAGAGAAGGTGCTTTTGAGGCAAGATGATCAAGATACCTTTGACTCTTAAGCCATAATCGGACGTCTGATGACCATGTGGCATAATTAGGGCTAGTTAACTTGTCAATGGATAAGTGTATATTAACATAGTTAGTGTAGATGGACGGGTCAGACACACCAGAAGAGATTTCAAAACTGGTAGAGGCAGCGAAAGACAACATGGAGGAACGGGAAGAGGCGTGGCTTCGAATAGCGCGAGAGAGAGCGTTGGTGCTCTGATGGCGGCGATTTTGGCGGCGTTGAGGTCGCCTGGCTGGGATGATCAAAACCGTATGGTCGCCGGTCGGAACTGACACTCCGAAGGTGTCGACAGTGACAGCGTTGACAGCAACGGCGATTGTAGCGACATGGGCAACGAAAAAAATGCCAAAAAAATACCTTAAGCTCTAGATACCATGTTGAGAAAAAAGAGAATAGGATTTGAGATTAATCTCCCTTGCGTATAAACCACACATAGGGTAATTTATTTATAATAGAGAGAGGTACAATTAAAAAGAGTAACTGAAAATAAATAGAGTAAATAGAAGATATTGTTTGATATTGTGATTAATAATATCTAACAATATCTTAATAATATCAAACAATATTTAAACAATATCTAACATTATGAAACTATGATAAATAAACAAAATACAACAACACTAATATATTCATAGAGGAGCAATTGCTCTTAAATAAAATACAAACACATAATAACTAAAATCCGTAATTTGTGATGGATATAATCTATAGAATTGTATATTTTCTCAATGTATTGTGTGTCTAATGTAGACTACACTACATGTATTTATACTATTAAATAGAATCAATTACAATAAGGACGCCTAATAATTAGGACTCAATCATACTAATACTCCCCCTCGTGTTGGAGTATATATGTCATATGCACCAAGCTTGTTACAAATATACTCAATCCGAGGGCCTCTAAGGGACTTGGTGAATATGTCTGATTGCTACAGGATGAGACACATTTTGGTAGGACTAGGATGATCTAAGCGTTGATGTTCAAGAGCTTGAGACGCAATGGAGATACAAGCAACTGATCGTGATAGATAGTATTATCCTCGAGACTCGTCCTACTCCAATCGTCTGTCCGGTATGTCGATCCTGAATAAGAACATAATTATTAGCAAAACGAACAGAGTAATTTTGGGTGCGAGTGAGCTTACTTATAGAGATTAAATTAAAAGGACAACCAGGAATATGAAGCACAAAATCTAGGGTAAGATTAGAAAAAAGGGTGTGTTTGACCAATGCCACTAGCTTTTATTTGTGAGCCATTTCCCATGGTAACGGAAGGTAAAGAATCCTAATAAGTCAGTTGAGAGAAAAAGAACTTGTTACCAGACATATGATCAGAGGCATCAGAGTCAAAAATCCAAGGTCCAAGGGAGAAGGACTTAGAAATACAACCTACAGGGTTACCAGACTGAGCAATGACGACGACAGGTTCTGTAGGCTACATGCCTTGTATTGGAGAAACTCATTATAGGCATCTACTGAAATTGAAACCTCATCTAATGGTTTTGGATAATAGACCTCAGCAATATTAGTTGTCTTATGTTGTTGTCGTGCCTTTGTACGACATTCTACCTCAGTATGACCATACCGTCGACAAAAATTGCAACGAGGATGTTTACCACGATATCCACCACGACTTGAGTGTGAGCTTTCAAAAGTCATGGGAAAAGTACCTGAAATTGACTAAAAAGCCTGTGTGTGAGGAAGGAGACATAGAGTGCACCGCCAAGTTGGTCATGCCAACGAGCAAAACGCAAGCGGAGACTGTGTGTGAGACGTATGCGTCGAGAAGAGATCGTGCATGCAGCGGTTGATCAGAACGACAAATGAAGTGTAGATGTCACCGGAAGAAGCTCGGTGATAGAGCAAAGGGGCGCACAATGGCCATGGGTACTTTTCATCTGAAAAGAAAAATTAATAATTCAAGATTGAAACCTTAAACTACTGATACCATATAGAATTGTATATGTTTTGAATGTATTGTGTGTCTAATATTGACTACACAGTATGTATTTATACTATTGAATAGAATCAATTACAATAAAAACACCTAATAATTAGGAATCAATCATACTAATTACAATAAAGAGTCCCATTGGGCTTCAGCAAAATGACTACTAAGATACCTCAAAGGAACCCTCGACTATGGTCTATTCTATCAAAAGGAAGCAAAGACGAGTCTCATAGCTTATAGTGACAGCAACTATGCAGGTGACTTAGATGATAGAAGAAGCACCTCCGGAGCAGTTTTTTTTTATTGGAAATAGAGCGGTTTCATGGATATCAAAAAACAGCCTGTGGTAAGCTTATCTACCACCGAGGCTGAATACATTGTCGCAGCATCTTGTACCTGGTGTATTTGGATCCAAAGAATTTTAGAGCATCTTGAATCAATAGAAAAGGAAGCAACTGAAATTTTATGTGACAACAGCTCTACCATTCCATTATCAAAAAACCCTGTCTTTCATGGAAGGAGCAAGCATATAGCAGTAAGATTTCATTTTCTAAGAAACTTGGTTAATGGTCAAGTAGTTCGATTGACGAACTGCTGTTCCAAAGAGCAAGTAGCTGACATAATGACTAAAGCATTAAAGCTTGATCAGTTTGAAAAAATCCGACACATGCTTGGAGTTACAGCAGTCACTGAAATAAGCTAAAAATGCAGCCATTTAACTTACAGTAGGGAATGTTAAGTTGCTAAGATTCGTTTATCACGTGCTCATAGAGTTTCCCGCTTTATAGGGTTGAACTGATATTAGGTTGTTACGTTGTTGTTTTATTTACGTGCCTACTTTACTGCCTTGCAGTATGGCACTTTCAGTTTTACAGTTACTGTAAAGGCTTATATAAGCAACCACTGCTTATTGAATAAAACATTCTCTCATTGCCTCATTTCGTGTCTTTGTATACCTGAGTCTCTACAAGACAAAGCCCTGAGCTGGGTACAATGCCCAGTTCCCTCCATCCTTAACTAATCTCCAAATACAAAATTTCACTCTTATCTAGTGCTACAATAAAATTATGCACTGATATGTTTATCTGATAATCTTAGACTTCACATATTCCAATTTAAAGGTAGTTTTTTTTTACCCAATAACCAAATTTGGAATTTTCAACTTTGCAATTTCAAAACCTAGTAAAACACTTCTTTAACTATCAGTGAACACGTGAATCAAAATAAAGGAAAACAAAAGGTTAATCTAGACCATAATGTATAGCCTCTTAGTAGGTACATCATACGTCTATCTTGTTATATAACCAGTATCCAAAAAAATCATATATTCTTTGAAATATTATCAACCAAGTTGACAAGTTTATCATCCAAGTATTCCAAGGTGATATGTCTTCCATTATTTTGGTGAACCTTTTTATTGCATAGTAGACCAACTGAACTGGTGATCGTCATGTATTAGCTTCTCTTAATACTTCAGCAAGCTCATTTTATGTCAATGATTTTCTTAAAAGGTACATGCTGCTGTTCCTCGCCTGGTCTTGCATCTTCATGATGAAGATGTTAGTGTCCGATCAGCCTGTCGGGTAATTGACCATCATCTTGAATTTCTTGAATCGGAGATTTGTAAAGAAATGTCTGACATGATAAATACTTCCTTTTTGACAGAATACCCTGAAACAAGTTTGCCCATTGATGGAAATTGAACGATTGCATGCTGTACTAAACACACACAGTTTCCTTTCTGATCATCGGTATGCTTTAACAGATTGTAAAATTGCTTAGTTTGTTATTATTTTGAATAATTTACAATGACGTATAATTATGCCATATAGTTATGACAATGACGTCTTTTGTGTATATAGAAGTGACTATGAGGACTTTCTCCGAGACATTGCAAAGCAATTTACTCAACATCTTCCCATCAGAGTTGATAGTTATATGGCTTCATTAGTGCAGGTTCCTGTTCACAATTTTTGTTATAACACAATTAGTCATATTTTTTTACTGACTGAAACTAAGATTATGTGTGCTTGGATCAACTTACTTTTTTGTTTCATGATGATTTTATAGCCAAAGCTTTATTCTTAATGTATGAGCAGCATTTGAATTTTTTTAAAACAAATATTTTTTTTCTCTTGGAGTTTAATATTCATGTACTATCAGAATTTTTTTTTTTATACTATTTAGAAATCATTGACCAAGCAAGATTTACCCTGTTTGTGCACTCTAATTAATTTTCTCTCGAAATTAATCAAAATTGAACATGCACTTCTTTTGTTACCCCATTCCTAAACAATCTCTCTTTTGGGATGAATGAGTTGTAATCTCTTTTCTTTTTCCATTTTAGTTGAAAGAATCTAATGTAGATACTGTATCTCTTTTATATATGTATGTATAAGTTTCATCTTTTCTTTTTTGAGAATTATCTGTATTGGAATAACAAGTTGGAATTTATTCAGATTCATATTAAGGTTTATGGATATAGGTTCATGTACATAGAAAACACCATTCATAAACCTGGTAGAAAACATTCTTATTCATTTTCCTTGTAATCATAAAATGGAATTATTTCAGGGTGTGCGTGCATATATATATATATATATATATATATATATATATATATATATATATATATATATATATATATATATATATATATATATATATATCCTTGTTTGCTGGGTGCTTTTCCATTCAAGTAATTAAACAATAAATCTCTCTAAACATCCTCTTCTCAAGTATATGCAGTTATTAAGTTGTACAAAATATTCCTCATCTTTGCATTGTTCAAGCATGATCTGTCAACTTTAGTCGAATGTGTAGAGCATAGTAAGATTGGATAAAGGGCCAATATGTATTGGAACATTATTTGATTCATGTATTTTAGCTGAATTTTCTTTTCATGGACTTTCTACTTGATAATTTCCCCAATGTAAGTAAGCTGTAATAATTGTACAAGAAGGCATTAGAAACCTCAACCCAACACTTGGTGGTGTGTTGTGAATTATTTTTCCTTCTTTTTAAATCTAAGGCCTTGAGAATTTAGTTATTTGCTTTCTTTGATGAGGCAGGCTTTTGACGCACCATGGCCCATAATTCAGGCAAATGCTATATACTTTTGCAGCAGCATGCTCTCTCTATCGGACAATCAGCATATTTTATCTGTTTATCATTCACAGGTATTTGCAGGACACGGTTGCAATTTTCAGGCATTTTGGCTAAAACTTGGTTTTCACACGATTTGTCTGTCTTCTTTTAGGTCTTTGGTATGCTGGTTGGGAAAATGAGTCGATCACCTGATGCTGTCGTTAGAGCAACGTGTTCTTCCGCTCTCGGCTTGTTGCTGAAATCCTCCAATTTATGTTCATGGGTGGACTCAACATCACGGAACAATGATGCAGAGTCCATGAAAAACTAGCAACGCCATGGGCTATTTTAGGAAGGTTGAGTGGATCAGCGTGCTGCTTTGCATATTTGTCATGTGAAGGCAACCTGGCTGTTGGTGACGTTCTTGCACAGGGTTTTGTTTTAGCAATCGCCTCTTCTGTATTCTATTCTATCCATTTTCCCCCTTAAGTATGGTATTTTGTTGTAAAGTTTGAAATGCTTTTAAATGTACATTTATGTTAGTGTCAGGATCGTGTAAGTTGTTGTATATTAATTACACTTGAACTACACCATGGAGGACTTGTTTTAGTATTTTCATTATTTTTTTCCATATTAAAGAATTAATGGTGTACAAGTGTCTCTCTCCCTGCCTCCCTTTGCTTGTATTAACGATGACAGAGGGAATAAATTCTGGCATCACGTGGCCAAAGTTTTAATGAGCAAGAATTGTGTGCCTAGAAAAAATAAAGAGATATTACCGCCCGAAGTTAATGTGCAAACACTAATTCAAATTAAAAATAAAGGTTAAAATACTCCGTTGGTCCTCGTAGAATTTCAATTTGGTCCTCGTATTTTTATTAGTCTCAATTAGGTCTTCATTTTTGTAAATTAGTATTAATTAGGTCCTTTCCGTTAGCAGAAAACTAACACCGTTAAGTAGGTGTCATGTGTCAATTCTTGATTTTTTTGAATTTGAATTTTTTTTGAATTTTTTTTTGAATTTTTAATTTTTTTTTAAAATTTTTAATTTTTTAAAAAAAAATATTTATGTCACGTGTCATGTCTGTAGTGTGTCATGTGTCAATCTAATATGATAACACGTGTCAAATTAATGTAGAATATCAATTTAGTCCTCATATTTGTTAAATTGATTTGATTTGAGTCCCAATTTTTTTAAAAAATTTTCAATTTCAGGCATTTCAAATTTAGACCAAATTTTACTTTTATGTAATGTTATGATTATTTTTATTAAAATTGATATTTTTATGAAATATTTTAATATTAATTATATTTAATATTAAAATTTTAAATATATTTATTTTAATTTGTTATAAAATTATTTTAAAATTTTACATTTGAATTTATAAAATTATTATTTTTAAGATAACTCTAAAATATTGTTGATATTGAATATTATACAAATATTTCGAATATAAATTTATTAATCTATATATTTATAATTTTAAAATAAAATTTAAATAAAGTTTAATGTAAAATATAAATTTAAATAAATTAAATGTTGTTAAAAATATATAATAGAAATATCACTTGTAATAAAAGTATCATCATTACATTTATAAAAAAGTTAAATTTGTTATAAATTTGGAACACATGAAATTAAAATTTTTTTTTAAAAATTTGGGACTGAAATCAAATTAAATTAACAAATATGATGACCAAATTGAGATTCATACATTAATTTAACACGTGTCATCATATTAGATTGACACGTGACACACTACAGACATGACACGTGGCATAAATATTTTTTTAAAAAAAATTAAAAAATTAAAAAAAAATTAAAAAAAACAAAAAAAACGAGGAGCTGACACGCACCTACTTAACGGTGTTAGTTCTCTACTAACGAAAAGGACCTAATTGATACTAATTTACAAAAATGAGGACCTAATTGAGACTAATAAAAATACGAGGACCAAATTGAGATTCTGCGACCAAAACGAGGACCAACGGAATATTTTAACCAAAAATAAATTATACTTAAGTGGCTCCGAATTATTTAAATATTTGTTAAATATTATCAATTTTTTGGTAATTTTCTTTGGAATCTCATCATTTATGTTTAAAGAAATTTTGTTTGAGTATTTGAGTATCATCTTAAATTATTAGATTAAATTTGTTTAATAATTTCTGTTTTGTGTAATGTAATATCTATTTCATGGATTTTTATGGCTCCACAGAAACCAACCTTATCAACTTCTTTCTTTGCATCTCTTTTGGCAGACAATTTACTCTTACATCTTCCTTTGCTTATGCACTGCAACCGCGATAAATTATTAAAGAGAAATGTTTTTTTTTTCACCCAGTGACATTCAACTTTAAAGGTAATATATTTATTTACAAAAGTAAAGATAGTATTAGTAAAGAAAAGATAAAAGGATAAAAAAGTGAATATGAAGCGAGTGTAAAAAATTATAAAGTGTCAAAGTAATGTAACCCATTATTAGATCCTTCAAAATCAATGCATATGCTCTTACATCATCCTCACAAATTTAAGTCACTCATTCTAAAAACGGATGTTTGTTTTAAAAGATGAATAAAAGGAAGAATGAGTGGATAAATTTAAGAGGATAGAGAATGAAAAATGAAATTATTTGTTTTAAGGAATGAACAGATGAAATTGAAAAGATTTAAAGGTTAAATTTGTGAAAATAGATGAATGAATACATTCTGGATAACAAAAATATTTTAATTTTTATATTATAATTTTCTTTATTTAAAATTAATATAAAATAAAATATTATTATTATTATGTTAATTATTATTAGTAGTATTAATAATATTGTTATAATTTTATTAGTTTTTCTATTATTATTACTATTATAAATGTTATTTTTATTATTAATTATCCACAAGATTTAATAATCATTATTATTATTAAAAAAATTAATAGTTTTAATTTTACAATTAAAATTAGTAATTTATTATTATTATTATTTTATTATTTCTCTGTTTTAAGGGTGTGGGTAACGAAACACTTATTTAATTTTTTTTTCTTGTGTATTTAATAAATTATAAAATTTTAGTTTAAGTTCAAGTATTTGTTTGTATTATATTTTTATTTCAATATTACTTGTTAGTTGGTATTTCACATATTATAACATTTTTTATTATTTTTTTAACTTGATTTTTTATCATAATAATTAATATATCTTTTATTAGAAAAAAAAATACGCATTACTCTTCAATAATTTACATTTCATAATTGGTGTTTGAATTTAATAAAACAAATTAAATATTTTATTATATGTTATACATAACAAAAAAATAAAAGAAAAATATATTCAACTTTTCAATAATTTAGATTGTATAACAGGTATCTTAATTTATTAAAAAAGTAAGTTGAAACACCACAATTTTATGGGATGTGATAGTGAGTTATAAAAACGTATACTTACAGCGGAACGATTATTTCTCATAACGTATCAAAGAAAAATTCATAATAAAATCGTAATTCAAACGTAACTATTTAAAAAATTCTAAAATGTCAACAACAAATAAAAAAAAAATTAGATTGTCTTTAATGTTTAATTTAAAACAACTAAATTATAATAATAAAATCCCGAGTTCACCCATCTTCTCGTCAATTTACTCCTCATTAAATACATCTATATGATAATTTGTTCCCATATAACACACATGTCATTCGATCACCGCACACACAACAAACAAATAAATAAAAATAAGTTAACTATAACGATGATATATAACTGAAATTTAGCAAAAGAAGATATTGTGAATAATATTAAACATGATATTCCAATAATATACTTAAACATTATAATTACAATCACATATGTATGAAAAATAAAATTCCAAAAAGAAAATTCCTCCCAACATATACTCAACAATATCACAAACTTAATTATTAAATAAATCCAAAACCTAACATGATAACCAAAATCTTTAAATTTTGAAAATGCCACTTTAACTGGTATTAGTGAGTTCAAAAGAAAACCCGCAATTAAATTCACTACAAATGATTTAAATATCAAGACCATGGTCACAGATACACCACTCAACCATACGTGGCCCCGCAAATTTAAACCAAGCAAAATAAAGAAGACTACTAAGTCAACATGGCCATCCATGAATGTCACATCCAAGTAAAATTATCTTAAATGCTAATGAAAGAATGATCCAAAAATATTCCACGTCTGCACTCGAGAATCATAAATTGAGAAAGTTAAACAAATTTGTGGATCCATGCACACTCACGTAAACCAACTTGCGTCTCAAATCTAAAAGTGAAACAATTTTTTTTTTCTTACAATCCATGGCCTTCAAGGAGTGGTCACATGATGCAAAGGCTAGGTTACGGGTCCACACTAGGAAAAATAGGTTTGTATAGTTTTGCCTTAGAAAAACATGTGATAGAAGGAGAAAAACATAACACTAAAACTAAGGAAACGTAAAGTTATATGCACCATTGACCCCTTGATTAACCACATCAAACGTAAAGTGAAGCAATGAAGAAACCCAAAAGCTTGATGAAGCTAAATGATTTTGAGTGTGGCCCCATTTTCACTACCCACGTTCCCCATCTCTTCTATATTAGCATGCAATCCTAGTGTAAACTTTGAAAGGAACAACCACATTCCCATTCTTTCATCCAAGCCAAGGTTGCTTAAATGCTAACAAAACAAATAGCTAGAGATAAGTCCTATATCTCTGCCACCACAACATAAAAGCATATTTTTTTTTTCACCATCAATTTTAAACTAGTTTTGCAAACCCAAAAGCTGCATCCCAACTTGCTAAAAACATATGTCAAATCATCACTATAAGTTAAAAGAAAGTAAGTAACCAAAACTTCATGCTTATGGAGCAAATGTGAATGTGCGTAACATGAAATAATTCAATTAAATAAAATAGCAATCTTAATTAAGACATTAATTTTTTTTTCGTTTCTCTTCATTCTAAATTTTCTGGATCTTACATAAGTAAACAGTAAAATTGAAAAAATAACATCACATATTTAAATCAAATTTTTATTAACATAAAACTTCAAAATTAAAAAAAAAAATTGTATAAATGTTAGGGGAAAACATCAAAATTTATATCTGATAACATATTTTTTTCTTTTTATAATCTCTTTAAAATAAGAGGATGAAAATCTTAAAACTCTGAAATCCATCTCAGAACTCTTGAAACAAACATTTAAGTTACTCTAAATTTCATCATAACAAAAAGTACATCCCTTAAAAAAACAAACAGATCTTTATCCTTATACAAATGTGATGGGCAAAACCAAACCTACACTCCAAAGTCTCATTTCATTTGCCTCTGGCGGTCATGGTTTCCTTAACAAACAATCTTCACTTTCTCTTGTTTCCCTAATGGCTCAAGACCACATGATCCCAATGATTGATATTAAATAATTATTATTCATCTAAAATATTAATGTTAACTTTATTTTATTATAAACTGTATGCGTACATTTTTTTTTATGATATAATTTTATTATTCAAAACTATTATTATAAATGGAAGTTAATTTTGTAATCGATGATTTATAGAAGCGAACATGAACATATTATTCCATATATATATAATTTAGTAAATTATCTTAATTTTGTATTAATTTCTTGCATATTTCTTTTTTTTATTCAATCATTTTAAATAATATAAGTGTTTTTTCAAATTCGTTTTTTCTAAAGGAAAAATTAGGTCAGCACTAATTTTCTGGAAATTTAATTTTGACTAAACAAAAGCTAGAATTTGACTTCTCAGTAATAAAATTTTATCTCATATTATAGTGAATTGTGCTACCTTAATGAATATTCTCTATAATGTCTGGAAAATTCTTGGCAATGTGTAATCTAGCTTTTCTCATAAATATCTTCAACTATTAATTGATGGTTGTATGAAACAACTGTCAAATATTTTTTTCTTAATACTTGAAAGAAAAAAAAGGTTAAAGCTGGAGGTGTAAAATAAGTGAGGGATAATGACAATTTTATGTTATAACACGAGGTATCATCTATTATATATTTTTAAAATATTGAGAATAGAAAAAAAAATAAAAAATCATTTAAAAAATAATACCTAAAAATATCAAAAACAATTATCAAAATTTAGCAATAAAAAAATTATTTTCAAAGTAGGTGAGACGTGAGATCGTGTTTGTTTATCGTTTCTACTGAAAAGGAAATCAAGATAAGATAGGACAATGGAAGACTGAGACAATAATGGAGGAGTGAGAAATAATAATGGAGGAGTGAGAAATAAGTGTGAATGTAAAGTGTGAAAAGTAAGAAACGCAGTGACATACTACTGCACAATTCATTTGCCTCGTCTCCTAAAATATGCCACTCTCCATAAAACGAGGTACACTAAAACCCATTGCAAAGCAAGAAACGCAGTGACATACTACTGCACAATTCATTTGCCTCTTCTACAGTAGTCATGGTTTCTCAAATAACCGATCTTCACTTCGTCTTGTTTCCCCTAATGGCTCAAGGCCACATGATCCCCATCATGGATATTGCAAGACTATTGGCACAACGCGGTGTGGTTGTCACCATATTCACCACTCCAAAAAATGCATCACGTTTCGATTCAGTTCTTTCTCGTGCTGTTTCATCTGGTCTCCAAATCCGACTTCTACAACTCCATTTTCCAGCAAAAGAGGCAGGACTACCTGAAGGGTGTGAGAATCTCGACATGGTGACATCAATGGATATGATAAGCAAAATGTTCTGCACCATCAGCATGCTTCAGAAGTCAGCAGAGGAATTGTTTGAAGCACTAACACCAAAACCAAGCTGCATAATCTCTGACTTTTGCATTCCCTGGACCGCTCAATTGGCTGAAAAGTATCATATTCCAAGGATTTCGTTCCAGGGAATTTCCGGCTTCTGCTTACACTGTATGCACCAACTACAGTCTTCAAAAATTCGTGAAAGCATCCCTTCAAAATCTGAGTATTTCAGTATTCCTGGCATACCTGACGAAATTAAAGTTACCAAAGAGCAGTTACCAGGATCACTCTCATCATATGATTCGAAGGACTTCGGAGACCAGGTGATTGCTGCTGAGAGGAAGTCATATGGGGTTATCATAAATAGTTTTGAAGAATTGGAGAAGTCGTATGTGAGGGATTACAAGAAGGTGAGAAATGATAAGGCGTGGTTCATTGGTCCTGTTTCATTATGCAACATAGATGGCTTGGATAAAGCTCAAAGAGGCAACAGCCATGTCTCAATTAATGAACACCAATGCTTGAAGTGGCTAGATTTGCAGCAACCCAAGTGTGTGGTGTATGTCTGTTTTGGAAGCTTATGCAACTTGATTCCTTCACAACTTGTTGAGTTAGCCTTGGCCTTGGAGGATACAAAAAGGCCATTTATATGGGTTATTAGGGAGGGAAGTCATTTCCAAGAACTGGAACAGTGGATCTCTGAAGAAGGGTTTGAGGAAAGGACGAAAGGGAGAGGCCTAATAATTCGAGGTTGGGCTCCACAAGTAATGATATTGTCACACTCTTCCATTGGAGGATTCTTAACGCACTGTGGTTGGAATTCAACACTTGAAGGGATAAGTGCTGGAGTTCCACTTGTTACCTGGCCCATGTTTGGTGATCAATTTTTAAACGAGAAGCTTGTAACTGATGTGTTGAAGATTGGGGTGAGCGTTGGGGCAGAGGTTCCATTGAAGTGGGGAGAGGAAGAGAAGATGGGTGTGATGGTGAAGAAGGACAATATTAAGAGGGCGATATGCATGGTGATGGATGAAGATGAAGAAGAAGGCAAAGAGAGAAGAGAAAGAGTAAGCAAATTGAGTGAAATGGGAAACATAGCTGTTGAAGAAGGAGGCTCTTCTCATCTTGATGTCACTTCTCTTATCCAAGACATCATGCAACAATCAGGATAAAAATTTGACGGTAGTTTTTAACTTTAGTCATATATTGCATGTCCTTTGGCTGTTTTTTCTCCCTTATGTCTTTGCTTTATATTTTGGAATTATTTTATTTGAAATATGAAATACATGTTTTATTCCTTTTAAAATTTTCTATTAAAATAATATATTTTATAATATAGTATTTCAAAAAATTTATAAAAATAAATTAGTTTAAAAGAATACATATCCTAAATGTTAGTTATTATAGATTCCACAATTTAAAAAATATATTTCAAATAATGTAATTCAGAAATACAATATATAATTTAAAATATATTTTTAGATTATTAAATTTAAAAATATGAAAATATATTTTAAATTACATAATTTATAATATATTTTTTAAATTGCATAGTTTAAAATATATTTTTAAATTACATAATCTAAAATCTATTTTTAAATTCAAAAAATACATTTGATATCCATAATCTATTTCTAAATTTCACAATCTAAACATGAACCTTTTAGATATTTTCAAGGCTCTGTCGAAATAAAAGAAACCGCAGATTTAAAAAAGTAATTGCCATTAGGTTAAGGCCTCTAGGCTTCCTCCTCTTCTTTTTTCACAAAATATTTTCCCCATTGCCCAAATTACCAAAGACAATTCTCAGATTTACTAAAATATCACTACAGCATTTCAGAATTCAATGAAAAATGAATTTTAGCCCTTTTAATGTCCTTCTCACGCTGCAAAGTGAATAGAATTTAATTCCCAGGACAAAACTCTAAATTAATTTTATTTTAAAAAATAGAATTTTCAGAAAAAAAATTAATATATTTTTTAATTTAAATAAAAATAAAATATTAAATTAAATTAATCAATACTATTTTAATAAGTAATAGATATTTAATGATAATAGATTTACGATTTTAAAAAACCATTATTAAATTAATAATCAGTATTATATATGAATTAAAATTTATTTAAATACAAATAATTAAAATTTAATGACTTAATAAAAAATAAATATAAATTTTTGAAATACTATATCTACATATTTGAATATAAATTAATGGTCATTAATTTTTATATTGAATAAAGTTATTACTAATAGTGATTTTAATAAGTAATAGATATTTAATGATAATAGATTTACGATTTAAAAAAACCATTATTAAATTAATAATCAGTATTGTGAATTAAAATTTATTTAAATACAAATAATTAAAATTTAATGACTTAATAAAAAATAAATATAAATTTTTGAAATACTATATCTAAATATTTGAATATAAATTAATGGTCATTAACTTTTATATTGAATAAAATTATTACTAATAGTGATTTGTATGAAGAACGAGAAAATCATGTTTTAAGTGTAACTGTTTTAAAATAATGATGTCGTATTATTTTAATAATAAAAAGTTTATATACAAATATAAATTTTATAAAAGAATCTTATTATTTATAAAATAGTTTAATTCTCTAAAAATACCTTTTTAAAGAACTCTTTTCTTTCTTTTTAGAATTTTTTATCCTGTATCTATTTATTTGAAGATTAGAGATCGAGAAAGTCATTCATGTGACGAGCTCTTCAGTTAGTCTAATCAATTTATTCAATGGAATTGAGTTTATTAAAATAAATTCAAGTAATGATATTAAATAATTATTATTCATTTAAAATATTAAAGTTTATTTTATTTTTTTATGAACTGTATGTATAAATTTCTATTCATGATATAATTTTATTATTCAAAACTATGATTATAAGTAGAAGTTAATTTTGTAATTGATTATTTATAGAAGAGAACATGAATATATTATTCCATAAATTATATAAATAATTTAGAAAATTAGCTTAATCTTGTATTAATTTATTACATATTTATTTATTTTATTTAATAATTTTAAATAATATAAGTGTATTTTCAAATTCGTTTTTTTAGAGGAAAAATTTGGTCAGCACTTGGTAAATAAAATCATATCGAGAATTTGATTTCTCAGTAATAAAACTTTATCATATTACAGTTAATTGTGTTGCTTTAGTAAATATTATCTATAATGTGTTATCTAGTAAGTTCTTGGCTTGCCATTAAAAAATTGTCTTGTGTAGGAAGGATAAATATGACGACTGCCGCCACTAGAAATTAGGCTTTTTCATAAGTTATTAATGGTCTTCAACTATTAATTGATGGTAATATGAAACAAATTTCAAATATAATTTTCTTAATACTAAAAGAAAAAAGGTTAAAGCTGGAGGTGTAAAATAAGCGAGACATGTGAACGTGTTTGTTTATCATTACTCTAAAAAAGAAATCAAGATAGGAAATGGGAGGTTGAGACAACCTATACTCATTTTTTGACATGATTTTTTTTTTTTTTATAATGGAGGAGTGAAAAATAACGCATGAAATGTAAAGTGTGCAAAATAATAGCATATGCACTTACGTCATCTCCTCAAATATGTCTCTCTACATAAGCTACAGTAGAAACCATTGCAAAGAAAGAAACTCAGCCACATACTACTACTGCACAATTCATTTGCCTCTTTTATAGTAGTCATGGTTTCTCAAATAACCGATCTTCACTTCGTCTTGTTCCCCCTAATGGCTCAGGGCCACATGATCCCCATGATGGATATTGCAAGACTATTGGCACAACGTGGTGTGGTTGTCACCATATTCACCACTCCAAAAAATGCATTACGTTTCAATTCAGTCCTTTCTCGTGCTGTTTCATCTGGCCTCCAAATCCGACTTCTACAACTCCCTTTTCCAGCCAAAGAGGCAGGATTACCCGAAGGGTGTGAGAATTTCGACATGGTAACCTCAATGGATATGATAAACAAAATGTTCCGCACCGTCAACATGCTTCAGAAGTCAGCCGAGGAATTGTTTGAAGCACTAACACCAAAACCAAGTTGCATAATCTCTGACTTTTGCATTCCCTGGACTGCTCAGCTAGCTGAAAAGTATCGTATTCCAAGGATTTCGTTCCACGGATTTTCTTGCTTCTGCCTCCATTGTCTCCACCAGGTACACACTTCAGGGGTTCGTGAAAGCATCACTTCAAAAACAGAGTATTTCACTATTCCTGGCATACCTGACAAAATTCAAGTTACCAAAGAGCAGTTACCAGGAGCACTCTCCTATGATTCGAAGGAGTTTGGAGAGCAGGTGCGTGCTGCTGATAAGAAGTCATATGGGGTTATCATAAATAGTTTTGAAGAGTTGGAGAAGACGTATGTGAGGGATTACAAGAAGGTGAGAAATGATAAGGTGTGGTGCATTGGTCCTGTTTCATTATGTAACAGAGATGGTTTGGATAAGGCTGAAAGAGGCAAGCAGGCCTCAATGAATGGGCACCAATGCTTGAAGTGGCTAGATTTGCAGCAACACAAGTGTGTGGTGTATGTTTGTTTTGGAAGCTTATGCAACTTAATTCCTTCACAACTTGTGGAGTTGGCCTTGGCCTTGGAGGATACAAAAAGGCCATTTGTATGGGTTATTAGGGAGGGAAGTCATTTCCAAGAACTGGAAGAGTGGATCTCTGAAGAAGGGTTTGAGGAAAGAACCAAAGGGAGAGGCCTAATAATTCGAGGTTGGGCTCCACAAGTAATGATATTATCACACTATTCCATTGGAGGATTCTTAACACACTGTGGTTGGAATTCAACACTTGAAGGGATAAGTGGTGGAGTGCCACTTGTTACCTGGCCTTTATTTGGTGATCAATTTTTGAACGAAAAGCTTGTTACAGATGTATTGAAGATTGGGGTGAGCGTGGGTGCAGAGGCTCCAGTGATGTGGGGAGAGGAGGAGAAGATGGGTGTGATGGTGAAAAAGGAAGATATTAAGAGGGCAATATTCATGGTGATGGATGAAGATGGAGAAGAAGCCAAAGAGAGAAGAGAAAGGGTAAAAAAATTGTGTGAGATGGGAAAGAGAGCGATGGAAAACGGAGGTTCTTCTCACGTTGCCATCACTTCACTAATCAAGGAAATTATGCAGCAATCAACTAGCCTTAGCCTGGAGGATTCACAACTTACGTCTTCTTCTTGATTTGTTCGGTTTAATATGCCCAACATTAGTTTTTTTAAAAAGGGCTCACTTTGAGAAAGAATTTGTAAAAAAGGGTCGTGGTGGAGGACGACATTAAAGATTAAGTCGTCCTCCACCGTACCGGTTTCTTTTTTTTTTTTAAAAAAAGCGAAACCGTGTTTTCAGAAGTCGGTTTTTTTTTTTTCTTTACACATTCAGCTTTATATATATATATATATATATATTTTTAATTATATATTATTTAGTTTTTGTTAAATATTTATTTAAGTAAAAGTATGAAAAATAGTTTTAAAAAAATTCTAAAATACTTAATCGTTAAACCTTAAAACAAAATTAAGAAGATAAAATGATACAAATTAAAAAAATATTAAAAAATCCTTCAATAATTATATTTGAATATTTAATTTGTTAATGTTTATTTTATTTGTGGTTTAGTTAGTCTACTAACTATCAAGTATCATTTAATAAAATACTAAATTTATAAAATCAAACGAAGAAGTAGAGAACGTTTTGACCAAATCAGAAGAAACTGGCGAAAAAATCGCCATTGAGGATGTCACTTTATTTCTCTACTGTAAACAAATATTTAAAAAAAAAACTAAATAATATATATATATATAAAGCTGAATGTGTAAAAAAAATAAAAAATAAAAAAAACCAAAAAGTAAAGTTGTAGGCCCAAGGACGACTTCACTTTCAAAATATATAGAAACCGACTTCTGAGAGCACGGTTTCTCTTTTTGAAAAAAAAAAAGAAACCGGCACGGTGGAGGACGACTTCACCTTTAATGTCGTCCTCCACCACGATGACTTGACTCTATTTTGCAAAAAAATTTTCAACGGACCCATTTTTACAAATTCTTTGTCAAAGTGACCCATTTTTACAAAAAAGCCGCCCAACATTAGATAGGAACTCTCAGCCTCTAGTAATATTATATCCACTATTTTCTTTTATTTTTAATATAAAATAGTAATATATACTCTTATTTATAATAATATATAAAAAAAAATTTCTTTTGTGTTCACATTTCAAAATATCAATTTTACCTTTTAAAATATAATGATTTATTAAATTTTTGAAAATTGACCGTTACTTTTATAAACTTTTTATAATACCGTCTATCTTTGCTTCTTCTCTTTTTTTTTTCTTCTATTTATCAACAATTATTTTCTCATCTTTTCTTATATATTTCACTTTATTTTTAATAAATATAATTTTATTTATATATTAGTTTAATAACATTACATTATCATCACATATTAATATAATATCATGCAAATTTAAGAAATGCATAAACACATACGCGATAATGTCTGTGTTACGCTAGTATTATTAAAATGAAGTTTAAAATGTTCCTTTTAAGTAGAAGATAACACGGCACTACCCTACCCACAACAAAAAATATTTAGTCACTACTCATTCTGTATCTGTTTTAAAAGAAATATTTTATAAATTTTTAAACTAAAATTTAAAATAAAATTATAAAAAGATGTAAATTTAATTTAATTTAATAAAATATAAAATATATTCTTATTTTAATTAAATTTAACTTAATAAATATAAATTAAATTTTAATTGTAATATTTTGCATATATAAATACTCATTATAAATAAAATGATATCAACACTCAACTCATTTATAAACAAATGCATATATTAAAATATCTGTTATCTGCAAGTACCAACTATTCATTACTAATCTTATCCAAAAATATTAGTACTAGGATGAATATTATTTTTCGTCCTTCCTTATAAGGATATATTTTTTTCTCCTAGACATATTATAGGACTATTATTTCTGACGCATTATTAATTTATAATTCCTATTTTTCTATCATAATAGTTTGAATATTTTTATAATATGTATAACTATCCAATAATCACATATATTATTATTTTATTTCAAATTTTTATTTGTATTTATTTTTGTTTTATTATATTTTATTATTAAAAGGATTGTCAAGTGGTTCTTAATTAAAAGAGTGGGTCTCAAAAAATATTTTTAATTTTCTTAATATAAATTATTTATGTGTAATGTGTCATCCTTCTTGTATATGATACTAAATGGCTCATTTCGGTTGTCAGTTAATTATGCTAAGAAAAATTTTATGAAAAAAATAATGCAATACTGCATTTTCTTTTTAATGATCTAAAAGTTTTTAAAACAATGAAACGAAATTAAGACGCTCAAGAAGACAAATTAATATATTAAACAGTTAATATATTAGACCTCAATTATTATTATGAAAATAACAATAAAATATGTTATACCACTACAAGAAAATGCTTCATTAGTAACCAATTTTAGTGATCAAAAATTGTTAGTTACTATAATTACTAATTTAGATACAAGTTTACAAAGTAAAAAAATTATTGGTTACTAAAATAGTTAGTATTATGAATAAAAAATTATAATTGGTCACTACATTGGTTTTTAAAATTAGCTACCATAGTTTTGGCTACCAAAGAAAACTGGTCACTAAAAATTAGTTACTAAGTTTTGGCTACCAAAATAACTTAGTTACTAAATTGGTCTCTAATTAATTAGTGACAAATTTAGTAACCAATTATAATTTTTCATTTATATTAGTGACTATTTTAGTAACCAATAAATTTTAATTTTGTAAATTAGTATCTAAATTGGTCACTATAGTGACTAACAACTTTTAGTCACTAAAATTGGTTATTAATAAGACATTTTCACTAAACTTTCTATGCTAAAAACACGCATTATTAGAGTTAAAATGTTAGTATTTGATATCAACGCAGAAAAAAAAAAATGTAATCTTTCTAATCTCTTTCAATCTTTGAAAGGCCAAATACATAAAGGTTTGTTCAAGACTAAGTTATATATTATTTACTAAGATTATACTATTATAGCATAATATTATATAGTGAGATTTTAATTTTGATAAAAATATTGAGTATTGTAATATCTTTTAATTTATACTAATAGTTAATAGTATAAAATAATATTAATCAGTCCTAGTTGAATACTTCTATTCACTTTTTAAACATATTTTTATTTTAATCATATGCAATTATTTATATCTTATTTCTCCTAGTAATAATATATTATTATTATTATTATTTTTATTAATATAATTTCATATACTTTTTAAATTACATAAATGTTTAATAATTTTAGTTTGTATTATCTAAAAAATATTTTGTTATTAAAATTGTTTGTGATTTAATTTATTATTTAAAACTTAATAACAAAATAAAAATAGAATTAGTATTTATAGAATCGGGCAGTTGATTATGGATTCGGGTTAGCTTAATTTAGAACGTGGATTAAACAGATAAAAATAATAATTTAATTAAATTTGTATCATATTTTTGTGCAATTAATTTATTTAAATTTAGATTAAGCACATCGAACAAAAATAATTAAATTAAATTTGTTTAATAATTTATGTTTTGTGTAATATAATATTTATTTCATGGATTTATTTTTTATGGCTGCACATTAAGCAAGCTTATCTTTGCAGCTGAAGAGGTGGTGGGGAGAGATAAGTAGAGGTTGAAAGAAGCCCTGAGCTCCTCACCCCACACATTTTTGTAATCAACTTCTTTGTTTGCATTTCGACAGAGGATTCTCTCACGCCAAAACTCTTGCATCTTCCGTATCCATGCACTGCAACCACAATAAATTATTATTACATCCTTCAAAATCATTATTTATCTGTAAATTTATCAACCACAAACTAACATATATATATATATATATATATATATATATATATATATATGTAAAAAATAAGTATGGGTGTGTAGGGTTAGGGATGGCAACGGGGCGGGGCGGGGACGGGTTTCGCTATCCCATACCCATCCCCGCATAAAAAATTCATCCCCATCCCCATACCCAAACCCAACGGGTATCAAACTTTTTTCCCATCCCCATCCCCACCGGGTAACGGGTATAATCTCGTACCCATACCCATACCCGTGTTCTAACTACTTCAATATTAATTTTTATAAAAGAAAAAAAATTACGGTAAAGAAAACATAATATTATGAAATATTCAATATTAGGAGGATTTTCTTCGATGCCAAATACCTTAAAATAAATTATAATTGTTTACATTTTATATTAGAATACCAAATAAAATTTCATGTGAACCAAAACATTTGTTAAATTTGCAAACTACAACATTGATGAACTTAGTTGATAAAATTAAAAAATATTTCAAAAAAATATAAAAGGAAAACAAATATTTAAATTAAAATATATTTTAAATGTTTGTTTACTTCAATTTTTTAAATTCTAATGAATATCTTTTTTATACACTAATAAAAGTTATAATATATCACTTGATCAAAATGACACAAAGAATAAATAATAAACATAATAATAAAAGGAAAACAAATATTCAAATTAAAATATATTTTAAATGTTTGTTTACTTCAATTTTTTAAATTATAATGAATCTCTTTTTTATACACTAATAAAAGTTATAATACAACACTTGATCAAAATGACACAAAGAACAAATAATAAACATAATAATAAAATTTTGACATAGATTTTGTAGCTTTTGAACTTCAATATATGTTGGATAGTGACAAAAAAATATTCATAGCAATTACATTAAATTTTTATATTGTAGTAAATAAAAGTTATTTATACAATTAAAGTGGAAAAAATTACAGTATGATTAATAGTGAGTTATAAAATAACAAATAATTAGATAGAATATATCGAAATATTATTCTACATGATGAAAATAAACAATAAATAAAAATATTAAAAGACTAACAAATGTGTGTTTTAGAAATAATTTGAGAGACTATCGAAAGAAATCGCACAAAGGAAATCAAATGTATAATTAAGGTATGATAAAATGAAAAATACCTTACAGAACTAATTATTAAATTATGTTTGAAGTGGTTAAAATTAAATAGAAATATCATTAGTGACCAAAAAATTTGTCATTAAATTACATATAAATTAGTAATTAAATTGGTCACTAAATCAAGTACAGATTCGATCATTGAATCGGTCACTAATTTAGTCATTGATTCAGACAATAAATCAACTACTACCACCAATGACGAAAAATAGTGACTGGTATGGGTTACTGACTAAATCAGTCACCATTTCATGTTTTTCTTGTAGTGAATTATCATATACTATTCCTAAATATCATTATATATATATATATATATATATATATATATATATATATATATATATATATATAAAATTTTAACCACTTCAAACAGAATTTAAAGTGAAAAAATTACATTATGATTAATAATGAGTTATAAAATAAAAAATAATTAGATAGAATATATCGAAATATTATTCTACATGATGAAAATAAAAAAAAATAAATAAAAATATTAAAAAACTAACAAATGTGTGTTTTAGAAATAATTTGAGAGACTATCGAAAAAAATCACACAAAGGAAATCAAATGTATAACTAAGGTATGATAAGACGAAAAATATCTTAGAGAATTAAGAAAACTTTTCAAATATTAACATATAATTAATGGTTGAAAAATAACGAAAATTATTTTAATGAAACAAAAGAGTTCTTCAAATTAAACAAAAATTAATAATAATAATAAGTAAAGAATTTTTTTTATATTATCTTAAATTGAGAGTATAAACATTCTCATGTGAAAGAAAAATTTATAATAAATAAAAATATTAAAAAATAATATAAATATTCAAATGTGAGGCATAATTTTTTTTTTAATTAACATACATCATTTTAACATAATTACATAAAGGTTATGATAAGATAAAAAATATATTGGAGATGAGAATGAGTTTCATGACAAATGAAATAATTAAAAGAAATAAAAAATAGAAAAAAAAAATATATATATATAGGGGTTACTTGATTAATTGTGAATATTTTAATAATTTAAACGAGAATGGAGATATGGCGGGGACGGGTATTATGGCGGGTATATGTACATCCCCATACCCATCCCCATACCCAACTGAAAAAGTCGGGGATTCCCCATACCCATACCTATACCCAGTCAATGCGGGGATTCCCCGTCAAAACGGGGACGGGTTCGGGCAATACCCACGGGGACGGATTTATTTGCCATCTCTATGTAGGGTATTATTTTAGACACGATACTCGTTGGATAGTAATATTTTGTACGTGTGGTATGTTTTTGTTCTACGTCGTAATTATATATTTTTTTCAATTTGGATCCCGCACACGGTTTAGACACATATTGATCTAAACTATTAAGAAACAGAAGACGTAATTAATGTTCATAATTATCACTTCTATTCCTATTGTCACTTTTATTCCTACGTCATTAATATATATATATATATATATATATATATATATATATATATATATATATATATATCATTTCTAAAAATACCTATCAAATAATATTCACAATTTATTTATCCAATAATGTCATACAATAGTATTTATAATTATGTCTATCAAATAATATCTATAATTTTGTTCATATAATTATGGCTGATTTCGACAGCCATTAGAACAAAAATTACGTTTTTTTAAAGTATTGTTCGTTTTAGAACATCGTGGAGTTTCGTTATGATTTTGTCTTTAAAAGACACTTCAGAGAATAGAAGGAAGTAGAAATATTTAAATTTTGTTAAATTCTGAACGATGTGAGACTTATTGAATGTACTAGAACATCATCTAATTAATAATAAATAATTATAATAATAATATTTTAATATAAACACTTAGCACACATCCCCATCATATGAAATTTAAGAGACTTTATCTATAATTTTATTCACTAGTGTTTGATGGAACGCAAATTAGTTTTTAAAAGAAATTATAGTAAATAAATTATCAGCGGACTTGATTTTGTCAACATTTCAATAAAAAAAATCATTTTTAAATACAATTCCAATGACCTAAAACACTATTGCCAGTCACCTTCCATCTTATATGAAATTGAAAAGCTTAGCGTGTGACTGGGTGCAATGTGAACGTTGAAGCGTAAAACTAATATCAGTTGCTTCTGGTCTTTTGGTTATGTGTGTTAAAATTGATAATGTATTTTTAGGTAATACCTAAAAATATTTAGTTCAAGAATGTAAAGATTAATCTATGATATATATCCTAACATCCTTGACAAATTCTCCAACCGTACGTGGGCCTTATAGCCGTGGATATTTCAAATTAACACATATAAATAACTATTTTATTTTAACATTTTAAATACCTAAGTAACATTATTTAATTATTATTATTTCTATTATTTTCTTAACAAAATATTATAGTTTTTAATATGAAAATAGTTGCGTTTTCTATTATTTTTAGATCAAGTGAGGTATAGTTTACTCTTATTTTCAATACATTTTATGTTATAATATATATTATTGTTTGTTAAAAATATGAATAATTTGTAATTTATAAAATCAAAAGGCTTTCACTAACATTAAATTGATTTTGGCCACCCAGTCATCACATTCTGGTTCGCCCGTTTCAGACAATCCCCACAAATTTATGGTACTCTTTATATATAAGTGGGACAATTAAGCACATGTGAAGAGCAACACCAAAGCCATACTCCAAAGGCTCTCATTTGCCTCTTGCAACCATGGTGTTCCTAACAGCTAATCTTCACTTCGTCTTGTTTCCCCTAATGGCTCAAGGCCACATGATCCCTACGGTGGATATTGCAAGAATATTGGCTCGCCGTGGTGTAGTTGTTACCATATTCACCACCCCAAAAAATGCATCGCGTTTCAATTCAGTTCTTTCTCGTGCTGTTTCATCTGGTCTTCAAATCCGACTTGTACAACTCCATTTTCCGACAAAAGAAGCAGGACTACCTGAAGGGTGTGAGAATTTCGACATGATAACAACACCTGCGGATATGATGAACAAAATGGTTCATGCCATCAACATGCTTCAGAACTCAGCAGAGGAATTGTTTGAAACACTAACACCAAAACCAAGTTGCATAATCTCTGACTTTTGCATTCCTTGGACTGCTCAAGTAGCTGAAAAGCATCATATTCCAAGGATTTCGTTCCACGGATTTTCTTGCTTCGCCCACCATTGTTTGCACCAGCTACAAATTTCAGAGGTTTGTGAAAGCATTAGTTCAGAATCCGAGTATTTCACCATTCCTGGCATACCTGACGAAATTCAAGTTACCAAAGAGCAGATACCTATGATTGTCACAACATCAAATGATGAAAAAATATTTATGGAGCAGATACGCGATGCTGAAATGAAGTCATACGGGGCAATCATAAATACTTTTGAAGAGTTGGAGAAAGCATATGTGAGGGATTACAGGAAGGCGAGAAACGATAATCTTTGGTGCTTTGGTCCACTTTCATTATGTAACAAAGATAGTTTAGATAAGGCTGAAAGAGGCAAGCAGGCCTCAATTAATGAGCACCAATGCTTGAAGTGGCTAGATTTGCAGCAACCCAAGTCTGTGGTGTATGTTTGTTTTGGAAGCTTATGCAACTTGATTCCTTCACAGCTTGTGGAGTTGGCCTTGGCCTTGGAGGATACAAAAAGGCCATTTATATGGGTTATTAGGGAGGGAAGTCAATTCCAAGAACTAGAAAAGTGGATCTCTGAAGAAGGGTTTGAGGAAAGGACCAAAGGAAGAGGCCTTATAATTGGAGGTTGGGCACCACAGGTAACAATATTATCACACCCTTCCATTGGAGGATTCTTAACACACTGTGGTTGGAATTCAACACTTGAAGGGATAAGTGTTGGAGTGCCACTTGTTACTTGGCCTCTATTCTCTGATCAGTTTTTAAATCAGAAGCTTGTTACTGATGTGTTGAAGATTGGGGTGAGCGTTGGGGTAGAAGTTCCATTGAAATGGGGAGAGGAAGAGAAGATGGGTGTGATGGTGAAGAAGGATGATATTAAGAGGGCGATATGCATGGTGATGGATGAAGATGAAGGAGAAAGCAAAGAGAGAAGAGAAAGGGTAAGAAAATTGTGTGAAATGGGAAAGAGGGCTGTTGAAGAAGGAGGCTCTTCTTTTCTTGATATCACTTTGGTTATCCAGGACATCATGCAGCAACAACAATCAAGTACCTAAATTTGACGCACGCTTGAAGAGTCGCAATTTACATCCAAGGTTAAATTTTGTTTTTAACTTTTTTACTCATATATTTTGCATAATGTAAGTTGCATGTCCTTTTCGCTGTACTAAATGCCTTTGCTCTTCCTCTTATTAAGGCAATGCAAGCACACTATTTCTCTGATATTATATCATGAATATAAAAATTTCTACTTTCCTTTATTTTTTAATAATTTATCTTTTAAATTATTTGATATAATAAAATACAAAATTCTATATATTTCCTCCTTCAATTCTTTAATATTTGTTTTTCATATTATTATTAATATAACAAAATAAAAAATTTCATATTTGTTTAATAGTCCTCTTCAAGATAAATTATTGATTGTTTCAAACTTGAAAAGTGGAAAAGAAATTATGTATATAACAACACTGTAAATATATGATTTATTTTATCATAATTTTATATCTAATGATTTTGCTGGGGATGTAAACTTAATATATCCTTTATCCAGTCATACAATACAATTGGTGCACTATGCATGTGTAGTGGTTGATTGTCACAATAATGAATATATATCATCATAAATTCACAATTTATATCTCACTAAAAATAGTACAGTTAATGAGAAGAGACCCTCGTCTTATTCATGAAGAAGAGATCATTATTATGCAAATCTTATAGACAAAAATTGTTACTATATATGTAGGACTCTTCAACGTAGTATAATAAGTTCTTGATGAGTCTTTTTGACAAAGATGGAAAAGATACAATATCAATCAATAAGTTTTTAAGTCTTTTACAAAGGATTATAGAAAAGATATAATGTTAATAAAACATCAATCTAACTTATATATAAGGGTCGACACCTTCGACTTTCTTATATTTATTCATATAAAACTAATCTGTTTCACTGTTATGTTTTACTGTCATGAGACTCCTTTATAATGTATTTTTTTCGTTTCAAACCATTATCCTCTAAACTTTGATGAGATGGTGTAGTATGCTGTAGAAGAAAATAAATTTAATGACATAAAACATAGAGCACTTGTGAAATTTATATGGGATTATAGTATTAAAATAAAAATATATGCAACAATTATAAAATTGATTGACAAATGAACCACATATATAAAAATAATTAATCATGTGAAAATCTCATATTATCTCACATATCATATATTTTGGAAATTTCCAACTTTTTCCCACTTGGTCCATTTATCCCATTATCAATCAATACATGAAACTAAATATAAGGATCATAGTGACATGTCCTCCAAAATTGAGTATTATCTCCCGTGTATCACAATATATCAAGTCTCTCATCAAAGACTATTAACTATAATCAATAAACCATATGTTTATTCTGGGTCAAATGAAATTTCTCAAAATAAACAAATATGTGGACAACAAAATGAGAAAAATTGAATAAGAGTTTTATCAAAGTAAGAAATAATGATTGGTATAACATGGAACCAATTCCTATTTGTGCTAAATGATCCTTAAAATTCTTTAATTGCATAGGCCTACTTTTTGCTGCTTTAAAATATAGCTCCACTAGTTAGCATAAAAACATAACTAGATGTTGATTTTCTAGTATTACTGCAACCAGCCAAATCTAAATAGAAGTAGCATATCACCTATAAACTAACATTTTTTTTTCTGTATATGAGCCTGAAATCCTTTAATCCTTGAAGATATTTGATAACCTTATTTGCATCTTTCTAGTGGTCAACACCTGGATTACTCTGATATCTAATGAATGGATGAATGACTGAATGAATCTAATGACTATTATGTTTTACCAATGCAAACACGTCTTAGTGAATGAATCCAGTGACATAAAACTTCATATGGACTAAAGTCTTACTCAATTCATTCAACCAAATGATAAAATTATTATACTATTATGTTTTATCGATGTAAACACGCGTCTTAATAAATGAATCTAGTGACATAAAACTTGTTTGTGTTTACTCAATTACACTTATCTAACCAATTGATAAAATTATTAAACTATATCCTTTACTCAATTCCTGTGGGCAATTTGAGAAATATAATCTAATATTTCATCCTAATTAATCATATAGATGTAAGAATATTCTTATGGGTAAAAATTCATCATATCACATATAATTAACTACAATTAATTTATTATGTGATTATAAATATCAATCAATTAGAGATGTTGTGGCTACTCTCTTCCTTATTAAAAATATATCCACCATTCAATCATCTAAAAATAAATATTTGCATCAACATTATTTATATTGCAAAAAAATTGAATAATAATATTCACGTTTATAAATTAATTATACAACATATAATTTATATTAACATACATTACATAGAGAATCTTATAGTATGTACAAAACCTGTAGTTAGGGATGACAACGGAGTAGGGCGAGGACAGGTTTCGCTATCCCATACTCATCCCCGTAAAAAAAATGCATCTCCATCCCCATATCTAAACCCAACGGGTATCAAGCTTTTGTCTCATCTCCATCCCCACCAGGTAACGAGTATAATTTCGTACCCATACCCGTACCCATTTTCTTAATACTTTATATTAATTTTAATTAATTTTTATAAAATAAAAAAAAATTATGGTAAAGGAAACATAAAATTATCAAATATTCAATATTATGAGGATGGTTGTTTCTTCGATATCAAATACTTTGAAATAAATTATAATTGCTTACATTTTAGATTAGAATACCAAATAAAATTTCATGAGAACCAAAACATTTATTAAATTTGCAAACATTAGTGAAACCTAGTTGATAAAATTTAAATATATTTTTAAAAAAAATATAAAAGGAAAAGAAATATTCATATTAAAATATATTTTAAATGTTTGTTTACTTCAATTTTTTAAATTATAATGAATCTCTTTTATATACACTAATAAAAGTTATAATATATCACTTGATCAAAATGATGCAAAGAACAAATAATAAATATAATAATAAATTTTTAACATAGATCTTGTATCTTTTGAACTCCAATATATGCTAATGGTGATAAAAAAATATTCATGCCAACTACATTAAATTTTTATATTGTAGTAAATAAAAATTATTTATACAATTATAGTGAAAAAAATTAAAGTATGATTGTAATGTGTTAGAAAATAAAAAATAATTAGATAAAATTTCTCGAAATAGTATTCTACATGATGAAAATAAACAAAAAAAAAATATTAAAAAATTAACAAATGTGTGTCTTATAAACAATTTGGAGACTATTCAAAAGAATCGTACAAAAGGAAAACAAATGTATAATCAATGGTATGATAAGATGAAAAATATCTTAGAGATCTAAGAAAACTTTTCAAATATCAACATATATACTCAATAGTTGAGAAATAAAAAAAATTATTTTAGCGAAACAAAAAAGTTTTTCAAATGAAACAAAAATTAATAATAATAAGTAAATAATTTTTTTATATTACCTATTAAATGAAAGGTTTATGTTATTAAACACTTAAATTGAGAGTATTAAACATTTTCATGTAAAAGAAAAATATACAATAAATAAAAATATTAAAAAATAATAGAAATATTCAAATGTTAGAGATAATTTTTTTTAATTGACATACATCATTTTAACATAATTACATAAATGTTATGATAAGATAAAAAATATATTGGAAATGCGATTGAGTTTCATGACAAACCAAATAATTAGAAAAAATAAAAACTAAAAAGTATATATATATATATATATGGTTACTTAATTAATTTTGAATATTTTAATAATTTAAACGAGGATATGGCGGGGATATGTACATCCTCATCCCCATACCCAATTGAAAAAATCGGGGATTCTCCATACCCATACCCATATCCATACCCATTCAATGCGGGATTCTCCGTCAAAACAGGGAGGGGTTCAGACAATACCCACGGGGACGGGTTTATTTGCCATCTCTACCTGTAGTACATACAAAACATATATTACCTAAAAAAAAACTTATTGTATATAGAAACCTTATAGTACGTAAACATATATTATGTATAGAAACTTAAAGAACATATTATAGTAAGTACAAAAATATAAAAACATATATTACTTACAAAAAATTATAATACATATAAACCTTATAGTACATACAAAACTTATGGTACACAAGCTTATAGTATGGTACGATATAAACCTTATATAGTATGTACAAAAACTTATAATACATAAGTTTATAGTATATATCATTTAAAAGGAATAATCATATGTCAATCCTTAATTGACTAAGACAGTAACTCAAACAGAACACATTACTTAACCATCACATCATACTATAAAAGATTTCACGTTAAAAGATAAATATAAAATAAAGTCATATATTCCTTATTATTGTAACAAAATAAAATGTGCATTTTTAATTCATCTTTTGCCTCAAAATAATTCATGTACCCACTATTCAAGAATGATGTCAATTGTGAGATCAAGTGACAGTGTTTTGCATTACTTGAATACACAAAACAAATATCGGATTCCTATAGCAATTTCGACAAACCTCGAGCGCAATGCGGATGCTTCCAGATCTTTTCAACATATTAGTCATTGTCACTGTCATAAAAATCTTTTAATTTCGTTTCAAACTCTCATATCTAAACTTTGATGCTATACAGGTTGAAAAAAGTAAGTTTGATGATCTAAAGCACAAAGCACATGTGAAATATAAAGATCTTTGTCTATCAGAGAATAATTGTCATAATAATTATTGTCAATAATATGAGATTACAGTATAAAAATTTATGTCACAATTATAAAATTAATTGACAAATAAATTACATCTATAAAAATAATTAATTATGTAAATATCTCATATTATTCCACGTATATACAAAATTTCCAAACAATTAAATCTAAAACTTACTTAAACTTGAATTTTCATCTATTCTCGACCTCTGTAACTATTTACAGTAGAAAATTGTCATTGTTTAACTTGCTTACGTATCATAATAGCTTTGGGAACGTGTAAATTGTTTGATGTGTCCAAATTATTTTCTGAAAGAAAAAAAAAAAATCAGTCCCAAAACCGTAGTCTCAAGCCCATTTGAAAACTAAGTGCCTCTAAAACTGATCTAAAAGCCAATTCTTTATATTTCTAACGACTTTAAAACCGGTTTCGAGAAACTCTCAGAATCATCTTTCTCATTCCATCAAATTGCTTTTCCTCTACCGTGCACCAAATCACTTCACCATATTTAAAGTTTCAAATCGAATTGTCCTTACCAAATCAAGAAATGTCATATCCTATTATGATTCCTGGGTTCTTCATACATTTTTACATTTTTATGCTATATGAAAATTTTCAAGCTCTGGAACGTAGTTGGAGCATAACATTTTGCATATATGTAAGATTGTGTTAATAGCCAGCATCTTTAGAAGTTTGATTTTTATTGAAAAGATAAGAAAAATACTTTAAAATATTCTTTCCGATTTAAAAGTATAGACTAATTTAGGATTAATAATCATAGCTACAATATTAGTAATTAATGTTAAAAATTAATTTAAAATTTAATTCATAAATCAGTATATTTTGTATTAATATTAGAGATTAACTTAAATACCAACTACTTTAATATTATAAATAATTTCTAATTTAATCGATATAATAATTTAATTAATTAATTTTATCTCTAAATTTAGTTGTTAATAATTTTTGGAACATGTCAGAAAATCATATTTCACTATACAAAAAATTATTGAATAATGATCAATTTTAATAATAAAAAGTAATTATTTATTATAATGATCAATTTAGATATAAATCTATAAATTAGAAATTATTCATAATTAAAATAGTTTCAAAAAATTATAAATGGTGTCGAGATATTGTAACTAAAATAGTTTCTATTATAAATTAGTCTCTAAATTAATATTAGTTTCTAATATTTTGGCTAAAATAATTCATTTTTAATTAAAAAAATAATATTTAAACATATTTTTTATTACTAAAATAGATCATTATTTAAGATTTTAATTATACTATTTATTATAAAATATATTTTAATAAGAAATAGGATAAAATCTTTTTTACTGTGACAACTCATTTATTATATAATTTCCCTACTAATAAGTATGTCTCAAAATTTTAGTAAAGCAACGTTCATCTTTTAAATATGCGTAATACTTTTATAATTATAACCATATTAAATTATGTATTATTTATATTATTTTAATATATATATATATATATTTTATAACCCTATTAATAATTATTGTATAAATATATAATATTTTAGTATATTATTATGTTTTTCTCAAAAATTATTGTTTTCACATTACATTTAAAGGATTTTAAAGGTTGTTAGATGTATGAAATAACCAAAAATGTCAAAATTCTTTAACCAATAATAAAAGTTTACGAGTGAACAAAGATATTTACGATAATTAGGTTCAAATTATACTCTTCAATAATAGAATTTAGATTGATTTTAGGCAAGTGAATATATTACAAATTCTCAATATATCTACTTTCACTTTGGAAAATTGATTAGAAGTTCTAATCTATTTTTGAAAATAGAGAAAGAGGAAGAAAAATAAAATTGATGATATACACCCATGAGAAGAGTTATCTTCAGCTAAGCTATGAAGATTAAATAAGTCTAGTTTACGAATTAGAATGGATTTATTGTAAGAAGATATGATTTGAAATCCAGGGGACAAAAAGCTAAAAATACATGACTCAGAAGTGGTACACAATCCTATGTTACGTAAGTGCTTACGTGAACATTCACTGATACATCGATGCCTATATATTACTTACAAATCAACTACATGAGCCAATCGAAGTCATTGTATTGTGATTTGTACCTTGTCATTACCGCAAAAGCATGCCTTCGCAAGAACGAAAGCCACACTTTGTCCTGTTTCCATTGATGGCCCAAGGCCACATGATCCCCATGATGGACATCGCAAAAATACTGGTCCATCGCAACATCACTGTGACAGTAGTCACAACTCCACACAATGCAACACGTTTCACCTCAATCTTTGATCGTTATGTTGAATCCGGCTTTCCCATTAGATTAGTTCAAGTTCAATTCCCATGTGAAGAAGCAGGAGTACCTGATGGGTGTGAGAATCTCGACATGATACCTTCACTGGGCACAGCCACAGGTTTTTTCCAAGCAACAAGCCTTCTGCAACAACCGGTGGAAAAACTGTTTGAAGAGTTAACACCAGCCCCAAGCTGCGTCATATCTGATATGTGTTTGCCATACACATCCCATATCGCCAAAAAATTCAATATTCCAAGGATTTCTTTTGGCGGAGTAAGTTGCTTTTTTATTCTGTGTAAGCATAATATGGCAATCTATAATGTTCTGGAGAGTGTAACGTCTGAGTCCGATTCCTTTGTTGTGCCCGGTATCGCTGACAAAATTGAAATCACCAAAGCACAGTCTGCACAACCGATGAATGAAAGCTGGAAATATTTTAGTGGAGAAATTGTGGCTGCTGAAATGGCTACTTACGGGGTAATCATGAATTCTTTTGAAGAGTTGGAGGCAGCGTATGCAAGGGATTACAAGAAGGTGAAAGATGGTAAAGTGTGGTGCATAGGACCTGTGTCTCTTGTTAACAAGGATCACTTGGATAAGGCTCAAAGAGGTAGAGCTTCAGTTGATGAGTCTCAACATGTAAAATGGCTTGATAATCAGAAGGAAGGGAGTGTAATCTATGCATGCCTCGGAAGCCTGTGCAATTTAACAGCACCACAGTTGATAGAGCTTGGTTTGGCCTTGGAAGCATCAGAAAGACCCTTCATTTGGGTTATCAGAGGAGGAAATCATTCAGCAGCATTGGAAAAGTGGATTGAGGAAAACGGATTTGAGGAAAGGACAAGTGGTAGAAGCCTTCTGATTCGGGGTTGGGCACCTCAATTGTTAATATTATCACACCCTGCAATTGGAGGGTTCATAACACACTGTGGTTGGAACTCCACCTTAGAAGCAATATGTGCGGGTGTTCCGATGATTACGTGGCCACTGTTTGCGGATCAGTTCTTGAATGAAAGTTTTGTGGTGCAGGTTCTAAAAGTTGGAGTGAAGGTTGGGGTGGAAATTCAGATGACATGGGGGAAGGAAGAGGAAATTGGCGTGGCAGTGAAAAAGGAAGACGTTGAAAGGGCCATTGTGGAGATAATGGAAGTGACAAGTGAAAGTGAAGAAAGAAGAAAAAGGGTTAGAGAATTGAGTGTGATGGCTGAAAGAGCCGTGGAGAAAGGGGGTTCCTCTCACTCTAATGTCACCTTGCTCATCCAGGATATCATGCAGAAGATCGAGAGAGACGTGTGATCATCTCATTTATACACCAATTTGATGTAAAAGATCATACCTTCAGTTTTTCCCTTATAATTCTCTTTCTATGGAACCATGTTCATCATGATCTTTTTCAAATTTACTAATTATCTTATATCTCTTTGAATACCTACCATGACATCTTTCAAATTTATCTTTATATTTGTGCAAGTCTATAATATTTGAAAATTTATATGGACAGTTCTATCTTTCCGGCTCATTGGTTCAAGAAAAATTTTACTTTTGACAACCTTTTTTCACTTTACATTCCAATAATAAATATATGAAATATTATAATGAAATAATATTGTATACGATTATCCTCATTTCACTAATATATAAGTCCATATAATAGGATATGATTATGTGATTGACTGTCAAATAGATTTCATTTTATTCTTCTTCAATAGAGTACGTAAATCTTTTGTGAAGATACAATTTCATTTTACTCATACAAGCGATTATTTTTCCTAATGATTTTTTTGTTAACGTGACTGAAACTTGAAAGTTTAAATACACTATAGTTAACATAATAAAAATAAACGTCATTTTCATTTTGAGGTTATCGAGCATGGCGTATTGGTTTTACAGTCAAACTTTATGATCACTCGTCTTTTTGCTTTTTGAATTCATGCCATGTAGTGCTTTTTATTAACTGGGTTTCTGTTAAACAAATCACCGGAAGACTGTTTTTTATTCGCAGAAATTTTCTGGCAGTTTTAAAATCATCAGAGACATTGTTATTTTTTCTTTTGACAGTTGTCACAATACGAATATATTATCACTTGTTATTTCCTGACTTTGTAACAATAATGATCACTACGTTTTTAGATTATCTCAAAAACATCTAATAGTCTGTCGTGTTACGGCAACTCACAAAAAATATAATTTCACGTGGTTAGAAAAACTGCTAGAAAACTATCACCACTAGTTAGTCTCATCACTTCGGTCATATTTCAAATAATGTTTTTCGACAATAATTGGTAAATAAGAAAGTAATCACTTGGGTCAATCAACCTGATTGATGTGTATGTAATGATTAAGTATTGACATTTATTGTATGATGACAGCTTAGAGAAAATGCATAGTTTCTATTTTGTATCCTCTTGAAACATGTTGAGGAGAGAGTCAATAATTTGATATTGCCGGATATTATGACATTGTGGTACTTTTCTCAAGGAAGGTTTTATCAACAACCACAAATACTTTAAAGTTGTAATTATGCTACTTTTAATTAGGTCATTTAAAAAAATTATATTTCAACATTATATTTAAATTAATTTGTAAAATTAAAGATTGATATTTATATTAAAATTTAAATTAATTTGTAAAATTAAAGATTGATATTTATATTAAAATTTAATAATAAAAGTTATAAATAAAGTTAACGTTAATAATTTGTTTAAATATTCACATTTTGTTACAATGTATAATGACATTAGTCATTATTTAAAAGACACATGATCTTTAAAAAAGTATTAATATTAACATATAATGGTATAAATTATGTTTTTATATGAAATCATATTATTTTATTTTCCTACTACTTGCTTATTAGAGGATGTTCTCGCCAAATCATGGAAGAATGGGTATGGATATCTGCAAGTACCTTGATTCTGAAGTCAGTTGGAGTGGAATATTCTAGGAGAATAAGCATAAAATTGAGCTTACCTTCCCCTTTTGAGTTCAAGTTCTTTATTGAGTTTTTTGTGATGTCCTCTACTAAGCATTAAAAATACATTATTTTGGTACTTTAAAAATAATTTTAATAGATTTTAAAACTTCAAAATTAGTGGTCATTACTGTATTTTATAGACACAATAAAGAACAATAGAGAAAAACAAGTAGAACTCAAACTCCCCATTTTACCTTGGTGTGAATTACCTTTATACTTGCATTTTACTAATTACCTTGATTAACGCTTGGATTATTCCATAAATGCTAATGAATGTCTCATTGTAAGTATCATAACGTCATAACCTCGTAACATCTTGAGTTGATGGCTATCACAGTCACTATAGTTTGTACTTGCCTTTGTTTGACATACCTCTATTAGAGGTTGAGATGTATGTGATAATTGTGATTCTTGCTACTACACGATGAAGTTGTCATGACCGAGATGTGTCAGGATCATTTTGGCCTAGATGTATCAGATTTCACATAATTGGTAGGTTGTTCTGAATGAGATGTGTTTGGACAATTTTTGCCCATATGTATTAGGATCATCTTGAACTAGATGTATTAGACTCTTCATGAGGAAAGAGGGAAGAAGTTTAGAAAATAATCATATCTTTGCCTAATATGTATTGGGACCATCTTGGTTAAGTTGTGCAAGTCAACACAATCTTACATGTGCAAGTCCTACACAATACATGAATCAATATCTCTGACTAAGATGTACTAGGATCATCTTGGTCGAGATGTATAAGTCCAATACCATCTGAGATGTACAAGTCCAACACAATACAAAGTTTTTTTTTAACTTGTTTTATTTTATTTTTTATTTTCACTCTTTATTTTCTTTTTAATACAATGGTTTTAGCAATAGTTTTTCCTTACTGGATTAAAAAGATAAAAAAGAGTGGAAAGGAAGAATAAGTTATTTCAAAGTAATCATTTGTATCTCTTCATCGTATATCAATAATAGTTTAATATCTTAAAAAGATAAAAAAAAAAATAAATTGAAAGGATTAAATGGACATGACAAGTGCTTACGAGATAATAATGAAATATTTTTTAACCATCATGATATTTATGTGAATTATACTAATTTTGTTGATTATAGTGCTACAAGAAAGTTATTGAATATTGTGGACAAAAATTTTGCATAGTTCTAGCTCCCTCTCCTTTTCTTTTTCATTTTTGTTTTCTCTTTCTTCCACTTTGGCTTCCAACTAGAGATGTCAAAATGAGTTTCAACCCGTGAGTCAACTCGGTTCACTACGGGTTCGAGCCAGGTTGGGTTGAGAAAAATTCAACTTTTTCAAAAGTGGGTTGAACTCAACCCAACTCACTTAACCCACGGGTTAAACGGTTCGAGCCGGGTTGAATGTGGGTTGGCCCACTTAACCCACCAACATTTTTTTACAATTATTTTTTAATTTTTTTTAAATTTTTTTAATAATTATTTACTACTCTTATTATATTTGTTCACAACTTCATATTTTTAAATGCTAGAATGTTGCTTAATTATATTTGAATAGTTTGAATGTATAATTAATTTGATTATCAAGTTATATATGTTGATACTTTAATCTTTAACTATAATCTTTATAGTAAATTACTTAAGTAACCGTCTTATAAATAATTTTTTCTAAATTAGCATGAAAAAATTGTATAGTTTTTTTATTTATATTTTGTTGAATAACATGACAGAAAATTTGTAATACTAGTTATGCTTTCTTAGACTATATGGATATTTTATTGGAAATATTCTTCATATATTGCTCGTGAGCATGATCAAAACATTGATTTTTGATTTTACTATGATTGTCATCTCATGGGTTACTTAAAAATTTATTTAAAAATTTGAATACTAAAAAATAAATAATTTTTTTAGGTGGATTGGTGAGCCAACCCATTCAACCCACCAATCTGTAGTGGATTAAGTCGGATTACAAAATTTATAGCTCACCATAAAATGAGCCGGATTAGGTTCATTTATTTTCAACCCCGCTCGTGATGAACCGATCCGTGTAAGCCGGGTTGGCTTCCTTTTACATGTTTACTTCCAACCAACCACGAGAGACGTTACACATTTTTCTACAACATCCAGACCCTCTACCTCTTTTGTGGACCCATCATACCTTCGGTAACAATTTTTGTTTGACATTTACTTGCAACACAGTCACGACATGTGACATGTCTAAAATGTTATATAAGGAAAACTTAGAAAAAATTAAAGTAGGAGAGAAAAAGAATGAGATTTCTTATAAGACAATCTCGAAGAGAGGAAGAGATAAAGAACTTTAAAGAAAATTAAATAAAAAAAAACTTGAAAACTAATGTTAAATTAATTGATTTTGGCAATAAATTATATTTTTTATTTAAAATTGAGGAATTAAAGCCAGTTAAGTTCTAACCATAAAATATAATTAATTTTTTATGTTACCGTTAATTAGGTCAATCTAATAATAAATTAAATTCATAATCAATTATAATAAAATATAATGGGATGGTAGGATACGAGATCTCCCCTGTCATACCCACGGGATAAATATAAGTCTTATACTCCCGTATTTATATTTGTGTGAGTATCTATTATGCAAGTACCTACATCATTTTTTAATATTTATGAATATCCATGTGTATCCACAGTTATTTACAGAAAAATAAAAATAAACATTTAATAACATATTTGAATTGTAAATCCAAATAAAATACAATGCATAACATTCATAAATTTCAAATAAAGTCCAAATAATCATTTAAATAGTGTTGAATGACAGTTTATAAAGAAATAATTTTTTTAAAAACTAATTGATAAAAAAAATAACTCATTCAAAATCAATATGTTAAAATTTTAATAATATTTTTTTTTATTTTTTTAATATAGCAGATATGGGTATCCACGGGTACATATATGATACCCATACCCACCCCGTAAAAATGCAGGTACAAAAAAATATTCATTACTTGCGATATCCATCTACAATATACATCTCTTACTCGTCGCGAATTTTTATCCGCGGATATTCGCAGGTATAGATTTTTTTGACATTCCTAACTATGAGTGTGTATTTTATTTTATTATGATAGTAATATTTAAAATAATAAATAAAATTATATTACTTTTCACACATTTCTTTAATTAACTTTGTTTTTTTACTTATTTTTCTTCCATTTTTTACATTTTCCTTTTATTTCTTTCCTCTAGATCAAAAGGTATTAATATCAAACTAGGTCAATGCATGGCTGTCACTATTTCTAATTTTGTATCATTTTAAGTTGATACTAATTATTTTCATATGAAAAAAATTAAAATATTATTTCCACAAACAAATGAATAATGTTAAAACGGGTCACACCGACAATATTATATGTAAAAACGAGTTGAAAATCTCAATTCACATGTCAAAAGACGGATCTATAGATTAATGGATAGCCCGTCAATTTATTTTTAGAAAGAAAAAAATTAATTTATATATATATATATATATATATATATATATTCTTATAAATATTTTTAAACTTTATATTATTTAATTAATGTTCCTAATTGAATAAAAATTATTGTATTTAATAATTGAACTTGATTTATAAATATTAATAATGTAAGCTACAATAATAATATATATTTATTTGAATAATATAATATTAAAAAAAATTATTTTGTTTTAATTTTTAATTAAAAAAAACAGCAGGGCAGCCATGTGTCTGTCTTTGACTCATCAGTTTGAGGAAATTAGATGAGACAGACCAAAGTAAGTTTGTGGGTTAAAACTCACTCCACACATAACAATTTTGGTAAGCGGTAGCTGGTCAGTGGATCTTGACCAACTTTGTCACCATATCCCTATTTTTAGTCAAATTATTTTCATTTTAAGTTAATTAGGTAACTATACATATCCACAAAGTAAGTTTAAACTTTAGTTATACACTTTTTGTTTTTTAGTCTACTTTTTGTTTATTAAATTATATTACAAGGTTTTTTGTTTTTATTTGATATTGAATTGTGTTTCAATTTGTCATTTTACTATACCCAATTATTTTCTTTTAATTGTTAAAATTACGTCAATTAATTTCATTGAGTAATAAATAATGATGTCACAATTATTAATAGTATAGATTGACAAGAAAAATAAACCAAATAAAAATTGTGATTAGTTAGGATACAGCTACACTTATAGTTTGTTTTTATCTTGTCCTTTTTTTTATGAAATACATATATGCCAATGAAGTAGTTTCAAAAGTTGTGGAAAAAAACATAAAGATAACATTCATAATAATAAGTGTTCAAAACTATGATTTTGTTTCACTAAACGTTGAAAACTATATATGGATCATCATGAAACGTTGAACAATGACGAAAGCTTAGAAATAATAATCTGTGAAACAGAAGAGACTCAGATCGTACACAAAACACATATGCATCACCCATACTTCAAATAATCCAACTACAATTACGTATGCTCTTACATCATAACCATCAAATAATATAATTTTGTAGTCTTCATCACTCTTATAAAGGATAAGGACACTGCAGAGGGAAAACCACAAAACCAAGAGAGGGAACTTCACTGCTACCCATTTTTCATTTGCCTCTTGTAGCCATGGTTCTCCAAAAAAATCCTCACTTTGTATTATTCCCCTTTATGGCTCAAGGCCACATCATCCCCATGATGGACATTGCAAGAATATTGGCACAGCGTGGTGTGATTATCACAGTATTCACAACCCCAGAAAACGCATCACGTTTCAATTCTGTCATATCTCGAGCTGTTTCATCGGGCCTCAAAATCCGTTTTGTACAACTAAATTTTTCATCAAAAGAAGCAGGGCTACCCGAAGGGTGCGAGAATTTGGACATGGTCTCTTCAAATGATATGTCCAAAATTTTCCAAGTCATCCACATGCTCCAAAAGCCAGCAGAGGAGTTCTTTCAAACACTTACACCTAAACCAAGTTGCATAATCTCAGATTTCTGCATCTCTTGGACTGTTCAATTAGCTGAAAAGTATCACATTCCAAGGATTTCTTTCCACGGATTTTCTTGTTTTTGCCTCCACTGCCGGCACCTCATACATACTTCAGATTTTTGCAAAAGCATCACTTCACAATCCGAATACTTCACCATTCCCGGCATACCCGACAAGATTCAAGTTACCAAAGAGCAGTTACCAGGATCACTTGCCACTGATTTGAACGACTTTAAAGAGCAGGTGCGTGATGCTGAAAAGAAGTCTTATGGGGTTATCGTAAATACTTTCGAAGAGTTGGAGAAGGCATATGTGAGGGAATACAAGAAGGTTAAAAATGATAAGGCGTGGTTCATTGGTCCTGTTTCATTATGCAACAAAGATGATTTGGACAAGGCTCAAAGAGGCAACCAGGCTTCAATTAACGAGCACCATTGCTTGAAGTGGTTAGACTTGCATCAACCCAAGTCTGTGGTGTATGTTTGTTTTGGAAGCATATGCAACTTGATTCCTTCACAACTTGTGGAGCTGGCCTTGGCCTTGGAAGATACAAAAAGGCCATTTATATGGGTTGTAAGGAATGGAAGCCAGTTCCAAGAACTGGAAAAGTGGATCTCCGAGGAAGGGTTTGAGGAAAGGACCAAAGGGAGAGGCCTTATAATACGAGGTTGGGCACCACAAGTAATGATACTATCACACCCTTCCATTGGAGGATTCTTAACACACTGTGGTTGGAATTCAACGCTTGAAGGGATAAGTGGTGGAGTGCCACTTGTTACTTGGCCTCTGTTTGGTGATCAATTTTTAAACGAGAAACTTGTTACTGATGTGTTGAAGATTGGGGTGAGGGTTGGGGCAGAGGTTCCATTGAAGTGGGGAGAGGAAGAGCAGAAAGGTGTGACGGTGAAGAAGGATGATATTAAGAGGGCGATATGCATGGTGATGGATGAAGATGAAGAAGAAACCAAAGAGAGAAGAGAAAGGGTAAGTAAATTGAGTGAAATGGGAAAGAGAGCTGTTGAAGAAGGAGGCTCTTCTCATCTCAATGTCACTTTGCTTATCCAAGACATTCTGCAACAAACAACTACCAAAGAGGATGCAAATTTGACGCACGTTTGAAGATTCTCCATTCACATGTTGACGTACTATTCCTTTCATCTTTAAGTTCATATAATATAACCCCTATTTGTTATGGTTAATAGACAGAAGCAGTTTCATTTATGGAGGGAACATTCAAAAGCGAGAGGGAATATTTTGATATATAACAACCATGAATCATAATCTATTGAATAAAGTTATTTAATTTAAATATAAAAATAACAAATAGATTGGAAAGTGGGAGTAAAATATGTGTCTAGTGGACAACATGGTCCATTGATTTGTCTCTGTCCAATGACAAACTGTATACGTCCATGCGCTATAGTTGTTTGTCTTATTGTGTCACTTTCGCTACATCTATATCTGCACGTGATACATTATCACTTTAGGTATTAGTTATATTTTTGTCTCGTGATTTGTTTACTTCTATTTTTGTTTAATTTCGAAATAAATAGTTTTATTTTATCTTGTCATTCTAAGCCAGTTCAACTCGATTACTTCTTCTATTTAAATTTATTTGAAATGATGACTTTAACTAACAGTGATAAGTTTAAGTTGTCACTAAAAAACTATTTCTAATCAATAAATTTTCTGTAACATTGTCAGTATTCAAGACTAACAATTCTAATTCAATTTAGAAAGAAAGTATCGAATTGTATTAATTATTAAAACTTAAGGAAGTAAATTGTATTAGAAACATACTAGTGCTCCTGTTTAAGGTGTAGTTAATAAATATTGAATTTTATAAAAATTCATAAGTAACTATAATATTAAATAAATCATAACTTTATTAATTATTAGTTTATTTTTACTTTATTTGGAAAATAAAAATACCTATGAATGTTATATATTTTAGTTATATATTTTATAATTGATAATTTATTTGATAAAAAAAATAATTAAATAATATAATAACTATATTTTAATATTGTTAAAAATTAAAATATAAATAAGCACAAAAAAATAACAGAGAAAATAAAATAATTTTTTTTCTTTAAAAACATACAATATTATGTTAATTATTTCTTTATTAAAAAACAAAAGATATTTTATTTTTCTTTTAATTTAATTTTGTGTGTGTTTAATATATTTTAATTTTTAACAATATTCAAATACAATCATTTTATTATTTAATTACTATTTAAATTTTTTATATCAAATAAATTATCAATTATAAAATAAATAATATTTATGAGTATTTTTATCATTTAAATAAAATAAAAGTATACTCATAATTAGTACAGTTATAATTTATTTAATTTTACAGTTATTTATTAACTTTTACGAAATTCAATATTAACTGTTTGCATAGACCAATACTACATCAACAACATTAAAGGCAGCATTAATAAGATACTTTTGAATCCATTCACAGTTTACTTCTATAAAGATACTATGATTCCATCATTCCACAAACGGAGAAGATCATATATACCCATAAAGTAGTAATTAATACGAGAGAGAATATTACCAAATTCCTTTTTGGAAAGTTTCAAGTACCTTAAAAATGCTGAATTAGAAATTATAGATTTAAAATATTTACAATATTGTATCTTAATTGTGATTTTCAATGCACGGTCGTTCTAATTTTAGATAAAGTTTTCATATATTTTTAAGGTTAACTTAATTAGTTAATTTAAAACCCTAAATTGTTTGGAGAAATTATTACTTCTCTAAATTAAAAATAATAATTAATTAAATCGTTTGATTTATCTTGTAATATTTGATTTAGATCTCTAGAAGTAGTTTACATAACAGTGTTATAATCGTCACCGCAACAAATGCTATAATTAACAAATTACAAGATTAAGAATTCAGTTAGGTCATGTCTTCAGTACTTACTAGTTAATTTGACCTACTTTTAATACCCTGGACACCAATATCGATTAACATATATATCTTATGAAAAGATTTTCATCGTGGATTGATTTTGCTGACATATGAGATACACTTAAACTTTAAACAAACAAACTTTGGATCGGAGAATTTTGTTATAATGACCAGTGCTCCAATATATATCACAATTATCTCTAGATACGTACGTGATTCAAAAGATGACCAGCCATTATACTTGTTCTAATTCTGTTTGGTCACTCCATCATTGACAGCTACGTGTGATGGAATAAAAAAGAAAAACAGACAAAGGAAACAAACAAATAAACATAATCCTAGTTCATGTATTAGTAGCCAATAGATTTGAATGAGGCCGAAAAGGTCAAAGTTATTGACTCGGGAGTGTGGCATTATTCCATGTGCTTGCGTAAGCGCTTACATGAATATTCACTAATGCATTACAAATTGACAAGAAATGCGAATTCTTTGCATTGTGCATCATCATTTCACTGCAAAACAATGCCTTCCCAAGAACAAGGGCCACACTTTGTCCTGTTTCCATTGATGGCCCAAGGCCACATGATCCCCATGATGGACATCGCCAAACTATTGGTGCACCACGCTGTTACAGTGACTGTAGTCACCACACCGCGTAACGCATCTCGTTTCGCACCAGTTTTTGATCGTTATGTTGAGTCTGGAATTAGATTAGCTCAAGTTCCATTCCCATGTGAAGAAGTTGGACTGCCAGAAGGATGCGAGAATATCGATATGATACCTTCACTTGGCACGGCCAGGACTTTCTTCGAAGCAACAAGCCTTCTGCATCAACCGGCGGAAACACTCTTCGGAGAGTTATCGCCACCACCGAGCTGCATAATATCTGATATGTGTCTGCCATATACATCCCATATCGCCAAAAAGTTCAATATCCCAAGGATTTCTTTTGTTGGGGTAAGTTGCTTTTGTCTTTTGTGTCACCATAATATACTCGTCAATAATGTTAAGGAGAACATAGCATCGAGCTCAGAGTACTTTGTTGTGCCTGGAATCGCTGACAAGATTGAGGTGACCATGGAACAAAGTGGAGTATCGTTGGGTGAAACATGGGAACAGTTCCGTGAAGACGTTATGGCTGCTGAAATGGCTACTTATGGGGTAATCATGAATTCTTTTGAAGAGTTGGAGCCAGCATATGCAAGGGATTACAAGAAGGTGAAAGATGGTAAAGTGTGGTGTATAGGACCAGTGTCTCTTATTAACAAGGATGAATTGGATAAGGCTCAAAGAGGTAGGGCCTCAGTTGACGAGTCTCAACATGTAAAATGGCTTGATTGTCAGAAGGAAGGGAGTGTGATCTATGCATGCCTTGGAAGCCTGTGCAATTTAACAGCACCACAGTTGATAGAGCTTGGTTTGGCCTTGGAAGCATCAGAAAGACCCTTCATTTGGGTTATCAGAGGAGGAAATCATTCAGCAGCATTGGAAAAGTGGATTGAGGAAAACGGATTTGAGGAAAGGACAAGTGGTAGAAGCCTTTTGATTCGGGGTTGGGCTCCTCAATTGTTAATATTATCACACCCTGCAATTGGAGGGTTCATAACACACTGTGGTTGGAACTCTACCTTAGAGGCCATAAGTGGTGGTGTTCCGATGATTACGTGGCCACTGTTTGCGGACCAGTTCTTGAATGAAAGTCTTGTGGTGAAGGTTCTAAAAGTTGGAGTGAAGGTTGGGGTGGAAACTCCGATGACATGGGGGAAGGAAGAGGAACGCGGTGTGGAGGTGAAGAAGGAAGACATTGAAAGGGCAATAGCAGAGATAATGAATGAGACAAGCGAAAGTGAAGAAAGAAGAAAAAGGGTTAGAGAATTGAGTGAGATGGCCGAAAGAGCCGTGGAGAAAGGGGGTTCTTCTTTTTCTAACGTGTCTTTTCTTATCGAGAATATCATGCAAAAAAACAAGGGAGATGAACCCTAGATTCATCGGTCATAGACTATTTTCAAGTAAAAGGTCACACATTTTCACTTAAAGTGTTTTTCGTTCAAACGCTGTCCATGATGTCTTTAGAGAATTTACGAATTTTTCAATTATGTATCTTTTGAACATTGTTCCATCACAATTTTCAAAGATATTTAAATAGATGGGATGTTTGTAGGCAATTCTTTTCTTTTGGTTGTCCAATTGTATGCAATCTTTTGTTGCTTTGCAATTATATAAGTTTACTATTCCTTTGACTTGATTGAACTTCTATTTCAACTCATTGTCATTAGCAGAAATAAATTACATAGGCCTCTTCTGCAATCAATTTTTTTGGAGAAAAAAATATTGCAGTATTTCTTTTATTTTTATTTTTTACATTCATAAATTATAACTCTCTAGAAGAAATTTTGATATATATATATATATATATATATATATATATATATATATATATATATTAAAATTTTACACTTTTGAGGTAATTAGTATTGTTAACTATCTCTATTTTTCCTTTTGAAGATGACAAATTGTCTCGTCCACAATTTTTTTTTCTTCTTATATTCTCTTTAAATCTGATTCACATATATAAATCTTTTCAAACTCTTTTTCTTCTTTTACATTCGTCTCTTTCACTTATATTCATTTTATGTAAAAAAAAATCACATTTAAATTCTGACCATTTTTAAAAATGGTAGTGTTTTTCTTTTAAACAAACAATCATAATTGCCAATTCCATTTAAAAAAAAGACATTAATTTTTTTAATTTTCTATTAATTTATTCATAATAAACAAATTATAATTATTTACACAATAATTTTTTAAATTTTATTTTTTATATAATAAAGTTTTGTTAACAAAACAAACATTTTTTTTCTAGATTACAAAAATATGTTATGAGAAATAATTCTGTTTGACTCAGAACATTGACTAGATCAATTGTCTCAATGAATTTTCTACATAACCAATCATTACTTACTCAAACAAATGTTTTTTTATCCTTAAATTATCAACGCTTTTCCTTGTTGAGTCCCCGTCTCCACTAACTTCTTTTTCCCTATATTTAAGTTACATTAATTTAATATTTTAAGATATAAGATACTTAAAAGATCACTGGTGCATAGTCTCCTTTTATTGTTTTGCACCATTTGTCAAAAATTAGGTTGTGTGGGCCGACCCGAATAAGATTTATTGATTAATTAAGTCTCACTCTCTTGGTCTAATTGTGTATTTACGAATGTATGATATTTATCTAATTAAATTAAAAAAAATAGAAAAATTTTATAATTTTATATTCTTATAATTAAAAAGTAAGTTTAAAGTAATTGTAACAATTATAAAAAATTTATGAAAATTAATGATTTTTTGTTCACTATAAATAAATTAAAAAGTATATTACAATAAAAATAAAGCATTAAAATAAATTGTAAAATAAAACCTAAATTTATATTTGAAAATATATATATATATATATATATATATATATATATATATAAATATGTAATTATATTGTATTAAAAAATAATATAAATTACAGAGTCAACTAATCAACCATACTTTGACTCGCGTTGATTTATGCGGATTCATTCTTCTACAAAGGGGCAGGTCCATTGTTACCATCCCAACTTGTGGAAGAAAATATCAAAAGATAGAACAAAATTTCTAAATTTACTTCACAGTCAAAGTCTGCATTTCAGACTCCACTAACTCCAAAGTCCTGTGTCAATATTGTTTGAAGGTATTATTGTCACATATTCAACAAACTTTTACACTTACTTTACACCTTTTATTTTTTCTATAAATACTAAAATTAATTATTTTAATAAATAAAATACTTTCAAAAATGAGTTATCAACTGTAACTGGTGTAAAAGAATATTTTCCTTATTTGAAAGGAAAAAGATATATATTACTTGATATTTCTCCCACTGCTAACAAATAATTTGTTTGGTAAGAATAGGAGAACTTTATTTTTATTTTTATTCTTTTAAGAAGAGTGTTTTTTTTTTCATATAATTTTATTTTTTTAATCAATAATCTAATATTAAACATCACTTTCAATTAAAGTGACACAGAAAAGTTAGCAATAATATCATTACATAACAAATACATTAAAAAAAGTTCATTAAATATGGAAAACAAATCAATCTCATAAAAAAACGATAGACTTTAAAAAACAAATAAACACAACTTAATTTTGGATTAATATTGATTCAAAATTTAAACTAATAACAAAAGTAAAAGCATAAGTAAATTTCCTCTATTCTCAATTCAAATATTTCGGAGACCATTTACACATTCATTGTGTAAACATTTTTTAAAGGCAAAACACATTTAATAAGTCTTTGTAACTATTAAGTGAAATCAATCATGCAATAAATATGAAGGTGGGTTGTAGTGATTAATTTTCATGTTGAAAATAAAGCTTAGTCTTCTAAGATTAACTTAAGATTTTACTTAGTCTGATGACTTTGTTTATTTCGATGAGAGTCAGATTTTTTTTAAATTTAATATAAGGAGATGGTTTTGTATAAATCTTTATCTATTTGGCATGACAATAGTATAAAATAATTTATCTTACTACTCAGCTTATTACTGAAAAGATATTTAAAAAGGAATATATATATATATATATATATATATATATATATATATATATATATATATATATATATATATATATATATATATATATTAAAAACACTACAAAAATAATTATTTTAAGTGAAGGTTATATTTGCGTTGAAAATTTTAACCTCTACTAATAATTTTACCATAAGTTTGTAATTTTTCTAAAAAAACAAACATAGCTAACAGATTACCAGAATTTTTAACAACACTTAAAAATAATGTAATTTATCGGGGGGTTTAAAAATTTCCGTTGATACATAGGGTTCGAAAAGCTCTGTTTATGAATTTCAAAAACCTCGTTAATGTTTAGGATTTCAAAAACTTCCGTTAATATTAAAAGTTGAGCTTATATTATTATGACATTATTAAAATGTTAAAGTTGTATTTTTGTTATAATTGATTTGTTGAATTAATTCTTTGGATACGAAAAATACGAAAAAAGCTTTATTATGTACATTTTACATTTTGTATTACACATGAAACTACACAAAATCATTGCACCAACAGAATTGCATTAATAGAACATAAACAACCACCAATCACCTGATTCTCAACTTAAGTATAAATGAACGTACGAAATTACACTTCATTGCATCCAAAGAATGAAGATATACATATATGAAAACTAAGACGATCTTAAGATCCATTATTTTAGACATAACATCTTCGAGAGTACATACACATTTTTATTTTATTAATACAAATTGGATGATGTTGCAATATTGCTATGACACACATGGATGCATAGTCCTCCACTGTTTTTCACTGCCACTGCTTAAATTACTGTTGCATCTACCAAGAGTATGCTTAAATTGGATGATTTGCCCCAACCCATCAAACCACAATTTCTGCATAAACGAAGTTAAAAAAGAAAGAGACATAATTGATCATTATATATATATATATATATATATATATATATATATATATATATATATATATATATATATATATATATATATATATATATATATATATATATATCATGCTAATCTCTACATTGCCCATGACATCATGAAGTCCAAATAAAGAGGTGATTAGTCACATAATGAGTATGATTTTTTTTTCAATTTTAGATGGAATTAATTAAAATCAATTATTTAAAATATAAAGTTGTATAAAAATTAATATCAAAATATTTTTTGAATTAAATTACATGAGTTCAGAAAATTTTAATCAAAAATTAAATAAGTTAAACCATAAAATACACGTTTAAAAAAAATTATCTTCTTAAAAATAAATTTATTTTGATTACTTAACTTTTCAAAGTATCTAAATATGCTTAATAGGTATACTAAAGTTAAATACATAATACTAGTATTCACCTTATAAATAATAAACAATTAAAATACTTATATTTATTGGATCAGTGATATCTATTAAATATATCAATAAATTAATAACTAAAATAATTATACTCATTATATCAGATATATTGATTAAAAATTTCAATTTAGGATGCACTACAAATTTAATTTTACAAATTTTCCTAACCTGATAATTACAACTCTCAGGCCGGCTTGCAATACAAAAGGTACATTGATGTCACCTAGTAAAACTTTCCAATTTTCTTGCGTGTTATAAAAAAACAAAAGGACAAAAGGCAAGGACATCTCCAATGTGTCTCATAATACAAAGTAAATTGTACATATAAAATGCAATTATATTTTTTTACTATTTGTCATTTATAAAATGTAGAAAAAAATATATTAATTTTTTAAAATAACTTAACTAATTAATTGACTGAAATTAAAAATTAACTAGTTGATTACTATAAAATTATGGTTAAAACAAGATAAGTATATAAATGAATTTTTATCTCCATGGTATTTTTTTATAATGTTTAATTAATTATTCTAATGAAAAAAAATACTAGATTAAAAAATTTACGATGAAGGTAATAAATACTTATATTTTCAAAGTATCCTGGTAATAACTCGAACAAAAGTTTATACTGTTAATGAAGAAGATATATATGTTTGTCATTGACAAATTTTGTAACTATTTCATTATTTTATCAAATTTAAAAGAGGTGAGGGATAAGATGACACAAATGAATCTCAATGTAATAATTGAATAATAAACCTATGAACTGGTATTATTACTAGAGTAAATCTAGGTGAAAGCACACATGCATTAATTATATCACTGATCCAAGTGGACATTATTCTCACACCAACCAAACCTCTCATGGCCGGCTTCGGATTCATGGACAAAGGAATCCGACATCATGATACAAACATACTATGCACAACGTAGCAACAAAATTTTCCAACTTAATGCATTTGTTTCAGCAGAAGATGCAAATCCAAAACAGACAAAAGGTAACGCAATTTGCAATGCACACTGTCTCATAATCCAAGGTTTTTATTTTACGCAATTACATCAATAGGACAATGCATGACTCGTTTATAAATAAATTACCAAGTTGAAGTGAATCCACTGCACCATTCCATTTCACAACAAGAATGGCTCCCCAAGAACAGCAACTCCACTTCGTCTTGTTTCCATTGATGGCTCAAGGCCACATGATCCCCATGATGGACATTGCGAAAATATTGGTGCGACGCAATGTTATTGTCACTGTAGTCACAACACCAAATAATGCAGCTCGTTTCACGTCGATCTTTGATCGTTATGCTGAATCAGGGTTTCAAATCAGATTAGTTCAACTTCAATTCCCATGCAAAGAAGCTGGAGTACCAGATGGATGCGAGAATCTCGATACGATACCTACACTGGGCATGGCCGCTGATTTCTTCAATGCAACGAACTTTCTTCGAGAACCTGCTGAAAAACTGTTTGAAGAGTTAACACCAGCTCCAAGCTGCATCATCTCCGATATGTGCTTACCATATACAAGCCTCATTGCTAAAAAGTTCAAAATTCCCAGGATTTCTTTTGTGGGAGTAAGTTGCTTCTATCTCTTCTGCATGTCTAACATACGCATCCATAATGTTATGGAGAGTGTAACTGGTGAATCGGAGCACTTCGTTGTGCCTGGTATACCTGACAAAATTGAAATGAACATAGCTAAGACAGGAATGGCAATGACTGAAGGCATGAGACTGGTTACTAATAGATTGTTTGAAGCTGAAATGGAAGCTTATGGGATGATCATGAATTCTTTTGAAGAGTTGGAGCCAGCATATGCAGGGGGGTACAAGAAGATGAGAAACAATAAACTGTGGTGTCTGGGACCACTATCATTTAGCAACAAGGATCACTTGGATAAGGCTCAAAGAGGTCAAATTGCATCGATTGAGGAGTGTCAACTCAGGTGTTGGCTTGATCGTCAAAACCCAGAAACTGTAATCTATGTATGCTTTGGAAGCCTGTGTAATCTAACAGCACCACAGTTGATAGAGCTTGGTTTGGCCTTGGAAGCATCAGAAAGACCATTCATTTGGGTTATCAGGGAAGCAAGTTATTCAGAATCATTGGAATTGGAAAAGTGGATCCAGGAAAATGGATTTGAGGAAAGGACAAGTGATAGAAGCCTTCTGATTCGGGGTTGGGCACCTCAATTGTTAATATTGTCACACCCTGCAATTGGAGGGTTCATAACACACTGTGGTTGGAACTCTACCTTAGAAGCAATATGTGCTGGTGTTCCAATGGTTACGTGGCCACTTTTTGGAGACCAGTTCTTGAATGAAAGTCTTGCCGTGGATGTATTAAAAGTTGGAGTGAAGGTTGGAGTGGATCGACCTGTTACGTGGGGAGAAGAAGAAAAAATTGGTGTGTTGGTGAAGAAAGAAGATGTTGAAAGGGCAATAGTAAAGTTAATGGATGAGAGAAGCGAAAATGAAGAAAGAAGAAAAAGGGTGAGAGAGCTTGCAGAAATAGCTAAAGGAGCTGTAGAGAAAGGAGGATCCTCTTATTCTAATGCGACCTTGCTTATCGAAGATATAGCGCAAAAGATCAAACAAAAAGTATGATAATAGCATGCTGATTTGTAATAAAAAGAGCAACCTTGTAGTTTTGCACTTAATTATCTATGATTTGTATTCATAACTTCTTCCAAATTTATCCTTAAGTTTTGCAAATCAATACAACCTTTTAGGCGATTATTTTGTTTCAGAAGTACTATTGCTCTGTAATTTTTAGCAAATTGATTGAATTTCTTGTAAGACTCGACATCAGCAGCAGCTAGTTGAATGCAAATTAGGTGAGGGGGAAATGTTATTTTTGTTTTATGTCAACCCAAGCACATTGGTTTGCACAGTTAAATTTTTTCTTTCAAGTGATCATTTATGAGAAGAATGATAATTGAATGATTAATTTCGTTTTGCGGTGATGATAAACGAATAGGACGGTGATTCCTTAAAACCTCTCCTACTCCACAACTAATTTCATTAAATTGATACTTATAAAATAAAAAACAACTTCTTAATAACCTAAAATATTAATATTTTAATTAACTTTATTTATTTTTTTAATTTAAAATACAGTATATATTATAAAATTATTAAAATTTAATTAAATTTTGAGTGTTAAAATTTTCATTGTCAAATATAAAATTTTATAATTAGTATAAAATAATAGTATATTTAATATGATACAATCATTGATTTTTATCATTTTCAAAACAATTTAATTAAATTAAATCTGTTATTAAAATAATGATCAAATGAATTTAATGTTTTGGGTGAGTGTGAAACTATAGTTTTCCTTCTTCTTTTTCTAAATCTATTTCCAAATAAAAATATCTTTAAGGGAAATAAAAATATTTTGACTTAGACTTGTGTCTATAAGACTTAATCTTAATCTCATACCTCATGCTTACACGGTGAAATGAAATCTCACAATAAAGTTTTTGAATATATATATATATATATATATATATATATATATATATATATATATATATATATAATCATTTGCAACATAAAGAAATTATAAAATATGAAACTTTTGTTTTTTTATATTAATAAATCTCATATTATTTAAGAGTTGAAAAGTTTAAATATTTTTTTTTATCTTGATCTGTTGAAGATGTTTTTGAAAAACAGAATCATGACCAAATTTCTTGCTCCAAAACGAAATATACTTAAAAACGCAGCTGTTGTTCTTGACAATCGTATAAACTTTATTAGATATATCATTTAAACTTTATTGTTGTTATTATTGATGATGAGCATTTTGGTTTAGTTATTCTCTACTATTCTCACTTTCTCATTTTATTTTATTTTCTAGCCACGGTAGAAATTATCCTTATCGTTAACATTGTTATAATAGGATACTAGTTTTTCTCAGCGAAATTAGGACAAAACCATGTTCACTACAGTACTTTGTTTTGTCTGGAACGGAAGAACATCAGATAAACTGGACTCGACGCGAGTGAAGAAAACTTGAAAGGATAATCCAAAGATGTTTACGTAGGCACTTACGTCACCAATAAAGCAGCTATTAAGATGTGTGAAAATGATTCATAGCGCGTTTGTTTTCAAGTCAAAACTCGTGCTAATCTTTTAATTTCCTCTGTTGTTGAGGTGAATTCACAGTAAAAGAATGGCTTCCCAGGAACCGCAGCTTCACTTCGTATTATTCCCATTCATGGCACAGGGCCACTTGATCCCGATGATTGACTTAGCAAAAGTGTTGGTGCAACACAACGTTATTGTGACAGTAGTCACAACACCACATAACGCAGCTCGTTTTGAATCAATCGTTCATCGCTACACTGAAGCGGGGTTTCAGATTAGAGTAGCTAAAGTTCATTTTCCAAGTAAAGAGTCTGGATTACCACAAGAGTGTGAGAATCTCGATATGCTGCCAACACTCGGAATGGGGTTTCGATTCTTCAGTGCAGCAAACATTTCATGGCAACCAGTGGAAAAATTATTCGAAGAGTTAACACCAGCACCAAGTTGCATAATTTCTGATATGGGTTTGCCATATACAACCCACATAGCCAAAAGATTCAATATTCCGTGGATTTGTTTTGCCGCTGTAAGTTGCTTCTTTCTCCTGTGTTTGCACACTTTACAAACTACTAATATGATGGAGAATAAAGCTGCTGAATCGGAGTATTTGGTTCTGCCTGGTTTCCCTGAGAAAATTGAAATAACCAAAGCCCAAACCGAACACTTAACAGATAAAAGATGGAAAGAGGTTGCTGATGAATATGGTGCGGCTAGTGTTGCTACTTATGGGAAAATCGTGAATTCTTTTGAAGAGTTGGAGTCAGCATATGAAAGGGAATACAAGATGAGTAATGATAAAGTATGGTGTATTGGACCACTGTCACTTAGTAACAAGGATCACTTGGACAAGGCTGAAAGAGGCAACAAGGCTTCAATTGACGAGAACCACCTCAAAAGTTGGCTTGATTTTCAGCAACCAGGGACTGTGATTTATGCATCCCTTGGAAGCCTGTGCAATTTAACAGCGCCACAACTGATAGAGCTTGGCTTAGCCTTGGAAGCATCAAAAAGACCCTTCATTTGGGTTATCAGGGGAGGAAGTTTGACAGAAGCAATGGAAAAGTGGATTAAGGAAGAGGGGTTTGAGGAAAGGAGCAATGGTAGAAGCCTTGTAATTCGGGGTTGGGCCCCTCAATTGCTAATACTATCACACCCTGCAATTGGAGGGTTCATAACACACTGTGGTTGGAACTCTACTTTAGAAGCAATATGTGCCGGGGTGCCAATGGTTTCATGGCCACTATTTGGGGATCAATTCTTTAATGAAAATTTGGTTGTGCAGATACTGAAAGTTGGAGTGAAGGTTGGTGCGAAGAGTACTATTAGCTGGGGAAAGGAAGAGGAAATTGGTGTGGTAGTGAAGAAGGAAGATATTGAAAGGGCAATAGAAAGTGTAATGGATGAGAGTAGCGAAAGTGAAGAGAGAAGAATAAGGGTAAGAGAACTTGCAGAGGTGGCTAAAAGAGCTGTAGAGAAAGGAGGATCTTCTCATTCTGATTTGACCCTGCTTATCCAGGATATCAGACAAAAAATCAAGAGAGACACGTGACAATGTTATGTCATGCACCAATCTGAAGTAGTATGCTTTTTTCACATGATGATCTATCTTTTTAATGGTGTGTCATGAACTATTTCAAATTTATTCATAAGCTCTGTTAATTTTTGTTTTAGCAGTACTGAATATGTAAACCAATCTTGCTATCTAAGTTTCAGTATATTCCTGAAAATTGATTAACTTTCTTGTAGATCTGAATGTGAACAGCAGGAACTAAATCTATTAGCTCAAGGGATATGTCATTTTCGTTAGATGGTATTAAGTGAAGGAGTATTTATTGCACAATCAAAGTTTTGAGTTGGTTTTTCTATCAAGTTGGGACTTGGATAAACATGTGAAAATGTTTTTCTCATAGAATAAACGGAATGAGAGATGTTATGTTTGTTTGTATACAAATTTGTATTTCCCTGTCCGATATAATTGGATAAGTTTGACTATTAATATTTAGTTGTTATAAAATAAAGGTAATAAGAGAGACAAAGGAGAGGAAGAATAGAGAATGAGAGAGTAGGGAGCAACTTCTGTTTTTATGTGTGTCTCATTACTGATAGGACGAGTCCTATTTATAGGTACAATATGGTAACCCAGAAAGGATATAAAATCAAATAGTAAATACAAAATATTACATCATAAAGAGTAATGAATAATATGATTATCAATCATATGAGTGATTGTATAAATCAATGGACGACCATTAATTCATAACACTCCCCCTTGGGTGTCCATTGATAAAAGAATGTGCCTCGTTAAAACCTTACTAGGAAAAACCCTTTGGGATAAAAACCTAGTGAAGGAAAAAGAGTACATCATTCTATATAATATTGTTCTTTGCATCTTCTAATTTCTCCCCCTCATGTAAACTTACATCATTAAGATGGCGGAGTCCAATCCTATGAACCAATTGCTCAAAAGTTCTCCTTGGCAAAGACTTTGTAAATAAATCTGCTAGATTTTCACATGAGCGAATCTTTTGGATCTCTACATCACCATTTCTTTGAAGATCATGAGTGAAAAAGAATTTTGGAAGAATATGTTTTGTTCTGTCTCCTTTAATATATCCTTCTTTCAATTGAGCAATGCATGCACTATTGTCTTCATATATCGTTGTTGGTTTCATTTTTCCCAAGGATAAACCACAAGTTTGTCGCACATGTTGAATTATAGACCTTAACCAAACACATTCACGACTTGCCTCATGTAATGCTAAAATTTCTGCATGATTTGACGATGTTGCTGTTATTGTTTGTTTCACAGATCGCCATGAAATCGCTGTGCCACCACATGTGAACAAATATCCTGTTTGTGATCGACCATTATGAGGATCTGATAAATAACCTGCATCTGCATAACCCATTAGATCTAATTTTGAATCATTTGGGTAAAACAAGCCCATATTCATAGTGCCTTTAAGGTAACGGAGTATTTGTTTTACTCCATTCCAATGTCTTCTTGTAGGTGAAGAACTATATCTTGCTAACAAATTTACAGCAAATGCTATATCGGGTCGAGTATAATTAGCAAGATACATTAGTGCTCCTATAGCACTAAGATATGGTACTTCAGGACCAAGTAGTTCTTCATCTTTTTCTTGAGGTCTAAAAGGGTCTTTATCAACATCTAATGACCTCACCACCATTGGAGTGCATAGTGAATGTGATTTGTCCATATAGAACTTTTTAAGCACTTTCGTTATATAAGCTTCTTGATGTACAAGAACACCTTTGTTTAAATACTCAATTTGTAATCCCAAACAAAACTTTGTCCTTCCAAGATCCTTCATCTCAAATTCTTTCTTTAAACAATCAATTGCCTTTGTGAGCTCATTAGGAGTTCCAACTATGTTTATGTCATCTACATAAACAGCAATTATGGCAAATTCATTCTCGGATCTTTTCATATAAATACAAGGACAAATAGGGTCATTTTTATACCCTTCCTTTAATAAGTACTCACTTAGACGGTTATACCACATACGTCCTGATTGTTTCAATCCATAAAGGGACTTATTCAATTTTATTGAATAATCCTTTTTAGAATTTGCTTTGTTGGGCACATTAAATCCTTCAGGGAGTTTCATATAAATATCATTTTCCAAAGAGCCATACAAATAGGCTGTAACAACATCCATGAGGTGCAAATTCAAACCTTCTTGTGCAACAAGGCTAATTAAATATCTAAATGTTGTTGCATCCAATACTGGAGAATATGTCTCCTCAAAATCAATACCAGGTCTTTGTGAAAAACCTTGAGCAACTAACCGTGCTTTGTATCTAACAATTTCACCATTCTCATTTCGTTTTTGTACAAAAACCCATCTGTACCCAATAGGTTTTACACCCTCAGGTGTGCGAACTACAGGTCCAAAAACCTTTCGTTTAGCAAGCGAATCTAATTCTGCTTGGATTGCATCTTTCCATTTTGGCCAATCATTTCTTTGCCGACAATCTTCAATTGTCATTGGTTCTTGATCATCATTGTCACTTATGACATCCTTTGCTACATTATATGCAAAAACCTCGTCAATATTGACTTTATTTCGATTCCATATTTTATGATTCATGACATAATTTATTGAGATCTCATCATTTTCAACAATTTCAGGTACCTGAGGTTCTTCTGGAACCGAATCATTGATTATGTCAAAAGAATCTTTTGGGACTTTTACCCCCTCGATTAGGCCATCTTGCCTTTTTTCCCTTTTTCTCACACGAGGATTTTTATCTTTGGAACCCAAAGGCCTACCACGCTTTAGGCGTGTTTGAGATTCATTTGCTATATTAGATTGTCCAACAGGAATATCAATTCTGATTGGAGTATTAGCAGCGGGTATATGCGACTTAGTTACCCTTTTTGTGTCAGTAAAAGCATCTGGTAATTGGTTGGCCAATTTTTGTAAATGAATTATCCGTTGAACTTCTAGTTCACACTCTTTTGTACGAGGATCAAGATGAGATAATGATAATTCATTCCAACCAATATCTTTTTCCAGTTTCTTTCTTTCTCCCCCTAACGTTGGAAAAATTGATTCATCAAAATGACTATCAGCAAATCGAGCTGTAAATAAGTCACCTGTTGATGGTTCAAGATATTTTATTATCGATGGAGAATCATATCCAACATATATTCCCAAACGTCTTTGAGGACCCATCATAGTCCTTTTTGGTGGGGAAATTGGGACATATACAGCACACCCAAAAATTCTTAAATGAGAAATATTTGGTTGTTGACCAAAAACCAACTGTAAAGGAGAGTATTTGTGATAACTTGTTGGTCTGATGCGAATCAATACTGCAGCATGCAGAATTGCATATCCCCAAGTAGTCATTGGAAGATTAGCTTTCATAAGTAAAGGTCGTGCAATCAATTTTAGACGTTTTATCAATGATTCTGCAAGTCCATTTTGAGTATGAACATGTGCTACTGGATGTTCAACTTCAATTCCAATTGACATACAATACTCATTAAAAGCATGAGATGTAAATTCACCAGCATTATCAAGACGAATTTTCTTAATTGGATAATCTGGGAAGTGGGCTCTTAACTTGATCAATTGTGCTAATAACTTAGCAAATGCTTGATTTCGAGTTGATAGTAAACAAATATGTGACCATCTAGTGGACGCATCAATTAATACCATGAAATATCTAAATGATCCACATGGTGGGTGTATTGGACCACAAATATCACCTTGTATTCGTTCTAAAAATGAGATTGACTCATTTCTAATTTTTTCTGGTGATGGTCTTATTATCAATTTTCCCTGCGAACATGCAGTACATGAGAAATCATTGGACTGAAGAAGCTTTTGACTTTTAAGTGGATGTCCACATGAGTTTTCAGCTATTTTTCGCATCATGATATATCCAGGATGACCCAACCGATCATGCCAAACAAGAAATTCATTCTTATTTGTAAGCTTCTGGCTTACAATAACATGCGTCTCAATCGCATTAATATATGTGTAGTACAAGCCATAAGAGAAGGCTGATAATTTCTCCAATACACATTTTTTATTTGACTCAATTTGAGTGATATAAAGATATTCAACATCTCCTTCATTATTTGTCTCAATATGATATCCATTTAGACGAATATCCTTGAAACTTAATAAGTTTCTATTGGACTTAGGAGAATAAAATGCATTTTTAATATGCAATCTTGTACCTCTTGGCAGAAGTACTGTAGCTCTTCCAGAGCCTTCAATTATATTTGTAGTACCAGAAATAGTACTAACATTGACTTCTCGCATTACCAAAGTAGAGAAAAATTTATTACTCTTGAGAATTGTATGAGTTGTTGCACTATCAGCAAGGCACAGATCCTCATCATTGGTGTTAATGCCAATATTCATTCTTCATATAAACATAAATATCAATATTAGAGATTACTTTGTAAGAGGAGAGAAAGAAAAAAAAAATAAAATAGAGGATTTTATTCATAAAAACATAAAAACTTGTACATATAAAAGCAACATGAATTAAATATAAAACATTGTCTTAAAAATTAATCATAAAATAAAACTATTTTCTAACACTCCCATCACCAATAAGGTGATCAATGCTTCCATCGGGTTTAGAAAAGAAATCACCAATATCAAGATGAGTAGTATCCATATGACCATAATCAGAATCACCATCTTCATAAGCAAAGTGTGTTTCTACATTCTTCTTTTTAAGTGATTCTTGGTAGAGTTCAACAAGATGCTTTGGTGTATAACAGGCACGGGTCCAATGACCTTTACTACCACAACGGTAACATATATTTTCAGCCTTTTTGCCATTATTTTCACCCCTTTCTTTTTCCTTTTTCGCATTCTTGTTCCACTTCTGTTGATGAAGTTTCTCTTTGAAAATTTCCTTTATAACCATGTCCACGACCATGATTAATAGCACGACCACGACCACGACCATGGCTACGACCACGGCCAAAATTACGACCACGATTATTATTATGGTCTTGACCTCGTCCATGATTATATGGATCAGATGTTGCTGCATTCACTTCTGGGAATGGAGCAGAACCAGTTGGTCGGGCCTCATGATTTTTCATCAAGAGCTCATTATTTTGTTCAGCCACAAGAAGTCATGAAATCAATTCATAATATTGATTGCTCCATTCACTTCTGGGAATGGAGCAGATTAGGCGGATCTCATGATTTTTCATCAAAAGCTTTATTGCTTTGTCCAGCCAGCCATGCATAGGCATGAAATAAATTCACAATATTTGTGAAGTCTCTTTTCACAATATTTTTGTTATGAGCAAATTAGTTGCTTTATTTCTTTATTTAATGGTATCCCAATATCCATTGCATCTAAATATATTTCAACATTTAAAATCCAATATAAGGAATTCTTCCTTACAATATCAAGGGTCACAAATCCAAATTTTGCAACGTTTCGCGTGTTTAAAACTAACACATAAAATAATAATATTAATAATAATCATCATCATCAAAATAATAATATTAATAATAATCATCGTCATAATAAAAATATTATGACAGAGAATTTTGCAACGTTTCGCGTGTTTAAAACTAGCACATAAAATATTAATATAATCAAATTTCATGTATGAAATTATTAAAATCAAATAATAATAATAATAATAATATGACAGAGAAAAATAAATCAAACAATTATCATTACACAAAAAAAAAAGAAAATGAGATAAAGTTTGTGAATGAGAAAAAGATTAGAAAGAACCTCGGTTAAGGAATATAGAGCGTTGTTCTTAGGGAGAAAAAAAAATATATGCCTTCACGCTCAGTTGGATAACCCTCGTGCTGATAACGTGTTATAAAATAAAGGTAATAAGAGAGACAAAGGAGAGGAAGAATAGAGAATGAGAGAGTAGGGAGCAACTTCTGTTTTTATGTGTGTCTCATTACTGATAGGACGAGTCCTATTTATAGGTACAATATGGTAACCCAGAAAGGATATAAAATCAAATAGTAAATACAAAATATTACATCATAAAGAGTAATGAATAATATGATTATCAATCATATGAGTGATTGTATAAATCAATGGACGACCATTAATTCATAACATTAGTGAGTTTTTTTACATAATTTTACCTTTTATTTGTATTTTTATAGACTTATGGTACGTATTAGTGTTAAAATGCTTGTCAACTCAATGTTTATTATAATTTTTGTGTTAATGAGTTTATTTAACAAATGTATGAAAAATTGAAAGATAAATTTGAGAAAAGAAGAAAGAAAAGATATAAAGATAAAAAAGAATGTGTGATTAGTATTGAAAAAGACATGCTCTAACGGTAATGAAAGTAATAAAATAGATTTAATACAAGGAGTTTGAAAGGAAAAAAAAAAAAAAAAAAGAGGAGATGGGAGCAAAGAAATAAAAGAGGAGAATATGAGAGCAAAAGAAATAAAAGAAGTTGAGTTAAGAGAAAAAGAAAATAAAAGGAGTTTGTTATTTGTTGTATGAATTGAGTATATATATATATATATATATATATATATATATATATATATATAAATATAAATATATATATATATATATATATATATTTATATTTCAACTTTTTTTTGCTTTGTTATTTGTTGTATGAATTGAGTATATATTTCTACGTTTTTTATCTTATGTCATTACGTTTTGACCGATTTATGTTTTGGTGATTTTGTAGTTTGGGGTTTTTATCTGATTTTTTCGATGTTGGTCCTTTGGTTTTTTACTATGGTTTCGTTATTTTTTCTCTTTTTTTTCATTTCTTTTTTGAACCGTAGTTGATGTTTGTTTTGATTTATGTTTTTTTATACGTGATTTGTTATATTTGTGTGTTATTTGTTGTATGGATTTGGTATCTTTTTTCCCAATTTGGATTTTAAAGTTCATTACTCTTACTTCTTTATTTTTTTTTTTCTGAATTTGAACTTTAGAATTTTCATCTGAATTTTTTTTTATATACTTTCATCTCTCACTCTCATGATCTTTCCCTGGCGTATTGCGGTATGATTATTTTCTCTCAAGCAAAACGCCAAATGTTTGAGTTTTATCTTTTTCATGTGTTTTCAAAAAGGTTTAATTTTTATATTTTAGTATTTCTTCATAAAACACGTTTTTCTATAAGCATGTGTTAGTTTTGTTTTATTGTTATTTATGATAACAGAAGTAGTTATGTAAATGCTTGATTTTATTTAAAATGGTATGATGTTTTTGAAATTTTAATCTATTTTCACTATTTGAATATCTAATTTCTCTGGGCCAAGGACTCTAATTTATTTTTTAAATTATGTTTCATCTGCATTTTTTACTTTCTTTTCTTTTTTTTAAATTTAAAATTGTAACTTTGGAAGGAAATATTATCACACGGTGTGAATTGTAGACTTAAAAAAGGAATCTTCCAACTATTAAGGATTTGTTTATGTACTTAGGATGTCTCGTTGAAAAAAAAAAAAAGATTTGTGATTACAATTAATTTAATTTAAAGTTAATTAATCTAATTTAATTAGCAAGTAATTAGTTCAATTAAACAAAAATCTAATATTATAAAATGCATAAAATTTATTTTAAAAATCACACTTTACGAGATATATATATATATATATATATATATATATATATATATATATAAATTATATTTTAATATTAATTTCTTGACATCTCAAACTTCAAACTGACTTTGATATTCTTTTATAGATATTCTTCCCATCTGTCTGCAACTTTGGATAACAATTTATCTCTCTAATCGATATTGTCAATTCCTTAAAACTATACAAAATATACTTCGACCTCATTAAACAATTAAGATTGATAATAAGTTCTGTCTAAGCATGTTTCATATATATCTACATAAATAAAATTTCGAAAAAGTAATTTATACACTGTACTGTCTGACTTTACAGACCATAAACTTTAATAATATATTATTACAGTCATTTTCAATTATCTCACCCTTAAAGATATAATATCTAAAATTATGGACCAACTTGCGTAAAATATTTCAATTCACATTAAATTATAATAATTTCTTATCATTGTAACTATTTGATGTCAAATTTTGTTAGAAATAATATTATCAATATATAACTTCTAATCTGATAATGCATTTTCAAAAATTAATTAAATAAAAATGTCAAATAATCCAACGTTTAATAAAAAAATTTATATATATATATATATATATATATATATAAATTTAGTTTCAGAGATAGTACCAATTCAATTTTTAATTTTTAATGGTAAGTATTAAATTTAAATTATTATAATAAATATATTATATTTTTTAAAACCCGTGCAACGCACGGATACAAGTCCTAGTTTTATATATTCTTGAACTTTATTTATTTATTTTTAAATTTGTCGCTTTTGTACTATTTTCCACGCATGTTACAGCTTTGGATGTAACAGCATATGGCAGCTTAGTGTCGCAGTGTGCATTATGTATGGTATTTGTTAACAACCTCCTTATTAAAAGGTAAAGTGAGAGCGTTCTCATTGGCAGAGTCTCCCACAACACAGAAGCTTGCAAATAATGGATTCAACACCTCTCCACTTTGTGTTCATCCCGTTAATGGCACCGGGTCATCTTCTTCCCATGGTGGACATGGCCAAAATGTTTGCACGACGCAAAGTGAAAGTGAGCATAGTCACAACACCCCTCAACTCCATCCACTTCCAAGAGAGCATAGACAGAGAGATTCAATCTGGCTCACCCATCCAGATTCTGCACGTTCCGTTTCCATGGGCCGAGGCTGGATTACCAGAGGGGTGTGAGAGCCAAGACACTCTTCCTTCAATGGATCTCCTATACAACTTCAATGTCGCCCTGAACTTGTTGCAGCGCCCAATACAAGACCTTTTACAAAACCAAACCCCATTTCCAAGCTGCATAATTGCCGACACAAATTTCCTGTGCGCGGCTGAGGTTGCAGAGAAGCTGAATGTCCCTAGAATAATATTCGACGGGACTAGTTGCTTCTATCTGCTGTGCTGTCACAGTTTAAACAAGAACAAGGTCCACGAAGCTGTGTCTTATGATGAGAAATTTCTTGTGCCCGGAATGCCCCACAGGATCGAACTGCGAAGGTGTCAACTCCCCGGGATATTCTACCCTGGCAAGGACTTGAAGTTGCAAGCTTTCCGTGAGGCGATAAGGGAATCTGCGAAAAAAGCATATGGGATAATGGTTAATAGTTTTGAAGAGTTGGAAGGGGAGTATGTGAAAGAGTATGAAAGGGTTACGGGGCATAAGGTATGGTGTGTAGGACCTGTGTCGCTGTGCAATAAGAATGACACGGAGAAGGGTCTGAGAAGTAAGAGAAACTGGAGTGATGAAGATAGGTATGTGAAGTGGCTTGATTCATGGCCTGAAAGGTCTGTGATTTATGTGTGCCTTGGTAGCCAAAACCGTGCAACGCCAGAGCAGTTGATAGAAGTGGGGTTGGGATTGGAAGCGACAAAGAGGCCATTCATTTGGGTTCTTAGAGGTGCATATAGAAGAGAGGAAATGGAGAAATGGTTGTTGGAAGATGGGTTTGAAGAGAGGGTGAAAGGGAGAGGGATTCTGATAAAGGGTTGGGTGCCACAAGTGTTGATACTGTCACACAGAGCAATAGGAGCGTTTTTGACACATTGTGGATGGAATTCAACGGTTGAAGGGATCTGTGCAGGGGTTCCGTTGGTGACTTATCCTCTGTATGCTGAGCAGTTTCTTAATGAGAAGGTTGTGGTGCAGGTGGTGGAGACTGGGGTGAGTGCAGGAGCTGAAACTGTTGTGCGTTTGGGAGATGAATTCAAGGCTCGAGTAGAGGTGACGAGGGACAATGTTACGGATTCAATTGAGAGAGTATTAGGTGAAGGCAGAGAAAAAGAAGTGATGAGGGAAAGAGCAAGAAATTATGCAGACATGGCAAGGAAAACAGTAGAGGAAGGTGGTTCATCTTACAACAACATGTCTCTGCTAATTCAAGACATCGTTCGTTCGAAAATGTCACAACAAAATGGCACACCAAATGTTTTTTTAGAGTAAATTATGTTCAGAGATGCCTTAAGCTTGACTCAGATCGCCCTCTTAAATTTTAAACTGGGTGTTTTTGCTTAAGCTTTGTCTGTATGAAGCACGAAAAGTGGATCTTTGATTTACGGAATGTTAAGCTTTGTCTGTATTTTTAAATTTTTATCAACTAGGTTTCATTAATGTTAAGAAATTTAATAAATATTTTGATTCTCATTAAATTTTTATTTAGTATTCTAATCTAAAATATAAACAATTATAATTTATTTCAAAGTATTTGATATCAAAAAAACAATCATCTTTCTAATATTGAATATTTGATAACATTATGTTTTCTTTACCGTAACTTTTTATTATCTTATACGAATTAATATTGAAGTAGTAAGAAAATGGGTACAAATATGAGTACGAGATCATACCCAGTACCCGGTGGAGATGAGATTGAGACAAAAGTTTGATATCCGTTGAATTTGGATATGAAAATAGAAATGAATTTTTTCTACGAAAATGAATATAAGATAAAAAACTCGTCTCGCACCACCTCGTTACCATTCCTAATCAAGAATCAACCTCCACTGAACCACGCCAACTCAAACTCTGCTTCGTTAAACAGAGGCGACGAAAAACCAGGTGGAAATTTCTTGTCCAAATCACGTGAATGAAAAACACCAAACTCTTTCACCGTTGCGTTTTGGAAAGTAACAAGTGTTATTTATGTTCTGTCTATAAGCACAAAATCGTGTCTCAATTTAGGTGGTTCAACTCAGGTCGTGTCCATCCTTGGAACTCATACCATATGCATGCCTTACAACGAGTATTTGGTTATCAATAAAAACAAAATATGTAATTGGATTTGGATCTGAAAGAGTGAGCAGAGACACAAAATTCGTTCATTTCATATTAGATATTCGGATTCATTAAGGACCTATCCATTAACACCTAGATGAACAAATTGAATACTCGTTAAGAAAAAGAGTTGGAGAGCAGAGAAATAACAAGAATTTTCTCAGAAAGACCCAACACAGAAGCTTGCAATTAATGGATTCAACTCCCCTTTGCAACCTCCACTTTGTGTTCGTCCCAATAATGGCCCCGGGTCATCTTCTTCCCATGGTGGACATGGCCAAAATGTTTGCACGACGCAAAGTGAAAGTGAGTATAGTCACCACAACCCTCAACTCCATCCACTTCCAAGCTAGCATAGACAGAGAGATTCAATCTGGCTCACCCATCCAGATTCTGCATGTTCCGTTTCCATGGGCTGAGGCTGGATTACCAGAGGGGTGTGAGAGCGCAGACGTTGTGCCTTCAATGGATCTCCTATCCAATTTCACTGTCGCCATGAACTTGATGCAGCGACCAATAGAAGAGCTTCTTCAAAACCAAAGGCCTTTTCCAAGCTGCATAATTGCCGACAAAAATTTCGTGTGTATGGCTGATGTTGCTGACAAGTTCAACGTCCCAAGAATAATATTCGAAGCATCTAATTGTTTCTATCTCCTATGCTGCTACATTTTGAACAAGGAAAAGGTCCATGAAGGCTTGTCTTATGATGAGAAATTTCTTGTGCCTGGAATGCCCCACAGAATCGAATTGCGAAGGTCTCAACTCCCCGGGTTATTCCATCCTGGCAAAGACTTGAAATTGCAAGCTTGTCGCGAGGCGACAAGAAAAGCTGCAAAAAAGGCATATGGGATTGTGGTTAATAGTTTTGAAGAGTTGGAAGCTGAATATGTGAAAGAGTATGAAAGGGTTACGGGGAATAAGGTATGGTGTGTTGGACCTGTGTCGCTGTGCAATAAGGATTACACGGAGAAGGCTCTGAGAAATAAGAGAAACTGGAGTGATGAAGATAGGTATGTGAAGTGGCTTGATTCATGGCCTGCAAGGTCTGTGATCTATGTGTGCCTTGGTAGCCTAAACCGTGCAACTCCTGAGCAATTGATAGAATTAGGGTTAGGATTGGAAGCAACCAAAAGGCCATTCATTTGGGTGCTTAGAGGAGCATATGGAAGAGAGGAAATGGAGAAGTGGCTCTTGGAAGATGGGTTTGAAGAGAGGGTGAAAGAGAGAGGGATTCTGATAAAGGGTTGGGTGCCACAAGTGTTGATATTGTCACACAGAGCAATAGGAGCGTTTTTGACACATTGTGGATGGAATTCAACACTTGAAGGGATCTGTGCTGGGGTTCCGTTGCTGACTTTTCCTTTGTTTTCTGAGCAGTTTCTGAATGAGAAGATTGTTGTACAAGTGGTGGAGAATGGGGTAAGTTTGGGAGCTGAATCTGTTGTGCACTTGGGAGAGGAAGATAAGGCTCGAGTTCAGGTGACAAAAGAAAATGTTGCAGATTCTATTGAGAAGGTAATGGGTGAAGGCAAAGAAAAACAAGTGTTTATGGAAAGGGCTAGAAACTATGCAGACATGGCAAAGAAAACAGTGGAAGAAGGTGGCTCGTCTTACAAGAATATGTCTCTCCTAATTCAAGACATAGCAAGTTTCAAAATGCCTTAGATGAAATATTGAGGTTTTTTTTTTATAAATTAAAATAAACTACTTATGATAATTTCCGTATGTTTGTGATAATTACTTTCTTTATTTGTATTTTATGTTCTTTGCGGAAAAAAGAAGTGGAAAGTTTTGGAGAAAAATTACACACAAATATTCTTCAAAGTAAAACTGGCTTCCAATAAAAGTTCATAACTTTCACTTCCTATTGTCAAAATAAGGACATACTTCAGAGTTCAAAGGTAGTGCAAGATGTAGGATTGAAACTCCATTGCTTACTCAAGAGTACCAAACTCAAAAGTCATAATAACAAAATAATAAAGTAAAAACACCCGTTATTGCACACGAAACTCTATATGATAATATTTGTATCATGATTACTCTAAAAATGTCAAGAAAACTTGAGATAAGTTAAATAAAACAAAGAAGATGCAGGTTTTGAATTTGAGAAGATAGTTTGAAGCACTTAGCATGAAGTTCGCTGAATCTGTCAAAGAGTTCATGGAACATCCAAATCAAAGATAAAAGCTTTTCAGTTGAATAAAAAAAAAGAGCAACCTGTAATATATTTTGGGGTGTACCAACATATCATTACTCTATCTATAACTATCGGAAGAAAGAGTTGGAAGTGCAAAGGTAGTAGCAGAACCCCAAAATTTCAGAGAAGACAAAGATTGCCACATTCCTTTCTCTTTGGCATTTTATTCTTGTATATCGTTTATCACGACCATTATATTACAAGTACGCTAAACGAAATACAATACCTCAATTAGTATTATCCTCTTTTTCTTCTATGTTCTAGCTGCATTTGGTTATCAGCATTCTAAAATATTAGTATTATCCTCTTTTTCTTCTATGTTCTAGCTGCATTTGGTTATCAGCATTCTAAAATATGTTGAGGTGTTATTTTCTGTTTTTCTATTTTGTCTTTTCTTTCCATACAATAATAGTTTGTATATATATCCTTTAAAGGAATGGTAAATAGACAAGACATTGTCATCCTTTTATGCTTGAACCTTCTTGGAATCCTGCTTTTCTGGTTCTCTTTTATATGCTTTCATCCATTCCTTATTAGAATGAACTCAAGGCCACAGTCTTGCCCTTCACTCCATGGATTCCCAAACTCAAGCCATCTCATTCCCTTCACAGAGATCGCCAAATTACTCGCAGCCAATGTCGTTTCTGTCACCGTTTTCCTTACACCCCTCAATGCAGCAAGGTTAAACAATGTCAATGCTAATTTGGCCGATGTTTGCTGAACAGTTCTTCAATGAGAAGCTCATTATGAACCACAAGGAGGAAGAGAACACTCAGAAAGTACCGGTTTCTAATCGCAAGTTATTTATTCAGGAAATTATTAGTTCCTAATTATTAATAAAATAAGAAAGAGTTAATCCTTTGGTTTATTTAATTAAGAGATTACCTCCATATTGAGTTTTCAAATAAACTCATGTCATGCATCACTATAAATTTTGACATCTCAACTATACAGACATTTTAAAGTCCATCAATCATTTGTCATCACATAAAAATGTATTAAAATAAAAAAAAATGAATATAAAGCATGAAGGAATGCACAAAATCTATAATAAAAAATTACACTTCACAGAACATAGACAAACTATATCTATTATAAAAAAAAAAATTAAATAAATACATGGAACCACTTATATTGTTCTCCATGGATAAAAATCAAATTAGCTAAATTATCCACATAATAATTTTCTTCATGAAAAACATGAGAAATTTTGAACTACATATGCCTACAAAAGTATAAGCATCGACATCATCTCCTTCTAAGACTTTAAAGAACCGCTCATTGATCCAAGAAACCATGGTAAACTAAAGTAGAATCACTACTTAACCAAAGTCTCTGAAAATCCTCCTAGAAACATGCTCTATGGCATAAATGACAACTTAGAATAAATAGAAGAGTACACTCTTAAACAAACCGAAAAACTACTCACATATTCACTTCGACTTCTTCTAAAAATACCATCACATCACATGTAGCTAAATCAGGACAATCCATAAATTTATACGTAGGGTTCAAGATACTTTTTCTTTATTTATTAAGATTTGTTTAGCTTTTAATGACATTCTTAACTGGTCTAATTGGTTAATTTTTCCATATTTTTATCTTTAGACTTAATTAGTAATTTGGTCACTATATTTAACTTTTTGATTTTGATCGTTACATTTCTTTTTGAATCAATTGAGTTCCTATTTTTTTAAAAAGACTGATTTCCTTTTTTTTTTTTGAAAAAAACTTGATATGACTTCTTCTGCTAGATTGTTCAAAATTTAGGTTATCTTCTATTTTGAAACTACTCTGCGTGGCACATTCCAAAATAGAAAATGATTTAAAATTTGACATATGACACCTAAATAACATTCAAGCTAATTTAACTGAATAGACTACAGATTTGACAAAAATTCAGACTCAATTAATAAAAACATTAAAACTAAATTGAAAAAAAAATTATAATAATTATAAGTTAAAATATAGAGATTAAATTATTAATTAAGTCTACTTTTAAAGTCAACTACAAAAACCACTAAAACCACTTTATAGATGACATTTGTTTAGTCATTTAGTAATATAGAGGAATAGGGCAGCTGTACTTTCAAAATAATAATATATTTACAACCGCATTTAAATAACTAGATATCAATTTAATTTAACTCATCATCATGTTATGGTTAACTAGTTTAGTTCTCATTATTGTTTTATTTTTAATTTCACATTGGTTTATGAAACAACACGTGTTATTCCGTCATATGCATAAATCGTAATGACATGAACACCAGGTTGTCAATGTTGTCGTTTGTTTATTAGCTAACATTGTTATTTAAGAAAAAAAGAAATTCAAAAACTAAAATCAATTTTTTATTTAAGACTAAACTAAAATATGAAAAAGAGTGGGAAAAAAAAGATCGTAAACCCTTTTAACATGCTGGAGCAAAATGTTTTTCCTACTATTTATAGTCATTGCCTATGTTTTTGTTTTCTCTCTCTCTTTTTACTAGTTCCCCCACTCCCTTGGTCAGGAATTAGTTTTTTTTTTTTTCGATTCTGTAATTGTTTCTAGTTTGACCAATGGTCTAATTCTCCAACTGATAATTAACCCCAATATATGTACAATGAAAATCAGATTTTTTTTTTTTATCTATACAAGATAGAAGTTTAAGTGAGTCCAGTTGGATAGAACCAGCTTCCAAACTCAAAAAAATAAAATAAACACTTAGGAGTTTTATAAATTGTTTGTTGATAAGATTTTTACATTAATTAACAAGAAACTCAAACTCAAATGTTTCAAATTCTTGTGTAATGTACGAGTCATGTTCTTACTTACGGCTCCAATCTTCTTTGTTAGCTGAGAACCATAAAAGATTCATCTAAGTAATAGGTTAACACTAAAGACGTGTTGACTTGCAATACCTGCAAGTCTTCCACCATTGCAAGCTGTGCCGGCTTGACCCGTTAACTTGCATAGATAGGCTCTTCCACCACAGAAAATAGCCATGACATGCTTTCTAAAACAAGTGTCTAAAAGATTATAAACAAGTGAATTTCAGAGTTTGTCATTCGACCAATTCAAATCCAAATGGCATCCCAAGAATCTCAGCTTCACTTCGTTCTGTTTCCTCTCATGGCCCCAGGCCACATGCTCCCCATGACAGACCTTGCAAAAATATTGGCACAGAATAACGTGATTGTTACTGTAGTCACCACCGTACATAACGCTTCTCGTTTCTCAGAAACCTTTTCCCGTGCTTCCGACTCAGGCCTCAACCTCCGACTGGTTCAACTCGAATTTCCATCCCACGAGGCTGGATTCCCAGAAGGGTGTGAAAATTTTGACATGCTGCCTTCTATGGGCATGGGTTTGAACTTCTTCCTTGCCGCAAACACCATTCTACACGAACCGGCTGAGAAAGTGTTTGAACAATTGACACCTAAACCAAACTGCATAATCTCTGATGTGAGTTTAGCATACACAGCCCACATCGCCACCAAATTCAACGTTCCCAGAATTTCTTTCTACGGCGTTAGCTGTTTCTGTCTCTGGTGGCAGCAAAAGTTGGTCACTTCTAAGGTTTTTGATACCATAGCCTCAGATTCAGAGTACTTTTCCATACCCGACATCCCTGACAAAGTTGAGATCACAAAAGCACAGACGTCAAGACCTATGAACGAAAACTGGAGCGAGTTTGTGGAAAAAATGGCCGCAGCTGAAGCGGTTACTTATGGGCTGGTCGTGAATTCTTTTGAGGAGTTGGAACAAGCATATGCAGGGGATTTCAAGAGGGCCAGAAACAATAAAGTGTGGTTTGTTGGGCCCGTTTCACTTAGAAACAGGAATGAGTTGGATAAGACTCAGAGAGGGAACAACAACAACATATCAAGTGATGCCCAAAGTTGCATGAAGTGGCTTGACTTGCAAAAACCAAATTCAGTCATTTACGTGTGCCTAGGGAGCATATGCAATTTGACTCCGTTGCAGTTGATAGAGCTTGGTATGGCCTTAGAGGCATCCAAAATACCGTTCATATGGGTCATCAGGGAAAGGAATCAAACAGAAGAGTTGATGAAGTGGATTAAGGAATCAGGGTTTGAGGAAAGGACCAAGGGGGTAGGTCTACTGCTTCTGGGTTGGTCTCCTCAGGTACTAATACTATCACACCCTGCAATTGGAGGGTTCATGACACACTGTGGTTGGAACTCAACCTTAGAATCAATATCCGCTGGCGTGCCAATGCTTACGTGGCCATTGTTTGGGGACCAATTCTTCAATGAGAGGTTTGTTGTGAATATTATAAGAATTGGTGTAAGCGTTGGGGTGGAAAGTCCGGTGCTCTGGGGTGATGAAGAGAAAACTGGGGTGTTGGTGAAGAAGGAAGATATAGTGAGAGCTATAGGGGAGTTAATGGATGAGGGAAGTGAAAGTGAAGAAAGAAGAAAAAGGGCCAGAGGGCTTGCAGAGATGGCTAAGACAGCTGTAGAAGGAGGTTCTTCTCACTTCAATGTGACCCAGCTAATCCAAGACATCATGCAACAGTCCCACAAAGACTAACGATTATCTTCGGTTATCAAAAGCATATAAGGTATATTATTTCAACAGAACCTAATTCTGCTTAGCAAATTAGTAAGATACATTAGTAATTTTGTAATCTTGAGTGTGTTTAAGACTGCCAAATTAATTATGCCCGCCTAATATTTTACCTGATGATTTTAGTCCACTAACACTCAACTAATGAGTAATACGATCTTAAGCCTCTGGACTAGGCCATTATCACACAAAAAATAAGTCCATAGAAAATACTGTTAATTAAATTAAATTATTATAGTTCTTAAAATTGAAATATTATATCATAATATAGATTTTGAAATTAGGCGAATGCCATAAAGAAAATTGAAATTATTGTCATTTTAGTCTCCTACTAGTTACTATATCTCTTAATACCACTAGCCGCAAATACTAATATGACAAACAAATTTCAATTATTAATTTGACTCGTTTTAAGTATAAAGATTTTATTATAATTTCTTGGATAAGCTACCTACAGATTAATACCGGATTAATATGTGGGTAATTTCCTGGGTAACCTGGAAAATTCATCTAATAAAATGTCATGTAATTGATTCTAGCCAAGTAAAAATATACATAAAGATAATATTCAATTAGTGATATACCTATTCAATACAGCTGTATATAATATGCAGCAAATTCAAAATAAATTCAACTCAAATTATGCATAACTTGTCTATTGCTATTAACTCTTTATATAGTTGAGTATTGTTTGATGCTAATATTGCTAATATTACGAGCAATTTAAGTGCAAGTTTGATCAACCAACCCCATAAATCCTCGCTGAGTATTGTTTTCGGCAATCTCTTTTCAAGCTCCACCTTGACAATATTGTGTTGTTTTATTTACGAAGAGGAAATCGTACAATTAGCTCAGACTTGGAGTTCTCCAATCCCTTCGTAGAACAATTTCAGAGTTTCACTAAAAAAAGCCAAAAACAGAAAGTCAGAAATCCATAGAGAGGATAATGCTATATGTAAAGACTACTCTGTTTTAACTTATACAGAAGGTCAGAAATCCATAGAGAATATTGCTGCATGTAAAGACTATTTGTAAATCCATACAAGGTGTTATATCTTGTTTTAACTTATAGCTATTTTGAATTAGATTGTGTTAGAAAGAGATAAATACGAATAAATAGGACATATTATAAAGCATTGTGTTTGCCCGTCTGGTTCCATGCTTATCTTCAAATAGTTCAATTTCTACTAATTATAGTAGATTTGAGTAAATAAACAATCTGATCAGATAGCACAAATTCCCGCACCTAGGATCTTTCACTATCCCTCTTCCTACCTGAACAGAATATGATATTCAAAGGTTAGAGATAGTATTTTTCTCTTCTTTTTTCACAAGGAGCAACAATGATGGTTATTTAATACAAAACTATTATGAGTATAATCCCACAGGCACACAATTATAAATATACGGACGTTATTTTCATCTGACACAATGGGATAAAAATTGTCTATTCACGCAAAGGCTTACAAAGGATGACCGACCACTTAATAATCAATAGACATAGGAGACAAGATCGTGATCATAATTTTTTCTTATAATCTGAAATATTTTACTTGTAATAGGACTGTAGGACTATGGTTGACAATATTTCAGAGCTTACCTAGAGAATAGAGATGAATGAGAGGTCTAAAGTCACCAAATCAAGATTTTGGGGGTCTAGGCACAAACATATAGCAACAATTCTTTATTTTACCATTAAAAAATCAATAGAAGTGTATATTTATTAATAAAACAATCCATATTTTGTATCATTGAACGGCTAAACATACATTAAGTTTTATTTACAGATAAAAGAAATTGCTTTTCATAGAAAGCACCGAGGACGAAACTTATGGCTAAACGACTTAGGAATTGTGTCCTCAACAGCTGTAGTCGACTCCAAAAAAAAAATGACCTAGGCACTTTATAAATTCATTATTAACAATTGGAGTTCATACGATGAGTCAGCCTGTCCACTTCACAGTAATATACACGTACATATTCAGACAAAGAAAAGGTTGCAGCAGTCATTCTCTGATACCTCTGGAATGTAACCTATTTTACAAACGGAATGATACCAGAGTACGATCTAGTGTGCCTAATCCTAGACCATAAGGCATAACGATCAACCCCGAAAGAAGTAGCGGTGTAGTAGAAGGCCACTATGCCAAGAGAGCAGATACAGACAAAATGGATGCTCAAAACTCAGAAAACTACTCTAAACTAAAGATATATTCATCATTAGAATTGAAAGTCATAGGTTAAGCCAGACAATCATTATTAATCTAAAAACTAATAGAAATCCAGAAAAAAAGTGTAACAGAATAAAAGTACTGTGCTATGTGAGTTAAGCCTCTAAGGAATAACTGCATAATTAAACATTCAACACGAACAATGAATATAAGAAACCTTAGACACAAAACTAAAGAAATATTAAGGAAAACCACATAGCTGGGTTTGCATTTAACAAAAAGAAAAAAATATATATATCAATATAGCTTAACCAGTATCACATCTTCAATGTAACAAAAAAAAAAAAATCTAACGCGTTACCTTACCAGTCCATAACCTACGTCAACTCCACAAACATGTGATGCGCCATAATGAAGTAAGCAGCCAGTAAATTCTCCAGTTGACAGCTCAGAATGAAGAGCTACTTTACTAGTAATATCAACACCAAGTTGTTTCCAACTTCTGTCCAGCTCTGTGTTGATGTAAAAAAACCAAACGACAATACAGTTTCACCAGAGTTGCAGGCTTTATTTATAATATCAACACCAGGCTTTATTTATGAACCTCCCGTCAAAATATACTTTGCCCGCATGCCATATATAAAGCCTCTCACATTTGAGGGAAAGATGGTTAGAAATTTAAGGTGAGTTAGAAGTTCCACATTGGTAAAAATAGGTAAGATCACCAGGAGAACGACTCGTGAGCTTTAGGTTTTGAATTGAGACTGATGTACTAATCTATTGTATGGTGAATATGCTTGGTATCTCCCCTTGAAAAACCTCACAAACCAGAAACAGAACATGGCCCGAAATCAAACTAATCAGAGCAATTGTCAGAGTTGCTCACATAACATGATTCACAATAAAAAAACATATAAGGAAAAAACTAAGAAAACGGAGAAAGGAGTAGTCTCAAGGAACACTACCAGAATGTAACGCATAAAGAAAGTGATGATAAGTGCAAATCTGAGAGTGAGATAAAAAAACACACTAACCGTCATTCACCATTGGTGGCCAAAATGCAGGTGTTGATGATGATGACAACCAGCCCCATCATCGGGTCCAACACGGCCACGAGGTATCCACGATGAGACGGGTGTGGAGTGCCAGCGCAACGAGATTGAAGGGTTTGAAGGGCAGAACTCGAACAGGGTTTGGAGGGATTATATGTCTCGAATCTCTTCTATGTTTTTTTTACTTTTAATTTTGGTCACTCTTTTATTTAAAAATCGAATCATATGAACCAGTGAAAATTTCACTTCAAAATGCAATATGTGGGTAAAAAAATGCTCCCGTAAATTAAATTGTTGTGGGTAAATATTTTCGAATAATTGTTAAATTAAAGTATGAAATGAATTTGATTTCTCAAATATTTTGAGAGGAAGTTTGTAAATGTTTTTTATAGTTTACACAGTTATAGTACTTTAAACTATTATATTTAATTGTAAATATATTTTCTTAAACATAATTTGTTACGAATCGAATTAGTAGTTTTAAATATATAAAATGGTTATTTTAAAAATTAGACTTGAAGAGTGGTATTCTATTTAGAATTTGAAGAAAAAACTAATCTTAGTTAGTTGAAGATGGTTAAGTCATGGTAAAAGAGGAGGTGTTATTAAAAGGACCTTAACTGCATGAAGTCTATGTATTTCTATTTATGGGCTAGTAAGAAATTTGAAGTGTACTTATTGTCAAAAAGTATTAATAATAAGAATTTATCAATTAAAACATCACTTAGCAGTGATTTCAAAAGATGTTGAAGCATTGATAACAGTTATTAGAAATGTTAAAAAAATAATGATGGGTGTTGTTATTAGTTGTAACAAAATCTAATTAAAAAGTAAAAGTTCAAAGAATTTGAAATTAAACTCTTTCATTAAATCCTAACAAAAAGAGTTGTAAAATGTTAAATGTATCGATGAAAAAAAGTAATTTCAAATTCTCTTAAATTAAAGAAAAAACTATGAAAAACATCTTAAAGTATTTAAAAGAAATTAAATAAATAATTATTATGCTTAATAAATTAAGTATAAAGAACATTTATAAAAAAAAAATCATGTCAATAATTACCTTATGTTTTTACAACAATACTATGTACTATTTAATGTAGCAAAGGAAAAAATAGTCTAAAATGGTGGTTAATTGCCAAATATGGTACTATATTTAAGCCACCATCATGAAGCAAAATTTTACTTAAATCACATTCATAAGCAAATTTTGAGATTATTAATTAAATATTCAAGATGTTGTTAAATAGCTAAATACATGTTACTACTGAATTAGTATAAAACATATTATTTTGATCTTTCTCAATCAACTCAAAATCAATTTGTTAGAAATCTTGGATTGTTTACAAAAAATCATGCTTGCTGTCATCAATGTTTTGCTACGAGAGCATCTCTCAAACCTAAATTGTTTCACACACAAGATATTCATATCAAAATTTAGAGAAAACAAATATTCACAGTTAGATTAGTTTATCTATCGATCCACGTTTACTTAAATTTTATAAAAGCATATTATGCGTTAAACTGATTTTATCTAATAAAAAATAAACAAAATTAAAATTTTATAAATCCAATAGTTAAATTATAAATAAATATATATTACAAAATTATAACTTTTGTAAGACTTGATGTAGATGAGTACATAAATAGTGAATTAACATGAAGATACATACGGTTATATTATAAAATTTAATATATATATATATATATATATATATATATGTTGGCTACACAATTACAACTAATATTCATCTAATGTTGTTCACTTGGAGTATGGAGTTTTGTCACGGTTCTGTCCTTACAAGGTGCCTCAGAGGGTGGGAAGAAGAATGGGTATTTAAATTGTCTTTGACCTCAACTCTTAAGCAATGTGAGACTATTAGATGTAATAGAACATAAACTCCCCTAAACAAGGTCTAAAGAAAATGAGAGTTCATTGCCAATAGAGGGTTTAAGGGACCCAATGGTTTGTCTTAGAACCTCATTATCAATCCAACAGTAAGTGCCAATGTTTCAATGTTTCGATCCCAAGTCCGCTGAGAGACATCGTTAGGGTTAATCACCATGTATCCAAGATATTGTCCACTTTGAAGTGTGAAGCTCTGTCACAATTTTATCCTTAAAAGACATCTCAAATGGTGAAAGTTAAAAGACGTATCGAAGGATGGAAGGAGAGAGAAGTATTTAAAGTATCTTTAACTTCTTTCTAAGCGATGTGAAACTATTTGGCGTGATAGAACAATAATAATAATATTAATAATAATAATAATAATATAAACAACAACAACAATAATAATAATATCAATACTAAAATTATTAATATTATTCAAAATAATAATAATAATAATCTATAACAATAATAAAGAGGATTCCCTATTTTGTGTCCACATCTCATAATACCAATTTTACCCTTTATAATATAATTATTTATTATTTTTTAAAATTAATGGTTATTTTTCATTTTCTATAAAATTGTTTATCTTATTTTTTTTATTCATCAAACAATTAACTTTTCTATTCATTTCACTTTATCTTTAACATTTAATCTCATTTTTAATAAATATAAATTTATTTTATATATTAACTTAATAACATTACATTATTATCACCTACTAAGATATTATCATATTCATATTTAAAAAATGGGTATAATTAGTTGTAACGTACCTAGTTTCGTTCCAATGTGTCTAAATGGTACCCGCTTTTAACTTTGCATCTATTTAGTACCCAAATTAGTTAATTTGCATCAATTTGGTCCCTTTTAGTTGACTCCGTTAAATGACTTAACGTCTGACCATGTTGACTACTTAAGTGGGAAAAAAATATTACGTGGCACGAGAGTAGTGTGTGATGTGGAACAGTGTTTCGAAAAATGAAATTGAAAATTAAAAGGGGAGGATTTGGGAACGAATTAGAAGTTGGTGTTCGAGTGAGAAGCGTTGTCGCGAAGTTAGGGTTCAATTCAAATTGGCAATTTCGAGTGTTGTGGAGGAAATTGAAGCTGTAATTGACATCAAAGTGGCAACTATTTCGGATTCCAGGTGTGCAAACTATTTTAATTTGTCTTTCATTGAATTAATTGTTTTTGGAATGGTGGGGTTTAGGGTTTGACCACTGCAGCAAATAACCTTCACGGTCACTGCACCAATTGAACAATGAAGAAGAAGATGAACATGGGAATGGAAAATTAGGGTTTTTTCAGTGGGGAAAATCAATTGAAATAGGGCATGACACGTTACCCATTGCCACTGTACAATTATTCTCATTGACACGTATCCGTTCAACAATGCCATATCACTGTTCCGTTAACGGCGTTTCTGAAAATTTAACGGGATGGACCACATTGATGCAAATTAACTAATTTGGGTACTCAATAGATGCAAAGTTAAAAGCAAGTACCATTTAGACATATTGGAACGAAACTGGGTACGTTGCGAATAATTATACCTTAAAAAATGCGTATAGACATGCGCGATAGCGTCTGTGTGTACGCTAGTAATAATAATGCTTTTACATTAATAATAATAATATTAATACTAATATATAATACTGGTACTAGATGTAATACAAATAGTATTACTAATACAAATAATAATACTAACAGCCCTTACTTACTATTACCTTACCTCACTTACTTACACCTATAAATATTAAATATTAGTTTTATTTACAATTAACTTATGTTAATTTAATATCAACGAACAATAAATAAATATATAAAAGACTTGTATAAGGGGTGGCAATGTGGGCCAGTCTGACTCATTTAGGCTCAGCTCACATAATGTGGGTCGGTCCGTCCCGCCCTGCATTTTCAACTCGAGCTGAAAAGTCTGGTAGTCTCACATAAGTGTGAGTCCGCAGACCAGTCTGTTTTGTTTTTTTTTTTTAATTTTTATGATAAAACTTTCAATGTTAAAAACATTGAAAATTTTAAGAAATTCAAAAAATTAAGCAAAGACTTTGAGGAGTTGGATGATAAATTGATAATTTAATATTTTCAACATATTCATATCGTACTTTGACATACACGATGTATTCTTCAAATCTTAGCACATTAAAAAATACATAATATTTATTTTTTTCAGTCATACAAGAATTTGGAACATTAATGCAATAGTCCAAAAAAAGTAACTAATATACACAAGTGTAAGTTTTTTCTTAATGCAGGCTTACAGGTCAGCTCGTGCGGACTGCGGGCTTTTATAAACCAGGTTACTACGGGCTTGCGGGTTCACTATCTTGACCTGTCCCACATTATTTCTGCAAGCATGCGACTGTCTATGGACTTACCTGATGGACCAGACTTATATTGTCACTCCTATGTATATTGTCTTTAATTTAGAATTTTAAAGTGATAAATTTATGACTCTTTATGTTTAAGTCATGTTTATTTTTACCCAACATCAAGCATTCAATTCATATTTAAATGTTTAACTTAAAACTATATTAAATTTTTGACTTAAACCTATATTAAATTTTTCTAGTCTACAATTCCTTCGAACATTCCACATGTTTCGGTCACCATATTTATATTTTGAGAAAGACAACTTCTTCTTTTTATATTGAAAAAGTCATATTCACATATAAACCATATTCACATCTAAATTTAACCAACTCATGTACATCATCAATAGAAGTCTCCATGTTTAAATACTACATGTTTCTACGAAAAAAAAAGAAGAAAAACAAACACCCATGCCTTCTTAAATTTATCTCTAAATTGTTAAAATAAATCTTATTGTATTTACGTATTTTGGTGAAATTGATATTTTATAGGATTCAAATAAAATATAATTTTTGAAGAAATATTCCAAAAGCTATAAAAAAAAGAAGGAAAAACATATCAACTTATTCATATAATTGCTATAGTACCATATGAACATATTTATTTAATAGATTCCTATGTTTACAGCTTTTCATATCCATTTACCCATAATTCTTTGTTGAAAGAAAGAACCCTTTCCCACTGTTGGTTTCAAATTGCGTCTTTGAGTGATTCAACTTTTGACCTAATCAACGAGGAACCCCCTGTGAGTCGTATTGCGTATTTGAGTGATTAAACTCATCAATGGTTATGTACGTCATTGATTAGATGGACTTCTTTACTATCTTATTTTATCTTTTCAAAGCAACCTCGTAAAAGTTATAATATATTTTTGTCAAAAAAATAAATACTTTTAATGTATAGTTAAAACAATCATTTCATAATATATATTATAATAACATAAATAGAAGTTATGAGTTGTTTTATGGCTAGTGCCAAAGTTTTATATTTAAACAAACCATTTGATGTCGTTTATTAAAATATAAAATTAATATATGAATTAGTCGTACACTTCATCGCATTAACAAGTGCTCAAATTACGTCATATGGGTATCGGATTATATCAAATGCTTCAACAACTAAAGAAATTTGTATTAGAAAAAAAAACTGAAAGTAATAAAATGCAAACTTAGTGTCAATTGATCAAACGCATATATGTATGTAATTACATCTTTCTTGATCACCAATAAACTCTTAGCACCAATTAATTAAGCTTATTTCATAATGAAACTGCACCTAGTCATAACATATAACAATTATGTATATTAAATTTGGATAGTGTTAAAGGGCACACAAAAACTAATTTGTAGGAAAATTGACAGAGACAAATTATTTTTTGAGATTATTTGTTTGTTGAGAGTACAATATATATTGATAAGACCCGTTTTGATGGCTTTTGAATTTACTTTGAAGTTAATGTTTTATAACCATAAAAGAAAAAAATAAAACACGCTCGAAGGTTTGAAATCATCGTCATCAGTTTTAAATAGAAACATCATACTGTGACTCATGGCCACAATAAATATAGGGTTTCTGAAATTTTTTCAATAGCATTTACCCAACCTGTTTTATTAGATAATTTAACTTCATTACGCAATGGCTTCGCCACTGAAGCAGCCTCATTTTGTGTTGGTTCCACTTCTGGCTCAAGGGCACATGATCCCCATGGTTGACATAGCAAGGATTTTGGCAGAGAGAGGTGTCATCATCACATTGATAAGTACCCCTCACAATGCTTCAAGAATGGGGCAAACCATTGTTAGAGCAGCAAAATCTGGCCTTCCAATTCAGCTCCTACAAGTTCCATTTCCATGTCAAAAATTAGGACTTCCATTAGGCTGTGAAAACCTCGATGCTTTACCCTCAAAAAACCTCCTCAGAAACTTTTATATTGGCCTTGACATGATGCAAGAGCCTGTGGAACACTACCTTCAAAACCACCCTTCTCCTCCAACTTGCATTATATCAGATAAATGCCTCTCTTGGACTTCTGTGACAGCCAAGAAGTTCAACATTCCAAGGCTCGTCTTTCATGGGATGTCTTGTTTTTCATTACTCAGCTCCTATAACATCAAGCTCTACAATTCTCATCTTTCTTGCTCTTCTGATTCAGAACCTTTTCTCATTCCGGGACTGCCACAGAGGGTTGAGATAACCAAAGCTCAGCTCCCTGGAGCCTTTTTTTCTCTGCCTGATTTGGATGATTTCAGACACAAAATGTTGGAGGCTGAAATGTCTGCATCTGGGGTTGTGGTAAATAGCTTTGAAGAATTGGAACATGGTTGTGTAAAGGAGTACGAGAAGGCCTTGAACAAGAGAGTTTGGTGCATTGGTCCTGTGTCTTTATCAAACAAAGATAGTTTGGACAAGTTTGAGAGAGGAAACAAGCCTTCAATCGAAGAGAAGCAATGCTTGGAATGGCTGAACTCAAAGGAACCAAGATCGGTTGTTTATGCATGCCTTGGAAGCTTGTGTAGGCTTGTTACATCTCAGTTGGTAGAACTTGCGTTGGGTTTAGAAGCATCAAATCGACCATTTATATGGGTGGTGAAAACTGCGGGAGAAAATGTTGCAGAGGTAAATAATTGGTTAGAGAATGAAAATTTTGATGAAAGGGTGAGAGGAAGAGGACTTGTCATAAAGGGTTGGGCTCCACAAACGTTGATATTGTCTCACCCTTCGGTTGGTGCATTCTTGACCCACTGTGGCTGGAATTCAACCATAGAAGGCGTGTCTTCTGGGTTGCCATTGATAACATGGCCTTTATTTGCTGAGCAATTCTTGAATGAAAAATTTGTCGTGCAAGTTTTGAAAATTGGAGTTAGAATTGGTGTAGAGGTTCCGGTGAGGTGGGGTGATGAAGAGAAAGTTGGTGCAATGGTGAAGAAAAGTAGAATCAGTGAGGCTATAGAGATGTGCATGGCGGGTGGTGAAGAGGGGGAAAAAAGGAGGAATAGAGCAATGGAGTTTGGAAAGATGGCAAGAAATGCCATGGTGGAGGAAGGTTCGTCTCACTTCAACGTTTCATGCTTAATTGAAGACATTGTCAACAACATTAGTGTTAATTAAATAATATGGTAATGTGTGGGTCAAGATCTTTGTTCACCAACTTTTTTATTAACAAGGGATATCTTTGTTTTTCCTTCTGTCATTTTCTCTTCACGGCTTATAATAAAATATATTTATTTAAATTTGAAGTCCACGACGAATCGAATATTTTTAATTCTTTTGATTATTATTTTTTTTCTAGTAATCTAAAATTTTATATTTTTTTAATTGAGCTATTATTTATTATTTTTTTTAAAAGACGTGATTCTCATGAGCTTGATACATGTTAAAAAAATGTGAAAATTTATGATTAATATAAATTTATGTAAATTGAGGTGACTTTTATTATTTTTATTGAATACGTTGCTGTCAATACTACTAATGTAAATTTAATTAAATTTGAAGTCTATAATAAATTAAGTTATTATTGTTTAATTTATTTTTGTAAAAAACGTGACTTTCATCATGTTTTCCCTTCTTGTTAATTTACCTGCACATGTTAAAAAAATATGAAATTTTGTGATTAATATAAATTTATATTATATAAATATAAATATAACACTACAAGAAAATGACTTATTAGTAACCAATTTTAGTGACCAAAAGTTATTAGTCACTATAGTGACAATTTAGATACCAATTTACAAAATTAAAATTTATTGGTTAATAAAATAGTCACTAATATAAATAAAAAATTATAATTGGTCACTAAATTTGTCACTAATTAATTAGAGAGCAATTTAATAACTAAGTTATTTTGGTAGTCAAAACTTAGGTAGCTAATTTTTAGTGACCAGTTTTCTTTGGTAGTCAAAACTATGGTAACTAATTTTAAAAATCAATTTAGTGACCAATTGTAATTTTTTATTCATAATAGTAACTATTTTAGTAACCAAAGATTTTTTTACTTTGTAAACTTGTATCTAAATTAGTAATTATAGTAACTAACAATTTTTGGTCACTAAAATTGGTTACTAATGAAGTATTTTCTTGTAGTGTAAGTGATTTTTATTATTTTTATTGAACATGTAAGATAAAAAATCATCATTTCACATTACAACTTATAATAATGACTAAAGAATTATTACTGTCACTAATATTGATATGAAAAAAAATTATTTAACATTCATTAAGCAATTTTTATAAAAATAAAATAATCTTAATTAAAGTTAATTTTATATTTTTAAAAGAAAACAATGAATAGTTATGAAGGATAATATAAAATGATAATAAAAAAAATATGATATCAAAATACCAATGTCTTATTACATAGATGATGAATACCTTGTTATCTAATTAGTTGTCAATGAAAATAATGAGAGTTACTTAATTATTATTTTATATTAACTACAACATTTCTCGTATATTAACATTTAAAGATATAAATAAGAAAAATGTATGATACAACAAATAATCAAGTCATCAGCAGGAAAATAAAATGATAAAAATTAATTAATATGAGACATACGGGGGCTTAAGGTCTTTGTTGTCTAGCCTTCAATTAACAAGGGATATGTTTGTTTTTGTTTGTGTCCTTATCTCTTGATGACTTAAAATAAAATAGATTTAGCTAAATTTTAAATCTCTTGTGAATTTTTTAACTGCTAAATAGACTGTTATCTATTGATAATAAATTAGTAAGATAACAATACAATCCAACAATCCGGTCACACAATTAACCAAAAAATTAATTGAAAAATATAAACTTTTTAATATTAAAAAATTAAAAAATCTAATAAAATTTCAATCGAAAAACTTGAAATTTAATTAAACTGATAAAATAAAATGAACTTTAATATATATTAAGAGAATATTTTACACGGGTTGAATACTTTGTTATTTCCCTTTCCAACTTTGGTTTAATTTGAAGTGACGTAAAATTTACTCATCAATTATGAACGGCTGGATCAACAAAAAAGAAAAGAAACTTGTTTTGTTCCCAAACCCTAATCATGCATCTGAGTTGAGGTTTATAGTTTGGCATTAGATATATATGAAGGATTAACATAGCTACGACGATAATTAAGAAGCCAATCATTTCCGTCAATGTAGGAAATATCCATGTAGGAGTTTGCTTCGTAATCCTTGAGTTGCTTAGCATAAGAGACTCTGGAGGCATAATTTGCTCCAGCTCCATGGCAACTGTACTCCCCAAAGAACACGCTCCTGTGTGAGAGAAAATGAGACAGTGAATCATGGTTGAAAGTGAAGACATAAATTAAGAAGAAGAAGACATTCATATGTATGTACCGGTCTCTCGAGGGATCTCTCCAATCATTCCATCCTTCTGGTGCTACCACATCAGACATGTATGTCGTTGAGAAGATGACAGTGGCAAAGGGTCCCCAAGCTCTTCCAAGCCACACTCTTCCACTCCCAACGATGATACAATTCACAAACGAAAAACCACTTTCTTCATCCATCGATTGTCTCCCTTGAGCAGTGATCGACCCGCTAATCTCTTCCTTCTCTGCTTTTGCTACACAGTTTATGCTACAATCCTGCACCTCTCACTGTCACAATTTAATTCCTATCTTTTCCCAACTATATACAAGAAAATGAGATACATCCTTTACTTTTTAAAGTCACTTAGTATCTTTAATTAATTAACGTGTCAATGTTGTCTTTTCTTTTAAAAGAATCAATAACTCATATTAAGTCATACTAAAACCTAAAAAATAGAATCAAAATATTCGAATTATAATATTATTTTTCTTGAATATATACGCATCCACTTTTCCTTGTATATATCTCATATACAAAATACAAAAGGAAAAAAAAAATGGTTGTAACGTGTAATGTTTTTAAATGTATATCATGTGAAAACAAAATAGTATGGGTGGTAAAACGGGCTGGGTCCAACAAGCCGGTCCATCAGCCCGTGTAAAAAAGAACGGGTTGGGTTGAAGATTTTAACCTACCAGTCCGTTCTGACCCGTTCCGTCTAGTCCGTCAACTTGACGGGTCAAAATACAGGTCAGCTCGTCCTGACCCGTTGATTTGTTTTAAAAAAATAAAATAAAATAAAAATAATTAAAAAGATTAATTTTTATATTATATATTTTTAATGTATAAATATATATAGTAGTATTGTAATTTAAATCATTAACCCATACAAATTAAGTTTGAATTATTAGTTATAATTGAATAATTTAATATTTAAATTTAATAATTATTTTAACTTATCTAATTAAAAATACTAACTAATCAATTAAAAGTTTACAAATATTTTATTTGATTAAATATGACTTTAATAATATATATATATATATATATAAACAAATTTAAAAAATTAAAAAATTTGAGAACAAATTAATTTTTTTTTAAAAAAATAAAATAAAATAAAAAAACTGTACGGATCAATTGACCCGACCCGTTAGACCGTCTTATAAAAGATGGATTGTGATTATTGACCCATTTCTGTTTGATGGGTCAGCCTGATCCAGAACCAAAACGATAAAACAGCAATAGTTATTTCTATAAAGATTAAAAATTAATTTGATAGTATGACACCTTTATTATCACTAAACTATATAAATATATCCCGAAGAAGGCAAACATATGGTAGAATAACATTACCTAACGGATTCTTGTGAATAGGAGAGAATCCAAAACCTTAAGCAATGTCATGTATTTGGAAATGAATTGCGATAGACAAGACATACATACTTTAATTTAAAGCGAAGAAAGTTTTGTTTGTTTACCTCATAAAGTGATCTACCATTTCCAAATATGAAATCAATGGATCCTTGGATTAAGCATTCTTTAAAATAATGTCTTCCACCATCATCATTCAGTGTATCCTGCGCACCATAAAATCCACATCCATAGAAAGCTGCTTGATCACCGGTAACTCTCAATGCCACTGCTTGTGCCCCCACCGCTCCTGGTAACGGTGGAGGAGCCGTGTTCTTTTCAGAGAATCAAATTGTAAAAATCTCAGATCACATGGCCATAATATCCCAGAAATATTCTTAATGAAGAGATTATATATAAGTAACATCAATTCAATCCACATAAGAAATTAGAAATTAGTGGGTGGTCCGTTGACGGTCCGATATCGGGTGAAACAAAATATCTAAGCAAGTTCGTTAGGATAGGCTCTAACTTGGCTCTGATACCATGTTAGAAGTGAATTTTAAGCTTAACTCAACCCCACAAAACTAACTTGTAAGGTAAGGTTTGCACCTCACTTATAAATTATGAATTGACCTTATCTTAAGTTGATGTGAAACTTTCAATAGAAATTAACATCATTTTTAATCTAAAATCTTGAAACATTAAATTTATGAGTTTTTTTCTTATATAATGTTTAATTTTATTATTTTTATATAGGACTTAAATTGACATTTAAATTATCGTTGATAAAAAGTAACATGATGCATGCGTACTTACTTTAAAGCTGATGTTGTAAGCAGTGAACTTAGGAGAAAAAATGGCAAAGGAGTAGCTGTAGGAAGTACCGCCGGTGGAATTGGCGGTGTCGTTCCATTCTATGATTGTATTCAGATACCCTTGACCTTGAATTATTAAGTTTGTTTTGTTGGCTTGCACTGTTACCTTCTCCCTGTGATTTGTAACAACTTATCAAATATTTGAAGTGAGATACAGCTACTAATTGAAGTTTATTTTGTGCAAAAATTAGATCCTTAAGTAATTAATTATAAGTTATCTTATATATTTATTCGAATTTTGAAATGATTATTAAAAATATCAATAATATTACTATATATAATAAAGTAGAAATAAACTATATAATGTAAAACAATTTTATATATGCTAAATTTTCAACTTCACTCTTCTAGATAGATTATTGCATATATAAATAGGTTTTGGTTTTCAAGGATTTTTGTTATATTGCTAAATATTTTTCTAAAATAGGGATTGAAGTGTGAAAACAAAAACGCTATAATTATATATAGCCAGACACGTCTAGTCATGTCCTATAACTTTGAATGAAAACACTAACGATCATCCGTTATTCTTTCATTTTTATGTTCACTGCATTATCTATAAGTAATCTTAATTACACCACTTTTTACGATAGTTTTGTTCCTAGGCAAGATTTTTATAAATAATTACTTTAATATTTTTTTATTTTGACGACTTAAAAACAATGAATTACTATAATTAAATTTTTTATTCCTTGAGAACCTTTATATACTAACTCAACGGATATTAATGGCTGATTCTTGTAAGAGTGGAACCTTATAAACAAGAATATGCATAACAGTTGGTGGAGTTAGTGTTAGTGATGTGAGATAGAGTTTGCTCCACCTAATATGCATAACAGTTCATGGCATGGAATAAGCACCTTTACGACCAAGTCATCTAAAATTTGATCCTTCACAGCCTCCATTCTTACCAAAATTAATTTTTGAACATAAGACAACCTTTGAATCATTTACCCTTCAGTCTAAGAAGACTAAGAGAGTTTCTGAGATGTAATACAGAATCATTGATTTGTTTTTTTGGATTCATGATTGACTTGAACTAGGTGTCTGGTTTAACAGATGAAAGAAAAAGTAAAGTGAAGGTGATGAGGCAGAAAGGATGAAGAAAAAAGTGAGAGAGAGAATAAGGACCTGTATGTACCAGAATCGATTATGATAAGGGTGGTATCAGAGCAAGATTCAGGAACAGCATCAACAGCTTTTTGAACGCTGCTGAAGTTAGCACAACCCTTCAAATCAACCGTGAAAACAAGACTCACGTTATAGTCTTGAATAAGCCTGGAATCCCACTTGGCCCCTTCACATTTTTCCTTATGATGATGGTGGTGGTGATGATGATGATGATGTCTCCTCCTAGTTATACTTGTTATCAGAGATACCAAGTCTTGAACGCCACTAAGCTTTATAATCTTGCTAAATATACCAAGTGGGAAACTGAAAGTATGTTGAGGACTAATGGATATGTTATCTCTGGGGGAAGGTGAAGTGGAATGAAGAACAAAAGAGATAGAAAAGAGAAAAATGACAGAGGCAGAAAGCCAGAAGAGGTTTCTGTTGAATACCATCATTTAGCTTTGTGAAATGGTTAGTTTATGTTTGTTATTGAGCTAAAAAAGGGTTTGGGGTTGAGGGGAGAGTGAGGAATGCTTGTATTATGTGCATGTGAAAAGGGTTTGCTAGTGATGCTTGATTGGAGTGGGAGGTAAGAAATGTTCGTGTGGAGTTGTGTCATGTCTAGTTAGGCTTGCAGAGATTATACTAGAGTCTGTTTCTTAAAGCATTATGGATCCAAAAAATGTTATTTGGCATCGATTATCATTTGAAAATTTTTATTTTGTATTTCTGAAGAAAAAGAGGGAGAAAAAAGTAGTAAAGAATAGTTATAGGTGTAAAAAAAATTCTGTTATCTTTATTGAGAAAATTGATGGTAAAATAAAGATGTTCAGTAATAGAGATTGGAAGATGGACACGCCAAGTAATTGCACAAAGATCGAAAATGGATAAAAAATGAAGTCAAGGATAAAATAAATGCAGGTTCATTCAGTACTGGGTTGGTGTGAGTGAGACTGTGCATGAACAAGATTATTTTGTTTGATTCCAGAGCAGTGAAGTTGGCTTCTTATCTTAGAATGCACTTTTTTTCTATTGCAGATACTTCGAATTGAATCTGCTGCAATCACCCCTCTTGGACTTGTGTCTTGTATTACTTGTTATTAATTAATACTTGGCTCGTAGGAATTCCAGGTCTTTGTAATTATTTTTCATGTTAATCTTAATTTGTATAAAATCTTAAGATAAAAGTTACTAGTTATATTTGAATTTATGAAGCCATTGAGAATAACGGAAATGAGACAATTAAAAAGTTAAATAAAATATAAAGATTGGATGAGTGAGTGATAAAGTAGCAGAATAACTAAAGAAGATAAATTCATAAACATTTTTTCAGTTTATTTCCATTTAACAATTTAAGCTCGTTAGATTAAAAGAATTAGTGAAAAAAAAAACTATAAAAATAATAATGAATAATTTAATTTTGGGATTTATATTGATGATATGAAATTACCCAAATTCATTTATGCATAGTAAAATATAATCATTTAAAATAATCCTATGATATGAAATAATAGGTACTGAAAAGTATCAAATGGTTAGACTTTAGTCTTCTTAAACCATTATAGCCTGATAGCTATTGGTAACAGTAAATTGGTAAGAATGTGTTGAAAAAAAAAAAAAAACTACTCATCCGTTTAAAGCACACCCCTAAGCTCAGCTTCGATGTCTTTGACTATCTATTGTTAATCTGTTTAATAGGATCAACTCCTTCAACCCTTCCAGCTGCCACGGCATTGGCAATGTGCTCAACAAACTTTTCTGTCTGGAACATGTTTTGGCAAAATTGACAGTACCAGTCACCACTCGAAATACTAGACAGAGCTGCACATTCTGTATGTTTTCAAAGATAGGACCATAACAGTTGCTTTCAAGATGACTATCTCGTAATTTACCCAACAAAGCAAAATATTCTTCATGCTGCTTCCGTTCAGTAAATAATGAAACAAAATTCAAGGCATCTAAAACAAAAAAGTTTCAGCTATTTCTGTATGAAATATAAGTTAATACAATTTTGAAAGATATTATAATAAGCTACTTCAGTTACATCATGCTGTCCATTTTCATCAACAACTAACTTCCTATAGCATCTAATAGTCTCACATCGCTTAGAAGTCGAGGTCTAAGACGATTTAAATACCTTCCATTATTCAAAACACCTTTTAAGGACAAAACCGTGACAGACTCAGATACATAATGATTAATTCTAACGATGTCTTGGGATCGGAACATTGACGCCTAGATAAATACGTATTAGTGAAGGGATGTAGGGAACTAACTTCTTAGTTATCTTCTATTGACTTGTTATATTTTGAATTTGATATTTTTCCAGGGACTAGTAATCGAAGTTGATTAGAATTCAGCTGGAAAAGATTATTTGGCTGTAAACAGTTCACTGACAACCATATTATCCTAACTACATCAAGATTGACAAAAGATAGGTAGATACGAACTTCTTTTTCATCTTCAACAAATTTTTCTTGCGGGGTGGAACAGCCAGAGGCATTCTTGGAAGTATTTGAACGGCTCATCCTTTGTGACAACCTTAATAACAGTTAGCATCATGTAAGTTCAGAGAGAGAGAACACATAACAATTAACAAAAAGACGTGATTAATTAACGGATCCATGATGTTTGAGAGCATGTAATTACATATGAGAGAGGAACGAATATATAAAAGAAGAACCGGAGAGGGAGCTTTTAGCATTAAAAGGACAATGAGACATGAAAATCATACAATTAAAGAATAATTTGTATGATTAAATTTATTAATTAAATTTAATTATGTAAATGATCCTTTTTTTTTATTATATTTGGTTATCTTTTGATATCTTTGTTATTTTTTGATATTTGTTATATTTTTTATATTTGTTATATCCTTGATATTTTTGAATATCTTTTGTTATCTTTTGATATCTTTGATATTTTTTTATATCTTTGATATTTTTTATATATTTTTTTATTTTTTTATTTCTTTTGATATTTTTATTTTTTATTTTTTATCTTTTAATGCCTATAAATACCAAGGTCTACTCCAATTGCAATCACTCTTTCACTCATTAATAAAATTAATTTATTAAAGAGATATTCTCTTGGTTCTTGACTTAGACATCAAGGTTCTTATAAAAGACAGTGATCTTTGTGACAAATTTTCTTTAACTTATCAAAGACCAATGACGAATCTCTTTGACTTATCAAAGACTGGGATCTTTATGGTGTCAATATTAGTAGATTCTTATCAAAGACAGGGATTTTTGTGGTGAACTTTTTTCAGACTTATCAATCTCAATCGTGGCATCTTGACTTATCAATCCTTAATTGGACTGTGACGTCTAGACTTATCTATCTTTGCTTGTGGCGTCTGTCCTTTTGATTGGGTTCTTATCAAAGAGGACCTCTTTGTGACGAATCTTCCTTTGCTTATCATTCTGCTAGATTGTGGTGTGCATTCCATCTCTGTCTTATTATTCCGCATTCTTTACTCTTATTTTAATCGTTCTTTACATAAGATATTCAAATTTAGAAAAGATCATTATCTTCCGAAATCTGGTAAAAGCAAAATTAGAGAGGGTAAAGGGGAAGAGATAGAAGACAAGTCGTTGAACCTTCCAGATGGCTTCAAGTTTCAACATTTTAAATAGCCTTGACTTCCATTAAACTGTGACATTATGTCATTTCCATATGATTATATTCCTAGCCCTAGCATAGTAAATAAATGGCAAAATTAAGTTATTACAATTGTCTTCAAACTTTAAATGGGAACCTTCTCTGGTACAAAAGCAATTAATTTATGTTCACAATTGTGTGCTCAGTTGCCTACACTGACATGATAAAAACTCACATACTGGATGCAGGAATCATATATGCACTGATTACTGGTAAAGATAATTCAGTTTTAAAAGGTAAGTTAAAAAGAAACAGCAGACCAAATTCATAAATAAGAAGGGTAAAAAAATTAAAATGTTTCATTTTTTTTGTATTAGCCTGGTTACTATAATTTACTTTTCTGTGTCTAAAATTCCATGCAAATCATCAAACACAAGTACAACAAACAACTGAAATAGAAAAAACGAGTACCTAACTCTTTTGCCAACCAAGCTATTTGAACTTTCTTCAGAGCTCTTTGATTCCACACAAGATCAGCAAATGGACCCCACTCTTTCCACAAAGGAAGAAAGGAAAAGGAACATCAAACATCCTATGAGGAAAAACACAAACAGTAAGAACTCAATGAAAGTAAAACATTAGTTCATTGTCTATTTTAATCGTGTAGGATATTCTTTTGATAGGCATGACAAACAGAACAGCAGAAAACAAATGACTTTGAATAGCAGAAGCGAAACTCACCTTTGTAGCTTTTGCAGGTAAAGTATCTTTCTTCAAGTGGAGAACAAACAAAATTTTCAACTATCTCTCCAAATTATGTAGGGTAGCTCCCCTACATGCTCTCAACAGATCAAGTAAAATATTCCCATTTTCAAGACAAAATATACTGCACAGCTCTCCTACAATGTTCACATGCATGGATCTTGAATTGGTGAGGTGGAATAAATAAGCTACTTAAGCATGAGAATAAATGATGGAACAGAGTTTCAGAAGTCAGACCATAGAAACAAACTGCTATGAAAAGACAGAATCCTAACTTGTCCTGCGTCCATTACATAGACAGCTAGAACACAATATTCCGCCATCTCTGATTACTCCTCTTAATCCGAACTCCTATGATAAGAAAAACAAAACAATAAACAAATATTATATCAAACAATTGACTCTAAACATAGTGGGGACCAAGCAGACCTTTGGAAACTGAGCACCTAGCTCCAGCTAGAAGGATAATCATGAAATATCCTTCAGATCCCGAATTCTTACATGAAGGAGATAGTGACCAGAGCATAGCTTTCTAACTATATCTGTTACTATACGACTAAATTGATAAATGTCTCACTCTACCTGCCTGCAGGTAACAAGTCCTCCAAAGTGTTATCTGTAAAGAGGGTATTAAATCTTAATTTCTCCTCATAACTCAATTACACACAATAAGTTCTATTCTACATTATTCAATTAGTCTTTTTTTGATATGTAAAAGTACATTATAACATGGTAGTGTCCATGTTAAACTCATGCTAATATTCCCCGCTAACAATTGGATTTATTTTCTATGTATAATACATGCTAGCATTTCACACTAAAATTGATAGTTCAATTACAATCTTATAATTAGATACTTCTTAATTATATCTTTTCCAATATGTAATCTTCTTCATTCACCCAGGGCATGTGAAAAACAACCTTAGTAATAATGCTGCTCATGTAGCCACGGTCACTCCATCAAGAATACCTGTTTCCAAAAGCTCTTTTGCAGTCGTAGGCTTCCTGTTGACCATAACTTTCTTCAACATTTTCAGCTCCAGTTTGTTCCTCAGAGTTCCCAATGCACTGTTGATTCCAGTTCCTCCACTGACACCTTCAGACACACTCACCGCAGTCTGATCACAACATTTATCCTTCACATTCCTCACCGCCACCTTGGAGGACTCCTTACTCAGCTCCTCGCACTCTCCTTTATCCTTTTCAACTGCAATCTCAGCATCCACATTCAATCCCACTTGTTGGAAAAATTACCCAAAATCGACAGATTCTTGGCTCGATGTAACAGTTTGACCACTGAAACATTCTGAGTTTGATCCATGTAAAGGGTACCAGATTCCTGCAAACTGCGTCCATGCACAGATAAATCTATTAGAGATTGAGATGAGTCATAGGTCAGTGAAAGGGGACATAAATTAAGCAAATGAGCATAATTAAGCATGAAAATCAACATGATTTTAATTGGATTTGAAGATAAAGGAAAGGAGGAAGAAAGAAGGAGAAAGTGAACCACTGGTTTCACTCACTCACTAAGGCACACAGAGGAAGACAGAAAATTAGAGATTCGCTGATAGAATAGAAGACGAGGTTTGAAGAAAGGGTAAATGGCAGATCGTAAATAAATTTATCAAATAAACCTAAACATTTAATTGATGGAAATGCCTCTAATATAAAGATAAGTGGAAATACGTTTGTTTATTTGTTTATAATAATAAGGGTTAAAATACTTTTTCTTTCTTTTTATTTATCAACTAATATCAGTTTGGTTCTCAAATTTTTTGTTGTCTTAATTTGATTCTCATTTTTTAGAAAAATAATTCAATTTAGTCCTTACGGTTAATTTGATCAGATGGTGTTAAAGTCAACCCGTGTCAATCTTTGATTTTTTTTATTATTTTTTACATGTGTCTCTTCACCATTGTGTCACGTGTCAAAATGCTTCAATTTGGTCTCTATATTTGTTTTTAGTTTCAATTTAATCCAATTTTTGTAAAAATGAAGCAATATTGTCTCTCTTAAATTAACACTCAATTTACTTATTTATAAATTTTATGGTCATATTCCTACTAAAATTAACGTTTTTATTAAATATTTCTATAAATATTTAAAATTAATTTTAAATTCTATACAAAACATTAGACTTTGGTTTTGTTTTGAATTTGAAATTTAATTCCTAAAGTTATGTGTGACAAGTTATTTAATTTTTAATCTTGACTAAGTTTGTATAATATGATACACTTGATACCTTTATATATGATGACAAAATTGTTAATTTTTAAAATTAAGTTTGAGATTTAACTTTGTTTAATAATAAAACTAAAAAAAACTTATTTAAAAATATTTCTACAAATATTTAATGAAAATGTTAATTTTATTAAGAATATCATCATAAGTTATATACAAAACTTAAATTGAGTGTCAATTTAAAGAGGGACAATATTGGTTCATTCTTACAAAAATTGAGACTAAATTGAAACTAAAAACAAGTATAGGGACCACATTGAGTCATTTTGACATGTGGCACAACTATGAAGTGACACATGTAAAAAATTAAGAAAATTCAAAAAAATAAAAAATTGACATGTGACGTTCATTTTAGCACGGTCGTTAAACTTAACGGCAGTGACCAAATTGAATAATTTTTAAGAAAATAAAGACCAAATTGAGACAACGAAACAACTTGAGAACTAAACTGATATTTTTTAACCAAGATTTTGTACGAAAAACTCGTCATATATGCTTAAATAAAGAAAAACAAATTGTTTTTCTCTTTGAGTTTCGATCCTTTTTTATTTGATATATTTAATGATCCTATTGAGTAATTTATATTATTGTTATAAATATACTTTTTAACTATCGAAGATGATTTTACAAGATTTGTTTGGAGTTTTTTCATTACTTTACAAGTTGAGTCTCAAACTTTTTAACTTTTTTTTTTCCTTTTAGACAGATCATCTAAAATCAAGATGAAATTGATCTTATGTGATATTGGATAAAATTTCTCATGCAATTGTTCCTACTAATATTATATATCAATATTATGTAGAAAGATATAAATTTAATTCACAAAATATTATTTTCAATTCAAAATCTGATAAATTTATAAGTATTTTTTTATATATTAATTCACATGAATACTCATTTATCATAATAGAACATGATTCTTTAATTCTTTATTAGAAAAACTTTTACTATACAAATCATATTGCACTAATTTGAATCGATTACTATAATAAATTTTTGACTTTGATAGTTTCTTTTGAAAGAAGATGATAAAAAAGACACAACATATACTAATGACAATATTTTTAAGTGTGATTGTTTTTTTTTTTCTTCCTAAATCCACTTTCTATAGTTTACATTTATAAATTATTTGTAATATTATGGTCCACCTATTATTTTACTCTTAAATTAAAAGTATCGTAATGATTCTTTTAACATAGGAAATGATTATTTTTAATATTATGGTCCACCTAGTATTTTACTCATTTTTCTATATAAATGCTTACATATTCCATAGGCATCACCTTAAAGGTACAAATTTTCATTATATAAGGTCATTTAAAAAATTTGAAGTCTAGTACTTCCATGGAGGGAATTGAAAGTGTAAAGAAAAGTTTTATGAGTAAGTTAATGTCATGAGTTAAAATATTTAAAGGCACATAGATATCGATTCAGCCAGATATTAGGTACAAATTCAGTATCAACCGCATATATCTTGTATTTTTATTAACATATATACTTGCAGAAGTCAAAAGCTTCATTGCTAGATGGAGCAGAAAATTGCAAACTCACTAACTCAAACAAACTAAAAATAGCATATAATTGGAGGTGTCAGCTAAATGAGAACAAATATTTTTTCTATTCATATCTCTAATTGATTTTGAATCTTCAACGTATATTTCTTGTACAGAGACATTTACATCTTCTGCCTAACATTAAATATTTATAAATTATCATATGTGAAATGAAAATTACTCTATTTATATATTACAATTTTATTTTATTTTTAATAGATCTAAATTTTTGAATACAAATCTTAAAAATTAAAATATAAAACAAACCAAATATTGGACATACTAGAACTAAATTACCATCAATTTGAAGCGCATAAAATTTAGTTAAATTTGATTAAATTAGGAATTGAAACGGGAGAAGAGTGAAATGAAAATAAAGAATAGTAATATTTTAATAAATAAATTTTGATAATTTTTTCGTATAATTTGAAGTGAAATCTTTTAAATAATTTTGAAATATAAAAAATTAAAAAGTAAAAAATTATTTAAAAAATGTCATATCAAATAAAATTGTATTAGAAATTTATCAAAATTTAAATTATTAAAATATTATTTTTCAATAAATAAATAAAGGTATCTAGAGAGAAAATAACATATGGGGGAACTTCCAATATGCAAACAAAATGTGCAGGTTAGTTTTTGCTGAAGATGAAACTATAACTGGAGTACTGATATAATATATTAATCAGTAATACGCTTGAAATTTTGAAACTGCTATTTTTACTTTATTTCCTGGGAAGTTGCAAAAAACGCTTACAACAGTAGACAGTGAAAAACTGTTGTTTTAGCTTCAAAAGAATGACATGTACCTATTGCAGTAGTTTGTGCCATTATCTCCAGCAATTCTCAACTGATATATATAGGATGAGTAAGAAGCAATTTGGTATTGTTTCATAAGACGAAAAACAGAGAAACTTACCCACACCAACGCAGCATGAAAACAGTTCTCTAAACACCAACATTTATTGGTTGCCCACTGTACTACACAGTAGGCGCATGGTATCATATATATTGATACATATATAATGCAGTTCGAATTGAAGCATAAAGTACAACAAAACAAAGAGTACAATAGTAGTACAGTACATGCCAAAGGATGCAAGTTGCCCTTTTCAAGAGAAAATCGCCCTTAAGAAGGACGGTTCATTCCCAGCAATCTTTCAACTTATTACACATTCTTGCTCCATCCACCATGATCGAATCAAAAGAAAACCTTGACAAAAATGGAGGATAACTATGCCTCTGCACCACCACCTCCATGCTAGAGAGAAGCAGTTTGGAGAGGATTTGAGAAGGAGGGTTGGATTTGGCGTTATAGATTGTGTGCGAGATGACTTATAGCTGTGTGAAGAGTGACTTTTTCTGAAAAGTAACACATAAACAAAACAGAAAAAGGGTTAAACCAAGATTCTTGTTTCAGCATCTTCCAAAGCATATACCATTGCCACCTCCATTGCTCTCCACATCTGATATACACTTTTGCATAAATCTCACATCATACGTATTTTCTTTTTGGCAACACACCATCCACCGTTTCTAGAATGATTAGTTGGTATAGTAGTATCCCACTATGCCCTAAGCTTTCTCCTAACTATAGCTACTTCAGCAGTTCAGCAATCAGTTTCTTGTTACCTAAACTACCTTATTACCTACTAGCTCATGTTCATTACCCACTTATAATGCCTTACTTTCACTTACAGAAACACTCATCGACGCCACTTTTGTTAGAAATTTAAGTGTCAGTCTAAGTTCCATATCGATTAAAAATATAATGTAGAACACTATATAAGGATAAAAATCCATAAATTTATAAGATTTTGGATTGAAAGTTGTCTTAATGTCTCATGTGGTTGGATTTAAGTTTTATTGGTATCAGACCAATTTTATAAGATTAAATTAGGTTTAAAATTCAATTTTCTTTGCCACTTTTTTTATATTTTTTACTAGCGAGGTTTTCCCTGTACGTATTTAGAGGAAAAATGTAAAAGAAATGAAGTTGAATAGCACCTAGGAAAGTAACTCTTGGGTCTGTCTAGCATGTGCAGATAAGGGATGGGCAAAATACATGCAAGGAACAACTTCGGCCACGCGTCTCAAATATTTTATAGTTCATAAGTGCAGTTCTGTCTCCTTTACAAAGAAGAGAAAATATAAACTTTAAAAAAGTTAAGTTGTATACACTTTTTTTCTTTTCCTCTTCCCCTATAAATCTTAGTGACCAATATTATTTATGACAACAGCAGCAGCATGTCATATATAGTTCTCTAAATATTCTCTATTCTCAATTTCATTGAGTGATGCATTCCTTAGTAAGAGGATTTTACTCTTTGATGAGTACTTTGAGACAAGTTTTAAGTTAGAGGGTATTAAGAAACACTTCCTCGTGATTAGCGAAGAAATAAGTGGGTTTAATCACAAACCAATGGCTCATCCAAAACAAATGAATGAAAGCCATAGTGCATTAAGCTAATTAACCTATTCTATTTTGGGAAGAGAATTCCTCTTTTTCTTCTAATTTTCTAAGTTACTTTTGGAAAAGGAAAAAAATAGTAAAATACAATGTCAATTTAACATTTTCAATGACTAAAAAAAAAGTGTAATGAGTAAGTTAATATTAATGTGATAAAGCATTAGAGATTTCATCTCTTAACATTGGAAGTTAATTTAATTGGTTTAACCTGATGCATACTCTGATGTAACAGCACTGCAAAAGGTTAATTGCTTCAAATATATATTAAAAAGCTTAAATAGTTTTTTTTCCTCCTGCGTTATTAAAATGAATACCTTAAAACAATTCGATATTATATATATATATATATATATATATATAAATATTTATTTATATAATGTTAAGTTAATTTGCTGAGAGATCCAAGATAATTTGTTGGAGAGGTTCTGGTAACTTGTTGAGAGATCTTGATAACTTATTGGGAGATCACTAATCACTTGTTGAAAAGTCCTTAGTCACTTGTTGAGATGTCCCTGGTCTTTGTTGAGAGTTTTCTTGTCTGTCCTGAGAGGTTTTGTTCTCTGTGAGAGGTCCCTGGTCACTTGCTGAGAGGTTCCTGATCAATTGTTGAGAGGTCCCTGGTTGGTCCTTAGTCACTTGCGCAGAGGTCTTTGGTCTCTATTGAGAGACCCCTGGTCTCTGATGAGAGATTTTTGGTCATTGTTGAGAGGTTCCTGGTCACTTGCTGAGAGATTTCTAGTAACTTGCTAAGAGGTACTGGTATGTGTTGAAAGGTTTTTGGCCATTTATTGAGAGATTCTTTGTCACTTACTGAAAGGTCTCTGGTCTCTCTCTTCCTTCCTCTATTAGTTAACATTAAACATAAACTATTCAAATATTAAAAATTACTATCATATAATAATCTCTCTCTTTTTTTTTAGCCATTATTTTTAATGTTACATTTTTCCTTAAAATATATGTAGAGACATGAAGTGCTTCTTTCCAGTAATATAAAATCAAGACATTTTTTTTTTTTGTGTACGTAATTTATATATTTATTTTATCTTTAATTATATTTTAAAAATTTAAAATTAAAAAAAAATTAAAAGGACTTACACTAAGAATTTGAAAAGAGTATTTTCGTCTGTCAAATATACCTACGGATTGCAGAGAGAATGTATGGAGGGTGTAGGAAGAAAGTCCTTCGTGGACATTTGTTGGGCATATAGTTAAAATAATGGGCCGAACAATCGGATAAGACTTTCCAATATGGGTTACTGCATTCAAATATAAAATAATGGTTTGCTTCAATTTGAATGCAATTTTAATTTTTTACACATTTCAATAATTGAATACTTTATTTTCTCAATAATTTGATGTGTACCTCTTAATCATATTTTTCATTCACTTTTTGATAAAATTATGTGAGTTTTCTAATACATGAAAGTCTCAAGTTGTTGAGTACAATTTAATTAACTATGTAAAACTCGGCCCTTCATTTTCCACTTGCCCAAGCGTAGCAATTTTTAAAAAAGAGATGTATTACTTATTTGTCAATTACTTAGAATATTATTTCTTTTATATTTTCTGTCATATCAAGTATCTCATCATTTTTTTTCTCTTCCTTTCGTATATATTTTGAAAATTAAACAAATATTATAGTCTTGTAAATAATTTTTAATAAATTTTACTTATTTTTTATTAAAACTAATAAAGGCAATATTTACAATCGTTGTAAAATAATACTCTAATGGACGGTTGATACCTTAACAATGAAATGATTTTATTTCTACATGTCACTATTCTATGGTTGTTAAACATAGTATAATTAAAGTTTATGACGGTCTCTTATAACTAATCAAACCTTGAAAAGATGCAGACTCTTTTTCTTTATTTAAAAATCGAATCGCAATTTTCAAATATTTAGAATAACAAATTATGAGAGAGAGAGAGAGAGAGAGAGAGAGAGAGAGAGCTGTAAAGAGACGAATTAAGAAAATAGGTAAATAAAGAGTAAATTATTAAGTGCAAACGAGAACGAAAAAATAATCAAGTTTTTAGATTTTTTTTTTCTTTCCATTGTTATTTATTAAAAATATCACACATTTCAGCTTTTTGTTAGTACCATAGTGCAAACTTTCAATAATATCATTATATTAATTTCACCCAATTAATAAAACTTATATTAGAGAGATATATTAAACTAAATTTTACGCTCCGTGTAAATTTTGCAAACTCATTGTACTGTCTGTGAATAACATATGTAATCATAGAATAAAATTATTGATTTTTTTTTTCGCTATAATGGTTTGATAGTGTAAAATTGCATTACACCATAATTTAATCTTGGAATATTCTACATAATAATTAAGAGTATTATTTTAAAATTACTACTTTTAGAGTTTATTTTTATGCGTTATAAATGTAAATATACTTTTTTATACCTCAATCTTTTACGTTAATTAGTATTGAATAAAACAAAAAAATTAAATTCATATAAACTTTTTAATTTAAAAACTAAAATGAATCAAAATAAAATTTAACATAAATTCAAGAGATAGAAAAAAAATACATTAACCAGAAATTTAAAAATAATATTTCACTTTATATATTGTTTTAGTTCTACTTTCTTATTGTTGAAATATATGGATTAAAAAAAATCTAAAATTCAGAAACTAAGATAATGTATATTAAACAAAACCCTACGTCATCATGCATACACAGTGTTTACTTTAAAAGTCATCCACGAATTAAAAAATTCTGTGGTTTATTTTATGCAATCTACTCTTTGCTTCCTTGCGTGGATATTTGATTTTTTTTTTTCAACAAAAGGGGCTCGCAATTTTATTGGAGGGATCCATATATATGAAGCAGCAAATTAGGTGAACTCGTAAATGTGATGGTGTAGTATGAACAATAACGTGATATGGATTGAGAATTTAAAAATGAGTCAACTGTGTTAAAGACCTGCATGTGGACATGGCTATATATGGTCAAGTCAATTTGGCACAAAATTCCTACCAATCCCATTAAGGTCAAGGTCCATGCATCTTCGTTACTGCATGGATTTACCAAACACCTTCTGCATGGCGGCTTAAAATATCTGTTTCCATTTTCAAACATGACCCAGTTATACAAAACTTATTTACCAATTTGTTCTAAACTTTAGGTTTCCCCTTCTTTAATTTATAGATGTTAGATTGAGTCAAAATCCACAAGTATAGTACTTGACCTGATTTCGATGTAGTTGTTCTTCTTTTACTCTTATATTTTATGAACTTTATAGGAACCTAAAAAAACTGGAATGGCTCTTTCAACCAGAGATTCAGGTTAATCTAAGAAAGAGGTTAGAAAAAACAAAAGTAGTGGTTGATCAAATATCGGTGGAGATATTTTTGAAGAGGTGCACTTAAGTGTAGCTTAATTTCACAAAATCGGTATGTAATATGAGATGTTACATCCATTTATATAGTGCAAACTTATCTATCTTTAGTCAATGTAGGATCTTCAACACTTTGTTCACATTGAGGTATATACAAAATCTCATTAGAATAAGTTTGAATTCATGGCTCTGATACTATGCTAAGCATAACTCAATCCTACAAAATCAGCTTATAAGATGATGTATGCACTTACTTATATACTATAAATTCGTCTTATATCTAGTTGATATGGGATTTCCAACAATCTTACATCAATTAGAGATAAAAATAAATTTACAATATATAAATGGATGTAATAAATATCATTTTATAAATTGATTTTTTAATGTTGTGTTATATTTAAAGTTCGCATTTTAAAATGATTTGAAAATATTATTTAAAATATATCTTAATGAGATATAAAAAGTATTATGATCGAAAATTCAAATGTAAGCATAAATCTCACATCGTATAAAAATTGAGAAAATTAAATATTTTTTAAGATAAAAATAAATTCATAAATTTATTATCATAAAATTTTCTCAAAGTGGTATCATCCTAATGTAAATTGGATTAAGATCTCAATCCATTGAGATTTTAGATTGGATGTTAGGTATTGAATTCAAATTTCTCCATTCAAAATCAAATTTTTTGGTTTGAATATGTTTACAGTGAGAACACTCACTCAACAAGATCAATGCTAATTACGGGAAACGTTAGTTGTTGAATGGCTGAATTTCAATCAAAAGTTGAACTATTAATTGCTTAAAAACACTAAGTAATTAACATATGAAGGGTAATTTGATCCTAAACATTAGTTTTGACGAAAACAACACAGAATTGAAGAAGCAAATAGAAGGGGTCTTGCGAAGACATGCACGCCAAGATCTGAAGTCACGAGAAACTAGTTTGTGCATCTTGGTTAGTTGTGAATTTGCATTGATTATTTGATTGGTGATTACCGAAGATAATTTATTAAATTATTGTAAGGCGTTGACATTTTTTTTTTAATACTCACTTAACACTTCACACATCTCTTAAAATATTGTGAAGATTCATTTACATCAAGCCAAATTGACGGCATAGCTAGAGACAATTCTTTTCATATATATATATATATATATATATATATATATATATGATAAGCAAATTAGTTAATTAATATAGTGTTATGATATATCTAATAAGTTCAATCGAGATAAAAAATAATTTAAATATTCTTTCTTTCTTATATCTTCTAAAACATTTTTAAAAATAAAACCGTGATGAAACTCCACGTTTTAAAACAGATTTCTTCTGCCTCTAACACGTCTTTTAATGATTTGAAAATGCCATCGTCAAATATACTGCGAACAATTTTTGACCCATTACAACTCTTAATTAACACCAATAATATGGAAAGTATAGTACACATCTTAATTAATCCTAACAACCAGCTAATCATATAGTTGCTACTGCATAACTTACTGACACACGAATTTCCAGATAATCATATGTGGAAGCTAGCTATTACTCTGTAATGTGAGGAATCTAGCAAAAGATATTATTTTTATATCATTGCATGCATAATATTCCTCTTCGTATAATTTTTAATTTCTTCGTTGAAATTTCTTAATTGTACGAAAAGCATTATATATGGGACCCATACAACAAAGCACATTGAGAAAATAATATTTCGAGCAGAAAAAAGGTATTTGTGTAAAATTAAAATTCAGACAGTACGTACTAGAGAAATTTATTTATTTTTCAAGAGCTTAGAAGAATTAGTCATGATTTATGCAAATCAGACAGAGTTGTCTTACGAAAAATATTGGTTGACATCAAAGTGGGACAACAATTACGTACCTCCTTTTATTTTTTAGGCATGATATAAGTGCATAAAAAAAAGGATAAAACAATTATTTATAAATATTAAATATCAATATTTGAGTGTTCTTGTTGACAAGTAAATGTTATTGAAATGTTCTATTTTTGAGTTTTTCTTATTATTCGTAAATATCGTAGTATTTGACGGTAGAAAATTTCACGTACTATATCAATGTGATAGCGTAGAAGAAACTTTCACAATTGTGGCGTAGCATGTTGAAAGTCTTGCACCAACTCTTTCTTCACAAAAGCACAAAACACGAATAGGGACAAATAAATGGTTAGTGATAAAGAATTGTCCCTTTCTTTTATTTTTCTATGAACATGACATGATATCTAAAGACTTTCTCGTTTGAGAAATGGCACACATATGCTCTTGAATAAACTAAAACTCTGACAATAATTTTTATGATGTTAATTTACATGTCAATATTCATTGAAATCGAGGTGGTGAAAACTATGGTATTATATCAATAATACATGCCATTAAATGACGAAATCTAGGCCCGTGAGTCAAAGATTTTATTGGGTGAAGTTAAGTTATTTTAAATGCACGATAATTAATTATATGTGTACAAATTTATTGTTATTTAATGTAGGGTTTACAATGTATTGAGGTGTTAATGCAAAATTATTTTTTATGTTCTACATTGATTTTCTTTTTTTAGCTATTTAAAGGTAGATTTCAGAATAGTTGTAAATTATTTCACTCTTCAAAAAACAAATTATCAGCAATAAGAAGAAATGTATATAAGTGGTCATTCATGTGGTATCAATTTGTGAACACTAGAAGAAAAGAAAGATAAGAATAAGTAATTCATTTACATTAAATAAGAAAAACGGATGAGAAAAACTAAGACCCGTTGGTTATAATATTGTATTAATCAGTTATACAAATAAATACTAGATAATCATCAAAAAAAGCAAATTAAACCAAAGAAAAATTGCAAAATATGACAATCCACCCTTCAACAAACATTTGTACAGTAAATGTTTTATGGTAGATGCTAGATTCAAAATTCTAAAATATATTTTATTTTAGATGGCTTGTTGTGGTACTATATATCAACATAAAATCAATTTCTTCAGATGAAAATATAGATTAAAAATAAGAATACATATATAAATGTAAATATAAATAAATTTAATATGGGTTGACATCTATATGCATCAATATTTAATCAAAATATTATCATTTTTCTAACAAAAACTACATATTTTTTTCTTGTAAATTTTTTTTACAAAAGTTGTAAATAATCTTATAATTTCTTTTTATAAACATGTAAACCTTTCAATACAATGTTTATGTATAAAATTATAAACTCTCGAATCACACATATAATTATCCAAATACTTATATCTTGTGTCTTGTGTGTGTGGAAATAAATATTAATGGATAAATTATCCGATAAGGGTTTATGACTTCAATATCTTGGTAAGAAGTAAATTTTAATTTTAACTCAATTTTAAAAAACTGATTTGTAATATGAAATTTGTATTCACTTACATATTATGAAATCGTCTTATCTCTAATTAATATGACATCTTTAACCTTATTTAATATTCCCACTCAATAACAAACGTATTTGAGTTTTACTATTTTTCCTTTCCTAACATGAGTCATTGTCTCGAAATGTTTATCCATCATATGATAACCACACGAAATTATGCAATGGTTTTCTCATATTCCCTAAATACCAATCAGATTTCAAATATCACTTTTGTCCAATACTTTTTTTATCAATCCCTTTGAACCCATAACCAACCCATATCTAAATATCGAAATATATTGTTTCATTTGTTTGGAAACACGTTGTTTAAGTATTTTTGGCCCAATTACTATTAATATACATTTGCATAGTTCCTAAGTAAAGGAAAAGTCATATCGTACAAAATAAATTCCAAGCTAAGAATAAAAGAAAGCTTTCGCTAAATATATAATAATGAGATGAAAACACTTTTTTAAAAAAATTAATGCTCGAATTTAATTAGTTGCCATATTAACTTAAATTGACTTTTTTCTTTTCATTTTCTTCAATGTAGAAACCATTCAAATTTAATAGACCTAAAATAAAAATTCATTAATACTAATCTACATTATTGATTAACTAAATATTCAATAGAAACTTCTATAATTAAACTTTATAAAAACTTCCCATTTCAATTTTTCCTTCACACTTTGTAAAAAGCGTCATTTTTGTTAGTCAATAGAGTTTTTATATTTGATCTAATTATAATTTATGAGATTTTCTTAGGGAAGGCTATAAGAGATTTGGTATATGAAAGATCAAAATATATCACTTTCAAATTTTTAGTTATATACCGATTATGTTACTCATTTTTTGCTAATACGGAACTTTCAACCCACTTCAAATTTTTAGATATCTAGTCTTAAGCTTGTTAGTTATTTATATGTCTTAATCACCTTGTTTAACTCTAACTAATACTCCTTTGTTTAGCTATTTTTAGAATATTACCAAAGTAAAAACCTTGGATATCCATTTAATTCTTTAATAACTAAATTAAACAAACAAACACCAATTTCAAAATTAACACAATCATAATTTCCAAAATTTCCTTCTACAACTCAGTGATCACACACAAAACAAAACATTAATACAAACTGTTGTTCATGAGGGACGTTCAAATCGAAGCCATTCGTATTACATATTTTCGGCCTCGCTTTAATTAATTAATATCTGTGATTTTTTTTTCTTTATTCTGCTTTCTAATTGTGAATGCATCATTGCAATTTTCTAGACTCCAGAAAATCTTTTTTATTTGGCTCTTGTGAAGATACGTAGGCAAGAAAAGTAGCAAAATCTGTGTCCATGTAACGCTTGGGATTGGCTTCATCAATGAGTTTTGGCGACGGTTTCACTGTGCAGTTAAATGGAAGGCTATGAAGCGAAGCCACCGACACCCTACTCTTAACTTCATTCACGACAACTCTATGCAATATGCTCTTGTATTTTCCGTTGCTATATATCTGATCAATTCGAACACAAAAAACTAAAATCAGAACAATAAAACCACAAACATAACTTAATATGGAATCATTTTAAATTCTTTTCTTTGTTTCCTCACTCTCTGTTGTTGAATATATTTTACTTTTTCTTTTAATATTTTGTTTATAAGGTTTTAGAAAGATAGAGTAACATTCCTTTCTAATAAAGCAGTAGTCTTGCTTCCAGTCCTATGTTTTGGTAAAGGTACAACATAATACGTTTGAACCCTAATTAAGAAACCGTAAGTATTTGTAACTATTAAGAAACATTTATATTTATTATACATAACATCATTATAATTTATATATTTAACTATTTTTCTTAATTAACATAATAACTTATTAATTATATCTGTGCTTAAATGTTTGAGCTTAAAAATTGAAAAATTATTTTTTAATAAAGCTTTGTTGACAAATTTTATACAATATATACATGATGGCACCTTATTGGATATGAAAGAAATTTTTGATATGATTTGAAAAAAAAAAAACTGTATGAATTAAAAAGAAAATTTTGTCCAACTTAGTTAAAAAAAAGTTTGGGAGAGTATCGTAATCTTTAGAGATGATGTATAATGCATTTAATTATGTGATCCAGTTATCCTGAACGACCAGAAATCAGTTAAAATGCATGGTTGTTTTGTGCATGTTACCAAATTTTGAATATGAAGAACTGTATAGGTACCTCTAAGTGATCACCAACGTTGACTACAAAGGCATTGGGAATGGGTTGAACAGTGACCCATTTGTCTTGGTACTGAACTTGCAACCCTGCTACATCGTCTTGCAGAAGAAGTGTGAGGAAGCCATAGTCGGAGTGAGGAGGAATACCCAAGGTAAGCTCTGGTTCTGGGCATCGTGGGTAGAAATTCGCCACCATCATTTGACTCCCATTTTCAAACTCTTTCATAACACTCTCTTCTTCCTCCTTTTCCATTATTCCCAAGCTCTCTAGGATCGCTTCCATTACCACCAGAAACAAATGTCTGCTTTCTTCTGCGTAGCTGCCAACCACTTTCCTGGTTTCAATCAAAATATAAATGTCACACCACCCACCACTTGCATCACAGCTTGTAATCAATTCAAGTGTAACATTATTCCCACAAAACATTTCATTTTTTTTAATCATAAAAACTGTAAAAAAAAAAAAAAATTGTTTTTGGGTTATGTTGAGTTTAAGGTTGTTTGTAGTGCTCACCGAAAGTCCAGTGGTGAAAGAGGCCAATGGGGGAGGAAATCTGGTAAGGGATGGCACAGGAGTTTCAAGAAATCCCTCCAACACAACACACTGTCTTTGGTTTGACTGAAACTGGTCCCACATCGAACCGGTGCTCCCATATCAGTTGTCATGTACTTAACTCTCTCCTCCAAAGGGAGATCAAAGAACCTTCCACTCACATCTATCATGTTCCTCACAACATCATCCGAGACGCAATGATTTACCAGCTGCATCACACACACACAAACATCAAGTTCTAACCCTAAACAATCTTACTAATTACTGATTCTTAACGAAAATGATTTCCTTTAAGGTTAGTTCTTTGTGTATATATATGTAATGTTCACTGTTCATGCATCATTAGTCCATGCAGGAAACACCAATAATTACCTGGAAAAATCCATACTGTTGACAAGCATTGGCTAGGGATTGAAGGACTTGGGGCCTGTTTGGACCAAGCAATTCGGCAAAATCAATGATGGGCAACTGAAGATTTTGGTTCAAAACATTCGAACCTTTCACACTCTTGGTGGGTCTGTCAGCAACAGGAAGTATGTACTTCTTAGGTACCGCACGAATATGACCTTTCTCACACAGATGCTTCACTCCTTTCTCATATTCAATTTGTTCTTCTGCTGCATCACTCTTGCTCCTCTGCTCTAGTGCCATTGCAGGCGACATAGGATCTGCTAAATGTAAAGCATGTGGAAACAATTAATTATGTAACAACATATGCATGTAACAACAAAATTCTTAGGTTTATGTAATTGTGCGACTGACTAAAAACACGAGCTTAAAATTGAGTTGCTATGAACTATACCTTGGTTGAGAAGTAGTAGGTAGTGAAGAAGAGAAAGTGAAAAAAGAAGGTTTATGGGTGTTAATGATATGAATATGTTGATGTGTATATATAGTGAAGGGAAGAAGGAAAAGTGGGGTAGGGAAGAGCAGCAAGTTTTGAAGAAAACCAGTTTCAAGGTTCTGAATTGGAGGACTAATTCCATTTCCATTTCCATTTCCATTCCAAGTTTATTAAGAATACCGTTGACAAAAGTTCAGTCAGACCACGGGGCAAGACAGACACAGAAAAGACCACATCCATGCTAATCGATAAAGTGTCTCTTTCTTTCCTAGCACCTACTACCTCTCTCTTCTTGTGTTTTTCCTATTATTACTCTCTTTTTGTTTCTTTCCATTATTATAATATAAATATGCTCTCAAAACACCAATTTTAAAACTACTCTATAATCCATGTATATATCAATTTAGCTGACTTTTGGGCATGCATATGTTTTTAATTTGAGTAAAGTATCTATACAATACATCGATCACTTCGTGTATTGTGTATATAGTTTTGAAGGAAGTGAGAGATGCAAAAAAGAAAGTAACATAATAAGGTTTACTGCTGGAAAAATGTGTATCTTTTCATTCATCAAGACAACAATATATATATACACATTTACAAGGAACTGTTACCCTATTAAGGCCAACAGAATTGCAGCCACTAATCATGCCCCTAATTAGGCTAAATAATTAGACTAAAAATATCTCACAATATTTACACTCCTAGTATAGAAGAAATGATATCTCCTAAATATAATGGCTAACGACAATGATAATAAATAAGCATAATGACAATATCTCAATAATCTCAATATCCCCCCTCAAGTTGGAGCATGGAGATCTCGAATGCCTAACTTGCGAAGGAGGAACTCAAATTGTGTTTTTCCCAAGGCCTTTGTAAAAATGTCTGCTAGTTGTACCGTTGTTGGAACGTATGAGGGACAAATGATGCCAGCCGTCACCGCATTACGGACAAAATGACAATCAGCTTCAATATGTTTCGTTCTTTCATGAAAAACAGGATTTTGAGCTATATGTAATGCTGATTGACTATCACAATACAATCGCATCCCTGTAGAATGACTGACTCCCAAATCACCAAGTAACTGTTTGAGCCATTTTAACTCACATGTAGTTGCCGCCATAGAGCGATATTCAGCCTCTGCAGAAGAGCGAGAGACGGTTGATTGTTTCTTAGTTTTCCAGGACACGGGAGAAAGACCAAGAAGCACCACCCAGCCAGTCAAAGAACGTCTTGTAAGTGGGCAGCCCGCCCAATCCGAATCACACCATCCCTCTAGGTTCAGTTTACTATCAGACCGTAGTAGAATACCCTGCCCCGGATGTTTCTTCAAATATCTAATAACCCTTAAGGCTGCCTCCCAATGCTCTTCACGAGGTTGCTGCATAAACTGAGACAAAATGTGTACAGAGTAAGCAAGATCAGGTCTAGTGACAGACAAATAAATTAATCTTCCAATAAGTCGCCGATAGGGTTCCGGATCTACAAGCGGAGTACCAGAAGCCAAGGCTAGCTTATGGTGTTGTTCCATTGGAAAATCCGCCGGCTTGGCACCTAATAAACCAGCATCTTCAATGATTTCCAACGCATATTTTCGCTGGCAAAGATAAAACCCTTCGGGATTACGAGCAACTTCCAGCCCCAAAAAATACTTTAAGACGCCCAAGTCCTTCATATGAAAACAAGCACTTAAGTAAGCTTTAAAAATTTTCATGGCTGAAATATCATTCCCTGCAATAATTAAGTCATCCACATAGGCCAGAACATAGAGATGTATTTCGCCCCTGTGCAATGTAAATAAGGAGTAATCGGAATAAGATTGAACAAATCCATAACGCTTCAATGCCGTGGCCAACTTAGCAAACCAACAACGAGGAGCTTGTTTCAAGCCATACAATGACTTTTTCAACCTGCAAACCAAATTCGGGTCAGTGTTTGTAAATCCTGGAGGAACTTTCATGTACACCTCCTCAACCAAGTCACCATGGAGAAACGCGTTATGCACATCCATTTGATGTACTTCCCACTTTTTAATTGCCGCCACTGCCAAGAAAGTACGGACAGTCACCATTTTTGCCACCGGTGCAAATGTTTCATCATAGTCTATTCCCTCTCTCTGATGATGTCCGAATATAACAAGTCTGGCTTTCAAACGTTCTATGCTCCCATCTGAGTGATATTTTATTTTGTATACCCATTTACTTCCGAGTGCTTTCTTTCCGGGAGGGAGTTTCTGCAGCACCCATGTCTCATTCTCTTCCAAGGCTCGTATCTCGTTGGCCATTGCAGCGCGCCAACCAGAATCCTTTACGGCTTCCTTAAAATTCTTAGGTTCTTTCCCTGCTGTCACAGCTGCAACAAAATTTCGATGTCTAGCAGAAAATCGTTCACAATTGACAATGTAAGTAATAGGGTAAGGAGTACCTGAGGCATGTTGTTGAGCAGGTGAACTTTCCGAGGACTTTACTTTTCGAGTGATATGAGTGACAAAATCCTTATATCTTGTCGATGGGATTTTGTTTCGCATCCCCCTTCCCATGTCTGTCTCCATATTGTCTTCCTCGGTCGCCACAGCCTCTTGCACCACCACAACTTCAGCCCCATCAACTCCGTGTGGAGATACTACCTCGCCATCCATACCACTCATACTTACATCCTCATCAGTTAACATAGTAGGTCCATCACAACTTCCACACAATCCCCCGTGGGGCTGTGACTGCTCTTCTTGCACCCCCTTGGATGCACCCCCTGGTGTAGGTAATGCAGCGGAAGTCTCCCATCCAATATCATCAACAACATGCTCAATATCATAAGTAATAGGAGGAGTATAAAGAGTGTTGTGTGGTGACACAGCAAACGGAAATGCATGTTCATAAAATTTCACGTCTCGAGAGACAAAGTATTCGTGGGATTCCAAATCATACAATTTCCAACCCTTTTTTCCATAGGGGTACCCCACAAATATACACTTGCGACTGCGACTTGCAAATTTATCCCCGTCACGGCGTTGATGATGCGCATAACATAAGCAACCAAAAACTCTCATGTTATCAAATTTAGGAGCTTTACCAAATAATTTTTCATAAGGTGTGAGATAATTAAGGACATTGGATGGGGTGCGATTAATTAAATAACATGCCGCTAACACACATTCACCCCAAAATTGTATGGATAAATTACCTTGAAATCGGAGCGCTCGTGCCACATTCATAATATGTTGATGTTTGCGTTCAACCCTCCCATTTTGTTGTGGAGTGCCCACACATGATGTTTCAAACACAATCCCATGCTTTAAAGAAAAATCACGCAAACAATGAAATTCGGTGCCATTGTCACTGCGTATTTTCTTGATTTTCTTATCAAATTGTCTATCAACAAAAGCAACAAAGTTCATAAACATAGACTCAACTTCATTTTTATTGCGTAACAAATAAATCCAAACTGCACGCGAATAATCATCAACAATTGTCAAGTAATATTGTGCCCCACATGATGAAGGAGTGCGATAAGGTCCCCATAAATCACAATGGACTAATTCAAACAGGCTACTGGCATTGTGCTCACTTAATGAAAAATGATCCCTATGCTGTTTAGCGCGTGGACAGACATCACAGATTGTGTTATTATTGCTTCGATAAAATTGGCTTACATGAGGAATGAATTTTAACACTTTTTCTGACGGATGACCCAAACGGTGATGCCACAAATCTATTGAGGAATCTCTGAATGTCAATGCATGAACCTTCGGAACACCCCGAAAAAAGTAAAGTCCATCAGTCCGTTCACCCGCTCCAATCAACATCCTCGTCCTCCGGTCCTGGATTACGCACAATGCATTAGTAAATTGAACTATACAATTGGAGGCATCTATTAATTGAGAGACAGAAATTAAGTTGCAATTTAATTGAGGCACAAAGAGAACATTATCAAGCTGCAAACCACCATCCAAAATCACACTACCCTCCTTCGTAGCAGTGGCATCTTTCCCATCCGGCAATCCCACCGGTATGTTTGTAATCTTTTTCACATTTATTAGACAAGATAAATTGCCTGTCACATGATGAGAGGCTCCCGTGTCAATAATCCAAGAAATTTTATTCATACCGTGAAGGCGATCCTTGGTTTTGGGAATATTCAAAGCGTCAAGAAGTTGTTGCCACTGTGCTGGAGTGATGCCTGATATTCCTGTTGACTCACCTAAGTTCGGTAGTGCATGAGACGGCCCACCTTTAGCACCGTAGCTATTGGTACCTGCTGTGGCTTTGTGGGCATGTACAGATGTGTTGTTTGTGCCCCTACCACGTCCTCCAGAACGGCTTGCTCCTTTCATTGGTCCATGACGACCCTGTCCACGACCACCCCGAGGACGGTCTCCCCACCAGTCGGGGAACCCATGAAGCTGAAAACACGAGCTTGCATCGTGGCCTTCTCTGTTGCAGTGAGTACAAAATTTGTCAGAATTGTCCACACGGTTAGATTTACCCCGTGCATCAGGTGTAACTCGAAAAGCCATGACATTGTCACTGTTCAGATGAGGTGAAGACTGTTCCCGCAGCAGCCTTTCATCCTGTATGACTCGCTGATAGGCTTGATCAATGGTTGGTAATGGATCTTGAGAAAGCAAATTTGAGCGTATCGTTGCATAAACACCATCTAGACCAATAAGAAAATGATGCAGGTAGTCTGCCGCACTTAAATCAGCCACTTGTTGGGCAATATTACACGTACATTGTCCACATTCGCAAGTCGGCTTTTTGACATAAGTCATAAGTTCATCCCATAAACGAGATAGACGACCAAAGTAGGCGGATACCTCTTCCCCTTTGCCTTGCTTGCATTCTCCCAAAGATGTCTTTAATTGGCATATACGAGTCCCGTTCACAACGCAAAAACGCTGCTTGAGATGTGTCCACAAGGATTGCGCATCATCATAATAGGAAAGAGTAGAGCGTAGTGATGGCTCGATAGTGTTGAGCAACCACGCTATGAGCATCGAATGCACTGCGATCCAGTCCTCCATTTTCTCAGGTGTGGTTGGTTTTGGGACTTTCCCTTCGACAAATCCGTATTTTCTCTTCGCTTGCAATGAGGTGCGAATTGCCCTCGCCCATTCATCATAATTCGGACCACGTAATTGAATTGGTGTAATCACGTTGCCTGGACTGTCACTGGGGCCTAGGAAAAATATCAAGTCGACTTTCTTCTCGCTATGTTTCTCGCCATTACCATTATTCTCAGCCATAATCTCTTATGGTACTGTAAGAAAAATGGTATTTTAATGCTCCCTAGGATTTTCCCTTGCTGCTGATACCATAATAAGGTTTACTGCTGGAAAAATGTGTATCTTTTCATTCATCAAGACAACAATATATATATACACATTTACAAGGAACTGTTACCCTATTAAGGCCAACAGAATTGCAGCCACTAATCATGCCCCTAATTAGGCTAAATAATTAGACTAAAAATATCTCACAATATTTACACTCCTAGTATAGAAGAAATGATATCTCCTAAATATAATGGCTAACGACAATGATAATAAATAAGCATAATGACAATATCTCAATAATCTCAATATAACACATGTGATAAATGATATGCTTATTTCATCTGGTTTGGCTAAGTCAGTGAAGTATAGCAGCCTTCATTATCATGCCTTTTTGTCTTAACAACAGGGTTAGTATTTGAATTCAAGGTCATTATTCTTCTAGTAATTCATTTTTGATGGCTATGGTGTGGGGCGATAATTAATAATTGAAAACCCAAATCTTTATACCGTACTGAATTTACTTTCCACGTCATGTTTAAGCCTTTTGTGACTCAAAATATATTCATGTTTCGTACTTTTTTGCAAGCCACCACCACCATATACCTGTTATTAATATTAATGGGTGAGTAGCCTTGTGTTCTCTGTCTGCACTGTTAGCACTCTTTCTACATATTGGTTTGAATTCTGATTTTGACTGTGATAACCTTTTCGAGTTATTTCTTGTATTTTACAATTATCACCATCTTCACCTGGTTAATGGTTATTTAACTTACTAATTCTTTTGTCTGCTGAGTGCATCTGCATTGTTTTTATTATTCTGCTAAAAGGGTTGCACGTTTTAAATTACCGTCAATTTGTGGAGTTCCTTGTATTGGACTGCTTCCAGAAGTTTTTACAGTACAGAAAATAATCTCCATCAGTCATCATATTTCGAAGTGAATTCATCACATTCATGAGTTATAAAAAAAAAAAAATATATATATATATATATATATATATATATAAAATCCTATGAATAAGGAACAGATCAAAATCAATCTGATCAATATTTGTTTCATAACGAGTCTTTCTTAAATTTATACTTGTAAAACAGTACTTGTATTTTTTTGTACAATTTTTTGAATACTTTAAAAAGGTATAATTTTAAAATATTTCTATAGATGTATTCCATATTTATCCATTACAAATCTAAAAGGAATGAGTAATTACTGCAAAAAAAAATTGAAATTTTAGTGTTTGTGGTTTTAAGAAAATTATTTTTAATATATGAAAATTTAGCCTTATCTATTATATTATTATTTTCTGTTAAGTTTATTTATATTCAAAATTAAAATAGAAATAAAAATTGGTAGGATGATTACACAAGTGGACCAGAATGTCCAACCCACTCTAATCTTAATCAAATGGAATGGGACAAGTTAACCCACTTGTCAGATGTTGAAAGACCATGTACTTCGTTTAAAAGAAGACTGACCCGTTAAAAAAATTGAAGAGGATATAAAAATAAATATTAAAATTTTATTTATTATCTCAGTTTCAAAGTTTCATTTATTATGTTAATTTTTGTGGCTCATGACAATATTTACAAAGAATCTTAATTTTAACAAATGTACTACAAAGAATAATAAGATTGTCTTGAAAAACTTTGTGACGTCCATCAAAGCAGAAAAAAATTATGAAACATACATTTTTTTTTCCTTTGCACTCGGCTGAAAATCTCACAATGCATGCTATTGTTAGTTAATGTTGTTCCATTACTTCTCCATGGCTCTTCTATGAACTAGAAATATAAATAATAATTTTTTGTATAATTTGAATTTTCTGCCCATACTTAAATTTCAACAATAATATTGTCAAAATTACTAAGAGAAACTTATAGAGATGCGATGAGAATTTTTTTAGTTTCAAAATTGCGTGCTGTGTGGTTGGATAGACGAAGAGTTGACGATGGAAATTATTGTTAGTTTGAATGGGAGAGTGTTGGGAGGAGGGTTCCTAGAGAGTATTAGGTTTTCTCTACGAGGGTTCCTCGAGATAGTGTAGTGAGCCATTTCACCAATAATTATAGTTTCATTAATTACTATGATTAACATGATTTTTCACCAGCAATAAAAAATAGTATCATCTTATGGTAAAGAAAAAAAAAAGTAAGAGGTCATGAGTTTGATCATGCTAATAATGAGTTTGATTACGCTAATAATTTAGAAAAATAAAATTAATTTGATGAAATCTAAAATGAAAGGTGTGAAAAATTGTGAATTTAACTCATTTGTTAAAAAAATTAATAACTTACAATTGTCGATAAAAAAAATTTCTAAGTTACAGACATCCTATGCCAAAAAAAGTTAGATGTTAATTGAATCAAATATTATGAAATTAATAATAAATATATGTGTCTATATATATATATATATATATATATATATATATATATATATATATATATATATATATATATATGGTAGTAAAACTAAAATGAGCCTGATGTAAAATAGATTGTTCAATTGTTTTATATCAATTTGACTTTATAATTAACGCCAGTAGGCTTTAGCTATGGCAAATTTGTCTTGTTTTGGAGGATATTTCCGCAAGTTGCATAATATATATATATATATATATATATATATATATATATATCACATTTAATAAAAATATAAAGTTAAACACCATATATAAGGATGAAAATCATAAATTTATTGTCTTAAGATTTTGCATTAAGACTAATGTCAATTCTTTATGTATGAGTTGGACTCATGTTTTATTGATGTTGTATTTTCCCGTGATTCTCTTTTGAAAGACCCAACAACAATATCAAAGCCGAGGGTTTGTGTGGTGACTAGCCCAGAGTAAGGGGTCTTTTATTTATTCAAAACAATTTTCGTTATCTAACAATCATTCACCAAGTTGATATTTAAAAAGCTTTATCAGATCTCTGAGGTATTTTCTTCATTTTATCATACCCTTAATTACACAATTGTTTTTATTTCTGCAATTTCTGAGAGACACATTTGATAATTTCTTTTTAATATTTGTATTTGTTGTTTATTTTTATAATATAGAATATTATTTTGATAATTTTTGTATAATTTTTTTATTTTCTAACTCATTATCATATGTGTTATTTTATCACTATAATTGTATAAATAAATTTTATTTACTATAATATGATAATTTACTATAAATGCCATGAGTTTTTTTTATCACCATTCAGCATATATTGAAGTTCAAAAGATGAAAGATCTATTTCAAAATTTTATTATTATTAGTTCAATCTTTATTCTTTGTGTGATTTTGATCAAGTGATGTAATATAAATTTTATTAATGTATAAAAAAGATATTTTATTAGAATTTGACAAATTGAAGTAAATAGACATTTAAAGTAATTTTTGTTTTTAATTTCCTTGTATATTTTTCTAAAAATATTTTTAAATTTCATTAATGTTTGTAAATTTAATAATTTTTTGTTCCCATGAAACTTTAGTTAGTATTATAATTTGATATATATATATATATAAAACTATAATATAATTTATTTTTAAATATTTGAAATTAAAGAAACAACCTTTCTTTTAATATTAAATATTTAATAATATTATGTTTTCTTCTCTACCATATTTTTTTTATTGTTGTATAAAAACTATTTAATTAATATTGAAACAGTAAGAAAATAGATGTGAATACGGTTACGAGTATATACCTTTGCTCGATGGGAAGGGAAATGAGACAAAAATTGATACTCATTAAGTTTGGATACAGTGATTAAATATTTTTAGAAGAATATGGGATAACGAAACTCATTTCATCTCCACCCCATTATCATCCTTATTTAGTCATTTCTTTGATTTATTTTTTCTTTAGTTATTATTTGAGGAAACTTATAAAAATAAATAATTTTTTAAAGGAAAACATAACATAGGATCAGTAATCATAACTCATGTTGTATATCTCCTTAATGATGGAGATACTTACTATTAAAAAGTATCATATTTTATATTTTCTTAATTATGGAGATACTATGGGTAAAAGTGATATTGATTTAACCAATATAAATTCTCATCCTCTATATTATTGGCAACATATTAATATATATATATATATATATATATATATATATATATATATAAAAGATCTACTAAAGGATAAAATAGGTAAAATAATCGTTTCAGGCTTAAAAAAATGTCTCAATTTTTTCAATACTAATACTTTTTTATTAAATCAATTATAAAATTATGGTTAAGAAAAAGGATCTCAAACTTTTTTTTATTACTACTTTACCTATATTAAATTAACTATACAATTATGTTTCAGAAAAAAAAAAGCCTAAAAAATATTTGGTATTAATATACCTCTATTAAATTAGTGATAAGTTTACCTTTCAGAATACAATTTAATTAAATTATTATTAGTGTTTGATCAATTTTATTAGTATTAAGAGCGATAATTAATGAATTATAATATTTTTTCAATAAATTATATTTTTTTAAGGGAGAAGAGAATGATTTATTGTGTTTATTTTCTTATAATTAATTTTGATTATATTTTCTTCTTTTATTTATGTGTGATTTCAATTTTGATTTTACTTCTTCTTCTATCTATGTGACTTTAATTTTGATTTTATTTTATTATTTTATCTTCATGTGATCTTTATTTTGATTTTATTTTATTTTTTTTATCTTTATGTGACTTCTTTGATTCCACTTTTTGCCTCTCTTTGTTTTCTTCTATTCTAAAGTTCTTCTTTTGAGGTTTTGACATATTTCATTCTTTGAATCTAAATCTTTTTACTCTCATTTAGGTTAATATTTTTTTTTCTATTTATGTTGATATTATTTTTATTCTGTTTATTGAATTTGTATTAGGATTAGAAATGTGTTTTTTTTTGTTTGATTTTGCTTAGGGATTAAGGTTTAGGTGAGAAGAACAAAAAAATTTAATTGATTTTATTAATGATAAATCTCAAAATAAACTTTGCAGAGGTTTATCAACAAATTGACACTTCAGAAAGAGAATGAAACTTGAGATTTCAAGATATTATAAGTCTACTTTTTTTACAACTAGAGCTAGATTTTATTATTTTAACTCGTTCTTTTTATATTATTGTTGTAGTATTTTATATATTATAATTTTGAATTTTATATTATAATAAAAATATATTTAAGATCAACAGTGTTTCAACAAAGACTAAACAGATTAGTCTTATTATCTATTGAAAAATAAATATTAAATAAAATTAATTTTGATAATTTAATGAATAATATTGCATAAAAAAACTTGAAATTTTTTTTTTAAATAAAATGTCTCATTTTTAAATTTGTTTTAGACCTCCATGACCCTTGAGGTGTTATATATATATATTCCTTATTTGCATATGTGAAGTTTTTCATTAAAAGATATCAGAAAAAATTGATCTTAATAAATCATAAATAAGTTCTTATAAAAAATTAAGACACACTTTTCAACATAAAACTCTAAAATAACATGTTTATGGGTCATTTAGTTATTTTACTAATTTTTATCCAATGTGTGACTTACAAGCACAAGTATCTTAGTAGTAACTATTCATTTGTTCGAGACACTGATTTAATTAAGATGAAAGATTTTTTATACAAAAAAAATCTTTAATTTTTTTTATCCTTTATCTATTTTATATTATACCCGTCCAAACCATTATCAAGAGGTAAACTTCATAGACACACCAATAAGTCATGAACAAGTCTCTAAAGACAAAGACACCACTTTCAATTCAAAACATTAAGACAATCAATTTACATATCATTTACTTATAGATGGGTCATTTTACTAATGTTTAATCATCTTACAATTTTTACTTAATAGAAAACTTTCATGAATTCCTAACAATACATAATAATAAAGCTCTATTACCTATATAATTAAACTATTATGTAAAAATATTTATTTCACACAATTATTTTTTATTCATAGCGACACAGATCTTTTTGATTAATCTAATACACTAAATTAACTTACTAACAAGCTTCCACTGATCTTGTAATTAATAAAGCTTATCCGTGCATTACAGCTGTTGACCTTAAGTTTTTGAACTCATGCTGTTGTACTTATGCATGAATTAATTAAACAATCGATATTAAGTGAGTGTGCACATCAATCTCTATACTATTAAGTTGAAGCACTCAATCACTAATTAATCATATCATAACATTTGATCAGTTAGGTGATGTTGAATAATCAGCATAAACAAACCACCAGATATGATTTGAGCTAATAAAATAATCGAAACCCTACATTATATATAGTAATATAGGTAAGGTAGGATACCTAGAGTAGCATGATATGTATACCATAAATGTTCACGAGAGGCATAGAACTATTAACCCTACAACCTAAAGATGTTAATGCAGACAAAATCTCGTTTAAGGGAATTAAGGTAGTGGACCTCCGAACATGGAATTTCATAATAGATCATAATAGTTCTAAATTTTTATCACGATTAAATATGTTTTTATCTCTTAATTTTTAATAAATTTTAGAATTAGTTATTTTGAAATTTTAAATCAACTTAGTCCTTCATCTTTCAAAATACGTGAATTTAGTCCTTTTAATCAAATTTTGTTAAGTTTATTTGATATTTTGTACGCATTTTAGGATTTTAAGTTGTTTATACTGTTTGACACATTTTTTTCTTTAATGTTAAGTCAAACACTATTATGAAACGCGCTTGAAATATAAAATAAATTTAATTTGTTTTTTATTAAAATGACTAAATCTACATATTTTGAAAGATGGACTAAATTGGTTCAAAGTTTCAAAATTGACTAATTTCAAAATTCACTTAAAGTTAAGGGATCAAAAATGTATTTAACCATTTTTATTAAATTTCCTATGATTAATATTAAAATTTATGCCTAAATCAATTTTATTTAACATAAAATGTCGGGTCTACAGAGAGAGGAGGTTCACCAAAGAGATATAACACTAATATGATCTATGATATGATCAATCATATAAAAAATTGACACCACTCTCGATCTAAAATCTTAAAAAAATGAACTTATGAGTATTTTTCCTTATATATAATTCAACTTCTTCATGTTTAAACATACACTTAGATTAAAGAAAATATTATTTATACTGTTCCACCTATAAAATTAACGGAAGAGGCTTCTGAGTTTGTATTCAGGGCAAGGTCAATTGATAATGTTTCCTGCAATGGCCTTTGAAGTGATGTAAAGAAAAAAAAAAAAAACATAATTAAGCATCTGTGATAGGAGTCAAGCCAAGGTCTTTCCTTCGATGGCTTTTAAGCGAAGGTGTTATCATTTTGAAGTGACACAACTCATGCACTAAGTTCCTAAGAGAAACAAACATAAAATCATTGTTTCAATCTAAATTGTTTGCATCCATTTCTTTCTTGACTTAACTTTATTAATTCATTATTTAACTTGTTTATTTGCATAGCCTTTTGTCTCTTACTCATTCATAAATTTCAATTAAAATTTGTCTTACGTCCTGAATTCATTGGATGGCATTTTTCATAACTTAGTGCGCTTTACCTTACTATTGTACCGTGAACTTCATAATATTCTATGTCTTTTAGTTTCACTGGTTTTCGCTAACCACCTTGTTATTTGAACTCTCTGAAAGGACCTCAGATATTGATTTACGCTGTGTTTCAATCTGTTTAAACACTGTTCAAGCAGAAAGAAAGAAGTTCAAAAAGTAATATATTAAAAAGCGTAAAACTACAAAGAAAGAGATCAAATTTCAATCTTAACTTCCGGAGATTGAAAATAAATTTGCGAACAAAATGTACCATCGTCCATTATGATTTCCACGTAATCGGTGATGTCATAATAGACTGCCTAAGATGATTATTTATATTTTTGTTTTAAATGATTATTGTATAAATGTTTTATTACCATTTATGTTTATATGTTTTATTTTATTGTTTTAAATATTATGTTATTAATGTTAATGTATAAATTTGTTTATGTTATTTAATTTTATTGTCGAATTCTCTAAACTTTAATACAAATTGGTTCCAAAAATTAAAAATGAATAGATTTCAATTTTCTAACTTAATTACATTACGTTTTTTATGTGTCAAATAATGTTTCAGCTGATATTTGAGCCTTTAATCTTTGTACAGATGTTCAATGTCAATTTAGAATATTTCATAAAATAATTAATTAATTAAGAAAATTATATTTATTCATTTTACAATTTAAGAACACAAATGTATCAAAATCTGAGACATTGACACATTTTAATTTTGCATCAAAGTTTAGAGACTCCAAATATATGTAAAATAAAAATATTACAATAATAATAAAAATAATTAATTAATTCAAATTTTATATTTAATAAATTAATTTATTTTAATATATTATTATTTTAAAATATGATTTACTTAATTTTAAAATTTAATGATAATATTTTATTTTAATTTAAAATTTATTTTAATTTAAAATTTATTTTAATTATGACTTCTATTTTAAAATTTACTTTATTAAAAAAATATTTTATGAATTAATTTTTATATACATATCAAATAGTTACTATTTCATCAATTATATTTATTATAAATTTTTTTTTATTTTTTTCTTCATTCTCTTTATATCTTTCTGCTTCAATATCGGTTGGAAAATATGTTTGATACACCAACAAAATCTAACATAATTATAATAAAATGATTATATTTATTTATTTATTTTAAAGTTTGAAAACTAAAATGTATAAACTTTTTAAAAAGGAACTAAAAATATGTTTAATTCAAAAAAATTGATGTAAATAAACGACTACACTAAATAAACATAATTGATTATATGTTAACATAAATAATTTTTTTAATATAATAAATAAATAAATAACATATTAAAATAATGAATAAAAAATTATTAATTTAAATTTTTATATTTTGAACAGTAATTTATTTAAAAATATTTTAATTTGATACATAAAATTTTCATTTATTAAAATTTTATAGTAAATATTTTATTTAAAAGCTATTTTAACTTTAATTTATATTTAAAAAAGAATTTACATTAAATTATTATTTTGTTTTTAAATTAAAAAAATTAGATTAATCATATCTACCGCAAGTTCTCGACTAAATCTTCACCCCTGTCCTTCCATCTAAATAACATTACTTACCATTTTCTTTTCTTTGTTTTATTGTTCTCATTAAAGTTAGACAAAGTATGAATTTATTATATAAAATAATCAAATTAAATAGTCATAAGTAATTAATTACGATCCTTTTACATCGATTTTAAGTCACCAAATTTTAAACTAATTATATATATATATATATATATATATATATATATATATATATATATATATATATATATATATATATATATATTATTTTCTGATCATGTACTAGTTTGTTTGACAAGTCTTTAAACTTGAATGATAGGATTGGCCCAACCCAAATAACTAAAACTGAGTAAGGAGATTTCTTCCTTCACCTCCAAGATTTATTCTCCACCTTCAACAAAATTTTAAATTTCAAAATTACTTTTTGACTATTTAATCACAATAAAGTAGATCGCACTCCGAAATTATATTTAAATATCGATTTTCAATAAAGATGTTACTGAATGTCAATATTCGGTGAATAATTTTGACTTCTGAATATTAATGACTTGCAAAATATATATATATATATATATATATATATATATATTAATTTAAAGTTTATTTTTCTTTATATTTAATTTTTATTTTTATTAAATTTTTAACAAATTATATTAAAATAAATTTAAATTTAAAAATAAAGAAAAAATAATTAAAATTAAAAATTTAATTTTTAAATAGAATTAAAAAATTCAAATAAAATAGAAAATAATATATATATATATATATATATATATAAATATATATATATATATATATATATATTATATAAATTAAATAATTATAAAAGTACTCATAAAATAAATAAAATTAAAAAATAATTTAAACTAATATTTTATTTTATTTTTAAAATATATATTAAGAACTATGAAAACATAAAAAATAAATAATTAAATAATAAAAAAAACATTTAAAATTGAGAAAATATAACTTTAAATAAAATTAAAGAAATAAAAAAAAATTAATATTTTTTATTTAAAATTTAAGTATTTTTAATTTAATTTATTTCTTAATTATTGTTAATATATTTGAAAAATAAAATTAAACATCAAAATATATATATATATATATATATATATATATATATATATATATATATATATATATATAATTTTGTTTTTATATGATGTATTAAAAAATAAATTAAACTAAAAAAAAAATTAAAAACAATTAAACTCTAAAATACAAAAATATAAACGAGAAAAGAATATATATATATATATATATATATATATATATATATATATATATATATATATATATATATATATATATATATATATATATATATATTTCAAAAGTACACTTTCGGTTTTATATATATTTTGAAATTCGATTCTGGTAATATATATTTGAGAAATTAATTTTAGGTAATATTTATATTTGAATGTCGACTTTGAATGATATATTTTGACATCCAAAATATTATTAATTGAAACACATCTTAAAGTGATTTTAGAGATATAATTTAAGTAACTTTGCTTAAATCGTCAAAAAGGTATTTTTAAGATTTGAAAAATATTTAGAGTTGCAGAATAAATTTTGAAAGTAAAGGAAGAAAGCCCGAGTTTTGTTGATAATCCTATGCAATTGAGACTAATCTTTTAACAAGGACTTGATTACATAACAATTGTTTAAGATTTTATCAAAAACTATATTTTATCTATGTAATGCACGGGAATAATAGATGTTTTTTTTTTTTTATTTTACAAAAATACTATATTATTATGTCTGATTTTTTTATTTTTAATTTTAAAGTATTATAATTACTTTACTTTTTACTTTTTAAAATATATTATATACTATTTTACCTCAATCTTCATCGTAAATAGACACATAAATAGATAGATTGACAACTATGCTAAAAAAATTAAAAAAAATTATGAAATAAAATATCATATTTTGCCACTAAAATAACAACTGTAATATCTTTTCACCTATTAACACAAAATTATCATATATGCAAATTATAAGAATAAGATAATAATTTTAAAAATAATATTAAAAATTTATAATTTCCAACTATTAAAAAAAATTAAAATAAATATTGTCATCATTTATAATTGGTATAATGAAACAAAAAAATATCCTAAATTATTTTATTAATAACATTCAACTTCACTAATGCTCCTAAAAATTTATACAATTTGAATTCAATATATGACATGACAACTTTTCGAGTATTGAGCACATCCCTCAATATTAACACATAAAAATTTATATTTATTTTCTTATAAGATAGTTTGCAAGAACACAAGATAAATTACATTTACTATTTCTTTAATGACTCTAATATTCAATGTATACTAGGTTGTGCTCACATATACTTATTTCCTGTTATTAGATGTGACAAGCAGACAAGATAAATTATATTTACTATTTCGTTCTTTAATTACTCCAATATTAAATTTACATTAATCTTGTGTTTATTTTCAGATAATGAATTTTAGTAGATTGTAAAGTAAATTATGTATTTTGTAAAGAATTTAGAGATAATTATGAATAAATTTGGTAGTAAATTTTGTAAAAATTTGTAAGAATTAAATTGACAAAATAGATTAAAAATAACTTCTAAGTGATACATGTTCAGGTGGTTTGTGTGTGATATAGTGATACAAGAGTTTTTCTCATTAATTAGTTAATAATAATTTTAATTATAATAATAATAAAAATAATAATAATAATAATAATATATACTATGCACACAGTAGTATTTATATATTTTAGTAGAACAATTTAATTTTATATTTTATTAGCATTTTAGATAACACTAACAATAAATACAAACAATACTAATCAATTATTATTAAGTGCAGAATTGATATAATTAACTTAATATTATGTGTAATACAGTGCACATTTTACACTGTACAGCTTGATGGGACATGAGTTACAATATACCTGATTTAATATATAGATTTACTAAGTAGTATAAATACAAAGATTTATCAGATTCCAAGTGTCATTGTAAGTTTTCTATCTAATAGAATTGAGAAAATTAAATATTTCATAAGATGAAAATTTGAATATTTGATTTAAAATTTTAAATTAGAGATAGTGTTAAATCTCTTATATAATCAGATTCGTATTTTATTTTTGTTATATTTTTTCACTAAATTTATCTCAGAATTCATAAAATATTCCTAAATTTCTATTAGTATTTATTTCTTAATCAAGTATCTAATTGTACTTGAGCTTTCATTTTGAAAATGAAGTAGTCAATCTAACAGAACCCATCTTTGGTGGAATAACAATTCAAGATTGATAAACCTAATCAAAACCCCAACACAAAATGCATCTTTTCTTTCTATATTAAACCACAACCTCGACCAATTCAACATGATGAACCAATGACAAAACCACCTCTGTAATGAACTCCTATGTCACCCCTCTTGTTCTCTCCACTGCTGGCATAGTTTGTTCTACTGTAGCAATAGCAGTGTACCACTGCATAATCCTCTTGAGGCATTTCGTTAGAACTCACACTACACAACGCAGGGACAGCACAACTTCTGTAAAGAGTGAAGGGATCCAACAAGAAATCCTTAACAAAATCTCAGTTTTCTCAATCTCTACAACACAAACAAGTAGTACTGGTGCCATTGCCATTCATTTGGGCCAAAATATTGAATGCTCCATTTGCCTAGGACAGTGGGAAGATGACGATGTGGTGCGGTTGTTGCCTCTTTGTAATCATGTTTTTCATAAATCCTGCGTTGATGCATGGTTCATGGACCATGCAAATTGCCCAGTTTGTCGATCACCAATCACTTCTGATTGTGAGTTAGCCTTGCCAATGGCTTCACAAAATGGTGATGCCTAAAATTTCGCACCACATATGTTCATATTAATTCATGTATAGGTTTGCATGCATTTTATATTCATTAGGTTTTTTCAGTTCTGTCCTTGTTCTCTCCCATTTTGATACCTAGGATTTTTAGGGTTCTTGCATGTTTTTGGATTTCAGGGAGGTTTGAGTCACTTTATTTATTTGGCCTTTTGACGGTTGAAGATTTTAGTGTTGGATCGGTTTGGATCCAAAAGCAAGACAATTGAGACTTTTGTTAAAACTTGAATCAAGCAATAGAGTAACCATAGACAACTTCATTTGAATAAAAATTTAAAAATAAAAAATGGCTTGAAAAAAAAAAAAACTAACAAGACTACTGGAAATATTGATCGGCATATTTAATAAATATTTACACATGTTTGGTTTCATGTTGAAGAATTTATTTTAGGTCAAAATATGATTTCAAGTTAAAACAAATTTACAGAATGTTTTTGTGTTGGATCAGAAAAATTGTATCAAACTATAATATTAATTCGCTTCTATAACAAAAACGTTTTGACATAAATCACATAATTTTAAAATTAATGTAAATCAAAATCATATTTTTTATAAAAGTTCATTGTCATAAATATTGAATATTTTTATTTATATTTTTTTTATAACAAACATAGTTTGTCTATGTCTAGTGAAATATAAATTTTATCATAAATTTAGTGTGATTCCTCATATTTTGTATTATTTTATTTTTTTAATAAAATTTTATGTGATAATAATATATGATTGATGGACTTTGGAATATGTGAAAATTTATAATGATGTCAAATATTGCCTTACTTGAAAATGTTAATTTTTTTATACGATAACACAAATTAATAATTTATAAAAAAATAATTAGCAAAAAAGTGACACATATTAAATAATTCAAAAAGCTAAATTTCAAAGTATTAATTAAGTTTGAACGAATGATTTTTAGCGATTTATTTAAAATAAAATAAGTATTTATACCTTAAACTAAAATGACTAAAGTTATATTAGCATACCAAGGATTACTAATATAATTTTAATATATATATATATATATATATATATATATATATAATAAAAAAATAAAAAAATAATAATAGTAACATATTAATTCATTCATCATTTATTTTTGGCTTAAATATATATTTGATCTCTATTTTCATTGTTTTTATTCAATTTGGTCATCATTTTCGTTTTGTGATCAATCAAGTCTTCATTTTCGTCAAATTTTGATCAATTTGATCATTTTTAGTAACAATGTTTAAATAGTTAATGTTTTTGAACCGTATATGTCACGTGTCATCACTTCCTATTTTTTAAATTTTTAAAAATTTTTCAAGTTAAAAAAAATTGTTCACATGTTAAGTCATAATTGTGCCACGTGTCAATGCCAGTGCCACGTCTCAGTTGTAGTTGTGTTATTTTTTTTTTTGTTCAATTTAGTCTCTGTATTCGTTATTTTTATTCAATTTAGTCTCAATTTTGGTTAAAATGAATCAATTTTGTCCCTTTCAAATTGACACAAAATTTAATATCTTTTATAAAAATTATACTAATATTTTTTCTAAAATTGACATTTTTATTAATTATTTTTGAAATTCAATTATGAATTATTAAATTTAATTATAAATTAAATAAAATTCTTATATTTAATAAGAAAAGTAAACTAATTATTATAACAATTAGAAATATTCTATTTAACAATTGAATCTAGGAATTATATTCAATTTATAATTAAATATAATAATTTATAATTGAATTTCAAAAATAATTAATAAAAATGTCAATTTTAAAAAAAATATTAGTATAATTTTTATAAAAGATATTAAATTTGGTGTTAATTTTATGGGGGGAAATTGATTCATTTTAACAAAAAATGGAACTAAATTGAACAAAAATAACGAATATTAGAACTAAATTGAACACAAAAAATAACACAATCACAAACTAACACGTGACACTGACATTGACATGTGGCACAATATTGACTTGACACGTGACACAATATTGACTTGACACGTGGCCATTTTTTATAAAATTAAAAAATTAATAATATTAAGAAATTAAAAAAAAAATCAGTAACTGACACATGGTATGTACGGTTAAAAAATTTTGACTATTTAAACACCGTTAGTAAAAAGGACTAAACTGACTAAAATTTGATCCAAATGAGAACCTAATTGAACACAAAACGAAAATGATTACCAAATTGAATAAAAACAATGAAAATAGGAATCAAATATATATTTAAGGCAAAAAAAATAGGCCAAATGAGATAAGCAAATCAGATGGGCATAATAAAAAATTAAGTGGAGAGTTACGTATTCCTTTTCGTACAGTTATTAAATGGGATGTAACTACCTCAAATTTGGTTATAAGTTACAAAAATCAACCTTGTTGCTTGCACTAGCTGACTGACTTGAAAAAAAAAGGCCAAACAAGATAGGCAAATAAGTGGGCCATAACCATATGGACAAATAAGTGAGACATAATAAACAAATAAGTAAATAAGTGTGGAGCTGCCTAATACTCTTCGTACAACTTTTTCAAATTTATTAATCAATCTTTTTTATTTTATTATCCAATGGGATGTACCTTAATGTACCCGAAATTTAATTATAAGTTACAAAAATAACCCTTATTTTTTCACTAGGTAGCTGGCTTGATGAAAAAAAAGGTCAAATCGTATCTCAATCTACCAATCTAAGTAGGAAACTGCATACATACTACTCTTGGTACAATTTTTTAAAATATATTTTGTTATTCAATGGGAAATATTTCTTATATACCATAAATTTGCTTAGAAGTCAGAAAAACAACCCTTATTACTTGCATTGAATGAATGACTTAAAAAAAAGACCGAACTAGATAGGTAAATAAGAGCATAATAAAAAAATAAGTGGGGGGCTGCGTATTACTTTTTGTACAATTTTTTAAAATTTCCTAATTAATATTTTTTTTATCATTCAAAGGATGTACGTCTTATGTACCATAAATCTGATTACAAGTCACAAAAATCTACCTTTAAACTTGTACTAGGTTGCTACCTTGAAGAAAAAAAGAGGTCAAACCAGATAGACAAAAAAGTTGGGCATAATAAACATATGGGGAGCAACGTATTATTTTTTATACAAAGTTTTAAAAGTTATTAATCAATATATTTTTATGATCAAAGGGATGTACATCTTATGTACCACAAATTTAATTATAAGTTACAAAAGCAACCCTTATTTTTTTACAAGGTGGCTGCCTTGATGAAAAAAAAGACCAAATCATATCTTAATCTAAGTAGGAAATTGCATTCATATTACTCTTGGTTCAATTTTTTTAAATATATTAATCAATCTTTTGTTTGTTATTCAATGGGAAATATTTGTTATATACCATAAATTTGCTTGGAAGTCACAAAAACAACCCTTATTACTTGCATTGAATGAATGACTTAAACAAAAGGTCAAACCTGATAGGTAAATAAGATGGACATAATAAGAAAATAAGTGGCGTGCTGCGTATTATGTTCTGTACAATTTTTTAAAATTTGCTTATTAATATTTTTTTTATCATCCAAAGGATGTATGTCTTATGTACCACAACTTTGTTTACAAGTCACAAAAATCAACCATTATAACTTGCACTCGGTGGCTGTCTTGAGGACAAAAAGAGGTCAAACCAGATAGATAAAAAATTTGGGCATAATAAACAAGTTGGGAGTAATGTATTATTTTTCGTACAAAGTATTAAAAGCTATTGAATGAATCAATAAAGCTTTATTTTTTCACTAGGTGGCTGACTTGATGAAAATAAAAGCCAAATTGTATCTCTATCTATCAATCTAAGTACGAACTGTATACATATTACTCTTGGTAAAAAAAATTTAAATATACTAATCAATCTTTTGTTTGTTATTCAATGGAAAATATTTCTTATATAACATAAATTTTCTTAGAAGTCACAAAAACAACCCTTATTACTTGCATTGAATGAATGACATAAAAAAATAGGTCAAACCAGAGAGGTAAATAATATGTGTATAATAAAAAAAATAAGTGAGATGATGTGTATTACTTTTTGTACAATTTTTTAAAATTTGCTAATTAATATTTTCTTATCATCCAAAAGATGTATGTCTTATGTACCACAAATCTGATTACAAGTCACAAAAATCAACCTTTATAACTTGCACTAACTGGCTGTCTTGAAGAAAAAAAGAGGTCAAACCAGACAGACAACAAAGTTAGGCTTAATAAACAAGTGGGGAGCAACTTATTATTTTTTGTACAAAGTTATTAATACATATATATTTATCATCCATCGGGATGTACCACGAATTTAATTATAAGTTAAAAAAGCAACCCTTATTTTTTTCACAAGGTGGCTGCCTTGATAAAAAAAAAGGCATATCATATCTTAATTTAAGTAGGAAACTGCATGCATAATACTCTTGGTTCAATTTTTTTAAATATATTAATCAATCATTCAATGGTAAATATTTCTTATATACCATAAATTTGCTTAGAAGTCACAAAACAACCCTTATTACTTGCATTGAATCAATGACTTAAAAAAAAGGCCAAACCAGATAGGTAAATAAGATGGGCATAAAAAAAATAAGTGGGGTGGTGCGTATTACTTTTTGTACAATTTTTTAAAATTTGTTAATTAATATTTTTTTTATCATCAAAAGGATGGACGTCTTATGTACTACAAATCTGATAACAAGTCACAAAAATCAACCTTCATAACTTGCACTAGGTGGCTATCTTGAAGAAAAAAAGAGCTCAAACCAGATAGACAAAAAAGTTGGGCATAATAAACATATGGGGAGCAACGTATTATATTTTATACAAAGTTTTAAAAGTTATTAATCAACATATTTCTATCATCCAACAGGATGTACCTCTTATGTATCACGAATTTAATTATAAATTACAAAAGCAACCCTTATTTTTTCACAAGGTGGTTGCCTTAATGAAAAAAAAGGCCAAATAATATCTTAATCTAAGTAGGAAACTCCATTCATATTATTCTTGGTACAATTTTCTTTAAATATATTAATACATCTTTTGTTTGTTATTCAATGGGAAATATTTCTTATATACCATAAATTTTCGTAGAAGTCACAAAACAACCCTTACTACTTGCATTGAATGAATCAGGAAAAAAAAAGCTCAAACAAGATAGGTAAATAAGATGGGCATAATAAAAAAATAAGTGGGGTGTTGCATATTACTCTTTGTATAATTTTTTAAAATTTGCTAATTAATATTTTTTTTATCGTCTAAAGGATGTACGTCTCATGTACCACAAATTTGATTACAAGTCACAAAAATCAACCTTTATAAGTTGCAGTAGGTGGCTGAAAGAAAAAGGCCAAATGATATCTTAATCTAAGTAGCAAACCGCATTCATATTACTCTTGGTCACTTTTTTTTTAATATGTTAATCAATCTTTTGTTTGTTATTCAATGGGAAATATTTCTTATATACCATAAATTTGCTTAGAACTCACAAAACATGCTTTATTACTTGCATTGAATGACTTAAAAAAAAGGCCAAACCAGATAGGTAAATAAGATGACCATAATAAAAAAATAAGTGGGGTGTTGCGTATTGCTTTTTGTACATTTTTTTTAAAATTTGCTAATTAATATTTTTTTTATCATCCAAAGGATGTATGTCTGATGTATCACAAATTTGATTACAAGTCCCAAAAATCAACCTTTATAACTTGTGCAAGGTGGCTGCCTTGAAACAAAAAGAGGCTAAACCAGATAGGAAAAAAAGTTGGACATGATAAACAAGTGGGAGCAATGTATTATTTTTTGTAAAAAATTTTAAGTTATTAATCAATATATTTTTATCATACATCAGGATGTACCACAAATTTAATTATAAGTTACAAAAGCCACCCTTATCTCTTTCATTAGGTGGCTGCCTTGATGAAAAGAAAAAGACCAAATCATATCTCAACCTAAGTAGGGGAGTACATTCATATTACTCTTGGTACAATTTTTTTAAATATATTAATCAATCTTTTGTTTGTTATTCAATGGAAAATATTTATTATGTACCATAAATTTGCTTAGAAGTCACAAAAACAACCATTTTTACTTGCATTGATTGAATGACTTAAAAAAAAGGCCAAACCAGATAAATAAATAAGATAGGCATAATAAGAAAATAAGTGGGGTGTTGCGTATTACTTTTTGTACAATTTTTTAAAATTTGCTAATTAATATTTTTTTTATCATCCAAAGGATGTAGTCTTATGTACGACAAATTTGATTACAAGTCCCAAAAATCAACCTTTATAACCTGCACTAGGTGGCTGCCTTCAAGAAAAAAAAAAGAACTCAAACCAAATAGGAAAAAAGGTGGGCATAATAAACATATGGGGAAAAACATATTATTTTTTATACAAAGTTTTAAAAGTTATTAATCAATATATTTTTATCATCCAATGGGACGTAACTCTTATGTACCACGAATTTAATTATAAGTTACAAAACATCCCATATTTATTCACAAGGTGACTGCCTTGATGAAAAGAAAAAAGCCAAATCATATCTCAATCTAAGTAGGGGAGTACATTCATATTACTCTTGGTACAATTTTTTTAAATATATTAATCAATCTTTTGTTTGTTATTCAATGGGAAATATTTGTTATATACCATAAATTTGCTTGGAAGTCACAAAAACAACCCTTATTACTTGCATTGAATGAATGACTTAAACAAAAGGTCAAACCTGATAGGTAAATAAGATGGACATAATAAGAAAATAAGTGGCGTGCTGCGTATTATGTTCTGTACAATTTTTTAAAATTTGCTTATTAATATTTTTTTTATCATCCAAAGGATGTACGTCTTATGTACCACAACTTTGTTTACAAGTCACAAAAATCAACCATTATAACTTGCACTCGGTGGCTGTCTTGAGGACAAAAAGAGGTCAAACCAGATAGACAAAAAAGTTGGGCATAGTAAACATATGGGAAGCAACATATTATTTTTTATACAAAGTTTTAAAAGTTATTAATCGATATATTTTTATGATCAACGGGATGTACCTCTTATGTACCACGAATTTAATTATAATTTACAAAACCAACCCTTATTTTTTCACAAGGTGGCTGCCTTGATGAAAAAAAAGGTCAAATCATTTCTTAATTTAAGTAGGAAACTGCATTCATATTACTCTTGCTTCAATTTCTTTAAATATATTAATCAATCTTTTGTTTGTTATTCAATGGGAAATATTTCTTATATACCATAGATTTGCTTAGAAGTCACAAAACAACCCTTATTACTTGCATTGAATGAATGACATAAAAAAAAGCCAAACCAGATAGGTAAATAAGATGGGCATAATAAAAAAATAAGTGGGGTGTTACGTATTACTTTTTTTACAATTTTTTAAAATTTGCTAATTAATATTTTTTTTATCATCCAAAGGATGTACGTCTTATGTACGACAAATTTGATTACAAGTCACCAAAATCAACCTTTATAACTTGTACTAGGTGACTGCCTTAAAGAAAAAAAAAAAGAGGTCAAACCAGATAAGAAAAAAAGGTGGGCATAATAAACATATGGGGAAAAACGTATTATTTTTTATACAAAGTTTTAAAAGTTATTAATCAATATATTTTTATCATCCAACGGGATGTACTTCTTATGTACCACAAATTTAATTATAAGTTACAAAACCATCCCTTATTTTTTCACAAGGTGGCTGCCTTGATGAAAAAAAAAAAGGCCAAATCATATCTTAATCTAAGTAGGAAAATTCATTGATATTAATCAATCTTTTGTTTGTTATTCAACGAGAAATATTTCTTATATACCATAACTTGGCTTGGAAGTCACAAAAACAACCGTTATTACTTGTATTGAATGAATGACTTAAAAAAAAGGCTAAACTAGATAGGTAAATAAGATAGACATAAAAAATAAGTGGGGTGTTGCGTATTACTTGTTGTACAATTTTTAAAATTTGCTAATTAATATTTTTTTTATCGTCGAAAGGATGTTGGTCTTATGTATCACAAATCTGATTACAAGTCACAAAAATCAACTTTTATAACTTGTAGTAGGTGGCTTCCTTGAAGAAAAAAAGAGGTCAAACCAGATAGATAAAAAAGTTGGGCATAATAAACAAGTGGGGAGCAACGTAATATTTTTTTTACAAAGTTTTAAAAGTTATTAATCGATATATTTTTATCATGCATCGGGGTATGTACGACGAATTTAACTATAACTTTAGAAAACAACCCTTCTTTTTTAACTAGGTGGCTGCCTTAATGAAAAAAAAAGGCCAAATCATATCTTAATCTAAGTCGGAAACCGCATTCATATCACTCTTGGTTCAATTTTTTTAAATATATTAATCAATGTTTTGTTTGTTATTCAATGAGAAATATTTCTTATATACCATAAATTTGCTTAGAAGTCAAAAAACAAGCCTTATTACTTGCATTGAATGAATGAGTTAAAAAAAAAGTCAAACCAGATAGGTAAATAAGATGGGCATAATAAAAAAATAAGTGGGGTGTTGCGTATTACTTTTTGTATAATTTTTTAAAATTTGCTAATTAACATTTTTTTATCATCCAAAGGATATACGTCTTATGTACCACAAATTTGATTACAAGTCATAAAAATCAACTTTATAACTTGCACTAGGTGGCTGCCTTGAAGAAAAAAAGAAGTCAAATCAGATAGACAAAGAAGTTGGGCATAATAAACATATGGGGAAAATGTATTATTTTTTATACAAAGTTTTAAAAGTTATTAATGAATATATTTTATCATCCAACGGGATGTACCTCTAATGTATCACCAATTTAATTATAAGTTACAAAAGCAACCCTTATTTTTTCACAAGTTGCTTGCCTTGATGAAAAAAAAAAGGCTAAATCATATGTTAATGTAAATAGGAAACTCCATTCATATTACTCTTGGTACAATTTTTTTTTAAATATATTAATCAATCTTTTGTTTGTTATTCAATGGGAAATATTTCTTATATACAATAAATTTGCTGAGAAGTAACAAAACAACCCTTATTACTTGCATTGAATGAACGACTTAAGAAAAAAGGTCAAACCAGATATATAAATAAAATGGACATAATAAAAATATATATGGGGCGTTGCGTATTACTATTTTGTATAATTTTTTAAAATTTGCTACTTAATATTTTTTTATGTATATCTTATGTACCACAAATTTTATTACAAGTCAAAAAAATCAACCTTGAACTAGGCGACTGCCTTGAAGAAAAAAAGAGGTCAAACCAGATAGAGAAAAAAGTTGGGCATAATAAACATATGGGGAAAAACGTATTATTTTTTATACAAAGTTTTAAAAGTTATTAACAAATATATTTTTATCATCCAACAGGATGTAGCTCTTATGTACCACGAATTTAATAATAAGTTACAAAAGCAACCCTTATTTTTTCACAAGGTGGCTGTCTTGATGAAACAAAAAGACCAAATCATATCTGCATCTAAGTAGAAAAAATGCATTCATATTACTCTTGGTTCAATTTTTTAAAATATATTAATCAATCTTTCGTTTGTTATTCAATGGGAAATATTTCTTATATACCATAAATTTGCTTGGAAGTCAAAAAACAACTTGTATTACTTGCATTTGAATCAATGACTTAAAACAAGGCCAAACTAGATAAATAAGATGAGCATAATAAGAAAATAACTGCGCGGTTGCGTATTACTTTTTGTACAATTTTATAAAATTTGCTAATTAATATTTTTTTATCATCCAAAGGATGCATGTCTTATGTACCACAAATTTGATTACAAGTCACAAAAATCAACCTCTATAACTTGCAGTAGGTGGCTGACTTAAAGAAAAAAAGAGGTCAACCCAGATAGACAAAAAAGTTGGGCATAATAAACATATGGGGAGCAACGTATTATTTTTTATACAAAGTTTTAAAAGTTATTAATCACTATATTTTTATCATCCAACGGGATGTACCTCTTATGTATCACGAATTTAATTATAAGTTACAAAAGCAAACCTTATCTTTTCACTTGGTGGGCTGCCTTGATGAAAAAAAAAGGCCAAATTATATCTAAATCTAAGTAAGGAACTACATTCATATTACTCTTGGTACAATTTTTTGAAATATATTAATCAATCTTTTGTTTGTTATTCAATGAGAAATATTTCTCATATACCATAAATTGGCTTAGAAGTCACAAAAACAACCCTTATTACTTGCATTGAATGAATGACTTAAGACAAAAGGCCAAAATAGATAGGTAAGTAAGATGGGCATAATAAAGAAATAAGTGGGGTGCTGCGTATTACTTTTTGTACAATTTTATAAAATTTGCTAATTAATATTTTTTTTTATCATCCAAAGTATGTACGTCCTATGTACCACAAATCTGATTACAAATCACAAAAATCAAGCTTTATAACTTGCACTAGGTGGCTGCCTTGAAGAAAAAAAGAGGTCAAACCAGATAGACAATAAAGTTGGGCATAATAAACATATGGGGAGCAACGTATTATTTTTTATACAAAATTTTAAAAGTTATTAATCAATATATTTTTATCATCCAACGGGATGTACCTCTCATGTATCACGAATTTAATTATAAGTTACAAAAACAACCCTTATTTTTTCACAACGTGACTGCCTTGATGGATAAAGAAAGGCCAAATCATTTCTTAATCTAAGTAGGAAACTCCATTCATATTAGTCTTGGTACAATTTTTTTTAATATATTAATCAATCTTTTGTTTGTTATTCAATGGGAAATATTTCTTATATACCATAAATTTGCTTAGAAGTCACAAAACAGCCCTTATTACTTGCATTGAAGGAATGACTTAAAAAAAGGCCAAACCAGATAGGTAAATAAGATGGGAATAATAAAAAAATAAGTGGAGGGCTGCGTATTACTTTTTGTACAATTTTTTAAAATTTCCTAATTAATATTTTTTTATCATCCAAAGGATGTACGTCTTATGTACTACAAATTTGATTACAAGTCACAAAAATCAACATTTATAACTTGCACTAGGTGGCTGCCTTGAAGAAAAAAAGAGGTTAAACAAGATAGACAAAGAAGTCGGGCATAATAAACAAGTGGGGAGCAACGTATTATTTTTTGTACATAGTTTTAAAAGTTAATAATCAATATATGGGCATAATAAACAAGTGGGGAGCAACGTATTATTTTTTGTACAAAGTTTTAAAAGTTAATAATCAATATATTTTTATCATGCATCAGGATGTACCTCTTATGTACGACGAATTTAACTATAAGTTAAAAAAGCAACCCTTAATTTTTTACTAAGTGGCTGCCTGGATGAAACAAAAAGGCTAAATCATATCTCAATCTAAGTAGAAAATTGCATACATATTACTCTTGGTACAATTCTTTTAAATATATTAGTCAATCTTTTGTTTGTTATTCAATGGAAAATATTTCTTGTATACCATAAATTAGCTTAGAAGTCACAAAAACAAACATTTTTATTTCCATTGAATGAATGATATAAAAAAAAAGTCCAAACCAGATAGGTAAATAAGATGGGAATAATAAAAAAATAAGTGTGGTGCTACGTATTATTTTTTGTACAATTTTATAAAATTTGCTAATTAATATTTTTTTTATCATCCAAAGGATGTATGTCTTATGTATCACAAATCTGATTAGAAGTCACAAAAATCAACCTTTATAACTTGTAGTATGTGGCTGCCTTGAAGAAAAAAAGAGGTCAAACCAGATAGACAAAAAAGTTGGGCAAAAAAAACATATGGGGAGCTACGTATTATTTTTTATACAAAGTTTTAAAAGTTATTAATCAATATATTTTTATCATCCAACGGGATGCACATCTTATGTATCACGAATTTAATTATAAGTTACAAAAGCAACCCTTATTTTTTCACAAGTTGGCTGCCTTGATGAAAAAAAAGGCTTAGTCATATGTTAATGTAAGTAGGAAACTCTATTCATATTACTCTTGGTTCAATTTTTTTTAAATATATTAATCAATATTTTGTTTGTTATTCAATGGGAAATATTTCTTATATACAATAAATTTGCTGAGAAGTCACAAAACAACCCTTATTACTTGCATTGAATGAACGACTTAAGAAAAAAGGTCAAACCAGATATATAAATAAGATGGACATAATAAAAAAATATGTGCGGTGTTGCGTATTACCATTTTGTATAATTTTTTAAAATTTGCTAATTAATATTTTTTTGATCATCCAAAGGATGTACGTATTATGTACCACAAATTTGATTACAAGTCAAAAAAATCAACCTTTATAACTTAAACTAGGTGACTGCCTTGAAGAAAAAAAGAGGTCAAACCAGATAGACAAAAAAGTTGGACATAATAAACATATGGGGAAAAACGTATTATTTTTTATACAAAGTCTTAAAAGTTATTAACCAATATATTTTTATCATCCAACGAGATGTACCTTTTATGTATCACGAATTTAATTATAAGTTACAAAAGCAAACCTTATCTTTTCACTAGGTGGCTCCCTTGATGAAAAAAAAAAAGGCCAAATTATATCTAAATCTAAGTAGGGAACTACATTCATATTACTCTTGGTACAATTTTTTGAAATATATTAATCAATCTTTTGTTTGTTATTCAATGGGAAATATTTCTCATATACCATAAATTGGCTTAGAAGTCACAAAAACAACCCTTATTACTTGCATTGAATGAATGACTTAAGACAAAAGGCCAAAACAGATAGGTAAGTAAGATGGGCATAATAAAGAAATAAGTGAGTTGTTGCGTATTACTTTTTGTACAATTTTATAAAATTTGCTAATTAATATTTTTTTTATCATCAAAAGTATGTACGTCCTATGTACCACAAATCTGATTACAAATCACAAAAATCAACCTTTATAACTTCACTAGGTGGTTGCCTTGAAGAAAAAAAGAGGTCAAACCAAATAGACAAAAAAATTGGGCATAATAAACATATGGGGAAAAACGTATTATTTCTTATACAAAGTTTTAAAAGTTATTAACCAATATATTTTGATCATCCAACAGGATGTAGCTTTTATGTACCACGAATTTAATTATAAGTTACAAAATCAACCCTTATTTTTTAACAAGGTGGCTGCCTTGATGAAAAAAAAGGCCAAATCATATCTTAATCTATGTAGGAAACTGCATTCATATTACTCTTGGTTCAATTTTTTTAAATATATTAATCAATGTTTCCTTTGTTATTCAATGGGAAATATTTCTTATATACCATAAATTTGCTTGGAAGTCACAGAAACAATCCTTATTACTTGTATTGAATGAATGACTTAAAAAGAAAATGTCAAACTAGATAGGTAAATAAGATGGACATAAAAAATAAGTGGAGTGTTGCGTATTACTTTTTCTACAATTTTTTTAAAATTTGCTAATTAATATTTTTTATTATTCAGAGGATGTACGTCTTATGTACCACAAATTTGATTACAAGTCACAAAAATCAACCTTTATAAGTTGGACTAGGTGGCTGCCTTGAAGAAATAAAGAGGTCAAACCAGATAGACAAAAAAGTTGGGCATATTAAACATATGGGGAAAAACGTATTATTTTTTATACAAAGTTTTAAAAGTTATTAATCAGTATATTTTTATCATCCAACGAGATGTACCTCTTATGTACCACGAATTTAGTTATAAGTTATAAAAGCAATCCTTATTTTTTCACAAGGTGGCTCCATTGATGAAAAAAAAAAGCCAAATCATATCTTAATCTAAGTAGGAAACTGCATTCATATTACTCTTGGTTCAATTTTTTTAAATATATTAATCAATTTTTTTGTTTGTTATTCAATGGCAAATATTTCTTTTATACCATAAATTTGCTTGGAAGTCACAAAAACAACCCTTATTACTTGCATTGAATGAATGACGCAAAAAAAAGCTCAAACCAGATAGGTAAATAAGATGGACATAATAAAAAAATAGGTGGGATGCTAGATATTACTTTTTGTACAATTTTATAAAATTTTCTAATTAATATTTTTTTAATCGTCCAAAGGATGTACGTCTTATGTACCACAAATCTGATTACAAGTCACAAAAATCAAGCTTTATAACTTGCACTAGGTGGCTGCCTTGAAGAGAAAGAGGTCAAACCAGATAGACAAAAAATTAGGGCACAATAAACAAGTGGGGAGCAACGTATTATTTTTTGTACAAAGTATTAAAAGTTTTTAGTCAATATATTTTTATCATCCATGGAGATGTACCTCTTATGTACCACGAATTTAATTATAAGTTATAAAAGCAACCCTTATTTCTTCTCTAGGTGGTTGCCTTGATGAAAAACAAAAACCAAATCATATCTGAATCTAACTAGCAAAACTGTATACATATTACTCTTGGTACAATTTTTTTAAATATATTAATCAATCTTTTGTTCGTTATTCAATGGGAAATATTTCTTATATACCATAAATTGGCTTACAAGTCACCAAAACAACCCTATTACTTGCATTGAATGAATGACTTAAAAAAAAGGCCAAACCAGATAGATAAATAAGATGGGCATAATAAAAAAATAATTGGGGTGTTGCGTATTACTTTTTGTACAATTTTTTAAAATTTGCTAATTAATATTTTTTTATCATCCAAAGGATGTACGTCTTATGTACCACAAATTTGATTACAAGTGACAAAAATCAACCTTTATAACTTGTGTTAGGTGGCTGCCTTGAAGAAAAAAAGAGGTCAAACTAGATAGACAAAAACGTTGGGCATAATAAACAAGTGGGGAACAACTTATTATTTCTCGTACAAAGTATTAAAAGTTATTAATCAATCTTTTTTTTTATCATCCAATGGGGTGTACGTATTATGTACCACAAAATTGATTATAAGTTACAAAAGTAAGCCTTATTTTTTCACTAGGTGGCTGGCTTGATGAAAAAAAAAAGGCCAAATTACGTGTTATTTTTCGTACCATGTTTTAAAATTTACTAATTAATCTTTTTGTATCATCCAATAGGATGTACCACTTATGTACTCCAAATTTCATTATAAGTTACAAATATCAAGCCTTGTTGCTTTCAATAGATGCCTGACTTGAAAAAAAAATATATAGTCCAAACCATATAGACAAATAAGTGAGGCATAATAAACAAATAAGTGTGGAGCTGCGTAATTCTCTCCGTACAATTTTTTAAAATTTATTAATCAATAATTTTTTTTATTATCCAATGGGATGTACCTCTAATGTGCCCTGAATTTAATTATAACTTAATAAAATCACCTCTTATTACTTGCATTAGGGGCTGACAAAAAAAAATAGGCCAAACCAGATAGACAAATAAGTATGAAATAATAAATAAATAAGTGGAGAGTTGCGCAATACTTTTCGTACAATTTTTTAAACTTTATTAATCAATATTTTTTTATCATACAATGGGATGTACCTTAAATTTGATTATAACTTAATAAAATCAACCCTTATTAGTTGTGGGTGGCTTGAAAATAAAAATAGGTCAAAAAAGTAAACTAATATTTTTAACAATTAGAAATATTCTATTTAAGAATTGAATCTAAAAATTATATTCAATTATAATTAAATATAATAATTTATAATTGAATTTCAAAAATAATTAATAAAAATGTCAATTTAAAAAAATATTAGTATAATTTTTATAAAAGATATTAAATTTGGTGCCAATTTTAAAGGAAAAAAATTGATTCATTTTAACAAAAATTTGGACTAAATTGAATAAAAATAACGAATATAGGGACTAAATTGAACACAAAACATAACATAACCACAAACTAACACGTGGCACTGACATTGACACGTGACACAATTATAACTTGACATGTGACAAATTTTTATAAAATTAAAAATTAAAAAAATTAAAAATTAAATCAAAAAAACCATGACGGATCTGATTTTAGGAGAGTCAAAATAATATACTAAAAGATTATATATTTTATAATAATCACTAATATAAATAAAATAAATATGTAATTTAATATAATTATAGCTATGAAAGAAATCACATATATCTAATATATTGTTCTTTGTTCTTTGTTCTTTCAAATTATTAAACCTATCGATAATTAAATCATATCTAAAATTTTTAGTTATTTCTTTTTCAATATAAATAATCATATTGTGAAAAATAAGATATACTCACAAATTTAGTGATGATCGTTGCAATTTGGGTCATTGTCGCTATTGATTTTCTTTACCAATTTCTATTCTGGAAATTTAATTTATTGCAATTTATATTCTTTCATCTTTACATTTTTTTATTTGTCAAAAAATTTCACTTCAATCCATCTTCTATATTCTTCTTCACTATACTTAACATTTATTATTATATTTTTATCTAAAAATATAAAAATATGATTATTGGAAAGAGATACGAATTCCCGATTGACATTGATATTCATATAAAAGGAGAATTCAATAAATGAAACATTTTTATAAAGTTGATCCACGATATGAATAAATTGTACATCAACTTTGTCTTCATTATAGAATCATAAATTAAAACAATTTAATTTAAATTTAAAATATTTATTAGTTAAATTGACCGAAATTCACATCCACTTTATTTAATATTCACTAAAAATAAATTCAACTAGTATCAAAAGCAAAATCCGGAGAAACAATAGGTAAAACTTGTACTAACAATGAAATTCAACATCTTAATTATCTTAATGTATTCGAACAACTCCGACGTCATCCATATTCTTGTTTTAAAGTCGATAACGTTATCACCTAAATTTAATTATTCATTCATTCTGCAGATTTATCAATTCAGGATAAAGTTGGGTAGATAGATAGATCTTTGAGTTTTTTTGTCTTTAAGTGAGGCTCCAAATTTCCAGCGCTCCTACCTAACTATTTCGTCTCTTTGTCCCAGAAAAAAAAAATTGCATTGTGCCATTGGTTTTAATAATCACAGAAAAAGTCACTACGCAGTGATAAAGTATAAATTCAACTTTTTTGTGTGGCCAGGTATAAGCAGAACTAATCATTCACATTTGTGACACTTCCAGAGATAAAAAAAATGAGTGAAAGAAGGAAAGAAATTAACGAAGGAATATAGAGAAAAGCAGAGGGCGTATTTTTAGGAGGTTATGTAGGGCAAAAAGGAGAGAAAGTGAGGCCAACTCATTCAGCTCTCCAAAATTGGCAATGATAAATAGAAAGTTGATTTGTCCCCGTTACTTTACATGCACACAAATTCACAAATTAATAAGTAAAATAAAATACAAAATATATATAATAAATAAATAAATTAAAAAAAAAAAAAAAAAGCTATGGTTATCTTTATGTAAACGACCCATGTGGATGGTGGGCCATTGAAAACTATAAAACGGAGTTCCCAAAGATTTGCCTTTTTATTCCTTAATTACGCATACACCCACAACAATTAAACATTAAACAAATCTGCATTATTGAATCTTCATTCGTTTTTTCTTGGACCCGAAAAGAGGGAACTTTCCTATATACCCTTTCTTTTTTTTTTCCCTCATCACGGACCTTGGGCAAACCCCCCTCCAAAGCCTCCCATTTTTTTATTGAAAAAAAATTTACAATCACGAGGTTTCCCACCAAAGAGGGTCGTATTATATTATATATTACAAGTAAAAAAATAAAAATATATTTATGTGGTGAGGAGATGAAGTTGAATATTGGAGAATATGAATAAGCATCCCTAGGAGGTAAAGGGTGCCCTATGAGGAATTCCTTTTCTTCTCCTTGCGTTTGAAGGAGGTGTGGCTTGATACATGTCTTGTGTTGAACCTTCACGCAATCCTTCTTCTTGCTGATTTGATGAGACCGATCCTCTTGAAGTTGAAGTAGTGGTGGTGGTGGTAGTCTCCATTGTTAATTCTTCGTTCCTACCATCCAAAGCAAAGCTTGCATCCCCATTTTTCTTTATTCCTTCAAGCTAGTTCAATCCCACAATTAAAGTATATATACGTATTAATTAGTAGTAATGGTATCTCACGCCATGTTCCCAACCATACTCGCAACTTAAATAATCGCAAAACTCGTGCTTTGTTTAACTATAATCATGATTATGAGTATTAAAAATGAATTAAAAATATTGTTATGGTCGGACATGATGAATATTCAAAAGTAGAGGGAATATAATTCTGATGGTGAATGATGGCGATGGGGTTTCAAATGTAGGTGATGATGTATGGGTGGTGGGTGTTATACCCATATGATGAGGATGATTGAGTTGTGAATGATGTGCATGTTGATAATGAAATGAACAATACGGCAAAACAAAAAAATAATAATAAGAAGAAGATTAATAATTGTTGTAATAGTAATAATAATATTTCACCTTACATCCCAAAGAACAGAAGCGAAATGGGTCCAAGAGGCTCCTTCCACAAATCTCACAAATGTGAGCAACTCCTTTCCCAGATTTTGGTTGTGGCCTCACATTCAAGAACAAAACTCGAGCACTGTTTATCACATATGTCTGTACTCCACTTATGTCCAACACCCTCTGAATTTCGGCCACCCTCACTACATCATGATACGAAGATCTTCTTATCTATCCATCAATAAACAACAGCCTCACACATTTTCAAAAACATTATACCATGTAATTAAACTCAGAAAATACATGTGTATATATATAGGAACAAGTGTGTTCTACTCCACCCACCTGAATGACTCGATGATCTTTGTGTCGAGAAGAACGGCAATAGAAACAGAAGGCTTCACCATTGCAATCTAGACAAAACATGTTACATTCACTCCTAGCTGCGTCTGCGTGAATTCGACACACGTTGAAGAAAGGTGTGTGAAGAAGTTGTTCCAGCCACGGAGGTACCAGAACTGTGTCCTGTTCAAATCCCATTGTCGGAAAAAATGAACTTTTTTTAAACCTCGTTAAAGACATAAACAGAATCTATGACGATGAAATAAATATGCATACAGATAAATATACCATTGTCGGTGGATATGGATATGGATATGAATAAGATTAATAATGTGGGTCGATGGTTGTGTGCAGAATGTTAGAACCGTGAAGGGGTTCAATTTTTATTCACTTGTTCAGAAAGAAAAACGCAGATGCTGAAGATGAAAATGGCGAGGGAGAGGGAGAGAAAGAGAAAGAGCGATGAGAATAATAAACGGCCTTCGACTTAGAATTCAACTACACAGCAACGCTAAAGAGTGTATAAGGACAAAGGGTGATTAAAGAAATAGGAGAATATACCGATGAGATGAAAAGATAGGAGCAGTAGAAGATCACAGCCGTTGAATGTTTGGGGATGTGTTTGGCGCTTACGCTACTTTGGATCTTCTTTGCGTCTAAGTTGGCACGATACAATATATACCTACCCTAGATGTATTGTAGTACTCATTCATCATCCTACATGCCATACTTATCCACGTGTCGTTACGTCTATGGTCCATCACAGATTGTGGCTCCCATTCTCAAGGAATCTTCTGTCAGCTCTTTCTAAAATATTGCCAAGGAAAATGTTTTCTTTAAAACAAATTTTTATTTATTGAGCTATTCTAATCATTAAAAAAAATTAAAAAGTAAAATAGTCTGTGGAGATTTATTCGATGTCAAGCTAATAATACCTGATATTTAAGTATATATCAAAAAATCTCAGACTCTTTACACATGTTTCTTTCCATCGTTTTATATTTTTTTTACTCTCTTCTGCTGTTTGTGTATGAAATGACACAATAATAAGAGAAATAAAAGATAAAAATATTATTTTGTAAGGTGAGACTATATTTTTATTTACACTCGACATTTTTTTTAATTTTATTTAACATTTTATGAGTCTGTTTTTTATTTGTTTCTTATAATCTTATTACGTTTTTTTTTGTGTTCCTTTTTGTGACATATAAATTTGATTGATTAAATTTATATCGTTTAAAGTTGTCTTTTTAATATTCTTAATATTTTTAACAACGTTATTCTAGTTTCTTTTATTGTTTATTTTTTATCAATTTTTATTCCTTTATAGAAACATTAATTAAAATAAATACATAGAGAAGGGAAGTATTAAATATAATTTTTATTTTAATTAAATTAACTCATGTATAAACAGAATAACTTCTCAAAAGTACTATTTTAATTTGATGATCGATTGTCTTGTCTCATTAGAATATTACATAATCAATTTTAATGATAAAAGATAATTAGTGATTATAATTACCAATTTAGATAATATATTAATTAATTAATATTGAGATTTTTATGATAATAAAAAATACTAAATTAACAATTATAATTATAAAAATTTAAAATATAAAAAATTTGATTTAATTTTTATCAGTTATCATAACTATTAAATAAAAGTATTTTTTATTTTTATCAAGACCACTTTTATAAATAATTTATTATAGAATGTTAAAATTAAAAAATGATTAACAAACATAAAGATAAACAAAATAAATAAATAAATATGTACCCATAAAAATAAGTTACAAAAATTAATTGTTATTATTAATTGTCATAAATAGTCTTTATAAAAATTAGTATAATTAGAAGGAAAAAAATTATTTGTTCTACAGAATTAGGAATGTTTTCCTTTTTTCTTGATTTCTGGTGCAATTATGGCCATTTGGCCCATTCACTTTTATCAATGTTTTCTGTTTGCACTCTTATTAATGTTTTCTGTTTATTTTATTATTTTAGAAAATTAAATACTCATTTTAGTGCCAACATGATCTTGACGTCTTTGATTACTTTTACCTGAAGATATGCCTAAAGATTGAGGATTTTTCATGATAGTTAACTTTAAATAAAAATTACTGAAATAGATAAATTTTTTACGTATATGGATAAATATAAAATTTTATTGTACGACATAATTTCAAAAACATTTTAAGTCAAATCATGTTTATTTTGTACCGGGATAAACGTGATAATGTTATATATATATATATATATATATATATATATATATAATATTTTAATATGATATAGTAATATTATTAAATTAATATATAAAATAAATTTATATATAATTATAAATAATTTTTTACGAAGAAAAATTTTTGGATTAAACATTATCTTGATACGTCTAATCTTGTTTCATTGTTATTATTATTTTTTTCAATTTGAATATAGAAATGACAGTATGATCTGGTTTGAAATAAGGTTATGGAAGAAAGATACGAGACAGTGTAGTTTAATTTGAACTGAGATCGTTTGCATGATTTCAATGTAATCTAATTTTTATATTACACTAAAATGTGTCTCCTTACAAAACTTCAGTTCAAATTAAAAAATAAAAATAAAGCATTTTCAAAAGTCATATAAAATTACTGTGATTTCATTTTAAGAAATTTGAAATTATATCATTCATTTAGAATCGCATTACATTGTGCAAACGTAGACAAAATATCATGTCATGATGGATTCATCTAACTTTAATTTGTCTCAAATCCAATCAATGTCAAGCAAAGCTAATAATGAATAATTTGTTTCCCCTTTCATTGTACTTTCTCTTTCTCTTACTATCATTTTGTTTTTTATGTGTTTTACTATCACGTTAGTTTCACCTTGTAATTTGCGAGCTATCAGAAAAAAAAAATAGTGCATTTGAAATTACTCAACCTTTGCTTGGTAACAAATTACAGAAAAAAGAATAAATGAAAATAATTTGGCAAAAATATAATGAAAACATTTTATCTCAAGTATCAACTCACATTATCTTAGGATAGTTATTTGTTCCATTCTTTTTACAAAATGTGACATGAACAAATTTTACAACAATGTCATGAATAAATTGAGCTATTTGAAAAACTTAGTTGTCACATTGGATAAAAAACTCTAAAAGTAACAACATTATATTTGCCCTTAATCTCACTTAAGTGAAATATAGTTATGGTAATATTCATCTACTACTATTGATAAGTTATCAAATAAGTCTTTTTTTAAGAGCTGAATTTTCACTTAGATAATAAGAAACTCTAAACCTCTATTTGTTTCCAAAAATATAGCATGATGTCAAAAACAAGGTCAAACGGAATGTTACTTTTTAAACTTTCCTTCTTACGTAGAGAAAATAAGAAAATAATTTATATTATTTTTGTATGGAATCGTGTTGTCTCAAAAGTTTGCATTCCTTTTCTCTTTTCGCAGGTCTTCCCCTAAATTGCTATTTAACGATGTTCTTGGATGGTGAGTACGCGTAGGCACTCTAGCACAAGTTAGTTATAATTTAAGGTGAGGTGTGTGTAAAGAATGAATGCAAAGATCCCTTTCACTACAAGAGAATGTCTTGTTGATAACCAATTTTATTAACCAAAAGTTGTTAATAACTATAGTGACCAATTTAGAAACTAGTTTACAAAGTTAAAAAAAAATATTGATTATTAAAATAATCAATATTATGAATAAAAAATTATAATTGATCTCTAAATTTATCTACCAACATTCTACCTATTAAAGGAAATTGATTACTAAATATTAGTTACTAAGGTTAATGTAGGTATGTATACCTGGGCCCATATCTGTATGTATGATAGATGTATGTATACATGAATGAGATTCTCCTTTTTGGTGTCTTTTTTTTTGTTCACTTTTACCCTTCAAGCTACCATAAATGAATAAAAACTATTTATATTTAAATCTCACCAAACCAACCTTATTTTTCCAAATTAATAGCAAGAAGAATCAAACCCACGACCTTCCTTTCCCTTCTCTTCCTTCTAACCACTAGGGTGACATGTACATCTGTATGTCTGAGGGATATACGTCTGTATGTCTGATGGATGTAGGTTTGTATCTCATATGTACTTACCCATGACTTAGACCGAGATGTACGTGTGTATGCCTGGTTGGGCCAAGATGTTCTCAGTTCCCTATACATATACCTATAGATGAATGAGATTCCCCTTTTTTGTCTTTTTTTGATTCATTTTTACCCTTGAAGTTACCATTTTATTTAAATTTAACTTATATTTTAACTTTAAGTATTACTTTTAAATTTAACTACGTTTTCAAATTAAATAAATAAAATTCATATACTAAATAAATAAAAATTATTTACAAAATAAATAAAAACTATCTATATTTAAATCTCAATAAATCAATCTTATTTCTTCAAATTGATAGTACGAAGGAACTTCCTCTCCTTCTCTTCCTTCTAGCCAGTAGACCACCTTATTACTCCCACATTTTGTTGGTCCATTTATATATCATGTAGGTAGTGTTAATACTTATCTTCTAATTAAATAATAGTTTGCAAAGGCTAGACACCTTTTTGAAAAGATAAAGATAAATGGTTCAAATGTTCGGTAAAAGAATGTCTTATAGGAACAACTAAGAATAGAAAACATAACAAATAGAAGACACAAAAATATTGAAACTTTTACAAATTACAACAATTAAATTTATTAATATTACATATATTATATTGTAGTAATAGTTAAAATATCTTATATAACTGATTATATAATATTTAAACAAACAATATATTTCTCACATTTATATTGAAAAAAGGAGTTATCGTTGAACTACTAAAAAAGATAGTATAAGATGGAGTTAGAAGATGTATTAAAAAAAATCGGAAATGAAAAAAAAATGTTGTTTAATTAATTGATTACCTTATTTAAACTCTTTTCAATTGGAGAATGTAATATATATATATATATATATATATATATATATATATATATATATATATATATATATATATATATATATAAATAAATAAGTGGGTGTAATCTTATAAACGGTCTTGTGGGGTTAAATTAGGTTTAAAGTCCACTTAACATGATATCAGAGCCAAATTAGAGCTTATTATAACGAACTTTTTTGGACATTACGTAACAAGGTCGGAGATATCATGTGAGCCACAATACAAACAACCACGAATATGAGGAACAAGCACATATCTCTTCTTACCACACACTTTGTAGTTGTAACCACATCGAACATGCACAACCAGTTCCGTAAACCATTTACATTTTCTTTCTTATTTTACATACTTTTCATTATTTTTCTTTACTTTTTGGTTGATTTGGTTATTATACTATTATTTTTTATAAGATTTTTGATATATGTAATAATATATAAAAAAGATATCTTCTTTTTTGTCCACATTTCATTATTTTGATTTTATCCTTAATATTTTATAAATAATTTTCTTTTAATTATTATTTTAAAAAATTATATTAAAGTGTTATTTTAAATTTTGTTTTATAAATATTTTATTTTTTAATTTTACATTAATAACTATTTTAAAAATTAATTATATATTTATTTTCGATCTTAACTTAAATTTTTATGAAAATTAAATAATGGAAACACATAAACACATTTGTGTTCGCAAGTTATAATAATAATTTTTATATTATTAGTTAAACACTATAAATATTTCATTATTTATTTTAAGTGAAACCTCTCCTTTAATAGTATATTCAAGTGAAACCACTCCTACAACTTTAATAGTGTAATAATTGATAATGATTAATGAGGGAAGTTAAAGAGTAAGACCAAACTATGTCTTTTAATATAAATTTATAATATAGAAATTTATTGCAATAAATTTGATTTTGTTAAAATTATTTTAAGTGATAAAAGAAACTGATAGTTCATTTGAAACCGACTTTGGCAAAAATGAATGGGCCAGGCCGGAAAAGTCAGCCCAGAGCCCGTAAAGGTTTTTATGTCTAAAACTTATATGAATCAAACTAAATTCATAGAAGGAACTTTGTTCCCACTTTGCGAAGTTTCCTTCTCTCTGAAATTTCGAGGGTTTCTGGTAATTCTTCGTTTGGTGGATCAGCAATTCGGAACCAGTTAGCCATGTTCAGATTCTGGTAATTCTTCTCTGCGCCCCTGAAACTCCAATTCGTTAAATTTCATATACATGCATCTTTCTTGGTTTAGATTAACGGAAAGAAATTGAAGGGGGAAAGGGATGTGATTAAATAGTTAATGTCCATTTCTTGGATTGAGAGCTCATTCCATTTGATTCCTTTGTTTTCAGCCCTTTTTTTCCGAACCGGAGAGTGTATGATAAAAATGGATATCTGTTTCTTGGGAATTTATTGTTTTCTCCTTTGATTTCTTCAACCCTCCACCCTGTAGACGCCGTGGGAGGAGACCATAGATTGGCAGCGAGTACTTTATTTTCCCACCTGGCTCCATTAGGATTGCACGTCATTTCCTTAAAATTAGATTACATAATTTGTTTTTGTTTTAACTATGAATTTATGATTTAACTTATACTCATTATATTTTGCATAACCCCTCTTTCTTGATTATCTTTTTCGATGAGATGCCCATGATCTTCCCTTCACATTCTTTTGGGCACATAGATACGCCATTTTTTTTTTAATTTAGATAAAAATTAATCCCTCTTTTTTAATTGTGAATTTATTATATAAACCAAGTCAATCTCCCCGGGAGTTTCCATCATCCTTAAAAGTATTTTTCTTTCCAAAACATATTTTTACTGCCTTAGTTGCTGCAAATATAGGCATGTGGCTGGTGACACTAAAAAGAGAATGATAACACATGATTGAAATGTATATATGTAAGATTTAAAATAAGGTAATATATGATTACATATACAGAAGATAAGTGTTTTGTTAGAATTTCATAATATATCAAACAACAGGACAAAAGATTTATTATGTTATTATGCTTCGTTCCGTTTTAATCTACACATTTCTGTCCATTTATTTCCATTAATCCAAAACGTATAGAGCTTAATAGCATATATGAAAAGCAATAATAGTATTTTTGGCCAGTTAATCGCTATCGTGCATTTGGTAACATTAAACTTTCAGTAGAACAACGATAATGATAATAAACTGAATTTCCAGCGTGATAGTGGTTAATAGCATATAAGAATTTCTGTTTTCCAATTATGCGCAGGGGATCACAAGAGCAACAATCACAGGATGGTTCCTCGCAGTCACAGTCATGGTATCCACCATCAGTGGTAAGTTCACCAAGTTCGTCTAGGCCTGCTACACCGTCTGGATCTTCTTCTTCATTACCGCATAGGCCTTCTTCTCATGTTCCGCCCTCTGAAGCTGCTGGAGTCATCGCTGTTTTGAAGGACAAGAGGTTTGAGTTTTCACAGTTTATTTGCTATTCATAATTGTGTTGTATCTGATTTTGTAAATGAAAAATAGTTGGACGGGTTTTCTTAGTTGTACAATTAGTATTTTCTAGTTACTTTGAAGTTGTGAACTGTTCCAGTTTTTGAATATGGTGATCTTAATTGATTTTTCTTCTCATTACAAAATGCAGTGTTGATGAGTTGCGGAAGCTTTTATCTGACAAAGATGCATACCAGCAGTTCTTACATTCGCTTGATCAGGTCAAGATTCAAACTAATGTAAGTTTCATATCTTTACTCCAATTTCTAGTGGTTGTTACCTTGGAACTTTTATGTTTTCTTTTTGGTATTTCACTTTCTTCTCTCAATGGAGTTCGAGGAGTGTAGTTTAATGTTATTCAGTACCAGTGTATTATTACATTTTCTTATTGTGATTTGCTATTTTATTTTATTATGAAGTTGAGTTATTATTGTCTTTAGAATATTTGTTTCTTTTGGTGAATAAGAGTATTATGTGTGTTTAGACTATTTTGTTAAGTGTATGTGTCATTAACGGGTTTATTATTATGTTTTTTATTATGTCTCTTACTGAGTTTACTAGTCAACTCTGCTAGTCGAGACTTTATGGGGGTCCTTGTCATAAACTCTCAAGTTTAACAACCTTTGTATAGCATTGTAACTCCTTTATATAATCTCTCAAGTCCACGTCATACTGTTTTTGTTAACTCACTCCCAAAGTTATAACTTGCCACATTATTATTTTGTTCTAAAAATCTAGAGGATGGTGCCAATGTATTCTCATTTGTCTTCCAGGAGTATTGCAAGTTGCAACGTGGATAATTTAAAATGCAATTTGGTGGAACTTTCTCACACTTTTGAAAAATAATTGGTAGTATACTAGCTGCGTCTTGCATTATCAATCAATTGACCCAGGGTATTGAGTTTTATAAATTGATACCTTTTATAACATTTTACAAAGGGTAAGTTTTATCTTTTGCTGAAAGTTACTAGAGGCATGCGCATGTATTGAATCTCAAACAAATCAGTGATTTTGAAGATCCATTTGCAGAATGACTGATCTGTTAATTGTAAGATTCGTGATCAATAACGTAAAATGCGACTCTAGGAGCATGAGATGCATGAGGTCTATTAAAATTTACTAAAATGAAATAATATTAGAATTAAAACTGATAATAAATATTATTAAAATTATTATATATTAATTAAATATTTGTATTTGTATTTGAAAAACCATAACAAATTTTACTGTGCTTTATTATGGATTTTATTTATAAGTAAAAGATACATTAATCGAAATAAAAACAATTTTCACATCAATTAGATATTTTAATTTGATACTAGAGATTACACAATACTTTAAAGTATCATGTCAATAATTAAAAGTGAAAGCTGATGGCCCGAAGTCGAAACATGTTCTGTCTTGCAACTAAAACACAAGTTGCTAAAGTAGAAGTAAATACTAAAGTATGTTATTTAGGTTAGTATTTCCTAATCCGCTAGATGCAACCTTACCTAAGTTGAACAAGAGTTAGAACTGCAGTTTGGCACAATTTTCCCGCTCCAGTCACTGTTTTCTTCCATTTTGACCAAAACCTTCACGCCTAAGTGATGACCCTTGCAGACTGAGGCCTTGGAGAATTTCTCCAGATTGTGATTCTTGCATTCAACTCCAATTCATGCACCAAAATGACTTGTTCTTCAATTTGTATTACCAGCTTCTTGACTCGAACAATTTGCATTGTATTGAGAATTGTGTGATACTGATAGGCATGATTAAAGGTGCTGATTTGTAAAGCTTAACATCTGACGACAGTTGATCTTATTCCTACACAAGTCAAACTTTTTCGTCAACTCTTAGAATCTTACGATTTTACACATTAGAAGGGATCGAAGAATCCTGAACTGCAATCATGTTTGGGTTGGTGGGTTGTGTCCAAATGCATAAGTATGATAGGATTTTCTGACTTGGCTAACTCAGGAAGTAGACGTAAAATAGCAGCACGGTGGAGCTGTGTAGTCAATATTCATGAAAATGAAAATCAGCCTAAACTCATAAACCCACCAGAGATTAAACCTGGTCTTAATTGTCACGCTGCATTTGAAATGGTTCTGTGTGATTGTTAGATCTGAAATTTGACTCTTGTAATTGGGTGTGATTTCATTGTCTTTGCCACTGGATGCATTTGTAGTTGTTACTGGATGTTGCCGCCACTGCCCCTTCCCGAAACCCTTAATTCCGTTGTTTCAGATTGCCCTTAATCTTGTTTATGCTCTTTCAACTGGGTGGTGCTGTAGATACGTATGAATATAATTTGAATTATTTTATTTAATTTTTTTGAACCTGTTGCTAAAAAGTGTGGAAAGTGACTTGTATATAATTATTTATTTAATGAAAATGAAAAAGAAATATTAACATTTTCTATCTGACCAATATTTATGTTACTGTAAGACAGATGTCTTTAAATTCGTAAATTTTCTTTTTAGTAGTTTAAATATGAATACACTAGTTTTATTTTATTTTTTTAAATCAAGGACTGATTGTTTAGTCAAAATGCTCCTAAACAAATTTTAGAAAAATTAAAATTTTACATGTTTTGAGGTGTATGTATTTTAAGAGATAAGAAAAAGATACAAAACGAAAATAAATAAATAAATGTAATAGTGATGTAGTATATTGACTTTTTATTTTGGCTTATTGACCTGATCAGCTGAAAGATGAACTTTGCAAGGAGAATTTGCAGCTTGCAGGTGAGTTATTTAATTTCTTTTATTTGTTATATTGCCATTAAATGGTTGGCCTGCTGTTAAATTGTGGTAGAGCCTAAACTATTGCCTTCTACAGAGGAAAATCTTCAAAAGGAGCCTCGTATCATGGAACTTAGGAATCAAGTAAGAACACAATCCTATGATTGTTTGATTTTTTTCTTTTCGAGCTATTGCTGATTGTTAAAGTTATTTCTTCCTCCTCCTATGGAAACAGTGTAGAATAATTAGGACAACTGAGTTAGCTGCCGCAAAAGAGAAACTAAATGAGCTTGAAAAGCAGAAAGAGGAAATGTTGAAACTGAATTCGCCAGCATCTCTTGTCCAGAGGATTCTAGGTGTGACTTAAAATTGTAGTTTGCAACAATAGTTTTGGTTATAGCAATTTTATTACTATTGAGACAAAGGGTAGTTTTAAATATGATATATAATATTTGCAGAGTCTGCGAATAAGACTGAAGAGGAATCTGACAATCTACACCAGCATTTCCTTGACAGAGAGATTGATCTTGCGGCTTTCTTGCAAAAGTACAAGAAGCTACGTACCACTTACCACAAAAAGACTCTCATACATCTTGCTGCTAAAACATCAACTGTATGAGCGCCAATTATGAAATATTAAGAAAGTTACTTGTATTGGCAAGTACATATTTGATTTTTGATTCATTATTGTCAATAGTTGACATTGGTCAAAGATACTTGCCACCTATTATACAGAGTTGCGGTCGCTGGGATACAGCAATCTACTATTAATGAGATTGTTCGTATATGTACAGCCTGAGATTGTTCATTCTAGCCACTGAGATGAGGTATGTACTCGTTTGCAGACCTTCAACGCTATTTGTATGAACTCTGAAGTACATGCCAAGGTCACCATCGCTGATATAGGATTTTACTGTTGTGTTGTAAAATATAAAACAAATTCTCCTTTTCTTTGGGAGCAACTACAAGTTTATCAGAACCCATTTTATGTTAAGCCATTGCCAACATGTAGCCCGATTCTTCATTTTCGCATTTTTTGTTACGATAGATACACCAAGTTGAGGAAACAAAATGAAAAAAAGCCTTCAATAAGTTGTGATTGGGAAATTTATTTTGGACATGAGAAATGCTCATTTTATATTTGTATGAAGGAGCACAAATTTTTTTTTTTCGCCATTATCGTGAAATTTTATGTTGAGATACACATTTCTTGCAAAAGTAAATAAGCGAGAAACAATAATAATCATTTGTATTGGAATTAAGCAGAGTGAGCATAGCCATTAATTAGTAGTAGCCTCCTTGTCCATGGTGATCTTGAGATTCAGAATCAGAGACCTCAGTGTCTGGTTTATCGCACATGGGAGTGGTGTAATAAAAATGGTTGAGCATGTACTTGATGAAACTGCGATACACTGATGTAGGATTGTTGAGCTTGACACCAGACTTTCCACCACCGAAGTCAGTGGGGATGTTACAAACGTTATCTGGAGAAGACACCAACCTCACCGAGCATCGTTTTGTATCCAATTCTTTGCCATAGACATAGTTTTTAACATTCAAGTCGTATTGCCCTAACTCATCTGTTGTGTCACTTGTATAGTACACAACCCTGCTTCTCTTGTCCATGCATGTTAGGGACACCTTTACTCCTGTCAGTGCACGCACAATTAGCAACGATGAGATGTAGGAAAATATTAGAATGATATTGCTATAATACCTTTCATAGGTTTGCCACCGTTAACCCATTCGTTCCAGCCCTGGGTGCAGTCCTGGCACATCACTTTTCCACCCACGTAAATCACTCCTGATTCATCCAAACCTGAGGAGCAACCCACCAGCAGTGAGATCATAATGATCATCAGAGCTCTTGAAAATCCCATCTCTTCCTCTCTCTTTTGATTCACAGGGATGGATATATGGCTCAAAGAAGTAAATATATATAACAAACCATGTGGTTGAAATTGTTGACAAAAGTGGAAGGGCACTACTATACTATCCGCTTAGGACGTGCACCCCATTACTCAACTGCAACATTTATTTATTTATAGAAATGGAATAAAATTGATGAAATGAAACTAGTTAGGATTAGTTTGGAAAAATTGTTTTATGTTTTGAAATTTTAAAAATGAAGATGAAACTTATGGATGCTCCATCTATGGAGACGAATTTAATACCATACGAAATAGATTGACAGTTTGGTAAAGACAGTAAGAAAGAATAATTTAGGGACTGAGATTGTTGCACCACTTAGATTATTTAAATATAAGTGATGAATGAGTTGATACTTCAACCATTGATACAAAATTCAAGTAGAAAGAAAATTCATTCTCTTTCAAAGATACTCACTTCATTTAATAATATCCGAAGTTCTTTACAATAAGAGAATATATGACTATTTATAGGAGAAACCACCTTCCAATTTTAATGCGAATTGCAAGAGTTAAATGCAAGTTCTCATATTCATCGATGTTAGTTGACCAAAGTTAAGAAAAAGAGAAGGAATTTCGATTTTAAAGTATTAATTTAGCTCTAGATCACAGGTTAAGATTAACTCTATGCTTCTCATACTTATGTCATATTTTTCATGTTTGTGTCACAAGCATGATACTTAATTATATCATTATGTCTTTGTTTTCGCCCAAATTATTATGAATTCTAGGTGAGTTCGGTATCTTCAAAATGTTATTTGTTTTCTTGTCTTCCATTATTCTGCTCCTAATTTTTATTAGACTTAATAAACCTAAATAAAAATACGAATGGAAAAATACAACAAAAATAAATTTTAATTTCTAAAACTTACACTTAGACTTTAATCTATAAACAAACATTTTATTTATGCAAGCTTTAAAACTAATTAAAATATTTCCCGTGTATTCCAATTAAGGCCACCGTGATACATTATAGTAAAATTTAAAAAAAAAAACACTCTAAACCACTTTTAATCACGGATTAGAAAACCAAAACTATTTATAACTATAATAAAGAGAATGCATATTTTTTGTTTTCACCTTCGTTATGCTGTTTTATCCTTTAATTGGCGTTAGTCATTATATAGTATTCTTTATGTAACATTCCAATTTTAGCAGCTTGAAACTATCAAAAATAAAGAAGAAATTTCATTATAGTTCCAAACCAGATAATCCAATGTACACAATATATTATTACAGTCTTATAAAATATATGACTATAAAAATATATCAATTATACACTTAAACTAAACTAGTAAACTCTATGTTTAAACTGATCCCTACTAAAGCTCCCACTGGAAAGCTCATCCATAACCTAAAACGATGGATCCTCATTCTCCAGAAGTGCCCTTGACACTGCAACCACATCTGTTCCCACCGAAAAGGTGATCATCGCAAAAGCAAAACATATAACACGAGACAGAAACACATAAAGTAGGGGTAAGCTAATAATGATTTAAAGAAAGTTACATTAGAGTAACAACATAATAACAATCAATTATCACAAATTCACACATGAACATTCCAATACTCACACGCCATTCAACTCTAGACTCAATCATCCGGATATATGCAATTAACATCGGACTTCTTGGTGGCTTGCACTGTGTATGATTCCCAAACTCTGCAGAGTTTGGCCTCAAGGGGTTATCACCCAATCATCACACCAGGTAAGTCTCCTTCGCGCCAAAGACTTGATCGAGTCCAGTGGCTAAGACCTCCTGCTACTCCTCACGACATAACTCATTATACTCTATATGAGCCTTAATGGTTATTGCAGCGTCAGGATACCAACCAAAACTGAGTCCTAATGTCTTTGCATACCCTACCTCATCCACACTTAGAATTTCTCCATGAAATTCCTCCATAATTCACATACAACAGGTTCATATTCACCCAATCTCACTCAAAGCATACCAAGACAGTCAAAAAAATTCATTTCAGATAAGTTAATGCAATGAAACACATCAAAATAGCAAACATATCTAACTAAATCCAATTATCAGCTTCCCTTACCTGACAAAGCGACTCTGCAGACCCAAACCGTTTAAAGAACACCAAAACATATCTAACTCCACGGGATGCTCTATCTACACATAGAAACATCACAAGAACGATCAGGACCTACCATTATGATCACTGATCAACAAAGACTCATACTGATGATTAAAACGTCACATGCAAGCGAAAGAGAGCTCGCATGCAACATAAAATAGAAAAGACTACAAAGAGAGCGGAAACTCAACTTACGTGAACAGATAAATTGATCGGTCCAATTTGAAGAGCTCGCCGAGAGGATCAATCCTACGGTCTCGGTTCTTCAATCAGACGACCAAAGAGACAGAACCTCTAGAGAGAAGTCAGAGAACTTCTAGAGAGAAGTCAGATAACCGTAGAGAAGTGGTTTTTAGAGAGATGATGTGTTTTAAAATAATGAAACTCATTTATAAGAATTCTATTTATACTAAAACATTTTAATATTAAAAATAATCGAATCTCACTATTTTAAACTAGTATCACTTTTTAAATGCCATCTTTAATTATTATTCTCTAAACTTACCAAAACTTTATTTTTTTTAATAACTCTATAAATCGCTTACGATTTTTTTTCATATCATCATATCAAATTACTTGTATTAAATTTTTGAAAGATAATCATTATAATTACTTTTCACCGTCTGCGCCACTCTGTTAGGAGCAACCTCGTATAATATCTGCTTTCGTCTTCATATTATTATTATTTTATGCCTTTAATTAATTTTTGTAATAATTATTTTGTCCATCGTGTTAAATATAATTTTTATGGTTTGCCGATATAAATTTTTTTTATCAACATTTATCAAATATCAATTAAACTACAGAAACACGAATTTAAACAACTTGGTTTTTAGGACAGAATTACGATTATGGATACATTACATGATCAATTACACCGATCCCACACAAAAACAAATTATGTGATAAATAAAAATACGTGGAGCAGGTTGCATGGAAGGAATGCATATGCACGATGTAGCCTACAACCAAAATAAGGAATAAATTGTTTGCACGGTGAAAGAACCAAGTTGATGCTAATATCTCTATTAATTCCATTCCATGCATCGTTAAACAAAAACCAAACAGATACAACAACATCAAAGAACCTTGTACCTGTCCGATTCCAGCCACAACAACCTCTGCGTGTTCCACCAGAAGAAGAGAGGAGAACACCACCACCAGGTTTCCTCCTCTCTCTTCCAATATCATACATACCTATTCTCACATAGACTTACCCTAAATTAAGCTAAAGCCTTCAATAATGAAGATCCTCCACAAAGATTTCGCCCTCAACCAAACCGGAACTGCGAAGCTCATGGCTGAAGAACCCGACGACGTGTGGGTCCTCTACAATCTCATCCTCCCCGGCGACGTCGTTTCCGCCGACACCACGCGCAAGGTTCACCACGATTCCTCCGCCAAGAAAAACACAGCATCACGTGTCAAGCTCACCCTCCAACTCAAAGTCACGTGCCGAGACTTCCACAAAGACTCCTCCACCCTCCGCCTCCAAGGTCGCAACCTCCACCACAACCAACACGTCGCCGCAGGCTCCTTCCACACCATCTCCCTCGAACCCAACAAACCCTTCCTCCTCCAAAAAAATCTCTGGCAAAACGACGCCGTCCAAACCCTCAACGACACAACCCAAAAAGAACGTTCCAATTCAAATGCCACTTCCATCCCCGACCTCGCCGTCGTTCTTTTCCACCCGCACCACGCCGAGATCCACATAGTTGCAGAAGGAGCCACCATGCACTGCACCAAGGTCGAAGCCTGCCCCAACTCCAGGAAAAACGGAAAAGTTTCTTCGTCCGTGTTTTTCCGCCGAGTGTTGGCGGCGTTGGTGAAGCGCGTGGATTTCAAGGTTTTGAGGGGCGTGGTGGTGACGAGCGAGGAGTTTCGTGCATTTGCGATTTCGGAAGCGAGGAAGATGGGGATACGGTGGATCGAGGATAACAAGACGAGCGTGGCGGTCGTGGAGGATGGTGATAGTTTGGAGAAAGTCTTGAGTAACCCGGCGGTGACGGTGCTGGTGAAGGACGGCAGGGTTAGGGCGTTTAGGGAGTTGTGGGAGATGGTGTGCAACGATTCCGGCCGCGCGTGTTATGGATCCGAGGAGGTGGAGCGTGCGAGAGAAATGAAAGCGATTGAGATACTTTTGATTACCGATGATCTTTACAGGAACGAGGAAGTTGGTACGAGGCAGAGATACGATGGTTTGGTGAAATCGGTGAAAGACGGTGGAGGAAAGGCTTTGGTGTATTCGCCGATGCATGTTTCGGCGGCGCAACTGTCGCAGCTCACCGGCGTTGCTGCCATTCTCCGGTTTCCCTTGCCTGATCTGGAACTCCAAGATTGAAATGGTGTTAAATAATTTACCGTTTTAACAAACAGGGGTTGTGTTGTACAGATTAATTAGATGGAAATGGTGTTAAATAATTTACTGGTTCTAGTTAATTGTTGGTTTAATTTGGTTAGTTGTTAATTAATCTCCCGCTGAAGTCAGGGGAAAGTGGATTGTCGAAGTTACCTGTAATGATTTGGGTTTGTGCTGTGTATGTAATCACGTGTTCTAATTGTTGTTTACTCTGTGATCAGAAACTGGTAATGCATGTCGGAGACTTCAAAATAATTTTTAATTTAGTATGAATAATGACCAAGTCTTCTCCAGGGCACTGTACCATTTAAATTAAGAAAAATGATTTGTTCACTATAACTTTTTTTTTATAATTTTATGTTGCATATTTTAATTGGTTTTTATTTTTTTATTTTTTCATTTTTAATATTCAAAAATCACTTAAAAAAGTGACAACTCATTATAAAAGAAAATTATAAAAAATTTAGTAATCAAAATATTATTTTTTTTAAAATTATATTAAAATGCAATCAAATATCACCGCATACTTGGCTGGATTAGATCCGACCAACATGCAAACAGATGCCAAATTTAAAAGAAAATCACTTAAACCCACTCAAGGGGATCCGTCCGTTCTCAGCCCATGGGTCACAGAAGGAAGCTTTCCAGCTGAAGCAAAATAGCCATAGTCCACCCATACTAAAGAGATTCTTTTATTTTATGAAACTTTCTTTTTACGTCGAAAATAAGTGTCACTTTCAATTTAATATTTAAACGTAAAACAAATTTTAATTAATTTTTATAATATAATTTTTCAGCCATATATATATATAAATGTTCCGGTCTTACACTTTAGAAACAAATCAAGAACAAGTTGAGTCATCTGTTTGTCAAACCACTCCTGTTTGTCTCACTTTCTTCTAGCTGATTATGGAGTGAGAGAAGACCCTCTTTTCATTGATCTCCTTTAACTATTCTTTGTTGCGTTATATATGATTTATTTTAACCACCTCCGTCTGATTTGGCTACAACATAGAGTTGATGATCTCCTGTTTTCTCGTGTCCTATCCCTGATATCTAGGTTTGTCTTCAGGAGTACTAAATACAAATCTAATAACATCATACTAAATACAAATCAATATATTCAATCACACTGTAAAAAATTATAGATCCAAATAACTTGTGAAGTAAACAATTTCTTCATCCATTATACCATTACAGATTCAAATATATGTTTGGAAATAAACAATATCCGGCAAACCCATTAAACCATAAATAGTGCATTATAAGAGAGTATGTCTCTCCAAATTCCAAATAGAGAAGTGAATAAAGACATAACCAAAAGTGTCATTTTTAAGTGATTTTAAAATATTAAAAATAAGAAAAAAATAAAATAAAAAATTACTTAAAAAATGATTTAAAATTGTGAAAAAAAATTGTCAAAATTTAGTAGTTAAAAAATATTTTTCTTTTTAAATATTACATAACATATTTCAAATGTAGGTTCTCTTGGGCAAAACAAGATAGGAAGACAGTGAGTTGTATTTAGTTGCAAAAACAATGAAAATAATTAGAATATACAATGCACAAAATGTAATAAATAAAACAAGTTTTGACATGTCAGTTAATGCTAATGGAACAAAGACAGACAATATCGTACACCACAATGGGAAGGAAAGGGGTGATTGTTTCTTAGATATTGAATGTGTTTTATGGGATCTATCACATTGTCCCAAAAACACGGCACCACTTTTAACACTTAGCCATATGCATTAATCATAACTCATTTCAGGAAATAAAATAATATTTTAACTCACTTTTTTTATTTATTTTTAATTTATTATTTTCATTATTCTTAAATCATCTATTTTAATTTTTTATAATAATATGATGATATAAAAATAATAAAAATGATAAATTAAAAGTGGATTAAAAAAAATAAGTTAAAGTATTCTTTAATACAAGTAGTCTTTAATTTTAGGAGTGTTAATATTTTATATAAATCTAACACTTAAATTTCATTTGTAGACCTATTTAGAATTCAATAATAATAAAATATTATAAAATTTTTAATCGTTTATAACAAAATTTAATAGAGATACTAAATTCTTAATCTTCGTGATAGATTTATTGCTTTTTGACAATTCTTCCTTTAAGGATTAATTGTAGTGTTGGTTAACAAAAGTGTAATTATTTTGATTTTTTTTATTGATAAAATATATATGAGAGAAAAGAAAACCTTATCCCTACACACTTGAAATGTGTGAAAAATAAACATCAATAACTTTACCTGAATATTATATATTAAAAATAAGCTTACTTTAAATATATTAGTTTATCTTCTTTTTTAAATATATGCAAATTATAAGAATATACTTACAAATAAAAGTACGTTTTAAAAAAGTAGACAAGTGAAAATATTTTTTAATTTAAAACCGACTCACTTTTTATACAATCCCGTGAAAAAGGCGTTTAGAGCGTAACACTATCAACTAACTACAAACTATTTAAAACACGATTTTTAAAATAGTTATTGTAAAAGTAATTTACATTATCATATGCGCTAATTCTTGATTAAATAAATATAGATAATATTTTCTTTTCGGGGATAAGAAAATAGGAGAATACTACTATTCTGTCATAAAAACTTATAAAATATTTTAATGTCATTCACAAATAAATAGGTAACTCCATAACTTTATCGATTATCATATGATAAGTTTTACACTAATTTCTACTCATTTATTTTTCTATTTTATTCACAAACATAAAGAAGAATTTAGTTAGACTAAAATTTTAATCACATGAATAACAAGAAAAGTGATAAACACGGGAAAATAAAGAAAATAAAAAAAACAGAAGATAGTCCACGCGTTCTGCACTGCACGCAGCAGGAGGCAGTGGCAGTGCCACAGTTTTGCCGTCACAGTGCGTTACAACGGATATCCTTTCTTGGGTTCTGTTCCCTTCAATTTTCATCCCATACAAAATTTATAACTCAAACAATCATTGTTTTTTACAAAAATCTCACATGACCAACTTTCGTAGTAGAATAACAATTTACTGGTTGTGCAATGAGGCCAATCAAAATTGAATTTGTACCTTTAACGTCACTTTCTATCTTTTTGCAATCTTGGTAATTGCTATGCTCTTCCACACACAATTTTCAAATTTCAATCAAAATTTTAAGCTCGTACCATAAAATTAATTTACAAGTTAAGATTTGCAAACGTCATCTTTTATCAATGTGGACTTCAATACTTTTTCATATTGAACTGAGGATCCCAACATGTCTCACTCAAGAAGAAAAGCTACGCAAACGTCACAAAAAATCTCATCGAAATTACTCGGCAAATGTTGATGCAATTGCTCGCAAACAAATTTTAAGCCATTCGTGTATTTTATTTATCATTTGCTAAATTCAAATTTTGTGATACAATAATCATTGAAGACGCTTTATAGATTAATTCTTATAGAAAGAATTAAGCCAAACTTCTATATTGGAGTCTTGAAAAAATTTGGAGTGTTTTTTTCTATTTAAAAATAAATAACGTTTATTTAAAGAATTAAAAAAAATAGAAATCATATGTTAACATAATATTATATTATATGCATGAATCGGTATCATACGAACATGCTAATTAGTAAATTAATGTAGTAAAGATGACGATAATAACTTTAGATTTGTAAAGAAGGGAGAGTAGTTTTACATTACATATGTATATAAGGAAGTAAAAATAATCTGTATCGGGTACCGCAAATAAAACTTGTAACAGGTAGAAAATATATATTGAAAATGAATATGCACGGATAATACGTAGAAGTATTTTTTTATACCCGTATGTTAACGGGTAGGTACAAGTATTATAGTATCTGTATCTGTGAATATTCATACCCGTTATACTTTAATTTAAGTTAAAAAAAATTCAAAAAATAATTAAAATATTAATACATCGATTTTGAATGAATTATTTTTTATCAACTAGTTTTAAAAAATTTCTATTTATTTGTAAATTCTTATTCAACACTATTCAAATAAGTTATGTGCACTTTGTTTAAAGTTTATAAAAATTATGTATTGTATTTTTATTTGAATTTTTAGTTAAAATTTGTTGTTAAATATTAAATTTTTTATTTTCTAAATACTTACATGTATCCGTAAATATTACAAAAATATATAAATATATATATAAATATAAGTACGGATATAAAACACGGATGAATTGCTATCCATACTGATCCTATTAATATTCTTGTGTGTACTTTAGAAAATACAACTAAAAAAACATACTAATATAATAAAAATGTTCTATTATTTTTCCTTTGTTTAATTTTTACTCTTATAATGTATAATATTCGAGTTAAGACTTAACAAGTGAGAGAAAAGAGACCAGGTCTCTTACTTCTCTCTCTCTTTATTGTTTGTCTCTGTAGAAGACTCAATGCACCAACTGCGTCGTCGTGGTCGCGATTGAAGACGAAGAAGAAAAAGAAGACAGACAAAAATGCGGGCCTCCGTTTCCCTGTGGCTCGTGTTAGCCACCGTCGCGTTGTCGGCGGCGCTGGTTCACGGCGGTTTGACGGGGACATTTCTTCCTCTAGAACGGGCCATTCCTCTGAACCAACGAGTCGAATTAGAGGCGCTGAGAGCTCGCGACAGAGCACGCCACAGTCGAATCTTGCAAGGTGTCTTTGGTGGCGTTGTCGACTTCACTGTCCAGGGAACCTCCGATCCTTACTCCGTTGGGTACGGGTAATTCTTTTTCTCGCCTCCTTTCAAATTTCCCCGTATATTTTTTATTCTTCTTAATATTCCATTTTCGTTATGCATTTTCTTTTAACCGTTTTTGCAAGAAGAAGAAAGAAAGAGGAATAGCCGTAACGGATAGAGTATTTATTTGAGATCATTGTATTATATTATGATAATGATATTAACGGCTAATAAGTTTGAAGCAGTATATGGCATGTACTTTTGAAGCTTGGGGTTAATCTTGTTTTCCTTGTTCAGGCTCTATTTCACGAAAGTGAAGTTGGGATCGCCTGCGAAAGAGTTTTACGTTCAGATTGATACTGGAAGTGACATATTGTGGTTGAATTGCATGACTTGCAGTAATTGCCCACAATCTAGTGGGTTAGGGGTGAGAATTTTATGCTTTTAGCTGTTGTCATTTAATTTGACATTTTTTTTTTTGTAGATGAGAGTGTGATGATTTGACCTCTTCTTGCTGTTTTTGTATGCACCCTACAGATTCAGCTGGATTTCTTTGACACGACCGGCTCATCCACTGCTGCGTTTGTCTCCTGCGCTGATCCAATATGTTCTTATGCGGCTCGAACTGCGACAAGTGAATGCTCTTCTCAGGCTAATCACTGCAGCTACACTTTTCAGTATGGGGATGGAAGTGGGACAACTGGTTATTATGTTTCTGATACGATGTATTTTGACACCGTCCTGGGACAGTCATTGATTTCTAACTCTTCATCTACCATCGTTTTTGGGTGAGTCCTTCTGCTTTTGAGGATAGTCATGTCATGAGTGAGTTTGGGAACATATAAAGATCAGAGCTGGATCATAGGGGTCAGAGGAGCGTAGTTTTTGTTTGTGAAGATTATGTTCTGAGCTTAGTAGCAAACATTGTAATTAAATTATTATTACTAATAATATAATACTGTGGATCAGGGCAACTAACTGCATAAAAATATTGCCAAAAGGTAATCTTTTTTTAAAGGGAGAGAAAAGGTAACACACTATGGGCTGTTTATTTTGAGGTTGTTCACTATTTTACCTCCTCTTTCTGCTGTGATAGTTTGCACACTTACTCCCTTGTTTGTGTTAAGATGAATATTGAGTTTAAATGAACCTTTTGGGATTATTGTTTGGAAACAGGTGTAGCACCTACCAGTCTGGGGATTTGACCAAAACAGATAAAGCAGTTGATGGAATTTTTGGGTTTGGTCCTGGTGCTCTATCTGTTATATCACAATTGTCATCACAGGGTCTGACACCCAAAGCGTTCTCTCATTGCCTAAAAGGACAAGACAATGGAGGAGGTGTGTTAGTTCTCGGTGAAATTTTGGAGCCAAATATTGTTTATAGCCCACTTGTCCCATCACAGTATGTTCTCTCTTCTGCATTCTTTTTCCAAACTTTATTCTGTTGGTGGACATGTTTTTCCTTAATACGAAAGTACAAGTACTATTCATTTCCTAGAAATTATGAAACTAGGTATTTGCATTATTGTTAAAGATTAATTAGTGTGTTTGGATGGTAGGTAGGAAGTTGAGTTGAGTTGAACTCAACTGGAGTTAAGAAAAAGCAACCATTGTGGGTGTGTTTGTATTTTAGTGAGAACACCTGAATCAACTTTAAGTTTCTATTGGATACCATTCCTACAAGTTTGACATGTTCTTAGATCCAGTTAGAAATAAATTCACCTCTAACTGTAGTCCACTTAAAAACTATGATGAGTTGCTTTTGTATCAATTCCAATTGAGTTAAACTCTATAATTTTCTAACGAAAATCTAAACACGCACTAGCTTTTAAGTCAACTGGAGTTTGTGGTGAATTTTGTTTCTATCTAGAGGTGAAAAAAAGTGCCATACATGTTCATACAACATTTGATGGAAGATGAAAGTTGGTTTGAGTCTCCCGATTGGTATCCAAACACACCCTTAATGGTAGACAAATTATGAGCTAATTATTCTTGAATTTAGCATACCAATTTGCTAGTTACAGTACAAGTTGTGGACCACAAAACATAAAATTAGCACTGCTAGTTGACATCTTGACAAAATTAGCCAAATAATGGTTGTTTTGTACCCATAGCTAACACGAAGTTTCTGATTTTTGTTGTTGTGAGGACTGGTCATAAAATTGTCATCTTTTATCCTTGATTGCAATTTTCTGAAGGGTAATTTACTTCCTTTTCGTTGCTTTTAGCCAAATATGTTAACTTTTGCCAGTATTCTAGTTATAAAAAACATTGGGTTTGAAGTTTGTATATTCAAGTTCATGCCTTTAGCGGAGAAGGTGAAAACTTTCTTGGTTTCCCGATGTGATATTGTTGTGTAGGGCTCAGCTCTCTCCTTACCAAGACAGTTTATTTTCATGAAGCTTACGTGCCATACCCTTGTTAAATGAGCGTGACTCAACCTGGAAGTGGAAACCTGTTTTCAGTTTTTGGGGGTTTTAAACCTCACATTATGAACTCTTTATTCAGCAAAAGTTGTAATAAAAACGACTATAAATGATAGTGCACAACAAACTTTTTTAATTTAATGAAATAAGCTTTGAATTGAACATAATACGCGATATTGCTTACTCAGTTACCAAATTAGGAGCAGTTCTGTCGTGGGATTACTGGACCAACCTCTAGTGTCCTAAAGGTGTGTGCCCTGGGGCATGGGGGTCAGTGTGGTAGTCTCAAGATCAGTTCCCGCAACGTTGAAATAATTCTTGGCCTGCGGAAGCTTTGTCCTGCGAGCACAAATTAGTTCTTGGTTGTTAGATTTGGGATGTCCATGCACAAAATAAAATTCGTGTTCTATGTCTTACTTTTTATTTGGCTAATTCTTTGGTGAAATTTCAGGCCTCATTACAACTTAAATCTTCTGAGCATTGCTGTTAATGGACAACTTCTCCCAATTGATTCAGATGTATTTGCGACAACTAATAATCGAGGAACTATAGTTGACACTGGAACGACATTGGCATACCTTGTTCAAGAAGCATACAATCCTTTTGTCGATGCTGTGAGTTTACTTTTACTTTAAATTTGTGGCACTTTCTCAGTACATAAAATCTGACATTGCCCCTACCCTAACAGGAAGGTCCTTCTGTCTAAACCAGAAGATTGGCTGTTCATTTGAGGTTGTCCTCCGTTTTCAATAGGTCCCTAGTTAACTGAATGATCAATCTCCAAGGATGGTTTTAAGATCTATATGATAAGTCTGTGAGAGGCTATTTACATGCCCATTAAACTGTTTACCCCATCTCTTTGGAAAAATCTCATTGACCAGTTACCAATTTCATAATACAAGAGATGTTTAAATATCTGCAAAACCCTGTCTTTTATGCGAAAACAAGGGAGTTGCTGCAACTTTTCCCTCAAACTAAATTAATAGAGTGAGTATGAAGATGGTAATTTCATAGGAAACTTTTCAACTTTTGTTACTACCATAGATTAGTGTAGACCCTCGCCATATATGAAGTTATAAAGAGGCTTATAATGTTATGCTGTTGGTGATAAGAGAAGTCGAGTCATGAGTGTCCGTAAAGTGAACTTTTTTATGGAATTTGATTCTCAGAAATGCTTGCTAGACAAATTGTCTGTGTAGATTGGATTATGTAGTTTTATTACTTACTAAGTCCCAAACACAATAGTTTGTCTCACTATGCCCTACTAGTCTACCTTATGAACCTTATCCACACAGTTGCCTTGTGTCATTAACAGTCATGTCATTTCTGACTGCCATATACAGCTGGCAAGTCCACATTAGCTGATGCCTATCAGCTCATATGTTGACTATGCCACATCAGCATACAGCCAACCCACTTATGTGATTGCCATGTCACTTATTGGTAGCCACCTCACTTATTTCCGTGTAGATTATTGGCTTTGACAAAGTTGACTATTGACTTTGACTATAACCTTGGTCTTTCATAGCAAGAGTTGCTTGGCTTCCGATCACCTTTCGGTTTCAATTCCCTTCAAAATGCATTTTTTCAAACTTTAAAACTTGCCTGATATTTTTATTAATTGTGGTTTTTGTGTTAGGGCTTTTGTCTTGTGGTTTTTGTTAACAAAATCTAGTATCCATCGGAGAAGTCCGAACGGTTACACCAAATCTTGATTCCATGATACATGCGCACGTTATTAAATGAAAAGACTACTGTTACTGTAGTCCTACGGAGATGTTTCAATATAATGCTCTCCTATAGGGAGATGTTTCAATATGCATTCTACGCTGAAAATTGTCAATTTCTTGTTACAATTTTTACCACAAAAACGTGTTGAAGAGAGGCAAACAAATTCTTGAGCATATTTATCATGCATTTAAAGTTTTTAAGAAATCTTATATCATGTGCTGATGTTGAATATCTAAACGAATGCGTAGATAACTGCTGCTGTCTCACAGTTCTACAAACCCATTATTTCAAAAGGAAACCAGTGTTATCTGGTATCAAACAGGTTATTTCAATTTAAAGTCAACTTTTTAACAAAGATCCTTCAATTCTTTCGTCATAATTTTTTTTGTCTTATTATAGTTTGATGATTTGAATTTATGCTTATTCAGCGTAGGTAATATATTTCCTCAAGTCAGTTTAAACTTCATGGGTGGGGCATCTATGGTTTTAGATCCAGAACATTACCTCATGCATTATGGTTTCCTTGTAAGTATATCTATTTTTATTTGGTCACGTTATTGCCTCTTCTATCTTGCCGAAGTAGGAGTAATTCTTTTGAAATGCGTACCACTAATAACAGTCTGATGTACGCTACCTTGATTTCACAGGATGGTGCTGCAATGTGGTGCATTGGGTTCCAAAAAGTAGACCAGGGATTCACTATTTTAGGAGGTTAGAAGCTGGAAAAATTATCTAGACAGAGTAAAATCTGCATGGAGTTTGAAGAAAAACTGACTTTTCAAAATTGATTATAAAATGAGCTCTTTAGTTAGTAGCATAGAAAATCTTCAGTGATAAAGGACTTCTATTCGATGGTAGTAAACTGTATTACGTAGTTATATCTTTGAGAATTCGTTTTGGTAAGCTGAATATGAGATTAGAAAAACTGAAAACACATGGTAAAGTAAAGTGTTTCACAAAGAACCTTAATGAGTTATTTTCAGTAAACATTAAAATGGAATTTTAAAATACGATAAAAATGGCTAGATTCTGTATTGTCATTAAAAGTTTTATCATATTTATTGTGTCAATTATGCATGAAATTATTTGGTCAGCAAGTGGATCAACCAAGTCTTTTTGGGTTCTTTTGCAGATATTGTCCTAAAAGATAAGATATTTGTATACGACTTAGCTAATCAACGAATTGGATGGGCCAACTATGACTGTAAGCTCGCTAAAGTAACTGAATCTTTCTGCTTGTATGGTCTTTTTACTGTCATAAAATCTTGAGTTGGTGGTCAGGTTCTTTGGCTGTAAACGTCTCTATGGCTACGAGCAAGAGCAAAGATGCATACATCAACAATTCAGGACACATGAGTGTGGGCTGCTCCCACATACGCACTTTCTCCAACTTGCTAGCATCAGGCATTGCTGCTTTCCTTGTGCACACAGTTTTCATGGAGTTCCCATTTTTGTAAAGCGCTACCATGAGTCAAACATCATTTTTTGAAGCTTACATGGGTTGGCTGATGTTTTATTTATTATCAGCATGCCCTTGCGTTGAAACGGGAGGTGGTTGCTGTTTTCTGCGCCGTATTTAATTTCGTTGGTATCCTTAGCTTGCTGAAAATGAGGATCTCATTACAAAGGGTCTCTCATCTTCGGAACTGGCATCTTTGTAAATTAGTTTACCACCTGGAGTAGATGGGAATTGTACTATTTATAAACTACTCTGACTACATAAAACAGTTTACTTGTGAGATTTTCAGCAAAGGATATGGGAATATCATATTCTTGGAATTGTGTTCTTATTGTCACCAATGGAGTGATGTGTGCACCGTGCAGCAACAAGTTGTCAAACCAATGTAAAGAAAGACGAACAATATTTCTTCGAATAGGTAGTTATCTTTGTTATTCTATTCCTAAATCAGAGTTGGTTATAGAGATTTCTTAATTATATCTTTGTTTTTCATTCATGCTATACTACATATATTATTTATCTATAAATTGTAGATAACAACAATTAATATACACACATCACTAGTGAAAATAATTGATGGTTAGATTTTCTTTTTACCAAGTCAGATTTTTTTTAACCTTCCTGTCAAAAGATAAAGGAATAATTACAGAGAGAACAAAACATTATATTCTATTCTATATCTAGAGAATATATATATATATATATATATATATATATATATATATATATATAATGTGTCTATGATAGTTTATTTATTGTTACTGTCAGAGAGAGATCTTGAGAAAATGACGGAAAACTAAAACTTTATTAGTGTTACGTAGACTCTAAATATGTTAGTTATATGACATGCATGTTGGATTGGATTAGGTTATTCTTTCAAACAACTCAAACATTGCACATGGTCCCAAGCAGATACATGAAATAAATTTTTTAATGCATACAAAAATCAAACTCGATTTTTATTCCGGAAAATTATAGCATTTTTTTTTTAAATGTCATTCCATTTGAGTAACTTTTTCTTACATTAATGGATAATGAAAAGAGACTACAAAACTACTAAACCTTAACGCTTTCTGTTTTCTCTTTTGTGTTCCGTGCATATTTGAAACAGTCCTCCTCATTCCTTAACGCTTGTATGTCCTTTTCTTTCTCTACCACTTCCTTTTTCTTCTACTTTCGTGTCCATCAGCTATCCTCCAACTAAGAGATAACAAAAATATCTGTATTTCTTAACATATGTAAATAAAATTCAGGATGAATGATCGGTACTAATAGATAATAAATATTTTAATATTTATTTATAAATAAATTAAGTATGAATATCATACTATTTATATTTACGAGTATTTATTTTTAAAAATAATTATAATTTAATTCATAAAATAGATATGTTATATAGATAAAGTTGTTATTTTATTTTATTCTTATACTTTTTCTATATAAAAAAATGTAACAAATATAAAATACAAAATTCTAAAATAATAATTAATTTTTAAAATTGAAAAATATTTTTAGAAACAGAAATATTTTCTAAAAAGTAATTTAAATAAAAAATAATAATTAAATATTTTTAATAATGGATCATATAATAAATTCTATATTTTCTAAAAAAATAACTAAAAGAACAATTTTCTTTATTACAAATGATGAGTAGTAAAAAGAAAAAAGAAATCCAGAGACTGCAATCGAAGTAAAGTATTATTCATAGGATCAATTAAACTAATTTAAAGGTGTGTCTTTTTTCTTTTCTTCATTCCACAAAATAGTTAATCAATAATCACATTAACAACTAAAAAATAGTTGTCAGATACGTTATCTTTATTAAAATCGTAAAAATTATTTATTTGCGAATTTTCCTTTTTCTTTTTCAAAAACGAATTTAAACGTAATTAGAACTTAAACGAATTGTAAATTTAATTTAATATTTAATATATATATATATATATATATATATATTTTTTTTTTTTTACGTATGTATATTTAAAATTTAAAAATAATAAAAATGCATTGGAAATCATAAGAATATTAAAACTGTAGATTAAAAGTTTAAAATCTGGTATTATATTAATTATTAACTACTAGCATAAACACAGACGCGCGCCTGTGTATATATCGTAATATTATTAAGTTGTTATATAAACTAAAATTATATTTATTAAAAATAAAGTAAAATATATTAGAATAGATGAAAGAATAATCAATGATAAATAAAGAAGAAGAAAATAAGCAAAAATAGTCAAATTTATAAAAAAATTGTAAAAGTAACTGTCAATTTTTAAAAATTTAATAAATTATTATATTTAAAGAGTAAAATTGATATTTTGAAATGTGGACACAAAGAAGGGAATCTCCTTTATTTATACTAGTGTAAACACAGTTGTGTATATGCATTTTTTAAATATGCGTGATATTATATTAGTAGGTGATAATATTGTAATGTTATTAAGTTAATGTATAAATAAAAATTATATTTATTAAAAATAAAGTGAAATATATAAGAACAGATGAAAGAATAACCATTGATAAATAAAGAAAACGAAAAGAAGTAAAAACATCCAATTTTATAAAAAACTCTTGTAAAGATAACGGTCAAATTTTAAAAATTTAATAAATTATTATATTTAAAGGATAAAATTGATATTTTAAAATTTGGAAAAAAATAGAAATTCACTTTTATATATCGTTATAGATATTATTATAGATAATAATATAAATGTATAAAAATATAAGTGTAAGAACACGAGTTACATGAAAGTTATCTATCGTGAGCAAGTTTTCACTATCTCCGCGTTTCAATTAATTCACTTTGCAGAGGTTTGAATTAGGAGCGCCGACATAGCACTCCAATTCCTTTCTTCGTTTACCGAAGCCACAACTCAGTTTTGCTTTCGCTGAATTTTCATTAGAGAATGGGGAGGAGTGGCGGAGGAGATCGAAGACGAAGAAGATCCGATGAGTCCGAATCCGAGTCACCGTCCGATTCCGACTCGGACCGACGCCATCGTAGCAGTAGCCGCCGGTCTTGGCGTGACTCCGACGGCGATAGGAAGAAGAAGAAATCCTCGAGGAACATTACAGAAGAGGAAATCGCGCAGTACATGGCCAAAAAAGCCCAATCAAAGGTCTTCATCTTGTTTCCCTATGCCTTTCTTGTCCCTCCACCGTTAGAATTCGCATATTGAATGACTTTTCATTGTTTCAGGCTATGAAAGTCGCGAAAAAGTTGAAAACGAGTACGGTGTCGGGCTATTCCAACGATTCGAATCCGTTCGGTGACTCCAATCTCAATGAGAAGTAAGTTGCTGCCAATTTGACGTTGTTCTTCGTATCTCGAGCTTAAATTAAACTTATTTTAGCGTCACAATACATGAATCGTGAGATAAGTTGTGGTCGCTTTTATAGATTGTAAACCTACACAAATGTTATGTGTAGGTTTGTTTGGCGCAAGAAGATTGAACGCGATGTTTCTCAAGGTGTGTCTATTGATACGTTTTCTGTTAAGGCCGAGAAAAAGAGACAGATAGAAAGGATGGTATGTACTTGTATCCATGAATTTTGTTTGGGTAAAATGTGATATAGGTTCTCAATTTTACCTTAAAATTGATTTTAGTATATACTTTATAATTGATAGATTTTCTTCATTGCATATTTTTGTAATTCGCCGAAAGCTAAAGGGATCTATAACACAATTTTCCCTTTTTATTTTAACCGTCATGATACGGGATATATGTTGCATGGTCATTATTTGTTTCTACCTCTGCAACATTTCCTATACACTTGATTTAAAAGCTTTAAAGCCATAATTATATATGGGTATCTTGATGCCAATTTGGTTCCTGGACCATGTGTGTGCAAATGATCTCATATATATATACTTTTCCCACTTCAATTTAGTTACTTCATTGGGGATGAATGGGAATCTGGTTTGCTTTAGTTATATTGAAATATGGTTTATGAAAAGGTCTATGTATGACCTTGGTTTGGGTGCAATGTCAAGGTTTTTGGGGTCTCTACCACTGTAAATCTCAGATAGAGATGCCTGGTGGTCTTAAAATGGCATTTAATATTACTAATATTAATGACATTTATAATTCATAATTCATAATTAACAATAAAAATTCATAGGTGTCTTAAAGTATACAAGTACAAACAAAAGTCTAATGCGAAGGTCTTGGTTATCCTCCTCTAGGCTAGACATCTTACAAATTATATGATCTTGAAACTCATCAAATCATCATTGGTTATGATGTTTTCCATGTGGATATTTTCCTCTATGAATCCATTACACTTCCCCAACCACCATAGACCTTGTCATACTTAATAAGTTGATACTATTTCTAATAATCTTACTTATGAGACTCTTTCATGCACTCTACCAACTCCTTCAAAACTCATCCCTCTCACTTCTATTGCTTCGATTTCTCATGCGTTGTTCCCAATTATCTCTTGTTCAACCTGCAACTTTGTGTGATTATATTTAGATAACATCTCCCGACCCAATGTCATCTTAATCATCTTTTCCAAATCTTATATTTAGAAGGAAACAATAAAAGATAAATATAAATTCCCCTAAATAAAGCCTAAATTCACCGCGTGCTTCTTGACATCAAACAAAGGTACAAGATATCTTGTTTGCAATTTTATCTCGTATGATTGTTACACCCCTCAACATCGGTCTTCTATTGCCGCTATTACTAATGATATTGAACGTACATATTGTGTTTAAGCTGCTTCTGAAACTCATTGGCAAGAAGTAATGACATTTGTGTTGGCTGCTTTGGAGGCTGATAATGCTTGGTCTCCAACATCTCTTAATACTGGAAAGTAGACTATTGGTTGTCGTTGGGTTGGGTGTATACAATCAAGCGCAAATCCTATGGTTCTCTTGAACATAATAAGGTGCCCCTAGTTGAGAGGGATATATACAACTAGAAGGAATTTATTATCATGACACCTTTTCACCCATTGCTAAAATGGTTACAGTATGCTAGCTTTGGCAGCTGCTCAGCATTGATTTCTTCATCAACTTGCTGTCCATAACGCTTTTATTCTTGGTGATTTTTCTGAAGAAATATGTGCATCTCTTACTCCTGGTTTTCATCAATAGAGGAGAATATTGTGTTGCCTCAACAAGTCCTTAAACCCTGGTCTTTGAGATTGGAGTTGTATTCACAATTTTATTTGTCCTCAATTTCCTACAATTCAAGGAATGTGACAACCATGACTACAACTGCAACTTAAAACTTTGTATTAAATCTGTAGCTGGGAATGGGTTCAATGGATTGAACTAGTATAATAATAGATATAGTTTTGAATTAAATTGTATTGTGGTTAGCCTTTGCGGCTTTGTTCTTTGCTTTCCCAAATTTGTTGGTCCTTTTTTTTGTCATTGATGGCCTAATAGCTAAACGTTCTCACTTCTATGATAACAATATTGCAGGCAGAAATTGAAAAAGTGAAAAAGAGAAGAGAGGAAAGGGCACTGGAGAAAGCACGGCACGAGGAAGAAATGGTATGTACTTTCTCATAATTTGTTATTAGTCTATAATTATTGTGTAGTGTTAACCTATTATTAGTTTTTGCTTGTACTAGTTCCATGGTACTTCATTTTACACTTTACATTATATATAAGAGTATTATATAAGCTTCTGGTATCTCAATTCAATTATATTGTCTACTTTCTATCTATTTTGTTGAATTTCAACATTTGCCATTTTTATCATGGCACTGTATTTTTGTGTGGTCATATTCTAATATGAAATACCAATCATGTCCTTACCAATTATGTCCTTTCCTTGTTTTTTGATTTGTTTTTGGGGTTGGGGCACAATGCTGTATGGCTTTTCACTTGGCCCAAATATAGAAATATTCGAGTCAAGCCTAGGCTTGATTTGTAGACTGTTGATGGTGTATACACTATGTTATATTATCCTGATTTAAGAGATTCTTTCTCCCAGGCACTGTTAGCTAGAGAACGTGCTCGAGCTGAGTTTCAGGACTGGGAAAAAAAAGAAGAAGAGGTATTGTATCTTTAGTTTGTTTTTTTTTTATTTGTTTTTATTTGTTTTTATTTTATATAATATTATTATTTTTATTGACTTGGACAATTTAATCTGCAGTTCCATTTTGATCAAAGCAAAGTTAGGTCAGAAATTAGATTGCGTGAAGGGCGTGCCAGACCAATTGATGTCCTAACCAAGCATCTCAACGGCTCTGATGATTTGGATATAGAAATAAATGAACCATATATGGTCTTCAAGGTTAATTTAGCGTTTTTCTTTTCATTTTATTTGTCCTCACTGTTCTAATGTTATATAGTATGACTAAGGATTTCCAGATATTATTGGACAAGCTACATAATGATTTGATATATGGTGCAGGGTTTGACTGTAAACGAAATGAACGAGCTACGTGATGACATCAAAATGCATCTGGACCTTGACAGGGCAACACCAACTCATGTAGAATTTTGGGAGGTATCACCCTGTTTCCATGTTTCATTATGGGCTACTTAATTTATGGGTTCTACCTTATCGATATTATGGCAACAACAAATTGAGGATAATATTTAAACAAAATTTGAGGTGCTTTGGGACCCAAATGACTTGTTGACTTTCATGACCTTTTCCTGCTTTAGTTAATTTGTATGACTATTATGGTTGGTATCGTGTTTAAAGTTCAAAACTCATTGTTAATGTCGTCTTCATGTAGGCACTCCTTCTGGTGTGTGATTGGGAGCTAGCAGAAGTGCGAAAAAAGGATGCGTTTGATCGAGCTAGAGTACGAGGAGAAGAACCTCCTGCTGAGCTGCTTGCAGAAGAAAGGGGACTGCATTCCAGTGTTGAGCCAGATGTAAAGAGGCTGTTGCAGGGGAAGACACGTGCAGAATTGGAGGCTTTACAGGTTCACATTGAATCAGAAATGCGTTCTGGTACAGCAAAGGTGGTTGAATACTGGGAGGCCATTTTAAAACATCTCCACATTTATAAAGCCAAGGTATTTCCCGTCACATTAAATTCCAATTGTTTTACGTGGCTTTAGGCTATGTTGGTTTTGACTATTATTAAATTACTCCAAATACAGGCTTCTTTGAAGGAAATTCATGCTAAATTGCTACGTAAGCATTTGCAATCTCTAGAGAGACCATTGGAGGATGAAGACAAATTGGAGGATGCTAATGTTATGACACCTGACGAGGAGGAAGATACAGAGGATGACATTAAAGGTAAAAGCTTTATTGCTGTTATGGACATTTAGTTGTACATGAAAAAACTGTTATTACCAATCATCTCAATTTTCATACTGAAATTTATTGTTCCTTTTTCTTTCTAGTCCGATCTCTAGATGAATCATTTTCACCAGAACCTATTAGAGAGGAGCAAGAAGATGAAGACGAGGCTGGATCATTTTCGCCACAGCTGTTGCATGGTGATGAAAGTGAGGAAGCTATTGACCCTGAAGAGGATAGAGCCATGCTGGTAATATTTCTAACCATAATTTTTAATGGTCATCTCCTACTTAATTTAGATATTTTATAACCCTGTACATTTATAGGAGCGGAGCCGCAAGGCTGTCTTAGAAGAGCAGCAAAGACGAGTTCAGGAAGCAATGATATCAAAGCCAGCTCCCTCTGAAGATAATTTTGAGATGAAGGCTTTAAAAGCTATGGGAGATATGGAAGATGGAGATGCTGTGTTTGGATCTGGTGCTGAAGTGAGCCTGGATTCCCAGGTATAGTGTCTTGGCCTTATATGACATGACATTAACTTGCCCCTTGCTATGATTCTTTGAATTTTTCATCGACATAAAAATATGTAGTTATTAGATAGGATGCAACATTCTGCATCTCATTTTTAAAAGATAGACCAGTTTGTTTTTGTGTTAAAAGCTATGTTTGCCTTTTTTTTCTCTATAAGTTCCTTGATTTTCTTTAGAGCTTTTCTCCAAGTGTATTTCCCTAACTTCTATCATTTTGAGTAGAAAAAAGCTAGGAAAAATCAGGTGAAACACTACCTAAAGAGTGTGTTATCATGTACTTAGTACACTCCCTGTGGTATAGTTTCGTATTTTAATGAGAAATAGAAAAGTTGTTATTTTTTCTCTTCAAAATTTCCTGATGGTCTGATAAATGTTGGAGCAGGTTTATTGGTGGCATGACAAATACAGGCCTAGGAAGCCGAAGTATTTCAACCGTGTTCACACTGGATACGAGTGGAACAAATATAATCAGACTCACTATGATCATGACAACCCACCTCCAAAGATTGTGCAGGGATACAAGTTTAATATTTTCTATCCTGATCTTGTAGACAAGACAAAAGCCCCAACCTACACCATCGAGAAGGATGGCAGCAATGGGGAGACTTGCATTATAAGATTCCATGCTGGGCCACCGTACGAAGACATAGTAAGTCGTCTATTATCCTTTGTGTTACGAAGGATATTTAGTTTTTAATCAATTTACTTATTTTCATCGTGTTTTCATCAGGCTTTCCGCATCGTAAACAAAGAATGGGAATATTCTCACAAGAAGGGTTTTAAGTGCACATTTGAACGTGGAATTCTGCACGTGTACTTTAATTTCAAACGCCACCGCTACCGCAGATAATTTCACACAAGGCAATGGTTCACTTATGTAAAATTTTTCCTACTAGAAAGGCTACGTGACTGCTACAAGTAGATATAAATGGCCAGGAAATTTACTACTGAAACTGAGACCAAAAGAAGAAATTCAAAGGTACTATTAGAGTAAGTAATACCCGCACCGGTCAAAGTCTGATCCAAATCTTGTCATGATATTCTAGACTTGATTTAAGGAAATAGTACGGTTATTCCATTGCTATAACTAAATCGAGACCAAGGGTCTTTCCAAACGCTGAGATACTAATTACATGTCTTTTTTATTTTTGGTGCACACATTACTCTCTGACTCCTGTCTGATTTAACTAGGTTTTCCTCATCATTGTAGAATATCACATTGTCCAACTGTTTCTGTTGAAAAAGTTGATTATTGTACAATTTAATTTTCATTATAATCCTTCTTGTGTTTTGTCTATAATATGCTCCTTGCTTTAGAAGATGCACAGATTCTCAGTTCACGTGATTGCTAATTTTGCATTAAAAAAATTACTGTAGGGAACTGAGAGCATGTTGAACTGGTAAAACCTTAAGAAATAAGAATTTAGATTAACCCTTAAAAGAGTAGCGTGTGTTTGGTTTAAGTCAATTCCAACTCCCAAGGAACGTTGAATGCCAATCTCACTCTCACTGGTTATTGAAGTTCTACATCATCAAACGGATTCAGACTAATGAGTTTCTATCGGTGAGTAGTGTTATGTGACGTTAAACTTTCAGATGCATTGATTTTTCACATATCCCCCCTCGTATTTGGCAAAATAATGGGCGTACATCTTCACACTCGTGTGTGTTTTTTGATAGTGTGCTGTTCTAAGTTAAACTTATTTTCATTTTTTTGCTATCATGACATGGATTCACAAAATCTAAACATGAAATAAATTTTTATAATTAAGACTTTGTTAAATGATTTTCAGATTTTAATTGTTTATTGTTTATTCACTTTCGTTAAAATTCTTTATAGTTTAATAAACTTACATTTTTATAATCTTACTTCTAATTTCCTTTAACATTAAAGGGAATGTTTATTTTGACACGTATTCAAGGAAACACAGTAACTGCTCCATCACATCACTGTTATCGTGTCCGTATTCTGATCGGCCCGTTGCTTTTAACGATGGATTTGCGGAAAATAAATAAATGAATTTGAGAAAACAGAGAAAGATTATAGTGCTATTTATTTTAAGGGATGATAAGAGGAAAAATTTAAAATTATGAATCATTTTCGTAAATGTACTCAAAATTTGAGGAAATCTTTTCATTTTAGAGAAAATGCTATTAAGTTTCCCTCCATCAAATTCATTCTACAAATTTATGCAAATTCTTTGATGAAAACACATAAGTCATTCTTCATCTATCCTTGTCAACAGTAATTTCTCGAAAATGAATAATTAAGATATTTATAGATCCAAACATCCAAATCAACGAGTGGAAGTGAACTTAAGATCTTCTCTAGTTTACAAGCGTATCTTACATTACTCTCTTTCTTAATTGTTTGTCTGAATTTTTTTACTAGAGGAATTCTAGTCTAGAATCAATGTAAGAAACATTATGGATTGTTATTTTAACGAAAATAACCACCGCTTCGATGTTTAGTCTTATAAATATAACCGGAGTCAAAACAAATATTATTCAACTTAACAGCTCTTAGTTAACGAGATTTCTCTAATTATATTTGATTTCAGTGAAATTTGAATGTTTATGTCTAACAGTTGAAAGCAAATCCTTAAATTTCATAAATAGAACGGTAAATTATGATAAGAAAAAAGCTATATGATTGAGAAATTAATGAAAGTTCACATTTTGAAGGTCAACATAATAACAATAAACTGAAACAAAGGAAACATTGGCTACAATAGGAAGAGGACATGAAAGCAATGGTAGCATCCTTTAATATTGATGTTGAATAAGGATCATACGCGCAACCTTTAACAATCATTGAAGTTGTTGAAGAATCATTGACCACAACTTTTCATAGTTGTTGAAGAATCAAACACCATAGCCTTAAGTGCTGGGAATCAGAATCAAAGGCTGAAAAAGGAATGACACAACCGGCCATAGAATTCCCCAGCTAAGCTAAGCTAAACATGGAAAAGAAGAAAATAGAATGTTAAGGATAACCCTCAACAAAAGATACAAATACTTTCTTAAACAATTTTATTTTTTAAATATTGTTTTATGGTGTAAATAGTTTTTTCGTGTTGGGTTATATATTCTTTCATATGTTTTGGTTATATATGGGTTATGGTTATATTCTTTGAGAAATTGTGGTTCTACATGGTTATATTATATGAGTCTTACACATATAAGGCCTTTGACATTACTTTAACCTCAAAATCTTAAGGTAATGATGTTGTGGGTCTTTATTTTTATATAGTGTGTTCAATTTTGTCTATTTTATTCAATGTAGGACTTTAACTCAGACTATTCTCAACAATCTACCCTTAAATGTGAGTTTCTTCTTTTTTCTTTTCATACGAACATGAAAAAAAAAGGTGATGTGAGATTAATCTATAAAACTAATAAAATGTTATAATTACGTACATGAACTATTAAACAAGTTTCAAACTTAACGTGTTGTTTTCTTTTTCCTAATTAATTACATGTAAGATTATTATTTAACTTTTATTTTTATTTTTGACTGATTAGCTATTGATGTACACTTTCAAGAACCTTTTTTTCTTAGTTTTGTGGGCTAATTTAATTATGTTTTTTAATTTTAAGGAATCAAAGAACTCTTTAAACATAATTCTATTTTGTATTATTTTCCATAAATTAAAACAAAAATGAAAGAGAAAAACGATGCTTTGAATATAACTTATGTTTTGGTTGACTGAAAGAAATGAAATTGATTGAATAAATGACATTACCTATTATTATTTGAATTCTTTACATAAAATGAAAATAAAAAGACATGTCATAGCATTTTATCAACGATGTGCTTTCTATTATTTAATTCGAGATGAGCATAAAAAGATTCATCGATTTTTTTTATCAATTCACCTTAAAATACAATAAGAAAACCATTGTTAAAACATCAATCAGCGTACGGTAATTTTAATAGGAGTAATAAATAATTATTAAAAAAATTTTGGTGGATTAAGTGGGTCAACCCACCTTCAACTCAGTTCGAACCCGTTTAATCTGTGGGTTAAGTGAGCCGGATTGAGTTCAACCCACTTTTAAAAAGTTGAATTTTTTTCAACCCAACCCGGCTCGAACCCGTGGTGAGCCGGATTGGCTCACGGTTGAAACTCATTTTAACATCTCTAATTATTATTTCATTTTTATCCTATATTTAGTTATTTCCTTTCTGAGTGTAAAATAAAACAATTATTTACGTATCTCCTCACATAATTCATGTTTTGTTTGAATTAGATGATGCAAAACTGAAATTATATAAAAGAAAAAAAAAGAATAAAAATAAGCAAAAACGATTTGAATTAAAAAATGATAAGAAATATTTCTATCATAATTTACTTTATTTATTTATATATTATCACTATTATTATTTTATAAATATTTGAAAATTTAAAAGCAACATAATTAACTATGTTTATATTATCGATTAAGATAACAACATAATCTATTATCTCGTAAATTTAATATTATATTGACCTTTTGTATTTTGTACTTTTTTTTATTTTTTTAAGTCTCAGTTTGCTTAATATTTTGCAGTTTCCATAATGGTGACCCGAACAAACGACATGCATGTGCATAAATTCGTGCTCATCCATTCACGGCAACTGTGAAATGGGTACGCACGCAACCCACACCAACCAATTAAATTTCTTTATTTTATCATAAATTATCTAAATATTTTACTGCTGCTCTTCATATATATTTTTTTGCCAAGTTTCTTTTTTAACTTCATTTTAATCTGTTTTAATATTTTAACATAAGTATTTTAATATAACTAAAATTTGGGTAGAGAAAATATAAATAAACTTTGTTAATGATTAGATGTACTAGACAGACATAGAAAATATTAGTATCAAAGTGTTAACAAAATAAGATGAATGCATGTTCCTTAGTTTGTCTGCACGTGTCTTTCTATACTAGACATCAGTTAATGGTCACGCTTAGGTAATAATTGAATTTACAATTTTCGTTTTCTTTTCAACTTTCCAAGATAAAATGTTTTTTCTTTTCTCAAAGTTGGGTAGTAAATTATTGAAATGATTTAGGTTAAAGTTAGTGGCATGCAATTGGAGTAATTTTGTCTCAGTCATTTTTCTTCTCTTGATGAAAGTTTACTCAAGTAGTTTTTGAGCACCAAAAGATTTATCTAATGAGAGATGGGAGGAGTGGTGAAGGGGAACAAAAATTATTCACATAAAAAAAAGTTTAATGCTTAATCATCTGGGTTTGGTTGTTGATGGTGGCTGCGCGTGGACCTAGAATGTGGAATTTGCATAATTACGAATCTAGTGTTGCCATTACCAAGACCTGCTAATTTTTTTTTTTTTTGTGATGATTACTTTCCCATATTGCAAGGAAGAAGAAGTGTGTAAAGTTTGGAGAATAATGCCAAAGCAAACACTATAGGAACTAATCACATTGCTTTTGACTAATTATCCCACTTAAAAAGTGCTCTTTAATTTCCTCTAATTTTTCCCCACCATCAAGAGTCCCTTGCATAAGTTGTGCTTAACAAATTTAGCAACTTTGAACATTTTTTTTTTCAATTCTTTTTTATTTTAGCCGCCAAAAAGTTTTCATGTTCCAAATAAATGATGATACAATAGAAGGTAAATAACAAGTTTATATCGTTTAAGTGTGAGTCAAAGTTTTACCTTAAATAATTAAACATTATATAAGAATAAAGACTCATATATAACACCGTTGTTTTAAGATTTTGGTGTAATCCTAAGGTCAAAAACTTTATATGTGTAAGACTAATGTCATGTGATCATATAAAATTACACTATCTCGATGACTATAAACCATATATATATATATATATATATATATATATATATATATATATATATATATATATATATATATATATATATGAAAAAATATAATCCAACAAGGAGCTTTTGAAGTTCATCCCTTCATGAGTTTGTTGGAACCTCGAGCGTAAAGCATGAATGAGCAGGGTGGGTGATGATGAACCTGAGGCCCTATATTTGGTAAAAGATCGCATATAATCCTTTGTGGATTCGATGAATCATAACCTTTTAATGATGCTTTCCAACTATAACAAACTGAACTTCCACTTCAAACTCAGATTCAATTCGTTTACCCAAATTGAAAAGGGAAGATTACTTTGGATGACAAAGAAATCCAAAATTCTCAAATATTCTAACAACTCACATAATGAATTCAAAGCATCTGATTCCAACCCAATCAAATTCTCAGTGGCCTAATCACTATCTCTCTAAGACCCCATTGCCACTACCTTCTTTTTCTATCAATACAGATATACTAAGTTTTGCACCAATAATAATTAAATACTAACTACTACACAGTTCATTTATAATCAAACACAAACCACACGTGTACGTACTATTTCACTCTCATTCTACAATCCTAATCATGCAGAGTAGGCGTTCAACAATGTCCTTCATACTAGGCCTTTCACCTTTCTTCTCTCTCAGACATTCAAGTGCAAGCTCCAAGAACAGTTCTATGCTTGTCAACATTTTATCCCCACAACTCTCCACGGAAACAAGCCTTTGATCCACCAATTCCATGATTGTACCATTGCTCGCACGTTGATTCACATGAATTGCCAGGTTCACATCATCTTCGTCACGATTGAAATCAATCGCTTTCTGTGAAGTCAAAAGCTCTAGCAACACAACCCCATAACTATAAACATCACTTTTATCTGTTAACTGGTAATTGCGGTAGTATTCAGGATCTAAGTACCCCAACGTTCCCTGAGCACATGTTGAAACGTGACTCAGTCCCGGGCTAGCCAATCTGGAGAGTCCAAAATCTGAGACCTTGGCATTGAAATCATCATCCAATAGTATGTTTGTTGACTTAACATCTCTGTGGTAGATGGGTGTGTGTGCAGCAGAATGAAGATACGCCAATGCTTCTGCAGTTTGAAAAGCAACCTTGAGCCTGGTTTTCCAGTTTAGAAAGTTGGAACAATACCTGCCATGAAGATGATCGTAGAGGGTCCCATTTGAGATATACTCGTAGATCATAAATGGTAGCTCAGATTCCACACAGCACCCCAAGAGCCTCACCAAGTTCTTGTGATTCACTTGAGACAGTATTGCAACCTCGTTAAGCACTTGTTCGGTGCTTTTCAGGTTTCCCACTCTGGCTTTCTTCACTGCCACTAATGTTCCATCTTGTAGCTCACCTTTGTAAACTTCCCCAAAGCCACCACTCCCCAAGAACCTCTGTTGGGAAAAACCATTTGTTGCTTTCTTCACCTCTTTCAGTTGAAACATCCTGCAAGGCTTCTCCCCACCACTTGATTTCAGCTTCTCTTCTCTTTCCTTCGCTTTGTTATCTCTATAGGTTGAGATCTTCCGGGACTTCGAGATGATGGTCAGAACCACAAGAAGAGAGAAAAAGGTAACAACCACCCCTATTGAAACCACCAAGCTGGTTTTCCATTTGGGTTTTCTCTCATACCTCACACACGTTGTGACAAAAGGGTCCCAACGGTGTCCCCCATTACAAAGACAGCGAAATAAGCCACTTCTACCAGAAGGGGAACACGTAGAGTCTCCAGAGCAATCCTTCTGCGTCTTGCACACTGGTTCAGGTGGAAGAGCCCATTGAATTTCAAGCCCTTCCTCCCACTGATTAGGAGGCTTGTCTTGGTTCAAATGAAGAACGCTTCTGAAAGCTTTGCAGCCAGACTCATGGAGCCTGATCCTGTATGCTGAAGGTATCCCTCCAGCTAGAAAAGTGCAACAAGGGTGAAGACCACTCGCACATTCAAGCGCTCGTTTTGTGTCAACGTGACCTGAACTCTCCAAGTAACGATGGCAAACACTGGAATAAGTGCAGTTGAGAGGAGAAACCAAGAGGCGTGGAGAGCAATTAAGGAGGAACACTGTATTGGATGAAGTTATATTGAAAGGAAGTGACTGGTTCAACCATATACCGTTGCTTCTGGGCATGTCTTGTGTAACACAGGAACCTGGTAACCAAGGTGATGGCTCTACCACCATGCGTTGGATTGAAGGAATGATTCGGAGAAGGAGATAGGAACTTCCATTGAGGGTGTCGAAGTAAAGGTTTTGAGAGTGGGAATCACAACGAAGCTTGTAGTATGGATCACCACAACTTGGATGTGTGCTCAAAGGGTATGGAACTTGCATAGAGCCACAGTTTGGACATGTCTTCTGTGAAGCAGTGTGATGGGAAAGGAGAAGGAAAAGAAGAAGAAAGGTATAGGAATAGCAGAAATGGAAGCAGGGTCTCATGTTTGATTCAGCAATCATTTGCATGGAGAATTATTAGGGAAGAAACATCTTATGAACTGAAAGATACACCATGAATAAATATAAAGGGTGCACCAAGTTACTGCAGAAAAAAGTGGCTGCAAGAATCTACCACATTGAATACTATTCTGGCCCATCCTACGCCTTAGGTCCAGCTTGGCCAAGTATATGATTCTCAAACATATGTTTAAGGAGAGTTAATTATTATGAATAAAAATATTATTTTGATACAATTTTTATAAACATAACTTGTTTAAAAGTAAAGAAAATTATGTAGATGACTTTTTCTTTTTAATTTTAAACAACTCAATATTAAAACAATAAGTAACTTTTATTACAAATCTGTCAAGACATTTAAAACCGAATCAAACTCGATGCATATTTTACTTCATTTAATGTGTTATCCCAAATTTGATATGGATTATAATAGTGTTATTTTATTTATATAATAATTTTTGTATATATAACTAAACACAATTCACAATATATAAGTGAACCTTACAAGTTTATTTTGTGGGATTGAGAAGTTAGAGCCTATCATAGCGAACTTGTTTGAACATTCTGTTTCATCCGATATTGGACCGCTAACGGACCATCTACTATTTCTATTTTTCACGTATGAGATGAATATATCTCGACGTGAGAGAGTGTTTTGGAAGTCCCACATCGACTAAAAATATAGTCAATTCATAATATATAAATAGGTACAATCCTCACTTTATAAGCCGGTTTTATAAGATTGAGTTAGGCTTGTGCTTTTATAATAAATAAACACAACTTTAACTAATATGGATTATAATAGTGCCAAAAGGACAAGTTAGTGATCTTGAAATCAAATTAAACTTTTTCATCCTTCACTCCACGTAATGCTAATGTTTTATTTAACACAACAGATTTTCAGGAATTAACTTTTTTATAGTTTGACTTTACAATTTTATAAATTATTGGCCATAAGCAGTAGTTTTAACCTTATTTTAGCATAAATGTTTGTGGTTTTCTATTTTGTTTAATAATAAAAAAATTAGAACAATGTCGAATAAAATTATTATCTTAACTTTACGAAAGAAATTTATAAAATAAATTGATGTCTGATTATATATGCTTGAAACTCATTTTATATAAGATCTTTAACATGAACTTATTACTTAAAAAAACATACATTTTTTATTGAAAACTTTTTTTAAGTAATACTTATAAATTTTGTTATAAATAAAATGTGTAAGAAATTATTACCAATTTGTTTGTAAAATATTTTGCACAAAATATTTTTCACAATAAATCTTATAAAAAATACTAATGAATTATATAATTTTATGTAAAATAATTATTCATAAAAGAATTATTTTTCAATTAAAATTTTTGAAAAAATAATAAAATATAGTTTTTACTTACAAAATTTTATAACAAATTTGTAAAAGAATTTTCATGAAATATAAATTCTTTTAGTAGTGTCCGTGAATAATGTTCTATAAAGATAAAATATAATTATTATGTTTTGTTGTGAAATCAAATAAGTCTTACAAATAGTCTGTGACTTAAATTTAGTGTGGGCGTTTCCATGGATGACATCTCCATCATCCAGCTTGAACACCACCTCTGATAGACGCAAGCATGGAATTTTGGAGACGCAATCGCTGTATTATGAATCAGAAAGGAAAAAATGTCATAAAAATGGTGGTCATCAATGGGACCAGTTTTGATACCACATGAACGGTATCAAACTTTTGTAGCCATATGTATACTATCTTTATAAGGTGCAAAGTGAGAAGGTTTTGGCATGTACTCAATTTTGCAGTGTTTCTCTTCATAGTGGAGAAATTGTGGTAATTTAAATATACCAAAATGCAACACCATTATACTTATTGCAGTATCAGTAATTATATTCTGCCATTTACTATTCTGACACATGGATCATGCATGCGCAACCACATTAATATTAAACCATTAATATCACCATGTGAATTGAAGTTGAAGGTTCAAACGGTAAAAATGGAGTTGACATGAACTCTCACATCAGTAGAAATAGCTAACTTTGTAATATAGTTCACAAATTTATAGTTTTGAATGGTGAGTGATGTCTTTTTTTTTATGTTGGCTGTTACCCATTATAATGAAGATATTTTTAGTGTTTTTTTCATGTACAAAGTGATAGAAAAGATTCTGCATAACAAAAACTAGACACCTGTACACATATTATAGTTTATTTGTATGTCAGTAAAAAAAAAAAAGAAGTAAACACACTTATTATCCCATAAATTTTAGAATCCATGTTTCGCGTATTGACAAAATTAAAAGGGATTCTTAATAAAAGTTAATACTTTTAATTTCTTTTTAATATCAAAATTTAATTAAGGATCTTTCCTTTATTTTAATAACTAAAATGAAATAAAAAGAGAGTGCAGGAAAGAAAAAATTGTATAAAATATTTATACCAATTTGGATTAAAAGATTTTATATCCAACTGTTAATCTTTTGAAAATAAAATCATAATTATAGTCACAAATAAGAAAATGTAAGGTTTAGAAAACATCTCTTTAAAGACACAAGAAATAAAAGACACCTATCTTGAAACCCATAAGGGATGGATACTTTCTTTTAAGTCTTATAAATGATGAAGACACGTCTCTTTTAAATCACACAAGAGATGAAGAATCACGTTCCTTGAATCCACAAGGAATGAATACCTCCTTTGAATCAAACAAATGATGAATAACTTCTTCTACAACAACACTCAATCATACAAGAACTCATTTCGTGAAAGTTATTTCTCTATTTATACTAGGATTTTCAAAGTTTTCCCACAGAAAATTATCAAGTACTCAAACTTGTCTTTCTCTAACTTATGTATCTATGTAGAATGAACTCTCACACCCTCATTTATAGAAGCCACTTAGAAAATTAAGTTAAAAATATTAAAAGTCAAATCACAATTACTAGAGATATTTATAATCGATTATTCCAGTTCAGCTTCGGAAAAACATTGTTTCGGACTTGGATAATTGATTATTGTAGAGTCATTTTTTAAAATTAAAAAAAATACTTATGATAATTGATTATTATAAGTGATATGCGTTCTAGTAAAATAAAACATTCTCTTAATGCTCTGTTTGTTGTAAAAATAAAACCTTTTCTATGTGCTCTGTTTGGTTGGGTTCTGCTTGTGACTCTTAACATGCTAATTTAATTATCTTAAATAACATACACATATTAGAATACTTAAACAGCTAAACTCTAAAGTATTGAATGTATCTCTTCAAATCAAACATTTAAATTTTTCACATTTTTTCATAGATCATCGTCATCACCATCAAAACTCCTTTTTAAAATAATATGTTTTTTTTTTGTCAACCATAAAATCCACAGTAATCATCTATGAAGAAAAAAAGAATATCAGTTTTAGCTTTCACGCTAAAAATTTTACACATTAATTTATAAGTTAATATAGATATTTTAAAAAAGTAATTATCTAAGTATAAACAAAAATAGTTAATTTTGGTATTTTGAAAGGTTAATTTTTAACTCAGAAGATACCTGACAAAAAGAAGTAGAGGATATGCCATTTACGCCGAACGAAAACAATTAAAACAATAGTAAATCTCTTATTGGATGTGTGTATTAAAGTTGTTTTAATATTTTCATTTTTAATTAATTCGTCTACAAAAACTGTTTACATTTTCTCTTTTCATAAGTTTACTTGTATTTTCAATCTTTTTAATTATTATCTTGAATTTATTTTTAATTTTCTACTTTAGCCTCTATTATTGCAATAATATAACTTTGGTCTATCTATTTATTTGACATTTAATTTTAATATAAAAATTATATGACATTCTATTGTAATACTATGTCAGTATATTTATATTGGAGTGACGATATTTTAAATAATGCCACGTTATGTTTATTAAATATTAAGTTAATAAAATAAATAATTAATATTGCAACTAAGGATATTGGTTTTGATATTCCAACTAAAAATATTATAAACCTAAAATAAGTCAACTTAAAATAAGAGCAATACAATAAGAAAAAGTACAATTAAGTATTTTCTATATTATTTTTTTTATAAACATAGCTTATCGTGGACACTCTACTTAATATTATAGTCGTAAGAAAAAGGCAATTTATAAACAACCATTTTATGCATGTTAAGAGTCAAATTTAGTGCCTAAGATATGTGATAAACAATGTTCACTTAGAAATGTCTATATTTGTAGGTATTGGTGGCCACTCACGGATAGGGCATCATCTCTTTACTTATTGTTATCTTTTATTGTATTTTGACTTGCCATATTTTACTACAAAATGTTTACACCTTTATAAATTTTATTTTGAATTTTGTGAATATTACTTTATCATATTTAAAATTGAACACAATTTTTTTTTTACCGATTGACTGTCAAATTATTATATTTAATGACATAATTAGTATAAAATGATTTTGAATTTAAGATGAAATATGCAATATATTTTAAATTACATATTTTTATTATTTGCTTTTTTTTAATTTTATAAAATATACTTTTGAATTTTTATTTTCACGAATTTTATAGTTAACTTTTTTATTTTATAAATTTTATTGCTAAATTTTAAATTTTATTAGTTTCATTATTTAAATTTTAAAATTATGCACGTCAGGTGCCATCCAGTTTTTTGTCTGCATTCTCTTGGTAAAATGAGAATTTTTGCTTCGTTAACCATTTGATCAAGTTGAAATTTTAAAGGCTGATCCTAGACACGTGATTCTTCACTTTGACTAGTATGATATTTGTTTTGAAGTTTGTGGTTAGAAAAATGATTTTCACTGTTTTGTTGTACTTTATTTATGTATATGTTTAAGATTGTAATTGATTGAGATGAAATTATTAATATGAGAATATGAAAATGTGATCAAGGATGTATACAATTGAGAAAGTAATTAGTTATGGTAAAAGTATTATTGTGATTATGATGAGTTTGTTAATGTATACAAGCATTGTATGTGTTTGATCTAATTTCATGGGTCTCATGTAGAGATTTATGGTGTTGTTATTTTAATGTATGCATTGGACTATGGATTCAAGTAAGGTGACATCTTAAAACTCTAATGATCATTCACACTCAAATAGAGTAGAATGATTCATGTGATGAGAGTAGCAGGAGATCTTCTAAGGCAAGATAATGACTTAGATGATCATGGATTAAACCTTGTGTATGGTAGGGAGAAATCTATTGGCAATGACTCTGCAGAGTAGCACAAGTACAAATCTACGGTGATTCTGATTCGATATGTATGTATATGGATAATTGAGTTTAGTGTCAATTGTTTGTGTGCAATTATGTGAATTATTGTAGTTTGTCCATGTATGGCTTATAATTGATATGTTTTAACAGTCTTAGCACATCGCTCCTTTTGTATACTAGCTTACTCTTGCATGTCGTGGTCTTATGTTGTTTTTTTTTTTGCGTTGATCATCACTATACGAGCAGAGGTAGATACTGGTTTAGAGACATCTTTGAAGGATGAGAAGTCTGTAGTTACAATTGTGAGTTTGCAATAGATGTATGAGTGGTTAGTATGGGAATACCTTTGTAGGTTTAGTGTTGTTGTATACATGGTATATTTTTGTAATTTGAATTCTTAAAGATTTGTATTAATATATTTTTTATTCCAATAATCAACCTTTGAATATTATTATAAAATGTCTTATTTTATTAGTTTTATACTACTAAAATTAATGTCAATATAAAATTTCATAAATTTTTTTGAACCTACTTATCTAAAAATAGTTGTTAGAGATTAAAAAAAGTATTTCAATTTTTAAAGAGCTAAAAACCAATTATTATACTTGGATAAAAAAGAGAGAAATTTATTCATTAGTGACCAAAATCTTCACACTTGTGAATGTTTTCTAAATAAATTATTAAATCAAATTCTAACTTTATTTGAGTTTAATGTTGATACAGTAAAATAATTTCACAATGTGATTTTGTTATAAATTACAGTTAAGATAATTATTACAAAAGTGAACAAACTTATTATACATGATAGTTTATTATTTTTTAAGCAAGGTATAGCTAAAAGCCATTACACTAATTTCCCAGGTTGTAAAAATCCCTAATGTGACGTCGACATCTTATAACAAATTACAGTGTTTTTTTCTCATTTTATTTTATATTGTAAGTTTTTAAAATATTTATTTCTTTTTCTTTTCACTTTGGTACCGACTAATATGTTTACCTTAACTGTTGGATGAGTTCTTTTAACTGCATTGTAAAGATATGTATATTTGTTGAACTGTAGTTTGCAAACTAAAGTCTGCATTTTTTGTGAAACAAACTTTTATCTTCCGATAATGTTTCATATAAGAATAATAACCATGGTTGAAGTAGTAACGAGTATTTTAAATTTCAAAACAAATTAATCAAAATCCAAATTAATTTCTGAATTTCAAGGGTATCAAGCAAAAAAAAAAATCCACTTCATGAAAGGGCAAATGAAACAACTTTTAGAAACATCTAAAACAAACAAACATGAACTTATATAATCATCTTAAACCATAAACATTCTTCTTTTGTTGGACATGTCATATTAAGATTAAATCATGATTTTAAGTCAATTTTATAAGATTGGACTAAATTTAACCCTACTATGCCACCACCTATTATGGGTTCTTCCTTGTAGATACTAAACTCATTACCTTATTATCTTTTAAATTTGAAATTGTTACAGTCAATTCGTTAGATGTTTATTACACCTGAATATATATGTAGCTGGTGCTTACACTATGCTCAATACCTATTTACAAAGTCAATAATTTGATGAGATATGTTAATGGTAGATCACATCGTGCTAGATATATGTTTGAAACTGTAAATTGTGGTGTTCTGAAGGAGGAAGGAGGTAGCTAGTGTTGCAACAAATGTGGTGTCACAGTCACTGCTTCTGCGCCAAACTCAGAAGCTTCTTGGTAACAACTAAGTATAACACAACACAGTACTAAGTTGGCTCAAGCACTAGAACACGATTTCCTTCTAGGAACTACATTTTCATCTGTCCCTTTCGAAACAGAATGTCTAATTCTACCTTTTTCACTTCCTTCCACCCATCTCTTCAGCCTTTCAACCAACTTTTTCCTTTTTGAACAACCACTGTCACTGTTATGATGCTCATCAAAGGAAGGATCACTGTGATGCTCCAAAACAGAATTGTGTAGTTCATGCTCTGAGTCATAATGGATAACTACATCATTTCTTTCGAATTCCAATTCTGAATGGCTTTTATCTTGATCATGTTGTTGTTCATGAGGCCTCATTAGATCATGCCTTAAACAGGCATTGGTCCACCGCAAGTAAATCAGCTCTTTAGCTTCATCTGCTCGGTCCTTCTTCATCTGCTCCAGTTCATCCACAACCTGTTTGTACTCTTCCCTACTTACATCTCCAGCTTCAATCTGCAAATGGAAAACCTTATATTTAATGATTTAGATCCTTATAAACTCTCCCTCCAAACAAAGAATTCAATTGGAACACACTAACAGTAAAAAAAGTTATTTTTCTTCAATTGTTCAACCTTGGATTATGGCTAAAAAATACTAAACATAATATAAAGACTGATATATAATTGCTTGAGAACACAACCCCTTTTATGCTAATATATGATTTGAGTAACTGACACCAGATCAAGATTAAATTATATACACCCACCATCACTATTATTTTGATGATTGATCTGGGAAACCTTAGATTTGAAGCAGTAAATGATTGGTTTTATGCATTGCTTACCTCTGAAGCATGTGATTTTTCTGCTGTATCAAGCTTCTTCAGAAGTTCATTCTTTTCATCATGCAATTGATCCAAATCCCTCTGCAGCTCTTCCATTTTATCCTCTAGTTTACCAATGACATCAACTTTTGTTTCCAAGGCATCACGGCTTCTCAATATTTCTTCTTCGTCCATTTTGATCTTCAAAGCCTGCTCCTTGGCCACGCGGGTTTGTGCCTTTGATTTCCTCATCAGCTTCTGAAACTTCCTCCGAAGCATTCTATTCTCAGATTTCCAACGCTCTATCTGTTCTACAACTCTGAGATATTGAGCAACAAAACTCTCCAACCTCTTATTCTGTGTCTCCATCGATGAAATCTCCCTATCCAAGAAGTCAACACGTGCAGTCTCAAGCGACAACATGGTTTTGATCTCCCCAACCACAGTTTCTTGCTCCTTCAACCAACAATAACGATCAAACTGAAAACGCAAGGCCAACTCTTTCATTTGCATACCCTCAATCCTGCTTCTTAAGCCATTAATCTCCTCTTCTAAACATGGCATGTCAGGGATCAGAGAACTTTCAGCAACGACACTTTCATCCAAAGTTGTGCTATTTCCTTCATCTTCCATACAAGAGAGGCTATCACTATGACAACAACTTTCTTCATATGAAGGGTCGTGGTGGGAATTGTTTTCATGGGAACCTGCTCCATTTGGTGATAAAGAAGAGGTTTTAGAGAGGCTTTTCTTTGCCACGAACCAAGCATAGACAAAACCAGCAAAAGACACGGCCAAAGGAACACCAGCTTTTAGGATCACTGGCTTCAGGACCTCATGCTTTGATGTTGAGTTTTCCATTCTGAAGAACAGAGAATTTGGTTAGACTTTTATTTTGATCAAAAACCCAATGGAAGACACTAAATATATTAACTTGATTCTTGCTGTGTGTTGCGTTAGCAAAGGTTTGAAAGATGTTTTACTTTTAGAGGAAGAAGCACAATGATATAGCTTTTTGACTTCCCCGAGAGGCCTTCTACGCCACCAAATGCTGTCAACTAGCCTTGTTCGTGCTCTTTGGAATCTAATTCTTTTCTGAATTAACAAAATTTTTGGCTTCTTTCCTTCTGCGGTAAACCATGGTGTGAGAGGATTTACAGGGATATCCATTGGGAATTACCAAAATGGAGAACTGCACTTCACTGGGAAAAATTATTCGTTGAATGGTATGATTTCATATAATAAGGTTTGAATCAAGACTGTGTAAATTATTACGATTTCATTATTAGGTCAACTGTAGTAATTATGATGATTTTGGATTTAGGGATTATTATGTGTCATGGGTTTAGGGTTTACGTGTGGGTGTGATGATACTAAATGACTATAAAACTTAAATATATTTTTATCTATGTATATTTTTTTATATACTAACTATTGATTTTTTTTTTGTGTGTGTGTTAATGCGTTTTCCATTGACAAGTTTAATATTTTCTTTCTAATTTAATTTTCCAGAAGAAAAGAGAGATCATATAAAAAAGCTTTAGAATACAAACTCGAGAAATCTTTTAACTTAAACTTTATGAAAAATTTATAGTCGACCATATACTTCACTAAGTGATCTCTGATCAACTTTATCATAAAATAGACTTAAAAGTTTAGGCTTCTGAATATCCAAAAAAAAAAATGTTTTCAAATGAAAAAAAAAATTATAAATCTTAGTACTCTCACTGTGAAATTCTCGGATATAATAATTTAATTTAAATAGATTAACTTTATTATTAGTAAGATATTTTTGAAATATAATTTCAGATTATGAAATCAGTGATTCAATAAACTTTTCAAGGATATATAATTTATCATTTTTTTTATATCGTTTGCTACTTTAATGAAATTTGCTTTCAATATTTGTAATATCTGAAAAAAAGAAGTCATCTCTGTTTCGTTCAAATACATACTTTTCATATTTTCCTCATTTAAATAACTTGAAACCACATATATTAAAAAATAGACTAAGAAAAATCTTTAACTTTGACTTCTGATTCGCTTATAAACCTTTTAATAAAATTAGGTTATGTTTTTGAATGTCGGTGCTTCAAATTCTGAAAAGTTTAGACGAACCTTCTTTTTTTTTTAATTTTCTATTCTATTGATAAATAATTGTAAACATTTAGTTAAATATTATGAAGTTGTTGAGATTTTCTATTATTTACAGTACTTAATGTTCTTATTAAAAAAAGATTAGAGTCCAAATTTTAAAAGAAAAAAAGTGACTTGTTTATAAAGAAAGATATTAAATATTTTTAATTACTTTAAAAGTAATATGCATCAGATCATTTTTTATGTTTTTGATATAATAACTGTCTTTGTAATAATTTTTTAAACTTATTTCCGTTCCTTAAGCTGACGTGATTTTCAAAATCTAAACTCAAGTACATGTTTTTGTTTTCGCTACCATTTAATGTTTAATAGTTAATTTATTGTGGTGTTCAATAATCCTAAACGAAAGCCCCCACTTTTAGAGGACAAAATTAAATCTTTAGAATTAGTGAATCACATACGCAGTGAGTAAAAAAAATCTTAATCCCGTAAAATTAGAAGCTTCGTAACTTAGGATAAACCCACTTAAATTTAAAGAAGCATATTTCATCCTTATATAAAGAAGAAAGAAACAGATATTTTTTTAAGCTTTAAAGAGTTCTTCTGGTTTTTCTAAACAAATAATATTATTTTGTTAATGTGTATTTTACTTGTTATCTTATTTTTACATCAGTATCAGTTACTTAATACATCTTGAGTGGTAAGGTATTAATTACGTGACTTATAATAGCACAACTCTCCCTCTTCTTTTTATATGTATAGGCTATTTTAGTCATAAAAAATTTATAACTATATACTTTAATAGCATGATTATCATTATTCTCACTTAAACATCTGATTCAAATAAATCTAATAACAGGGTTTCCAACATGAGCATACAAGAACCTCCTTGCACGGGGATAATGGAAGATTGGAGTAACATCGGCACCAACTGGCCGTGTTGCCCGCAGTCATTATTAAGTCTCTGGAAAGCAACCAATCTCTTTCCAGACCAAATCAGGTTGCCTTTTTCTTTAACAAAAACTGAAACAACATCTTTGGTAATTGATATATACTAGCCTCTTTGGGATGTGATAACCGGTTCACCAACAATGGCATGTGCCAGAAAAAGGACACAAGAAGTCGCATGAACAACAAATATTCAATTGAGAGCTCTCAAATTCCTTGAATATGAATTAAACTGCAGAAGATTGCATGGGATTAACAAAACCATCTAAGGCAATTGAGTATCTATATGTATATATGATTTTCAGAGTCACACAGACTCAAACTAGAAATCCGAAATCCAATGAAGTTCTTTTAGGAAACAATCATCTCTCATTTTGGCTAGTTTCTAAAATGGCTTTTAAAATGAATGCTAGTTAGTTCCTTCAGAAACTTGTTTGACAACAATTATTACCTGCTCACTTCCATTGACTTTTCATTGAGTGAAATAAAGACATAAGAACATTGTTTCACATCCTTAATACAAAAAATGGCACAACCAAGAAGACTAATAAATAAAGGACAGGTGAACAGAAACACAGAAACATGCCCTGATCTTGCGACACTTATCAAAGTAGGTGCAACAGAAAGTGGTACGATTTCATTATATACAACATAAAAATACTGACTACCTGAAGCAGATCAAGAAAGTTCAAACCCGGCATTTGAACTGATAGCATATAGAAGCTTTGCTCTCAAGGTGCCTGGACGTTTGTATGTCGGAAGCTGTAATCATTGAGAAGTGGAAAATAAAAGCATAAATAATTCAGAAGTATGACAAATTGACGAGAGATTGCCTGAAAATGCCAACAATTTTGTCTTAAGTGACTCCATCACTAAATGGGCATGGTTAGTTAGTGGACATACAAATGTCCACACTTATTACTAAGAAACCTATTTATATGATATTTTGAAATATGAGATCATGAAAAACTCAAGATTGTGATGCGTACTCATAAACAACATAAAGATCTTGACTTTCAAGCATCTCATGCCAAATCCCAAACCCAAATACATTATTCATAAACCTACAAATCCCTGTGCTGGAGGCTCCTCACTTCACAAATGTACCGAGGGAGGGTAATACAACAAACCAAGGCAAAACTTTACTGTTGTGTCAAGGTCCTCCCTCCTTATTCATAGATTCAAAATAATAATAATAATAATAACCTTGGGAATTTAGAAATCTATCATGCTAAACGACTCCTCCTAAACGCAAAGTTAGGAATGTGTTTCCCTGTTACTATATTACATTAGTAGTACCTTAAGCGTATTGTAGCAGGTTGAAGCTGATGGAAGCCGATCTACATCCTGTCCTCCAATCGTTGCCCAAAGAGGAACATCACAAGCAACCTATGTAAACAAATAGACATGAGTGCTAATCAATGAAATCTAGACGTTTTATCATTAAAAAAATGCATCATTTTTATGGATCATCTAATAGCTGGACCTTGATGTTGCATAGGAGGGAAGGAGAATAACAGAAATCCTAGAAAAAAAAAAGGCAGGTGACAAGATAAAGGCTTGAGTATCTAATAGCAAGCACTCAAAGCACTAAATATCTAATGGAAAGCTTCTTCATTTGTAACATCTAGAGAAACAAATTATTTTAGATAACTGATTAGAAGAGTTCAAGACGTTTTGCTTCATAACTCAATTGCTGTGCTTAATATACTCAGCGTGAGCAACAGAAAAAATTCAAATATATCTTAATCATGAAAGAACAGAACAGAATGGGAACAGAGAGAAGTTAGTATAAATGATTTTGAATGCCCATCAAACATAAAAGATTAAGAACACACCTTGTGGATGGTTAGTGGTGGCTGCAAGTATTTGAACCCAAGTAATGGAGCACGAGAACAACTGGTGACAAATTTAAGAAGCATACAACGCTCTTGAGGTTCAAAGCCTTTAATTACCTGTATACAATTGGCAGAAAGCAGAAAATGAATAAAGATAACTTAAAATTGGCATCTGCACAAATAGTACGAATTAACTAATAAATATAATTCATGAAGGTGAGAAAAATGCTCAAAAACCACGTGTCAGAGAAAGAGAGAGGATCTGTGGTTCAACCAAAAAAATGGAACCTAATAGCCCTTTCAAGAGAGAGACAGAGGAATGAAAGACCCCTGATTTTGTAGGATTTACTTCATCCATAACATACCGATCTTAAACAACAGAAAATATGAATAAATAACTTGACTCTTGTCGGTAACAGCCATTGTATCATTGTATGTATCTGACATGTTTGAAGTCTAGAACAACAATTTGATTGTTTTTGTTAGAAGTGGGTTTAAGTCTAAGTCAACCTCACAAAACTGACTTGTAAGATGAGGATTGCACTTGGCTTGTAAGGTGAGGATTGCACCCCACTTATATATTGTAAATTGACCTTATCTCTAATCGATGTAGGACTTCCAACACACTCTCTCATGCCGAGATATATTCATCTCGTGCGTAGGACTAGAAATATGTGGGTGGTCCGATAGCGGGTGAAACAAAATGTCCAAGAAATTTTGCTAGGATAGACTCTAACCTGGCTCTGATACCATGTTAGAAGTGGAGTTTAAACCTAACCCAACTCCACAAAATCGGCTTGTAAGGTAAGGTTTACACCTCACTTATATATTATGAATTGGCCTTATCTCTAATCGATATGGGACTTCGAACACACCCCCTTACGCCGAGGTATATTCATCTCGTGTGTGAGACAAGAAATTAGTGGGTGGTCTATTAGCGTCTCGATATTGGGTGGAACAGAAAGTCCTAGAAAATTCGCTAGGATAGACTATAACTTGGCTCTAATACCATGTTAGAAGTGGACTTAAGAGTTTTGAAATGAAAAATGAAATTATCTTTTCCTGTAAGTTTTAGTAGCTCTACCCTCTTCTCGAAGGAAAAACTAGTGCCCTAAAGTCCCATTATTTTTTACAGAGCCATCCATGGAATGGAATTATTACCATGACAAGTCCAATTTACCCAAATTTATTGAAAATAATATAATAAAGGACGCAATTTTTTACAACAAATCATTTATTCTTACAAGAAAAATCAGCAGAAAAAAGTCTGCAAAATTTTCCACGTATTAGTTATATGATCACCATGCACAAAATTGGGTTTGATACTAGTAAATAAAGCAGAACAGAAGCAATATCATCAGCTTAAATAATTTGCATTGCATGGACAGTTTTAATACAAAAACAACTGGACAAATATTCATGAGAACTGTACATATTTGGGTTAGGATCCAAGTACACACGGTGTAATACTTAGTCAAATTACACTTTTAATTACTTTCTACACAATACAAATTTAATCAATCCAACTGTTGAATTTTATTATATTATCTCAATGATCACATCACATCTATAAAAAAAATAAAAAATAAAAACTTATTGAGATGAAATACCTCCCAAAATATCTTGATTGTCCGGCTTCCCTCATTGTAACCACCAGTATATCGAGTGTTATTTTTCAAATCATCAACATCAATATCATAATTGCCACCTGAAAGCAACTGCATTCCTGTCTAGCTAAGAAATCTTGCCGGTAAAATTAACTGACTAAAATGTAATTTTACTATATAAATATTTTTCACATTGGATGTAGTTGGTGAATAAATGACTCTGGATTTGGGGACTCTAATAGAGAATCTTTTTCTTATTATATTCATTTGGACAAATTAAATAGATACTTCAATACTGATACAGCGGACAATAACACTAAATGCAGAATTCTGTCACAAAAATGTCCTGCTGCCCTTTGTACAAGAAAGAAACAGAAAGAGTAAATTAGCAAAATAAAACCATTTCAACACACTAAGAAAGAGAAGATACCTGATTAAATTCACTAGCATTGAATAACTTCAACCAGGATGGAGATATAAGATCAGTTAACCCTCTATAAAACGCATTTGAAAAGGGCAACATCTGCAATTTCAATAAGGTCAAATCTATATCCATGATACAGCAGAGAATACAGAAGTGAATAACCTGCATTATACTACAGTAAACAATGGTAAAACCTGTTGGTTGAGTTTGTAGTCTGCCATTGCATGTATGTACTGCATCTTGTTCTCATTCGTTACAGAAATATCTTTGCCACCAGACTTAAGTTCAACCACATACCTTTTGCCCAATGATTCTTCGGTAACTGTGAAATCAAGACAGAGCTCCGTGACATCACCGTCATAATTCTGCATGAATGAGTATGTGAACCTTCCAGTAGAATGGCAAAATGCCAGAACACAAATACACAGTATCCACCAAAGTCAAACAAACTCAAGCTAAATTTTAAAAACAATGATACAATAAAATGCAGTACGAAGAACATTACTGAAGTTTTAAGACTGTCATGAATAATAGTTTTATTGTAGTTATATAACATCCAGTTACTACACCTAACCAGAAAAAGACATGGACTCTTTGAGCAATACTCATATACAATATTAGTTATGCTTTTAGTAGGATGGCAAATGGGCCAGGTTTGTCTACAGAATAAGAAAAAACTGTAGGGGTCAAAACATTTATATGAATGAGATGCAAAACAGCATGGATTTTTCTTATGGTTTACCTTGACATACATAAGATTCCGGTATAGCTCTGGATCAAGTGTTGATAATTCATCAAGAAAACTATATCGTCCCAAAAGCTTTTGTACAAAAACATGGGAGAAAGAGTAATCAAGTAATATTCCTTCATATAGAGCTTTCCCAACTACTCTTCCAAGGAATTCAATCATCTGAAGACCATTCTCCAAATATCTGGCAGAAGCAGTTGGAACTAGAAGCCTGTCTGAAGTTGAGGTTTGGGAAAATAGTCCATATCTAAGACAAAAAGGACGAGGTGTCAGTTTACAAAGTCAATTCTTAAAGATGCAATAACCAAGAAATAAAATCGAGAAAGTTCAAAATATTTATGTTGTCAAACTTACTCAGGAGCAAATGCTGCTTTTGACAAGTCAGTCAGAAACTCCTTAGATAACCCACCATAGTCCAGGCCAGCCTCAAGAAGACCACATTCACTAACAAATGATACATGGATGGAAGACTTCAACCTTGACCCAAGGGAATTTAATTGCCGAAATCCATCTTCAACAATATGACCCCGACGTACTACTATCTCAATGGCTCGTGAACCAGGTTCAGAAATTTCACCGGCCATTTTTCGAGATGCTTTATCCATCTTGATGAATTCACGGAACATCTCAACTCTATTGCAGTGATTAAACAGATGATTGAGTTCTTTCTATAATCTATAGTAGACCATATAATGTCTTAAACTCAACAAATGTCATGATTTTGATGACAAGTTGCAATCAAATATCCCATCTGAACTCAGTTACTCTACTTTTCTTAAAAGAAATCCAACTCCATCATATTGATCAATACTATCATTGACAACAGTTTATTCCGATTTATTTTCTTTACTTATGTCTTTCTAATGTTTAACATATAGTGTATAATTCATACATAAATACAACCACTCAAGTATACAATGTCCATTACTTCATACTATAAATGAGTAATATTATTTCAAAATGATTTTCATGAGCATATCAAATTTAAGGTAGTTCGAAAGATAAAGTGATAATATCAGTAATCTTCTACATTCTCTGTTTAAAGATTTTCCATTTGACTAGCCAACAGTAGAAGGAACAAAAAATAATATATGAATGTACCTCGAAATGTTAATTTAGTTTATACAAGCTGGGTGACTAGACAACCAAATTAAGATCATCTTTTTATGTAACTTATAATTTCTGCTCAAGTGATAAAATTTAACAAATCGATTCATTTTGGCTGCAACACAGATCATCTAGCTCTTCATTTCTACCCTATCCTTCAAAGCAATCAATACAATGCAACAACTGAAATGTCATAAGACATAAATAACAGAATAGCATAATTAGATAAAACATTTATCAGTTTTCTTAATGGTCATGGAATTAGTTACCTCTCCTCAAAAGGAAAAACGTGAGGAACAATAGTGACAGCAGAACCAACACTCAGTGAAGCTGATGAATCATCATGTCTCAGGTTCGCTGCTAAAACTTCATGAGTTCTGGCAGCAACAGCAATTGGTGGCCGGCTTTTTCTAGCAGGAGAAAGCCACAATGCAGGAGGACAAAATGGGTGCCTGCAATCCCTTTCATACAGTAAATGTAAGCATCTGATAGCACAATCCATTAAGGACTTATTATGATGACCACCAACATGGGATAAGCCATTATAAACCAATGTATTGAGCATAGACGCAATTTTTCTTTGCTGCTCTATTTGGAATGGAACCTAGAAACATTATATTGCAAAAAGTTAGTTTGAAAATGTGAATTAATTGATGGAAGAACGGGGATAAGGAGCAACAGATCAGTTACCTGTTTCTCATAGAACTCTATGTCATCAAGAACTAAAAGCAGGTGAGAATAGGTCGCACAGAAAACATGAAGCATAGCAAACATATCTTTTGGAATGCCTTGCGGCCCATTCCTCATAGGTTCTATGTCCCATATATCTGATGAATCGTCATTCGCTCGGCTAGGCTCACTGTGACTGCTACTAAAGTCAGTGCAATCTGTTGCTGCTCGTGACCTACCTGCAATTTTATGAAGTACATTGACCCACTTATTAGGCCCATCTTTACTGACTTCTTTTTGCATCTTCTCAAAGGCTTTATGTTTGCTGTTTTCACTTATGTAATTATCAAAATTATGTTTGTCTCCTGAAAAAAAGGAACCCTCCAGTACACTCCACAATTTCACAAGAAATCCAGGAGTGAATGATAGCATGTTGAGAACTGATAATGAGCCACGAATTGGACTCAACACTGAAAATATTCTAAGTACGTTAGAATAAAAAAGAGCAACATCACACAATTCTAGATTTCCCAGACATTCAAGGCTACTTGATGGCACAGTCTCAGCCTTGTTTATGGAATCTCTATCAATTGATGCCAAAAGAATTTTGAGATGCCACTGCTGACAAACAGGTCTAAACTGATCCATGTATGACAATATTAAGGATTCATTGGTCGCTTCACCCTCATGCTGAACTGCATCAACTGGGTGTGTTGAACTTTCACCGTCAGTTTGAAGGGCTTTCTTTTTCTTTCTGACCCACCCAATATTATCAAGACAAGCCAGCAGAGCCTCTGATAGAGTAATAACAACATGGACATACAATCCATGGTCTAAACCTTGATTGAAGGATTCATTCTCATTCACTGTTGCTAAGCAGATAATGTTAGCTAGGGCCCAACCAACTGGTGGAATAGCCTTGAAAGAGACAGGAATCTCTGATTTGATGAACTCTGACATCTCCATCAAAACTTTCTCTTTCAAAATCTGTTATTGCCTGTCAGAGTTTAATCAGTTCTGATATGTTTAACTTCTCAATTGTGAAGTCATATGATCTTATTGACTTGAGTTAAAAGCTAATGGAATGGAAGGCATATTCAAGAGAAAAGTTCAAAATCTAATAATTCAATTAAGGCTCGCTATTTTTAATTCCAACTGTCACAGGAAAGCAGCATCTAAATATATCATGGAGGTTTTTCTCTTCACCATCGATACTATAAAATATGCATTTAGGCAAAAAAAAGTTATTTGATAACTAAGGGTGAAAAATTCATCTTTCAATGATTATTTTTTCACTTTTATAGAAAAATATGCAGTGTTTTCAGTTAGAATATTGTATCTATATATTACTGGATATAAATAGTGAAAAATGATTACAAGGAATATTTAAAAATAAGAGCAGAACAATTATTTGCATCATCATAATTGCAATACTAAATGATGATACTCCAAATACAAAAATTAGCTTTAAAGTAAGAAAGGTACATCTTTGATTTTGCAAGCATACAACTACAACATCAAAAAATATGTATGCATAGAGAAGCCCAATGTGCCCGCCCAATCATCAACTCAGTATGTTGAAAGTTAGCACTAGTTTAATTAAATTATAAATATGCATTAAATTTACATGATCTATCACTGTCTTGAAAAAGAAGAAGAAAGTAATATTCAAAGAGAATAAAGAACAATTAAAGAGACCGTGTTGTCATTGAAATAAAACAGCAGACTAATAATTTAGCAGTTGCAAATATTCTACTTTAATAATGATGCTTACCAATAGAGTTTGGAAGCATGGAAACAAAATAGACTTGTGCTTTAAAGCTGGTAGAAGAATAAGGGGGAGATGTTGCACTAGCCAAGGTATAGTCAGCAGATAAACAATATACTGCTCAGCAGCATAGTTGAAATCTAGCGTATGAGGCACTTCTGCATCATAGTTTATCAGATAAAACGGCCGTACAGCTAAAGTTATTACACTTGCAGTAATGAAAAAATTTTCATCTGCCTGGGCGATGGTCTTTGACTGGGGAGAATGATTTTCTAATGCACTAATATATCTTCCAATAGACACATAACAACCACTTTTCTCACTGCCCATGAACTGAATTAAATCTTTCACCGCTAAATCTGCATCAAAGTGGTTGTCATTTGTAATTCCTTTCCATCCTTTCAGATCAGTTAACATTACAAGAATACGCATAGCAAGAGATGTAACAACAGTAATATCTTGGGACCCCGAAGGGCGTTCGCTGAACTCTGAAAGAATAAGAAAACTAAGAAAAGTGAGCTTGCGTGCCTGGTATCTCCATATTCTTCTTTCTTCAGTTGTACCAATTGCCAGAAAGCAAAAGTTCAGCTTTGAATCTAACCAAACACAAAAATAGACCCATTAGTAATGTATTAATTACATTAAACAAAAGGAAAAATGGGAAGCAAGGAGGGTGGGGGGGACAGCCCTTTTGCACTCTCAAAACTAAGAAAAATAGCACAACAAAAAGTATCTTGGTATTCATTATTTCATATAATCTCTTGTCATGTAACTAAAATAAACTGGCTTGTATAATCAGAAAGTCAACTTCAAATCTAATAAAATAACATCCAAATAAGAGGATATACCAGAAGATTTCAGGCTTTCCAGTACGACTGTAAAGCACAGTTTCATAGAATCTATTCTCTTGCAGCGGACCTTTTCACGCTGAGTGGAGATAAGGGTAATAAAGAACAGAAATGGTCTCAATAAATTGTTTGAAATCCAATTTGCTGTCATTACACCAGTATAATGATTCACTGCTATCTCCCACTCTTGCTGAAGTTGCAGAGAAACTGCCTTTGTGACCTTGAAGCGCCTCCAAACTCTCTGTTAACATTAAAAAATAGCCCTTATTTCTCCACTTTGATCCAACAGAAGGTACAAACGAAAAGTATAATGTACTAACAAATTGCAGTTCCAACTTTCTAATGTTGTGTTTACAACAATGTAGGCTTCAAGTGTACAAACTTTTATTTTCAACGACTCTAAGTTCATCGGCTTCATGTTTGGAACAAAAGTAATACCAGGCATAGTCTAAAAAAGTATTAAGAAATATCCTAAGAAAACATGGACATTAAATATTGCATTTCACTTTGTAACCCATTGCTTCTATAAGCAGTCAAGAAATGACACTGAATGAACAACAGCTCACAAACAAAAATTTTGACATAAAAGGGAAGTCACAACACTGACTCCATTCTGATGTCTAGGGAAAGTAAGATGTACACAAGTTGTGAGCATATAGGGTGTTTCCACAACCAGAACTCACAGCCAAGAGATCACATCAAGCTACAAACCGAGGTTCATTGAGAAACATGGAAACTTCTAAATGTTAGTTATGTTGTAATAGAGTATATCACTCAGATTCTATCATTCCTCCCCCTATACTTACTTTCCTAATAGTTTTCTTTGTGAAAGACAGTTGTTTCATACAGTTGCTATACAATTGATTACTTTTACTCCTTTACCAGATTTCTAACTTACAGTTGAGGCTCGCTCATTACAAATATGAGAAACCACAGCTATGTCAAAAAGAGAAGAATAATAGTTTTACAGATTCATTTTTTTCTAAACCTTGGAGTTTTCTTTTCTCTCTCAATTTCCTCTTCTGGTGTAATCATAACGTGTCAAACCAGTATCCGTGTCGGACATTGCATTAACACTTTGATTACTTCTAGTTTTTTCTTTTATAATTTCACAACGCTATAAAATTCAGCACAATAACAAATAGATAAATTTACCATTTTATCATGTCTACAATGACCCATACTCATTTGAAACACGAATTCTCTCTATTTGCATAACATTTTTACTCATACTAATTTTACATGACTTTTGTAAAAGTCATATGTATCCTCTGCATATGACAATCTTGTTTGAAAGAGAGAAGGACCATCTCATGCAGTACAGTACTTCCTCCGAATATTTTTAGTTACCTAGGTTTCGGATCTGAAACCACTAATGAAGGTAAATTTGTCCATGAGTTCAGTGATAAATTAATTTTATGCATGCTATAAGCTTGCAGTGCCACATAATTTCTAGAATTTACCGTATTCCTGCGCCCAAGTGGCGTGTTAACTTTTAAAATGAAAGAAATTGAAAGAACCTGAATGAAGAGAGCAGCAGCAGCAGCTCGTTTTGCATAATTGCGAAGTTCTCTTTCCTGAGAGACCTTCTGAAGAAGAGCGTCTCGCGTTATCTCCTTCGCACTTGCTCCTCTCAGCGATACCTTAACGACAAAATTAACAACAAGCTCCATAATCAGAACACCCACTAATGATCAAAATTTAATTACTTGAGTAATTGATCGCGGAGGCAAATCGAGCGCAGTATTCATGCGAAATTAAGGAACGAGATTGATTGATTGATTGATTGATTGATTGCATGTAAGAAGAGTGAGTGAGTGAGTACCTACCTGCTGCTTACGAGGTGCGTCCATGGAAATCACTTGCCGAGCTCAGCCTCGATTCTCAATTCCGTTGATTTCCCTTCTCCATCGCCCTTTGCTTTATTTTTAAGTTAGTTTCGCTGTCAAAAAAACAAAACCAATCAAGGAGAAGTATGTTTTAAGTTTTATCTCACAAAAGTTGACCACTGATTTTCTTTTATTTTGTGATTTGTGAAAACTGAGTACCGTCCCTACTATTTATTAAAAAAATTATTAATTTAACATTTTATATAAAAAAATGCTATATTATATATTATATATATACTATAAAGTCGAGGTAAAAATAGGTTAGATCCTAGAAGTATTTTAACATCTAACAATTACATAAAAGAAGATTATTTAAAATTAGAAAATATCATAAATTTAAAATAAAACTACGTGATAAATGAGAAAGTTGGTCCTGGAGAAGTGATGGGGTTTGCTCGTGAGAGAAATTGTGAATATATGACCGGGTGTGTGTTTACGCGCCCAGGATGGAGAGTGGAAATTGCAGTTGCAACATAGGATATGGTATTGCTACCGGTGTGGATAGATGGCACCCAAGCCTCCATTGCAAATCCTTCAACTCTTCCCTTTTCCTCAAACCACCGTCCTCCAAACCTCTTTCCCTCTCTCTCCGCCGCAACCTCCGTCATGCCACACACTACCTCTCCCCGGACTCCCACTCCCTCATCCACGCACTCCACGTCTCCTCCCGCGCCGCCGACACCCAACTCGTCAAGACCGTCCACGCCACGCTCCTTAAACTCCACGAACACGACACACACCTTTTCAACGCCCTCATCTCCGCTTACCTCAAACTCCGCCTCTTCCCCCACGCCCTCCGCCTCTTCCTCTCTCTGCCTTCACCCAACGCCGTCTCATACACAGCCCTCATCTCCGCCTTATCGAAGTGGCCCAACCGCGAGCACCACGCACTCAAGCTCTTCCTCCGCATGACGCACTCCCACCTCATCCCCAACGCGTACACATACGTCGCCGTTTTAACTGCCTGCACAAGAATTCTCCATTTCCAGTTGGGCCTCCAGGTTCACGCTGCCGCTCTCAAAACGGCCCATTTCGATTCCACCTTCGTGGCAAACGCCCTCGTTTCTCTTTACGCCAATCATGCCCCTTTCCACGATGCGCTTAAACTCTTTAACCAAACACGGCACAGGGACATTGCGTCGTGGAACACTATTATCTCTGCTGCAGTGCAGGAATCCATGTACGACACTGCGTTTCGGTTATTCCGTGACATGCAGACGACGGATGCGTTTCGAATCGATGATTTCACCTTGTCGATACTTTTGTCTGCGTGTGAGTCGTTGGTGGAAGGTCAGCAAGTTCACGCACACGCTGTTAAATTAGGGTTGGAAAGTAGTTTGAACGTTGGAAATGGACTCACTGGGTTTTACACTAAGTTTGGAACCCTTGAGGATGTGGAGTGGTTGTTTGAGGAGATGAAAGTGAGGGATGTTATAACTTGGACTCAGATGGTGACCGTGTATATGGAGTTTGGGTTGGTGGATTTGGCTCTGAAGGTGTTTGATGAAATGCCCGAGAAGAATTCTGTGTCTTATAACGCTGTTTTGTCTGGGTTTTGTCAAAACGAGGAAGGCTTAGAGGCGATGAAGTTGTTTGTCAAAATGGTGGAGGAGGGTTTGGAGTTGACCGATTTTAGTTTGACTAGCGGAGTACATGCTTGTGGATTGATCGGTGATCCCAAGTTCAGCAAGCAGGTTCATGGGTTTGCGGTGAAGTTTGGGTTTGGATCAAATGCTTGTATTGAAGCGGCATTGCTTGACATGTACACGAGGTGTGGTAGGATGGTGGATGCGGAGAAGATGTTTCTGAGATGGGAGGTGGAGCAGTTTAGCTCTGTGTCTTGGACAGCCATGATATGTGGCTATGCTCGAAACGGGCGGCCAGAGGAGGCCATTTCTCTTTTCCACGTTGGTCGATCCAATGAAAAGGTGATTATGGATGAAGTTGTGGTGACTTCGATGCTTGGTCTTTGTGGAACTGTTGGCCATCATGATATGGGTAAGCAAATTCATGGTCATGTTGTTAAATGTGGTTTGGGATCTAACTTGGAAGTTGGAAATGCACTTCTTAGCATGTATTTTAAGTGTGGGAACGTGGACGATGCAATGAAGGTGTTTCATGATATGGCTTATACAGATATAGTTACGTGGAATACTTTGATCTCAGGAAATCTTATACACAGACAAGGAAACAGAGCATTGGAAGTATGGGTGGAAATGCAGGAGAAGAACGTAAAGCCTGACCAAGTTACATTTGTATTGATAATTTCAGCTTACAGGCAAACCAACTCAAATTTGGTCGATGATTGTCGTAGTTTGTTTAACTCAATGAAAAATGTTTATCAAATTGAGCCCACATCCATGCATTATGCTTCCTTCATCAGTGTTTTGGGTCACTGGGGTTTTCTGCAAGAAGCACTAGAAACTATCAATAAAATGCCTTTCCAGCCTTCAGCTCTTGTTTGGCGCGTATTGCTTGATGCTTCCAAACAGCATCAGAATAAAATGATTGGAAAATGGGCTGCTCAGAATATTCTTTCCTTCGAACCTAAAGATCCTTCAACGTTTATACTTGTTTCAAATCTGTATTCTGCATCTGGGAGATGGGACCGCTCTGACATGATCAGGGACGAGATGAGGCAAAAAGGGATTCGCAAACACCCAGCTCAAAGTTGGATCATTTCTGAGAAGAAAATACATACATTTTATCCGAGAGATAGATCACATCTTCAGGAGAAAGACATATACAGTGGCTTGGAAATTCTGATCTTGGAGTGCCTAAAAGTTGGATATGAACCTGACACGAGCTTTGTTCTCCATGAAGTAGAGGAGCATCACAAAGAAATTTTTCTATTCCATCACAGTGCTAAACTGGCAGCAACTTATGGGATACTGATGAGCAAGCCTGGAAAGCCCGTTCGGATTGTAAAGAACATCCTTCTTTGTGGGGACTGCCATACATTCTTAAAATATGCATCAATTGTCACGAAAAGAGATATATTTCTGAGAGATTCTTCTGGATTTCATTGTTTCTCCGGTGGCCAGTGCTCGTGTAAAGACTGCTGGTGAAACGCTGGCTCTTGTAGCCGGTCATCATGATTTATATCAGTTGTCTTTGCTGAATAATTTTGTTAGTTATAGGATAGCAATGTTAGATAAGAGTTGTATGAGATTTTTCTATAGATGTTACAACCAATCATCTAAGGAGAAAATGAGTAAAACAGCAAGAGGAAGTGGAAGAAAGGTTCTCCTTTACAAATGTTTCTGTAAAAAATTTAGGGGTTAGAGCTGCACATTCTCATCTTAACAAAGATGTATTTTGTCAGTTTATTGATAATCTTTGTATGTCTGAAATCTAACACGGTTGGTATTTACCAACTCAGCTTCGTATTTTTTCATTGTTTGGAGTATTGAAATATTTACTCCAACTACATTAATTTTAAATGTTCGATTGACTTTTTTATTCGTGTATGAAAATAGCCTTTCTTTTTCCTTGAAAGTTACACTTTGCAATGTAATAGGTTAATCTACTATAAATATTGAAATATCATGTACTGGTGAAATCCCAAAATGACCCTTACTTAGACAGTTGACACATTTCTGTTTTTACCCATTTTACATGCTTCAGCAATTGACATTTGTCCCTTTAACAGGACTTTTTGCTATATTATTTGTGCATTAGCAATTGGCGGGGACACTGTAGATGCTGTGTACATAATTCAAATCAATGTTTCAGGCTTGATACATTGTGTATAACATTTCTGGTGTTTGTTTTTTCCTTCATATCATTTGAGGAAGTGCTCGTTTTTCCTTCATATCATTTGAGGTAGTGTTTGTATTTTCCTTCTTCTTCTTCATTGCACCTCTGGTAGAAGGTATGGTCTTAGTAAAAGGGTATATTTTCGGGTGTGGGTTTTGTTGGGTTGGTATTTATTGTCTGTGGTGCTCGTGTAGTAGTTTCTACATTGTACATCTATGGTATGGGTTTTTTTTGGTGTTGTGTTTGGTTAGAATGTGTTATATATGTGCTTCTATTTTCTTTCATTTTGGTGGTGTTTTTATTTTCGTTCTCCATCTTAGACTACTCTTGCGGAAGAAATTTTCATCTTCACAAATGGTCGACTATATATATTTATATATAAATATAAAGGAAAGGATATTACTTTCTGCACCCTATCATCTTTCTTCCTGCATCCTGTCACTTACTTTATTACTTCCACAATTCATTCTCCGGAACATAATAAATAAACCATTCCGGAAATCTTTTTCCAGAAATCAACCACACCCCGCTCTTACAAAAAACATTTTCTGAGAAGTGTTTGATCGGGTGGGAGGTGAAATCTCAAGGGGTGCAGGAAGCTTTAGCTGGAAGGAAGTTCATCAGGATGCTACTTGAGCCCAAACTGATGGATATAGTGAGAAAAATTACCTTGATTGGAATTCAAATTTTGGATGTGAAAAAATCAATATTGTTTTAATCTATAATTATCTAAACATGTATTGCTTTAAGTCTATTTAAGTAGATTTATTCTAAATATAAATTCATAGTTTTCTTAAGCCTTTTATTTTAAATCGAATGCACTTAATTAGATATTTTTTGGATTTTGATTAATTTGAGACAAAACGATTGAGATAGAATTAAATTGGTTCAATTCTAAGGTCGAGATAAAGTTGATTTAGAATGAACTTTGAGGTGAGTATATCCAAATTGAGGTGAGTATATCCAAGACAGACATCAAGTTAAATGGTTTAGGCAGAGTCGAGCTTAATCTACCTAAACTAAAGCTCGAGCCAAGTTGATCGAGTAAAAAAATTTATTCGAGTTTACCTTAACTAAAAGGTTAAGTAAAACCAACCTAAATCCAATATCGAAACGATATATCTCGAGTCGAAAGTTACACTAAGTTGTTTGCACTAGAATCTAAATTAAATCATTTAAAACTGAATGTCATAAATTTAAATTTAAATTGGATTCGATCTAAATTTAATCCAATTTAAATTAGATTTAAAAATTAAAAATCTAGTTAAAATAGATTAAAATTATGAATTCAATCTATAAATTAAATTTAGACTAAACACATAACTATTCTTATTAATTTGGTTTTAGGCGTTAGTGAAAGAAAGCTCGAAGTCTAAACACATTTTTTCCCTCTTTTTACTGTACCCGTACAATTTCTTTATACACCTTCATGAGTAGGAGAATAATCCAAATTTCCCATGTAATTTATTTTTAAATTTTGTATATATAGATTTCATAATTTAAAAATACATTTTCAGGCTTTAGGAAATTTTGATCCAGAATATAAATAAGACGAGTGTCTTCCATAAAAAATATTTCTAGAATTGATACAGTGTATTTCGGAAAGTAAGATCCGATTGATGGGATGTAGGAAGAAATTTTATTGAGTAAAAAAGAAAAAGAAAAAAACTTTTCTAATCACGGTCATTGTTCATATATATAAAGATATTTTGTTTTATTTACTGGTTTCTCTGTTGTCTCTTTTAGCTGACAGACAAGTCCCGGTACATGTATTCCTTTTATCTTTATACCTTTTAATCCTCATGTGATGATTGCACATCATCGCTTCATTAAAAAACATTTATACAATCAACGATAATGATTTTTTCCACAGTGAACACAAATTTTCATTAAATCTGAAACTCGTGACCTTGTTATATAACTAAGTAAAAGGAACAACTAACAAAACCTATTTCTCAATACAAAAAAACGCAATTTAGGTTGGATTTGGATTAAAATCAAAACCATAGACATAGTAAAATAAAAGTTGTCACGAATGGTTGCGTTTAATTTTGCTTCAACCTGTGAATTGAACACGAGAAATGGGCATAGTTATTTGCATGCTCACCCTCTCCCACCTCTCCTTACCCTCTTCACAAGAAACATTATGCATGTTTAGTCTTCACACCAATTAAAGAAAAATCTTAGCCAAACAATGCTTCTTAACGTTAAATATTAGGTTATCTGGTTTTTGCTTCGTGTTGCTGTTCAATTTCGGAAACTGTGGTTTCTTTTTTTTTTCTTTTAATTCGTTGGTTTCAGATTTATTTATTTTTTTTATATATTTAACAATATAAGGGTCAACGACAATAGAATTCTTAGTATTTATTTAAGAAATGCTGACAAATAGAAAATAGTTTTTTATTTTTATTTTTTAAAGAGATTTCGGTGCCGTTGCGTCAAGGAGTTTAATATAACTGAGTGAATAACACGCTGCTTTTGGCCTTTTATCGATGCCTCACTCGCCGCCACTCTCCCAATTTCTTTTTAAATACAAAAATGGAAAATGTAGAAAAATATATTTTTATCTTTTAAAAATGTTATTATGCGTTTTTTAGAAAGCTTGTGGTGCTTTTTAGTTCGAACAAATTTATAGGTTCATCTCTTTGTGTAGATTGATTTAATTGGACAATTTAACTACTTAAATTGTTAAAAGAAATCATATCTCAAAAAGGAAACTTAGCATCATATTTAAAATAATAAAAAAAAAACGTAATCCCATAAACTAACGTTGTATGAAACAAATAATGTTGCCCATGTTTGCTATATATTTGAACGAAAGAAGCAGACAAAAATAGACATAACATGACGAGAGATGTATAATTTATAATAATCATAGATTCAAAAATTTGAACGATTGTAATGATTTAGTTTAGTTGTATAATATATAAAGAATAATTAAATTGTGTATTAAAAAATATACAGTATTATCTATTAAAATAATTACATGAAGTGTGTATAATTATTCGCTAAAAAAGTAGTATATATGTACAACATTTATTAAAAGGTTTGGGTTGGGATTGGTACTCCAAGTGCTTTTATTAGAAGTTCTTTATCACCACTCAAATTACATGATTTGGAAAACGACATCGTCTCAGTGAGGCCAATTAAAAAAGTGTTCGTGAATTAATGTTTTATTATGGTATGATGTAAAAAATAAACGCTTGTTACATTTAGCAATGTATTTAAAAACTTTTTCTTAAAAGGTCATTACTTCATGTTTGTGTTCTCTTTTGAACGTTGAAGAGATATTGTAATTTGCACAATACCAAATTAAGAAAAATTCCAAACCATATTTATAGCAAAGTTCATCCATAAGCTACTGTGTGTGATCGTACTTCAGTTGGACTGTTTAGAAAAAAATTAATTTTACCATTTTGGGACATTTTTTTTCCCTTTTTATCACAAGCTCCAAATAAAGATGATGAATTTTTCAATTAATCTGCTTAAAAGGTAGAATTTTGCGTAAATTTGTGAAGTTATGGGAAAATTGCAAGCGTTGAAATTAAAAAAAATTGTAAAATTGGAAAAGCGTGTCATCATGGCTTGACCTCTAACTCCCGTTGATGAAATAAATAGGAGGTGGCATGCATAAGAGTTATGACTTATGAACTTCTACTAAATTACCCTTTTGCTCCTATATTAATGTGTTTTTCTTTTTCTTAGTCAATGCCTTTTTACTCTCAATTATTACTATCTTATTACAATTTTTTTTTCGACTTTTATTTTTGACATTCTTTACTACCAGTTAGGAACTGTTTAATTTACAGAATATTACATTTTTAAAAACTTGTATAAAATAATAAAAACAACAAAAAATTAAACTTTAAACAAGAGTAATACAATTAATTTAAATGTGTAAAAGCGTCATCACTATAGTTGATATAATTAAACTAAAGAAGTTTCTTTTAATGGAGTTTATTCAACTAAAAACAATGTGTGTTTATTTTTATTTTTTTTGTATAATACTTTATTTTTTTCATTTGCATATTAATTTTTGACGTACATGGATTAATTATAACATATGAAGATGAAATTAATAAACAACTGTTGTAACACTTTACACACACGCGAATTAACGTGTTTTTTGAAGTGTGCTACATTGTTTATTCATCAGAGTTGTATAATATTGATTAAATTATAATTTTGATACTGTCACGTTTATACATAATTTTAGCTTGTGTTTTTTTTTTATTTTAGACTCTCTAAGTAAAGCGAACAACTTTAGTTTACACTTTAATTTTAATTTTTTATTAAAATATAAAACTTAAAACCAGGAACAAAAACATTAAATAATAATATATTGTATATATGAGGTCGTATGGTAAAGTTTATTGTCATGTATTCTGACCCAAAACGACACGTTTGAAGCGAATCGAAGTAACAAAACGACACGTGTGGGCTAGAACAGCTGGGTTTCGAGAGAGGGAAGAAAATAAAGAGGTGATTAATAAGTGGATCGGTGAGTTGTTGGTAAGAGGCATAAGAGAGGGGTAAAAGCGGAAATGCAGAAAGTTGCATGCAAAAACTCAGATTTTGAGGTTAAAGTGTGAGGACGCTTGGCCTGATATCGCACCCAATTTATTACCAACATTTCAACGTCAGATTCCTCACTCTCTGTCACCAAAACCAAAACTCTCTTCTAATCTCATTCCTCTTTTTCTCTCTTTCTCTCTTTCTTTCTTCACAAACAAAACACAACCATGTCTTCTGCCTAGACAACAGAAACCACCTGCTTCTGAATTCTGCAGCTAAAGGTTAAGAAACAGCTCCAATGGCTACGGCTGTTACATGGAGTTCAGGGGCATCTTCCTCCACCAAGCTCTTTCTCTTCATGGTGCCTCTCGTGCTTGTTGCAGCGCTGGTTTCTGTTCTGGGTCCTAGCCCTTCTACTTGGTTGTCCACTGCGAAGCCACCGGTGTTATTGTTGAGCTCTGTTACTTCCTCGGCTGGTACTAGTAGTGGCGCTGTGACCACCCCTTCTGAGGTTAAGCAGAGAGAAGAGTTGGTGGTGCTGCCCGTGGATAATCGTGCCGGAGAGAATCTTCTCTCCGATCACGCTCACTTCAATCTCTCCACTACTCCTCCATTTTCTGTTCAGGCCATACAAACACCTCAACATCATGTGAGAGCTTTTTCTTCTTTTATTATCACAATTCCACCCTTAAGTTTGCCATTTTTCTTTCTTTATATGAATGACATTACAGAATTTCGATACAACTCTACTTTCCTCCTACACAATTCAGGCTTCACTGTGATTAATAATTTATCTGAGTATTTGAGTTTTCTTAAAATAAGTAGCAGTGTGGGTTGTGGGAGCTTTTAAGGTGAAATTTTCGTGAAAAATGTCAGATGATTGATACATTTAAGAAGGAAAGAATGTACAGATAGAAAGAAAAGAATGTAACTAAAGCCATTGAGAATGTTACAGACCAGATACCTTAACTTTTATCTTTAATTTTGCAGAAAAGATATAGGAGATTGAATAATACCCAAACGAAGGGGGGGGAGATTTTATCTTGTTGTTATATAATTTGACTGTGTTGTTATTCTAATTCTACTCTTTTTATAGTAAAATTTACAGAATAAGGAGATGCGATACCTCATTTCAAGTTGTAGCAGAGGAAATGAAAACAAACATCGATCTCACATAGCACTACTTGGTGGTTGTTGTTTAAAATGAAATAGTAGAACGAAGATAGATTTGGAACATGAGGAATTGAAAATTGATATTTAACTGAACCTTACTCTTTCGTCTACGCACTGCTACTATATTATAATTATATGTTTGCTTTATTTTCATCTTTTCGAGATAACTTCTGTGTGAAATGAAAGAATTGAAATAATATATCAACTTGGATGTTACTTTGTACTTGTTGCCTTAGTGTTGCGATCCAATGATTTTAAGATCAATAATATATGACTATCATGTCCCTTGATGAGTATCGTAACTTTGTAAATACGCAAAGAAATGCGAATCCCCATCCATGGGGTTTTCACTTTTCAGATACTTTAGTTGGTTTTTTTTCAGTGTGCCATTTCTTTCTACAAGTTGCCCAAATAAATTCGAGTGACAGATATTCGGCTGTGTGTTTATGTTCTAAATTATTTTTTGGATGATTTCCATTTTAGATGGGAATTAGTTCAATTTCCTACACATTGATTCAACCCCTACACTTCACATGTAGCAATGATTACGAAAAGGTTTGAATTTAAGAAACTAGTTTTCCGTTTTAAGACAGGGGAATAGACAAGAAGAGACTTTTAGGCAGAGCATTGTAGCATGATTGAAATTAAAAGGCTATGTATTTGTAAGTTTTAAATAAAGTTGATGACGACCCATTATTTTGTTTACCAGAACAGGGATGAACAAAACGTTACGCAAAATTTGGAAAACGTGAGTTCCGTGAACGAGTCTTATGTTCCAGCAGAGAGGCCAAAACTGCAAAGAAAATTCAGCATCTTAGACAGAACTGAAGCAGGTCTGATAAAAGCTCGAGCTGCAATTAGAGAAGCAAGAAACGGAAACCAAACTCAAGATACAGACTACGTTCCTATTGGACCAATGTACATGAATGCCAATGCATTTCACAGGTAAAAGAAGCAAATAACATTAGGACTTAGGACTTCGTTGGTTTAACGTAAGTAATTTGATTTTTGCATGTTGCAGGAGTTACTTGGAAATGGAGAAACAGCTGAAAGTGTATGTGTACGAGGAAGGGGAAGCTCCAGTTTTTCATAATGGGCCTTGCAAGAGCATATACTCGATGGAGGGGAATTTCATCCATGGGATTGAGATGAATGAGAAATTCCGAACAAGAGATCCTGAGAAAGCACATGTTTTTTTCTTACCTTTTAGTGTAGCAATGTTGGTCCAATTCGTGTATGTACGAGACTCTCATGACTTTGGCCCCATAAAGAAAACTGTCACAGACTACATCAACGTCATCTCAGAAAGATACCCTTATTGGAACAGAAGCCTTGGTGCTGATCATTTCTATCTTGCGTGCCACGATTGGGTAATTAAATTAAACCATCACTGCGTTGTGCTTTCTTTCATATTTTAATGATTATAGAAAATAATTAAGATTAGGAAATTGTTTTTCAGGGGCCAGAGACTTCGCGTTCGGTTCCTAACCTGCGAGATAATTCGATACGTGTGTTGTGCAATGCTAACACTTCTGAGGGATTCAAGCCTTCCAAGGATGTCTCTTTGCCGGAAATTAACCTCCAGAGTGGTTCCATAAACGGTTTGATCGGTGGGCCGTCTGCCTCGAAGCGTCCACTCTTGGCCTTCTTTGCTGGTGGGCTTCACGGCCCAGTTAGGCCCGTTCTTCTTGAACACTGGGAAAACAAGGACGAGGACATGAAGGTTCAGAAGTACCTTCCGAAGGGTGTGTCGTACTATGAGATGCTGAGGAAGAGCAGGTTCTGTCTTTGTCCCAGTGGGTACGAGGTGGCGAGTCCGAGAGTGGTGGAGGCAATCTACACAGGGTGTGTCCCAGTTCTGATTTCGGATCACTATGTTCCTCCTTTCAGTGATGTTTTGAACTGGAAGTCGTTTTCCGTTGAGGTTTCGGTTGAGGAGATTCCGAAATTGAAGGAAATTTTGTTGAGTATATCTCCAAGACAGTATATAAGAATGCAGAGGAGAGTGGTACAAGTTAGGAGGCACTTTGAGGTGCACTCTCCCCCCAAGAGATTCGATGTCTTTCACATGATCCTTCATTCTGTATGGCTTAGAAGATTGAACTTTAGAGTCCACGATCGTCAATCACAACTGTCTTAGTTTCTCTTTGTTGTCCTATGTAACTTGCTGTCATTTTTTTTTTCCATTGTCAGAAACAAAAATAATATTTCATTTTCCCCATATTCTATGTAAAAAAAGCCAGTTTTCAGAAACAAAAATAATATTTCATTTTCCCCATATTCCATCCAACCCATTCTTAGTATAATTTTATTTGTTGCTTCAGGAACTTTCGGAGCATCTTCCAATCCTAAACAAAAAATATTATCACATTAATACTAGCCAAAAGACCTATTAACTCCAGTAGAAAGAAAACAAAACAGATAAAGAAACGATCCATTCCCTTGAATACAACATGATAAGACAATTCGATAAATAAAGTGTTAGAATCGAATTTTCACTTAAGAATGTAATAAATAATCCAAGTACCACAATATCTTGGTTCTCATATAATTATTGAGAAAAACCCTTAATAATCACTTTATGAATATAGAAACGATGCAAAATCATTGAACATTGTTCTTAAACCAAAAATCTTTAAGTCAATGAATTTATGGATCTTCATCTTTATATGATGTTCAATTTTTTCATTTTTATTAAATATGGTATTTAGACTTGTTCGAAATCAGAGTACTAGTACAAGTACTCGCAATTAAAGCAAATAAAGCAAAAAAGAATAAGATGGGAGAGACTTTGGGATGATTTTCTAAGAAAACACTGGACTCCTTTTATAACATTAAAAGTAAGTCTCAAAGTAAGTTCTCATCGATGTGAGATTTCTCTCACAAAACTCACACTTGAATATCCAGCAATGACATTTTATAACGAAAAGGTAATTTAATAAATCAGAAACAAATATTATACAATGCAGTTGAATTCAAACTTCCAAGTTCAACATAATACAACAGAGTATAATATACATTGTGCAGTACAATTCCAATACTATAGGATATGGAAAATTCTTTCAATATATTCATTCTAGAACATATATTCCGAACACACGCACACACCCATGCACCGAGAGAGAGAGAAAACGTATATAAATTGTTTCTTCGCTCAAAACTTATTAGCGGTTTTAAAGTTAAATTATTAGTCTTGGGACTGGATAGGATGAAAATCTCATATATGACATAAAAGAAAACTCAAAATCTAATTATATCTCTAAATTTCTCCTCATAAGACATATATATATATATATATATATATATATATATATATATATATATATATATATATATAAAATAATTAAAAATATTTTTTTATAAAAAAGAATATTTGAATCATAATATTAGGTTTAAAAGAAGTCATATCAGGTAGTTGTAATTTTAAGAAAAGGTACGTAAGTATATCATTCAAATTTAATTTCGTTAACACTGATTTATGCAATAACATAGTATAACTATTTCACACATTGGTTTAAATTATATTATTTATTAAGATATTAAAATTAAATAATAATTATTTAAGTATATTTAAAATATTTGTTGGAAGTCCCACTTCGACTAGAGATAAGGTCAATTCACAATATACAAGTGAGGTGCAAACCTCATCTTATAAACCGGTTTTGTGAGGTTGAGTTAGACTTAAAACCCACTTCTAACATGGTATCAGAGCCAAGTTAGACATTATCCTAGCCAACTTTCTTAGACATTCTGATTCATCCGATATCGGACCCCTAACGGACCATCCACTAATTTTTTGTCCCACTTATGAGGTACAAACCTCACATTACAAGCCGATTTTGTGGGATTGAGTTAGGCTTAAAACCCACAATATTAATTATAATTTTAAGATCTTATATAAATTTTCTATAATATAAAGGATAGTAATATAAATAAAAATTAAATTTTGTATAATTTATTTAAATGATATTTAATAATAATGATAATAATGAAATGTTATTTAAATACAAACCAATATTATATTTTATTGCTATTTAATTTGTTATTGTGATTACATCCGATATAAGATCGGATAAGATTATTACCATCTTGAATATTTTGCCATAGACATGCAACAACTTAAGTATATAAAGTTTAGCATACCTAGATTTGTATGATACAATTAGGATGACAAAAATACTCGCGTTCGCGGATATTTGTGGATAAAATCCGCGACGGATAGTTATTACCCGCGAATATTTATTACCCACGAGTAGCGGGTAGCGGGTATTTTAATATCCGCTTATAAACAGGTCGGGTATGAGTATCATACTATCCGTACCCGCAGGTACATGTTACTCGTAAAAAATTAAAATTAAAATTTAATTTATATTTTATTAAGTTAAATTTAATTAAAATTAAAATTAACAGTATATTTTATTATGTCAAATTTAGTTATAATTATAATTTTATTTTATTTATATTTTATTTTTATAATTTTATATTAAAAAATTTATAAAATATTTTTTTAAAAATATTTGCGGGTATTGAGTATCCACGGGTACCCGTGAATTTTAAAAATATCCGTAAATATTTTTTAAACGGATACCCGACGAGTAAACGAACAGATAGCAGACGAATTTCTTTTTTAGGAATCGGATTGTGAGTAGGCACTATCCGTATCCGACTCAATGCCATCCCTAATTACAATACTTAATGAAACCTGCATATGTGGCTTAAGGTGCTCTACCGCTCCATAATAATAAATAAGTTGTGAAATACAATCCAAATAAATTCCTTAACTTAGATATTTAACTTTACAAAAGATGGTGGAGCAAAATTTAAGAGGAATCTCAGCAAATTAGAAGAATTAGTTTATTTAAAGAATAAATTATATTCAATCAGGACAAAAATTCTCAAAATGAAAAATCAATGTCACTATTAATTTATACAGTTAATGTTACACCTCACCTTAACCAGCCTTAGTTAATTATTATTGTTAATATTTAATATAATCATTAATTTTACTATACTAAAATTAATTAATTAAAAGCAAATAGGCACAAAAAGAGTGGAAAATGGCATGGTCGAGAGAGTCCTCCACGAGTGAAAGAGACGCCACGTTACTGGACACGTGTCAGATGATTTTGTGATAGATATGGAGGTACGAGACGGTTCGAAAGAATATATACATGCATCACAGGCTACGTGTCATACTTCAATGCCTCCTGTCCCTCCACGTGTCGTTCTCCCCCTTAACGTTTTGCGCTTCAAAACCATATATATATGTTCGCGCATGGTTGTGCATTCATCACCACTTACACCAGTTCATTCAAACACAACTCAACCAGCTTAACACTCGAAACAACATCGTACAATCAACGCGTAAGATCGATGGCGTCGGGACAGCAATTCAAGGGAGACAGAGCGGAGGCAGCAGCCAAACTGGCCGCCAAAGACATCGGCGATATCAACAGAGCGCAGGAGCGCGACGAGAACTTCGACCTTCACTCGGAGGCCAACTTTAAGCAAGCACGAGCAGAAGCAGCGGCGAAGCTCGCCGCGAAGGATCTGGAGGATGTTAACAGAATGAGGGACAACAGTAGCACCGCATTCAAAGAGCAGCAACGGTACAGCGAGAATAGACCCGGTGTGATAGGGTCCATGTTCAGAGCCGCCAAGGAGGCCGTGGTTGGGAAGCCTCACCCTGAGACCTCGCCAGGGGCTTATGATTCGTGCAGAGAGAGGGTGACGAAGGAGCAGGGTGGGTCGAAGATGGGGGAATATGCAGATTATGCGACTCAGAAGGCGAAGGAAACGAAGGATGCAACAGTGCAGAAGGCGGGGGAGTACACGGACTTTGCGACTCAGAAAGCAAAAGAGAGCAAGGACTATGCTGCGGATAAGGCAAGGGAAGCTAAAGATGCTACGTTGCAGAAAGCTTCGGAGTACAAGGATTATACTGCTGAGAAGGCTAAGGAAGGGAAGGACACTGCAACGGGGAAGCTTGGGGAGTTGAAGGACTCTGCTGCGGATGCTGCTAAAAGAGCTATGGGCTACTTCTCCGGCACCAGAGATGAAACAAAGGTTAACTTCAACTTCCAAGAGTTGTTGTGTTGAGTTATTGAGTTGGTTACTATTTATTCATTGTTTCTTCCTTGAACAGGTGAGTGGAACGGCGGAGGATACGAGGCGGAGAATGGAAGAGGTGAGGGTGCAGGATAAGGACTATGGAACGGGGCACGGAGGAGAGAAGTTGGTGATAAAAATGGAAGAGTCGCGGCCGGGAGCGGTGGCGGATGCGATGAAAGCGGCGGAGAGGGCCTTGGGCGGCGAGATGGAGGAAGAAGGGGTCCTTCGTGTGGAGCGTCGTAGAGAGAAAATGTGAAGCTGTGTATGTGTGTGATATGGATGAAGTATAATAATATATAGTAGCAATAATAGTGTGTTTTGTAATAAAGATATTTGAAGTTGTTGTGGTTTCATTCCAATAACAACTCGTCTCCACTTCTGCATATAGGATATGCACTCTCTGGTTTCAGAATGTGTGTATGCACACTCGTTTTCGTTTTCAATATATACATTTAAATAAAATGTTTCGATCACTTTTCATTTTAATTTATTCGGGTGTGATTCATTTCTATGTCATATTTACGGATCAACGAGATCTTTCAATTTTAAAGATTTCCAAAATAAATAAGAGTTAATTTTTAGTCTTTTTAAGCTGCATTACTTTTGAATTCAGCTAAAATGTTAATATTTATTTCATAACAGCCTAGAACACACATTTTATTCACATTTCTCTCTTCCTCCTGATCCTACAAAATAGAGCTTTTAGGCTAACGAGTCAAGCGCACACAAACGGACTCACATCAATAAATTAAAGTTTATTACCAAAAAATATCTTATTAAAATTAACGGGCTAAAAATATCGAACAAGAACTATTCATCAAATTTAATATACTATAGCAAAAGTTAGCATTTTTAATTTGGATAAATTCTTTAAAAGAAAAATAGACATTCATTATTGTATAGTTGCATTTAATAAAACTTAAGCCAACCACAATTCTCGGTCATGAATTGCACCGTTTGGTGTGTTCACGTTCTTTTTTTTCGTTGGTTGAAGCAAAGTATCACGTGCCTGCGGTTCACATCGTTCGGTAACGTGAATGGGAGTGTGCTTTTGATTTTACAACGTAATGGCTCATTAAGAGAGGGATGAATTTGTTGTATTTTATATAATTTTATTATATAAAATCATTATTTATTATTATTATTATTATAGTTTAATATTAATTAATAAATTATATTACTTTTTAATTTTTAGTATAATTATATTGTACGTTATGGATAATAAATAATTATTGAGTTTTTAGGTTAATGGTACTTGATATTATTATATTATTCAATAATTTGTTGAGAGATTCTATCCTTTATAATTAAGATATAAATTTATTAACAAGTTTCGATATTTTTATTATGACGTTAAAATATATCAGATAGGTTAGAATAACCTACCACAAGATAGCATATTTCTCACACACATTTCAAAGATTAAAGGTGATATTCAGATACCAATTTTTCATTTTATGCATTTTGATACGTTTCTGCATTTTATTCTTTATTGTTCTTTTATGATTGATATAATCTAACATAATTTTAAGCATAAGTTAATGAAAATCTGTGAATTACTCATTCTACTTCAAAGCTGAAGCAAACAAGATCAAATCACATACATTTTCTCCTTCTTCAATAATATTATTTATCAGTTGCCTTAACCAATGGTAAATTAGGAAAAGTAGATGATCAATAGAAGTAAAGATTGTTATGTGATCTATAAAAAGGGTTTAATTAATGCTATTTAACTAGTATCACATTGAACTCGATTTGTTTTAGGACAAAATCAAAATTTTAAGTTACTATAATAATAAGTTACGTTGACAACTAAATTTTAACTTTAACTAAATTTTAACAATTTTTTCTTATTTACGATATGAGATAACGAAATTACTTAAAGAATGACACACAAATTGGAAGATAAAATTATCAAAAGTTTTAATTGTTAAAATATTATTTTTCAAAAAAAAAAAAACACTTTTTATCTCATTCAATGGAACTTTATATCTTAGGCTCGTAAGAAGTGAAACTCATCGATCTATCAATTTCAATTTCAAAAGGACGTTATTAACTGCTGTCTTAACTTCAATGGTAAATGTAAGTAAATTCTTTTGGTTCCAGTAAAGACATGATTATTTTCTACTCTAGTATTAGTGTGATGAATTAATGAATCACATTCAATATTTTAAGACTAAACATATATTCTTTTATAAGATTATAACCACTCAAGACCTAGTTCAACTAACTAAGTTAAACCTTTAAATTAAGACTAAACACAATTTTAATAGAAAATATTTGATAAAAAAATAGCTAAATATTATGATTACCGATTAAAAATTATAGTTTAAGTTAATAAAAATAATTTAATAACTTTTATATTCTTAAAGAAATATATCTATTAAAATTTATATAAGATAAACCTTTACCGTATATATAATCCACGTCCTTTCATAAAGAAGAGAAGATGTTGATAGTTAAATATTCTTTTTGCTACAAATGATTACAAGTGCAATGATTAGAAAGTTTGGCATTGCACTCAACATACTATTTCATCTCTGTAACAATTATATTGTTTAAACAAAGCTCATACCGTGTATGTTTTGTGTACTTTTGTTGATCAATTATTAAACGAGACAGTTCCATTAGTAAAAATTATTAACATTTTTAAGAAAAAAAAATTAGCGAAAGAGCAATGATGTCATGTGTGGCTACTCTGGTGTTGTGTAGTTTTGGTGGAGAACACCCTAAGACGCAAGCCACAACGTGATTATCTAATATCTATATATGTATATACATCTATCGATCTCTTTCAAGGTTGTTATTTTTTGGTTTCCCAAAATCTTTGCATTGGCCGCCACCAATGTCCACGAAACTCTTCGTTATCTACCTCCTATCTTCTTTCTCTGCCGTCGCGCTTCTCTTTGCGCTGTTCCTCGCCGGAACCTACGACTTCAAACATTATGCGTCATTGTCTCCTCCCTCTCTCAATCATGGATCCGAAAACGATAAAGTTTGGCCTGTATGTCACACCTTCATCTCTTCTCTGTCACGCTAAAAAAGACTGATGCTTTCTTTGTTGGGGGTGCAGGAATTGAAGGTGGGGTGGAGAGTTGCGTTGGCCACGGTTATCGGGTTTCTGGGATCAGCTTTTGGAACCGTTGGAGGGGTAGGTGGGGGAGGCATTTTCGTTCCCATGCTCACTCTGATTGTGGGGTTTGATACCAAGTCTGCTGCTGCTCTCTCTAAATGTAATAACTTTTTTCGCTCTCTCGTTTATTCTTTCACGTTGTCACATGTGAGAACTAACTTGTCGTCACAGTCTTAGGCTTTTTGGTTCTTGTTTTGTGACCGAGTGTGATATTGTTGACTTGTTTGTTTTCAGGTATGATAATGGGGGCGTCAACAGCTTCTGTTTGGTATAACCTGAGAGTGCCTCACCCAACCAAAGAGGTGCCTATAATAGACTATGATCTGGGACTTATTTTTCAGCCCATGCTCATGCTTGGTATAACTGTTGGTGTAGCGCTCAGTGTTGTCTTCCCCTACTGGCTCATCACTGTCCTTATCATTATTCTCTTCGTTGGTCTCTCTCTCTCTCTCTCTCATGTCATTTATTTTAGCAGAAAAGTTTACTTATAAAACAAACCATGCTTTGGATGAATCAGTTCTTCGTTGGTCTCTTCTGAAAAATGGTGGAAAATGTTCTTTTACCTTTTCACAGGTACCTCTTCAAGGTCTTTCTTTAAGGGAACTCAGATGTGGAGGGAAGAGACTCTTATCAAGGTAAAGTTTCACCACTTGAGAGATCGCGGTTCTTCAACGGAATCATTTAACAGAGGCAAACTCATTAAGTCTATCTCCCTATTGTTTGTGTTTTGTAATTGCAGAAGGAAATGGCCAGACAAAAAGCAACTTTCGTTAGTTCTCACGGTGAACGTAAGTAAAGATTGATTATATACTTTGGTTTCCACTTTATTTGGGATTTACTAGGAGCCATTTTTTTCCCGTGTAGTAATTCATTCATTTTCAAATTAATCAGTACATAAAAGTTATAAAATTTTAAAATAAGAAATAGTTTTTCTGTCAAGGGTGTCCTGTCTATATAGCTTCCTAAAATGAAGATATTTCATTTTGTGCGCAGTTCTAATTGATACAGAATATGAGCAGTTGATTCCTAAAGAAGAGAAGTCACCAATGGTATGCAAAAGTCACAGTTTTTCATTGAGTCATAGTAGGTGATGAGGAGAAACCTGACTTTTTTTTGTTCTCTCCCATGAACAACACCTCAGCAAATTTTTTGTTTCAATCTCAAGTGGAAAAGGATTTTGGTACTAATGGTCGTTTGGGTTTCTTTCCTACTACTTCAAGTGATCAAGGCAAGTCCCCCTCTCTCCAATTCGCATCACAAATCTGTTCACTTATTATTTCTTTGTTTTAAGTCTATTTGTTGTGGATCTGCAGAATACTGTAGAGGTCTGCAGTGAATGGTATTGGGTGCTTTTCAGCTTACAGGTACAATGGGAGCATCAATTACACGAGCACAACTTGTTACTTAACTTTCTATGCAGTGGGGTCAAATCAAACGTATTGACATGCACCTTTCTTCTTTCTGTTTCAGTTTCCTATTGCACTTTTGGTATTTGGCTATGAAGCAGCGAAGTTGTACAGGGATCATAAAGAGAGAATGAGCACAGGAAACATGGAATCCATCTGTGAGGCATCAATTGAATGGACTGTTCTGCACATTTTATTTTGTGCACTGTGTGGCATTCTAGGAGGCACTGTGGGAGGCCTACTTGGTTCTGGAGGTGGATTCATTTTGGGCCCTCTGCTCATCGAGATTGGTGTCATCCCTCAGGTAAGTTGCATATGCAAGAGACGGTTTGATTGACAATAATGTTGAAACAACTTAACTTCCAAGGACATATTTCTGTTCATCTTACAGGTTGCTAGTGCAACAGCAACATTTGTGATGATGTTTTCATCATCTTTGTCTGTGGTGGAATTCTACCTTCTCAAGAGGTTCCCCATTCCTTATGGTAATTGTCATAATATTTTGAAGCTTACATCTCTTTGCAATCTCTCTTGCCTTTAAACTTTCACTCCCTACCATTTAAGAGTTGATGAAGTGACAGGTTCATGTGGAAATTAGCAGGCAAAGATGGTTACATGTTGTGGTCCACCATATGCTATGTTTACTATCCATTTTTCACTCGGCTTCCTTTTCAAAAAGGCTTCTTTTTAACTAGAGCTTGAACACATACTAAAATAATACCCTATAGTGAAAATGATCTGATCTGCTCTATGCTTCTATTCTTAATGTATTGTCACATTTCTTTTGTAGCGTTATACCTCACTGCAGTGTCTGTTCTGGCTGGCTTTTGGGGACAGTATTTTGTAAGAAAATTGATGGAAATTCTCAAGAGAGCCTCAATCATTGTATTCATCCTCTCAGGGGTCATTTTTGCTAGCGCTCTCACCATGGGTAAATCTATTCAAATTCAAAGGCATTTGCTGATTTATATATAAGGTTTCTGTGCAATGTTCAACTATAATAGTTGACCCTTTTCCTTTCAGGCGTGGTTGGTATTGACAAGAGCGTTAAAATGATCCAAGAGCATGAGTTCATGGGTTTTTTAGACTTCTGCAGCAGTCAGTGATTCATGTAGTGTACATCAGGTGGCAAACGAAGACAACATTGTTGGAGTCTGTAAAAAATGGTTGGAAATTCATTCATGAATGTTGTTCAATGTCTGGTCATTCCTCTTCAAGTATCAAATAATGGTAGCTTGCCCTCCCTTGTGTTTCACACTGTTTGTAGTTGAATGTTAGCTACTGGCTAACACTCTCTCATTGCAGTGCAACATTTGTTTGATATGTATATTTTTTTAAGTTTCTTTTGAGCCTCCATTCAGTTCTAGACTCGGTATGGAAAAAGCTTGTACATTCAGGGTAAGACAACAACTTTCAGGAATCTTGGTCAATGTTTGGTTGACCATCGGAAGTTCCTTTCCTCTGTGTAATAAATAAGGCTTGATGGTTCTTCCCTTTGAGAAAATCAGTTTGTGGTTGAGTTATGTTATGCGACTGACTGATGGCAAAACATATGAAGGATTTTTTATTTCTTTAGCATCGGATCTTCACATGTCCATCGGTTGGTTTAAGGTTGAAAGGTTTGCTTCTGAAGGAGTAGTTCCGAGAATTTGTCTCTATAATTGTATAACTAAAGTTATTATATGATTGCTGTAAAATTAAATCGATTGAAAACAATTTATCAAAAAACAATTATTATCTTGATTTTGTACTTTTTTTAAAAGGTTACTTTACCGCGCTGTGTGATGTAGGTGAACTTGATTTGAGGTTAATACTGTTTGATTTTTTGTAATTTTCTTAAAAGGGTACAGTTAGATTAATTATTTAGCCCATTGAATCATAATCCAATAAGAAGACATATATACTTGACTAAACTTAATTGAACTAGGACATTTGGAGTCAAAACTGTTTCTAAAAGAAAATTTAAGTATTTTTAAAATCTTAAAATGATCAATCTTGTAATGAAGTGTTTAAGCTTCAATTTTACTTTTATTATTATAAAAAAGTCAAGTAGGAATGATTTAATTACTGGACTGTCATGCTATATAAATATGAAAAAAAATAATTTAAAAGCATCATTATAAGTTATAACCCATGCATAATAATTAGTAATACAAATGTTAATTTAATGTTATTTAATTTGATTTATTTAGATTCGATTAAATTGAATCAGGTTAAACATTCATAATATCTAAATCTAACGTCTTCCTAAAATTAGTTTTTAAAGTTATTAATAAAGTTAATTAAGATTATCTTTTAAGGTTAAAGTTGTTTGATTTTAATTGTATTTCTAATCACCAATAATATGTTTAAATCAAGTTTTTTTACTCATCAAAACGTAATAGATGAAAATAATGTGCTTCTGCACGCACTTTATCTGATGATTCTAAACCCTACGAATTATTCAGCTATTCAGTGGTACAATTTTGTATGCAGTATTTGGACTTTTGCTTTAAAATAAAAAATAAATCAGATTTCAATCTAATGAAAATCCTTGGGCAAGAAGTTTGTTCTGTTCAGTCTCTTTCACTAATTATTTTGTTTTATTTTCTAATGTTATTTATTTATTTATTATCTGCGTCCTTCTTCTTACCTTTCATATGGGCTCATTGGCGTAGCCCAATTGCTAAAATAAAGATTCATTAGGACTAGGCTGTTTACTTTGGGCTCAAATAATTTACATTGGGCCCAGGAATGCATTTATATGGTTTTATATTCGGAGGTATAGAGAGAATCAGGGAGAATTAGGTTTTAGGGTTTACACAGAGCAGCCACACCTGAAGCAGCAGCCATGGTCCTAAAGTGAGTTTTCATGACTCTTTCTTCTTCTTCCTTTAACTCCTTTCGTAGGATCTCATAGCAATTACTTTCTTCTAAAAGTCTTGTGTTCGGATGCATACACTTGTATGTACTCTAAAATAGTTGCTTGTTTTATTTAATCTTGTTTTTTCTTTTTTCCATTTTTTTAGGTTTACTTTCCTCTCTCAATTTGTTTCACTGGTTTTGAATTTGTTTTCGTTGTATAAGTATGTGATTGTTGTTTCGTTGTAAAGCATATTGTGCGGAATAATTTTCGATGAGCTGATGCTTTTTTAATCTTTGTTTCTGTTTGAGCTTTTATGATTTTTAGAGACATCAATAGGTTTTAAAAACATGTTGGAGAATGTGTTCCTTTTTTGAAGCAGCTTTTGTAAAAAGTTCAGACGCATAATTCTTGTAGATTGTTGAACATAGTTTCAGCTAACTACTCAGTGTCTTACGTGTTATATTTGAACTATGGATAATTATTTTTCATAGGTGACCATGAGTTATTAATGTATTGTATTCCTGTATCAGAACTGAACTGTGCAGATTCAGTGGTGCCAAGATTTACCCAGGAAAAGGCATTAGATTTGTTCGTGGTGATTCTCAGGTGACATATGATGTCTCGTTGAATTTAGGGTCGATTTTTCACATTATTTCAATCTGGTTAATGTGACTTAAAGGTTATTAGTTGTGACGGTTTTTGTTTGCTGTTTGTTACGATATTGAAAAGTGGGTATTTGTTTGTGGAATCTACAGGTTTTCCTCTTTGCCAATTCCAAATGCAAGAGGTATTTCCACAACCGCTTGAAGCCATCAAAGCTTACCTGGACTGCAATGTACAGGAAGCAACACAAGAAGGTATTTATTTAATTTAAATGTCTGATTTATGCAACAGTTAATCAATATAGAGATCCTGAACTTTTTAAATAAGAATTTCCATTGGCATTGATGAGCCGGTTTAGGAATGAAAATGTTGCTTTTTTTACTGAATTTGATTATCTGATTTTGCCTAGTGCATAGTTATTCTAATTTCACATGTAAACAGATTAGTGTACTAAGCATTCCTCAATTGTTGCGTGCATTTGATTCAATTACTTGTGTGAATGGAATGTGTAGGACATTGCTCAAGAAGCTGTGAAGAAGAGGAGACGCGCTGCCAAGAAGCCTTACTCTAGGTCCATTGTTGGTGCCACTTTGGAAGTTATCCAGAAGAAGAGAACTGAAAAGCCAGAAGTTAGAGACGCAGCTAGGGAAGCTGCCCTTCGGTGTGTTTTTGTTAATTTCTGCCTCTTGCATTCAGTTAGATGTGTGCATATTTAATCACATTCTTAGTCATTTATTTTCTGCTCAACTATTTTAATTACACTTTACTCTCTGTGCACCTCTCACTGCAGTTCTGTTTTAGAGCCTTGCATTTAAACATTTCTTTTACTTTCAAATGTGGATTGCACATGTGTCTGAATCTTGGATGTTGTGTTGCAGTGAAATTAAGGAGAGGATCAAGAAGACAAAGGATGAGAAGAAGGCTAAGAAAGCCGAAGTTGCAGCTAAGTCACAAAAAGCAGGAGGTAAAGGCAATGTTTCCAAGGGTGCCATGCCTAAAGGTCCCAAACTCGGTGGTGGAGGCGGAAAGCGCTGAGCTTTTAAGTTTTGTTCCTATTTTTGCTACAATTTAAATAGTGTTGTTTTCAAACTTCTGTACTGATATTTAATTTGCATCATTAATCTTTTATTTTACTGTTTAATTAAACCTGTGTTTGGAGCTTCAGAAAGTACCTAGTTATTGAATGCATTCCCCTTTCGCCTTATTCACGTTAGTCGTCCTTTAACTAGCTGTTTTTGTTGGATCGTGTTTTTGTGTCTGTACTTGGCTACTCATGTTTTGCACTTATGTTCTTTATTTGAAGATTCCAATCGATTTCACCGCGCATAGTGCCTGATTTGCGTTGTATGCGCCTAATTTTGATTCGAAGCAACTATGTTATCTATTTAAACACGCACAGTGCCTGACATCTTTGTTATTCAACGGTGACCTATTGGTCGCAATACGTTTGTCTTTTATGTAGGCTTTTTCTTCAACAATGGATAATTCTTCTGCTATTGCTTATGACGGGCTTATGCTTTTACCAAAGAAAACTCCTATTCATACTATCTAGTTTTGTCTTCGTTTTGGTAAGCTAAGATCTTTGGTCAAATTGGTGAAGATGTTACTGGGTATGTTTTAAAGTATATGTTTAAAAAGTTGTTGAAAATAGTTATATTGATATATTGCAATGAAATCCTGATATGGGTGCAGAAAACTCCTATTTCATCATTGTTGTCGATAATCTCTTTTATCTATGGCCTTCTGAATGGTTAGTTCGAATTGTCAGTGAGTCTAAGTTTTCTATATTGAATAAAAATAAGAAAGTAGAGCATTATATAAAAATAAAGATCTATAAACTTATTATTTTTAAGGTTTTAGATTAAAAAATGTGTTATATGGTTTGATTAAGGTTTTATTAGTGTTATATTTTCTCAATAAAACTTCCTTTATTGACCTATAAGTGTGTATACATTCTTTTAATTTTTAAGATTGTCACCCTTAAGGGATAGATTTAGAACCTTTTAACCAGGGTTTGACATGGAAATTAAATAGAATTCTACTTAAATTTTCTAATTGTTTTTTTTGACGGGCTATCCTGGTAATGCCAGACTATAATTTCCAGATTGTCTTTTTATGCATTCCATGTATATATAGAATGAGTTTGTCTCTTTGAACATGACCGCAAGGATTTCATGGGTTTATCTCTGCATTATTGTTCTGACAATAAGTAGAAAGAATTTAGGATTGAATTTGAGAGGCGAAAATAAAAGGAATTTAGACTCATTTACTTTGTCATCTGATTTTATAAGGTTTGAAAATGCCATACATTTTGCAAATATTAATTGGTCTTAGATGAAAATATATATTAAATTCTTTTACATAAGTTATGGATGAAGTTTCAATTCAAAATTATAAAAGAACTTTAAAGATTATAATTATAAAATACTGAATCAAGAATTTTGTATTTGTAATAATTATAAAATAAGTGGAACAAAAGATAAAAGATACACACCTCTATATCCTGTACATTCATTATAAACCTCCCTAATATTTTGGTTAGATTAGTATAATTATGAATTAAATTTATATTTAAATCAATATGTTAACTGTAACGCATTCAAACACTACATAACCATTAATAGGTTTTAGAAACTTCAATAATGATCATTAACCTTATGATAATATGAAAAAAATGATTATTAATATATTTATAAATGTTCTAGTCAGAGCACATTTCCTTAACTTCTCAACCCCTTATTTCCTCTTTAAGTCTCCTTAATTGACATTTTGTAACATTCTTGCATAATCCTTGGTATGGTCTCCTTCGGCTTGAGTGTGAAATAGGACTTAAGATGACTTAACCATCAGGTCTAAAGGCCCAAACAGTACTAAGCCCACCACCACAATACATGTGGACCAAAAATCTCATTGATTAAGTTGAAATAGTTTATTAAATAAATCAATTTTTTTAAGGGTCTCAACTGAGACATTTATGAAATGAGAGCAGTATGTGAGAATTACTAGACCTGATGCAACTATAAAGTGAGTAAACATGATGGAGGCATATGGTGTCCTCAATTAACTTTTAATACCATTACACTTTAAACTAGTACAATTATTAGTTAAAGTATAAAATTTATATATGCAATTTTTGTGGTGTATGTCTATAAATATTCTTATTATAATAATAATACTAATAACTTAGACTATAATAAGAATAAAAACTTAGACAGAAAAATAATATTTTCAACTAGTAAATCATTTTAATAAAGATTGGACGAATAGGTCAATTAAATTATAAATAGTTGAATTATTATGACAATAATAATAATAATACTATTATTATTATTACTATTATTATTATTATCTTTCATTTTATTTTCTTATTATTATGTGTATTAATATTTTTGTAGCAACAAAATTAACAATATAATAATAATTGTAATTTATTATTAGAATTTTTATATTATGTAGAATTTTTTTTGTAAATTTGTTAAAAAACTTTATAAGAAAAGATTTTCTTTTGTCATTTTTTCTAAAAATTTTAATTGATAGATAATTTTTTGGTAGATAATCATTTCCTATAAATTGGTAACTAAAAATTTTAATTTGCAAGGATTAAAACATAATGATAATAATTGTCATTGCTAATCATTATAACAATGATATAAAAGATATAAGCAAATAATTGAATTTTAAATATAGAATTCTTAACTAACGATTCAATGATATTAAAGTTATTTTTTTATTTGATATTTTTTTATGAATTCACGTATATATGTGTGAAAGTATCAAGTAGTTTTAGATAAAGAAAAGAAAAGAAAAAATCACGCTTGCATTTTTAGCCAAACTTCCTTTTTGTGTTTTTCCTATTCTAGCAGACACTAAGTGTATGTTTTGGTGCAGCATTTTAGAATTGATTCCATTCAGCTCAGCCAATTCTCCAACATAGAAGAAAAAATTAGTTATTAGTTATTTCTCATTTAATATGATTTTTTTATTGTTTAATTAATTTTGAAAATTAAACGGATGATGATTCTGGTTAAAAAATCAATTCTAATCAATTTTACATTAATTTAACGCAAAATAAAATACGCACTAAGTAGACATTACCTAGACTACCCTTATTTTTCCTATTTTAGTCCTTTAATGTATACAGGTTAATGGATAAACAAATGCCCAAAAATGCATATCTATTTCCACATAAACTTGGTGAAAACTCTGCTATCTGTTTTAGCCTATATAAAAGTGTTAAACTTCCACATAAATTGAATGACCTCTACACATGATTTTATATAAAGAGAATCTTCTACTACTCACTTTAAAGATAATGGAGAGTCATTGCCTATAAATTTTTGAAAGTATGGAAATGAACCAATATGTAGAATTAGATTTCTTTTGTAATATCCACAATGCACAACAATATTCATATACAAGTGCTAACAATACACTTTTTAATGTTTTTTCTTCTAATATACTCTATATTGTTCGTCAGACAAAAATTAACTGTCAGGACATAGGTTCAAATTTTTGAAATGTTTATATTGAAAACAACTATTTATTTGTTTTTTAATATTTCTTTACTTAATTAAGTCCTAACTTTATTTTAAATCACACATAAATTTGTCTTATAAGGATTTTTGAAGTTGGTCCAAAAATATTGTAATGTGATTTGAAATCATGAATAAATATTGAATTGTTTCGAGGCATGACGTGTGGAAACATCTAATTTTGTGTTCTTTCGCTATTTCTACTTTGTAGTTAGTTTGATCTCCTTGTTGTCTGTGAAGAGGGGATTTGTTTGTCGATCAAAATGGTAAAAGAATGTGTCAGATGTTACCAAACAGGTAAATAGTAAAAGGGAAATCACTATGTTTCTGAAGAAAATAAATAATATTTAGCACATAAATATCATAAAAAATAAAATATAATAATCATGAATAGAAAACTCAGCTTCAATGATATAGTGACCAACAAAAGTAAAAGTGATCATGTGTCCTGACCAACTTTTCTTGAATTGACATGGCAGGATTGGCATAAAATTTTCTGTCTGTGTTAAAAGTGTGAAAGGAAAAACACAGTTTGATAGAAACTTATCAAATTTGGAACATCAAAACTAGTATCTGTATATCTGTTCATCCTGCACCTTGTTATAACCTTGAAGTCCCCAACACTATGGTGTAGTCATTGTTGCTCAACGGTTCCAGTTTTTTTGTGTTATTCTTTATTAAACATTAAAAACACGTTACTTTTAGTATTTGAAAAAGCTTTTATTATATTTTAAAATTTTAAAATAGTTGTCAAAATTGGTAATTCGGCTCGACCCGGCTCAACTAATCACGGATTGATGATTTAGTGAGTCAACCCAACCTGACTCAAATTTTAATGAACCAAAAAAATTTGAACCTGGCTTGGTCCACCACGGGTTGGCGGGCTAAATGGGTTGACTCACGGGTTCACTTAATTAAAAAAAAGACAATTTTTTTAATTTTTTTTTCAGTCAAAATTAAATTATCATTCTATTTAGAATCTAAATAAACTTTAATACAATCCAAATACAAACCAAAATCAAAAAAATACAAATTATTTATGTGTTGGCTAAAAAAAACTTAACACGACCCAAATGTAAAACCCAACTTAATAAAAAATACTTGTGTGCCTCTTTTATCTGCGGGTTGGTGAGCCAATCCGGTTCACCACGGGTTCAATCTGGATGAACCGGGTTCTAGATAAACCAGGTCAAAAATCGACCCGTATTGAAATTTATAGAAAAATTCAAATCTAATCCGATCAGAACCCGTGGTGAACCGGGTTAACTCGCGGTTCCAATCCATTTTGACAACTCTAAAAATAAGTGATCTTCCGTGTAGAAACAACACATCAAAAACAGTACACAATTCAAATTTTTACTCTTCTTACTAAACTAATATGGTTCTGAAGGCAGAATCAAAATTTGCTGAACAACTTTAGCAATTAATCTTTCTAAATCTGACTACAAATGAAACCTCCAATTACGTGCTATTCCAAATCAATCTAATTCACTTTTTTTTTTTTCATTTTAGAGGTATATAAACAATCGTCGTGTACGAATTCTTTAAAAGAGTAGAAATTGGTAAAAATTTAAATATAAATTAAAAGTCTCGTAGAAATGAAAAGATTAAACGATATCCAAGAAAAAAAAATCTACAAATATTATATATTAAAATTTTATATTGAAGGTAGCATCGTTTTTTTTATAAAAAAACTTATATCTCATTGATAATAAATTTCCCTTTAAGAAAAACTGTAAAAATGTAAAAACTTAGTTCTATCACTAGAAAAAATAGTATTTAACGAAGATGATTTAATAGAAGTTAATATAACTCTAAAAATAGATTCAATTAATTGAAGTTTTTTTTTTTTTAATTTTAGTTAACTTTCAAAGGTTTCAATATATATATGAGTCAAGATCACTTTTGTATAACTACATTTTACACGAGAAAATTCAATTCCTACCATTTTCTTTTTGAAAAAAATTATAATTTATAGGCCGAGTATTTTCGTAAACACTTACATGAAAATAAAACTATAAGTAAAATGAAATAATTTTTTATTAATTAAAATTAATTTATGAACTAGTTAAAGATTTTTTCTTCTGGAAAAAATTAATACGAAAAAAAACGTTTTTAATTAACATTAATCATAACTTTTACACACACACACACACACATATATATATATATATATATATATATATATATATATATATATATATATATATATATATATTACATAATTAAATATATTGCATTAATATTTATGATTAGATAGTAGTTAATCACTTATATTATATGAAAACAATGCTATTTATTGCAGCTAATTTACCATGATTTGTGGCCACTAACTTCGTCACTCTAAACTACGTGGTATGATAGATAAAGGGGTAGCCATAGAAGTAAGTAGGTATAGTAGGTGATAATAAGACTCTATGCAAGTCAATTAATTACTTGAAACTAAACTACAAGTTAAATTACGCATGCCCTGATTCGCTCTTTCAGGAATCATAACTACAAACCAGACATGTCTGCGCAGATCGTAATGTCATTCAGAAAAAAAGGTTATCATCTTCTACCTAACAACACTAATACTATAATGTTCATACTTTTGGAACATCAATCATGGATAATAGCTAATAAGGTGCAACAGGCCACTGGCAGAAAGGCACTGAAACAGTGTTATAATCCTCCACACTCAAACAACAAAACCCCTCATCTGCAACCTGCTCAATCTTACTCTTTCCCTGTCCCTTGTTCGAACCCCTTAGACCCTCTGAAGTGCTTTCTACCGTTTCTACTCCAGATATTTCTTGATATCTGGAATACGTCCCAAAACCTTGCTCTTTACTCAGCATTGCCTTCAACTTCATAACCTGCTCACAACAACAACACACAAAAAAACATTGCATAACGTAAAATAGTAATGCAGTTTCATATTTCTATTCATGACACAAACCCTAATCTCAGAGATGAAGTTTGAAAATCATGTCATTGTTTTTTTGGAATAAACTAGTAATATATATGGTTTACATACAGGTACATGGAGAGACAGAAGGACATAAAGGGTATAAACGTTTTTATAATGCGTGTGGGAGTGTGTGAAAGTGAAGTTGAAAGGTACCTCTTCTTGAAGCTTCTGCTTTTCGCTGGAGATGACATCATATTGGTGCTTGAGAACATCATATAAGTGCTCAAGCTGCTTCGTTTTCCACCTCGTACGTCTATTTTGGAACCAAACAGCGATTTGGCGAGGCTGAAGACCTAGCTCCCTCGAAAGCTTCATCTTCCTTTCAGGGTCTAACTTTATTTCTTCCTGGAAGCTCCTCTCCAATAACTCCAACTGGTTGCTTGTTAACCTCTTCTTCTTCTCTTTGCCTCCGTTGTACATTGCCGGAATTGAACCTTCTCCTGTCTCCAACATTGTCGCTTCTTTCATTTCCACTCCTGAACATATGCAGCAAAAAGGGTTATGTTGGAAAAACAGCAAGGTGTTTATAGCTATTTACACTTCTTAGTATTACAAAGTGCTGTCTCTAATACATAAACGAAAGCATTTTAGCTAGGGTTAATAACCATTTTACGATTAAAATAACATAAATATTCTATCTGTGAAAACATAAGTGTACTCTTTTGAAACATAACATTTAGGCTGTCGGATTGATCTTTCAGAGGTTGTCCTAGCTGAATATACCAACTCAACAAACAAGTGCAGCTTTCAGATATATATGTCTTTGTCAATGTTTCCTATGCTAAGCTTCTTCAGAAAAGCAAGAAAATGGGACAATTACTTGGGATTCAAGTTACTATTACAAAACTCAGAAATATCGAAATGTGGTGGTTGAAAAGTTGTTGGAAGCTAACTGGATATGAAAATGATAAACCATGGGAAGTAGAAAAGAAAAGCAAGTTGACATTTGAGGATGAAGATAAATCCTTGGAAGAAGTTATGTTTTGTTGGTGTTTTATTACCTGGATAACGGTTGTTGTTGTTGTAGTTGTAGAAGAAGCCTAAGGTATCTGGGTGAGGAAGAAATGGTTTTGTGGTGTAATGCCAATCCATAGCTTTTTGTTCTTCCATTGAAATCCATGTGCAGAAGGATCTCTTATATGGGTTAATGGGTTGAGTGTATGAGGATGAACTTAGACCACGTAGGCGCGTAGGGAAAGGTGTGTTCTGACTTGGTATTATGAGAGGCAAAAGGCTGTCTATATTCCTTTCTCTTTTTGGGTGCCAGCTAATAAGAGATCTTTAATTTCTCAATGCTTGTAGGTAATAAATTTGATTTCATTATGAAAATAAGATTCAGAGCATTTATTTCATTGGTTACTCCTAAATCAAAGTAATAATCAAAGTAATGTTTAACAGAAGGACAGTGGTAATATAGAGTTGTACCTATCCGGGGCTACGGTGAGTGGCGTACCCAAGAGGAAGGTTAGAGTGAGGTTTTCCTTTGTAAATTGTGAGGTTGTTCTTCCTTGCTATTGGGAGCAACAATGTCTTGTGTTAAGGTGGGAACTGCGGAAAGGGACCACGATTTGTCAGGACAAGGTGTGAAAAGGGGGAACCATGTCTTGAGCTGGCCACTCATACCCTTCAAGCCATCCGTTTCAAAAAAATAAAATAAATATATATATATCACTATTATATCATTTGTTTTACAATAACTCTTGTAATTTTAAAATTATGCAAATGTAGTAAGTTAAAATAATATCATGAAAATTTATTATGAAGGGAAATAATTAATCAAAATTCACTTCAAATGATGCATTTCATTTGAAGAATGATGAATGGATGAATTTGAAAGGATAAAAATATATATTTGCTACTTATTTTTATTCAGTTTTGTCATTTTATTCTTAATATTATTCTTTTTTCGATTAAGTTCTATTTTTTGTTAATTTTGTTTAATTTGGTTTTTATTTTTATTTATTTTTAGTTTTTTTAAATGTCCACGTGTCAACGTAAAAACAAGTTATGTGTGAAAGTCAATGTTTTATATTTAATTTGGTTCCTATATTTGTTATTTTTATTCAATTTAGTCCAAACTTTTTTAAAATATAACAATTTTGTATCTCTATAAATTGAGACCAAATTTGATTTTTATATAAATATTATAACAATATTTTTATTAACATTCATATTTTTATTAATTATTTGACTTAGGGTTACAATTAATTTAAAATTGGAAGGAAAATTGTAAAGATGAGGACTAATTTTAAAATTTTAGATGAATGGTGTTAGTTCTCATCCTTGAAACTTTCATTCTAATCTTAAACTAATTGTAACCTTAAAAAAATTATTTAATAAAAATGTAATTATTAAGAACATCATTATAACATCAATTTCCAGAGAGACAAAATTGCTTGCTCAATTTTAAACAAGAATGAGACTAAATTGACAAAATAATGAAATATAGCGACAAAATTGAATATAAAATATTGATTCTAACATGTGACACGTTGCTCAGTTGACACACGACATTTTTTTCAAATAAATAAAAATAAAAAAAATAAAAAAATAAAAAAATCACGAGTGTCATGGGATCGTTACTTCTTTTTACCATTAATTATTTAAACAATATTAGAATAAAAAATCAAATTGAACAAAATTGATGGAAATTGGAACCTCATTAAAAAATATATATATATTACAACTATAATGACAAAATTGAACAAAATAGAAACCATATATATATATATATATATATTAACCAATTTCAAAAGATAAAAGGAAAGAAATGTCTGTTATTTACTTTAAGACCTATAAAATGAAAGAATTCGAAGAAAAAGTTTTTTCAAAATTTGTGAATGATAGATAAAAAGAAAGTTTCATTGATTAAAATAAAATATTACAATTTTACTCTCGTAATTAAAATTAATATAGGATAAAATGTAATTATTTAAAGTTAATTTAAAGAAAAATCCGGATGATTAGTTTTTTAATAAAAAAATGAATAGGTTAAATTTATTTTAAAATAAAATTAAAATTAATTGCTGCTATTATGTATTACAATTTTACTCTTACAATCAAAATTGATATAGAATAAAATGTAATTGGTTAAATCATATTTAAAGAAACATCTGAATAATTAACCTTTTAATAAAAAAATGAATAGGTTAAATTTTTTTCAAAATAAAATTAAATTATAATTGCTGCTCTTTTGCCATACCGAGGAAGAGAATCCATGTACAGTAAAAAAAACAAGGGAGTAATTGTGAAATTTAGTCTAAATTGTAAGGTATTTAAGTAAAAACAAACGTTATAAATAGTAGGTTATAAATAGGTTAAATATGTTTTTCTCCTTCAAATTAAAGTGAATCTTGGAATTAGTTCCTTTTCGAAATTTTATAATAATTTAGTTATTTATTTTTAGAAATACGTGAATTTAGTCTTTTTTATCAAGTTTTGTTAAGTTTATTTGACATTTTAAACGCATTTTATGATAATATTTGAGTTAACATTGAAGCGAAAATGTGTCATGTGATTGAAACCTCATATAAATTTAACAAAAATTAGTTAAAATGACTAAATTTAAGATAAAGAACTAAATTGATCAAAATTTTTGAAAAATGACTAATTCTAAATTTCATTGAATTTTAAGGGACAAAAACATATTTAACCCTAAATAGTATTTACTTTCAACTCTCCTCCCACATAGGTCCTTTCTTCCTTTTATCCCTATTACTCTTACATATTCACAAATTCATAGAAACAAAAACGCAAATTACTCCTTATGAGAAAAAAAACAAAGAAATGCAATAGATGGTCTATATGTTAGACTTTATAATTAGTTTAATTTGGTTATTCCTCAAAATGAAAAACCGTTTTAGGTCTCATTAGTTGTTGATGATGGTTCTTCGAGTTGATGAGATGGTCTATATATTAGGATATGAGCTAACCTATATTCGATGTAATTTTTAATCCAAAATTTCAAATGTTATATCCAATTTTTTTTATATATTATTTGTTTTTATCTAGCATTTTCAGTTAATGTGAAGTTCTTAGCTTCGTATTTAAATTTCTCACAATTTTTCTGTGACGTGTATTTCCTTCTTATATGTTGGAAAGATATAAAAAAATAATAGATAATCACTCGAATCAAATATTTCCTAAATAAATAATATGCAAACTAATAAAATGTATAAAATAGAGAAGAGAGGAATCAACAAACACCAAAATTTTTAACGAGAAAAACTCTCTGGAGGAAAAATTCATGGGACTTAGTCCAGTCAAATCTTTTACTAATAAAAATTGATGAATACACCACAAGTTCTCTTGAAGATTTTAAGGATCAACATAGCATTATTCTCTCCATCAATAAGGTGAATAACAAACCCAATGAATACTTTAAATAAACAATAGAATGAGCCCTAATATTTGAGTAAATGATTAAAACTTTTTCTCCAAGGTAACTTCTCTGCACAGACAAGATAAATTATGGTTGCTCTTATCTTCTTCTTTACTCTCTTTGATTTCTCACCATAGGCACTCACAAGTTATTTCTTTCTGTCTCACTCTATTTTTCTCATTATAAGTCAGATACAAGTATTACATATTTAAATTGCATAATGAGTCGGGAGTCCATAAAAAAATTCATCTTTTTATTTTTTTTTATTTCAATAAATTAGTGACGTACTTGATAAATGTTCCTAATTTTTTTTTTTTAAATGCAAATATTCTACCGGTGAGTGTCTTATTTACATGATACTTTTTTTCACCGATGATATCGATCATTGAATCCGAATCAAACATCTAAAAAATTACAAAAACAAATTTTAAGAAGATAACAGTTTTATCAAACAAAATTATTCACAAATACAATATACTATATACATAAAGTTATATATATAATCTAAGGAAGATCAAAATATATATACATTAAATTGTATCTCCAAACTTAACAATACTATAAGTTTCCTTTCTAACTACAGAGTATTTTTTTCTTCTTCATTATACTCATGATTTAAATATCTGTTAAACTATCGATTTTTTTGTCTTTTTTTATCAACAAAAAAAAAATGAATTTAAGGAGAGCAATTACCAGGCTCTATCCCTTTTACACAAAATGTAGAAAATACTATGATACAAAGGATTACATCTCTTGTAGGTACCTCCTAATCACTAATTAAGGATATCCTATCAAGAAGAAAACATATAGATTAGGTTAAACAGCATCATAAAACTGCTTGACAAAATTACAGAGATAGAATAAAATGATAGGCAGAGAGAAAAAACATTGCTGTGTTACTGCAGGAGCATGGTGTGTGGTCCCTGACCAGATCATATATATGAAGGTTTCTTCCTGCATTTTTTACTAATTCTGCGACATCTCAATTAGCAACTAGGTGATTAATTAATTTAGTTATTAACGAGTGATGAAATATATACCAAGTTTGACGTAAAACACGCATTCCAACAAACCAACAATACTTTGTCTTAATAAATTCTTATTAAAATAAACAAATATGGCATGAATACGATATGACGAATGAATTTATGCAGTGAATAATGCAGAAAGAGATTTAACAAATGAATTGAGTTCCGAAATTGCCACACCGATGATGACAGAGAAGCTGCCATAACCTCTGCGGCATCATTAAAAAGGCAAGTGAAGGACGGTAAATAAAACAACTTTGGCTCATCTTCTGTTTATTCAACCTCATTTCCCTTTTTCCTTAAAGTTTCCTGCACTGTTCAACGCAGCACAGCTTTTTCTCTCTCTCTCTCAAATAAACCAATTTAAAAACATAATCATCTCACTCTAATTCTGAACGAATACCAAATTTTATTCGACTCTTCAAAACCGATTTTTGAAGTTGAACTTGTGGCCAAAAGATGGGGGAGGGGAGCATGGTAATGGATACCATAGAATGCGGCAAAGGTCGTTGTAGAATAGATTAATGTTCCAACTTTTGATGAACTAAGTTAATTTATTGATTCATGCACCATGATAACAACACTACATACTTTCAAATATCACTTCTGTTTGGACGTACTGATACGGTACGGTCAAAAATAATGAAACACTGGCGTATTCGAAATCTCCAGGCTTCGAATGCTTTTTATTACTCCATCAACAGGTGCTGCAAAATCTTCTTCACCATTTTTATTTTGCATACTCAGGTTTTTTTTTTTTCATTTCTTTTGTTTTATCATTTGTCTCCTTCTATCCGCTACTAACCTAGAGAAAAGGATTTTGTTGCATGGATGAATGCATGTGATGAGTGGCTTGCATGAGAATGAATGGCTTAGAATACGGTTAAAATGTCAACTCTCTTACAAATCATTCAAAACCTCCACTTTCTCCACCTACATTACCCTTTTTGTTCATCTTAACCGGATACAATATTATTATAGAGATATAACACCAATAAGACATGAATCTAATCTATAAATGAGGGATTAACATCATCTCCAACCAAAAACCTTAAGACAATAAATTTATAGATCTTCACTCGTATATATATGATTTTCAACTTTCTCTTTTTTTACTCTACGTGAAACTTAAACTTACACTTGAATTTTGAATTTACAAGATAAATATTAAAGAATGTCTGATAAATAGTATTATTTTTGTTGCATGTATCGAAGCTTAGCATTACTGATATAAAAGAAGCGAACAGTGTGGAAGCTACTAGACAAATTTTGATAGGAAAGGTAATTATAAAATAAGATGGTAGGTAATAATTCCGGGACAAAAAAAAACAGATTACAGCTGAGAAAAAACAAGGGCTATAAGTAAGGAAATTTAAAATTTTCTAGAACAAAATGTATCATGTGATGCTCCCTGTGTTCCTGCTGTTATGAAGGCAAAAAGGTAAACCTGTCATGCAAGGAATTCATTGAGAAGTCAGAATATTTTGGACAACCTTTTTTTCAACGGTTGTTTTTTTGTGTTCGTCATTTTATGTTATATTTTCCTGTCTTCTGTTCTTTAAATGTTTTGCACGTATACATTGATCAAGCGTTGGAGAGTTAAATTTGAATAATGAGGAGGTGTTGTTTTTGTGGGCTTGAGGGCAATCAATGAATAACAGTGGAAACCGAATCTATTCACTAAATACTAATTACTCTTCAAGTGAAGACAAATGTAGGTAAAATATCTGATGCCAACTTAACTCCATCACCCAACTTCTTCAGCTTATTAAAGTCCTTCCTCCTTTATATTCTTCCTATTTCCATGTCAAAAGATGCTGGACAAACCATTTTTTTAAGGACAAAAAAAGGTTATTTATACTATATTTAACTACTATTTTCACAACTTTTATAAAAATAACATGTCTTAATAAAATTTAACTTTTATATTTAAGCTCTATATATGATAACAAAAAAAATAGCAGTATCAAAATAGCAGTGTCTTTTTACTAATTATATGAAAAAGAGAATTTTTTTATATATATACAATCACTTGACATTCATTTTTAAGATTAATATAGCCATTTAAGAAAAAAAAAAGTGAAGTTTAGTATTGATAAAGAAAAATAGAGATAAAGAAAAATGTGGATGTGAATTGGATGTAAAAATATTAATGTAAAGGGAATGGAATCCAAGAAAAAATAATAAAATGAAAAATTAATATAATAAATGCTCTTTGTATTCTTAATATAATGATTATTTTTAACAAAAATTGTATTGGTAAGCTATGTTTAACACCTCCTCTTTTTACGTGAAAAACTTGTATAACCCTTTTGTCTTTAGCTAATAAGTTTATTTTAGTGATTTGTAACATTTTTCTAAATGCTACTTGGTGACGTTTCCCATGCATGTTTTTATTGATTTTTTTTTAATATTTTATAAACAAAATAACGTGATAAAAATATATTTATTATTATTATTATTATTATTATTATTATTATTTCGATACCTTTACATGATATAATTTATTAAACTATTATATATGTACCTAATTAAAGAGATATATTTTTTATAATTGTTTTAGATAACTCTATCATCTATTAAATTAAAATAATTTTATTATTTAATAAAAAACATTCTTATATTCAAATGAACCACATCTTAACTAAAAAAACAATAATATATATTCTCTAACTCCTAACACACAAAATTGGTTTTCTTTTTTTTATATTTTCTTAAAATCATATTATTTTAATATGTAAAGACACCACAAAATAATTTTTAAATAGTACCAATAATTATTAGTAACTATATTGATCAATTTAGATATCAATTTACAAATCTAAAAGTCATTAATTATTAAAATAGTTATTATTATGAATAAAAAATTATAATTAGTCACTAAATTGATCTTTAAAATTAGCTACTATAATTTTAGCTACCAAAGGAAATTAGTCACTAAAATTTAATTATTTTGATTTTGACTACCAAAATAAATTAGTTTATAAATTAGTCTTTAACTAATTAGTGATCAATTTAGTAACAAATTATAATTTTTTACTTATAATAAAGATTATTGTAGGAACTAATAATTTTTAATTTTGTAAATTAATATCTAAATTGTTCATTATACTAACTAACTATTTTTTGTTTATAAAATTATTTCTAATTGAAAATTTTCTTAAACCGAGACAGCTTGTTTGACTAATTTTATATAATATTTATTTTACTATTTTGACATAATGCAGATTTGTTTTATTATTTTTAAATATCTAGAAATGTTATTTTAAGGGTAAAATTGAAAACTCTCAACATATGTTTTAATAAAAAATAAATTTCATAAAAATATTGTATTAATTTTTATAATTATGTCATTTGTGTTACATTTACTAAATCCTTCTAATTCAATAAACTAATTCAACAATTTTTAGGCTTCAGTTAACTTTTTTCAGCTTTTAACAGTGAAGTATAACTTTATCCTTCATTTTTTTGAAAAGTTCTTAGAACAAATGATATTTCTCTGTAGCAAGGGAAGATAAGGTTAAAATTTAAAGCTGAAGGTAAAGAAACTGCAAAACCATAAAAACCTAAGTATAGCTAGAAGATAGGTAGAGAGTAGAGAGAGCTTGGTGGAGAAGTTGAGAGTGGTCCTCTGTGTGCATGCCTGATGAAGAAGTTCATGAGCTACACAATTTGAAGCTAGCTACTTATGCAGAACAGATATAAAAGTATTAATTAAAATGTTGGCTTACGACATAGTTTGGGTTTGATGATGTGTGCGTGGTCCTGAACAAGCGTTGATGATTTGATGATACTGTAAATGCATGTGAACTTTTTTCAGCAGTAAAATGGTATACAGAGGGAGAAAATTTGTCACTATATTTCCCTAGCTACCACATGAGTGACATAAATAACTCACTCTCTGCCTAAGAAATACTTCTGAAAGATTGAAACAGAAGCAAAAGGTAACTACTATGTGTGACTCTACGTAAACGGCGCCGAACATGGACCATATTGCGTGGGTGAGTACTTATTTTTTAGCTTCGCCTCATAACACACTGCATAGAGATTCTATAGCTATACAAGAGGTTCCTCTGATATATAGTATATGCATAGATCATTCTACACAAAGTTCTAATAATCAAAGACTAATGTTATAAAACAATGACAAAAATATGTAGAAAACGACAAAGTTTGAAATATTCTTACTATTTTGCCTTTTGCAGATACAGAGTATTACATGAGAAAAGAGAACCCTAATAATTATAGTGTAAAAAATTCTTCTCTACCATCACACGATGTATCTCATTTTCTTTATTATCTCCTGTAGCATATACTTCCTCTGTTTTCTTCTTAAAGGTTGTTTCAGAATTTAAAAGATAATATATATATATATATATATATATATATATATATATATATATATATATATATATATATATATATATATATATATATATATATAGTTTGCTTAATATTTTCTTGGTTTATCTTTTTCATTTTTAAATAATTAATACATGTATACATGTATGTAAATTAATTAAAGATTACAGGGAAACTAATAATATAAATGATAAAAGAATAATTAATTTTATTTTGAAATTAAAAATCATAAGTAAAAAAAAAGTTAATTTTCAAAAATTCTATACTTCAAAAATTTGTTCTTTTTTTCAATTTTTTTTTTGAAGATATCTTATGAAAGACAAATAAGTTTATTTTATACAATCTCAGTCAGAAGTCAAGTCATTAAATATTATGTATCAATAATTAAAAATATATATTATATAACTAATGTTACGGGTATAATTAAATTTGATACTTTAAAACATCTGGAGTAAACTTTGAAGTCAAATTTTTTTTTTGAAAAGTTGTAGGGCATTTATAAAACCTATTGTGTTTGGTTAATCCTTAAATCTAGGAGACGCGTAAAGTTTATTTAAGGTGAAGCTTGTTTAAAATAACCACTTTGATCTAAAACTTAAGCCCTTTAAAACATGCACTTAAATAAAACTAAAATAATTAAAAAAGAAAAAGAGTGGGATTCGGTTAGACGGATAGAACTTTATTGTAACCCGCCTGTTTATATGGACATAAAATTTCACAAATTTCAAGAACTTTAAATACATTAAACTTGAATAATTTTTATTTTAAATTATTTCATTTTTAAATATTTTATTTAAACAAAACAATCTATATTTATTAATTTTTTATTTAAATAAAGAATTTCAATTTCTATGAAGAAAAACCATTTTAATATGAAACAGTATTTAATAATTTAATTTAATCATTCAAAATATTAATAATATTTTCGCCCTAAATTATTTGGAGTTGATCTCGATTGCAATTATTTCAACTCAAATCTATCAATTGTCAATGTTCTTAAACTAACATCTTATTTCGTAAAACACATTTTTCAAGGTATAAATTCACATGTCCAAACATTTATGATACATTATAGTTTTTATGTAAGTAAATATAATTTTACAAGTTTTTCATCTTAGATCAGTAAAAATAATTAATCAAAATCGTGTCAGGAAATTGAAATCTATTTCACATGGACAATATTAAGTCAAATTTGAGTTAAAGGAATAGTATGAATATTTTAAAAGACAATTAGTGAAAATATGAAGCACAAAAAATAATTTAAAAGCATTGCATCAAAAGATCGATTTAGATACACCAGAGTAAAGCATCTTCATTTATTATTCTATCAGAACTTAAGTATTTCTAGTAACGTAAAACAAATCACTAATATGCAACTCAACCATTAAAAAAAAAAAGAAAAAAAAAGAATAATGCGCTAAGAGAATATGTATATTATTTACTTGTGAATTGTGGTAAAGGTAAGCGACAAATCAGTTCTGCTTCTTAACATTGCACTTAATAAGGTACACCGAAATTTTCCAAGAGTATAAAAATTTGTGTCAATACCTGATGGAAGGGCACAATAATATGAGGAGAGGAAAGCAAGTGTTAGCGAAGTTTGTTTTCCTGTTTCTGTATTCATCTCATCTGACAGGCAGAAAACAGAGTGGACAGACACAGAAATGGTGATTACATAAAAACTCTAGAATGGGTAAAATGTTTTTATCCCCGTAGAATTTCTAAAATTCAGTTTTAGTTTCTCTAAACTTTTTGTCCGTTTTTTCCTTTCTAATTTTGAAATACAACTTTCTTTCCTCCAAATGCTATCTAAGCTAACTTTTTGTCGTCCATAATTTAAATCATTTGGAGAGCAACAACGTGCATTTTTAAACCAGAGAAACTAAAAACTAACAAAAGAATCAAGAAGAATTAAAACTAAACTTCAAAAATTTTAGACAGACTGAATATATAATTGGCCCCTTCGTACCATGCATACCAACTACCAAAAAATTTAAAAAATAAACTCCTACTCTGTGTGGTTATTTCAGAATTCCGCTTCTGGTGCGCTCTCTCAAATGACTAGGTATAATAAATACAGAATCTACACAAAGCCCACCTTTAGAGTGTGTACAGTCAATCTGTTTCATGGAGAATCTTACTTTGGTTGTAGGTTCTGATCCCCTGACAATAAACTCACCCACCTTGTAATCTACCCAATGTCCGCACTTTTGATTGCCGTGTGCATCGTCAGGCTCAGCTTCATCCAGACAGCACTCGAATGATGCTTGCTGACCATCCATGGTTGACAACTCAAATTTCACTGGTTTTATGTCCCAACCATGGGTGTGTTCATAGTTGCGCACGCGTCGCCCAAGCCTCTTTGAAAATCGTCCAAGGTGAAGCCTAAAGGATACAGTATAAATATCAGCAGGAAATGGGAAGCTGACTTCCCCATCCACTTCAAACCACCATATTTGCTGCAAATATGCTACAGTGTTGAACCTGAAATAAACAAACAGCAGAACTGTAATGCAATCCTCAGAAAAAGGAGCTGACAGATTAAACAAATTAGCTTCAGTGTCAGGATTAAGAGTGCTACAATTTGCAGAAAGCACAAATAAGCAGAAAGTTGACATAATTTAACTGGAAGTACATTAAGAATTACACCTCCAACTATTCATGTCTAGTAACAGATTCCGCAGACCAACCAAAACCACCTCTTCATGTTTTATTCCTAGATGGGGTCAGTTTGGTTGAATTAGGTTGACTATTTCATGGATCAGACCAACCAAAACCACCTCTTCATGTTTTATTCCTAGATGGGGTCAGTTTGGTTAAATTAGGTTGACTATTTCATGGATCAGAACCGCTCAAGGCTACAAAATAAGATCAACCAATCTAACCTAAACCAAATTACAAAACATAAGTGAAAGTTAAAACATTATTCCAAAACACAAATAATTAAGGTAGAATCACACTCCTCTCCTTAAAAAGAATTAATATTATATTTTCTATTTTAATGTGAACACGCATTTAAAGACCAATTTTTCCCCTGTCTATTCCTCTTGGCATAATTGCCAGGCAGTTTTGAATGTTTTACTATTAACTTTGGCACCTTATGTGTTTTTTGGGTAAAATCATAAAAAAAAAATAGTTAAAGCATTCAATACTTCGTTTCATTATCTAGCATGTAAAATAGATAATGGGTTGAAATTAATAGTTGGTAATGAAAAGTTTTCATAGGAGGATTGTTCACAGTTGTTCATCATCACTAAAGATCTGTTCTTATTAAAATAGACTAATCTTAGAATTTAAGCTAAGAACTTAACCCTCAAGACCAATTGTAAGGTAGGGACTAAGTAAGCTTTACAAGGAGAACATCAGTTATAATAACTGCAGTTGATATGAGATTTCAACCTGCTTAGAGCCAACATCCCATTGGTCGTATACTTTGATGTTTCACTTAACCTTTCTAATAGGCCGCAATTAAAATAGTTTAGAGGTAACTGCAATTAAGATAGGCTAGGGATGATCACAATTAAGACTGTTTTCCAATAATTAAATCATAAAAAATTATCTTTTAGGTGACAGGAGCGTAATTTTTAATTTAGATGTGAGAATAATGCAACGTAAGCATCTCTCAAGAAGCATAGTTCATCCAATTATAATAGCAAATTCATGCTCTTCATTCACTTTAATACATGCACAAGTAAATAGACAAGTCTAATGTGCAAATATGAAAATGATTTCACACAATGGGCTCTCCTCTCCCAAAATAAGTACATACATACATACATACATACATATATATATATATATATATATATGTTTGACCAATATATTTTGCTCTTCAGAGGAGGAAATTTAGCTGAGGATACCTTTGCCTACTTGCCTGGACAGGACAATATAGTAGAAGGGCTGCCAAGTAGTCCATACTCTATATCATAGTTAATATTTGGGTCATACAAAAGTACAAACCAATTAACACATTTAACATCACGAGGTCGTTTGATGTGGGTGGCAGGTATTCCCTCCTCCCCCGCCTTGGGCAGGAGGGGATTACTATCGATTGATCATTTGATCCAATTAGTAGTTTCATAAAATACTTTAAAATTCTTACATATTTAAATTCAAAATTGAACAAGTAGCACCCAAAAAATTAAACACTTATATTTGAATCTAATGCACATGACAATACACTAAGATAAGATGTTAAGATATTCTTGAACCAAATAATAACATTAAGTGTGATATCCTAGCCTCATTGATGATCATCTACATTACTGGCCAATACCCTAAGATAAGATGTTAAGATATTAACTTGATTGGAAGAAAAGCCATATCTAGAAATGTCCAGAAAGTTTAATAGATATATCCATCCACAATGGTTATTTTAGAACATTGAAAACCAATTAATACAACTTAATAAGGAAAATAACGTGATCTATGCGTATGTATGTTGTTGATGACTTCCGTACAAACTAAAGTGATGCAAATCACTGACTTCCCATTCTTTTACTAAGGCCACAGGTAAGTTACTGTGTCTTCCCATTCACCTTTGCCCAAAAAATGTAATCATAGTTGATCTAAGGGTCGCATGAAAAGGGAAAACTGTCTAACACCTTCTACTGCCAAATTACCCCATTCACCGAATAATGTTGGAAAAGCAAAACAATAATCTTATCGTTGCTTATTATGATAAGAAAACACATTTTCACTTACAACTTCAGTTCAGCATTCTCAACAAGGCCACCTGTAACATACATTCGATGGTTGATAGTGGCATGTAAGATATTACAACAACAAAGCAAAAACAATACTTTTCTATCAGATAAATGAATTTGCATCACTGGAAATCGGCACCTTTGATTCCCTCAACCCATCCTCTTGTTAAAACTCCCCACCACCATTACATTATGTGGGTTGTTAGGTAGAAATTGGTCATTACAGGGGTTAGATATATGATTTTATTACATTAAATATGAAAATATGATATGATTCGATAGGGAAATATCTTATTGATTTTGTTCCTTGCTAGTGTATCTCGTCTTTGTTATGAATAAAAATACTCATGAGGGTAAAGAACATATTGAACATTCCTTCCAGGGTTTTCCCTTCTCAAAATAGCACCAGTGACATACCATCCATCATGACATACCATCAAGGAGGCATGTGTTGACGACATTTGATTGTATTAAATCGGGAGATATGATATGAATTGATAGGGAAATATCTTACCAAATATTTCCCACTAAAGCCTCACAGAAGCATACAAAAAACATTCAATAACCCAGAGAAGCATTCCATCTTGCTGCATGCTCAGTAGAATCATGTATAGCATGGGTTTTTAAAACTCAACCTCAAATAGCAGCAGAAACATGATCTCTCTAAAGTTGCCCCAAGTTCTCACACCATTTTAAGACCAAAAATAAAGACAGTCATAAAACAAAGTCACGCACAACTAACCTAACCGTGCATCATCACAACTCACAACAAAACATAATTTAAGAAAAAAAGGCAGGTTCTGAGAACCTAACCTAGATTCTTCAGTACGAACCCAAGTCCAGTATCTACGGTCATCAATTCCAGTAATAGACATCGCCTTCGCCGAAATTGACATGCAAACCCTTCCCGTGACCCTGTCCAGCCACACTTCCTGCAAAACCATAATCCGTCAACTAATCTCCAACAATCAATCAGGCAACTCAGTGACAGAAAAAGAAAAGCGCGCCGCACCTTGTTGCCGTCGTCGAACGGCACTGGCCGAGAGAGCAGCGCGAAGATGTCCTTCTTGGAGAGATTCCGGTACCTCTCGGGAGGCATCAAATCGAGCAGATCTTGGTAGTTGGTAGGCAGCTTCGTTCGCCAGACGGAATCGGCGGAGGCAGCGCCGCGAAAAGAGCGGTTGAGGCGCGCTAGGTTGCATATCTCCGGCGGAGTGAGGTGGAGGAAAACGCGGGCGACGCAATTCTCCGGGATGTCGCCGAGGCCCGGAGCGGCGGCCGAACCGTTGCTTCCTAGGTTCGACAGCGAGGCCCCCATTCCCTCCCGATCACCCGTTCTTTCCTTTCATTCAAACCTGACTGAAGAACCAAACGAAGGAAGAAGGGAAGCCACAATGGCAGAGTGAGTGCGAAATTATAGAATTGAATTGAATTGAATTGAAGTGAGAGGTGAGTTGGAGAATTACCTTGGAAATAGGAACGATGGGATTTCTATGTTTGGGTTCTCAGGAGAATTTTTTCCCTGTAAGTGAACACGGGTTCAGATTCGATACACACCAATCACCTTCACTTTATTTTTCCCATTCCTTTGCTTTGCTCTTTAATTCTTTACGCTTTTAAACTTCGCATATTTAAAATTCCCATACCAAATTATACATATTTTAATACAGAAAAAAAAAAACAAATTTAATTCTTAATTATAACGTATAAAATAAATTTAAAATCGATATAAAGCTAACAAATTAATCAACAATATCGTTTTACTTAATTACAGCTTTTGTTCACCCAAGTATTTTATATATCAATCCATGCTTTAACTGTAATTGATCGCTCAGTTTATCAATCAACAATAAAATAAAAATTAAATAAAGTCTATTTTCTCTTCTTCTTTCTTCTTCTTTTTTCTTCCTCTTCGTATATAAGTTTTTCAGGTTCACTTTTTCAACTCATAAAATTGAAAATAAACTTCCGCTGTTTATTTCACAAATTAAGCAAACTCGTACATATTTATTTTCAATATAATAAGTTAAGTTTTTTTAAAAGGAAGCACTTATTAAACTCTAGTTTAACTTGACTTGTTAGCAAGTCTAACCGTGGTGACTAGTTAAACACTTTAAAATTTATTTGTTTTTACTAAATATTTAAATTCAAAATTTTCTATCATTTCTTTAATTTTATTTTCATCAATAAATCTATTGTTTATTGATGACCTAAGCGATCATTACAGTTAAGTGATATATTATATTGATGTCTGGTTTTTTCCTTATTATTATATGTTACTATTCTGTATTAATTTTAGAACTAAAGTTATTAATACTATAATTAATGGATCCACTATATTAAGTTTTTAAATATTTGTTAAGTTCTACGCAGATGTCATAGTTGAGAATAATAATTTTTTACGTAATACAATAAAAAATAAACAAAATATAAAAAAATAATCAAGCACGTATCTTGAAAATTATTTTATTTAGTGAAATTTATTATTGTATTTTTGAAAATACAATATAATGATAGAACAAAGAAAAAGAGTCTATAATTAAAGTTTTTATGAAAGAAAAAATACAATGAAATTTGAATAAATTTAGTAAATATCAAATAAGTTGAATGGTTGAATAAGGTATAATCCAAATTATAATAAGAAAAAAAAATGTCTAAGGAATATAAGTGAATGAATTGTATATATTAGTTCGACATTATAATTAGGAGAAGGAATGAATAACAATATAGAAAAGGATAAAACTAAAATGAAGGCTAAAGTCATAAACTTAAACTAGTTTAGTAATTCAAAATGAAAGCAAGTATGAAGATAAAAAAAAATATGGAACAAGATAGATGGATACATACATATTTATCGTCTTTCTCATATCTAATTTTAAAAAATTGAATACTTAGTTATACTCATACTATAATATACGAAGATTCTACCATAAAAAATAAAAATAAGAAACTAAGAGAATAATTAAATATACAAAGTTTATTTGTCATTGATATTCCATCCCTTCAATTTTTCTTCGTAAATTTATAACATAAAACTAGTCCGATGTTTAAAAATATTTATAAATATAAAAAAAAGTAGATGAATTTTTTTTTGCCGCAAATATAAAAACAAAACTACTATATTAAAAACTTTTAAAACTATTTATCAAACTCAATTTTTTTTATGACATAATACCTATAATGCGTCGACACTTCAATTTGGTTGTGTTTAACACGTATTTGTTTATCAATACTTATCAATGAAATATCTAATTTATAAAGTCATAGTTACTACAAGAAATTTTTTAATAATAACAAATTTTAATAACAAAAAACAATTAATCACTATATAATGATCAATTTATGTACCAATTTAAAAACTAAAAATTAATAGCAATCAAAATAACTAATATAGTTCCAAAAAATGATAATTAGTCTCTAAATTAATAAGTAAAACAGTTTCTATTATGAATTGGTTTATAAATTGGTCACTAATATTGGCTACTAAGGTTTTGACTACCAAAATAATTGGTTTCTAAATTGGTCACTAACATTAGCTACCACGTCTTGGTTACTGAAATAATTGGTCTCTAAATTGATCTTCAATAAGAAAATTGGTCTCTAACATGTTTTTTGTTACCAAAATTGATCATTATTTACAAATTTTCTTGTAACAATAATTTTATGATGACAATAAATTTTTTTTTATGTTGACAACTTTAGTACATGTAATTTTAGTTTGAACTCACACAATAACAATTATATATTTATTATGTTTTTAAGAATTATTGTTCACTTTTCAATATTCATATATCACGTATTATATCTATTATTTTAAAAATAAATATATCAACGTATCGTCGAATATGTGTCGTATCCAATACACTATCCGAATATTATAGCATAACACATCAAAAAATAATGTAGTGGTATTATTATAAATAAGTAATTAAGGTTAAAGATTTGAAATTCTTGTATTTGATTAAAATTTAATAAGATAAATATCATATAAGTATAAAATTCTTTAAACCTATTAGTTTAATAATATTTCATATCTTATACAAATCTATTCACTACTTATTATCAAATTTTTGTAGTAACATTTTTTTTTACTTCCTTGGACACCTCTTTGGGTATATTTCCAATAATACCCTCTATAGATGTCGCGGAGATTGTGAAAGTAGGACGAAGTTTCTTTTGTCTCTAGGTTTGCTCTTTTCCATATTTCAAATCTTGTATAAACTGGAATGGAACATGGTGTTGTAGTTTATGATTTTTTTTTAATCCAATCATTTTTCTTTTATCAAGATAATATAATAATACAAGTTTCTCATTTTAAATTTATAAAAAGAGAATAAAGTTGTGTTTAAAAATGAAAATAATATATAGTTTAGAATGACCAAACTGATTCAAACAAAAAGACTAAAATAATTTTTTAAAAAACAAGAATTAAAATAAATCTACCTTTTACTTGGTGAATGAAAATATAGTTGTAATATTACTCTTATATTTATTATTATTTCTCTATTCTTAACTTTTTACCCCTGAATGCATGCACATCAAATGTGGGGTTTTTTTTATCTAGTAAAGAAAAACCGTGAATTGGTATATTATAAAAAAACTTGCCAATTGAAATTAATAAAGAAGAAAAGATAGCATTTGGATAAACTAAGAACTACAAAACCAGCGGCACCGTGTCGTGGTGCGCAACGGTGGTGACCACGAATCTTAAAAATTTGAAAACTCAAACAAGAGGATATAATTTTTTAATGCTAGAGAAAATTATATATATATATATATATATATATATATATATATATATATATATATATATATATATATTTTGCCCACTAGTAAAGTTGTAAATTACTTTTTAAAGTTACATTAGTAACAATTTTTAATCTTTATATCTTCCTAACCTTCCGTTAACTTTATAACAAATAATAATTACTTTAATATCTTTTATCATAATTTCTTATTAACTAACAATGTATTTTTTTTATACTAAAAATAATAAATATTAAATTCTTAAACTAATTTGAAAAATTGCATAACCAAGAGATGAAATTTTGAAATTTATGTTAACTTCTAATTGCATAAAAGGTTGTAAACTTAATAACACATTTAGATTTTTAACTATTATAATGGAATAATTTTGATCTTTTAGACTATAATGGTTCTGTTTAAATTCTTTAGATTGTTTTATTAAATATTGAATAAATTTTATTGTCACCTTATACTAAATTGATACCACGCAGGATTGATGTATTGTTAAACATAGTTTAATTATAATTTTTTATCATTTATAACTATAATTAAAAAAACAAAAATATAATTAAATTATATCAATGGATATAAATTATAAAGTTAATAATACATTCTTACAAACAGTTTCATGTTAACAAGTTTGTTAATAAAAACTTGTCCTATCACTGATTTTTTCGATTTTTCATTTCACAATCAGAAAAAAGAGACCATAATTGAATAATCAACTAAAAGTAAACTAATTTATTATTTATGACAGTTATTATTAAATGAAACTTAAGAAAAACAATGGCCCATTGACAGTATATATATATATATATATATATATATATATATATATATATATATATTTCTTTTGTAGTTTTTTAAAAACACATCTCGAATGAGATGAAAAAGATTAGTGAATATTTTTTTTAATAATATACTCTTGCTTTAAATTATACACAGTGGGAAAAAAGTATGCGAATATATACATCATATAAATTTCTTTGTGAGCAAATATGTACAATACATTATAAACTTAATGAGAAAAAAATAATTTAAAATAAAATAAATCATTCAAGATGTTATTCATTATGATGACAGAAGAAAAGTATTTATAAAGTAAAATTGAGAAACAAAAATGTTGATAAATTATGTTTGAGAGGTTAAATTTGTAATAGTTGTGGAATTTTTGGGGTTAGAAGAGTCGTATTTAATGTGTTGTGTTTCATCGCTGAATCGACTAATAATAAGGCATAAGCACGTATGCAGAATCTAGTGTCTGGTTGAAACAAGGGTTTAAGTGGATGTTTCAAGGGTTTAAGTGGACGTGGACCAGCCCATTTGGCTCAAAACCTGTGGATTATGTTTTTCAAAGCACAAACAAAACCATGGGCAGTTTTCTGTCACTGCTGTAGCATAACCAGCTGCTTCACCCTTTGTATTTCATCTCTATTATCTTATTACCATATGCTATATATCCATCCTTCTCTTTCTTCCTTCTACCCATCTTTCTAACATGCTTCTGCATAATCATCTTTCCTACCCTTTTTTCCTTTTCCTCTCCACCATTGACTTCTGCATAGTCTTTCAAAAAGCTGAGGAAAAATAACATGCACCAGGTCTTCGTCATGTCATTTTCCACACGCCAAGCTGAGTTTTGGTAAGATGAACGTGTGTTATGATGTTAATTACACTACGTGGATCTAACTATTTCTCAAAACCCGAGTCCTTTAGTCAAATTGCTTTTCACCCCTTTTGAATCTTGAAGTGTTCTAACTCCAATTTCATTCTAGATTTCCACAAGTATTTAGTGGGATTGGTGATTTTCGTAGAGGGATGGAACCGAATGCATTAGGGGGTGGAATATTTCCCAACATGAGTAGTGGTTTGCTAGGAGTAGAAAACCTTCAAAACCAGCAAAACCCTCCTCACCCTTTGCACCACCCCCAAATGGTTTCCTATGCTTCTCACCATGACAATGAAACACATCAGCAACACCCACCACAGTCAATCAAACATGGTTACAACTATTCTGCCGGGAAAACCAACAAGTTACAGATCACACTCAGTGATGAAGATGAGCCAGGATTCACAGCAGAAGACTCCGGTGATCCCAAGAGAAAAATGTCTCCATGGCATAGAATGAAGTGGACTGACACCATGGTAAGGCTCTTAATAATGGCTGTTTATTACATTGGAGACGAGGCTGGTTCAGAAGGTGCTGATCCCACTAAGAAGAAAGCCACGGGGTTGCTCCAGAAGAAAGGGAAATGGAAATCGGTGTCAAGGGGCATGATGGAAAAGGGGTACTATGTGTCTCCCCAACAATGCGAGGACAAATTCAATGATTTGAACAAGAGGTACAAGAGGGTCAACGACATTCTGGGCAAGGGCACAGCCTGTCGGGTGGTGGAGAACCAGACCTTGTTGGACACCATGGATCTGTCCCCAAAGATGAAGGAGGAAGTTCGAAAGCTTCTCAACTCCAAGCACTTGTTCTTCAGGGAAATGTGTACCTACCACAACAGTTGCGGCCACAACAACAACTGTGGAACTTCTAACGTAAGTGAGGCTCAACCACAACATCAACAGCAACAGCAGCGGTGTCTGCATTCATCGGAGAACGGGGTGGGGGGTCTGAGAATGTTGAAAGAGGATGAGGATGAGGATATTGAGGAGGAGGATTCGGAGGATTTTTCTGATGAGGAGGAGGAGGAATCGGGAGAAGGAGCATCAAGGGGTATGGAGGAGGACGAGAATGATGTGATGAGGAAGAGAGCGAGGAAAGGAGGGTTAGGTGTGTTGTCATCATCATCGTCGATATCGTCTCAGGCGATGATGCAGCAATTGAATGGCGAAGTGAGTGGTGTGTTGGCAGATGTGGGGAAGAGTGCATGGGAGAAAAAGCATTGGATGAAGAGGAGGGTGGTGCAGTTGGAGGAGCAGCAGGTGAGTTATCAGATGCAGGCGTTTGAATTGGAAAAGCAACGGTTGAAGTGGGCGAGGTTTAGCAGCAAGAAGGAGAGGGAAATGGAGAGAGATAAGCTTCAGAATGAACGGAGGAGGCTGGAAATAGAGAGAATGGTGTTGCTAATTCGCCAGAAGGAGCTTGAATTGGTTAATGTTCATCAACAGCAGCAGCAGCAGCAGCAGCAGCATTCTTCTACCTAGAATTGAAGAAATTACTGTGTAAATTTTATGTATGGTAGTTGAAATTAGTGTAAGAGCATATGTAGACTTGGAGATTGTTCATTTTCTTGGGTAATCATTCCAAGTAATTTCGAAACATGTAGTATGCTGGCTTGTTTGTAGACAATTTTTGCGTTCTTGTTTTGAATAAAGTTTCCCCTCACATCTGAGTTTTTAGGGACTATAAACTGGAGTTGTTCATTTAAAAAATAAAAAAATTTCAAAAAAACAATTACTCACGCCCGGTGGGACTCGAACCCACAATCGTTTGATTAGAAGTCAAACGCCTTATCCATTAGGCCACGGGCGCTTGTTATTTTAACATGTAAATTAATTAATTTACTTCACAAAAAAGTAGATTAAAATACCAATGTTCTTATATCAACCCTTTAACGATTCAGATGTTCCTCGGGCTAATGTTTTGTAAATTGAATCATTCAACGTGTAAATATTGCACAATGTATTAAATTATTGAGATGAAAAACAACTCAAATTCTAGGTAAATGAAAATTTAAATTAATACAAAAAATCATATCAATTGTCCTATAAGATTAAAAAATGCATAATAAAGGTAAGTTATTTCGATAATTAATTATGAATAGATTTTGTTTGTTTGGATAAGTTTATTGAAAACAACTATTTTATGATGATCAATTTCGTTTGATGTAATAAATTAACTTGTGTATAAGAAAGTGAGCCGGTATAGTTTTAAAAAAAAAAGAATAGTTATACATTACATATTTTAAAATTCATAAGATGAACGTTTGTAGATTTCAGCTTTTAATAAAAAAAGAAAACGGGTGAAGTTTTAAAATTCTATCTTCTCCAAAATGCTCTACGAGGCCAAACGATAATCATGATCATGTCCTGTAAATAATAGGTTATACTTAATGCTGCGAAGTTCCCTGAGGGACAAAGGATAAAAAAAATATGCATAAAATATACCAAATCATTTCACGTGCTTAATCTTGGTAACTTCATATACAATCTTCATTCGGTTCAAGAAAGATTGATCTGTGGTTTTCCTTCAGTATTGTTCATGATTAAATTTATACCGCTGAAAACAGTATGACGACTACTCTTCTTTTCAAATTGTCCTTAAGTAAAACTTTGATAAAAAAAAGTTTGGCATCAGGGCATATTTCCTCTGAATTTTAACTATGACAGACTATCATATAACTATTCTAACATTCAGTTTCAATCACAAAAACAAAAACTAGTCACCAAACCCGGTGGAGACAACTCAAAAAGTGGAATCCGATCTGCCACTGCCAAAAACTTAGTAGTCCAGAAAACAAAAAAGCCTGTACTGTAGTTAGATGAATGCAACACTTAATCTTCAAGCTCGATTATCTTAACCACAGATGAATCACCAACTTTCTGGCAAATAACTACACGATCGTGCGACTTTATAACTCCTGCTGCTTTTCCATGATCAAGGGCAACCTTTAGAATAGATTCGTTTGAAGCACTAGTTGACTCGGCCTGCAGGCAGAGTATTAAGTGATGGGGTCATTGTACATCAGCATGTATACTAGTCAAGCAGACTGTAGCTTATGTTTCACACCGTACACATGAAGTTGACTACTGCAGAAAAATATAAAACTCATTTCTAGATCTACCTAATGGAAATACCAGGACTCAAGGAGCTCAGGAGTCACGATGATTTGAATTGAAGCTACACAGAAACAGTACCCAACCCCGATACTCCAGCTACTTTTAAGTTTGATCAATTCAGCACTCATTTCTTTCCCCCAAAAGAATAATGCATAATAATAATGCAGATAGAGTCGTGAAACAATTGACTTACAGGATGTCGAGGATCGGCAAGTATGGGAAAGAGCCCTCTTACGATAAGTGATTGCCTAGCCTGTGCCAACAAATTGAATTATAAGTTGGTAAACAAGATATTTGAATATGACACTATAATCCTGGTAAATATAAGCTTCCAATTATTATACGGAACAAATGTGTCCAGACCCAGGTCAATACAGCATCATCTTCCAAAGTAAGTCAATACATACTGTTCATGACTGTATTTCCATCGCAAAGGATACAGTACAATTAATTACGGCTGAGAAAATTGGAGTAACATTAGATGGTTTTATAAGTGATGTGTAAAAAATGTCTAATACATAAAAAATCGAGAATATTTACATTAAAACAAGATTGAAAAAAATAATAAATATATATAGTAGGAAGAAGTAAATTAATTACATAACTGTAAATAGGCTTTCCCTCAAATGAGTTGGCAGTTCGTCCTGGAAACGGCCAGGAATAAAATGTTCTTAGCAAAGCAAACATAAAAGAAATGATTTATTTAATAGCTACAATTTAACTAGAAGTATTCATATATGTATCTAGGGGGTCAAATAATGCCCCGTGATCTCTTGATTCGAGAACCAATCCCCGCTACTCCATGGTTTCTTACAGAAAATGATTGGATCAACACATTAATTATAAAATAACTAATTTTATGCGGTGCTTGCACATACAAATTCAGAAAAGTTAAACAAAATTAATTTTTCGATCTAGTTCATGTTTTTCGTTTGCTTGAAAAACATTTGAATTTTAATACATTTCAATAGAGCAAAAAATGAATTTCGATTATATGAACAAAAGGTCAATTACGTTAGCAAATCACATCCTTAAAAACAGGCGATGTAGTTTAGCAAAACTATTCTGAAAATCATATCAATAATATAATCCAGACTGTGAACAGGACAAGAGGGTGTCTATCCGATCCACGTACACCTAACAAGAATAATATGCAAACACAAAATATCTAACCTCAAAAGCTCCGCTAAAGCTCCATTTCAGTTGATTTGTCGTGATTCGGGGGATCACAACAGAGAGAACTGGCATGGTCGGCCTATATTTTGCTATCAATCTAAAAAGTGCATAAACCCTATTAGAAAAGCCTCAAAGACACAAGTAGAAATGCAGGGAAGAAAAATTGATTTTGATATTATTTCATTTATAACATTCATTTTCCAAGGATTGAATCCTATTTAGAAGTTGCATAGTCTATCTCTCTATGATATTATATTAACATTCACAACAAATTATTCATCGAAACAGTACCTTGCGGCCCTTCCAGATGAAGTGAAGCAAATAATAACAGAAGCCTTCACCTTAATAGCTGCCCGTACCTAAAAAGTAGGATTTGCATATTTGCATATAGGTTTCAAAGATGAAATAAAACCAACCACTAAGACAAGAAAACAAGATCCGTAGACAAACTATACGTTTTCAACGTAGACAGACAATCACTAGCAAGAAGAAACTAAAAACTGGCCTACAGCACAAGGCTACCTCTAGTGAGGGGTCAGGGATGGTCAGATGCATGCAGCCTTACTCCGTGAGCAGAAGCTGATATTGCAACCAAAATCCATGACAACCATGTCATGGGACAGAATCTTATTGTTGTACGATGGCTCCCTATTCCATGGACTAGGAACCGCATAAAATAAATAAGAGGAGAGATTGAAGTGAAATTACCGCAGAGGAGGCAATAGATTCCAAGTGGGACATGGGTTCTCCAACATATTTGACAGTTTTCTTAAAATAAAGGTCTTGATTAAAAACTTTCTCTGCCTGAAATAGAAGGTGGCGATCTCAGTCAGCATTTTGAGTGACATTTCAAACACGAGATCAATGAGTCAAATCAACTCTCCCAACAAAGGATTGACATTCACATAACTAATGCCACACAGATATTCTTTAAAATATTCTTTTAAAACCACCATAAGATAGAAAGAAAAAATGCTAGGAGAAATTGGAATTCAGAAAAAGAAAATTTGTGACCACAACATAGTTTCCATCATAAAGTAGAAAACTTTATCTAAATGAAGTCAATAGTATCTTAATCTATTTAGATGAAACTTCCGAGATAAAATAGTACAGAAAATTAGAGAGATATCGATATTCAGATAAAGAAAAGAGGTGACAATAACGTAGTTGTCAGACTTCCATACTCTTGTAGAGCAACTACTATACAACCAAAAAGACCAAAAACAATTTGTAGTTAAACAATTAAGAGATATTTGGTAATAGCAATGATAATAAGTCAAATACAGCAGTTCCGTAGATCTCAATGAGTGTCTTGGAACAAAATTTAGATGCAGCCTAGGAATTCCCTCAACCATACAATTGTAAAATCAGAAGTGCTTGAATTAATGAAGTTGTCAAACCACAACTCCATAATATACCAATTCCAAACTATTTAGGCAATAGATTTCACAATACACAGAACAGAAGAATTTCATCAGAAATGTTCCATAAAATAAAAAATTAACTTACTAGAACAAATTTTAAGTATCAAACGAAATTAAAGAGCATTGAAGTGCACTTACTTCTGCACAAATTCTGCCAACTGTAGAAATAGTCTCAACAGGGTATAACCCACGTAAAGTCTCAGCACCTAGAAGTATTGCATCACTCCCTGTATATTTATTAATAACAGTTCAACAAATATCCAATAAATGATTCTAGCAAAAACATGTAGAACAAACACTAAAAAAAACACAATTGTGAACAATCAAAATCAGAAAAAATAATCAAGTGACAAATATTTATTGATATTGCGTAACACAACCGATATCAAAAGCACAGCAAGATGCACAGAGCTATATATAGTCACCATCACAAATGAAAGAATGACTAAATTATTGAAGCAGGTCTAAATCTGAAAATGAAGATAGCAATAATTCAAGTCTTCGGTAGTCATCTGCAGAAGTTTTGAAGTTACCATGCAAATCAAACACAGATAAGCACTACCGGGAGATAAATGACATCAGTGAAAAGTGGTTAAAAAGACTCCAGTATCATTTTGTGTATAATAATAAAATAGTACCATACTTCCTCTCTCCATATGAACACTCTCCTCTCATGGAACCCTCTACCGTTAGTGGAAGACCAAATTTCATCATATAAACATGCAATTATGTCCTAAAGCACTGCCATAATGCACCTCCATTCACAAACCAAAAACACCATGTTATGGCGTAATGGCAGCACTACGATGGTTATTTAACAACACTGAGCCCCCATCACACTTTGCTTTGTGCTGATAACAGAAGATATGGCCATTTCTTCGCTTCTCATACAAGCACAGCAGTCCTGTTGCTGGTTGAATTTCAGTATTTTACAATCCAGTAAATTCCAATGTAAATCATCTTAACTATCAATCTCTTAAATCTACAATATTCTAGACCATTGCATCTCCAATGGCTACTTAAAATCAGAACTTTGGGGGTTTAAACATATTTTGTTATGACTATTCTAATATGAAAACGTTAAGCTATATATACATACATATATACATATATACATACATACATACATACATACATATATATATATATATATATAAACTTAACAAGAAGATATAAATTTCCTGGACATCCTAGTAGTCACCACCGCCCTAACTAGCAGGATCATGTGACAGGTGACTTACCATCTAAAACAGCATTGGCAACGTCAGTGGCTTCTGCACGAGTTGGTCTTAAGTTGTCAGTCATGCTATCCACAACACGAGTAAGCACAGCAGGTTTGCCAGCCATATTACACTTGTAAAGGGCTGATTTTTGAAAGAAAAATACCTACAGAAGCAAATAGTAGTTGATTAACACCTCTGCAATGGTCTGTCTATGAATTATGATTGACATTACGAGCATTGAAATTAAGTATCAGTTCAATATACTGACTCAGGTCAAACATCCCATTCCACTCCAAAAGATATATTCCCTTGCTCAGCAAAAGTCTCATTTATTTCTTTGTTCAAAGTTTGTGGTTTTAACAGCAAACCCCACTCACTCATTGACTATTGGTACATTTAATTACACTTATAAACAGATGAAGACTCACGATATCAGTGTTATATACGTTTATGGTTCAAAAACAGACATTTGGAACATTTACAAAAACTTGGTAAACTATGTTGCTTTGAAAACAAAATCTAGTTAAGTTATTAGGAAAAAGGTACTCGGGAAAATTCATAATTTCATAATCAAATATAATATAAGACTACATACTTGGGATATATCTACTAGCTAAAACTTGTTCGAACCAACCAAGTACCAACCACATCCATTGAAAGAAAAGTGGGCCAGATGATCTAGGCAAGAAAAAATCCATTCAAGCATTTAAATAACAAACACCATTTCAAAAGAGACCAAGAACAAAAAGTAGCATTGGAACAATTTTGTCCATTATCAGCTCTTACTCAAACATGTTGAAGCATATACTTATTTCAATTCATTATGAATACAAATCTATAATACTGGAAGTATTAAATACATTCTCAACATGTTCAAAGTCAGAACAAAACATACAAAAGTAGAGCTCTTTAGTCTATTATCAAAATTCAGTTTAACGAAGAATCTAACCTTCTCTGGGGGAAGATCAATGCCCAAATTCCCACGGGAAAGAATAATACCATCTGCTTCTTGTAGAATTTCATCAAAGTGGGTCAATCCCTAGAAAACAATACAGGTGTGCATATGCTGTTCAATCAGAACTCTGACAGGAATTTAATTTACATAAAAAAAAAAACTAAATTTTGCAGTAAATTATGAAAAAATGAAGTTCACCTCAACATTTTCAATCTTTGCAAATATATGAGTCTGGCTTAGATCTCCTAACTTAGAAAGGAATTCACGGGCCTGCATTTCAAGCACACTAGAGGTTTTTAATAGAAAACCTGAAACAGCTCTAGAAAATAAATTAAATGACCAATTATGAACTCCAAAAAACTAAACAGAGCAAAGAATGTGGAAGACAAATTACCTGGCGAACATCTTCAGCATGCCTAGTATATGACAATGATAGAAAATCAATTTTGTTTTTTACTCCCCAGGTGCTTATAACCTGGCAAGGAAAAAATAATAGCCCAAAACTTCAAAAAATCCTATGTTTAGGCACATACAAACTATACATATTTGATGATAAGTGACTCGTTCAAACATGCAAGTAAAAAAACAGAAATTACCTCCTTGTCTTTATCAGTGAGGGTAGGCAAATCAATATGAACCTGAGAGACATGCAAAGTGAACAATGACCCTGCTAACGTTGCTGAATTCTTTATAGTACAAACAACGTCCTGACCTGTAACTTCGGACACCTGCATAGTTTCAGCATAACTACTCAACATGCATGTAGGACTTCAACTATTCCTACTTAAGTCAGCCTATGCCATTGACACAGATTGAAAATATCAACAAAGTTTTAATTTCAAGTATATGAAGAAAATCACAATATAACTAACACAAATGGTTAACAAAGATTATAAAAAATAGAAGAACACGCACAATAACAAAAACAGAAGGGGGCTCATTAGAATAAATTGTCTTTTGTAACCAACTCACCTCTAGCCATACAGAAGTAGTTTCACTTCCCGTGAACAAGTATTGACCAACAAAAATTGTGTCGCCCTTCTTAATCGACTGTGAACAATCCAAACAAGATTAGGGTTTAAACCAAATCAAGCGTTGCATTAGGAAAAATGGAAACGAGTCCACATAATGAGTTGCAATAATCATGTAGCGAAGAGAGTAACAAATTACAATTCGATCAAGGGCCCTCCAAAGAAAAATCATGCAAATGCAATTTACTACTAATAAGTTCTAACACCGTAAGCAAGAGCAAAATTGCTAAACACTGGCAAGAAGGTGCAATAGACTCCAAACCAAGTACTATCACATGCAATGAAGAGTAAAAATGACAAAACTAAACCACTCAGGTTAATATTCCAAGAAAATATGTACATGAAAAGTAAGTCTTAAAATCCTAACTCGGTCTCATAATCAACTCGTAAGATGAACGTTGTTTTCCAATTATGTTATTTTGGTCTTATCACTAGCAATGTAGAACTAAACCACCAGCAGCCTTGAGACTGCAATTTGGAAATCCCCAAAGAGGCCAAAATTAAGGGTGCTAGGGGTGATCAGAATCAAGACACTTTCCAATAGTAAGTCAATCACAGAATATCACGACAAGACTATAGTGAACCTTTGCCAGCTCATCAAAATTGATAGGCAGTATCTCTGAAGATGCTTCTTGTCCCCGGTCAGGAGTCAGAACAACCTGAGCATCAGCCTGGAGCGAGATAGATTTCTCACTTTTGTTAACAACCTGCATCTCTGCTCCCACCGTGTCTAGCATTACCTGTTAAAGACAACAATTGAGTAGTAACCAACCAACACTCAGCACCCTTTCCATTAAATCCACAAATTCAGCAAGAAACCTAATCAATAGCAATGCATGCATGAATAAATTGGAGGGACAAAAATAGATATCCCCCACGCCGCGCTCAGCAAAATCATAATTCCAACGAAACGGACAACAAAGATGTGAAACACAAGGGTTTCGTTGGTAACTTCTAACCTAAGCAATCAAACATTTTGAGAACGTCTGAACCAAAAAAGGTATTAAGCAAGAAAAAAAAAGGAAAAAGAAAAACTCACAGCACAGAGTTTCTTAGTAGATTTGATAGCGGTTTTCAAATTCTCCAAAGTCTCTTGGTGATATTCAGGACCGCCCCAAGAGAAGTCGAAACGAGCCACTACAGCAGAAAAATAGAAAAATCATCCAACAACAAATAAGCGCTTAGCAAACGGTGGAGAATCAGAAAAAAAGAGAGAAATATCAGAACAACAATGAAGCAAAAGGAAGAAAAATAAATACCTGACATTCCAGCTTTAAGGCAAGCAGAAATAACCTCGACCGATCGAGATTTCGGCCCGAGCGTACCAACAATCTTCGTCATTGCAGGAAAAAAACTCTGAAAATGCAAAATAAATTCAAAAAACAAACAAATAACACAAATGAAAAAAAAAGACGACCAAGAAGAAGAAGTTACTGACGGCCTTAGATGGTTCAAGAATGGAAAGCATACGAATGGGTTCCTCGAGAAGTAAGTGACTGGAATGCATCTTCGCTTCTTTTCCACGCAAACACAGAGTATGAGAGCGAAGAAGATGAAGTTATATGAGCACAAGGAGTTTGCGAATATGCTGCACACTTATAATGCCCTTTTAAACCGCTTTTTTGGTTTGTAGCTCTTTCTGGCGTAGAAATTGTTTGTCCTTAGTCCAAGAAAGAAAAAACTGAGAGGCGACGATGACCTTTTGTAAAACAAACTTCCCCTGTAAAATAACTCCACCGTTACACGTCTATTATAAATTTTAATTATTTTCAATTCAAAAATAAATTAATTTAAACTTATTATTTTTTTCCCATCTTTATTAAATCTTTGGTTTGGACATTCCTATAGGAATTAGGAAGCATGGGAGAAACCGAAAAGGTGCAGTGCAGCACACGGTATTCAAGCTAGGAGTGCGCTAAAGCTGCAATTTCGGAATTAAATCAATTTTCCCAAGTTCTTTACATTCTAAAATATTATTTATTAAATTAAGATAATATTAAATTAAAGTCAAACAAAGCGTTAAATTTTTCTAACAAGTGCAGTGTGATTAAATTTTGGTTAAAAAAAAATACTCGGACATAAGGTTTATTTTGTGTTTATTTAAGTTGCTTTGATTGGATAGAAAATTCGAAGGCCCAGCTTTTCACAGTGGCACCCGGAATTGCGAGGCCCATCTAATTCTTAATTAAATGTCAAATTCTGTGGGTGGCGCTTTCCACTTATGACTTCATTCATTTACTTTTATCGATTTTGTAAAGAGTAAAAGCTAAAATTAATCCGATGAAAATTTCACTTATTGCTTATCTATTGTTTCGTTCGACCCTTTTATAAATAAAATCTTATAACAACATAACAAAAACTTATGACAATATTTTCTAAGAATGTATATTTTGAAAACATTTTCCAAGCATCTCAATATTACACTATTCTGAAACAAGTTTCATACCTAGTTAGTTTAGTTTCTTAAGTGCTTTTCATTATCACTTTAATTTTAATTTAGACTTTTGATATTTTAACGAATAAAGCATTATTAATATTAATAAAATAAAATGAAATACGTAAATACATGTTAGCTGAATTTAATTCAAGGGATTAGTAGATTTTTTTATTATTAACAATTTAATATTAATTAAAGAATTATTTATTATATATATATAAAATAAATAATTCTTTAATTAATAGTAAATATAAAACAGAATGTTAAAAATAAATAATATATATATATATTCCATATTATTTATATACATTTTTAGCCAATAAAAAAATTCACATAGAACTTTTCTAAAGCCTTTCATTACTGTACCAAAAATGGTTTGGCGGAAACTTCAGAATACTTGGCAAAATAGGAAAACTTAAAGTGTGGTAATGGTTAAGGTCATACAAATAATTAATGATGTATTAGTTGGCCTTAACAATTACCATAGCATGCTTTAAGCAGGACCATATGTGCTTCCATTACGATGGAATCTTGTGTTCAAACTTCCCAGAAAAAAACTTCAAATCATAATTTTCATATTAGGTTTCATAATCAATATTCACCGATTTTGACCAACAATTCTAAAAAGTCAAAATAATATATTTATAATTTATATTTTTAATTACTGTTAGTAATTCAATAAAAAATAATACATAATTTATATAAATGTAATTATAAATAAAATTACACATATTTAAAGATTGACTTTTGATGTTTAGGATTCTTTTAATTCATTAATAATTAAATCAAAATCAAATTGTTTAGTTATTTTTTTAATGTAAGTATGAACATGTTCCTAATAATCAATATAAATTATCAGAGATTTCTCTCATTAAACAATATGATTATTAATATCATGTTTAGGTTAGTAATAAGTAACTTATCTGATGGAACATATAAAACAATTTAAACTTTTGAAATATAATATTTTGATGTGTAAATTTGGTTTAAGTAAGTTTTAAATTCATGATAATTTTGAATATGTTCAAATGAGTTTTTGATGTGAAGATATGCATAAATCAACGATAAATACATACTATTTTTGGTTGGACTGTAACCGCATTCATATTATTATTCATGTTGATCTTTGATGCACCTCATTATCACAAAAGATAACTTTCTCATCGCACTTCTTTCTCCCACTCTTGAAACCATGTAAAAGCTTTTTAGTGTTTTTGCTTGCAATAATCTATATACATTTTTTTTTTCTAAAATTCTTTACTTTTTCTATAATTTTTTTTATCAATTTTTTAACGAGTGAAAAGAATGTAGACAAATATGGAGATTTATTGATGTTGAATCATTTTTTTTTTAATTATAGAAGTTGAATTTGAGGGTAAAAGTTGTCACATAAATAATAATTAAATTATTAAATAATGTGACGATAAAGAAATAAGATAACATACCAAATAAAAATTACATAATCCAAATAATAAGAAAATTAAATAAATAGACTTAATTTAAAAAGTATAAATTTTGTTAATACTGAATGGACCACCAAATTTTATTAGACACATTTTCAATATTTTCATAACTTAAAAATTAGTTTAAGGTATAAATTATAAAATTTAACATATTTGTTTTAATGTCATTGGTAGGTTCATGTGATGGAATACTTTTCACGGACTTTTGTTCAAATAAGGGATGATTTTTTGACACTTTTAATTTTTTTTCTTACATCTTTAAATTATAATTCTATAAACTATTATTTTATTGTAATATTTTATTTATATTTATTATTACTATTATTTTGATATAATATTTTATTAATAATAGTGGTGAATATAGATAAGAAAGGGTGTAAAAAGTTTTTTGTTTTATTCCAATAGGCCCATTGGGATGTTACTGGCATCTCTGCTTAGGAGGAGGCATAGTTTAGGAGAACCCAAAGCGACAGTGTACACAAACGCGTTCATGGCCATTGATTAATTGATTTAAGAGAATTAACAACAGCATTTCACAAAGAAAGCAAGAATCAAGAAACACAAGAGAGAGACGATAAACTAAAAATGAGGAGGAGGAGGAGGAGCATGCATGACACAGTAATAAGTTAGTGCAGCAATCATAACAAAGAACGCCGTTAAGATTAAGCAAGGCCATCTTCGGTGGTGGGAAGCGACGGCGAAAGCGAATTGCGTGACCGTGCCTCATCATAATCCTCTCCCAGAGGAGACTGTTCCACCCTCAGATCCTCAACCATCTTCACAACCTCCATCATACTCGGCCTCTTCTCCGGTTGCGCCGCCACGCACGCCACTCCCACGTGCAGCATCGCCAACAACTCCTCCTCGATGTTCTTGTACCGCAACAGCTCCTCGTCGAACACCTCAGCGGTCCACTCCTCCTTCACCACCGATCGAACCCACTTCGGAAGATCCACCTCACCCTCATCCTCCACGCGTGGACGCGCCGCGGAATTAGGGTACTGAGTCGACGGCGCCCTTCCCGTCAACACCTCCAACACCAACACCCCGAAAGCGTACACGTCAGCCTCCTGCGACAGCTTCTTTACTTCAACCTGTTCCGGCGCTCTGTACCCTCCCAACCGCGCGATCGCGTGAACCGGGTTCAACAGCAGCGATAACCCGAAGTCGGAGATCAAAGCGACGCCGTTTTTGTCGAGAAGCACGTTGGAGGATTTGACGTTCCCGTGGGGTATCTTGGACGCGTTGTACTCTGCATGAATCCTAGCCAACCCTCTGGCCGCACCTAACACCAAGCTTATTCTCGTTGTCCAATCCAATGGAATCCTTCCAGGTCCACGGTTACCTATCGTTATTATCAAAACGTTAAAATTCAGCTAACCCTAATAAATTACAGTATATTAGAGGAATAAACTAACCATGAAGAAGAGCATGCAAGCTTCCATTGGGGAGATAATCATACACAAGAAGCTTTTCTTCTTTGGCATAGTAATAAGCTCGGAGTCTAACAATGTTGGGGTGTTTGAGCTTCCCTACAACGTCCATGTACTGTTCAAACTCGTTTCTCTCGCAGGGGTTTGCGTCTTTCAGTCTCTTCACTGCGACGGTGCAGCCATCGTCGAGGACCGCTCTGTAAACCGTTCCCAAGCACCCTTTTCCCAGCATCTCCGCCGATGCTCGAAGCAGATCCTCCAACTCAAACTGGTTCCTCCTATCGAAAAACACCAGCTTGCTTCGTTCCGTCTCGGTGTTCGTCCCATCGCTATCTCTATCGAAATTCCCACCATTTCCATACACCTTCTTCTCGCTCCCAGAACTACTCCCACTCTTCCTCTTCCCACTCTCGCTCCCCATCGCCGACCCATAGCCTCCCCCTTCCCTCGCGCAGCAGTGAGCCACCACGAACGAAATCGCCACCAGCACCGACACGGAAACCGCCACCACAATGGCCACTATGACACCCGCCCTCAGACCTTTCTTCTTCGGGGTGTCAGAGAGAGTCACGCTGCTTGTTTGAGGGAACGAACTCGGTTTTGAAGGAACGGTTATTGTGGTCTCCGTGTCTGGTTCGGTTTCGGAACATCTGGGCAACGGGGTGGACCCACATAGAGCGTGGTTTCCGGAGAAGCTGGCGTTGCCGAATTTTGAAAGCATGGAATCGGGAACGTGGCCACGAAGTTCATTGTTGGTTACGTTGAGTTGGGTGAGGTTTAGGAGTGAAGCAGAGAGGTCGGGGACGTGGCCGGAGAGGGCGTTGTTCTGCAACCGAAGAGTGAGAAGGTGGGTTAGTCTGGCGACTTGGTCGGGGATTGGACCGCGGATGTTGTTGTCGGAGATGTCAAGGCGGAGAAGGAGGCGGAGGGAGGATATATGCGGCGGAATCTCGCCGGAGAAGTCATTGTGGGAGAGGTAGAGGAGTTCGAGGGCAGTGCAGTTTAAGAGTGGGTAAACGGTACCGTTTAAGCGGTTTTCATGGAGGTCGAGGAAGCGGAGGTATAAAAGTGGGGAGAGAGAATCAATTGGGCCACGGAGGTTGAGGGAAGGAAGGGAGAGGCCCACAACTCTGCCGTTTGGGGAGCATTCCACGCCAAGCCACGCGGCGGAGCAGGCGTCGCCTCCGGTCCAGTTGGAGAGAAGGTTGCCGTGGGTGTCGGTTTGGAGGCGGAATTGGGTGAGGGCGAGTGTATCATTTTGCCATGCACTCTCTGCAACACAGAAAATAGCGAAGGCCAATGCCAATGTCAATGGCAACAATGGCAGTGACAGGTTTATGGAAGAAGGGTGTTTCATGTTATGGTGTGGGAAGGGAGCAAGAATGGTTATGGTGGTGTTTTTAATTTGAGATGGAGTGAGAAGGAAAACGTAGCATGATTGGAGAGAGTGAGTGATTGAGGAAAAGTGTTGCAGTGTTATTATTATAAGTCCCTGAGAGGTAATTAGGACTAATGTGATGATTAAAGTTTGTGGGATTTGGAAAGGGTGGTACCGTTTATGATTGCTGTTGTCGCTTACTCTCACAATTTAATTAATGCTTTGTTCTTTTGCTTGGCCTTATTACGCTAAAGAGAATGAGTTCCTCATTTATTACACAACCATGTTAATCCCCAGTTAGTGAATTTGGATCCCACGTTTGTTGAGATGTGGACCACTATGTGTTGACAATGGATGCAATTAACATGTGCAACTTTTAAAGGATTCATCCCTCTCATGATAATTTGTTAAATATGTTTTTATCGGATAAACAGAGTTTAATACGAGAGATGTTCTCTGATTTCCTTGAATCTGAGTAAAAAGTGTTACTCATAATGATAATTAACATAGTAACTATTTATATATATATATATATATATATATATATATATATATATATACACACAAACATATGTGTGTGTGACTAGAAGAAAGTGCTCATTATTTGGTTTGGCCACTGCTACTTTTTCCATGTTGAGGAAGAAAAGAAGGGTCCTCTGCTTTAAGTCATAAACAAGCAAAGTTTTTCTCACATCAGACCCTCAAGTCAGGCATAGAATTGAATGATAAAGATGCAAATGGCAGGGACATGACTGGAATTAAAGCTTTAGATTCACGACAAAAGTTGACCTAGCTAGTCAAAACACACAAAATATAGTACACCACTTGTTCCAATCAATTTGATATTTGAAATTGTCGGTTCCCACAACAGTACAAACCCTGCCCAACCAATTACTTCTTTTTCTTTCCGATTACTGTTCTTTTCAGAGCTTTATTCTTCTTATTATACCGAAAAATTGCAGAAATTTGTGAAATGGCAAAAGCTTATTTAACCCTTATTTTAATTTTATAATTTGATGATTGATGATATAAGATGATGGTGTGACGGGTAAATGGCACATGGGTGGGGGCAATGTTATTGCTTCCCATCACCATTGGAAACCTTCAGAAGAGTTTCCACCATTCTGGTAATGTATGTTGTCCCAAAAAGTGAGGGAATTATTTCAGCTTTTCTCTCTTTCACTCTTCATTACCCTCTAAAGCAAAAGCCTTCAGAAAAGAAGAGAGTTTGAAGCCGAGATTGGCGCTCCAAATTTAAAAGTAGTCTTAACATTTTCTAAATATTAACACACCTTTTCTATTAGTTTATCATTGGAAAATGGGGCAAATAACAGAATCTGAATTTTAACAACTTTCACTCTAGATAAAAAAAAGAAAAAGCAAAGCTGAAATTTTAGTCTGCAAGGTCTCTGTTTTAGCATTTTGGCCACATTACTTTGTAGTGTACACAGGCATATAGATACATACATATGACAGAAAATACTTCTACTGTGGGAATAGAGACCCCAGAAACTGTGTCAGATTGTAAGGGTTATTGATTTACATATGAAATTTGTGACAGGCATGCAAAAACATATACAGACAAAGGTTGTCGCAATTCTACTGTCTTTGATTCTGTTCATTGGGAAGGTAAGTTGCATGCCGTTTAGTATAGCCCTTACAGTTTCAGAATATTCAGAGCACAATTCAGATTTATACGTAAATAGTATAATCAAATAGAAGTATGCATGGTTTTTGGATATTTGCTTTCACTCTTTTCTGGGTCTGAATATATCTAATTGTCCAATGAAGTGTTTGATTGAACCTTACTAAAGAAGTCTCTTTTTTTCTTTTAATTGATGGGATACTATCTATCCCCTACTAATTGTGGCTTTAGAAGAGTTTAAGTATCCATAAAGGAAACAAGTTTGACTCTGATGATAAAAGAGTGAGAGAAGTGTTGTATCAATCTTCTTAGAAAAAAGTTACGCTTCTACCATAATTAGCTAGATAATAGAAAGATAATCATCCAAGTTAGGTGAGATTGAGATAGATCAGCTGTATAAAAAAAGTCACAGTATTCCTAATGGAGTTAGTTGTGCTAGATTAGGTTTTGTTATTTTTCTTATGATTTTTCACATTAAAAGTTTTACTATATATTGAACTTGAAAGTGCAGAACAGTATAAAAGTATGAACAATGAAGCAACATTCAAGAAACTACAAAGATGAAATAAATGTAAATTGCAGAAGTCTAGCAAGAAGATAAGAACTTGAAGAAACTGAGACAGAAAGTTGGTGAACAAAGACAAGAGCAAGTTGATTTCGTTAGCTTTTTCAACTTTAGGTGTTTACAAACTATTACAATATTTCTAAATTTTTTCAACCTAAAAAAAATGTAAAATGTATTTTTTTTTTAATTGTGACATCTACATTACACTTGTCAAAAGTAAACTTTTCTCTATTATCAAAAATACTTTTAAATAAGTCGTTAATAACTTCCATTTTTATTCTTATAACTTTCTTTAATGAGTTTATAAAGAGTTACTTCCTCTTTCTATCAATAACATCGCATCCCAATTCCAATACTTCTCTATTCAAATACATTTAAAACTACAAATTCTTATAGGTTCTAAATAGGGATGTCAATGGGGCGGGTAGGGTACGGGTAGTAGTTCTTCTATACCCTACCTGTTAGATAAATATCTGTCCCGTACCCATATCCATATCTGTCGGGTATCCATTGTGCAGGTATCCGTCTATTTTTTTCATATCTACGGGTATCCAAGGATACCCGCGGGTATATGCAAAATTATTTAAAAAACAAATATTTAATCATAAATTCTAATAAAATAAAATAAAATACATCATTGTCATAAATTTTAAATAAAGTTCAAATAAACTCAAATTGATACAAGTCCAAATAATTGTAAAATTAAATATAAAATGACGTTCAACATAATGGAAATTCTTTAATTAGTGCTTTGACCAACAAACTCACTTACTCTGATTGGTTCCTGAAAAATAAACAAAATAAGCAAATAATAAACCTCTATTGTCACATGCCAACTATTCTTATTTTGATTCCATCATTTGACAACAAGCATACCATAAATATCATTGTCTATATAAGGTTTGATGCATATGCCCAATTTCAAATAAAGAAAAGAGAAGAATGTCAGGGGTGTAAGTTTAGCGAGTACGAGTATCCACGGGTACGGATACTATGATACCCATAGCTGTCCCATTAACATGCGGGTATCAAAACTACTCGTATTCACGGGTAGCAGGTATCCATTTTTAATATTTGTTTTCTACCCGTTGCGAATTTTATCCGCCGATACTCGCAGGTACTGATTTTTTTGACATTACTAGTTCTAAACCTTTGGGTTTACATCATAGTACTGCGCCACAAAAAATGAAATCGAAGGCATTATAAGAGATGATAGAAGACACTAAAAGTCACGCCTATCTAAATTATGATTACATTTTCTTTTTTACCATTAATAATTGAGGATCATTTCAGTTTCAATGTGTTTTTCTTTTTCACTTTACATGTAGAGTTTTCTAAAATAAGACAATGTAATCTTCATTTTCTAGTGTTCATTATTGGGTTTTATAAGTCTTTTGGGCTTTTTCTGTTCGTTTATGGCCTTTTTCATTTTTCCGTTTTCTGTTGTTCTTATATTGGGCTTATGAGTAAAGTGTTAGAAGACGATATTTTTTATTATGTTTTACGTTCTAATAATATTCTTTTCTTTTGCAGTAATATGGTACCAAAGAAATAAATTAGACTTTTTTGTTTTCGTCTCTCAAATTTTGCATAATCATAGTGCTATGAGTTTATTGGGTACCCTCCGAATTACTTCAAGAATAATCCATTATTGTTGTTAATCAAGTTGATTCTTTCACTATTTTTTCTACTTATTTACTCCTACTCAACGTCAACAATCGATTAATTTCCTTTCTAAAAAAACTCACATCTGATACTACCTCTAGTGATATTGCCACTAATGTGGTAGGTAACCACAACAAATTCTCCTCTTTTAAAAATTCTTTTAGTTGAATTTTGAATTTTCGTGCAACTTCACATATATGTTGTTTCTCACATCTTTATCATAGTTATACTATTGTTTCTGGTTTTTATGCGTTGCTTCTCAATTCTATGCGTGTAAAAATTGAAGATATTGATAGTATCAGGCTCAATCAAGACATATCCCTCTATAATGTTCTGTATATACCACCTACTTTTGGTTTCAATCTTTTATCCATAACTGCTTTGGTTGCTACAAACTACTGGAGCCTAATTTCTCAAGATAATGATCGGTAAAATGTTATGGATCTAACATTTTTCATTGAAGGTTGACTCTATATATATAAAAATGTCTTATATGTTTTTGTAATCCTTGGTCTTTTTTACCATTCGTATAAGATCTTATGACATTCTTACCACTTTATATCATTAACATCAAGGTCGTATACTTTTTAATAAACAAATAAACTCGTTAAAAGATTTCATCCTTTGAATTGGAAATGTGTGTGTGTGAGGGAATGAAAGAATACCGAATTTCAATCTAAAACTCCATTTCTCATATTAATGATAACATTCTAAAAAAATGAGGAAAGAGTGAAAAATTCTAAAACCTCACGGTCACCAAAGTTTCGTCGATGACGTTTTTATATTAAATACCACATGGAGACACGCTAATTAAATAGACCAAAAACCACAACTTGTTAAATAAGAGTAAGAACATATAAACACATAACTAGTTTATTGATTAGTGAAAGTCGCATCTTTAGTTTTTGCTCCCGCGATTTCTCTTGCAAACTATCGTCGTGTGAAATAGCTTTCCCTCAAATCAAAGTTACGCCTCTGAATTTCGAAAAACCAATTAAGATTATCGAAGGCAAGTGAACTCTAATCTCATGTACTTCTTAGAGAAGTTATAGTTGCCATTCATTTTCTACTTCATGACTTTTGGGTTAGTTGGAAAAAGGATAAGTAGCATATTATGACTTTTTTTATTCATATTTTTTTATTTTCTGACGTAATTTAATATGAATTAATTATTTTTAAAAAAAATATTACATTAGTTAATAATTCACATTAAATTATATTAAAAAAATAAAAAAAAAATAAATTCATAATATATTCTCTTGGTATAATATAAGCGGCATATGGTATATTCAGCAATCCTGAATATTATATTATCTGTTGGGATTTGATGTAGGTCCTTGTGGATGCAGAGTGAACTCATGGTGGTTCAGTTAAACATATTCAAAAGTTTGCAGAAATGGTTGATAATATTCCCAGTATCAACCCCTTTACAAAGTTTTAGAAAACACATACCAATATATTAGTACAAGAAATGTAATGTATTTTGTGATGTCAATATAGCACTGCCCTTATATATATGAAGTAGAGATGAGAGACAACAGCACAGAACTTCCAACAACCCAGAAATCATGGCGTTGACTTCATATCTTTCACTCTTTCTCCTCCCACTCCTCTCTATTCTGTTTATCTTCCTCCACCGCCGCAAAACCGATGCCAGAAACCGCCGTCTTCCGCCGGGACCACAGGGATGGCCCATATTTGGAAACATGTTTCAGCTCGGAGACTTGCCTCACCGCACCCTCACCGAACTAAGGGCCAAACACGGCCCAGTCGTGTGGCTCCAAATCGGAGCCATGAACAGCATGGCTATTCTCTCAGCCGACGCCGCCACCGTGTTCTTCAAGCATCACGACCACGCCTTCGCAGACCGCACCATAATCGAAACCATGCGCGTTCACAACTACCACAAATCCTCCTTGGCCATAGCCCCTTACGGCCCCTACTGGCGCCTCATGCGGCGCCTCGTCACCGTGGACATGCTGGTGGCGAAACGCATAAACGAAAGCGCTCCGGTGCGGCGGAAGTGCGTGAACGACATGATAACATGGTTGAGCAAAGAGGCTGGGAAGTTGGAAGAGGGTGGCGGAGTCCACGTGGCGCGGTTCGTGTTCCTGATGACGTTCAACCTGCTAGGGAACCTGATGCTGTCGCGGGACCTGTTGGACCCTGACTTGGAAGACGGGTCGGAGTTTTTCACTGCGATGATGGGTTTGATGGAGTGGTCAGGGCACGCAAACGTCGCTGACATGTTCCCGTGGCTGAGGTGGCTGGACCCGCAGGGTTTGAGGAGGAAGATGGATCGAGACATGGAAAAAGCTCTGGAAATCGCGTCGAAGTTCGTGAAACAACGTTTGGAAGAGCATCACTCTGATAAGAAGACAAGGGACTTTTTTGATGTGTTGATTGACTTTCAAAACAGCAGCAACAGTGAAGAAGGAGTCAAAATTTCAGACAAGGACCTCAACATTTTCATTTTGGTACAAATATACAAAAAATTTATTTCAGCATTTTATATTTGTGTACATGGTGGTAGTAACCAGTGATGTTAAACGATGAACAGGAAATATTCTTGGCTGGGTCAGAGACAACAAGCAGCACAATTGAATGGACGATGATGGAGCTTATGCGCAACCCGGAGTGTCTGCAGAAGGTGAAAAGCGAGCTCGATAGGGTTGTTGGGCGTGGAAGAGAAGTTGAAGAGAGCGACATAGACAACCTTCCCTACTTACAAGCCGTGATTAAGGAAACATTTCGATTGCACCCTCCCATTCCGTTCCTTGTTCCTCGGAAGGCCACCATGGACACAGAGTTCATGGGATACCACGTTCCCAAAGACACCCAGGTTTTGGTGAATGCTTGGGCCATTGGGAGAGATCCCGATGTCTGGGAGCAACCCCTTGATTTCAAGCCCCAACGCTTTGTGGATGATTGCAAGAACATTGATTTCAAAGGAAATCATTTTGGGTTGATTCCTTTTGGAAGTGGACGAAGAATGTGTGCAGGTGTGCCCCTAGCGCACAGAATTCTTCATCTTGTGCTGGGATCGTTGCTTCACCGATTCGACTGGGAACTTCAGAGTCATGTCACACCCTCCACCATGGATACCAGAGAAAGGCTCGGTATCACCATGCGAAAGCTTCAACCTTTGCTTCTTGTGCCTAAATTAATCCCTTCTTCCTCTTCCATTATTAATGATTAATTAATACATCTATTGTTTCTTTATTTTCTAATAAAACTTCTCACACGTTTTGGAGTACTAAATATTTCTTCCCCAACACCAAGGTTGATGAGTAATTGAAAAGTTTTGTATCAGAAGACGTGTTGTACTTGCACGGTATTCTATTGATCATTTTTAATTTTTCTCGTTGTTATCATAAGATTTTCTTTTACTCATTAAGCTAGGTTTTAGTAATGTGATCCTATAAATGAGGTGGTTGACTTACCAATTTGAGAAAATTAAAAAATAAAAACATAACTATTACTAAATCTCATGCTAGAATCAAGAATATTTAGACAAAAATAAAACAAATATTTACATATTTAAATGAAGACAAATATTTAACTATATTCAAATAAAAATACCAGAATTTATAAATTAATGGCAAAATTAATTAAGTTTCTTTTTGATGAATGAATGTCTTTGTTAATTTCACATCATAGGAAACTTAAGTTATCTACTAAGTTTTAAATATACGATGAATTATTTTTAAACTAGTAACAAGTGAATTTTGACGTCTTATGAAAAAAAAAATATCTTAATATAGAAGAACAATTTGTAATTTCTTTTTTTTTTTCTAACTTTTTATGCTACTAATTTATTTCTAGAGTTTTACAACGAAAATATTTTAAAATTTAGCTCACCGTATATAATATAACTAGTTGTTTCTTACTTGATGTTAAATGTGATTTTATAACTAATTATTTCTTACTTGATGTTAAATATGATTTTAATTAATTTTTAATTTTGAAAACTTCTTTCAACCGCCGTGACAGTTACACAATGTTAATAAAATAATATCAACAATATATGCATCTAATATAATCTTTAGAATTAAATATGCTTTTATCTATGATTTAGTCAAATTTAAAATTAGTCCTTCGAATCTTTAGGCTAATTTAGTCTTTCATATTTAAAAATTGGATAAATTTAGTCCTTTTAACAAAATAATTTTATTAAGTTAACTTGACGTTTTATACGTGTTTCTTAGTTAACATTAAAGTAAAAATGAGTCAAATGAGATTAACAACTCAAATATTATGATAAAAAATGTTTGAACATCAAATAAACTTAAAAAAAATTGTTAAAAGAACTAGATACACACATTTGAAAAGTTTGAAAACTAGATTGATCTAAAATTTTAAAAATGGATTAATTCCAATTCACTTAAAAAACTAAAAGTTAATGTACCAAAAACATGTTTAACTCTAATCTTTAAAGAGAGTTCAATATTTTGAACAAATGCTAATTTTACTAGCTAGAATTTCTCTAAGTGCATTTAATTCTAAAAATAAATTATTATTATCAATGTCAAAATGACTGGTTAACTAAATTTTTACAAGATTAATACAATATTTTCCCAAATTATTTTTCCTAAAATTTTAAATTTATTTGAGTATAATAAATAAATAAATAAACAGACATGTTTTCATGTTATAAAAAATGTTCAAATCAACTCTCAAGATAACAAATAGACTGGTACAATATATATATATATATATATATATATATATATATATATATATATATATATATATATATATATATATATATATATATATATATATATATATATATATATATATATATATATATATATATATATATATATATAAAATCTATATTCAAATCTTGTTCACGTGAATGGTAAAAACTCTAAAATAGTTTTTTTTTACCGCATAAATCAAATTAACAATATTTCTCAAAATAAGAATAATTAGTTTTTTTATGGCTTGCAAATATGGAGCACAATTATTATTTGTTTTTCCTGCCTTACATATAGAGTACAATAATGAATGATATCAAAATATTTTACATCTTTAACCTTTTTTTGGATAATATTTTTTATTCAAGAAGTTAACATTTATATAAACTTATTATGTATATTCATACTTAAGTAATAACTATGAAGGTAATAATTCTTTAGAAGTTTAGCATTTTTTATAATAAGATAAAATCTTGTTAAAAATTAAGGATGACAAATACAAATAGTCAAAACGAAGTAAAGGTACGAATATAAATTATATTTAAAATTAAATCTGTAAATTGGATATAACAATGAAAATGAGAATGTAAATATGTGTTTTATTTTTGTTTCACACTCGTTCTCAATATAAAATATCAAAACACACTTACTTTATTTAATATTTTATTTAAAATTATACAATTACAATTTGTTTATTATTATTTAACATCATTTCCAACTCACAACTTAAAATTTTAATACAATATTTATGAAATATTTATATATTTTTTAAATTTCTCATTTCTATCCAAGACTTAAATTTATATTTAGATTTGTAATAAATTCTAACTTGGTTATTCTCCCAATTATTGGATCTCTTAATTGTTTGTATTTTGTTTTCAATCATTTTTAATTTGATCCATTCGTTCACATTAGTTAAATGTCCATAACTTATTTCATGACTCTTAATAAATTCACGTCCAAAACTACTTAATAACTTTAATATTAATTAGAAAAATAATTGTAATATTTTCTTCAATAAAAAATTATGATCATATATTTTTATTATTTAAAAATTACTTTTCACTCAACATCAAACAGTGTACAAGTCAACTATAATTTTGTTTAAAGTTCATGTGTTAAATGATGTTACTATTATATGGGTGGAGTTCAATGAATGGAGTCTCAATTTTTAAGAGCTTCATTTCCGAAAGACCATCGCTTATTTATGAATTCAATAATTGTTCTTGCCTATGTAGACAAAACTACCAAGAAAATATTCTTTATTTTCTTCGATGAAGAAAGGAAATAATCTGAAAATCCTGACACAGCATATATAAATATATAAGCAAGATGCCATTTTCTGGAACTATTTACCAGTTGCCTCGAGATGTTGTTTAATTGAATTTAAAATTTGCTACAAGTACCAAAGTCAAATAAACACCAAAATATTTAAATTATCTTAACCCACAAAATGTTAAACCATGTTGGATGACGAATGAAACTTAAATGTAATATCTGTCATATAAAAAAATAATATCTGTCATATAAAAAATTTATAGGTAATAATCTTGAAGAGAAAATATTTTGACAATGAAAAGCATCAACGGTACATTAATTAATTTATATTCTCTCATAGTTTAATTTAGGCTTAAAAATGTTGCAACATATTTAAGGAGGTAAAAAAAAATTTTACTCGCATCAATAAAACCTGCAACGGATAAAAAATGAATATTATAAATGGATATTCGTAAATAATAGGTAGTTGTATTTCTTTTATACCTGCATGTTAATAAGGTGAGTATGAATATCATATTATCTGTACTCGTGAATACTCATACCCGCTATACTCATTTAGATTAACAAAAATATGATTAAAACATTAACATATTGATTTTGAATGATTTATTTTGTATCAATTGGTTGTAAAAAATCTCAATCTCTTTGTAAATTGTCATTCAACACTATTTAAATGACTTATTTGCACTTTGTTTGAAATTTATGAGTGTTATCCATTATATTTGCTTTTAATTTATGGTCAAGATATGTTGTTAAATATTAAATTTTTCTTTTGTAAATATCTTTGGATACCCATGGATATCGGTACATATTAAAAGAATATGTGGATATCCGCATAACGGATATCTGCACAAATATAAATACGAATACGAAGTGAATATTTATTCAACGAATAAGATATAAGAGAGTTACTATCCTACTATCTGTATCCTACGTGCGCAATTAATATCCCTAAACATATTATTAGAATTAGAATGCTAGTATGCACTTATATTAGATTTATTTGTGAAAAGTTCATTTTTATTATATAAAAATCATTAGAGTGCATTAAGTAGTTTAATGTTTTCGAACTATGTTTAAAATAGCTTAAAATTTATATTTTATTCCAAAATTTACAATTCTTATAAAATTATTTCAAGTTAAACTAAAAGTGCACAAAAGAATATATAGTTATCAAGGACAAATCATAGAAGTCCACCTCCCAACTTATTTTACTATATATGTAAATTAATAGATAAATATAATTTTAGTATATTTTGTGTATTTGGTTTATATATTAATAATTAAAGATTCAAGCACCGAGCAAAGACAACCGACTTAAGTTGGAAATGGAATCTCCTTGAAAACATTGGACCTGGTTCCTCGTATCCCTTTCAGATTATAAGATTTAGTTTTTGTATTATTGTTTGATTCATCTATATTTCCTGGAAATATGTGTGCGTAGATACAAGTTACAAGTGGACTGTCAATATTCACAGAGTTTCCCTCAAATTCATACTTTTTATCACTTCTATTTTACATTTATTCAACAACTGGCCCCATTTTCATATTAATCAATAATATTCTTTAACAGAAAATTGTTCCTTAAAGTGAAATTTGGTGCAAAGAATGCGTTACATTGTTGAAAAGAATAAAATAAGAGTGAAAAGTTTTCGTGTTTGGACAAACAGAATAAAATTTTGGGCATGTGAAATCTTTTAGTGTTAATTTGTAATTAGGGGGAAGATAAATGTAAACAAACCTTTCCATTAAAATTTACTGTAAAGTTATTGTGAAAATTGATTCTAAAAAGTAATAGGCATTTCCTTCATAAATGCAACTTTAGGAAGGAAAGGCTCAGAAATATTCTCAAAACACTGATTAAGAAATTAAAAATGGTATTAACAAACTCTCACTATGACATGTTTTAACCCTGCATCGCTTTACACGATAATAATTTTTTTTTATCATTAAATTAAAAAAAAAATCTATAAATCTTGATTTATTTCTCATTAATGATCTTGCGCTTCTTTCCTCTTCCTCTTTAATTCATTTTCTTTTATATTCCTGTGTAATTTCTAACTTCAATTTATTTGCATGTATTTAAATTTCTGCAGTTTTTTTGTTTAATTTATTTGATTTTAAGGACACAATCTCTTTTCATTTTTTCTATCATCTTTTAATTTCCTTATGTTTGCCTTTCTACTTTTTCCGCTTTAAATTTTGCGTGATGATTTTAATTTCTACTTTAACTAAAATCGACCATGGTTGATATAGTTGGTGTATTCGGAAGTGGACGACCCGTTTTCACAGCGTTTCAAAGTAGTGTATGTCAAACTATGACAATTGAAAAAGAGAAGTCATATTCTTTTTATATGTCATAAAATTACTAACGAATAAAGTTTATCATTTATTTTGAACGGATTAATTGATGTGAATACCTTATAAACTAAATTGAATTGATCAAATGTAACTTTCAAAGAATAGAATCCACACACTAAAAATAAATGCACTGTACAGAGTTAATGCCATTAACCCTCAGACCTTGTTAATGTCGCAGTCTATAAAATTTCATTGTACATTCCATTCTTTCTTAAACGAACACCATTAAAAGTTCTAGTGCTAGCACAATCTAGTGTATCTCTTGTGCCAACTTTTGTATCAATTCTGCACACATAATTGAGACCAACAAGAAGATCAACTATTGCAGCCTCGGTTCTTGCCTGGTTTGCAAAGTAAAGAGTTTGAACAAGTAAAACATTTGCGTTAAAAATTGAGTGCTCCTTCTCAAAATTTCTCACAGAATGCCAGCTTATCATGTTATGTGCCAGTGGAGCCAACCATTCCAACATCTGTGCAAGTAGCAGACTCCATTCTGCAGCAAGGTTTGCATCATGATGATTGGAGGAAGATTTACCTTTTACATGGCTTTTAAGCTTTGCCCTTAGAGAAGTTCTTACAGTAGTTGGAAGCATACTGTATAGATCATCTCTTGTGGCAAGATCAACCAGGTGCGGTGATGTCACCATCCTCTCAATCAATACAATCATGTTGGCATAATGCAGAGCAAGAGCTGCATCACCAAGGGATTTGGAAGCAGGCTTTAACAGGTTATTGGTGGATAATTTAGAATATATTCTAACTCTGTTGGGGAGAGATGACTCATTCACTGTTCTCATTTTATCAACAGATTTCAAATGACAATCAGTCAACCTCATGGAGCCACCATTTGTCTGCATACAGCTCCGTACGACAGGAGAATCGTTTGCAGCAGACATACAACCTTTGAATCCCATAATATGTCCCAAGTGCTTGGTTTCTGAATGTGTGTTCTTTCTGAAGAATACAAGTTCTTCTTTCTTCTGCTGTTTCTTCGTTCTTTTCCCCTTGCCTACTAAAAAGCCCGAGTATGAATTCAATCCGTAGAGATCATTCTCTGAAGGATAAACAGACGAATGCATAACAGAAAAGGAATGGCTTCGCAGAAGATTGTTAGAGTTCATATGCAGAGAATCATTATGTGGTTGTACAGTTGGTGGGTGTTTATTTGCAAAGACAAGTACGATCCTCTCCAGGATCGTAAATAGTGATCTCGCCAACAACCGGACAACATAATCATAGCTTCTATTCCATGGAGACATGTCTCTGAGATTTCTCACTTCCTGCCGCTGCAACATAACCTTCTTCTGAAACTCAAGCAGTTTCACCCGATGCAATTCCGGATTCGCCTGCATTCTCCTGAAAGTCTGTTCAACCTCTGCTAGCACCTCAACCTCTTCGCAAAACTGTGTCGCAGCAGCAATAAATTTTTCCATTTTCTTCACTTTCCTCTCCATCTTTTTCCACCTATACTCCCACCCAGACCAATTGAAATAATTTTGAACTGGGTTATGAACAAAATGTTCAAAACGATGATAAACTGGATCCACGCATTTCTTACCCAACCTAGCCACCGAACGTGCAAGAGATTGAAAGTTATGAAGTATCTCATTCATCGCAAGTTCCATCAAGTAATCATCATTGTCAGACACCACCATTTTCACTCCAACTGAATTCACAATCCCTTCCCTCAAACTCAATACCTCCCTATCACTCAAAGACTGCCATAAATTAACCACCTTCAACATCAACCCTGTAACTTCCAATGCCAAAATTCCCACCACTGCCTTGTTATCCGATGATGCACTCTTCCGAGAGACTGGCCACAAAGAACTGAACCATGACCCGTTCACCGTTTCACCCCCCATCGACACTCAATTCTCCAATCCAATCAATTCACCTAATCAGTAATCCTAATCCTGTACACCATCAAATCCACTAACTCAAATTAGAAACCTAAAACTCACCGGGTCAAGAACAAACCAGATATAGCAAAGTCCAAATCATGGATTAAGACAGTAATATTTGCATAATAAAGAAGAACAAAAACAAAAGGTAAAAAAAACCTAGCCCCCAATTGTCGTCTTGGTCATGAATAAGCCAAAATCAAGAGGTCAATATAGACTCATTCAAACTCACACGAGGGAATACACGAGCCTTCAAGGGCCCAAAACCCACTATTCAAAATTCAAAATTTTTGTCCCTTTTCTTGTCTCTAACAGTCACCTAGTAAGACGTGAAGGAAAACAGCATAGAGAGAGAAAAAAGAACATCAACATACCGCGGAGTGAGTTTGAGTTGAAGGAGAAGAAATTGAAAAGTGTAGAAACGAAGGGAGATGATGCATAGAGGCATCCAAAGATTTACAAAGGTGAACGGTAACGGAAAAGAGAGTGATGTTGGAACAGGAGAAAGAGAAAGGGAAAGAGAAAGAGAATTCGATCAAAACGAGGTGTGTGGGGTTTGGGTAGAACGTGGAAATTACGTTGACAGTTGAGGGACTTGATTGGGTTTGGTAATTGCTCCAACGTTTGAGTGTGTCTCACGCTGGATGCGGATAAACCACTGTTGCTGTTTTCTTTAGCGCTTTTAGCTTTTTTCAACCTCCGGGTTTAGATTTAGTTTGATTTGGTTTGGTATGGAAAATTTTATAAAATAAAATGCAGTAGGTTTCAACAAATTCATGTTCAAAAAAGTAATTTGTGTTTAAAAATGTTATGAATCAAATAAAATAAATTTTTTCTCGATTCCTTTAACTTCTCCGTCGTCTCACTCTGTCAGCCACAGTTGGAGATGGATAATTTAAAGGTGTGTGTGCTGTAACTTAACGAACTTTTGAATTCTATTAATGCCTTGTTTTTTTTCCTTTTGAAACTTCACAAGGCATTCGATTCAAGTATTTTTTGGTCAACATATTAGAATTATAAAGGGTACAATGCTTTGGAATTACTCTCGTGTTTTATTTCTGTGAGACTATTAATTCAATTTTAGTTTACTCCGATATTAACTAACAATATCTGTATGAACCAGGCAGAGTGAAACAACGATGTTTATTGAAAAAGACTAGGAAATAACAGCAGTCACCTTTTGACAGTTAGATTTAGTTGGCAAAAGTTACAAGTGACTGATACTTCCTACGGCCAAGCCAAACAACTTGGTTAGTTGAGGAAAATTCCATTTGGAAACTAAATTTACGTTTAATTACTACTATGTTACGCGTTTTGATAAAAGTGTATCAATTTGATATTCGTTTTAAAAAATTGTTAATTGAATTCTATCTTTTGAAAAAGTATTTTAATTAAGTTTTTTTTAGATAGAAATTATTAACGCAGTTAACGGTGTGTCACATGTTAGTATATGATTTTTTTAAAATTTTTTACTTTTTTAAATTTTTTTTACTTTTTTTCTAAATTTTTAAAATTTTATTTTTATTTTATTTGCAAAAAACAAAATGTCACATACGTGTCCGGTGTCGGGATCACTTTTATAACATGTGGCATTGTTAGTGTCACGTGGCAATGCAATGTGAGGTATCAGTGTCATTATCAAATGTCAAAATGTCATTATATTTGTTTTAATTTAGTTTTCATATGTCTTCTTCATTCAATTTAATCCATATTTATGTGTATGTGATTTAATTTTGTCCCAAATTTTTGTAATAATTAAAATATTGTTGTAATCCATTTTTTATAAGATTAAAACTAATTAAATGTAAATATTTTTACAAAATTAAGTACTGATATTTATATTATTTCTATCAAATTTCAGATCAAATTTATTATTTATATAAATGTTATACTAATATTTTTTTTATTAAAAATGACTTTTTAAGATGTTACTTTATTAACTACTTTTTATCAAGTACTCATGTTTTTGTTAATTATTACTTTTTTTTTCAAAATAGAACAATATTACGTGTCACTAATTTTAAACTTAAATTTTATATTTGTAAAATGTTATAGTAATATTTTTTTTATTAAAAATGACTTAATAAAATGACTTTTACCACTAAATTTTAATTTAAATATCAATGCTTATTTTGTGTAAAAATATTTATATTTAATTAATTTTAATCACAAAAAACGGATTTTAATTATTAAAAAGAAATTGGATCAAAATTGAACCAAAAACAAACAAGTAGGGACTAAATTGAATCTTTGAGACACATGACTAAATTGAGATCAAGATAATGACATTTGATAATAACATTACATTATCATGTGGCACTGACAATGTCACGTGTCATACCAGGTGACCTGACACGTGACATCTTTCGTTCTACAAAAAATAAATAAAAAATAAAAACAGAGTTTGACACATAACATGACCGTTAACAACATTAGTCATCTTTGTCTGAAATGGACCTAATTAAAACATTTTTTCAAAAATTGAGATGTAACTGACACTATTTTTTTAAAATCGGATACCAGATTGACAGAATTATACTAAAATGAGTACCATTCAAGTGATTAAACTTTAAATTTATTAAAAATATTTTTTTTAATACATTTGAGACTTTGTCGTAGCTGTAAACAAGAGTATTGAACCACGTAATGTGTCTCAATGTTTTTCATTTCCTTTTTGATATAATATTTTTGTTCGTACATAACACCTTTTTAAAATCAAAGAATCGGTTAAGGATTTGTTTTTTCCTAAAAGAAGTTAAAGAACAAAGGCCAAAGAGATAAAAACAATTTCAAAAGAAATTAAAGATAAAAAAAATGATAGAAACCAATTATATTTAAATTTAGTTGAAAACATACACAGTGACTCTTGAACTAGCAACCAACCAATGTGCATAATAAAACATACACATTAAGGAATAAGACTTGTACATTAACATCTGAACTACCCAATTTGTATAGTAAAACACGAAATTGAAAGCGTCAACAATAATTGATTTGTGGTGAATGGAATCAACTAAGTTTAGAATAATTTTTTTTTCCATTCTATTTAATTAAAGGATAAAATTACATTACACTCTATTGAATTTTATAGCATATTGTGAATACAAAACTTTAATTCCTACATAAGAAAATTATTAACAATATTTATTTCTATAGCACTTGGCAATGAAATTCGGCGCTTAAGCACTAAAACCACCAATTCGAATTTATAAGTGCTTATTTTGCTACTTAATTTCAAAAAGAAAAAGGTGAATATAATTTAATATATTTAAAATGCGAGAAATAACCTTACGCAGCTTACAAAATTCACACGTGTTAACCTGGATGCGTACCACGTGACAGAGAGTTCTAGCAGAACCGCGAGTGCTCCATAGTTGGAACATATCCTCCTCAACTTCCAGCACTTTCCAGTGACCAAACGTTGCCAGCACCGAACCTCTAATATAAAAACACTTCAGAGATTGAAGAACATCACTGAAGAAGCAAAAGAGAGAAAAAAGATGAAGCCAATTGACGATAAACAAGAGAAGGTGACGATCAGAGCGGTGAGCCGCGACGAGGAAGGAAGAAAGAGGGTGGAGAAGAGAGAGGTCAACACTCACAACGTCGACACCCTAAAGTACGTCGAGAAGAAGCTCATCAACAAGGGTGTCCAGCGCCAGGACCGCCACCCTGCCGACGGCATCGGCATCGGACGACCGCCTCCAAAGTCCGGCCACGGCGGCAAGTTCACTTGGGAGGGCCCCTCTGATATGGCGGAGAACGAGCTCATGGCGGCGCCCGCGGCCATCGACGAGGGGGACCCGAACTACGAGGATGGCGAAGAGAAGGGAGAGGAGGTGGCGGAGTTAGTTGTTGGAGAGGTTGAAGTGGCCAAGGTTGGTCAAGAACACGACGGAGTTGCTAGGGTTGACATTGATCCTCGCCTGAAAGTTAACTAATTAACCATGATGTATTGGGTTCGCTAGTGTTTTCCTTTTACTTAATCCAAATTTGTCATCTTAGATCAAACTAGTAAATTGTGTTAAGTTATTTTTGTATCCAAAATAAATCGCATACTAGTGTTTTTTTTATTAATATAAATATATCTTAATTGGATTAAACCTCTGTTTTTCTTATAAACAAAATAATCTAATCAGATATATTGTCTTTCTTTTTCTGATAAAACAAATACTATACATATTAATATTTATAATAATCTCTTAATCAAGACTAATGTATGTTTAGAAAAGTTATAATTAAATAAAACTTAATTAACTTTAGAATCTTTTATAAATTTGCAAATTTTTATTATTTTATTTATTGAGTACTTAAATTTTTTATACGAGTAATATGGTATTACTTTGTCTAGTTATATGAATAACAAGAATTTAATGATTTTTTTTTCTTTTAGTTAAAATTTGAAACGATATTTTTAATAATATAAAATAATAAATAACTTTAATTAAAGAAACGGTCGTTATCATTTATTCTAACTAATAACTTTTTATTCTTATAAATAAATAATTTTATTTAAAACACATTTATTCCTCTTGATATAAAATGATAAATTTTAATGTAATGATAATAGTGAGGTGTTAGCATTGTGTATTATTTTATTTTATATTTTTTTTTCGCAAATTCTACTCAGATTTATCTGTTCAAAATTATAGTCGATTATTACTTATATAGTATACAGTCCTCCATAGTATACAGTCTTGAGTAGTTTTAGAATGAAAGGTTTGAGTAGTTTTAGAATGAAAGGTTGTCATACATTATCCACAAGACAAGTAATATATAATATCTTTTTGGTCGATCCAAGAAAAATTTTAATCCTTGAGTTTCAGAAAAAGGTTGTCATACATTATCCACAAGACAAGTAATATATAATATCTTCTTGGTCGATCCAAGAAAAATCTTAACATAAGATAAATAAAATGATCAATCTCAACATAACACAAGTAAGATAATCAAATTGAAATAATTCGAGAGAAAAACCTCAACATTGAAATAATTCGAGAAAAAAACCTCAACATAACACAAGTAAGATAATCAAATTGAAATAATTCGAGGAAAACCTAAACAAAATATGAAAATTGAAGTACTGAGATGATTTGAAGAAAGCCTAAACAAAATATGAGAAATGATTAAGCTGACAGTCTAAAGAAGACCTAAACATAAATCAAGTAATATATAAATTGATTTTCTCTAACAGGCGAATTCCTTTTGTAGAAGTTACAAAAGAATGATAAAATCCAGTCGGAACAAGGGGACAGAATGTTACATTGTTAATCCAGAAATAAAACCATCACGTTTAAAAACGTTTAAAAGTTAAACAACAAAAAGTCTTTAAAACCACCTGAACCAACACTAATACTTTCATCATTTGATTTTAAATTCAGCGATTATATAAATGTATTTATTTATTTTCTTGATATAAGTTTTTGTTTCAGATATACTTCAAAAAAATTTAATAAAGTTAATTTAACATACATAAAATTTAAAGTAATATTAACAGTAATCTTCATGAGAGCGAAACAAAACATCTTCAACATTAGCGTATAGAGTCTTGTAGAAACCATAAAAATAATATTGCTAAATTGTTACTGCTTAATATTAAAAAAGCAAGGAAGAACACAAATAGATGAAGTGATTAAATTCCTCATTCCTTAAACTTTCCTTGGTGTGCCATCTTTTAGGAGAGATTGTTTGACTCGCGAGTAAAAGTTCCAGTGAGGATGAGTAGAAGTAATAGCAGGTTGCCCAAAAGGATGATCCTTAACATAAGAAGGAACATCGTCAGCCTCAGCAACACCTTCCAGATACGAAAACAACTCACGTCTTGGATCTACGATCACAATACAACAAATTATGAAATGATGAAGAAAAATAATTTTTTAATAATTAAATTTTGATAAATTTTCTTATATTCTATGATGTCATCTTTTAGATGATTTTCCATTTTTTTTATATTTTTTCATATCTCAAAATTATTTAAAAAATATTATCTCATGTAATATAAAATTGTCAAAATTTGTAAATAAAATATCATGTCCGGTAAAAAAAAAATTATTCAGAAATGAAGTATGCATTCTTACCAAGTACTCTATCAGCAACATTATTCACATCATAAGATTCAGGGAAAATGGCTGTATTATCCTGTTTTCATGGTTAGATATAAAACGAGGCAAATGTAAATTCAAAAGCTTAAGTAAATAGTATCTTTGAACTTACAGGATTGAGAAAAGCCTTATAGGGTTTGTCATCGATCAACAGAGTATTTGAAGCATAAAAACTCCCACCTTTCTTCACATTTTATTGAATTCCTTGAAAAAAAGAGGCTTCGAAGCTTTTTCCAAGGATTTGTTGCAGAATCCTGTGTATCATGTTCAACTTTAGGCTCAGTAACCTTGTTCTTTCCTCTCATATTTCCAATGAAGAGTTTTCAGTGTTTAAAACTTGGTCATACAAACCATTTGCACTTACTTTTTTTATGGTTTAATTATGCATTTGGTCTCCATTTTGGAGTCAAAATCTCAAAATGATACCCAAATTTTTAAAAGTTTCAAAATGGTCCCCTTTTTTGTTGAAACGTCTCACGTTTGTCCTTTCCGTTAAGTCAAGATTGACGCCGTTAGAGGGAGTGTCACGTGTCAGTTCCTTGATTTTTTGAATTTTTTTTGATATTTTTTTGAATTTTTTTTTAAAAAAAATTGCCACGTGTCAACCTGTCATTGTGTCACGTGACAATGAGAGAGACAGAGTGATGTCGCAGTAATAGTGACACGTATCAGTATTACGCCACGTATCATTTCCTTAGTCTCAATTTGGTTCCTTTATTTTAATTTGTCTTAATTTAGTCTCAATTTTTGTAAAAATTAGCAATTTTGTCCCTCTCCAAATTGAAATCAAATTTAATTTCTATATAAATGTACACAAATATTTTCATCAAAATTGATATTTCAAGTAAATATTTTTAACCAAATTAAGTTCATTTAATTAATATTTTACATTGAACTTTATTTAAAATGGTTTAAAAGTTATTAATAGAAAATAATGTTAATAGAAAAAAATTCATAAATTAACTAGTTCATGTAACAATAAAACACATATAAATTTAAAATTTGAAAACAATTTTAAATAAAGTTGAATGTGAAACATAATTTTAAATAAACTTAGCTATGTTAAAAATATATAATAAAAATATCAATTTGAATAAAAATATCAAATTTAATAAAAATATTTGTATAACATTTATATAAAATTAATTTTTGTTTCAATTTGAAGAGGGGCAAAATTGCTAATTTTTACAAAAATTGGGACTAAATTGAGACAAATTAAAATAAAGGGACCAAATTGAGACTAAGAAAATTACATTTGACATAATACTGGCACGTGTCACTGTCACTGCCACGTGACACGATGACAACTTGACACATGGCAGTTTTTTATTTTTTGAAAAAAATAATAAAAAAATTCAAAAAATCGAAGAACTGACACGTGGCACTCCCTCTAACGGCGTCAACCTTGACTTAACGGAAAGGACAAACGTGAGACGTTTCAACAAAAAAAGAGACCATTTTGAGACTTTTAAAAATTTGGGTACCATTTCGATATTTTGACTCCAAAATGGGGACCAAATGCATAATTAAACCTTTTTTTATTTATAGAGGCTGAAACATGGCTTTTCGCATTCCAATATTCATCCATTGAACTATGAACATTAAACTCATTCAATTCTATTTATGTACCCTTTTTTATTTTGGAAATATAAAATGTTACCCTTGTATACTTTAGTCTGAAATTTATAGTCTCTCTGTCTCCACCAAATAGTAGATTAAGCATGTAGTTTTATTTATGATTATGACAGTGATGATGATAAATTTTTGGGTTAAGTATCTTTTTAGTCTTGAACTTTGATCCAAAATTGGAATTCGTCCATCCGAAACTTCAATATATTTTGGTCCCTAAACTTTAAAAATAAATTAATATAATTATTTTAACTCAATTACGTTAACTTTTTTTGAGGTGTCGGACATATTTTTCAATAGATATTGAACCAAGAATGTGTCAAACAGTATAAAAAACTCCAATACTAATATGAAAAGCGTTTGACACGTCAAAAAAAGTTAACATTATTGGGTTATAAGAACTATATTCATTCATTTCTAAAGTTTAAAGACCAAAATGTATCGAAGTTTTCGACAAAGAGGAATTTCAATTTTTGGTCAAAATTTGGAGACTAAAAACATACTTAATCCTAAATTTTTTATTGTTATAAGTGATAAGATGAAAATTATTTGTGATAATTGTAGGAAATAATAATACCAAGGTAATTAAAATCATATGAGAATTTTGTTATCTATTTGGTAGTCCAAAAATTTAAAACTATTTATTATTTTAATTTATTTATTTATTATGTTATCTCTTAATAAATTAAAAAAAAAATATCAAGAACTCAGCTTAATCAATTTTTAATATTTTTAATATAATTTTCTTAAAGATCTGTTATTTAGGCGACAAATGTTGTCCAAATCGTCCATTGATCACTAAGCTAACAAGAACACATTTTTCCGTTTTTATTTTCTAAACTTCCATACAAATCAAAGCCCAGGTTAACACAACTATTAATTTTTTTACTTCTAAAGTTATAAAAAAAATTATCAAGAAATACAATACAAAACTCTCTAATATCTATAATTATTTATCATAAAAAATTATAATATAAGAATTAATTATTTATAAGATTTTATAATATGTGTTACATTTTTAATTTAAAATTATATCATTATATTATTAAACTAATTTTAAAGGTACGGGTAGATGTTTGGTTGTATGTTTATCAAAAGATAATTAGAGATCAAGAAAAAATAACTATGATCGTCTCGACCTCTCTCGACAATTAATCATGAACTTCTCAGCAGAGACTAAAGACCTCTCAATAAGTGATTAAATCTCTCTCAACAAATGACTTGGGATCTCTTAATAGACACCAGAAACATCTCAGTAAAAACAATAGACTTCTCCATAAGTGACCAAAAATCTTTTGACAAATAACTGAGATCTCGATAAGTGACAAAAGACCTATCAGTAAGTCAACAAGCACCTCTCATAGACTTCTCAGCAAACAAGTGACTAAGACCTCTTTACATATATCAAAGACCTATACATATGACCAGAACCTCTCAGCTTTGACAAGTACCTACAGAAAAGATTTAAAGAATAATTCTGATGTATTATTTCAAAGAATAGGGTATCATATATATACATACAAGAGTGCTATAATTCCTCATCTATTAAAGGAATGAGTGCACAAATTTGCTCACAAATATAATAATGCCTAAATTATAGCTAATACAATATTTGACATATCTTAACACCCCCACTCAAGTTGGTGCATGGATATCACACATTTTTTCAACTTGAATAGAGACTCATTAAACACTTTACTTGACACTCCTTTAGTGAGAACATCAGCCAACTGCAATTCTGATCTTACAAAAGGAAAGGAAATTATTCCAGCTTCAAGTTTCTCTTTGATGAAATGTTTATCAATCTCCACATGCTTTGTTCTATCATGTTGCACCGGACTGTGAGTAATTGCTATAGCCGACGTATTATCACAGTACAAACTCATAGTTTCATTTTGTTTAAAGCCCAAATCTGATAGCACATTTTTAATCTACAAAAGTTCACATACACCTAGTGCTATGCCTCTCAATTCTGCTTCAGCACTAGATCTTGCTACTACATTACTCCTCCAAGTTACAAGATTCCCTCCTACAAAAGTAAAGTATCCAGAGATAGATCTTTTATCATCTTTTGAACTTGTCCAATCTGCATCAGTATACCATTTTACTTTTAAGTTTCCATGATTTGAGAAACAAAATTCCTTTTCCAGGAGTGGACTTTAAATATCTCAAAATCCTCTCAACAGCATCCATATGAAGCTTTCGTGGGTCATGCATAAATTGGCTAACAACATTCACTGCATAGGTAATATATGGACGTGCATGAGAAAAATAAATTAATTTTCCTACCAGCCTTTGGTATCTCCTTTTGTCTATGTTTGCTGAATTTGAGCATTGAAAGAGTTTATGATTCTGTTTAATTGGTGTATCAACTGGTTTACTCCCAAGCAATCCGGTTTCTGATAGTAAATCAATGGTTAAAATACCTTTTTGGTCCCAATTTTCGTCAAGTTTTTTCAAATAAGTCCTAATTTTGGTTTTGTGTTCAAATAGATCCTAATTTTCGTCAATTTTGTTCAATTGGGTCCTTTTTTGCTAACACCGTTTAAATCATTAACGGTTATGAACAGTGATTGTCACGTGTCACTTTGACATAAAAAAATACCATGTTTTGATCTAGCTACTTCAATACCCAAAAAATATTTAAGGTTTCAAAGTTGTTTCATCTCAAATTCAGATGCAAGGTATTGTTGTAAACTGAAAATCTCATCTTGGTCATTTCCTGTAACAATCATGTCATCTACATATATAATCAAATATGTAATTCTTCCTTTACCTCTCTTCAAAAATAAGGTGTGATCAGAGTTACTAGCTCTATAGCCAAAAGCCTTCATAGACTTGGTAAACCTTCTAAACCATGCTCTTGGAGATTGTTTTAATCCATATAGAGCCTTCTTTAATTTGCAAACCTTCATTCCAATTGAATCTGTCATACCTGATGGAAAATCCATATAAATTTCTTCTGAAATTTCTCCATGTAGGAAAGCATTTTTCACATCAAATTGTAGAAGAGGCCAATCTTGGTTTGCTGCTAGTGACAGAAGTATTCTCACAGTATTGAGCTTGGCTACTGGTGCGAACGTTTCTTGGTAATCTACACAAGTCGTGCTTTATACCTCTCAATAGTTCCATCAGCTCTGTGCTTAATTGTAAATACCCATTTGCAGCCCACAGTCTTCTTCCCTTTTGGTAAGGATACAAGATCCTAAGTGTTATTTTTTTCTAAAGCTGCCATCTCATCAACCATTGCTTTGGTCCATCTAGAATCTACCAAAGCTTCCTGTATATTACTAGGAATAAAAATTGAAGATAATTGAGATACAAATTATGCATATGACTAGGATAACCTGTGCGATGGCACATATTTACTAATGGGATATTTAACTTTGGCTTGGAGGTATGGTTCATATTTAGCTGGAGGTTGACCACAGTTAGAACGGGGTGGAAGATTATACTGGACAGTAGTAGACTCAATGTTTGGTGTGTTGGTGGTCTCATGCAGACAATGATCAATTTCATGATCAGTTTCGTCTAAATTAGTATTATTAAGGGTGGGATTAAGAGAAACAATTTCATGATTAGTTTCAATTACATTATTATTATCAGAGATAGGATCAGAAGGTACCTCTGAAGAGTCAAGCCGAACCTGTAGAGAAGATTGAGCCAATTGGTTAGGATCAGAAGACACTGTATTATCCAAAGTATAAGTTTCCATATTTAGGATGGGCTCACTTCCTGTAGAATGATCCTCACACGATAATTTATCTTTACAGTATAATTTTATATCTTGGATATCAAACATACTAACATCATGATTATGCACTTCACTTTCATTGCTGCCCTGAAATGTAGAATCAACATAAAAAAACTATGCTCATTAAATGTCACATTCATAGAGATATAAAATTTCTTTGATGGTGGATGGTAAGCATAATAACCTTTTTTAGTTGATCCATACCCAACAAAAACACATTTTAAAGCTCGTTCTTCAAGTTTTGTACGTTGTTGATGTGGGTGTAAGTGAACATATATAACACATCCAAAAATATGAGGAGGTAAAGAGACTATGGAAGGAAGGATACAATGATCAGACAACACATCAAAAGGCCTTCGAAAGTTAAACACACTAGAAGGTGTTTGATTAATCAAATAAATTGCAGATCTCACAGCCTCCCCCCATAAATGAGATGGGACATTACCATCTATCAAAAGTGATATTGTCACCTCTAATATATGTCTATTTTTTCTCTCAGCCACCCCCACCCCATTTTGTTGTGGTGAATAAGGACATGTAGTTTGATGTAAGATGCCTTTGGAGTTCATGAACTCGATTAATTCAGTCTTAAAATATTCCCCTCCATTGTCTGATCGAATGAACTTAATGTGTGTGTATTAAATTGAGTAACTATCATATGATGAAAGGAACAAAACACATTACACACATCACTTTTATGTTTAAGCAAATACACCCAAGTTACCCGAGTACAATCATCAACAAAACTGATAAACCATTTTTTCCCATTATGTGTAGATTGTGGGGCAGGGCCCCACATCTGTGTGGATTAATGAAAAAGAAAAATTTGTTTTTTTATTGCTTAAAGGAAACACAACACGATGACTTTTTGCCATTACACAAGTTTCACAAATAAAATCAGAAATATTGCATTTATGAAATAGTGATGAAAATAATTCTTTTAGATAACCAAAAGAGGGATGTCCCAATCTTCTATGCCATAACCAAATTTCCTTTTTGTTTTTATCGTGTATGTGTTCATTCGCAAGATAAGCCAACGTTCCTTTATGGATTTGTTGTGAGACATTTTCAAGATAATACAGTCATTCTCTCTCTACCATTGCCAATCTTTTCCTTGGAATGGATGTTCTGGAAAAAACAATGGGTTGGATAAAATAAGGCAACACAAGAATGTGATTTGGTTAACTTGCTGACAGAGAGAAGATTACAATTCAATGTAGGAACAAATAAAACATAAGAGATTGATAAGGAGGGAGGGATATAGTACCTACACCTTCAATAGGAGATGAGATCCCATTAACATTAACAATAGCAGTTTTAGAACAATTAGAGGAAAAATTAATAAATTTATGTGGATCATAAGGCATATGATCTGTAGCACCTAAATCAATTATCCAATCACCACTCCTAGTAACAACAGAAAGATTAAGAGCAAAGTTAGATATACCTGACTTGGTCACAAATTCGGCAACAGTAGAACTATGACTCTTGGGAATAACATCTTGCATATGGGTAGCAGCGGAAGTCCCAAAATCAAGTTTCTTCAATTGATTTTTATCGAAAGGAGCCATAAAAAATATTCAAATAAAAAAGCACTGCTTCCTATATTGTAGAGGATGTCGGTGTTTGGCTCTAATACCATATAGAAAATATTTAAAGAATAATTCTAATATATTTCAAAGAATAAGATACCGTATACATATATACATATATATATATATATAAATATATATATATATATATATATAAATATATATATATATATATACTATAATTCCTCATCTATTAAAAGAATGAGTGCACAGATTTATTCACAAATATAATAATACCTAAATTATAACTAATATAATATTAGTACCTTCCAACAAAATGATCAGTGCAAGATTCCCAATCCAGATAAATGGTGAAAACAAAGAACAATGTACCGCGAAACTGGTGTCAAATTTCAGATCCATAACTGAAGAAGGAAGAATAGTAGTATTTTATTGATGCTATTCAGTGAATATGCAAACCAGCTTTTTGTTCTCGAATTTTCTTTTCTCTCTTGTTCGAAGGATGCGACAAAATGAAGTAACAAAAATTATCTATGAGGACGGCCACAAAGACGGTGGCATTGTCTTTGACTATGAAGGTGGCGGTAGGTAGCGGTGACAATGATAATGGCAACCGTGACAATTACAAGGATTCTACAGAAAAACGAGAGAAGGAGAAGGTGATCAGTGAGGGAGAAAGAGAAGATATTTTGCTTTAGCGGAATTTTGGTCTTTGAAATACTACTAACGGTTTAGGTGGAAGACATGGGTGCATAAAGAAATATGCTTTGGACTTTTTAGATATACAATTGGAAGCCTAACCCAATAATACTCCCAGAGAAGATTTTGAAGTGTTTAAACTTGGCTGACACAAACTATTTGTACTCATTGTACTAGATTTATAGATGTGGAAACACGACTTTTCTTATTCCGATATCCATCAATTGAGTGATAACATTAAACTCATTCAATTCTATTTACCCTTGCATACTCTCTCCTAAGTCCATTGCATTGGAAATTCTAAAATGGATTCCAATGTACACCACTTAAAAAAATTGCACCTACTTCATAATTCACTTTAATGGATTTAATTGTAATTTATAAATTATCTTGTTGTTATTATTATTATTATTATTAATTTAAGAGATGTCGAGTAGATATGATTTTCAGAAGAATAGATATTAAAATTTGAAGTTGTGGTTAATATGTAAATGTAATTCTAAGTCATAGTTTTATTTTATATATTTCATAATCTTTTTAAACTTTTTTTTCTTATATTCTCTTTGCCATCTATCTAATATTTTAACTTCAGTTATCAACTTTCTCCCAACCAGAAGTCTCTTTGTAAAATATAATAGAGATGAGGAAATTCTATTCATATCAAATTTTGTTTTAGAATAAATTTTGTTTTTCATCGAATCTAAAAGTTCTGTTCATATGGTTTGTGTGAGATGGTTATAAGTCTAACACATAAGATCTAAATCATTAAATTGATCTGAGGGAAGTTAAAGTCTTAAAAGTGAAGTTACTATAAATGCACATGCTAATATAACTCAAAAGATTAACATTTTTCATCTTTCCTAATTACAAGAGTTTTCGTAATAACTAATAAATTTTTACTAACAAAATAAATTTGTTAAGAAACTCAAATTTATTGATAGATTATAGAATTTAAATTATCAACTAATATTTTAGTATGTAATTAATCAATTAATAAAATCCCTCGGTAAATTTTTTTTTTTCGACCAATTATTTTGTTACTAATGTATCCTATTGTCAATTTTGTTGATAAAATTTGTCGATAATTTATAATTTTTTTTATTAAATGAAAATTTCTATCAAGTCTAATGACATTTTTTATATATTAAGGAGAGATAGTGAAAAAAAAAAGTAAAAGAGGAGAAGGAGACGTCAACGACGGTGACTAAAGTTGGACGAAGAGAAAGATGAGAAAGAAGAAGAGGACAAGAAGAAAAAAGAGGAGGAGGAGACGAAGTCGAAGGTGAAAACAATAGTGAAAACATGATGAGTAAAAGTAAAGGAATAAGAAGATGGAAAAGAAAAAAAAAAGAAGTGAGCAATGAAGAAAAGACTCAATCATTTACCAAAAAAATTTATTGATCATAATTTATAAATAATTACTAACAAATATTTATTAATAAATTTGCGCTTACCGATAATAACCAATAGATTTTAAGAGCTATTAGTAAAACTCAAATTACCAATAAATTTTTATAATTACCAATCATTTATATTGATCAGTAATACATATTCTTCTTACAATAGAAATAATACGCCAATTTTAATATACAACAACTCCACCACTTACTCGATAAAGTAAATAGAAAACTAAAAATGATATATATACATATACTAATATTAAACTCTATTTTCAAAGCAACAAACATTTCTAAATACATTCAAAATATTATTATATTTGTAAAATTACTAACTTAAGAATAGGAAACATTTTACGGCTATGTTTCCTTGTAATATTTGATGTCATAACTCAAACTCATTTATAGACAGACAAAAATATTTTATCTTTGTCCACATTTGTGTGGAAACGAGTATCATGCATATAAAACAAGAAAAAAAAATACTAAATCATATATTGTTTTAATTTTGATAATATATAAAGCATATGAATTGTAGTTTTTTTTAGGTGTGCAGAGTTTGAGAGCAACATATAACAAATTGAACAGCATAAGCATCAATGTTGAAGGCGGTTAAATGAATCTAGGATTTGTTGAAGTTTTAAGGATTTAAATAATTAGTTGGAGGTGAGCTTTCTATTACATTAATCAAAGGTCTGGTTCGCAACATGAACTGAACTGAAAACTTGCGATTGAAGAAGTTTGAAGTTTGAACGGTCGAAGACTTGAAGTATAAAAAGGACGTTTTGGTTGGAGATGTTAGGGAATTTTCAATGTGGTTGCACTGTCATCTTGTGCTTCCCACCAAAGTTCACAGATGGAAAATTGTTAAATGGGGCAAAACCATTGTCACTCATTGGATTGCAGAAGCAGCTAGGTTCTAAATGTTAATGATTGAAGTGTAGCTGCCACATTCATTTACAATGCTTTCTTTGAACAAGGACTCATTTTTAACCACGGAAAAGGAATTCGCCGCTATTTTTTTATTGGTTTTTTGCGACACATCACATTCGATTGTCTTTCGTACTAAATCGAAATGCAGTGTTGAAGCAGATACATGTCTTCCGATTACTCAGCTTTCAAGAAACGGAATCGTTGTCTTAACAAAGCTGGTAAAGATTGATGATTTTTTATAATATATTTGTTATGAAAATATATAGATTTTTTTCTTTCATAATACCTAATATAATGTGAAACTTAAACTTATTCATAGATTAAAAAAAAGGATTTTTATATAGATTTGTTAAGAAAATATTATGAATTTATCTTTAAAATAAATGATGCAGAGTTAAGAAACAACTGTGTATATAAATTATTATTATTATTATTACACGTAACTTCTAAATTAGGTAGGATTTTTAAATTTACCGAAAGAATGTAGCCTATAAATAAATTAAAATAAAAAAGATACATTCTTCATTATATTTTATTACAAAAAATTTTAACTATGCGGAAATTAAAATAAAAAGGATACATTCTTCCAATAATTTATTAGCAAAATGCATTATGTTTTTAGCCACAACAATGGATGAAATTGCTACAGCATATTTGGTTAATTGTTCCTTTATATCTTAGGTACATGAGATTATCGAGGAAACTATCTGTTGTAATCATCACCATTAGGTTGATAACTAATCATAATCCGAGGTTGATTAATCGTAATGTTGTGACTATTTACGCTAATCACAGTGGGTGATATATGTTTAACAATATTAATTATTCCTAATATTATTTACTCAATGTTTTTGTATCAATTACGACTTGACTTGTAAATATTATATATATATATATATATATATATATATATATATATATATATATATATATATATATGAAAGAAATTAAAATATTTAGACTACTAAGAAAAAGTTAAAGGACTCTCTTTGTATTTAAATTATTCTGTAATTTCTGTTTTTCAAATGTTCTATTTAATTTTTTTTTTTAGACAAGGTTTATTATTTTTTGTCATTCTACAAAAGAAATCGGAGTGAAGGATAGTAATAAACATTTTTTAGAGTAAAGTGCAAAAATATAACATTTTAAAATAAAGATAAAATTAAATAAAAATTTATATCTCTGCGTATTATATTTAAATAAATGCTTCAATTTATCCCAAAAAAATTAAATTAAGATAATGCATTTTTAAGTTTATTAAAATTAAGAAGCTTAATTACTTTGATTTGACAAATTGATGAAGAAAAAAAAATAATTACTTTAACTTAAACAAATTGAGGAAGAAGAAGGTAAAACTTAATTATTTTGACTTAAATAAATTAAGGAAGAAGAAGAATAAATTTGATTACTTTGACTTAAATTGAGGAAGAAGAAGAAAAAACTTAATTACTTTGACTTTAACAAATTGAGGAAGAAGAAGAAGAAACTTAGTTACTTTTGACTTAAACAAATCAAATATTTAAAAAATGTAAAAGAAACCATTTAAGAAAATAATAATAAATGTCATCTTATAAAATAATAAATTTAGTAAAATTAAATACAATAAATAAAGTTTATATTCAATACGCTACTATCAAATATTTTACAATGCGTCGTTTAAAATAATTGATATTTAAAAATAATATAGTGATATTTTTCAAAGAAATAAAAAAAATATTTATAAATTTAATAAAAATAAAAATACTAATATATGTATTAAAAAAAGTTAAAGTCCTGTTAAAAGTATTTATTACATCAATTAAAGTTTTAATCAAACAAAAATAGGTTCTTAGATTTTTTTTATTTCCGTTAATTTTTCATCTTTACCTAGTTATTCTTCCATATATTACTAAAGATGGCAAAAATACTCGTACTCGCGGATATCCGCGGATAAAATCTATGATGGATAGTTAATACTCGCGGATAGCGGGTAACGGATATTTTAATACTCGCTTATAAATGGATCGAGTACGGGTATCATACTATCCGTACCCGCGGGTACCGTTATTCGTAAAAAAATTAAAATTAAAATTTAATTTAATTAAAATTAAAATTAGCAGTATATTTTATTATGTCAAATTTAATTATAATTATAATTATAATTTAATTTAATTTAATTTAATTTTATATTTTATTTTTATAATTTTATATTAAAAAATTTATAAAATATAAATTTTTTTAAATATTTGCGGGTATCGAGTATCCACGGATATCCGCGGATTTTAAATATATTCACGGATATTTTTAAGCGGATACCCGACGAGTAAACAGACAGATAATAGACAAATTTTTTTTTACAGATCAAATTGCGAGTAAACACTGTCCATATCCGACCCGTCCCGTTCTCATCCCTACATATTACATTACCATTTGCTTCTTATTGGTTTCTTATCCATCAAGTCTTCTACTGTCAATAATATTAAAATAACAAACTTGTGACTTTTTTATATGGAGCTTTTAAATTTAATTATTAACATAAACGACAATAACCTATAACATCCTCCTCCATCCTTTGTCAGAAAGAACCAATATACCAACGACAACCACACATATAGCTGCCAAGATGCAATTATAATATTTTCTCTTAATATTGTTATAGCAGTTAAAAGTATATCCTAAAATTAAAATTTTAAAGTACTATTTTAATTAGTAAGTAGAATGTTTTTATATGCGAAGCGTGGGACGAGAAATGTCAATAACATTATTTTTCTGGAAAAAATCTTAGTTATTATTTGAAATTTAATAAAAACAATAAATTTGGCTTCCCTTAATATTTAACTAATCTCTTATATATTTATAGTTTTCAATAATAATAATAATAATAATAATAATAATAAATAATGTGTGTATTTATGTTTGTATGCGGACTTTTGTAAAAATACATGATCAATATTAAAATAATAAATTTGTAAAACAATGTTGGTTTCTATACCAAACTTATGGTCAATTTTGTCAAAAAAAAAAAAAAAACCATTTTAAAAGGTCATACTAAAATATTAATTCTTTTTAATTCAGTTTATAAAATCAAGTGGAATTAAGTTGAATCCTCAAAAACGTGTGTAAAAGTATGTTTATTACTCATACTAATAAATTTGTAGCATTATTAATTTGGAATTAGGAGCTGCAAGTCTTTTATTTGTCTATTAAGATATTAATTTTTTAATCTATGATCACCAGTGCAGGAAGGCTTTTTGGCAGCGATTATTTTTCATATTCTGCACCGGTTCCCGGACCGAGGCATATTGGGGCGAGGCCAAAAGAGGATAGCCTTTGGCCTCGGTTGTAAACCGAAGCCATAGAGTCCCTCTTCTGCCTCGGTTGTTAGGTCTAACCGAAGCCATATGTGCTCACATTTATACATTTTAAAAAAATTCGCTCACGTTTTGGCCTCGGTTTTAGTATGACCCGAGGCCATATGTCCCTTTTTGGCTTCGGTTTGCGTAGTACCCGAGGCCATATGTCACCATTCTCAATCGCATTCCATGGCACCCACAAATCCGCATGCCTCCCCAAAGCCCTATCCCAATCCCCCACCACCACGGTTCCCAAATGCACTTCCCTCGCCCTCCTCAACATCTCCGAAAAATCCGAATCATCTGAAACCAAAAATAGCCACAAACACCCCCGTCCGCCGCAGCTCCGCCACCAGCCTGTACCCCACCGCCAGCCTGTACCCCACCTTCGGAACCAGCAGCGTCGTCGCCGCCTCATTATACTTATGATTCCCGCGTAAAAATCGTTCCTTGAAACGGTCCCGTTTCTTCTTCCCCTTCAGCGACTTCAAGCGGTTCAGCTTCTTCTCTCGCTCGCACTGGTGCAGCTGCTTGAAGTGCTTCTTCAGGTCCATGTGGGTCTGCGCCCACACACCCCGCACGTCTATGGCTCTGAGGGTGTGACCACACCCTTCCGTTTGAGGATGTTGAGGTTCCTGCATTCCTGACGCTCTTCTAGGACCCACTGGGGGAGGTGGACGAAGGTGTGGCAGTTGGCGTTGGCGGAGAAGTCAGTCACCTCGCCAAAGCGGGAGGCGAGGGTTTTTAGCAAAACGGCGGCGTCGTATGGAGGCCCGCGTGGGGGCTTGTTGTAACGCTGAGACGAGAACTTGTTGGAAGCAACGTGCCTGCTTTGTGTTTGTGAAAATGCGGAGTGGAAAGTGAAGTGGATTGGGTTTGCGTTGTGGAGAAAAAGTGAATATTTGCAGAGAGAAATGGAGGATAGCAGCGCGCGCGAGGAATAAATGGGGTTCAGTTTTGAGCCCTAATTAAATTATATGGCCTCGGTTCAATTTAGAACCTAGGCATATAACCCCTTTTGGCCCCGGTTCCTTAACACCTGAAGCCTATAAGTCAAAACGAGAATGACATTTTTGAAATTTTTGGCAATCTTTTTGGCTTCAGGCCTTCTTAACCGAGGCCTAACACCCCTTTTGGCACCGGGTTTTTTGTAACCGAAGCCTATAACTGCTTTTGACTTCGGGTTTTAGGTGAACTGAGGCATAAAAGTTGTCTGTAATTGCAAAATTGCCACCGCGTCATTATAGGCTTCGGTTCCTTACCAACCGAGACCTATAAGGCGAGGTAAAAATACAATTCTGCACTAGTGGATATATTATTAGTTGAAAGTCAAAATCAGCAATTTAGTTCATATATGATTTTTATGAGTAACCTTTGTTACAAAAATATTATTAGTTGAAAGTAAAAGGCTATAAAAGCATTCTGTCGTATTGAAATTGCCCAAACTTATTATTTTTTTAATAAAAAAACTAAAAACTGCTTTTTATGTATTAAAGTTGTAATATATATGAATTTAGGATATCCTCCGTTGAAAGTCAAAGTCGAAAATACTATTTTCTTCTCATATTTAAAATTTATATACACTTATGCATGTATTATTTCTTTATATGTTGATTTTTTTTAAGATTGGTATTTCTTAGTATATTCTCTTCTAAATTAGAGGTAAAAAATATATTCACTTGCAATATTGTTATTTTATGGGTTTTTTTTTATATTTAAAATTTATTAAAAGAACGTCTCACATCTATGAAAGATGCGAATATTATGTTAAGTTTTCCTACCCTCTTTCTTATATTCAAATATACACTCCTTTTCCCTAACAAATTAAATTACATGACATTTCACTCTATTCCTAACTCTTTTATATTAAAAATTCACGGGTTCTTCTGTAGAAAAATGTCATTACCAGTATATCTTCTACGTTATCACATATAAAAAAATATATACAATTATTACATTATTATAATAGTCAGTTTATGATGTCTTAAGACATACTTTATCTCTCTGAAGGATAAGTATAAAAAAACTGTTAACAAAAACGTCCTCAACCATGTGTACGCAGGGAATTTCATATTTTTTTTATTTTTTTAAATAAATAAATTTAAATTTAAGAAACTTATTTTCTAACAAAATACTTAAATTTTCACTAAATATCAAAATTATTTAAATATTAAATAATTATTAAAAATTTAAAAGCTTTAAAATTAATTACTTTTTATAATTGATCTTTAAAGTTAAGTTGATATTAATATTTGTAAAAAAAATCTCAATTGATATTAATTGATATCGAGTATAGTTATATAAACTGACACTGATTAAGACTATATTTACGAGATTAAAACTATGTTTATGAGGTTAATGATTGAGTTTTTTATTAATATATATATATATATATATATATATATATATATATATATATATATATATATATATATATGAACTTATTAAAGAATGTTTTTAATAATGTTTAGTCAAATGGATTTAATTATTTATTTCAGTGTTGAAAAATAATATAATAGTTTCATTAATTTAGAACAAAATATAAGTTAATTTAACATTGTTAAATTAAGTATACCAGCTTGAATATTTTAACAAAAGAATGGAAAGTAACATTCTAGTTTAATTTGGGCAGTTTTATTTATTAATTTTATACTTAAATCAACCGAAGAATATTCCTGTCACATCATGATGATGCTATAGTAGTATCCAAATATTGTGAAATAAAAAGTCTGTTATAGTATAAATAAATGGGGAAATTTGGGAAAAATGACTTCATTGCTTTACTAAAATATATATATTAATTTGACCTCATGTGAGATATTATTTTGATCTTTTAATTTTTTATAAAGATTGGAATTAGAAATAAGAGTTCATTTGACTTTATAATTTTAGACCAATTTAATTTTATATTTTGGTGTATGATTTTTTTAATAAAATTTATTAAATTTATTTAACGTTTTAAATATATTTTATAATAATATTTGAATTATTTATTTATTTAATATATTTTTATTTTAATATTAATTAAGAAATATTTTTAATGTATAAAATAAATTTAATAAAATTTGATCAGAAGAATTTTACAAAAGGTGATGGATGTATGAAATTGTTTAAATATACATGATTTTTTAACAATAAAATGTAGTTGATGTAATAAGTGATAAATTGACGGGAGAGGACTTGAGTAATTATTCCAAATCAAAGAAATGTATAATTCACTTTAAAAAAAGGAACACGAATAATATATTATTATGGCTCCGCGTCAAGGATGAAAACGATTTTCCTTAGTTTTTAATTATACGATTCTTCATGGTTGGAAAAAGAAGCTATCAGATTGGTTGAAGGAAACTACATATTCATCTGAACTGGAATACTGATCCAAAGCAGATAAACAAGTTTAACTCTCAAGTTTTAACAAATAAGCACTCTGGAACATACGTACATGACAATGGTCAATGAATTTCAGAAGGGTATGGACACATTCTAATAAAAATTATGCTAAATTACGTTTATGTTCTTTATTTTCATAATAAAATATTAATTTGGTTTTTTTACTTTTTTTTATCTTAATTTAGTTTCTATTTTAGAAATTTTGATACAATAAAGTTGTTTTTGTTAGTAATGTAGTAATAACGTTAAAGAGATATTAGGTGTCAGTTTCTGATTTTTTAATTTTTTTTTTAGATTTTTTAATTTTTTGAATTTTTTAAAAAAATAAAAAATTTATCACGTTGACATTGTGTCATGTGGCAATGGCATGGTAGTGACGTGACAATGACATGTGTCACTGTTATGCTAGGTATCATTTTTTCATTCTCAAATTGGTCTTTGTATTCTAATTTTTGTTTCAATTTAGTCACAATTTTTGTAAACAATGTGCAATTTTTACCCTATTCAAATTGAAACAAAAATTAATTTTTATATAAATGTTATACAAATATTTTTATTAAATTTGATATTTTTATTCAAATTGATATTTTTATTATATATTTTTAACAAAACTAAATTTACTTAAATTTGTGTTTCATATTCAACTTTGTTTAAAATTGTTTTGAAATTTTAAATTTACTTGTTTTCAATTTTTACATAAATTAGTTAAAATTATTTTTAAAATTTATATAATTGTTATATTTACACCAACTCAAACATTTATATATAAATTATTGAAATTTACACATTTTAAAAATATAAATTATTTGAAATATAAATTCAAATAAAAAACAATATTAAAGTATGATGTAATAAAATATCGATATAATTTATGAATCTCTTTTCTATTAGCCTTATTTTTTATTAACAACTTTAAAACAATTTTAAATAAAGTTCAATGTAAAATATAAATATAAATAAACTTAACTTTGTTAAAAATATTTACTTGAAATATCAATTTTAATAGAAATATTTGTGTACATTTATATAAAAATAAATTTAGTTTAAATTTGGAGAGAGGCAAAATTATTCAATTTTTACAAAAATTAAAACTAAATTGAGACAAAAATTAAAATACTGAAACCAAATTAAGAATCAGAAAATGACACCTGGCATAACATGTGACACTGTCACTGTCACATCACACTGTCACACTATCATGTGGCATGACATCAACGTGACAAGTGACAATTTTTTTTAAAATTTTAAAAAATAAAATAAATAAATAATTCAGAAAATCCAGAAACTAACACGTGACATCCTTTTAACGTTGTTACTGCACCACTAACGAAAAATACTTTATTGCATTGAATCTTACATAATATGGATCAAATTGAGATAAAAAAACATAGAGGGATCAAATTGATATTTTAATACAAAAACAGAGACCAAAGACATAATTTAACCTAAAAATTACATGTCTTGTAAAGTTCAATATCGTCTAGAATAACTTAAAAGATGCATGTTAGTGATTATAAAATGGACTTTAAGTCCATGATGTTTTTTGCCTCGTGTCAAATACACTTTGAGCTACTGTTTTATTTTTCTTATACTTTTGTAGTAGGGTGTCCTGAGGTGTAGTTAAATTCTTACTTTAGAGAGTGTAAATATATTTAGGATCAAAGGATTGATAAATTTTTTTATGTTATATAAATTTACACATAGTGATTATTTCCTGCTTTTGTGATTTTTTTCTTCGTATTTAGAATTTCTACATTATATTTTTTGTTATTTGTGTTAATCTTATTATTCTATTAATAAAGTAATTATTAAAGATAAAAACTATAATATTTTTAATTCACGATTATTTTTTCGAACATGTATCTCTATTGTAGTATTGTCCGTCACCGATATCATGGGTAACATAACAACAATCATCACAAGAATAATAATGAACACGAAAAAATATATTTATATGAATCTGGAAAAGCTTTCTTAATAAAGTAAAACCAAAAAATTGATCTTAGCTTAGCTGTTTGCATGACCTTTCACTGTTTTTCCTGCAAGCTTGTAGCACACCACATATGTCCATGCCACATGCCCCTCGTCTTGTCAATTTATCCAATTCGAATCACTTCTTTCTTATGCTTCTTTCTATTATTTTTTTTTAGTACAAAATAAGTTTGCAACAATTAAATAAAGACACATGGAACAAACCCTTCACAAAATTAAGTAACAAAACAATAGTTGGCATGTGGTAAAGCATCTTGCTTTGTCAACTAAAAGATTAATAGAAATATCCAACACTGATTCAAACATGGCAACAATATATAGTTCCATTTATATATATTATATCGCAAAACAATGTCTTTTATTTAACACATAACAAGCTTTCAGCTTTCAGTAATGCAAGAAATGCATGTGGTTATTACATTGCTTTAGTATAATATAACAACAACTAGACTTGACTTTTTTTTTTTAACAAATTTCCCCCGGTGATCCTCATTGGTCAAAACGTGGTTAAATATATTGTCCTCAATTATTGAAATTCAGCACTTTTTTCTGGGAATATAGAGCTTTTTTGTTATGCTTAATAAGATTAAAAAATAATTTTGTTTCCTAAGGTAATACTTTTGCCAGGGCGTTGTTTGTGTACCCTTTCAAAAACAATTTTAGTTGAGACTATCAACGTCAAGGTCTAAATTGAGATCATGTTAGAAGTGAATTTTAAGTCTAACTCAACCCTACAAAATCAGCTTGTAAGATGAGGTTTGCACCTCACTTATATATTATGAATTAATTTTATCTCTAGTCGATGTGAGACTTCCAACAAATCACGTTCAGCTCAGTCATCATCAACATGAAGCAACATTGCACAATATTCTAACCATCGTTGTCCTGCTCATCACTTGCACAGAGCGAGTGTTGCGAGATCTCATTCACAACTATCAACGAAATCTGCTCGTCAAATCCTAGAGATTTTGACTCTAGATCCAAACAACCCAAGCTTAATGTTTCCAAGTATTTCCTTTCTTACATCTTCAGCTATGCAATTTACCTTCGCGAACCTTGCTTTAGGCTCCTAAAAAAACTCAAAAAAAAACTTTTTTAGTATTAATTACTTTAGAGCTTTAAAAAAAGACTCTCAAAATCTTGAAAAAATATATTCAAAATAAAACTATAATACATTTAAACAAAATATTTTATTAGTAAATAAAAAGACATAATTCTTAACTTGTTTTAAGTCTTCCAAATTCTTAAATCACCGATGCACGTGACATCGTGTTTTAGTTAACCAAAGATATAATTTTTGAAAAGTGGGTGGAATTATTACACATAATTTAGTTAATCTACATGAAATAATGAAAACCCTTTATTTTAAAATAGCATCAAGAAACACCCAGAAAACAAGAAGTATAAAAGTATTTAATATATATAGTATTTTATTGAATTATTGAGAAGTAAAGTAAGTGGTAATAGATGATAGTCAATGGTGTGAAGATGAAGAAGACGTGTGGTGTGGACAAGCTTGGGATTGAAGTGTAAGAAGGATATATAGCAGAATGGGGAGAAGGGTCAAGAAGAAGGTGCAATGTCTAGTCTCAGAAAGACACACCCACTTCATTCACATGCAAATTTGAAAGGAATGTGAAACTTCTGCAACCAATCGTTACCCAACTCGAATGGGGTCTCTCTGCTCAACCATAATACTACATGAAACGTTTACGACACAAAATAGAAGAAGGAGCATCAATCACCCCACACAAAATCATTCACCAACACGTACAATATCAATAAACACTTCACATACAAGTACACACAGAATAAAAGTTATATGCTTGTAGAATATATGATGTTAAAAAAGAGAGAGATAAAAAAAATAAATGTTTAATAACTATACACATAAAATAAAAGTGTAGATATGTATCATTGTTCCTACCCCACGTATGATGTATTATTGTAAGACCCCCCACCACTCAATTTCCCCCCAAGTTAATGCATTCTACATGGTTGGCCATTGCACATTGTGCTTTATTTTTTGATTTTAAGCCTAACTCAACCTCACAAAACCGACTTGTAAGGTGAGGTTTGATGTGGGATTTCCAACACACCTTCTCACGCCGAGGTACGTCAAGGTATATTCATCATCCGATAGCGGGTGGAACAAAATGTCCAAGAAAATTCGCTATAATAGGCTCTAACCATGCTCTGATACATGTTAGAAGTGGGTTTTAAGTCAAACTCAACACTACAAAATCGGTTTGTAAGATAAGATTTGCACCTCACTTATATATTATGAAATTGTCTTATCTCTAATCGATGTGAAACTTCCAATATGTAGTTAGAAGCAGAAAGAAGAGTATTTTTTTTAAACCAATATATAAAAAAATACTTCATTGGTATAGGTCATCAATTATATTAATTATGCCTTCAGATATTATAAATAATTAATAGACAACAGATTAAAGAAATTGGGAATCTCTCTTAGTCTACCTTCGAAAATGAAAGTTATTAAGACACTACCTTCAACCTACAGTTGTTGTTTTTCATTTTTTCTTTTTTTTTGGCTTTTTCCAGAATTTAACCAAGCTTTAAAGGAATTAGAAAACGCATGCATGTGTTTTATTTTTATATATACTTTGTGGCCTAATTAACAAATGCCGACGCTTTTGTTTAGCTGTTAAAGACAGAGACATGAAACTAAAATGATAATAATGTGTTAAGGATAATCGATATGATTCACACTTTTAAATTGGGTTTGTAGGAATGACTTGTGTTTCCATAGATTGGGAATTTTCTTTTTTAATTTAGTCAATGCATAAGTGGTAGGTGAGAGATTATAAACTTTTGACTATTTATGTTGATTATCTCCTTCTCTAGAAATTCTCGAGCTTATTCTATACAAAAGGTTCGTTGTATAGCTTACGATTTCCTCGCAACCTTTTAACAACAAAATATTCAGAAGAAACTACAGTTATAGCAACAACATCATCGAATCCTTTATTTCTTGATAATGCTTTGTTGTCTACATGAAAAGACTTAAAACTAAAAGATAATGCTATAAATATATGTTAGTCTAAGATAATTATAGTTAATGATGCGATGGTAGAGATTGTTGAGAATATGACTTTAAGTTAATAAGAAAATTATAATCATTTTTTAAGGTTAAAAGAAATTATACACTATTTGACTAAGGAAAGCGTATTAGGTGAAGATATAGAGAGATTTGTGACTATTGATTTCCTTTTGGTTGTGATAATTTATTTCTTGTAGAAGATTCATTACACACAAACTTCCATTCTACTACTGATCTATAGAAATACCAATATCAAATTATATTGTGGTAACAATGTACTAGGTTGTATATTGTTTTTTAAATTTGTTGCAATTGTAACAAAAAATAAAACGTTATTATTGAGAAATATACTCATTTTATATTAGTATAGATAAAGTTATTGCATCGGGTTCTATTTCCTACCGACAGTATTTGCTCAATCGGTATGTTCACTCTTTTACTTCTTGCATATTTTTTTGTGCCATTTTTCTTTTAAGAACAAAAAGCTATAATAACTAAAGAAAGTCAAACAAAAAATGTGGTAAAGAGGGGTTAATGTGTACGCAAAAATATAATTCAATTTATATGACCTGTTACTATATTTGTCAAAATTGATAGTTAGCCTGTGATTGTAGACTTGATGCTCGTTATCAACAACTTTTTATTTTAATTGCTAAAAGCATATTATTAATGACATTTTTCTTTTCCGATGGCGTATGACCATTACCTTTAATAAGGCTTTTGTATTTGCAATTAGAATATAGAATATAAAATAAAATTTCACTTTGTTTTAATTTGAAATATAAAAGATATAGTTTATAATGGTAACTTTCCCATAATAAATTGGCTCAGAACAGATCATTTGTGTTTGTTTTTCCTTGGCACCGGATTAAATAGTTCCAAATTTCACACGTGGTGGCAGATAAAATAGTTGCAAATTGAAGGGTGTTGAATATAGTGCATGATTATATTAAGGGAAAATAGAAGTAAAGAGGTTGTTATGAAAGAAAAGAAAAAAAAAAAAAAAAAGAGAATGAAGGAGAGAAGGAAGATGATGGCGCTGACCATAAAGAGATGAGTTTGGTTGGTGGAGATTTAAGGGCACGAAAGAGACACCACGAACCTTCTTCTGCCATTACACCGTCGCAACAAAAACACTTTCTCCTAATAAAAGAAACAAAAACACTTTCTAGTTTTAGGGCACCCCATTTCTCTCTCAATCAATTTGTGGATTTAAAAAAAAAAAAAGACACGTCTCAAGTTATTTTATATATAAATATCATAATTAGCATTAATTTAAAGTTGGCTAATCCGTTATGAATGTCTAATATTAAGCAAATTATATTAATTTACTAAACCCATATTAATTTGACACTAATTCTAATAATTTCACTTATATATATAATTAGCATAAACATATGCGCGACCATGTGTGTACACATTTTTTGCATATACATGATGTAAAAAATATTAAAATGGAATATATACTGTTTTTAAGTTAATATATAAAATAAAATTATATTTATAAAATATAAAATAAAATATATAAGAAAAGATGAGAGAATAACGATTGATAAATAGAATAAGAGAGAAGAAATAGAGATAGACGATTTTATAAAAAACTTATAAAAATAACAATCAATCTTAAAAAATTTAATAAATAATTACATTTTAAAGGATAAAATTAGAATTTTGAAATATAAAAACAAAAGAAGAAATGCTCTTTATATATTATATTATATATATATATATATATATATATATATATATATATATATATATTATCTCTCTCATACACACGTATATATACATCGCATCAATAATTTATATTATTATTGTCAGTAATATACATTAACATGCAATAGTATATTTATCACACATTTTCAAAACACACTCATAGACACTTAGCATTCACACACAACATATAATATCATCACCGTAATATTTTCATGTTAGTAAATAAAGAAAATACTTAAAGACATATAAAGTTTTTTCTTATGTGTAATTGATTGACTTTTTCGAAAAAAAGTTTATTATGTATGTTTTGTGCATGAGTTTGGTTTAATTTCCATTATTATTATTATTATTTTTATATAATAACAAATAATTATTATATATTGTTGTACTTAAGATCAGTGACAGAATTTTAAAAATATTTTACAAAGACGAAGAATGATATATATAAAATTTGAAAATATACCAAGTGTATAAAATACATTAAACTAAAATAAATTTTATATATATGAGCCATAGCCCCCTCAAGACATAGACATCTGCCAAAGATGTCTAGTACAAAATAATATCTAACATCACTTAAAAAAAATAAAACTGATAATTTTATTGACTATAATTTGATTTATTTTTTATATTTTAATCTCAATTCTTCATTTAGTATTAAATATTCTAATTACATGGATAACGATTTCTAAGTTGTTTACATGAGTTTAATTTTACATTCTTGCTGTTGTCATAGACTCTTTATAAGTTGTTTACGTAACTTTTAATGACATTTAGGTTGATAACATAAGATTAATAATGTTATACTCCAATTACCCTTTTTTTATTTCATATTTCCGATTTCATAATTTTAATTATTTTGTTTTATTAAGTTAGTTTTAGAAATAATTATTAACTTTTTAATAGCATGACAAAGCATTATTAATAACAGTACATTATATATAACTTTGTTGTCAATACTATATCAAAATTAAATCTAATATAATTATAATTTTCTTAGGCTGTTGCCTCACACTTTTATCCATAATAATGTCATTTTAATTTTTTATTGTTTAATGATTTTAACTAATTAAATTTTTATTACAAAGTGACTTCTAAATCCATGTTTAATAGGTATGGAAGGCAACATTACGACCTTTATGGTGTCATTTGTTATCATAACTCATTGTTATATTTGAAACCACTACTTTTGTTTTATGGGAAATAGGCTTTTTATCCATGATTTAAAAAATAAAAATAAAAAATAAACTTGATTTTGGGTTTTGTTTATTCAAATCAATAATTTCGTCCTTCAAGATTTTAAAAATACATATATGTAAATTTAGTATTTTCTCATAGAAGGATTAAAAACTGTGGTTAAATGATAAATTTAAGTATAGAAATAATTATAATCATATATTTTTAAAAATTAGAGGAATGAAACACCAATTTAAAAACTAAAGGAAAATAATACCTTTTTCTTCGTTCTCTAAAGAGTGCAGATTAATAAATTTTTCGTACATATAAAAACAATAGGAATATTGTATTTAAAATTTTAAATAATATTAATTTCTATTACTTTAATTGAGATGGATAAAATATACAATTTTATACTTCATTCAAAACCAAAACATAAAACATAAACAAACTAGTTATATTTTAAGGTTGTCACATGATTACAGGACAGAGATAGTATCATATACATCATTGATTGCTATGTGTATGGCATAGTAATAAAAATATTCTTCTAAATATTTTTTTTAAATATTAAATGGACTGGTTATTTATTTAGTCATTTTATAGTAACAAATCTTTTTTATTTCAGTTAGATACAGATGTTCTCATTTAAATTAACGTAATTATTTTTTACTTTTTATTTAAGTTGCAGTTATGTGTATTCAATAATAGTCAACTGTACCTCTATCTTATTTAATAACGCGAGATTGGAAGTTAGCGTAATAGAATTTACAAAAAAAATGAAAATATTATAATTGCAATGCACATATTTAATTTTCTTGATATTATACCGAAGAAAAATTATGCTTGATGGAATTATTCATAAAGTATATTTATATAACTTTTATAAAAAAATGTGATTTTTACTAAAATATCTGATTTGTTAGCTTCATAAAATTATTTGATAGAGTAATGTGACATTTTTAGTAAATTTTCCATTTTAATTTAGAAATTATATTCTCACTTTTGCAGGAGAATATTCTGTGAAAAACCTGATAAAAACTAGGAAGCGTTCTTTCCTAAAAATATTACTTTAAAGGTAAATTAGCATCTAAAGAGTGAGCTATGTGAAAAATACAATCCTGTTACAAACTTTAGTTTTAAGTGTTTATATTCAATAAGAATGTAGTTGTGAAATAAAATATACAACCTAATTACTTACCATGAAATTTATATGACAATATCTAAAAATGTAATGTATTGCAATATTAAAATGTCAAATATATAACCCTGTATTTTTCAAATTTAATATAATTATATTTTAGATATAGAATTATGTAGTGTACTTAAAAAAAGCACAAGTTTAAATTATAATTACCGTTTAACATATATTCAAATACAAATTCCTTCATTTTGGAGAAGAATATATCGAAAAAAGTTAACGATAGTGAAATATAAGTTCAAATTACATAAGGAAACAACTATTCTCAATCCAACATTTTAAAAGAATAAATTTAGGAATTTTTTTATATAATATTAAAAATATATTCTTGAATATAATCATGGTATAAAAAATCATTCTCAACATATCATAACAATATAGTTGTTATTGTATTTAAATAGAAATTTAAAATATTTAAAATATAAAGACAAAAAAAAAAAATGCTCATGTGCAAGGACGGGGCTCCGAATGGTATTAGTTGAAATAGTGACTAAAGAAATAAAGAGAATGAAATGTCATGTGCCGGGAAAATTAAGGCAAATGATTATAACGTTGTAAACTCGTGTGATTTCCATAATCTTTGTATTTTGATATTACCACCCTACCTTGCCAAGGTGTTGCTTATTTTATATATAAGCCACGCACTCCTTCTTCTGCCTCCACAACTTACTACTAACACTCAGCCTTAACACTAAACGTTATAAAAACCCATTCAAGAGAGAGAATCAAAGCACCCACACAAAGAAGAGAAGAGAACCTCTAAAAACAAAAATAAAAACATTCTCTCCCATTCTCCTTCCTTAGTTCTTCTTTCTCCATTTTCTGTCTTTTTTCTGTTTTTTTACTTGCTTTTCTTCTTTTTCTTTCACCTTCTATTTCTTCTCTGATTCTGCATTTCGTACATGCGGTGTTCTACTTCTCTCCTGGTTTGATTGCCGAAGCAAAACAGGATTTTTCACAACTCTTGTGGCCTCCCATTTCAGGAGAATCACTCATTGGTACATAGAGCTTGTTAAAAGCAAAAAGGAAAGAAAAAAAAAAAAAGTGTTTTGAGATCTGGCATGTTATCCTTTTATCTCTAGCTTTCTTTGTGTGGAGTGTTTGTGCTAGAGTGACTGACATTCCAGCTCTGCTTCCTTTGTTTTGCGTGGCCAAGAAGCAAAACAACAATCACCAAAAGAAAAATATTCCATTGAAGTGATTCTTTTAAGCCCTTTTGGATCTACCACTCACACCCTGAGCTTGGCCTAGCTTTGCTTCCCATTACTCATCACTCTCTTTTCTTCTTCTGACATCAAAACGGTTCCAATGGATCGTTTTCCTTCCAGTACCATTATCCCTGACGCGTTCCAAGGGGCCAAAGATGACCTCACCACACAGCTTGCATTGGTTTGGAATCAAATCAAAGCGCCATTGATTGTCCCGTTGCTGAGACTAGCAGTGTTTCTGTGCCTGATCATGTCGGTGATGATGTTCATTGAGAGGGTCTACATGGGCGTTGTCATAACTCTGGTGAAGTTGTTCGGGAGAAAGCCCGAGAAACGTTACAAATGGGAGCCAATGAAGGACGACATAGAGTTGGGAAACTCTTCTTACCCAATGGTTCTCGTTCAAGTCCCCATGTACAACGAAAGAGAGGTGCATACTACACAGTACTTACCTCTTTTTTTCACCACTTTTAACACTTGTTATCAAGTGCAAAACTTTTGACTTTTTAGCCTCGATCTTAGTTAATTTTCCTTGGTTCTAAATGCAGGTTTATCAGCTCTCAATTGGAGCTGCGTGTGGGCTTTCTTGGCCTTCGGATAGGATCATCATACAAATCCTTGATGACTCCACTGACCCAACAATCAAGGTTAGCGCATTAAAACTCATCATGGTTAGTTACCGGTGTTAGTTCCATTCCATGTGAATGATGTACTATCCCGGGAACGTACAAAGCCTGGATTGGACATACTCAAATGATGTGATTGTTCTTTGCGGCATTCTGAAACATTTGTGGTGACTTGACAAACGCAGGAAATGGTGCAGCTTGAATGTCAAAGATGGGCAAGCAAAGGGGTGAACATAAAGTACGAGGTTAGAGACAACAGGAATGGGTACAAAGCAGGGGCTCTCAAAGAAGGCATGAAGCGTAGCTACGTGAAACAATGTGACTGTGTTGCAATCTTTGACGCTGATTTTCAACCAGAGCCTGATTTCTTGTGGCGCACCGTCCCATTCTTAGTGCACAATCCCGAACTAGCCCTCATTCAAGCGCGGTGGAAATTTGGTAATCTATTAATTTTGTTTTAATGTTGAGTTGAGTCTTTCTTAATTAACTCCTAACATTCAACATCAGCGATCACAGGGACAACAACCCTTGCTTAATTTAGGTTTCTGGTTTCCTTGATGGCGGCTTTAGTTGCATTAATCTAGACTAGTATCTTAGATTAGACAGCGAATCCTAAAATCAGAACTTGCTCTTAAAAACTGTCGGTGGGTTTTTTGTTTTGAACTTGTTTTCAAGAACTAGTTTGTTCGTTTGGTTGGGGTGAGGTAGGTCCCATTTTGTGGTTGAACGACCGTGTACAAATGCTTCAACTTTCGTGGTTGCCTTTGATTTAAGCCACGTATTCCTTTTCCTATCGTTTTTTTCACTTCTTTGTGTCTGTGGGGCTCACTGTTTCTACTCGCCTCCAAAAACTATAATGCAGACTACAGGGAGCAAGTGTTCCTTCTCCTTTCCTTTTTCTTTTTCTTTCTTTTAGTTGCATTTTCCGTGGCTTTGATTTCTTTTGAGTTTTGTCCCGTGTTGTGGAAAAAGGTGGGAATGGCAGATTGGTAAACCTCTAAACTTTACATTATTTTTTGGGACAGTCTGTCATGAAAAGTCATCTATGAACTGTTAGATGATTAACCATGATATAATAATGGTTGTCACGTATATATTGTCCTGGCTAATGAATTCATTTATGGCTGAATAGGGTTTGGTTGTGTCATTGTGTGGCCGAAAAGTCTGATAAAACGTTGGACCACTGCTTAATGCGGAAAAGGGTAATTTAAATTTAGAGGTAAAATAGATCTTTGACTGGATTAGTAAGTAACTAAGAAGGTCAAAATAGAATGTTGAAACAAACACCAAATTTCACTTATCCGAGTCTCAAAAGTTAGTATTTGACATCTTTTTCTTCATGTACTTAGTTTTACTTGCCCTATACATGCGTGTATTCTGCAACATGCTGTATATAATTTTCATGAAACAACAATGCTTACAAAGACTCGATTAAACCACCCATATATGATTAACCAAAAGTACATTTTTGTTTTTAGAAATATAAAAAAATGCATGTGATCTTATAATACTGATAGAAAATAAAACAAAAAGAAGATGATAATGTTTTAGAAAGATGTGTGCTCTACAGGTGAATGCTATAAATTCTAAAATGTGAACTGGTGAAGGGCCATACCATACTCCAGTGACATAAAGAGTAGTTTCGGGTGTGAACAGTACCGATTTTTTTCTTTTTCTGCGGTGATTATTTTGTTTTTAGCTAGTAAATTGAATATTCGAGGGGTCCAAATATTATTATTGCTGATTTCTGCTACCAGATAGGAGGGCAATACTTGAAAGCTGCACTGCATGTATATGTATAGTTGAAAGGGCATTTCTGTCTTGCGAGAAACAACACCGTTTGTGATATTATTGTGGTTGTTGTTGTCATCATTGTTCTTATTGTGCTACTTCATCTTCCATTTTTTCCCCTTACTTGTCTTCTGCTCCTTCCGGCAGTTGCATGTGCAAATTTAATGGTGGACCTTATTTCGTAGTCACTGTCTATCTCTACTAACCGACAACTGGATCTCTTTTTAACTCCTGCAAAATCAATTTATTTACATAATGCCACTGCAAATTTCATGCCAGCTAAGGGAGCAATTTATTTATTTATGTATATTTTATTCTGTGATTCCAGTGAATTCCGATGAATGTTTGATGACCAGAATGCAAGAGATGTCATTGGATTACCATTTTACTGTGGAACAAGAAGTGGGGTCTTCCACTTACGCCTTCTTTGGATTCAACGGTAATATGATGCCAAAATTTTTCACCTTTATATCTGTCCATTTTTTTCCTAAGAAACAAAAAGACAACAGGGACTTTTGTGCAATAGTGGAAGCTAGGTCTTGTTTTCATGTAGCAGGAAGGTTTAGTCAATTTTTTTGTACTCTTTAAAAATGCATTAGGGACTGCGGGAGTGTGGAGAATATCTGCATTGAATGAGGCTGGTGGATGGAAGGATAGGACCACAGTGGAAGATATGGACTTGGCTGTGCGAGCCAGTCTCAAAGGATGGAAATTCTTATACTTGTCTGACTTGAAGGTTCGGTTACTCCAAACTTAAGAACAGTTAAATCCATTTTAAACATACAAAACATCATGGTTGTGTTGTGAGAATTCATGTTTTAGTGATGATTAACTTCTACTTCAGTTCATGTTTATGCTGTGTATGTGATGTGATGTCAATTTTATTCTGACAGGTTAAAAATGAATTGCCAAGCACTCTCAAGGCCTACCGTTACCAGCAGCACCGTTGGTCTTGTGGTCCAGCCAATCTTTTTAGAAAAATGGTCTTGGAGATCATAAACAACAAGGTTAGTTTGTTTTGTTTGCTTGAATAATCATGAATATGCAGAAACAGGACAACATTTGTTGACTACTTCCAAATTCATATGTATGTGCATTGCAGAAAGTGTCATTGTGGAAGAAAATACACGTGATATACAGCTTCTTCTTTGTTCGGAAGGTCGTAGCACACATCAACACCTTTGTGTTCTACTGCATTGTGTTGCCTGCAACAGTTTTGGTGCCTGAGGTTGTGGTCCCAAAGTGGGGAGCTGTCTATATCCCTTCTGTTATCACTATTCTAAACGCAGTTGGAACTCCAAGGTTTTGATTTCTCCCAAGTTTAGCTCTATGCTCAACAGAGTTTAAAAGAAAGAAACTTGTTTTTCAAGTAAACATTGTTGACTTTATTGCTTGTGTTTTCTGTGTTTCAGGTCACTCCATTTGCTGGTGTTCTGGATTCTCTTTGAGAATGTTATGTCCCTGCATAGAACCAAGGCAACGATTATTGGTCTACTAGAGGCTAGTCGAGTGAACGAATGGGTTGTCACAGAAAAACTAGGTGATGCTTTGAAGGCTAAAGCAGGAGGTAAAGCACCTAAAAAGCCTCGATTCAAGATTGGAGACAGGTATGCATGAATGAGTATTTTTTCTTCACGTGTTTGATAACTTAATGTTGTATGATATCGAGTTGCTTACTATGTTGTTTTTGTGTTGAAATATGATTAGGATTCACTTGTTAGAACTTGGTGTCGCATTCTACCTCTTCTTTTGTGGGTGCTATGATGTTATGTTCGGGAAAAACCACTTCTTCATCTTCCTCTTTATCCAATCTCTTGCCTTCTTCATTATGGCATTTGGATATGTTGGCACCATTGTTCCCCAGTCCTAGAAGGGCTTGGCATTTCTTCATTCGGCTTCTTCATATCAAAGTGTATTATACTGTTTTCACCATGGTTCTGGCAAATTACGAGCTTGTTAGTGTAAAAGAAAGGGTGGTCATTCTTTAAGGTGTTGTTGCATAATCAGAGTCGGTGACTCTAAAGAGTTAGTTTTCTTGTGAATATACTGCAAAGATATATATAAGGAAATTACGGAAGTTCTTCACTTAAAAGGGAAGCATACAGAACAAGAAAGCAGCAATCATGTGGCATTCCTCAGGAGCAAACATCTTTGATTGGATGGATTGTTTATAAGATTTTGTAGTTTTTCTTTCTATTTTTAACCTTTCTTTACATTGTATTTGTTTGAAGAAATAAACAACTTCAAGAAATGGGATAAAGACTTCCATTTTGTATTTCCAATATAAACAAAAATGTTAACGCTGTACCAAAGAAAGTTAATAATTGAATTGGCTTCGTTTAAATGATGAATTGATTTATGGGAAAAAGGACATGAAATGAAATAAGGGTTAATTATGTTTTTTTTACCTAAATTATAACACGATTTTAGTTTTCGTTTTTATCTCAAGATCTTGGTACGTTTGTTGCCTCATTCTCTTGTCCAAAATTGGTTTCTATTATGTTTTCTCATTTTATCTGATACTGCTATTTAGTTCTACTGTCATGTTTGGGGTATTTTTTAGGGTAGAAACTTCACATCACCACTTGCTTAAAAAGCAAAAGTAGTTACTTATTTTGTTTCTTGTTATCATTTTCCTTATTTCTTATTATGGATTTCTTTGCTCCAGAAATGGTCTTGTTATTTCACTTCCTACTTTTCCAGATAATTACCAAGTATCACATTTAACTTTTCAAATGATGTCTTACTATACATTCTACTAAAAATCACATAAAGAGACCAAATTTTTTGTCAACTATGTTAAGTTTTAAGTGGTAAAAGTTGCTTCTTCATTTACAAATAAGAATGTTTGCTGGATTACATTAATTTAATATCAAAGTCTTTCGGTCCAAACATTAATTGGTTTCAATACAATATCAAATATATTCCGAACCAATTGAAAACAAATTAAATTGAATAAATTCACTTTTATGATTTCCTTTTTTGTGTAAATGTTATCTAAAAATATGAAGTTAATAAACACCATCTATAATGCCCAATTTCACTCTCTTTTCCCTAGTCGAATTACTGTTCATATTCATATAAAAAAAATAGTTAATTTGGGAGAAAATCGTACTACTTAAATAACCGAAGGCAAGCTATAATAAGGACCTAAGTTAACTTGTTGTAATATTTTAATATCTAAAAGATTTAAAAGACTTTTAAAATATTTCATAAGAAACACAAAGTGGTTTCTTATTCTTTAACTTGTTGTATAATACGGAATAAGTTTTTTTAAATTTATATTGGATTAGACAATCTGTATGTATGTAATGCAAATCTATATTCTAAATTGTATAATCTAAAATGTTTAAAATTAATATATTTGAATTTTGGAATATATAATCAAAAGATCTAGCGACAAAAGTATAGTTTCAGCATGATATAATGTAAATTTTATAAGGAAAATGATACTTTAAACCCTTTCGGTATGAGAGTGCAGAAAGCAAATATTGGGGTGCAGGAAGAAATTGTAAGAGCGTGATGGGTGACTGGGTTATGGATATAAATTGGGCCAAGAGTAGAGCCCACCAACAATAAGAAGAGTTATTTGAGATATGAACAATTCCAGCAGCAACGTGAAGCATTGAGAAGAGTGGTTTTTGCGCGCCATATGATGGTTTTTGGAACTCGTTCTGCTCTTCGCATTCTTCCCAATTCGCACTTCAACAAATTCAATTCCTTCTTCTGCTCCGAGTCACTCACACTCTGCGAATCCGACTCAGAATACCAGCGTCGCCTTCAAAAGGTTCAAAAACTCGAAGCTTTACTCAACCGCGGTCGCACAATCACCGCACGAAGGTTCCTCAAATCCCTTTTTCTCTCTAAAACCACATTCTCCTCTCTCTCCGAACTCCACGCCCACGTCTCCAAACCCGTCTTTTCGGACACGCTCTTATGGCTCTGCTCCGTTTCCAAAATGCTCGACGAAGCCACCGACTTGTACTTTTCCATGCGAAAAGATGGATTTCTCCCCTCCACGCATTCCGTCAATCGTTTGCTCCGAGCCCTGGTGGCTTCCAGGCATTTCGAGAAAACCCTTTCTGTCTTCGCCGACGTTGTGGATTCTGGTATTCGGCCCGATTTTGTTACTTACGGGAAAGCTGTTGAGGCGGCGGTGATGTTGAAGGACCTCGACAAGGGTTTTGCGCTAGTGAGTTCCATGGAAAAGGAAGGACTGGGTCCTTACGTTTTTACTTATAACTTGATCTTGGGTGGGTTGTGTAAAGTGAGAAGGATCAAGGATGCTCGGAAACTGTTCGATGAAATGATTCAGAGAAATATGGTTCCGACTACTGTTACTTATAACACGCTCATTGATGGATACTGTAAGGTGGGTGAGTTAGAGGAAGCTTTTGGCTTCAAGGAGAGGATGAAGGAACTGAATGTGGAGCGTAATCTCGTCACGTATAATTGCTTGTTAAATGGCCTTTGTGGCTCCGGGCGGGTGGAAGATGCGAGGGAGGTGTTGTTAGAGATGGAGCGCTGTGGTTTTTTGCCTTGTGGGTTTTTGAGTGTTGTGTTTGATGGTCCTTCGAATGGCGCAGGTGATCATGGTTTATTTGATGGAAAAGAAATAAGGATTGATGAGCGAACTTATTGTATTTTGTTGAATGGACTTTGCAGGGTTGGAAGGATTGAAAAGGCTGAAGAGGTTCTGAACAAACTAGTGCATAATGGAGTTACTCCAAGTAACATTTCATATAACATACTTGTGAACGCATATTGTCAAGAGGGTGACATGAAGAAAGCTACGCTGACAATTGAACAAATGGAGGAGCGAGGGATGCAGCCTAACCGCATCACTTTTAATACCCTCATTAGCAAGTTCTGCGAAACTGGGGAGGTGGACCAAGCAGAGACATGGGTTAAGAGGATGATAGAGAAGGATGTTTCCCCCACCGTGGAGACTTATAACTCGTTGATTCATGGTTATGGTCAGAGGGGCAATTTTGTCAGGTCTTTCGAGATTCTCGAGGAAATGGAGAAGGCTGGGATAAAGCCTAATGTCATCAGCTATGGTTCTCTAATAAATAGTCTTTGCAAAGATCGTAAGCTTCTTGATGCTGAGATTATGCTTGCAGATATGATAGGTCGTGGCGTTTCTCCGAATGCAGAAATATATAATATGCTCATTGAAGCTAGTTTCTCACTAAGTAAATTGAAAGATGCTTTCAGATTTTTTAATGAAATGATGCAAGGTGGAATAGATGCAACTCTTGTGACATACAATACGATGATAAATGGACTCGGAAGAAATGGAAGGGTGAAGGAAGCTGAGGATATGTTTCATCAAATGGCAGGCAAGGGCTGTAATCCAAATGTAGTGACATACAATTCCCTGATTTCAGGATATGCCAAGTCATTAAACACCCAGAAATGTATTGAATTGTATGATAGGATGAAGATGGTAGGCATAAAGCCAACAATTGGGACTTTTCATCCTTTGATCTGTGCATCCAGGAGGATAGGCATGGCCGAAGTGGAGAGAAGGTTTCAGGAAATGTTACAAATGGATTTGATTCCCGATCGATTTGTATATAATGAAATGATTCACGGTTATGCTGAAGATGGAAATGTTCTGAAGGCAGTGTCTTTGCACCAACAGATGCTTGATCAGGGAGTTGATTCGGACAAGGTGACTTACAATTGCTTGATTCTAGCATATCTTAGAGACGGAAGGGTTTCAGAAATAAAGCATATTGTTGATGATATGAAGGCTAAAGGACTGGTTCCAAAGACTGATACATATAGCATTCTGGTTAAGGGACATTGTGACTTAAAAGATTTCAATGGTGCATACTTTTGGTATAGGGAAATGATTGACGTTGGTTTGCTTTTAAATGCTCGCATTTGTTCCCTGCTAATTTCCGGACTGAGGGAGGAGGGAATGCTGCCGGAGGCCCAAATTGTATCCTCAGAATTGAGTAGCAGAGGTCTGAATAACTAGAAGACTGAATAGGAAAATCCTTGCCCCGTTGTTCAATGCATTATGATTGGAAAAGGACAGGTGCCTAATATCACAAAGTACGTGATACTCTACATTATAAAACTCACTTTTGCTGTTATTACATCTAAGAGGGGATTGTTAAACCCCCTGGCGATGAGACAAAGTTAGATACCGGAGAAAGAGGAAATTAAATACAAGCTCAAATGGTACATGACTAATCCCAATCCTAATTTTTTATACATAATTCTCCGTGGATTTTAGTTATTGATAGTTGAACGTTTGGAAAAGTTTGCTTCAAACTTTGAACACATGAAAATGAATCATGCCTCTTTTTGAGCTTTGCTATAAATAATGACAGTTTATTGAGTGTGAGAGTGTGTATGTATGTGTTTGAGAGAGATAGAGAGAGAGAAGAAATTACTGAATAAATACTTAATTAACACGTTACAATCAGGTTCTTTAACGACACATAATATTTCTGTTTATACAAGTCAGATACATCACCCTTATTATATTGCGGATGCTTGATATTTCTTTATTTGTTAGAACATATAGTGTTTGTTAATTATATCCGCAATCTTTTAGTTAAAAGTTATATGAAGATTAAAGGGTTGGCTCCAACATATATATGCTTTCAAATTTTAGTGGAGCGTATTTTTTTAGTGCAGGGACATGTTTGAGGGAGGTTTTCATCAATATCTACTTGAAAGAAATATCGTGGGTCTTCATCACTTGGTTAAGGATCCTGCAGCTCCTAGCTGATGTCGTTGTTGGTGATTGTTTGTGAGGCTGAAATTTCACCAGTATTTGCCACAAAGAAACAACCGGTAATAAGTTTGTGGCGCAAACAACCGAGGCATGGTGTCGCACTCTTTCCCGAGTATGACAGACCAGAGATGCCAGAAGTTTCAGCATGAAAGAATAATTCCAGGCTTGTGTATCACATACCCTAGCACCCTACTTTTTCGTAGTGAAACGGCGTTCAACATTTTTTGTAATGATTATTTGACTTTTTAAGGATAATATCTGCATAACAAATTTAGCACGAGGTTGGTAGTGCTGACTGATTCCATTGTTGAATTAGTTTATCAAAGTGGAGCTTAACCGCAAAGGTTAACTTTAAAAGGCCTTTGATTGTGCTTATCAGTGGAGGTTGGGTTGTCTTGTAAACATTATTACCGGCAGAGTGATTTATGGGTGAACTGTATTGAATAATCTGTTTATTCAAGTCAATTTTATGTATATCCAACTATGAAAATAATCTCATGTAACATGATTTTGAGAACCTTTAAGATGTCAATTTTATGTTATCTTGTACACGATGAAAAGGAAAAAAACTCTGGATCCGCTTTTACATTAGTATCACTTTTTTCCTCCATCAAATTTACATCATTCCAAAGACAGCAATTCTTTTACCTCGTAACATATTAATAATTTAAAACCTGGGCAAAACTCAGATTGGAAGCAATACCTAGACTGCTTTTATTGACACTTTGTTTCTATTTATCTTAGAAAATCACACAATTACCTCTAAAAGAGACTTAGCGGGGATCAGCTTTATTTATTTTAGTTGCACAGTGTTATGCGAGTTTTAGAAAGAAATATTAGCATATAAAGATAATTTGAGGATCAACCACAATTCATTATTGTACATGAAACTGGATGCGCATCCCCTTAAAACTGTATATATAAACACAAAAGTGAGAAGATGAGTCTACTTTAACCTCAAAACCATGATTACCTTACCAAGTTGTACATCTGATTTGAACAAAAAAGTGAAGCTACCTGCACTATGCGAGGTTACTTAGCCAGTGCTGACATGACCTCTACTTTACTAACCATCAAGAGGCACATCAAACAAGTCAAAGCTTTAACCATCATTGAAAGCAAATCCAAACTATTCAATAGAACAGCATCCAGATCAAGTATTATTTTCGCTTGCACTCTACCAGGAAGGCCAAAACGTAAAAGCATCAAGAAGAATCAACAAGAACGCTTCAATCAAATTCTAATTTACTCATTCTTTAAGAAAAACGATAAAAGAAGAAGAGGCTCAAAACCAATCGCAACAAAAGCTCAACACCAGCACAGGGTTCTATTATTACAGGCAGAGATAACACCATTGAGATCTAATTCATCGACGTTATTAACAAAACCCTAAACCAATTGAAAAAAAGGCTAACTCGTGTGCGAGGAGAAAGCGAAATCCGGAGAAGAATTACAAGAACCGAATTCAAAGGACATCGAGAATGTCCTGAGCGCCGCTGAAAGTGAAGGCACCCCCTTCCTCCAAATTGAAGAGCTTCACAACCCCATCCTCAGCCAAGAGAGCGTAGCGCCTAGACCTAACCCCCAACCCAACGGGCTTGTCGCTGAGATCTAGCTCGCACCCAATGGCTTTCGTGAACGTTCCGTTTCCATCGGACAACAAGAGCACCTCGTCGTTAACCTTCAGGTCCTCCTTCCAAGCCTTCATCACGAAAGCATCGTTCACCGAAATGCATGCAATGGTGTCCACCCCCTTCGCCTTCAGCTCCCCCGACTTCTCCACGAACCCCGGCACGTGCTTCTGTGAGCACGTGGGAGTGAACGCGCCCGGCACCGCGAACAGCACCGCCTTCTTCCCCTTCGTCAACTCCGACACTGTCGTCGTCTTCACCTCTCCATCTGAATCAAGGTAGGAAAAGGTTGCCTCCGGGAGCTTGTTGCCGACGCTGATGGCAGCGGTGATGGTGGAGGAGGAGGAAGAGGAGAATCTAAGGGGCTTGGCATGGCGGCGAGCGGGAAGGCGAATAGAGATTTTGGAAGAGAGGGTTTTGGGAGGGAGGAGAGAGACGGTGGTAGAAGAGATGAGCCTGGAGAATGTGGTTAGAGATGCAGCCATGGTGACTGAGTTGCAGAGAATAGATGACAGTGTGGCAGTTAGTTGGTGAGGAAATGAAATGTGGAAGAATGAATGAATTGTGTGTTGGGTAAGAAAGGGGTAGTAGCGTTGTTGGGTTCAGAGTCCACGATCCTTCATAGGGCTCTTGCGTTGGCCCAAATCTAATTATATTTAACCATTCAAAAAATATCTATTGTGTTCGAATAAATAACTCTATAAAATAAACTATTTTTCTCGTTTTAAAAAATAACTCCCATAGTTCTTACATTTACAAAAACTTTATTTTAACCTCACACATAAACAAATATTAAAATCAATATTTTTTATGCAGGACTAAATCATGCACAATATATCAAAATGGAAATTAAATAAGACAACAAATGTTTCTAAGTACTGTACAGTGACTTGAAAAATTCTACATAATTTGGTAATTTTTAAAAAAGTAAAAGAAAAATGTAAGATGGAAATATATGAGCTGGAGAGTAGCTGTTATCATTTTTTATGATGTTTTACTTGCGAAAGATCCAAGGGCCAATGGATTGGGCCATCCGTCTCCTTCTATTTTCTTGTATCCACTCGAACTCACCGGTTTACAATTTTTCTTCTCTGTTTTTTTTGTTTTTGTTTTTTTAAGATAAATATCAGATTAAAACTTATTATAATATTAATTTTCATCATGGCGTGGAAGATCAAAGATAAGGATAATTTATGATATATAAGATATACAAGAGAGTGCATACATCATCTTACATATCAGTTTTATAATAATATATTAAGTTTAAAGTCTAATTCTTTATAAGTCTAATTCTTTATATGGGATTAAAGTCATGGGTAAGAGTTTATTGTAACGATATTTGTTATTTTTTCAGCTCATTGTATCACTCATTATTAGAGATTACAAATAATTTCGTTTATAAGTATTTTCTAAACTCGTTTCCATTTTGACGAGAAATCCATGAATTGACTGGATATGAAAAATATTTGAATTTTTCAATTGGGTATGAGACTAAGAATGTACATATCCATCATAATACTCATCTATGCCATATCAGCGTCTCCGTTTAAATTATAAAAATACTCATAATCTATTAAGTAAACTTATATAAAAATTAAGTTGATATGAGTACAAGTATAAGTATATATCCGTTAACCGGTAGGGATGAGGATGAGACAAAATTTTGATACCCGTTAAGTTTAAGTGTGAGAATGTAGATGGATTTTCTTTCTAAAAATGGGTATAAGATATCAAAACTTGTTCCTCTCAACCATGTTCTTAATCCTATTTGTTATCGAAAAAATTATTATTTGTTGGACAGATAGTTCCATATACTTTATAAGATTAAGTATGATTTAAGATTCACTTCTTAATATAAATATTAAAATATTTGTTTAAAAATAAAGATACAAATTAATTAAACAGTTAAGTAGGAATGAAAAAAAAAATTTAAATAAGATATATACCATTTCTGTAAACTCAACCCAACCCTCAAAATTGGACGGTGTTTCGATTAGGGATGGCAAAAATATCTTTGTCCGCGGATATCCGCGGATAAAATTCGCGACAGATAGTTAATACTCGCGGGTAGCGGGTATTTATTACCTGCGAGTAGTAGGTATTTTAATACCCGCTTATAAACGGGTTGGGTACGGGTATCATACTATCCATACCCGCGAGTACCCGTTACCCGAAAAAAATGAAAATGAAAATTTAATTTATATTTTATTAAGTTAAATTTAATTAAAATTAAAATTAGTAGTATATTTTATTATGTCAAATTTAATTATAATTAAGATTTAATTTAATTTTATATATATTTTTTTTATAATTCTATGTTAAAAAATTTATAAAATATAAATTTTTTAAATATTTGTGGGTATCAAGTATCCACGGGTACCCGCGAGTTTTAAAATATCCGTAAATATTTTTTAAACGGATACCCGACGAATAAACGGGCAGATAGCAAACAAATTTTTTTGTAACAGGTCGAATTACACGGATAAACACTATTTATGTCCGACCCGAGCCGTTGTCATAGTTTCGATCCTCTTTTTCCGCCTATATTTTTGTATTTGAACATCAGCGTGTCATAACGTTAACTTATTTGTGGTCCTCTAACCAGTCGCCTATATAGCCTTTGTTCATTGTTCTTTTTCCTGTGAATAGAGAACTTTAAGAAAATAATAATTTTAATATTTTATTTTTCATTATCATACATTGAATTTTTATTTAAAATATCAAACGCGATCAGTTTTTGTTTAATCCTTATATAAAATTTTAAAAAAATTATGTCAACCAAAGAAAAATTAGTTGCGTTATGAGAAAATAAGAGTGGGAAGAAAAAAAAATGCAAAAGAAAACGACGAAATCTTATTTAATTAGTTTTGTCTGAAATTTTCAACGTGAAATTATCTTACTGGATTATTCTGCTACGTTTGGTGTTATTGTATTCACCGATAATTTCTATTGTTTGTTAGAAGAAAGAAAAAAAAAATGAATGAAAATACGTTTCATTCTTTATCTATGTATTTTTTTATATTGTCATTTTTAAAACTTTATTTAATCTCCACGAAAATTTATTTTTCTATTTCTCTTTTAGTTCTTCAAATATTTTTACGTATTTTCGTCATTGAAAAAATTTCATCATTTTTCATCATTTTTCATCAATGTATCTAGACACGAATCATGAAGCCAATCACATCTGTAATGAAATACAAAATATAAAAATATATAAAAACAGTAACTTTTTTTGCACAAGACTAAACGAAAATTGTAAGCAACACAAAAGGTAAATTATGATAAAAAAATATGGCTAGTGAATTAAAGAAGACATTAATAAGGAAGAAAGAGGCGTGTCTAGTGACGGAGAAATGCACGCTATAGTATAGCTCATAGATCATACAAGTTTTTTTTTTGTTTCTAACTAAAATGATTTAGGATTTGAATAGCAATAAATAAGATTAAATAAATATGAAATAAATTGTACATGTAATACTTTTAATAAATATTGAATAAAATAAATAAATAAGCTTTTGAAATTGGACACGCATGACTGATGACTATGGCCTAAGCATCTTTTGCAACAGGATTTTCAATGGTTCATGGAATATTCCATGTAATATTCGTATTGGTTTGTCCATTTTTGTTCTTTTTCTGAAGAAACTTGTCTTCCTCCTGAATGCTGTTTTGTTATTATTATTTTTTACAATGAAAAATGTATAAAAAAAAAAAAACTCTACTATAAGAAGAAGAAAATAAATAATAAAAAGGGATTTTCGATTGAACTATACCCCAAAAATTTTCTGGCATTACACCATACCCCAAAAAATCCTGGTTTTATATATAATAATATTTCGATTGAACAAATGATATGGGTTAAGTATGTTTGTAGTCCCTGAACTTTGTTCTAAAATTGGAATTCGTCCCTGGTCAAAACTTTGATAAATTTCGGTCCCTAAACTTTAAAAATGAATGAATATAGTCCTTTTAACCCAATTTTGTTAACTTTTTTTTAGGTTTCGAACGCATTTCTCAGTAAATATTATGGTTGTTTACGTCGTTTGACACATTCTCGGCTCAATATTTACTGAAAAATGTATTCGAAACCTAAAAAAAAGTTAACAAAATTGGATTAAAAGGACTATATTCATTCATTTTTTAAATTTAGGGACCAAAATTTATCAAAGTTTTCACCAGGGACGAATTCCAATTTTGGGTCAAAGTTCAGGGACTAAAAACATACTTAACCCAAATGATATCTAAAATATATAGAAATCAGTCCTCTTCTCCATTTGTTTAAAAGTTATATGTGTATGTATGCCTAATTTTATTAAAATGATATCAAAATATTTTTTTTTTTAAGTTTTAGCATTATAATTTTAAAATTTGGCTTTTGTATCCAAGTTAGTGTATTTTTTTCATAATCATCTTTGATAATTAGGATTCAATTTCCTTTCAACTATAAATGTTTATCTCGTGATTTTCAAGTGTTGAATTTATTTAGTGATTTAAATATATATCTTATCTTTATATACAAAGTTCCATCTACTCTATAAGAATATTCTTGTTCACTTTAATATCTATCTGTGGACTTTGTTTATTGGCATAATTAATGTTTCTTTATATTTGCGTATAGTCTTCCTTAATTTGTTGCTTCATTTGAATTATACCTTTACACTCTTTATTCAAATTTTGTTTCAACAAACATATTTTGTATTATAAACTTTAACTATTATACAATTTCAACAAAAAAAAAATATTTAAATTATAATTATAAACAAACATTAACGTATACTAATACACAAATCAAAATAATAATTCATATACAAATAATTACATATTACTCTCAAACATCACTACTCAAACACCATTAAAGTGTTTGAATTTGACTTAAAAATAAAATTAACTTTTGTAGTTGATTGAGCTTCATATAAAAATTAATTTTATTTCTTAATTTTAATAACAAATATTTTATTATAATTGAAATTAATTAAAAATAAATATTGTTTTAAATTGTTCATACCCAAAATTGATTTTGACATTTGAAGTGAAGTTCAATTATACTTCTCACGTCTGCAAAGTGCAATGACCCACCATTCTTGGGTACCAAGTAAACTCCATAGCAAGACAGACAAAGAGTCAAAGAATATGACCAGACCGACAAAATATCCAGGTTTCAGATTTTGTTCATTATTACAATAAAAACTTAAAATAATAAAAAAACACATTCTAAATACTGATGTTTTTTATTTACCGGATATGTTGCCATTTTTTTTATTTATATTTGTTCATACAATTGGGTTTTCAGGACTATTTTAATATATGAAAATACTAACCTTATTTTTTTTAATTGTTTATTAGATGTAAAAATTGATATTAACTTATCTAGCTTCAGTAGTTCTCAAAGTTAAAAGCAGTCAAATTTGATGTTCTTAGCCTACCTGTTTGAATAGGACTTTGCAATTGTGATGCATGTATGTATCCATCCACCTAATAATTCACCCAAGAGTCCTTTGTTTTCGTGGAGTTTTTTTCACCCATGAAAATATAAATATTGGAATGCATGTTTTAGTGTTTGTTAAAAGATTATAAAAATATATTTTTAGCTATGTTTTACTCTAAAATAAGCTATATTTCTTTTGATGCAAATTTGTTTCATAATAAGGATTGAATATAAGTTATATTTCACAGAAACTAGTATGCAACCTTTGGTAGTTCTTTTTTTTTTTTTTTCTTTTTCTGTGATTATTTTATACTAAGTTATATTATTTTCACGATAATTAGAGTATAAAAGGAATTTCTTCCTCACATTTTTTGTGTGCGCGCTAACTTTATCTTGCGCATCAAGCAAATTGAAAAGCAAACCACAAAAAGAAATATTTATCTATCTCATTACCAGAATCGCACAATTACTGGTTTGCATGTAGTTATATTTTTTCACTTATTATGATTTTCTAAATGAATAAATCAAAGAAATAAATACACAAAACATTAAAAAAATGCATTTGCAAAAGTAATGTTACAGCTAATAATAAATTAAAAATTTGGCAAAATTAAAATTTCCACAAAATGCGTAATATAACCAGCTTTATTCGAAAAACACATTTATAAAACACTATCGTGTACGTGTACACATTTTTTAAATATGCGTGACATTATATTAGTAGGTGATGATATTGTAATGTTATTAAATTAATATATAAAATAAAATTAGATTTATTAAAAATAAAGTTAAATATATAAAAAAGAAAAGAAAATAAATGTTGATAAATAGGAAAAAAAACAGAAATAGACCATTTTATAAAAAGCTTTTAAAATAATGGTCAATTTTTAAAAATTTAATAAATAATTATATTTTAAAAGGTAAAATTGAAATTTTGAAATGTGGACACAAAAGAGAAAATCATCTTTATGTATTATTATAGATATTCTACGTTTAGATTAAAATTTGTAGAATTAAATTTGAGTTGAGCTTAAATTTTGAAAAACTGAATTTTCTAAATAGTAAAGTTTGTTTTTAGAAAATTATTTTTCAGATTTTTTTAGTGTGTATATACCCTTTTAAAAATAATTAACTATTCCATTTAGACTTAATATAAACAAAAGAAAAAGATATATAGATTGAAATTTACATCTCACTGTTCTAATTAATGTTATTATTAGAAACACCTCGTGTCTAACAGACCTCATTATAAAAAAGACAACTGGAGAAATCTTAAAATGAAGAATTATAAAGAAATGTAACAATTATTCTTAAGCAATATGAAATTAATTAATATGAAATTAATTAATCATACTTATAGTTAAGTATACAGATATTAACTACACTCGTAGTTAAGTATAGAGACGGAATATAATTTCTAAGCCCCTGTTTACTTTATTTAATTTAAGAAAAAGTAGAGAATAAGAATCAAACACAAAGAAAGTACGAAAAAAAAAGGAAAAAAAAACATATCACTTAGATTTGCATAAGAAAAATCATATACTTTAAAATTAATTAATTATATCATAAATATTCTATTAAGATTATACTATTAACATTTTATTAATATTTAAATTATTGTTTTCTTCTACCAATTTAAGAAGAAGAAGAGAAAAAGAAACAAACATAAAAGTTAAAGTAAACAAAAAAAGAAAAGAAACGAAAAAGCACCAGTAAATAGTAAATTTTTCACACAAATAAAAAGATATTTATATAATCCATTTTACCAATTATGTTATACCATAAATATTTAATTTTCTTTCTATCTTTCACTCCAGACATTCAATCCAACAAACTTTGTGCCTGTCTTAAAAAACAACTAAGAATGATTTGTCTATGACAAAAGATTGAAATTTTAGTTCACTGAGAAACACGATGAAAGATTAATGTCTGAACTTGAAACATGAGATCTAATTCATTTACAATAAACGTAAAAAAGGTTAAATGCAATGAACAATTAAGGTGTCAAAAAGTTGTTTTTCCTTAAAGTGACATGTGACTAACGAGACAAATCACAGGAAGTTTAAGCTCGGTAAACCTAAAAGTGAGTGAGCCATAGTTGGGACTGGGAGATATAAATAAACCCACACACCACTCAGGCCTCTCCTCAAACTCTACCTCTTCTTCCCAACAACTCACTCCAGATCTCACTCGAAGCGCAATCCATGGCAACCATCGTGAGCATCAAGGCCCGTCAGATCTTCGACAGTCGTGGCAATCCAACCGTCGAGGTTCGCTTCCTCCCCCTCATCTCCTCTTCCATTTCGATACGTCCAATGTTTCTGTACCATATTCACTTTTCCGCTTAATTTTTCCGTTATTACAGTTTTAATCCATCTCGGTATTTTATTTATTATTTATTTTCGGATGGATTTTATTTTAAAATCCGCACAGCTTGTTTGTTTTTTTCTGTTTTTTTTTTCATGGCTTAATTTGAATCTGACGAGATAGAGCGTTGGTTTGTTATGAGAAAGTTTTCTGATGTGATGGATGGTTGTTATGTTAGGTTGATTTGTCATGCTCCGATGGTACTTTTGCTAGAGCTGCTGTTCCAAGTGGTGCATCCACTGGTATAGTTCACTCATTTCTCTCAACTACGATTTGTCACTGCAAAGTTTTTGGTGTCGTTTTCCTACAAAGTTCCAATAAAAAAGAACGTTATGATTTCATAGTGTTTTTGTAGTACGGTACAGCGTTCTCTTTGGGGCAGCTTCCATTTTTTTTTCACTTATGTACAACCCATGTATTGTTGGTGGCTTGCGTGTTCGAAATATCGCTGAGACCTATTTTTTTCTTTTTAAACTTTGACAGGGATTTACGAGGCACTTGAATTGAGAGATGGCGGATCCGACTACCTCGGAAAGGGTGTATCAAAGGTGAGTCTTATGTTAGTGTACTAAATAGTGTGAAGGGGTTGTCTTGTTAGATTGATCTATTCGTGTGATTTTTACCTGGTCTTTTTTACACGTGCAGGCTGTTGACAACGTGAACAGCATTATTGCCCCTGCATTGATTGGCAAGGTTGGTTCAGTTTATTTTACGATTTACTGTAATGTTGTTGCTAAAGAAACTTTTGCATAAGTTAGGACTTGCTCATTATGCGGCTAATTGTAGTTGAGTACATACGAACCTGTAACATGGAAGTTCAGTTCTATTGCTAAAGGTTGTTTAGCTTGATTTAATTTTTATTTTGCTATTTTGTGATAATGAACAGGACCCAACTCAGCAGACAGCTATTGACAACTTAATGGTTCAACAGCTTGATGGAACTGTTAACGAATGGGGTTGGTGCAAGCAAAAGGTGCGTAGCTGAGTATATTTGGAAATTTGCATTTTTTTTTGTGATTCATATAATTCTAATGCAATTTTCGTTGCTGTTTTAGCTTGGAGCAAATGCCATATTGGCAGTGTCTCTTGCAGTCTGCAAAGCTGGTGCCAGTGTCCTTAAAATTCCTCTTTACAAGGTAATTATTCGTGAACTGTGGTATTTAATCATCTTAGATGTAATTGATTCTTCAGATCCCTTGTGTAACTGAAGTTGTCCTGAAAGTATGTGATATGTCTAAAGACAAAATAAAAATATCTGCTACTGTGATGGCTTCTTTATAATCCATTTAAATTTTATGAAATCCAGTGTTCAAGATTGACCAGATAGCTGTGTTATTTTACCATCAGATTGTTTACAATTATTCTTTTACAAAGTTACAATCTTTATTTGATTGGGGTCTTCTGTTGTTTTCGTATATCTGACATGGCATTCCATTCTTTTGGTGCAGCATATTGCAAACCTTGCTGGTAACAAAAAGTTGGTTTTGCCTGTTCCTGCTTTCAACGTCATTAATGGTGGATCACATGCTGGAAACAAGCTCGCTATGCAGGTATGATTTCAGACACCTTTTTCTGTCTGTGTGAGAGATGAAGCAAGACATCTTTCTGATATTTATGACATACTATGAATATGCAGGAGTTTATGGTTCTTCCCGTGGGAGCTTCCTCTTTCAAGGAAGCCATGAAGATGGGCGTAGAAGTATATCACAATTTGAAGGTTAGTTTGCATGTTACATCCATTAACTTTTTCTCATATGTATTTTTAAAACTTTGCCAGAGGTGCATGCTCTAAGAACACTGTTTAAGGTATAATCAATGATTCTTGATTTCACTATATTTAGGTTAAAATCTAAAATAATTAACTCTGCTAATTAAAATAATATAAATTCATAAGTCTTGTACAATTGTAGTTGATTTTGATAAATGAATTATGTCTTAATAATTATTAATGCAATTTTATTTTATTTAGAGGACAAAAATGTCTATAAGTGTTATACAACTGTAATTGATGATTTATTTAATGTACACAAAAATAAAAAATTATTATATAATAAAATAATTTTAGATGTTTAACGCTTTATTACTTGATTGTTGATATACCATGTTGCTTAATTTTCTTTTTTTAATTTTCGTTTGTTGCTTTCTGTGTTAATTTAAGCTTTTTTAACTACTTTAAAAGTATTTTATTAAGAATTATTTTATGCATCAAATAAATTATCAATTACAACTATATAACACTAATGAATATTTTTGTGTCCTCTAAATAAAATAAAACTGCATTAATGATTATTGAGGTAAGAATTCCTTTATTGTTATAGTTAATTATGAAGTTTTGTAAAATTCAATGTTTATTAATTATTTTTAACAAGTGCCACGCCCTGTTAGCAGGTCCCTTAAAGTTATCATTACACCTTATGCCTGGTGTATATCCTGTGAATGTTTTCATGCTGCGATGGTTTGTCAACTTGATTGTAGATCGGTGCTACTTTGTCATAGTTATTTACGAAGTGTTACACTCATTTTATTTCAGTCTGTGATTAAGAAGAAATACGGCCAAGATGCAGTAAATGTTGGTGACGAAGGTGGCTTTGCTCCAAACATTCAGGTCAACGATGATTTTTAACTCGTTTCTTTTTATGCATGGAAGTCTGGTACCAGCTCATCCTTTTGGCTAGTAACTGATAAGCTCTTTTGATTGTTCAGGAAAACAAGGAAGGTTTGGAATTGCTCAAAACTGCCATTGCCAAAGCTGGCTACACAGGCAAAGTTAGTATTTCTCTCTCTTCAAAATTCTGTCTATGGTGCTTGGCTTTTCAGTTGTCTTCTTTTACACAACCTTGAAAATTGCTATTATGTTCTTAGGTTGTCATTGGAATGGATGTTGCTGCTTCCGAATTCTACAAGGAGGACAAAACATACGATTTGAACTTCAAGGAAGATGTGAGCTCTTTGTTATTTAGCTTATTATTGCAACTGTTTTGGAAAGTGATAAAAACCAGACATCTAATTACAAGCAAATGTGAATAATCCCAAATTAAGGAAACATGCATAGCAAAGAGTGTTGGACATTCAATGGAAACAATATTAAATAAATGGATGGACTATACATACATAAATGGATGGACTGTATGAAGAAATATTATATTAAATATATAAAAATATTGATACCATTCTTACATATTTACATCTAGATTCATTATTTCTTGGCCTTTTCTGTTTGACCTGCAGAACAACGATGGCTCACAGAAGATATCTGGCGATGCTTTGAAAGATCTGTACAAATCATTTGTGTCAGAGTACCCAATTGTGTCAATTGAGGATCCTTTTGACCAGGATGACTGGGAGCACTATGCTAAGCTGACTGCTGAGGTTGGAACCAACGTACAAATTGTTGGTGATGATCTGTTGGTTACCAACCCCAAGGTTTGTTGTTTGATCAAACAAAACTTCTCCCAAAAAATGTCTTCATTCTGTTGGAGAGCCCCCGAAGGATTTTCCTTTGACTTTTTTCTTTTTGCATTTTGTGTACACAGAGGGTTCAGAAAGCAATCGATACCAAAGCATGCAATGCTCTTCTCCTCAAGGTACTCTTATTCTATTCATAAAATTTCATGTGAAAAGTTATTTGAACTGAGTAGATGTATATAAGAACCATATTTGACACAAATCTGAAATGAACAGGTCAATCAAATTGGTTCTGTGACCGAGAGTATTGAAGCTGTTAGGATGTCCAAAAAAGCTGGATGGGGTGTCATGGCCAGTCACAGAAGGTTTGCATCTGTTTTTAAATCCTACAACTGTAAGATCTTCAGTAGGTTTGGCCAATCACAGAAAAGTCGCAGATGACAGCTGTGAAATGTGCAACAAATCCTACGGCTGTAAGATCTTTAACCAGCTAACCGAATTCTATATACTCATCCTTATATTTTGGTTGCAGTGGAGAAACCGAGGATACCTTCATTGCTGACCTTTCTGTTGGTTTGGCAACGGTATATTGTCTTTGTTTAATTAATTAAACTTTTGTGTTATTATCACTCCATTGATGAAATCCACCATATTAATGTTTCCTTTCCATCAACAGGGTCAAATTAAGACTGGAGCTCCATGCAGGTCAGAGCGTCTTGCCAAATATAACCAGGTTAGTGTTGTTCATTCTTTGTACTAGTTTCAGTCTTAATTGTTAAGTCTTTTTTGTAAACTTTGAGCGCTCTTTGCAGCTCTTGAGAATTGAGGAGGAGCTTGGTGCTGAAGCAGTGTATGCTGGAGCTAACTTCCGTACCCCTGTGGAACCATACTAGAGTTTTGAAGTGGAAAAACCTGGAGACCCAGAGTTTTGAGCAGTGAGATTTGGCCTCGCGGTTTCAGTTGTGATGAATAAGTTAGTTAGAATAATTGTCGGCATAAAGACCTTGTCAATAATTTTGAGTTGTGATTCACAGAGCTGATAGTTCTGTGTTTAAACTTTAAAAGATGTTTTTAATCATATTTAGCTTTAATACTTGATGCCTACTTTCAGTTTAGTTCCAATTTTACGGGTTATCTTGCCACGTTAATTTCCTTTTCCCTTGATCCGTGATATAGCAGCAATTTCTTTGGATGACGATGTAGTGCATAAGTGTCCTTATGCCAAGCCGCGAAGGACGTTGACACATTTGCAGTGTCATATTCTTGTGGGTCTTTAAATAAAATCGTGGGATTTTATAGCATAATAGTGCATCACCTTTCCATGGCTTCCCGAATCTGTTTCCAAATCTTTGTGGTCCATTCATGATGGTCTCCAAGGGCTCCCTGTGGGCGGGTTATTTGGAAAATGATGCCCAAAGTTTCCAACTTTAATAAAGCAAAGTTCTCACTGACGAATAAGGCAAAATATGAAACTGATGACTTGAAAGTGATGCCCAGTTTTTCTGACTCTGGCTCTTGTATGCCGCGTAAATTTTTCATTTTTACTCCAAAATTTAGACATACACTTAGAATAACTTTTAACCATATCATCTTTATACGTATTAAAATTCATTCATAGCTATTTACATGTATCAAAGTTGTAATCAGATGACTGAAATAAATGTTACTTGATCAGCTTTTAGGAGATTCTGTTAAAAGATAAAGATATGTACAATTGACTATGATATAGAGTTTATATATTTTTGGAACAAATAAGCTTTATGTCATCCACTTCGGGCTGTTGATTCCTACACCCCATCACATTTTTTTCTTGACCCCATCAAAGCCCCTTCCGAAAAATAATTTCCGTAATCGGGGAAAGTAATTGCTTTCCGAAAAAAAAAATCCGGAACTGTCTATTGGGAAGTGATAGGGTGGTGGAAGAGTTTTGGTAGGGTGCAGAAAGATTTTGTCTCAACTTAGTCTATTTACCGAGACCATTCCTAGGCCCAATAAAATTGAACCCCAGCCTAATATAAACCCATTATACTGTATTATAATATATGTATTTGGTTTGATGAGATACAAAATTAATAAAAAATCATCTCAAATAGTTAAATATATTTTATTGATTTAAGTGGTAAATAATTTTTTTCCTCACATAGGATTTTAAAGTGAAGCAATTCTGAATAACAAAAAAAGGTGTCAAGAAAATACAACACTAGCAAAAATGAGAAAGACACTCTTCAATAAATAAAAAGAAAAAATCATAAGAATATAACACTTAAATGTTACAAAAATGTTTCACTATAATTTCTGATAAAAATATTACATTTGTTATTTTCTTTAAGCAATGTGTTTTTTATTTAAGTAAGGAAAGGAAAATATATTATGAAGTGCGTGACAAGGCCCCAACACACATCTGAACCTTCTGTCCCGATAATGATAAACTCAACCGATGCCGACTTTCCACGGAGAAAAATAATGTTTTTTTATTTTTCTTGAGAAAAGTAGAGGAGATTTTCCAGTTCCAAAAAAAAATCCTATAAATGGTTAAAAAGCTCAGACAATTCACATGTTTGGCCTAATGAGCATTTGTGTAATAAAAGCTGCCTGTAATAATCCTCGTATCAAACAAACAAGTGAGTAGCGTACATATTTTTCAAACATTAGTTTTCTTTTAATTAAAATTATGTCTACCAATTAAGAAAATTATGTTCAAAATTTAAGTTTAAAATAAATTAATGAAATATTATAAAAATTGAATAAACTGATTTGAAAAAGAAAAACACAAATCTTCCGTGTAATAGGCAACATGCGAATGAACTGATGCAGAATAGTTTAATCGACTAGAAATTTCGATTTTTTTTTTTAAAGCAAACTTAAAACAAATTAATGTAATAATTAAAAAAAAAAAAACAGAGAGAGAGAGGAGAGAAGCGAGGAGTGTGTAGGCAGTGAGAGTGTATAAAAGGATAGAGATAGCGGAGTGAAGGAGAAAAAAAAAGAAGCGAAAGCGAAACCCTAACCCTAACGGAGAGATGGCGGAGCACTTGGCATCGATATTCGGAACGGAGAAGGACAGGGTTAACTGTCCGTTCTACTTCAAGATCGGCGCTTGCAGGCACGGCGACCGGTGTTCACGGCTCCACACGAAGCCCACAATCAGCCCAACGTTGGTTCTGTCGAACATGTACCAGAGGCCCGACATGAATATGAACATCATCACCAACCCCAATCAGCCCCAACCCCAATCTCTCGACCCCGACAAGGTCCAGGATCACTTCGACGACTTTTACGAAGATCTCTTCGAGGAGCTCAGCAAGTATGGCCCTATTCAGAGCTTGAATATCTGCGATAATCTCGCCGATCATATGGTTTCTCTCAGAATCCCTCTTTTCACCTCTCTCGTTTTTTTCATTTTTTTATTTTCGACCTGGATCGTTTTTTTGTTTATTCCGTTGTTTTTGTGCAGGTTGGGAATGTGTATGTTCAATTTCGGGAAGAAGATCATGCTGCCAACGCTCTCATGAATCTTACCGGGAGATTTTATTCAGGTCCTTCATTTGCCCTTTCACTTCCCCTCGGTTGGGGTTTTTGCCATTTCGTTTTAAGTGTTCTCATTGTTTGTGGTTTTTATTCTGTTGTTGTTTGTGCGTGTCGGCAGTTGTTACGAATGTGAAGTAATCATCGGAAGGTAGGTTGCTGGGTGCAGTATCAATACGAAAGCCATTTTTGAAAAAAAAAACTTATCTTTCTGTGTTTTTTTCTTTTGTAAGCAATAATAATATTCATATTACCATCCAACCGGTGAATTAACTAGCATGGAGACGTTTTTAGATTGATTAATTGTCCCAAATTCAAGTTCTGTATATATATATATATATATATATATTTACAATTTCTAGATATCAAGTTGTTCCAAATGGAGAGGTTTGCCACTCATAATGGTCCTACATGTTACAAATAGGATTACCACCAGTGAGAATACATGTGCAATCTTGCTAAAAAATGATAGTTTTTGGGTTAATAGGTTGGAGATATCCTTGTTGAGTTTTAGTTCTTTACCTTGCAGTATCCTCTTTTCTTTGCCCGTCCTTTACTTTTGTTGTGAGTCTTGAGCATTTTGACATAGTACTTTGTGCTCGGTCACATGGCCGCTTTTTATTATTATTCAAATTATCTTTCCAATGTCTTGTTTTGACTTTACTTGTTTTGCATCTAGTTAGGATAAAGATTGGGATGCAATGGTCCTTTATATTTACCTTTGGTGGCTATGCACACACACGTTCGTTGTATGCAAGTGGGGTTCAACGCTCACCTTACTGGTTTTGTGAGGTTTGAGTTGGGTCCAAACCCAGATAGTTAGATGATATCAAAATCGATCCTACTGAAATTTTTTGTTGGGTTTATCAAGTCACCTGTTATTGGTCACCTACTACAGTCAATCTTGCAAATTTCATTCTCAGAATGTCTAGTCTTGGTGGAGTGTGTTGGAATTCTTTCATTGTCTGGTGGTATGACCACGTTAAGGTATATAAATGGAGGACAACCTTCATCTTGCAAGTCAATTTTGTAAGGTGACCCAATGTTTTTGGATCTAGTAAGAAAATGCTGTGCGGACTCTTTTACTGTCAACCCCGATCTCGAAATAAACCTTGCTGTTGTGTTGAAACTTATAACTTACTCATCCATCTAGGTCGCCCAATCATTGTTGATTTCTCTCCTGTTACGGATTTTCGAGAAGCAACTTGTAGGCAGTATGAGGAGAATGTATGCAATCGAGGTGGCTACTGCAACTTCATGCACCTGAAGAAGATTAGCAGGTTGACTATTCATTGTAGTTCTCATACTTCTCAAGATCACAAACTTGCATTTATAAAATGGCTCTTCTTGGGTTAAACCTCACTCTTTTATTTTCAGGGATTTGAGAAGGAAATTATTTGGAAGAAATAGACGATGGAATGGCCGCAGTGGTAGCCGGAGCAGGAGCCCTCCAAGGAATCGTAACCATGGGGAACATTCGCATTCTGTCCGTAATGCTGGCAGAAGAGATTTTGAAAGGCCGCATGGCCACCATGTTAGGAGGCCTAGAAGCCGTAGTCCTCGGCATAGAGGGGGAAAACGAAGTAGAAGTCCAATGGGGAGGGATAGGAGTCCGGTCAGAGAAAGTAGTGCAGAAAGGAGAGCTAAGATAGAGCAATGGAACAGGGAGAAGGAACAAGAGGAAACGGGTAGCAAGAACAATACGAAAAGCAATGATTATCAAGAACGGAGTGGTGCACAGAATGGCAATGAATCTGGTGACCATCAGATATAGCAGCAACAACGTAGTTATTTGGCTCAAGATTTGGTAGTAAGTGTGGCAGGTAATCTGTTTTGTGATGTTTGCACCTACTTAGTGGATTTAGTTGCCATTGTTATTCTATTTGAAACTGTCAATTTAGTTATATAACTTTGTAATATCCATAGTAACAACAGTTCAATTTTCTGCTTCAATTGTAATGTTCTGCAAATTGAAGGGAGGAAGAAAAATGGGAAAAGCGGCGAGTTTAACTTGTTGCTGGGATGAAGCGATACATTTGATAAAGTTCAGCTATGAATGTTTCATATTCTGTTATTGAGTATTGTTGGATTTTACCGAAGTCAAGGGTTTTTAGATGAAAATAGATTAATGATGTATGAATTTCAGTGTGAATAACTATAGATTTTAAATAAATGCGTTACCAAGTTTTTTACTTACTCAAAAAGCTGTCTCTAGCAAATGGCTTTACTCACAACTTGCCTGGATTCATATAAAACTTAGAGCAGCGTATGATAAATATATTTTCTATATACTTAATACTCATAGTCTAGGATCAGTTCAGTTAACAATATTCTGGAGAAATATCAAGATTTTTATTGCATTGAATTTTATATAAATTTTACATTTGTTTTGGAGTGTATTTAATAAATTCTGTGTTCCAATGTAACTTCTTTAATCTCTCAAATGTGAAACAGTTTTTTTTTTTAGAAAAAAGGTACCTGAAGTTATTTTTAAGAAATATTATAATGCACTTGTCCAAGGTAACATTTTAATTGTAATTTCGGTAAAAGATTTCACACATTCCAATCTAAAAGTTGGAGACCATGAGCATCTGTAGCTCGCAATTTCTGAGCGTTGATTATAATAGAAAAAATCATTGTCATTCGAACATCATTTTTTTCTCATTTGACACCTACTGATAATATTATGATGACACCTATTGATTTTTATCTTTTCGTAGTATTTGTATTTACATATATTTCGTGTTGAATTTTACATATTTTTATTATGTGTCGTATTTTGTTATTTTTAAAATAAATAAATAATTTATACATATGGTATTTGATATATATATCAAATTATTTGTATTGTATTTTATTATCTTTAGAATAAACATATACATATGCTATTTGATGTATATATATATAAATAAATAAAATATGATAATTATGTAGTGAGTAAAGTTACATGGTAACTTATTATAAAATTTATTACACTTTATAATTGAACCACGAGTAAAAGAAATTTGACGGTGCATTTTATCTCTGTTATAACTGATGTTCCTAACATTTTTCATTTTATTTTTCTTAATAGATATCACTCAGCACTAAAATATTTTTCTTTGTTCTTTTGAGCATAATAGGGTTCCTACTAAGCATTTCCGTGCTCAGCTCTCAATTGTAGTGTGATCCTCCTAGTTTGGTGCGACTGAAGAAGAACGCTTGATAATTTGTTACTGTACTATTGAGAATTGAATGGGCTCGTTGGTTTGCTGAATTGGAGAACGGCTATCTCATTATATAAATCCACTGTGATGTTTTATCCACTGTGAAATTCGTTTGTTGATATTACACAAACGCTAGCAGACTGGTTCAATGGATAGGCCCTTAGGCAAAGTCAGGGTTTGATCAATGTAGTGTTTTCTTCTATTTTCTCTCAGCCCATTATTTTCAGAAGCATAAAAAATAAAGGTATTTTTGGTTTCATTAAAATTATTGGGTATTTGCCAAGTGTTTTTGGTTTCATTTTATGACACTTTCTTTTTATAAAGTGATATGGTTTCTCAGGAAAGTTTCATAAATTACTACTATCTAATTTATCAAAATAAATCATGATATAATCCTTCAAAATTTTGAAATTATCATTTTGAACATCTCATTTTATTTCAATTAGTGTACTTATAATTGGGACATTTCTTTTATGATTACCTTGAAGGTTGACTTGTAAATTTAGTTAGTACTTATAATTATAATGTGACATGTAAATTTAATTAGTACCATAGATTTTATACGCATTTATAATGTATAATACATATGATACATATCTATAATGTATAATACACAAATACGATACATAAATGTATCTAATATATTGATACACTAATTTATATTAATACACTAATTTAAAAAATAATAAGATACAAAACACCTGATGTTTATATATTGAAAAATATATAATTTTTTTAAAACATGAAAAATATATAATTATTTTTATGTGAATCTAAATTAAAATCAGTGTACTAAATATTATTAACATAAAAATATATAAATTATTGTTATATATAAATATTATTAGTTTATATATTAAAAATATATAATTTTTCTTATGTAAATCTAAATTAAAATCAATGTACTAAATATTATTAACATAAAAATATATAAATTATTATTATCATATAAATAAATATCAATAAAATATTTTAAAATATCATATATATATATATATATATATATATATGTAACAAATGGATATGTTACATAAATTGGAGATATATTAAAGTATAGTGTACCATAAGTAAATACAAAAAAGTAAAACCAAGATAACTTAGATATGACGTACAAATAAACATACGCCTTAAAATTATGGGGGAAAATAGTGTATATAGTCTCTAGGTCAGTGTTTGCCGTATCAAATATTAAGGACTTTTGTATGCATCATGCAAGGAAAAAGGTCATGGAAGCAAAACTTAGCCCAAAGCGAGTATTAACATTCAAATGTTCCACTAAACATACCATGACGTTATTTAAGACTTCGATATATCTTAATAAAAGTGATAAAACATTGATAGCTTTTCAGCAACATTTAATTCCCAATTTACTTCGTTAGGAATGTAATTTCACAAGTTGCAGGGAGTATTTCGGCATTTCATCACAAAGACAATAATAAAGGAAGGGTTCGGTTTGAAAGACCCTACATAGGATCAGGTTCAAATGGCCAGCAATCACAAACCCAAAAAATATAAAACTGGAAATCCGGTCTCCAGTTGATTAATCAAAGTTGGAAACAAACATAAATAAACCAGCTCTTCTACATCAAATAAACCGTGTTTTCATTATCATCCAAAGCCATAAACATTAACATACTCATGCCTCCAACAAAAAGAAAAGCTTTACTTAGCACTGTGCTTAGCCTTATTATGAGAGTTTAAGCCATCTTCTGTCTTAAATGACCTGCAAACCAATTTAAAAATTATGAATGAATTGATATTCCTGATTACTTGAAAAAAAGGAGACAAATCAGTATGAAAAGAAATCCCTAATCACCTGTTGCAAGGCTTGCAGCTGTAATCTCCTCCTGACTTCGGAGTCTGCCGCTTGTTATCTGCAATTGCTTTTCCAGCCTGCTTAGAAGGGTGAGGCGTTGCAACATGAACAACGTTCTTGCTATCTGAACAGATAAATTCTCATCAATATGATTTCAGTTTTACTGTGGTGACAAGTAAAGGAATCAAACATGGTTAAACTAGAAACAATTTGCTTTTCTAGTCATTTTCAACTTTTTAATATCTTGTACATCCCAGAGTTTACATTTAATATCAGATCTATCTCACAATTCCTTTTCACTTTGAATAGTAAATAACCATTAATTTTGTTTATGATAGTCTTTTTAAGTCACCATTTTCTATTCTAGTACACCTTCTGTTAACCTTGTTCAAATCAAAACTGTACCATACTGGCGGGATTAACCGCCATAAACCAATGGTTAAGTTATCCATTGCCACGATACTTGTATTGGGCCGTCAACTTATTAAAAGGCTGTCAACTTATTAAAAAGCCGCTAACTAAGTTTTTATCGAACTTAATATAATGCTATACGAGGGCCGTCAACTTATTAAAAGGCCGCCAACTTAGTAAAAGGCCGCTAATTAAGTTCTCATCGAACTTAATATAATACTATAAGAGGAAAAAACACTTAACAACCATATTCATTAAACTATACGGTTTTCCTTATAACTAGTAGCCCACCTATTTTAACTTTGAATAAAATAGCTAAAAACCCATAGGGAAAACGTGGAAGGCCTGGGCTTAATCAGGCCCATATGAGCCTAGTGAAGGTCTAGCCCATGACTTAAAACTACTAAAATATGATTAATCTCCTATAAATAAGGGTGGACCCCAACAATAAAAGGTACGCACATTAATGCTAAAAATTGAGATTTGATTTTGAGAATTTTTGCTGACTTGATCGTTGAAGTTCTTTCTGCTAGTAATCCCCAAAATGTTCCACCAAGCACTAAGATATGAAGACATGTCAAACAAAGCCCGAAGAGCACACATCCGAGAGGTTCAAAGTAATCCTTGTTGAATTGAAAAAAAGGCTAGACGGATCCAAAGGGGATGGCCACAGGAGTTGTTAGAAGTACTATGGGCATACAAATGCACACACCAATTCACCACGAACGAGTCATCGTTTAGTCTAGTTTAGTCTAGTTTAGTCTAGTATACAGGACAAAAGCCATGCTTCCAATTGAAATCGGAGAACCCTCTCTGAGACGACTAAGTTACAACAAGAAGCTCAACGACGAAAGTTTGCACATAAACCTAGACCTAGTAACATTGTTATGCGAAAGGCACACATGAGGAGCATGGCAATTAAACAAAGGGCAACAAGGAAGCACAACTCCAAACTCCAAACACGCACATTCATAAAAGGAAATCTGGTGTGAAGAATGGCAAGCAACGCAAGAAAGAAAGACGAAAAGTTCTCAGCTAATTGGAATGGGTCGTACAAGATAGGAGAAAATGTAGGGGGGCATATAGACTGGAGCAATTGTCTGGAAAACCAATACCGAACACATGGAATGTATCTCATATCAAATTTTACTTTAAAAATCAGGTTGAACAAGATGATCCATGTAACCCTATTATGTAACCCTAAGTGTACTCTTTTTCCTCATTCAACATTTTTACCTAAGGAAGGTTTTGGCCGGAGTTTTTAATGAGGCACCCAAACAATCAATAAAATCAAGGTTCCCTGCCACCTACTTAAATAGGCGGTCCTGGTCGAGCATTTCTAAGTTCTTTGCCGTCTACTTAGGTAGGCAGTCCTGGTCGAACAAAAAAAAAATTATTTCAAGTTTCCTACTACTTACTTAGTCAAACACAATTATTTCAAGTTCCCTACCGCTTACTTAGATAGGCGGTCCTGGTCGAATAAAAATTATTACATATTTCATGCCAACTACTTTATTACAAACTTTCAACAAGTTTATATCAACTACATATCTCATAATTGCTATGCAAAATACCCAATACAAGTAAGCGGTCAACAAATATTCTAAAATACGCAAAACGATCAAACATTAAGCACGCGAAAGCAACATTTTAAAACAGAGAATACAAGTGCATAAGCAGAATGATCAAAGAAAGAGCAATATATTTCGCGAAGTAATATGCGAATACGATAAGATGTTCACGGCTGATAAAAAGTAAGAGTTATTACAAACTTGGACCCGAAACAAAAATAAATGTTATCAAAATAAAATCACTTTGTAGTAATCTCAGCCTCATCATTCGCCGTCACCTCCTCCTCAACAGCGGGATCAACAGTAGCTTCAGGCTCTTCCACGGGCTGGTCAGAATCCATCTCTTCCTCGTCCAACAGGCGCCCCTTAAAGACATCTTTATACACATCATAACGAGGATCCGTAGCATCCACCTCCTTATAAAATAATGCCGCCTGCCTCAAGCCTTTATGGAAGCCATTTATGTGCTCCTGAACTATATAGTCCTTCAAATCCTCTAGTTCGCTCTCTATCCTCTGATATTTCTCCTTCAATTCGTCGTTGTTCGCCTCCAAATCTTCAATCTTCTCCTTCATTTTCTTCTCTGAATCTAAACACCTCACCTTCCAAGAACCTAGTTGTTTTTTCTCGGCAACTAGCTCTTCCCTCTCCCTATCCCAGGCTGCCTTGTCCACTTCATACTTAGCCTGCAACACCTTTAACTCTTCATTGACCTGCTCTATTTTAGCCTTTCCTCCTTCTTTAAGTTCCTTCTGCAGCAGGCAGCCCACTCTTCGACACAGGATCAGGGCTTTGCTATTAAACTCCACCATTGCCTTTGCCATAGCGATAGGCTCCATGTTATCCAGAGAAGATAGCACAGCCTCCTCTAAATTGATCTCGATGTCACAGCCAACGGTTGTCTCCGGCAACTCTATGAGACCAACCTCAGGTCTCTTAATTCCTGAGGACGATCTCGGTCCCAGAAGCTCAGTCATAATCCTTTTAATGTCCTTTCCGACACCCTTCTGAATAGGGATTGTTGCCTTTCTTTTTGTACCACCGTGTACTCAAACCTCTACTAGTGGATCCTGCATGTTGGGAACTTCAGTATCCCCAGCATTTTTGGATTTTTCGGTCAACTCCTTCCTCAGGCTCTGGAAAAGACTTAGATTTTTCTTTCCCAGTTGAGTCATATGACCTACATCACAACCACACAATTCATTATCATTCTTACTCTAAAGGAAACAAAGGAAATAAAACATGATACCTTCCAAATCAACAAGAGGGTGCACTAATAAATAAATCCTAACTAAACCCTAAGTATCACTAAATCTCTCCAGAACTTCTACTATCCACCATCATCCGCCAACAACTCCACCTTCTTCGTCCCCTTGTAACGTTGAGGGTTGTACGTCTAGCTAAACAAGAATTTGGTACTCCAATCCTCATTATAAAATAATGAGCGGCCTGGCTACTTCACAACAACCTTGAAGAAGTCATCTTTGAAATGCTTGAATGAATGCAAAAAAGCGTCCAAAATACTTATACCCAGCCGGATAACCAGAGACAGCTAGGTGATTGGATCTCTCGGCCGAGTATCATAAAAATACAAGAAACACTAAGGAGAGGGACGAAGGTATAGTGATTGACATAATAGTTTGAACGCTTGTAAGTACCCCCAACTATTGGGATGCAATTGAGTTGGCGCAACATTTAGAAGTAGTAGTACTCCCATAGTGAAGTCATCAAAGGGAAGTCTCATGTGCACTGGAGAAAAATGGCACATATATGTGTAAAAGAACCCTTCCTCAGCTTGCTCCTATCTGTGACACACAAAGTCCACGATGCTAACTCGTTTTAAAGATACAATATTCGGAGAGGTATCCTTCTCAAACACAGGGATACATTTTAACCACGAATCCAGCAATCGGGTCCATCTGAATAACGCATACTGAGTTCTCACATCCAAAGTCACCCATTCATATCCTTCTTATAACCTCAGCGTTGCTCCAGCTTCTAGAGGTTGGGGGCTACCATACCCTAGGGGTGCATCCCAAAGAAAGGATTTTTTCTTTTAAAAACCAAAACACTTGTAAAAAGCCTTTAACATGACAAATATTTCTAAAGGTTGGTGTACCATACTGGCCGGATTAACCGCCATAAACCAATGGTTAAGTTAGCCATTGCCACGATACTCAGATTGGGCCATCAACTTATTAAAAAACCGTTAACTAAGTTCTTATCGAACTTAATATAATACTATACGAGGGGCCGCCAACTTAGTAAAAAGCCGCTAACTAAGTTCTTATCGAACTTGCTATAATACTATACGAGGAAAAAACACTTAACGAACATATTCATTAAACTGTTTAACTAGTAGCCCACCTACTTTAACTTTGAATAAAATAGCTAAACCCATAGGGAAAACGTGGAACCTAAGGCCTAGGTTTAATCAGGCCCATATGAGCCCAATGAAGGTCCAGCCCATAACGTAAAACTAGTACAATATGATTAATCTCCTATAAATAAGGGTGAACCCAGCAATAAAAGGTACGCAATTCATTAGTGCTAAAAATTGATATTTGACTTTGAGAACTTTTGCTGACTTGATCGTTAGAGCCCTTTCTGCATGTAATCCCCAAAATGTTCCACCAAGCACCAAGATATGTCAAACAAAGCAGAAGAGCACACATCCAGGAGGTTCAAAGATTGGGGTAAGATAAGATTTGAGTCTCATAATAATTTGTTATTGTTTCTGCAGGAACAAAAACTGTTTAACGTTTGATTTTAGCTTTACAGACTTGGCAACCTTTCCAATAAGATGATGGGCCGCATTTGTACAAATTATCCATATGTGAAATATGTGAATAAAAGAGTTTGTGACACCTCTCATTTTACAAAAAGAACAAAAGTTGTCTTTTCCCTCTAACATATATTTTGCATAACAACCTTTCGCTTTAACCTACATTGATAACTGGCAGCCGCTTTCCATTCTTTCATGCATGAAAAGAAGTATTTCCTAACTATAGCTGATAAATGGTTGTTACTTATGAAAACCATAATTGAGACCAGGAAACTATTACATGGCTTCACTATTTTTATCAAAACTGAATTTCAAGCATGAATCAAGATTCTAAGATCAGATAATGGTTTAGAGTTTCAATGCCCTGGTTTTTATGAAAATATGGGCTAGCATAAACATGTCTGCATTAAGAATCCACATCAGATTTTGTAATAGAAAGAAAGTACGGGCATATATCAAATGTTGCAAGATTATGGCTTTTTAATTCACATTTATCTAAATGTTTTAGGTTTTTTCTATTGCACATGTTGTACACATTATAAATAGGAATAATCTCACAACCTATACATAAGGTGCAAATCCTTTTATAATCAGGAATATCTAGATTATATATGTAGTTATTATTAAGAATAATTTTATTTATTTCCGCATTATATCTTTATTATCAGAGGATATTAAATCTTCATTTTTTATTGTATTGATTTCATTTTCTCAACATAAATAAGCACCCTTGCTCAAAGTTACCAGACCTGAGAGAGTCTACACAGACCCGGGAAACCCGTATAATATATGTAAATAACATAACCAGTCCCACTTCCAGACATTTTACATTTTCTGCAACTAAACATGAAACAGAAAAAAAAAATTGAGGTAAAAAGGACAACAACCAGGTACAACTGGTAGGATCAAAAGAACAGAACCAAACCAAGTCTAACTCGCAGGTGAAAACAAAAGCTGAAGACCTTCCCTGTTCGCCAAAAATTACTGACCTATTGCTCAGAAAGGTATATGTTCTACTTGAAACCCTTCTCTCCACTATACTAACTTGAGTTAGTGTACTGTCGTGTTTTTTCTTAGAATAAGATATAATATAGTTATTTATTTGACTTAATTAAAATGATTTTATTGGGCTTAATATAATATAGTTTCTTCATTATAGTGTGAAGTCAAGTATAGAGCTTTAACCCCTACTACTTGTAAACTACAATGTTTAACATATCTTCTCTGATATCACAATGTTCCTTTTATCCATCTAGCATTGCTTTATAGTACATCCAGTCGGGGAGGCAGATGATTTTAGGAGAAAGATTCCAACCCTATAAGTTTGACCATAAGTCAAATGATATCAGAAAAATCTCTTAAGCAAATAAATGGCAAGCCACATGAAAAAAAGGGGTAAAGTGAGGGGCTTTCCCCTGACTAGAATAGTGACTAGTAACTAAATGCATGATTGCAGCTGTGATTTTCAATAACAGCCAAGTATAAGGACAGCTTCAAGAAAATCTGACATGATGAGCTAAAAGCGTCATGACCATGCCGACTTCATAAAGCACACAATGTTTTCATTAACTGCCCTAAATCCTGACATCTAAATTAAATTATTCACAACTTAAAATATCCAATTTAGCATTGGGAGACCAAGAAGCAAGTAATGGCATAAGGCTATTAACTACCGTAAAACCTCACATCTAAATTACATTATTCACAACTTAATTTATCCAATTTAGCGCACCCAAACAAGTACAAACAAAATAAGGCTTGGGGTGAAAAACATAGAGGTTATTTAAACAAATCTCACACAAGAAACAAAGTTTGGAGGGGGAGGGGGAATCTAGGCCAACTAACCAGGCTTCTGAGGAGTGACAAATTTTGCCTTCTTCACAGGGACAGTTGTTTTGTTGGCAGAGTCAATATTCCGCTTCTTGCCTGCTTCAATCTAAATGAGAAAAAAATGGAAGTTAAATCCAAAACCAACAACAAAAATCAAACACTCCATAGTCCCTCCTTACCTTCTTGGGTGTCTCCTCATCAGATTCTTCATCATCCTCATCCTCGTCATCATCCTCATCATCACTGTCCTCATCACCTTCGCTACTTTCTATGTCACCATTTGCTGTGGGCTAAACAATATATCATCACAGCAAAATAACAATAAATTAAACTTAAAAATCAATCATTAAAATTGTCCTTCAATCCAAAGTCTTACTAACTAAAATAGCAAGCCAATACCAGATGAAACAATACAGAGAAGAAACACAATGCCTCTGACAATGATTATCCAGCTAACAAACATGTAAAACAGAAAACATATTTCAAAATCTTACTTCGACCAGACAGTTGACAATACTTATTATGACGGGTTGGCTGAATAATGAGAAAATGATTAAAAGACAGATTGGACAACAGATAACATAACTGAACTATAATCATCATCAACAAATTTTGTATTCACAAACTGATATGTGATGACAAGATATTCACATCCAACAAAAGAAAACCAAAATAGAAGAGTAGACATACATGAGAAAACAAAAGAAGGTTTTTACTCCCAAACCATCAAGTTTCTCTCATACCTAGTAAAGTCAATGTCATGCATTTTTGTTACAAATACCTACGATTATACAAATACCTTATCTTCACTTGAATCACCGTCAGAATCAGATTCGGATGAATCTTCATCTTCACCATTTGCATCCTTTTCCTTAACCTTCTCATTCTTCTTTGGATCTGTTGTCTTCTTCTGTTTAGCTTCATCAGGTTTGACACCATGCTTCACCTCAAACTCAGGTTTACCTACATGTATGGTTCACAATATACACTAGATAAACTGCTTTATGACATTCTAGCTAAAGCAGACGGACATATTTACCATTGGCAGCACTAACTGGAATATCTTCATCAAGATCTGAAAGAAATACAATAGAATAAGTTCAGTTAATAATAATAATAATAACAACAACAATACCAATAATATTCTAGCTAATTATCTCACCATCAGAATCTTCATCATTATCAGTAAGGATAAAAGGAGAATGAAGTTAAGGACACCTTAGCATTATTAATGAGGAGATTACAGTATGTATCAAAGATTGTCAAGAGAAAATATGTATTCAAAAGTAATAAATAGTATTAAAGGATATGACTCCGACTGAGATTGAGCTTTAAATCCAGTAAAGAAGACACTCCCATTTTTCCAACTATGGGATAGCTCAAATTCCTTCTCAAATATCAAATCATAAGATATTTGAGGAAATTTAGCCGTAGAAAGCGTTCCAAGCACAAGCTTCTGGTTACCAAACTTCACATTCAGGGCCACCGATTCACCTCCTTTAGCCTTAGTCACATCGCCCAGGCATGCCTGTCAAATGATGATTCAATCATTTAAACAAACCATTATTAATTCCAAATAAGGTTGATGACTCCAAGTTCATTTGTTAATGAATAAAGATATACATTTGAAAGGTGGATAATCTTGTCGTCTCCTGGATCAACTTTGAGAGATTCTCCACTTTTCACCTCAACACCTAAAATAGATAGAAAATAGAAATATGGTCTTAGTTTAGTAATGCTTTTTGTCCCCGTGAAAAACATCAAATGCAATTTTTTTTCTGCATGCTTATATAATACGATGGGATTCAATCACAAAAAGCATTATTTAACTCCATTCTGCACCCCAGCCTAAGATCTCTTTCAACAGGATGAATAAACCCAAATAGGGAAACAATTTAACTACTTTTGCAGTTGCAAATAGTTTGACACTGCACAGGACCCACCTTTAAAACTTCGGCATTAAATTTTAATATAAAACATCACAGTCAATTTTTTTCATAATAGAAACTCTGGGGTCAAATACTTCAATGACACACTCCAAAAGTTGGTAGAACGATGAAGTTTTTCGCAAACTCGACCACTCGGCAAATGACCTATATGAAGTGATTAACAATTACTAGAAAGAGGCACCGGTGGCATATAACATGCACGATGGTTGGTGACCATAATTGTTAAGAGTTAAGTAAAGAGTGACTAAACTACAGAAAATCTGATCGATTCGTACCAATATTAAACAAAAACCAAACTTGACAAAACCTAAGACAATTACCCTACATAATGAAATACAGGAATTAAAAATAAAATCTATGGATGAAGATATTGGATTGTCTAATAAACATAGCATAAGCACGAGTTCAACCCATTATAACAAAACTGAAGGAATGCTTACCTCCCCAAGAAAATGAAAAAAGAAAAAAAAACAACCATGAGACTGTTCTAGATTAACAAATTTATACAGTAAAAAATTGTAAGAAGAAAAATTAAGAATAAAAACACACGAAATAGAAGATAAATGGCTACGGAAACCAAGAGAAGAGCGAACTGGTAAGAGACGATGTTACCCCAAAACTCCATGGTTGCAGAGACGGTCCAGGGAAGAGAAAATGTTTCCAAAAAAAGTCGAACAGTTTCAAGGATGTGATATACATTTATTTAGGGATCCGTACCTTACTTATTATTTCATATTTTTAATTTGAATAAATTATTTATTTTACAAAACTTTTATATTTACTATTCGACGTCACGCTTTTTATAACAATAATAATATAATAAATAAACCGTCATTTAAAAAATATATATAAAATACTTATTTTAATTTTAAAATATTTATATTTAAATAAAAATTCGCTTAAAAGCAAAAATAATTATTTAACTATTAAAATAATTATTAAAATTTAAAGATAATTATTTAAATATTAAAATTAAAAAAGTAAATATACTAAAAAGAAAATAATATTTTATTAATAATATAAATAATAACAAATATAAAAATTCGATTATTCATCTTTTACTCACTGAAATAAAAATTTTATTCCTCTTGTTTATGTTAGTGAAAACATATTGTTTATTTATATATATTTATATTTTTTTTACATTTACCAAAATAAATATAATAATCAATACAATAATTTTCATCAAGAAGTTGTAAATAGTTGTTTTTTATCTCTTAATTAATATAAGTGTAAAATAAAATGAAAAAGTGTTCATTAAATTTAAACTGTGTTTAACTTTTAATTTATTCAGCGGTGCATTTAAAATATATTTATGAGAGGTATGTGGAGTTAATTTTAAATTTCGTTAAAAAAATATACTAGTATTTAAGTGATAGTTACAAAAAAAAAATTATAAATGGTGTAGAAAAAATACTTTGGGCTTGGAGTTTAAATTGTAACAAAATTATATTAAAGAAAAGTAAGTAGGCTTTTATGTGATTATAAATAAAAAAACTTAAAAAACAAGATAATTATGTAAAAGTGGTTGAGTAAAATAAAAAATCATAAAATTCTTTTGGAAAGAAAAACAAAATGACCTTATAATTTAATGATTTATTGAAAATAATGTTTTCAAATATCTTTTAATATATGAGTATCAATTTGTATAAATTTTCAATCCAACAAATATACTTAAGAATAGTTTAATAAAACTCATTTAATATTAATTGTCCTAAAGGTGTTAAATAATATTCACAGTATATTTGTTGAAATAGTTATCGTATATTAGCATAATATATAGTCAAATTTGAATAGTGAATATCATAAATATTCTTTTATATCATATACCAACAAAATATATGGTTATATAATATATTACTGGTATTATCATGTTGTATTGTAAATATGATAAGTTTTTATTATCTTTGATTTTATAATAGAATATATAAGATATAAAAATCCTATAAATACATGTAATATTTTCCTATGGATTACATCACATTTTCATAGTCATTATCCTATTCTCATATATCCTGAAAAAATTACACTATCAGAGTCTAACTTGAGCTTTTGAGATTTTCAGAGTTTTTTCATATATTTGGATCTTATCACTTGTTTAAAGATCCACGTTCTTCAATCTCGTTAAAAACAATTTGTATTTTTCATTAATTTTTTTAATTAATTTTAAGTACGAGTTTGAAATTTTTATTAGAATAAACGATTTCAAATTGGTTCAAAATATATTTTTCTAATTCAACCAGATTCTTTAGAAGTTTTAGAAAGTAAAGTCATATTTAGTCATTGTGGTTAAGAAAGATAAAAAAAATATTGTTAAAAAAAACTCATGAAAAGGATAAGAAAATATTGTTAAAAAATGCTCGGTGGTTAATGACAAGAACAAATAAATATCAAAATAAATGTACTAAAATTTAAAGTTATCAAATATATAAAACTATATCCTAAGTTTTAATAATAAGAATTGATCCATGTTTGGAATGATGATAAGACAATAAGGATAAAACCAAATTCGCATAAGCCAAACTTACAAGAAAAATCATCAAGCTTACATAAATATCGGAAAATAATCACAAATATTTTTTGTACTGATGTCACCCAAATTTATTTAGCTTGACATTTTTCATAAATATTTTGTAGTCAATACTTTTAGGAATTATTATTTTATTGACATCACTGGTTTAATTTTTTGTTCAAAGTCTTTCCAGATTTGTTTAAATGTTGATCGACAAAAAATTAAATGAATAAAATCGTCAAAGTCACTTTATGATGATTTTTTTTAAGACACTTGATTTAATCTGATCACTTTTAATAGAAAAGTGACAAATGACCGATAAACTTTTGAAAGTCAGTATAGATCTAAAAGTTCATATAAATGTATGATATGACTTTATTCAAGATATTATTATGGATAATTTGTTAATGTATTTCAATACGAAAAATCATTAAAAAATATAATTTTGACCAATAATATAAAAATAACGATAACTGATTTTAACCGAAATAATTATAATTAATATCAATTAAAAATATTTTCAACCATTAATTAAGAAAAATCCTACTTCGGTGAACTGAAAAATAATCTCAATCAATGTTGACTCAAAAAAATCATAAAGTGATATGTTTAAATTATTACATATATTTAATATTACTTTTCTATTTAATATTATAATTAAAATATTCTATCAAGACAAAAAACATATATTTAGTGAATTTAAATTATTATATCCAACCAACATATTTGAAAAAAACAAAACTATTTCAATAGGAAACAAATCAAAATTTATATATTTTAATTTTTTAAAGTTACAAAGTTCTATATGCAAACAAACGTGAAAGCAATGTTCTTGTGATTCCAGATACGTGAATCAATACAGTAAACACTAAAGATTATGGAAAACAGTGCTGTTATTCCAAATAAGTACATAAGGATTAAAAAAAAGGTTATTATGTCATAATTAAATCTTAATGTTTTTCTAGTAGTTGCTATTTTCAATGCATGAGTAGTATCTATTAATAAATATAAATTTTGAATCTTACATGACCTTTTTCAAGTAGAACATACCGATATATAAAATTTAAGACTTTTTCATTTCATAGAATACAATGTCATAAAGGCCTTCTGTTGGATATGGTTGGACACTTCTCATCCAGGACGTTTCTTCATGCACCCTATCAAATTTCTTTCTTCACCCATCAAATATATGAATTTTCAAAAATAACCTCATGGCTTATTTAATTTAACCCTAACCTTTTTAATCCAATTTCTTCACTGCACGTGTTTTACTTCTTCTTTTGCTGCTGTTGCTGCACATTGTGCTTCTCTCTTCATCCATGGTGCTAATCACGTTCTTCGGCTGAGGAAGAACTTGGGTAGTTCTTCGGCTGAGGAAAAACTTGGATAGTGCATTGTAGGTCTAGCCCGAGTCTGGTAAATCACCACCTCCTTAAGACTTCGCCAACACTTCAGACGAAACACTCCACACCAAGGCGGTTTCTCCACAGAGGATTTCAAGAGACATGTTAAAATTGGTTTCAATACATGAACCAACTCAGCTTGTCATGTCATGGGTTCGAGTCGAATTAGGTTGAAAAAAATTTAACTTTTTTAAAAGTTTGTTGAATTTAATCCGACTCACTTAATCTATTAACATTTTTTTACAATATATTTTTTTTTATATTTTTAATAATTATTTACTACTTCTAATTATATAGGTTCACAGTTTCATAATTTTAAATGTTAAAATGTTGCTCAATAATATTTGAATAGTTTGAATGTTTAATTAATTTGATTGTCAAGTTATATATGTTGATACTTTCATCTTTAACTGTTGTAATATTTATAGTAAATTACTCAAGCAACTATCTTATAAACAATTTTTTCTAAATTAGTATGACAAAAATGTGTAGTTGATTTATTTATATTTATTGAATAGCATTACAGAGAATGTGTAATATTAGTCATATTTTATTGGACTATATAAACACTTTCTTGGAAACAATTCATCATATATTGGTAGTAAGCATGATGAAATAATTGGTTATTGATTTTATTGCGATTGTCGTCTCATGGATTTTTTTTAAAATTATTTAAATATTTGAATACTTAAAAATAAATACATAAATAAATTTTTTATGTGAGTTGGTGAGCCAACCCACTTAACCCACCAACCTGTGATGGGTTGGGTTGAGTTGCAAAATTTATGACTTACTATAAAATGAGCCGGGTTGAATTTATTCATTTTCAACCCGGCTCGTAATGAGTCAATCCGTGTAAGCCATGTTACATGTCTAACTTCAAGTAAAACAAAGAAGGCTACAAATGGAATTAAGAAAAGTAATGGAGTGCATGAAGAGATTGATGGGGTGCAGGAAGAAACACCCTCTTATATAATATGGGTCATCTTCACATAGGTTAAGCCCAACCCAATTATATCAACATACAATTATTTTCCACTTTGCTGTCTTTATGCTAACTTATTTTCATGATTTTAGGTGCGTAATGTGTTTTATCTTGCCCACCTTCTATTCTATAGGTAACATTTGACAACTTCAATAAGAAACTATATATATAACTGTAAAATTTTATCCTTTGTATACTAAAAAGAAAATATATTAATATTTATTAGATTGAAAAAATTAACGCTGGACATAATTTATGAAATACATTATCTATATTATTATAACTAAACAAAACTGAACTCTTTTAACAAAAAGTGAATTGAACCATTTTTAAGTTTGGTGTCAGTGAATTTTTTTATCAATCATAGAAAATATTTACTTATATAATAAACTTACAAGTTTCTCATCACATTAAAGTAACTTAAAAGTTTAATTATGAAACAAAATACCATTTATTTAGAATATATATATGATACAGTTCTACCTTAACAATTATTTTAACAATTGTAATCCAATTTCAAGAAATAATCACAAATTTAGTGCATCCAAGGATTACAAAATAAAAAATAAAAAATGATAAATATCTTATAATAAAAATCTATTATACATCACAATTAAATTGTAAGATATATTAAATTTTGGATTAAACCTAATCATAATTAATTTTAACCACAATAGTATATTAAGACAAAGAACAATAAAAATAAAATCATCATAAAAAATAAATAATAAACAAGATATTGTTTAGCAAAATCCATAACACGGACATAAAAAATAAATTCACACTACACAATAAAAATCATCTTATACATTGGCCACACAAATTAAAAAAAAAAAAACTATTGACATTGATTGGAGCGTATAACAAGGAGTTTGATAAGGATATGATTACAGCGTTTTACCGATCAAGAGTTAGCTGAACTATAATTATATAAGTTCAGGTTTTTTAAACTCAACTACAAAAACGGTCCAATCCATTTTTTGTTAAAAGGTTCAATTTTGTTTAGTATATAATAGTATAGATAATCCGTAGTTAGTTTCATAAACTATGTTTGGCCCTAGAAAAAATTATAGATTTTTATTTCGTAAAAATGTTAGTTCTGTTAATTTATTTGACTTTGGTTAATAGTTAACGTATTTGAAAATATGTTTAACATTTAGTATCAAAGAAAAAATTAAGACTAATATATAATCATCTTTGAATAAATTACTAAAAAAAATTAAATTTATAAAGAGAAAATTAAAGGATAAAAGACATCTTTCAAAGATAATTGTTTTATAAATTTAAAAGTTTTAATAATTTTTTTAAACTTTAGTTTTGCTTCTAATATACACATGACTCAAACATGTATTCAATTATTTTAACCATTAATAAAGTTAAAAAAAAAACAAAATTAAGTTTTTGTGTTAAAATAATATTTCTTCTTAATAAAAAAGAAACATGTCGATTATACTAAGTCGGCTCTTTAAAAAAAATAATAAAAATACGTAGCTTTTGCATACAAATACTAAAATATTGATAAAATTTCAGTAACAAATATTATAAACGTGCTTTGAATTTAATTATTAAAAATATAAAACTTATTTCAAACTCCTTTAAATTTATTTTTAATTTGTCTAGCAATAATAACTTTAAATGTTTTTTAATGTGGTTATGCATGCTACACATAACTTGGCTAGAAGGAAATATATTAACTTATTTGTAAATGATCTGCATATGACGGTATAATTTGTAAATAACAAAAGGAAGAAAAACTGCTTAGAATCCTACAACAAATCTAAGTATCATGCTCAACAAATAATTCATTTTTATCATTCCTTCTTCCAATGATGTCACTATGAGAAATCTTTTATCTTTTCTTATCGAAGAGTCTACTTGTTTATTTTAGGATTATGTAATTATTGAAAGGTTGTTTGTTAGTTCTTGTATGCATGGTGGTGAGGATGCTATTGCTTTTTGTTTGTTTGAATAATGATGTTGAAAAGGTAACAAGCTTTCTTAGGAATGTGCTGATAAAAGACTTAATTTGTTTGGTCCTTGGTAACACAATACTTCTCTTTCTCTTCTTTGTGATAACATTTTTTTTTAAAATAACGGGTTAGTCCACACCAACTCGTGGATTGGTCCGATAAATTGATAGGTTACGTGGGTCAAACTACTTTATACCAATGAATTAAAATATTTAACTTGATCTATTTATTTTGTGTCAGGTTGATGGTCTAATCCATCGAACCTTATCCATTTTGCCACCTTTACTTTAAACACATATAAATGTGTTAGAACTCTTTATCTGTCTTTGTATTATGTATGTTGCGTTATTTTCATGAAAATATTAATAATTTAAACATTTATTCAAGATAAATATAATTACCTTTTTTGTTCATTTTTGTAGAGAATTGAAAATTTGAAAAAGAATGGATGATGATTTCCTAGATCATCTCTTCCAACAAGAATATCTCATGTCCAATGATAATCACCTCTGATCCGTCTAGTGAAAAGACTATTTATTCATCGGAGTAAAGATATTTTATTTTGACACAAAAATCCCCTTACCCAACAAAAGTTACACATGTCCGGTAAACATATATTTTTTGGTAATTATTTAAAAGTTGAACAATTGACGAAAAATAACATTATTTAGAGAGTATACTTAACTAATAGAAAAAGAAAATGATTCGATTTGTGTTATTTTACACAGTGAAACTAGCAGGGACAAATTAATATACTATAATTAAGACAAGTTAGTGACGTTAGATTATTCTATTGAATAATTTGTTATAAAATATAAATTGATGTAATGCATTAATTAATTAATTATATATATATATATATATATATATATATATATATAGGGATGTCAAAAATATCCGTACCCGTGGGTATCCGCAGATAAAACCCGCAATGGATAAGAAAAAAATATTAAAAATGGATACTCGCTACCTGTGGATACGGGTATTTTTGATACCCGTATGTTAACGGGGCGGGTACGGGTATCATAGTATTCGTATCTGTGGATACTCGTATCCGCTAAACTTTAATTCACAAAAATACCCTTATATATATATATATATATATATATATATATATATATTAGTAAAAAACATTTTGTCCTAATTTTTTATAAGTTGCACATCTTGTCTTCTGTCTTCATTCTTCCAACTTCAAGTATTGGTACGTTGTCTTATTTCAAGTACATCCCTTAACATTTTTCTCTTCTCCTTCTTTGAAATTGGGCATATACATCAAACCATATATAGATAGTGACGTTTATGGTATGCTTGTTGTCAAATGATGGAATCAAAATAAGAATATTTGGCACGTGACAGTTGAGGTTTATTATTTAATTATTTTTCAGGAATCCATCGGAGAAAGTGGACTTGTTGATCAAAACACTAATTAAAGAATTTCCATCGTGTTGAACGTCATTTTATATTTATTTTTATAATTATTTGGACTTGAGTTAGTTTAAAATTTATGACAGTGATGTATTTTATTTTATTTTATTTGAATTTATGATTAAATATTTATTTTTTAAATAATTTTGTAAATACCCGTGGGTACCCGTGGATATCTGCGGGTATGAAAAAAATAGACGGTACCCGCATAACGGATACCCGACGGATATGGGTACAGGTACGGGGCAGATATTTATCTAGCGGGTAGGGTACAGAGGAGCTATTACCCGTACCCTACCCGCCCCGTTGACATCCATATATATATATATATATATATATATATATATATAACATTAAATTGTAACATTTTGTTTAGGGGTGACAAAATGGGTTGGGGCCAACGGGCCAGCCCGTCAGCCCGTGTTAAAAGGAACAAGTTGGGTTGAAGATTTCAGTCTGTCAGCCCGTTTTGGCCCATCCCGTCCAGCACGTCAACTTTACGGGTCAAAGTACGAGTAAGCCCGTCTTGGCCCATTGGTTCATTTTAAAAGATAAAATAAAATAAAAGTAATTAAAAAGATTAATTTTTTATATTATATATTTTAAATGTACAAATATATAATAATATTGTAATTTAAATCATTAACACCTACAAATTAAATTTGAATCATTAGTTATAATTGAATAATTTAATATGTAAATTTAATAATTATTTTAATTTATCTAATTAAAAACATCAACTAATCAATTGAAAGTTTAAAAAATATTTTATTTGATTATATATGACTTTAATAATAATTTATATGTATGTATAAACAAATTAAAAAATTTAAAAAATTTGAAAAATTTAAAAACAAATTAAAAAACTTTTAAAAAATTAAATAAAAAAGCAAAAAAAATGGACAGGTCGGTCCAGCCCGACCCAACCCGTTAACTCGTCCTATACTGGACGAGTTTTGATTATTGGTCCGTTTTTGTTTGACGGGTCAGTCCAGCTTGACCCGTTTTTAACAAACCACATACGGGTCAGCCAAAACGAGTCGAACTAACCCGTTTTGCCACCCCTAATTTTATTACATACAACATCTTACACATGAAAATTCTATAGTCAAAATAAATATTCTACATTATTTGTTTCTATACGTATAAATAAAATATATACCAAGATTTTGTCCTTAATAAAATAAATATCGATAGTTTACACTAATAAATATTAAAACAAATGGTTCAGTTTATATGTTGTAAAATTAATTTTATAAAATTTTTTATTGCCATGATACACATCCTTTAAAAGCAATGAAATTGTGAATGGATTATCAAATCATAATTAAAAAAAATACTTGTTAGATTCCGAAATTATTAGATGATGAAAATAGATAATTCAATTAATAAAAACAATATTTTTTAATTATTAAATTTAATATAAATAAATAGTCAATATAACTCTAATGAATAAATAAAATATCATAACTTAATAATGTAGTAGGATTATATTTTCAGAAAATAATTTATAACAAAAAAATATTTATAAAAAATAATTCATCTTTCAATTTAATTTTTTATTTTCTTAAAATTAATTTAATATGTAATTATTTTGGTCTTACATGTAATATTTTTTCTTTCTCTCTTAGCATTTACATGCTATTGTTTTCTATTACGTTTTTACTCAACACTTATTGACTAAATAATAATAATAATAATAATAATAATAATAATAATAATAATAATAATAATAATAATAATAATAATAATAATAATAGTAATAATATAATGGACTCCTACATTTTAGTACTACAACAATCTTTTATATACAGCCATTTTATCACTTACTATCCACCATGTACATTGTCGTTCATTATTTTAGTGATATAAAATAATAATATTACTATAAATAATTATTATTTTAAAAATATTAAATTTAAAAATATTTAAATAAAAAACAATTAAATTTAAAAATATTACTTATAAAATAAAATTAATAAAATAATTAAAAAGGATTGTTGTATAAAATTAATAAAAATAACTAAACCCTAAAATTAAAAAGAATATGTATAAACAAATATTCTGATTTTCAAGAATTTTTATTTATTTTAACTTAGTTATGGTCTATTTAGTTAATTTTTATTACACAATAGTATAATATTTTCTTAAAAAATTATATTAATTTATAAAAGAAAAAAAAATTGTACTCCAACAGTTTGAAAATAGTTATGATTTATTTATTTTTAGTAGAATGTTTTATGTTGAAACAAAAGTATCAAAGGGTTAAAATTAACTAAGAAAACTATACTTAAACTAGAGATAATTGAAACAACAACGATTATTTTGTATGAATATACCTGTTTATATTAATGAAATATTTAAATAACTAATTTTATCAAACGGTTACTGCTCAATTAATTTCCATCTGTCAAGTAACAGACAAATTTTATCAAACATAACCTTCAAGAAATATTCTGGTTAATGAATCTGACTAATAAATATCCTAACACACTTACCATAAATCATTAATACATTACATAACATGTTTAAGGTTACTTATAAAGTAAACATTAAATAACTTTTATATTTTGATACACATAACAAATACTTTTATTTTCTCAACTGATGCCCTTAAATACTAATTAATATCTGTCTTAAGTTTTCTTAACACAGAAGATTTGAGTTACTAGTTTATAATTTGGTCCAAATCCACCTCAAATCAACTGATTTTTATAAACACAGAATTAACAGAATTCAAATATAAAAAAAATGACAAAACAGAATATTACTCGAGTCCTTCCACACTTCAATCAGGAAGAAGGACAGCAAACAAAGAAGGTATGATACCTTTAAGAAATGCATAAACTAGTCATGAGAAATAAAATATTAATATAATTAGTGATATAGAATGGAGAAACTAAAATAAAAGAAAATAAATTCAAATAGTAAAAGTTATAAATTAAGAAAAGAAAAATAACTTTACTTTCTATACCACCGAATGCATGACCTATGCGAAATTTAAACGTGTAAAACGTATAAAAATTGATAACTTAATATATATTAGTTGTCAAGTTGTATTATCTAATATTAAAATAAACCAGTGCATGCAAGTTTCACAGTACGTGAACGATATCGATTGGAGAAGCAAACGGTGGCGGTCGGTTGCTTGACGTGGCAGCCTCTTTCTGGATCGATCGAAAGCTGCATTTTTCTTGTGACACGCCATGGCTGCTATTTACAGCACTGTGTTCATGTTCTTGTCTTCATCGTTTGGGGAAGATAAATAAAACAATTATAACGTTAACGTTAGCATGCCAGTTTTCAGTGACAGGTAGCATCATGCATGCACTTCAAATCTCCAACGGTAAAATTTTACATACTGAGATAAAGAAAAGTGTTCTGTCATGTAAAAGTTTCTTCTTCAACCAATAGATGAGCTTTTGTTCATTAATGTATGTGTTGCTTTGGATTGTTGGTAATGAAAACTATATTTACAAAGATAAACAGTGTAGTGATTTTGAAAGAAATGGAAAAGTTCAAGAAAATGTTATTTCTTTTAGCTATAATTCAATTTTAAAATATTAACTATATAAAAAAATGTAAAAATATATTAAAAAGAGATATATAGTGAGAAAAACTCTATCCTACTAGTAGTATCTCTTTTGGCATATATTTATTAAAATATTTTAGCAGCAATGCAAGTAGATGTTATCGTTAGCCTTGAAATGATCAATTGTATCAGAAATCCGTTGTCACTTTTATTAATAAAAATTATATTTTAATAGCACAAATCTCAATATATATATAAAACCTACAAGTCAAACAAAAACTATATAGAAAAGACACACGATAATAAAATTAAAGATTGCGTGATCGACTATTCCAGTGCATGAATACCTCGTGTCACATATAGCATGTACGAATGACAAATAATAAAGCAATTATATTTAAAGTAAAATACACATAAAATTACTCACCAGGTATTTTGATCGTATTATCGTCATCTTTTAGATATTTCTCTATAATGCAATTAGAGAAATATTACCATTTTTTTTAAACACAACATGTATTATGAAAACTATACTGTATAGTATTATTTTTAAATAAGATTTAGTATTATTGTGGTGTCCAACAGTTATTTTGTATATAATATTAAAGTAACTTTGACAGAGTATATTTGCGGCGAGACCAATTTTCAACGTGTTGTGTCGAATATTACGAATGGTCAAGGGCAAAAGTGAGTCAGTGAAGTTGGTACTTCGATGTACTTAGATGCTTACTTTACCCTTCAACGTCTTAATAATAGGTTCTACTCTGCAAAACATTTTTGTTTTTGAAATATTCTTAAAATAAAATTTGATTGGAATAACATTATATAAAATTTAATAATACCTTATTTTATATTTATGAACTAGTTAAGTAATTAATTTTATCAAAATATTTACAGTACTATTCATTTACATCTCTCATGTATGAAGTGGATTTTGTTTTCATCTAAACATAACCTTCAAGATATATTTTTGACTAATAATGAATCTGACTAATAAATATCCTATCACACTTGCCATGAAACATAAGATACATCACATCAAAAGGTTTAAAGTTAGTTGAGAAAGTAAACATTAAATAAATTTTATATTTTGATACACATAATAAATACTTTTATTTCCTCAACTGATATCCTTATTATAAATACTAATTAATATCTGTCTTAAGTTTTTTCAACACATCAAATCTGAGATATAATTTATAATTAATTTGGTCTAACTTACTATTAGTCAACTCCTGCAAGTTTACTTTTTAAATTTTGCCAACTTCATCACCTATATGACCGTTTATATAATATTACTGCATGTATGAGATTAAATTAATATAAATGATTAAAATTTGTTCATCCAATGCAAGTTTTACAGTGTTTTACCAAACCTAAAGGATATGGATTGGAGAAGGAAGCGGTGGTGGTCGGTTGAAGGTACGTGGCAGGTTCTTTCTGGTTACTGCATTTTTCTTGTGACACGCCATGGCTGCAACAATACACAGCACTGCATGTCTTCATGTTCGTGTCTTCATCGCTTGGGAAAGATAACCAAAATAATTATAACAATAGCATTGGCGTGTCAATTTGCAGTGTCAGGGAGAATCATGCATGCATTCATACTTCAAACGGTAAAATTTATACTCAAAAGATAAATATAAACGTTGGTGTGTCATACAAAGTTTTTTCGACCAATGGACGAGTCTTTTGCCAGTAAAATCTGTGTTGGGTTTGAAGACTTCTAACGGTACAATGAAGTGATTTTTAGGGTTACAGTGTAGTGATATGGAAAGAAATGAAAGAATTCATTGAAGACACATTGATTCTAAAAGATGAGTTGGATATTTTATTTATTTACTTATTACTTTTGAAAACAGTACTGAGTATTGTAAATAAATAAAAAAAACTAGTTATTTTGGATTTTTTTTAAGAAAAGCTAATTTCAAGATTAAGTATCATGAAAATATTATTTTATAGTCAGTTTTAAACATGAATTGTGTTAAACGAATTTGTAGAAATATAAAAATATATGTATTAGAAAGAAATAACTTATATAACACCATAACTTTTACTAGTAGTGCACTTTTATTGACATATTCATAGAAGTGTTTCAGAAGAGTTTACATATTATTAAAAATTTGATCTAGTAGCATTTTCATGAGATGTGGATGTATATCTACAGAGATTAATACAAAATCAAGTTTAGGGTTTAGGGTATTTTTTACTTGAATAGGAAAAAGTACCTAAATATCTAAAAACAATAATCTAGAAATTGAATTACCTATTATTAGTTTCAAGTTGATGGCTTGTATAAGCTAAAATAATTAGTTTGAAATAATTAAACTAAATACGTTAAAATGTGGTTCCTTTTTGTTATATATTTTATACAATTGTACTCATATTTTGTGATATTTTGTGAGACACTTTCTCAATTATTAAAAGTTACTTTTATTTCATTTTTTTCTCGATATAACAAATAAAAGGTAAAAAAAATAATGTTTCAATTATTAAAAGTTACTTTTATTTATTTGTAATGTTTATTTCAATGCTATTAATTAAGGATCATTTATTAATATCATAAATGTTTTTTAATGACTTAGTATGTAGGGGCTACTGTCTTAAGAAAGTAATACATGAAAAAGAAATTCCAAAGATTTAAACAAAAATGTAACAAACATTTTGAAATTTTAATTGTACTTCTTTTGTTTTGTTAATGTATTTTACTTTAAACTTAAAAGTAATGTCATTAATAAACAAATGTATATTTTAACAAACTTTTCCCTGAATACTTGTAGAACACAAGTAGTTTACGTTTTCCTTCGCTAAGTTTTACCCATAATTTTATTTTAATAAATAATTACATTTACAGTTGTTATAGGAAAACTCATGTACCGTATTTAACATTATTAAATAAATCATGTCAAATATTTAATATAACATATTAAATAGTTTTTAAAGTATAATAAATTATTTTATCATTCAAGACTGTTTGTTTTAAGACAGGTAAACAAATTGATAAGGATGCCGATATTTTTTGTTACATAAGGATAGTAATTTAAAACTGATAATAACTTTATGGATATTAATTATATAAAATAGAAACGACAATTTGGTTTGCAATTTTAACATTAAAAATATTAGTTAATTTAAAAATTACTTTTAACAGTCTTTTACTTTGAAAGACGTTATAAGCTTATTAAAATATTTAACAAATATTTAAATATCATATAAATTGTACGATAAAATTAATATTATTTATTTTACAATTTTTTGTGAAAGAATCGATAAATATCACTATTCACGTAAAGTTTATAAACTTTACGTGAAATATGTATACATGCACATGCAAAACTTTTACGTTTTAAAATGTGCATGTATCCTCGTTCGAGGTTGATGTGCGTGTATCATTACTCTTGTCGTCGCGTCGCGTTGAGTTGGTCCTAGGATAGAAATATTTAATGCGACCAAACATAAGACAAAATAGAAAAAAAAGTTCACTTTTAATCTAATTAAATACAATCCTGGAAGGAGAATAGAAGTGATAAAGTAAATTAAAATAGCTCAGGGGTGCATATGCAAGCTCATAGAAATTCGTGTAGGTTCTCTCTTTCCTGGTCTCTCACATTCGGTGGAAATGTTATATATATATATCCCATTATTTGCCGCATATAGATATGTGAAATCAGATCTCCGGCATTGACTCGCAAAATCTATCCGTAACAACATCCGCACGAAATTCTCCGATTTTCTACTTCAACTTCGGTTTTGGTCGCGTGAAACTTCCTATTCAGCGCGAGCGAAAAACGGAGGTAGCAGCTACAGTCACCCAATATTGTTTATTGTGTGCAGTCTTCCTTCTTCTTCCCAACACTCTCCATAGACAGGTTTGGAATTTTAATTTTAATTAATTTCTTTAAATTTCAGTAAGTACTATCTTACTAGCACCAGCTTTATCAGTCACCGGTTACTTTCAGAGGTAATTCAGAAACTCATCTTTTTTAATGTTGAAAAACTGCATATGTGTTCTGTACTTTATTTTTTCTTATTTTTTTCTTATTTATTGATGTTTGTCTTCCGAAACCACTTTCATTTTCCGCTGGCAGGTGTGTCCCCGAAAAATCCTTTTGCAGAAGGATTTTTTTCTTTTTCCCAGTGAAGTTCTAAGTGAAAGTTCTAAAGCAAGTAAAAATGGAGTTTGGAAAATCAAACAAAAGCAAGGTTGAGGAGCAGGCTGCTCAGGTCCCCACCATCCCCACCGTCCCCATCATCCCCACCGTCCCCACCGTCCCCACCATGATTCCAAGGCCAGTGCCGATCTGGACTCCTGAGATGGCAAACCAGTTCGTATCTCATTCCAATGGGATACCTGCTGGTTTTGATTTCTCAGCGTTTCCAGAGATAAGCAACTGGCCTATCCACCGCTACGAACCCGCGCCTTTCAGCCATCTCGCTACCGGAAATGGCGTACAAATATCTTTTGATGGCTTCCCCAGTTCAAGTAACGGCATTTCCCAACTTTTGACCCAGTCAGAGGTTCCATTGGCACCATTGGCACCATTGGCACCATCGGCAAATTCTGCTGCAACAAATGAAGATCTTTTGAGCCAATTTATTCCGCCGTATAATTCACAGTTCATCCCGAACTATTCATCTTTTGGTCATCATCAGTTTCTCGGTGTGGAGCAACCGTTTCCCAATACTATCCGTAACCAGTATGAAGACCTTCCGGGTAAGAGCAGTCATATTTTTTCGCATTCTATTAAAATTTTCATTTGAGCGTGCACAGGCACTTCGCCGGTGTCCATTACCGGCAATGGGGCATTCATCGTCTGCAGTCATAGTAAACACTTTTCAGATGATTTTAACCGTTAATTATGTTTTAGTAATCTAATCTTTTTTTTTATCATCAAATGAAAATTGGATAGATTAAATACTGTAGCGGGTCATGTCTTTGCTCCATTGGAGAATATCTACTCCCCCGCAATGTGCAACAGCTGAACAAAGTAAAACCCATACTTTCAAAATTGAAATGTAACATTTAGTACGGCGTTACGGATGGTGTCATAAAATTAGATGTTTGAACTAAACAGATGTAAGAAACGAGCTTGTGGATCCTCTGCTGCATTTAGCGCAATCAAATTGTTGCTTCACATTGTTACATATTAGTTCGACAAAAGAACATCAACAGAGGATCCAAGTTCGCTAGAAAAAACATCTATAGGAAAAACTAGATAAATTTTACTGGTCATTGAATGCTCGCATCCTAATTCTATCTGGGTTCTGTTACTTGTTCAACTGCTCTGAACAACAACTTTGTATTTTTATGCATGGTTACACTTGTATTTTTCTCTCCGTAGCGTCTCATGAAGTTGTTAGATTATTTCCCTATTTTGTGTTTCATTTAGAACATGCTTAGAACAGAATAGAAACCTATATTTTTCTCATTAAACAACCATGTATATAACCAATTATTTTCCATTATAAAAATTAGTTTTTGTTAGAATAAATGATAGAAAAATAGTTCCTGCATACGAAAAAGAGTGCGCTTGTAAACGAAAAAACAGCTCAGAAAATAATCATAAACCACAGCTTTCAGAAACAAAAGAGCATTGTGTTACAAGGAAACAGATACACACTTACAAATTTAAACTACTAAATCAAAGCATAGTTTGTTTTACAAACTTCTAAAAGAAAAAGTTAAAATTTGAAACTTCAGCTCTCCAATCATGCTAGTGATAAATCAGCAGACCGATTGTCTTTTGTGACTATTTTGATCCATATCTTGGGCATTGGGGCTTGCACATTACATTTCATTGTAATAGTCCGACTCTAATTGACATTTAAACAATTTCATGTTGCAGGCTCATCATACTTCGATTACTGTAGCAAGACATTTGCTCAAATTGCACCACACCAAGATGTTGTCATTGCAGCAGAAACCAGAAAAGATGCCATTGAAGAAAGGAACCGCGAAGGGGAAGACCATAACACCACATCCACAATGTGCTATAATCCTCACAGCAAAATAAATGAGCTGACAACAGAAGTGGCTGCTGTATCAGCACCACAAGAGGAGATAAGCCGGGGCATTGACCTGAATAAAACGCCTCAACCAAAACCAAAAACAAGAAAGCACCGGCCCAAGGTCATAAACGAAGGCCAACCAAAAAGAACAATCAAGAAAGCCGCTGCAGAAACTGTTCAATCTAAAAAAAACCGAGCTGACAAGAGGAAGCAAAGGAAAGGATTGAACACAGCTTCTACTCCACAAACAGAAGGGAGAGGAGATTGGACATCGGGGCCTGCATCAACCGCGAAGACATGTAATAGGTCCTTGAATTTTGAAAATACGCCCTTTGCCAATGCCAGCAGCTCAAGCAATTGGGTGGCTGATCATAATGGACTTCAAGAGTGTCCAAATAACTCCATTGGCAGAGACGGTTGGGGCAAAGGATGTGGATTACAAGCTCTCGGTTCTAAGAGAAAACAACCTGGTATTGAACAGGCAGATAATACCAGCATTAATCTGTTAGGAGCAGAACATAATGCTATGCAGGCATACTACCTGAACCTGAAGTATGAGGTTCAATTTCCAAATGTTCAGAAGAAAAGGAGAAGCGTCAAGGGGAGAATTTCCGAGGCACCACGTAAATCTTGCTGGGCCTCTGGTTCAGATTATACTGCAGCTGGAGTCCCAGTCTTGATTCAGGACAAACATCCCCTTCAGTACGCCTTATCCTTAGGGCAGAAGAGGCCGACCAAAAGCAGATCAAGAGCTTCTACAAGAACTCATGTTGATCTATCACATACTGCAAAGCAAACAGGTACCTCTGCTAGACGAACATTTGGTGATGTAGAAGGGCCACAGACATGCATTGATGCTTTATTTGCAGATATAGGACCATCACTACCAAAAAAGAAACGAACAGGAAAGAGAAGAAGTCCTGTCAATTCTGCATCCTCCTGCAAAAATGAAAGACAAGGTATTTCAACTTAACTGTTTTATATCTTTATTCAAATAACATTATGATTGTTTTACAACACACAATTCTACCATGCAGCCTGTGTAGAAGAATGGAAAAAATGGAAAAAAATTGTGGACGGTTTAACAGAGCAATTTACGTTCCTAAACATCAATAGAGAAGCCCAAGTGCTTGAAGCCCAAGAGCTTGAGTCGCATGGACAGCTTGTTCCTTATAACCAGCCAAATGGCACCATCGTTCCCTACAAACCCAAAAAGCAGAGCGTACGACCTAAAGTTTATCTTGATGAGGAAACAGCTAAAGTTTGGACGCTTTTACTTGAGGATAGTAATAGTAGTGGGATTGATGGAAGTGATGCAGAAAAGGCGATATGGTGGGAACAAGAACGAAAAGTGTTTCGGGGAAGGGCAGAGACATTCATTGCAAAGATGCATCGAGTACAAGGTATGAATGATATTGTCATGAAAATCTAAGCACTATTCACAATTGAAAAATATACATGCTATGCACCAACCGTCTCTGCCATTTGTTATTGCTAGCTTATGTAGTTAAACCAGATTTTGAAAAGATCAAATATGAAAAAGCTTTTATAAATTAGTATGCATAAAAAACTTTTACATTTTTTTCTCCTAAAAATGTTTTTAAAATGGTTTATCCACAAAGACCATCTATAAGAAAAGCCAACCGAAAATAGGGCACTCAATGAATTACCAACCATCATTCCACAGAAACAGCAAAACTCTCATTGGTACTAAAACTATAATACATTGCACTAAATTAAGAAAAACTTTTTTCTCTTAAGATGCATTTAACCACCAATTTATCAAAAGTAAAAACGATGATGAATTAATTTAAAAAAATGTCTTCCATTCTGCATATTGAGTTACACAGTTCAAGTACTAATAACATAATACATACCACAGGAGACAGGCGCTTTTCGATGTGGAAGGGATCTGTCGTGGATTCTGTGGTTGGAGTATTCCTCACTCAAAATGTATCAGACCACCTTTCGAGGTATAAAGCATGCAAGCTTAATTTCTGAGAAACATAATTATAACAAACAATACATCAAATTTTCCCTTTTCTTGTTGGCAGTTCTGCATTCATGGCACTTGCTTCTCGATTTCCTCTGAAGTCAACGAGTACATGCCACAAGGAGAGTACATGCCACAAGGAGAGCATGAGTTCGACAGACAATGAACTACCAGTTTGCACCGTGCATCCAGAAGGAAATGGAAACCGAGGTAATGAATCAGACAGCAAAATGTTTGAATCAGTTGAAAGACATAACAGTGAACATAGCCCAGTGGAAAGTGTAATGACTGAGGAAGGGTTACATGACTTTTCAACTGATCAAAATCCTGAAAAGATAGGATCATTCTCGGATAGCAACTCAGAAATAGAAGACCCGTTAAGCACTGCTCAGTTCAATATTTATAATAACAGGGCTTCATTCCTAGAGCTTTTAGAAATGGCAAGTTCAACCAAGTTGCCTGAAGTTAATGGGCAAAGAAGCAAAGCAACCGAGAGCTTTACAAAAACAAGTGATCAGCCCATAGACCTGAACTATGACAACCAGACAGGAAACTTGGAAAAATCAGACGCTACTCCATACACTTTAGAACCACCCATGACCAGTGAGTATACTTGTTTGCAAGTAACGACAAATTCTGAAGTTAACTGTCATGAACACCATAATTATTTCCACACTTCAGGTCAAACTCAAGAATCGAAGCAGAAAGAAAAGCAAAAAGACGTTGGTAGTCCCAACCATGAAAAGAGGAAAGGAAAGGGTAAAAAGCAATTAGCCTCAGAAAAGGGTAAGAAAAAATCTGCCTCGGCGGAACCAAAAAGCAAAAAGAAAGAAGAGAATAACTTTGATTGGGATAGTTTAAGAGTACAAGCACAAGCTCGGGCAGGGAAAAGAGAAAAGACAGAGAACACCATGGACTCTGTGGACTGGGATGCCGTGAGACGTGCTGACGTCAAAGAAATATCCAAAACAATCAAAGAAAGGGGCATGAACAACATGCTTGCTGACCGTATTCAGGTAGAATTCAAGATGGCGAGTAGTACTTCTGCCTTAATCCGATAGTTAAAAACTTATAACAGATTATGCCAAATGAATTAATGTGCAGAGTTTCCTCAATCGATTGGTTGATAAGCACGAGGGCATCGATCTTGAGTGGCTGAGAGACGTTCCACCTGACCAAGCAAAGTAAGTCTAGATATTATCAAACTGCTTTGAAATCATATCTCCTAATTGGTAGGGTTGGCAAACCAACAATTCACTAGCATAATATATAGATATGCACACTCACAGGAAATTAGAGTTTTGTTCATGCAAGCAGAAAAAATGTATTATGTTAATTCAATTTATTTATACCTCCAGAAAGTTCTTGCTCAGCATAAAGGGACTGGGATTGAAAAGTGTGGAGTGTGTTAGACTCTTAACACTGCACCATCTTGCATTTCCGGTAAGTTGAAAACATAAGTACAAAACTTAAGGATTATGGAATATATTGACAGTTTATTGCCTCAATAGGTGGACACAAATGTTGGACGCATAGCGGTACGTTTGGGATGGGTACCTCTCCAGCCGCTGCCAGAGTCACTACAGTTGCATCTTCTAGAATTGTGAGTTCCACAACAATAAATAACAAGGCAGTAATTCAGTCAGAAAATAAGAGCTAACCTGACATCATTGTGCTGTATAGGTACCCAGTGTTGGATGCTGTACAAAAATATCTCTGGCCTCGACTCTGCAAGCTAGACCAAAGAACATTGTAATGATTATTTTCAATTTAAAGTCATACATTAAATGATATAAGTATCTTCTAGTTGCTGATTCAAATTTCCTTTAAATTTAATTTTATCAAGGTCAATATGAACATTTAAATAATGAGATCATACATAGAAACGTTCAAAGAGTTTGCTTATCATAACTTTCTGAGATGCTGCACCCTCCTTGTTAAATTCTCCATCGTGATCAAACTCCCTAAATTAACTTTTTTTGTTTTATTGATATTTGCTGAAGGTATGAGCTGCACTACCAGTTGATCACATTTGGAAAGGTAAACTACATTTTCTCATTCAGAGAGATGGCCATACTTAAGTAAAACCCTGTTAGGTTTTCTGTACTAAATAAAATCAATTCATGTAGGTTTTCTGTACTAAAAGCAAACCGAATTGCAACGCATGCCCGATGAGAGGGGAATGCAGACACTTTGCAAGCGCCTTTGCAAGGTATGATAACTAATATTACGTGGATACAATTGATTGGGGTGGGGGTGAGACGGCAACGGCAATTGTTATTGCAACAAACCACACAGAAAATTATATCAGTGCCACTTTCAGTATTAAATGATTTGTATCAAAGCGAGTTACGAACTATGATAAACACACTTACAAGTAAACATTATTTAATATTTCAGTGCAAGACTTGCCCTGCCAGCACCAGAGGAGAACAGAATGGTGGCCACATCCGGAGACAATGCAACCGAGGGGAAGCAATCACAAGTTATAAATCAGATGCCCTTGCTTCTCCCTGAAAATCCAATTGAAGAGGCACTTCAACAAAACCAAATGATCATTCACCCTCTAGTTGAAGAACCAGCAAGTCCAAAGCCTGAACGTTCACAACCGTCACGAGTTGTTGATATAGAGGACGCCTTCAAAAAGGATTCATTTGAAATTCCAAACATAGAAGTAGACATGGAAGTGTTCAATTTGAGTCTACGAAACTATGTGCAACAAAATATGGAACTTCAAAAAGGGGAAATGTCAAAGGCCTTGGTTGCTTTAAATCCGGATGAGGCATGCATACCTACACCCAAACTGAAGAATGTGAGCAGGTTGAGAACAGAGCATTACGTGTAAGTAGGAAAACCAACTCATCTCAGGCTACTTAACTGGAATGCAAAAATGTTAATGTTGAAAAACACGACAGGGGAAAATAACTCAAAAAGTGCTGCAAAAGCAAATAACACATGATGTACAATTTCCTAGTACAGAATAAAATTTACCTTAAAATATGGAAACACGAGGAGTTAACATTAACAACAAAAAACAAGAATCCTTGCACATTATTCTGATATTGTTTTCTGTTTCTTGCAGTTATGAACTACCCGACTCACATCCTCTTCTGAATGGGGTTAGTTATTAATACTTCAATTAAACATTATAGTGTTTTATTATATCTGTCAATTTTATTAATTAATTATCAACCACAGTGGGAAATGCGAGAACCAGATGATCCAGGCAAATACCTTCTAGCTATATGGACCCCAGGTGAAAAAAAAAATTGACAACATGCTCTTTCTAAATTAATTTGAATTAAATTAGTTTTTGTAGCAACTTACAGCCGTGAGTTGGTTGTCTTGCTATATATTATTTTTTTTTCTGGTGCTTTTCGTGTTGCCAAACACATTGTATACCACAGGAGAGACAGCAGATTCCATACAGCCACCAGAAATAAGATGCAGCTCTCAGGACAGTGACCAGCTTTGTAAAGAAAATGAATGTTATGCATGTAACAGTCGCCGTGAATCAAATTCACAGATAGTTCGAGGAACTATCCTGGTATGAATGCTTTAATCATGCATTGCTTATGAGTATTAGTCACTAATAAACAATACTGGAAAAAAAATCTGGTTAGAGATGTAATTAGCATATGAATGCAAGTACTACAATAGGCTAACTGTAAATAATTTATGAATAGATACCATGTCGAACAGCTATGAAAGGGAGCTTTCCACTAAATGGGACCTACTTTCAAGTCAATGAGGTAAATGAGAGTTGTTATCCGTTGTGAAATCTACTTTCCTCATGTGGTTTAAATTAAGTACTAAAATATAATTTGCAACAGGTTTTCGCTGATAATGACTCGAGTATAAACCCAGTTAGTGTTCCCCGCAGTTGGATCTGGAACCTTGGTAGGAAAACGGTATATTTTGGGACCTCCGTGTCAGCGATATTTAAAGGTAGCTTCATAAAAAATTAGATTATAATAGATAAATATAAAACAATTAAACTGACTGTATTTCTTTTTGCCAACCAGGTTTATCGACACAAACCATTCAACAAAACTTTTGGAGAGGTAAGATTTTTTTTTCAAACAATAATCTACAAGATAGGCAAGTAACTGTATAACCAAACATATCTAAATGGGCAAAATATGTTTTGCAGGATATGTCTGTGTGCGAGGATTTGACAGGGAAACGAGATCGCCTCGGCCTCTGTTGGCTAGATTACACTTCCCAGCTAGCAAGAAGCCTAAGACGCCTAAGATTCCTAAGACGCCTAAGAAAAAGGACAACACCAAAGAGAAGTCGAACCCAGTAAATTGATTTAAACAAAATAAAAAATCAGCAAGAATTGTTTTCCAGCATTCGGGAGACAAGTGAAGCATCGAGAGCAATAAATATTATTCAACATTCATCTTGTATCCTGTGTATTATAGCAGAGTCATTGTCATGCTAAAGTACTTGGCAATATCCTCAGTTTAGGACTAGGACCAAGAGAGTAGAATGGCACCAAATTTGCTGTATATGACAGTGTAGTTCGAGTTGTAATATTTATCAGATTTTAACTTCAATTTCAATATCTTAGATGCATATATATGCCGTGCTTTATAAATCTTCCATTTTCTAGATCTGCTAATGACAAATTAAGATCTTAAATTTCAAAGTAAAGATAAAAAAACCGCACGAAAACATGAACAGTGACGACAAGATGGTCATAATGAAACCAATCGAACCCTACCGTAGTATATTCATACAATCGAAGCTTTAGAACGACGAATAAAAAAGTGAAGATACAGAGATTTCAGATGAAGAAGTATACCTCATCGGGCCTCCGCCCTCAGTAGCGGAAGCCGGAACCGTGACCTGCCTAATGAATTAGGAACGATGTAGATGCGGGCAGGTGAGTAGAAGGGGAGGGGTGAAGAGGTATATATAGTGCCATTTTTTGCCGCCTTACAACAATTTTTATTTTCCCTCTCTTTTTTACTTGAGTTTGTTTGCCGCCTACAAGAGGTAAATCTTCGGATTCAACTGTGAGGGTCCCACTCCCCTGCCAGGAGATAAAGATTTAAATATTATTCATTCTATTTTAGTTAAATCGATAGAAATTAAAGTTGTCATTTTAATATTATATAATCTTTTAAGTAAAAGTGTGCTTATGAAAAATAAACATCCAAAATTTTAAAGTAATACAAGACTTTAATACTTATATATTGTAAATAAATTTGTAAAAATTAATCTAAAATGCCGTGAGTCAAACTAATAAAACTGCAGTAAACAAAAATATTTTGTTTCAGTTAATTTGATTCAGTTCAACAAGTTTATTTTTATCATGTCATATAACTTATAAATTTATCATATATATATATATAAAAAGTGTTAATGCACTTTTTTACTCTTTATGGATATTTTTCTATGATAAAAATAAATACAATGAACATGAAAAGATTGGAATACTTAATAACAATGTAAGATCGTAAGAACGTAAAGATGAATGAAAAAGAGAGAAAAAAAATTTTAAGCACTTCTATCATAAGAAATTGACAACCTAACTTTTAAAGGTTAATTATTTCTTTTATGGTTGCTATATTAATTGTTTTGTTGTTGACATATTTAACATTACAATTTTTATTAGGGCGGTTTTATCTTCAATTTTTAATTTTTTAATAGAAGTTATTCTCGTTGACGGAAATATTTTGTGTGTAACAAGATTCCCCACTTTCCAATGTTCCTTTATTATGATCCTCTTCCCGACCAACAGAGCTACCAATAAAATTCTTCTCACTGTTATTTCTATTTATTACAATGGCACAGTTTATTATGTAATTACCCATATTTCAGTTTTCGAGAATTTGAGCTTTCATTTTCTGATCTGACGGCCCACAGTTTATTATTACCGGTGAAGAGCAGGCTAAAATTTAATCTCCCAAGAATCAACTCTGACATTTGCATGGTAGATAAATAGCAGAATCTGTTTTGTGATAAATTTTTATTGGAGTGTGTAATAGTAGGAAAAAAAAAATATTCTAGTTTATAATTTGTATTCATGGCGTTATTCATAGATAGACTGTAGATAGACTTTGGCATAACACGCGGGTTCAAATGTCGATACGAGGTGAGCTGGTGCGTTTTGCTCGCATTAAACCAGAGACAGTGAGGTTCAGTTGAAGCACGCCACGTAATTTGGTTTCATTCAATTAGGGTTTCGTCTTATCCCTTATCTCTTTCTGCACATGCACGGACCACCACCGCTTATTCTACCCAACCAGCTCTCTCTCCGTCACAACCGACCATTCTACCCAACCAGCTCCCGCTCCGTCACCACCGCCCATGCTACCCAACCAGCTTCCTCTCCGTCATCACCGCCCATGCTACCCAACCAGCTCCCTCTCCGTCACCACCGACCCTTCACCCAACCAGCTCACCGCCACCGCCTTTGCTACCCAACCAGCTCCCTCTCCGTCACTATCATCACTAGTTTTGAGAAAACTTGATAGCGGAACATGTGATCATTAACTGCTGTAGCAGGGACTAGGACAAGTCATTTCAATTTCGAACATTTTAGAATTCAAGATACACTTTTCTTTTTCTAGTTACTGTCGTTATTCTATTATGCTTGGAAATTGGAATAATTTGGTTTCAATGATGCTTAACAACATTCTGATTTTTCTTGCAGATTATGGGATTAATACATGAGTGTTATAGAAACTTTGTAATGAAATATGTTAATATTTCCTGAAAGAAAAATAAGATACAGTTTTAAATGAGATTCTGAATTATAAGAATGAAAAAGTTTTTGTGAAATACATCTTGATGAAAATATAAGCCTTGCATAATATTATAATCATGTTCTCGATTTACGTGTGAACATTTTTAATTATGTTAGTATGATGCAGTTTATATAAAATAATCACTTTAGCATGTGAATGACTACGTAATCAATGAAAACTATTTGCTCAAAGAAATAAAACAATACTAAAAACATTACCATATAGTCTAACAATAAGTACATGTTGTATTTGCAACACACAACACACTGATTTTACAACACCAAACAAATGGTCAATAAAACATAACAAAAAAAATATATCATAAAGAATGGTTTAAGTAAATGGAAGAAGCATTTCAAATTACATGATAAAATTGTCAACAAAATAAATATATAACTTTGTTTACAACACACACCACACACCTCTTTAAATGAAAAAGCCAAGAAATGGTGAGTAACATATACAAAAATAAAACATTACCATAAAGTATAAGAAATAAATATATATATCAAAATCGTTAAGTCCAACCGGAAAGTTTATAACACACAACACACGCTATTTTGAGAACAAAAAATATATTCCTCTTTCCATCAAACCAACCATCAAGGCATAATTTTTAACTTTGATAAAATGTCCATGTGAAGTATGAGCTAAATATATAGCATCCTTAGACGTCTCTTCAGTGATGAGAACTTTATGATCATGTCAACACTTGATGAATCAGGTAACAAATGTTTCATAACATTGTTTTCACTAAACTTGTCTAAAACAAAATTTGTCTAAACACTTTCATGGTCGAAGTCGGTCATGATAATACAAATTTGAAATTGTGGCTACAAAAATTAGTTGAGTTTGACTATGAACATGATAGAGTCAGGTTTACTGAAGATAAAATTGAGTTTGATTAACATATGATTGAGTTGAGATGTTCACAAATAGTTACATATTCAATTTATAAAATAGATTTATTAGATTGGCCTAGCCCATAAGATTTGTATGGAGGCAAACAATGTTCATAGAATCAAAAAACTTGTAAAAGAAAAACTCACAAGGCTAAAATAACAATAAAATCTTCATGGGTAAGGATCAACCCATGTTGGTCAGGATGGATCAATTTCAGGTTAAAACATATAAGGTTGGGTCGAACCTTAGTCAGACAGGTCATTCAAATTGGGTTTAAGTTAGGTTCAATCCATATAAATTCAAGGTCAATAGGGTTCAAACTGTGATGAGTTGAATTAAGCTCAGGTTGAACATTATAGAGTCAGGTCCAAAAAACATAAAGTTGAGTTTGACTCACATATGATTGAGTTGAGATGTTCACAAATAGATACATATTACATTTACAAAATATATCTATTAGATTGGCCTAGCCCATAAGATTTGTACTGAGGCAAAAAATATTCACAGGACCAAAAGGCAAAAACTAAAATAACAATAAAATCTTCATTGGTAAGGACCAACCCAAGCACCAACCCATGTTGGTAAGGATGGATCGGTTTCAGGTTAAAACAAAAAAGTTTTGGCTGGACCTAAGTCAGGCAGGTCATTCAAATTGGGTTTAAGTTAGGTTCAATCCATATAAATTCAAGGTCAATAGGGTTCAAACTGTGATGAATTGAATTATGTTCAGGTTGAACATAACAGAGTGAGGTCCACAAAAGATAAAGTTTAGTTTGACTCAATATGATTGAGTTGAAATGTTCACGAATAGTTACATATTCAATTTACAAAATAGATCTATTAGATTGGCCTGGCCCATAAGATTTGCATTGAGGCAAAAAATATTCATAGGACTAAAAAGCCTGTAAAAGAAAAACTCACAAGGCTAAAATAACAATAAAATCTTCATGGGTAAGGACCAACCCATGTTGGTCAGGATGGTTTGGTTTCAGGTTAAAACAATAAAGGTTGGGTCAGACCTAAGTCAGGCAGGTCATTCAAATTGGGTTGAAGTTAGGTTCAATCCATATAAATTCAAGGTCAATGTGGTTCAAATTGTGATGAGTTGAATTAAGCTCAGGTTGAACATAATAGAGTTAAGTCCACAAAAGATAAAGTTAAGTTTGACTCATATATGATTGAGTTGAGATGTTCACAAATAGTTATATATTCAATTTACAAAATAGATATATTAGATTGGCCTAACCCATAAGATTTGTACTGAGGCAAAAATCCAAACAACTTATAAAAGAAAAACTCACAAGGCTAAAATAACAATAAAATCTTCATGGATAAGGACCAACCTATATTGGTCAGGATGGATCGGTTTCAGGTTAAAACATACAAGGTTGGGTCAGACCTAAGTCAGGCAGGTCATTCAAATTGGGTTTAAGTTGGGTTCAATCCATATAAATTAAAACTCAATAGGGTTCATATTGTGATGAGTTGAATTAAGCCCAGATTGAACATAATAAAATTAGGTCCACAAAAAATAAAGTTGAGTTTGACTCACGTATGATTGAGTTAAGATGTTCACAAATAGTTACATATTCAATTTACAAAATAGATTTTATTATATTGGCCTAGCCTATAAGATTTGTATTGAGGCAAAAAATGTTCGTAGGACCAAAAAGCCTGTAAAATAAAAATTCACAAGGCTAAAATAACAATAAAATCTTCATGAGTAATAACCAACCCATGTTGATAAGGATGGATCGCTTTCAGGTTAAAACAGACAAGGTTGGGCCGGACCTAAGTCAGGCAGGTCATTCAAATTGGGTTTAAGTTAGGTTCAATCCATATAAATTCAAGGTCAATAGGATTGATAATGTGATGAGTTGAATTAAGTCTATGTTGAACATAATAGAGTTGAGTTTGACTAACATATGATGGAGTTGAGATGTTAACAAATAGTTACATATTCAATTTACAAAATAGATCTATTAGATTGGCCTAGCCCATCAGATTTGTACGAGACAAAAAATGTCCACATGACCAAAAAGCCTGTAAAATAAAAACTCACAAGGCTAAAATAACAATAAAATCTTAATGAGTAAGAACCAACCCATGTTGGTCAGGATGGATCAATTTCAGGTTAAAACAGACAAGGTTGGGCTGGACCTAAGTTAGGCAGGTCATTCAAATTGGGTTTAAGTTAGGTTCAATCCATATAATTTAAGGTCAATAGGGTTCATATTGTAATTAGTTGAATTAAGCCCAGGTTGAACATAATATAGTCAAGTCCACAGAAGGTACAGTTGAGTTTGACTCACATAAGACTGAGTTGAGATGTTCATAAATAGTTACATATTTAATTGACAAAAGGATCTATTAGATTGGCCTAGCACATAAGATTTATACTGAGGCAAAAAAATGTTCATAGGACCAAAAGGCCTGTAAAAGAAAAACTCACAAGGCTAGAATAACAATAAAATCTTCATGGGTAAGGACAACCCATGTTGGTCAGAATTGATTGGTTTCAGGTTAAAACATACAAGGTTGGACCGAACCTAAGTCAGGCAGGTCATTCAAATTGGGTTTAAGTTGGGTTCAATCCACATAAATTCAAAGTCAATAAGGTTCATATATTATGATGAGTTGAATCAAGCCTAAGTTGAGCATAATAGAGTCAGGTCCACAGAAGATAAAGTTGAATTTAACTCACATATGATTGAGTCGAGTGATAATTAATATTATTATAATTATAATTTATTTTATTTTTATATTTTATTGTTATTGTTATTTTTTGTGTGGATATTTTAGATTTTATTTAATTAAAGTGATTTTTAGGAATAAATAACAAATACAATATTTTAATTTTTTTTAATAATTTATTTAACCACGTAAAAACAAGATTAATACGTTAACAAGTTAAGATTAAAATTTAATACTACTTTGTGTATCAATTCTTGCCGTTGAATTTAATTTTATAGTAACAAGTGTCATACAAATAGTTCTATAATAAGTTGAATATAAAAAATAATATATAAGTTGAATATAAAAAATAATATATAAACACACTTTCAAATGAGAATGAGAGTATAGTACTTTACTTTAAAATTAAACCATATCCATTTATTTATTATTAGATAGAATCGGTACCATAAGTATTAGTGAAGTGTTTAGTTCATTCATTCCCGTGCAATCTATATATTTATTTAAAAAATATGTATATATATTTTATTTATTCTAGTAAAAACATATTTTTTTATTTGCTTCATATGTGTTATTTTTTTATGATAATAAAAAATGAAAAATTTATAATTATTATAATTATAAAATAATGTTATTATAACTAATTATATTAATTTATAAATAGTTAAATTTTAAAAAATTCAAATAAAAAATATAAACTAATTTAAAAACAATTATTTTAAAAACTAAAATTGATAAAAAATGTTTTAATTTATAAAATAATTATTTTAATTTACAGAATAACTATTTAAAAGATAAGAATGAAAAATAAATATGTACATAAGGAATACTAAAATTTATGATAATTAGTCCTTGAGAAAGAAAGTTGGAGGAAGTACTGAAGCCCTGTCCACTAGTAAAATTTTAAGTCAAACCTGAAATAAAAAGGTAACCGGGGCACTGCCGTAGGACCTTCCGATCCAGCGTGTGAACCAAAAAGCATGGTCACACTTGGAAAAGGTTACCCAAACCGCTAAAATACATAACTACTAAATCAAAAGATCGTTAAGACTTCGACCACAGTCAACATAGAGAGCGAAAGGGCAGAAGAAAAGACCCAGCATGGCGGGGAATGACGGGCTTTAGGGTTTTGTGAGGCCTGCCCACGGCCTCCATGGAAATGCCTGCCAGAAGATCCAGCAGCTACTCCCTCCTCAACCAAACTCCGGATGACAACTTAACCGTTCCCTTGTTCGATTCTTCCTCCGGCGACGGTAACAACAACAGGAACAAGTTGGAGAGAATCTCCGATTGGGAATCCGTTGTCGATCACAGACAGGGAAACAGGATCGGGAATTTGTACCCTTCGTTGAGGATGCAGCGGCAGTCAAGTGAGAGCAGTTTCGGTGAGAGCTCACTCTCCGGCGAGTTTTACACTACTTCTGCTATGTTCACGGTGGCACCTGATGAGACAGACGAATTCACGTCTGGCGAGGTCAGAGGCAGGATTCCGGACTTGGGGGCGGCGAGGAGCGACCGGTCTTACGGCAGGAGCTGGGCACAGCAGACTGAGGAGAGTTATCAGTTACAGCTGGCATTGGCTCTTCGACTTTACTCGGAGGCCACGTGTGCTGATGATCCCAATTTTCTGGATCCTGTGCCCGATGAATCCCCTTCAAGGTCATCGTATTCCGCAGAGACAGTTTCCCATAGGTTTTGGGTATGTTGATTGCTTGTTATGCCAATTGTGCTATTCCTATTGTGATTGGTTGTCAAATTTCGATGGTAATTGTGATTTTGGAACTTGTGAGCAGTGAGCTTTTGGGTTAAGGTCTTATCTGATCTATATTTAAATCAACTGTGATTTTGGAAATTGTGAGCAGAGAGCTTTTGGGTTAATGTCGGTTAATGTCTTTTCTGACCTATATTATAATCAACCAGTAATCAATGAAAAAACAACACTGACACGTGAACAATCAATGACACCTGAATGGACGTTGTCTCAGCATGGTTCTGGACTTCTGGTGACTGAAGTTTCAGAATATTTATCAGTCAAATTAAGTTACTCCAAAAGCTTTTTTATTAGTATAAATCAGAGAGGTAAACTAAATTGAATTTCTTACATAAATTAAAATAAACTTTTGCACCTCAATTTTTTTTGGGTGAAGTGGAATAAAAATTCAGAAAAAGTTGATTTTAGCTCACGAGACGAACTTAGATTTGTTTTATCTTCTCATTTTTTTTTTATTCTTGAAGTGTTTACGAGATATTCATGTCAAATAAAGCTGCTGTTGTATGGTTGGTGTAACGATATGCATGTGCACAATTGAGTATACATGGGTTTGTTTGGTTTTTCTAGATTCTATTGATAGGGCTATGTTTCTTTTAATTAAAAATTTTGTGGAGAATTCTAAGCTCATTAACGAGTGTTTCTTGGTATTTGACATAACCCGATGCGATTGGGGAGTTCTTTAGTAAAAAATCCTATTTGAGCTGTGTTCATTAGTTACAAAGGGTGGAGTTGGATCATGAACTACAATGTGCAAGTCTGCCAGGATAAACAAGGACATCATACCTTTTATTTTGAATGCTTGTTGGAAAAAATATCAACTGCTCTCATTTTGTTGTAGCACTGACAGTAGAAAAACTGCCTCCTTGAATTGTGGCATTTTGCTCTTAATTTGTACCAAGCTTGTCTTAAATCATGACGCTGGGTCTGGGAACGTGTACTGATGATTCTGTTCTTATTTTTATCTATGGTGCTTTTTGAAAGTTGTATGACGGAAAGAATCACTTTTCCCATTTTCTGTATTTTGTAACACCCAGTTATTGGAATTTTAACTCTTTTAAAAGTTGTAGCAAATCATGAAAAGTTTTTATGAATGTTTCGCTATTATTAGGGGGGATGACATAGTATGCTTGTTTCGCTATTGGTAATAAAAAACTAGCTTCTTTAACGGTGGTATTTCACCATCAATTTGTACTGATTTTTCGTTGTTTTCCCCAGATGAGTATATTATCCTTTTTGTTTTGCTTGTTCTGAGTACTTGTACTCACTAACATTTACTGTTTTAAAGAGTTGGTTAAATCTTGAAACTGTTTCTGCCATTATTTCTATTGTGGGTTATTCACTGTAAAATGTACCATTTTAAAAGAATGAAAGTGTGTAATATTTTGGCATTATTGTGTGGTTACAGAATGTGGAGTCCAGATTCATTGTTGTATTTTTGGTGCTATCTCTCTTTTGTGTCTTAAAAATACATTGATTTTGATGTATAAAAAAGATTTTAATATATTTTAAAATATCAAATCAGTGTATTTTCAGGGGATAACACCAAAATCCCAAAAAAGAGTCTAAATTCCAGAATGTGCTTTGTCCTGTTAACGGAAATTTTCACTGAAAGGTATAACTATAAATTCTTTTGACGGAAGAAGTGAAAATGTGGTCATGAAGTTGATGTATGAGTTTAAGTTAAGAAGGAAAAACCTTCATCTCTTTTATTATGTTCTTATTGTTTTTTTTTTTTCTTTTAATTTTTTTTTTCTCTAACTTTACAGCAAATTGAGGGAGGTATCTAGAAGTAGCTCCATTTTTATATATTTATTCCACTTATTGTTAGGCAGTCAATTGATATGTTGTTTTTGTTAATAACATGCACCAGGTAAATGGCTGCCTACTGTACTTCGACAAAATTCCTGATGGCTTTTATTTAATTCATGGAATGGATCCCTATTTATGGACCATGTGCACTGATCTACAGGAAAATGGCCGAATTCCTTCAATAGAGGCACTAAAATCTTTAGATCCTTCGTCCGATTCTTCAGTTGAAGTAATTTTGGTGGATAGACAGCGTGATCCTATCTTAAAAGAATTGCAGAACAAGGTACATGACATTTTTTGTCGCAGCATAGTAACAACAGATGTTGTAGACCAGCTTGCAAAGCTTGTATTCGATTGTATGGGGTAAGTCTCCTTGGAATTATTGTCTATGAACTTTTTAGCTTGCATCAGTCTAACTGTATTTTATTTTTGCAACAAGGGGTTCAGCTTCTGTATGGGAAGGCGATCTTTTTCCCATATGGAGGGAGTGCATAAATGATCTAAGAGATCGCATAGGATCTATTGTTGTTCCGATTGGCAGCTTATCTACTGGACTTTGCAAGCATCGTGCTGTATTATTCAAAGTAATATCTTCAATTCTATGTGATGGCCAAAGCTATGATTATGTTTTCTGACTATATTATTACTGGTTTTTGTGTTACTTTTGCACTGACATGCCTTATACATGCTATATCTTCAGGTGCTAGCTGACACCATTGGTTTACCGTGTCGAATTGCAAAGGGTTGTAAATATTGTTCAAGAGAAGATGCCTCTTCATGTCTTGTTCGATTTGGGCTTGACAGGTATATGTTTTGGTGCTTGCTTAGCACATCTGCTATTCTGTTAACAAGTACAACTACAATTTAAATAAATGTTTTTCATGGGCAGTGCAATGTGGTCGTGAAAGGATAAAGTGTAAAATTACTAGTGTGTTATAACCTCTCAGTACACATTTTGGGAACTGATTCCTGTTTAAAACCATTTAATTACAGGGAGTACATGGTTGATCTAATTGGAAAGCCGGGTTACTTATGTGAGCCCGATTCCTTGCTGAATGGTCCATCCTCCATCTCATTTTCTTCACCCTTGCGCTTTCCAAGACTCAAACCAGCTGAACCTACCATTGATTTCAGGTCACTGGCCAAACAATATTTCTCGGATAGCATGCCTACTGATCTTGTCTTCGATAGTGGTGTTGCAGGTGATTTTCATGTTTTCCTATTCAATGATGCTCTAAATATAGTGCTGTATTGCACTACTTTAAATCTAGGGGAAATTACACTTACTTCATATAATGTTAAATGACATTCACTCCCTCTAGTTTTCAAATAGTCTCTCACCTCTTAATAAAATGACATTCACATTCCCTGTAGTTTTTAGATAAATATCGACTTTTATGTTTTTGATAAAGGACACTTCCCTTTAATTCTTAACAAGTGACACTCATCTTCCTTATTTTATTTAGAAACATCACATTGATTAAAATTTAAATATAAAAACTATGAAAATTAAAAATTAAAGTTTAAAATATGAAATTTAAATAATTTTTAATAAACTAAAATTGACTGGTTTAATTATTATATATTAAAAATATCATAAATTATATTGTCACTAAATTATAAATCATTTTATAAAAATATAAACATTTATATTTTTGAGAAAATATTATTTTAATATAAAAAAAATAAATAGTTGTAAAATATATGATTAAATTTATTAACTTATTATGTTTATGTTCCGGTATACCCAATAGTCCCACATCATTTGGGAGTTTAGGAGTCGAGGTCAAATGCAGTTTAAATACTCATTTTTTCCTTTCTTTCCAAAACGTCTTTTAAGGACAAAACCGTGACGGATTCCAAAGTGAATATCTCGAGAACTTATTGTCTTACTAAGATAAGGAATATATATATATATATATATATATATATACACACACACAATAGGTTTCCTCCAATCCATTACTTTCTTGAGATACTGTGACTATTGCTGACTTACAAATTCTTCACATGATGTGGATCGAACCTGAGTTCCCTAAATGAATAGTACCCACAACACGTTAATATCGTTTTAGAAGATTTTAAGAAAGATAAGTGTAAATACACAAACGAATAAGTGTAAAAGGGGGTGTGAGTGTCGGTTGACATTATCTCAACTCAAGGGAGGTGCACAGTTTCTCCTACAATTGATTATTGTTAAAATTGAGGACATAATAACATTGGACTGGATATTGTATGTTTAAATACACAAACGAATGAGTTTTTATAGACTAATTACATTTATTATGCATGGATGAAATATATTTTATTTCCTCTAAAATTTCGGTTATTAATAATAAACATAATATATTATTCTGATTCTTAGTACTCGTCGAGTATATAAATTATATACACCATGCTTCATATTTATTTGTAGCCTATTTTGGTTCCCTCATAAATTTGATCGCCAGAGTTGACAAAACTCGTGATAGTATCTTCGGACTCAATCTTCGCTATGATGAAATGCCAATCAACTTTAATATGTTTGGTCATCTAATTAAATATTGGACTAGAAGTATGTAAAGTTGATCAACATTGATGTAGCCCTTTCGAACTCTGAGTTAAAAAGTTACTAAAGTCATGATCCTAATTCTGTTTCCACAATTGTTCTTGCTACAACATTTTACTTCGTACTTTTTCAAAATACTAAATTTCCTCAAATCAACTCACAATACATTGAATTGGATTGCCTACCTCTAGGTGAACAAAACCATTCAACCTCTGATATCCAATTATTTGAGTATGTCCTTTGTCTTCATAAAGAAGATCCTTTTCCTGGAGTGCTTTTAATGTACTTCAATATCCAAATCACTACATCCCAACGGCCTTGGCAAGGAGAGTTCAAGGATGGACTGTTCATGTTGGATTTAGTTTTAAAACCAGTTGTTCAAAAAATATAAAAGCAGGTGATGTGGGACTTCCAACATCCCTTTCACATATACCTTCCAAATAGGTGATTTACCAAGATGAGTTATATGTTTGGATACCATTCAAATAACATCTCAAATTGTCTTGCAAATATAGAAGCCAACCCCAAGAATTGAGGAAAAAGTTGGGGAATTTCCTAATACCCCCTCCTCCACATATGTCTGCTAGAGTAAATGAGCCTACTAGAATAGACGATGTACCAAGATGAGCTATGAGCTCTCCTATCATGTCAGATTTCGTTTCAAAACCAAATGACATTAAACGAAGTTGTTGAATATATAATCAGCATCCCTAAAATTTAGATAAATGATTGGGACTTCCTAACCAATGTAGTCAAAATCACAAGTATAATTGCAAACTCATACGATCTTGTAAGTAGAGGAGATCCATATGAGCAAACACGAGATGCAGATTGGGAGAGTTGAGGATCAGTATTTTACTTGAAAAATCGACAGATAGTTCGTCATGTCTAAAAATTGCCTTATTTTTTCTATAGCAATAGTATACCTTTTAATATAGCAAAGAGTGAAGAGTTCAAGACAATGTTTGATTGGTTGCCTAACATCGTTAGAGATTGGAAGAGCATAGATGCTTCTGGAAGAAAACTAGAGGCACAATAATGAACCGAGGATATGCATGGTTTGCCAAACAAATTTTCTCAGGGAAACTTGGCCCAACGGGCAGGCACAGTTTTCAAGATTCTTCTGTTAGTCTCTCTGTTAGGCTCTTTGATAGCATGTTAAAATAGTGGACACAGACTTTGGACCGAATACCTTGCCTATGAATACACAACATATGAGTTTATATAGAACATTACATTTATTATGCATGAACAAATTATATTTTGTTTGCTCTGAAATAAAGATTACATAACTATGATAATAAACAAAATATTTACTCGGATTCTCAACAATGATAAACTCGTCCTTGTTCTTTTATTTATATTTATTTTAATGAATGGATTATTTCTACGCTCACTCTCCATAATCAATGTCTAACTTTCTGATTCAGTATGGGTTAAAATGTGTTTCAGTTTTTTTATTTCAACCAAATTGTATCCCTTGCTGTTTTTTTTTGATATTTTCTTTATTAAGTGATTAGTAGCACTTATCGTTACTTTTGTTTTTGGTATTTGTTGACTGTAATTATTTGACAAATTCCTCTTTTCAATCAATGAAACCCCAAGCCTTTGATTGCCTAAGTACAAAACCGGATGCAAGTATGGGATACTCTGATTTTTTTTACAGTGTCTGTTATTGATGTAGATTTTGGATTCTCCTTTCCAGAACAGTATGAAAGGCAGTACAGGGACAGGAACCCTGGACCAATTCCAAATGATAACAACAGAAGTTCTTTTGTTCCTCCACAACCACAAGCTTATCGTCCTAGTGCACATGATCGAGGCTCAGAAACATTTAAATCAGCTAACCCTCCACAGAATGTTGTAGGGCCGTCATTGACAAGCAAAGATTCATTGCTTTTAAAACATAATCGTCCTGGTCATAGAGATACACAGACCCGATTACTGATTTCTAACAAACCCTCTAGAGAGTTTTCCGTAGATATGGAGGATCTGGACATTCCATGGACTGATCTTGTTTTGAAAGGGAGAATAGGATCAGGTATGCATGCTCTTCTATAACTTGGATATTAGTTAAAGTCTTGCTTATTTTTGGTTGATTCAGATGGGATGAGGTTGGTGTTTAGAAGAGAAACATTGAGAGAAGGAACATACAATAATCAAGGTAAAAAAAAGTTATATATAAGGTTGGTAATGTCAATGAAAATAGAAAAGAAGAAAAACCAAAAAAGTGTTCTTCACAAGGCAATAAAGCTCTTTAATCCCTCTGCATATCTGACTGGGAGAGCATCTGTCGGAAGAAGTTATGGTTCAGTGTATCAAATAAAGGTCATTTAAGTCACTTCAAGTATGTCAATAACAAAGGTCATGGTTCAGAAAACTATCCTATCACATAATTGCAGGAGGATAACAATGGACCTCTAACATATATATAAGAGAAGAAAAAAAGAAAATGGACTTAGAGGTGTTGACCATGGAAAACTATAATTGTTCATGAAAGTAGGAATGAAGCTATGAGTAAAGAGGAAGCATTGGTGGAATTTTGGATCCTTTCCTGTTCATAAATACCAGGATATATGGTCGTGCTTGAGAGAATGGCAGGAAAGAAGAAAAATACAATTAATGGGTTATTTCAAATCATGGTGAACCTTCTCTCGAGTCTTTCCATCAGAACCTTATGTTCTTTCCTGCCCCCTTTTGGTGCATTTACTGGGGAGTTCTTTGGGTCTGCTGTTTCTCCAGCAATAATGGAAACCGTGAAAATTAGAGCACACTGGAATTCGTTTGGTGGCTACCCTCTTTACTTAGGTCAGTTGCCTTTCAAACATTTAAGGGGATTTGAAAATTGGGTAGCACTATCTAATTACAGAAATGAAATCTATCTCTATGAATTCACCTCAGATACACGAGATGATCCAAATCCATTGGGGTTGGGGGATAGTAGTGAAGGATGGAAAAATTATAACAGGAGTGAGGGAGTGATTGATGGTATACGCCAGGGAAGGCTAAATCTCTGTTTTGGCTCAATTTGTTATCTGTTATTTGCATTTTCTACATATCTGTCCAGTGTGTGTTGCTGTTTATTGAGCAGTATTTTTCTATTATAAAAGATATCTCCTCCTTGAGCTCTATCTTATTTTCAGTATTAATACCAGTTACTATCAGATAGCAATATATCTAAGAAAATTGAGCATTGTTCCACAATCAAATACACCATAGAGCAGCAAAAGTTATCACATTACCACAAAATTTTCTAGTGATGCTACAAAATGCTCTAAAGTTAACCAATAAAAATTTAGCCTGTGTTAAGTACGCAGTATTTACTGAATTACTAGCATTACATGCTTCATGTGGGATGAAGTGCAATTGGTATCAACAGGCACTAATTAAATTTGGTATGTTATATTTTAAGGTTCTTTTGGAACTGTACATCAAGCTGAGTGGAATGGATCGGTAAGTCCCTCTTTTTCTTTCGTAAGTGCTGTATAAAATAATATTAACTCGGGATTACTTTTTTCATGGGTTGTTTATATTTGTTGTTTTTCAGCATCTCTGTCATTGTATCTTGCAAATTCAAATAAATCATGCGTGATTAGTATATTGATATGTGAACGACATCTCTCTCTATTACTGTACAATAGTCACTGTATTCAATATCTGGGATATTTTTTTTTGTAAGCATTCATTGCTTATTGATTATATGCACATGATAAAGTCATTGAGTGCAGTTTTTGAAAATGCCATGGTTTGTTCTCTGGATCTAATGATCGTGTAATTGATCGTGTTATATCTATACTTGTAAATTAAAGTAAGTCTTCTTATTGTTCAAAGGTTGTTGTGCCTGAGCAGCTGAACTCAGTTGACCTGTTGTTTTTTTTGTATTTTTGTTGCTGATTGGCCTCTCATTTGTCAATCTCCTTTCGACTACATCCAAACACTTTTGCGTAGATTTTCATATTGAGCCTTACGGTAAAAATTACCGTGCACAGGGCTTATTTTAAAAAACTTAGTTGTCCAAAAGAATAAATGTTTTCAACTTAGTTGTCCAAAAGAATAACTGTGTGTTGCTCCATTAAAGTTTGAAGCCAAATGAGTTTAATATTTAAATTTGTTTAATATGTCTTTTTTTCCATCTTTCTACTTGTTTGTTGCATATGTTATTTTAGTTTTTTGCATTCACATCTGTCAAAATGAAAAGTACTGCAGGAGGTTGCTGTGAAAATTTTGATGGAACAAGACTTTGCAGGTGAACGCTTCCAGGAATTCTTGAGGGAGGTAGGCCCAGTAGTTCCCGTCTTTTTTTGCACTGAAAAATACTAATTGTAAGCTTGCTACTGATTTGAGCTATATTTTCACCGCTTTTGCTAGGTTGCAATAATGAAAAGCTTACGGCATCCAAACATTGTTTTACTTATGGGTGCAGTCACTAAGCCTCCCAATTTATCAATTGTCACAGAATACTTATCCAGGTTTTGCAATATCTCATCTACCAGTTTCTTTACTCTTCCCTCATTTAAGAGGGACCTCTTTTCGTGTTTATAACATATGATACAATTGACACCTGAAGATTTTCATTGAACTAAATGCAGGGGTAGCTTGTACAGGCTGTTGCATAAACCTGGTGCCACAGAAATGTTGGATGAGAGACGTAGGATTAGTATGGCTTATGATGTGGTAAACTTTCAGAAGCTAAACATTATTATTTTTTATTCTGTTTATTTTTTGAGCTAATATGTAACCTTTGTATACATTGGTTAAGTATTTGTTGTTTTCCTGTGCAGGCTAAGGGGATGAATTATCTTCATAAACGTAATCCTCCCATTGTTCACAGAGATCTGAAATCGCCAAACCTTCTTGTTGACAAGAAATATACAGTGAAGGCAAGAAGAAAATTTTCTTGTGTCTGAAAAATTGTGGAGAGTTTCATTTAATCCATTAGTGACCTTTGTTCGTACGATTCCACTTCTCCGGCACTCATTCCATTCTACAATCAGAAGGCTATGTTGAATCACCAAATTTCAAATCGTTTTGTGTATGCTAGAGTTAAAGTACTAATATAGTTAATGCGGAAAGACACTGTTTAACCACCATCTCTTTTGAACTTTAGTGAACCGATGAAAGAAATATTACAGTGAAACTCGGTCTACTTTACATTCTGCCAATTAACTGGGCTTCATTTGGTTCAAATTTCACATATTGACAAAAAAATCAATTTAATACGTAAACTATATGTTCAGTGCTTAGCAAAATTTATTTTCTGGAGGTTTAGTTGTTGGTCTGTTTGCTTTGGCATTACGGGCATTATTGTAGTGATTTGAATTTTCACAGATCCTTGTTTACTTGTGTTGTCCCTTTAGGTTAGTGATTTTGGGCTTTCCCGACTAAAGGCAAACACATTTCTCTCATCCAAGTCAGCTGCTGGGACAGTAAGTTTAGTTTCAAAACCTGTGTATCTGCTTTTTCTATCAAAATTTTCAGAGGTCTATTTTATTATTGCACATTAAGTTGAACACCATTTTATCTATTAGCCTGAGTGGATGGCTCCAGAAGTTCTTCGTGATGAGCCATCCAATGAGAAGTCAGATGTTTACAGCTTTGGTGTAATCTTGTGGGAGCTCGCAACATTGCAACAGCCTTGGAGTAATTTGAATCCACCACAGGTTTATCATATAACTGATATATTTCAGTGTGCTTATGGTTAGATTTCTTATTATCATTATGTTGCTTTGATTTTTATGGAAGCATCTTTAATGACTGTAAGTGCGTCACATAAAAGAAATAGAATGCTATTGGTAATTGAAATCTGAAAATGATTGCAAGAAAGATATAATTCTGTTTGATGGCGGCCTGTTCTCAACATATAATTCTACTGAGACTGAAATTTGCATCAATATTTCTTTCTATCTATTTTTACTTTTGGACTGTAGCTTTTAGTAATGTGTTTGATGCAGAGCTTTTGTATTACGTAATCTTCATAAGCCTGTAATGTTTTGTAGGTTGTAGCAGCTGTTGGCTTTAAGGGAAAAAGACTTGAAATACCACGAGATTTAAATCCTCAAATAGCATCAATAATTGAGGCTTGCTGGGCCAAGTGAGTTGCAGATACATCTTTTGTTTGTCGTGTGGTTCTATATTCTGCTTGAGTTTTACTGATATGCCTGGTTTACTGCAGTGAACCCTGGAAACGCCCATCTTTTTCAAGTATTATGGATTCTTTGAAAGGATTGATCAAACCCCCTATACCTCAACCTGGTCGTCCAAACACGTCGTTACTCAGTTGAATGGGTGGAATGACATGCACACAGGATTTTGTTAGTTTTGACGTCTATCACAAATACACTGTTTCAATAGTCCCAGGTGCGTACAAATTCCTTAAATTTTGCTTGGACGTAGTATTTTGTGTTTTCCGGTGATGCAAATATTATCAAATTTCAAGTGGGGAGTGGGACATTATCTTAGAGATATATTTGTTATTATGAATCTACTATCTTAAAAGCTAAAATTATTAGCTGGTATGGTACATGAATTATTTACTACTATAGCATTGCGAACCCACCCCACTTGAGCTAGTTGGACTATAAGTGTAAACAATGCATAGATCCATTGTTGGGAATTTGAGGGTCAGAAAATACTAGGGAGATCATCAACAATGGGTCACGAGCTAATAGACGAGAAATTGATCCAATTTTAACCCAAATACTTAAGGTATTAGGTTTGTTTATTGATCTTTCTCAGTTATATGATGTTCAATTTTCACATTTTTATATAGTGAGACTCCAACTCAATTGAACACCAACAATCTCCCCCTCGGGCGAGTCTTTTCGATATGGTAAGTTCCTCCTTTGGGCAATAACCTTATTTATCCTTGAGTACTCAATGGTGACTATATTTGCACCACCATTCACCTTAACGCGACACATTGTTTGAACCCTTGTTAGAAAGCTTTCGACAGATCCACTTATCCATTGTCAAGTCCATTGTACTTATTTGAATTGGTCACTAAAGACTAACCATCTTTGATACAACTTGTTAGGGGAAGGGGAGAAACACATAAGAGATCTTCATCAATGGGTCTTAAGCCAACCACGTAGGAGAACGTGAAACCACATTCAACCCTAAACCTCAACTTTCCCATTTGTGCATGGAGTGAGACTTTAACTCAGACTTGAGCACTAATAATCTCCTCTTTAAGTTTGAGTCTGTACTGCATTGGAAGCTTTCTTTTGTAATCCATCATCTTTGTCTAATGGTCTCTAACAATATGACACTTTCTACCCAATCTTACAATAACTCATATGCTGTGCATGTTGCAATGGACCTCTCTTGCCGATAACATTTGGCCATAGTCTGACACTAGAACTTACCTTGGCCAAAAGAGACCTAACTCTCACTCTGCTTGGATGTTCTTTGATATAATTCTTCTAGACTTGTATGACTACATTTTGAGAAAAACTTCAAATGCACAATACTACTTTGCCAAAAGGTGATACCTCTAATAATCAATTTTTGTTAATTGACTTAATTTTAATTCAATTTTTTGTTAAAATAATCAATTTCGACATTCTTCAAATTAATATCAAATTTAATTCTTATATAAATATTTTATATTGATAATGAAATTAAACTTGATTTTTTATATAAATATTATACTGATATTTTGAGATTATTTTTAAACTAACTTTATTTAAAAGCATTTTTAACAAAAATAAATTTATTTAAATTTATATTTTATATGGAATTTTATTTAAATTTTGTTTTAAAATTGTAAATTTAAGTTTATTTCAAATATATTTATTTTAACTGTATTTGAAATTTATTATAGTTCAAATAATTTAATATATAATTATTTGAAATATAAATTCAAATCAAAAAATAATATTAAAGTATGATGTAATAAATTTATTTAAAATATAAAAATGTATAATTTTAAAACAAAATTTAAATAAAGTTAAATCCAAAAAATAAATTTAAATAAATTTAATCTTATTTAATAAAAATATCAATTTTAATAAAAATATCATTCTAACATTTATATAAAAATTAAATTAATTATAAATTTAGAGAGAGATTAAATTGATTCACATTTAGTAAAAATTGTGACTAAATTGAAACTAGAATAACAAATATAGAGAACTAAATTGAGATTAAGTCAATAATATAGTACTACCATTGATAAATTAAGATTAAGTCAATAATAGTACTACCATTGATACTGTTATGTGACATGGTAGTTTTTTTTTAACTAAAAAAAATATATCACGAACCGACTTATGAAACATATTTAACGCAATTAGCATAATAGTACCGGAAAGGATATAATTGTTACCTATTTTAAAAAGTAAGGATCCAATTGAGGTCGGTCAAAATCTTTGGTCTAACGGAGGGTTTAAAACATAAATAAATATTTTCATTTGAGAGGATTTGTTAATGTTTTCTTTACTTGATGGGGTGGTTGAATATAGAACAATAGAGAAATAGAGAGTTATTAGATAAAAAGATATAACTAAACTAAATTTCATGTTACAAGTTATATTTATAGGATCCAGTTATACTTATTCACATGAGTAGTCAATCATAAAACCATCACTCCATTAGTACTAGTAGGGTGGATGGAGCACGCGTTTGGGTTATTAAGAGGAATTGAATGAGTTTAAAAGCACTTGATTTTCTTTACTCTATTTGGTCGATTCCCTTGACTATAGCAGGAGTAATTTACTTTCTTTACCCAATGATATGTTGAAGTGTTGTAATACAGTTTAATTTAATTGGGACATGGAAATCTTAAATAAATTATTTATTCTTGGGAGTTGGAAAAGGGTGTGGCTAAAGGGGGCTGGTGTTAAACTCTCTCTGTCCTTTAATGCCTTCATGGTTGTTGCTTGTATAAGTTACGTTATTGTTTTATGATCAAACTAATATTCGTTCGTGTTTCAGTTGCAGAGGCACAGTTGTACATTTCTGTTCAAATTCGGATTGAGAATACCCAATTTCCACACAAAGCCATACTCCGTCTTTAAAGCAGCAAAGATTATTTGGTTATGTAATCCTGTAATTTTATGAAGAAAATATATAATATCTTCATCCATAAAATTTTGTTTTGTAAAATTATTCTCATTGTAACTATAATCGGCTATAATCAGTTAATGATCAGCGACTTTAACATTTGGGAGCTTGTTTTTCATCCCTCAGTTTCTTTGTCCTTTTAGGACTAAATTAACCACATAAAAAAGTAAGTTTTCTACTGGTTTGCATTCAATGTCTATGTTTAGACAAAATTATTAGGAAGAACTTCTAGAAAAGAAAAAAAAAAGAAGAAAAAATTTATTTCAAAGTTAATATTAGTTGATATAAATATTGATTTGTGATTTTTTCATAGTTTATTATTACTTTTAGTATAACTAATCTATTTTTAATTCATGAAGGTATATTTTTTTAAAAGTTTGTACCAAATAAAATCATCCATTCACTATTAAATCAACTTTATGGACGTCACTGAAGTTCCTTTGTATTGAGAAAAAGTTCTTTAAAGAGCTTCTGTTATGTCATAAATATTTTGAATACAAGCAAACCGCAAAACAAAGGCTAAATTACTGGCTTATTTATTTAATTTATTCAATTTGATGGATTTATTATTACAAGTTTACTTTAATAACTCTTCATTTCTAAAATCTAGTATTTCTGAAAAATAATCAATGACATAAAAATGTGCAAAATTATTTAATAAAAAGAATGTATTTTTATCCTTTGTAGCTAATCTAATGTATAAACTTAAACTGTGACATCCCATTTAAATAGATTAATCTACTAAATAAAACATCACATATTTATAACAGTAGAGTGCAAAAATGGAAACCATGCCATAACCAAAACATAATCCAAAAGTTCAACAGTTACACCAAATCAAGACTCCTAGAACTAGGAATGACAAAAGACTACTGCCATTTAAACATTGCTCCCAAGAGCCAAAGGGGACAGGGCCCTCTACTCCGCACCACTGTTACCGTCAGGTCTACCTTCCACATGCTTCTCATTTGCTCCCACCAACAGGGTGATCATTGCAAAAGAGAAACAGACAAGCATAACACAAAGATAAAAGGGTAAGCTAGTGTGAAAATATTGGTTAACAAATTATAGAGCATGTACAAGGCAAGACAAGTCATTAACATTTAACAAAAAGACACTCAGATCATGCGAGAACAATCAAATGCAGTTACTACGACTCGATATCCAGATCATACACTTGATATAGGATTCTAAAGGAAGTATGCGCCTGTGCTGGTTTCTAAACTCTGCAGAGTTTAGACGCAGGGGGTTATCACCCAACCACACACAAGGTTAATCCTTTATTGTCTCGGGCCCAAACTGTCCCAAGATAAGGACTTCCTACCACTTTCACCACATAACTCATTCTGCTTTACGTGAACGTGAATGCTTATTAGAGTTCAGGATACCCTCCTTTATCTAGACATCTCCTATATCAAGATATACACTACGCATGCATATATATATATATATATATATATATATATATATATATATATATATATATATATATACACACACACACACACACACATATCACTAGAGGTTTCCCATGAAACTCCCTCACCAACACTATTCACATGCCTATCCATCACCCAATTCTCATGAAATTCCACCCACCAATATATCATGTTTCTCATTTCATACTTATCACATGCATACCAACGTTCAATCCAATGAAATCATAGCTTATTACATAACAGCACTTTCATTCCAGTTCCATTCAGGCATACATACCAAGCATGGCCACATACTATGAGAAAAGAAATTAATTAACACATACGGAGTCACATCAGCCAACACAACAGCCCTTGCCACGAATTCTCGCCCAAATTGAAGGTCCTCGCCCAGGCGTAATGGTTTCTTTCGCTCAGGCGACCCCTTCTCGCCTAGGCAAGAGCGCGACAGTGGCCACTGCAAGGTTCTAGCGGGTTCTCGCTCAGGCGACAGCGTCTCGCCTAAGCGAGACTATGCATCGCTCAAAAATAAAAACCAGTCGCTTAGGCGACAACACGAGCTGGAATCCAGGGTGAGTCCCTGCTATTCTCGCTTAGGCGAGGTCACTCGCTTGGGCGAGATTAGCAGGTTATGCACCTGTTGACACATGCACAACCATTTCAACCAAGCATACACACGGGTTTAAAATAGATTAATACCACCACAGATATCAGTCAAGCACCAAACTCACAAAACAAACCATAATTGAGCAAAATAACCTAAGAGCACAAAGTTTTTAGCTTCCCTTACCTTTTTGGGGTACTAACACAGAGAATGGTAACCCAAGCAAGACCAAATGAGTTCTGGAGCAACCTACAGAACTGAAAACGAACACTCACGAAGTTGAGAATGGGTATTAGGGGAAACCTACGACAAAACCAGAGTTTTTAACTGGAAAAGAGAAAGGATGAAGTTAAAGCTCAACTTACCTGAGAGCATTAAACAAAGAAGCTAGCTGGAAACCAAAAGGACTTATGTCCTAGCAGAGCTCTAACTGGAGTTCAGAGGTGTGTAAAGGAGGGAGACAGTCTCTGAAAAATGGGACAAGAGAGAGAGTGAGCTGCAAGAGTACAGGGGCTCCCTACAAGGTTGGTCTTGGGCCTGCGAAAGACCAGGACCAAACACAAAGAGCAGAAAAGAAATGGAACTTACATAAACCACTTAACGAAAATCGTAAACAGTAAATATCAAAATAAAAATAAAAAATTTATAAAGGACCAAATAGAAAAGAAAATAGAGTATCTTGTAAAATCTAATTTTTCGAAAAACTAAAGAAAGTTGAAATTAAATTGAATTTGATTTTTAAAAAATGTCGGAATGAAATTAAAGAAAAAAGAAAAAAAAAATTGCGATAATAAGTGAAATAAAGTTGAAAACATCAACAAAAGATTTTTTAATTATTAAATTTTAATAATTTTAAATAATAATTTTTAAGTGATTTTATATATTTGATTTTTTGATTTTTAATATTTTAAAATTATTTAAAAAATAATACTAACAAAAAATTATTAAAATTTAGTAATCAAAATTTCCATTTTATTAACGGAACCCCGACGGAAACAACAGAAACGTGGTGGCTGAAAAGCGAAAATGAAGTGAAGTTTAGTACTGTGTTTAGAGCAGTATTCGGTGATTGGCTACTGCAGTTAACTTGGGTTGAAACTATGAGACCGCACTCTCTGAGTGACCATAATCTAACTTTCTGTCGCTTTTCAGTTAATAAATGATTGGGTGGCTGCGGCAAAAATATCTAGTCCTGTCTTACTCTTACTATTCCCACCGCCTTCCCACCCCTATAAACCACTCACCTTTCATACACTTTTTTATTTTCTCTTCAACAATTTTCCCACCACAACTATGAATCCAAGACAACATAGTCATCCTCAACTCGTACCAGAGGGACCAATTGGCTTCTCCACCACTCTCTTGCGTTCTCATGAAGCATTCCCCTCATGCTCTTTTCTTCCTCACACTTCACCTTCTCTTTCTGCTTCCTCAGCGTCTGAGAAGGTAATTACTTTGCCGCACCCACTTCAATGTTTGCAAGGGAATCCGGTTCCAGCATTTCTATCCAAGACTTTCGACCTCGTTGACGATCCATCGTTGGATCCGATCATATCATGGGCCTCAGCTGGTGTTAGTTTCGTCGTCTGGGATCCTACCCTGTTTGCAATACATGTCTTGCCCAGGAATTTCAAGCATAACAATTTCTCCACTTTTGTTCGCCAGTTAAATACCTATGTATGTGGGTACCCTATATGTATTTTATGTTTCTATTGTAACTGGTTTGATGAAGATCAACCATGTCATGTGTATTATGTATCTAACTTTGGAATGATCAGATGTGTTTCTGCAGGTAGAGTGAGTAATTTGTTATTTATGGCTTCTTTGTGTTTTCTTATTTGCCGCTTAATAAAACTGAACCTAACCTCCATGTTATGGACTTTTCTATGTTAATTCCTATTACTACTGATGGAGCTGTGTGATAATAATAATAATAGCAGAAGGATTTCATTTCATCCTCAGCAGATAGTGTTCCACGCTTCCTTTTCTGTGCTGCCAGCCACAACTTGCTTTGTCAGCGTGATCATTACCTTGTGTTTGTGTAAAGCTTGTTTTGAATTTTCACAGATTGCAAATTCCAACACAGCTTCATTTGCTCCTAATGTCTTAAACTCCGGGGTGCCTAAACCAAAATTTATTTTCCTTGGTTTGCTCCATTCGTTCTCAAGTCACTTGGCATTTGTATCCAGGGATTCCGCAAGATTGACTCTGATAAGTGGGAGTTTTTTAACGAAGCTTTTCAGCGAGGGAAGAGAAATCTTCTGAAGAACATCCAAAGGCGCAGACATCCTCATCGTGAAGCAGGTAAAGCTGGGCTTGAATTTGAAATAGAAAGACTAGGGAGGGAGAGGAGTGTGTTAATGCAAGAGGTGGTTGAGTTGCGGCAACAGCAGAGAACAACACTTCACCGTGCTAGACAAGTGAATCAGAGGCTCCAATCTGCAGAGTTAATACACAAACAAATGTTTTCTTTCCTGGCAAGGTTACTTGAAAACCCTGCTTTCTTAACATGCCTTCAGCATGAGAAGGAACAAAGAGATGAAGAAGTAGAATCTCCTAAAGTGAGAAGGAGCTTTGTCAAGCAGCACCAAGCACAAACAGGAATATCAGATTTTTTGAAGGAAGGACAGATTGTAAGTTACCAACCTGATTGGAGAGATGCAACCATCTCTTCCAAAATACCAGAAATGTGTTCAAATTACCTTTCACAGGCTTTGGCAGAAGAATGGAGTGAAGGTGCTGAGAATCTGGTGTCATATTCTGACACCATTGGGTTAAAGTCGTCAAGCTTTGGACTTGAAGATACCCTTTTGAAAGGGAAAAATGTCATGAACTCAAATCAAGATCTTCTTGCAGAGAAGATTGATTCTTTCCCAGAGGGTTTGACTAATGAGGCTGGATTTGCAGAGTTTTCACCTCTAGTTGGAACAGAAAGCATAATCAAGCCAGAAAATAAAAGCTTTCATTTCAGTGGCTCTAGGGATGGACCTTGGGGAAATGGTATCAAGCATGAAGGACAAGAATTTAGATTCACAAGTGGTATGTCAGACATGTGGAACATTTGTTCACTGTGGGCAACACAGAGTTTCCGAACTGAAGATCCAGCACTGGATGAAGGAGAAAGTCTTGCTGGTCAGTGATCTTTCAAAAAACATGATAGAAATAAAAATGTGGATCCATTGCACTTCATTTGTTTCTGCACATATTGTGCTGTGTTAATTCCCAGAAGTCTAATTATTGTATAATTTGATTTGTATGTGGTGTTCATTCCCCAATTAACCGTCACCAATTCTCACAAAGTAATTAGAGAGGATATGTTAGCATAAATACAAACACTTTAGTGTGTATTCATAATTCTAATTTGATATAATTATTTTTAAATTTTTAAGAGTTAATAGTTAATTTTATATATTTTCTTATAAAATTGTCGATTTTTCTTTTTATTTATCATTTTTTATTTTTTATTTATTTTTTTTATTTTTAATCGATATAAATTTATTTTATATATTAACTTATTAAATCGATATAAATTTATTTTATATATTAACTTAACAATATCATAATATCATCATTTATTAGACATATATATTTAAAAATTATGTATATATATGTGCGATAGACTAACGATAATAAAGATAACGATAATTAATGACAAATTCGCGATGAACATCATGTATCTGAATAATAACATGTTTTATTTATTGTAGTTTTATTAATTTTGTGTAAACTTGATAAGCTAATTAGATGAATTATCACATATTTATTGTAAAGAAAAATTATATCTTAATTAAAAAAGTATTTTATCTTTTTCATTTTACGTTATGAATTTAAAATTCTGATTAGTTATTTATTGTTATTTGTATATTAATATTAATGTTTTTAATAATTACTAAATCATTATAAAATTGCATGAGTATAACAATAATGAACAAAAATCCATTCTAGGACCATTTAATGACATGATTTATGAAAAGATAAAGAGATATAAGGATGAAATTTACCGGTAAAAGTAACGTCGTCAGGGAATAAATAATGCAAATATTGCATATGATGCATTCAAATTAGAATTCTGATCTATTAGTGTATTGATCTGTTAGTGTATTTAATCATGTTTTTCTTCTGACATAATTTGACCACTTTAATGTGAATTATAATTTTCAAGGAGAGACTTGATATTCAAATGGGTTTATCTTGCATTGTGTGAGAAAGAAAAAAGAGTAAAGCAACTGTTCATCTTGTCTTTACTTCAATGAATAAGGGTAAGGAATTAAAAAGGAACAAAGATAAGGGAACTGCAATTGCATATGAAAGCAAACAACAAAAGAAATCACATAAATATGTCAGAGGCATCTGAAGGGAGATATGACTTAAGGAATTTGTCTTTGAGGATGGATATGCATGTATTTTCACATGTCCAAGATCGTTTTCTTAACATTATTCCGTTGAGATATTATTCATTTTAAAATAAAAAATAAATATTTTGTTACGGTTTTATCTTTATAAAACATCTTAGAATATGAAAAAAGAAGAAATATTTAAATTGTCTATTAAATCTTGACTTTTAAACGATGTGAAACTCTTAGGCATGATAAAAACATAAGTCCCCAGTCGCAAAGTCTAAAGGAAATGACAGGTCATCCCAATGAAGGGCTTAAGAGACCAATGATAAGGTGGCTTAGTGGTTAGAAGAAAGAAAGGAAGGGAGGGGAAGGTCGTCGATCCCTCCTACTAACAAATTTGAGAAATAAGATTGGTTTAGTGGGATTTAGAAGAAAGGGTGGGAGAGATTTTGAGTTCAACTCTCTAGCTAACAAAAACTAACAACTAACAATTATCGATAAAAGAGAAAAGGGACCGATGTTAAGTTATTGGCCCCAGGATGAATGCCAATATGTTTTGATTCCAAGATTAATGATAGAATCGCTATCGATCACCATAGATCTAGAGCGTGAAACTTCGTCATCATTTTGTCCTTAGAAGACGTCAAGATGGAAGGAGGAAGAGGGTATTTGACAGATCATCCCCAATGGAATCCTTAAGGACGGATGGTTCCGTTGTCGACTTTATGGTAAGTGTCAATGTTTTGATCATAAGTATGATGATAAGATTATTGTCAATCACTATATATTCGAAGTATTATCCACTTTGAAGTGTACTCTATCACAATTTATCTTTAAATGACATAAAATATGAAAAGAGGAAATAATATTTAAATTATTTGTTAACTAATGCAAATTACATATTTAATGTATTTAATGTGTGATAATTAAAAAGTAATTCATCTTTATAATCGAGAACTAAAATTAACAAATGACAATATATTACTTGTCTATTCTTATATTAACACTAAATTATTCTTCTATTCTAACATCTCATTGATTATTAAGAAAATCTAGAGTAGTTTGCCTAAAAAAGCCAAACTGTTTAATATTTTAGTTGTATAAATTTCATTTATTACATTATTATTTAGCAATACAATAGCGATAATAAAATTTAAAATAATAATCTTTCACGTTTCAACAAAGAAAATAACCTAAAAGTACAAAATGAATATTTTCTAAAAATTATTTATATATTTATCATACAAATTTTAAATTAAATATTTATTAATTTTATGTTTGTTTTAAAATATCATGACATTTATAAAAAAAGTACTTTTGAAAAAAACAATTAATTATATCAAACTTTTTAATTGTTTTTTTAAATAATTCGTTTTTTATTCATAAAATATTTTTAATTTGTTTAAAATTTACAATTTTATAAATAAATGGCGATAAATATAATTTTCTTATTTTTTAAATAAATTAAAGATTATACACATTAATTTTATACTCAAATGTTAACAAAATTACTATATTCATACAATTAAAGTTTTTTATTAAATTAATTTAATGTTTTTAAATTCACAAAATAAGTGCATTTTATAAATGATCCTCTCTCTATATATTAAGAATGTTTATTAAATTGATTTAATATTTTTATTTTATAAAATAAGTGCATTTTATAAATGATCCTATCTCTCTACGTATTTATTATGGTTCCTAAATTTTAAAATATTGATACATTTAAATTAATAACGCTATAATTTAATTATATAAATTTATAAATAAGGATACTTTTAAATTAATAACATTAAATGAGATTCAAGTTGTTATAATTTAATTATATTTAATTTAGGAGGGTATAAATATATTTTAAAATTATTTTTGGATACTTTTAAATTAATAACATTAAATTAGATTCAAGTAGTTATAATTTAATTATATTTAACTAAGGAGGGTATGCACCTGTGTTGGTTTCTAAAGGATATCCGGATCATACTCTTGATATAGAATTCTAAAGGAAGTATGCACCTGTGTTGGTTTCTAAACTCTGCAGAGTTTAGACGCAAGGGATTATCACCCAACCACACACAGGGTTAATTCTCTAATGTCTTAGGCCCAATATGTCCCAAGACTAGGACCTCCTGCCACTCTCACCACATAAATCATTCTGCTCTATGTGATCGTGAACGATTATTAGAGTTTAGGATACCTTCCTTTATCTAGACATCTCCTATATCAAGGTATACACTAACTACCATTACCAAGAGTTTCCCTTGAAACTCTTTTACCAACAAATTTCCACATGCCATCTCAAGAATTCAATTTTCATGCCATTTCACCACCAACCACAAAACAAGTCATGCTTTCCATACCAACATTCTCATTATCAATCTCATTAAAGCATACAAACAGGCATGATCATCTATATTGAGTAAGGGAAAATTAAAGAAAACCATCATGAAACAAACAACAGTCAACACAGCCTCTCCTACCTGAGTTTCATAGGAATGACTTAAAAAAAACATGTATTATCATTGAAAATCTGACATTTGTTTTAAACTTACAAATATATAAATAGTTTTAATAATATTTGAGAGTAGCATATAAAATTAAAACCATTGTTAAACTTGCATGTGAAAGACTTTGAACAAATTATGTTAAATTGGTAATTGGTAATTAATGCATTTAAAAACAAACATTTTTCTTTTATAATAATGAGAATAAAAATTATTGTCATTTATTCTTATACAAGGATCAAAGATATTGGTATTCTAAAATGTAACAAAATGATTAAAATTTTATCAGAAAACTAAAAGAATATTTATTATATATATATATATATATATATATATATATATATATATATATTGACCTTTACTAGGAGAGGAAAGACATTACTAATTATGAGATGAAGAAAAAAGTAACAGGTCTGAAAATCAATACATGTATGGATTCATGATAACACTTGCAACAAAATAATGTCTTTTACAACAGTGTATTATGTTCTCATCAAACTAGTTTACTCTCGTGAAAATAGTTACATATATAATAATTTAATTTTTTTTTAACCAAAATATAATTTACCCAGAAGGGAATACTCCTCACATTTATACTTTTATCTAGATTTTTAATTTTTACAAAACATAAAATGTACTCGATGCAATATGAAAATTGTCAAGGGACATGCCATTTTTAATGTAAGCATCAACACCTTAAATTATTTTCTACAAATCCTGCACAGGGGAAATTTTCAATAAAGAATAATTTAAACAAGATATCAATCCACAAATGTTTTAAAAAAAAGAATTTTACTTAGTTCATACTTCAACATAAACCCAAGTCTTCAGAGATTGAGACCAAAGGCAAACTATTTTCATGAATAAAATCTCAACAAATAAATAAAAGTATCTAATGTTAATGATTCAATGCGGGCAACAATCAACATCTAAAATTTCAACCAAGGAAACTATGTACAGAAAACAACATACCCTTAAAAGGATAAATATTAAATACAGTCAGATACTATACCAATAAAAGTACAGAAATGATGCACCTTGTCCAGCAACAGTTAAATTACAAGGTGCTTTCTGTCACATAAATCTGATGCCTATATAGAAAGCATAATAACTTTAAAAAAACACAAACTCTAACTTCCCTTACCTCGAATGGAGCTAAACGTTCTTAAAGAACTCTTGGTGGAAGAGAACCAGAACCAATAACAACTTAATGAGCTGAAAACAAACGCACGAGCACGAAAAAGAACTTAGATTTGATAGAGATTAAGGTAGGACCAGAACTTAGGAGCTGAAAACAAAAGGAAGCAAGGGAAGGAATCAACTTACGTGGTAGAAAGATGTTTCAACTATGGAAATCAAGGAACTTGTTCAAGCCCTAGCAGAGCTTTCTGCTTCAGCACCAGAGACACAAAGAGGACTATTTTCTGTAAAAGTGACAGAATGAAGGGTAAGTGACTGTGAGGGGGGTCTTGGGGGTCCAAAGTGGGCTGAACTTGGACCCTTAAATGGCTAAGCCCAACCCCTCTTTAGGACAGAGTTTAAAATAGAGAAAGGGGTCTCACATTATTGATTTTACAAAATAAGTATAATAGTATATGACACGTGCGTGTACATGCATTTTTTTATTTATTTCAAATATATTTAGAATAATAATATAATTGTTATTATATTTATTTAACCATTAAAAATAGTAATAATATTATTAATAGAAATTATAAATTATAAAAGATTAAAAATCTATTTAGCAAAAGTATTTAGTATAATAACGTTTTTTATTATTAAAAAAAGCACTTATACTAATAACATCACTATGAATGGTAGTAGTAATAATAATAATAAAAATAATAATGATACTAATAATAACAAACAAATGATAATAATAATAATGTTTATGCTATAAATATTAATGTCAATGTAAATACCAAGGCTAATGTTGCATAATAATAATCTATAATTATATATAAAGATATATACATGAGAAACAAAAACAATTAAGAAGGATAACTAATTGAGATATGATATCGTAATAAATAAAATTAAGATGTGTGTCTAACTATAATAATAATAATAATATTACCATTATAATAATATCGCGTAGTGATAATAATAATAATAATATCATTATAATAATATCGCGTAGTGATAATAGTAATAATAATAATAATAATAATACACTAATCAAATATATAAAGAGATACACATTTTTTATGTCCTTCTTTTGGTTTTACAATTTTATTCTCTTAATTATTATTTATTAAATTTAAAAATTATTCATAATAACAAATTATTTGTCAGTTTTATCATTCTACCAATTTTAGTAACAATTTTTTTTCAATTCAAAAAATATCAAAATATAGAGATAAAATGAATAACAAAACAAATACAAAAATAAAGTAATTGAAATATGATCTCGTAGTAAATAAAAGTAAAATATGTGTCTAACTATATTAATAATAATAATAATACCATTATAATAATATCGCGTGGTGATAAAAAAAATAATACTAATACCACTACTACTAATAATAATATTAATATTAATATAACTACATATAAAGAGATAAACATCTTTGGTGTACTTTATATTTTATCAATTTTATCCTCTTAATTATTATATTTTAAATTTAAATAATTATTAATAATAAACAAATTATTTTTCAGTTTTATTATTTTACTAATTTTAGTATCTATTTTTTTAAATTGAAATAATTGTTCAAATGAAAAGATAAATGAACAACAAAACAAATAAAAATTACAAGTAATTGAAATATGATTCATACATAGTAATTAGAAGTAAAATGTGTATCTAACAATAATAATAAAAATAATAACAATAATAATAATAATAATTATAATAATTATAGTTCTTAATAATAATATTAGTAATATAATAATATAAATAATTATAATTAATAATAATGATAATAATATTTATAGTTGATAGTAATAATGATTACTAATTATAGTTGATAATAATAATTTGTGATGGATCTTCACCAATAATTTTGGGGGAGCTAAAATAATTTATAGTAAAAAATTTTAAACTCATCAATAACTTATTCGGAATAAAAAGCCCCGGTTATTCCTTTTTGAATGTAAGTAACCATATTGTGTTCAAGAAATTCATCTTTCATCTTATTCCGAAATTTGTTTTGAAAATATTCGTTATAGAAAATGAAACATTAAGAGTTAAATAAAATGAATTAGATAATCAATCAAGTAAAATATCTTTAATTTGTTTGTTTTTGTCAAAGATTGACATAATTCAATAATGGTCAACAAATCTTTCAAATTTGAATGGGTATGAACATCGACAATGAAATGTTGGAGTGAAATTTTAAACTGATAATATATTTATCAATATATATATATATATATATATATATATATATATATTTTTTTTAAGTTTAAGACAAAAATATAATTTATCATAATCTAATAAAAATTGAGACGTATTACTAACAAAAATATATAATAGTAATAATATTATATATTACAAATAAGAGTAAAAAATTTACTACTAATAATGTTAATAATACTAATAGTAATAATATATAATAGTAACATATAATCATAATAACAATTATTATTATTATTATTATTATTATTATAATACTAATATTTGTTATAATTTTACTACTATCACTATAAATAATATTTGTAATAATATTATTATTAATAATAATTATAAATACTAATACTTATAAAAATACCACAAATAATAATATTATTTATAATTAATATTATAGTTGAAATCATAAATAAATGAAATAATATTATTTATAACCGGGTCCTTTTGTACCAGAGTTTTAAAATGACAAAAAAACTAATTTTTATGACACATGTTAATAAAAAAAATGGGTAATGTAATAATTTTGGTAATATCTTCTTTTCTTAATATGTAATAAATTTCATTTATTACATTATTATTTAGCAATACAATAGTGATAATAAAATTTAAAATAATAATCTTTCACGTTTCAACGAAGAAAATAACCTAAAAGTACAAAATGAATATTTTCTAAAAATTATTTATATATTTATCATACAAATTTTAAATTAAATATTTATTAATTTTATGTTTGTTTTAAAATATCATGACATTTATAAAAAAAGAACTTTTGAAAAAAACAATTAATTATATCAAACTTTTTAATTGTTTTTTTAAATAATTCGTTGTTTATTTATAAAATATTTTTAATTTGTTTAAAATTTACAATTTTATGAATAAATGGCGATAAATGTAATTTTCTTATTTTTTAAATAAATTAAAGATTATACACATTAATTTTATACTCAAATGTTAACAAAATTACTATATTCATACAATTAAAGTTTTTTATTAAATTAATTTAATGTTTTTAAATTCACAAAATAAGTGCATTTTATAAATGATCCTCTCTCTATATATATTAAGAATGTTTATTAAATTGATTTAATATTTTTATTTTATAAAATAAGTTCATTTTATAAATGATCCTATCTCTCTACGTATTTATTATGGTTCCTAAATTTTAAAATATTGATACATTTAAATTAATAACGCTATAATTTAATTATATAAATTTAGAAATAAGGATACTTTTAAATTAATAACATTAAATGAGATTCAAGTTGTTATAATTTAATTATATTTAATTTAGGAGGGTATAAATATATTTTAAAATTATTTTTGGATACTTTTAAATTAATAACATTAAATTAGATTCAAGTAGTTATAATTTAATTATATTTAACTAAGGAGGGTATACATATGTATTTTAAATTTATTTTTGGAATCACATTTTAATTAAGTAATTACTCTATTTAATAAAATAAGTAATTGAAAAACTTATATTTACTAAATAATAATAATTATATAACTTCTTTATTTACAAAATAATTACACATATACTATTTTAATATTATATTATCTATCATTATATGAAAAAATATACTTTTTGATAATTACTTACTAGACAAATTTTACTATTTAAAAAGTAATAATATTATATATATATATATATATATATATATATATATAAAATTATAGATATTTTCAAGCTCTGTTATTTTAATATTTACAATATCAGTTTTATAAAATTATCTATTTTAAAGTAATACAAATTTGAATATATTTTAATCTATAATTTTAATATTATTAACACAAATTTTATAAAATTATATATTTTAAAGTTATATTATATTAATATAAAAAAAAAATACACATACATGAGTACATGTGTTTTTTCTAATATATATAATATGTTTATTCATCAAATTAAATATGAAATAAAATAAAATGAAAAAAGACATAAACATATTTTTAATTTAGCTACATTTAATTTTATCTTTCAAATTTAGAATTACTTTCAGTTCTATAAGTTATCTTTAATAAAATTATTTTAATTCATTTGTCAAGGTGTCTTTGATCTAAATTTTGTCCGATTAAGTATCTAAAAGAAAAACAAATATTTGATCAGGTATTTATTGATAATAGAGTAAAATTAAATTATGTTATTGTACAAATGAATTTTTTCTCTCATATATATGTACCACTTTTTTAATAATAATAATAATAATTAATAAGTTAAGAAAACAATATAATTTTGATGGTTTAAAGCTATGAATATCTTATGTTTTGTATTTTGATTTCTATAACTTTTTGTTTGACATTTGGTTAATTGGTAATCTGACCTCCCATCTCTTACATATTTAATAAAATAATGGCAAGAAGTGAATTAAATAAAAGTAAATCTTATATCAGAAAAAATTAAATAATGAAAATATACTTTTTTAGCACATTTACCTTTATATTTCTTATTGCACCACAATTTTTTTTACTAAACAGCGGAATACATTAATTTCATTACATCAATATTTATTTTAGAGGGTTGAAAATGTTAAATTAAATGAATTATTTTTATTATAATTAACTTCAATTTTATTTATTCTAAAGAGTAACCAAACACCTGTAATCAAATGAATAAAATCATAAAAGAATACAAAAAATATTAACAATTTTATAGGTTAATTTTAATTATATATTTTAACTGATAACAGAAAAAAAAAAATTCATTACTTTAAAGAAATGAATATTTTTCAACCAAGATCACAGTTGAACGTGAAAATAGCACCTTCAGGCACTGTGGCTTTCATTGGTAACGCATACAATCCCAATCCCCAATGCGCAGTTCGCTTATATAAACACACTACCTCTCTTCCTACCTTCATCTGTATCTCTATTTCTTTCTCTCTCTCGTAACTTTTTTTATTAATTCTTGTAAATTAGGATTAGGGTTTATATCAATTTGCACTGTACAATTTAAATCAGAACCTTGTGTTCTCATGCATTCCTCTTTTCTTCAAATAAAACCGGTCCTAGAACCAATCAAGGGGATGCTATTTCGTGCCCCAAATCCAGTTCTTTCCGTAAGTGAGAGCTCATTAGGGTTAAGAATAGGGTTTTAGATGCGTTTTTGTTTCTGATTCGAATCAACATGGAGAGTACGCGCAGAACCTTGGATAGATCTAGAGAACTGGGTTCCAAGAAGCCTCGATTGATCGATGAACTCAGTGCCCGACAGTTACCTCAACGACAGCAAGGGTCCGGGGTAGTTGCTTCCTTGGTGTCTGCAAGGGCTCGAGTAAATGATAGGGACTCCGAAAGCAGCGAATCCGGTCGCGGGGGTGGGTACCAGCCTCAGCCGCAGCCTCACCATGAGCTTGTGACTCAGTATAAGACCGCTCTTGCTGAGCTTACTTTCAATTCAAAGCCTATAATTACGAACTTGACTATTATAGCCGGAGAGAATCAGTCTGCTGCCAAGGCAATTGCCGACACTGTTTGTGCTAACATTCTAGAGGTGAACAAAATGTGCTGCCCGTGCGTATTGAATTGAACTGTAATGGATTTTTGGAATAAAGCAAGAACAATTCGACTTGAATTCTATGATTTGTGATATTTGGTGTTTGTTATTGTTTTTTAATGTATGGGATGATGAATTGGATTGTTGTTGTAGATTGAAATGCTAGAGGAAAAGGGACATCCATCGTTTGTTGAATATCACCTTATCTTATTGGCCCTGTGAGAGTAGATTGGTTTTTAAGTGGTGCTTTATGTCCTGCACCTAAAATCCTTTTGAAGCATATTTAGTTCTCTAATTAGCATTATGAAGAGAAGTTGTCCTTTTGCCAAATGACGGTAGTTTGGTTAATTTTAAATCGGTGTTTGACTGGTAATCACACTGGGAAGTGGTTCTCCACAATTTGCTAGGTGTTTTCTTCATTTTTTATGCAAAAGGGATTAATAATCTTGGTAAACATTGATTTTTCCTGTGACAACTACGGAATCATTAAACAGTTTTCATTCTTAAATACCCGAAGGTATAGCTTTATCACCTGTATTAGTCCTGGTGGATTTGAGCAGAATTGCCTCTCATAGGTGATAACACTAGTCTTAAACCAGAACCAGTTACTAATCTCAATCAGTAATAAAGTTTGATTATGAAATTCTGTGCCAACTTCTGATTGGATTATACATTGTTTTCAGCTGTTTTCCCTGTTTGCATCTGTCATGACAATCTTATTCTTGTCATCGTGTTTTTTAACTTTAGAAAAAAGGTATAGTGTAATTGAAACAAGTTAATGACATTCCAGGTTCCAAGTGATCAAAAACTGCCGTCTCTTTATCTCTTAGACAGTATTGTTAAGAACATCGGGCGGGATTATATAAAGTATTTTGCTGTCAGATTACCTGAGGTCAGATACTCACTATCCTTAACCATTATCTTCATGCCTTTATTTTGATACACTTTTTATTATATATGATGAATCCTTTGGACAGTGAAGTTTTTAAATTTTATACTGAACTGTTCTGACACTAGATTAAGTGACTCGTGAGATTGTTAAGTTATATACTCATAATGAAATGGAAACAATTTTTCCCTATGCATTTTTGCTTTGACATATGTTTTCTAATTCTATACACCTATTTTTAACTAGGTACTACTACTTTACATTTTAGGTATTCTGCAAGGCTTACAGACAGGTTGATCCTATTGTCCATTCAAGTATGAAACATCTTTTTGGAACTTGGAAAGGAGTCTTTCCTCCTCAGTGCCTTCAGATGATTGAGAAGGAGCTTGGCTTTACACCTGCAGTCAATGGTTCAGCTTCAGTATCTGCTACAGTCAGGAATGATTTGCAGTCACAACGCCCTCCTCACAGTATCCATGTGAATCCAAAGTATTTAGAAAGGCAGCGTCTCCAGCAGTCAAGTACGGTATGTGAACCATTGCACCAAAAACTTGTTCTTTAAAGGTCTGGATAGTTGCATTTTGAAAGGAAAATTCAAGCTTTGATACTGTTACAAATTTTTATGTGATGAATTGAAATTTGCAGTCATGTGTTCCTTGGATGTTGAAATGAATGGAAGACATGTAATTGGCATCCAATTTTGATCTTTATTTTGATACACTATACAGTATTTTCAATTGGAATTTTTCCATTAAACTACTTTAAATTTCTCTTGATCATAAATTTCCATGATTTTGTGGTTCTAATTATGATTTGGCAGGTGATGATATATATGTGCTATTAACCTTGCTAGGGTTTAGTTTAAAGTAATATTTTGAATGCCATCTCCCTATTATTTTCATATACATATACCAGTCTTTTCATCCACTATCACTTGTACTTATTTCTTTTGCCGTCTCCTTTTTTAATGCCATGAAGAGTAAAGGAGTTGTTGATGACATGACTGGAGCTTTGTTAACCTCAAATGAGGATTCAGAGAGGCCAAATAGAGCTTTGGGTGCTTCTCGACCATGGCTGGATCCTAGGATTAACATGCTTGTATGTGATCTAGCTGTTTCCTTTTCCTCTTTATGCTATTATCTCTCGCAGCTGTTGTATCTTAATGTAGTGATGTGTATTGCAGAATAATCAGCACACACAGAGAGATGCATTTAATGATTCTGTTCCTGAGAAGAGCATTGATGGATCATTTGGAGGCAGTCAATATGGTTCTGGCATTTCTAGTAATTTGGTCTCAGGGGCTGGAAGAACTGGAACTAAGCTCATTGATTTAGGGCAAGAAAAAACATGGTCCAAAACAGATGGTGGTGATGCAGAGACCATATCTGGGCAAAAAAACGGTTTCAGTCTCAAGCGTAGTCTTTCAACTCGTGAAGCACCAAAGTCCATAAATTTGAAAGCACAACGTCGGCCAGGCCTAACTTTAACTCAGATATGGAACAATATGATGTCAGATAACTGGAAAAATTCCGAAGAGGAGGAGTTCACGTGGGATGAGATGAACTCTGGTTTGACTGATCATGGACCTAATGTGTCCAGCAATTTGAGCACAGATTCATGGATGACAGATGATGAAAATTTGGTAAGCTTGCTAAAAGGGTCAGTTGCACTGCCATTTTGTTTGCGATTTTTCTACTAATTTATAAAATGAAGTACATTCCTTTGTTATGTAACATGATTCTATTTGAAATGATCCTCCAAATTTATAAAACTCCTGCTAATTTTAGAAACCCTTTTCCTACTACTACATTTTTCACAAAGCAATCAAGACTGGTTAATGTGGCTAATTTCGATCAGAAAACTCCACTTACTATGTGAGTTTTTTCACTTTCAGCAAAAACTAGAACATCATTTAGTGTTACTCTTCCCCTTAAAAAGTTGCTCTTTTCTAAGCTTCGAATTATGAGACAATCCCTATCTTGAAATATAGGGGACATTACAGATAATCATATTAAAGGAAGAGGCCAATTTCTTGATAGTGAGGGCAATTGAACTAAATAGCGTGCGTGGTAACATGCAGTTGCCCCAAATATTTTAAATTGTGTATAACAAGAAAAGTTGTTTTGTAATCAGTCTAAGGCCAAAAGCACGAATTCCCTTAGATAACTTGCCTAACAAGCACTGATATATCAAAGTCGAGCAATCCAAAGTTTTAAAAAGCCTAATACAAACTAAGAATAAAACTCTAATTTAATTTGGTATAAGATATCCTGGTTCTCTACTTTCAAATCCTGGTAGTTAAACCACTTAATCCCTAAATCCAAAATTATCTGAAACTTCATAAATTTCAATGGATATACATGACTGATTTATTTTTTCAATGTGCAGGAAGGTGAAGATCACCTACATATTCAACACCCTTATGGGGTAAAGGTTGATAAGGAAATATCCACTGTTAAGAAACAACTGCCTGGTTTTGGTGGCCATCCACCTTCATCATGGCAGTTGCAGAAGCATCACACAATTGATAAGTTGAATCTGAAGCCAGGTTACTCAGAAGGATTTGTGTCCACTATTAGTGGCTTACCAGCCAACGCAAGTTCTTTACCTATCAAGAAGGGGAACCAGTCTTTTACGTCAAAGGCAATAGTAGGATTGTCCAAAACTGTAGAGCCACAATTTGATTCTGGGGAGACCGAATCCCCTTCTGGGCAGTCACCTTTGCATCGACAGTCTCCATCACTGCCAGGAGCAGTATACCACCCTCATTCAATGCAAAATTTGCCTGAGCAAGAAATGCCCCAGGATCTCAAAACATCTCAATTTTTGGGAGGTCCAACTAGTCAGCCCATTAGAGATCGCTCACCTACCCTTCATCCCGTCGTTCAGGTTGGTAACATGCGAAGAACACAGGAAAAGGACATGCAGGGCACGTTTCAACCAAAGCTTCAGCAACAGCAGCTCGACTCTTCTCAGGCTGAAGTTTTTGCCAAAACTAAGCTGCCGCCCCTGTCTAAAGTTTCTTTAACCAAAGAAGTTTCAGAACAGTCAACCAAGAATAATTTGTCAGCTGCAGCTGTGAAGAGTGGAATCATTCCCAAGAAATCAATTACCAGTAATCTGGATCCAAGGAAGCATCTATCCAAGTCTGGGGTTCAGCTTCCTCCTTCTGGCAGGTCTTCTCCTGCAACATTAATTTCTTCGGGGTCTGCAGTGGCATCAACATCTTTATTGGATCCTCTGCACAAAGATTCATCTTCGCTGCCCAAAAAACCTCAAGGAAAGGCTGGACAACCGCCACAAAGGCCTTCTACTCAGCCACCTGCTTCCTCTAATGTGAATGCTGCAAAAAGTAATGTAAACCCAATCGCAAACCTTTTAAGTTCATTGGTTGCAAAGGGTTTGATATCTGCAGAAACTGAATCACCGACTATGGTACCAAGCGAGGTGCTGAAAGGATCCAGAGATAAAACTGTAAACATCATTACCAGTAGCTCTTTCCCAGTTACATCAGTTTCTGATTCCGCAGCTGTCCCAGCATCATCTACCACCAGAGATGAGGAAGACGCTGCTACAAAATCTTCTCTTCCCTCAGCTCAATCAACTAGCACGAAAATCAGAAATCTCATTGGCTTTGATTTTAAACCTAATGTAATTCGAGAATTCCATGAACCGGTAATTAGGGAATTATTGGATGATTTCCCTCATCATTGCAAAAGTTGCGGTATTAGGTTTAAACCAGAAGAACAGTATAAGAGACACTTGGAGTGGCATGCCACAAGAGAGCATGGTCCAATTAAAGTATCCAGAAGTTGGTATGCAAAGTCAAGTGATTGGATTGCTGGCAAGGTAGACTATTCATCTGAGCTTGAGTTTACCGACTCTGTTGTTGTACACGACAAAGAAACAGAAAGCAGTCATTTGGATACGATGATTCGAGCAGATGAAAATCAGTGTTTGTGTGTATTGTGTGGCGAGCTATTTGAAGATGTATACTGTCACGAAAGAAACGAGTGGATGTTCAAAGGGGCCGTTTACATGAACTGCTCGGATTACAATGATGAGATGGAAAGTAGAAATGTGGGTCCCATCATTCATGCCAAATGCTTATCAGAGAACTCAATGTTCACCAATTTAGTAAGAGACCTGTTATGATATAGATGTCTTTCATTCAAGTAGTGTATTTAATCATGTTTTTCTTCTGACATAATTTGACCACTTTAATGTGAATTATAATTTTCAAGGAGAGACTTGATATTCAAATGGGTTTATCTTGCATTGTGTGAGAAAGAAAAAAGAGTAAAGCAACTGTTCATCTTGTCTTTACTTCAATGAATAAGGGTAAGGAATTAAAAAGGAACAAAGATAAGGGAACTGCAATTGCATATGAAAGCAAACAACAAAAGAAATCAAATAAATATTTCAGAGGCATCTGAAGGGAGATATGACTTAAGGAATTTGTCTTTGAGGATGGATATGCATGTATTTTAGCATGTCCAAGATCGTTTTCTTAACATTATTCCGTTGAGATATTATTCATTTTAAAATAAAAAATAAGTGTTTTGTTACGGTTTTATTTTTATAAAGCATCTTAAAGTATGAAAAAGAAGAAATATTTAAATTGTCTATTAAATCTTAACTTTTAAGCAATGTGAAACTCTTAAGCATGATAAAAACATAAGTCCCCAGTCGCAAAGTCTAAAGAAAATAACAGGTCATCCCAATGGAGGGCTTAAGGGACCAATGATAAGGTGGCTTAGTGGTTAGAAGAAAGGAAGGAGGGGAAGGTCGTCGATCCCTCCTACTAACAAATTGGAGAAATAAGATTGGTTTAGTGGGATTTAGAAGAAAGGGTGGGAGAGATTCTGAGTTCAGCTCTCTAGCTAACAAAAACTAACAACTAACAATTATCGATAAAAGAGAAAAGGGACCGATGTTAAGTTATTGACCCCAGGGTGAATGCCAATATGTTTTGATTCCAAGATTAATGATAGAATCGCTATCAATCACCATAGATCTAGAGCGTGAAACTTCGTCATCATTTTGTCCTTAGAAGACGTCAAGATGGAAGGAGGAAGAGGGTATTTGACAGATCATCCCCAATGGAATCCTTAAGGACGGATGGTTCCGTTGTCGACTTTATGGTAAGTGTCAATGTTTTGATCATAAGTATGATGATAAGATTATTGTCAATCACTATATATTCGAAGTATTATCCACTTTGAAGTGTACTCTATCACAATTTATCTTTAAATGACATGAAATATGAAAAGAGGAAATAATATTTAAATTATTTGTTAACTAATGCAAATTACATATTTAATGTATTTAATGTGTGATAATTAAAAAGTAATTCAACTTTATAACCGATAACTAAAAATTAACAAATGACAATATTACTTGTCCATTGTTATATTAACACTAAATTATTCTCTTATTCTAACATCTCATTGATTATTAAGAAAATCTAGAGTACTTATTTGTCTAAAAAAGCCAAACTATTTTATATTTCAGTTATATAAACTAATATATTGATCTGTGACCCGTGCGTACGCACGGGTCTTATTTGTTTTATTTTGTATATTAAAATAATAAAATAGAAAAAGTATTATGTAATGAAATATTATAAAAATTAAATTATATTGTTGTAAATGTTATTATTAAAGTAATAAAATAGTAAATCTAAGTGATGCAATAATAATTTCAATTTTAAATATAATAAATAGAATTGATTTTAGTTAATTCTAAATTAATTATACCCATACCCATTTTCTTACTACTTCAATATTAATTTTAATTAATTTTTATAAAATAATAAAAAATTATGGTAAAATAAACATAATATTATCAAATATTCAATATTAGAAGGATGATTGTTTTTTCGATATCAAATACTGTAAAATAAATTATAATTGTTTACATTTTAGATTATAATACTAAATAAAATTTAATGAAAACCAACACATTTATTAAATTTACAAACATTAATGAAACCTAATTGATAAAATTTTAAAATATTTTTTAAAAAATATAAAAGGAAAATAAATATTCAAATTAAAATATATTTTAAATGTTTGTTTACTTCAATCTTTTAAATTGTAATGAATATTTTTTTATACACTAATAAAAGTTATAATACATCATTTGATCAAAATGATACAAAGAACAAATAATAATCATAATAAAAGTTTTAAATAAATTATAATTTTTTACATTTTAAATTATAATACCAAATAAAATTTCATGAGAACCAACACATTTATTAAATTTGCAAACATTAATGAAACCTAGTTGATAAAATTTAAAAATATTTTTTTAAAAATATAAAAGGAAAACAAATATTCAAATTAAAATATATTTTAAATGTTTGCTTACTTCAATCTTTTAAATTCTAATGAATCTTTTTTTTATACAATAATAAAAGTTATAATACATTACTTGATCAAAATGATACAAAAAAAAATAATAATCATAATAATAAAATTTTAACATAGATCTTGTATCTTTTGAACTTCAATTATGTTGGATGGTGATAAAAAATATTCATGACAATACATTAAATTTTTATATTGTAATAAATAAAAATTATTTATACAATTATAGTGAAAAAATTACAGTATGATTGATAATGAGTTATAAAATAAAAAATAATTAGATAAATATATCGAAATAGTATTCTATATAATGAAAATAAACAACATATAAAAATATTAAAAAATTAACAAATGTTTACAAACAATTTGAAAGACTATTGAAAGAAATCGCACAAAGAAAAAGAAATGTATAATTAAGGGTATGATAAGTTGAAAAATATCTCAGAGATATAAGAAAACTTTTAAAATATCAACATATATACTCAATGGTTGAGAAATAACAAAAATTATTTTAGCGAAACAAAAGAGTTCTTCAAATGAAACAAAAACTAATAATAATAAGTAAAGAATTATTTTATATTACCTAGTAAATGAAAGGTTTGTGCTATTAAATATTTAAATTGAGAATATTAAACATTCTCATGTGAAAGAAAAATATATAATAAATAAAAATATTAAAAAATAATAAAAATATTCAAATGTGAGACATAAAATTTTTTAATTGACATACATCTTTTTAACATAATTACATAAAAGTTATGATAAGTTGAAAAATATAATTGAGATGCGAATAAGTTTCATGACAAACCAAATAATTATAAGAAATAAGAAATAATATATATATATATATATATATATATATATATGTGTGTGTGTGTGTGTGTGATTACTTAATTAATTGTGAATATTTTAATAATTTAAACGGTGACAGCAGCTATTATGGCAGGGATATGTACATCCTCATACTTGAACAAGTCGGGGATTCCTCATACTCATACCCATACCCAGTCAATGCGGGGATTATCCGTCAAAATGGGGATGGGTTCAAGTAATACCCATATGAACGAGTTTATTTGTCATCTCTAGCCATAATAATAATAATAATAATAATACCATTATAATAATATCTCGTAGTGATAAAAATAATAATAATACAATAACTACATATATAAAGAAATATACATTTGTTGTGTCCTCTTTTGTTTATACAATTTTATCCTCTTAATTATTATTAGCGAACAAACAGGCGCTGTCGCGCCTGTGTATCCGCATTTTTTAATTTTTATAAGATTAATAATATTTATTTTTAAAATATATATAATAAATTTTAAAATAGTTGTTAAATAAAATAATTGTTTGAAAATGTTTTTAGAATAACGGTCAAAATAAAAAAGATTTAAAAAAATGGTTACAGAAAAAATAATTATAAAATAATTAATTTTTAAAATAGTAATTAAGGGTAAAATTGGAAAATGAAAAGTGGACACAAAAAGAGGAATCCCCTTTTTATATTGTTATAGATTTTTTAAATTAAAATAAATAATAAAAATTATTTTTTCATTTTAATAATTTTAGTAACTATTTTTTTAATTCAAATAATTACATAAATATAAAAATAAAATGAACAATAAAACAAATAAAAAATACAAATAATTGAGATATAATCTTGTAGTAAATAAATGTAAAATGTGTGTTTAACTATAATAATAATAATAACAATAATAATAATAGATAATAATAATAATAATAACACTTAAATAATATCGCGTAGTGATAATAATAATAATAATAATAATAATACAACTACATATATAAAGAGATAAACATCTTTGATGTCTTTTTTTGTTTTTTCAATTTTATCTTCTTATTTGTTATATTTTAAACTTAAATAATTATTTAAAATAAAAAAATCATTTTTCAGTTTTATTATTTTACTAATTTTAGTAACTATTTTTTTGAATTGAAATAAGGATTAAATATGTTTTTGGTCCCTTAACTTTTAGTGAATTTTGGAATTAGTCTATTTCGAAACTTTAAACCAATTTAGTTCTTCATATTTCGAAATATGTGGGTTTAGTCATTTTAATCAAATTTTATTACGTACACATTTTAGAATTGTATTTGAGTTGTTTATATTGTTTAACACATTCTTCCTTTAATGTCAAGTCAAATACTATTAAACGCGCTTGAAATGTCAAATAAACTTAACAAAATTTGATTAAAATGACTAAATTCACGTATTTCGAAAGATGAAGGACTAAACTGGTCCAAAGTTAATTGGTCCAAAGTGTCGAAATGAACTAATTCCAAAATTCACTGAAAGTTAAGGGACCAAAAACATATTTAACCGTTGAAATAATTATTCAAATATGAAGATAAATAAACAATAAAACAAATAAAAGGATAAAGTAATTGAAATATGATTCATAGATAGTAAGTAAAAGTAAAATATGTATGTAACCATAATAATAAAAACAATAATAATAATAATAATAATTATTATAATAATTATAGTTCTAATTAATAATAGTAGTAGTAATGATAATACTTATAATAATAATAGTAATATAATAATAGAAATAATTGTAGTTAATAATGATAATAATAATACTTATAGTTGGTAGTAATATTCATAATAATAATTATAGTTGATAACAACAATTATAGTTAATAATAATTATAATTATAATTAGAGTTGATAATAATAATAATAATAATAATAATAATAATAATAATAATTAGAGTTATGATCGATAATAATAACACTAATATAAAACTAAAATAATAAATATGATGAAAATAAGTCTATATTGTTGTAAATGTTATTATTAATTAAATTAAGTTGTAAATTCAGTTTTAAATATAATAAATAAAATTAATATCACAATATGGTGCGGTTAGTTGTGACATCCCATTTTAAATAGAGTAGTCTACTAAAAATTAAGCATCACATAATTATAATGTAAAAGAGCACATATCATGAAGCATACATGTACTGACTATTACAGTTATCCATAGTATACTTGGAATAAAAGCTTAGGCACACCACAATTGCCATAAAAAGGACACAAGGGTACTATTGTTTTACAAAAGATTGCTCATAGAGCAAGGAATCTAAATAAACAAGAGTTCTTCAAAAAGTGGCTCAACAGTGAGCCATAACCCAGACTAAGGGGATCACTCTACACAGCAGCATCTTCACCATCTTGAGTTCTACCAAGGGTTTCCACATCTGCTCACACCAATAAATTGGTGATCATTGCAAAAGAGAAAGCAAAGCAAGGAACAAACAAAAGTGAAAGGGTAAGCTAGAGTAAAATATTTTAACATGTTATCAAGCAACCAAATGATAAAACAGGTTATAATCAAACAAAGCAGTAGGCACCCAAATCATGTGAAAGCAAACAATTGCAAGACTCTATGACTCAATATCCGGATCATACTCTTGATATAGAATTCTAAAGGAAGTATGCACCTGTGTTGGTTTCTAAACTCTGCAGAGTTTAGACGCAAGGGATTATCACCCAACCACACACAGGGTTAATTCTCTAATGTCTTAGGCCCAATATGTCCCAAGACTAGGACCTCCTGCCACTCTCACCACATAAATCATTCTGCTCTATGTGATCGTGAACGATTATTAGAGTTTAGGATACCTTCCTTTATCTAGACATCTCCTATATCAATACACTAACTACCATTACCAAGAGTTTCCCTTGAAACTCTTTTACCAACAAATTTCCACATGCCATCTCAAGAATTCAATTTTCATGCCATTTCACCACCAACCACAAAACAAGTCATGCTTTCCATACCAACATTCTCATTATCAATCTCATTAAAGCATACAAACAGGCATGATCATCTATATTGAGTAAGGGAAAATTAAAGAAAACCATCATGAAACAAACAACAGTCAACACAGCCTCTCCTACCTGAGTTTCATAGGAATGACTTAAAAAAAACATGTATTATCATTGAAAATCTGACATTTGTTTTAAACTTACAAATATATAAATAGTTTTAATAATATTTGAGAGTAGCATATAAAATTAAAACCATTGTTAAACTTGCATGTGAAAGACTTTGAACAAATTATGTTAAATTGGTAATTGGTAATTAATGCATTTAAAAACAAACATTTTTCTTTTATAATAATGAGAATAAAAATTATTGTCATTTATTCTTATACAAGGATCAAAGATATTGGTATTCTAAAATGTAACAAAATGATTAAAATTTTATCAGAAAACTAAAAGAATATTTATTATATATATATATATATATATATATATATATATATATATATATATATATATATATATATATATATATATATATATATTGACCTTTACTAGGAGAGGAAAGACATTACTAATTATGAGATGAAGAAAAAAGTAACAGGTCTGAAAATCAATACATGTATGGATTCATGATAACACTTGCAACAAAATAATGTCTTTTACAACAGTGTATTATGTTCTCATCAAACTAGTTTACTCTCGTGAAAATAGTTACATATATAATAATTTAATTTTTTTTTAACCAAAATATAATTTACCCAGAAGGGAATACTCCTCACATTTATACTTTTATCTAGATTTTTAATTTTTACAAAACATAAAATGTACTCGATGCAATATGAAAATTGTCAAGGGACATGCCATTTTTAATGTAAGCATCAACACCTTAAATTATTTTCTACAAATCCTGCACAGGGGAAATTTTCAATAAAGAATAATTTAAACAAGATATCAATCCACAAATGTTTTAAAAAAAAGAATTTTACTTAGTTCATACTTCAACATAAACCCAAGTCTTCAGAGATTGAGACCAAAGGCAAACTATTTTCATGAATAAAATCTCAACAAATAAATAAAAGTATCTAATGTTAATGATTCAATGCGGGCAACAATCAACATCTAAAATTTCAACCAAGGAAACTATGTACAGAAAACAACATACCCTTAAAAGGATAAATATTAAATACAGTCAGATACTATACCAATAAAAGTACAGAAATGATGCACCTTGTCCAGCAACAGTTAAATTACAAGGTGCTTTCTGTCACATAAATCTGATGCCTATATAGAAAGCATAATAACTTTAAAAAAACACAAACTCTAACTTCCCTTACCTCGAATGGAGCTAAACGTTCTTAAAGAACTCTTGGTGGAAGAGAACCAGAACCAATAACAGCTTAATGAGCTGAAAACAAACGCACGAGCACGAAAAAGAACTTAGATTTGATAGAGATTAAGGTAGGACCAGAACTTAGGAGCTGAAAACAAAAGGAAGCAAGGGAAGGAATCAACTTACGTGGTAGAAAGATGTTTCAACTATGGAAATCAAGGAACTTGTTCAAGCCCTAGCAGAGCTTTCTGCTTCAGCACCAGAGACACAAAGAGGACTATTTTCTGTAAAAGTGACAGAATGAAGGGTAAGTGACTGTGAGGGGGGTCTTGGGGGTCCAAAGTGGGCTGAACTTGGACCCTTAAATGGCTAAGCCCAACCCCTCTTTAGGACAGAGTTTAAAATAGAGAAAGGGGTCTCACATTATTGATTTTACAAAATAAGTATAATAGTATATGACACGTGCGTGTACATGCATTTTTTTATTTATTTCAAATATATTTAGAATAATAATATAATTGTTATTATATTTATTTAACCATTAAAAATAGTAATAATATTATTAATAGAAATTATAAATTATAAAAGATTAAAAATCTATTTAGCAAAAGTATTTAGTATAATAACGTTTTTTATTATTAAAAAAAGCACTTATACTAATAACATCACTATGAATGGTAGTAGTAATAATAATAATAAAAATAATAATGATACTAATAATAACAAACAAATGATAATAATAATAATGTTTATGCTATAAATATTAATGTCAATGTAAATACCAAGGCTAATGTTGCATAATAATAATCTATAATTATATATAAAGATATATACATGAGAAACAAAAACAATTAAGAAGGATAACTAATTGAGATATGATATCGTAATAAATAAAATTAAGATGTGTGTCTAACTATAATAATAATAATAATATTACCATTATAATAATATCGCGTAGTGATAATAATAATAATAATATCATTATAATAATATCGCGTAGTGATAATAGTAATAATAATAATAATAATAATACACTAATCAAATATATAAAGAGATACACATTTTTTATGTCCTTCTTTTGGTTTTACAATTTTATTCTCTTAATTATTATTTATTAAATTTAAAAATTATTCATAATAAAAAATTATTTGTCAGTTTTATCATTCTACCAATTTTAGTAACAATTTTTTTTCAATTCAAAAAATATCAAAATATAGAGATAAAATGAATAACAAAACAAATACAAAAATAAAGTAATTGAAATATGATCTCGTAGTAAATAAAAGTAAAATATGTGTCTAACTATATTAATAATAATAATAATACCATTATAATAATATCGCGTGGTGATAAAAAAAATAATACTAATACCACTACTACTAATAATAATATTAATATTAATATAACTACATATAAAGAGATAAACATCTTTGGTGTACTTTATATTTTATCAATTTTATCCTCTTAATTATTATATTTTAAATTTAAATAATTATTAATAATAAACAAATTATTTTTCAGTTTTATTATTTTACTAATTTTAGTATCTATTTTTTTAAATTGAAATAATTGTTCAAATGAAAAGATAAATGAACAACAAAACAAATAAAAATTACAAGTAATTGAAATATGATTCATACATAGTAATTAGAAGTAAAATGTGTATCTAACAATAATAATAAAAATAATAACAATAATAATAATAATAATTATAATAATTATAGTTCTTAATAATAATATTAGTAATATAATAATATAAATAATTATAATTAATAATAATGATAATAATATTTATAGTTGATAGTAATAATGATTACTAATTATAGTTGATAATAATAATTTGTGATGGATCTTCACCAATAATTTTGGGGGAGCTAAAATAATTTATAGTAAAAAATTTTAAACTCATCAATAACTTATTCGGAATAAAAAGCCCCGGTTATTCCTTTTTGAATGTAAGTAACCATATTGTGTTCAAGAAATTCATCTTTCATCTTATTCCGAAATTTGTTTTGAAAATATTCGTTATAGAAAATGAAACATTAAGAGTTAAATAAAATGAATTAGATAATCAATCAAGTAAAATATCTTTAATTTGTTTGTTTTTGTCAAAGATTGACATAATTCAATAATGGTCAACAAATCTTTCAAATTTGAATGGGTATGAACATCGACAATGAAATGTTGGAGTGAAATTTTAAACTGATAATATATTTATCAATATATATATATATATATATATATATATTTTTTTTTTTTTTTAAGTTTAAGACAAAAATATAATTTATCATAATCTAATAAAAATTGAGACGTATTACTAACAAAAATATATAATAGTAATAATATTATATATTACAAATAAGAGTAAAAAATTTACTACTAATAATGTTAATAATACTAATAGTAATAATATATAATAGTAACATATAATCATAATAACAATTATTATTATTATTATTATTATTATTATAATACTAATATTTGTTATAATTTTACTACTATCACTATAAATAATATTTGTAATAATATTATTATTAATAATAATTATAAATACTAATACTTATAAAAATACCACAAATAATAATATTATTTATAATTAATATTATAGTTGAAATCATAAATAAATGAAATAATATTATTTATAACCGGGTCCTTTTGTACCAGAGTTTTAAAATGACAAAAAAACTAATTTTTATGACACATGTTAATAAAAAAAATGGGTAATGTAATAATTTTGGTAATATCTTCTTTTCTTAATATGTAATAAATTTCATTTATTACATTATTATTTAGCAATACAATAGTGATAATAAAATTTAAAATAATAATCTTTCACGTTTCAACGAAGAAAATAACCTAAAAGTACAAAATGAATATTTTCTAAAAATTATTTATATATTTATCATACAAATTTTAAATTAAATATTTATTAATTTTATGTTTGTTTTAAAATATCATGACATTTATAAAAAAAGAACTTTTGAAAAAAACAATTAATTATATCAAACTTTTTAATTGTTTTTTTAAATAATTCGTTGTTTATTTATAAAATATTTTTAATTTGTTTAAAATTTACAATTTTATGAATAAATGGCGATAAATGTAATTTTCTTATTTTTTAAATAAATTAAAGATTATACACATTAATTTTATACTCAAATGTTAACAAAATTACTATATTCATACAATTAAAGTTTTTTATTAAATTAATTTAATGTTTTTAAATTCACAAAATAAGTGCATTTTATAAATGATCCTCTCTCTATATATATTAAGAATGTTTATTAAATTGATTTAATATTTTTATTTTATAAAATAAGTTCATTTTATAAATGATCCTATCTCTCTACGTATTTATTATGGTTCCTAAATTTTAAAATATTGATACATTTAAATTAATAACGCTATAATTTAATTATATAAATTTAGAAATAAGGATACTTTTAAATTAATAACATTAAATGAGATTCAAGTTGTTATAATTTAATTATATTTAATTTAGGAGGGTATAAATATATTTTAAAATTATTTTTGGATACTTTTAAATTAATAACATTAAATTAGATTCAAGTAGTTATAATTTAATTATATTTAACTAAGGAGGGTATACATATGTATTTTAAATTTATTTTTGGAATCACATTTTAATTAAGTAATTACTCTATTTAATAAAATAAGTAATTGAAAAACTTATATTTACTAAATAATAATAATTATATAACTTCTTTATTTACAAAATAATTACACATATACTATTTTAATATTATATTATCTATCATTATATGAAAAAATATACTTTTTGATAATTACTTACTAGACAAATTTTACTATTTAAAAAGTAATAATATTATATATATATATATATATATATATATATATATATATATATATAAAATTATAGATATTTTCAAGCTCTGTTATTTTAATATTTACAATATCAGTTTTATAAAATTATCTATTTTAAAGTAATACAAATTTGAATATATTTTAATCTATAATTTTAATATTATTAACACAAATTTTATAAAATTATATATTTTAAAGTTATATTATATTAATATAAAAAAAAAATACACATACATGAGTACATGTGTTTTTTCTAATATATATAATATGTTTATTCATCAAATTAAATATGAAATAAAATAAAATGAAAAAAGACATAAACATATTTTTAATTTAGCTACATTTAATTTTATCTTTCAAATTTAGAATTACTTTCAGTTCTATAAGTTATCTTTAATAAAATTATTTTAATTCATTTGTCAAGGTGTCTTTGATCTAAATTTTGTCCGATTAAGTATCTAAAAGAAAAACAAATATTTGATCAGGTATTTATTGATAATAGAGTAAAATTAAATTATGTTATTGTACAAATGAATTTTTTCTCTCATATATATGTACCACTTTTTTAATAATAATAATAATAATTAATAAGTTAAGAAAACAATATAATTTTGATGGTTTAAAGCTATGAATATCTTATGTTTTGTATTTTGATTTCTATAACTTTTTGTTTGACATTTGGTTAATTGGTAATCTGACCTCCCATCTCTTACATATTTAATAAAATAATGGCAAGAAGTGAATTAAATAAAAGTAAATCTTATATCAGAAAAAATTAAATAATGAAAATATACTTTTTTAGCACATTTACCTTTATATTTCTTATTGCACCACAATTTTTTTTACTAAACAGCGGAATACATTAATTTCATTACATCAATATTTATTTTAGAGGGTTGAAAATGTTAAATTAAATGAATTATTTTTATTATAATTAACTTCAATTTTATTTATTCTAAAGAGTAACCAAACACCTGTAATCAAATGAATAAAATCATAAAAGAATACAAAAAATATTAACAATTTTATAGGTTAATTTTAATTATATATTTTAACTGATAACAGAAAAAAAAAAATTCATTACTTTAAAGAAATGAATATTTTTCAACCAAGATCACAGTTGAACGTGAAAATAGCACCTTCAGGCACTGTGGCTTTCATTGGTAACGCATACAATCCCAATCCCCAATGCGCAGTTCGCTTATATAAACACACTACCTCTCTTCCTACCTTCATCTGTATCTCTATTTCTTTCTCTCTCTCGTAACTTTTTTTATTAATTCTTGTAAATTAGGATTAGGGTTTATATCAATTTGCACTGTACAATTTAAATCAGAACCTTGTGTTCTCATGCATTCCTCTTTTCTTCAAATAAAACCGGTCCTAGAACCAATCAAGGGGATGCTATTTCGTGCCCCAAATCCAGTTCTTTCCGTAAGTGAGAGCTCATTAGGGTTAAGAATAGGGTTTTAGATGCGTTTTTGTTTCTGATTCGAATCAACATGGAGAGTACGCGCAGAACCTTGGATAGATCTAGAGAACTGGGTTCCAAGAAGCCTCGATTGATCGATGAACTCAGTGCCCGACAGTTACCTCAACGACAGCAAGGGTCCGGGGTAGTTGCTTCCTTGGTGTCTGCAAGGGCTCGAGTAAATGATAGGGACTCCGAAAGCAGCGAATCCGGTCGCGGGGGTGGGTACCAGCCTCAGCCGCAGCCTCACCATGAGCTTGTGACTCAGTATAAGACCGCTCTTGCTGAGCTTACTTTCAATTCAAAGCCTATAATTACGAACTTGACTATTATAGCCGGAGAGAATCAGTCTGCTGCCAAGGCAATTGCCGACACTGTTTGTGCTAACATTCTAGAGGTGAACAAAATGTGCTGCCCGTGCGTATTGAATTGAACTGTAATGGATTTTTGGAATAAAGCAAGAACAATTCGACTTGAATTCTATGATTTGTGATATTTGGTGTTTGTTATTGTTTTTTAATGTATGGGATGATGAATTGGATTGTTGTTGTAGATTGAAATGCTAGAGGAAAAGGGACATCCATCGTTTGTTGAATATCACCTTATCTTATTGGCCCTGTGAGAGTAGATTGGTTTTTAAGTGGTGCTTTATGTCCTGCACCTAAAATCCTTTTGAAGCATATTTAGTTCTCTAATTAGCATTATGAAGAGAAGTTGTCCTTTTGCCAAATGACGGTAGTTTGGTTAATTTTAAATCGGTGTTTGACTGGTAATCACACTGGGAAGTGGTTCTCCACAATTTGCTAGGTGTTTTCTTCATTTTTTATGCAAAAGGGATTAATAATCTTGGTAAACATTGATTTTTCCTGTGACAACTACGGAATCATTAAACAGTTTTCATTCTTAAATACCCGAAGGTATAGCTTTATCACCTGTATTAGTCCTGGTGGATTTGAGCAGAATTGCCTCTCATAGGTGATAACACTAGTCTTAAACCAGAACCAGTTACTAATCTCAATCAGTAATAAAGTTTGATTATGAAATTCTGTGCCAACTTCTGATTGGATTATACATTGTTTTCAGCTGTTTTCCCTGTTTGCATCTGTCATGACAATCTTATTCTTGTCATCGTGTTTTTTAACTTTAGAAAAAAGGTATAGTGTAATTGAAACAAGTTAATGACATTCCAGGTTCCAAGTGATCAAAAACTGCCGTCTCTTTATCTCTTAGACAGTATTGTTAAGAACATCGGGCGGGATTATATAAAGTATTTTGCTGTCAGATTACCTGAGGTCAGATACTCACTATCCTTAACCATTATCTTCATGCCTTTATTTTGATACACTTTTTATTATATATGATGAATCCTTTGGACAGTGAAGTTTTTAAATTTTATACTGAACTGTTCTGACACTAGATTAAGTGACTCGTGAGATTGTTAAGTTATATACTCATAATGAAATGGAAACAATTTTTCCCTATGCATTTTTGCTTTGACATATGTTTTCTAATTCTATACACCTATTTTTAACTAGGTACTACTACTTTACATTTTAGGTATTCTGCAAGGCTTACAGACAGGTTGATCCTATTGTCCATTCAAGTATGAAACATCTTTTTGGAACTTGGAAAGGAGTCTTTCCTCCTCAGTGCCTTCAGATGATTGAGAAGGAGCTTGGCTTTACACCTGCAGTCAATGGTTCAGCTTCAGTATCTGCTACAGTCAGGAATGATTTGCAGTCACAACGCCCTCCTCACAGTATCCATGTGAATCCAAAGTATTTAGAAAGGCAGCGTCTCCAGCAGTCAAGTACGGTATGTGAACCATTGCACCAAAAACTTGTTCTTTAAAGGTCTGGATAGTTGCATTTTGAAAGGAAAATTCAAGCTTTGATACTGTTACAAATTTTTATGTGATGAATTGAAATTTGCAGTCATGTGTTCCTTGGATGTTGAAATGAATGGAAGACATGTAATTGGCATCCAATTTTGATCTTTATTTTGATACACTATACAGTATTTTCAATTGGAATTTTTCCATTAAACTACTTTAAATTTCTCTTGATCATAAATTTCCATGATTTTGTGGTTCTAATTATGATTTGGCAGGTGATGATATATATGTGCTATTAACCTTGCTAGGGTTTAGTTTAAAGTAATATTTTGAATGCCATCTCCCTATTATTTTCATATACATATACCAGTCTTTTCATCCACTATCACTTGTACTTATTTCTTTTGCCGTCTCCTTTTTTAATGCCATGAAGAGTAAAGGAGTTGTTGATGACATGACTGGAGCTTTGTTAACCTCAAATGAGGATTCAGAGAGGCCAAATAGAGCTTTGGGTGCTTCTCGACCATGGCTGGATCCTAGGATTAACATGCTTGTATGTGATCTAGCTGTTTCCTTTTCCTCTTTATGCTATTATCTCTCGCAGCTGTTGTATCTTAATGTAGTGATGTGTATTGCAGAATAATCAGCACACACAGAGAGATGCATTTAATGATTCTGTTCCTGAGAAGAGCATTGATGGATCATTTGGAGGCAGTCAATATGGTTCTGGCATTTCTAGTAATTTGGTCTCAGGGGCTGGAAGAACTGGAACTAAGCTCATTGATTTAGGGCAAGAAAAAACATGGTCCAAAACAGATGGTGGTGATGCAGAGACCATATCTGGGCAAAAAAACGGTTTCAGTCTCAAGCGTAGTCTTTCAACTCGTGAAGCACCAAAGTCCATAAATTTGAAAGCACAACGTCGGCCAGGCCTAACTTTAACTCAGATATGGAACAATATGATGTCAGATAACTGGAAAAATTCCGAAGAGGAGGAGTTCACGTGGGATGAGATGAACTCTGGTTTGACTGATCATGGACCTAATGTGTCCAGCAATTTGAGCACAGATTCATGGATGACAGATGATGAAAATTTGGTAAGCTTGCTAAAAGGGTCAGTTGCACTGCCATTTTGTTTGCGATTTTTCTACTAATTTATAAAATGAAGTACATTCCTTTGTTATGTAACATGATTCTATTTGAAATGATCCTCCAAATTTATAAAACTCCTGCTAATTTTAGAAACCCTTTTCCTACTACTACATTTTTCACAAAGCAATCAAGACTGGTTAATGTGGCTAATTTCGATCAGAAAACTCCACTTACTATGTGAGTTTTTTCACTTTCAGCAAAAACTAGAACATCATTTAGTGTTACTCTTCCCCTTAAAAAGTTGCTCTTTTCTAAGCTTCGAATTATGAGACAATCCCTATCTTGAAATATAGGGGACATTACAGATAATCATATTAAAGGAAGAGGCCAATTTCTTGATAGTGAGGGCAATTGAACTAAATAGCGTGCGTGGTAACATGCAGTTGCCCCAAATATTTTAAATTGTGTATAACAAGAAAAGTTGTTTTGTAATCAGTCTAAGGCCAAAAGCACGAATTCCCTTAGATAACTTGCCTAACAAGCACTGATATATCAAAGTCGAGCAATCCAAAGTTTTAAAAAGCCTAATACAAACTAAGAATAAAACTCTAATTTAATTTGGTATAAGATATCCTGGTTCTCTACTTTCAAATCCTGGTAGTTAAACCACTTAATCCCTAAATCCAAAATTATCTGAAACTTCATAAATTTCAATGGATATACATGACTGATTTATTTTTTCAATGTGCAGGAAGGTGAAGATCACCTACATATTCAACACCCTTATGGGGTAAAGGTTGATAAGGAAATATCCACTGTTAAGAAACAACTGCCTGGTTTTGGTGGCCATCCACCTTCATCATGGCAGTTGCAGAAGCATCACACAATTGATAAGTTGAATCTGAAGCCAGGTTACTCAGAAGGATTTGTGTCCACTATTAGTGGCTTACCAGCCAACGCAAGTTCTTTACCTATCAAGAAGGGGAACCAGTCTTTTACGTCAAAGGCAATAGTAGGATTGTCCAAAACTGTAGAGCCACAATTTGATTCTGGGGAGACCGAATCCCCTTCTGGGCAGTCACCTTTGCATCGACAGTCTCCATCACTGCCAGGAGCAGTATACCACCCTCATTCAATGCAAAATTTGCCTGAGCAAGAAATGCCCCAGGATCTCAAAACATCTCAATTTTTGGGAGGTCCAACTAGTCAGCCCATTAGAGATCGCTCACCTACCCTTCATCCCGTCGTTCAGGTTGGTAACATGCGAAGAACACAGGAAAAGGACATGCAGGGCACGTTTCAACCAAAGCTTCAGCAACAGCAGCTCGACTCTTCTCAGGCTGAAGTTTTTGCCAAAACTAAGCTGCCGCCCCTGTCTAAAGTTTCTTTAACCAAAGAAGTTTCAGAACAGTCAACCAAGAATAATTTGTCAGCTGCAGCTGTGAAGAGTGGAATCATTCCCAAGAAATCAATTACCAGTAATCTGGATCCAAGGAAGCATCTATCCAAGTCTGGGGTTCAGCTTCCTCCTTCTGGCAGGTCTTCTCCTGCAACATTAATTTCTTCGGGGTCTGCAGTGGCATCAACATCTTTATTGGATCCTCTGCACAAAGATTCATCTTCGCTGCCCAAAAAACCTCAAGGAAAGGCTGGACAACCGCCACAAAGGCCTTCTACTCAGCCACCTGCTTCCTCTAATGTGAATGCTGCAAAAAGTAATGTAAACCCAATCGCAAACCTTTTAAGTTCATTGGTTGCAAAGGGTTTGATATCTGCAGAAACTGAATCACCGACTATGGTACCAAGCGAGGTGCTGAAAGGATCCAGAGATAAAACTGTAAACATCATTACCAGTAGCTCTTTCCCAGTTACATCAGTTTCTGATTCCGCAGCTGTCCCAGCATCATCTACCACCAGAGATGAGGAAGACGCTGCTACAAAATCTTCTCTTCCCTCAGCTCAATCAACTAGCACGAAAATCAGAAATCTCATTGGCTTTGATTTTAAACCTAATGTAATTCGAGAATTCCATGAACCGGTAATTAGGGAATTATTGGATGATTTCCCTCATCATTGCAAAAGTTGCGGTATTAGGTTTAAACCAGAAGAACAGTATAAGAGACACTTGGAGTGGCATGCCACAAGAGAGCATGGTCCAATTAAAGTATCCAGAAGTTGGTATGCGAAGTCAAGTGATTGGATTGCTGGCAAGGTAGACTATTCATCTGAGCTTGAGTTTACCGACTCTGTTGTTGTACACGACAAAGAAACAGAAAGCAGTCATTTGGAAACGATGATTCGAGCAGATGAAAATCAGTGTTTGTGTGTATTGTGTGGCGAGCTATTTGAAGATGTATACTGTCACGAAAGGAACGAGTGGATGTTCAAAGGGGCCGTTTACATGAACTGCTCGGATTACAATGATGAGATGGAAAGTAGAAATGTGGGTCCCATCATTCATGCCAAATGCTTATCAGAGAACTCAATGTTCACCAATTTGGTAAGAGACCTGTTATGATATAGATATCTTTCATTTTGTTATACTTTAGGTAGTAATTTGATTGGAGTATTTTTTTTGCAGGGTAATGATTAATGGTTTGCCTCCATAGCATTGCCCAATGGTGTAGTCGGAAGCTTACCAAGGGTATCCACCCAGTTTCACATTGCATACTAAATTTTGATGATCCTTTATACTCAAAATTTATTGCCTCTAACTGGTTCTTAGAGCGGTTAAACAAATTTTGTGCTCTTTTTTGGTTATTGTACTTTTACCCGGGAAAAAAATTGCGTAGTGTTCAACTATATAATTGAGCTAAACTTAATCGTCGATAGTGCATTTAACATATCTGGCGATAATCACTAGGCAAATAACTGTGCCCATGGTAATCCAAATATACGATAACGTTATCTGCAGCAACAAAAAAAACCACGATCTTAATTTCCCTCGTTATTTTCCGTAGTTAAATTTGTTAAGGAGGGATTGAAAGTAACTACTCTCAGTTGGATGCTCCCATCCCAACAAAGTTTGACGTTAAAACAATTTTCATACCTTAGGAGATTTTCATCCCATCTAAGTTTCTAGTCACCCCTTTTTTCACTGTGTATATGTGTTAATAATTTCTCCACCTCTGGATAAAAATCAAATACTTAAATAGTTGAATGGTTACGTATTGATAAGTTCATTCTTTCGATGTTATTTACTAGTTTTTTCCTCAAAAAACATTATCTCTCATGCTGTTGCACGCAACATGGAACCATTGAACATTGTTATCTGATAGTTAACCATGTTTCCATTGTGCAAAGCTAATTTTAGCCATTGGATATATTTTGGTTTTAAAATTTATAGTTGATATTTTTTCCATTTTCCTTCACCCCACCACGACCACGACCTTTTTTTTTTCTTTTTTTAATTTGCCCTTCAACAATCTTCTTTATTTTTTTTTTTTGGCAAAGTTTCTCTCCACCTAAGATCTACCTTCTTTTCTTTAATCTTTGGCGAACTTTCATTTCCAACTCTAACGAATGCTTTTTGATTTGGACTGGACTAGCGAGATAGTATTTATATTCATCCTTAACTGATGTCTTCACCGTCAATGTCACTGGTGAGAGCGTAACCATAAAGCAAAAACTTCAATCCTCTTTGTTCATTTTTGCAGTGGAAGCTGGTGCATGGGGGCAGCGGTGGGAGTTGCGGGGAACTTGGAAGGAAGAAGGGAATATAATGCCTTTTTTTTCTGGGGTCCTTCTCTCTCACAAATGTACGCTAATTTTTTTTAATACAAGTTTTAGATAATGTTCTTTGTTTTTGGTGATGAATGTTGAGTGTTTTGGTCGATTGGTCTGGTGATGGTTTAGTTTGTAACATGTTTGGGTAATTTTATTTATTTATTGTTTGTGTTATGGGTGATAATTTGCGGTGGGTATTCTCAACTAATGAAACAATTCCTCTTTATCTCTGTATATGTTCACACACAGAATATTATACTTGATTTAATTCTAACAACATAATCGTAGGTGCGAGACAGTGCCAAAATAATCTAATCAAATCCTTTTGGATTTGGAGCGGTGAGATAGTATCTGTTATTTGTGTTCTGAACGATGGATTTGTGTTGGGTGGTATTCTCGGTTTGACAACTTTACTCAACAATGTGGAGTTATTTTTTCATCCAAATGGTGCAATTTCTTTATGGAATTGTAAAAGAAAAATGATGTAACTCTTTAAAAAAAATTTGAGACCAAAGTCATGTCAACTTGACAAAAATTCATTACTAAAGAAAATTTACATTAAAAGTAGTTAGCAAAGTTATAGTATATTATATTTACAAATATTTAAGTAATTTATTATGTGAAATAAAATAAATTTGACTTACTTTTATTAATTATGTTTTGAATTTTAACATATAATTAAGACTAAAATAAAAATATAAATGCATATTAAATAGGAAAATATCGTTTATATATTATAAATAAATATATATTCAACGTTATTCAGCTCAAGATTAAAACCACGATAGAGGGAATTTTAAAATCTTCTAAGATGCTTTGGATTTTTCGGTTCCTAATGTTAAAAATAAAATATCAATTCTTGAAAGGAAAGAAAAAAAAAAGTAAAAAAAAAAATAGTGTAAATTGATTTCTTAAATTCTGAAGCCCTCAATTTTTATAAACGTTCTGGAGAGAGTCTGACTGTAGAAAATATTCTAATCTATGATATCATTAAAAGGTTTAATTAATCGTATAATACCCAGTTTGGGGTTAGTGTGTCAAATAGGTACCCGATTTTAAAAAAGTGTCAATTGCATCCCAACTTTTGAAAATTGCTTCAATTAGGTCCCTTTCAGACAGAGTTGACTAACGCCGTTAGTCAACGTGCCACGTGTCAATATGTGGTTTTTTTATTTTTTTTTTAAAAATTTAAAAAAAAAATTAAAAATGCCACGTGTCAAGTCCCTGTGTATGACACATGGCATTGTCAGTGCCACGTGGCATTGCAATGCCACGTGTCAGTATCATTATCAGATGTCATAATGTTGATTTCGATTTAGTCCCCATTTATATTTTTTCGTTTCAATTTAATACCTACTTATGTGTATTTGATTCAATTTTGACCTAATTTTTTTTAATAATTAAAATATTTTTTTATAAAATTAAAAGTAATTAAGTATAAAAGTTTTACAAAAATTAAGTATTTGATATTTATATTAAAATTTAGTGGTAAAAGTCATTTTATTAAGTCATTTTTAATAAAAAAAATTAGTATAACATTCATACCAATAGAAATTTTGATTTAAAATTAGTAAGAAACAATATTATTCTATTTAAAAAATAAAATAAACATTAACAAAACATGAGTACTTAATAAAAAAGTAATTAATAAAATAATATGTTAAAAAGTCGTTTTTAATAAAAAATATTAGTATAATATTTATACAAATAATAAATTTGATCTGAAATTGAGAGAAACATTATAAATATTAGTACTTAATTTTGTAAAAATATTTATACTTAATTATTTTTAATCTTATAAAAAATGGATTACAAAAATATTTTAATTATTAAAAAAAAGTTGGGACAAAATTGAATCAGATACACATACTTAGGTACTAAATTGAAACAAAAAGACATATATGAGGACTAAATCGAAATCAACACAATGACATCTAATAGTGACACTGACACGTGGCATTACAATGCCACGTGGCACTGACAATGCCACATGTCATACACAGAGACTTGACACGTGACATTTTTTTTTTAAATTTAAAAATTTTAAAAAAAAAACAAAAAAAAACCACATATTGACACGTGGCACGTTGACTAACGACGTTAGTCAACTCTGTCTGAAAGGGACCTAATTGAAGGAATTTTCAAAAAATTGGGTTGCAATTGACACTTTTTTAAAACCGGATACCTATTTGACACACTAGCCCCAAACTGGGTACTATACGATTAATTAAACCTAATTAAAATCTAACCAACAAAGGCAAAAGATAGAATTTAAGGTACGTAGATGAGTTTATGATTATTGAAGACTCGTTGCAATGATGTTGAATAGTTATTAGAGTACCACAAGAATGATTACATCTTTAGTCTACTACGGATAATGATATTTTTATAATTAAATTATTTAATCTATAATGATATTTTTATAATTTTTTCTTATAATCTAAGATGATATATTTTAAGTTATTTTAGAATGTATAAAAATGAAAATATAAAATATAAAATATCAATTAAAAGATATCATCTTAGATAAAAATAGATAAAATTTAGTTATTATTTATTGATACGGTTATGAGAGTAGATGTATTCCAGTTCTGGCTCCACCATAAACCTTCTACTCAAACACTCTTCGTCCTTCACCTCGCATTCCTCTGACCCCATCAGCTGCAGCATGCATGAGATTAATTACATTTAATTAGGTCAAATAAATGGAGAATGAATATGATTAGAGGAGATTAAACAGATGGTATATCTTTACTTCCATGTCATCGACCTTCATTTTTTTCTCAGCTATATCAAGTAGCTCAAACCTTGGAGAAAAACAAGCACCAAACAACGTTGTTTTGTTTGTACAAGGAAACGTGCAGAAGCTAAGGAGGAAAGAGCAAGAAGAGAGACAAAGAAGATAAGCTGTTGCTGCTTCATTGTTGAAGGGTACTCTGAGAAACCAAAGTTTATATATGCCTCTACCATGGTGGAAGAAGGGATAAATAAGTCCAACAATTAACCCACTACTTTTCATTTTTTTTTTCATTTTTTAGTTTAAATTTGAGATCTCACTAAAACTAATCATCTAATTCTAGTTATAATAAAAACATGTTGGTTTATGGACACTATGTATGGGAACACTTTCACACACTTTTCTTAACTGCCCTACCCATTTCAACTTACTATAACGCCTTATTTTAAAAAACCTAAGTCTTTATGTTAAGTATATCTACTTCACAAAACAATTTAACAGATTTTTGAATATAATTAAATTCATCTATAATCTATATTATTTTTAAAATTAATCTTACTAATATATTAGGTTTTCTTAATTTCTAAATAATTAATTGATTAAATAAAAAAGAAGACTTTTAAAAAAGCAATAAAGAATTATCTTGACAATTTAAGGAGATAATTAGCCTAGTAGAAATACTGAATACTGTAAAATTCGATTGAGAATAGATAGATCAGAGAACAATTCCTTTCAAAACATTTGTTCTTTTTATGATTTAAATATGTTTTTAATTTCTAAATTTTGATGTGAGATTGAAATTCGTTTTTGTTCGAAATTTTGTTATATTTTGGTCTCCAAATTTTAAAAATGAATGGATATATTATTTTTACCTATTTACGTTAAATATTTTTGACGTGTCAACGCATTTCATACTAATATTTGAGTTGTTTACACTATTTAACACATTTTTACTATTATAAAATAATAATAGAAGGAGTATCGAACAAAAATATAACAAACTCTGCTTTATTGAATTGAATGATTACAATAGAAGTCTACTTTCATTTATATAGAGAAATTAACCCTAAACTTGAAATTCTAAATCATTTATATAACAAAAAAAAAAATAGAGTGACAACTATCTTGATTATTACAGCTTTCCTTTACAAACTTAATGTGGTGCATAAATACAAGAGAATCCACTACATTGAGTTTGGAATGTATGAACAAGAACCGATTGGAAAAGAGTGGTTTAATTAGAGCATCAAACCATTGATTTGCGGTAGGAATATGATGCACGTGAAGCTTTTTAGATAAAACCTTTTCTAACAAAGAAAATATCGATTTCCATTTTGAGAATGAAGAATTGGATTGTGGGTGACACCTACAACACTTTGATAATAATAACACAAAGTTGGAACTAAAGAAGAAAATGACGATTATTTAAGAAGAGTTTGGTTATTCTTCTATAATATTCATTTCAATGTTTGTTAAAATCGCGTTTGATACAAAATTTAATATAATTAAATTTAAAAAATTATATTCATTTATTTTTAAAATTTAAAATAATAATATATTAAAATTTCTTAGGGAATAAAATATATTTAACTCATTTTTATTTTAGTTTTAATATATAATTATCGGTTCCTGTAAGAAGAATATGTACAATTTAGCAACCTTCTTATAAAAATGAATACAAAAGTTATTCAAGATTTTATGATAAGGTTCAGAGGTAGTATATTATTTGTTTTTTTCTATTTTCTTTTCTATCATTTTTATTTCTATTATATAGCCTATCTTTTTTTTCATTTCTCATATCTCTTTTTTTTCTCTCTTCTGCATCTCACTTTTCTGTACAAATTCTTGGTATAAATACAATTATATATACTTTTGGTCTTTAATATACATGGGTACCCTTAATCTTGTAACATTGAGGAGATCCAATATCATGACATTTTGTCATGTTGGAATTAATGTGACCACAATGAACAATTGAGTGGAGTTATTACTCAGTATGCACTTTCTTCTTATTTCTTCATACTTTATAATAGAAATGTAAAGGTGGAAAGGAAAAATACAGATACATATCTATATTATTTGTAGTGGATATTCGGGGATAAGCACCATTGTATTTTAGTGGTATTTATATATTTATTCCATTAAACTTTTTTATGGATGACAAAAAATTGTCAACTATAAAAAAAATAGACACTAATTTTGCAGTAGAATTACTTTTCGTTTTAGATAAGTAACCGAGATTATGAGTTTTTTTTTAAATGGTTGTTTATGTTAATCAAATTCAAGTTTTTCTTTTAATTTTAAAAAATGAAAAATTTATATAAATTTGTCTATAAGTAATTATTTTTTAAATTAACTTAATTAATATACGATCGTTTAAAACTGTTTCATTATTTTTTACCTTGACATGAAATTGAGAATCGAATAAAATCAAGGAAAGTAAAAATAAATAAATAAATAAAAATAGATACTTCCATGATTGAAATTTTGTTAGTCGTCATATTTCACGTCATTGTTAAATGGGTTGAAGAGATTTTGCACGCTAGTGTTATGACTTTCATCCTAAGAAAAAAATGGTTCGATCTATATTTCTATAGAAATTAAAGTTATGTTTTGCCATACGGTCTATTTCCACTTCATTCTTTCTCATTTCGTCTATCAATTTTTTTTTTTAATTAATTAAATTTTAATTATTTTTAAAACTGCTCTAGGAACGTGATTCTGGAGAATGCAAAATGAAAACCTGAAACATGCATAGTCTGTAATATTGTCTGTTGTCTATGTATTTTCATAATTCTTTACTTAGACCCAACAAATTAACAAGTGATCCAAACTCCATACATCGACTAAATACATTTCAACAGCTTATTAGATAAAATAACACTTTAATGATGTAATAATATAAGAGCAAAGAAGGTAAAAAAAGAACAGGACATTCAAAGCACAGTATTCCTTGGAGCACAGGATTGACTAATATAAAACCTCCAATCGGAAGTAGCATTAAATTCTGAAGATTCTACACACAAGATGCAAACTTTTCCAGAAGCATACAAGAGTTTGCAGTATTGAAGCAGAACCACTCGTGACAAAGGTGTGAATATTTGAAAATGATGATTTGCCTGAAACAGTTGTATCAACTTAAAACATTAATTACCTGCAGCTGAAATGTCTGAGAGTGCTCTGGAGCTCGTCATTGGGAATGAGTCGCAAATGAGAGCGAGGATAATTATGGTCATAGGATTCCCAAATTCTCTCTTTTATTTTCATACTTGCATTTTAAAAACCTTTAAAATCTGAATTACACTCCCAAAGCTTCTTAAACACGCTCTAATTGAACCAAAGATGAAAGATGCACGAACATGGAATCTATAAGAATAGAGCATTATTACAAGAAAAAAAAATCATTGTCTAACTATTTCTCTGCATCTCATATTTTACAACAGTGCCTTTGGTCAGCTAGTATACCGTGTCTCAAGTCATCTAAGGTACTATCAAACTAACCATACAGAACTTACATGGATCCACGAAAAAAGCTTTCACCTTGTAAAGTTTGATTTCTTCTATTATCGAAAGAGGTAAAAGAAATTAAGTGTAAAGCTGGAGTGAAGTATATAACCTATCCTATTGAAGATGTATCACTACTATAGTCACTATATGCTGCAGGAAAGCTAATCTACATAGAAACCAGAAAGCAACATATGTCAAAAATAGAGATGGACAAGTGGCTCCCATTTTACCTCCGACAACAACTCATATCATAACCAATAAAGAAGCTGCCATCTCGCAGATTAAACGTGAAATTTGTAAAAGTCAGGTAACTGTCTACCAGGACAGGCAATGCAATTTTATCTGTTCAAAGGTTCTAACTGAACTTCCATTCTCCCAGAAGGTAGTGACTCTTTATCTGCAGTTGTTCTAGTTGAGCTCAAGAGATCAACTGAATCATCTTCCTCAAGATTACCAAACACCCAATTGCTTTTTGCAGATACCTGCTTCTTTATGCGCTGCCTTTCCTGGTATTCTAAATAAATAACAATCAAAGCACCCACTAAGAACCAAATTGCCATAGCCCAATTGAGTCCACGGGCATTTTCCACATCATATCTGTCTCCCAGATGCTTCATCCCAGTAAACAGTGCCGCGATGCCAACAACAATGGCACATCTACCAACAAATGCGTGGAAATATTCCCAAATAACCCTCTTGAAGGGTGCTTGCTCCCCATTTGCTGGCTTTTGAGGCCTTAAGAAAGCATTTACTGGCTGTATACAGGCAAAAAATATAGTAGCTAATCCAAATTTCACATGTGTTGAGCGGACATAAAACCCTCTAAGCTCAGCAACAGCAAAAAGAAGGGCAAGTAAAACAATTATTAGCCCTGAGTATTGTAAGTAAACATGAATCCGGAACCATCCGTCACCTTTAAGATGTTTTAAGTATCTGGCGGCCAATATCCCTCCGGGAAACAGGATACCCCATGCAACAAACATCATAAATCCATGCACAGCCAAAACAGGAAGCAAATCCTGTTCCGCTTCAGCTGACCCACGCATCAGTTGTACACGGATAGGCCTATTACTTGTACTGGAATGCATATTCCTATTAGTAAGATGGTCATTAGTCCATTTAGCACCCATTGCCCAAACAACTTTGAGTGGAGATGTGGGATCAATAATATTTTTACACTCTACCCTCTTTTCCCGTCTACAAGATGGGTCCAAGGGACGCGTAAACTCCAAAGTAATGATGCCATTTTCTGTTTTACACCTCACATGTGTCAAATTCTCCCGTGTAAGATGCAGGCTTAAAGCGTCTTTTCCATCAATCCAGTAAGTGTTTACATGTCCAATACCAGATTCATCCACCCAACCCACATACACATAGCTGTTCACCATTCCACTTCCAAATCCTATGGCAAGATAACCACTTTTTTTCTCGCCACGAGCTGCAATAGATATGGAATCCTTTGACAATGACCAAAAGAAAGTAACCTGTTGATCATCCAAAATGACACTGTTATTATACATATCTGATAAACCCCCATCAACAACCTCAACCCTCCAACCCATTTTCTGGTCATACAATGAATGGTAGTAGATGTTATCAGGAGTGTTCCTGTCAGGAGCCCAGACTAATTCTGTAGGACTTCCTTGAACTCCATGGGCCTCTGGACCTCCAGCATAAATAGTCTCAGTCTGATTCCTCGTCGTTGCATTTCCACCAAGCGGATCTGAAGTAATATAAAGAGCAACATCATGCCCAGCTTGGATGGAAAACTTGACTGGAACCCCTCTTTCCACTCTCAAAACAGGAGCTTCCTTTTTGTTGATGTAAAGAACCTTTGCAGGATTTGGAGGGTTGGGGTAATGCATTGCCGGAGCCGAAGATACCACCAGCGGATTATTGCCATCTGCAATGATAACACCTTGATCTTGTTTATCTTCGGCATCCAAGGGTCCAATACAGTCATTCACATGCTCCGAGACATTCAAAAACAAATGACCATAATTTACAGCCCCGTGATTCTGAGGAAGATAGTAAGGATTAATAGTATCAGGAGGCTTAATAGGCCCCAAAGCCCAAATAACCTTCATATTTGCAGTATGATTCACAGGGCGATCATACTTTCCACTAACCTTAGTCAAATGCCATCTGTATCTAACGAAGGACACCCCATCGCTCCTATGCCCATAAACCAACATTGAATTGTTTACTAAACCCACCCCATCAGGCCCTTCATAAACTGAATCAGGACAAACCCCTTGAGCAACTCCATCAACATTTTTCGCACACTCACTATACTTCGTAATGAAAAAATCATCCACAAAGGGTGCACCATCTTCCTTAAACCCTGCGACGGCAACATCGCCACCAATCATGAGATCAGAGTCTTCGGCACTGGGTTCAGCCCATCCAAAAGCCATGTAATCGGTGATCCCAATCGCAGCCTCCAACCCAATTTCAAGAGAATCCTCAGACACATTCAAACTCCACCTCAACCTGAAATTCTTCGACAAAACCTTGCAATTCTCGAACACCGTCGGAGGCGGCTTCGCCGGAGCGTCCCCACGAAGCACGACGTGGCCGAAATCAGAAGCGGCGCTGCGATCCCATACGGCGAGGACGTTGATCATGCTCCACGTAACATTGCTCAGCAAATGCACATCTAAGGTGGAGTTCTTATAGGTTCCGTGCAATCCGTCGTTGGAAACAATAAATCCGGCGGTAAGATTATCGAAACCAGTACCCGGCGCACCCCACCAGTGGACGTCGGAACCGGGAAGCATGTCAAATTGGGAAACCCTAAAGGAGCAATCGTCTGTGATTTTCAGAGATCCTCGAAGCTGGTGCTGAACCAACTCGAACTGGGACTCCGAATCGACGAGGGAGCTGTTCCGAGTGCAATTCGGAGCAGGATCCGCATACCGGAACAACAACAACAAGTGGAAGAGGAAGGGAAGAAAGAGGGATCTGCGAAGCATGAGGGGTGCAATTGTTGCACTGTCACGCAAATCGTGTGGATCGGAATCCACGGTGACGAACAGTGCAGGAGAGGGTGGTGATTGCGTTGTTTATGCGCCGTGAAAGGGTTGAAGTAGATCAGACGTTTGTGTAATTGCTCCAGGTGAAGAAATGAAGAATGTTTTACACGTTTTAAGGAGTGAAAATGGAGTTCTATTGTATTGTATGCATCACTGTCCCGTGGAATGGATCTGACGCAGTTGTCCTTACTCAGGGGTTTACTTGATTCCTACTTTGTAGTATTCGAATTCTGATTTTTTTTTTTCTATATACGTTTCATTTAATAATTTTAATTAGGTTAAAATTCAGAAATTTGAAATAAATATTTTTTAAAAATAACTTATCTAAAATTAATTAAGGTTTAAATACCTTTTTGGTCCTCACCTTTGTAGTGTTTGTTGCCAATGATCATCATTTTTGACAGAATGTTTAAAATGGTTATCATCTTTACCGAATGTTTAAAATGTTCCTCATTTTCGCAATTTGTGTGTGTTATGTGTACTGTACTCTCTATCCTGACGTCAATCCACCACATAAGAGGATTTTACCAGTAAGACCCAAGAAAAAAAAAAGTTGGAAGAGGATTTTTTGGAATTTCTGATGTAGAATTCATTATTAATGTACTGCATTTTGACTTTCCTTAACCTTCGTTCAATCTCACTTTTGCCAAACATCGATGTAGTGCTGAGAATGAATTAATGTTATCAATTTAACTTCTTCCAGACTTAGATCAATTTAATTTTTTTCCAAGTTTATATCAATATCACTTACTTCAATGCTCAGATTAAGATGTTATTTTGAACATGTTGGGACTAATATCAACATGGTTTAAATAGTCTTTTGGTCCTAGTTTTGGTCGACTTTTTTCACTTTGGTCCTACTTTTTAAATTGTTTTCAATTTGGTCCTATTTTTCGTTATATTTTTTCAATCAACTCCTTTCCGTTAACTCCGTCCAAATCATTAACGGATGTGAACAGTAACTGCCACGTGTCATCTTGTGATTTTTTTGATTTTTTTTTTAATTTTTTTTTAATTTTTTTTAATTTTTTTTAATTTTTTTTTAATTTTTTTTATTTAAAAAAAATGTACACGTGTCAAGTTTATATTATGCCACGTGTCAGAATTAGATTTTTGTATTCAATTTGGTCCTATTATTCGTTATCTGTTTTCAATTTGGTCCTAGTTTTTTTAAAAAAATTTAACATTTTTTTCCTCTCCAAATTGAGACAAAATTTAATTTGTATATATTAAAATGCATATTTTTGTTAAATATTTTAATTTAGAATTAAATTTAGTTTAGAATTAAAACGAAAAAAAGCAATAACACCATTAATTTAATTTTTTTTTTAATTTAGTATTTTTGTTCCTCTCCAAAGACAAAATACAATTTGTATATAAATGTTATATGAATATTCTTATTAAAATACATATTTTTATTAAATATTTTTAATTTAAAATTAGAGTTGGTTTAAAATTAAATATTTTTAACCTCTTAAAATTTTAAATTAATGATGTTATTGCTTTTTTTCGTTTTAATTTTAAACTAAATTTAATTCTAAATTAAAATATTTAACAAAAATATGCATTTTAATATATACAAATTAAATTTTGTCTCTAGGACCAAATTGAAAACAGATAACGAATAATAGGACCAAATTGAATACAAAAATCTAATTCTGACACGTGGCATAATATGAGCTTGACATGTGTACATTTTTTTAAAATAAAAAAATTAAAAAAAAATTAAAAAAAATTAAAAAAAAATTAAAAAAAATTAAAAAAAAATCAAAAAAATCACAAAATGACACGTGGTAGTTACTGTTCACATCCGTTAATGATTTGGACGGAGTTAACAAAAAGGAGTTGATTGAAAAAATATAACGAAAAGTATGACCAAATTGAAAACAATTTAAAAAGTAGGACCAAAGTGAAAAAAGTCGACCAAAACTAGGACCAAAAGAGTATTTAAGCCTATCAACATAATCAAACTAATTCATTTCTTCATTTAAAAATACTACAAAACTGATTGAACTTTAAAAGATTACACACAATAACAGTACGAATAATACAATAACAATACAAGTGAACCCTATTACTAATTGCAGCCTCTTCTCAGCAACCTTCAATGACTTCTCCAAATAATTAATCTGCATCATTTGTGTCATGATAATGACATCCTTTTCATCAATACCACCATTTGTTTGAAAAAGTTGCAGTCCACATTATTGGAATCCCCACTCTGTAAATCAATAAACCAAAAATTAAAACCAAAAATTAAATCCAATTTATTATTAACACAAAAATAAAAAACAGATTGTACCCAAATTTTTTTTCCAATATTCTTTGGAGTTCTTGCCATCCTCAAAACTGTCATCTCTCCACAGCTACAAATCGGGGTTAATCCATTTCTAACAGTGCAGATACAACACGGTTGTCTCCAACGATTACAATCAGAGGTAAAGGAAGAAGTTTGGAACCGCAACATATCTATATAATGGGATTGCAGGAAGAAGAAGATTGCAACAACACCAATTGGGAATGAAGGAACAAGATTGCCAAAGCTCACCAACTGCCCAAACATTCCTTACCAAAACCCTAACTCACTTATTTATCCCTAAATATCTAATTACCACACATGTACATTACATGTAACACACCCTACAATGCTCCGTTAATGATTTAAACTGCGTTACAGAAAAGGACCAAATAAAACACCAATTGCAAAAATGAAGACCATTTGAAATATAGGTAAAAAATGAGGATCATTTTAAACATTATGTCAAAGTGAAGATCATCCGTAACAAACACTACGAAAATGGGGATAAAAAAGTATTTAAGCCATTAATTAAATATGATTCTTTTAAAAAATAAAAGTATGATTTAAAAAGAGAAAAACACGTGATAAAAACAAAAACTCTGTTTCTTTTATTAAAAAAATACCTTTTAAAACAAATAATAACAAACAATTCCGTTCTATCTCAACTATTTAATATTGTAATTTTTATTTATCTCTCAATTAGGAGAAAAATGAGTTGAAATTGTTTCCTGAACTCTTTTTTTGTATTGTCCTTATTGTACTTTCAACCTATATTTTAAAATATTTAACATAATTTAAAATATGAAAAGTTAGTATATTTAAAAGTTTACAAAAATCTAAATTTAAAAAGATAGTAAGATAAAATCAATTCATACATACTTAATAATAACAGAAGAAAAAGTACTGAACAAAAATATAATAAATTCTGTTTTGTTGAACTGAGTGATTACAATTATATATAGTTTTGGTATTTGATATATACACGGGTGCCCTTAATCTTGTAACATCGAAGTGATCCCAAATCATGACATTTTTTCATGTTAGAATTAATGTGACCACAATGAACAATTGAGGGTGTGTTTGTAAGCACTTTTTGAGAGAATTGATTCTATTTAATGTTGAAAAATCAATTTTGGTTGATAAAGAAATTAGAAAGAATTGTTTTTTTTTTACATAAATTTTCTATCTACAATTGATTTTAGACATTAATTTTGGATACTTTTAAATAATTTTTTAGCATAAATTGATTTTGGATATTTTCAAAAGTGAAACCAAACATGCACCGAGTGGAGTTACTACGACTTTCTTCTTATTTCTTCATACTTTATAATGGAAATGTAAAAGTGGAAAGGAAAAAGTACATATACATATCTATATTATTTGTAGTGGATATTCGGAGACAAGCACCAAAATTATATTTTAGTGGTATTTATATATTTATTCCATTAAACCTTTTTATCGTGCTCCATTTACCAACCTAGCAACGGTAGGTGACAAAAAAATGGTTTGTTGAAGTCTTCAACCTTTTATACTTGTTCTTCTAGCATATAAAAATTTGTTGAAGACTTGAAGAAATTCAACTGATGTGACAATGCAAAAGGTTTGAACTGGATGACCCTCCAATTGAAAAACAATTAATCTTCTTAAGATGATTTGTTGATTGGACTTCATAAGTTTTCATAAGTAAGCTTCATTTGTAGATCAATATCTCACGCCAAACTCTGAAAATGAGGATGATGAGTGATCATGATAGAAGTTAACAAATGGAACTTATGATACCTGTTTTTCTCCACTGGGATAAAAGGGATAAAACCATTCAAAGAGGGTTCAAAGTAAATATTCTTTCTTCAAAGGATTAGTAAGAATATCATAAGCAGAGTCTTGCACCAGATTGTCCACAAGGTGGCTTCACACAAATCCCACCTATTTCACATAATAGTTCAAATATTCCTCCATAAAATTTTGAACTTATTGGCTTCATGCATAAAAGAAAAGCAGTGAGTTTGTGTTTACCTTGGTCTGTTACATCTCTGTGCTACAAATGCATTTTAGGTTGTTCTAGGCAAGGTATTCTAGTATCTGGTCTGGTTACGTGTTTTTTCTATTACAAATCAGATAATGGTAGTACTTCTTGTACCTTGTTTACTTTCTTTTTATTGTGTGCTGATTTAGAAAAAACCTGCAAAAAACAGATAGATTCTGACTTGTGAATTCAAACTTTCTAGAAATTAAGCTTGGACTTTATCGTGAATCAGAACGGATGGTTTTGACCGGCAAAGGGAGAATTTAAGTGATCACATTCATAACTCTTACCACAGAAATTTCTCGAATTTAATACAGCAAACAAGTAGTCAACAAATTTACTAAAATTTTGTAAGATCTAGAACAAAATTTCGAATTGAGAGTAATGGAGATGTTCACACTACGAATTGTGGATCTGACTGTGAATGCATGCACACACGAATGATGTTCCCTTCTCAAGCGTGGAAGTCAACTTCCAACTCTGAATAGATTTCATTTATATGCAGTATTCTCTGTAGTCTAGATCAGTATGTTGGAAGTTACGTATTGATTAGAAATAAGATGATTTAAAAGTATATAAATGAATATAAATCTGATATTAGAGTCATAGTTAATCTCTGTTGGGCTGGTATCAGACCGCATATTTCTAACAAATATAATGCAAATTGTATAGTAAACTAAATTCAAGCACAAAAGCTATTATGTCTGTCCTTTACTATGATAGTTTTTTTAGTAAAATGAGTTCATAATTTTAAATTTCAGTATATACAAAACATAAGCATATGCATAGGCTCATAACTATAACTGTGAAAATGGGTTAGAGAGCGAGCTAATTCGCCTCACCACAGGTTTGAGTCGGGTTGGGTTGAAAATTTTTTACAAATTTTTATCTGATCCACTTAAAATCTGACTCACCCAAGTTGAACTTGTAGTAAGTTGGGTTGACTTACCAACTTGCAAATAAAGGGTCACACAAGTGTTTTTTCTTAAGTTGGACTTTGCATTTGGGTCATATTATTTTTTTTTTAACACATAGATAATTTGTATTTTGTATTTTTGGTTCGTATTTGGATTATATTGAAGTTTATTTAGATTTTAATTAAAATTATAATTTAGTTTTGATGAAAAAAATAAAAAAAATCTGTTTTTTAAATTAAATGAGCATATGAGCCAACCCGTTTAATCTACTAACCCGTGATGGATCGGGTCGAGTTTGAATTTTTTTGGCTCGCTAATAAATGAGTTAGGTTAGATTGACTCATTAAATGATAAGTTTCTGGTGGATCAAGTCGAGACAAATCATAATATCCGTTTTGACAGTTCTACTGAACAAAATTAATTTGAGTAAACAAAAGGGTAAGGATCGTTTATTAAATTCTTATTACACTATAATTTTGATTATAAAATGAATCTAAAAAAATATTCTGAATAACAAATTTACTGAAATAGACTTAAAATTTATTGGAATCAAAAACTATTTTTCTGAATACATTTGGTGTGAAGTTTATTATATTAAAAAGAAAAATTATAATTTGAATTGTGATATAGCAGTTGATATATGAATAGTCAACCCTTCGCTTTAATATGTACAGATTTTGTCAGCGCCTTCACTTTAATGGGCAACTCATTTAAGTTTCTTCACATTCTATTCAAAACCTATGGGCCAGTAATTAATTTTACATTAACTATTTTTCGGATAATTTTCAAATAAAATTTATTTACAAACATATGCGTTAACAATATTGTTTTTCTTTCAAGTTTAAAAGTTTACTTCAACAATTTAAAATCTTGTGATTTAAAGAAATTCCCTATTATAATAAAGCATCTCAAATTCTAATAGAAAAATAGGTTAACTTTAGCTTGACAGGTCATTTTGTCAATATAAAGGCGTGACAGCAGGGCATATGGTGATAGTCAACCATTCCTCTTAAAGTAGTTTGGGAGATTTAATTTTTTTTAAAAATTCAAATGCTTTTTATATAAAACAACTGTTTATAAAAATGTTAAATGTTTGAGAAATATTTTGGAATTTAATAAAAACTTTTTAAAATAGATAATTTTGTGGAATCTGAAATTTTGTAATTTACAGTTTTTTTAATATTATTATAATAAATAACAGTAGTTATTTTATTATTAAAATAGTATAATTTGTGGATATGTTGAAAGATAGTTTTAAGGTATATATGGTTTAAAGAGAAAATAGGAGTAATGGTATGATGTAGGAGCAGATATGGGTGGGAATTTAAAACCCAATAATGAGGAAATGCAAGTGCCCCAATTTTGCGGCTGTTGAAACAACATGTTGAGAGGGAAAGGTTTCATCACATTAAAGAACTCCATAAATTCTTCTGACTTTATACATCTTTTCAATTGAAATAAATTAATCCAATGCAACGTATTTTCTAAAAAGTAAAATTAACTAATGATTATCTTCGGCATGAGGCAAATAAAAGTTGGAACCAAACATCAACTAACAAACATAGAGTGAATCCATGGGTCAATACTAGCTGAGCTAGCTATGAAGTTTGTCAAATATCACAACTGCTCTATAAATTATTGCATCCACACATGCCTCCACCCAACACTGACCAAACTTTATTTTGAAGCTGTGTTAAGAGGATTCTAACTTTGATTCTGAAATTACACATATATGCTATATATAATAAAGATGACTTTATTTTTCTTTTTTCTCAAATAATGTTGTTTTGTGCACAGTGTATATTAAACATAACTTTACTTTAATTAATTTTATGCTAATATGTCGAGTTTGCACAATCAATATAAGATTTCTATATCTTTTTTAAGTGAACTTGTGCGTAACAGGCACAACTTCAATTATTTTATTTTCAAATTAAAGTTGTATATAATAAAAACGATTTTTAATATAACATATTTTAAATTGAAGTCGTAATTTATTTGAAGGAATTATTATTTCTAATAAATAATGGTGTTATTAATATAAGAAGAATGCTAACCAGTGTTCTAAGATAACTGGTTAAGGAATAGTTAATATGCATTGGTTACATCATTTTTACATTTTTATATTGAAAGTTTAAATTATTAAATATATTAATTAAAATAATATAAATGTATATAACAAATTTTATAAAGACAAAAATACTCTTTTAAATTTTTGGACAATAATTTTATGATACAAAACAAAGATTTTGAAATTTTTAAGGTTTCTACTAAAATGTAGGAAAAACTTGTTGATACTTGAAGAGTATCTCAATGAAAATTTCAAATTGTATATTTTGTTTGTAAAATTTTTAGATATTTAACACTATTTTTTGTTGGTTGTTCTCTTAATTTAAATTTGCTTATGTTTAATTTTTACCAACATTAAAATATTATTATTTTATTATTAAATTATTTTATAATTTTTATTGGTGGGTATTAAATAAAATATGAAACACACTTGTACAACATTTATGAGTATTTTTGTCCTTTAAATAAAATAAAATTGTATTAATGATTATTAAGTCAGATTTCATTTAATATCAAAATGAATCATGTATTTTTGTAAGATTCAAGAATATTAATTATCCTTAACACATGCTGTCATAATCTTGGTTATCAAAACCTTTAATATAAACATATGTACAAATCTTAATATTGTTTTGTGAATGATAGATAGAAAATGAAGTGAATTATGAGTTTATATTTTAACAAAATTATGTTTTACGAGAACAACTGCCTAACAAGTTCAATTGTTTAAACAAGCCATAACATTTAAGATGAGTTTTTTGAAAGCATATGCTTTCAAACCACGAGAAAGGCTACACTCACTACCATTAAGCTATATTATATTGATGACGACTACAAATTTGTGATAGTGAAATCTAAGACAAAAACATACGTATCACGTTGCATACATTATGGGATAACGAGTATCAATAACGAATACAAGTATTTTTTAAACAAATTTGACATCAATAAGAGATTAACAAAATTAAAACACCTTACTTTTACTAAAAAAATTTAGATTGAATTCAATCAACACAAATCTCTCCATAATTTCTGTAAATACAATAGGACTATTTCCATAATTCTTTGCGAAATTACAAGGGATAATGGGACACAGAGGAACACGATGCATTTAAATAAGTTTCACGGTGATGAAGCCGTATTGTGTTTTTCCTTCCCCCAACATATTTAATTAATTAATATATGATTTTAGTTTTCAAAGATGGTTATAAATGTGACACTCTCACAGTGACAAACTCCTTTTCTATATGAAATGCCAACTCTGATGTTCAACATGTTCGCAACTCATCAGCCTCGGTTTATGGTCGTGCTATTTTTGTCCATCGAGATCATCACCTTGAGATGCAGTTCCACCACGCAAGAGCTTCACGCGGGCTTCTCGGCCACGCCAGAGTCTTCAACGGCGTCGTTTCAGGCAGTTCTCAGTGACCCCAGCGGAAACTTTTCCCTCGGCTTCCTCCGCATGAACCGAAACCAGCTGGCACTAGCCATCCTCCATGTGGCATCCTCGGAGCCTTTCTGGGTGGCCAACCCAACCCGCGCAGCTTCCTGGTCCGACACCACGCGCCTCTTCTTCAACGGTAGTCTCGTGCTGTCGGACTCCGAAACGCGCGTTTGGTGGTCAACCGCCACAAACGGAGACCGCGCGGTGCTCCTCAACACCTCCAACTTGCAGGTCCAAGCCCAAGGCAGTCCCCTCTGGGAGAGTTTTGACTTTCCCACAAATACCATCGTCCAGGGCCAGAATTTCACCTCCAAAATGTCTTTGTTATCCTCCAACGGATTATATTCGTTGCGGTTAGGCAGCGATTTCATGGGACTGTACGAAGAAAATAAGGATTTATACTGGAAACGCACAGTACTGGAGACGAAAGCGGAGGTGCAGGAAGGTAAGGGACCGATTTACGCCCGAGTCAACGCGGAGGGTTACCTCGGGATGTATCAGACAAACGACGAGAAGCCCGCGGATGTTCAAAAGTTCAACAGCTTCCAACAGGCTGTCACAGCGGCGTCGTTTTTGTTCGTGCGGATGGAACCGGACGGGAATTTGAAAGGTTATTACTGGGACGGTTCCAACTGGCTAACTAACTACCAGGCTATTTCTGAGACCTGCGAACTCCCCCGCTCCTGCGGGTCCTACGGTTTGTGCACGCCCGGCGTGTCTGGATGCTCCTGCTTAGATAACCAGACCCGGTTCGAAGCGGGTGGGTGTTTCAACGATGTTGGTGGAGAGTTGTGTGGGGAGGAAGGGATTGGTGGGAGGGAAAGCGGGTACCGGGTGCTGAGAAGGACCGGCGTGGAGCCACCGCATAAGGAGCTCCTGAGCCACGTAACGACGTCGTCCTTGGCGGAATGCGAGGAGGTATGCGAGAAGAACTGTAGCTGTTGGGGAGCGCTGTATAACAACGGCACCGGGTTTTGCTACATGTTGGATAGTCCGATCGGAAGCATGTTGGGTACCGGGGATGCGACAAAAGTGGGGTATTTCAAAGTTAAAAAGGGGGGAGGAGAAAATAAACGGGTTTGGGTACGGGTTGCAGTTGTGATTACGGTTTTGGTAGTGGTTGGGATTATTGTTGTTGGGACGGGGCTTTGTGTGAGGAGATGGAAAAGGAGAAGAGGAGTGAAGGAAGAGGATTGGGCCTCGCCCGGCCCGTATAAAAATCTTGGATCTGCGAGTTTTAGATCCATCGAAATGAGCAGTAGATAGAGAATGACGGAAGGGGTGACGCATTGGTGTTGGTTGACAATGGTGGCGCGTGGTGGGGACCATCCAATCTAATATTTGTTTTTTCCCATGGCAGTGTCATGAGTGATGCTTTGACACTTTTGACCTTTCCTTATTTATACGTGAGTGAAGTGGGCGAAAAGGTGGAGGGGCTGTTTGGTTTCTCACCCACCCACCGCGAGGGGAAGCAAGTGGCGATTTGGGTGTGAAGAGTGTGGAAATATTAATTCCCATCACAGACTCCACTTAAATTAAATTAATTCTTCTCTTGTTTTCCTATCACACTTCTTTTTTTATACTTCTATTTCACTTCACAGTGCTGCCGCCCCCGTGCATAAGTTCAAACTAATCAGCAACCAGATTAGCTCAACGAGATTTATTAATGATTAATTAGCAACGCTATTAGCTCAACCAGGAGATTTATTAATGATTGATTACAACCGCTGTTAGCTCAACCACGAGATTTGTTAATGATTAATTAGAAATGTTGTTCGCTTAGATATTTAAAGTAATTAAAGATTTGTTCGTAACATTATCGATTTTCCAATCTACCATTTAGTTAATAAGGATTTGAGTTCAGACACCGACTTTTATTCCAGGAGGGACTGATAAGAAAAGATAAATTTGTAGTTAACGTTGTTAGGTTTACGAAGGCTTTTACTTCTGAAAAAAAACGTCCAAATTAGATCTGAGCTCAATTATATAAGATATTGACACAATTTTTAATCTGAAATCTTAAGATAATAAGCTTATGGGTTTTTATCTTATATAGTGTTCTATTTTTTTATATCTAGTCAATATGAAATTTAGATTCGTTCCTAATTATATTTTTCTAAAGATTTAGGAACATATCTGAAAGATATATTTACATAAATAATAATTAAAAATTACTTTTTAAAGATGTAAGATTACAATCGTCAAATTATCAATATATCATTTGGAATATTCATAAATTTAAAATTAAATTTTGTATTGTCAAATTTTTAAAATTTAAATGAATTGTATTTTTCGAATTATCTTTCGACTTTAGTTGTGTTTAATGAGAATTTTGATTTAATACTCGTTTAATTTATTCTTAATGAACTAAAAAAGTTCGAAGTCAATTTCTTTTTTAATTACACTAATAATTTTTTTTTTCAATTTAAATTGAAGGGTTTTAATTCCGGATTTCATAATCAACACAAAATTGATGTGTAATTTCTTTAATATTATGAATCAACTTTATAAAAATGTTCAATTTATTGAATTCTTTTTCAATATGAACTTCAATAGAAAAAATTCATTAATTTTTCTTCAATAGTCATGTTTTTGAGCTTTTATATAAAGGTGGAATGGTGTATGAAGATTAAGTGGCGATAAAAAACAAATAACATGTAGATAGATTAGTAGAATCGCTTAATAAATGAGAAATGTAAAGTTCATAAATATAAATGGTAGGAAAATAAATGATCAAGAATAAAACAGAAGATAGTAAAGGAAATATACAAAAACGATAATTTAAATTACAACAATCATTATTGGATATGTCATTTTCTTGTTGGTAACATTAAAAAAGTATTTGAGTTCTAACCACAATTTGTCACAAATTTTTTGTAAATAAACATCCTATTTTCATTTTCTCTCATTTTTTTTTTGTTAATTAAGTCAAAATAAAAAAAAAATTACATAATTTGCAGTATCAGTATAAAATCACTCACTTTAAGTCAATTATGCTTATTAACCCCATGTTTTGTGGCAACTACATATGTCTTAACTCTTTCCAATCTCACATAGTTCATTTTCGATCTTATTTAACGATAGTTCTCTCGATGCATTTCTTGAGTTATTGATCATTTTTCAACTCTCACTTATATGTTGCTTTTACCTCGATTTCCTTTTATTTCAATTATCTCTAATTATTTACTTCTCAATTCTTTTCTAGATATTTTAATCTTTCAATGTATTTATCTCGATCCTTTTCGATGCATTTATCACGGCAGCCTCTTTCGATTTCAATGTCCTCAAACAAGTTGTTATCTCAGAAAAAAAAAATTAACTTTCAAAATTGCTGAAAAGATAGAAGGAAACTGTTACACTAATTGGATACTACAGGAAAACAAATAAATATAAGAATAATAATATATTTATCGGTATGTCTTGAATTTAAGATATCAATTGCTTACGTACTGTCTAGAAATTCATCTCAGCAACAAAAATTTAAACGCATGATTAAACTATGATGTTTATTTAATTAAAAAAGACAATTTGTATTTCAACGATAGTTTTTAAATTACATAAGTTAATTTGACTGAAGTGAACTTATTAATTTCATGAACTTATTTTAATAAATTACAAACATGCTTCCCCAAAAGGCTTCTAATAATAATTTGAGATGAAATTTTCGAAGTAAATTTGATGGGTCTTTCTTCCTACACCTCCAAACATTTCTTTTGCACCTCCAAAATTTTTTTAAATTCCCAAAATACCCTTTGACCATTTAAGGAAATTCACGAACATCACACACCCCAAAAATACTTTCGGAAGTCGATTTCCGAAAGTCAAAATATATAACTTCCGAAAGTCAAAATATATCACCAGAAGTCGACTTCTGGAAGCCAAAATATATCACCGAAAATCGACTTCCGAAAGTCAAAATATATCACTGAAAGTCGACTTCCGAAAATAAAAAATCATTACCGGAAGTCGACTTCCGGAAATCAAAAAACAATACCGAAAGTCGACTTCCGTAGATAAAAAATTAAGTGATTTTAAATATTTTTAATTCTTTCTCAAATTTATATTTTCTAACTTATTTTATTTTATTTTTTAAAACATATATTAAAAATTTTAAAACATAAATTTTAAAAAAAATTACTTTAAAAAATAAAAAAAAATAATAGAAATACTAAATAAAAAATTTAAAAATAAAATTTAAAAATAATTTAAATTAAAATAATAAAACTTCAAATTTAAATATATATATATATATATATATATATATATATATATATATATATATATATATATATATATATATATATATATGTTATAAGATCATGTATGGGGGCTGACGTTTGCCCAGTGTCGGAAGGTCAAGGAAGTTGGTGACTTGATGACAGGGGAGTCGACGACCGAAGTCTCAGTGAATGGCGGCCGTAACTATAACGGTCCTAAGGTAGCGAAATTCCTTGTCGGGTAAGTTCCGACCCGCACGAAAGGCGTAATATATATATATATATATATACCCTGGAAGTCGACTTTTGTATATGTATATATATTTTCTTTTTTATTTTTTTTAATTTAAAATTTTATTATTTAAAAAAAATTAAATATTAAATAAAATAAAATGAAGGAGAATAAATTTTTTATTTTTTTGTTTTCTTATTTAAAGTTTAATATTATCTTAATTTTATATTTATATTTATTTTTCAGTATATTAAATAAAAATAAAATTATATATATAGATATTAATATTTTAAAAAATATATATATTAAGAAATATGAAAACATAAAAAATAAATGAAATAATAAACTAAAAAATCATTAAAAGTTAAAAAGTATAAATTTTAAAAAGAATTAAACATATTCAAAATAAATTGTTTTTTGACTTACGGAAGTCAATTTCTGGATAATTTTTTTGACTTCTGGAAGTCGACTTCCAGAAATATTTTTTGACTTCCGGAAATATTTTTTGTTTTCTGAAAGTCGACTTCCGGGAATATTTTTAGACTTTCGGAAGTTGACTTCCGGTGATAATTTTTGACTTCCAGAAGTCGACTTCCGGTGATACATTTTGACTTCCGGAAGTTAACTTTCAGTGATATATTTTTACTTTTGGAAGTCGACATAATTTTGAGGATGTGGTGTCAGCGTGTTTCCTTAAATGGTCAAAAGGTGTTTTGGGAATTTAAAGAAAGTTTGGAGGTGTAGAAAAAATTTTGGAGGTGCAGGAAGAAAGACCCAATTTGATTTATCTCAAGCTGTGTATCACAATGAATTGGGTTTAGGATCCAACCAACAAAGAAAGGGCCTGGTAGAAACTTAAGCACTCTAGTACTTTTGAGGGCTCCTTCCTGCACCCCCAAAGTTTTCGTTACTTCCCATTCTGTCCCCTCCTAATTATATCTTAAATATTTAAATATAACTTTCATCTTCCTCCTCCCTGACAGTGAAAACCTTGCACCCAAAGCCTTCTTTACTTTCACTTGGTAAGCAATACTTTTTGTGAATGGGAAAACGTACAAATTACATATAGATCAAATCCATTTTAGACCGTGTAATATAAAAACTGATTTTAAGCAGTATAGTTTAATGTTTAAAAATATATTTTGAATTATATAATTTAAACATGTATTTCAAATGGTACAGTCTATAATATACTTTTTTATTTACTTAAATTAGAATTTTACTCCAAGTTTTTTATTTGAAATATGTTTCTAGGTTACATAATTCAGAAATATGCTTTATTTTGTATAATATAAATCACGAACTGTATAAGAAAATTTAAAACATATTTACAAATATGTTTGAATTTAAAAATATATCCGAAGTATGTTTTTAAATTTCTCTGTCGAAAAATCTAAATCGTATATTTAATTTTTGTCAACACCCGTAGAAATCCATGAAGAAATCATGCGTAGGAAGAAATTGCGAACTTTGATGAATTGTAAAGCCCACAGGAAGATCCACTCCAAATCTTCATTGCACGCTGTGCGCATTCCCCTATCCACCTGAAATTTTAAAACCCCGAAATCTGAGAAAATAATAACAACAACGATGATACTAATATTATTATTAATATATTTATAATTTTGTTTTCGTATTCATAAATCAATCATACAATTTTATAGTTAAAATTCCAACACGATCATTTTATGAAGTCGCGTTAAATATAATTATATTGTAATAATTAAAGATCTATGTATATGAATTTATAAGAAACAATTAATTTTGGTGTAAATAGAGATTTATTTGCGAGATTGATAGAATGTTGGGGGCACGTATTTTTGGTGCGTGTGAGTGTGTAATCTGTTGCATAAAAGCTACACGTAATGTAAAGAATAAATGCTCTTCCAGTAAGAGGAAGCAACAGAAACGAATATTCTTTATAGCACATTACACTCTGCTTTCTACATGAATATATCCATTATAGGTTCTATACTTTACATTATGCTTTATACACCTATATATATCCATGGAGAATTGCTAACACGTAACAAGCACAAATAATTAACAAAGAGTGTGAGAAAATAACGTGTTTGCTTTTGGAATGACATTTGAATGGACCATATTAATTTTAAATATTTGCTTCTTGGCTTGTACAAGGTGTTTTCATAAAAGTGTTTGGAAAAAAGTGGAAATGAGGATTCATAATAATTGGTGTTGAGTAGAAGAGAGTTATTCATAGATTTCTCTCCACTTAGATAACTCTAAACTCACTACAAAATAGTTCAAGACTGAAGCAGATAAAATACTCATTTTAGACTTAAAAAAAGTTCAATTAGTTCTAATATTTTTCAATTAAATTAATTATAAAATTATTAAAAAAAGACTTCAAATTTTTTTAGTATTAATATACTTCTATTAAATTAATTATGAAATTATGTTTAAAAAATATCTCAATTTTTTTTAATACTAATATATTTTATTAAATTAATTATAATTTTTTGTTTGAAAATAAAATTTAATTAAATTATTATCATTGTTAATTTTGATTGGTATTAAAAAATGACATTTAATGAGTTAAAACCATTTTTCAATAACTTATAATTTTATTTAAAAAAAAAATAATGATTAATTATCTTTATTCTCTTATAATCAATTATTATTATTATTTTCTTCTTTTATCTTTCTAGTGATTCCATTCCTTGCGTCTCATTATTTTCTTATAATTTAGAATTCTTCTTTTTAGGACTCAGACAAATTATATTTATTGAATCACATGTTGTTTGTGTGTACCAATATTTTTATCTTTATTTTTAGTTAGCATGCTTTATTTTTTAATTATATTGATATTATTTTTATCTATTTGTTAAATTTGTATTAAGATTAAAAATGTGTTTTTTGTCCAGTTTATTTATTCATATTTTATGATTTATAAGTTTTGAGAATTCTTCTGCATGTATTTTGATAAGAAGTTGAACTTTTTGTCTGAATATCATAGAACTATTAATTAGATTAATGTTTAGCTTATATATAAATAATTTATATAAAATCTCTAATAAAATAAATAAAAATTGAAATTGAAAATAATATAAAATTAAATAAAATTAATTATGAAAATTTAATAAATAATGTATATAAAAAAGTAAAAAGATAATATAAAATAAAATACTTCATTCTTAAAGTTTACGGTTGATTCTATCAATTATAAGTGCATCAACTTGTTATGCATAAATAACTTCACACATTATATTAGATTTGTTGTCCAAAAATCTTCACGTGCAGCTCTACCCCCTCGTGCCAATGCTAACTAACGCAATCTTTATAAATAATTATCATAGTAGTGAAAAGAAAAAAAAAAAAACATTCTTTGGTTGTATATGTTTTTAAAGAAAATAATAATAATGGTCAATTGAAATTTTTTAAGAACTTACACCATTTCCAAAATTTCAGAACCAAATTATTTCATATTAGCAAAAAAGCCTATATTTATCCTGTATGCATGATCGATGGGATTTGTGAAATTAAGGAGCTAACAATTTAGTTGATACGAAAGTCTTGTCATAAATTGAAAAAAGAAGAACTTACTATATTACATTTAATTAATCATACAAACATAATCCTTAAAAAAGATATAGTAATCAATAAAATAAATTAAATAGCAATCGATGTAGAAACAAATAATTGAAATTAATAGTCATATATTTCTAATCCTCCGGTCCAATGTACCAATGTACGAACAAAACAACTGTACCATTTGATTCCCTATCCCTTGTCGACCAAAAAGATTGTGTATCTCCAACTAAAAAGTAAAGTAAAACAATGAAAAAAATTCAAGAAAACAAAATTAGTTAGAAAATTATATGTATTATTTTAGGACTACTGCTTAAAATAAAATTATCTTCATCATATCAACCATTACATATTTTCACATGTTGTCCCTACTATCGAGGAACTATGTTTGTCGGATTTCCCTTCTGCATATTCTTTACGAAATATGTACGTACTTTCATTGTTTTTAGTTGGAAATCTTACTAGTAATATCAAATTAGGAAATAATCAATTCGTTTTTAAAAACATTCAATGATGGATAGATTTCTACCTTATTTCGTGTAAATATTTTTTTTTATTATGGAATCCAGCTTTTTTCTTAATAGAATTCTTAATAAAAGCCTAGTAATAAATTCTTCAATAATTCGAGATTTAAAAACCAAAATATTTGTGTGAGAGCATTCTGAATTACATTTACTCAAATACACATTCCAATTAGGTTGAACAAATTATTTTTTTTTTTTTTATCAAAATAGACCCTAATACTTCTTACTCCATTATAGCCTTCTTTTAGATAGCCTTTTAGTAGTTTGTTGGTGGTGACACTTTTAGTTTAACGGCAAAGTAGGTTTCTCTTGATTAAAGTATAATCTCATTTCTGAACTCATCACTTTCCTCAAGTGCAACGTTTTTCCCAACAAAATATTTATGCAGAAGAGCATATTTTTTCCATATCCACGCATTCAAACACAGAGAGAGAATCAAACACGCAATAATGTATTCATTAAATAGGAACAACTAAGTTACTTGCTGTGTAATGTCACAACAAAAGATGTGTGAAGAATAATTCTTCGCTGGGCTTGGAAAACATAGATTTTATTTAGCCGTGTGCGAGACATTCTCGAGTAAAATTATGAAATTCAGATGTGGTTCCCTCATGAAAGGATGCTGTTGTCTGTGTACCATCGTGATGTGTTTTATCTTTCAGTTGTTTGTCTGAAATCTGAATGATTTCCCCCAGCGTACACAAGTTACAAAAATAATTGTGCTCAGTCAAATTTTGTTCGTGTGTGACACAAATCAATTGTGTCCATGAAACTTTGCTTAGCCACCAAGTTAAATCACCTAAAATTACTGTCACTCAGGTGAATGTTTCTTGTGGGTTCCTTTTTTGTCTGAGATGCGTATGTTCTTAATTTCCATTTGGGTAATTTTTATTAATAATCTTTTGTTTAGTGTGAGTTTTCTCTTTATAGGTTGTCAATGTGGTTGCAATCAGATGCATCCCGAGACATTAAATTTCTTTTTCATTTGGTCCATGGACATGAATTTTTATCCAATACACTACGCAATACACGTATCTGTCCCTCCCCTATTTAGCTGGAGAGTGAAAACTGAGAGCCTAATCATCAATAAACGCCTTCATTTAGTTGACGGGAGAAGCTAAAACTGATACAAAAAGTTACTTAATTTAGACCTTTAAACTTCCTTTAATGAGCAGGTTGAAAATTTGTGCTTCCCACGTAACTGAAAAATAAATAAATTAATAAGCACTACGAAAGAAGGGACATTGAAAGTTGGATTTCGCTTTCCACCCTCGTTTTCCTCTGTCTATATTTTGAAAATCGGAAAGGATAAGCTTTTTGTGTAACTTACAACAATAGCTAACACGGAAAAAAAAAAATGTTAGAGCAAAAGTAATGAATTTGTAGCCTGACTTGAATTCGTGGGTCCAACCGTCACCCTCATCCTTGCATTTTCCTCTCCATTTCGCCGTCAGCTTCGTTATCTTGTTACTGTGTCTGTCATATTCATCCCAACCCACATGTCAACACTTGTCAAGGTATCAAGCCAGGGAAAAAAATACCATCCTTCAACCAATAACAACACTTGCTTTTCGCACAAACTCACCAAGCTCAACTCAACCCTAACTAAAATTGCATACTATTCAATGCCTCATCATGACTTACATATTTTTTCACTAACCAATTCATAATTAACTCGGGATACAAATTGACCATGTTTTTATCATACAGGGTCAAACCGTAACTAATCACAATTTAATTAGTGGTGGGAAGGCAAGAGAAACGTAACGCAAGCAATTTAAGATACAATAGAGTTTTCAATTTTCATCTAGTAGTAAATTTTAAAGGTTAGAATTATAATATTGAATGCAGAACCGAGTATCATGCATTTCGTTTTCTTGCCTTATATTTTGTCTTTACTCATGCTTCACTCCACAGGTATGACAGAAAACATAAAGGACATTCACACATGGAAAATCCCAAGAAGAAAAAGTCTCCTCGTCTTTTGTCACCTTCAAAATCCCTCTCTTTCTCTCTCGCGGTGCTAGCTAATTCTTTCCTCGTTCATCGAGAAGCACAAGCATAATCAGCGAGTCACCTTAGTTTGTTTATTTTTATTTTTTTTCCTTTCCATTACAGAGTTGTCTTGATCCTTGTTATTTTTATGTCGGTTTATTTGTGAGAGAGAACCCTTTTATGATGAGAGGCATAGCATCTTGTTACAACGAACATGCTATTAGAGTGTCCGATTCATATTGTTCAAGGCCTTCAAACCAGACCTATTTATGTCCAAAACTGAATCCTTCCACCACCACCACCAGAGATTCAGTCACCTGCATGTACAAAATCTCAACGCAAAAACAACTCTTCATCACTCTAACTTGGGCCAAGAAACTCTTAGGTCAAGGCTTCACCATAACCATCTCCAATTCCCAAAATTTTCCCTCCAAATTCAACGCAAAGCAATTGAACAAAACCAAAGGCAACCAAACATTCCAATCCCACAATTTCCAAATCAAAGTCCTCTGGGATCTCTCCGGCGCCAAGTACGAGGATGGGCCAGAACCGATTAACGGGTTTTACGTCGTCGTTTTGGTGGACTCCGAGTTGGGCCTACGCCTCGGCGACAAAAATCCCTCGCTTGAAGAACAATCGGACACAAAGGAAGCGAATTTCTCGATGGTTTCACGGAGTGAGACGTTTTCCGAAACTGCGGTTTACGCAACGAAGGCGAAATTTTGCGAGACGGGAATTTCTCATGACATATTGATAAAGTGCTGCGCGGAAGAGGGAGCGTCGAAGGGTCACGTGTTGTCCGTGTGCGTGGACAAGAAGACAATGTTCCAGGTGAAGAGGTTGCGCTGGAACTTTCGTGGGAACCAAACAATTTTTGTGGACGGTTTGGTCGTGGATATGATGTGGGATGTGCATGATTGGCTTTTCAACCCCAATTCTGCCTCTGCAATGTTCATGTTCAGGACAAGGAGTGGCCTCGACAGTAGATTATGGTTGGAGGAGAAGACTTCGCACACGCGCAACCAGCAGGACAAAATTGGGTTCTCTTTGCTCATATGTGCATGTAAGAACCTTGATTGATTCAATCTTTTTTAGATTTTTTTTTTTTAATTCAACTGGATTTTCTAAGATTAAAAGGACTGACACATGTTTAGATTTTTTTTCTTCTTAATATCAATTGTTCATGATCCTTGGTTGTCATTGTTCTGTTTGAACATGACTAGATGAATGTTCATAGATTATATTAAATACTCGTACTGTTGGAAGTGTGATTTTATAACTAAATTGTTCGCGATTATATGTGTGGAGTTTCGGTGTGTGAGATCATATATACATGACAAGCCACACTTCAATTTCGTTGAATTTTCTGTTTTTCATGATGTCTTGTTTTGGGACTCCTTGGTCCTTAGCTATATATAGTTATTATCTGTGAATCGTGATCTTTCGATCTCACTTCACAAAAACATGTGTCTAGAAAGTTTTACTTTGATCAAATATGTTAAGCTTGTTTGTATGTTGAAAAGTTCTTTGAGTTTGAAATTTCCGCGTTATTATATACGTTTAAAGTTAAAAAATTCATTGTCATGATGTATGTTTGGTGTACTTGTGCGTTACACTTTTACATTATCACAAATGTTTATGTGATTATACGTTATAAATTTCACGTCATCATATATTTTAAGTCATCATTATGATCGTTTAGTGTGTTTAAATGTTATGAATTTTATGTCATTCTCATACGTTTAATGCGCTTGTATATGTCTTAAATTTTACGTTACTAAAATTTTTTAACGTGTTTGTACTTAAAAAATTTCGTATCACCAGATAATATCGCTGTGTATGTTAACAAATCGATGTCACTAAATACGTTTTTTGTGTTTGTGCTTCAAATTCCATTGGCGTATTTTTAAGTTAAAAAAATCACATTATTAAAAAAACTGTTTATTGTGTTTCTATATTGAAATATTCAGGTCATGAATATGTACTTGCGTTACGTTTCTTATTTGCATTCTGTGTAGTTGGTTGGACATAAATTCTTATGCATGTTCTGCGAGAAGATATAATTTAAGAGGGTCTCAAACAAATTTTGAATTCACACGATTCCCTTTTGTAAAATTTTAACACACATCATATTTTATTCTTAAAGAAAAAAAAAAAAAAACTTCTTTGTGTGCATTGAAGTTTTCAAAACAAAGGACCAATTTCTATCAGATAATATATGATATTTATAAGTATGTAATTGCATTAAATATTTGGGTGAAACGTTTTATCAGTGATTATATTATTTTATTTGAACATAATTATTTCTAATAAATAATATATGGTATCCATATAAAAAATATACAAATTGTTACTCTGAGCAAGTTGAAGTTGATATTCTTCTCGATTTGAGTTTTTTAATTTTTCAATTATAACTTTCGATTCTTTTATCATTCTTTTAAATATTTTAGCCTTTGGTATTTGAAAAACAAAAGCACTGATAAATTGAATTGATTTTAAAACCGTTTGTAGTTCCTAGAAACAAAAATATATATTTAAAAATTTTGATGGATTCAGTTTTTATAAAAAAAAATTAGAGAGTAAAATTAAACTTATTCTAAAATTTCCGAGACTAGAAATACAAATACCTACTCTGAAAATATTCCAACCTTATGCATAGCAGGAATTTCTTCTAAAGCATTTAGACATTATTTTTATTTGGATAAATAATTTAACCTTTGTTTAGTTTCAGAAACTAAAAGAATTAAACTAGGGCCTGGTGGTCTTGTGGGCTACACTACACAGGAGGAGGAAGAGAACCTGCTACAGTCATTCCTTCTTGCACCTCTATAATTTTAACTTGCACCTCCATAACTCTTTGTATTTCAGCATGTATAATCTTAAATAAATATTTTGTATTATAAATTTTACATTTAAAAATGTAAAAAAATAATTCCGACTGAAATACAAAATTTCCATTTTAGGTTATATAAGTTAAAATAAAAAACTTGTGGAATACAAATTAAAATCATAGAGGTGCATAAAGAAATTGCCAACTTGTAGGTATTATAATGCTCCACACGCTGGGCTTTTAAAATGATCCAAGTCCACTAAAAAATGGATGAAAACTCGTTTAGTCGCTTGATTAAACACATTCTTTCTTTCAGTTAGGCACGAGAAAGCTGGTTGAGAAGATGTTTTGCATTTTTTAAATTAAAAAATAAAATGAAAAATAGTTTAAACGAATTAGTTGTTTATTGTATTATCTAAATGATGTAAATATATAATTTTATTATAATTTATATAATTAATACGTTTTTTAATTAATTAATTAATTAAAAATATCTACTTATAATTAAACATGTTTTTAATATATATTTATAATATTAATAGAAGGATAAATTTTACTATTTTTATTTTCTTAAGTAATTGTTTACTTGAATTTAATCATTTTCTAAAGGAAAATAGTTACTTCGTCATTTTACTTTTAAATAATTGTTTATTTAAATGTATAATGAAAATACAAATTTGATGGACTAACATGAGTTAGTATTTTGATAGAGTAAATTTCTAGACTACTTAGCTATGGTATAGCAGTCTCCCATGTCCTTTCATTTTTTAATTGCAAGAGAAGTATACATTATTTATAAATAAATAAAACTTTAAATTATAAACTTAAAAAATATATTATAAAATCTATATTTCAACAGCCTAAAAATACACAAATAAAATGTGAGGTGAGGATGAAATAGCATACAAGACATCTCTCGTATTAATTGGAGAAAGAGAAAAAAAAAATTGAGAAAAGGTTTTAAAAAGTACATTTATTACCTAACATAAAAGGTTTGATAAAAATCCAAACCCAAACCTATCTCCAATCTAATATGGACCCATTCAATGAATCCGAATTACAATTTCTATCATTTTTTTTTTAAACTAAAATAGTTTTTACTGTATGGCACAACTTTATTCGTTTAATCTTTACAAAAAGAAATTAGATTTTTACTGTATAGCACAACTTTATTCGTTTAATCTCTACAAGAAGAAATCCATTATGCATTCCATATAAATTAAAATAACAATATTATTGAATGAAATCTTTTGTAGGCATCTTTCAACCCCTTCTAATCTATTTTGTCGTCTTTATTTTCAAATTAAATTTCAATGTTTTTTAGAAATTAGTATCAATAGATGAAAATAATCTTATACATACCAACATCAATTATCCTTCATAAATCTAGAATATAAACTATATATTTAAAAAATCACATATTGCACGTTGCAAATACGATATTATTTATATATTAAAAACTGTTTATTTGTAATAAATTTCAATTTTTTAAATGGACATTGAAAAAGAAAAAAAACAGTATATGTTAAATTACTAAAATATTGCACCGAGATGTATATTTATTATTTCCAATAATTTTTATTTACTCAATGGAAGAAATTTATTATTCACAATAATTTGTTCCGATTCAGTTAAGGATGTTATGATAAAAAAAATGCAGAGCCTAGAAAGAGAAGAAAAGTTAGATCGATGTGTATTCATATTCTTGGATTTGCTATTATTATTAGCTATTAATATCTTAGCGAATAAGCATATGACCTTTTTCAATGTTATATTTTATCCTTTGCTTATCCTAAAAAGTTATTCTTGAAAGTAAGTTAGGAATTTTCCAACGATAAATCAGCTTTCATCCTATTATTTTAAATTGGAATATCACAAAGCTGAATAGAGAATAAAAAATGTCCTGTTGCAAGCACAATAATTCTTCTTCTTTTTTTTTATCTAAAGTAACATAAAGCAAAACACAGTTACTTGTTGATTTAACATCATTACATTTTAAAAATAAATTGTACTTACCTATCATCATGAGGTCCTGTTAAATAACATTATTATTTTTTTTCTAATTTTAAAATAAACATATATCTACCTTATGATTTCAATGACGCTCGTCATTCTTCTATATAATAAATGCACATTAATATTGTTTAGATGTTCAATCAATATCACTGTTTTTTTTCTTCTCAAAGATGAAAAATAAAATATTAAGGTTTCTACATAATAAGAATTGTGTTTGTGATCTTCATCATGTAAATTGCCTAGTATCATAACTACAATAAATTTGTGATTGACTAGATGGGAGCCAAAGGTAATAAATTAAAAAACAATATTCACTCTGATTTTAAAACATGCATTTAATTCTATTATAATGTTACTAAATAATATTTACACTTCATGTTTTGATATTTTATATTTATATTAAAATAATATAATAATCAATTTAATGTCTAAAATATGAATTCGAAATTGATTATATATCTCTAAATAATGTCCAAGATAGTCTCCTTTTCATCATTTTTACCTATTTTTAAAAATATTAAAAATATAAAAATTTCTAACAAAAGTATTTTGACAAAAATTCTCATTGCAACATCATATTTCTCGATTTCTCTTATATTAAAAAAATAAATTTAAATTATTTATAACAATATATTTTTTCTTTCAAAATACCAATTTTATATTTTAAAATATAATTATTTATTAATTTTTTTAAAATTAATTGTTACTTTACAATTTTTTGTTTATTTATCAACGATTATTCTCTTATATTTTTTTATACATTTTATTTTATTTTTAATAAATATTATTTTATTTAATTTATTAACTTAATAACATTATATTATCATCACCTATTAATATAATATATTTTATATATCAACTTAATAACATTATATTATCATCATTTATTAATATAATATCACACATATTTAAAAAATACATACACATATACATACGACAAATACGCTAGTTAATGATAAAAAAGATGATTACACATGTTTTGATTTGTTTGTTCCAAACTAGAACAGGATGACGTGAGTCACATATAAAATGATTCATAAATCTTGGCTTACCCAAATTGATGAACTAGAGAATTGATGCATCAAATTATTAATTTATTTTAAAAATTATATCTACGTATATATTAAAAATATATTTAATATTGTAAACATTATTTTAATATATTTACTCATATACATAAATTTTTTATGTTTTTAAATGATTAATTAATTATGCTAATAAAATAAAATAATTATTATATTGATATATTAAATTATTTTATTATAATTAATAGTCGTAACTTAATGTATCAATGGTGTAAATTAAAATATCACACACTATTTATATATTTACAATATGATATAAAAAAATAACATTTTAACTAATATTTTTTATTTTAATTTTTAATTTAAAAAAGTCGGTCAATTCCCACTCATATAATCCACCAAACTAACACAGGTGAGGATATACTATTTTTTTATAAATTAAAATAAATAAAAAAATAGTTTAAAAGATTAGTTTTAATAATATTTTAACTCAACCATAACCATGATTTTAGACCCACTTTGATATCCTAATTTAAACACACCTTATAGTATTAAGAATAATTTAAGTATTTTTTTTCTTAACCCTGTGATGTTTAGACAAAATCATAGTAAATTTATGAGTTTTAAGATGGATACTTTCTCATATACAATCATTTACTCTAACTATGTTAATTCAACCAAATAACGAAACATCTTTAATTATTTTATAAAATTAAAAACAATAAAATTAACTACCAACATTTTCACAATATATTTTATAACTTCAACATGCAACGCAGTACTAATCGTTTTTTTTTCTTTTTAACAATGTAATATACCATAAATTACTCACCAATATCATGTTATTTTTTTTAAAATATGAAGACAAAATGTGTCTCTTTTACATTAATGTCAATAATGTATTTTTATACTGTATTTTATAAAAAGATTAATTTACTTTTTATATTATGTTTTGGCAAAAAGTGTAATTTATTGAGACACGGATAGATCATTGAATACTTATTGAATACTTATGCAGTCGAGTTAATTACTTAAGAATAAAAAACTTTACCATTCTTGAATCATAGATAATTTTATATACAACTCAAACATGTACCAAAGAAAAAACTAATTACAATTAATGATAAAAAGAGTAAAAGAAAAGAAAAGAAAACTAATTGCAATTAATGATAAAAAGAGTAAAAGAAATAAGAAAACGTGGGGCAAGAATATTTTTTTTAGGAAGAAAACATTGATGGAAGTTATATATATTGGAACACCTAAACATTTAAACTAACTTTTTGAACACTTCAAATGAAAAATGATGTGGAATTTACCATACTACCACTACCTTCTTTCCACGCCAACCCATTTGGCAGTCATAAATAGTCACCAAAACCACTCTCACTTTTCACAGTTTTAAAACCCTTCTCTTCCTTCCTTCACTTCCTCAAACCCAAAACCTTCTTTTCAATTTTTCCATCAATATTAAAACACCATGTCTTCCTTCAAGACCAAATACCAAGGTTTGTCTTACATGCCTTAGAGGTTTCTCACACCAGGCTTTCTTTTTTTCATGTTGTGCGTGTTGTTTGCGTTGAACAATGGTGCTTATCTACTATGGGTCTGATCTGATTTTGTCTTCTGGGTATGACGATTCAGATGTAAAAGTTTGATCTTTTCTATACCCTGCTTCACATTTTGGCAGTCTATGACAACTAAATAAATCTATATCTATAGATCCAAATTTCGTTCTGTCTTTGAGTATCTTTTTTCTTATGGAAAAATTTAAAATTTTGTCCATGATTGTGTTTTCTGATTGGAATTGAGAGCAACCTTTGAATCTTAGTTCGTCGAAAAACTTAAGAATTTGATCTTGTTGGGTGTGTGTTTGTCTCTGAATTGTCGTGTGATTACTATTTTTACCGTTCTTTGTATTGAAAGGTTTTGGTTGGGATATTCTTTGTAGTCTGAAGAAACAAGATCAGTCATCGAAGTATTTCTTTTTTTTTGGTAATTTTTTGATTTTGTTTGGGCTTAGTGATCCTTCATGAATTTAGATCTTTGTTATTGAATGATAGCGTTGTACAAATCTCTTAAATCACACATAAACACGGTTTCAAGGTTAAAGATGTCATTTCATTATTTTATATTAAAAAATATCAACTTTTTTTTTTTTTAAATTGAGGGAGAGCCCCTGGAGACACTTACACCCTCTAGATCCTTCATGCAATTCTATAATATCGGATTAATAAAACTGATTTCGGTTCGTTTTTTCTATTTTTATTCAATAGAACTACTTTTATCGGTTTACATTTTTTAAACAATTTATTTTATTCTTTTTAGGGAGTTAACTAAGTTCTTAGCTATGTTGTGTCTCTTAACTCGTCTTATGAATGACGTGTCTGGTATCTAACATGTATCCCATACCGAGTGTAACATGTATACCGAAATTCGTACGTTATATGTAAGATATGTCATGTTTAATTTGAAAAATAATTTTTTTTGTCTTTCTCATGATTTTAATATTAAAATAAGAAACAAATTTTAAAAGATCACTACTTCTCGTTTTTTGGATATTAAATTTATTTTTATATTAATTGACAATTTTAAATTTAATATATATATATATATATATATATATCTTTTTTAGATATTAAATTCATTTTTTATTAATTGACAATTTTAAATTTAATATATATATATATATATATATATATATATATATTTATTTATTATGTCCTGTGTTCTACATTTGTTCCCGTATTTTGTGTCTGTATCCGTATTGGGACAACATAGGTTCTGAGAGATGTTTATTCTTACATGACTTCTCTTCCTAGCTTATTCATGTGAAGTTGAAGTGAGATTATTGTACTGTGGTAATGAATTTACATGAATTGCAGATGAACTCATTGCCAATGCTGCTTACATTGGCACTCCGGGGAAGGGTATCCTTGCTGCTGATGAGTCAACCGGTACAATTGGCAAACGTTTGGCCAGCATCAGTGTTGAGAATGTTGAAACAAACAGACGTGCTCTCAGGGAACTCCTATTCACGACACCTGGTGCTTTTGACTGTCTCAGTGGTGTCATATTGTTTGAGGAAACTCTATACCAAAAGACAGCTTCAGGTATTGTTCACAGTTTTGTAATTTCAAATGATGCATTACTTGTATCTGTAACAAACATGCTGTTACATCTTTATTAAGATTATCTGTCTGCTATTAGTATATAGCATTACTCTTTTCAGGTTTTCTTCAGTTTCTGAACTTTTATCATGTAATTGATTGCAGGAAAACCCTTTGTAGAGTTGTTGAAGGAAGGTGGTGTTCTTCCTGGTATAAAGGTTGACAAGGGCACTGTGGAGCTTGCCGGAACTAACGGTGAAACCACCACTCAAGGGTTGGATGGGCTTGGTCAGCGTTGCCAGAAGTATTATGAAGCCGGTGCCCGTTTTGCGAAATGGCGTGCTGTGTTGAAGATCGGTCCAAACGAACCGTCTGAGTTGGCTATCCATGAAAATGCGTATGGTCTTGCTCGATACGCATTGATATGCCAGGAGAATGGGCTGGTGCCTATTGTGGAGCCAGAGATTCTTGTGGATGGACCCCATGACATCAACAGATGTGCTGCAGTGACAGAGCGTGTTCTTGCTGCATGCTACAAGGCACTGAACGATCACCATGTTGTGCTTGAAGGAACTTTGCTGAAGCCCAACATGGTGACTCCTGGTTCCGAGTCTCCAAAGGTGGCCCCAGAGGTGATAGCCGAATACACTGTTGCGGCGTTGCAGAGGACTGTTCCTGCTGCAGTTCCGGCTATTGTGTTCTTGTCTGGAGGGCAGAGCGAGGAGGAGGCAACCCTGAACCTGAATGCCATGAACAAGTTCCAGGGAAAGAAGCCGTGGTCTCTTTCTTTCTCTTTTGGAAGGGCACTTCAACAGAGCACTCTGAAGGCATGGGGTGGGAAAGATGAAAACATTAAGAAGGCTCAGGATGCCTTCATTGCCAGGTGCAAGGCAAATTCAGAAGCAACCTTGGGAACATACAAAGGTGATGCTACCCTTTCTCAGGCTGCCTCTGAGTCTCTCCATGTCAAGGACTACAAATACTAGAAAATGGTGTTGGCTTCCATTGTTGGAGAGAATTTTGTACTATTGGTTTCTGCATTTTGCACTCTAGGTTATAGGTTATAGGAATAATTGCACCAACCTAAATTGGCTTGGCATCGTTGCTTCTCGTGTTAGTTTGTGTCCCTTTGGATTTCTATGATTGAGTTTTGTATTGGGAAGAAGTTTCGTTTTATGTTTCAATGAGATTGGGTTGTGAAAAAGCATTTTGCTTCCACCATGTTTGCATATAAAACTGTGTTTGCCCATGATAGTTACCCGATTAGAGTTTAGTTGTTTTTTCATGAATTATGAGGAATTTTTCATCATTAAAATTACGTTTTAATTGGGAACAAAAGATAATTATAAAATTATTAGTACAATTAAAAGTTATTTATGTCATAATTAATTCAATCAATTAAAAAGTAACTTGTATCATATTTTAATTTAATTTAAAAAGATAATTTGTGATACTTAATTCGATCACTATCAATAGATGTTAATATTATTGCAATAAATCAATTTCAATTAAATATGGTAGTTTGTATTACAATCTGATTACTTGCTACTAATAAATGATACAATAATTCAAGTCAGTAAAAATAGTATATAGAATTAACTAAAGTGATAATTCTACTTTTTCATGTATATTTTCAATGGTGTCTTTTGGATTATCTAAGCCCGAAATCTTTTGGAACAAGTTTTCTTTGGAATAAGATTTTTAAAATATAAAAAATATTTTTCAAAATAAGTTTTCTAAGATAGATTTCCATATCAAAGTTTTCCAGAATATATGAGATAGTTTTTTTTTTTTAAACAAACTTTTCGAAACAAACTTTCTAATATAAGCTTTCCAAACCCTACCTTTCTGGATTTTGAATAATCCAAAAATATTATGGATTGAATGTTACAAAAGTTTTCAAGATTAAGCATTCCGGAAAGAGGAAAAGCTACATGATCAAACGCAAACCCAATAATAGCAATGCTAGTAGTTGAGGCAACGGCTTAGTACAACAAAAAGAGGTATTTTAGCGATTTTTCTTCCTGTTATTGTGGAGGTGCAGATAGCGATCATGGGGTACAGGAAGCTAAAGAAAACAAATTGGACGTAATACAAGAGAATACATGGCCCATGGTAGTTTCGAGTGTTTGGGCTTTGTAATAGTGAAACGGTTCCTTGATACTGGCATTGCTATGTAAACCCATCCTAGTAAAGAGAATCGCAAAGTCAAATATGGATCCATGAGCCCCATTCAAGCGCAATACTTTGTAACTCAGCCAAGGTCCAACTTTCTGCACCCCACAATTCTCTTGAACACCTCTCATGCTGGGTTTGTCGAATGTAAAATATATAATTCAAAGATAGTTTTCATCTCAAAAGTTTAGTCAGTGCATACCGAGTTTGATCAGAAAAATTTCATATGTATGTATCAGGAAAAGTTATTTACATTCACTGAATTCCTCTGTAATTTTTATGTTGACCCCCATTATTTGATCTACTTTCTTAACCATACTTAGTTGTGACATATATAACTTTTTGCTCTTTTCTTCCTTAACTCTCTCCTTTATCCACCCTAAACAATCCCATTTTGAGAAATGGAAAGGGGTATGGACATTGATTAGGTATTGTACCAGATGTTCACTCAACCATGCACCCTCTCTAACCCTTTTAAAAAAAAGGAAATGGAGAAACGGTAAAGTGTTGATCGGGGAAAAGAGTTATGAATTGTAGTGGGTAGGATAGGGTAGTTATATTTGGCCTAGCCTACTAATGAACTTTATATAGACACCAATGTATGAGGAAGCATTTCCCTCTCGCAGGCATTGAGAAGTCAGAACCTGATTGCGTATTTTTAACTAAGGGTGAGATCGATAAAGCTTACCTTTTACAGCCCTAAATAATTAAAAGCAGCACCCCGAAGGCAGAACTTGCTGTGATGATTCTGGACCAGTACATAAACCCTTTTTTTTTTTTTTTCGTTTTAGTTTTTGTTGAGGTGCAGTGTGCAGCTGAGTAAGTGGTCACGTCAGGGGTATCAGAGAAAAAAGCACATTGTTATATTTATATAAACACTTTAATTTGCCATCATGTTTCCATTATTGTACAGGTGATGCGGTTTTGGTGCCTTTGACCACCCAATTACTTAACTGTCTCTAAATAAGCGTGAAGACAAAGCAAGGAAGAAGGTTGAAGAGAGAAACCAAAGTTGTGTTATGTTATGATAAGGACTGCCAATATGTCTCCCCAACCCTTGCATTTGGTTTTCCTTTAGCAGGAAACTTCTTTACTCTTTCCCAGGTACGGATACTGTCTGCCCAGGAGCGTAAGATGTATCAGTAATATTTATGTAATGCTTATGCATATATGTATGTATCTCTGTAGTAGTAGCGATAATAGTGCCACTACCACATACCCTCACTATGCAACAAAATACTTACACTGCAGATAAGACCCTCTGTACATCTCATGCTACTGTCACTCACTTCTCCTACAAAAACACTATCAAACAATTTTTATTTTATTTTTTTCATTTTCACCTTCCAATGCCACTACACGCAACTCGCAATCTACCCTTTTAATCTTTATTATTATATATATCATTACTACTTTAGTCAGCACTGGCTTATGAGCAATTAAGCATGCTTGAATGGAAGCTTAATTATTGGATTGGATTTTGAAGTGGAGTCTGCTGAGTTCTATGTCAACTTGTTATATATATGTTATGTATAATTGTTTTGTCATGCAAAAAAGGAAGAAAATACCACAACAGAGGTCAATGCACTGTTGTCAAGGATTTTGCTTCTCTCTTGCTCCATATCACAACCAACCAGGACCACACAATAAAACTAAGAGCTGAATGGCTATAGAGAATTCCCGTGCAGTTACTTGCTGGATAACATTTATTGATCCTTCTGTACAAACCAGCCAATGGTATGGTCACGTTAGTGACCTATCAAGCTAAATAGTACAAACATGTTCTACTACAACTTCTAATATATATATATATATATATATATATATATATATATATATATATATATATATATATATATATATATATAAAATATATATTTTGATGTTAGTTGAACGTTTCTGTATCCGTTCACCTTTAACACAAAATATAGCTTTAGACCGCGTGCAATGGAGGAGTTTCACAGTAAAGGTTTGATCGGGTTGGGGTTTCGGTTCATTGTGGTTAAGTAGGCCAAGCAACAGAAAACATCGCTGTTATGAAATGCTTTTTTCGAATCACTAGGGTCAGTGTGGTTGTGAAAAGTTGTGTTGTGATAGTTTGAAGACGCTATGGATTTAAAATTTATTATGGTCGATGCAAAAGAATCCTTTTTTCCAGGCATAATAATGTATTTCATTTTTATAATCGTTTAGAGATTCGATTATACAAATATGAAACACTTTCTTTAGTTTAATGTGCCCCAATAGTAGTGCGCACGCGAGGCTGCAATATAACCTAGCTCAGTGACAACTCTAAAAGGTTTCTTATTATTTATCGGCTAATCAAATCATATTAAATTATTTATTAATAGGTTTGAGTTCACTGATATGCAAAGTAAAGTGAAAAAGAAAACAAGAAAAACACACCCTATTAGAGTTTGATAGTTTAGTCCCCTAGTCTGAACCAGCAGAAATGCTGCTCCTTTGATTCGAAAGATGCCTTCTCAAAGAAAATCAGGCCTTTTCTTATGCTTGAAACAATTAATATTCCATGCTTAAACAATATCCATCAATACATCACTTTCTCCTCCTTCATAAAAATATTGACTAATAAATAAAACCAAAGAAATTGCTACCTTAATTACAGTCTTCAGTACACAAACAGATAAGGCCCGCACAGATAAAATATCCAAAAATTACTTGAAAAAAGCAAAAAAGTGGAAGATGGGTGTAGGAGGAGAGAAAGACGGTGACCGAGTGGTGATATAAACATCATTGGAAGATGCAACATATGAAGTAATACAATTGCAAACTCCACTTGCACGCATAAAAGAAAACCTGCTTCAAGAGAAACTCACCTGAACTAGTGTCAAATTCACACCCCAATAATTCAGTGATATTTGTCAATGTCTAGTCTCCCTCATTAAACTTAAGTACGGGACTTGAACACATTATTTTTCACCTTGATTCCCATAAATATAATAAGATTGACCACTTTATCATCATCAGTGCCTATACATAAACGACCCTCATTAGTTAGCTCTTGCTTACATAACGGGAGATCGTCTCAGATAAATGGCTGTGAAATGTTCGTGCCTGTTATGAGTGTCAACCTTATTTCCATCTCATCACTGGTTTTGGCTTGCTTTATTAACCTTTAAGCTATAGTTCTCCCACAAATTTGCACCCTCAGTCATCAAGAAGGGAAAACAGTTATCACCAGCAACATTTGAATTTGAAGGCGAAGAACCATCATTTTGCAGCCTCCTCTCGTGCCTTTGATCATTAATATCACAATAGGTTCCTCCTTGGTTATACAGGGAAGACTGTTCGCTGTTATCGAAGTAGAAACAACCTCTAGAGTCTTCCTTGCGCTTCTTGTTTCCATCTTTAGCATTCCTTGCGTAGTTTCTGGTACTTTCCCATTTCTCTTTGAACACTAAAGCACTCCTTTCGTAACCAAAACAAGCCATTTTGGTTGCTATTTCCTCCCACATAAACTCTTCTGAACACCCACTTTGCATATACCTTGTCTCCATCTCAGCTCTCAACTGTTGAAGCCTGGTAATCTCAGATTCTGGCCAGCTTTCAGCACCTCTGGCAGTAGTACTATTTAGTATTTCACTCCCATCTTCATTCAGGTTTTCGCTGTGGTTCTGAATTCCAGTTACCATTACACCCTCAGGAGATTGAGTACTCTTTATCATCTCATTTCCTGTTAGTTTTTGTAAGGCCTCCATTAAAGCAGCATCCCTGGCTTCAATCCATGCTCTCTCTTTAGCCCAAAATTTGTGTTCCCTCTCCAACCTTACAGCTTCTTGTCTCCTCCACTCTTCTTCTCTTAGAACCCTCTCCTTTTCTTTCTGCTCCAGTGTCTTGGTGAGTTTATCCAACCACTCCTCTTGCTTCTCCACCAGCTTCCTCATCTGCGAGTCAATGAAGTCTTTTATCTTCACCTTCCAGCTTCTTCCGCTCAACCTCTTTCTCCTCTTCTCCGTGGAGTCATTGTCCTTGAGGCCCCCAGTGCTATTCTGATCGTTGTCATCCGATGATGACGTGTCCAAATCAGTGGAGTTGGTGAGACTTAGGCTATCGCAATGCTTCTGGGAGTGAAACATTTCTTGATTTGTTTGAGAAGGGTTGTGGTTGTTTGAGTGGAAACGAAGGCTGTCACTACCGAAATTGGTTTCTGGTACCGAGGTTTGGTTACTGTTTTCGCCATATAAGGCTTCAAGTTGACGAAAGAACCTGTAATGCTTCCCATCCTGTCTTCCTGCTTTTCCCTCCTTTGTCTTCTTGTAATATTTGTACAGGTTCTCAAACTTCTCCCGGCACTTCTTCCCGCTCCTTTGATATCCATGTTCTTCAGACATGATCCTTCAACATTAACACAAGAAACAAAAATGCCAAACTGAGCTCAACGTAGGTGATGGAACATGGAACCCTAGTCTGAGCTGTGAATGATGTGAGCGTTCATAATAATAATAATAATAATAATAATAATAACAATAAAAAGCTACCCAAGGTCATGCAGTGACGTTCGCTACGGTATCATAGCAACCTAGTTTTAGCAAACGAGCATTGGAATGGGTATAGAAATATGATTCATTGAATGAAGAGCCTGCGGTTGATGTCATCCCACGAGATAAGAGCTAGAATTAAAAATAGGCAGCTCCAAAAGGTTCCGAAAGTTGAATGAATTTTGCGTAGGGAAAAACTAGTATTAAAGGGGAGGCTATGACTTGCACTTAAAAGAGGCTAGAAATTTCTAAAAGGGAAAAGGGACAGTGGTAGAGACGTACTAATCTTGGTATATGAACTCAAAGCACTTCGAAGTACACGATCAATAATCGAAAATTGAGTTGTATATAGTATGGTCACCTCAAACAATTAGTGGCATATTATATTTCTATCAGAGTTTCCAGAAAGTAGTGTCACCACCACTAGTCACCCAATTAAAACCGATTAAGTGCAGTGGTGTTAACAGGAAACCGTCAAGAAGGTAGTTACACAGATATATTTAAATTTAGCTGTTTGTTTTGTCCACTGCTTTTCTTGTTTTCATTATTTTTTAATTTTCAATCCCAAAGAAACAAACAAACAAAGAATTATGATTTTGAGATGTTCAAGTTGAGGAAAAAAAAAGGTTGAAAAGAGAAGCGAGGGAGTACTGTTTTGAAACAGAAGAAAATAAAAATGGTACCTACCTAGAAACTTCATCCCATAGGGGACCCTTTTGATTAGCCTCTTTGAATTTAGAGTCGAGGCGAGATCTGATCTCAAGAAGAGTGAGTGTCTCTTGTCTGGGCCATCTTCCAGTGGAGGCGTCTCCACCGATGCATCCTGCGGTCTCACCCTCTAAGCAACTAAGCGGTGGAGTGGAGGCACTAGTGGTGGTGGTGGGAGTGGCAGCAGCGATGCTCGTGTTGTTATTATTGGTGGCGGAATCGGTGGAGGCAAAGTCATGAAGACACCGGGGCATTATGTCCGCCACTTGACGACCAAACATCATCATCTCGAAGTGCTGCGAGGGGGCCAGGTTGGGGTGGCCGGCGGGGAAGAGGTCCGGCTTGGGCTGCGGCGGCATGGTGGGGAAATGGGTGGACCTCGGGCCGTTCATGAGTTGCCTGAGATCAGTGATGGCATACTGTTGCTGGTGGTGGTGGTGCTGTTCATGGTGTTGATGATGATGGTGATGATGATGGTCCTCCATTTCCATATGAGAAGGTTAGAAAGAAAGAAGAAAAAGAGTGAGAGAGAGAGAGAGAGATAAAAGGTGAAGGAGAAAGGATGATATAGAGAGGGAAGAGAGTTAAGCGGCAGAGTCGGATCCTGTCGTCCACGAAAAAGATCAAAATTTAAACGCAGAGAAATGGTCCCATGTCTGTGTACAAATGTATGCGTGTGGTGTATGGTGTACGACACTACGAGAGATATTCACTTATTATTCAGATTGAAATGAAATGAACTCTTTCTCACACTCACTCTCTCTCTCTCCTTCTCTGTTTAGTGTTAGTAATAGTAATAGTATTAGTGTGGTGAGGTAATGTGTTATCTCTCTCTCCATCGCTTTATGCTGCTTCCTTCTGTGTCCTTCTTCAGTACAGTGAGAAGGGTGGGGTTGGAGTGTTTCTGGGAGTAAGCCCTAAACCCATCAACCATACAAAACCAATGTTAATGTGTATAGCTTGTATTGCTGATATTATTTATTATATTTATTATGATGATGATGTTTGATTGCCTAATGAATGCACGACACGTGGTCTAAAGTGAAACGACGAATGGAAGACAGCCGAGTTTGTCTTGCTGACGCGTGTATAGTGTCTCCGATGCTACCTTTTTGACTTTTGGTAGTGATTCCATACAACAACATTAACGTGTTCCCTTCTCTTTTTTGTTGAATAATTATATCTTATGTCATTTCTAGTGTTAAGTTAAAATCCATAATTTATTACAAATTTTTATTGCATTATGCTGATGTCGTATACAAAAAGAAGCCTTAAATTTTAGACCTGGAGTTTAACAAATATTTAAGGGGTAAAAATTTGAAATATAAATAATAATTACAAAAAAAAGTGTAGTTTTTATAATATTTTTATATTATTAGAGAATGTTTTTATATTTTATAATATTTTTATATAAATATTTATATATTTTTATAGTATTTTTTACAAAAAAAACTGGTAATAATGTTTTGAAATTGATTCGGCATAACAGGATGACCTTATCTCACATTAATTTAGGGTTGGATGAATAAATTATCACGATATTGGTTTATAACTATTTACATATAAAAATTAATAACTTTGTTATCTTTATTGTACATCTCTAATATGATATCTCACTACATCTACATTTTACAACCTAATACTATCATATCATTATAGATAAGTTTATTAAAGTCTCTATAACACTTCTCTAGAAGAGACTCAATTTAATCAATATTTAATCTCATAATTCATTTATATTAT